>NC_137772.1:25345051-28104514 GCF_963455305.1 Plecotus auritus | reverse complement strand
AAAAACAGTCAGTATAAGGAGGAAGATGGTCTTTGCTTCATTTCTGCATTTCAGAAGTCACTCAAACACATTCAGTTAGTAGAACTTTGCTCATATCTGAAGCCTAGCTGCATAAAGTCCGAGGGACAGCGTCTATGAACAGGCAGTTTATATGAGAGAAAGTTAATAGTTGAGCATATAAAAAAATGTTTTACCCAAATAATAATAAAGATGCATACCAAAGCAGCAGTGAAGTGTCAATTCATAGCTGTTATAATGATAAAACTTGAAAGATTAGAGAGCCCAGACCTAGAGCTGATGAGATTGTGGTAAAACATTTGTACTTGTTGGTGGCACTGGACATATCATAGGGTTTGGAACATATTTTGACAGTACATTTCTATCAAGCTATAAAAAAATATTTACTAGTATTTCATTTTGCTCACCAACTCACTTTGAGGAATTTATTATTAATTTGAAAGAAGGAAAAAAATCTATAAACATGAAATAATTTATTTTGTGTTCTAACTATTATGGATAATAGTCTAAGTATTTTAACAGTAAGGAAATGGTCAGGTAGGTTATAGTGAATCAACTCAGAGGAATGTAATCTGTTTAAGGAATATAAATATGAGTTTACTTGAATAAAATAATGAAAACAAGCACAACAAAACTGTATATACCCTATAATTAAAACCATGAAAGTGCTTTTACCCCGTTTAGAAAGGAAAAGTAGAATAGAAAAATGGCTATTCTAGGATGATGAGATTATGAATGAAACTTTTACACCTCTTCTTTCATTTTCCTTTAATGTTTGTGATATTTTGATGATAAACTTTTTACCACCTCATTGAAGAGGCTATTATTTAGGAATAGAAAAGAGAGGAGAGAAAATAATTTAACCAGTTCTTTCTCTCATCTATAATAATCCTATATAATAAAAGGCTAATATGCAAATCAACCGAACAGCAGAACAACTGGTCGCTATGACATGCACTGACCACTAGGGGGCAGATGCTCAACGCAGGAGAGCGTCGCTTAGCCAGAAGCTGGTGAGCACAGCAGCTGTGGCGGGAGCCTTTCCTGCCTCTGTGGCAGCGCTAAGGATGTCTGACTGACGGCTTAGGCCCGCTCCCCAGTGGGAGCGGGCCTAAGCCGTCAGTCAGACATCCCCCAAGGGCTCCCGGACTGCGAGAGGGTGTACCAAGACTGAGGGACCCCCCGAGTGCACAAGTTTCATGCACCAGGCCTCTAGTAATAATAATAATAATAACCAAATTTTAGAGGAAAGGGGATAAACCTTTTCAGAGTTGAGGGCATATTGACTACTCTAAATTTTTGAGAATCAAACTGATACTAACTCTTGGAAAAGGAAACATGTTTTTCTGTTACTGTTAATTCTGGTCATAGTAGAAATATTGCTTATGTTTTAATTTTAGCTTGAGTACCTTAAATCATGAGCAAAAAATTCACTTTAAATTAAGTCCTTCAAAATGTTTATAGCATCATATCCTAGCATGTTATAATTATAAAGTTTTTGCATATTCTTCCAGAAATGGCCTGGCCATGTTATGTATTCATATACATACAAGGATGTGTATACACATAATGCTTTATTGCAGGGTTAATAAAAATTTGGAGTTCGTCAAGTTTTTTATAATCAAATTTGTGGGGTGTATACTAAATTCTATTTAGCATTAATAAAATTGAATTGGAATGTAAGTCCTAATGAGATGGTATGGTAAGCTTCCAGGAGCATCCTATTTTTTTTTTTGATACATGTTTTGATACTGACTTTTTCTACATTATTCCTTTAATTCAATTACAAAATTGTTGATGATGGTTTCATTGGTGAATTTTTCTCTCTTATTAGGTCATCCATCCTGTTTAAAGTTTTCCCCTGAACTAACGGTTAGAGTGAAGGCCTTACGGTGGCAGTGCATCGAGTGTAAGACCTGTAGCTCTTGTCGAGATCAAGGCAAAAATGCAGTGAGTATCTTTAACTCTAAAGTGAATATTTCATTTAGAAATATTCTATTGTATTTTCTCTATATGGTTGGTTATTTTTTTAGTCATTTCATCCAGCAGAATTTAGAGCAGTAGACTCTTTAAATTTACATATTATTAGTTTAGTATACTTGCTCATTGAGATTTAGATTATTTTTAGGCAGTTTCTAAAGCACCTTAATTATAAATTTGCAGAGAAACCAAAATATTTTATTTTATTTATTTTAAAAAGTTTTTTAATCGATTTCAGAGAGGAAGGGAGAGGGGGGAGAGAGAGAGAAACATCAGTGGTGAGAGAGAGTCATTGATCAGCTGTCTCCTGCATGCCCTACACTGGGGATTGAGCCCACAACCCAGGCATATGCCCTGACTGGGAATCGAACCGTGACCTCCTGGTTTATAGGTCAACACTCAATCACTGAGCCATATCACCTGGGAAAGAGACCAAGCTATTTTTTAAAATAATACTTCAAAATTGTTTGAGTAGTATGGGGGCATTCATTTAGGACTAGTCAGTTAATATATTAATTACAAATTGTCCTTTTTTTATTATTAAAACTGACTAAAATTAGCTTCTATCTGATTCCTGGATAAACTTGAAAGTAATGAAACTTATTATTTTTAATTTAAATTTAATTTGATTTTATTGATTTCGGAGAGAAAGGGGGAGAGAGAAACATCAGAGATGACTCAGTGATCAGCTGCCTCCTGCATGCCCCCCCTGCTGGGGATCAAGCCCACAATCCAGGCATGTGCCCTGACCCAGAATCTAACCGTGACCTCCTAATTCATAGGTCAATGCTCAACCACTGAGCCACATTGGCTGGGCAAAACTAGTTTTTATTAAAGATCAGATGAAGCAAAAATTCACATCTGTTTGCTAACTCAGACTGTCCATTTACTCTGTTAATACAAATTAAGGAAACTTTTACTATTGTAATAATTCTTCTCCTTTCTGAGTTTGTTGAATCATCCTAACTTTTATGAAGTCACGATCCTGATATGTTTTTGTTTTGTAAGGTTAAGCAGAACTGACCTTTCTCTTTTTTAGGATAACATGCTCTTTTGTGATTCCTGTGACCGAGGTTTTCACATGGAGTGTTGTGACCCACCACTTACTCGGATGCCAAAAGGTGAGAAATACTTTCTGAAATCAAACTGGCAATATAAAGGGTTATGTTAGTGAAAGCACTTTTTATCTGCTTTGTTAAAATGAAAGAGTAATTTGCATCTTTTTATTTGGGGTTGTATAAGTAGGAAGAAAATGATCACCTTAATGGTGAGGGCAGTCTTTCTGTTTAGGCATCCTGATTCTTACGTGATGTGGATTTATTATTATTTTCCTTCCTCTCTTTTCAATATTTTAACATCCATAGAGGAAGTTAACTCTTTTTCTGCTTTGTCCACCAACTTTAGCATTCATCAGTGATTCTTGCTTGCACCAATTTTACTGTGTATTTGGTAATGATGAGTTTTCTATTTTCATAATTCCTTCTACATTTATTAATTAGAATTCTTCTATAGGGGAGAGCTATCTCTTTCTCCCACTTATTTATTTTTTAATTAATTTATATCATTACAGACTCACGGTATGTATTTTATTCTATGGATTATAACTCATTGATCTGATTATTTCTTTTTTTGCTAAGTTTGACCCAGATATGACTATTGGGTTCCTGTGTCCTTTTGATATGCTTTCATCACCTTTTGAGCACTTCTTGATTATCTGGCACCCCAAGATGTTCTAGCTTATCTGTATTTTTCCTGTGCCAGTCCTAGAATCAGCCATTACTCTATGGAATCCCAGCGTCTTTTCTTGTAGAATGGTAATTAGAAACCAGTATCTGGGTGCTAGGTATAGAGCAAGGATTTTTAACTGAGGATTAATGGACGTCAGCCATGTGTGGGCCTCAGATATTTGTAAATCTCTTCTAGTTGTTTGTAGAATTTTGTATATATATATTTTTATGTTTATTTTTCTGGGGGGCTTTCATCAGATTTTCAAATGAGAGTCCTTGATCTGAAAGAGGTTAAGAACTCCTGACTTAAGAGTATCTGAACTCTTCCAATGTATTTATATCCATTGTGCTTTTATGTGGAATGTTCTTTTTTTATAGGCATGTGGATATGTCAAATATGTCGACCTAGGAAAAAAGGACGAAAACTTCTACAGAAGAAGGCAGCACAGATAAAACGGCGTTATGCTAATCCAATAGGACGTCCAAAAAACAGGTTAAAGAAACAAAACACGGTGTAAGTTGTACTTGTGGCAAGGTGAGGGGAGAAAAGGATAGGGTCTTTCTCTATAGTGTAGGATTCCCTTGTTTGCTTTATGAAAAACTTTTCAATGGTTATCATTGGCACTTTTATGTAATAATAATGGCTAACATTTATTGAGCACTTAATAAATTGCCAAGGCACTTTACTTTCTAAGTGCTTTATGTATGTTAAATCATTTAATTCTCCCAACAACCCAATGAAGTAGGGACTATTGTTACTCTTATTTTTTGAAGGTGGAAACAATAGTATAGAGAAATTAACTTGCACAAGTTTATAGTAAATGTTGAACTGGGATTAAAATTCAAGTAGTCTGGCACCTATGCCTGGCTCTTAACTATTGCCTTATATAAAAAATAAGAAAGAAAAAATTGTTAATGTAGCATTTCACAGATTTCTCTGTTGATATTAGTCTCAGTAGTTTATTTCTATTAGATGTACAAATCACTGGATAGCTTCTATTGAGGTCACAGCTAAGTGTCATTTTTATGTTCTGAGGTAAAATAATGCAAGTTTTTGCTCTGTTAGCAGAAATCAGGATATAATTATCCTTTGTGGACTAGGAAACTGGGCTATGTCTGGAGGAGGTGGGGCAAGATTCCATAGCTAATTCTACCGTTTTTTTTGTTTTTTAAGTATCTAAGGTAATTCACTTTTGATGAAATGTAAAATATCTTTAGGCCTGTAAATCTCTCTTTATTCTCAGACATTTTACCCACTTTTTCTACATTTAAGATTCTCTTGACTGTGATACATTTGAAATGAACGGGCAACATCAGATTGACATATACAGAACCAGCATTGTAGATCATATATTTTTTATTGGTTGATTTAGGCAGGGGTCCTCAAACTGCGGCCCGCCGAGGACATTTATCCGGCCCGCCGGGTGCTGCTGCCTGTCCTGCTTAGCAGCTGACTTGTCCCGGGCCCGCAGTGCGCATAGGAATTTGTCCATAGTGTTTTTTTTTAACTATAGTCCGGCCCTCCAACGGTCTGAGGGACAGTGAACTGGCCCCCTGTTTAAAAAGTTTGAGGACCCCTGATTTAGAGAGAGCGAGAGAGAGAAACATTGATTTGTTGTTCCACTTATGCATTCATTGGTTGAGTCTTTATTTTTTTTTTTTAACATTTTATTGATTTTTTACAGAGAGAGGAAGGGAGAGGGATAGAGAGTTAGAAACATTGATCAGCTGCCTCCTGCACACCCCCTACTGGGGATGTGCCTGCGACCAAGGTACATGCCCTTGACCGGAATTGAACCTGGGACCTTTCAGCCCACAGGCCGACGCTTTATCCACTGAGCCAAACCGGTTAGGGCTGGTTGATTCTTTATGTTCCCTGACCCGGCATCGATTCCCGCAACCTCAGCATATCAGGATGAAGCTCTAACCAACTGAACTACTGACCAGGGCCTGTAGTTAATATTATAAATCTTAAAACAAGCTTTAATTTTCCTATAAAATGATCTTTTGATTCCTCACTTTCAGAGAGTAACCCATCCTTGTTTTTAAAGGTAAAAGTATAAATCTGAGTTGGTACAGAGATCATAGGACTTTATGCCTGAAAGGATCTGACTTGTTCTCTGGTCCAACTCTCATTAAACAGATGAAGACTGATATTTAAAGAGAATGTGATTTGTCCAAGATGTACAGCTAGTAACTGGCAGAATTATGCCTTCTGACTCCTGGCTTATTTGTTTCACTATAAAATAACTAGCCTTCTTGGAAATAAGAGTTTTTAAAAATATTGCTGCTTCTTTATATAATATTTATAATTTATGAAATAATAATACAGATTTTTTTATAAAGCTGTAGGTTATTTACTAATTATATGTTATATAATAAATAGAAACTTTATACAGATTTTAAAAAAATAGTTATCCTTTTCCCTTTTTGATTGTTTAGATCAAAAGGTCCCTTCAGCAAAGTTCGAACTGGCCCTGGAAGGGGTCGGAAACGGAAAATCACTCTCTCCAGCCAATCAGCATCATCATCAGAAGAAGGGTATTTGGAGCGAATAGATGGCTTGGACTTCTGCAGAGATAGCAGTGTCTCTTTGAAATTCAACAAGAAAACCAAAGGGCTCATTGATGGCCTTACCAAATTCTTCACCCCTTCCCCTGATGGGCGGAAACCACGAGGGGAAGTGGTAGACTACTCTGAGCAATATAGAATCAGGAAAAAGGGCAACAGAAAATCAAGCTCTTCAGATTGGCCCACAGGTAAAAAGTTGTTCACTAAGAAACAAAAAGTATTTCAAAAGTGTGTTATTTGTAATAACACTAGCTCTCTGGAATACACTTACTTGATTAGTAAAAATTAGTTATGGAATATAAGAACGTATTAAAGATACATATTTAATGATAATAAGGTGATGACTATGGCAAGAATTTAAAGGCTAGATATGAAGTTGCAGAAGGGACAAATAGGAGCTATTAGACAAAAGATGGTGCTTTTTTGGTAGAACCACCAAGAATCTGCCTGTAGAAATTTGGGCTATAAGCTTGAATCAAGGATAATTGTATATTTCATAAATTACAAAGTAAATCATGTGATGAGCATCATGATGCTTATTTACATTATTCCTGAAGGAAGTTGGAAAGAGTATGGGTGAATAAAATGCTGTTGATTTAAGAAAGCATAAGGAAGTGAATAAAATACATGGAAATATAAGGTCATTGATTTTTCTACTTCAAATCTTGGCAAGTACATTTGTAATTTTTCACTTAGAGAGCCATAGCTTCAGTCCATTTGTTTATGTATCAGGCTAAGTTCTTTACTTTTCAAAGTATAAAACATCTGTGAAAAATATTTAATAGTGTAGCAGGTAATTCAAGTTAGAAGAGAACAGTTTCATTAGCTTTTTGGATAACTGAAACTTAAACTAGCCTTGTTGCTTGAGTGCTGTAAGTTTAGAGAACCTAACGCTGCGAAGGAAGTAGAAATGGCTCTGAGGAAAGTAGCAGAATGGGAATGGACTTTTTTGGATCACAAGCCTCGTTTGTCTCATATACTGTAAGATAATTTCTTCACTTTGATTTCCTTCTTCTGAATGTCCCATTGGTGATTGTTTTCATGCATCATTGTTTTCATTCTTATATAAATGGTTGATGGGTTCGGTGCAAAAGAGAAAATTCTCATCATTGTAAGGTCCCCCTATTTAATGCTGTATTGATCAGGTTTTCACCAAAGTGGCAATCAACTAATTACTGTAAGCATTTAAGTACTTTTTATGTCTTTATCAACCATGTGGACTGTAGAAAAGCTCTAGTTTGAGCATGTTTAAGAAGATATGCAAGTCATTTAGTTTGGGCTTAGATGGAAAGAATAAAGCAGATCTTAATGAAAGGCAATTTTATATTAACCATTTCACTTTCGATGGATTATTAAAAGAATCTACTGGAATGTTATAGAAATAGAAATGTATTAGAACAAATGTATAAAGTATATGGAGAATCAATATTGAGCTTTAGGCATTGGTGTGAGCTTTTGCTTTAATTGGCTCTGTCATTTTTTTTATGTGTTTTAGAGTTTAAGGAGCAACCTTGCACCATCTGATAACAATGCTACTGATTGCTCTACTAGATTGTGCCTGCATCTGTCTGTCTCATGCACTAGGGGGCATTCATGTCACATAGCATCTTTATATATTTATGTGTTTTTCAATCTGTGAATATTGTGAACAATGAGTCCTTGTCCTTTTTCTTATACTAAATGAATAACAGACAGCCTATATGTGCAGTTGATATGATAAGAACTACCTCACTAATTGGTTTTTTCAGCTACATTCAGACAGAGAGGAAATGCTGATGGCACACTATCAGCAGTGTCATCTTCAAATGCAAAGGATAATGATCCATGTAATCCCTCAATATCCCTTCACTAATTTCTTTTCACTGCATCCTCCTGCAGTGAAGATGCCTCCTTTAGTGGGTAATTATAATTTATCATACTTATCCAGATGATTATCTCTGTGATCCTCAGGTTTGTGGAGTTCTTACTTTAAAGGGGACCCAGAATGTGAAGGGAGTTGGTACTTCTTGACATCAGTTAAGGTAGCTATTTCAAAGGTTATCTTTTTGCTGAGATAAGAATGTATTGGCCTTATGGTGGTCCTTCATTGAGAAGTTTGAAAGAGCAGATTTTCTGTTTTTTTCCAGGTGATGAAAATTATGTCTTGTTATAACATAAACTTCTTCCATACTACCAAGGAATGAAAAAAATATTTGAATGTACAACTTATACTAAAAGTGTTGTATTCATTCTATTTCAAAATAAATTTTATTCTCCTTAGAACTTTTTCTTATTCTGCTTTTGTATGTATTAATAATACATTAAAATGTAAGCTCTTTTAATGACATTTACATTTAGTTATATAGTATTTTTAAGAAGACAAATCAAGGTTTTTATTATAAGGCAGATATAATACATATATATTCTTTGTTTAATAGTATTTTTCTGAGTCAGTTTAATGGTATCTCTTTGTTATATAAAATAATATAAATAATTATTGAGGTCTTCAAACTGAAATAAAGACTTCTGAAATTTTTTTCTAGATATGTATTAAACTAAAGGTAGTATATTAATAATGTGTGAACCCGTTCTTTATATGCAGACAATCAGGATGGCTGGGATGGCAAACAAGAAAGTGAGGAACGGCTTTTTGGGAGCCAGGAAATCATGACTGAGAAAGATATGGAGTTATTTCGTGATATCCAAGAACAAGCACTGCAGGTAAAGTTGGATATTCAGATTGGACAATCAAATAATTTGTTCATGGATGGGAAACAGAAGGTTAATTATATTGTGGGTAAAGTGGTAGTAGCAATTTATTGATCCATCTGATCTAGGAATATTCTTCCATGTTTCTTCTCTGTAAAATTATATTCCTCTTGTAAGTTAGGACTCTGGTGGTATTTATTGAAATTGTAGTGGGAAACCACTGAAAGATTTTTAGCAAGGAAATAGCGGGATCAGGTTTGCATTAAAAATAGTTTTTTTCTTGGCCACCATATTAAGAATGGATTGGAATTGGATAAGAGTGGAAGCAGAGAAACTAATTTTGAGGCTTTTTCAATAATCCAGATGAAAGAAGTTGGCCGCTTAAACTAAAGAGGTGGCAGTGGAAATGGGAGTGAGGTAGATGGATTTAGAATATATTTTAGTGATGTAATCAGTGGAACTTGGTGATAGATTCTGTGTAATTTGAAGGAGCAAGAGGTCATCAAGGATGACTCTCAGGTTCTCTGACTTAATGTAATAAAGTGGGTTGAAGTGAATGGGAACGTCACTGCTGATTAGATTAGAGGATGTTTTGAATAATGAAGCATTCAGCCCTGGCTGGTTTGGCTCAGTGGATAGAGTGTCGGCCTGCGGACTGAAGAGTCCCAGGTTCGATTCCGGTCAAGGGCATGTACCTTGGTTGCGGGCACATCCCCAGGAGGAGGTGTGCAGGAGGCAGCTGATAGATGTTTCTCTCCCATCGATGTTTCTGACTCTCTATCCCTCTCCCTTCCTCTCTGTAAAAAATCAATAAAATATATTTTTAAAAAAGTGAAGCATTCATAAAGATAATGAATAGTCATTTTTGAGAGTCTACATATGGTGTAGTAGAAATTGCTTCAACCTTTGTTTCAAAAATTTTGCAGGAAAATTTTATTATAGAGTATTAGATAGTTGTACAGTTGTACCATTAAGAGATAAATGAGCCCAGTTGGCATGGCTCAGTGGTTGAGCATAGACTTATGAACCAGGAGGTCACAGTTTGATTCCTGGTCAGGGCATATGCCCAGGTTGTGGGCTCTATCCCCAGTGAATATTTTTTTAAGAAGAGATAAGTGATAAAGGAGTTAATATTGGAACCCATTCAGCTAACAACTCATCATTTATTGAGTGCCTGCTTTGTTTTAGAAACTATGCTAGGTATAGGGACTATGTGAATAAGACATAGAATTTACAATTTAGTGGGAAACTCAGAAAAGCAAATCCAATATTTGTGCCTAGTGATTATATTGAGTAATTAAATTTAATGTGGTATATTTCTAATTCAAGAGTTACTCAAATGTTTAGCAAGATTTTTATCAAAAAGTGCCATTCATAAATTGGTTTTGATTTTTTTTTTTTTAATTTCAGGAGAAATAAGGATATAGTTTGCCTGGCTCTATGTTCCATCATTAACTATATAAGGAACATTTCCATAAAAAAGAACCACCTCTGAAAAGAAAATAGAAGCATAAAAAATGACTAATGTAGGCTTCTGTTCTGGAATTTTATTTTAACTATCATGTTATGAGCTTGGAGGAAATGGTTTTTCTGTAAAGGTCCATCACCAGAAAGAAGCATTGCTTTTCAGCTCATTCCATTGTAGCATAATGGCCTTCTTGAAATATATAGAATGATTTTTACATAAAATAGTAACCAAATAGCACATTGAATTTCCATACTTAATTTTAATGATTTTACTTTCGCAGGATTTGATTGTTACAGCATTTTTAAAATCTGGGGTATTAAAATAATTTTCTTTTTTGAAAAGAATAATGAAGAATTGAACAGTTATTAGAGATGAAGTAAACTAGATTCAGTAATTCTCTCAAGCCCTTAGCTGGTTTGGCTCAATGGATAGAGTGTTGGCCTGCAGACTGAAGAGTCCTGGGTTTGCTTCTGTTCGGGGCACATGCCCAGGTTGTGGGTTCAGTCCCCAGTAGGGGACATGCAGGATCAATGGTTCTCTCTCATCATTGATGTTTCTCTCTCTCTTCCTCTCTGAAATCAATAAAAATATGTTTAAAAGTAATAATTTTCTCAACCCTCTGAAGTAAAGATTATTAGTATTATCCCCATTTTACATATGAGGAAGTTGCATGATTTTTCTGCTATAGTTATAACTCAGGCCTGTGTGACTTCAAATGTTTTGCCTTTAATCACAATAACACCCCGCATTACCCTTTAAAAAAATGTTACTGGGCCCTACCTAGTTTGCTCAGTGGTTAGAGTGTTGGCCCTCGGACTTATGGATCCTGTGTTTGATTCTGGTCAAGGGCACATACCTCAGTTGCGGATTCAATCCCCAGTCAGGGAGCATGTGGAAGACAACCAATCGATGTGTCTCTTTCACATCGATGTTTCTCTGTTTCCCTTCCACTCTCTCTAAAAATCAATGGAAAGAATATCCTCAGGTGAAGATTAATTAAAAAAAAAAAAAAGTTACCGGAGTCACCAGAATTATAAGGCATGTACTGAATTCAAGTAGGGAAAGATACATAGAAGATAAACAGCAAACAGTGGCATAGAGTACCAATTTATGTAATTTGTTGCTGTATTAAACGATGCAGATTATTCCACATGTTCACAGCAGATTAAGAGTAAGTAAGAATTGGTGTGATCTTGCTAACTACCTACGCTAACAATCTTAGATGTTTACAGAAGAAGCAGGCTCAAAGAATGATTAGAATTTAGGTAAAAGGAGAGAAAGAGGGCTTAGTAGGTGCAGGAAACATTAACTTTAGCTTTGAGGGATAAATACTATAAATACAAGAGATATTGCAATTATTGGTCCATCAGATTAATAAATATTTGAGGGCCTACCTTGTGCAAGTCACACTGTGGAGATGTAGAAAACACAATAGCTGCCCATAAAAGTGTATAACATAGGCAGTCCTTACTTTGCATGGCACTGTGTTAATGGAAACGTGCACATCAGAATTGTGTCCATGCTTTACACATTCCTTTGGTGATTGAGATTTTTATCTCACTTCTGGTATGTGTCAGTTCAGTTAACATGGCACCATGCCAATCAAGGACCAGCTGTAGTGAGAGAGAAAACAGAGTGGAGCACTTTTTAGGAAATGGTAAGAAATATATTGAATTACTAGCCTAGAACTGGATGTTGGCTAGCAAGAGTACATTAGTCTTGGCATGCCAGGAATTTAAGGTATCCCCATGGCTACTTTTGTTGTTGTTGGAGTGATTTCTCCTTGATATTGATGAAGTCAGGGATGGGGAGTGAGCGACTGTTTTAATGGTCTTAGGCATTTTCCCATTAATTATAAGACATATTAAGAGGCTGTTTAGATATATTTTGAGTTCATTAATTTAACATAATTTTCTTAAGAATTTTAATAGGTAGTGGTTAAAGGCCTAAGTACTAGAAACAGACTTCAAATCCTATCTCTGTTAAGTGAGCTTGGTCGAACAAATTACTTAATAGGTTCGTTGAAAGGATTAAATGAGTTGATATTTGCAAAATGGCTTAGTGTGTCATTCGTGTAGTGAGGGCTAGATAAATGTGAGCTTCTGTTAGCTATCTTAGGAGCAGGTACTAGAAATACATAGATGAATAGAAAATAGTGATAAATAATTAAACCAATGTAATTAGTAATAGGTACTCTTTTACTATGTTCCAGGTACTATATTCAGCATTACATATCAATTTGTTGCTTGTCATACAACCTTGTATATTACTTGCTCCCATTTTGCAGATGAAATAATTGAAGTCTTAGAAGGATTATTTTACCTAAAGTTATATAGTTAAGTTTTAGTTTTAGAATCAGTATTTGAACCCAGGGAGTCTGACCCCAGATCTTTAACTCTTAACTGCTAGTTTATAGTATAATGTTACCATAGAGATTTGCATAGATGCAATGAGAATAAACAGGAAAGTACCTATCTAGGGATGTTAGCGGAGTCTTTGTAGAGGTTATATTTGAGCAGGGTGTTGAAGGAATGAGTAACAATTTACTATTGAATAAGAAGAGGAAGACATTTCAAACAGAACAGTTTGGGTATAGGAAAAAGCTTATTGAACTTTTGGAGTTGGATATAGTTAATCTGGCTGGACTTCAAGTAAGAGAAGAAGTTGCAAGGTAAGTATAGGCAAGATCATAAAGATCTTAAGGTACATGTTAAGGAGTTTGTACTTTATTTTTTAGTTACAGTAGCTTTTAAAAATAGTCAAATATCTCTTGAAGGGCTACTGAAGAATTTTAAAAAGAGGGTGACTTGATTGTATACTTACCTCTGGTGATACAGTACGTAGTGGATTGAAAAATACTTGAACAAGGACATCTATGAGTCCAGTGATTACAGTAGTTAGAAGGAGAAGTGACTAGGGTCTAAAATTTAGGAGGTACAGTAGGCAGAGATTTTTGAGAAAGATTTAGGATAGCATAGAAAAGATACAGTGTTGGGTTGGGAGTTAGGAAAAGATGGAACCAAACAGGTCTCCCATTATTTTGAGTACATGATGATACTAAATGTGGTAGGAGGAGCTTTTATGAATGGAAGAAGAGACCATGCTTACATAAACTGGGGATTTGTGTAAAGTCTAAAATGGACAACTTTTGTAGACTTGTATATGGAGGTAGGAGAGTTTGGGGTAGGAGCTTTGCCGGCTTATCATCAACAGGTGATAGGGGTGAAGCTACATGGTTAATAGCTGAAGTTATAGATAACATTTATTTATTTATTTATTTATTTAAATATATTTTATTGATACTTTACAGAGAGGAAGGGAGAGGGATAGAGAGCTAGAAACATCGATGAGAGAGAAACATCGATCAGCTGCCTCCTGCACACCTCCCACTGGGGATGTGCCCGGAACCAAGGTACATGTCCTTGACCGGAATCGAACCCGGGACCCTTCAGTCTGCAGGCCGACGCTCTATCCACTGAGCCAAACCGGTTTCGGCTAGATAACATTAATTTAACAATAAATGTTACTGAGTATTGAGTTACCATGTGTCAGACACCGAATATACAGGAGTGAACAGATTTTTTTACAAACATTCTTATTTTATGGAGCTTTTAGTTTAGTTGGGGTGGAGATGGTAAATGGTATGCCAGTTATGGAGAAAGTCAGAGGAGGGAGAGAGAAAATTCAGAGGGAAAGGATGGATTTGTGCAGTTTTAAATCATTGTTTTAGGGAATATCTGACATTTAGTAGAACCCTGAAGGAGGTGAGGGAATAAGCCATGTGGATATCAGGGAATAGCATTCTAGGCAGGGAGCATGCATGCAAAGGCCCTGAATCGGGTTTTGTGCTTAGCATGGTCAAGGAAATACAAGTAGGCCAGTGTTGTTAGAACTGAGAAGAGAAATTAGATAATGAAGACAGAAAGGTAATGGGAAGCCAGATTTTGTAGGGTCTTCTAGACCAGGGGTCAGCAAACTGTGGCTCGCGAGCCACATGCGGCTCGTGAGCCGTGGTTTGCCGCTCTGTTGACTAATGAGTTTGCCGACCACTGACCTAGACTCTTGATTCCAAAAATTACAGGCTGTTGTTGTTCCTTGTGATTAAGCCCCTATCCCAGTGGTCGGCAAACTCATTAATCAACAGAGCGGCAAACCGCGGCTCCCAAGCCGCATGTGGCTCACGAGCCGCAGTTTGCCGACCACTGTTCTAGACCATTATAAAGGCTATGGTTTTTATACTGAGTGAGATAGGAACCCTTGGAGGATTTTGAGCAGAAGAGTGATACAATCTGACACATGTTATAAAAGTACTAGAGGCCCAATGCATGAAATTCAAGCAAGGGGCTCGTCCCTCTCAGCCCCGGTGGCTTGCCTTGGCCCTCGCAGCCCCGGCTTCGTCTAGAAGGTCATCTGGAAGGATGTCCAGAAGGTCATTTGGCTGTCCGGTCTAATTAGCATATTATGCTTTAATTATATAGATTGCTCTGGCTTCTGTGTAGATTAAAGGGAAAAAATACAAAAGCAGGGAGAACTTAGGAGGCTATTAGCATTATTCACATAAAAGATGGGGATCAGCCCTAGCTGGTTTGGCTCAGTGGATAGAGCGTCAGCCTGCGGACTGAAGCATCGCAGGTTCAATTTCGGTCAAGGTCACATGCCTGGGTTGTGGGCTTGATCCCCAGTAGGGGGCATGCAGGAGGCAGCTGATCAGTGATTCTCATCCATGTTTTCCCTCTCTCTCTCTCTCTCTCTCTCTCTCTCTCTCTCTCTCTCTCCCTCTCCCCCCCTCTCCCCCTCTCCCCCTCTCCCCCTCTCCCCCTCTCCCCCTTCCTCTCTGAAATCAGTATAAGTATTTAAAGAGAGAGAGTGATGGGGATCATTGTGGTAATGGTCAATTATAATTCTTGATTATGTTTTGAAGGTAGACCCATTAGGATATGCTGTTGGATTAGATGATTATGAAAACAAGGAGTAGCGTCCAGAGCATTACTTGGTGGAGGGAGTTGCCATTTATTGAGCTGGAGGAGAACACAAGAGGAAGAGGTGTGGGGAAAAGAAGATCTGGAATTTGATTTTGGACTGTTGAACTTGAGATTCCTATTACACAAGCATGTCAAACTCAAAGGCTAACACAGGCAAAATAAACAAGGTTTAAGTTTATGTGGGCTGCAAAAAAAAAAGCTTCAATTTTCATAGAAATGTAGGTTTATTTCGATAGAGACATGCTGATACAAAGGGCTGGAATAAATGAGTAATCATTAACATAAAATAATAGACCATTTTAATAAAAATTAATATTTTTTCTTGAACATTAACTTACCAAACACTGAATAACAACACAAATTAATAAGCATAACGCAAATATACCTATTTTTCTTGTTCTCCGAAAGCGAAATATTTCCTGTTGCGCACACCAAACAAGTCAGTCCAAGACTAATGATGTGGCAATTGGCTGCTAAAATATTTGCTGCTAGTATTAGTGGAGAGAAATGGTGCGCCTGCGTGTAAGGCACATAAGGGAAATGAATGCAACACGATTATAGTAATCAGTCATTAGCGAACATTGTAGTTCATTATTAATAATTATGTAGAACAGGATATTGTAAAAATTAAGTTACAAAATTTTTATTAAAACGTTTCTTACATACCGTTATATTGGCTGGGCCTCAAAAATATTCATTGTGGGTCACGAGTTTGACATGCTTGCTATAACACATTCAAGAAAGGAGCTAGCAAGTAGTGGGATGTAGGTGTCTGGAATTCAACACACAGGTTTGGGCTAAAAATCTAAATTTAGGACTTGTCAGAAAGTTGGTGGTATCTGAAGGAATGAGACTAGATAAGATCACCAAAAGAGAAGAAAAGAGCTTTGAGGAGTCCTGGGATATTTAAACTTTTAGAGATTACTGAAACTGAGAAGGAATGGCCAATTAAACAAAAACATCTTATTTCTTCCTCTCTCAGCCCCTGGCAGCCACCATTCTGCTTTCTGTCTCTATGAACTTAATTACTCTAGGTAGACCTCATATAAGTGGAATCATATAGTATTTATACATTTGTGTCTGGCTTATTTTTTTTTAATTTAATAAATCTCTATTGTTCAGATTATTACAATTGTTTCTCCTTTTTCCCCCCACAGCTCCCCTCCACGTGGTTCCCATCCCACCCTCTGCCCTTACCTCCCCACCACTGTCCTCATCCATAGGTATACGATTTTTGTCCAGTCTCTTCCTGTACCCCCACAACCCTTTCCCCCTGAGAATTATCAATCCACTCCCATTCTATTGTATTCACCAGTTTATTCTGTTCCTCAGATTTCTAATTCACTTGATTTTTAGATTCACTTGTTGATAGATATGTATTTGTTGTTCATAATTTTTATCTTTACTTTTTTCTTCTTCCTCTTCTTAAAGAATACCTTTCAGCATTTCATATAATACTGGTTTGGTGGTGATGAACTCCTTTACCTTTTTCTTATCTGTGAAGCTCTTTATCTGACCCTCCATTCTGAATGATAGCTTTGCTGGGTAGAGTAATCTTGGTTGTAGGTTCTTGCTGTTCATCACTTTGAATATTTCTTGCCACTCCCGTCTGGCCTGCATAGTTTCTGTTGAGAAATCAGCTGACAGTCGTATGGGTGCTCCCTTGTAGGTAACTAACTGTTTTTCTCTTGCTGCTTTTAATATTCTCTCTTTGTCTTTTGCTCTTGGCATTTTAATTATGATGTGTCTTGGTGTGGTCCTCTTTGGATTTTTTTTGTTTGGGATTCTCTGCGCTTCCTGGAATTGTAATTCTATTTCTTTCACCAGGTGGGGGAAGTTTTCTGTCATTTCTTCAAATAGGCTTTCAGTATCTTGCTCTCTCTCTTCTTCTGGCATCCCCATAATTCGGATGTTGGTACGCTTGAAGTTGTCCCAGAGGCTTCTTACACTATGTTCAAATTTTTGGATTCTTTTTTTCTTTTTGCTTTCCCGGTTGAGTGTTTTTTGCTTCTTTGTATTTCAAATCTTTGACTTGATTCTTGCAGTCCTCTAGTCTGCTGTTGGGTCTCTGTATAATATTTTTTATTTCAGTCAGTGTATGTTTAATTTCTAGTTGGTCCTTTTTCATATCCTTGAGGGTCTCGTTATATTTATCGGCCTTTTCTAGGATATTCTTGAAAAACCTTATAACCGGTTTTGAACTCTATATCCAGTTGTTTGTTTTCCTCCATTTCTTTCGTTTGTGATCTGTTTCTTTGTGTCCGCATTTTCGCTGCTTCCCTGAGTTGGTAGGGTGGCTTTGTGTGCTAGGTGTCCTATATGGCCCAGTGGGTCGGCTCCCAGTTACCTGAGGTGGACACTCTTGGTGCACCCCTTTGTGAACTGTGTGTGTACAGCCTTGTTGTAGTTAAGCCTTGATTGTTGTTGGTGTCACTGGGAGGAATTGACCTCCAGGCCAATTGGCTGTGAGGACCCGCTGTGTCTATAATGGAAGAACTGCTGTGCTGGAGACATGCTTATGGGGCAGGACTTGCTTCAGTGGGGCTTTGGAGCTCACTGAGTCTGCTTCTTGAATGTGTCACTTATGGATGTGTGTAGTTGAAATCTGGTGTCGTCTCACACTGACCACTAGAGATACACTGGCTTCTGGATCTCCAATGGGGTGCAGGTCAGCTACTGTCTGAGGCCACCCAGCAGGAGCTACAGCGACAACTACAGTTTTCTCCTCTTTGCTTGGGGTTTGGAGGTTTTGGAGCTGTCTGACCAGAGCTGCAGTTTGTTAGGTTAAGTTGCGATTGGGCAGGCCATTTATATGCAAAAGCCGCTGCATGGAGCTTGGGTGGGTTTGTAGATTGTGCGGGGTGGGGTCTCAGGGAGTCACTAGGCTAGGGCATGGCAAACAGCGATGGTTGCCAGTCAGCCATTTCTGCGTGTCCGCGTTTCCAAGTCCCCGCGTCCCGTGCCCCAGCACAGAAAACAATGATTGCTGGGCGCACCTCTGCAAGAAAGTCACCCTCACTTTCCGACCTGATGGCAGACAGTCCAGCTTCTCCCCGTAGGAGTTTGGGTCCCCAGCGTCTCCCCAGAAACTGGAGTTAGGAGTAATTGGGAGCTTGTCTCCCTTCAGGTTGAAAAAAGCAGTGCACCCAGTCACCCGCCGCCAGCCCGATTCGCGCGCCTCCGTACCTCAGCTTTTCAGCGCTTATGCACGTCTCAATGCTCTTGTCTCTTTCCTTCTAGTTGTAGAACTTCCACTCAGCCAGCTTTCCCGTGGTTCTGGATGATAGACATTTAGTCTTTTAGTTGTGGTTTTGAAATTGTTGTGCGAGGCAGCAGTTTAGGTGTTTACCTATGCCGCCATCTTGGTTTCTCTTTCTATGTCTGGCTTATTTTACTTAGCATGTTTTCAAGGTTCATCCATGTTGTAGCATGCATCAGAATTTCTTTCCTTTTTAAGGCTAAATAATATTTTATTGTATGTAGCCGAAACCGGTTTGGCTCAGTGGATAGAGCGTCGGCCTGCGGACTGAGGGGTCCCGGGTTCGATTCCGGTCAAGGGCACGTACATTGGTTGCGGGCACATCCCCAGTGGGAGGTGTGCAGGAAGCAGCTGATCCATGTTTCTCTCTCATCGATGTTTCTAGCTCTCTATCCCTCTCCCTTCCTCTCTGTAAAATATGAATAAAATATATTAAAAAAATATTTCATTGTATGTATTTACCATGTATTGTTTATCCATTCATTTGTCAATGGACGCTTGCTTCTACCTTCTGGCTATTGTGAATAATGATGCTGTGAACATGAGAGGACAAATACCTACTCAAGTTCCTGCTTTCAGTTCTTATATACCCAGGAGTGAATTTGCTGATTCAAATGGTAATTTTATTTTTTTAGGAACTGCCATACTGTTTTCCACAGTGGCTACACCATTTTACATTTCCATCAGCAATGCACAAGAGTTCCAGTTTCTTCACTTCCTTGTAAAACACTTGCTGTTTTCTGATTTTTTGTTTTGTTCTGTGTTTGTTTTTTTTTAATAGTAGCCATTATAATGAGTATGAAGTCATATCTCATTATCTGCATTTGCTTTTCTCTAATGATTAGTTATGTTGAGCATCTTTCATGTACTTATTGGCCATTTATGTATCTTTTTGGAGAATGAAAAAGAAATTTATAACTCATCTTACAATAAGATCTCATTTAACTCAATTCTTGGCAAACATTATTTGAACTGACATGAGACTATATGTATTCTTATCCCATTTAATGTGAATATTCACGTTTTGCTAAAGAAATATCAATGATGTCAGTTTATGGAGTGTCCGCTGAATCCTACAAGAGTTGTCGATTTAAGATACATATACTACTATGCATTGTAATACTTTCCTAACATCAGAAAAATTCAGAATTCCAGAGCATATTCTCTTCCAAGAGTTTTGGATAAAATTCTGTGTACTTGTAGCATCATTTTTTTGGAAAACTAAGTTTCAGTTCAAAAAAACGCAGACTTTTGGAATTCAAATCATTAATTAGTTGAGGGCTTCCCATATTTCCTATCTCACTTCTACCCATTTTGTTCTTTATGCTTTACTCTTGATATTTCTGTTCTGGACATTTTTGCCTCTTAACCTTTCCGAGCCATATGGTTTCCCCCTTATCTATAAAGTGAGCACATTGTTTTCTACTATGTGGAATGGATTGTGGGGATTCAATGAGATAGTGATATAAGGTGCAGAGTCTGGCACAGTACATATTCCACAAATGCTGATTCTTTTTATTAAGTTCATGCTCTCTACATTTGGGAGCATGTGAACTCATTCTTACATATCTCTTTCATCATGTAATTTTTAATCCCAAATGGACGGAATTATTTTTATTATACTGTTTCTATGGGAAAATGTTCAAATACCAAAAAGACGTCTCTTCTCCCCACATTTCACATTCTCATATTGATAATAAGGGTGCAGTATATATAACCCTCCACTCCCACTTCAAAATGCCATTTACCCAGGGGAGATGGAGAAGGAAGGTCAAGGGGGAGTTATCTAATGGAGGGCAAAGGGAAGTGAGCAGCAGGGCTGTATCTACATGAATTGTAATTTTCATATTTGTACTAGATCTGGAGTTGAGGGTATTACAAGAGTGGCCTCTATATATTGGAAATTAGAATTAGATAAGTGATTTAAAGGAAGTGGAGTTTTTATAGAAGAGTAATAATCTTTCTTATAAACACATAATAAAAGTTTCATTATCTAGAGTAGGCACATTTATCTTTTGTTTAACCCAATTACTAGTGCGTTTAGTGTCCCTCCCCCCCTTAACTTTTTTAGATTAAAAAGTCTATTCTGGCCTGGAATATGTCATTTAAAATTTTTGGCATATTCAAATAAGGAGGGTACAAAGTAGCAGAGCTTGAATTAACAGTTTAAAAAAATATTTTGTGCTCTCAATTATATCAGGTACCTGCTGCTTTGGAAAGTTGAGTGTTTAACAAAAGAGTATTTTGGCTGAAATTTAAAAATAAAATGGCTTACCAGAGGTGATCTTGTCATTCAGATAATTTTACTTTGGCAAGGACTGGGTTAATAACTGGTTTAGCTGCAGCTTTTGCTTCCTCACAGCATAGAGCCTTTGTTAACTTCTAAATCTTAGTAAAGGCAAACACACTGGCTCAGAAAACTTTCACCAGGGAATTGGAGGTGGTGGAGGACAGGTGGGTGAGCGCATGTGCCAGACAATTCACAGTGCACAAGGGTGAGAGTAGGTGAGGGAGTGGGGAAATCTGCTGCGAGTCTCGTTTTACACAGACTCCCTTAGTTGCGGTGATGTGCAAGCAGTTATACTGGAACTGGATATCCAATTTCACATCAGGCATCCACCTGGAAGAGCCACGGGCAGCTGATGGGAAAGCTCCCAAACAACAGGCAGTGCTGCAGGAGGTGCATGTTTTCAACTTTTGTGCTTCCTGTTTGATCCTTGACTCAGGAAATTAGATCTAGTTTCTGATATTTGGTAATTCTGATATTTTTGTACTACTGTTCTTGTTATTTTGAGCTGTAAAGATAGGTTGATTAATAAAAGATACTTTATTAATTAGAATACTTGATTCTGGAATGTAGTTTAAAGAACAATGTTTTTAAAACCTACAAAGTTCTATTTTGGTTTTGAGAAATGAAAAAAAAATCTTACTTTAACCCTGTCTTGTCTATTTCCTTATGATTTTTGCCTTTGGAAAATATCCCCAGTATGCCTTGGTCTCATAACACAGTTCATCCAACTTAATAAATGTTTGTCTTTTGTTTTGAGGTGTTTAAGGAAGAGGTTGAGGTTTCACTTGGCTGTATTCCAGTATGAAACCTGAGATAGTCCCCTGGCTTTTTAGAAAAGAAAACAGAAAGGCCAGGGAGAGTATTCAAATGAGATGTGGTGAAGAGGCTTCTTCCTTAAATGAATTTCTATTTAAAAAGTGAATAAAAAGCTCTGATCTTTTCAGTTTTGTAGAGGTGTGTGTGTGTGTGTGTGTGTGTGTGTGTGTGTGTGTGTGTGTGTGTGTGCGCGCGCGCGCGCGCGCGCGCGCACGCATGGCACTGTCTTATCAATGGCTCCAACAAGGGACTTTTTAAATCTCTACCTTTTTCTTTTAAAAAAATTTTTTTAATCCTTACCTGAGGATCTGTTTATTGATTTTTTAAGGGGGGGGGGGGCATTCATGTGAGAGAGGAACATTGATCAGTTGCCTCCCATATACCCCCTGACCCGGAATCAAACCTGCAACCAGGGTGTGTGCCCCAACTGGGAATCAAACCCACAACCTTTTTGGTGCATGGGACGACGCTCCAAACAACTGAGCCACCCAGCCAGGGCCCACTTTTTTTTAAAAAGTCAGTTAATGTTTGTAGAGTATCCATATAAATATGCATATACATACACATTTGTTATATGCATAGTATACACACCTATGTGTATGTATATATGAATATGTTGCTGTATTAGGTGCAGAGAAAATCAAATTACCTGATCTTTATAGTCCTTAACAATGACTTATATTGGAATTGCTGGTATGGAAGTCCTAAAGGCTTTACAAGTTACTCTTTTTAGGAAGTGTAGTTATTCAGATTATTGCAGGGATGAGAGCATAGAGGTTGTTTTTATTTTTTTATTTTATTTTTAAATTATTTTAAAATATATCCATAAATATATTTATGGATTTCAGAGAGGAAGGGAAAGGGAGAGAGAGATAGAAACATCAGTGATGAGAGAGAATTGTTGATCAGCTGCCTCCTGCATGCCCCCAACTGGGGATCAAGCCCACAACCCGGGCATGTGCCCTTGACCAGAATTGAACCAGGAACCTTTTAGTTCACAGGCCAATGCTCTGTCTGAGCTAAATCAGCTAGGGCAAAGTTGTTTTTATTATAAATACAAAGTAGATAAAAGGGATAACAGTATGTGTATAGTGGAGTATTTTTTTCTTTGGTCAAATCTATGAAGAGCTACTAATGAAGGAAATTTTCTGGGCAGTGCAAAATGAAGACTCTTTTGATACTTGTTCTGCCATATTCTCTTTTTATTGTTCTTAAATATCTACTTTCCCAAATCAGAAAATCATTTTTTTCTATATGTGCTCACAGATAGTTTCTGTTGTCAGTGAGGCACCATAGATACATATACATACATACATATGTGTGTGTGTATGTATGTACATATATGTCTATTCCAGCAGTTTCTCTTTAATAACTAAGTCATTAAGGGCATGAGTTTAGTTGAGGAAAAGATTCACAGTATTATTAAACATGGAAATCCAGTGACACCAACCGTATTAGGCTCTAAGATTTATCAGCATTTTTGTTCTTCATTTGGGTGCTCTAGTTAAGAAATAATACAGCTTATTTCAAAACTTGGCTCTTGCCCTGACCGGTTTGGCTCAGTGGATAGAGCGTCGGCCTATGGACTGAAGGGTCCCAGGTTCGATTCCGGTCAAGGGCATGTACATTGGTTGCGGGCACATCCCCAGTGGGGGTTGTGCAAGAGGCAGCTGATCGATGTTTCTCCCTCATCAATGTTTCTAACTCTCTGTCCCTCTCCCTTCCTCTCTGTAAAAAATCAATAAAATACATTTTAAAAAAAAACAAAAAAAAAAACTTGGCTCTTTTGTTCTCCCATGGAATTTTGAGAAGACAAATTTAGATTCAGATTGTTTTTTTGTTATCTGTCTTAGTGTACTTAATTTAGTTAAATTTTGTAATGTGTTTTTTGCCTGCACAGAAAGTTGGAGTGACTGGTCCCCCTGATCCACAAGTCCGCTGTCCCTCTGTAATTGAGTTTGGGAAATATGAAATTCACACCTGGTACTCTTCCCCATATCCTCAAGAATACTCAAGGTATGTTTTGAGAGACCCTTTACCTTCTACTTTTCAATCCATAGAACTTCAGTTCTAGAAGGGATCCTGGGGACATTTTAGTCTCTTTCATCTTTTTACATTTGAGGAAACTAGTGGCTTTTAAATGTCTGTAATAGCAGTATACTTTGGCAGTCACTTAATCCTAGTCACCTTTAGATTTGTTTTCCCATAACTTGCCCAAAAGCTGATATTTAAAATTGGAACCTGACACATGGTCAGAATGAAAGGGGAATGTTTTTTTCTTTAAGACAATTTGCCTTAATATAACTCACACTAAGAATTAAAAGAAAGAGAAAAAGATTCTTATACTTACCCATAAGTAAAGTTTCACTGAGTAGTCTTTTATCTAAATATTTATAATTAAAGAGACTTAATGTTTTTTCCCCCAGAAATAATTGGATAAATGGTATTAAATTATATATAAATAGCTCAGGTTTCCAGATATAAAAATTGATCAGTCACCAGCTTTTTGGGGTGAGGCATTGTGTATAGTAGAGCCAAATTATTTCATGACTCAACTGTGACATTTATAAGCTGCTCTTAGAAGTTACCCAACTCTACCTCAGTTTCCTCATCTTTAAAATGGGGGTAATAATAGTACTGACCTCATAGGATTTGTTGTAAACATTGCATGGGTTAAAACATGTTAATCCCTTAGAGAATGGTAAGTGCTCAATAATGTCAGTTATTATTATGTATGGTTTAAATTAAAAGACTTGAAAAATAAGATTTGGTAAGAAAATTAAACATGGTTATCATTTGAAGTATAGCAGTCTACTACATTAATGCTCTCTTTAATCTGTAAATTATGCCACAGTTTGCTATTTAACAGGTTGTTGTAAGGAATAATAAATTATGGTGCTCTGTGGGTTGAACACATATTCCAAGTATCATTGTATGACTTTTTACCTATCTAGTAACATTGCTTGTCCAAAATATTAGCAAAAATAATTATAATAACATGAATTCATTTAGTGACTTACACTATATAGAGTGCTTTAACATGGTTTATTTCCAGGGAGGTGGGAATAGTCCAGTATATTTGTTAAAAAACTAAAACTCAGTATTTTTTTTAATTTTCTTTTTATATAAATTGCTGTCTAGTTTCCAAGTCTAGCAGAAATAGAAAAATAGGAGTGAGAATGTTATTACAGACAGACCTCAGTGAGAAAAGAAAAAAATCAGAAGAGAAAGCGAAACTCCAGGAAACTAACCCACAAGCTCATGAAACAGCAATTGAGAGCCATTTATTACAAGGTCTGTTAGCCCTAAACACTGTGGTAGGTCTTCAAAGCAGCATTCTACTTATATCATAGAATAACAATAATCTGAGTTTGTTAAAAGAAGATTATAAATATATATTATATATATATAAATATATAAAATGACATATATGTTAAAAGAGAACAGAAAATTTTAAGACAATTTACTCCTTAGGAGTTCTGAATAGCCAAGATGATGTATGGTCAAGAAGAAATATGCTGAGGGATTAATTTCTTCATTAGGTTTAAAATAAAATAGTACCATTTATTAGTGAGCTCTTTTCTTTGCAAACTATGCACATTAAAAGAGAGCTCAACTTAGAAAAGAAAGCTTGTTCAATGTGTGTATTAACTGTTTTAGGGATTGTGGTACAGATAGTCTATTACCACAGGTACCTTGTCTCTTCTACTCAAGGGGAAGAGAGGAAATCAATTGATTCAGGAATGGAAATAGAGTCAGTCTCAGCACTTGCTTATCAAGAGTATTGGTAAGAATTGAACCATGAAGCTGTCGTCAAGGTTGTTAAAAGGCTTCATTATGAATGTTACATTTTGTTTTGATAAGATTATCACTAAAATCAGATTTCTTAATCAGGTTTCAGGGAATTGGTTGTCAGTGAAGGAATAAACATTGCTAGCAGAAAAATAACAAATAAGTATAATAGGAATCAGAGAGCACCAGTAGGACAGGAGCTATAAAAGTTCATCGACTTTAAATAGAATTTTAGACATTTTCTATATATTTTCTTACCATTGTGGTTAAAGAACCTACTAAAGATTCTGTAATTTAGTAGGTTCTTTAATAATTGTGACTTTTTTCTGTCTTTGTATTCATAATTATCTTGTTTGCATTTTTTAAATAAAACTATACCTATTTAAACTTTTTAAAAAATATATTTTTATTGATTTCAGAGAGAAAGGGAGAGAGAGTGAGAGAGATATAAACATCAGTGATGAAAGAGAATCTTTGATCGGCTGCCTCCTGCATGCCCCTTATTGGGGATCGAGCCTACAACCTGGGCATGTGCATTGACTAGAGAATCGAACCAGGACCTCCTGGTTCATATGTTGATGTTCAACCACGGAGCCACATCTGCCAGGCAAAAAAACTACATATATTTATTTAAATGAATTTTGTCTTGTTTTACTTCTGAGTTCTTTTAAACTTGAGTTGACGAAAATGTTTAGAGATAGTATGTTTTCCAAATAACAATTCTGTATCCCTACTTTATTAATGACTTTATCATTCTGTGCTAAATTACTTCTAAATTATTTTTTAAAAGGTTTTAAACACTTTTAAAAATTGCAAATTTCAAAGTGTGTAAAAAGAGGACAATTAGAGCAAACAAACAAAAAGATCACAAGAGGAAAATATCTTTTGGAAAGTGGAATTAAGCATTATCTTCCATAATATCAAACTGGTGTGTGCACGTTGTTTTTTATTTGTTTGTTTTCGTTAATCCTTACCAGAGGATATGTTTTCCATTGCTTTTCAGAGAGAGTGTAAGGAAGGGAGGGAAGGGGAGAGAGAGGGAGACAGAAAAAGAGAAACATCGATATGAGAGAGACACATTGACTGGTTGTCTTCCGCATGCAAACCCGAAACCCAGGCACATGCCCTTGACCGGGAATTGAACCCGAGACCCTTCAGTGTGAGGACCAGCACTCTGTAACCACTGAGCAATATGAGCCAGGGCCATGTGTGCATTGTATATTAAGTAATCTTGCATCCCTGACCTAAAAATAAAACAAAACAAAGTGAAACAACAATAAAGCAATAGTAGTACTTCATTTGGAGTGGTATGATTAAGTCTCATGTTGAAGAGTTAGAGTTTTAAACCTGAATTTCTCCAACAGGGCCATGTGATGCTCATACATGGTAGACAGGTTCACAGAGAACCCCACTCTCCCAGTAAAAACATGACAGGAGTTACTATAATCATGGCATATTGTCTACTCCTTAGCTGTTTAGAGCTTAGCTTCATAATAACCTCTTTGCTACGAGATCTTATTGAGATCCTAGGCAGATTCCCACATAATTGATTAGCTTAGGAGGTTTCCTTAACCTTTGATCTTGTGCCTAACTTGATTCATTGTTCAGCGGTCGCCAATCTTTTGGACCTCACGGACCACCAGTGGTCTGCAGACCACTGGTTGGCAACCACTGGTATTGATTATGTATAGCCCCCATTACTGAAGAATGCATTCTTAAGGTCTTTGAATGACTATTAAATGATGGAGTAAAATGGATGCAAGGAGAATAAAAATATTCATAGTACTAATTATAAATAATAGCAGCTCTATTTATCATTTGTTGAGTTTGGTAGTGAATTAAACATCTCTGGAGTAATTCTCTAAGGTGGATATTACTATTTTTGTTTTATAGACCAGGGCCCAGCAAACTTATTCAAGATCATACAATTTAAAGTGTCAGAACCAGGATTTAATCCCACTTTTTTCTTCCATATAGCCATAACCTTTAACCACTGTGCTTGCACTACTTCATGTAGCAGCTGTATCTTGATTGTTCTCATGTAGCTTGTACCATTCATTACCTTTTTTAAAAATACATTTTTATTGATTTCAGAGAGGAAGGGAGAGGGAGAGAGAGAGAGAAACATCAATGATGAGAGAGAATCATAGATCGGCTGCCTCCTGCCTGCCCCCTATTGGGGAACGAGCCTGAAACCCAGGCATGTGCCCCTGACTGGAATTGAACCGGGACCCTTCAGTCCTCAGGCTGATGCTCTATCCACTGAACCAAATCAGCCAGGGCTTATTCATTACCTTTGATTCAAGTGATATTTGTTATAATTTTTATTACGGTATTAAAATTTTACCACAAGTTGATCTATTATGAAGGCCATATAAATTTCTACTATCTTGGGCAATCCTAAAAGCCAAGAAGGAATTCCTGGGGAGAATATTTGCATCATTGTAGAAGTAAGGGAAACAGTGCTTCCAAGGCACACAGCTGTAGCTCAGTCCTACTTTCACAGGCTAGGGTGTCAACATAGTGACTGACTTTAGAATAAATTTCAAGTGTGGAGGCTACACCCCATGATGAAGTTGATCAGAGCAACCATACTCCTATTTGATAATCAAGTCCGAGATGCTGTCAGGAAAAAGAGGACAAAAGCAGCATCCAGCAACATTCTCTAGGGTTAGGAGTATTCTTAATTTCCACAACTACACTTTATTTCACATGATCTAATGTTTATTCTTGATGTATTTTTTTCAATGACAGAACTGCAGTTATTGGTACTATTACTAGAAAAACACTTTGTTTTTTCAGGAGTTTTATCAGATGATTCCCTTTAGACTAGCAGTATCATCCCAGTGGCCCTGATTATAGTAAAGCAAGAGGCTTTTAAAATGTTTTCAGCAAGAATGAATTGGAATGAAGTAGATCATGTTTCTGCTTCCTTTTACTTTATTGTTTTTCATATAATAAGATTTGCTAAAGTTTTTTTTTTTTTACTCATCAATAAAATGCTTTGCATCTTATTATTCCAAAGAAATAGCATGAACTCATAATCTACCTGATAAGACCTGGCAGTAGTTTTCTCAGAGATTTCATTTTTTCTGACAACTTGCTTATCTAATAGAGCTTTAAAAAAAAATTATGCTTCTCTCATAGACCTTAGGAAATAAATTGTATTTTATTCTCATGTACCTAAAAGTTTAATTAGATGCTTTTAAAGTTGGCATTTATCTTTACCATAACCTGGAGAAAGTTATGGCCTGTCACTCACTGGCTCTTTTTCTTTCCTTTCTTCATTATTTCCTTCTTTTCCTTCCTTTCCTTCCATTTCTTTCCTTCCTTTCTCTCCTTTCCTACCTGCACGCCTCCTTCCCCTCTCCCCCCCCCCCCCCCCACCATTATTTTTAAAAGCACAGAATTTTATTTAGGTTTCTTAGATTCACACTGTGGGGAATATTTAGTTGTAATGTTTAGCTCTTAAAGTAAAACTGTACTCAAGGATTCTTCTGTATGTTCATGTTGCAAAAAGTTCAAGTAATTGCTTATTGAGAATTTAGCACAGGTAAATAAAGATAAGTAGTAGAATAGTGAGGGGGCATGAATTATAGTTGTATAGGGAGAACCTCATTCTTCTACGTTCCTTTTAAGAAGAAATTATTCAAAATCCAGATATTCAGGAAGACAGTCGGGCAGTTGGGGCCATTTAATTTTGAGATACTTTAAGTCTGATGGTAAAGAAGGAAAAAGCTATTTATCCTGCTGCCATTCCTTTCTGACTAGTTTGAAACAACCTGCAAAGGAAATAAACAAAGTAGCCTAGGGAACCTTTCTTTTCCATGTTTTGGTCTTGCTTCTTGACTTTAATTCATGATGTCAGTCATTTGTTTTATTCAGTACTTTATTTGGAATAAGTTTTATGCTAATGTATAATTTTATGTTATTTTGGTTTGGCTAATATTAGAGACTTTGGAAAACAGTATTACATATTTTAGACGTTTAGAATATTATACTTTAATAGTTCCTTGGAAGTTTTTAGTGTGCTGAACAGCAGCTTAAAAATAAGATGTGGTATAGGAAGAATTAATGTAAATCCCCAAGGGAGAAGGAAAAAAATCACATGCCCTTTCCCACCCTTATTTTAGCATGAAACACTTAGTACATACAGGACTAGTGTTCCATAAATATACCTTTGGAGAGGGTTTAGTTGAATGTTAAATGTTCTCAGAAAAATAATTATGCTTTAAAAACTGCTTCTAAAGTAGAACTTGAAAAAATAGTATGGTCTTCACACTTTAACAAATCTAACACTTGTGTGTGTTAATCTACCCCCCCTTTTTTTTTCTTTTTTAATGCCAGGGTAATCTTTTTTAAAGCATAGCTATCCAAACTGATAGTAACTAAATTAATAAGTTTTTAAAGTTTCCTTCATCCTAAATCCTTATTTATATGAGAGAAGATAAAGTAATTTATTTGGGTTATATTTTTTGTCATGGTATAATTCAGTATTTTGCATATGCAATTTTAATGATGGTATCATCTCAGATTACTAGGGCATGATCAGTTCTGGACACATTTCAGGATGCAAGGGTTATAAGAGGTGTATATTTTGTAATAGAAGAGCCATGTGGTCTTCTGGGCTCAAACTAAAATAGGTATAAAACTTGCTTGTTTTTAATTTAGGTTATATTACTTCCATTATGAACCGATCTTAACTTTATTGATCACTTAACTCTATTGCCTAGCAGGCCCTAGCTCCTCATTAAAATGACATTATAAAGAAGAAGTCCTGTTAAACTACTGCTAAAATAGCAAGACTAAATATGAAGTAATAACAGAGAACATCTGGAAGAATAATTTGAACTTTTATTTCACTTGTTGAATAATAGGCTTTTGAGTTGCAGAATTAAATGTGATATTTAACCAGAGGGAAAGCCAGAATTTCAGGGGTGGAAGAAGGAGGTACTATAATATGTCCTAACTTGGAAAAAACATATTCAATATTATAATTTTATACTTAAAAAGAAATACAAAACCTGCTTTTATGATATCCACTATATGTCCATTTCACTCAACACTGTATGCCTAGTGTACAGAGCCTGACAGTACATATTCAACAAATGTGGATTTTCTGATATTAATGAATGAATGACCAAATAAAGGAAGAAAGAGTATATAATTTGACAAAGTTTTCTTCACTTACTGGTATGTTCTGAAGGTAGACTTTTATTTTCTACTTACTGGAGATTATCAAGGAGGAGAGAATGTGAGATTTTTTGTGTGTCTGTCAAAGGGAAGACTGCAAAGTATTAGTCAAATAGGAAGAACATGGAATTTTGTGTCTTGATTTCTCATCCTTGCTCTCCTGCTATTAGTTGGGTACTATTATCCAAATTAGTTTTATCTTTAGGTTTTTTTTCTTTCTTTCATTTGATATATGGGGTTAATGATACATTCTCTACCTTTTTACTTGTGTAGTAATGAGAGTAAAAAAAGAATTGTTGTGAAAGTTTAGTCTTATAAAATATAAAGCCCTGTCCCTTTTTTTAATTATTGTTTATAGGCTGCCTAAACTATATCTTTGTGAATTCTGCCTAAAATATATGAAAAGTAGAACTATTCTACAGCAGCACATGAAGAAATGTGGTTGGTTCCATCCTCCTGCCAATGAGATTTACAGAAAGAATAACATATCTGTCTTTGAGGTAAAGTAGATGTTTAGTAGTTGTCCTCTCCATTTCAAATATAGTGCCACCTGTACTGTATCTAATTGTGCAACTTGATTTTTGGGGGAAATGTTATTTTACTGTTGTTCATTCACTGTTCAGAAAATTCTGCTATGAGAAGCAGAATTAGGCCAATACAAATGGTACCAAGTTCACAAGCTTGATCTCAAAATAAGTCTATATTTCATTAAATTAATGATTAATTATATATTATATATCTATTTTATGTACCATTAAGAAGGAAAAAGTACTATTAATGATTTGTAAGACTCGATTTGATTATAAAATGCTACCTGGTTTTATATGTGTTCAGAAGTGATTAAATTTTGTCTCAGAATCTATTAACTAGGGCGTTTAAATGAAAAGATTTCTGTTGCTCTATTTAAAGGAATATTTTGTATAGGTATATTTAAATAGCAGTAGTAAATGTTAATACATTTCCTGGCTTCATGATGATATGACTTATCTATGTTTGTGATTATTCTGTGTTGTTAGTGGTATTTAATATCTTGATCCACAGTTTTGTGGTTTGATTGGCAATTGTTGAGTACCTGCCGTGTGTTCAGTTCTTTTAATTACTAGAATTTACATTACTAGAATTCTAGGTGATAGAATTTCAGATTGTCAGGTCTACTCAAGTTTTTACTTTCTTGATCTTCCCTAAGTCTTTATTTCAGTTGAGGAATACAGAAATGCTTCACCTGGGGGAAAGGGGAAAGGGTGTGGTGTAGAGGACTGTTTCAGAGCAAATTGTTCCTCAACTCAAACATATATTGGTGTATATTTTAAAATAAGTAATATTAAATTACTAAAATTGTTCAAAAGGTTTCAGTCTTGAAATGCCAGTGTCTTAGGGGTCTAATGTGGGCATCCATTGGCATTTTCATCAAAGAGTAAGCTCCAGCAACTCCAAGAGCTCAGGGTGCCAGGAGCAACGAAGCCTAGTGCTCCTGATCTTGGCCAGCCCGAGTCTAACACATATCCCATTTGCCAGGTTGCCAGGGAACCTGCTTAATTAAATCTCCCTCAGTAGTTTTATTTGGGGATAAATCTGGTCATGGCAGCCAGACTACATTGCTTCTGGCTGCTGGCACAGATTAGGTTATAGTTATTCTTTGTTTTATTTACATAGGTATTTTAGAAGTGGTTGTATTTAGATCTTCTATTATATTAAATACTTGTAAAAAAAGGAAACAGATCAACTTGCCATCTGAAGGATTCCTGTAGTCAATCTGTTATAAAAGCGAAAAGTGCTATTTTTAAAATGGCCATCAACTCCTTATCTAGCTATTCATGCTTTGTTGAATACAGTTGTTTTAAAACAGCAGGTATTACTATAATCCTGCTGTTTCCAGGGATAGCTTCGAGGTTCCAGTGTGTTCTGATCACTGACAGCTTCTCTTAGGCTGGACTGTGGATACTCAGAGGTGCTTGTAACTGACCTGTATTATTCTGGAAATAAAGAGATACTCTGCTGACTATTTTGTTCTATTTTTTCTTCTAGGTTGATGGGAATGTGAGTACCATTTATTGTCAGAACCTGTGTCTCTTGGCAAAGTTGTTTCTTGACCACAAAACACTCTATTATGATGTGGAGCCATTTCTTTTTTATGTCCTAACACAGAATGATGTCAAGGGCTGCCACCTTGTTGGTTACTTTTCTAAAGTAAGTATATCAGCTTAAATCTGAATTCATATGTAAATCTGAAACAATCTTTACTGGTTCTCACTAGGAGATACTACAGGGTACAGGACCTTCTGAGTGCCATCTTGCTTTTTAGAAAGGAAACTAGAAGGAACATTCAGAAACATACCAAGTGCTAGAAGGTACCTAGTAACATTCAACAGACTATATACTCTCCTAGGAACATGCACTGCTGGTTATACTCAAGAGGAAAAGTTTTAAATGACTTCTATTCCCATGGTGATAATAGATAGAACTTGTGAAATAAACAGTCATTACCTGTTTAAGTTCTCAGTTTAAATCTTCTCTTCCTAGTTTGAATTTTAGGTATAGAAATAAGAATAAGAAGAAAGTTTTATTACAGGATATTTTTCTCCTTCCTTTAATCTTTTATTCTGTTGGGAGAAAAAAGTTTTATTTTGTAGTCAAACAACGTGAAAGATGTCTTTTTATTTGAGCAAGCCCAAGGTAAAATCTAAGTGAATAAAATAAGTAGAAGGACAGCTGGCTATATAAGCATTTTGTTAGTAGGCTATTTTAATAGTTAAATGTAATTTAAGCTATATTACCTGGTTTGTAAGAATATAGTTGTACCTAACACTTTTGGACTATTATTTGTAAACTTAGGTACAGCTTATAGGGAGGTGGGACTGCACTGTGTATGTAGCTCCAGAGGAGGAAATAAAAGAAGCTTTGAAATAGTTGATGGCGAATCTTATAATTTCTGGCGTGCCATATTGATTCAAAATTGGTAGCTTTGCAAAGTGATTGGGACTCAGATTCCTCTGCTCATTTTAGGCATTGACTTACTGTTTTTGAGTTGCAGATGCTGTTGGATGGCATCATTTATTTTATAATTTATTCTTCTGGGATAGTTGCTTTGTGGGTAATGGCAATGAGTTAACATAATCCTCTCTCCTCCCAGTGGGGTATTTTTTCTTGATGTGCATTGTTTTTCCCAAAGGACCAGAGCTGTGGTTTTGACCGTTAGTATTTGTTTCTTAATAATTAGCATTATTATTCATCTTATCAGCTTATTGTTTTAAACTTGGCTTCTATTTTCTCCACCAGGAAAAGCACTGCCAACAGAAATACAATGTTTCCTGTATAATGATTCTTCCCCAATACCAGCGTAAGGGCTATGGCAGGTTTCTCATCGATTTCAGTAAGTAGTGTAACGTAATTTTTTGTTAATATCTTCTTATGGACCGTGTGTGTGTGTGTGTGTGTGTGTGTGTGTATGTGTGTATGTACGTGTGAGTGTGTATAATATTTTAAAGATTTGCAGATGATTTATTGCTTGTCATACTGCTGTATGGAATTTTAAAACTTAAAGTCATGAATTTTTTTCTTTTGGTTGGACATTAAATATTTTTAAATAGCTAATATTAAATACCAACTTCCTTGAATTTGCAGCTGTTAAGTTACAGTGGAACTTAGTTTTATGTAGTAATTCTAACTCACAACAATACTAAACATTTTATACCTACTTAAATTAATATTAATAAAGAAGTACAGCACCTGCCCTAATTTTGTTACCCAAAATGTGTGCATCATTTTTTAGTTATAGGCTCTACTTAGTGGTTAAAAATATGTGATGCACCTTTAAAAATCTTAAAATTAAATGATAAGGAAATAATCTGAGTTAAATATTGAAAGCTAATGGTTCTATAAACATCATTGTGGAACTTGAATTTTGTTTTACATATTGATAATCTTGCTTAGAAAATAAATGTATGTTCATAATAAATTTTATATTGATTATAAAATAGTGATATTTGAGGGAATATTTTCTCAGATACTGCTAAAAATAATATTTTGAAAATATTCAGAAACAATGGTTTAAACTAAGGATTTTGACAATAGGCAATCCTTCTAAATATCAGATGATTATATCACCAGTGTTAAGAAGTTAATAGTCCAGTGAAGCTTATTCTCCTTGGCCTTAGACTATACAACTGACCGTATTTTACTGGAAATAAAATTGGTTATTTTGTAAATTTCCTTGTTTTTTTTTTGGATTAGTAGTAGAGAGTGAATATTGATATATTGTTTTGAAATAGGACTCATGACGTGACATAGGGGAAATACGCTGATTAGTCTTTTTTTTTTTGAGATATGCAATCTATTACAGTGTTTGTTTTCAATTATTTTTTGTAATGTAATATATTTTCCCACATTACCATTCTTATACTGATTTTATGCTTAATGACAAAAAACATTTCTTCTGGCATCTCCATTTTTGACACGTTCCCTTAGAATTTATGCCTTCTTTTTCCTGTTCTTGAGAGTCATGCACCAGACAAGAGGACAAAGTAATACCATTATACGCTCACAGTGACACCCTCATTCCTGCTTACCAAAAATTAGGGTGATAGGTAATTGTGAGGAGAGCTTTGGTTGAAGTGAGAAATTGTCTTCTAATTCCCTCTCAAAGAACCACAATCTTAATAGATAGGATTACATAAACACTGGCATTCTTTTGTGTTGTTCAATTCAGATATAGCTCTTGCCATCTAGTGGTCCAAGGAAAACATTGCAAGGGTGGTTTTCTATAGCACATTAAATAAAAAACATTGCCTTAAACTTACTAATGCAGCCCATCAATATGAAGTCCTGAAGTGTAACAGTTTGAATATTATAACAATGTTTATGTTAAGTATAGACCAAGTGATATTAGCCTAATGTTCATTGTAGACAATTATGTAATCTTCCTGCAAATTGGTTTTCAAGTAATTTTGCAATTTTATCATTTTTCTTGAAGGAATTTGCTTTTGTAATTATTACTGCTTACTGTACTTAGATTGGTTGTGGCAGAGGGGATTGTTATGTTGGTGAATTAGCCTAATTTAGGCTCTCTGACATCCTTGTAATTTGGGGGGTTTCTTTAGGTTATTTGTTATCAAAGCGCGAAGGCCAAGCAGGGTCTCCAGAGAAACCATTATCCGATCTAGGTCGTCTTTCCTACATGGCTTATTGGAAAAGTGTAATATTGGAGTGCCTTTATCACCAAAATGACAAGCAAATCAGCATTAAGAAGTTGAGTAAGTTGACTGGAATCTGTCCTCAAGACATTACTTCCACACTCCACCACCTAAGAATGCTGGACTTCCGTAGTGACCAGTGAGTATTACACCCTTTTGTGTACCTCTGAAGGGTAATTAGGTGGAGCAGCCAAATTATCGATGGAAGAGCATAACTAATATAAATGATACATTTGGTGGTCCTCAGACATCATTTTCTTGTCTATGATATTTGATACTACTGACCATATTTTTCTAAACTATTTCTAAACTTCCTCCTAATGTTTGAATGTTACTTTCTAGTATCGGGAGTTTCTTCAGCCCTAGAAACAATTTCATATAAATTATACCCATGATTTATTTTCATATAACATGGTACAAAATGAAATATAGATCAAAGGAAAGAGCTCACCTTTATCTAGAAAGGAGGCATTTGAGCTAGAAATATGGAAAATAGGAGGTAAAGTTCAGGGAAGTATCAGAAATTCTGAGATGGGGAGTATGATACAATAAATGATTAAAATAATTTCATCCATTGCTGTTGTTGAATGTTAAGTATCTAACTTCATATTTTATAGCTATCTCTTGTGATGGCATATTTCTGTATTTCAGCTTCCCAGGCTTGCTATTTTTTAAGCATTTATCACCATCTCCAGGGTTTTCTGGGCGTTATAGTTCTGTATTCATTGTTAGGAACTCCTTGTACATTGTTGATTGCTATAAACTTTTCTTTGGTTCCAGATTTGTAATTATCCGCCGGGAAAAACTTATTCAGGATCACATGACAAAGCTTCAGCTGAATTTGCGACCTGTAGATGTAGATCCAGAATGCTTGCGCTGGACTCCTGTCATAGTCTCCAATTCTGTTGTCTCAGAGGAGGAAGAGGAGGAGGCTGAGGAAGGAGAAAGTGAAGAGCTGCAGTGCCAGGAAAGAGAATTAGAGACAAATGTAAGGACATGGGTAGTCTATTTTTTGTGACAGAAGGATATATTTTGGGTTTTCATGAGTATCTGTGATATATATATAAATAAAATAAACCAATACAGTAAATTCACATTAGAATTTCAGAGTTTATTTTAATTCAGTTGTTGAACGTCAACCCATGAATCAGGAGGTCGTGGTTCAATTCCTGGTCAGGGTACATGCCTAGGTTGCAGGCTTGATCCCCGGTGAGGGGTTGGGGAAGGTGGGAGGCAGCCGAACTGTGATTCTCTCTCATCATTGATGTTTCTCTCTCCCCCTCTCCCTCTCTCTCTCTGAAATGAAAAACAAAACAAAACTGGGTTTTATATACTTATTTGTATTTTTTAAGCCTTGGATCATTGGGAGACCTTCAAATTTGTTATGTGTTACTTATGACTAAATATTTCTTATCAGAGTGCCAATAAGCAGCTGAATTTTAAGCTATATAGTAATTGAGGAATCGGAATTGAAACTAAATCTGACTTGTTAAAAATGAAAAGAAAATACATTTTCCTTAAGATAAAACATTATGGAATAACGTAAATGTGTATGTTTTCTAAGAGAGCACTAACTAGTTTAGTAGGTACACAGACATCTTTAGCCATTAAAAGGTTAAAGCCATTAAAGAGTTACAGCCTTTAAAAGGAGAGACTGTATAGATTTCAATATTTTTCTTCATGTGATGCATATCTTTTTTTATTTTTTTTTATTTTTATTTTTTAAAATATATTTTATTGATATTTCACAGAGAGGAAGGGAGAGGGATAGAGAGCTAGAAACATCGATCAGCTGCCTCCTGCACACCTCCCACTGAGGATGTGCCTGCAACCAAGGTACATGCCCTTGACCGGAATCGAACCCGGGACCTTTCAGTCCGCAGGCCGACGCTCTATCCACTGAGCCAAACCGGTTTCGGCTGCATATCTTTTTTTAAAAAAATTCTTTCATCCTTTAAAAAAATCTATGCCCTCCTTAGATAATGTAAACAAATTCTTGTCCCTGTTTAATTTAATTTTTAAGATTAAATTATATATTCAGAATAAAAAGAAATCAAAATAATTATAGAAAATTTCTTTCATTTTTTTCGAACACCCCCTTTTTCTTGCTCATATTCCAGAGCCCATCTCATCTCTGTTTATAAATTTTTATTTCTGAGAAGTTTCAGAAACTATCTCACTTAAAATTTATAAGAATAATAATATTCATTTTGTTTATTGAAGATAGTATTTCATAGTGTCTCGGAGCACCAGTTCTTGGGTCAGACTGCCAAGGTTTATATCCCAACTTCTTCATTTGCTGTTGCATGACCTGGGGTAACTTACTTAAATTTTTTGTACCCCAGTTACCTAATCTATAAAATGGGCATATAATTATACTTTATACAATTATTGTGAAAATTAAATACCTTTTTAAAGCATTTAAAAGTGTCTGACACATAAGAAATATTCATGTTAGCTATTAAATAATAATTTTCTTTTTTTAAGCTCTGTTTTCTCACCTTAGTATTTAAAAGATCTGAATAGGAGATAGTACCAGATAAGATTGAAAAATTAACCAGCATGGTTTTATTTTCTAAAATCAGGTGGGAAAGACTGCATTTCAGGAGAAGAAAGAACAAGATTCTTATTCTTCAATAGAAAGTGAGAAGAAACCAGAAGTTTTGGCACCAACCAGTTCTACACGTTTGAACAAACAAGTTCTTCCCCGGGACAGTCTTCCTGCAAATAATCAGCCATCTCGGAGAGGCCGCTGTGGGAGGAAGAACAAAAAAAACCAGGAACGTTTTGGTGATAAAGATTCTAAACTGCTCTTAGAAGAGTCATCAACTCCTCAGGAACAATATGGAGAATGTGAGGAAAAATCAGAAACCTCCCAAGGACAATACACTGAAAGTGAGGAACAGTTGGTAGCCTCTCAGGAGCAGCCAAGCCAGGATGGGAAGCCAGACATTCCCAAAAGAAGACTAAGTGAAGGGATTGAGCTATGGCGAGGACATCTAAAGAAAAGCCCTGAGGCTCTGAAGTGTAGGTTACCAGAAGCCAATGATAGACTGTCCCGTCGCTATAGTGATGGTGACAAGGCTCTCCTCAGGGGCTTCAGTGAGAGTAGTGAGGAGGAAGAGGAGCCGGAAAGTCCTCGGTCCAACTCACCACCAATTCTTACAAAGCCCACATTGAAGCGAAAGGTAAAGCATTTCTTTGATGTCTTTCCTTCTTCCAGTTGCAGTTTATTGTATACAGTTGTTCTCTTCTAGAGTTCTAAAAGAGTAAATATGGAAGTTTTTAGTGGGTTATTTTTTAAACTCCAAGCCTCAGTATATTGTTTCCAGTGTCTATTTGAAATGTGTATGTGACTTCTATGATTCATGGTAATTAGCTTAGAAGTCATAAGCTTATTTAAGGGTTGACAGACTATTTTTCAGCTTGCTGTTTGATATTTAAATAATGACAGGGATTTTAAAAATATTTTTAAATGTGTATAGTTTAGAAATTATTATATTAGAAAAGGAGAGGGCAGTATTGCATAGTTCCATGGAAAGTGGATGTATATTGGGGTGCTCAGAGCGAAGCCATTCATCTTATCTTGAGTGGTACTATTTTCCCTGTACTCTCACCTCCCTTCTCTCTCTCCGCTTCACTCTGCCAGTAGTTTGTCTTAACCTCATTTTAAAAATATTTTCTAAGCTATATATTTCATCATCGTGCAAATTTTGAATGAGAGCCAGTTTGTTAAAAAATTCTGTGAGATGATGATGGTGACTTTTGTTAAACTGTATACCAGAAATACTCCAGGCTATGGAGTCATCTTGAATCATTGTCACAAGCCAGCCAGCCTGAAGTATGTCAGTTCTCTGGATAAGCCACCCTGTAGTAGTGAGGTGACAGCTTTCATATAAAGCAATGAAATAATTCCTTTCTTTGGCAGACCCTTAAAAAACAAAAGGTAGGGCTATTTATTTTTTTTTAAAAGCTCTTCATTTTAGAACTGTTTTAGATTTATAGAATTATTGCAAAGAAAGTACAGAGAGTTTCTGTATTCCCCACATCCAGTTTCCCCTATTATTAACCTCTCGGGTTGATATAGTATATTTGTCACAAATAGTGAGCCAATTAATTGATATATTATTAACTAGAGTACATACTTTATTCAGATTTCCTCAGTTCTCCCAAATGTCCTTTTTCTGTTCCAGGATCCCATCCAGCATATTGCATTACATTTAGTAGTTATGTCTTCATAGGCCCTTCTTGGTTATAATAGTTTCTCAGACTCTTTGTTTTTGGTGACCTTGAAAGTTTTGAGAATGTTCCTCATGATATTAGAATGGGGTAATGTATTTTTAAGAAGAAGACCACAGAGGTAAAGTGCCATTCTCGTCACATCATATAAAGGGTATCTACTACTATCAGTATATATATACAAGGGTACTTACTATCAATATGACTTTCCACTGTTGTTAACCTCCATCACCTGGCTTGAGCTTGTGTTTGTCAGGTTTTTCCACTGTAAAGGTATTCCTTTTTTCCTTTTTCTGTAGTCTTTGGAGGAAATCTCTGTCTACAACCCACACTTGAGGTATGGGGAGTAATACTCTACTCCTTAAGAGCAGAATACCTGTGTTTATTTAGAATCCTGCTTGGGATATTTATCCATTCTCTACATTTATTTATTTGTTTGTTTATACATTTATATCGCTTTGGACTCATAGATACTTACTTTATACTTTGAGTTATCCATTACTACTACTTTATTTATTTTGTTGCTCCAATTCTTCTAGCTTTGGATATTGGGAACTCTTTTCATTTTATTCCTGTGTTCCTTTAACATACATGCCTTCATCTTTGCGAAGGTTTTTGTTTGTTTTGTTTTGAGCACTTCCTTACTTTTGGTACTAAAAAGATGTTTCAGGTTCAACTTGTATATTTCATGCTCCAGTCAATTATTTCTCCAAAGAGCAAGGTCATGTTTAACTTAGTTTGAAAATTGTATTCTTAACTAGAAGGATTAGTAAATTTTAAGTGGAGAAAAAGTGAACTCTTGACTAATTCTACTATTCATTATAGAAGAATATATCTTTGCCATTTTATAAAATAAAACTTGTTTGTGTAAAAAAGGAATATTATACTAGGCAGTGAGATCATGTACAAAGTACTTTTGAAGTTCTTGAAGAAACTCACTTGACTGAGAGTCATAGACTGTATTTTACAACCATTTCTGTACTGACGGCATGTGTGACCTTAAGTCCTGTAACCTTTCTCGCCTCTGTAGAATGAGGGAATTGGCTTAGGTCATTGGCTTAGATGCATCATTTTTGTTTTGTGCTATTGTGTGCAAATTGTGCCTAATGTGCCAAATTCTAATAACAGATTTATTTTATTACTTTTGAAATGCTTCACTAACATCAGGTAAATACCTATCAGCTCCACATTTCTGCATTCCAATAAACTCCATGGATAATGCATGAAACGGCATACTGAAGGTTCTGCTGATAGTTCTGCTGACCTTCATAGTAGAGCTATGAGACAAACAGAAAGTGTTTATTCCTTTTTTTCTCTTGAGGGAAAGAGAAGTTGAGGGACTAACCAATATGTCATTTTAATAATGAAATAGACATCTCCCTAGGGCAGTGGTCGGCAAACTCATTAGTCAACAGAGTGGCAAACTGCGGATCGCGAGCCGCATTTGGCTCGCGAGCCGCAGTTTGCCGACCATGGCCCTAGGGTGAATAAGTCACTCTTAATAAGGGAATTACAATATCTGTCCTTTGGGGCCTGCCTGCCTATTCTTTTACAAAGTTGTATTCAGTTATCCAACATCTGTGTATCTATGATACATTATGTATAGTATCTTACTATGGTATTTTGAAATAATATTTAAAATCTATTTTGAGCTCAGGCTGGTGTAGCTCAGTTGGGGGTTGTCCCATGCACCGAAAGGTTGGTGGTTCAATTCCCAGTCAGGGCACATGCCCAGGTTGCAAGCTCCATCCCTGGTAGGGGACATACAGGAAGCAGCTGATCGGTGTTTCACTCTCACATTGATGTTTCTTTCTCTCTTTCCCTCTCCTTTCCTCTCTATCAATAAACATTTTTTAAAATTTAAATATATTTTGGTAAATAGCATCCTCATTTTATGTGTGCTAATTCTATTAGGTTTAAAAACTATTAATCATATTATTAGTAGAAATGATAGTGTTCATTACTGTTAATAAAATTATTTCTCTTTTAAATAGAAACCAATTCTTCACCGAAGGAGGAGAGTCCGAAAGCGCAAACACCACAATAGCAGTGTGGTCACAGAAACTATTTCTGAGACTACAGAAGTTTTAGATGAACCTTTTGAAGACTCTGACTCTGAAAGGCCAATGCCAAGATTAGAACCCACCTTTGAGATTGATGAAGAAGAGGAGGAAGAGGATGAAAATGAACTATTCTCTAGAGGATACTTCCATCGGTTGTCCTCACAGAATGTTCTCAGGTGTCGATCCTCTTCTAAGAGGAAGTCGAAAGATGAAGATGATGACGACGATGATGAAGAGTCAGATGATGCCGATGGTATGTTTTACAGACCTTTTGCTTATTGTATTTTTATTGTCTTTAGCGATACAGCAGTGATAGCTGTAAAACCTTCAATAAAAAGGCTGAAAAACAAACACAGCCTACTAAGTAACTAAACGATGACTTGGTAATCTCTAAAAAGTTGTATCAAGTGTATTCACTCTCATTTAATCCTCTGTCCTTTTAAAGTGCTTTTTTTCTAATTTCCCCTTCAACCTGGGACTATTGCTGTTTCTGCAGAAAATTCTTTTTCTGCCGAATCCTTTTTTGTCCATTATCTGAAACTTTAGTTAATAGGTGGACTAGACTTAGTGTCAGGACGATATTTAAATAATAACTCTTTACTAGAACGTGCTCTCTATAGATTTAGTCTGTTTCGCTTACTGCAGTGTACTGAGTGCTTAATATAGGTACTCAATAAATAGTTAACAAATGCTAAGAAGATGGTTCTTAAATAAGATCAGATTCATGTAAATTGGACTTGCTTCAGATCTGTTCAGGAATCTTTCCTGAATCATGTCTTTAAGTGTCTTACTCAATTAGTAGTACATTTGTAATTAAAATGGTAACAATACTTCAAAATATGGTATAGCTAAACATTCAATGATTTACTTTTAAAGCACCCTTGTTATTATTTCCTCTTTAGAAATGAAGAAATGGGCTCATACGTGAGCTGGGTCACACACTAGTTAGTCATTTGCATCCTTGCCTCAGTTTTTGCCAGAGAATCATCCTGCCTACATCTGCAGTGTTTGCTTTGCATGGGGTCAAACTGAGCTTTTTGAATTTGAAGGAATCTAGTTGAACATAGGTATAAACGTATAGCTTTTATGGATTAACTAGTTGAGCTTTTTATTCTTTTAAAAATAAATTCACTCAGTTTCTTTTTTTCTTTTTTTAATGCTCTCCTTTTCTGAAAAGGATCCCTTTTTTTTTTTAATTTAAATTCTTTATTGTTGAAAGTATTACATATGTCTCCTTTTCCCCCCTAGCACAAGCCCTCACCTAAATTCATTCAGTTTCAAATCTAGTGGATAACTTTCATTTTCTCCATGCTCATATATTTATACAATACTTCTTTTTAAAGGTGAAACTTTCTTTTTTAAAAAATAGTTTTATTGATTTCAGAGAGGAAAGGAGAAGGCGAGAGATAGAAACATCAATGATGAGAGAGAATCATTGATTGGCTGCCTCCTGCATGCCCCCTACTGGTGTCCGAGCCTGCAACCCTGGCATGTGCCCTTGATCAGAATCGAACCCAGGACTCTTCAGTCCACAGGCCCAAGCTCTATCCACTGAGCCAAACCAACCAAGACTACAATAAATACTTTTAATAAAGTGACAAGATGACTGATTTTTTGCTTTGGTAATGATTTTCCAGAGTTTTGTTATATTTTGAGATATATAATAAGTAGGAAACTAAAAATTTATTTTAAAAATTTGGCACATTAGTAAAATTATAACTTGTATCATTATAAACTAAAATAGTATCCTCTAAGTTTCTGTTGAGTTGGACAAATTTTCTTTGTTTTCAAATTGTTTTTGCTAACTATACCTTTTAGCTTTCCCCTGCAAATCATGTTCTTGCCTTGGTTTTCTTCCCTTTAAAAATTAATGGGAAATGTGCCCTACCCGGTTTGGCTCAGTGGATAGAGCATCGATCTGCAGACGGAAGGGTCTCAGGTTCGATTCTGGTTGCAGGCTCGAGGCAACCAGTCAGTGTGTCTCTCTCGCATCAATGTTTCTATCTCCCTTGTACTCTCTCTAAAAATCAATGGAAAAATATCCTCCGGTGAGGATTAAATAAATAAATGGAAATGGAAATGTACTTAATGCCACACCAAAAATGTTAAGATGGGGACTTTTATATGCTATGCCTATTTTACTACAATTTTTTAAAAGGAACAAATTAATTGTGAAGAAAATAATGCTAAAATAAAATTTATTTTTAATAAACCATTGTTATTGGTGCTTCAGCTTTTTCTTCAGGTCAGTATTTGTCTAGGACTAAATGCTTTGCAGCTATTCCCATACAAATATGACATTTATTTTGTAGGATTGCTCAATCATGGCTCGTGAAATTAACTGAAGTAATGATTTTGTGGAAAATAAGACAAATCAGAGAATATACACTGAGTGGCCAGATTATTATGATCTCTGAACGCATAATAATCTGAATGCATAATAATCTGGCCACTCAGTGTGTGTGCGTGCGCGTGCGTGCGTGTGTGTGTGTGTGTGTGTGTGTTAGAGGCCCGGTGCATGAATTCGTGCATGGGCAGTTGGCCGGCCGGCCTGCCTGCTGGTTGAACTCCTGCTCAAGGGGACAATTTGCATATTAGCCTTTTATTATATAGGATATACACTGAGTGGCCAGATAATTATGCGTTCAGAGATCATCATAATCTGACTACTCAGTATAAATTGCATCAGAAAAAAAGCCCTGGCTGGGTGGCTCAGTTAGTTGGAGTGTTGTCCCATATACCAATGGGTTTCAGGTTCAATTCCTGGTCAGGGACATACCTAGGTTGTGGGTCATGGCGCATGCAGGAGGCAACTAATTAATGTTTCTCCCTTTCTCCCCTCCTCTCTCTGTCCCCCTCCCTCCCTACCACTCTCTCCCTCTCTCTCCCTCTCCCACTCTTTCTAAAATCAATGAAACATGTCCTCAGGTGAGGATTACAAAAACAAAACACGAAGATATGAGCTGATTTATAACTTACATAATAAAGATAATTTGTCTAAAGTAGTTGTAATAACTACTTAGTATTTGCACCTTTATAAAGCTCATCTCTATTTTATAAATGATAAAACTGAATTAGAGGAACTTTCCCAAACTATACAGTTGGAACTGGTTTTAGCTAGTGGATGGTAACAGAATGTTGACTAGCATTCTTTCACTGTTCTGCCAACTTACCTTATAACTTTAGAAGATGTCACTAATTAGGCTTCTTCTTTAGATTCTTAACTTGACAATGAAGATAATCAAGTTTGTGGTGATTAATGAAATTATTTCTGTTGTGTATGTTGGTCTCAGAAAAAGGCATTAAAAAATATAAGATCTTATAACCTGTTTTTATTTTTATTTTTTTATCCCTTTGTACAGACACTCCTATCCTAAAGCCAGTACCTGTCTTGAGAAAATGTGATGTGAAAGATTCTCCACATGAGCCAGATACATCCACACCTATGAAAAAGAAAAAGGGATGGCCCAAAGGCAAGAGCCGCAAACCAATCCACTGGAAGAAAAGACCTGGTCGCAAGCCAGGATTTAAGTTGAATCGAGAAATCATGCCTGTTTCTTCTACTCAAGAACGCATTGTTGAGTCCATTGTCCCCATTCTTAATCCTGGACGTAAACTCAGAATTCAAGAGAATGATGAAACTGTTGAATCAAAGGAAGACTTACCTTTAACCGAAGAAAGGAAGGAAGAAGAGGAGATGCACATGGAAGCAGAAGAGGTTGAGGAGGGAGAAGAAGAAGATACAACCAGCAGTGAAGTTAGAGCAGTTTCTCCAGTGGACAGTAACAGTCCCGAGATGGAAATGAAAGAACCTGAGGTAGAGGAGGAAGAAGAGAAACCCTGTGTCTCAGAAGAGCAGAGGCAATCTGAGGAAGAGCAACAAGAACTGGAAGAACAGGAGCAAGAGGAAGAGGATGAAGTGGCTATAGAGACAAACCAGAATGAAGACCATGATGCAGATGATGAAGATGATGGTCATCTAGAATCTACAAAGAAAAAAGAACTAGAGGAGCAGCCCATTAGAGAAGATGTCAAAGAGGGTCCTGGTAGTCAGGAGTCTTTTTTAGATACGAATATGCAGAACAGTAGGGAGAATATAAAGGATAAAGAGGAAACAGAACCAGATTCTGAAGAAGAACAGACTTCCCATGAAACATCCGTGATATCAGAGCATATGCCAGGGTCTGAGGATGATCATGAAGAAGATTCAAACTCTAAAGAAGAATTAATTGAGTTAAAAGAGGAAGATGAAATTCCCCATAGTGAACTGGATCTGGAAACTGTGCAAGCAGTACAGTCCTTGACTCAAGAAGAAAGCAATGAGCACGAGGGTGCCTACCAGGATTGTGAAGAGACACTTGCAGCTTGTCAGACGCTGCAGAGCTACACACAAGCTGATGAAGACCCTCAGATGTCAATGGTTGAAGACTGTCATGCTTCTGAACACAATAGTCCAATATCTTCTGTTCAGTCTCATCCCAGTCAGTCAGTCCGTTCAGTCAGCAGTCCCAATGTGCCTGCCCTTGAAAGTGGTTACACCCAGATCAGCCCAGAACAAGGATCCCTGTCCGCCCCCTCTATGCAGAACATGGAGACCAGCCCCATGATGGATGTGCCTTCCGTATCAGACCACTCTCAGCAGGTGGTGGACAGTGGCTTCAGTGATCTGGGCAGCATTGAGAGCACCACAGAAAACTATGAGAACCCTAGCAGTTATGATTCCACAATGGGCGGCAGCATTTGTGGGAATAACTCTTCCCAGAGCAGCTGCTCCTATGGTGGGTTATCGTCCTCCAGCAGCCTCACCCAGAACAGTTGTGTTGTCACTCAGCAAATGGCAAACATGGGCAACAGCTGCAGTATGATGCAGCAGAACAATGTCCAGCCTGCTGCCAACTGCAACATCAAGTCACCTCAGAGCTGTGTGGTGGAGCGGCCTCCCAGTAACCAGCAGCCGCCGCCGCCGCCACCAGCGCAGCAGCAACAGCAGCAGCAACAGCAACCAGCACCTCAGCCTCCACCACCCCAGCAGCAGCAGCAGCAGCAGCAGCAGCCGCCACCACCTCAGCCCCAGCAGCCTCAACCCCCACCGCCACCTCAACAGCAGCCGCCCCTGTCACAGTGTAGTATGAATAACAGTTTCACTCCAGCGCCTATGATCATGGAGATACCAGAATCTGGAAGCACTGGGAACATCAGTATCTATGAGAGGATTCCAGGGGATTTTGGTGCCGGCAGCTACTCTCAACCGTCAGCCACCTTCAGTTTAGCCAAGTTACAGCAGCTGACTAACACCATTATGGACCCTCATGCCATGCCTTATAGCCATTCTCCTGCTGTGACTTCCTATGCAACTAGTGTTTCTTTGTCTAATACAGGGCTGGCTCAGCTAGCTCCATCTCATCCATTAGCTGGGACCCCTCAAGCACAAGCCACCATGACACCACCCCCAAACTTGGCATCTACCACCATGAACCTCACGTCACCTCTGCTACAGTGCAACATGTCTGCTACCAACATTGGCATTCCTCACACTCAGAGGTTGCAAGGGCAAATGCCAGTCAAGGGGCACATTTCCATCCGCTCCAAATCTGCACCACTGCCCTCTGCAGCTGCTCACCAGCAGCAGCTGTATGGCCGCAGTCCACCAGCGGTTGCCATGCAGGCTGGCCCTCGTGCATTGGCCGTTCAGCGTGGCATGAACATGGGGGTTAATTTAATGCCAACCCCTACCTATAATGTTAATTCCATGAATATGAACACCTTGAATGCCATGAACAGTTATCGAATGACACAACCCATGATGAACAGCAGTTACCATAGTAACCCTGCCTACATGAACCAGACAGCACAGTATCCTATGCAGATGCAGATGGGGATGATGGGGAGCCAGGCCTATACCCAGCAGCCTATGCAGCCAAACCCTCATGGAAACATGATGTACACTGGCCCCTCCCATCACAGCTACATGAATGCTGCTGGTGTGCCCAAGCAGTCACTCAATGGACCTTACATGAGAAGATGAGCAAGATGAACTTGCAATTAAAAACTTAAATATATATAAATAAAGGAACCTTTTATACTGACAAACCAGAGAAAAATGGACCTTTTTTTCCAGTTAAAATATTGCTGTAGATTTAGAGGAATTTTTCTTTGGTTTATTTTATTTTTTAAAAAACCTGGTCTTCTCTTTTTTGGGGGTTCATTTTGTCTGGGTTTTGGTTTTCTTCATAATCTTGAACATTTTACAATAGAACTCATCTAAAAATAGATTTGGGGATAGGGGAAACATGCACAAAAATCTTTTCATAATTAAAAAGAGCCTTACTTTCTTTACATACCACATGGACAGAATTTGTGTAAAAGTGAAATATCTTGATTTTATTTGAAGATGTATGTTTCCCCTCACTGTTTGCAGCTCCCAGTGTTGTCATTTTTAAATGTTATATATACATCTCGAGGGTTAACCAGACCCTTTCCTCTGAACCCAACTTTTCATTTCCTACTTCATTCCAGCAGGAGGCACTTATGGGAGACTCGGACGGGGACATGGAGAACAACCCAAGCTCCTTAAACTTATTATTATTGTTAATATTATTATTATTATTATTAATAAAGTGAGGCAGGAAAATGCTTCTCCTTTTAAAATCCCCTCCACTCCCTACACACACACACACACACACACACACACACACACACACACACACACACACACACACACACACACACACCTCTTGAAACCTTTCCCCCAAAATGTTTCTTTTTAGATGGACTTCATTGAAATGTTTGTCTTTCTTAAATCAAGTGTAATATAATTTTTTTTTTACTATACCCACTTAGCACTCAGAGACACACAAATACTGTAAGTCTCAATTAACAGCAGAATCTCAGAGGAAAGCTGTTTGCAATCCTAATTTAGCCTTGGAGGAATAGAGATGGTCAATTAACAATCAAAAAGAGGAAATTAACCTCTTGTTTTTTTACCACCTGGTGAATCAGCCATAAAAGCCCACGTTCCACGCAACCTCTTGTTTTTAGTATGTACTTTGAGATGCTAAGGGTCTTGATTCCTGAGCCTTTGACTCTGATTAAACTCAAACAACAGTTCCTAGTGATTAGCCTCTTACATTCTAACAGTGTTGATGGATAACTGTTTCAGTGATTTGAAAATACCTGGCAAACATTTGATACTGTTTATGTTGGAAGAGATGACAGAATGTGTGTTGTAAGGAAGATCATGGTGAGTTTTATAGCTACTTAAATGATACATACCTCTGGTCTTCATTTGTCTTTTGAGATCCTGAGTTCATCCCCTGTGAATCAGAGTGCACTAGCTGCTCACCTGTGAGTGGCTGAAGAGAAGAAAGATAAACCAACCACCAGCATAGCAGGGCAAATCTGGACAGCAGGGTTTTAGCAGGCTCCTATGTTGTTCCCAATTCCATTCTCTTGTGCAGCCAGTTTGCCCATTCTCTTCCTGTTACTTGCTCCAGGGATAGGTAAAAAAATCTATATATATATACATATATATATATTCCATCATTAGAAGATGGAAATTATTATACCACTTGGTATGTGCAGTCAAATATCCAAAAGGAGGAAGTACTGCTTAAAGAAATACCTATAAGCATTAAATTCTCTCCTTTATTTGTATATTTTATATAGATAAATTTTGAAGTACTAATTAGGCATTACATTTTTCAAATGCACAGGTTTGTTGTTTTTTTAAAAATACAATTTAATTGACTTTCTCAATTAAATGTGTTACATAGAAAAAGGCAGAATTCCACATCCTAGCGCTATCAATTCTGAGCATGTACAAGGCTGTGTAGGACCCAGTTTCTCTGTATATACTATTCCAGTTCTCAATCATCTATGTAGAAAGTGCACTGTTCTGCCCTCTCCCTATCTTCAGCTATGTCATTGCTTCCTGGTTGGGGTGGGGTTGGGGTGGGTCGGGAGGGAAGTATATTGGGAGGAGGGTGGTGGGTCAAGGCAGAAGGAGAAGCTGTTGCAATGAGGGCCGTGAATTCAGTTTCTGTTGGTTTTCGATTGTGTTTGGTTTTGTTTCTTTCTTAAAAAAAAAAAAAAAAAAGATTCAATCGGGCAGCTCCCTTTTTCCACAAGCCTTTTTGTGACTAGAACTATTGTAGAGAAAATGTTCTTTTCTATATTATAAAAGAAATTATCCAACACCGTAATATTGGTACCTGTCATTTTTTCACTTCTGTTTTAAAAAAATGTATTTTTAGCAAAATAACTTGGGTAATCTTCTAAAAAAGAAATTTAAAAACTCACTGTTAGTGACTTTGATGCCTTTTAAAATAAGAGCTTTTTCATTTCATTCCATCTTTAAAATTTTTTATCTTTGTTGTAGAATATTAAAAACTATTTTAAGAAAGATAAAAATTCTCTTTAAAGAGATCTCTAGAGTGTGTGAATAGAGCTCCAGATGCCTCTAAAAGCCGCATGTACAAATGAAGCTAACTAAGTCTATTCCTGTCTGTTTATATTTGCTTTTCCTGTTTTGTAACCTCTTTGTACTTTGTTCATGGTGACTTGTAAGCTAAGGGGAAGGGTGCCTAGATGCCTTTGTATTTCTCCATGTCATGCGCTCCTGGGCCAGTTGGTCTCCCTTCCTCTCCTTGTATGTAATATCACTTTTTCCCCCCTTTCTAGCAAGTACTTTCAAAAGAACTCTGTACATTTTAACATAAAAAAAATAAATTATGTTGAGCCATTTTGGATGTCTGTCTTGCATGTGGAATTTTTCTCCCTTCCAAATATTTCAAACTCCCAATTCTTTTTCAACACACACACAGCCTTTTCATGTTCTTCATTATATAGCAAGTATAAGATCATGACTTTTGCTTTGAAATCCAGTTTTCAAATATATATGTATTTAATGCCAACAATATAGATGGTGTTTTTTTTTTAATTACTTTATTGATTTTTTAAACTTTTTTAAAAATATATATATATATTTTATTGATATTTTACAGAGAGGGAGAGGGATAGAGAGTTAGAAACATTGATGAGAGAGAAACATCGATCAGCTGCCTCCTGCACACTCCCCACTGGGGATGTGCCCGCAACCAAGGCACATGCCCTTGACCGGAATCGAACCTGGGACCCTTCAGTCCGCAAGCCGACGCTCTATCCACTGAGCCAAACCGGTTAGGGCGATGGTTTTTCTTTAAAAAAAAAAAAAAAAATGGTATTATAACCTCATCTTGATTTTTTAGGTTAATCCATTTGAAAACCTTGTAAAGGGATTGTGATTTACCCAGTCTTAAAAGAGAAATACAGTCCTAACTGGTTTGGTGCAATGAATAGAGTATCAGCCTGCAGACCAAAGGGTCCCGGGTTTGATTCTGGTTAAGGACATGTACCTTGGTTGCAGGCTCCTCCCTGGTCCAGGCCTGACCCATGCAGGAGGCAGCCAATCAATGTGTTTCTCTCATCGATAATTTCTGTCTTTCTTTCTTCCACTCTCTCTAAAAATCAATGGAAAAATACTCTCGGGTGAGGATTAAAAGAAAGAAAGAAAAATACAGTTGCAATGACAAGTACCTCCTAAATATGAAACAGTGGTGTGTTTTTCCTCATTTCCTCGTTATTTTACTTGCCTCTCATCATTTAGAATTTTGAATATTAGGCAGATTCCAGAAAATTCTGTTTAATTTTGGAAAGTTGACAGCCTCAGGGTGGAGAGGTGAAATGGCTGCAAGTTTTAATGGCCTCCAAACTTTATCTGCTACCCTTTCACACTGAGAGGAATTTAGGAATTGTACATGAGTAGTATCTATAGCAGATGTTTGTTCTAACCCTCATGCCATTAGTTTTAGGTCATAAAGTTGTCATCCAGAATAGGTTTGTTTCCCTTGATTTCTTTGCTTGCTTACTAGTAAGTAACCATGATTTGGACCCAAGACTGTCGTGGTACTGTGCAATTATTAGTGTAGTATCTCAAAAACATACTTCTTGCCTTTGCTACTGTAAACTACCTGCTATAAGTAAAGTCAACATACAGCAATTTTGATTTTTTGACAAAGGAGATAATGTGACCAAAGACTATATTACAGATTTATTTTAAGTGTTAGCACCCTCACTATATATCAAATTAAAAATATAATTTGAGTAATATACTTCCATTTGTAGCCAACTCATGAGTGATGTGAGTAGAGAAGGAGCTCTTATTTCTTTATTGCCTTTGGCCTTTTCACTCTGCATCAGAGAATAGGTGTGAGAGGAGAGTGGTAATACACTGGATAAATAAATACATTGCTGAGACTACTGCCATGCATTTAGTAACTAGGGTTACAGGAATTCTATTCCTACTAGAGGCCCAGTGCAGAAAATTCGTGTACAGGTAGGGTCCCTAGCGGCTGCCAGCTGCTGGCCAGGACCTCCCTTCCCCTGGCTGCCTGCCACCACCTCTGGCTGGGGCCTCTCTTCCCATGGTTGGCTGGCCGGCCCCACCCCCTGGTCGAACTCCCAGTAGAACTCCCAGTTGAAGGGGAAATTTGCATATTAGGCTTTTATTATATAGGATAAGGCCTCTCTGAGCATGGCTTTCTTTGTAGCATAGTGACAATATGTATTCACCAATAGCCAGTGTCTGTCAGGTGGACAATTCTAGCTCTAGGTGAGAATTACTGTTTCAGGTTCTCCGTTACAGCCTGGGCAGTTTGTGATGGTTTTTGTCCTTGTCTTTTCACAATATACAGTATATGGGAAGGCATCATGAAAAGAGAAACAAAAACTAACTGTCCTTGTTGGCAGAATAGAGTAAGCAGGGTTATTACGACAAGTGTGTGTGGGAGGAAAGAACTCTATATCCTTGATGTGACTTTCAAGAAATCTAAAAATATGCATTGAAAATTTGGCATTGTTTTTGCGAAACACAAGCCACTCAGATTACCTCTTGAGTTATTTAAAAATTGGCCCTAAAAGAGCTTTTGTGGGCCCCAGAATCTCTTTTTTTTGAAACTTTCTTTTGAAACATTTTAATTGGGATCCTAAGTTTAAAGTCTCTTGTGACAAAGTAAAGAAAAACATTCATACATAAAACTTCTTTGTTAGGACTGAGGCTCTTCCCCATGTAAAAGTTCTAATTGTTTAATTGATGTATTACATTTTTTAAATAGACTGGTTGCTTAAATTTCTTTTTAAAAGAAGGTTTTAAAAGCAGTTATATAGTCAGTTATGTCAAAAGGATTGTTGTTGATCATAGTTTTCCAGTGAAAATGAAAACAGTTATAGATTGACTAGGAAGCAGTGATGGCTTTACTGCAAGAATCTCTTGCAAAGTAGAATAATTACATGATTTTTAAAAAGTCTGTCTAGCTCCTGTTTAAGGAAGATAACTAGAATTGACTAGGACTCCTAACTTGACACCCCAAAAGTTTCTTGATTGCAAGTGTAATCTGAAAACTGAGTAACATGGAATGTTGCAAGAACAACTTTAGAGAGCCAAGGGAACAATTCTATTGAAAACTGCAAAGGAAAACAAAGCAAAACAGACCCAAACCAGCCACTACAGCCTCTTTGTTGAGTTGTTTTGTTGGGGCTCCCAGGCTGTGGAACATCTTTCAGCAACCTGCTCCACCCTCCTTGTGTATTGGCTTTGTCTTCAGCTGGCTCCTGCCTTGCAGCCTACCTCTGCAGGGTCAGGCATCCTAAGAAGATGTTAGTATGCCCAGAAAAGAAGGACTCTGTTCCCCAACATCTTTTTATGCCTGTTTTTATTGTGAAAACAGAGTACACAAAACATGTACAGCTTACTGAATCTATATAAAGTTAATATCTCTGTAAAAATAAAAAGAACAGCAGCCAGAAGTCCTCCACTCTGACTGTGAGGCCCCTTCCTAATCACAATTTTCTTTCCCAACTGAAGATAACCATTATCTGGTGAATACTTTTTTTTAGTTTTTAAAAAATGTTTTGCTACCTACATGTGCATTATTAAACACCATAGTTTCATTTTGCCTGATTTTGAACTTTACAGAAATGGAATCACTCATTTTGCCTCTGGCTTCCTTCAACCTGATTGTGAGATTTGTTCATGATGTTGCCTTTGCTATAGTTTATTTTCATGCTGTATAATATTCTATTATAGGACTATAATAGAATTAAAGTGATTGAAAGTATTGATTGAATGATTTTCGAATGATTGAAAATATAATAGAATTAAAATGATTGAAACAGCCTAAATCTATGTCAACTTTATACATTCTAAAGTTGACATAGATTTAGGCCGTTTCCAAATTTTGTTTTTACAATGATGCTGCTATATTTAATCCTGTGTAGGTCTCCTGTGCTCATTTGCTGACATTTCTCTTAGCATATTCTTGCAAGGGGTTTTGCTGGGTGACAGGGTAGGTGTAACTTCACCTGTACTAGATAATGCCAAAGAGTTTCAAAAGCAGCCATACCACTTATTTTGCTCCCATCAGCAGTATGTGAGAGCTTCTGTTATTACATGTTCCCTTCAATATTTGATATTTTCAATCATTTTAATTTTTGTCAATCCTATGAATGTGTAGTGGTTATTTTCTGCATTCTCCTGATTACTAATGAATTTGAGCACCTTTTCATATATTGTCTATTTAAAATTCCTCTTTTGACACAGTGGAAAGAATACACAGCAGATTAGGGGACGCCAAGGATCAGATCAGTGAATTAGAAGACAGGGCAGAAAATAATCACTCAATCAGAGAACCAAAAAGGAAAAAAAATATTTAAAAACAGGAGGACGGCTTATGGAAGCTGTGGGAAATGTAACAATATTCACATTATAGGAATGCCAGAAGGGGAAGAAAGGGAGCAAGGGATAGAGAATGTGTTTGAAGAAATAATGGCAGAAAACTTCCCTAACCTGATGAAGGAAAAAGTCGCACAAGTTCAGGAGGGCCAAGAACCTAGCAAGAAGAATCAAAACAGGCCCAGGACCAGACACATCATAATTACAATGCCAAAAATTAAAGACAGAGAGAATCTTAAAGGCAGCAAGAAAAAAACAATTTATTACCTACAAAGGAGTTCCTTTAAGTCTGTTAGCTGATTTCTCATCAGAAACTCTATAGACCAGAAGGGAATGGCATGATGTATTCAAGGTAATGAAAAGCAAGGATCTGAAACCAAGATTACTATATCCAGCAAGGCTATCATTCAAAATAGAAAGTGAAATAAAAAGCTTCCCAGACCAAAAAAAAAAAAAAAGGCTAACGGAGTTTATCACCCAAACCAGCACTGTAAGAAATGTGAAAGGAACTGCTATAATGAAAAGAAGAAATAGGGAAATACAGGCATAAAGAATTAAAATGGCAACAAATAAGTAGCTATTGATAACCTTAAATGTAATGGGTTAAATGCTCCAATCAAAAGACACAGGGTAGCTGAATGGATACAAAAACAGGACCCAATCATATACTGTCTACAAGAGACCCACCTCAGAACAAAAGACTCACACAGGATGAGAATGAAGGGATGGAAAAAAAATTTCCATGCACATGGAAAGGGAAAAAAAGCTGGGGTAGCAATACTCATATTTGACAAAATAGACTTCAAAATGAAGTCCATCACAAGAGACAATAAAGGTCACTACATAATACTAAAGGGATCGATCCACCAAGAGGATATAACCTTGGTAAACATATATGCACCCACTATAGGAGCACCTAAATATATTTAAAATACTTCTGGAGGACTTTAAGGGAGAGATCAACAGCAATACAGACATAGTAGGAGACTTAACACCCCACTGACTTCACTGGGTAGATCTTTCAGACAAAAAATCAACAAGGAAACAGCAACTCTAAATGACACACTAGATCAGATGGATTTAATTGACACAGAACATTTCACCCCAAAGTAGCAGAATATACATTCTTCTCAAGTGCACATGGGTCATTCTCAAAGATAAACCTCATGTTAGGACACAAAACAAGTCTCTACAAATTTAAGAAGATTGAAATCATATCAAGCGTCTTCTCAGATCATAATGGAATAAAATTAGAAATCAACTACAGTAAAAACATTCAAAGTCATGTAGGTTAAATAGCAGGTTGTTAAACAATGAATGGGTTGCCAATGAGATCAAGAAAGAAAGAAAGAACTTTCTGGAAACAAATGAAAATGAACACACAACAATCCCCAAATTTTTGGGACACAGCAAAAGCAGTCCTGAGAGGGAAGTTCATAGTTTTACAGGCCTACCTAAACAAAACAAAACAAACAAACAAACAAAAAAGAAGAAAAATGAATAATAAACTACTTAACCCTACAAGTTAGAGAATTAGAAAGAGAACAACAAGAAAATCCGAGATTATGTAGAAGGAAGGAAATAATAAAGATTAGAGAAGAAATAAATGACATAGAGACTAAAAAAATAATAGAAAAGATCAATGAAACCAAGAGCTGGTTCTTTGAAAAGATAAACAAGATTGATGAACATTTAGCCAGATTCATCGAGAAACAAAGTGAGAGGTCCCAAATAATTAAAATCATAAATGAAAGTGGTGAAGTAACAATTGACATCACAGAAATACAAGGGAAAAACTGAGTAACTATATGCCAAGAAGCTTGACAAGGTGGATGAAATGGACAAATTCCTAAAAAAATACAATCTTCCAAAACTGAATCAAGGAGAATCAGAAAACCTGAATAGGCTAATAACAATTCAAGAAATTGAAACAGTAATCAACAAAACCCCCAGCAAATAAAAGCCCTAGTCTGGATGGCTTCACAGAGAAGTTTTACCAAACATTCAAAGAAGAAATAACACCTACCCTCCTTAAACTACTCCAAAAAATCGAAGAGGAAGGAATACTTCTAACCTTTTTTTATGAGGCCAGCATTACCCTAATTCCAAAACCAAATAAAGACACTACAAAGAAAGAGAATTACAGGCCAATATCCCTGATGAACATAGATGCTAAAATCCTCAATAAAATATTAGCAAATAGGATTCAGCAATATATTACAAAGATCATACACAATGACCAAGTGGGATTTATTCCAGGGATGCAAGGCTGGTACAATATTCACAAATCAATAAACATAATACATCATATAAACAAATTTAAAATCACATGATCATATCAATAGATGCAGAAAAAGCATTTGGCAAAATCTAACACCCAATTTTGATAAAAACTCTTAGCAAAGTGGGAATAGAGGGGTCATACCTCAACATAATAAAGGCTGTATATGACAAACCTATAGCGAACATCATACTCAATGGGCAAAAACTAAAACCATTTCCCCTGAGAAAAAGAACAAGACAGGCATGTCCACTTTCACCACTCTTATTCAACATAGTACTGGAAGTGCTAGCCACAATGATCAAACAACAAGAAGAAATAAAAGGCATCCAAATTGGAAAGGAGGAAGTAAAACTCTTATTATTTGCAGATGATATGATATTATACATAGAAAACCCTAAAGACTCCACCAAAAAACTACTAGATTTAATAAAGGAATTCAGCAATGTAGCAGGATACAAAATTAACACCCAGAAATCAATGGGCCCTAACCAGTTTGGCTCAGTGGATAGAGCGTCAGCCTGTGGACTGAAGGGTCCCAGGTTCGATTCTGTTCAAGGGCATGTACCTTGATTGCGGGCACATCCCCAGTAGGAGGTGTGCAGGAGGCAGCTGATTGATGTTTCTCTCTCATCGATATTTCTGACTATCCCTCTCCCTTCCTCTCTGTAAAAACTCAATAAATTATATTTAAAAAAAGAAATCAATGGCATTTTTATACACCAGTAATGAATTCATAGAAATGAACATTAAACAACCCCATTTACCATCACTATGAAAAAATTAAGATACCTAGAAATAAACTTAACCAAGGAGGTAAAAGACTGGTACTCAAAAACTACAGGACAGCCGAAACCGGTTTGGCTCAGTGGATAGAGCGTCGGCCTGCGGACTGAGGGGTCCCAGGTTCGATTCCGGTCAGGGGCATGTACCTTGGTTGCGGGCATGTCCCCAGTGGGGGGTGTGCAGGAGGCAGCTGATCGATGTTTCTCTCTCATCGATGTTTCTAGCTCTCTGTCCCTCTCCCTTCCTCTCTGTAAAAAATCAATAAAATATATTAAAAAAAAAAAAAAACTACAGGACATTGAAAAAAGAGATAAAGGTATAAAAAAGTGGAAGAATATACTGTGTTCATGGATTGGTAGGATTAATATCATTAAAATGTCCATACAACCCAAAGAAATCTATAAATTCTATGCAATTCCTATTAAATTACCAACAGCATATTTCAAAGCTCTAGAACAAATACTCCAAAAATTTATCTGAAACCAAAAAGACCTTGAATAGCTGCAGCAGTCTTGAGAAAAAAGAACAAAGTTGGAGGGATCACAATACAAGATATCAAATTATACTACAAAGCCACTAATCAAAACAAGTTGCTGCTTGTTTGAGAGATTTTAGAGAAGTCTGAAGCCTGAGCTGGGAAAGGCCATTCATATGGAAAAGCCACTACACACAGCTGCAAGTTGGATGGGACAGGGTCTCAGGGAATCACCAGGGCTGAGGGAACAGTGTGGGCCATGCTGATATGGCTGCCAGTCAGCTCTTCAACACGGGAGGTCTCAGAATAAGAAGAAAGACCTCTGTGAGCATCCCCACCCTGAGTTCCTGCCCCAGTGCCAGACAATTTAGTTCCTCCCTGTATGTCCCTGGATCCCCCAATGCTGCTGCCTTGTGCTGGAGCAAGTGGGACTGTGCAAGAACTGCCTGGGTCTCCAGCAGCCTCCATGCCACTCAGCCACAATCCCTTCTGGTTTTTACAGCCCAAAGTAACAGGAACTTCTCTTCCCAGCTCTGGAGCCCTGGGCTGGGGGTCTGTTGTGGGACTGGGACCCCTGGCTTCTCACGGGAGGCCTCTGCAGCCAAGATATCCCTCCCAATTGGAAAAACGCCACACATGGGTGTCGGACCAGCCCGTCCCGCACCTCTGCCCCTCTTACCAGTCTCAATGCACTTTATTTACTCCTCTAGTTGAAGGACTTCCATTCAGCCAGATCTCAGGCAGTTCTGAATGATGGTTGTTCTGTATTTTAGTTGTAATTTTGATGTGGTTTTGGAGGCAGTAAGTACCGGCGTTTACTACCATGCCATCTTGGTTCTTCCTCCCCACCAATCTTTTAACGTTATTTCTGTAAATGACATCCTGTTAACTAACATGTGACTGCAGATAAACAGCCTGTTTGCTTAAGAATTCTAGGAACTAACTTCAAAAGAAGCAGACTCCAACTCCGACTCCAGCTCTGGGAGATTTGCTCACTTTCAACCAATTATCTGAGCAGTCTGTGTTGGCTTGCATGTTGTCCCTTCAACGGAGAGCTCTTTACTCTCTCCTTTTGATTCCTCTGTTCTGTTTTTCCCACCATTCCTTCCCCCTCCTTACAAAACCCCTGCCCATGTCCAGTTGCCAAGATGGTGTTTACAGCGTGAGTCCATCATTTTCTTAAGCTGTCTGTTCTTGAATAAAAGTAATTTTCCTCCACCAGTCTCTGTCTCTCCATTACTGCATTTTGAGCATCAGGCAGAAGAACCTGGGTTTAGTATCAGTTATATATATATATATACATATATATACATATACATATATATATATATATATATATATATATATATATATATATATAAATTGCCTTGTTCTTTTTCTTTTTTTATTTCTTTTTTTTAATATATATTTTATTGATTTTTTTACAGAGAGGAAGAGAGAGGGATAGAGAGTCAGAAACATCGATGAGAGAGAGACATCTATCAGCTGCCTCCTGCACGCCCCCTACTGGGGATGTGCTCGCAACCCAGGTACATGCCCTTGACCGGAATCGAACCTGGTACCCTTCAGTCCGCAGGCCGACGCTCTATCCACTGAGCCAAACCGGTTATGGCTCTTTTTTTATTTCTTAAAAAATATTTTTATTGATTTCAAAGGGGAAGGGAGAGGGAGAGAGAGATAGAAACATGAATGATGAGTGAGAATCATTGATCAGCTGTCTTGTGCACACCCCCTTACAGGGAAACAAGCCTGCAACCCAGGCATGTGCCCTGACTGGGAATTGAACCATGACCTGGTTCATAGCTCAAGCTCAACTGTCCAGGCTATTGTATTTATTTTAAAGGCTGCACAGCTTTCCATTGAATGGCTAACTCAAACCTTTCCTTTTTCCTGTGGCCTCTAGGTTTTTTTCTGCTTTTAGCTGCTAGCTGGAGCACGGTGCTAAATGTGACAGTATTTCTTCTGTGTGGGCTATGCTGTAGGACAAAGTGACCTCTGCCTGTGAAATCTTCTAAATTCTCTGGCCCTAAATCTCTCTGCCCTTCACGTTTTCTTTCATTCTGCTTTCCCCCACCTTTTCTTCTAGTTCATTTCTGTTTCTTCCGCCCTATTCGGCTTCCTACTTCCTTTCCTCTGAAACGCCTTCAAGGTGATGGCTGGCTCCCCACAGTTCCACCTTCACTGGTCTTGACTTCTTCCTCACTCGGGCCACCTGTTCATCCTGAAGGCCTTTCAATTTTTGCTCCATTAGAAACCAAACTCAACCCACATTTAAAGTTAAACAGAACACTTGCAGTTAAACAGCTTACAATTAGATGCCTTTTAAACTCTTCATGTTGGTATATTTCTGTAGATGTCTACATTTAAAGTATTGGGCAATTATGTTTCATTGACTTTTAATTTGGAGAACTTCATAGAATCTGAGAATTGTCGAAGTGGAAGGGACCTTACAGAGCAGCTCAGTTTAGTGACAGGGAGCTGGGACCCGGGGAGGTTAGGCAGCTCACCTGTGGTCACACAACTGGATTGTCATTTTGAGGCTGCACATGATTGAGTATATGGAAATATGTCTCATTCATTCGGTCAGTCAATAAACATTTACTGAGTTTACTATGCCAAATGCTGGACTAGGCTGATGAAACAGCAGTGAGGGGACAAGAGAGACCAGATGAGCTGCCTCCCCACTTGCTGAGGCTCAGGGAGTCACTTGTCCACATCACAGAGTAGATCCCTGGGCTGTCACTGATAGGAAGGGACCACAGGGCCCTCTCCTGCTACAGCCTGTGCTCCGGATGGCTTAGCCACATCCGCCTGCTCACTTAGTAGTGTGTGCCCTTCAGGACGGTTCCTTTTCCTTCCTCGTGCCCTCCCCCGTGCCAGGGCCATCTCCCAGCCACCTGTGGAATGGGGCTCTTGGCTGATGGTGCCTTTGATCAGGCCCCTCCTGCAACCTGCATTGTTCTCTGTGTTTGAGGTGGGGCCTTGAGCTGTGACTCTACTTGACAATGAGCTAAAAGTGCCTGTTAGCCCTCAAACCAAGGCACACCTCCTGGCCTGCCCTACAGAGTTCTGTCTCCTCCCTCCAGCTCCACATCCCTGGAGCCGCCATCCCATGACTTCTAGGAAAGCCTGGCCTCTCTTGGCCCCACCAGGCAGCCTGGGGTGGCCTCAGGGAAGTCACTCCCGCTCCCTGCACCTCCGTTACCTCCTTTGCAAAACAGAGATCAGAGGATCTGGAACCTGCCTTTCAGCTCTGACATCCTGTGATTCCATCAGCCAGCCTGGGGTTCTGTTGGCAACCCTCCTTCATGACTTGGAAATCCTGAGGAACGAGGGAGACTATCTGAAATCTTTTAAGGCGTTTTCTGTGATATGCTTGCTTCTCGGTCACAGAGGAAATAACAGAAGCCGTGAGGGACCCCAGGGTGCTGGGGAGCAGAGGTGTGTGTGGACAGGCCTTCCTCCCCTGACTGCTCTACTTTTCCTCAAATCACGCTGCTGCCCTGCTCTCACGAAAGCCCTTGATTCCAAAACTGGAACCCAGAGCAGCATTTAGAAATTCTAGGGGCGGGGGGAAGGGGGTGGGGAATGAAAAGATCAAGAAAAGGCCTTTTATCAAAACATTGCTAGCACAGCTCTATCTAACTTGATGCAATACGGGTGCTCTAAATAGTATTGTATGAATGAAAACGTGTAAGTCTATCCACATTTAAAAAAACTTTTTTTTATTGATTTTTTTTTACCGAGAGGAAGGGAGAAGGATAGAGAGTTAGAAACATCAATCAGCTGCCTCCTGCACACCCCCTACTGGGGATGTGCCCGCAACCAAGGTACATGCCCCTGACTGGAATCAAACCCGGGACCCTTCAGTCCGCAGGCCGACGCTCTATCCACTGAGCCAAACCAGTCAGGGCAAGTCTATCCACATTTTAAAAGCACTGGAGGACCCTGGCTGATGTGGTTCAGTTGGTTAGGCTTTGTCCCTTGCACCAAGAGGTTGTGGGTTCAATTCCCGGTCAGGACACATGCCCAGGTTGTGGGCTGGATCCCTGGTGGCAGGGTGTGGGGAAGCAGCTAATGGCTGTTTCGCTCTCATATTAATCTTTCTCTTTCTCCCTCTTCCTCTCTCTCTAAAAATCAATAAAAATAACTCGTAAATAGATGAAAGCACTGGAGGAAAACCACTATAAAGGTAATGTACACTGAATCCTTAAAAAGAAAATAATATTTTTAAAAAGGGTATTTTAATAGAGCCATCACCCTTCCCTTTTGCCCTGTTCCTTTATTAATGTGTTTGGCATTTTAAACTTTTTATATATTGAATCTTCTTAAAGCAAAACCCACAATTACAGAAAATTCACCAGGGGGGTGGGGTGGGGGAAGCTGCATTTAGCCTCCTCAGGGTGTGTTTTTAAATACCAAACAGAAGGGCAGGAGGGAAAAAAAATTACATGCCTTCTGGTGCCAAAAAAGAGGTTAAGAAACGAAAAGGCTTTTTGCAGTTGGATTGAGGGAAGAGGTACCAAGGAGAAAACAGTCTGTTAATGAATGAGCAGAAGTCTGCCATTAATGACGACGGCACAAGTTTTAAATGATGAGTCCATTTTCAAAGCTCATTAAAAAACCTTTAATAAAAATAATCAAAGAAAGAAATACGAGCACCAGGATGCTCTGGAGGCCTTGCAAAAACAGTTGTGGCTTTAATTAATTAGTTAAATATATTAATTATATGTGTTAATTGTATCGGTATAGTGCCTGCTCTGTCCCAGGCTCTGTTAGATGCACTGGGGATAATACAGTGAACAAAACAGACCAAAATCCCTGCTCTCACGGGGGTTATATTCTGGTGAGGGGGACAGATGAGAAATACAATAATTAAAACACATAATGTGACAGATAAGTGCTAAGGAACTAAATATAGCAGGAAAGATACAAATGAAGTACGTGGGGTGGAAGGGGATGACATTTTAGATAAAGTGTTAAGGGAGACTGTTCTGGGCTGAACTGTGTCTCCCTCCCCCCCATTCATATATTAAAGTCCTATCCCCTAGTACCTCAGAATGTGACTGTAATCAGGGATGGGGGCTTTAAAGAGGTAATTAAGTTAAAACGAGATAATTTGGGTGGGTTCCAACCCAATATGAGTGGTAACTTGACAAGAAGAGGAGATTAGGACACAGGCAGAGGGAAGATCGTGCGAGGACACAGAAGAAGGAGGCTATCTACAAGGCCAGGAGAGAGGCCTCAGAGGAAACCCCTGAGCCAACACCTTGATCTTGGACTTCCAGCCTCCAGAACTGTGAGACACGATATTCCTGTTGTTTAAGCCACTCGGTCTGTGGCGATTTGTAACGACAACCCTAGCAAACTCATTAAAAGACCTCATTGAGAAAGGAACTTTAAAATAAGTATTTTTTAAAATCCTCGCCAGAGGATATTTTTTTCATTGCTTTTTAGAGAGAGTGGAAGGGAGGGAGGGAGAAAGGGAGGGAGAGAGACAGAGAGAAAGAGAGAGAGAGGAGCACCGATGTTAGAGAAACACATCACATCAATTGGTTGCCTCCCACATGAGCTCCAACCGGGGCAGGTATTGAACCCACAACCCAGGCACATGCCCTTGACCAGGAATCAAACCCACACCCCTTCAGTGCGCAGGCCTATGCTCTAACCACTGAAAAACACCGGCCAAGGCAAGAAAATAACTTTTGAGTAGAGATCAGAAGAAAGTGAGGGAATGAGCCAAACTGATGGGTGTTAAGGGGGTGAGGGGAACAGCACATGCAGAGGCCCTGAGACAGAGATATGGGCCATGTGACTGGGACGGAGATGATGGTGTCTGGGACAAGGGTAGGGCAGAAAGTTTGGTAAGATGTGGTTGGATTCTGAATATATTTTGAAGGCAGTGTCAGTAGGATTGTGCTAGTAAGAGCAGAGTCAAGAGAAGGTCAATGTTTTTGTCCTGAGCAACTGGAGAAATGGAGTTAACATTACCCGGATGGGCAAGACTGTAGGAGGAGCAGCGTGTGGGGAAACACCAAAGACTCAGCTTTGAGCATGTTAAAAACCTCCACCCATAGGAGTGTACATAAACGCTATGTCCATAGCAGCTTTATTCAGAGTAGCCTCAAACTGGAAACAACCATGGCCATCAATGTGAGAATGGATAAATAAATAGTTGTATATTCATACCACGGAATGCTACACAGGAATAGAAAAGAACAACCTGCTGATATATGCAAAGACAATGGTGAGTGAAAGAAGTCCTGCACAAAAGGGTACATATTGAATGATTTCATCTACATGAATGTAGGGAGCGGCTATAGGGTTAAGCCTCGTACTGACCTGTTGGCAAAGCCCAAACAAGTCCCAGCTTAGAGGGCACAGCCCTCTTAGCATCATTAAACTTGACCTTATGACGCCCCCTAGATCCTATCTGGGTAGCTAATGGGCTGTGGGAGGTGCAGCAAGTGCTGCCAAAACAAGTGAAACTCACAAGAACATTGTAACTATGGTGACCACTACCTTGTTTACCTCTGGCTATAAAAGAAAGCATCAGCTTGCCATCTGGATCTCTCTCTGTGGTCTCAGCCAGACACAGGAGATCCATGGAGACCCAGCTATATACTCTTTTTTTTTTTTAATTTAATAAATCTTTATTCAGATTATTACAATTGTTCCTCTTTTTTCCCCCCATAGCTCGCCTCCACCCGGTTCCCACCCTACCCTCTGCCCTTACCTCCCCCCCACTGTCCTCATCCATAAGTGTACACTTTTTGTCCAGTCTCTTCCCGCACCCCCCCACACCCCTTTTCCCTGAGAATTGTCAGTCCACTCCCTTTCTATGTCCCTGATTCTATTATATTCACCAGTTTATTCTGTTCATCAGATTTTTTATTCACTTGATTTATAGATTCACTTGTTGATAGACATGTATTTGTTGTTCATAATTTTTATCTTTACCTTTTTCTTCTTCTTCCTCTTATTAAAGAATACCTTTCAGTATTTCATATAATACTGGTTTGGTGGTGATGAACTCCTTTAGCTTTTTCTTATCTGTGAAGCTCTTTATCTGCCCTTCAATTCTGAATGATAGCTTTGCTGGGGTAGAGTAATCTTGGTTGTAGGTTCTTGCTATTCTTCACTTTGAATATTTCTTGCCACTACCGTCTGGCCTGCATAGTTTCTGTTGAGAAATCAGCTGACAATCGTATGGGTGCTCTCTTGTAGGTAACTAACTGTTTTTCTCTTGCTTCTTTTAATATTGTCTCTTTGTCTTTTGCCCTTGGCATTTTAATTATGATGTGTCTTGGTGTGGTCCTCTTTGGATTCCTTTTGTTTGGGGTTCTGTGCGCTTCCTGGACTTGTAAGTCTATTTCTTTCACCAGGTGGGGGAAGTTTTCGGTCATTATTTCTTCAAATAGGTTTTCAGTATCTTGCTCTCTCTCTTCTTCTGGCACCCCCATAATTCGGATGTTGGTACGCTTGAGGTTGTCCCAGAGGCTCCTTACACTATCTTCAAATTTTAGGATTCTTTTTTCTTTTTGCTTTTCCGGCTGAGTGTTTTTTGCTTCTTTGTATTTCAACACTTCGACTTGATTCTTGTGGTCCTCTAGTCTGCTGTTAGGTCTCTGTATAATATTTTTTATTTCAGTCAGTGTATGTTTAATTTCTAGTTGGTCCTTTTTCATATCCTTGAGGGTCTCGCTAAATTTATCGGCCTTTTCTAGGAAATTCTTGAAAAACCTTATAACCGTGGTTTTGAACTCTATATCCAGTTGTTTGTTTTCCTCCATTTCTTTTGTGACCTGTTTCTTTGTCTCCGCATTTTGGTTGCTTCCCTGAGTTGGTGGAGTAGCTTTGTGTGGTAGGTGTCCTCTAGGCACAGTGGCTCAGCCTCCCCAGTTACCTGAGGTGGAAACTCTTGGTGCACCCCTTTGTGGGCTGTGTGCACAGTCTTGTTGTAGTTAAGTCTTGATTGTTGTTGGTATCACTGGGAGGAATTGACCTCCAGGCCAATTGGCTGTGAGGATCAGCTGTGTTTACGCTGGGAGAACTTCTGTGCTGGAGACACTCTTATGAGACAAGGCGTGCAAAATTGCAAAAGCCTTTGTGCTCAGCTTGGATGGGGCGGAGTTTCAGGGCAGAGCAGACAGCCTTGGTTTCCCATCAGCCCTGCCCTATGAGGCCCCTGGGTCTCAGTGTCCCTCGGTAATCACTGCAAGCACCTCTGAGAGAAAGCCGCCCTTGAGTTTCGCCTGCTGCCAGACAGTCTAGTTTCTCCCCGAATGAGTTGGGATTCCCAGAAACTTGTCTGGAACTGGAGTTCAGTGCAGTCAGGAGTTTCCATCTCCCTCCTGCTTTAGAAAGCCAGCCGCACACTCAGCTGCCCATGCATTCAGCAGTTAGTCCTCTCTGTGCATGCGCGCCTCCGGACCTCTGCCTTCTGCAGCTCCTGAGACTCAGTGTGCTTTCTCTTTTCCTGACAGTCCAGATTCCCCCCGAATGAGTCTGGTTTCTCAGCGTCTCGCCTGGGACTGGAATTCAGTGCAGTCAGAAGCTTCCTTCTCCCTCCTGCTTTAGAAAGCCAGCCGTGCACTCAGCTGCCTGTGCACACAGCCGCCCGTCCTCTCCGCGTGCGAGTCTCCGTACGTCAGCCTTTTGCAGCTCCTCTGAGTCTCAATGTGCTTTCCTCTTTTCTTCTAGTTGTAGAATTTCCAGTCAGCCAGCTTTCTTGTAGTTCTGGATGGTGTCCATTTTGTCTTTTAGTTGTAGTTTTGATATTGTTGTGCGAGGCAGCAGTTTAGGTGTTTATCTATGCTGCCATCTTGGTTTCTTCCCAGCTATATACTCTTGTCTGTCTTGTCTGTCTTTTCTTCAATCCTTCGCCGTCGAACCCTTAGCTGAGCTGGCCCGGCACACATGAAGTTTAAACCTAGGCAAAGTTAGTCTGAGTGTTATCAAGGCCACAAGAGTGCTGAATTGCCCTAACTCAGTGGTAGGCAAACTGCGGCTCGCGAGCCACATGTGACTCTTTGGCCCATTGAGAGTGGCTTTTCCACAAAATACCACGTACCCTAATTAAGTTAATAACAATGTACCTACCTATATAGTTTAAGTTTAAAAAATTTGGCTCTCAAAAGAAATTTCAGTCATTGTACTGTTGATATTTGGCTCTGTTGACTAATGAGTTTGCCGACCACTGCCCTAACTGGTTTGGCTCAGTGGCTAGAGCATCGGCCTGCAGAGCAAAGGGTCCAACGTTTGATTCCGGTCAAGGGCACATGCTCGGGTTGTGGGCTCGATTCCCAGTAGGGGGCATGCAGGAGGCAGCTGATCAATGATTCCCACTCATCATTGATGCTTCTATCTCTCTCTCCCACTTCCTTCCTCTCTAAAATCAATAAGAAATATATTTTTAAAAAGTTGTTTGAAAAAAATAAAAGATTGCTGAACTTGGGGAGGGGCAGTGGTAGGGAGGAGGCAAGAAGGAACATGCTGCTGTGCTGAAAACCTTCCCTCTCTGATCTGAGGGTGTTAGACAGGGTGCACATATTTAAATTGTGTATAGGGAGGGGTGGGGCATAGAGGTCATTGCTGCAATCCATCCGTATCTACTGAATCAGAGCTACATTTTTAATAAGATCCTTAGGTGATTTGAATGCACATTCAAATTTGAGAACTAGCTTTGAAGAAAGACTCTGGAATCTAGTGGGCAGTGGAACGGGGGTGTATAAAGAAGAGGAAGTGGGAAGCTTCATGGACCCCAGGTTTCTGGTTCTGGTGAGTGGGTGAATGGTAGTGCCATTAAGTGGGTGCATTGAGATGCCTGTGACTTCTGATCGTGCTGCCTAGGAGGCCTTAGGTTCACTGCTTGTCTCAGTCTTAGGAGAGAGGTCAAAGCTGGAGTTACAGATTCAGTGTCATTGGTATTTGGGTGCTAGTTGTAGCCAAGGCTAAGATCATGGAGGGAGAAGCGATAAACTGAAAAAGGGCCAGGGCAGAAGTTTTTATTCTTTTTTTTTTTTAAATATATATTTTATTGATTTTTTTACAGAGAGGAAGAGAGAGGGATAGAGAGTTAGAAACATCGATGAGATAGAAACATCAATCAGCTGCTTCCTGCACACCTCCTACTGGGGATGTGCCCGCAACCAAGGTACATGCCCTTGACCAGAATCAAACCTGGGACCCTTCAGTCCGCAAGCCGACGCTCCATCCACTGAACCAAACCAGTCAGGGCTAGAAGTTTTTATTAATTAGCCCTAAAGAGAGCATTCAGGAGACAGGAGGGCAAGGAGAGAGTTGGGTATCAGAAACCAGAACCATATGCAACCAGGTAAAATGCACCAGGGAGTTAAATTCAACACGCAACGAAGCTACAGGTTCTGTGGTGTGGGGACAGAATTCAGGGTGAGGAATGAGGGGGGTGAGAAAGCACGGACCACTCTTCCTGGCAGCTTGGCTGTGGAGGGGAGTGGGAAGGTCATGGCATAGTCATGGCTGTGGAGGGTCTGCAGGCCGAGGGGAAAGAGCTGGTGGAGAGGCATGCCGTAATCTGGGAGGAAGGGAGAAATAATGGCAGCATTTTCTGAGGAGGTGAGAGGGGATGAGATCTAGAGGATAAACCAAAGGAGAAGCATTGGCAAGGGAGTGGTGCAGACAAGTATGAATGTTGAGGATGAGGAGGAAGCTGAGGGCATTTGATCTGGTGGCCTGCATTTCTTCTATGACAGTGGTCAGCAAACTCATTAGTCAACAGAGCCAAATATCAACAGTACAACGATTGAAATTTCTTTTGAGAGCCAAATTTTTTAAACTTAAACTTCTTCTAACGCCACTTCTTCAAAATAGACTCGCCCAGGCCGTGGTATTTTGTGGAAGAGCCCACACTCAAGGGGCCAAAGAGCCGCATGTGGCTCGTGAGCCGCAGTTTGCCGACCACGGTTCTATGAAGTGGAAGACAATGGCACCTGTTGAGAATGACAGAGGAGAGAGGAGGGGGCAGGGCTTGAGGTCTCCAAGAACAGCTAGGAGAGCAGTAGGCAGAGTTACTGTGGGGCTCTGAGGATCCTGGTCAGGTGGAGTGAATAAATGAATCTTATTCCAGCATTTTCTAAGAATCTAAAAATAAAGTATCTTCTTTTTCTGTGTTCTCTGAACACCTTGGCATATGTACTCTTTTACCTCTTCAAATTCCATCCTGGAAAAGGCAGTGATTAAAATGATATGTTGCCTTCATTTGTAAACCTTGAACAGGAAATGAGGAATTCTTGAGCTCAAATATTCAAGTTTGACATTATTTTGGTCAAATATAGGGGAGAAGTGAAAGCTCTCCTCAAATATTTGAAGGTATATCACACAGAGGACGGGTTTGAATAATTTATGCATCTCGCTAGAGGGCAGAGCACAGGCTGCTGTGTGCGCACTCCAGGGAGCAGAGAATTGGCCCTCTTGGGAAGCTGTCTGGGCTGTGATTTGACCTGGGAACGTGAGAGTCAGTAGAGGAATCCAATTCTCCCACTGGCTGGGAAATAGAAAGGCAATTCCTTTGGATTCTGAGAGTCTCTGATTTTCCATTTGCTTTCCTGTTCCACCCTCCATAGTCATGCATTGTAATGACCTTTCCCGGCTCAAACTTGAACTGAATACCTGCAGGGTGTGGCACTAGGCTGGGAGGTTGGGACCCACAGGTGACTGGGGCAGCCTCTGCCTCAGAGAGCTCAGGGTTGGTAGACAGTCCTTCTTTTCTAAAAGGGATCAGGGGCCCAGGGACAGCCCAACCTCAATTTAGGATGTTAGCTCTAGTAAAAGCATAGACTCTAAACACTGACTTTTTGTTTCAAATCCTAAGCCTCATGACTTACTAGCCAACGACCTTGACCAAGCTATTCATTCTCTCTGTGCCTCAGTTTCTTCATCTGTAAAATGATGATGATGATAATGGCACCTCCCTCATGGAGCTGTTATTAGGGTTACATATTCTCAGAAGAATGTCTGGTACATTCAATATATTTAGCCATTTATATTATTTAGTGCACAGGCAGCTTTTATCTTGGGAAGTTTTATTAATAATTAATAATGTTTCTTTTAAGAACACAAATAGGTCTAGTTGCATAAATGCATGATAGCAGAATGGGGTTGAGGTAACCAGCTGGAAATTTTAGGGAAGAAAGCAAAAATATGAAAATGAATCCCCTTTTCTTTATTTAACAGCTAAATAAAAGGAACCCCATTGAAATACAGAATTTACTTGAGTAATAATGACCCCAAAGGGAGAAAGAAAGAGGAGGGGTTTCTAGGGAATGTCTTCTGTGTTTGTGGGGGTGGGGTGTTTAACTTTCATTTCATAGCCATTCCCTGTATGTTTTAGTGAGCAGCCATCCTCACCATGGGTGTACACAGGACTCTGGGGTGCAAGAAAAAAAGGCAAGCCCTGGCTGGGTAGCTCAGTTGGTTGGAGCATTGTCCCCAGGTGCCAGGGTTTCGGGTTTGATCTCCAACCAGGGCACATGCAAGAAGCAACCGATGAATGAAGAAATAATTGGGACAACAGGTCGATGTTCCTCTCTCTCTCTCAGAAAAAGAAGAAGGGGAAGGGGAAGGGGAAGGGGAAGGGGAAGAGGAGAAAAGAAAAGAAAAGAAAAAAGAAAAGAAAAGAAAAGAAAAGTAAAGGAAAAGGCAAGGAGAGCCCCACAGGCATGACTCAGTGGTTGAGCGTCGACCTTTAACCAGGAGGTCATGGTTTGATTCCCAATTGGGTTTTGGGCTCGATCCCCAGAAGGGGGTGTGCAGGAGGCAGCCGGTCAGTGATTCTCTCTAATCATTGATGTTTTTATCTCTCTCCCTCTCCCTTCCTCTCTGAAATCAATAAAAATATATTAAAAAAAAAAAAAAAGAACAAAAGAAAAAGGCAAGGAGAGCCGGAGGAGGGCTCACAGTCCCAACACCTCCACCTGGTGGAGTGGCTGTGGCAGCAACAGAGGTGGCCCTGACGCCTTCAGAGGGGCAGCCTCTTCAACTTTGATGCTAGGCAGAGCGCTGTGAGTTCTGCTTCTACAACTTCAGAGGAGTAAGCTGGCCCTTTTGTTGCCTGCCTCGGGGTATTATTTTAGGTGTTTAACTCAAGTAATTACTATCACTTCTGCACTGCAGGAGAGCCCCTTTCAGTCAGGCTTCCAGTTAGGCAGCTTGGATCTGAATTCTGACTCCATCCCATTAGATGTGTGACCTCAGGGAAGTCAGGTAAACAAACTCAGCTTCCTCATGTGAAAACAAGGATAACAAGGTTTTTGTTGTGAGAGATAAATGTTACCTAAATGATTAGCAGTGCCTGGGGCATAGCAAACTGTCAATACTGTAAATGGTATTATCTCTTGACAGGAAGAGCGTCTAGGATTATCTTCTGAACCCCATAGATGCCCAACATTGCCTGTCCCCTGCCGGGGAGGGAGGAAGCCCCTGTAGCTGCTGAGATGGCTGGTGTCTGTTTCCTGCTGGCTAGTCATCTGCGGAGGAACTCAGCTGGAGCCGCTGCCATCCCCTCATCCCCCCTCCTGTGTCCAGATCAGCTTGTTGGAGCAAGTGCCTTCAGACAGCACAATCCCATGTTCTCTTTCTCAGCTTGCAGGCTTCCTAACATGTAATAGGATCCAAAAGATCTATCTTACGAGTGAACCCTGGACATGGGCAGGACTTTCTTCTTGCCCCCGCTCGAGTTTTGGGAAATCCAGGGCCAGAGCTGCCACCATTAATCAGGTGTGGTGGGTACAGGACCTCTGTACCCATCACTTACTGTTCATTAATGATAATGTTTCCCCTTTGCTTTTACAAGATTTGATTGATCTCTAGAAGGATGAGAAATCAGGATTGTGAAGCTGAAAGGGGTCTTAGACACCAACTTGTCCAACCTCTCCACTCCTCATCAAGAAACTGAATCTTGGTACCACACTCTGTGTTGGTGAATTACTCCACATTCACTCTCTCCCCTGGTCTTCCTGACAGTCCTTTAAGGAAGGTTATCAGTATCCTTGTTCATAGATATGGAAATTGACTAATTTAGTAGCAGTGTGAAGTTAAAAGTATATACTCTGGAGCCAGAGTGCTAGGGTTCAAATTCTGGCTCCACTACTGACTAGGTGTGTGACCTTGAGCAAGTTACTTCACCCCCTTGCATCCCTTCTCCCCATCTGTAAAATGTTGCTAATGCCTGGGGCAATGGAAGTGCTGAATGATTGTCAGCTAGAATGTTATTCCTTAAGCCAGAACACAGTAGACATGCTGATTTCTTCAACATATGTTCATTGAATCCCTACTATGTGCTAGGCACCATGCAAGGTACTGAAGACAGAGGGTGAGCCAGACCAACGGTGGTAGGAAGAAATGATCATTCAGGGCCATAAAAGAGTTTGATCTTCATCCCAGAGTGAGAAAGAATGGTGAGGTGAGAAGTGACTGATCAGACAGATCTGTGTTTTGAAAAGTCTAGTGTGACTGCAGTGTCGGGGACAGATTGGTGGATGGCAAATGGATGCAGGCATGAGGGTAGGAGGCTGAGGAGCACAGGTGCCTGGGCCTGGAGCTCAGAGGGGAGGTCTGTGCTGAGATAAAAAATGTGTGCCTCGTGTGTGTGCAGGCTGATGACAGCCAGCATGGTGAGCTGGCCTGGGAGAGAGTCTAGAACTGTGCCGTCCAGTACCATAATCACAAACCACACGTGGCTCGTAAGCCACTAAATGTGCAGCATCTGAATTTAGATGTGCTGTAAGTATAGAATACACACTGGATTTTGAAGCCTTAGTATAAAAGAATATGTGATATCTCACTAGTAGTTTTTTTTATTTTGAACATGTTGAATTAAATGAAATATATTCTTGAAATTAATTTTACAGTTTAGCGTTTTAAAATGTGGCTACTTTAAAACTGAAATGGGGTTGGCATTTGTGGTTCTCATTGTTTCCGTGGATCTAGAGTGGGAAGAGCAGCGGGCACAGACCCAGTCCCGGGAAAGGGCAATGTTCAAAGCAACGTTTCCAGCAGCACCTTAATTACTGGCAAGCTTCTAGGTGGGGAGGATTGTGTAGGATGGGGGCCTGGGGGCAGAGGGTACGTTCCAGTAAGAGGAAAGCAGGAGAGAAGGTGGGTGATTCACCCACTCCCCGAGTTTGTGCTGTATGGGAGAGGGTGCCCAGCTCAGAGCCCTTGGGGAGTCATTTCCGCACAGGTGAGTGGAGATAGTTTCTAGGCTCTTCTAGTCTGTGGCTGGTTTAATGTGTGCATCAAGCCCCTAGCTTAGGAAGGCCGAAGGAAGCAGACTGCTTCTTATGTTTTACCAATTCTTAAATATTGTTTTCCACAACCCCCTCTTTAGCCCTTCGTGGACGAACAGGTCCGACCCACCGAATGTGGGTGGGAGCGGCACCAGACTGAAGGGGCCGTGGTTCCCTAGTCCTGGCCTCAGTTTTCCTGTCTGTTACTCGAGGAGTTGACTAGATGACCTTAAGACCCCGTCCCCTTCCCGCAGTTTGCTACCCAGACAGACAGGTGTGCGCTCTGTACAGCCGAACACGCGTGCAGGCGGCGCTGCCGAGCGAGAGTGTGTGAGACTGTTGGGAATGGGGGTGGGCGGGCCGCGGTGCAGAAACCTAAGCTGCACTACCGTCAGCGAGAATCAAAGGAAACTGCTCACTTCATCTTGGACACGTTTTCTATCTGTAATTGGTAAATATGCAAATGAAAGGCCCACATGGTCTGAAAGGGGCAAATCAAGCTCTAAGCGAACGACAAGGACCGGGCCTTTTCCCGGGGAGCCCTGGCACCCCGCGCGCCCCTTGGAGAGAGCCCTTGGCGGCAAGGAGGCGGAGGCTCGAGGCTGGCTGGTCGCTGCCCCACAGCGGCCGCCGCCCGGGGGCGCCCCAGGCCCGCCCCCGCCCCCTCCCAAGCCACGCGGGTCCTGCCTCCGCCGCCTCCAGGCGCGCCTGACCGCGGGGTCTCCTCGGCGCGGGGCCCGCCGCATCCTCCCCTCGCCCCCAGGCACGCGAGGCCGCCCGCGGCAGGGTCCTCGGCGGCTCCCCAGGGCTCCGGGTGGAGCGGCCGGCTTTGTTCCCCGCGGCCCGACGGCGTGGAGCCAGTGCGTCTGGCGGCGGCAGCGGCGGCACTGCAGTGGTGGGAGCCCGGCCGGCCTCCCGTCTGCAGCCGGGCGCTCGCAATGCACCAGCGCGGGCGCCGAGCCTCGTCGGGCCGCCCTGGACCCCGGGTGGCGGGCTACTGCCGCGTCCTCCTGCGTTAACTGCTGGAGTCCGTCCCCTCCCCGGCCCGCTCGCCGCCGGGCGCTCGCCGCAGTACCAGCCGCCTCCCCGCTCCCGCCTCCCCCCCCTCCACCCCGGCGCCGCCGCAGGAGAGCGGGAGGGGGGGGGACGGAGGAAGGGAGGTGGCGGGGCCGAGCCCAGAGCCCGTCCCGGGCGCTGGCAAGCGAGCTCGGGCCGCGGCGGGAGGCGCCATCCGGGGACCGCCGGCAGCCGCGGCGCGCCTAGCCCTCCGCGCGGCTCGCAGCCACCTCCCCGCCGACCCGGCCGCATCCTCCCCGCGGCAGGGAGAGAAGCTCCCCCCTTGCCGAGCAGAGACTCCTTGTTTCCTCCTCGGGAGGCTGTCGCCACCTGCATTGCCAAGCGTGAGGGGTCCGGGAGGCGGAGACCTGGGCACCGCGACCCACCATGGCTCAAGCGGCCAAACAGCTGAAGAAAATCAAAGACATCGAGGCGCAGGCCCTTCAGGAGCAGAAGGAGAGGGAGGAAAACAGGAAGCGGAGGAACCGCTCCCGCGACCGAAAGAAGAAGGTATGAGGGGGCGGAGGCGGCAGTCCAGCGGCAGAGGCGCCTGGAGGTGGCTGCTGGGGAAGGGGCTCGTCAGACCCGAGCGAGGTGGGGGCGCGGGGCCGGGCGCCGGCGGAGTTGATGCCGCCCGAGAGTGGAGGGCACGGGCGGAGGAGAAGGGAGGAGGGAAGAGGAAGAGGCTTAGGTGCGGCGGGAAGAGGACAGGGCAGGAGTCTGGAGGGCAGAGCGGGCGGCCCGGAGGCTGAAGGCGCGCAGAAGCCGGGGGCCCGCCGGTGCCCGCGGAGACCTTTCAGCACCCTGGACAGCGGCCGGCAGCCCTGCTCTGTATGGGAGGAACTTTTCTGGCCTCCCTGCCACCCGCGGGTTTGGTGGGCTTGCTCCGTAAGGGCTCTTCGCCTCTCTGGCTTTCCAAGGAAGCTAGTTTGAGTAAACGCGGCTCCGGGCTCCGGAGGTTCCTCTGCCCGGCGATCCCCCCATAACCCACTCTCCCGCGTGGAGAGCATCGTTCCCAGGTCTCTGGACAAGTGGGGCTCCTGCCTTTCCCTGTCCCTTCTGGAGCCCAGGAAGCGCCTCTGGGACGGCGCAGAAAGGCATGACCCGGGGCATTTGGCAACGTCTTTTGTGCGGTCACTTAAGATTAGCAATCTATGGCCTGGAGGGGAAGTTCCTTTGGAAGCAGACACGGGTGCTGTCCAGCCTGGCCCGCGCGGCCTGGTCAGAGAACAGGTCTGCCTTTTCGTGGAGACAAGCTATGTCCCCACCATGACCGGACCTCTTAGGTAACTGTTGCTGTGTTCAGCACTTTCCTTCTGGGTCTGGGGTCTTCCTATTCCTGACTCAAAGCACCTTTAGAAACACCTTTGGTGAGGAAAGCCTTTTTGTGGGAAACATCTTGGATTTGAAGGGAAGGGGCAGTTCACTGGGCAGAGGGCTCCAGACCAGAGGTGCTAAAGGCCGCCCCCCACCCCAGGAGGCCAGAAGCTTGCCGTGCAGTTCTGAGAATTGGAGGCAGGGCTGAGCTCCAGCTTCAGGAGAGCCATTTTAACCCGAAGAAGTCGAGGTGCAGCGTGGCCTGCGAGCCTCCCTGCTGGGGAGAAGGGCCCCTCGGGGTTCCGGGGCAGAGGCATTGGTCTTGGTGAAGAAGGAAATACTTTTTTCCTGAAATTGTCTCACCCTGAGAAAAAAAGTGGGACCTTGTGGTCGACAGCGGATTGTGGGGAACAGGCTGCCTGTGGGTCCCACTCCACTGGCCAGTTGGTCAGCCGGACCAGCACCCAGCCTTTTCCTAAAGAGGAGGCACCCAGGGCAGAGATCTGCTCTGATTGTAACCGAAGTAACCAATACGCCTAGGCTTTGCTGTACCCCTTCAAAAGGCAGCCCCTCCTCCCTCAGGGATTGCCATCTTGTGTGTAAACAGTAGTTTCACAGAAGTACCACCCCTTTAGCGGGCCAAAAAAGAGGCCTTCCCCAAACCGATGGTGAATCAGAGTTTGGGTTGGTGCCATGGAGAGATTCCCCCACCCCCCAGGCCTGCTGCTGGGGTCGGAAATACCAGAGCCCATCCTGTGAGTCAGGCAGGGGGGCGTCTGGGTATAGCTGACGGTGATCACCCACTGTCTTGGCATGAATGTAAACTTCTTGCTAGGAAGCGTGCTCTCGATTTCCATTCCTGCCTATTGCTTTAGGAGCTGTGCCAATCCTCTCTCCAAACTGCTCACTCAGTGTTTTTATCCCACTTCTCACTCTCAAGCTTCTTCCTTGATGCTCCTATTACCATAAATATATTTTTTTGAGCAATAGTCCAAAGAGAACTCTCCTTCATTCTCTCCTTTGATTTCTGTTCATTCTACGAAAAACCCTTTAATGTAACTCTGAATCATGACTGCATGTAATACATGCATACGAAAGTGCAATCTCAATGTTCTCTTTCCTCCTTTGGTCTTATCTTCACGTTTTTACTCAACTCTATTTCCATTTTCAGTGCTGGATGATGATATACTCCCCTATCCCCGGGCTGCGTTATGTTGTTTTACTAGCTGGTCACAGCATACTGCGTCAGTAAGCATTCAGAGCTCTTCCATACAGATTTTCATTATTTTATGCAATATTCTGGGTGCTATGATTGATACAATAATAATAAGGAAAGTTAATTCTTAGCGATGTCATAAACTCTTAAAGCTGATTCTTTGGGTCAAAAGGAATATGGTACATTTGTATTTTATGATGATTTTGAGTTCTTTTAGCCATTGGCATGGCCTTGAGAGAATATTCCTCAGAACAGAGTTAAAATTTATAGCAAAATACAAAATCACAAGAAGGAGGAGGGCCCTGGAGGGAAAGGTGAGGGAGGCAGAGAAATGCAGAGAAGGATGTTCAGAGCAGGTGGAAGAAGCGCATAGAGGGGCTGGATAAGCAGATGGCTGGGGTGTGTGTGTGTGTGGGGGGGGGGCGTTCCTAAATTGAAGGTTCATAGAAGGTGAAGTCTAAGACCCATTTTTCACAAACGAAGTAGTTTTTCAAGGCAAAGTATGTTAAAATTAAGCAGCTGAGGACTTTATGGTTGGTCACAGACTATGGGGATGCTATGGAACCATCCTGACATCAGCATGAAGAAAGAACTTCATCCATGCAAATAAACATGTTATTCCAGTGAATTGGTAAATCATACGAATATATCGCAAAGCAATGAGCATTCTGAATTTACTAAAAGAAAAGGGGTTTGTTCCATGGGGAACCTGCTTCACGCGGACTGACTGAGCAGAGCCGCATCCCTCCCCATTTGTAGACATAATCACGGTTGTAACATCAATGGTGGTTGCAGTTTTACAGTTGAAATTGTGTGGGAAGGCGCTCGCTAAGGGGTGCTGTGCCACGGGGGATGGAGGCTGATGTTGTGACGCACTGACTGACACAGATAGAAACCACCTTGACACAGGGAACTGAGCTAAAACTCTGGAGCTCTGAAACGCCTGCATTCTTCTGGGGCTTCATTCAGTTTTCTGCTTGTGTAGCACCGTCCTTGTCTGATGCTTGCTGGGGGAGCTGCAGCTTTAAGAGAGAAAAAAAAGAATAAAATCCAGTATTTATGACATGTACTGATAAGTCCCCCTGCTTCTGAAGGTTTTGATGGAAATAAATAAATTGCAAAGCACGAGAAAAGCATGCATTTGCATTAAGAATGACAGCTTTCTAGGGCTGAGGAAGCCTTGGGCATAAGAAAGCGTGTGCTTTTTATGTTTACCCAGAGCTTGAGGTTAGGAGAGGAGGACAGGGAGGTTGGGGCGGAAAGTGAATAGGAGGAAGAGGAACAGAATTAAAGAAAGGAGGAGAGAATGAAGAGGTGAAGGAGTAGAGAGGGCAGGAAGGGGGCTGGCATCTCAGCCCTGCTTTATTCTATTTTAAAAATATTTTTATTGATGTTTTAGAGAGAGAGGAAGGGAGAGAGGGAGAGAAACATTGGTGTGAGAAACGTTGATTGGTTGCCTGCATGTGCCCCCATCAGGGATCGAACCCACAATCTGGGCATGGGCCCTGACTTGGAATCGAACCAGCAACCTTTTGGTGCACAGGACAATGCTCAACCAACTGAGCCACACTGGCCAGGGCTCAGCTATATTAAGATTAACTACCTGCAGGTCCGGTTAAGTACCCTGGGATAGTGTTTACCGAGCTCTCTGTCCCTCGCTCTCTCCATGTGCATCATCTTCGGATGTTGGTGAAGGAAAAGATCATATCCTATTCGTAGCTGTGTACTCAACACCTAGCTCAGTACCTGCCAAGCAGTGGGCATGCAGTAAATGAACCTGTGTGCAATGAGTGGTTGAGTGAGTGCATCTATATTTGTATGCCTGGATGTTGTCTTGGTCATAGGCATGTGTTCAGGTGAACAATACACTCTTTGATTGGCTGCATTTGGAGGGATCTGAAGAAAGCCCGATATTGCCTTCTTTTCTAATCATTTGCAATGCAATAGAAATTTGTAGGCAGGCAGTGGAACCATCTAATTTTTTGGTGCAGTGAATTCTACCACTGAGCATGTAGTTAGTTCCTTGCAGGGTCTCTGCTGCACTAAATGTCAAGTGGTTTTAGCCATTTGGAACAACAGCAGTGTTTGCACAGGGCCTTGGGCAGCCAAGCCAAGGAGGCACAGAAAGGAAAAAGCAAGCCCCAGAGTGGGAAGTGACCATCACCACTTTGCTGTGCAGGCGGTGCTGGCAGCCCTTCCAGTGTGTGCAGCGCTCCCAGAAGGGCCCCCAGCCTTCCTCGCACAGCTGGACCAGGCCCTGCTCCTGGACTGCAGAGATGTCTTTGGTTGGTCCAGTGATTGGAACCACAGAGGAGATAGGGGGGGGACCTGCATGAGACTGTAGTGGTTGGCCGGCCTTATCACTTATCACCAGGATGGTAGATGGAGGGTCATCTGGGCCCATGTTGCCCATTTGTAAAGGTCCTCAAATGTACACTTCTGTTGTTATCTCCAAATGAGTTTATACATTTAATCCAAGAAAAAACTGACAAGACCAAAAGGCAATGTTTGGTCTGGTGGGGCTCAGTGCTGGAGCGTCAGCCCATGCACCAAGAGGTCACAGGTTCAGTTCCTGGTCAGGGCACATGCCGAGGTTGTGGGCTCCGTCCCCAGTAGGGGGCATGCAGGGGCCCACCTATCCGCTGTTTCTCTCTTATCGATGTTTCTCTTTCTCTTTCTCTCTCCCTCTCCCTTCCTCTCTCTGAAATCAATAAATACATATTTAAAAAAGAGAGAATGGTGTTCATCACACATCTTTAAACCCAGGTTCCGTTGCTAAATGACATCACTAGTATATGTTGCCATGTGAATTGATATTCGTTTGGCTTTTGAATAGTATAATTCTGTTGCATTGCATGTTCATTACTGAATGTGTTAATTTATTAGTTGCAAGCTTTAAAATACAACTTTGGTAACCCTGCTTTGGCGTGTCTTCTGATTTTAGTACCTTGGGCACCTCAAAAAGTGGAAGTGGCCCTGCCCCTCTTGAGCTCTGGGAGGTGCTTGCAGTGGCTGAAGATGTGGGAATATTCCAAGCCTGCTGTATGTCCTTCTTCCAACCCAGTGCTCCCCTCCCTGCTGTAGAGGCAGTGGTGGGGGGAGGACGTTGTTCCTGGGTGCTCCTGTCATCACCCCCCCCCCCCCCTCGCAACCATCCGCCAGACCAGGAAAGCAGGTTTTTGAGGTCAGAGATGTTATGCCCTTAATTATGTCCAGAACTATATGGTTTGCACATCATTTGCTTCCCAAAGCCACTGTTTAAAGTGGGGCAGTACCTGAAATTCAGAGCCTGAAGCCAGTGACCTCTCTGTCAAGGGGACCTCGAGCCAGCCTCCGGGACCTCTCTCTTCTCTTGCTCACCCCAGCAAACTAGCAAACTGCTTGCTCACCAGTTCTGCCTGTCTCCTCTCAATATAGCAATGCCTTTTTTTTTTAACTCAGCCTAAGGCCTCCTTCTCCCATCTTCCAATAAAAATGAGCAAGCATTGGGCAATGGATACTGTGTCCCAGGCACTTTTCACACATGTTAACTCATTCCCATGCTTTGCCTTAATCATGCCTTTGTAAGGCTGATGTGTTATCCATTTCTTCCTCCATCAGTGCCAAAGCCCATTACTCTCTTCTTTAAGAAACCTTCCTGAATGTCCCTCCTCACTTCCATTCCAGTCAGTCTTATTCTACACTCTGCTATTTGTCGACCTGTCATTTTTTCCAGTGTGTGTGTGTGTGTGTGTGTGTGTGTGTGTGTGTGTATCACACCCATTCTTGTTTCCTCCCTTCTACTAAATTGTAAGCTCCGTGAGGCCAAAGTCTAAGTCTTTGTACATAAGCATCAGTGAATATTTATGGCTTGAATGGACTTAGAAGCTACATTTAATAGGTTCAGACTTTTTTCTTGGTCTTTCTATTTGATTTTGGAAGACTTGGTTCTTTCCCCCCCTGAACTATTCTGACCAAAGCAAAGTCTGTCATCATCATAAAGTTTTTGTAAAAAGGCTGATACGCTTTGCTTGGCTCCATATCTCCATTTTTGGTTCTTGATAAAAACAGTTCTGCTCAGTTGGTTGGGCATCATTCCATGCACCAAAAGGTTCCCGGTTCAATTCCTGGTCAGGGCTTAGTCCTCAGCAGGGGGAGTGCTGGAGGCAACAGATCCATATTTCATTCTCCCATCGATGTTTCTCTTTGCCTCTCCCTTCCTCTCTCTCTAAAAATCAATACAAAATATTAAAAAAAGAAAAACAACTTAAAAGTCTATGTCTTACAGAGCATTATGCCAGGAGTCAGATGGTTCTAGTTTCAGCTCTTGCATTTATCAGCTACGTGTAGTGAACAAGCTCTGAATTTCTCTGAGCATGAAATCTCAGTATCTGCCTGGGAATGCCAGCACATTATTATTGCAGTGCTGGTAAGTGAGAAAAGGGTACTTTCAATCATACCTTTATTTTATTTTCAGGAATGGAATGAATTTTCTGTTTTGACAAGATTTACAATCGTAGACTTAGTTATCTACATGGGTCCAGTCTATAACTTTGAGATGGGCTTTATTAAAGTCCTGCCTGGCAATTGTACCTGTATATGAAAAGGGGAACATAAAAGTGGTTCCTAGCCCTGGGTGGGTAGCTCAGTTAGTCAGAGTGTCCTCCTGATACGCCAAGGTTGTGGGTTTGATCTTTAGTCAGGGCACATACAAGAAGCAAACAATGAGTGCATAAATAAGTGGAACGACAAATTGATGTCTCTCTCTCTCTCTCTCTCTCTCTCTCTCTCTCAAAAAAAAAATAGTGGTTCCTAAATTTTCTGCGAATACCATTGCTGTGAGGGCCGTGACCGACAAATCAGGGGTGTGGAATATCACAGATAATGGAACACATGGTGCTATGGGCAGTCGGACTCCTCCAGGGAGAATCTGTGCATCTTAGGAGTGCAAGCATGATGCATCTTGCAAGAAAGGAGAACTTGTGTTACGGATACCCAGAGCTAAAGCAGAGAAGATGTACTGGCCAGCCAGTTATTATTATTGTTTAAGCAACTTTAAAAAATGTGCCTGGATGCTTCCCCTCAGAGAATATTCCTCTGAGTTTTTGCTAAGGTGCTAATATACTAGTAGCTTCAATTAATACATTTCAATCCATTTCAGAGTATGGTTGACAATGATAGCTGCAAAGCAACCTTCTTTGTTGACCAAAGGTGGGGTCTGTATTTACTGAGAGCCTGCATGCCCTAGAGCCATTACCTCATTGGATCCCTCAGAGGACCATCACATGGTTACGATGAGGTCAGAGCTGGGCTCAAACCCAGACCCACCTGACTTCAAAGCTTATTCACCGACCTCTGCACTAGGCCGCCTTCTTAGGCATTTGTTGGACCCTCAGGAGAGTCAAGGCTGTGCTAGGCACGGCAGGGGAGTCTGCACTGATGCTGTTTCCCCTGCCTTCACGTGAAGGACTTGCAGGTTCATGGGAAAGCTGCCAGAGGAGGAGATGATGTGGACTCAGGACAGAGCGCTGGTGTCTGGATTCCAGTGGGAACAGGGGTGTCTACAGGCTCTTCTGTGGTCTCAGGATTGGCCCATGTGATGGGCAGGACCTTGTCCAGGCACATGGGTAAAGACAAGAGGCCAGATGAAACAGCCACTGAAAACTGAGTCCTTGTGGTCACCTGCTCTGTGTCTGGCTCCCCTGCCTCACAAAACAGCTCGTTCCCCCTACTTTCTGTTTTGGAGATTTCTCTACCTATCATATCGTCAGCATGTCCTCCATATAATTGTTTAATACTGTTCTGGCATTACACACATAGATACTGGGATTTTTGCTTGGTATGGAGAAGAACCCCTGGCCCTCTGAGGTCCCCAGCTTTATGTGACGTGCTTGCCAGGAGCCGGCCTTGGGGTTGGGTGTGTCAGGGGCAGGTGGGACTAGAAGATGAGCACAGCCCAGCTCTTGCCCGAAGTTCTCACGTTCAGCCCCTGGATCCCTGAGTCTCATTTCCTGCCCGTGAAGTCAAGTGGGTTCGGTAGTGCCCATGAAGAGCAGTGCAGTCAGGGAGAAAACTGGCACGGGGATTAGAAGGCACAGAATACCACTGAAGTAGAATTGGGAGAGGAGCGGGTGGATGAAAGGAAGCATTCAAGGAAAAGGGAAGGAGGCGCTTAATTACGGACTGGCCAGAGCCAGAACTCCTAGATCCAATTCTGAAACTGAGGGGACGGCCCCAAATACCAAGTGAGACCTGCAGGAAAAGAGACCCTGCAGGGTCTGTCCCAATGGGCCCTCCACTTTGCTAGTGTCAGAACCCCCTGGGAGGGAGGGCTTCTTACAAGCAGACCCGCCCCACCTCCCATCGCAGAGCCTGCTGGGAGCTCCTGGAGAGCCTCTGTGCTGACTGACAGGAACCCGTTGATGGGAACACGTAAGGGAGAAACAAACCTGGAGACGAAGGAAAGAGGTGAGAAAGTAGAGGATTTGCATTCACTTGTTATTTATTCTGCATCCAATTCCCCAAAGGAAGTAGGCAGTTGACTTTAGTGCTGTGGCCAGTCCCATGGGGGAAGTCAAGTTGGCCAGGGCCCCTGGACTGGGCCTGGGAGGGGATGGGCTGGAGAGGTTTTTGGGATGGAGGCTGGGTCTTCATAGACTGCTAGTGGTCAGCCTGGTGGACGAGGGGCAGGTCATTTAGCTGAGGCAAGAGCTTGTGTGGAGGGTGAGCAAATGAGGTCTGGAAGAAGAGGTGGTCCAGAAACTGTGGGCCCAAGAGCTGGAGCAAAGAGAGCAGAGCGAGGGAGGGCAGGACGAGGCTGCAGAAGGAGCCGAGACAGGGGCCCAGGCTGGGTCCAAAGGGCAGAGGCAGCCCTAAGGGGCTCCAGGCAGAAGGTTTCTTGCCTTCCATGAATAAATGGGCTGGGTGGGGGTGATGCGGTGGTGAGCTGGGCGTCTGGATGCTGAGGGGTGATAACCCAGCTGAGGGATTGGCTAGTTTGATCTGGGGTAGCTGGTGGGGATGGAGAGCGTGTAACAAACTGGAGCTATTTAGGTGGTTGAGAAAGTTAGTCTTTCTGGGTAATAAAGTGGGTGCAAGTAAGTAGTCCAGCATGAAGCTGTAGGTTTCATTTTGACATGTTAACACGCGTGTGTGTGTGTGTGTGTGTGTGTGTAATTAAGTGTCTACAGGATCTCATTTCTGACTTGGTATTGGGTAGTTAGTTGGTGGAAAGAGGAGGGGGAACAGGTGAGGAAGAAAATAATAATTCTTTTTTGAGGAATATATAGTTAGGTAGCTTCTTGGGGCTCTGACTTGATAGAGGGAGAGAGCTAATAGCCATGTTTGTAAATATCGGGGAACCTGTCAGGTGGACAGGAGAGGCAGTCAATTCAAGCTCGAACTCTTCTGGAGTGCAGATCTTTTGAGTGATGGCTTTATTTTATTTTATTTTTAAAAAATATGTTTATTAATTTCAGAGAGGAAGGGAGAGGGAGAGAGAGATAGAAACATCAATGATGAGAGAGAATCTTTGATTGGCTGCCTCCTGCACACCTCCCACTGGGGATCGAGCCTGCAACTCGGGCATGTGCCCTTGACCAGAATTGAACCAGGGACCCTTCAGTCCACAGGCCGACGCTGTATCCACTGAGCCAAACTGGCTAGGGCATTTATTTTATTTTTTAAAAATATATTTTTATTGATTTCAGAGAGGAAGGGAGAGAGAGGTAGATAGAAACATCAATGATGAGAGAGAATCATTACTTGGCTGCCTCCAGTATGCCCCTACTAGGGATTGAGCCTGCAACCCAAGCATGTGCTCTGACCAGGAATCAAACCATGACCTCCTGGTTCATAGGTCGATGCTCAACCACTGAGCCATGCATGCTGGCCTAGTGATGGCTTTAAATAGGGCACATGCATGTGACAAAGCTTCCAGGGTCTTGTGGGAGGGAAGAAATTTGACTGGTGGGTGCTCATGCTGGCAGGGAGGGCAAGCCCTTGGGGCAGGAGATGGGCTGTTAGGAGGCAGGGCGACCCTACCTCCTAAACAAATGACTTTGTCTCCATTACCCTTATGGTGAAATGCTATGGAATTATCAAATATGATGCTTGAAAAAAATGTTTTTAAGAATATGCTTCTAATAAAAAAACAACACTAGGAATGCACTTAGAGATAATGTAATTTAAAAATGTAACGTAATGTAATTAAAAGACAAGATAGGGATGCCCTGCTGTCAAAGGGCATAGCTGGGTCCTCCCTGCCTGTGGGTCTTCAGGAGATGAAAGCTGGAATTTATTGATAAGGTCACTCCCCCAATAAGGAATTCCAAGGTGACGTGGACTAGAGCCAAGTAGGTACTGGCTCCAAGTGGAGCTGGAGTGTGGTCCCGAATGTCTGGGCAGTCAGGCCTTGGCATGTGGAGCTGTCCATTGTAAACCAACCTGAAAATGTGTGTGTGCTGGGTCTAAGACTCCACTCTGCCGCCAGAGTGATCTTCCAAAAATGCAAATCAGATCTCGACAGTCCTTCCTTTAAATCCTTCAGTGGTTTCCTAACTGCCCTTAGAATAAAGTCCAGGCTCGTCACTTCCCAGGCGCCCCTGTGGCGCCCACAGCTGCCTTTCCCATCTCCTCTCGCTCTCTCCTACGTGTTGCGCTCTGCTGTATTCTGAACTCGTTCCGGTGCTTAGGGTATGTGTGCTTTCTCTGCCCTTAGAGATTCCCATCTGCTGAACCTTTCACTTCAAACCCTGCACTTCAGTTTAAACGTTGCCTCCTAAATCCCAGGTGAGGTTTGGCCGCCCTTCCCTGTATTATGCTGGTGTGCTTGTGGGCAAGGTGACCAGAAAATTAAGGGGACTTTTGTGTGTCATGAGGTCATCTTTGATTGTGATGTTGAGCAGCCATGAAGAGATGTGGGCTTTGGAATTAGTGGAGTCAGATGGTTCTGGGTTGGTGTCCTGGCTCAGATGTTACAGCTGGGTGACTGGGGACTAATTGTTCAGTTACTCTCCCTAAGCCTTCATTTTGCCATTTGTAAAGTGGGGAGAATATCTACCACACAACCATGCAGGGTTATTGGAAGGATGATATGAATTAACATATGTAAAGCACCTGGGATGTAGTAAGCACTCAATAAATGCCTGGTCCAAGGCCTCAGTTCCCACTCACGCCCATCTCCTACCCTGGAGCAACCAATAAAATCAAGACATGGGAATTAATATGCTGTGGATGTGGTGGTGATGGGGGTGTGTGTGTGACAGAAACACACATCTGCACCCAGAGCACTGAATGGATAAAAAATATTTAAAAATATATGACCACCAGAGCTTTCCTTTTGAAAGTTGAATCAGATTTAAAAGGTGAAAGTCTGGGCCCACTTAGCTAAATTCTCACTTTGTATATAATGTAAACATAGTGAGCTCCTTTCCATCAAGGTTACATCTCAAGGTTGAGCGCATTCATCTAGTATTGCTGCCAATTTCTTAAATGAATTAGGAAAGACTGTGGAGAAACGTGAGCCTGATGTGAAATTCCAATTAAAGTGAAGACTCGGAAACAGCCCAAGTCAGAAAAGCTTCAAAGTCCGAGATGTCTGTTGAGTTGTACTGAATTTATGGCGATGTTAGATTCTCCTTTGGCGAGGCAATTGGCAAGTTCACTTTGATGCCATTTGAAGGAGCTGCTTTGGCGTCTGCCACTCTGAAATGAGCACGCCACCCGGCTGATCTTAGGTTATGCCCTGCCCTGCCAGGGGATGCCTCGGGAGGGGCCAGGCGTGCGACGGATTCAGTCCAAGAGTCTTCTCTGCTTTAGGACAGCACGTGGTGGAAGAGCCCATGCCGGTCTGCGGTCATTGCGCGATGCCTGGGGAGCCATGTTAGGGCAGAGTTCTCCAGCAGGCATGCTCCACTCCCTGCTTTGGGCTTGTCTTTCTTTTAACATTGTCTTCTGCTTGTTGTATGTGTCACAGCCTTTTGACCTCATTTTTGAACAGATCTGCATTTATTTGAAGGACATCTGGGCTACACGCTGTGTGGTTGAATCTTAGCGCTTTAACCCACATGCTTTCAATATTGTCCCACACATGACAGGACAGAAAAGAGGCAGATAGGAAAAATGTTCTTTATGAGTCTGTACCAAGGGAAAAGCTATACCATCATTAGATTCTTCAGGGAGAACGTTGACCATCTCTCCCACGAACTCACCTTTCCCCGCCCTGCGTGCATCACCTGCTTGCATTGCCACTGTTCTTGCCAGGCTTCAGTCCTGCGGTCACCTCCTCTGGTTTTGCCCCCCAACCCAGTCTTTCTCTTGCAGCAAGAGCCATGGTTTTTCAGATGCACTTTGGTAGTTGTCACTTCCCTTCATAAGACCTTTCAGTTACTTCCCATTGCTTTTAGATTCATGTCCAACTCTTTCCCATGGCTTCCGAGGTCATCAGGATCTGCCTACCCTGGTCCTTCTCCCCACTTCCAGGGTCTGTGTTGCTCTGCGGCTCTGCACCTTCTCCTGCTGTTCCCTTCTCTCTGGAGCTCAGTCCAATCCCTGCTCATCCTTTGCAGCCCAGCTTCACCTCCTCCAAGAAGCTCTCTTGAGTCTGGGTCAGAGATGCTACGGAAGGGGTGCCTACCCTGAAGGGAGGTTGGTAAGATGGTGTTCCTGCGTGGGTCCAGGGCATTTCCCAGGCCTTTTAAAGCTAATGACACTCTCAACGAAGGCCTAAGACCACACAGGACTGCGGACCCAGTGAGGAGATGACACTAATGCATTGTCTTGTATTTCTCAGTTACCAGAGCCTGAGTGTGATCTGGATTGTAGGAGCCTCTCCTTCCTCCCCTCAAGTCTGTGAGCATTGACTATGTGTGGTTGTGGACGAAAAGAACAGACCCTGGATCGAGAGAGCTGGGCTTGAGTTCCAGATCTTTTCACTTTCTTGTGTAGCTTTGGACGCTTCTCTGAGCCTCAGTTTTCCTACCTCTAAAGTAAGAGGATTCTAAGCCTCCGCTGGGGTACCCGTAATTCTGTTGATTATGTGAATTTACAAGGCCACAGGGCAAAATGGTTCCAGAGGCCAGCTAGCTTCCCCTGGCCTAAGGTGTGCTGGAAGGGAAATCTGGGTGGAGGAGGCCGTCCTGGGGTCCAGATCTAATGGGTACCAGACTGGAGGGCCCAGGGATGTCAGCAAAAGTGTGAAAGACCACCAAGGATAGAGTTTGGGTTCAGCTCCTTTATACTCATCCCATCTAACGAATTATTTCCACAACACTGACCCTGGGCAGATCAAGGAGAGGAAGCCATCCTGGTCAAGCTCAGGGGCCACGTGGGCTGTTAGAGGTCACCGAGCTCAAGGTGAACAGCTCCGGCCCTTTGGGCATGTGTTTTTATAGAGCCTGTGTAACTGGCACCCCTGTGACTCTCTAAACCTCTCGCGGAGGCCAGGAGGGTGCCTCCTTCCACGTTTGTAACAAAGAGCAACCTCTGAGAGGGCAGAGCAGACCTGCCCCAGGTGAACAGAGAAAGCAGGAGGCAGGGCACCTTCTATTTTCAGTGCAAGGTGACTGGGCCTGTCACATTCAGAGCTGCTTTCAAGGTCATGAGCAAGGCGAGCCTCCTCCTGTGGAGCTTGGCGGCCTTGACTCCAGTGGGGGAGGGGCTGGACCAGCCCGTTCTCCAGTGTGTTCTTGGAAAGCAGACCCTGGCAAACCCCAGGCCCAGAGCACAGGCGCCGGCTGTGGGACATACAGTGCGGCCTGTAAGACAGGCCTGGCTCTTTAGAGACTCCTCTCTTAGAGGTGAATTGCCCATGTTGGGAAAATCCCAGCTTTGTCACGTACCGAGCTTCTAAGGAGTCAGTGTTCTCAGGAGAGGTCGGTGCTCCAAACTGAAGTGCTTTTTCAGTTCCAGCCTCTGGCCCACCGGCCTGTTCTCCCTGGAATGCAGTGCTCACTGCTTCAAGGGAAGCCCAGGTGCTGCACACCTGTGCCGTCTTCTTCAGTGGCTGCTCTGGGGGACTGGGGAGAGGAAGGCGAGCACTGTCCCCATGAGGGACATCTAGGTCTGGGCTGTTGTTGAACTAGAACCCTCTCCAGGGGTCACAGGGTAATTAGGCCCCATAGAGCCCTGGGAGCAGGGCAGTGGATGCCAGAGGAGAGGAGCCATCGTTACGTGGAGCTCAGATCGCCAAGTGTGTCCTCCCAACAGCCCTGTGGAGCAGCGGGGGCAGGTCCCCGGTTCAGTAAGAGTCAGGAAGACTGTGTTTCACTCCACCAAGAAGCACTGGAGCTGGAGCGGGAACCTTGGACCGCCTCTCTCTAAAGTCCCAGTTTTTATAACAAGCAGGCGGTAGCAGATGCAGGGTGTTGTGGATTAAAATTCGTGTTGTTTTCTGTTTTTCTCGTCTATCAACTGCCTACCCAGCTACCAGCAGGAAAACAGCGAGGCCCAGCCAAGGGTGGCTGCTGTTCTCTCCACTGAGAGAGAGAGAAGAGAAGGCAAGGGCAACAGTGACCTGCACGGGGGCCGCAGACCAGCCCGCTGTCCAGGTGAGGACCTGGGAGAGCTCAGCAAGGTTAAGTCACTTGCCCAAGGCCATCCATTGGCTCAGAGCCAGGGCTGGGGTTCACACTGGCGGCCTGATTTGAAATCCTTCACCTTACTGTCTCTGGGGCTATTGTGAGGATTAAACAAAATCAAGTAGATAAAGTGCCTAAATGGGGAAGGATGAGGAGCACAAAGTGAAAAACATTTAACAGCACTTAACACAGAGCCTAGAGCTGGATAAGAATGCTGCATGTCAGTTGCCTGGACTCTGTGAGATAAAACACCCCTCCCACTTGGGGAGAGGAGGCATGCACTCCTCCTAAAAGAGCCAGTACCAGAGGTAGGGAGATAAAGATAGAGATGGACACACAGAGAGACAGACACATAATAGACTGTGCAACCAGGGCCTTAGAAAGGGGACATTAGGAACTAAGGATGGCCCTGACTTTGTCCCTAGGAAGTGTCTGGGTGAGCCTGGGAGGGTGACTCCACTTTCGGGGCCTCTGTTTTCCCGCCTGCCTTGTGGAGGGCCTGGAGGAGGCCAGCTGACATAGCATCTCGGAAGGGACCTGGGGGATCTCATCCCTCAGCCCCTTCATGGGGAAGCTCTCCAGAGAAAGGGACTGACTTGTCCAGGTCGCACAGCTATTTTCAGTGGCCAAGCAAATACTAAAAGCAGGCCCCCAGGCTTGGCTCTTCTGGCCCTGGTAAGACATTCTAGCCCTTATGAGCTATGATTTTTTTTATTTTATTTTTATTTTTTAGCACAAGCTGGTAGGAGGGACTCAGAGAAGGGAAGAGGGACTATGGAAACAGCCCCACCAAGTAAAGGTGGAACGAGGAAGAGTGTGCAGCCATTGGCTGTGGCCCCCTGACTGCGGGCGGAGGGTCTCAGTGATTCAGGACCCTCCAGCGCCTCTGCGAGTGACGAGGCTGCCAGGGAGCTTGGTTTGGGCACAGAAGCCTGAGCCTTTCCTGGGCCTGGTGGAAGGAACTGTGCCCTGGATAGATTATTCCAAATTGGTCCTCGTCCCACTGCCCTAATTAGTGCTCTTTGGAGCCACGTGCAGCTCTGGGTGTGTTCAGGGCCCGAGTGGGCTGCGAGTGGCCTGGTATGGACACAGTTTATTCCACACATCTCTGGCCTTTGGGGGCACATTCATCAAGTGCAGCTGCTCCTTTTAAAGGTGAGAACTGAGGCCTGGGTGGCAGGAGGGACCTCCCCAAGGCTATGGCTGAGTGGGGCCTGAACCTCAGACTTCTGAGTGCTATTTGGGTGCAAGGTCTGGTTGCCCCTTGAGTGATGGAATATGTCTGTCTGTCTGTCTAATCTGAGTTGTCTACTATTTTGTTCTGCTTCTTCCTTGGGGAAAGAACCAATAAGAAATGCTCCTTTGCCCTAGCTTTTGGCTCAGCAGATAGAGCCTTGGCCCACGGACTGAAGGGTCTCTGGTTTGATTCCGATCAAGGGCATGTACCTTGGTTGCAGACTCAATCCCTGGCTCTGGTTGGGGCTCATGTAGGAGGCAACCAATCGATGTGTTTCTCTCACATCAATGTTTCTCTCTCTCTCTGTCTTTCCCTCTCCCTTCCACTCTCTCTAAAAATCAATGGAAAAAATATCCTTAGGTGAGGATTAGTAAACAAAGCCTCATAGTAGGTACACTGCACTTTTCATACTTGACTTAAGCCCATCTTTTCAGCTTTAACTTCTTCCTTCCTTTCCTTCATCTCCTCTAAATATGTGCTGGGCCATTTCCTACATGCTCCCATATCTCCTCCCAGAACCCCCCACTCCCCCTGCTCTACTGTACTGCCTGCCAGTGCTGGACACAACGTCCAAAACCCCTCTCCCCTTGGCTATCCAGTAAGCTCCTATTCATCTTTGAAATCCAGAATAAATATCACCTCTTTCGGGAAACCTTCCCTGACTTCATTAAGTAGAAATAATTGCCCCCTCTTTTGTGTTCCATTAGCACTGCTCACCTCACTCTCACAGCACTCATTTGTTTAAGTCAGAGCTGGGTGAACTTTTTATGGTAAAAGGCCAGATGGTAAATATTTTTAAGTCTCTGTTGCGAGTATTCGGCTCTGTCATCGTGGCACAAAAGCACCATAGGCAGCACACAAATGGATGAGCATGGCTGTATTCCAATAAAACTTTATTTATGGACGCTGACATTTGAGTTTCATTTCATTTCCACGTTACAAAATGTTATTTTTTGTTTCCCGCAACCATTTAAAAATGTGAAAACTATTCTTAGCTTGTGGGTTATACAGAAATGGGCAGCAGGCTGGATCTGGCCTTGAGGACAGTGTGTAACCCTGGGCTAAATGCTTGTTCTCTTTGTTAGACCGTGCACAAAAGCTGGACCTCGGTCATCTCTGCATCCCCAGAACCTGGTGATTCATTAAACACACGCCCAGAGAATAATCACTGCTGGTTTCTTAAACAATCCTGTGAGGGAGGAAGACAGAATAGGCCTGACTGCTCCTATTTCACAGATGGGAAGACTGAGGCTGTCGGCCTGGTGCCCTGGAAGAACCTCGCTTCTGATCTCCACTCCAGCAGGGGAGTTGCTGCATCTGATCCTGGGGGTGTTGTGGTTGCTGCGCCTTCCTCTGTCGCTGGGGGCGCTCTGAGGAGCTGGGCTAGCAGGATGGCTGGGTTGCTGGATGCAGGAGAAGCCAGCCAGGAGCACCTCTTTCCATTGTGAAAATAGTTGCCGCCTGGTGCCTGCCTGGGGAATAGGGCTGTCAGCATGGCTTGGTTTCCTTCCTGCATCTCTGGCATGGTGCTGCTCACATGAGAGGCAGCCCTGTGGATGCTGCTGAGGGGGATTGTTACACATAGCTAAAATTAGATGCTTTGTTTGAATTATGTTAATTTGACTTAATTGCTGGGGAATGTCAGTGTTCTTCAGAAATCCCGAGCTCTGCGGGTCTGGGTGAACAATAACCCGTATATTTGTGTCATGCCTCCCTATTCCCAGTACTTCCACCTTCATTTTCTCATTTGCTCTCTCACAACAAACTCAGGAGGGCAGCAGCCCAGGTGCGATCCCCTTTCTCCTGGATGAGGAAGCCGAGGCCTGGGTGGCGAGGTTACATTCCCCAGGCCACAGCTCTGATTTCTAGGTGGCTTCCATTCTACTGGCGCTGTCTTTTAAAAATGCTGTGGTCCCCCCCCCCGCGCCCCTGCCCACACACACACTTTTTGAGCTGTAGGCAAGGCTGGCAGTTGCACAGGGTCCTGCCCTTAGAAGGGTTCTGAGCTTGCTTTAAATGCTCTGCAATGGCCATTTGGAGATTATTAATCATTAAAAAAATATCCTACTAAAATATCTTTTCATTGATTTTAGAGGGAGGAAGGGAGAGGGATAGAGAGATAGAAACATGGATGAGAGAGAAACATCAATCGGCTGCCTCCTGCACACCCCCACTGGGGATCGAGCCCGCAACCCAGGCATGAGCCCTGACTGGGAATCGAACCGGGACCTCCTGGTTCATAGGTCGACACTCAACCACTGAGCCACGCCGGCTGGGCAAAGTGGGATTCTGCTGCGGCTTTGGTGCGAAGGCCAGCAGGTCAGCCTCCAGCTCCTCCTCTGCCAGGAGCACAGGTGTGCCGCCAGGAACAGGCTGTCCTGCCTCTCAGCGACCCTGGCCCCGCCCCAGCCTGGCATTCACTGTCGGAGGGTGTGTGTGCCTCCGCAGCTGGGGTCTCATTTTTCTGACCTCAGCTGTGCCTGGTGATTCTCTTCCTGGGGTCCTGTGACAGCGTGGAGGTTCCATAACTTATCTTTGTTTTTCTAAAAAAATTAGACATAGAAATGATTTTGATTTGCTAATTTGTAAATATAAATCTTTCCACTCAATCAGATTTAGGTTTACATTGATCAAATGGCCTTTATTGGAAAAAAAAAATTCCATGAAGCCTTTCTGAGGCCTTGATGGATTGTTCCTGTAAACATAAGTATGCAGAATTGCTCGGCAAAGTTAAAAGTGGTACAGAAGGGGGGAGATTTCCATTGCCCACACATCTCTCATGTTGGTTTCTAAATAAGATCCATCAATCCGACGAAAAGGAGATGTTAGAGGTTTTCCTTTGGACCTTCAGCGTTCAGGTTGGAAGTCAGGCCTCTCAGTGGTGTCAAAGAAAGTGCATAGGTTTTAGTGTTGGATAGACCTTGGCTGGATCTGAACTGTACCACATGCTGAATTAGCTTCTCTGAACCTCCGTTTTTTAACCTGTAAAACAGGTCACCTGTCGGTCCTCCACCTCTCCAGGCTGAAAGGAAATATTAAATGCGTGTCTGTCCTCTCATCCCCCTGCCATGCACACTCAATGTCAGTCCCTTTCCCTGGTGGGGTCGGCTGAGCAGCCAGCACCGGTGTGAGGACGAGGACAGGTAACTGGGGGTGGGGAAGCATTGCTGCAGGGGTGGCACCGTCTGGAGCCCCTGGTGGCCACCCACCTTTAGGCCGTGTGGCGGCGCTGGTGGACCTGCAGGCGGCTGGGGACCACCGGTGGGATCCGGGTCTTCCCTGGGTGCCTGCAGACACGCCAAGACCAGGAGCGGGGCTGGGGCGACCGCTTGCAGCCTGCGGGTTAAAGGAAATGGGCTTCTGGATTTGGGCAGCAAGCGCCAGGTGAGGGCGGTGACTTAGAAAGATCCCGAGGGCCCAGGGCGGGCGGGAAGGAGCCTGCCTGCCTGCATGTGCGAGTGCCCGGGGTTCACATCGCCTTGAGCGGGAGCCTGGGATGCAACCAGGAATTGAAAGCCAAGCAGGTGTCCTTGGGCCTCCTTTCTCTCGCCTGGCAGCCTCTCTGCCCCGGGGACTTGCAACATTAGATCATCTAAAAACACAGCAAAAAGAACAAAGGAACAGTTACTGTCCCTCGAGGGAAAGGGCCCCCACGTGAATGGGTGATCTAGGGAATCAGTCATCGCCCTGGAACCTCTTTGCTTTCCAGCATGTGGCTGTGCTACCCCCGTGCTAGGAAGAGAGGCCCTGGGAACAGCTATTCATTTAGTCAGCAGTTGTTGAACACCTGGCACGAGAGACCAAGGGAACTGGACGTTGAAAGTACCTACTAGGTGTTCAGAGAGATGTGTCCTACTGTGGAGCCTTGGCATTGAACCTGGGTGGCCCGTTAGAAAGAGCCGGGATTTTGGAGTTGGATGGATTTGGGGTCAAGGGTAGGCTCCACCTGGCCAAGTCCCTGGTGGCTTTTCTCACCTTGTCCGTTCTCCGGTGTCAGTGTTTAGGTCACGCATCCAGCTCGTGGTGTGGAGAGGGCAATGGTCACTCTCTCCAGGGCACCTGGAGCTGAGGATTCGGGCTACATCCCGCCTTCGCATGCTGTGCATCCTCCCCTCACTCCTCCCGGCCCCCGATTCTTTAGCCACAGCCCCTTCTGCCAGCCCTGGGCTGGGGCCTGGGTGCTGGGGCCTAGCTTGGCTGCCACCCTGCACTACAGGGCTGCGGAGGCCCTGCTTGTGGGCCACCCCGGCCTGGAGGAGCAGGAGAGGAGGGCTTGAGGTCAAGGATAGGAGGGTGAAGGAGTAGGAAGGTGGGGACCTGGTCACCCCATGTCCCTTCCAGAGCAGCTCTGTGCCCTCCCATCTACCACCCTAAGCTGCATAAATGGGCAGGATGAAAGATGCCTCCTGTCCGGACCACCACCGACGCCCACCGCCTCTCCCGAGAATCGTGCTGGGGTGGAGCGTTTGTCTTAAGTCATACAGGGAGGGTCCATCACACGGGAGAAGGGACATTTAAAGGTGGGAAGTCATGACAGGGAAGGGGAAGCAGAAGGAAATGAGGCCAGAGCTCGGGAAGCAAAATCCTTAGCTGTCAATTTTTCCTTTGCCTGTGCCGGAGAGTGGACAGCTGTGCCGGAGGCACTTCCGGTTATGGACCAGCCGCCTCCTTGTTAGCACACGGTGCCTGGAGACACAGAGAAAGGAGGGGGGCTCTCCTGCACTCCGCGTCCCTCTGCGTCAGTTCACTGAGAGATGGGTATTTACCCGGCACCACAACAGGCCTGCCGGGGCCTGGGGCGCAGGACCCAGGTGTGCCGCCAAGGCCAGCAGGTGAATTTTAGGCAACGAGGACTTGGCTAAACTGTTCTTACCATAACGCCCTGGCCCTTTTCTGGGGCCCACCACAACCTTTTACTTTAGTGGAAACAAATTATGATGGATATGAAAGAAAAAAGATCTGAGATAGAGGCATTTCCCACATCCTGCTAGTCCTTGAAGAGTGGCCGTGGGCCTTTCTCTGAGAGTAGCCACAAGATGCTCCGTATCTGCAGCAGCTGCTGTCCGACGCTGAGGTGCCCCTGAGACAAATCTCACGCTCATCCACCCAGAATGCAGCTTCCCTTCCTCTTCCTTCGGGATTCTGAAAATCTGAGCTGCTTCAAGGCCCCACTTCACTAGGGTGTCTTAGTACTTCCGAGCCGTGTGTGTGTGTGTGTGTGTGTGTGTGTGTGTGTGTGTGTGTAGGGGTAAGTGTTGGTGTTCCGCTTGACTGGATCTGTTTGGCTCTTGGAGAAACACATCCAGCCGAGGCCCGAGGTAGAGGCATTGCTGTGCTGGTAGCCTGGTTTCATTAAGAAGACATGAGGCGTTCCAGGAAGGAAAATTAACGGCGGGGGCGGGTGGGGGGGGGGGGGGGAAGAAGTGGCTGCAGTGTCCAGGGCCTCAGAGGCCCCTCACTGTCGGGCTGTGAAGCAGGTGAGGCACAGGACTCCCTTCCAGAACCGCCCGATCGGGTGGTAGCCCCTCATACGCCTGGAAATATCCGTGAACCTCAGCCTGACCTTTGCCATTTTACAGAGAGCTCTGGTCTGCGCTAATTTAATCCTTAAAGGGGCATTGCGATCCGAGCGCAAGTTTTGGAGTAGCGTAGCTTGGGTAGAAATCTCAGCTTCACCATCAGTAACCTTGAGCCAGTTAACCTCTTTAAGCCTCAGTTTCTTATCTGTAAAATGGGAACGAGGCTAATAATGCCTGTCTCGTAGGGGTATTGTGAGGACCAGGTGAAATCATGAATGTAATTTGCCTGGTTCATGGTTAAGTGCTCAGCGTGTAATGTACGGACATTGATATTATCATCTTCATTGTGCCAATAAGGAAAGTGGAGAGAGAAGCTGTTCCAGAGCGAGAGTGGCGCTGTCAGGTGGTGATGGATCAGATAGGACTTTAAAAAGCATTCTCAGAGAGGTGCTCAAAACGTGGTGAGAGATAAGGAGACTAAATGAAACTTGGAGGCAATGGGGAAAAATTTAGTCACGCGTTTCCTTGCAGGTGAAATCAATCAAGTCTTTTAACTAGAAGTGGTTTTTTCCTGGGGAAGGTGAATGTAACGGAGGGGGGCAGCCCTCGGGTAGAATGAGCAGGTGCCGAAGACAAGCTACTCCATGCTGATGGCTTCAGGCTTCAGCCCTCTGCAGTGTGCTTGCTTTGTCTTCAGTGGAAAAGCATTGAGAGCTTAATACTGTTTCCATAAACCCTGTTACCGGTGGTGCTGCCACAGACGGCTCTGCCTTTGTCACCAGGCCCTGCAGAGTCCCGTCACTGAGGTGGATGGGGTGGTGGAGGTGCTTGGAGACTCGGGGATCTCAGTCAGCATTTCTCAGGTCAGGGCAGTGCGAAGCCAAGGAGATCATTCCAGGGAAAGACCTGGGCAAGCCTCTCATCTTTCAGAGGCTTTATTAAGCCTTTCTGCAGGTATGCCACCTTTTTAAAAAAATATTTTTTATTGATTTATAAAAAGCAATCAATAAATCCTGTGGCTGGAAGAGAAAGTGAGCCATACTGGACAGACACTTTTTAAAAGCCAAAAATCTTTCATCTCCCTTTATAATCCAGAGGGAGGAAGGGAGAGTGAGAGAGAGAAGCATCAATGATGAGAGAATCATTGATTGGCTGCTTCCTGCATGCCCCTACTGGGGATTGACCCCCGCAACCCACAACCTGGGCATATTGTGCCCTGACTGGGAATTGAACCTTGACCTCCTGGTTCATGGGTCAATGCTCAACCACAGAGCCACACTGGACAGGCACCTTTTTTTAAAAAAAATCTTTTTAAAAAAAAATATATTTTATTAATATTTTACAGAGAGGAAGGGAGAGGGATAGAGAGTTAGAAACATCGATCAGCTGCCTCCTGCACACCTCCCACTGGGGATATGCCCGCAACCAAGGTACATGCCCTTGACCGGAATCGAACCTGGGACCTTTCAGTCCGCAGGCTGACGCTCTATCCACTGAGCCAAACCGGTTTTGGCATTTTTTTTTTTAAATCTTTAATCTCCCTTTATAATCCAGGTTGAGAATAAAGTGAGTGCCCTGGAGGCTTCAGCACCCCCAAACAGAGCTTGAACATGGCAGTCAAGAGCGGCATGGCCACAGCTGCGAGGCCTGGCCTCCGTGAGTCCAAACATTGCCCCTCCGTCCACCTCTCACCCGCCCCGCCTGCCACTGCCCCATGTTCATTTGCCAGGCCCTGGACCAAGCCCTGGACCCAGCCCTCAGTGCACATTGTCCCATTGCTGCTAGTTCTCCCATTTCAGAGAAACTCAGGTCCACAGAAGCCCATGACAGGCCAGAAGCCACACAGGTGGTAATCTGCAGCCAGGATTCTAATCCACTTCTAATTCCAGAGCCCAAGCCTTTCTCTAGGAACTAAGCCCTATTTCTGGAAGGTCATTCCAGGTGAAGGTGACAGGGAGAGCAAAGGTCCAGTGCTACAGACCTGACAGCCACGGGAGGCACATCTAGCCGTGGATGAGTGATCAGTGCACCTGGGGTGCATGCCAAGCAGGCTGGGGGGCGGCTCCTTCCCTGCCGCCCCGGTGAGATGTTAGGTCGGAGTCATCTTGCAGCATCCTCTCGGAGGAAGTGTTTGGGATGACTAAGATGACGCATAGCTGGGCAATGCTAGGCTCGTCTGTTTCTGAAATATTAAAAACACTCTGAAGTGAGTTAGACTGAGCAAAGTGATGACAGCAGCTTATAAATAATAAACCAGTCCGGGCTGCTGAGGCCCTGTCACCTGGGGTGTGGGTGCCGCTGGGGACTCTCCCCTCCCTCACTCAGGGGGCTCTCCTCCCAAGCCAGGGAGGGCTTCCGGCGCTGCTTGTGCTGGCTTTCCAAGAGCTATGGGCCCACAGCCAGCACAGCCCCTGCCCCTGCCCCCTGGCAGCTCCTGCAGTTTCGTGGCAACTCACGGATTCCAAACACACGTTTCTACCAGGGCTCCACATGCAGGGTGTGATAGCTTGCTGGGCTGCTGTTACAAAGTACAACAGAAGTGTGCTGTCTCACAGCTCTGGAGGCTAGAAGCCCAGGATCAAGGCCTGGGCGGGCTGGCTGGTTCCTTCTGAGGCTGTGAGGGAGACTCTGCCCCAGGCCTCTCTCCTGGCTTCTGGAGATTTGCTGGGAGTCTCGGGCATCCCCTGGCTTTAGATGCATCCCCCTGATCTCTGCCTTCACATTCACATGGCCTTCTCCCTGTGTGCCTGTCTGTGCTGTGTCCACATATACGCGTTGTAGAAAGGACACCCATCCTATTGGGGTAGAGCCCACCTGAATGACCTCATGTTAACTCAATTACCTCTGTGAAGACCCTATTTCCAGATGAGGTCACATCCGGGTACTGGGGGTTAGGACGTCAATGTATCTGTTTTGGGGGGAAACACAAGTCAACACAGAAGTCACAAGTTGTGAACAGTGTCATCCTGAAACATGTGACTGTCCTTGGAGAGGGCCTCTGGGCTCTGAACCCCTGACTCTCAGAGCTGTAGGGGCCCCCTCTCAGGACAGGGGAGCTCTAAAAGGCGGCCTGTGGCAGGACGCCAGCTGCCCGAATCCCAGGCCAGAAGACTTGCCTCCACACTCTGTGCCTCCCCTGCTGGAACTGTTAGGTATGAACGCATATATTTTTACGGTCGGAGGAAGGGAAGGAACGTGCGTGTGCCAGAACCTCTCACATCTCATTTAATTTCTGTGAGAACATCTATGCTGGATATGACCATCCCATTTTTCTTTCTTTTTTTTTTATTGTGGTAAAATACACGTAACATGAAATGTACCATCTGAACCATGTTTAAGTGCACAGGTCAGTGGCATAAGTGCATTCATAATGTTGCGCAACCATCACCACCCTTCATCCCCAGAGCTCCTTTCATCTTGCAATACTGCAACTCTATTCTAGTAAGCAATCACTCCCCATTCTCCTCTCCCCACAGCCCCTGGCAACACCATCCTACTTTCTGTCTCTATTGACTATTCGAGGTGCATCTTATAAATGGAATCATACAGTATTTTTCTTTTTGTGACTGGTTTATTTCACATAGCACAACATCCTCTGGCTTAATTCATGTAGTAACTTGTGTCACAATTTCATTTCTTTTCAAGACTGAGTGCTGTTCCATTGTATGAACATGCACCATCTTGCTTATCCATTCATCTATCCATGGACACTGGGGTTACTTCCACATTTTAACAAATGTGAATAATGCTTCTATGAGCATTATGTACAACTATCTGTTCTAGTTTCTGCTTTCAATTTTTTTACATACACAAGAGTAGAATTACTGTATCAGCCCAGCTAGCATGGCTCAGTGGTTGAGCATTGACCTATGAACCAGGAGGTCATGGTTTGGTTCCGGTCTGAGCATATGCCTGGGTTGCAGGCTCAATCCCCAGTGTGGGGTGTGCAAGAGGCAGCCAATCAGTGATTCTCTTTCATCGTTGATGTTTCTATCTCTCCCTTCCCCTCTGAAATCAATAAAAATATATTTTAAAAAAAAGAATTACTGGATCATACGGTAATTATATGTTTAATTTTCTGAGAAATTGCCATACTGTTTTCTACAGTGGTTATGCTATTGTACATTCTCACCAGCAGTGCACAAGGGTTCCAATTTTTCATGTCCTCACCAACACTTGTTTTCTTGATAGTAGTCATCCTGATGGGTGTGAGGTATATCACTGTAATTTTGATTGCATTTCCCTAATGATTAGTGATGTTGAGCATCTTTTCATATACATATTGGCCATATTTGTATATCTTTTTTGGAGAAATGTCTATTCAAGTCCTTTGCCCATTTTTGAATTGGGTTCATTGTTTTTTTTTGGTTGAGATTCAATACATCCCCATTTTAAGGATGAACAAAGAAAGGCTCTCAACAGTTAGGTAACTGGCCAAAGAGTGCACTGCACAGGTAATGGAAGAGCTGGAATTAGGACCCCAGCTGGCCCATAGCAAAGTTCCTTCCCTTTTCAGTTTCCACTGTGTGCTGCCTTAGAATAGGTTGCTTGTCACTAATGATTCCTTGAAAAGAGGTGAAGGGGAGCAAGTCAAACCAATAGGATTTGTTGAAGCACCTAGTGTGGATCCAGCCCCTGCCTAGATTCGATGGAGATGTCAGGAGGGGATGTCCTTCAATGGCTTCCAATCCACTGAAGGAAGCGAAGATTCAGACCCATAGATCAATCAGAGAACAATAGAGTTGTAGTAAGGTCCACAATGATCTGAGTAGACAAGTGGTGGTCTTGACTGATGTTCCTTGGAGTGGGTAATGTTAGCCGAGGGCCTCTTAGATCAGGACCCAACCTGATGGGGAGGGCTGGCCTGGATGGGTATATAGTCTGGGAGGGGGATCAATGGACTTGCTCCATTGGCCATGGTAGCTGCAGGGAGGGCCACTTCTTGAGGACAGTGACTACCTTGGGCATGAGTTTGGAGGACAATAGGAGAAAAGGATGAGAAGGGACAGGTAGGTCACGTGATCATGTGGGAGCCAGGAGGGCAGGGAAGGAGCTTGTCCTTGATTCTGGAAGGAATTTTACCATATGTACTACGGGGATGCAGAACCTAGGTGCCCCCATCAGAGAGTCACTGACAGGACCAAACGCTCTGTGGCTATAAGCTTGGGTTTCAGCTTCTGAAGCCCCAGGGATTTGGCTGGTGTGCATGCCAGGCCCACCCCTAGCCCCAGCCTCTTTCAGCTCAAGCCTGGGTGGGCTCAGAATTTATTTCATTGACTTCATTTAGAACTTGTGTCTGTTCATCTTCCCTAAGAAACATGATGGCCACATGTTTCTCAGGCCTCTGGCAGCCTTGACAAGTTCCTAGATTTTTGTGTGCAGCTCCTTCCATGATCCATGGAGCTAGGGGTTAGCAAGAGGCACCTTGATATTGTGGGCTCAAGAATCCCCAAGTAACAATGGTGAAGGTATAGGGAGTTCTTTAGGATGGAGTGACACTCATGTCCCTGGTGCCCAGCACAGGGCATGAATCATGACTGGAGCTCAGTGTATGTGGTTTGAATGAGTAAAGGTGAGTGAATGATGGAGAAGGTGACTCTGCCTTGTTTTCAGAATTAACTGGGGCCATATTTCATTAAAAAGTGCCCATCAGCCCTAATCGGTTTGGCTCAGTGGATAGAGCGTCAGCTTGCGGACTCAAGGGTCCCAGGTTCGATTCCGGTCAAGGGCATGTACTGTGGTTGCTGGCACATTCCTGGTAGGGGGTGTGCAGGAGGCAGCTGATTGATGTTTCTCTCTCATTGATGTTTCTAGCTCTCTCTCCCTCTCCCTTCCTCCCTATAAAAATCAATAAAATATATTAAAAAAAAGTGCCCATCAAAATCTCTACATTTTTTTTTTTTTAAGCAGCAAATTTAGCCCAGGCTTTGTTCTTATTATCTGGTTCATGCTCATGATCTCAGGGTCTGGTGAATCTTCTCCTTTCTTAGATGACCTTCCACCGGGCACAAAGAGATGACCCTCTCAGGTGGCTGTGTGTGTGTTTTTTGCAGGGTGGTTTCTGGACCACCTGAACCCCAGTCACCTAGCACGGGTTCTTATCACCCAGTCCTGCCCTCCTCAACCTACAGAACTGGATTCCCTAGGAGTGGACCTCCAGAAACTCATTCTTTTTATCCCTTCTCCTTAAGTAAGTCTTCTGTACACTCAAGTTTGAGAGCTACTGCACCAAAAGACCAACAGGATTGCTGAGTTATTGAACATTTGGACTAGTAGCAATACAGAAAATACATGTAACTCCTAGTTGCCATTTTGATGAATATCAGCTTTTTTGAGTCCAGTGTCACCAACTCAAATGTGAGCTGCCCGTAGCCTGTAGAGCCCGTAGCCTGTAGAGTGTCCAGGTGTTAGAGCGCACCTACCCCCAGGCCTCCGAGGGGATAGCCTCTGCAAGTTCTCGGGCTGCCCTCCTACTTGGGGGAGCATTTCGCATCTTGGTCCTTCACTTACCCCTGTCATTGTCCGGGTCTGTCGTAAAAACGCAGCATCTGGTCCTGCTACAGAATGACTGAATGAAGATCGGACGATGGGGTCCCACTATCTGCATTTTAAGCACGAGCCCTAATGATTCTTCTGCTCAGTAAAGTCGTAAGAACCACAGTCGTCACCTCCCTGCCTGGGACCTTAAAGGTGACGACTGGGAGCTCCTGCTGGTCTTGAGAGACTGGAGGGACTGGGGGAGTAATCTCGTCCAACCACACAGTTTTAGAGATTAGGGAGAACTCACTTTCCACTATCTCTCCACTCCGGATTTGTGATTTTTTTCTCCTCTCCTTTCTCAGCATAGGAGATTCACAAGGGAAGCCATTACATATCGAGCTTCTCCCATGTGTCTGTCGTTCCCGTGCTAAGCTCCTCTCTTCTCATTTAATCTCTCCAAAGAAGGTGAAGTGTTTTCAGGCGAGTACTTCCCCTGCCCCTTTCTGATTAGGATGTGCTTTCCCTGGGCGCTGAAATCCTGGCCATTCCTCTCCTTTCTCCCCTCCCCGAGCCTCACCTTTTTCATGTCTTTCCCTTTCGCTAATCAGGCCTTTCTTCACTCTGGAAGTCTGACTGGCCACGATAAACTTGTTCCAGGGACTTTGCTAAGCTCTTCAGGAAAGATTTGGAACAGAGCACTTTTGACGCAGCGTTTCCTCAGCCCGGTCTTCAGTGAGGTTTGTAAATAATGAATCAGACCGAGGTCAATACCTGATGGCAAATGATTTAAGGTTCCTACCAGATGATCTGTTGGAAGAGGTTCGCAGGTACACTTCTCAATTATTCACAAGATATATCAAGTTATAAAGCATTCACGAGATGATAATAAATGTGACTGATGAGATGCTGTACACGGTCTGGAACCTGCATCCAGGCCTTGCACTTTCAGAAGGTCCCCGAGAGGATACTCTCTGCCTGAAGAATTGCAGGTCATCTTGGTGCAGTGGCTCTGAACTGGGACTGATTTTGGCCCCACCTGCCAGGGAACATTTGGAAAAGTCTAGAAACATTTAAGTGGTTGCAACTGGGAGGAAGGGTGCTACTGGCATCCAGTGGTGGAGGCCAGAGATGCCGCTTAAACATCCTACAGCTCAGCCCGCACAACAAAGTTTTATCCAGGCCCAAATGTCACTACTAGTGCCAAGGGAAAGAGCCCTGTCTCAGTACTATTACCCCTCCCTCCCAAAATTAGAGTTAGCGCATGATCCAACTACTGTCACCAAAACTTGCTTTAGAAAGATCACTTACCGTCCATAAATATTTGCAGACATTCAACTGTGTGCCTGGACCTGGGCTAGGTATTGGGGATACAGAGATGAGAAACGCTGTCATTTCAACAAAGGAACACAGTTTTGGGGGGGGATAATGGAAAAGAAAACCAAGCAGCATAACGGTGGAGAGGTGCCGTGCTGCTAGCAGCACAAGTTTCCTTGAGAAGGCCGTGTTTGAATGGAATCCTCGAGCATAATCAGAGGCTGATGAGTGGCTGCAGGGGGGTGGGGGACAGCCTGGGTGTAGGTGCTCCCGGTGTGGGAACAGCACATGCAAAGGCTGGAGGGAGGACATGGCATGCTTAGGAGCTGCGAGCCATTCACTCTGGCTGCAACGGAGAGTACCGGGGGGAGGGGACGGAGGGGTGGGGGGCGCGCGCTGGAAGTGCCAGGGCCAGAATCCCCCTTTTCACAAGCTTTGTTCCCTAGGCCTGGCTGACAGCATTTAAAGAAAATTCTGTGGGTGTCACACTATCAGCTAGACACCATGGGAAGCAGGGATGGGCGTCATCCAATGAGCTGTCAAGTGGCTTATTGATGAGAAAGGCTCTTCTCCCGCTGCACAATTTCCCAGCTCCTCCCAGTTTCCACCCCCTTCAACCCTGGAGCAAGCCCATCATAAGAAAGGTGGGGAGAGGAGCATCCTAGTGGTGTGGGGGCTAGCCTGGCACCGACCTTCCCTTGGAGACTCTTGTCCTGAGAGGTCTCCTCCAAGGCCACTTCATGAACTTGTAGCAACGTGCACCTTAGCTGCTTCTCAGGGTGTTGGGGTCTGTTGTCCCCCACGCTCAGACTCAATTTGTGAGGTAGATGTAAAAATGATATTTGGATAGAAAACAGTATGGAGGTTCCTTAAACAAAATTAAACAGAATTAGCACATGATCCAACAATTCCAGTTCTGGGTATATGGAAGAATTGAAAGCAGGAACTCCATGTTCACAGCAGCATTATTCACAGCAGCCAAAACACGGAAGCAGCCCATTGACAGATGCATGGATACACAAAACGTGGTCTATCTATACAGTGGAATATTACTCGAAAGGAAGGACATGCTGACACATGCTATATGGATGAGCCTTGAGGACATTATGCTAAGGGAAACAAGCTAGTCATAAAGGGACAAGTATTGTATGATTCCGCTTATATGAGGTCTACCTAGAGTAATTCAGTTCATGGAGATAGAAAGTAGAATGGTAGTTGTCAGGGGCTGGGGGTGGGAGGGATGGGGAGTTGTTGAATGGATGCTGAGTTTTAGTTTTTCAAGATGAAAGGAATTCTGTAAAGGATGGTGATGGCTGCACAATGGTGTGAATGTGCTTAATGCACTGAACTGTACACTCAAAAATGGTTCAGATGGTAAATTTTACGTTATGTGTGTCTTACCAACAAAAGGAAAAAAAGAAAAGAAATGCATTTGGGAAAAGGTGAAGAAGGCATGATGTCTGAAAACAAAAGAGAATACAGGTTGCTGCTGGGTGGCCCTGTGTATTTGCATTGTGGATTTTGTAATGTAGGAGAAGGGAGGGCAGGCTCCAGACCCCTCCACCGAAGGGGTGTGAGCAGAGTTCCTTCAGGTTCCAAGGAAGCGGCTGTGGCTGTGAGGAGAGGTGAGAGCTGATGCAGAGAGCCTGGTAGCTAGTAGGTTTGGGGCACGAGGCAGCTCTCAGGCAGGGATGCTGGAGACCCGTGGAGTGGCCCCTCCCCACTTGCATTTTGGAAAGATTTTCTGGGGTTACTGTGGGCAGTGGTTTTGGAGGCTGGTGCAGGGATAGGCGGGAGAGAGTGGTGAGGAGGAGCCTGGAGGCAATTAGGAGGTGAATAAATGATCCAGCTGGGAAGTGATGAATGCCTGAGGGAAGTTGAGGAGGTGGAGGAGAGGGAATTGATTTGAGAAATATTTCCAAGGCCCTACATGGGGAGGAGGCGAAGTGTGTAGGCAGCAGTGAGAAAGTTAATGAGTTCCGTTTCGGATGTGTCCGGCCTGAGGTGTCCCTGGGTCACCTGCTCTGGCTGCCAGTGGGGTGTGTGGATTTGGCACCGGAGAGGGAGAGCCGGGCCAGAGATACAGATTTGGGAGGCATCGAAGCACAGATAACAGCCGAGCAGTAAGTGAGGAAGTCATTCATGTATTCATTTCTAAAGTATTTGCTGAGCTCCGGCTCTGAGTTAAACACTGCCAGGCGGAGCAGGTGCACACACTTAGTTTGTTATGTGCTCAGGTGAGATTGGTTGAGTAGTCACTTGTATGGACCGGGCACTGCGCTGGGAATGAAGACGAAGAAGGCCCAGCTTAGCCTCGTGCAGGCTTGCAAAACTGTTGTTTCAAGGAGACCATCATCTTGGGATGGTTGTTGAAAGTCCCTCCTCAGACTCACTCAGAGAAGGTAGGCCTGGGGCACCTGCAGAATTAACAGAGTCCCCGAACATGTGAGGCTTATAGCAATTTAAATAAGTAGTGGCTCCTTCCTTATTCTCAATGCTGTTCCTATAAATGAGCAAAACCCTCCAGGGCTCTTGGCCAACTCTTTAATGCTTTAATCCATGGGAGTGAAATCGCTAACCCCTCGCAAGCGCCGTGTTCGGCTGCCTTGTGAGTCGGTCTCTTTGCCAAGACTACAGTGGAAGGTTTGCCCCGGCTAAGGCCGACGCAGGCGCTTGGGCTCGTGTTTCCAAACTGGATGGTTAGGCTCTTTGCGCCTATTGATCCCGGGCTCATGGAGTCTTTGGGAGGCCAGAGGATCTTAGGAACTCAGCCCAGATCATGTCTGCAGCCAGTCTCACAACCAAGAGCTCCAGGACCAGCCACATGGGGTTGGCAGGAGTGGGGATGATGTGCTGGGTCTCTGAGGGCACAAGGCCTTTTATAAGGGCGAGTGGATGGAGGGAGGCTGCTAGTTACCGCTGGGTTCCCTTCTTGTCACCTTGTTACCAGGCTGGTCACACTCCAGCCTATACAGCTTTCCTGGGCTGCACAGTGTTCATTAGGAAACAGTATAAAAACCCAGGGGTTTGGCTTCATGAGCACTCAGCTTTGAGCAGGGGAGCTCTGGGCCCCGGAAGAAGCAGAGAGAGGGGTGATCAAGCTTCCGGTCTTGGATGGCTCTGTGCACTCCACCATCCAGGTTCAACGACAGGCAGTAGTTATGTTGATGAGGTGGTCGAAGTGATCATTTCCCCCTTCTGATCATGTTCACCCTCTCTGTGCTAATCTCTCTTCAGGGCTTAATTTCCCTTAAATTCTCCCATTTATTTTATTTATGATCCAATTACTGTGGCAGAAGCGGATGAGGTTTGCTGTTGTTTACAACGCAGTCCCCGCGTGGTTACCAGACAGTAAATCGTGTGGCTCTGGTATGAGGCTATTTCACAAGGAAGGAGGAGCAATTGGTGGGGGGCCAGGGAGGGTTAGGCGGTTCCTTCAGCCACTGGAGCTGAACACCTCCAATGTTCTCATGTACAGTCGCCAGCAGCTCACCTCTGCAGGAGAGATTGTCTGTGGCCCATATGGCCACCAATAAGTGTCCAAGGTGTTTAAGGAAACTCGAGTATGGGCTTTTTCATATGTAACCCAATAGGAGAAATAATATTCCATTCGGCTTTTGGAGGAAATGGTGCATGAAGCCGACTCATTCCTGGCACCTAATGTTATATAATAAGAACAAATATGAACTGACTTTGGCGCTTTGTCAGTCCCTGGACTCACAGGAACAGCCTGAAAGAAAGAATATTTTTTATTCCAGAAGTAGGACCCCAGTTCATCTCTTACAATTTGTATGACATTTCCTATGGTGCTTTTCTGGGCCTCAGTTGCTTCATTTGCAAAATGGAGTTAGCAAAACCTCACTGACAAGGTTACCACTTAGAATATTTTTCAACTAGTCCAGCTGGGTCCTTAACCTACCCAAAACTAAGATTCTGTGAACATTATCAAAAGCAAACAATGTTAATATTCATTATGTGTTAATATGCATAATAAAATGCATGTGTTAGTATGCATTAATGAAAAAGCAAACTACCAAGCAGTACAGATCATATTATGCCACTTTGGTCAGGAAATAAATATTTGCATACCAAAAACTGCCTGACAGGACAGTTACCAGGTTGTACACAGTTTTGGAATTACCTTTAACGGGTGAGGTTATGATTTTTCTAAGAAGGCATGCTAAGAAAGTAATCTATGAGTCTCCTTTAAGATTTAGCAAGGAGAATAGTCATCCAGGGGCAGGCTGAGAAACTCCTTGCCCTCCGGTCCTCCCAGATGCCAGTTCTTGAGCATCTCCCCTGTGTGGCCATCTGTCTGGAGGGCTGGAGCGTGCCCCCGCATTCATTTCCACCGCAGTCTTGGGTGTAGGCCTGGCTGTCTCTGATGCACTCAGTCAGGACTGGTAGACCAGAAGCATGGAGTCCTGGAGACAGGAAAATCAAGGCACCGAGTAAGAACTAACAGCCGAATTAGCAGCAGAGTGGGGATGCCCAACCAGGCTTTTTCTTCTGTAGCTGAGCTCTAAAGTGGTCTTCCCAAAGTGTGTTCCATGGTGTTCCACCAAAAAGCAAAACACAGCTCTAACGCTCCAACCAGTTTGGCATTTCTTTACTGCAGGGCCCCTCAGTGCCTATATTCTGTGCATTGCGAAAGTACAAGAGCGGTGATGTTCTGCTGTGTTGCCAAACACTTTTGAACATGGAACCCTTTATTTATTTATTTATTTATTTATTTATTTATTTATTTATTTATTTATTTAAATAGATTTCTTCATTGATTTTTAAGAGAGGAAGGGAGAGGGAGAGAGATAGAAACATCAATGATGAGAGAGAACCATTGATTGGCTGCCTCCTGCACGGCCCCCACTGGGATCAAGCCAACAACCCGGGCATGTGCCCTTGGCCGGAATCGAACCTGGGACCCTTCAGTCTGCAGGCCGATGCTCTATCCAACGAGCCAAACTGGCCAGGGCTCCATGGAACCCTTTAAGAATGGAGCATGTCATTGTACTAGTTTCCACAGAACACACTTCGGGAAATGCTATTCTCTAGGATTATGCAAGACTCTGTCCAACTCTGCATCCTAGCAAACATGGTCATCAGCTACCACCTTGTTGGAATAGAGCTTTATCCAGTGCACATGACTGTGCTTCTTGAGAGTTAATTCACACTGAGGGTTGGTGTCTGTCAGTCTGTTCCAACAGTCTGTTGTCCAGTCAGCCCTTCTCCTCAGCCACACGGAAGCCTTGCCTCCTGTTGATTTTCCTGCTGAGCTATGGTTCAGGGGACCTTGCTGGGATTCTCACCACTCGTGCCAGGGTTTCGAGGATGAAGCATTTCTGAAGTTGTGAAAACAGCAGAGGGGTTTCTGGAAGCAGCAGTTACTCTGTCCACAAACTGCTTGAGACTGTTTGACTTGCTTTACATAGTTTTTGTGTATTTGACCTTAGATATTTTATGCATGTCAGGAGAGGTGCTCTAGGGCCTGCTTCACCCCTTACAGATTCTCATTGGCAACCCTAGAAGGACCCTCCTGGAGAATGCTCTTATTTACTTATAGACGCCTTCATTTACTTTATTTGGCCCATACTTGGGCGAGATGCTTATCTTAAAAACAATTCCTGTTGGATACCTATTCGGTTCCTGCACTGTCCTGTGAGCATTCCCTGTATTAATCCTCACAGCAGTCATGTGAGGTAGGTACTTTTATTACTCCCGTTTTTGCAGATGAGGAATTTGAGGTTTGGAGAGGTTAAGTAACCTGCTCATGTCACACAGCTAGAGTTTCCCCGTGCAGCCCACAGCCCTGAGTGAAACCCTTAGCATCTGGGTGTCTCGTGAGTGGATCTGGAGTTCATCATTTAATCCCGGCTACGGTTTTACAAAGGGTGTTAGGACTGTCCCTTGGCTGCCCCATTTCCTTGGACAGGGCTGATCTGGCTCGTTTATAGATTGGGGTGCTTTTGCCTGTGAACTGCTGCAATGGAGCTTGTCTAAGCCCCGGCGAGGTTGCACCTCTTGCTCAGAGGCAGCACGCAGGCGGAGCAGGGCGCTCCAACGTGAGGCATAAATCTTGAGCTATTCTTGGCCCGCAAAGATGAGACTTTAATGATCTGGCTCCTCTGGGCCTTGGAGGCTTAGCAGAATTTTAAAGTGTCCATCTAGAATTAGGCTCCCCCCTCCCCCGCCCCCAGCTGTCTCCTCCCTCTTTTAAGTCATAAATGTTTGAGCAGATTCTGTCTGTATTGGTCTTGGCTTATTTGCTGATGGTGGGTATCAGGAGGGAGATTGACTTGTCCCAGGTCCTTCTCTCTGACCGTGCCCCCCTCCTCATTTCCCCTTCTTTAAGAGTGGGATCAAACTCTTGGTGGCAGAGGTCAGTCAGAGGATTGGCGACTTTCTTGAGAATCTGTGCTGTGGACGCATAGATGCTTCTAATGGATTGAGGCCAGAGTCGTCTGTCAAGCTGCCCTTTGTTGTTGTGGCCACCCCCACACCCCTGATGGGACTTGTAACACTCTAGTCCCTTAGAGGTCAGGAGACGGACGGCTCCTAACCCTGCGCCTGAGACTCTGCACAAATAGTTTCATTCCTGGAAACATTAGCCAAGGAAGAAATCAATCAATCAATAAGTATTTATTGAGCACACAGTCTGTATCTGTCCAAAAAGTAGCCACTAAAGCAATATGGATTTAAGAAACTGAACTCTCGTTAGAGGGTCAGGCCCCAGGAACATTTCTGTAGGTACCGCTCGGCTCACTGTCTTCACCTCCCAGCCTGAGGGAGCTTGCTTTCCCACGGTGGCCCCTGTCTGCTCTCTATTCTAGGTGCACCCTGGGGCCTCAGAGACCCCCATGTGGGGCCACCCAAGCCTGCCCTCTTTGGGTGGATAACTCCTTAGGATTTGATTCTGTTGGTCCCTGTTCAGTATCACTCTCCCTTAAAGCACCATCTCTGAACATGGGGGGTCCGGGGTGACCTTGGACAGGTTGAGTCTGTTCTCACTCTCCACCTTCCTTCCTGTTCTGAATTCTCTTTATTCTTCAACTAGAGACCCGTTGCATGAAGAGATTTGTGCAATAGGCCTTCCTTCCCTTGGCTTCCAGCACCGGTTTTCCTCTGGCACCTGGTACCCAGGCCTTCGCTCCGGCCAGAGTCTGTCTTCTTCGTCTTTGCTGCAGGCTCTGGCCAGAGTCTGCCGTCTTGGTCTTCGCTGCAGACTCCGGAGTCTGTAGTCTTCATCTTCACTGTGGCCAGAGTGCTGCTCCTGTAGATCCCTTCGCCCCCTCCCCCCCCCCCCGCCCTCCCTCTCATAGCAGGCCTCCTGCCCCGCCCAGCCACTCCATGCCTGGAGCAGCTGGGCAGCCACCATCTTTCTCCTTCTAATTTGCATATTCCCTCCTGGCTGGTGGGCGTAGCGGAGTGATGGTTAATTTGCATGTTTCTCTTTTATTAGTGTAGATGCCAGTTATGTGCCCTTCTCTGGAAGCCTCCTCTGTTATCCATACCCCCCAATAATTCATGAGAACGGCCTTAATTTTCTAGGCACTCCGTAAATCGTGTCCTATGTGGGATATTTTACATAAGCGTGTTACTTAATCTGCACAGCAGCCCTGTGAAGTAGGTTTTATTGTTGTTGTTTTTTCAGACAAGGAGACTCAGATGAACTTGCCCTGTGTTTCATAGATGATAAATTCAAGGACCAGAATTCAAATCCAGATCTGCCTGACTTCTGAGCCCAGACTCTTGCTCACCAAGCTCTCAGATGCCCCCTACTGTCTCCACTCATCATGTGAGTGGCTGACCTGGCATTTAATATCCACAACCTGTGCCATTATTGTTTTTTGTAGGGTTACACTCATTTCTCCAATGGGACTCAAAACAACTGGAGGAATGTCCCACAGTACTTGCCCAGTGGTGCACACATGGACACAGATGCTAAACAAATGTTTCCAGACAGATGATTTGGGTGTTACCACCCTGGCCTAAGTGGGTTTTGAACAGAGTCCATCAATGTCTTAACTAACACAGGAATGAGTTAAAGAGGGGATTCAGAGCAGGTAAAGGTAAGGAGCTTGCTTGGGGAGTTTGTCAGTTCATTAAGGGAGAGGAAAATAGGGGAGGGATACTGAAATAATATTTATTAAGCACCAAGGCATCGTAGCAGTACATTAAGTACGAGGCATACATAGTAGTCTCTTTCCATGCATTGCCTGAAAGCCCTATGAGGTGGTATTATTATCTTTCCTATTTCTCTGATGGGAAAATGGACTTGGAAAGATTAAGTGGCTTGTCAAGGACACAGAGCTACGAAATGAATGGGGACTCAAACCCAGGTTTTTGTGATCTTAACGCATGTAGCTGCCACTTTGCATAAGGCCTCTTCTGTCTAATTTCTAAGCCATGTTTAGGCAAATGCTTTAAAATGAGTCTTGTGGGTGTGACCATTAGATGAGGTATAGTCATGTTTAGAAGACTAGAGCAAAGGCTTCAAGCTTGCATTTCTGTGCAGGATTATTAACCTAAAATATCTGGACACTAGAGACTCCACAGATGGCTCTCATGAAGTTCCCTTGAAATTGAAAGCAAGACGTGTGTTTGTGTTTTGCCTGGGAGGTGGAAAGGGGCCATTGCTTTCATCCGGTTCTCGGAAGTGTCCATTGACTCAAAACAGGTTAAGGGCTGCCAATTTAGAGGGACAGAAAACAGATTCCCAAAGGAAATTTCACCCATGGACTTCTGATGGAGGAGACTTTGTCCTGAGTTGTTGGCATTAGCATTCCACAGGCCTTCAGGAAGGATGAGTCAGAAGATTTCGAAAGCTTTAGATTCAGAATGTCAGGGCTCTGAATCCATGGAGATTGCAGTCTGCAGGCCCGTCCTACAGTAGGTGAAGAATTGGATGTGACAGAAGGTGGACGGTACAGGAGCCAGGAGCTGTAGGATCATTCCTTTGGCAAGGGCAGGTCCCGAGTGAGGTGCTGCCCTCTTGGGTTAATGCATTCGGCGTTCTTGCTGATGCCAGGGGAAAGGAGGAGGAGGATGTGCTCGGCTGCAGAATGCCCCTAGAGCAATGTCCAGATTTAGATAATCCAAAGTGTTGTCGTGGTCACTTTATAAAAATAGGGCCTGTCATCCTGGGTAGGCAGAGACCTTTCTCCTGACTTCTTTTACTTAGATTGATTTGATTTTCAGCGTGCTTGAAAACAAACACATCGCAGTGCATCTGCTCGTGCCCCCATGCAGAAAGTGGCTTCTTTAATGGAATTGGACTGTGAAAAATGCTCTAGACATGACCCAGTGATCTGAAGTGTTGACCAGAGGAGGATGGATGGCTTCGGTGCAGTGTGGTTTGTTATACATCTTCTTCCACTCAAGCACATTCTAAACGGGAGGACTCTGGTTAGGTTTGCAGCCCACTTTCTTCACCTTGGAATAATAAACGGAAAGTGAATGAGTCTAGAGATGACCTGGATTCTAGTTGGGCCACATCTTTGTGATTTTGATCATTTAACATTTATATGTCCCATCGTAATGCATCTTATTTATTCTATTATCTACCTACCTACCTATCTATCTACCTACCTATCAACCGTCTTTCACCTGTTCAACTAACATTTCTTGAGTATCAGCTCTTAACTCACACTGTAGGTGGGAATACAGTGATGAATAAAATAATCTCTGAGCTCTAGATACTAGCACCGTGCTTCTCAGTGTTAATGTGCACACAGATACCCGGCAATCTTGCTTGTTAAGATGCAGACTCTGAACTGTAGTTCTAAGGTGGGGCCCAGAGTTCTGCATTTTTAAAATGCTTGCAGGCAGTGCTGACGCTGCTGGCCCAAACACCACACTTTGAGGAGCAAGTGGCTCCAGGTGGCCCCATCTTCTCAGCATTACTGTAAGGATCCAGGGTGTTAATGTATACAAAGGGACTTTAGAAAAGCAGAGGTACTTGTCAGATAGAATGTCTGGTCTTGCAATGTATCCTTTCTGGGTCTCCAGACCATTAGATAATGTAGATGGTTTCTTTCGGAAGTGTTATTTGGCCTCCTGGTTCGCTCCTGGTGGAATTGAGGGCCAAGCTGAGCTGCATGGATACCAGAAGACTCAAAATTCAATCTAGGCTCAACGTTAGATTATGCAGTTACATAAGCTAAGGTCCCTTCTTCCCCTCCTCTCTGTTTCATGTGAGTTTTTCTATGAAAGACATTCTCTTTCTCCTGAGATTGACCAGCAGTGACCCTCTGCAGGGAGATGTGGTTTTGCCACTTACCTAACTGGAAGGATTGAAAACCATAATAAATAGCCAAGTATTTAATTTAAGATTAATTAGTACATAAATACTATGTTAACCTGATAAGAGGAAATCATTTCTGTCTTTTGTGGGGAAATGGTCATGTTGTATATTATACCTAGGGTAAACTAGTAGCCCTTCATTAGCCAAAACAAGATGAACTCAAGAGAAGGTGAGAGTGGGAGTGTGGGGGGATTGAATTTAGAGAAGACAAGAAGCAATTTATTCTAGTCTCAGCTGTTTGCTGTCTTTAAGATATAAAAATTAAAATAAATTTGATTGTTAAAAGGAATAGCACATCGATATAGCCTAGAACAAAATCAATACTAAAATTTCAAGTTGAAAAATTACGGAGGGAGAAAAACATTAGACCGCAGAAGAAAGAAAAGTCTAAAACATATTTCATTGATCTTGTCAGAGCATTTTCAAGTTTGCTGTATTTTCCTTGCTATTTTGCCTTTCCAATGCAGAAACTCCAGAAGTTTATTTGAACATTGCATTAAAGTGACATTGTAAGCAAAGTTGCCAAAACATTTTTGTAGAGTAAATTATTTTTCAGCAAACCCTGACTCTCTTTGGCATTTCAGTATCAGGAGGAAAGCCAGGAAAAAGATCTGTTTTGTTCTCTTATAAATTGACAGTAGTCATGTTCCTGAAAAGTTGAGTGTCAAATGAATTTTGTAAATTGTGTCTGATTTTTGAGTGCACTAGGGGAAACCCATAAAAACAAAGAAGACTTTTGGCTAAGGCAGGGGTGGGCAAACTTTTTGACTCGAGGGCCACAATGGGTTCTTAAACTGGACCGGAGGGCCGGAACAAAAACATGGATGGAGTGTTTGTGTGAACTAATATAAATTCAAAGTAAACATCATTACATAAAAGGGTACGGTCTTTTTTTTTTTTTATTTCAATAGTTTTATTCATTTCAAACATTTTAACACCAGCATTGATGCTAATGTGCAGTGGTGCATGTTAACACAAATGCCCTGTAGCACGCATTTTTACAGGCGCAAGGGGGAGAAGCAAACGCAGCGCAAAATGCATTTGTTTTGCCGCTAACACATGCGGTTAGTGGCCACGGTAGCGTTACTGATACCGCATCCGTATCAGCAAAAAAATGCAGCCGCAGCATGGCTAGTGTGACATGTCCTCTGTGTGTCTTTTTCCCTGCTGCACGCATCCGCAGTGGGAAAAAAAAACTGCAGTGGATACAAGCCCTAAAAGCTGAAAGTCTTTGTTGTTTTATTAACAAGTCATTGTGATGTACAGAATGTGGGAACAGGAAAAAATTGTGTTTGAGTAGAGCTCTTAATCTTACCTCAGAAAGGCTCTGATACTGTGCTCTCCAGGGGCGTGTCTCCCTACATCACCACGATAAGGTGTCTACGCATTTCCAGGGTGATGTCGGGGGACGCGTCCACGGGCATTACAAGGAACCTCTGGAAGATTGAGAGGTTGTTCCTTCTACTGAATGGGCGGATATAAATCCGCCCACTCAGAAGAAGGAGCTGCGGCGGCCGTGTTTCCCGACGTTGCCATGTTAACACTGCTGCTGGTGAAGGAGCGGAAGGGAGAGCAAGAGAACCCTCCGCTCTTTCGGCTCCGAGGGCCAGATAGAACAGCCAAACAGGCCGGATCTGGCCCGCGGGCCGTAGTTTGCACACGGCTGGGCTAAGGGAATGCTTTCTTTTTCTCTTGTTTTGCAATTTTTAAATTTTCCTAAGTCTGGATTTTTGTATAGTTTGTCTGTTTGAAGCAGGGGCCCCCTGTAGATGAAGGGAAGAGAAGGCAGGATAGTTTGTTCCAATCACAGTCTGTGGGGTGCAAGCCGAGTGCTGGGAGGACATTTCAGCGTCAGGCCAGATGCCCGAAGCCCTAGAGCCACCTTCTTCCAGGAGAACATTCAGGAGCCGAGCGAGTCTTACCTGATGTGGCCAGGGGGCTAGGAGGGGGCACATCACAGCTTTGGGGCCAGAGGGACTGGGCTGGCTCCTGACTTCATCACTCCAGCTATGTCCTCCTGGGGATGTCATCGGACCTCCGTGCCCTGCAGCTCCTCACCCCAGTGATAGCGCTGAGGCTGTTTGCCGTAGAAGCTGCTTACGGCGTGAAACAAGGTGTGCCAGGCAAAGAGCAGCTGTTCAATAGATGGTGGCCACATTCAGTGAGGGGCGGGGCCCCGGGACTACACGGTGGTTTCTCCCAGCCGCTTTCCCTCTGCACCCCCATTCCCGTTCCTACTTTGTGCTGCTCTTATAGTCCATTAATGGTGCTCTCTCTCCCAGGTCTGTGTAGAGAGTGCCGTGACCAATAGCTCAGAGGCAGGTGGTGACATCAGAATGTCACCGTTACCATCTAGTTTTCATATCAAGCTGCTGCCCCCATCTCTACCCCAACCCCAGGTGCCCAGACAGGGGCAGAACCTTAGGATGGCCAATCCCTCTTACTGACCCATTATCCGGTTCAGGACTAATGACTTAGAACAGCCTCTGCCCTGACTGCTCTGGGCACTTCCACCCTTGATGCCTTCCCAAGGCGTTCTTGTGCCTCCCGCTTCCTCATTCAAGGCTCAGCTTCTCTAACTCTGGTCCTCTTTCTTCCGCCTGAATTTTCCCTCCCACGGAGGTGGCTTGGTCTCAACCACCCAATAGCTGTATGATCTGGATACACTATTTTTCATCTTAAAGCCTCCGTTTTCTTAGTTACAAAATGGGAATGGGAATGGTGATGTCGGATTGATAAAGTCTTAAAGATCACAGATAATATACAGAAAGCCCTTGCCATGGATTATTATTATTTTTTAATGTATTTTATTGATCTTTCACAGAGAGGAAGGAAGAGGGAGAGTTAGAAACATCGATGAGAGAGAAACATCAATCAGCTGCCTCCTGCACCCCCCTCACTGTGGATGTGCCTGCAACCAAGGTACACGCCCTTGACCTGAATGGAACCTGGGACCCTTGAGTCCGCAGGCTGACACTTTATCCACTGAGCCAAACCAGATAGGGCGCCATGGGTTATTATTAAGAGCTCCTTTGAGCTAAAGACTGGAGGCCAATGGTGGAAGGATGCAAGAGGTGAGCCAGTTAACACATTTGCTTTTATTTAGTAGAGGCTTTCAATACTCGGATGCGAAGGAACTGTTTCCAGAGGCAGAGTGGTGACGGGCAGGCAGGAGGGAGGGCGAATAAGCATCACTGAGTGCCTGCTCTGTGCCAGGCATGTGCTAGGCCCCTCCTGCTCATTTAGCTTCATGGGAACCCTTTCCCCTGCCTTCCGTTCCCCTGGGTCTAGTCAGGGGATCCAGTTGGTGGCAGCGTGGGCCCTGGCTTTCGTGCTGACCTGCGACATGCCCTGGTTTCATTCCTCCTATGTGCTCCATAGTTCTCAGGGCCTGGGGAAGCTTTTGAGAGGGAAGGAGAAAGGAAGAGAGAGGGAGAGGGAGATTCGAGAGAAGCAGCTGAGTAAGCGGATGACCATGCCCGGCTGTTAATATTGATCAAGATGTAACCGGTTTCTTTCTGTGAACCCTGCGGTCCCACTATTGATCTGTCAGCACTGAACTCGAGTAGGAAGGCACCTGACTGTCAGAATTCGGGTGTGCATGCCAGCTCAGATGCTGGAGTCAATTCTGAGTCAGAGGACACAGGTTGGATTTCTGTGGAGAGGCCTTCTTTTCCGGAAACCGTGGGAATTCCTTTAAAGGACTTCCCATTGGTGGCAGTTCATTCTTCCTGCCTGAAAAAGAAGAAAGGTAGGTTGGCCTGGTGATGTGCAGTGGCTTTGGAGTGAAGCACACCTGTCTTTGGCCCCTGGCTCAGCCACTGATTTTATTAGCTGTGGGACCTCAGGCCTATGGCAGAACCTTTTCATTCATTCGTCTTTCATTTGATAACTATTTATTGAATACTTGCTATTTATTGGCTATTTGGGATATTCCAGTGAGTAAGTTAGACCTGATGCCTGTTTTAGTCACATTCTCTTTTTTGTTGCTTGGAGAGGTAACTTTTTATGTTAAATTTTTATTACGAAAAATGTCAAATATACACAGAAGAAGAGTTTTCACTGACCCTCCACTTAACTGTCACCCAGTTGCAACACTGTAGGTGTACCGGTTAATAATGGAGGATTTTGAAATGAAAAAACACGATAATTTCAAGAGAAACATCAAAAGTGCTTTATTCAAAGTAATGTCCATTGCTAGCTAACACATTTCCCCCATCTTTCAGGTAATTTGTGGATGCCGTCCCAATAGAACTTTTCTTATTTTGAGGCAAACCATTCAGAGACCCAATTTTCCACTTCTTGGTATGTTTTGAAGTGCTGCTCAGAAAGCGCGTGTGCCATCAATCAGAACAAGTGGTAATCTGAAGGAGCAAGGTCTGGTGAATACAGCGGGTGGGTTAATACACCCAGGCAAGATCTTTCAATATGTCTTTAACTGGTTTTGAAGTGTGTGATGATGTGTCATTATGAAGCAAAATTACTTTGCCGTGTCTTCTGGAACATTCTGGTCGTTTCATGATGAAAGCGTGGTTAAGATTGATTATTTGTTGTTGGTAGCGATCAGTATTAATGGTTTCACTTGGTTTTGGAAGCTCATAATACACCACACCTTCCTGATCCCACCAAACGCAGAGCATTGTCTTCTTTCTGAAGCGATTTGGCCTTGCAGTCAATGTTGATGGTTGGCCTGGATCAACCCATGATTTTGTGCATTTGGGATTCTCAAAATAAATCCACTTTTTATCGCCAGTCACAATTCGAGGCAAAAAACCTTTCTTTCATGCCGTTGAAGCAACATTTCACCGATGACTTTTTGGTTTTCCATTTGTCTTTCGTTCAGTTGATGTGGCACCCATTTTCCTTTCTTTAAAATCTTTCCCATTGTTTGTAAACAATTGGAAGTTGTTTGCTGAGCAACATTTAATCTTTCTGCAAGTTGTTTTTGAGTTTGACATGCATCTTCATCCAACAATGCTTGTAATTGTTGGTCTTCAAACTTTTTTTGTTGACCTGGCTGTTCTTTGTCTTTCACATCGAAATCATCACTTTTAAAGTGTTTAAACCAGCGTTCACAAGTATCCTGAGATGGAGCATGTTCACCATAAGCCTCCTTAAGTATACAATAACTTTTTCTTCAAAATAAAGAAATGAATTAAAACTTCCTGCAAATGCTCTTTATTTGGCATGAAATTTGACATTCTTAAGCACAAAAATATCGATGATGTTAACACCTTCAGCAAATTTGACATATGAAGTTTTGAAGCTTGCCGTCAATACAATGAAATAGCATACATATCAAATTGTATATATGTCAACATATGTGTAATTCCATCTATTGAAAATATCCGCATTATTAACTGGTACACCTAGTAAGCATTGGGCAGAGCTGTCAGTCAGTCGACTAAACTAGTGCACTGTAATGAGAGCTAAAGGAAGTTGCTGTGAGACCTTAAGTGAGTTATTGCGCCTCTCTAGCCTCAGTTTCTTCATCTGTAAAATGGAAAACATGTGCTTACCTGATAGAGAGGTAAGGAGGATTAAATGATGTATTTCTCGTAATGTGATAGGACCGTGACTGCAGGATTGTGTGGCCCCCATACATGTGAGAAGTCATACAGCTGCAGGGAGGATTCAGTGAGAGAATGGAGAGCTGTTGGTGTGGGGTGATGATGGTGCCATAGCAACAATGGGATAAGGGAGCATGGACATCATTGTTCAGATGCTGGCTGCTTACTAGTATAGCAAATGCCTGGCCAATAGCATGCACTTGATTGGTGATGACGACGATGATGATGGTAATGATGATAATGGTGATAAGTTTTCTTAAATTTCAGTATGGTTGGTGAAGAAGAGTTAAGAGGGTGTAAGAGAGAAAACTGTGATTGATATATGCTAATGAAAGAAATTGAAGAGATCACTTGGAAAAGGAATTCTCCGGTTAGGTCAAAATAGTAAAGGTAGTATTAAATATGAAAATATTAAAATGCTGAAGTGATGTAAAAACCCTAGTGTGCGTTGATACCTTCCATGTGCAAGGTGCCGGGCTGAGTTCTGTGGGGCTCACGGTCAAGGTCAAGAGACTGCCTTCACCTTGAAGGAGATTATTCCCTATTTAGGGAGATACAACAGAAGCTCCTGATAAATTATGAGAACATATTATTTAAATAACAGCCCAGAGAAGCGCTGACACAGGTGAAGCTGATTAATTGGTGCGTTAATTGTACAGACATCAAGTGCTCCTGAGTTCAGAGAACAGATGGCTTCAGGCGAAGACACAGGGGCAGCTCACCAAGAAGCTGGTTTCTGTTAGGTCTTTGAGGAGGAAGAGGAAATAGAAAGTGCGTCCTTCCAGATGTGGTTCGGAAGTCAATGAAGTAACATCACAGCTGGGTCCAAGCTTCACACAGTTTAGTGATACTGGAATCATTTTTTAGGTTTGGTTCAAATCCCAGATATGCGGTCTGGCACTGCAGAGTAGAAGCCCAATAAATAAAGCCCAGGTTTGCCCAGCCAGCATAGCTTTGTGGTTGAGCATCGACCTATGAACCAGGAGGTCACGGTTTGATTCCTGGTCAGGGCACATGCCTGGGTTGCGGGCTTGATCCCCAGGGTGGGTGTGCAGCCAATCAATGATTCTCTCTCATCATTGATGTTTCTATCTCTCTCTTCCTCTCATTTCCTCTCTGAAATCAATAAAAATATATTAAAAAAATAAAGCCCAGGTTTTAGGGGCTGTAGGGCAGGCCTCCCTCAGAGTGATGCTGACCTGGGGACAGGGTCCACACAGGTGAGGGAAATCCTTTGCATGCCAGCCTTAGGCAGTCGCCCTCTGCCTTTGGACTTGGGGTATCCAGTTGTAATATGGGGTGGACATACTGACCTCTCTGCATAGCAGCAATTGTTATGAGGATGACAAGAGAGGACGTTTGGGGACAGTACATCCAGCTGTCTAGACCAGGGCTGTTTTCAAGTTGGTTTCATCTAATTCTAATCCCACTTTTGACAAGGGTGAGCTTTTTCTTCACCGTCAGGGATCCATTTCCGCAACCCCCAGTATCCTGAGTGGTTTGCTGAGAGATTGTCCACACAGGACATAGTCTTAGGGTATAGATGAGAGTGTCTCCAAAGTGGGCAATGGGCTAGGGCTGGCTGTTGTGCCTTGTCCCCTTCAGTCCAGCTCTACAGAGACAAACGATATTGAGCTAAGGTGTGAATGACTGGTAATGCTTCATGACTTACACTTGCCTTGTGAAGTGTTTGCATTTTAGCCAAGACCTTCCAGCTATACCCTGTTACAAAGGAATTACTCTGTGGTGGAGTCCGTGTGATCTGGTGGAAAAATATTAGATATTTATAAGGAGGTGTGGTATGTGTTAGATGTCTGTGGCAGAATAATGCATATAATATAGTTCTATTTTTTATTTTATTTTTTTTTACATATATATTTTTAAATTTCTTTATTGGTTAAGGTATTACATATGTGTCCTTATTCCCCCATTACCCCCACCTCCCATTCATGCCCCCACCCCCCTGTTGTCTGTGTCCATTGATTAGGCTTACATGCATGCATATAAGTCCTTTGGTTGATCTCTCCCTCTTACCCCCACCCTCCCCTACTTTCCCTGAGGTTTGACGTTCTGATTGATGTTTCTCTGTCTCTGGATCTATTTTTGTTCATCAGTTTATGTTGTTCATTATATTCCACAAATGAGTGAGATCATGTGATATTTATCTTTCTCTGCCTGGCTTATTTCACTTAGCATAATGCTCTCCATCTCCATCCATGTTGTTGCAAATGGTAAGAACTCCTTCTTTTTTACCACAGTGTAGTATTCCATTGTGTAGACGTACCACAGTTTTTTAATCCACTCATCTGCTGATGGGCATTTAGGCTGTTTCCAAATCTTAGCTATGGTGAATTGTGCTGCTATGAACATAGGGGTGCATATATCTTTTCTGATTGGTGTTTCTAGTTTCTTGGGATATATTCCTAGAAGTGGGATCACTGGGTCAAATGGGAGTTCCATTTTCAGTTTTTTGAGGAAACTCCATACTGTTCTCCACAGTGCCTCACCAGTCTGCATTCCCACCAGCAGTGCACGAGGGTTGCTTTTTCTCCGCATCCTCGCCAGCACTTGTCATTTGTTGATTTGTTGATAATAGCCATTCTGACAGGTGTGAGATGATATTGCATTGTTGTTTTGATTTGCATCTCTCTGATGATTAGTGACTTTGAACAGGTTTTCATATGTCTCTTGGCCTTCCTTCTGTCTTCTTTTGAAAAGTGTCTATTTAGATCAGTTGCCCATTTTTTGATTGGGCTGTTTATCTTCTTTTTGTTAAGCTGCATGAGTTCCCTGTAAATGTTGGAGATTAAACCCTTATCATTGATATCATTGGCAAATATGTTCTCCCATGCAGTGGGCTTTCTTGTTGTTTTATTGATGGTCTCCTTTGCTGTGCAAAAGCTTTTTATTTTGATGTAGTCCCATTTGTTTATTTTCTCTTTAGTTTCCATTGTCCTAGGAGCAGTATCAGTGAAGAAATTGCTTCGGCATATGTCAGAGATTTTTCTGCCTGTGGATTCCTCTAGTATTTTTATGGTTTCTCATCGTATGTTTAAGTCCTTGATCCATTTTGAGTTTATTTTGGTGTATGGTGTAAGTTGGTGGTCTAGTTTCATTTTTTTGCGTGTATCTGTCCAATTTTCCCAACACCATTTATTGAAGAGACTGTCTTGACTCCATTGTATGTTCATGCCTCCTGTGTCAAATATTAATTGAGCGTAGTGATTTGGGTCGATTTCTGGGTTCTCTATTCTATTCCATTGATCTATATGTCTGTTCTTGTGCCAGTACCAGGCAGTTTTGAGAACAGTGGCTTTGTAGTACAGCTTGAAATCTGATATTGAGATCCCACCTACTTTGTTCTTCTTTCTCAGGATTGCTATGACTATTTGGGATCTTTTTTTATTCCAGATGAATTTTTGGAGAGTTCTTTCTAGGTCTGTGAAATATGCCGTTGGTATTTTAATGGGGAGTGCATTGAATCTATAGATTGCTTTGGGTAGTATGGACATTTTAATGATCTTGATTCTCCCAATCCATGAACATGGTATGTTCTTCCATCTGTTTACATTTTCCTCTATCTCTCTTTTCAGTGTCCTATAGTTTTCTGTATAGGTCTTTTACCTCCTTAGTTAAGTTTATTCCTAGGTATCTTAATTTTTTTGGTGTGATGGTAAATGGGATTGCTTTTTTAATCTCTCTTTTTGTAAGTTCACTATTGGTGTATAGAAATGCCATAGATTTCTTGGCGTTAATTTTGTATCCTGCTACATTGCCGAATTCATTTATTAAGTCTGTTAGTTTTTTGATGGAGTCTTTCGGGTTTTTTTATGTACAATATCATGTCATCTGCAAATAAGGACAGCTTTACTTCTTCTTTTCCAATTTGGATGCCTTTTATTTCTTCTTCTTGTCTAATTGCAATGGCTAATACTTCCAGTACTATGTCAAACAGGAGTGGTGAGAGTGGGCATCCCTGTCTTGTTCCTGTTCTTAGGGGAAATGGTTTTAGTTTTTGCCCATTGAGTATGATGTTAGCTGTGGGTTTATCATATATAGCTTTTATTATATTGAGGTATGATCCTTCTATTCTGACCTTGTTGAGAGTTTTTATCAAGAAAGGGTGTTGGATTTTGTCAAATGCTTTTTCTGCATCAATTGATATGACTATGTGATTTTTACCTCTCAATTTGTTTATGTGATGTATCATGTTTATTGATTTGCAGATATTGTACCATCCTTGCATTCCTGGGATAAATCCTACTTGGTCATGATGTATGATCTTTCTGATGTAGTGCTGGATCTGATTTGCTAGAATTTTGTTGAGGATTTTGGCATCTATGTTCATGAGGGATATTGGCCTATAATTCTCTTTCATTGTGTTGTCTTTATCTGGTTTTGGTATTAGGGTGATGCTGGCTTCATAGAATGAGCTTGGAAGTGTTCCTTCCTCTTGAATTTTTTGGAATAGTCTGAGGAGGATAGGTTTTAGTTCTTCCTTGAATGTTTGGTAAAACTCCCCTGTGAAGCCGTCTGGCCCCAGGGTTTTGTTTGCTGGAAGCTTTTTGATGACTGCTTCAATTTCTTCCATAGTTATTGACCTATTGAGATGTTTAGATTCTTCCTGATTGAGTTTTAGAAGGTTATATTATTCTAGGAATATGTCCATTTCTTCCAGGTTGTCCAGTTTGTTGGAATAGAGTTGTTTATAGTATTTTTTAACAATCCTTTGTATTTCGGTGGGGTCTGTTGTTATTTCACCTCTTTCATTTCTGATTTTGTTTATTTGGGTCCTCTCCCTTTGCTTCTTGGTGAGCCTGGCTAGAGGTTCATCAATCTTGTTTATCCTTTCAGAGAACCAGCTCTTGGTTTTGTTGATCTTTTGTATTGTTTTTTTGGTCTCAATGTCGTTTATCTCCCCTCTAATCTTTATTATTTCCTTCCTTCTGCTTACACTGGGCTTTTCTTGTTGGCCTCTTTCTAACTCTTTGAGTTGTAGGGTTAGTTAATTTATTACCATTGTTTCTTGTTTTTTGCAGTAGGCTTGTAGAGCTATGAACTTCCCTCTCAAGACTGCTTTCACTGTGTCCCACAGATTTTGGATTGTTGTGTTTTCATTGTCATTTGTTGCCATGATGTTTTTTATTTCTTCTTTGATCTCTCTGGTAATCCAGGCATTGTTTAATAGCATGTTGTTTAGTCTCCATGTGTTTGATTTTTTTGGATTGTTTTTATTGTAGTTGGTTTCCAGTTTTATGCCACTGTGGTCTGAGAAGATGCTTGATATGATTTCTATCTTCTTGAATTTGAAGAGACTTTGCCTATGTCCCAATATATGGTCTATCTTTGAAAAATGACCCATGTGCACTTGAGAAGAATGTATATTCTGTGGCTTTGGGGTGAATTGTTCTGAAGATGTCAATTAATTCCATCTGGTCTAGTGAGTCATTTAGGATTGATGTTTCTTTGCTGATTTTTTGTTTAGAGGATTTGTCCAATGGTGATAGTGGGGTATTAAAGTCTCCTACTATGATTGTATTGCTGTCAATCTCTCCCTTGATATCCTCCAGGAGTTTTTTTATGTATTTGGGTGCTCCTGTATTGGGTGCATATATGTTTACCAGAGTTATTTCTTCTTGTTGGATTGCTCCCGTTAGTATTATGAAGTGGCCTTCCTTATCTCTTGTTATGTCCTTCACTTTGAGATCTAATTTGTCAGATATAAGGATTGCTACCCCAGCTTTTTTTTTTTTCATTTCCATTCGTCTGAAAAACTTTTTTCCATCCCTTCACCCTCAGTCTGTGTGCATCTTTTTTTCTGAGGTGGGTTTCTTATAGACAACAGATATATGGGTCGTGTTTTCTTTTCTTTTTTTTTTTTTAAATATATTTTATTGATTTTTTTTTTTTTTACAGAGAGGAAGGAAGAGGGAGAGTTAGAAACATCCATGAGAGAGAAACATCGATCAGCTACCTTCTGCACGCCCCCCACCGGGGATGTGCCCGCAACCAAGGCACACACCCCCGACCGGAATCGAACCTGGGACCCTTGAGTCCGCAGGCTGACGCTCTATCCACCGAGCCAAACCGGTTTTGGCTGGGTCGTGTTTTCTTATCCAATCCGTTACCCTATGTCTTTTGATTGGGGCATTTAATCCATTTACATTTAAAGTTATTATTGATATGTACTTGTTGCCATTTTTATTCTTTACCCCTGTGTTCCTTCTTCGCTTCCTATTTCTTTTTTTTTACAGCAGACCCTTTAGCATTTCTTGCATTGCTGGTTTGGTGGTAATAAATTCCCTTAGTCCTTTTTTGTCTGTGAAGCTCCTGATTTCACCTTCAATTTTGATTGATAGCCTTGCTGGGTACAGTATTCTTGGATTCAGACCCTTCCTTTGCATGACTTTGTATATTTCATTCCATTCCCTTCTGGCCTGATGAGTGTCTGTTGAGAAATCAGTTGCTAGTCTGATGGGGGTTCTTTTGTAGGTAACTTTCTGTCTCTCTCTGGCTGCTTTTAAGATTCTTACTTTGTCGTTGGTATTTGCCAATTTAATTATTATGTGCCTTGGCGTTGGTCTTTTGGGGTTCATTTTGCTTGGGACTCTGTGAGCTTCCTGGATTTGTGTGGGTTTTTTCTTCCCTATGTCAGGGAAGTTTTCTGTCATTATTTCTTCAAACAGGTTTTCTATTCCTTGCTCAGTTTCCTCTCCTTCAGGAACCCCTATTATGCAGATGTTGTTTTGTTTCGTGTTGTCCCAAAGTTCCCTTAGGCTCTCCTCCTGCTTTTTAATTTTTTTTTCTAGAAGCTGCTCTACTTGGGTATTTTTTCCTACCTTGTCTTCTAGCTCACTGATGCTGTCCTCTGCTTCTTCTAGTCTACTCTTGATGCTTTCTATTGAGTTCTTTACAGCAGCTATGTTATTTTTTATTTCTTCTTGGTTCTTCTTCATTTCCTCTTGGTTCTTACCCATATTGTTGAATTTGTCTTCCATTCTTTTCAGCCACCTTATGACCATTTCTCTGAATTATTTCTCTGGCAGGTTGCTTGCCTCCATTCGTTTACTTCCTTTTCTGGTGATTCCTGCTTTTCTTTCATATGCGGGCTGTTTTTGTCTCCCCATGGTCTCTCTTCTCCGGGTGTCTGGTTATGTAGTTCTCTCTCTCCTTATCCCAGGCAAAATCTGACCTTTCCATGGTGGAGTGTAGAGCTCCTCTGAATCCACATGTTTACGCCAATTGGGGACCGGTGCTCTGGGGTTTGCAGCTGTTTGGTGGGTGCCACTGTTGTAGATTTTCAGGCTTCAGATAACATTCACTTTCCCCTTCAATATGGCGCAGTCTCCACGTCTGAGCTGGTGGCTCCAGGAGGGAACCCAGCAGCAGTGAGGGCACCCGGTCAGGGGAGCCCCGTCCAGCAGTCCCCGACCTTCTCTTAGAGTATAGCTGTCCCTTAACTCTCCAACAGACACTCCCCATGCAACCCTAAGCTGTTCTTTCTATCTGCTCTGGGACAAGGCTCGGGACATGTCTGTCTATTCCGCCGCCATTTTTCCACCTAGTTCTATTTTTTAAAGAACAGAATAAATAAATTGGATAATCAGTGTGAGGACATAGCCTATATAATAAAAGGGTAATATGCAAATTGACCCTAACAGCAGAACAACTGGTCACTATAACACGCACTGATCACCAAGGGGAAGACACTTAGTGCAGGAACTGCTCCCTGGTGGTCAGTGCACTTCTACAGGGGGAGCACTGCTCAGCCAGAAGTAGGCTCATGGCTGACCAGCACAGTGGCAGTAGTAGGAGCCTCTCCCACCTCCCGGCAGTGCTAAGGATGTCTGATTAACAGCTTAGGCCCACTCCCTATTTGGTGCGGGCCTAAGTCATCAGTTGGACATCCCCCAAGGGGTCTTGGACTGCAAGAGGGCGCAGGCAGGGCTGAGGGACCCCCCCCCACAAGTGCACGAATTTTCGTGCACCTGTGCCTCTAGTATGCATATATGCCCCGGCCCGCGGGGCAGCAACGAGGGCATGCAGGAACCACCTAAGAGAATGAAACAAACAAGGAACGCGAAGAACGGAGGCAAGACAAGGTTCTGATCAAGCCTCGTTTTTTTATTCGAGTGTTGCGGTATATAAGCACTCAGGAGGGGAGGGGTAGGATAAGGAGTTGCCATGGGATGATTGGTTGGGGACTGGGTATCTGTCCTAGCTGATTGGTTATTCTGATGTGGGAGGTTCTCCTGGCCCTTGGCATGCGCGGGCTTTTTTGGCGCGCGCGGGCTTTCTTTGTTCTTGCTCTATCAGGAAGTAGGGCTGACCAGGAAGTGAGACCAAAACTGCTTTTATGGCTCCCGGCATCTCCTCCCTTTCTGTTTTTAAGCGGGAGTGGGCTTTAACCGAGCGAGGGAGTAGTGACCCGGCTCCTCCCGTGGGTTTCCCAAGCCCACAGGTAACGGCTCTCAGTATCTTTTGAGGAGGAGAGGTAGAGCCTGGACTTAAGGCCAGAGAGCCTTCCCTGCGGTGGCTGCGCCTGTCTTAGGTCGGGAGACTCGGGATACCTGGTTTAACGCCTGCATTACCCGTCATCGGCTTAACTGAATCGCTCTGATTCAGTGCCTGTCTTAGGTTGCAGGTAGGGCCTATAGAAGAGCCCCTCAGCGTATGCCGTTTCCTCTTGTCTTCATGGCTGAATTATTTCCTGCTAATTCCTCTCTGTTGCAGGAATCCACATGGTCCTGGAGTTTTTTTTTTCTGAAAATATACAAACATATTCTCGACCAAAAGTTAATAAAGGTGTCTTTTCTATAAATTTGACTTGGGATCCTTTTTATTTTTGCCCAACTAATTTTCCTTTGGCTTATTTTGACACCATGTGTGTTTTTCATGGGTGTCTTGCTGTTAGCGTAACAAATGAAAATTAATTTTCAAAGTAAAAATTTTTCTAGATGTAATTTACTTACAATGGTATTTTTCCTTACATAATATTACTCCACTATCCCTCCTTTTTTGATTTAATTATTAGGAGGCTTTTGGAAAATATATAATGCAGTCTTGATAACTTTAAATTTTATTTTTTTGAACAAAAATATGACTGCTTTAGGTTCATTGCATGTTAAGCAATTTTACCATGAAATGAACTACAAATAGAAATTTTGGTTAATACTTTAGGAACAGCCTTTTGTACAATTAGATTTTCTTGAATATTCCCTTATTTCATTTAGCCAATTTAAATTAATCTGAAAACTTGACTATTTTACTGTCAAATTTAATACTTTAACAACAATTTTAGTTAATGGAAAGGATTATATGCATCCTTGAGAAAGCCCTGAGCACTCCTGGATTTACACTAGATTTAGGTATAGGGAAGCTGCCATCAACCACTTCTCTGTTGCCTGGGTCTCAGTCTTAGCTGGGCCAAGTCTCTTGTTGCCTGGGTCCCAATCTGAGCTGGGCATGGGAAGCACGAAGCAGCCATGGGGCAGGAGACCTCCCTCAGAAGGGGCGAGTGTTCAAACCCCTGTAATGTTGGGGGGGTGAGGATCTGTGCCACACCTCTGTTGACCCCCAAGTTCTCTCCTGATGGCCCCCTGCGACTGTGCCTGTCTTAGGTTGCCCCTCCCTTGAGGAGTCTTACCCGTCATTGACTAACCAGCCATCCTCCGGGGCCAAGCAGGGTGATGTAAGGTTCAGTTCTGTCTCCTTGGTAGCCTATGCCCCTATGGCCTCCATGCCCAGCGCTTGCCTTGGGATCCTCTTGCCTACTGGCGGGGCCCTGGCATAGGTCACATATTTTGGGGAACCCAGGTTTTTTCTCCAGGGAAGGCCCCGCTCACGCCATTGTGCGAGAGACAGATCCATGGTGCCAGCCACTACGAGGCTTCAACCTAAAGCTCAGGCAACAGCTGTGGGCAATTGGATTGTGAGAAGAGGGTTTCTCTTGGCAAAATGGGCAAGAAGGGCCAATACAGAATGCTCAAGTACCTTCCCAAGAGGCCTTCCACACAGTGGAAGGGATTAAATCCTTTTATGTCCTTTTTATATTACTGTCAATCATTCAAAGAATTAGTTTGTAAGTTTGTTTGGAACAATTGTACAACATGCTGTTATAAAGCATCGAAAATTATAATGACATTGTAGAATAATATCATGTAAGGATATTCTTTGCTCTAAGCCATGACAATTCAATTTCAAACTGGCTGTCAATTTCTTTTTGTATAGACAAGGTCTAGTTACATTTCTGCACCTCTCAAATTTCTCCTTTTTTATTAAGCTGGAATTTTATTTTTTAAGAGTATCCCCATTAGCTAATTTGCATATACAGAGGGATCATGGGAAGCCTTCAGTAACTTTCTTAGAATACTTAATCAAATTACTTACAAAGACATTGGCTTATTCCAAAGGAAAGGGTTGGCCCCTGTGGCTTCCAAGATGGCGGCCCCAGGGGGAGTGGCAAGACATGTGGCCATCATGGTGGCTGTCTAATCCGTTCTTTTAAAAGACAGTCAAATTTATATTGCAGACAAACAAAAATCTCACTAGCTGTTTCTGGTCTTTATTAGAATTGTTTATAAAAATATTGGCTTTTCATTTAGCTGAAAACCTTGATTATAATTTAAAAAGCTAATTTATTTAAGTAATTAAAGTAGGTATCTTCATTTAAAAAGCAAAGCAAATTTAGTAAATGTTTATGTCTGATTCACAAGCAGCAAATGTTGCCCCGCTTCTTAGTTTAATTAAGAATGCAGGCAGCTATGGGCTTTTTGTCATTTTAAATTCTGCTGTTGGATTATAAGAAATATTTAGTTACTTCATTTCGCCCTTCTTAGAGGACAAAACCTTCATAACATTTAAAATAAATTTATTAATTTTTATTTGATAAGGCTTTCCATGCAATTTCAAGTATATTAGATCTGTTAAATTTAAAAAGATTTCCTTTAAGAAGAGAATAAATTTCTTGTATTACTCTTGGCCCTTGGAGCTTTCCAAGAATCATCTCTGTTAAAGCCTTGAAATTTTAACATGGAAAAAATGATCAAATATATATATATCCATATATGATTTAAAGATTATAATACTTTTTATAATTATCTTAAGATATCAATTAGATTTTAAACTAGTTTTTGCATAGAAAAATTTGAATTAATCCTCTTTTTTAATTAGACCAATAAGCAACTTATTTTGAATTCCTAATTATTAGAGAAAACACAACATTTTATTTTCTCAAAAATAAGTTCTTATACTTTAAACAATTACCACAACTATATAATTTCTCCCAATTTAATTTGCACTTTGAACTTTTAAAGCTGGCAAGTCAAATATATTTAGCATTTCCTAGATTAATAACACTTTACATTTTTAAGAAAAATACAAGACATAATCAATTAATAGATTCAATTCTGTCCTCTAGGTTTTTTATGAGGCAAATTTAAACTTTACTTTTTATTTGCCAGTAGCTCTGTAAAACTCGGTTTGGTTTATTCTAATGTAAATTACCACATTTTTCAAAGATGGTTCCTGGCAGGAAACTAGATTACCTGTCTTCTAGGGGAAGGGCGTCTACCCCTTCCTCCATTAACAAAGGGCGTAGCCAGTTACCTGGGCTACTTAGCTCTTTATAATTAATACATTATTTATCTATATTTCAACAATTTCTTTGAGATTCTAGAGTCAATTATAATTATTTTCAAGCATTCACTTTGGATAAATTCTATAACAGAGACAAATTTATTTATGTTCTCGTAGGCCTTAAAAGTTAACTTTTTTAACAAGGTTCATTAGCATTGTATTTTAGCCGATAGGGCCTGGGGCGGGGCTTTAGTTTTAGTTTTTCGTCTGTTGGGGGGTGATTTTGTTGAGGGAGGAGTATTTTGTTGGGTAGGACTTAGGGTGGAAAGCTCAGCCTGGAGGGCTTGAATTTCTTTAATAAGTTGGACATGCTCTTGTTTCTGCTGTAAAATTTCCTTTAAAGAAGAAACTTCTCGAGCAAGGGTTATTTTAGCTTGTCTGATGGGGTCAGATGGACGGGAGTTAAAATCTGGAAGAGGAGAAGGATGAACTAGGGAATTGGGATTATGGGGGGGTGGTCTATGAAGCGCCGGGGCAGTTAGGCGCCAAGGGTCATCATGATAGCGAGCCGCCTCCTCATCTAAGGTTTCTTGTTCTTGGGGGGTTAGGTGATCTGAATGATCTCTTTTAAAGGTAAGCGAGGGGTAGATATTGGGGATTCTTTCTTGTGGCTTTTCTGGTTCTTTTTTAATATTTAAAGGTTTTTGGTCTTTAGGGGTCTCTGGGGGTTCTCCTGGGAGATCTATAACGACTGAAGGGCATGTTGAGGGGGGACGGGAGTTTTCCTTAAGAATCTCCTCTCCTGTTTTGATGACCTCTTTAACATCAGGGTCTTGAGAATGGATTTTTAGAATGTCATGAATTAAGTTCCAATAAGAAAAGGCAGTAACGGGAATCTTCTCAGGGCCAAGGGCCCAATAAAAATCCTGTAGGGCATCTCCTACCCGTTCCCAGCGTTTTTGATTAATAGTTCCTTCTAGGGGGAACCAAGGGCAGGTATCATGAACAAACTCAAAGAACTGCCTAAGGTCTTTTCTTTTAACCCTTATTCCTCGCGCTCTGAGGGATATCTTGACACCATCAAGGAACATTTCATGGGCACTCAAGGAATTCCCCATTATTGGTCGACTGGATGGCTCTCCGAGTGACTCGTTCCCCCACGTAAGCCTCTGGGACGTATAATCCCCGTTCCAGGTCAGCCTGAATTTTCCCGTCAACCCAGGGATTCAGGCGGAATTACTCTCTTTTCGACTCTACCCTTTACTCCCTTGCTTGCGTGAAACAGTCGGTAGGTATAATCCGCCTACACAGATCCGCACAGACGGGAAGACCCCTTTTGCCCTTGTCAGGGAGTAGGAATTCCCTTTGTTGAGTCTGTGAGGTGAACGACCTTTTGTTCAAAGCAAGCTCAAGGTTTTAAGAGTAGATATAATTGGAGAGAATTCGCGACAAGAAAGCCGGGCGACGGTACTAATTCAAGTGAATCAGAGTTCTCACAGCCGGAGATGGGTACCCTTCACTCTTCCCCAAATCGGCAAGTGAGTGCTTATTAGTGGGCAGGAAAGAATCGACCAAGAGAGCCAATAATAGCAGTTGAGCAAAAAGGGGTGAAATGTTCTGAAATCTTGTTTGAAAAATCGTCTACCTACCTTACTCCGATCTGTCTCACGGCGGGTGGGACCGTGGCGATCTAATGCTGAGTCTTCACTCGCGGGTCCTTGCGGCGACTCTGGGGGGGTGCCTGGCCAGGGCTTCTCCGGTAGACGTTCTCGTCGGGGGTCCCCAGGTTGCCCCACGTTGGGCGCCAGATGCCCCGGCCGCGGGGCAGCAACGAGGGCACGCAGGAACCACCTAAGAGAATGAAACAAACAAGGAACGCGAAGAACGGAGGCAAGACAAGGTTCTGATCAAGCCTCGTTTTTTTATTCGAGTGTTGCGGTATAGAAGCACTCAGGAGGGGTGGGGTAGGATAAGGAGTTGCCATGGGATGATTGGTTGGGGACTGGGTATCTGTCCTAGCTGATTGGTTATTCTGATGTGGGAGGTTCTCCTGGCCCTTGGCATGCGCGGGCTTTTTTGGCGCGCGCGGGCTTTCTTTGTTCTTGCTCTATCAGGAAGTAGGGCTGACCAGGAAGTGAGACCAAAACTGCTTTTATGGCTCCCGGCACATATAAATGCATGAACAAAAAATCCAGAAGGATATACATCAAATTAGTACCAGGGTGAATTTGGGAGGGATCTGGGCTAGGAGGTAGGATGGCCAAAAAGGAGTATAGTCTTTTGTATGTTTCTGTTTTCTCCAAGGAGAACGTATTCTCATGTCAGAGCAGAGGGTTTGAGTCTGCCTGCTGGATTCTCTGAACCTGCTCATGGGTAAAATGAAGATGAATAACCTTCATTGAGCTGTCAGGTGCTCAGCACATTGAACCCATTGATAAAAGTCGGTGTCATTGTCTCCTCTGTAGCAGAGAGTGACTGGATGCTCACCTGTATGTTTCCTCTTCCTGTTCCATAGGAAGACTATATTTCCCAGCCTCCTTGCAGTTAATAATCACATGACTAGTTCTGGCCAATGACATGTGTGCAGAAGTGATTTGTATACCATTTCTATTAAAACATTTTTAAAAATCATCACCTGAGGATATGTTTATTGATTTTAGAGAGCCTGGAAGAGAGAGAAAGAGAGAGAGAGAGAGAGAGAGAGAGAGAGAGAGAGAGAGATTGATGTGAAAGAGAAACCATTGATTGCTTGCCTTCTGTATGTGCCCCAACTGGGGATTGAATCTGCAACCTAGGTATGTGCCCTGACCAGGAATTGAACCCACAGCCTTTTGGTGTATGGGACGATACTCCAACCAACTGAGCCACCCAGCCAGGGCAGAAGTGGCCTCACCACAAATTCACCTGCGCCATCCTCCTCATATTTACCGTATCTCCCCGGGTAATCCTTAGAGACAGGGTGTCCCAGAATGGAAGGAGCCTCCATCCCCAGTGTCCACCAGAAGGACAGCCACTTGAAAAGTCACCCAGCTCACGTTAGCCTGTGACATGAGCAGGAAGTGAAGCTCTTGTGTCGAACACTGAGATGGGGGCTGTTTTGTTGTCAATACTAGGTGTATTAATTACCCTAATATAGCTTCTCTCTCGGCTCTGAATTTGTGAGTCTGTTCTACTGTCTAAATCTCAGTTTGTTCATTGTAAGGTGGGAAAAAGTCACTTAAAATTTTCCTTTTGGCCTTTCTTGCCTGCCTCAGAGGGTTATGTATGAAAACCCAATGAGAGATAGATGGGAAAACTTCTCTGTGGCTGCTGAAGGGATGTGGCAGTCGGGTGGAGGCTGAGGAACTGCCTTTGGGAGTCCTCTGGGCCTTGTGGTGAAGACAGGCTGAGTGGGTGAGGCCCTGATAAGGGGGCCTGGCCTCAGGCCATCTAAAGGGGTGGGGTGGGCTGGGTGGGGACAGAGTGGCTGGAGGTGGTTGCGGCAGCTTCTCCCATGACAATAAGATCCATGGGTGGGGCAAGGATCAATTCCAAAGGTCAATTCACTGCAGGCTGATAAGAGACCCGGTGTGTTTTGGGGAGTTGGCCATTGCCCAGGCCAAAGCAAAAACTTGCTCGGTAAGCAGTAATTAAGAAGCGATTTGCCCTTGGCCCCTGTTCCCGGGACACATGCCAGCTGGCCTGGGGAGCCGGCTCAGATGGGGACAGGTGACGCACCTGCATGTGCTCCAGCTCACACAGCCCTGGGCAGAAGTCTGTCCTAACTCCAGCCCAGCTCATCTGGTGCTCCTGTCCTGGGGGTGAATACTGCTGAAAGGGCGCACAAGTGGGTCTGCCCAACTGCAGTATAATGGTCAGTGTGGTCCTGTGGAAAGAGCGCTGGACTCCGATGAGGGCTTTGGTGGTCTCCACAGTGAGCTGCGCGAACCTGGCCATGCCACAGCCATGCTCTGGGCCTCAGTTGGTCAAGGGGGTCTTGTTTGTCCAACCATAGACCCTGGGAGCCGTGCAGCACAGACAGACAGCATCCCTGCCCCCATGAAGCTCCCAGCCTCCTGCCACTCCCTGCCCTTTAGCTCAAGAATCCTCAGCTTCCACGGACCATGAGCTCAGACGTCTGAGGCATTCCATGTTGCAAAGAAGATAGTGGGAATGAATTTGGAGATGAGGTAGGGGGAAAGGATGGAAGGAAGCAGGACTTTTTGTGACTCCAAAATACCAAGCAAGTCTATGTGTACTACACGCACTGATGTACTTTTTTTTTTAAGTATAATTTTAAAAAAATATATATTTTATTAATTTCTTACAGAGAGGAAAGGAGAGGGATAGAGAGCTAGAAACATCAATGAGAGAGAAACATGGATCAGCTGCCTTCTGTATACCCCCTACTGGGGATGTGCCCGCAACCAAGGTACATGCCCTTGACTGAATGGAACCTGGGACCCTTCAGTCCGCAGGCCAACACTCTATCCGCTGAGCCAAACCGGTTGGGGCTGATGTACTTTTTGCCCGGGGAAGCTTAAGGTCGTTTTGGTATGTTCAAGCAAGTAGTGGGAGAGGAAGAAGAAAAACAGGTGGGGATGAGGAATAGAAAGGCCTTTTCCTTTTGCTTTTACTCATGGTCAGACTAGTTCCATAGGAAGGCATAATTTATGTACCTCTATGCAAATGATCATGCAAATGAGTCGGTTTCCTAGAGTTAATCATTTCTCCTCCCCCCACTCACAGAGCGAGTAGAACTCAGCAGGAAGGAGGTGACTCACCAGGAAGGGGGTGACTCACGGTTTCACAATTAAAACTCCTGAGTCTCAAAGCCCTCTCCCCAAGGCACACACCTTTGCATGGGGCCTCTCTTAAGCTTTCTAGAGAGCAGACCCTGCTGCGAATCACAGCTCCCCAGCAGGCAGGCGCCCTAGCCCGAGGCCACTGAAGAAATGAGAGAAGCCCCTAATGAAGAAATTGCTAGTCCCTTTGTTCAAAAATTCACATTATCGTGTGTAAGAGTTGCTATCCCCTTCCTCTTGTTTTGGGCTAACGAGTGTCTCTTTCAGAATAAAAATGAACTTGGTCAGTTAGCTGCATAAAGGTACCTTTTTCCTTCCCATCTTAAGCTGGTGCAAACCCAGTCGCTGGCCAGGGAGGTGGGGCCAGAAGACTCATCCCAGAGGGCGCTTCTCCGTTCTTGCTTCTGACCTTTCCTCTCCCAACGCTGTGCCTACCCCCTCCCCTCATTGTTCTTTCCTTGGATGAAGAAATTACGTTTTCTATCATCTAAAGCAGAACTGACCACTTAATAACAACAGTTTACATTCACACACTGACTGGCAGTTTACACAGCTCTCCCATAGACATTTTGTCCCTCCTTGCTCTTTGCCACGTCTCTTTGGAGGTAGGTCTGTCCTTACAGTTGTGGAAACCCCAGCTCAGGGAGATGAAAGGTTTTGTCAAGGATCAGGTGGTGAGGCTGGAGCCCAGAGCCTCTGACTCTGTAACTGTGCTCACCCTCCACAGCAGCGCACGCGCGCACACGTGTGTGTGTGTGTGTGTGTGTGTGTGTGTGGTGGGGGGGTATGCCTGTGTGCACAGAGTGCGGTCAGGATGTACAATGGTGATGGAAGGCTGCCATCTGTGCTGGCCATCCTGACGGCAGGTGCAGAGGCCCGTGGACGTCCATCCACCTTCCTGGCCGGGGCCTGCCTGTGAGCCTCAGCCTCCCTGTTCCCCTGTGTCTGGCTGTCCTTATTAGACCGGCCACACCCACTGTTCACCTGTGGATGCCCGAGGGAGTGCCGAGGTCCTCCCGGTGGAGGTGTTGGACAGGGCAAAGCACAGCTGCCTCTGAGACTTCAGCTTCCACAGGCCAGGGACACGCCAGAGCCCCCTGGGCTCCCTCAGTGGTTTCGTGACGAGATTGACGGAAGCCCTTCCGGACCTTCCCTCTGATTCCTGCCTGCTCCTCTCTGGGGTTAACAAGCTCCATATATTTGTGAGCTGCTGTAAATTTGGTCTCAGATCTCCTCCCTCAGACTTCGAGAGAGATCTGCTTGCTCTGGTGTTCTAGGGTTTGGTAATCAAGTTCGTGTCCATCGGTCCATCTCACCGAGATTTTCTGGACTCTACTCCCATCGTCATCATCCCTTCGGCCTCCCGGGGAGCCCCAGGGAAGGTCTCCAGGGACAGAACGGATTCGGGACTCCCAGCCTCATGGTCTGTGTGTGCTGGGCACTTGCTCTGTGTGCTGACAGAGGGCTGAGAGCTTTACATGCACTGTCTCATCTAACACAGGTTGTCACTCATTTTATCCAAGTAATGGGTGCACAGGGTTAAATGACAGCAACAGTCCCCATCCTTCTCCCCCGCACCCGGCCCAGCACCCCCCTGGCTTCTCTGTTTAGGTCTTTGGGTGGTTACCTTCATGTCTGAATATTAATACATGTTCTCATTTGATCTGCACAGAAATGACATGAGGTAGGTGCTCTTATTATCTCCATTTTACAGATGAAGAAACTGAGTCTTAAAGGAGACACATGGATTGCCCAGGGTCACTTGAACTAGGAAATGGCCTGACTCCAGACCTTTATTTGAAAGCCACAGTGAAGGAGGGACTCTGTCCTACCCCTCTCTTTTCACCCTGGTGTCCCCGGGTCCCTGTCCCCCATCGCCATCCCCAGTGTCATTCCCTGGCTTCCAGGGCAGCCTGGTTAGTGATCAGCATGGTGCCTCGGAGTTTCTACCTGGCTCAAAGCCTGGCTTCCTACCTGCTGAACAGGCTAACCCCGTGGTCGGCAAACTGTGGCTCGCGAGCCACATGCGGCTCTCTGGCCCCTTGAGTGTGGCTCTTCCACAAAATACCGCGGCCTGGGCGAGTCTATTTTGAAGAAGTGGCGTTAGAAGAAGTTTAAATTTAAAAAATTTGGCTCTCAAAAGAGATTTCAATCGTTGTACTGTTGCTATTTGGCTCTGTTGACTAATGAGTTTGCCGACCACTGGGCTAACCTGGCCCCTGTATCCCGTCCAGTGCCATCCCTGGGTTTCAACAAACCACTTGTAACCTCAGCACTAGAAACATCAGGTTATTTCGCCCAGAAGGGATGTTCCCGGTAAGACAGAGCTGGACTGGCTGGGAGAGCCCTGTGCCCAGTGGCGTGTGCTGCTCCTGTCCCACTGGAAGTGCTCACTGAAATGTGTCTGTGTTTGAAGGCCCCCCACCCCCATGACTATGGTATTTTGTTCTAGCAGCCTGAGCAGACTAAGACAAATTGAAATGTGAAAAAGTAGACATAGCGGTAGAATTAAGCAGTATCATTAATGAGTACATATTTTTTATAGTACCCTTTTTATTTTAGTGTATGTGCTGCCGAAGCGAGCACTATAGTACCCTTTTTAGAACAGTGTTAGATTTATAGAAAAGTTGCAAAGAGAGAACAGAGAGTTCCTATATACACCACACCTGGTTTCCCTTATTATTAACATCTCCCATTACGATGGCACATTTGTTACAATTAATGACCCAGTGTTGATACCGTTTTGTAACTAAAGTCTATACTTTATTCAGATTGCTTAGTCCTTCCTCATACCCTCTTTCTGTTCCAGGATGCCGTGGTGTATTCTGTCAATCATGTGTCCTCGGTTTTTCTTGGTTGTGACCGTTTCAGACTTCCCTTGTTTTTTGACGACCTTGACAATTTTGAGGGGTGCTGGTGGCCAATCGTTTCCTAGGGTATAATTTTGGGTGATTTGGTTGTTATCAGTCATTGATAAAGATGAGGCCCCAATCCTTAGGGGTGCCCATCCTTACATTGGGAAAACCCCACAGTGGGTGAGGATTTGGGGCTAATACACCGTTTAGCAGGGCAACGTTTATTTTTATTTAAAAATATTTTAAAATTGATTTCAGAGAGGAGGGGAGAGGGAGAGAGAGATAGAAACATCAATGATGGGAGAGAATCATCAATCAGCTGCCGCCCACCCCCCCCCCCCTCCGCCCACCTTCCCCACTGGAGATTGAGTGCAGGGCAATATTTCAAGGAACTCTTATCCCACCCATCTGAGCAAGCCAGAGATGGAAGGGCCTCTCTAGGGCCCGGGGGAAGCCGAGCCTACTGTCCGCCAAGCACTGTTCCTTGCACAGTTGTCTCCGGGGAAGGGGCCCCGCTTCCCTGTGGTCCCCTGATTCCCTGTGCAGCTCAGGGAGGGAGCAGGCTGGGTGGCACACGGTGGCTCTGGGTGCAGACTGCCTGGGTGTGTATCAGCTCTCCCACTTACTGCCTGGGTAACTCTGGCCAGGTGACTCCGTTTCCTTATCTCCATCAAAGTGAGGATAACAGTAGTACCCATCTTATTTCATTCCTGCAAAGTGCTTGGAGCATGCCTGGCACAGAGTCAGCACTATGGTTATTACATAAAAGTACCAATTATAACTGAAAATTGCTGACACAGAGAAGGCAGGCGAGTTCCTCTTTCTACAGCTCATTCCTAGCAGATGCAGGTGATGTGGTTGTTATTATATATTTGAAGATCTCTTTAAGACACAGTACAGGAGTGTGTAGCGCATAGTAAGTGCTTAATGAACATTAGATATTATTAGGATAGTACTAGAGGCCCGGTGCACAACATTCGTGCACTGGGGGAGGGGGGTTCCTCAGCCCGGCCTGCACCCTCTCGCAGTCTGGGACCCTTCAGGGGATGTCCGCCTACCGGTCAGACATCCCTCTCACAGTCCAGGGCTCTCGCAGTCCAGGACCCCTCGTTCCTTACCACCCGCCTGCAGCGGAGGCAGCAGAGACTCCCACGACTGCTGCTGCACTCGCCAGCCATGAGCCAGCTGAGTGGCACTCCCCCTGTGGGAGCGCACTGACCACCAGGGGGCAGCTCCTGCATTGAGCCTCTGCCCCTGGTGGTCAGTGCATGTCACAGCGACCGGTTGTTCTGCCATTCAGTCGATTTGCATATTAGCCTTTTATTATATAGGATGTTTCACAAGCACCCTGGGCTCATTGCCACCCCCCAGACCCACCCGGGTGACCCAGATTGTATAACCTGTGGACTGTGCAATCAGATGGACTAGGGATCAAGCCCTGACTGCTTTAACTACCAGCAATGTGACCTTGGGCAATTTACCAAACTTTCCTGTGCTTCATTTTCCCCATCTGTAAAATGGGGATAGCAATAATGCCTCTTATAGAACTATTGTGAGAATTAAGTAGATGATGGGTATTGCAGATAAAAGTGCCCAATAAATGGTAGTGATTAATGTTCATATATACCCTGAGTGGCCAGATTATTATGACCACCCCATCAGTACTTGGTTGGGCCACCTTTTACCTTCAATACTGCGGCGATTCTTCTTGGCATTGACTCCATGAGATGTTGAAAGGTGATGCGAGGAATCTGACACCATGCCTGATGAATAGCACTGTCCAGTTCTGTGAGATTTGATGGTTGTGGAACCAGCTGTCTGATGGCTTTTTTAACTTCGTCCCACAAATGCTCAATTGGATTGAGATCTGGTGATTGTGGGGGCCACCTAAGCAAGGTAAAATCTCCCTCATGTTCTGGAAACCACTCCTGCACAATACGAGCACCGTGGCATGGCACATTATCTTGTTGGAAGAAGCCATCTCCATTGGGATACGCCATCAACATGATAGGGTGAACTTGATCAGTAACGATACTTAGGTATGTTGTGCTATTCAGACGTTGTTCCACACGAATTAAAGGGCTGAAATCATGCCAGGGAAACATGCCCCAAACCACAACATTGCCCCCACCAGCTTGAAGGGCTGTACTCATGCATGTGGGGTGCATGCTTTCATGCTGTTTCCATGAAATTCTCACTCTGCCATCTGCATGATGCAACTGGAAACGTGATTCATTGGACCACATGACTTTTTTCCAATGCTTGACTCCAATTCTTGTGTTCCTGTGCGAATTGGAGACATTTTATCTTGGTAACTGCAGACAGCAAAGGTGTTCGAACAGGCCTTCAGCTTCCATATCCCATACGATGCAGTGTACGGCTAATTTGCCTACAAATGTCAGGTGGTCATAATAATCTGGCCACTCAGTATATATCCATGGGCACTGTTTTTGTGAGAGGCATTGCAGGGGTCCTCAAACTTTTTAAACAGGGGGCCAGTTCACTGTCCCTCAGACCGTTGGAGGGCCGGACTATAGTTAAAAAAAACAGCTATGAACAAATTCCTATGCGCACTGTGGGCCTGGGATGAGTCGGCTGCTAAGCAGGACAGGCAGCGGCACCCGGTGGGCCGGATAAATGTCCTCGGCGGGCCGCATGTGGCCCGCGGGCCGTAGTTTGAGGACCCCTAGTTTAGAGGCTCAGAGAGAGGGCACCAATAGCAGGAAGGGGTAGATATGTGGAAGAGGTGACATCTGAGGTCCAGTTCCCATTCCCTGGGGCTCAGGGTGCCCGAGCTTTCCCTACAGCCTCAATTTTTAAGGTGAATATGCTTATGCTCCTGGTATTATTTTTCTGTCTGTTATCTGCTAAACTTGACATTTTAAAAGATCTTTCCTATGCCACAGACCATGCCAAAAGCTTCCATGCATATTAATTCATTTCCTTTTCACAGACAGCAGTGTCCCATTTTACAGGTAGGTAAATGAAGGCTCAAATAACCATCCCCAGGTTATGAGACTTAACAATGGAATGGGAAGCCCACAGTCAATGTCTTTGCTCCCCAACTCGGGAACACAAGGGTCATGTGCTTGAGAAATAAAAAGCACACCTTCTTTATTTATGAAAAGTAGACTCAAATCTCACCTGACCAAGGTCTCTTTCTGCCTTGTTCACTTTCATCCCAGAACATAGTCTAGGAAGTGGCATCTAGTCCTTGTTTAAGAACGGTTTGCTGAAGGATGCACGACTGTAGAGATTTATGGCTAAACAGCTCGACTGCATCCTTTATCTCATCCAAGCCTTAAAGCCACCCTGTGAGAAAGGGCTTGGCGAGACGCTCTCCATTTTCAGGGTCAAGGAAATGTAAGGAAAGCGAACCTTTATGCTTTGTTGGTATAATGTCATGTAATCAGGGCATAGTCTCTGAGACGTGTCACACAGCTACTGACTGAAGAGCCAGACAACGGCCAGCCCCATGTACTGTTCCCTCTCCCCCACCCCCCCATGCCTCCTGCCTTCACGGCCATGAACTCTGGCGGAGTGGTCGCCAATTGGAAGCCAGGGCACTGAGAAATGGAACTTGCCTAAGACCCCAAGACCAGCACCATCCCGGGGAAGGCAGGGCCCCGCCCACAGTGCTGAGACTACGTCAGCACAGGGCCTGCCACGGTGTCTGGCGAGGGTTGTGCTCGCTGCATGGCGACTTGTGTTCTTGTTCTTTAATCACATGGTACCTGCCATTGTAGACAGGAGACAGAGCAAGACATTGCTGGAGGGTGCAAACATGCCTTCATTTCTTTATGTTGCCAAGGACTTCCTCTCCCAGAAAGAGCCAGAACTGAGGTCTTTTTCTTCTTAAAAAAAGTACTTTTTGGTTAACGAAAGAACTGACTCGTCAGCAGGTTTTCCTTCTTTGGAAGAGATTTGCATGAAAGGAGGTCACTTTGACAAGGCCTGTGAGTTGAGCTGGGCACAGGGGAACTTTCGGGCAAATTGGGGCCTAGCAGAACTGCTGAAGAATTTCTCTGAGCCTCAGAGAGCCACGTCGTTCCTGACAGAGTTCCAAGGGGGAGCATCAGCCTCCCCACTGGAACAGCTATGCTGGGCTCAGGCCTAGAGAGAGTGTGGGGGTCAGCACATTTGACCCCAGCTGCTCTCCTTCCAGCCCCTTCCCGCCCTCCCCACCTCGGGAGACAGTGGGTCCTCTCGCCTTTCCCTGTGAGGGGCTTAGAAGACACTGGCCAGAGGCATGCGGCAGGGGGGTGGGGTGGGGTGGGGGCGGGGCGGGGGGCTTCGCCAGATGAGAGGGCCATGTGGGGCTGGGCTGGGAGGCTTTGGTCTGCTCTGGGGGAGCCACAGACTTCCTGCTGGCAGTGCTCCAGGGCGGCCCTGACCCCCATCAACACCTCAGAGCGGGAGTGACCTCAGCCGCCCTCCAGTCCGGGAGTCCGAAAACTTCTGTAAAAGGCCAGGCAGTAAATATTTTAGATTTTGCAGACCACACTGTCTGCCACAACCGTTATTCTTGATTGATTTTTTCCAATCATTTAAAAATGTGAAAAGCGTTCTGAGTTCGTGAGCTGTACAGAACAATCAGTGACTGGATGTAGCCTGGAGCTGCCGCTCGCCCACCCTTGAACTAGCCTGTGTTCCTCCTCCTGCCTCCTCACCTCCCCCAGGACAGGGTGGTGATCCAGCCTTGGCCTGAGTGTCCTCCCAACAGCCGATCGACCACCCATTACTTCTCAGACTGGATGTGGAAAGACTCACTGAGGATGGCCCAGGGACACCTCCTTCCTTCTAGCTACACCTCTTGTGGCTGCTTCAACTGATTCCCTTACCTGGAATGAGTCATGCCCCCATGACCGTCCTAGTCAGTGTGGGAAGGTGCTGGAGAGTGGGGGTGTTCAGTGGTGCCCAGTGTGTGCAATGTCAGGAGGAGAACAGTAGGCGGCAGCACTGAGCCGCATTTACTTATCTTCACCCTCTGCAGGTCCTTGGACCCAATAGGACTGTGTAGCCTTTGCAGCCCATCATTGGACCGACAAGGATGCCGAGCTGCAGAGGGGAGGGCAGATGCTCTGGAACCCTTACCTAGGCTCCATCTGCCACATCGCACCCACTAAGGTTGGGCCATGTTCTTATACTTTGTGTTACCTCTTTGATGCCTTCAGGACATCGCCAGGGCGACCACTAAAAGGCTGCCCTGGACCCTGATAACCTCTTCCTGCAGACCCAGGTCCAGAGGCACTCATGCAACTCTGGCTGAAACGGTGGGCGGAGTCGGGGCCAGGCTGGAGACTGGAGAGCAGACTTGGCTGTGATTTGTGTCCAGGTCTGATGTATCACCTGAGTGTTCTTCAAATCTGTCTCCTGCTCACCAGCCCTGCTCCTCTCTGCTGCAGTGACTGTCCTGAGATGCCCCTTGGACATGGCACTCTGACATGTTAAGCCTCCATGCTGCTCAGGATAGAGTGAAACCCCTAAGTTGTCATGCCAGGCCCAGCAGCCCTCCGTGCCTATCTCTGTCACGCTCCAGTTTTATGCTGCAGCCACACTGTTGTTCCCTGCACAGTCTCAGCTGTTTCTTGCCTCCATGCCTTTGCCCATATGGGGCCCTGTGCCTAGAGCACTGGCCCTTTCGATCTCTAAGCTCCACCCTGCCTCCTCCTGGATAACCTCTGCTTCTCCTTTAAGACAGCTCAGACAGGACCTCGGGAACCCAGCCTGAACGTCTGGCTGCAGCCCTGCTATACTCCTGTCATTCCCAGCTCATCTCTGTTATCCTGTTGGCCCCTGTGGTGGGGGTGGTCCCCAGAATGTGACCTCCTGGAGTGCCAGCACTGTTTTGTACGTATCTTCATAGCCCTGGCACTAGCACAGCACCTGAACACAGGCACGCTTGGTAAATATTTGGTCATTGTATGAGTGGGAGAATGAGAGGCTACGATGAGAATTTGAGGCACCATCTGGCCCCCCATCGGGCAAACGCTAACCTGTGGTTTGGAAACCAGGGAACAGGAGATGACCCTCTCCTAGGCAGGGCCCATTCCCACCTTTGGCCATGTTTTTTGTCACAGCTCCCCTCCCCATATCTAATCTAACCTAAATCCCTGGTGTTTCAGTGTAAACTTGTTCCAGCAACCTCACAGATGGGGAGCAGCTGCTTAGCATCTGATGGAGCTTTTAATATAAATTCCAGACAGATTTTTCCCTCTGCTAATGGCAAAATAAAAAGCCCCAGAAAACAAATGCCACCCCCTTCCCTACCTTGTGGGGCTTGTGGGTGGCACCTCCTTCAGCTAACTGCTGTAATCACAGGGCCTTGGGGAGTGTAGACACTACTCTGAGTCACCCAGGGTGGCTGGGAAGACCTCGGAGGTGGGGCGAATCCACCTGAGGTTGCAGAATTCCTCTGAGGAGTGGTCTCTACAAGTGACCCCTTCTATCCTTCGAGAGGGTCTGATGCATGCTGGTATGGGCTTGGGGCTGCCCTTACCCCTGCTCATGAATAGAGCCTCAGGCTGGGTTTGCCTGTCCAAGTCCCCGCCCCCCACATTTGGCCTTGCATTCCAGCTTCTGTGAGGGAGTAGAGGTTGGGGAGGGTATGCTATTTGCTTGTCCCTTCTCCCCTTTCCCAGCACCACAGTCTGCTTTGGGGCCAGGTTTCTAGAGAGATTTGCCCAACAGACCCACTTCTCTAATCTCCAGGGGATGCACCAAGGGGGACAACAGATTGAGGGAGGTGCAGCAAATTACCTTCCGATGGGTGGTAAGCGAGGCCACACTGCTATGGGTGGAGGATAGTGGAGTCAGATTTAGCAAATAGAAATGCATGCAAATATTATACCAAAATGTTTCTCATTGTTATCCGAGATTCAGATTTATTGGGCATCCTGTATTTCTCTGTAACCCTGGAAGAGAAGTCTCCCTTGAAGGGGGTAGGCACTCTGGTGTTAATCAATTAAGAAGGAGTGGGTTCACCCTAGCCCAGTGGTCGGCAAACTCATTAGCCAACAGAGCCAAATATCAACAGTACAACGATTGAAATTTCTTTTGAGAGCCAAGTTTTTTAAAGTTAAACTTCTTCTAATGCCACTTCTTCAAAATAGACTCGCCCAGGCTGTGGTATTTTGTGGAAGAGCCACACTCAAGGGGCCAAAGAGCCGCATGTGGTTCGTGAGCCGCAGTTTGCCGACCATGGCCCTAGCCGGTTTGGCTCAGCTGATAGAGCTGTCAGCCTGCAGACTGAAGGGTCCCAGGTTCGATTCCAGTCAAGGGCACATGCCTCTGTTGTAGGCTCAATACCCGGCCCTGGTCGGGGCATGTGTGGGGAGGCAACCAATCGATGTGTCTCACACTGATGTTTCTCTCTGCCTCTCCTCTTCCTTTCCACACTCTCTGAAAATCAATGGGAAAATATCCTCGGGTGAGGATTAACAAAACAGAGAAGAAAAAAGAAGAAGTGGGTCCTCATTCTGGGCACCTCATCTGATACCCAGATTGCTCCCCTGGGCTTTGCTTTCTTGGGGCTCCAGGTCTTCAGCCAGCTCAATGGTAGAGGTGGCCTTTGTCTCATTGACGCTGGGTGGGAGCTAGGCAGGGAGCCCATGAGTTGAGCGTTCATCTCTGGGTTTATTGCCCTTGCTGCCCTGAACCTTTAGTTATGTTCTGTGACACGGTCTGGCCTGGCATCTGTGGTGCTGAGAGCCTGGAGGGAATGGCATGGTGGGTGCGTGGAGCAGTGGGGAGGCAGGCCCTGGGGGGCCAGAGCTGACTTTGAGGAGCCTTTCCTTTCCCCGCCTCTCTCCTCTCAGTGGGAAGTCATTCTTTCTCTTCAGTCTTGAAGGATTTGGGCTTGAGTTTTAAAATATTATTTTTTTAAAAAACATAGCTACTTTTCTTTCTTTTTTCTTTTATTTAAAAAAATATTTTTAATGATTTCACAGAGGAAGGGAGAGGGAGAGAGAGAAACATCAAAGATGAGAGAATCATTGATCATCTGCCTCCTGCACGCCCCCTACTGGGGATCGAGCCCGCAACCCGGGCGTGTGCCCTTGACCAGAATCGAACCTGGGACCCTTCATTCTGCAGGTCGACGCTCTATCCACTGAGCCAAACCGGCTAGGGCTTAAAATATTTTTTAACATTTATTTTTAAAAAATTCAATTACAGTAAAATGTACTCCCCTTTATGAGTTGTGACAAATGCAGTCATGTGCCACCACAATCAACAGAACATCACTCCATCACCCCCCCTCAAATCCTCTCGTGCTGCCTTTGTAGTCATGTCCTCCCCCCACCCACCCCCGGCAACCACAGCTCTATTCCCTGCTACTACAGTTTTGCTTTCTCCAGAAAGTCATATAAATGCATCTGGCTCTTTCTGCTTGGTATTTGAGATCTGTCCAGGTTATTACAAGTATCAGTGGTTCATTCCTGAGTAGTAATCCCGGGCATGGGTGTGCCAGTTTGTTTGTTCACTCACCCACCGAGGACTTCTGGGTTGTTTCCAGGTTGGGGTGACTATAAATAAAACATGTATAATGTTTTTGTGTGAACATAGGTTTTCATTTACCTTGGATACCTACCCAGGAGTGGGGTTGCCAGGTTGTGTGTTAAGTATAGTATATTTAATGGTAGAAGAAACTCTCTGAGCTTGATTATCACAAGGGAACTAGTGGGTACCCACAGCCATCCCTCACGTTTCAGGTGATGGAGAGGTCCAAAGACTAGTCCAGAGTTTCAAAGAAAGTCAGCATCAAGGTCCAGGCCAGAACCTGGCCCCCTACCTCCCAGGTCACTGCTCTTCTGCCCGTATCTTCCCTTCATCATCTTTCATGGCAACTCCATTCTCGGGAGAGATCATTTCTAGAACACATTGGGCAACCACTGAGCTTCTGCATCCACTGATAAAGAATGTGACCAAGCCTGGTTGGCATGGCTCAGAGGTTGAGCATTGACCTATGGACCAGGAAGTCACAGTTAGATTCCTGGTCAGGGCACATGCCCAGATTTCGGGCTTGATTCCCAGTAGGGGGTGTGCAGAAGCAGCCCATCAATGATTCTCTCATCATTGATGTTTCTAGCTTTCTCTCCCTTTCCCTTCCTCTCTGAAATCAATAAAAATCCTATCTAATAAAGAGGGAATATGCTAATTGACCCTCATGCCGTCACAAATATGGTGGCACACACAGCCAATAAGGAGGGAATATGCTAATTGACTGCCATGCCCTCAAAGATGGCGGCACCCAAACCACAAGATGACGGCACCCAGTCATCTCAGCCCTCCAGCCGCCCAGGGCCAGCCCGAGGCGCAGGCAAGCCTCGGATGGTGGCTGCCCAGATGCCCAGGGCCACCCGAGGCTCAGGTAACCAGGGCCGGCAGAGGCTTGCACTGCTGGCAATGGCAGCAGCAGAGGTGTGATGAGGCATCACCTTCCCCTGATCGCCGGGTTGCCTCCTGCCCCTGAGGGCTCCTGGACTGGGAGGGGCCAGGCCAGGCTGAGGGACCCCCCTCTAGTGCATGAATTTTCATGCACTGGGCCACTAGTCTATATATATAAAAGCCTAAGTGAGCATTATGACCGGACGACTGGCCAGTAGCTATGACATGCACTGACCACCAGGGGGCAGATGCTCAACACGGGAGCTGCCCCCTGGTGGTCAGTGTGCTCCACAGCCAACCTTCTGTGGTCCTCCCCCCTACCCCACCCCCTCTGAACTGGGCGAGGTAGCTGGCTGGGCCGAGGGAACCCACCCGTCACGAATTTGTGCACCAGGCCTCTAATATATATATATATATATATATATATATATATATATATATATTTTTTTTTTTTTTTTTTAAGAATGTGACCAAAAGGATTAATCCACTTGGTGAAGAAGCCTAAGTGGCCATCTTGATGAGTTGAATTGCTCTTCAAGGGTTCTGAGAGGACTCAGCCCTGGCCCTAGTTGTTTGGCATGATGGAGTTTTCTACAAAATTACTCTCCTATGATTTATCTACAGAATTATTCTTCTGAGATCTTCTCAAGCAGAACTGATACAGAACTAATTTTCTGAGTTTCCTTGGGCACTGGGTCCTGTTTGCTTTGTCTTGTTCAGCTCTGACTGTATCACCCTGTACCTGTCATTTGGGATTTCAGTCCTGTCCCCGAAAGTTGTAGTCCCAGACAGCCATTCCTTTATCAGCGGCAAGTTTAGAATGAAGATGGCAGGCTCCGTACTCCCTGGGAATCTTGGCTCTACTGCAATTCCAGCTTTTGAACGTTTCAGTGCAGGATTAATTGTTATTCATGCTGTCATTGTTATGTAGGTCACTTTTTCTTTGGAGCAAGTTGATGGGATTTTATTATCTGTGGAAAGCAGTCATACCAGAATGGATAATACTTTTGACTGATGATTTAGCTTAAAAATAGTTTCCTATTTTAATAAACCTCATCAGGAACAGATGACCCCAGAAAGGAACTGCCTGCTTATCTGGTAGCCTGTGTACTTTGTAGAAATTTGTGGGTTTTGAAGAAAGGGAGAGGGGCTGTGGCTGTGTGGTCTTGGAGACTGGGGCCGGAAGCCTAGCCTGGGGGCATGGATTGGCTGTCCCAGTTTGACCCACTTGCTTCTGCATAGAGACCTGCAGTGTCCCTCATGTTGAGAAGAGGCGGGCCATGGTTGAGTGGATGTTTCCAGTTGGATTCATGTGGGCACAAAATGGGATTCCACAAAGAGGTGTTTAGTACTCGCTGTGTGCCAGGCAAAACGTGCTAGATACTGTCACTTACTCTATCTGGGGAATATACAGGCCAAGATAGAGGAACCTCGCTTGCAGAAATGAAAAACCATGCGATGTCAGATTTCTTTTGTAAAAGGCCAGTTAGGGGATGGCAGTCTTTTAAACAATGAGTTCCTTTAATGCACTTCATTTGGAGACTCAAAAAGAGAATCTGAATGTTGGAAGACTATTTATTCTAGGGAACTATAAACGCTGGATCTCTATACAGTGGGTTAGACTAGGACAGTGGTTGGCAAACTCATTAGTCAACAGAGCGGCAAACGGCGGCTCGCGAGCCGCAGTTTGCCGACCACTGGACTAGGAGAAAGCAGGTCATAGGGGAGAGGATTAGGACTCTGGAGTTAGATCCAGCTCCACTCAGTTCTTGTGTAGCCTTGAGCACATAGCACTTAGCCTCTCTGAGCCTCAGTTTCTGCATCTGAAAAATGGGGGTGGTGATGGCCCCACTGCACAAGGTTGCAATGAGGACCAAGTGATGTACCTATAGCCCCTCAAAATCATCAGCTAAGATCATGAAGGCAAAAGAAGAAACCTCATATTTTTCTTCTAGGAAATGCCACAATTGAGGCTTTCCCTTGTAGCCTTGTGAGGAAGCTTCTGACAACCCACTCAGATGCCCCTGTAAACAGTGGTCCCCATCCGAGGCAGAGGAGGATGGGAAGGGACATCAATGAGACGGTGGCAGGCTGTGCAGTGAGGAAGGGACCATAGCTCTTCCCTATTGATCCTAAAGTCAGAATAGGATTTATTCGATTTTATTTTAAACAGTGAGTCTGCCCCCGTTTGAGGCCAGTGGGACTAAGGCAGCCCAGCGGCCGCCAGGGGGCGTTCTCTCGGGGACCTGTGGTGTCAGGGTGGATGCGGGGCTCAGCCCACTTACCAGACCAGGGAAAGAGAGGCCCCCTGTGTCTCTGTAGGTAGCAAAACACTGGGGTTTCTATGGAAACGGCCCTTGCCCAGCTGTTTCCAGGGTTCTCTGGAGGGACAGTGTGCCAGCACCTTCCCCGCCCCGCCGCTTTTGCACTGTTTGCAAATGACTGTCCTCAATATCTTCTCAAACCTTCTGTGAAACATCGTCAGGGAAATGAAAAGTAACTCCCCCACCGAAGAGGTGAAGGACTGTGAGCATGCGTGTAACTTGTGTTACACGTGCCCCCTCCCAGCCCTGTCGCTGTCCTGTGCGCAGGCATCACCCAGTTCACACAGGCACCACCCCGTTCACACAGGCATCACCCAGTTCACACAGGCACCACCCCGTTCACACAGGCACCAGGGCCTCTCTGCGACTGTTTCAAGGCTGTAAGAGCTTTCGGTATAAGGCGCACCACAGAGGAACACACAGGGTGCACTTGGACCCCAGAGGAGAAGTCACCCCATCCGTAGTGACCATGATGGTGATAGTTATAAGGAAAGAAAGGCTCTACAGAGGATGTGACTTCTGGGGTGCACCTTAGCGGCTGTTCAAGGAAGGGGATTCAGGCAGGAAATAGAGGCTGGTGGCCATGATGGAAGTTGCAACCCCCCACCCCCAACTCTCCACCATACCCTCCCCACCCCTGCCTCCACCCCACCCCCACCACACATCGCAGATTGGCACTTTAAAATTTGGAATATGGGGAGGGTGAAGGTGGAGGAGGTTGTTTCGTAGAAGGAGGCCATGATGCATGTCCAAATGCGGACACACGGCCCAGAGAGGTAAAATGATTTGTCTGAATCATACAGCCAAGCCAGCGCAGGGCTGGGGAGCACGGGAGGGGATGGTGGGGTGTCTGGAAGGAAGAGGGAGTAGCACCCAGACTTCCTACCCCCCTTTTCTCCTCTGGCACACAGACTTTACTATGAAATTAAGCATTAAACATGGGTGAGAGAGGATTGATAACTCCAAGTGGATGCTGAGGGTGTGGAGTTAAAACCGCTCTCGTGAGCTAGTGTCCTGTGCAGTTTCTGTGGTCCTGGAACTGAACTGGAGTGGAATGATCTCAGTCCCTTGTTTATAATAAGAGGAGTTGCAGAAAGTGGGGCGGTTACTCTTTCTCACTCCAGCAGGGGGCGCCTGTGTGGATTTGTGTTTGGGAGCAGAGGGGAGGAATCTCCTTTGCAAAAATGGGGTCAGAACGGTGCTATTTTAATATTAGAAAATAGCTGTCATTAATTTGCAATCCCCTCTAACCTGAATTTTCTTTTAAAGACCTTTTATTTTTATTTTGAAGTTGTGAAGAGAGTATGAGAGTTTGCATATCATTATTTCTTGGATGTTTGAAATAGTCCAGCTCTAGGGTGACCCACCCTGGATAACTCTAGCCCAGAAAGTTCCAAGATGGTCCTAGCCCCGGTCAGTGCTTCTTAGAGAATTCTGCTGTGTCCACACCAGCCAGGGGAAGGGCCGAATTATGAAAACACAAGGTGCGAGCCCCATATCTTTCTAGGATAAACGTGACAAAAGCATTTTGTAAAGATTGGTTATTTATTCCCTGCGTCTGGCAGCTTTGTTCACCTTTGCATAGAAACACCAAAGGTCAGAGGGAAGAATGGATTCCTCAAAATATGAACCGATCTGCAAATCAGCAAATCTTTACTGAGTACCCACTGTGTCTGAGACGGGGTTGCTGACCTTTAGGGACTTCTATTCATTCCAGGAATTAATAGACCAATTCTCAGAGTTATTAGAAAAGACAAGACAATAGATCAAACACTGCATTATGCATAAACAAAGTCTGGACATACTGACAGGAATGAAATGAATACAGATCGGGATTATTAGGCAGGGCTGCGCAGGATGAGGAACTAAAGGTGGGGAAGACGTGGATGGATTGGGGAGGGGGAGGGAAGCTGAGATACAGAGGCGCCAATAAGAGTGATGTGTTTATTGTCAGAGGGAGGCTTGAAAGAACTGCAGCCTACAAACCATTATACATGGTATAAATCCAGTTTTGAAGAAATGTGTCTTACTCATATGCAAAGGAAAAAGACTGTAAGCAAATGTATCAAAATCTAGTAGTGTTTATCACACGATGGAGGGAATAAGGATGATTTTTCGTTTCCTCTTTTTACTTGGTATTTTCTACCTGTTTACAATGGAAATGATTTATTCTCACAGCCAGAAGGAAAACAAAACCCACTGTTCCTTATTAAGGGAGAGACGTCTGTCTGGCGGGCGTTGAGGGGCGGTTTCCCCACGCAGCACGTAGGAGCACAGTGAGCATCACTGGCATGAGTGTGATGAAGTGGGACCCAAAGGCCAATTCCAGGGGGGACAGAGGCTGGAGGAGTTTCCCAATTTTTCAACAATCGCAAAGATTCATAAAGTATTGATCCCTTACATTCGTAGAAGTATTTTTCATTACTTAATCCAAAGGACAAGGAACACCATGAATTTAAAAAAAAATTAGTTTTTAGCCCGAGCCTGTATAACAGAAAACTAGATTGGACTGAAGTGTCACATGGAGTTACCCTGATGGTCATTTGTGAAAGGTGCCTCACTTCCTTGCTCCACCCACTTGGGACCAGTGGAAGGTAAGAGGGGAGGCCTATGAGGTCTTCACCTTTGAGTCCACACACGGCGGGAGCCTATGAAAGGAAGACAGACCCCAGAGCCGGGTGGACCAGTCTGGAGCCAGCCCCCTGCACTCACTGGCTAAGTGTGGGTGGACCCGGGAGGGTTAGTAGTCTATTTGGCATAAACTCGTCGCAGATGTCTCTGTAACTGAACTCCCTTGGATGGCATTCAAGAGAATCCCACTCTTTTCTAAACTCTGCTGTCTAGAAAATCAGACTTGTGAAGGTGGGGGTGAGCTGCCACCTTTCCTAGACACTCAGCCTGCTTTCTCTGAACTCATTTAGGCATTCGTGACCTGTCCTTGTGCCCCGCTTCGTGAGTCACAGGATCCATCATGGCTCTGCCTCATAACAGAATGGTGGGTTTTCTGTTGAAATAGTGAAATGGAAACAGTAAGAATTTGCAAAATCCAAAAATGATTTTGCAAAGGCATCATTTTTCATGTCGTTTGTGCTGACATCTTTCCAGGCCTAAGAAGTGAAGGGATTTTTTTAAAAAATTATTATTGCCGTAACCGGTTTGGCTCAGTGGATAGAGCGTCGGCCTGCAGACTCAAGGGTCCCAGGTTCGATTCCGGTCAAGGGCATGTACCTTGGTTGCGGGCACATCCCCAGTAGGAGGTGTGCAGGAGGCAGCTGATCGATGTTTCTCTCTCATCGATGTTTCTAACTCTCTATCCCTCTCCCTTCCTCTCTGTAAAAAATCAATAAAATATATTAAAAAAAAATAAAAATAAAAAAAAATAAAAAAATTATTATTACAATTAATCATAGCACAAAGAACATAGTAGGCACTTTATACATCTGTTGCATGAATGAATTATTAAACCAAAGGGATAATAAAAATGTATTAATAAAACATACTTTTAAGTTTAAAATACGTTTTAAATAATACTGTATACTCCTTAGGGATACAGATGTGTGTTACTAAAGTACATAGAAGTATGTGGAGTGATGGATACTAGATTCATAATATAAGGTAGGAAGGAGGTGATGGAGAAGGTGGATTTAACTGTTTCCAATATTTTATTTCTTGAGCTGAGTGTTGGATACATAGCTATGTGTTGTGTTTTTCTTTGTCATCTTTGTATGCTTTAAATATTGCACGATACACTTTAAATATAAATAAAACTACTTTAAAAAATATCTCTAATACAAAGGTTGCTTCGCTGGAGAAAAGGGGAGGGCGGTAAAGTGAGTAAATAGTCCTGTTTCTTCCCTGAGTTGGGCGCCTTTTTTCTCATGGTGCTCACTGCCTCCCACTCCCTTTCTTATCTACACCAACCACTTCTTTCTCCCTAGGTTGTCCCTTCCAGCGTTTCTAAGTAATTATATCTTCAGCTACCGGCTAGAAGAAAAATAGTTTCATGCATCAACATGGAGGCTCTTTTTTTAAAAATTTCTTTGTTGATTGTGGTGTTACATATGTGTCCTTGATGAGAGCTGAGCGACTTCATTTCTTACAGGCACCACCATCTGCATAAAACGGTCGCACTTCGTACATGAGAGGAGACAGCCATTGGTTGGGTACCAACTCTGTGCCCATCTTACACGTTACCTCACTTAATCCTCCCAACAGCCTAAAATGTAGGTGTTAGCTTTCCTATTTTATAGACGAGTGATGACGGCTTGGTGGTGCTCAGAAACTGGTCCAGGATAAGGTGCCCATGTTCTCGCCCTGTGCTTCCAATGAAGGGATGGAGGTCCAGTGTTTTGACTCTCCACCCTGTGACCAGTGGCACACATTTGGGAGGTGCTTGGAGGATTAAGGATACAAGCTGGGTGATTCCAGAGGTCAATGAACTTCTGTGGTCTGCAGGGGGTTCGGCTTATCACCCTGATGGTAATGGCAATGATCCTGTGGTTTCCAAAGTGGGGTCCATGTACCCGAGCAGTGTGCAAGAAAATGCAGGAAGAACATATTTCATCCTTTCTTTAAAAAAAAAAATATATATATATATCTGAATATATTTTTATTGATTTCTGAGAGGAAGGGAGAGGCAGATGGAAAGATAGAAACAATGATGAGAGAGAATCATTGATTGGCTGCCTCCTGCATACCCCCTAGTAGGGATCAAACCGGCAGTCTGGGCATGTGCCCTGACCAGAAATCTAACTGTGACTTCCTGGTTCATAGGTTGATGCTCAATTCACACTGGCTGGGTGATATTTCATCCTTTTAAAATTTCTGTTTTATTGTGTGTTTTATAATGTACATAATGTTTTGGCATAGTAGCACATGTATATGATTTGCAGATAAATAAATGCCCATATATTGAATGCATATGCTAAAAAATATTTTTTATTAATAGGAGTGTGTGATTTTAAGTTTGGAGACTTTGCAAAATCTACTCAACTGAACTGGTCTATCTTGTTTCCAGTCAGCCAGTATTTGAGTGTTCAACGCACTCGAGTTTTCTAGCCCCGACGCATGTCCTTCCTGGTGCTGAGTAAAGTTGGACGTGTGGTCACAGAGACCCTCTTGGGAATGTTGGTGAATCCTGAAGAATTGGAGAGGAAAACTGGAGGCAGGTAGCTATCTCACTTTTCAAAAAAACAGATTTCACAATGCCAAATTCCTGAAAAAGATGTAGAATGGATTATTAAACAGATGGCTTATACCAGTGAGGGGAAAATAGTGGTCTCTGGCAACTAGCATGGGTTCATCAAGAATGAGTCACACCCAACTAACCTCATTTCCTTTGTAATACTCGACAGCAGTTTACTGACAGAAACCACTTGTTCGTTCATTCTTTCATGCATACATACATTCATGGTCCACTTGGCAGGCAATTACTGAGCAGCTCTTGTGTTTAAAAACCCCATGTTTCGATGGCATCTGGCAATGAACATAGTGTAATATCTGCCCCCAAAGAGCTTTCCCTTTTAATGAGAGAGACAAACGTAACATCTTAAGAGCCACATAGTGGTTACAGTACAAACAATGCAGTTGTATTGTAAACAGACATGTCCAGGAGTCAGCACGAGGAGAATGCTATGAGGACAGGGACTCCTGATAGAGAGTAAGACCATTCATTTCAGTGAGGAAAGAAAACAGAACCTCTCCCTCTATTTTTTAATATCGTATTTCAGTTTTCTATTTTGCACATGCTTTATATTGACAGAGTCTCTTATGATGTTTTTATGGACAACATGAAGAAAAGTGAAGACATTTGGCTTGGATGCTGGTAGTTAAGTGACTTGAAACTAGTTGAGCAACCATACTCAGAGTGGGTCACCTAAGGGACCAGTGCCAGCCCACAGAGAGGGCTTTGGTGACGTGCTCCGGGGCCCCATCCTCAGCCAGGTGCTAATGAGCTTTCTAGTTTCCCTGCAGACATAGCCAACTTAGTCACTGAACTCTGGGAAGGTGGAGCATTAAATGTATATCGATGAATGGAGATCATAATTGCTCTCTGTCCTGTGTTTCGTCAGGATCTCCAGATGAAAGACTTTGAGAAACATGGATAAATGAAAGGTGTGTTTGGAGAAAATAAAGGTAGTCATAAGAGCTACATTTACTGAGCACAGGCTATGCACAGCCAGCATGGTGAGCGCTGTGCAAGCATGATCTCGTTTAGTCTTCACAGAAGCCTGTGAGGTAGATGTTCTTGTTATTCCCACTGGACAGTGGGACACATTGAGGTTTAGGGAGGTCACGCAACCTGAGATGGAGCTGGAATTTAAGATGGAGGCTGTCCAACCACCCAAGGCTGGGTGAAGGCCCTGGGCTTGTGGCCGGGATGGAAGCGAGGTGGGGCAGCAGCTGCCCAGTGTGAGCATGGAAGCTGAGAGGAAGGTGGTGGCAGGTGGAACTGAGACCGGGAGGAGGGAGTCACAAGGTGGTGGCCTCTGTATGTGAGCCAGGACCTTCCGAACCTCTGGGACACATCGTTTTGGAAGGTCAAGGGGGGGAGGCACCCCTCCCTGTCGGGAGAGGGATTCTGGTGCTAGATGACTTTTCATGGTTGTTTCCACGTTGAGTTCTGTGATCCTGTATGACTTGATGGACCTGCAGTCCCTGCGTGTAGACAGTGAAACCCATGAAAAGAGACATGATCTGGCTTCAGGGCAGCCTCCATGGAGGAACGCAGATGGCCTCACGGTGGAAACCCAGTTCCTTTCCAGAGAGGCCAGGTCCATGACCCGAGGGGTGGAAGGAACAAGTCTGAGCTGCTGGTGCCTGAGATTTGCTTTCTGGGAGGAATAAGAGATAACCTGCCACCTTTATACCTCCTAACATGGAACTTTGCATTCACCGATTATTCTGCTGAATTTTGAACATTCAACATTTGTCACTATGGCTGACTTTCCTCCCCAAACACTGCCTCCCTTTAGGAAATGCCAGACTATACATAACCAGACAAACTGTGCCATATCTGAGAGCACAGCTGATGATTTGAGGCGTCTCAGTGCCCTCCAGGTTAGAGAATGACCCTTGAATGGAATATTCAACACTTTAAATGTAATTATCATTAGCTCAGGGGTTAAGCTAGAATTTGGGGCACCTGAAGCAAAAGTAATCCTCTCTTTCGCTCCTTTCTCCTCTCTCTCTCTTCTTCCCTTATTCTCTTCCTCCAGTTCCCTCTCTCTGTTTCTTTCTCTATGCCTTAACCTAACACACATACGCCTCTTTCTCCAGTACCCATGGGTTCACTGTAAAATGATAGTGAGAGAACACCAGTGATAAATTAACCCCAAACGACACGATTAATTTATTTTCACAGAGCAGGAGAAGCAGTGTGGCATGGGAGAATTTGGGATTTTGTCAGAACCGATTCTGGCCTCAGTCACTGATTAGCTGTAGGTCCACAGGCAACTCAGTTTTCTGAGTTTCAATCCCTCATTTTGTAAAACAGAAATAATACTAATACTTGTTAATGATCATAAAAACTCCAGGATTTTTTTGAGTATTACATACCGTAGTGTCTGTCAACATGTTTGCAAATGGCAAATTGCTCTACAAATGTACGTTATTACCACGATTTTATAAGACAGAGCTTCCCGCTGGCTTGGAGGTTCCCACAGAGGTGTGGATTTGGTGTAAATGCAGTGTTTGTTTTATGGGTCCTCACAGGATTGTGGTAATTAGATGAATAAATCTCCTCTAAGCCAGCATGTGTAGCTGCCAAACCAGGTGGTCATGCCCTTAACTTGCAGTCAGTACAAAGAAGAACTGCAGGCAACAGGATCGCAATGGGGATTAACACTGCTCCTCAATTGCCCAGCCAGTGTGGCTCAGTGGTTGAGCATTGACCCATGCACCAGGAGGTCTCTGGTTTGATTCCAGGTCAGGGCATATGCCGGAAACCGATCATTGTCCCACTAATAGATGTGGAAATGCTCTGAAAGGTTGGAGCTAATCACTCATTGTTTAGTTGAGACATTGGTAGTTGAAGCAGCCTCCACCTGTTACTCCTATGTAAATTTCTGTTATTGGAATTTCCTGCCTAAAGGTTATGGGCGTATCCCATAGTCTCAATAAAAGGGATTGCAAGGCCAGAGCAAGGGGTAGTCCTCCCACTAGAGGTGGGCTCCCGCCTGGCCCCCCAATATTTCCAAATTAACTCTTTTCCAAGTCTCTTTTCATTTGTGTGTGGCCTTCTCCAGAACCTGAACCCTGAACTGGAACCCTGAACCACGCGGGACGTGAAAGGGGTTCCCACAGGCATATGCCTGGGTTATGGGCTTGATCCCCGGTAAAGGGGTGTGCAGGAGACAGGCGATGGATGTTTCTCTCTCATCAATGTTTCTATCTCTCTCTCCCTCTCCCTTCCTCTCTCAGAAGTCAATAAAAACATATTTGGGGGGGAGGTGTGCAAAAAGACTACTCCTCAGTTAAGGACAGTTCTTGAAAGTATGTCACCATGCAAGTGCAGTTCCTGGATGGAGCCTCATTGCTGTGGTCAGTTGGGTCTGGCTGTCTGGGTGCAGGAAAACAGTTACATACATTTTCTGGAGAAAAATCAACAAAGTCTCAGAAATGTTCATAACCTTTGACACCAACCGGTCTTGAAAAATATCTGGGAAAGATCTTAAGGGAATAATCACCTTCAAGAACACAAGGTATTCATTGTCATGTTTAAATTGGCAAAAGAATAAAAAGGAAGACCCTAAGTACTCAGCAGTAGGGGATGGATTAAATAGAGTAGCCAACAGCCCCAGGATGGCTTACTCTGCCGTCTTTAAAGATGATACAGATGTGTATTTTTCTCATGTGAAAAAAATATTCCGATATTGTTAACAAAAGCAGGTGAGAAAACACCATGAGTCCTATTTTTGGAACTGAATAGGCATGTTAGTATGTATTATGTGTGCATTCTTAAAAGTCCGCAGGGGTGGTCGCTAGAATAACAACACCACGTAACATTTTTGAGCACTCCCTGTGGGGCAGGGCTGCGCACATGTGCTACCATTTAGTCCTCTCAGCACCCTCTGGGAGTGAGCATTCATCCTCTTCCCCCGGCGCAGGTAACTCGGGGACTGAGAGGAGTCGGTAAGGTGTCCCAGGTCATGCAGCTCCTAAGGGGCAGAACCCAGTCTGTGTGACTCGGAAGCCCGGGTTCATGACCCTGTTCCCACACAACCTTCGAGTCATAATAGTGGTTATATTGGGACAGTGAGTTTGTGAGTTATTTTATCATTTTTCTAAACAATGATTTTTAAACAAAGTTTGTCTTATGATAAATCTCACTACTCGTGTATTTAAAGAAATAAGTGTATTCCCACAAATGGATAGGTTGCGGAAATCAACTCAGGGAAATCTATGATGCTCATGGAGATGAATGAGTACCAGAGGCTACTGGGATTTTGAAAAACCGAAAAACCCCCACAAAAGCTCATTGAACTGATTTGTCAGGAACAGGGGAACACATAAGCCAGATCATTTGTCACTGCTGACATACACCATCTAGAAGCATGACTATTGTTTCCGTTGATGATGATAAAGTGCTTTCAGATCCAGCACTTATGATCCTCATAACAATCCTGTGAGGCAGGCAGAGAGGTATCTTATACCCCTTTCATAGATGAGGAGAAATGAGGCTTCGAAAGGGTAAGTGATATGTCCCAGATTCCATAGCCTGAAGTAACAAAGGCTGATTAATAGATATTTTTTGTATTGAAAATTCATGGGACTGAGAAATACCAAATTCAGGGTAGTTATTACCCCTAGGACAGAGGTGGATGGGATCGAGGTGCATTGCATGGGGGCTTCCGCAGTATATAGTATCTTATTTCTTTTAAAAATCTGGCCACATTTAATGAAACCGAGAAGTAGACATAGGAGTCTTTGTACAGATAGTTCCTGTAATGTTCTTTTTGTGTGAAATATTTCATAATAAAAATGTTAGCCCCGGCACCATGGCTCAGTGGTTGAGCGTCGACCTATGAACCAGGAGGTCACGGTTCCATTCCTGGTCAGGATACATGCCTGGGATGTGGGCTCCATCCCCAGGGGGGACCTGCAGGAGGCAGCTGATCAATGATTCTCTCTCATCATTGTTGTTTTTCTCCCTCTTCCTCCTCTCTTAAATCAATAATAAAAATGTATTAAAAAAAATTTAAAGTAAGAGATACATGCATAGAAGGAATGGCTGCATGGAAATACATCACAATGTTGGGGGTGCTGAGGGAGACTGAAATTATATGCAATACCCTCCATTTCCACATTTTTGTCAATGAGGATGCCATTACTTTTATAATAAAAAATCTACTAAAAATCTCTTCTATCAACTTATTTATTCATCATCTTGTAAAAATAGAACATTGGGACAAGAACACTGGAAACATTCAACAGCCAGATGTTGAATTCCATACTTGTTAAGGAAAATGGATTGGCTGTGAACTAAAAGTGTTAATTCTGAAGCAAAATGGCAGACTCGGCCTCCGGACCCTAGATCCAGACTGCCTGGTTTGAAAACTGGCTCCTCCCCTCCTTGAGTAGGTTTCTTGCTCTCTCTGTGCCTCCCATTTCCTCGTCTGTAAACTGAGCCTAATGATAATGAATACCTCCGAGTAATTATAAGGATGATATGAGTGAGTGCCAAGTGCCTAGAACAGGGCCTGGCACACAGCAAGCACTGTGTGTAAGCTTGTGCATAAAAGAACGAAACCAAGAGGAGAGGGGCGTGTGAAGGGCTGGGTGGGGGGTGGGGGGGGAGTGCTGGACTTTTAGGGGATCCTCACAATCCTTGCACTTTACAAGTTGGGACAGATTTTGTGGCTTCCTTTCAGAGATTAAGAAGAAAGAGCCCTGGCTGGTGTGGCTCAGTGGTAGAGCGCCAGCCTGCGCACTGAAGGGTCACGGGTTTGATTTCCAGGGAAGGGCATGTACCTGGGTTGCAGGTTCATTCCCCAGCCCCTGTCGACTGGGGCCCATGTGGGAGGCAACCAATCAATGTGTCTCTCTCACATCGCTGCTTCTCTCTCTCTCTCTTTCCCTCCCTTCCACTCTCTCTAAACATCCATGGGAAAAATATCCTCAGGTGAGGGTTTAAAAAAAGAAGAAGAAAGATATTATATGGCAGAGAACTTGTGAAAGCTCTTGGCCGCAGTCTGCTGACAAGGGAGTGACAAATGTAATGTCATTTCAACCCACATCATATAATGTGCCCATCCCCAGCCTGACCGTCACGGCCAACACTGTTCCAGGAATTAACTGGGGGGTCTCAGGCATGTCATGAGTCCAGTTCTTTAAGGTCAAGCTGCTTGTGTGACCTGCCCAGTTCCCTTTAGCCTGGTGGTTTGGTTTGTCCCTTCTGTGTCTGGCTTTTTCCCTTTTGATGAATCCATGAGACAAAAGCTTAGATGGCCCTCTCTGGGTTAAATTCTGAGGCGCCCTGGCTCCCAGGGACACTGAGCTGCTGGAGTTTTGGGGCTCAGGGACCGGATGGAGATCAACCTGCCGCCGGAAGCACCATCCGAGGACCTTGCAGAATCAAGCCTGCCTGGCCGTCTAACCCTTGCCCAAGATTTGAAATGACAGTTTCTACACACAGAGCGTTTTCCAAATCACTGCTACACTCCGTGATTACTTGCTGGCGTGTTCTCCTCCCAGCTTGGGAAATCTGAAAAGGAAGCCAGTGTTTGTCTTCTGGATGGTGAAATGCCTGCTTGCTCTTATCCCCCTGCTGGTGACATCCACGGGTCCGTCCCGGAGACTTCACTGAACACTCGCTGTGCAGCAAACCTGCTGCGACTCCAAACCGTGCCTGCACCCGAGTGTGGCCCAGGGCGGCACTCAGCCATCATGACCCAGCCTGGCCCAGTCTGTTGCCAAATGAGACCATTTGTCCTGTGGTGGAGTTCTCTGACACCATGCCTACCGTGACCTGCTTCTTTTGTACGTGTTAGCTTCCTGGCTGCTTCAAAACAACACCAGCAACAACAAAACCCCACAAAAAGCCATTGTTTTGAATTCTGTGCTTCCAAAGACATCGGCTAAGGACGTGTGCTCTCTTGACTGTGGGGATGTTATTTTTAGTCAAAATGTAGCCTCGAACGTGCTCTTCCCTCCCCACGCCACATCAGGTGCTGGTGGCTCCGAGATGGCCCAGCCTCCGCTGCGGGCGTCCCAGCTGCTGTGCACACGGAGGGTCACGGGGCGGACGTCGGCAGGCGGGTTTGGACCTGCAGGAAGGCTCTGAGCCAGATGGCTGCCTCTTGGGGGACCTGCAGCAGCCTCAGCCCAGCAGGGGGCGGAGAGGCATGGGAGGGAGGCTGGAGGCCTTTCTCAGGCAGACGGATCCCAAAGGTGTCCGTGCTGCTCAGGAACCGTAAATGTGTGTGTATAGCACGTATGTGGCCGCCTCCGTGCCAGCGAGGCCGCTCCCAGACCGTGGGGCACTGCTGCCATCCTCCAGGCTCAGTGTCCGCTCCTCTGGGTCATCCGTGCCCTTCACCAGCCGCCGGCTGCCACTCCAGGGCACAGTGTTCTCACCGGATAAAGCCACTGGGTGCGTGCCACCTCAGCCCCTTGCGTGATGGCCGGATGTTGCAAAAGAAGCCTTCCCAAGCCAGGCCTGTAGGAGGGGCTTGGCAGGGGGGCTGGCCGGGGCTGGCCAGGCAATCCCCACGTCCTGGCATCGATGTGGGGCGCTGCCTTGGCCCCCAGGAGCGCTGTTTGTGGTGATTCACCTCTGTTTCCCAGGAAGGTTGTTATTTTGGGCCCCAGTGTTTTAAGATTGTGCCTAGATTCCCTCCCATCAGCAGCTGAGGCACGGGCCCCCCTGTCAGGCATGTGAAAGGACAGAGGGTCAGGCCACGTGTCCTGAAGACCCAGAGCTGGGTATGCAGAGAAGGCCATTGGCTCCGGGGAGAGTGCGGTGGCCATGGAAGGAACGCTGCCCTCACCCGGGGGCTGGTGTCCCCCAGGAGCCAACTCCAGGCAACCTGGCCTCTGAGGCCTCCTGAGCCCCATGCTCTCAGCAGCCAGCGGAGGGGAGAGGGCAGCAGGGGCTCCCCTGTGCCCCTGCAGCACAGGTGGAGGGGCTGCCCTGCCTTGCTCCCACCCGAGGGGCCCTTGGCAGGGACTGTGCTGGCTGAGGCCTGGTGTGCAGCTGAGTCCAGTGGGTTGAGCGGGAGCAGACGAGGGCACCCCTGTAATCTGCAGGAGCCAGGTGGGCGCCTCCCCTCTGCCGGCGCCTCTGCTGCTGATAAGCCTGCCCCAGGGCCTCAGAGGCCCCAGGCGCCCGCAGAGCAGCGGTGCCACCCGCAGCCCCAGCTGTTCCTCCAGCAAAGCGCACCTGACCCTCGAGGGATCCTGGTGAGGGACCAACCGGCATGCCCTGCCCGATGGGCCGCTGCAAAGTGAGTTCTCAGCAGCTGCTGCGAGGGGGCGGGTGGGGCCCGGGAAAGGTGAGGAGCCAGGCTGCGCTCCCTCCCTCCCCACCCTCCTGGGGATGGGGATGTGACAGTGTGTGACCCAGGGCGGCTCTGTGCCTTATAATTACGTCTGGACTCACTCGCGCTGTCGCTGAAGGCCGCTGTGGCCTCTGCTTGACTCGGTTAGTCCAGCTCGTCCCGTTTACAGCACAAGATTTGCTGTCAGATTGAGTCCCACCTCCCTGGGTCTCTGCGTCATGCTCTCTCTGTATTAAAGGTTGGGAAGAACTGCCTTTGGATTATAGTCTTTCAGTTCATCTATTGAGATTCTGGAAGTTCCTTTTGACTACGGAGCAATGTATTTTTGAGGTGTGTTATCACAGCCCTGAAGGAGAATAAGGGTACCTGTGAGGGTGGGCTGCTCTGCTGGGGGGGGGGGGGGCCCTGGGTCACCCCCATTTGGAAGGAGGCTTGCGTGTTTCCTCAAAGACCCACAAAAGCCAGCCACCTCGCTGTCACACCTTCTCCATTCCTGAAACATAGGATTTTGGGGTTTATGTTGCTAACTAACTAGAGGAAGGAAAGTCTAAGGCAGAAGGGCAAAGAGCATCGGCGTGGCTGTGGGAGATAGGGTCTGATGGATATTTTTATAGTGATAGTGGAGTGCCACAGAGGGCTACGGGTGCCCGCACCCCTCCCTGCGATGATAGCACGTATCACTGTCTAGCAGCACCTGGCTGTGCTATTTTTAAAGTGTCCGGTGCCAGGGAGAGGCTCAGGGTCTTGGTGGTAGATTCAGAGACCAGAGTTGGACCCCAGGCCACATGCTCAGAGGGACCCTCGTATAGTGGCCAGAATGTACTCTACCACTTGTCTGAAAGTCTTTGGGTGTCAGGATGCAACGTTAAGTGGGAATTTCTTTTCAGTGGTTTGGCATCTTTGAAATTTGTCTTCCTGATGATTTATTTTCTTCCCAGGAAGGGGGAGGGTCTGTGGGGGAACCGGGGTCTCCTGCTTTTAGTTCCCAGCAGTGCGAGCCAGGTTCCATTCATCTGCGTCTTTTCTTTCCACGGGACAACCCCAGGCCGCAGCTGCGTGCTCAGTCTCAGAGGCTGCTCATGACAGATCTCAGAATGCAGGGGAGTGACTGAGCGGGGCAGGGACCCAGGGGCTGGCTCCAGACCCGAATGCAAGCCCAGCATTTTGCAGGAATAAAGAATGGCTTATGAACAAAATATTTTAAATTCCCATGATTACTTTCACCAACCAAATAGCTGTGGGACAGCCGCTTTGTACGGTCTCCGTGCTTTTTAAATCTGGGAACTGGGTCTGTTGTGAGGCTGAATCTGAAAGCATTAGAAAAGGAGACGAAAGCCTTCAGGGTTGTTTTCATAAACAGGGTCATATAAGCTCAGCTGACCCTTAACTTCTGGGGTCAGTTGTAATTCGTTTTTAAACTCAGATTCCACTCCTCACCCCTGTTTAATTTGGCCAGTGGCTACAATGTCAGCTGACTTACTTTGAGTTTAATCTAAGCAAAGCGTATTTAGAAAGGTGGGTTTTGTTGTTGCTAAAAAAAATAAAAGAGAGGAAGTCAGAAAGATAACAGAGTGCTTTCTAAAGGTAAACTAACACTCCAGGTCTGCTAACACTTAACAAACGTTTGCCACGTCCCTGCTGTGTCGGGTCCCATTGTGGGCACTGGAAATAGAGCAGTGTGAACCGAGACACAGGTCCCTGCTCTGTGGAGCTCACATTCCAGCAGGACCAGGAGACAGGCTCAACACAAAATGCACGCGCACTCATTTACTAAAGATGAGAAGTGCTATGGGCCGGGAGCAGGCAGGGGAGAGGAAGTGGAGTGAGTTGTGCAGTGTAAGCAAGGCACTCCGGGAAAGCCTCAGTGCCGTGTGCTTTGGCTGTTACGTTGCCAAGTTGGATTCTGCATGACCATTCCTCAGGATGAAAACTTGATGTCAAGAATCGTAAACACTAAACTTGGTTGATTATCAGAAGCTACAGATTTCTCAGTGACATCATCACCGTGGAGATGGATTACCTTTCACATCCAACAGGATCCCTGATGCTCACCTATGCTGCCCACGTCAGACGCTTACGGTATTGGGTCAGCAGCTGCTTTTCTTTCTGGCTGGCCCAACCTGCTGGATGGTATCTTAGTCAGGCCTCTGTCCTTTGGGTGGCCAGGACTTCGTATATCAAACTGCTGATGAATGTATTTGTCCGTTATGGTTTTGGTAGGAAACTTTTATAAGATGGCTTGTTGAATGTGTTATGGGCACTGACGAAACATGACGATATTGGTTAGCAGCATTCTTAAAGATAAAGAGTATTGCTTTTCAAAGCTCCTTAAAAATAAAACATTGAGCAAAAACGTGAAGGAGGGGAGGGAGAGAGCCATGCGTAGATAGCTCTGGAGGAAATAGCACATGCAAAGGTCCTGGTGCTGTGGGAAGAACCAGGAGGCCAGTGTGGCTGGAGCAGAGGGAGGAGGACATCGTGGGAGGGGGTGAGGTCAGAGGGAGAGACTGGGGAGGGGGCAGGGGGCAGAACATGTAAGTCCTTGCACAGCATTGTAAAGACATCACTTCTACCCTGAGCAAGACCAGAAGCATTAGATGGTCAGGAGGTTAGACAGATGGTATGCTTTGACTTCTCCCTGTATCTGTGACTTCCAAATGCCTTTGAAACCAAACTCCCCACCACAGGCTACCAAACAGAATGACCTACTGTAGTGTGGCAAGTGGAGTTATCCCTGAACTCTGCTGGTGTCGAGGTTCTCAGCCTTCTTTCCTCTGGGATACACAGCCTACTTGTTGACACAGGTAACCACGCTATATTTCACGGCCCTCCCCAGGTATTGATAATCCCCTTCTCCCTTGCACTTTCCAATTTAATGAGAAAATTAATAACGCCACAGGTGCTCTTTACTTAAAAAATTACCATGGGTAGAATTAAAAAGGAAGTGGCAGCCACTATCAAGTCACAATTAGCATGCAGTATGGTAATTTGTAATCACAGCTGCTGACAACCCTTGGTGGTTTTCCTTGGACCTTGGCCTACAGCACAGCTCTGGAGCTGTGGTTCTGGAACGCTAGCTATTGAGAAGGCGTATCCGTTATAAGCATGGCAAGGCAGAGTGGCCACGGAGGGGAACCTTGAATTTGCTCTTAGTTTTAAAGGTAGCAATTGTCTTCCCACACGTGGTCTGGCTTTCTAGGATCCTTTCTTTAAAAAAAATTTTTTTTAATTGATTTCAGAGTGGGAGAGAGAGATAGAAACATCAATGATGAGAGAGAATCATTGATCGGCTGCCTCCTGCATGCCCCCTCCTGGGGATCGAGCCCGAAACCCGGGCATGTGCCCTGACTTGGAATTGAACCGTGACCTCCTGGTTCATAGGTTGCTCAACCACAGAGCTACACCAGCCGGGCTAGGATCCCTCCTTTATGGACAATCAAGGAGATTTGTAGAAAGGCACATCTCCCCGTGTCAGAGCCCTGCTTTAAGTCTTCAGCGGCCTCACATTGCTCTTAGGATAGGGTCCGGACTCCATACGTGATCCCTCCTGCCCTGGCCTGCCCACCATTCCTGCCCTGCTTCCTCCTCCTGCTCGCTCGAGAATTGCTCCCGACACGTGCACACCTGTCAGTTCCTTCAACAGGCCGTGCTTGGACAGTTTTATGTTTGTGAGCTCCACATCTGGGTGCTTGTGCTTGTCTTGTTCATGATTGTATCCTTGGCCTGCTGCTTGGCACATTGTAGGTGCTCATTAAATATCACGAATGAACCACAGATTACTTGCAAAGCACCTCACGGCTGACGACTGCACTCTAGTTTGGTCACAAATGTGCAATTAAAAATCGAGGCTGTAGTGGTTTACGAGTATGCCTTTTTAGATACTCTGCTCTTGGATTTTGTTTTCAATCCACAGGATCATTTCTCCTTCTTCGGAACTCTCCTGGCACTTTACTGGAACTTCCCTTAAGGTGCTTCTCATTTTCTACCCCTTGACATTTATTTACACACGTCATCCCCTGCAAGCTGGGGGTGGCAGCCCCTAGCTGACTCATCTTTGACTCACTTTTCCTATTTCCTCGCCGCTCCCCTCCGGCATCGATCAAGGTCTTGAACATGGGGCTGAAAAACTAGATTTGTTAAATGAAGTCATTTCAAACAAATGGATGAGTCTGAGCTCTTGCTTCCCTTTATTTGAGTGTTGCCTGCGTGTTAGGAATGGATTGGGTTGTTTATTTGGAAAATAACTCTCCAGCAGACCCTGTGCAGAGGTCAGGGGTCCCAGCCCGGTGTCCCAGCTGGCCCAGCCCGGTGTCTGACCGCAGGGCCAGGCTCGGAGTTCTGTCATCATTGTCTGACAGGCAGAGACAACCAATTAGAGACATGACATTGTCTGCTCCCCTGCCTCCCGCTCACCTTGACCACCCATGCCCTCTGTGGCTGATTTTTCTCCTGATTTTCCAGTCACAGCCCTGCAAGGAAGGAAAGCCAGTTAGTGGAGGAGGGGACCCACGGGTAGTGGGCCTGACCCACCAGCTCCTGAAATCTAGGCCCCTGGAGTGGGAGAGGGTCGGGGAATGGAGAAGGGGTGGATTGCTTCGGAAAGTTTGTTTATGGACAGATTAGAAAAAGAAGAACAAGCAAACCTCCCCGGCACCAGCCCTTCTCCCCCACCCAGGGCTGGAGCGCAGGAAGCTGCCGGCACCGGTGCCACCAGGAGACTGAGAAGGCAGCGGGGAGCCTGTCTGACCCTCCCTGGGATGATGCTGGTCAGAATACTGCTCTGTCCTTCCACGAGTGGATTGAGAAGCAATCTTTTGTAAGAAAGAACACCTACCTGGTTTCAATTTCCTTCCCAAAGCGAGTGCCTATAAAAGCTGAAAAGGAGCTGGCCTGGGGCCAGTCCTGCTGGTTCTCCGATGGCTCAGCGTGGATCAAGGCAGCCGATGGCTGCAGACAATGGAGCAGGTTCCAGCTGCTCAAAAAACCGGTTCCAGGCCCCACTCCCTTCCCACCCTGGCAACCTCACCTCCCAGTGTGGTGGGGTGGGTCCGGTGACAGTGCAAACCTGAGCTGTGGGTTTTCTCCAAGGGGAGGGCATGGCTAGGGGTGTCATTTTTAAGTCTCTCCAGGGCTGGCTAATGCTTCAGTCTATCAGTGTGACTTGAAGGTACCGGCAGACTACCCTAGTCCTCCAACACCGTCACCACCGATCTCCTGGGAAGCCTGAAGTTCCATCATTAGCTATTATTCCTTAGGCTCTTCAAGGGGTTTTGATCTCTAAAAAATCTTCTATTGCATGCATACATTCAAGCCTTTATAATCGGATCTTGAGTCATACAGATGCAAGGAACTAATTCTTTTTTCTATTAAAGCATAGTTGACATACAGTATTATATTAGCTCTAGGTATACAACAGAGTGATTCAACATTTATATACCAAATGAAGTGATCACCACAATAAGTTTAATAACCATCTGTCACTGTACAAAGTTATTGCCATATTTTTGGCTCTATTCCCTATGCTGTATATCACATCCCAGGGACTTACTGATTTTGTAACTGGAAATTTGTACCTCTTATTCGCCTACACGGTTTTTGCCCATTTCCCCACCTGCCTCCCTCTGGCAGCCATCAGTTTGTTTTCTATATCAATGAGTCTGTTCCTGTTTTGTTTTGTTTTTTAGATTCCACCTGTAAGTGAAACCATATGGTATTGTATTGTTCCTTCACTGTCTGGCTTACTTCACTGAGCATAATACTTTCTGGGTCCATCCATATGGTTTCAAATGGCAAGGTTTTATTTTTTTATGACTGAGTAATATTTCGCCGTACACGTATAGCACATCTTCTTTACCCAGTCATCTGTTGATGGACACCTGTGTCGCTTCCATATCTTGGCTGTCATAAGTACTGCAATGAGCATAGAGGTACATATATCTTTCTGAATTTGTGTTTTCGTTTTCTTCAGATAGATACCCAGAAGTAGAATTGCTGGGTCATATAGAAGTTCTGTTTTTAATATTGTGAGGTACCTCCATACTGTTTTCCATAGTGGCTGTACCAATTTGCAACCCCACCAGCAGTGCACGAGGGTTCCCTTTTCTCCACATCCTTGCCAGCATTTATTGTTGGAGTTTTTTGATAACAGGCATTCCAACAGGTAAGAGGTGAAAACTCATTATGGTTTTGATTTGCATTTCCTGATGATTAGTGATGTTGAGCATCTTTTTCATATGTCTGTTGGCCTCTGTATGTCTTCTTTGAAGAAATATTTATTGAGGTGGTATGCCAATTTTTAAATTGGATTGCTTGGGTTTTTTGATGCTTGTAGTGTGAATCTTCCTTTCTTCATGTACTGGTTGTACTGAAATTATGATCTTACTTGCCTTTCTCCCCACTAGTCTGTACCCCAATACCCAAACTGCACAGTGCAGGTGGACTCGCCCGAGAGCACTAAGGACCAACCATCTGACTGCAGTGGTCCAGCCCCTGGGCTCTGCAGCCAGACCACCTAGGTTTGAATCCCTGCTCTACCACTTTCTATTTTTTTTTTAATAAATCTTTATTCAGATTATTACAATTGTTTCTCCTTTTCCCCCCCATAGCTCCCCTCCACCCGGTTCCCACCCCATCTTCTGCCCTTACCTCCCCCGCACTGTCCTCATCCATAGGTGTATGATTTTTGTCCAGTCTCTTCCCCTTTCCCCCTGAGAATTATCAGTCCACTCCCTTTCTATGCCCCTGATTCTATTATATTCACCAGATTATTCTGTTCCTCAGGTTTTTAATTCACTTGATTTTTAGGTTCACTTGTTGATAGATATGTATTTGTTGTTCGTAATTTTTATCTTTACCTTTGTCTTCTTCTTCCTCTTCTTTGAGAATACCTTTCAGCATTTTATATAATACTGGTTTGGTGGTGATGAACTCCTTTAGCTTTTTCTTACCTGTGAAGCTCTTTATCTGCCCTTCAATTCTGAATGATAGCTTTGCTGGGTAGAGTAATCTTGGTTGTAGGTTCTTGCTATTCATCACATTGAAAATTTCTTGCCACTCCCATCTGGCCTGCATAGTTTCTGTTGAGAAATCAGCTGACAGTCGTATGGGTGCTCCCTTGTAGGTAACTAACTGTTTTTCTCTTGCTGCTTTTAATATTCTCTCTTTGTCTTTTGCTCTTGGCATTTTAATTATGATGTGTCTTGGTGTGGTCCTCTTTGGATTCCTTTTGTTTGGGGTTCTGTGCGCTTCCTGGACTTGTAAGTCTATTTCTTTCACCAGGTGGGGAAAGTTTTCTGTCATTATTTCTTCCAATAGGTTTTCAGTATCTTGCTCTCTCTCTTCTTCTGGCACCCCCATAATTCTGATGTTGGTATGCTTGAAGTTGTCCCAGAGTCTTCTTACACTATCTTCAACTTTTTGGATTTTTTTTTTGCTTTTTTCTTTTTCTTTTTCTTTTTTTTTTTTTTTCTTTTTTTCAAATTTTTATTAAGGTATTATATGTGTACATATCTTACCATTGCCCCCCCCACCCCACTCCCATACCTGCCCTTACCCCCCAATGTTTTGCATCCGTTGGTTACTCTTATATGCATGCATACAAGTCCTTCAGTTGATCTCTTATTTCCCCCGCTTGCTTTTTCAGTTGAGTGTTTTTTGCTTCTTTGTATTTCAATTTTTTGACTTGATTCTTGTGTTCCTCTAGTCTGTTTTTGGGTCTCTGTGTAATACTTTTTATTTCAGTCAGTGTATGTTTAATTTCTAGTTGGTCCTTTTTCATATCTTCGAGGGTCTTGTTATATTTATCGGCCTTTTCTAGGATATTCTTGAAAAGCCTTATAACCGTGGTTTTGAATTCTATATCCAGTCATTTGTTTTCCTCCATTTCTTTCGTTTGTGATCTGTTTCTTTGACGCCGCATTTTCACTGCTTCCCTGAGTTGGTAGGGTGGATTTGTGTGCTAGGTTTCCTATATGGCCCAGTGGGTTGGCCTCCCCAGTTTACCTGAGGTGGATACTCTTGGTGCACCCCTTTGTGGACTGTGTGTACAGCCTTGTTGTAGTTAAGTCTTGATTGTTGTTGGTATCACTGGGAGGAATTGACCTCCAGGCCAGTTGGCTGTAAGGATCAGCTGTGTCTATGCTGGGAGAAGTTCGGTGCTGGAGACAGCCTTATAGGATTAGACTTGCCAAATTGCAATAGCCTCTGTGCTCAGCTTGGATGGGGTGGAGTCTCAGGGTGGAGCAGACAGTCTTGGCTTCCAGTCAGCCCTGCCCTTGCGCGCACATGCGCGCCTTCAGACCTCTGCCTTCCCCGGCTCCCGAGTCTCCGCCCGAGAGTCCAGATTCCCCCCACAAGAGCATGGGTCCCCAGGGGCTCGCCTGGAACTGGGGTTCAGTGCAGTCAGAACTGGGGCTCAGTGCCGTCAGGAGCTTCTGACTCCCTTCCACTAGGGAAAGCCTGTGGCAACCTCCGCAGCCTTTGTGTGCACTGGCACGCGTGCGCTTCAGACCTCTGCCTTCCCTGGCTCCCGAGTCTCCACCCGAGAGTCCAGATTCCCCCCGTAAGAGCGTGGGTCCCCAGGGGTTCGCCTGGAACTGGGGTTCAGCGCAGTCAGAACTGGGGTTCAGTGCTGTCGGGGGCTTCCTTCCCCCTTCCGCCAGAGAAAGTCAGCCAGGCTCTCAGCCGCCCTTCCCTCTGCGCGCACAAAGCCCCTTTGCCGTACCTCCAATTCTCTGTGAGCTTTTCTCTTTCCTTCTAGTTGTAGAATTTTCACTTAGCCAGCTTTCCTGTGGTTCTGGATGGTGTCCGTTCTTTTAGTTGTAGTTTTGAAATTGTTGTGCGAGGCAGCAGTTTAGGTGTTTTACCTATGCCGCCATCTTGGTTTGGCAAGGGAGTCTCTACCACTTTCTAGATGGCGCTGGTGGGCCAGCTGTACACCCTCCCCATCCTCCCATGTCCTCATCTGTAAACTGGGGACAATGTGAATGCCCTAGAGTTGTTGTGAGGCATATGCGAGATTGGAGCCTGACATATCAGGAAATGTTGGTTATGATAATATTTTGAAATCACACATTCTTCTCTGGGTCAATAACTTTAAACATTCTAAGAAATTTAAAAAATATCTTCCTACCTTCAACATAGCTTCAGTTCAGGTAAGGGCTACATTAGTGGGAGACTGGAATGGGGAAATATTAATTCTGCTTTTCAGTTGAACAAGGGTGCTTATCAGGGGAGCTTCATAGAGGAAGATAACTTTGAATGGGCCTTGAAGAACCAGTCGAATTTTTCAAAGCAGAAGTTGGGAAGGGGCTGGCTGCACAGGACACATGATCAGAAGGATGCAAAGTGTAGAAGTGCCTCGCGTGCCCGGGGAAGGTGCATGATCCAGGCATTTGGGGACAGGTGGGTGGTGGACAGCGGGGGAGGTGAGGATGAGGAGGTAGGCAGGGGCTAGCTTGTGAAAGATTCTGCATGTCAGCTCAAGATTTTGGACTTTATTCTAAAGGTGTTGAGGAGCCAGCAAGGGTTGAGTAGGGAAGTGTAATGATCAGAAGCTCACTTTGTCAGGGTTGAAGAAGAGGGTTCATTGGAGGGGCAGGGAGTCAAAACCAGATAGGAAAATGTGATGGCTGTCCAGGTGAAAAGTGAGGAGGACCCAGTTAAGGGGAATGGCAGACAGTTAATATTATTGAGTAGCTACTGTGTACCTGCCATGATGCTGTGTGATTTATACACCTCAGCTGCTTTAGTGCTCACAGCAGCCACCTGGGGACAACCACCCATGTTATAGGTGAGGAGACTGAGTCTGATGCCATCAGGAAGAGTGAGGAAATCAGGTTGCTGTCTGAGGGTATTGACAAACTGTTCATAATGGAGCCCCTGTGGCCTGGGATCTGGTCCCAGCTTGAAGTCCCCATAACTTGATTTTGAGGCACAACCAGAGGACAGCAGGTTTGGGAATGGACTTAATGCGAATCCCACTCACAGAAACTGGTGTTGACACCAGCCTGTCAACTTCACGATGAAAAATACAACTTCTCTGGTTTTCTCGGGGGTTTTGTGTTCTTGTTCACTTGTGTTCTCTGGCCACCGAATTCTGTCCCATTAAGAAAATCTAGCCCTAGCCCATTTGGCTCAGTGGTTGGAGTATCAGCCCTTGTACTGAAGTTCGATTCCTGGTCAGGGGCATGCAACCTGGGTTGCAGGCTGGTTCCCGGGCTGAGTCGGGGTGTGTGCAGGAGGCAACCAATCAATGTGTCTCTTTCACATTGATGTTTTTTTCTCTCTCCCCCTTCCCTCCCTTCCACTTTCTCTGAAAATCAATCTATATATATAAAAGCCTAAGCGACCATTATGACCGGATGACCGGCCGGTAGCTATGATGCACACTGACCACCAGGGGGCAGATGCTCAGTGCAGGAGCTGGTAGTCAGTGTGCTCCCACAGCCAACCTCCCGCGGCCGGCCAACCTCCTGCGGTCCCTCCCCCCAATCGCCCGATCAGGACTGGGTGAGACGGCCCTGATCGCCCTGATCACTGGCCAGGCCAAGGGACCCCACCTTTGCATGAATTCGTGCACCAGTCCTCTAGTAGTAAAAATAATATCCTTGGGTGAGGAGTAACAAACACACACATAAAAGAAAATCTAAATGGCAAGTCAGTTATAACAGTGTTCTGGGAAATGTGCAATCAGAGAAGAAGGGGGCGAGACTCTTGAAGAATATGTCATCAAGATGGTGGTGAGGCCTGATGAACCATTCATGCCCCACAGCCGAGAGCATTGCATTTGTTACAAATTGCTGATTAAACAACATTGGAATAGAACATGAATCCCGTTGCCCGTGCCAGCGCCAGTCTGGTTGGTAGCAGCTGCCTGGGATGCTGTGATGAGAAAGATTCTGGAGCCACTTTTAGGCCTGTGGGCAAGAGCGTGTGATAAAGCAGCAGCCGCTGCCAGGCGCCCGTCTGGGGGTGTTGGTGTAGTAGTGGGAGTGCTTCAGTATGTGTTGATTTTGTGGGGTACCTCTCAGGAGGTAATATTATGTCGCAGATTTCAAGTTTCTTATCTGTCCTAGCTACCACTATCAGGTTCTGGGGCGTTAAATTCGGGTCGGAGAGCCGGGAATTGGCCGCATCTACATTCAGACGTGGGCAATGGCAGTAGCGGTCTTTTCATTGCCAAGTGTGTGCGGATTGCCATTCAGCATCACCTGTTAGAATAGAGCTTTACAGCCCAACTTCCTCAAACTTTTGATAGAATCAAAACAAACCATGACTGTTGGCTCCAGGCTGAGCCTTCCCTCCACCTTCATCCTTCAGTGGCAATCCAAATGCGACCCATGCTTTGGGCCAGAAAAAGCCCCACCATTCTCCTTAGCTTACAGCTTCCCCCATCCTCTGGTTTCCTTAAGCTGTGGTCCTAGTAGTTGATCCATCTCTACTTTGGGGCACTAAATGACTACTGTGGAGGTAAAAAAGTAAGTGATTATTGAATACTATCTGTGACTCGTGTGTGTGTGTGTGTGTGTGTGTATAAATGTGTCAAGGTTGTTGCAATGGGTGATCAATTAAGTGGAACCTGTTCCATTACTACCTTTTTTCTTCTCTTTATAGATCCCTCATAGAAACTGCCTTCTATTAGAATTGCAGTCTCTCAGATTTGGTTAAAAAAAACATTTGCAGCTGGAGTGATGAACTGACAAATTCTGTTTCCTTCTGAATTGTCTTTCCATGGGGTTTTGAAATGTCCTTGTGTCTCCATCTGAAAAATGCAAATATAATAGCACTTGGCACTGACAACCCCAAAGAAGTTGGATGTCAAGTGCTGAGTTAGTATTAGCAGGTTGTTGTGAATGTGTCAGGCACCAGTGTGTAAAGCGGATGGGAGGGAGCCTGCATGTGGTGATTTGGAGGTGGATGCTGAATGGTCCAGGCGAAAAGTAATGAAGATTCAGTGTAAGGTATTAGCATTAAGTGGAAAGCAGTGAGTGTGAGAGATCACGTAAGGAAAGGGGAAATGTGAGAGCCCTCACTCACACTCCTGAGCCTGTGTCAGGCCCTGTTCTCACAACCGTACAGGTGCTCACTCATGTAATCCCTGTAATGGCCCTATGAGGCCATTGCATGTTGCAGATAAGGCAACTGAGGCACAGAGAGATTTTTTTAATTTGCGCAAAGCTACGTAGCTAGTGAGAGGTCGATCTGGGATATGAAGCCTGGAAAGTCTAGCTTCTTACCTAGTACCTTATTCCACTTTCATATAAGTGGTAGAAACAGAAGACTCAGGAAGAGAAGCAGGGGTTGGTGAGGGCTGGCACCACTCCTCCAGGTCACACTGTGGCTTTTCACATCGACTCCTGGAAGCCCACTGCCCAAATGCTCCACTCTAGGGGTGCAAGTATTTGGCCCTGTGGCATGATCCTGGCAGGCCGCCTTTGGCCCTTCATATCACCCACAGTGCTCATTCCCTCAACAAAGTTTTATTGGACGCACTATGCATGGTTGCTCTTCCCTGTGCTTTAAAAACCCAAAGCGGAATGCCCTCAATTAGTATATATGCATCTGAACCTACAACAGATGCATGACAGGATATTTGCTTAATGTGCAAAAGCTTTACCATGGGGTTTCTTTAAGTAGCTGGCTTCCAAGTGCCTAGGAAAATTGTTATACATAAAAGCTTCTGTGGAAGGAAAAAAATATATACTTTATCTGAATAGATTCAGATACACTGTATGTGCTAAAAGTATTTCCAACTTTCTCCTTGTCTTTCATATTTGTCAGTGAAGTTAATGACAAACATCAGTCACCTAAAAAAAATCCCTGTGGTAGGTGGTAGCACTGCATTCATTGTATTACAGGCATGCCGAAGAGATGAAATGCAATAAATGAAAGTTCACATGTACAAAACAGGGACATTATGGAATTGGTTATTTATATCCCCCAAAGATGTTTTGCTTTAAGAAGGAATTTACTAACTACAGTGGCTAGTGCAATAGAATTCTTTGTTCGAATGTTATTAGATCCTGGATGTCAAGGAGATGGGGGAAGGCGGGGTGGGGGTAAGGTAAAAGAGAGTGGTGTTGGGAAATATAATGAAGTGTTAGGAGGCTTAGCTAGCTGGAGGTCAGTCAGAGTGAAAATGATCAGCCTTTCCTGAAATTGTGTTATGTGGGGGAAATAGAGTCTTCAAGTCAAATATCACAGAAGCATATTGGCATAAACTCCACTAATCAGGTTCTCCCCACGACTGCTCAGAGCTCTAATATGCTCCCTTGTTTTGAGACTCTCTAAGGATAAAGTTTGTATTTCCCACATTTATGTGTCTAGTGCAACCTTTGGGGTGGCATCGCCCAGGGCTGGTGCTCCTGGGAACACACTTTGGGAAATGTAGTATCAGGCTACTTAGAGAAGATGGTGTTCCGATTTCATTTCAGGAGAGACCTTAGTAATCAGAGCACATATGTAGGCAGAAAACCACCAAGGAAAAGGGTCTGGAATCGTGGCTGGAGGAAACCTTGAAGGAACAAGGAAGAGAAGCCAGACTAAAGAGGCTGAAAGAAAGTCCCTGATTGTCACCAGGATGCCACTGGCAAGAGCAGAGACTCACCCCATGGGTTTCCAAGGTCAGCACCAGGTAAAGGGTCAGGCAGACAGCCTGTGAAATCGGATTGCAATTTTATATGAGAAAGAACTTTCCAACAATTAGAATTCTCCAAAGATGAGAGCATCTGATCAGAGTCCTGTCAAGCATTTCCGAGGAAGGCTATAATTGCATGGACCAGGAGTAGGACTTAGATGACCTTGGAAATGACAACCTTGAATGACATGATTATAAGATACACAACTCAAAGAGGAAGTGGGGTTTGGCTGGCATAAACCGCATGGGCTGCATTCACTTTGGTGCTAAGGGTTGACTTACCTAACTGTCTTCTACTTTCTTTCTCCTCCCGAGTCTGTGGGGCCTGGATAGTTTGCATGGGTGGTTTAACAGCTCTCTGTGGAAATGAGAGAATAATTTAATCAGGGGGAATGGGTTTTGGATGAGGAAAAGAGCTTTTTCTGTTGTGGATATTTTAGGAATGCCTATACTGTGTAATATACAGTAGTTAGAAATCTTGGGTCTTTCTGATCAGCTGGTGTCTAATGATCAAGTCAATGAAATACTTGAAATTTTATCATCTGCATAAGATGGAATTCTTTCATCCAATTTGGGATCCAGATGTGCACCTTGTTTACTTAGATTTGTGTAGGTGATTAGGGAGACCCTTACTCCAAATGTGTAAGCTGAAATAAAAATTAATTTATGCAGTGTACTACCTATATCTTGATCCATGTAAAATGCTTAATGTTTAATTCACCAAGCATCCAAGACCATCTGAAATGGTTCTCAATAGGAGGCGCCTTTCCCGCAGGGGTGTGGGGAAATGCCCCGGGGGCAAGGATGGCTTGAGAGATATTTAGGGACAGGCCTACTCGATACAGAACTGACTCACTCAGTATGATGCCCCCACTGGGAGGTAAGATCTCATTTTGTGGAGGGGGAGACTGGGGAGCAGAATGGTTAGGTGACTTGCTTGCTATCACTCCCTGGTTAGTGGTAAACAGATAAAGGAGACACATGAAGGGGTGACGTTGGGGTGCCTGAAGGATAGCAGCGTTGCTCTCCCAATTTGAAATACCCACCCAAGGAATGCCAGGCACAACCTCACCCAACACAGATGGGCTTCTCTACAGCATGCCAATTTCTTTTTGGCCCTGTGTCTTGGCCTTGAGATTTGCATGTTTGATTTAACAGCTCTCTATGGAAATATTTCTTCTTCCATCAGCTGCTCCATGAAGGGGTAGACTTTCCCAGAACTGGGGAGGGATGGGGGACTGGGGGACAATTTGGAAATAAAGGGGGAAGTAAGGTTGGAAATGCGGTGAGATCAGATCTTGAGCACCCCGGGCTCAGAGAGCCTGGAAAGGAGGGTCCACTCCATGATCACTAGGGTGTGGTACCCACAAAGAAGGCACGTGGCACATCTGCTGGGTGGGGTGCTCATGTGGCACCGCCGTATGGGTGTCTCTTGGATTGCACAACATTCTGTCCCTCCAGGTAGGGAAGAGCCACTAGGCAGGGGGTCCTTTCTGTGGGTTTATGGACAGTCCAAAGCTTGCGGACTGCCTAGGAAAGCTGCAGAGGACAGGGCAAGGTGGAGGTGGCCAAGGAGATTTGGGATGAGGTTCAAGGCCACAGTCACCAACAAAACCTCGGGCTGTTTTTCATCTCTTCTCTCCAGCCTTCCGAATGGAGGCCCCAGTTAAAACAGAAAGTGGTACTTTTTTCCCCGGAGAGGGAGACATCCCACAAATATAGAAGAACAGGGCAGAGATGCTTCTCTTTAGCATTTCCCATTAGGGCTTTTCCAATTTCTTAGTGTGATGCTATAAGAAGTTAAATGCCAGCCCCGCCGGTGTGGCTCAGTGGTTGAGCATAAACCCATGAACCAGGAGGTCACAGTTTGATTCCTGGTCTGGGCACATGCTCGTGTTGTGGGCACGATCCCCAGTGTGGGGTGTGCAGGAGGCAGCCAATCAATGACTCTCTCATCATTGATGTTTCTCTCTCTCTCTCCCCCTCTCCCTTCCTCTCTGAAATCAATCAAAATATACACACAGAAAAAAAGAAGTTAAATGCCAGACCACTTTTGATTTTGTGTGTGTTATATTCTCTCCCCATTCACAGCCCTCCCTCCTCTACCCCCACTGACAGGTAAACTATAATACATTGATCTACAGGAAAGAGTGAATCCAGCAGCCCTCAAACCAATCCTCAGCGCCTGGAGTCTAACACCCTTGACCCACTGTTTGTCTCAATGTCTGAAGTTGCCCTGACAGTGATGATCCACACGCACACCCAGGCGCATATACACGAACATATATGCATACATACATACAGGCATGCACACACATGCACACATGTGCACGCACACATACATACACAATCTCTCAAAGTTGCCTGGGCAACTATTGGAGGCACCCAGGCCTCGGACTCCAGGAAATCCATTGCTCTGTGGACTTGGGTGGGAAGAATTTAATAAAAGAGAGGAGTCTGCTCTCTTCCTCCCCCTTGGGTGGGTGTGGGAGGGTGTCTCCTCACCAGGAGGAAAGGAGAATGAGCTGATGCTGCAATCATGAGTCACTCGGGTTAATTCAACAAGCTCCTACAGGCATTTGAAAAATGTTCATGCTGTTTGTAAATTCAATCAGAGTCCAAGAGGAAATAGTTGAAAGTTGGTGATTCAAAATTGAGAGCTAACTGTGGGCCTCCTGTCTGGTCTCCTTGGCCAGAGGCCTTCAGGCGAGCTGGGGGGAGGGGGGGCGCGGGGGAGGGCATGACCCTGGAGCTCTGTTTCAGCTGCCTGTGATTTCAGCCTCCCTGCTTGGCCTCTGGACAGGGTATGCACTTAGCAAATGCCACATAATAATTAGAGTAAGTGGCCTGGACCAAGCCCTGCTGTAGGACACACCCAACTGTTAGAGAACAGAGACCTGTCCAGGCTTTCTCTCATCTCTTTCCCAGCCAGACCTGACGTCTTGTTTATTTATCACTTCCTCAGAGTTCCCAGGTTTTCTATCCTTCTACCGCCTTGTTGTCTTCTAGAGCAGAATGCTTATAGGAACAGGCTTGGCTCCAGATTGCTGAGTTCAAATCTTGACTCTACCACTTATATGCTGTGGGACCTTGGGCAAGTTTCTTAACCTCTCTGTGCCTCTGTTTTCCACTCATAAAATAAGGACAATTAGAGCATCTACCCTCTAATGTTGCTGTGAGGATTAAGTGAGTCAGTACTTGTAAGATGCTTAAAACAGTGCCTCACACATTGTAAGTACCTGCCACAATGTTAACTATTATTATTGTCTTTTGTTCTTATTTTGGTTCCTCTACCAGTGCCTCTAATTTCTTGTCCCTGTGGGCATCAAAATATGCATAGAATGTGTAGGTATGGAGGAGGGCCTTCCAGGCATACCTTGGTGACGGAGGGGATGGAGGAGGGCACTAGAATGTTCCTTCCTGTGTCAGGCTGACCTCTCACAACCTGTGCATTTCCTCTCACAAGGTCCATCCCTGCCTGCATCCAGGCTTCGGCGCCGGTGTCCTCTCCTCAGAGGGGTCTCATGTATCTAGCACTGCATCCCGCATCACTCTCCATCCCCTTCCCATTAGATTTTTCTTTATGGCATTTATCGCTCCCCATATCTCATCGCCCATCTGTCCACAGCCCCTCTGTCCTTGTCCCCTGTCTCCCATTAGAATGCAAGCTCCATGAGAGCAGGACTGTTGCCTGTCTGTCCAGTGCTGGATCCTAAGTAGTGCCTGGCACCTAACACATTTTTTAAATGAATGAATGAATCGAACAACCACCATCTCATTTCCCTCTTTGTGTAACGTCTTTGTGAAGGATGGAAACTTCCTTCAGTCTCATGACAGGAGGCATTTAAAACTTAAAAGCTGTATTGTTGTTAGAAATGAGTTATTCTTTTGCATAACATTCACACAATGCTAGAGTAGGCATATTTATTTTGTTGCCTAACATACATACATATATATACACACACACATACAATTAATTTGCAAGCGTTTGCTTCTGGACCCACGCGCTCTGTCAGAAGCATGTGTTCTCTTTGACTGTCTTCTATAACCAAATACGTGAACAGACGTGGCCCCAAATAAGCTTTGGTGGTGTTGACACTGATCCCCATGATTCCTAAAAACTGGCAGACCTGAAGGTTTGGTTCCAACCTCACTGCTCCATAAAAAATTCCCCCTCTGATCTCATCCCCTCCTTTGGATTCCTCCTTTTAGTCAGACACTGCCATGGGCATCTCTTGAGATATTGTCTCACTGAGTCTTTAATGAGTTCATTGTGCTTTTTATGTTCGATATAGCTATATCTTCACCTCTACTAGTTTGCAATCTTCAGCAGGGTTGGAACCATAGAGTATACATATTGTGTCTGCCATTGGGTTCTCAAATTGCACATGGCAACTCAACAAGTTCATGTTTGAATGGAAGAATAAATGAATGAGGAGAAGCAGACCTATTTGTACCACCAAGTCTTGTATTGATAACTTACCTCTGTTACCCTCACTCTAAAATCATTTGAGGGACTAAAGATTGAAATGGATATTGGTAATGATTTTCATTTGGAAAAATTTATTAGCATCTTTGTATCTTATTTCAGAAGTCCTGGAAATGTCTCTCTCTGGAGGCTAAGAATCAGCTCAGTCATTATGGAAATGATAATGGTTTTTTTTGTGTTTTTTTTTTTAGTGATACTTGGATTACTGTTCATGTCTTTCAGTCATTCTCTAGTACATACCATTCAAGGTCAGGGGTGCTGAGAAAGGTCATTTTGAAAAGCAACTTGTAGGAGTGTACTACATGGTGGATGTTAGAGTAGAAATAAGGTCTTCACTTTATAAAATCATAAAATTTTAGAGATAGAATCATTGATTGGCTGCCTCCTGCACACCCCACACCAGGGATTGAGCCCGCAACCTGGGCATGTGCCTGACCCGGAATCAAATGTGAACTTCTTGTTCATAGATCGACCACTGAGCCACACTGGCCAGGTGAGGATATATATTTTTTAATCCTCAACTGAGGATATTTTTTTTTATATTGATTTTGGAGAGAGAGGAAGGGGAAGAGAGAGGGAGAAAGAGAAACATCAATGTGAGAAAAATGGATCAGTTGCCTCCTGTATGTGCTCTGACTGGGAATCAAATCGGAGACACTTTGGCGCATGGATGACACTCCCACCAGCTGAGCCACAACGGCAGAGGATCTTTTCTTCCTTGGATTGAATTTATTGGAGTGAAATTGGTTAACAAGATTACATAGGTTTCAAGTGTACAATTCTGTAACACATCATCTGTTTATTGAGTTGTGTGTTTACCACCCAAAGTCCAGTCTTCTTCCATCACTATTTATCCTCCCTTTACCTCTTCTACCTCCTTCCCCACCCTGTTCCTCTGGTGATCACCATGCTGTTGTCTGTGTCTACTAGCTTGTTTGTTTTTCTTGATCCCTGCACCTTTTCACCCCGTCCCTGACCCCCCTTCCCTCTGACAGCTGTCAGTCTGTTCTCTGTGAGTCTGTGCTCTATCTTAAGAGCCTGTCAAGTTGTGAGGAATGGCAAAGTGCAGGAGGTGGTAGGTAGGCCCAGTAGTAAAGTAAGCGGATTTAATTGCTTTGAAATGTTTTGGCTCCGGGAAGAGAAAGGAAACCTCTTCAGCCAGTATTTGGCCAGCTAGGTCTGCCCCTGGCTGCCAGGGCCTGAATGAAGGGGAAAGAAGCTGGTTCCACAGCAGAGGGTGCCCAAGGACCCCACGACCTCATTTCCCCTCCTCAGGGTTGAGGACCCTGGGCCAGCTGGGAAGGCTTAGCACCTGCTTCCTGGAGCTGCTTTCCCGGGTGACAACAGGGTGTTACTGAAGTTGCAATTCTAGAGACGTCAACTGGAGTAGATGGAATTAAAATCAACCTGTTGTTTCAAAACTCTCCATGTCCCCAAACCCTCTGGGAAAAGACAGTCTCAGCTCAGTCATCTCTCATTAAACCCTTTAGGGCCTGGGTTCAGCCAGTGGCCTCACATTTTGCACTGAACGTGCTTCATTCGGGTGGTAGTTGGAGTCTTTTCTGCCAAGAGAAAACAGCCAAATTAATAAAAAAGGTCCTAGTTGCACTCAAATTTCCAACATCGACCAGTTTTTCCTGGAGGATGTTGAATTTCACTTTTCTCACCTACCCTAAAAATACCTTAGACTTCTGCCATCAAGCAAAATCCAGCTCCCTTCACTCTGCTTCGTGTAACACCCAAAGCATCATCGCATTCTTGGGTGACTTTGGACAAAGTACTTAATATTTTTGTGCCTTGGCTTTGTCCTTTGTCAAATGGGATGGTTACACTAGTTCCCTTATTGGGTGATTGTAAAGATTAAATATGTTAAGATATTTAAAATGTTTAGAACAGTACCTGGCTTGTAAGTTTTAGCTACTATTTTCCAATCCTTTCCTCTTTCTTGCTCTTCATTTGTATCTCCTTGTCCCTGCTAGGAGGTATTATGGGCCAGAGGGCCTGGGAGGGGGTCACATCGCAGATCTTCCCAGGCCCCAGTTCCCAGGGGATGTCCCAAGGCTGCCCCCCTAAGCTGGGAGCGCCTGGCTCCAGAGGCTGGACACACTTTGGGGAGCGCAGGCCCCTCTGGGATTCTTCAGGCAGGTCAGGCTGGCGGTGGGTCACCCATCTTGGCTCCATCCCTTCAAATAAAGGAAAGGCCTAAGCAGACCTCCTGGTCAGCCAAGCAGGGCTGTCCGAACCGATCCTTGGGCATCCGTCAGAAACTCTGGAACCCTAGGGCTCACTGCCGGGATGCAAGTCCACTTGGCAACTAGAAACACAAAACGCTTTCCGTATTAGCACGTCCCAGTGAGTAGTGAGTTTGGGTTTGCCGTTTCCTCCCATGTCAGCGGGTTGCAGAGGGAGGTTCCCAAGCCGTGGACCCCGTGGAGTAAATGGGACCATTTTGGCAGTGCATCTCATACACGTTTCCCAAAATGGGAGTCATCTCCACCCGAGTCTGCACTCCCCTGTCTGCCGGGCAATATGTTCTAAATTGTCGCTTCTGGAGGTAGCCAGCACCTCCCACAGTGGGGAGAATGAAGCACGGTGCCAGTACACTTGATGACGGGGATGCTGTTACAATGATATGTGTGTATCCCATGACATCCCCACATCTTCTCACCCTTGGCAGAGAGAGGCGAACTGTTGAACTACCTGCACCCTGAGGATGAGATGGGAGATTGCCTCAGGAGCGGGCCTGGACTGGCAGTGTAGTGCCGATGGAGATTGTGGGGGAAAGGCTGGAGGTGGGTGTTGGGGTGCACGGTCTTTTCCTGCAGCGCAGCCAGGGCTCTGGGGTGGGCAGCGCCTGTAACCTTCCCGTCTAGGAGATGGCAGTGCTTCCAGAGCTGTTTCCACAGCTCGCGGGGAAATGAACAATTTGGTCAACCAGCCCCGAACATCTGATTGTTACCCCCCACCCCTGCTCCACTGATGTGATTCATTTTAAAATCAGAATTGGATTCCTTCGGTTTCCAATTCCGCTGACGTTGATTGAGCCTCTGGTGTGTGGTCAGCATCGTGCTAACACCAACCTGTGTTGTTTTGATGCAGCCTGGCTGAAGCTCCGTTTGGTTGACTTGGGGGCCAGAATCCTATCCTCCAACTCACCTCCAACTCAAGAGACACGTAGTGAGGGCTTCTTTTGTGCTGGGCATGCGATCCCAAGATGAGTGACCAAGTACCTCATCTCCTACTCCGTTCCCTGCCCAGTTGTCCTGGTTGGCCCCAGAACTGCTCAGCAAAAAGCATTTGCTTGTTCTCAAGGCATTTACTTCTCTGGGAATTCTGGTTCCATTTCTTATCCAAAAAGAGAAATGGATACTGAAGCTGAAATTGGTTATTGTACATAAAACATTCTGTTCTCTTCGTCTGGTTATTTGATCAGAAACAGTGGCGCCTGGATGCCTGTTTGCTTCTCACTATTTTCTCACTATTGGGAAAATAATCCTGTCCCCTGCTGACGTGCCGTTCTCCACCCTTCTCTCCGGCCCAGGGACAGGATGCTGGGCACAGAGACCACTGGGAGCGCAGGCCTTGCTTGGCTCCTCCCATTTGCCAAGTCTTGGCTATGGGCTCTTCATCGGTGTGAAGGAGGGTGGGGGTGGATCCAGAACACGTGATTTGAAAATCAGAAGAGGGGAAAATGAGAGATACATTTAAAAAGCACATTGATTTTTCACAGCGGGAGTGGGGATATAAAAAACAACCCAAAATCTCAATACTGAAAATTTGACCCAGGGGACAAAACCCTTTTCCAAGTCAAGGATGCAAATTCCACTGAGGACAGGTCTGAGTGGGCCTGCAACCAAAGAGATACTTTTGGAAGGACAGTCAATGTCTGGTCCCAGAAATAAGGGGAAACCCTGTGTGTATGTGATGAGAAAATCCTAGATTTAGCTTCCCTCTCTCCCACCTCCCCCGCAGTGATCTCAGGTTTAATGTTGGCCCTCTCTGGAATCCATGTAACACCTTTTTCATGGGTTTAAAAATAGACTCCAGGCTGGCCAACCCTCTTAAAAGGAACATGATAGAGATCAGTGCCAGCACCGTGGGACTTGACACCGGACTCTGATCGCCTCCCTAAATAGACCCGCACTTGGGATCCCTTGCTCTGATGAGGCGGGGCACCCTCATTGGCCACTGGGAGCTCACCACACAAAGTTAGACAGAAAAACAACCAGGACTCTCTTTTTTCGTCTCCCTTTCTTCTCTCACTACTACAAAGGTTAAAAAGGAATGACAAGGTCTGAAGGGAGACAGACGAGATTTCTTAGTCCACTCAATGTAATAGCTATAGTGTATATTCTATAAAGTTCCTTCCTAAGTAACTTGGGAGGGGGCTGGTGCGGAGGGGGCTGTGGTGTCTGTTAGCGGAATAACATTTTCCCAGCAGCGATGCTCTTGATGGTTTACAAGCGCCTGGGGTGGTGGATGGCTGGCTCCTGTGGTGATAACCCAGCCTGCCTTTCTCGGTAAAGGGTGGAGTTCCTGGTACCCACCCTTATCGGCTGTGCCCAGAGACTGTAGGAGCTGGGGCCACTCCCTTTGTGGGTGAGGGGCGGGACAGATAGAAGAATGGTGGAGAGCCAAGCAGCACTTGTTGGCAGACCACGACATAGCATTCCTGCAAGAGTGGCTGTTGGACTCCCCATGGGGAGCAGGGCTCCAGCTGTATATGCAAGTGGAGAATTGTTTTCTCACTGCAGTGAGCATGGAAATTGAAAATGGTGCGTTACAAACCTAGGAGGTCCAGTTGCTACGGTGGGGATTCTGGGGGTCCTGTTTTCAGAGGTGGATGTTTGACCTTGGCTAAGCAGTGACTAGCCAGGGGTGGGCAAACATTTTGACTCGAGGGCCACAATGGGTTCTTAAACTGGACCAGGGGGCCAGAACAAAAGCATGGATGGAGTGTTTGTGTGAACTAATATAAATTCAAAGTAAAGGAGCGGAGGGGAGAGCAAGAGAACCCTCCGCTCTTTCGGCTCCGCGGGCCCGATGGAACAGCCGAATGGGCTGGATACGGCCCGCGGGCCGTAGTTTGCCCACAGCTGGACTAGGCCCTAATTTCCCGGGGCTGAAACAAGGCATTTACTTCTCTGGGAATTCTGTATGGTACTACCCCATACATCTGGGTGTGGGGTGGGGAGGTGTTTACCTTTGACAAATGCTTTGGTTGAAAAGAAAGAAGGGAGGCAAAGGATGAAAAAAGAGTGTCTGCTATCATTTATGGAGTACCTACTATGTGCCAGAAGTGGTGCTAGGCATTTTCATATTATTCTCATAATACCTGGAGAGGTGGGCCAAATTATTTTCATTCAGCTGATGAGGTAATCAATGAAAAGTTATTTCCCTTGTCACAAGTCATGCAACTCAACTGCAGTGGGCTTATTAACTTCGAGTAATTTAAGGCTGCCTGCCCAGAAAAGCAAATAGTGCTCTTGTGATTATGTGAGTTCCAAGTCTGAGTAGATTACAAAGAGGGTTAAAGCGGGGGCAGCGGGAGGGGCCGTCTGTCCTCCAGTGAACTGTAGGGAAGAGTAGTGGTGGCTGCCCAGGGTGTGAGGGGCCAGGAGGCCCTTCTCTGGAATCTGGGTCTGCCCTGAATCTCAGCCCTGATGTTCCTTTAGAGAGGGCAGCTGTGTGCAGGCTGGCCCCCACCAGAAGCTGCCTGTTCCCGTTCCCTTAAATGGTCCGGGGAGGCAGAGTCATCTGAGAATCCCACCCAACTGGGATTCTTTGCTTTAGCTTTTGAGCAAAAAAGAAGTTTTTGGAAGAGCTGACGATTCACAGGAGAATTCAGAGCAGGGGGTCCCAGGATCCAAGGGTTTTATGAGTTGCACATTGAATTTCTTGCCCTTTCCTCCCTGCACTGTCTCTTCCTGATGTAGCTTAATGTGGCCTAGAGGACAGAAAACTCCAAAGATGAAGCCTCCAGCATTCCATTATGCTTGTCAACTGCGGAGAGAGTCGGTAAAATATTTAGCAAGATTGGAAGAAATGGCGGACACCATGAACCTGTAGGATGGAACAAGTGGTCCAGCGTCCTCACTGAGAACCCCTAGTTTTTCTGTAGCCCATCAATCCCTGTCTGTCCCTTTGCCTTAGTTTCAGTGACTCTCACTGGCAGATGTCCTGGGCACAGTGACCACCTGCAATAAGAAATGCAGCCTTGAAGGATGAAGAACAGTAGGAAACCGGCAAGGGGCAGAATGGTTATTTATTGTCTAAGGGCGTGGCAGGGATGGAGGGATGAGAAGGTACAGTTAATTAATGAGGGAAAAATAATGGCTTATCTTTCTGAATTCCTAGAACCCAAAGAGACCCCTACAAGTTAATTTATTATCTGCTTCTATATACCACATCAAATGATGAGTTCTCTTTTTCTGCTACCCTGAAGGATCCCCAGCAAAAATGTAGGCCTTTGTGAATAATGAGTTTTATTAAGTCCCATCCCTTACAGCTGGAAAGTTCTTTCTGTCTAATCTAAATCTTCTCTACATCAATTTAACCCACGACTTACAGTGTCCTTATGGCTAATGGAAATGGTGGGTATGTCATCTTCAGTCAGCAAGCATTTATTTGGTACCACTTCCCAGCTAATCACACAGGGAGCCGGTGGGAAGGTGAGGGGGAGAGGGAGGGCTTACTGATCATTTGAAACAAGCTGCCTCTGCCTGTGAAAAGCCTATAATGGAATCGTGGAGACCAGGCTACCACACCTGGGAAAGAAGGGCACCATGTAGTCAGCCCCATGGCTCTAGAGTTGGAGGAATTTACATCTTTTTTTAAATATATTTTTTATTGATTTTTTTTTTACAGAGAGGAAGGGAGAGGGAATAGAGAGTTAGAAACATCAATGAGAGAGAAACATCGATCAGCTGCCTCCTGCGCACCCCCTACTGGGTATGTGCCCGCAACCAAGGTATATGCCCTTGACCGGAATCGAACCCGGGACCCTTGAGTCCACAAGCCAACGCTCTATCCACCGAGCCAAACCGGCCAGGGCAGAGGAATTTACATCTTAAGGGCTATATCCTTCAGTCTTCTCTTCTTTATGTGTGTCCATCATCTGAGTTCCTTTAACCTCAGGCCGTACTGAGCAAAATGTCTGTAATTGTTTTCTTTCCTCTCCTCTTGGGCTTTGCCTGACTCTTTGCATATCTAAGTTGCAAAGCTTTAACCCGAATGAAGTCATGGCTGATATAAAAAAATTCCTTAAATTACAGCACGGGGAGTATAGGCAATAATATTGTAATAACTATGTATGATGCCAGTGGGTACTAGACTTATCAGGGGAATCCCTTCATAAAGTATATAAATGTCTAATCACTGTACACCTAAAACTAATGACATAATATTGGATGTCAACTGTAAATGAAAAATTAAAAAAAGATAAAAAAGATAAAGCAGGCACAATTAAAACTGTCATCTTGACAGTTTGCAAAATTAAGACCATTGAAAAGACTTTACCAGGAAAAAAAAAATAGAACTCTTGGCAGTCCTGAGTATTCAAGCCCTCTGATAATACCTCAGCATCTTTCCTATTGCTCTCATAGTACTATGGATTGTATTCTGCTCCTGGCCCACTGTGACTATCTCTTCTGTCTTTTTTTGTGATGGTATATACCACAGCATTGTATGGTATAAAGAGCACTGGGCTTAGTGGTTATAGATCTGGGTCCTGATTTTAGACTGGGAATTTTTTGCTATTTAACTTTGAACATTTCTTGCAAGATCTCAGCATAGCTCATCTTTAAAAAGGTATTCTCAAAACTCAATGGTAGGAAAACAAACAACACAATTAAAAAATGGTCAAGAGATTTGAACAGATACATCACAAAACAAAACAAAACACACACACACACACACACACACACACACAAATACATATAGGGATGGTAAGTAAGCCCCTGAAAAGATGTTCAACATCATTAGTTCTTAGTGAAATACAAATTAAAACCACAGTGAAATACTGGTATACATCTATTAGAATGTCTAAATTAGGACTGACCATACTAAGTGTTGGCAAGGAAGTGTATCAACTGGGCAGGAGGGAGGGATTATTAAGGAATAAGAGGAAACTTTTGGACATACATTACCTTGATTGTAGTAATAGTTTTATGGGATATACATAAAACTTACCAAATTATATCTTTAAGTATGTGATTTATATTATGTCAGTTATACCTCAATATAGCTGTTAAAGTAATAGTCTTTCAGTTCATTGAGTGAGTCAGTTATATCAGTATTTTGAAAGTATTGTACATACTATTCATCTTCCATTTGAGTAGGGCATTTTTCTCTCTCTCTAAATATTAATGTTGGAACAGTACTTTGGAATCCCTTGAGCTGTTCCATTGGACTATGATCAGGGCTGTTCCAGTAACCATAATTTATTAATTGAAGCTCTTGATGTAGAAGTTTGAGCAGATCTGAGAGGCCCGGGGCAAGAGACCTGTAGCATGACCTGTGTTTTAAAACTGTGTGCCTGGGGAGAGAAGGGGCTGCATCCAAACAGCCTGCCTTTTGGAACATCAGTGTGGGCCTTTCCCAGCCACCTCTCAGAAGTTGCCTGTCCCAAAATGAAATCCGTCCTCTGATGACATTGAGGGTCTTGGGCCTGGAGAATTCTGATGCTGCTGTCACCAAACACCAGTTTTTTCACCCACCTGGGGAGGAGTTAGTTGCCCCGTACTCTTCAGATCATCCTTTCTTTGGCTACCTTTTCCCTTGATCTTCATCTATCCCACTAATTTGGGACTTCCTCCTAATTGTGGAATGGCACCCTACTTTGGAAAACTCTCTGAGTTTTTTCCTACCCTTCAGAACATCCTCCACATGATCCCTTCCTGGCCCTGGCCACATGGTTGTTAGGTATCTATCTTGGCAGTGCTGTTTATGGAACAGCTTTGGGTCAGTTGGGCCCTCTTTATCAGTGACCTTGGCCCTAACTCTTAACCTCTCTGGGCTAGGTTTCTCTGTCCATGCAACCATCCTAGCATTGTCTACTTTATGGGGTGGCTGTGAGGGTTCTTAGTTTTATGTATACCCCATAAAACTATCACTACAATCAAGGTAATGTATGTCTAAAAGTTTCCTCTTGTTCCTTAATAATCCCTCCCTCTTGCCCAGTTGATACACTTCCTTGCCAACACTTGGTATGGTCAGTCCTAATTTAGACATTCTAATAGATGTATACCAGTATTTCACTGTGGTTTTAATTTGTATTTCACTAAGAACTAATGAGGCAATGCAATATGTCCATCACCTAAGGTGCTCAATGTGTTAATTCCTCACCAGCACACAGCTCTCCTCTGCGCATGAGCCAGGGCAGGACGGGTGGAAAAGAGTATTTGGTATTGTGTCTAGATGCTATTGAAGAACACATGAGACCAGGCTCATAACACAGAACAGCTATGATTGTCAGAGGCCCAGGCAACCGGCATTGCTGACCATGTCTCGTGACTCAGTGTGGAGTCTGCTGTTAACAATTCTGCTGTCACCCCCAAGACTTGGCCAATCTCGACATCCTTTTGACATCTGCCCCTGAAATGACCTCAGGAAATGGTGAGGGTGGTCTCAGAGCAGGAAACTGGGCGCTCCCTCCAGCCCTGGGTGATATTTCATTAACATGGGCAGACTTCAGGACTGAAGGAGACACAGTAACAGATCTGCGTCCTGCCTCTCAGCTTCATTTCGCGTCTCCGCTCTCGGCAGAGTCTGGAACAGGCTGATTAGCTGGGATCTCAGGAAACGATGGAAGAGCCCAAAACATGCAGCTTGGTGAAGGGGCATAAACAGACTGTGCTGAGCTCACCGGGCAGTCTTTGCAGGCCCCGGGCCATTCACTGGGGCAGCCTGTGGCGGAGGGCCGGGCGGGAGCGCCATGCAGCTTGGAGCTCCTCACCTCCATTGGACGTGTGTGTGCCTTCCTCCTGCAGCGGCAGGACGCCGGCTCTCCGCGCAGGGCCGGCACCTGCAGCTCGGGCCGCACCCCACCCGCACACTCCACGCAGCCCCTCCTCTGGGCTTGGCAGCAGGTGCCTTCCCTCCGGAGATCGCTTCCCATTAACTTTCCCATCTGACATAATAATGGAGAGAAAATGAAGAGATCCCATTAGTGGCTGACTGGCTGGAGGGCGGGCGGAGGGCGCAGAGTCCGCACCAGAGCCGGAGCCGAGTGCAGGGAGCCTGTATTTTTAGCCAGATGCCGCGTAACTTGCTGGCGCTCCCCGGGCCACCGAGCAGATAACGGGGGAGGGGGAGCAGGGAGCCGGGCTCAGATTGCAGCGCGGGCGCCGGACGATGGCAGCGAGACAGGGCAGGTCCCGTCCAGACCCTGCGGTGAGTGACGACCTGCCCGCGGCCCGGCCTGGGACTCGGTGCGCTGGGGGCCGCCGCGTGGGCTTCGGGCCGCGGTTGCCCCCCGCTGCGGGCTCGGCGGTGCCAACTTTCGGGAGGGTGCGGGGACGTGCTCTGGGCGGCCGCGGAGGCTTCCAGCAGAATCCAGAGGAAAATTCCTCTGGCCCGGAGGCTGCCGCGGCCGAGGGGCTGGGCCGGGAGGCGGCCCCGGCAGCGGCGCACGCGGGAGCGCGGAGCCTCCGCACACGTTCCCGGAGGGGCCCCGGGTGCGCGGGGCTGTGGCTGAGGCCACGTCCCCTTCCCTTGGAGGAGAGTCCCACCGAGCTGATTCTGCTGGTGGGGCCTCCCGGCGGCTGCCCCTCACGGGGACCCAGCTGGCACAGCAGGGATGCCATGGACTTGGCCTTGGCCAGAGAAGGGACCGCCTCGCTCGCGGCGCTCCTGACCCCTAAATCTTAGCAACGCGATGGCCGGGAGGCCCAGAGGGAGCAGGCGATGAATGGAGGTGAGAGGAAGGCAGACCTGTTGTGTGCCCAGGAGCCTGGGGCTTGCCCAACACCTTGTCATCCTCGCAGCACCCCCAGCAAGCTGTGTAGTTTCCCCATTTTAGCAAAAGGGACGTTGAGGTTTGGGAACTTGTGCCAGGCAGAGCATCAAGTGGCAGAGCAGGGGTTCACACCAGGTCTTCCCGACAGCGGGGTCCACTCTGGCTTCCCACGTCCCTGCATCAGGCGATGCAGGAGGAGCACAGGGAATGGACAGGGTTTCCCCCGGCTTCACGGTTGTGTTGGGAGATAAGGAACCAGGACTCCTGCTTGCACATCGTCCTCAATGATACCTTTAATTTGTTCATTGTATCTTTGCCAATGGTAGTCTGCTTGGGGCACCTGGAGACAATGTGTCAAGCTTTAACAGCACAACTTCTGGAAAGGAGGAGAGAACCCCCATGCAAACACACACGCTGGCCCAGGGTTCACTTGCTTCTCTGTAGTCTGTGGGATGAAGGCAGGGCCGCACAGGTGCGCTGGCTGCCTGGAGCCGCTTCCTGGGAGGCCTGCCTTGGGCTCCGGGACACCAGGCACGAGTTTGGAGGGGCACTCAGATGTGGAGGGCAGTCCACGTCCTGATGTTGGGAATGCTGCCTGCTGTCCTCAGCCTGCTGATCTGCTGCAGGGCCCGCAGGGCAAGGACGGGACTCTTCCTGGGGACTCTGACAATGACTTTGTTAAAGAAACTGCATTTTGCCCAAACAAGACCCTTTGGGAAAGAGATACCGCTGTATCGCTGTTGACAGAAATTGACAATAGCTCAGTTTCCATTCATCTTTTGAGATAAGAATGTTGCACTAAAAGACCTTGAACAAGTCAGTCCTGAGTTGTCGGGGGAAACTTGGGCCATCTCACGCCCAGCGAAGGTGAGGGGCCTGTGTTCTCTTCCTTGGCCTGAAACTAGATTTTGCCTGGCCTGTGTTTCTGAAACCGCCTGTGTTACAGGCACGCTGACATTTAGAGGGTGCTTCCGGCCTCCCCCTCCCAGGACACTGGAACCCCCTGGGCCACTTCCCTTTTGCTATGTTGATGTCACCCCACTCAGGAAGTACAAGTTTAATAATAGTCTGGGTGTCTCAGGTAACCACGGGTTCACCTCCCTTTTCCTGGGCAGCCCTGAGGACAACTTGAGTCCCAGGAGGAATTCCATTCCCTTCCCTTCCCACAACTTACTTCCTCCCAAAGCGGGCACAGCCCCTCAGCACAGGCGGAGGGCTTTCTCCAGCCAGAGCTGAACTTGCGGAATCTTACGGGCACTAGAAGATGATTGGCCCATGAGGCAGGACAGCACCGGGGTTAAGAGAAGAACCGAGGAAGCAGACTACCCAGATTTAAGTGCCGGCCTAGCCATGTGTTAGTGGTGACTTTGGATAAACTACTTAATTTCATTATGACTCATTCACCTCATCTGTGCAAAGGAGACAAAACTACCTGCCTGATGAGATTATGAGGGGGACCAAATGAATTAAAGTAGAGTGCTTAAAACATAGAGGATTATAAAACTTATTTTGGTATGAAAGGAATTTCAGGGAAATTACATGGATTAACCAGCAGAGCTGTTGGCTGGGGACACAACAGAATGTAGTGCCCCCCTCCCCCTCAATGCAAGCACAAGCCATTTTCTCACAGGTAAACTAGATTAAAATGAAGCTCAAGATGAGGAAGGGGCAAGACACACATGGGCAGCCTTGGTGGGGTGCCCAGAGAGGGGGACAGGCCCTCGGTGGTGGTGCAGGCCTTGGACATGTGGGCTGATTCTCTGGACACAAGAGCAGCCTGAGTTAGGTCCTCTAGTCTCTCTTCATGGACAGTGGAATCAGAGAGGGCCAGAGACCCTACTGCGATTTATCACAGCCCAGAGGTACTCTGGTTAGTGTGTTATCATTATTATTGCTATTATTATTGTCATTGATATTTCCCTGGTTACTATTTACTCCGGTAAATATTCTAAAAGAAACATATTGTATTCTTTTGACTCTCTTTCTGTCCTGTTGTATCAGACAGACCATTCCTGGAATCACCAGGAGATTGCACCTGGGACAGGTCATTGAATTGCAGGTAATTGAATTAGATGGGGAATGTGGGCTCAGTAGAGCAAGATGGTGAGAATGGCTCTCATATTGCAATGAAGGCCATTTGCTCCGGAGTGTAAATATTCCTTGGCACCTGGGTGGGGCTCAGGGAATGCGTGTAGAGTGAATCAGTGGGCGCATGCATGCACAGGGGACCTCTGTATAACTGAGCCACTTTGTTTTTCAAATCACGAGGGCAGGGACCGATATTCTGATGTATTACTGTCTCTCCCTTTGCCCTAGCAGGATCCTGGACTGGAAGTAGAACCTCAGTAAACGTATTGTAGACTTACACTGAGTGATGCACAGTGAGAGTGGCACCATTATCCAGAATTCACGGGTGAGGTGCCCTGAGAATCCTGCTCATGTCCTGACTGCTCCATGCCTAGAGAAGACCAAAGAGAAAATGAAAAAGTCTTAGCCATGGAACTTCATTCCTAACTGTCTAGGTGACCTTAGTCAGTCACATTATTTTTGCCATCAGTTTTATCATCAGCAAAAGGAAGGACTGGGACAAGATGATTCTTTTTTAGAGGCCTGTCTTGGCCTTGACACAGGGCTCAGGGGTCAGAGCTGGGATCTATGGAGACCCTTTCTCTGCCATGGATTAACTGTTTGATTGGCAAAGGCATGTGGCCCACCCCAGGCCCTATAATCTGTCGGTTGTCTAGACACGCTCAGGTTTGAAATTGCTGAGAATACACCTCAGGGTCAAGGGCATGGAAAGGCATAGGCTTTAGTGAGGACTGATTTCCTGACTGTTAACTAACTGTAGAACTTGGGCAAGTTGCTAACCTCTCCTCAGTTTCATCACCTCTAGAATGGGCATAATAATTATACCTACCTCACCAGTTGTGATGAGGATTGAAAGACATTGTTAATACACTTACCCAAAGACTGGTAATAGTGTTACAATTGCATCATTATATCATACAAACTGTGGAAACTGTTTAACCCTCTTCAGCCTAGTGGAGATCGGGTTTCCCTTACCATCTCTTTATCTGTGTGTCTGTCTGTTATAAATACAGTATTCTCCTTCACTTCCTGGCTTCAGGGCTTTGAACAGTCAAGCAGTAACATTAATAGATATTGCATCTGTGTTTACCCACAGTTTTCAGGTTTTCATCCCAAATCCTATTATTGTGATAGTTTGGTAGGTGGGATAGATGGGAGATATATCCCTCTAGCACTTTCATTCTTGGGGAATAATATAGTATTTTCCCTAATAGTTGGATACACATACTAGTTGATACACACACACACACACACACACACACACACACACACACAATAGTTGACAGAATTTCTGAATCAGCAGGCACAACCAGATGTTTTTCTGAGAGACTAAACCTTGAGTCTGATTTCTCTGGGAAGCTGATAGATGGATCCTCATTTCGGAAATATTTCCTCCACCACAGATAACCTTGCTGAGGAACCTGGGGACATTAAGTGCCCTGTGTTTTGGATCAAGGGAGGTCTTGGCTTAGTAGATACTTCATGTTTTGAAGGATTCAAAAGAGGTAGAAGATTTGGTCTCTGCCCCAAGAAGCTAACAACTTGGCTAGAGAGACAAGATGTGCATAAGTCAAATCACTTGGGAAAGATGTATTTAAAATACATTAAAAAAATAAAAAATCAAGCTCCCATTTCTAGATTTCAAGATGGTCAATATTGAGTATCCAAGGACAACATCACGGAAGAGATAGGAGTTGTGTGCACCTTGAAGAAGGGAAAGATTGGAATTGTCGAATGGGAGTGGCAGAGGGCTTCAGGGCCCTGGGAATAATCAGGGTGTGGCCCTGGAGGCAGAGAGAGATGGGGGTGCGGGGTCAGGGAGGGCAGTGAGATCCCAGTGTGCCTATATTGTGAACAGGCAGATGCAGAGCTTCTGGGAAGGGGTGGGGGAGGTACAGGAAGGAATCGAATCTTCTAGAGCGGGGTGTAGGCCTGAGATGGCTGGTGGGGAGGGCAGGGCAGCCCTCGCTGTGAAGGGGGTGTCTGTAATCTTTTCTGCCCCATGTTGACTGTTTAATTGGCAAAGGCATGAACCCAGGCTTTCAATTGTAGAATCCTGGGACTGTTGGCTGTAGATTTGAGGCTTCTGTGTTTTGGAATGATCATTATTAGCATGTGTATGAGTTTCCTGTGGCCGCTGTCGTAAATCACCACAAATGTAGTGGCTTAAAACAACAGAAATTTATTCTCTCACTGCCTTGGTGGCTACAAGTCTGAAATCAAGGTAGGGGGCGGGCGTGCTCCCTCTGGAGGCTTTCAGGAAGAGTCTGTTCTTTGCCTCTTCCAGCTTCTGCTGGCTGCTGGCTTCCTTGGCTTGTGGCCGCATCACTTCTGTCTCTGCCTCTGTCTTTCCATCACCTTCTCCTCTGTGTATCTTCTCTGCTGTGGGTTTCTTTTCTTTTCTTTTTTTGAGCCCTCACCAAAAGATATGTTTTTACTGATTGGGGTGGGGGGGGGGAGAAGGGAGAGAGAGAGAGAAACATCAATGAGGGAAAGAAACATTGATCAGTTGCCTCCTGGACGCAACCCGACTGGGGATAGAACCCGCAACCTTTTGATGTATATGGGCCTGCTCCAACCAACTGAATCACCCAGCCAGGCCTCTGTTGTTTTTGTTGTGTGTGGGGTTTTTTTTTGGTAATTTTTATTATTTTTTATTGAATTTATTAGGTTGAAATTGGTTAATAAAATGATACAAGTTTCAAGTGTTCTATAATCTGCTGATTTTTATAAGGATACTTGCCATCGGATTTAGGGCTAACCTAGGTAATCTAGGGCAGTGGTCGGCAAACCGTGGCTCGCGAGCCACATGTGGCTCTTTGGTCCCTTGAGTGTGGCTCTTCCACAAAATACCACGGCCTGGGTGTTAGAAGAAGTTTAAAAAACTTGGCTCTCAAAAGAATTTCAATCGTTGTACTATTGATATTTGGCTCTGTTGACTAATGAGTTTGCCGACCACTGATCTAGGGCAATTTCACCCCAAGACACATAACTCAATTACATCTGCAAAAACTCTTTTTCCAAATAAGTGACGTTCACAGGTTCCAGGGATTAGGGTGCAGACATATCTTTTGGGGACCACCATTTAGCCCATTAGAACATGCTTGCTAAGGAGGGAGCATGAAGGAAGGAGACAGAGTGCCCCAAGGGGAGAAGCAGCATGAGGCACACACCTGTGGCCTATCACGTGACCATCTTACCTGTCAAACTCTACCTGAGTAGGCACATGTGCTAAGCACTGTGTGCAGCACTTGTGCTGGTATAGCAATTAGGATAATATGTATTATTCCTTTTAGCTTCACAGCTGACATAGTAATTATAACAACACGTATTATTTCCTGTTAGCTTCACAGCCAGGGTATGGGGAAGGCCTTATCCTCCTGGCTTACAGATAAGGAAACAGGAGGTGCCTGAGGACAGAGGGCCGAGCGACACGTAGGGGAGCTGCTCTGAGCCGCCTCGCCCCTTCCAGTCCTGTGCTCTCCCACCACACTTGTCTGCATTCATCAGCTTGGGTTGTCCCCAGTGCTCACTCTCCCTGGCTGTCATTCATCCTTAATACAAACAGATGATCCTGGGAGCAGCATCCTGAAAGGTTGGTGGAGGTGGCTGAGCGACAACCATGGGACCAAAGCGCTTTATGCTCATTCAGGTTGAGCGGCACCTGCGAGTTAGAGCTCACATGATGCTGGCAGCTGAGCAGGGAGGTTGAGTCCACTGGTTTCAGAGCCAGACTGCCTGCCGCGGAGCCCTGGCTGTGCCTCTGACGGCTGAGGGACCCTGCACCCGTCCTTTCAGCTCTCTGTGCCTTGGTTCCCTCATCTGTAAGTGGGGACCACAGTAGGACGTACCGTGGGTGTTTTGAATAAGGATTAAATGCGTGCGTATATGCGTGTGTGTAAATATATATATTACGTGTAAAGTGATCGTAATGGTTCTTAGTGCACAGTAAGTGCTATGTGCTGTGTACTTAAAAAACAAACCCACCAAATAGAGCGGAGAGCACGTGTTTGGTTCCCGTGGGGCCTGCATCTGTGACTCGCTGGGCAGGGGCTACGTGATACAGCCTCCTTAGTAAGGGCAGAGAGCCCTTGGAGACATCAAAGCAGTAAGACGCCAGGCTGTGCTGAGCATGCAGCTTCGAATGGAGTCCCCTCGCAACGGCTGGTGCCGCCTGCGTCCTGGCCAAGGGGCTCTGGAACCCGTATCACACTTGGGTACTATAGCGGGCACCACAGTGTCGTAACCGGAGGTTGCAAAGCTGCCTGCCACCGTGACCTCGGCCCTTCCTCGCAGCCCTGAGCTTGAGTGGGATCGTGCGATTGTTACCACGCAGAACACATCACAGCCTGTTCTCTCTCCTCACAGGGCGATGCTGCTACCAGCTTTCTCAGGGCAGCAAGATCAGGGAACTTGGATAAAGCTTTGGATTACCTGCAGAATGGGGTAGACATTAACACCTGTAACCAGGTAAGTGGGATGGGGACAGGCATGTGGTCTCTGAAGAGGGGCTCTTGCGTGATGCCACTCCCTGAGAGTTTTAATCTGCTTCTATTAACCTTTTGCCGTGGCCTCAAAAATCCCCAAGGGCTTCCGCCTGCTGAAGGCCCTCGCCTGGCTGCTCACATCCCTGCCCCAGGGCAGGGCCCCACGGAGAAGGGCTGATGCCTAAACAGTGTGGGCTGGCCCTGGGCTCCATCGCCTGCCGCCTCTTCCCTTAGAAGTTGCCATTGGTCCCTGCTGTGGCCTTAGACTATGTGGCCTTTGAAAGTGGGCAGGAGGAAGGGCTTTGAAGGATGTTGAGTCAATGGTGACATTACATCTCCTTTGTCAGCAGCAGCCTTTGAGGATTCTCTGCAGGCTGAGAAGGAAGGAGTGATGCGGTCTCGCCCACAGGCTGTTGACAAAGGCGAGACTGGCTCGGGTTGAGAACCAATGAGGCTTAAACAGCTTCTCTGGAGGTTTCTGCTGCTAAGACCCAGAGTCTTGTTTTCTGGAGGGCGTGCTGAGGAAACTGAGTTTACGGCGTGGACTGGCTGGAGGGCAGGATCCGACCACGATGGAGGAATTGGCGGAATAGAGAGGAAATAAACCCCTAGCATGAGAACAGGGTGCGGCTTGGGCTTATGGATCAGGTGGCATTTGTTTATTTTTGCCAGCCGATTAAGTTGTCCAGGTGCACATGCTAATACAGTTTCTAATTTAGAGTAAATTTACTCATTGTGACTTTTTTTTTTTTTTACCATTTAAACCATATAAAGATTGTTTTTAAATGATGCTGAAATATGCATAACTTAGAATTTACTATCTTAACCATTGTTAGTGTACGGTTGAGTGGCATTAAACACATTCATACAGTGGTACAACCATCCCCACCCTCCACCCACAGAACTCTTTCATCTTGCAAAACGGAACCTCTGCACCCATTAAGCAGTAGTGCCCCATTCCTGCCTCTCCCCAGCCCCTGGCAACGCGTCTGCTGTCTTATCTATGAACCTGACTTCTCTAAGCACCCCATGTAAGTGGAGACATGCAGTATTTGTCCTTGTGCGACTGGCTTATTTTCAGGTAGCATAATGCCCTCCAGGCTCATCCATGTCTCAGTGGGCTGGATGATGCCCGGAATGCAGGTTCACTTTTCCACTGGCATATGCCTCTGCCTCCCCCCCCTCCCCTCCCAGTCCCCTCCCTCTTGCTTTAAATGCAAAATACCACTTGCTTTCTCTTCCAGGGCCAAGACCCCATTTGGATTCAGTTGGTCTCCTGTGGAGTAAATTCACAGCTAAAAGATCAGAGGGGATGGAGCAGGTGGTATGCGATGGGAAACAGAAGTAGGTGTGTGATAGGAGGCAGATGCCCGTGGCAGTGAACTTCAGAGGGGAGGTGAAGCGTGTGGACTGCACTTCAGGTTGAAAACTGGATGAGGAGGAGGAAAGCCCTCCTCCTCTTCTTTCGTCCCTCTGTCCAAATATACAACACGGACCGAAGGACATGTCTCACCAACCATGCAGAGCTGAAGGTTGGTCTTTGGATAGCAGACTGAAACTCTGAACCCATTTCTTTCGTGGGAAGAGGCGGTAGGAGTCAAGTACGGGGCAGAGTGAGAGTCCTGGAGTGACTTAGGGGAGGGGTCCCAGGGACCCCTTGAACAGTACCCCAGAAACAGCTGGAGGTCCTGTTGTCCCCACTCCCCTCCCCCACCAGGGGAGGGAATTGGTCTCTCTCCCCAGAGGGATGTATTTCTGGTGCCAGAGGCCAGGCCTGAGGCTTCCTCTGTTTAGCTCAGAGCTGCAGAAACCCAATGCACACTCCTCTGCAGTGCAGTTTCCGGCCGGGGAGCTCCAAGCCTCAGAGGCCTTCCAAGGGTTAAGATGCCAGCTCTCAAAGGAATCCATTTAGCAGAAATGGGGACAACCGAGCACTCATAAGCCTTGAGCCAGGGCTCATTTTCGGTGTGAAATTGGAAGATTTTGATGACACCCGAGCAACGGCTTTGTCCTGATTGGCCTTCCCTGGGTGAGCCCTGAGCGTAGCTGGCTTGTCCCTCTGCCGTCTCTCCTCAGAGCACTTTAGGGCAACCAGGCATTATTTGCACTTTATTGACACCACTTTCTATCGATCGATCGGCTCCGTGCCAGTGACAGGTCACACTTGGCCCTGCTGGAGACTGAGGGGAGGCTCTGGCCTCAGACTGGAGACTGCAGTCCTGGCTCGGACCAGCCTTTTCTCTCAAAGAGCAGAAGGCTGCGAGCAAGGCAGTGAAGGTCAGCGGGAGAAAAAGGAAGGTTTCGCCCTAGTGCAGAGCCCCCGGCTGCTGGCTTAGTCCCGGCTCCCCAGATCCTGGCCCTGTTCGTCTTTGTCTAGTTCCGTGACTGTGCAGGGGCAGGGAGCTGCAGATGGGCTGTCCCCCGGGACCGCCAGCGCTGCCCGAGCCTCATTCTGGTTTTACAGGGCATTATATGGGTAATATGGGGGAAGGACTATAGCAGCTGAACGTATGCCCTCATTAAACACATTAGCGCACCCATCGGGACAGTGCTGCTGCTGGGTAATGTTCACGGGGCTTGCCTCCTAATGGCTCCGGCACCTTCTTCTCTTTAAAAACATCCACTCGTTGTTTTGGGAAGATAAAAGCAGGCTCTTGTCCTGGGGTCATGGCTTGAGAATGTGTTTTGCTTGAATCTTTTGAGCTGGTGGACTGTGACAGCAGCAATACAGCAAATGCTGATCCTTATGTAAGTAACACACTTTCAAATAGTATGTTTTGTAGAAAGAATGTATGCTGCTTGCCATAATAGGAAGTAATTACTCTAAGTAGTGTGAAAAGAGGAACTCGGCTTATATAAGAGACATCTGAATATTCAGGGCAGTTTCCTTATTGCATAGATTGTGTCTACTCATTTATGATCATCATCATTACTATACTTAGAAAAAAGAACAAGTTCACACATAAGGACACACGTGTACATATGCACACACCAAGATCTTTATATGAATGCTGGATTCTTTCATTTATTCAAGCATTGCTCACGCTTTAGACCCATTGTCTTTAGCCAATGTCTTCCTGTACATTTCCACCTGATGTGGAGTGCTGAGCTTTAGTGATTTCATAGTAAAAAAAAGTCCTGTCTTCATCTTCTCTAAACTGTAGCCCATTGGCGATGAGAACTATCAATCAAATAGCCACATACATAGATATGTAAACCAAACTATATTAGGCACCGTGAAGGAAAGGCATAGGATTTTATGAGAATACTAGAGGCCCCGTGCACGAAATTTGTGCAGGCGGGGGGGGGGGGGGGGAGTGTCTCTCAGCCTGGCCTGCACTCTCTCCAATCTGGGACCCCTCGGGGGATGTCCAACTGCCAGTTTAGGCCCGATCCCTCAGTCAGGCATCCCTCTTGCAATCCGGGACCATGGGCTCCTAACTGCTCGCCTGCCTGCCTGATCGCCCCTAACCACCTTCTCCTGATGGCCTAATCACCCCCAACTGCCCTCCCCTGCCAGCCTGATTGCCCCCAACTGCTCTCCCCTGATGGCCTGATCACCCACAACTGCTCTCCCCTGCCGGCCTGATCTCCCCTAACTGCTTCTGCCTCAGCCCCGCCACCATGGCTTTGTCCGGAAGGTCTCCAGAAGGTCTCCTGATCTAATTAGCATATTACTCTTTTATTAGTATAGATATGAGAGAGACTTGACCTAGAGTTGGAGGTCAGAGAAGGCTATTGTGTGGAAGAGATAGTTGAGCCAAGGGATGAGTAGGGGTGAATGAGGTGAAGAAAGGGAAGAACATTCCAATCATAGAGAATAGCCTGTCCAAAGTCCCTGAGGCAGGGAAAAACTTGGAGAGTTTCAGGAAGGCCAAAGTGGCTGCAGTGCAAAGAGCAAGAAGGACCAGCCAGGCTGGAGAGTGAGGATGGGATTGTGCTGGACCTTATACAGCAGGGCACTCATCACAACAGTCTACAACTGGGACAGCGTGCCCCAGGGCCCAAGCGGTGTGTGTGTGCTTGTTTGTGTGCATTGTGTTAATCCTATAGTTGCTGATTGAGAGGAAAGATCTGCCGGAGAGGACAGAGCAGCAGCAATGAGGGCAACTTAATAGCTTGAGGCAATGGCTATTGACCAAGAGGAATGGAGGTATTTCAGCATTTAACAACCTGTACAGCTATGTCGGCGTGTCCCGGTAGAATATCCCCTCTGCTTACGGATGTTCACAATTCTGACCTTTATCCTAAGAGCAGACGGAAGGGAACCACAGACTGGAGCACAGGAGTGACGTGATCGGAGGTGTGCTTTAAAGGATCACACTGGCTACTGTGTAGAAGGCATATGGGAGAGCCCAGAGGTGAATATGGGGGAGCCAGTTATGAGACTCTTACACTAGCCTAGGAGAGAAGTGTTGGTAGCTTGCATAAAGATTGTGAGTGTGGAGATGAAACAAGGTGAAGAGTCTCAGTGAGGAACTGGAGGGGGGAGGGCAGTGAAGGAGCCTGTAGGGATGTCTTCTGAGGTCTGGCTTATTCAGAGATGGAAGCACCATTCACATACCAGGAACACGGTGGTGGGGGGGGGGGGCGGGGGCAGGGAGGCGGGAGGGGGACCCAGTGTGTGGAAATGGGGTGAAGGGATAAGGACAGGGTTGTATGGAGATCCTCCTAAGGAATCTTTGAGGCATTGACCTGAAGACTGGTATATAGTAAGCAACTGGATATTTGAGCCTAGAATAGATAAAGACAGAGATTTGGAAGTCATTCAGCATTCGAGGAAATCAAATGCTGGCGTTGGCTGATGAAAACTGGGATGAGAGCATGCTGAATATAATCCCACCAGTGCCTTTGTGGGATCACTCCATATGTATTTATTAAACACCTACTCTGTGCCAGGTCCTATTCCAGGCACTGAGCAAGACAGACAAAATAGACCAAGTCTGTGCTCTCGTGGCAGTTATATGTTGGTAAAGAAGACAGACATAACCAAGAAAATGCACAAATGTATGTCAGCTAATGAGAAGTACCATGGAGGAGAAAGGTATTTTAGATGGGGTGGTAAGGAGGTCTCTCTAAGGGCACGGTTTCTGACCAATAGAAGTAAATAAGACCAAGTGGTTTCTGGGGAAAAGCATTCCTGGAAGCGGGAAAGCATATGCAAAGGCTCTGGGGCAGGAGTAAGCTTGGTTTGTTTGGGAAACAGCAAGAAGGACAGTGTGGCTGCAGTGGAGTGTTTCAGGGGAAAAGCGGTGGGCACGGAGGTGGGAGAAATTTCCAGGGCCAAATCTTGAAGAGCTTACACGGGCCATAGTGAAGGTGACGGAAAGCCATTGGAAGGTTTTACACAAGAGATGTTCAGTCTGATGTAAGTTTTAAAATGATCATCCCAGATGCTGTGTGGAGAATAGACCTGGGGCACAGGGACAGAAGCAGGGAGACTGGTCAGGAGGCTGAGGCAGTGGACCAGGTAGATCCAAGTGATGACTTTGAATAAGTAGGGACACTGGAGGTGGTGAAGCCAGAGGACTTGCCTCCCTGGGTTTGCTGTGTTGTTGCCCTGGCTACGGTGGTCTCAGCACACACAACACAAGGCTATGTAGGGGCCAGGGGCTCTCTACTCAGCCTGAGACCATGTCATTGTTGCCAGTGGAAGAACCATGTACAATGGGATAATTCATTCAAATCTCAGCTCAAAATCCATTGTGGCAGACATTTCTGATCCCCAGAGCCTGGAGTAATCTCTGCCTTTGCAATTGATCAGCACCTCTCTTGCAGCTCAATGCAGCATGGTAATGTTGAGCACATCTTACCTGTCCTTACTAGGATGCTAAGCCACCTGAAGGTGAAGTCCATGGCTGCTTATTCCTCACGGCACCCAGATTAGGGTCTGTCATATAGTACTCAATATTTGTTTGAATAAATATTTGTTTGAATAAATAGCTTCATAATTACGCACATTCCAATATCAGCTTCATATGTTCCATTTCCAGAATTATTGCTAGATTACTTAATCAAATCAAAATATTTTTCTGGAGGCCATAGCAATTTAAAAAATACTTTCTGCAGTGAACTAATTGATTTTACACATTTACCAGTTAGCCCCCCATAAAAAGAGAACAAGAGGAGAATGCTCAGGGCCTCTGTTCTCCTGAACTCCTAGAAATGTTGGGTCAAATTAGATGCTTCACTGGGAACCTCCAGCTGTAACTCCAGGATCAAAAAACCTCATTATTTTAGTTTTCTGTTCTATTCTTATAATGCTAGCAAACACAGGCTCACTTGGCCTTCCTCATAAGAACGTTATTTGAGGCTCCAGGAGAAAGTTCACGCCAAAAAGAGAAGCCTTGTCGTCTGCAGTGTTGGCATCAGGCGAGTCCTTTGGAGCATCCCAGGCTCCCCCATCGCTGTAGCCTGTCTTATTCTCTCCATAGTACTTATTGCTACCTGACTTAGGAGGCATCTGTGTTCCTCTCCGTTTTTTTTTCTGTGTCTTTTTCCACTAAAATGCAGGCACCTCAAGGGGAGAGGGCTTTATTTTATTCCATGCTCTTTTTCAGGATTCTGCCTGGCATATAGTAGGTGCTCATCAATTCAGTCAGTAGATGTTAAGCCTGCCATAACCACTAATGATTAGAGTTTATGTACTTGACACGTAGCCCATGGAGGATTGCTCTAAGCACTACCACTTTTAGGAGTGTTGTGAAATAGTCATTCATGGATAATGACTCTGTGGTTCTGATTCTGGCACTAGCCCCACTCGTCAAGTATGTGGCAATGTTTACTGCAGTATCCAGAAGCTCGAGCATCTGAATATTCACAAAAACATAAACCACTTCCAGTGCTAAAACACAGCCAGTGAAAGCATGCGAAGCCATGCTAGTCCCACTGACATTCCCTAAGTTCCCACATGCACCCATCCCTACTGAGTACTTGTTTATCTTGAAGGTAAAGGGTTTTAGGCAGTTCTAATAAATGGAGCACCTGTAGCAATAGTTTCTGCTGCAGAGTAATCTTTTCTACAGAAACCAAATGCCAAGTCTTTTGATCAGGATTTCTGAGGCTCTCGTGATTGTGATAATTGCTCCCTTTCCAAATTATAGAATCTTAGTGCTTAGAGGTCATGGCATTCAACTCTCTCATTGTGCATCTCAGAAAGCTGACGTCTAGAGTTTACTTCTGAGTATCATCTGAGCTTTATGTCTCTGGGTTTGATGAGATGGGCTTGAGAAGACCACCTAAAACTTCCTCTGCTCATTTATTTATTCCACAAACATGTGTGGAGCACTTACAAGGACCGAAGCACCTTGCTAGAGACTGAATTCATTTATCCCCTGCTCTCAAAGAACTCAGAGGTAGGTAAAGAAGTCCAGCTTGTATATAGAAGGTTACAAACTCAGTGTTGTAAGCGCCATGCAGAACAAGCACAGATAATGTTTTCATTCATGTATCCATTGATTCAACAATTATGTATTAAGCTTCTCGAATATGCCATGTGCTGGCTGCTCAAAGCTGAGTGAGTCCCACCCATTGCCTGTTCTCACATTGCTTCTGGTCTGGGGTTAGTGGCTAAAATATTGATATCGCAGAGAAGGGCTTTGAAGGAAGAGCATGAGTTTGCTGGGTGAAGAATTGGGGAAAGGAAAATGCAGCAGAAGGAATAGATTGCAAAGGCAGGAGCAGTGAAGTTCACAGACAGCAAAGTAGGGGTAAATGAAATGAAAAAGGGTGAGGATGAAAGACTACAAAGGTTATGTCAAGGTCAGTGTAGAGAACCTGTTACTTTCCTCTGTCATCTTCTTTCTCTTGGGAACTATTGATAAGTGTAGAAAAGGCATTCAACTACGTAGTTTCCTAATTTTACCTGTACCCCCAAATTTACACAAAAAGCCTTCCTAATATGATATGTTAATATAAGCCTTCACTTACTGCCTTGTTGAGGCTCTGGGGTAGCAATGAAGGAGAGAGAAGAGTATATTATTGCAGCCCCCCCACCATGGGAAAGTGGTGGTCCGTGGTGGGGAGTTAAACAAGAGAAACAAATAGATGCCCATGTCTGGTACCATGGATTCTTCTGAAGTTCTTACAAGAAAAGGTATTAGTGAAAAAGTTGGAACTTAAAAATCTCCCTATCCTGAATTATTTTAAATAGGTAAATTACTTCTGCATTTCAGCAGAAACAAACTGATGTTCATCTTGCTAGTTATAATGGCCAATTTACAGTTTTAAAGTAAGTTGATTGCTTGTCATGAGTCAGGGTGTTTAATAATCACAGATTCCAGTTCTACAGTATCTCTGCTTTCCTGAGCCCTTCCCCAGGCACGACCACCTTTAGTGCTCACATTATCCTGTGAGGTGGATAGAGCAGAAGCAGGACAAGTGAGGCCAGTGAGACTGAGAGGCGAAGAGCTGAAGAGTCTTCCTGAACTAGAGTCTGAGTCTGGGTCTCCCAACTCCCAGCCTGAGTCTCTACACTGCACTCTACAGGTGGCCTTGGGACTTGCAGCAGAGCCTTTTATTCCCGAGTCACTTTCCTTGAATTGGTTTCCTTTCCCCTTCTTCATGGTGAAGGAAGAGTTAAATGACCAATTCAGTTACACGAAGATGTCCATTTATAATGACAGTGGGGACATCTCTGGGATCCTAGGGATGAGGAAAAGTGTGAAGAGCATCCTCAAGAATGATCTGGAACACATTGCAAGGAAAATGCACCTCCCCCGCCCTCCCCCTTTCCACACACACTCCCCTTTATGGTTTGATTGCTGTCAATTTACAGTGTGGAGACCTGATGTGATAGGCCTCTTCCTGGGAGACTAAGAAAGAAGATCGTGCTGTGTGTGTATGAGGCTGTACGAATGTGCATTCAATTCCGCAGACTCTTAGGGACCATGCACTGTGTGCCAGGCCCCATGCTACGATCTAAGATACAAAGGCGAGATAATAGAACCTCAAAAAGCCATTGAAAGATGCAGACACAAGGGCAGATAAATGCAATTCCACTTGATAAGGGACCTTGCTAGAGTTATCGTCGAGTGTCATGGGAACATGGTCGAGAGAACAATTCACTGTTGGGGGGCTGGAAATAGGGTATGGTGTGCCGAAGAGAGAGGGACAGGAAATGTCCCAGAGAAAAATGACATTTGACCTGGGCCTTGGAAGAAGATGTGCCTCGCTTGTTATTAGAGGAATTGTTAAACCCAGTTCCCACTCTTTCTGATCGGAATGGACCACGCATGTACGTTTGCCTGGAATTATTTACATTTGATTGTGAATTCCTTGATACAGTTTTTTTTTTTTTTTTTGGTCATTTTTTAAAATCATGTCCCTGATCTTAATTGTTTGTGATTTTTTTTAATTTAACAAGAAAACTAATCAATGGTGGTTATTTAAAAATTCATACTATACAGAAATATACAGTCTTCTGTAAGTCTTAAGTCTTCCCCTGTACCCCAAGTCTCTGTGAACAGTGGGGTGTGAATCTTGTCAGACCTTTTTCTGTGCATCTCTACAAGCATATCTTAATTGGTTCCTGGGAGCCGTTACATTGTTTTATTCTGGAATTGTGGAATGAAGAGGAAGCTAGGAGATAGAGCAGTTCTAATACTTTGAAGACACAAAGATTGAAGCCCGGGGAGATGAAGTACGGAGGACGGGTCAGGAGGACAGTTTAAAGGCCTCGGTTCCTTATCTAATGTACTTTGCCCCAAACCCCACTGCCCTGCTTCTGAAGGTCTGGCTCCTTTTCTCCTTTTAGAGGAATGCCAAGATCTCGGACATAGAAACTGTTTCTAGTCCATAGGAGATATTCTTAGCTGCTGAGCTGAATTTCAAAGTCCCGTTCTCTCATTAACTTGAGCTCACACTTCCTCCTCCAGTCTCCCAAAGGGCCCCAAGCCCTGCAGCTGATCTGCTCTGAGCCCTGGCACTTCGCAGCGCGTGGAGGCTGTGCAGGTTTTTTAGCTGGGAGTGGAGAGAAGGTGATCCGGGGTTGATTCATCTCCTTGCACAGCTCTGGAATAGTGTGGGTTCCTTTCTTTTTTTAAAAATAGACAACGAAAAGGATTAGAGTGTCTTTCCTCTTCATAAAAATATCTAGTAAACTATGAGTCTTAAGAGCTACCTGGATGGGTCTAAATTTAGATTGCAATAAAACAAAGGAGGGGAAGTGCTTGGATCCAGTCTTGTTCCTTTCCATCTGCATCACCTCTTTCTTTCCGAGTTCGTCCTTTCCTCTGTTTCTTTTCTTATTCTGTTTTCCCCATCCCTGGATAAGAGGCAGGTTGGCAAAGGAGGTAAGTTATGCTTTTCCACCAGGGTTATGGCAGTGGCTCCAGTCCATCTGGCTTCTGATCCATTAGCTCCCAGAATCTTATATGTTTAGCAGACCTAGTCCACCAAGCAGTGTCTGCGGAGCCAGCCGTATCTGGGTGAGAAAGAGGCTGCAGGTGGGATGGCCCTGCAGAACCCGACACCTGCCCTCCGAGAGAGGCTTCCCCATCAGCTGGTTCCCACGTGGGGCTGTAGGCTGCTCTCCTGTCATCGTTCGGTGGCACTCCAGGGTTTTCATCCTGCAATAATCTCTGAACTCTGGTAAGGCTTGCACCTCTCCATTAGACATGAGGCATGTCTGCTCAGCTCCTCACTTTGGCTCTGTGTCCTGAGACGAGCAGAAACCCTGACGGCCACCCATCCTCTACTGCCCTAGCCAGAGCCCAGAGTGACACCCTGCCTCTGGCTCTTCCACCACTACTCCCTCCTACCTCCACTTTCTTCTTTAAAAATTTAATTAGTTTCAAACATATAAAAAGGTTGCAAGAACAGTACAAAGAACTCCCACATCTCTTTCACCCAGATTCTGTTACCATTTTATTGTATTTGTTCTATCTAGCTAGCTATAATATATACTATATATGATGTAATTCCACATCACCCTAAACATTTCAGTGTGCACCACCCAAAAGTAAGGACACTTTCCCACATAACTATCCTACTAGCCTTCCGATCAGGAAATCAACATTGATTAACACAACCATCCAAGACTCCATTAACATTTGACAACTGTCTCAACAATGAGAGATTGTTCTCCCTCTCCCTCCCTCCCTTTCTCCCTCGCTCCATCCTTTCCCCTTCATTATTCCCCCTTAAACTCTCCTTTAATCTCTATCTCTATCTCTGTCTCTATCTCTATCTCTATCTCTATCTCTATCTCTATCTCTATCTCTATCTCTATCTCTATCTCTATCTCTATCTCTACCTCTACTTTCTCCATCTCTATCTCTATCCCTTTTTCTATCTCCGTCTCCATCTCCATCTCTAAGGCTCTTAGTTGCAGGAGTCTATCTAGAACACACTGTACTTAGTTGTCATGTCTCATTAGTTTCCTTCAGTATGAAACACTTCCCCAGTCTTTGCCTGTCTCTCATGTTTATGACAGTCTTCCATTCCGTAATTTGAACCTCAACTGTGTCTGCTGATGTTTCCTTATGACCCAATTAAGGCAGTGCATTTCTGGTAGGAATACCCCAGAAATTATGCTCCCTTTCTACCCCTCCTAATATTAACCCTGATCACCTAGTGAAGTTGGTGTCTACCAGGTTTTTCTACTACACAGTTAATGATTTTTTCCCCTTTGTAGCTTATCAGTATTTTGTTGGGTGGGTATATGGGTGGAATATTCTGATGTAATGCCAATACCCTGTTCCTCATCAAATTTCCAGCCACCAGCCTTGGCATACATTTGTCTTCTACCCGTATTAACTACCACTCTGAGGTTCCAAAGAGTGATTCTCCATCTCTGTCATTTATTCTACATTTATTAGCTGGCATTCTACTAAAGGATAAGCTTTTCCTCCTCCCTCATTGATTTGTTGTGGGTGCCTCCTCCCCATTATTTATTTCTATCTGTACTGACTCATGGGTTTTTACTTTATTTGATGGGTAGTAATCTCATATTTTTCATTTTGATGTTCAAAGCTTAATTAAGCCAATAGGAGCCCTTTCAATCATCTGGCTTCTTTGTTTTTTGATGTGTCTTCAACGTTCTTGGAGTATGTTCTTACTTTTTGGCACAACTTGTCCCAGGGCCGTTTTGTACGTTCCCTGCCTCAACCCTGGATCAGCCATTTTCCCAAAGTTCCTTTCAGTGGAGGATGATATTTAGACACCAAAATCTGGTCACTTGATGTGCCCATTGCTGCCGGTCGCTGCATGTGCCTGTGTGTACGCACACATCTGTAACTATTTCTGCATCCATCTAGGTACATGCCTTTTAAACATCCATGGCAGCATGCCAATACTTCCCATTCTAGACTGACACCTCAGGTTTCTTTCTAGCCTTTCCTCTTTCCAGGTTTGTGAGTCCCTACGAACAGTGAGAAACCTGATTCCTACTAATTCGCATCATCCTGTACGTGTTTATTTACAATATCCAAACCACACCAGAGTAGCCCTCCTCTTTCTCACACACCAGACTGGTTCACAGCCCTGCTTCCTCAGATGCCCATATCCCTGAGCTGGGAGTGGGAGGGAGGGAAGGAAAGGAAGAGAGGAAAAGGTGGAAAACTCTCATTCACTTTTGATTTCATTTCTGTTTTGACTGAAAATTTAGTGCAGGCAATTTGGGGAAAGAAATCAAAATTTATATTGGAGTAGTAGTGTTTTTGCTAGCCGCTTAATTCATTTCCTCATCTAGTCAACCCATAGTGATGGTCACTCCCCCTTTCCTTTCTCATCATCTCTTGTTTGTTCATCATCTCCTCTGCCTTCCTTGGTTTCCATGGTCTTTGCCTTTCTTCCCGTATTGTTTCTCTCTTTTCCATCACTTTCAGGATTTGAAAGGATTCAGAATCCTTTCAATTCTTTCTTTTTTTTTCTTCATAAACTGTGCTTAATTCTTATTTGCTCTTCTGTTTCAGGGCTGTAGACTTGCAAATATATAATGTAAGTGGTGTTGCTTCACAAATATAAACCAATAATAGAGCAAAGCTAGAGGTCACAAATGTTCAGGCTGGTTGTTACTTGGGGAATTAAATGTCTGTAACATGGAGTATAATACTTATCTTCTCTCAACAGACATAACAAACTAAAAGAGAATCCAGATTGAGTAGCAAAGTGGGAGATTAAATATAAAAACCTACACATTTCCACATATACAACCTCGATCTTCTGATTGGTTCTTTACTGACCACATGGGTGAAGTGAAGTGTCACATGAAGGCAAAGTTACCTCTCTTTGTTCACTCTGGCTCCCATACTTCTTGGCTTTCTCTGCCACTGCTCTTGGCCTATTCTTTCCAGGACTCTAGTCCTTTCCTTCTCCATTGAAACATCTTTTCCAGTGCTCCAGTGCCTCCGAGACTGGCTAGATAGCAACCAACTAATCTGATAGACTGAACCAGTAACATGGTAGTTTATGAAGAAAAAGGTCATACTTTCTAATACTCCATCAGCACGTTACCTTTAGCCCTCTGGAAATGCACTGCTTAACTCAAGAAAGCGGGTAGCGGACTGAAATAGTGAGTGTCAAGGGTGTAGGGTGGGAGGGGGCAGGTGAGCCTTGAGGTCCTCAGGACCCAGCTTGAGACTGCCAGTCCATGGAGGCTGTGTTTGCAGGTAAAATAAAGGCCTATGAGAATTGCAGTGCAAGGGCTGTTTGTCTGCCCAAGAATATAAGCACCAGCTTTTGCAATGTTCTTGCAATTTTCAAAGAGATGTAGGATCTTAGGGTACCACATCCTTTCTATTTGAAACCGTCCTCTGCTGTGGACAGGATAAGAGTTAAATTTCCTATGACATGCCTACTGTATTTGTACATTTAGAAATCAATTAGTGTAATTGGGGCAATCAGATGCTAAACAGAAGAATGATTTGCTGAGAACAAATGTCTGGAATTGTGTATTTTGCCAATGGAATTTCTCACAGTTGGTACAAAAAAAATACTCCAAATTAAATCATTCAGGCTGAATATGACTTTTTTCTTCTTTTGAAAAATGTTAAAACAAATACCGCCTGGCTGAGATCTCCTGCGACTCCCACCAGACAGATTGCTTCTCAGGCAAATCCTCTAAATTGACATTTTACCTGAAAAAGAGCAAAGGCAGATGAAGAATTCCAGGTGTGTGTGCTTGCCATGAATATTTTTGCCAAAAAAAAAAAAAAAAAAAAAGGAACCTTAAAGGATTGTCCGCTGTATTAGAACCATGTGGGATGAGATCATGTGGGGGCTAGTGAGCCTCAGAGGCTCAGTGTAAGGCGTGTGTAGGAGGTGAAAAGCTTCCAAGAACATTGCTCCCACCCTACGAATGAGAAAAGGCTGAATGTTGTACAAAATTATAATTTTTCCCGATCCTATCAGAGGGCTGCAGTAGTAGGGCCACCAAGTTAACTGGATTCCAAGGAGGGACGAGAGGTCCCTCCAAGGAGAGGGCCACAGTTTCATCTTTGGCAGAGAATAGAAGAAAGAGGTGGTGACCATACAAGCTAAAATCAAAACAAATTCTTAGAGGCCAATGTGGTCCAGTGTGTCTGTGACAAGATTTTCTCCACAGGCCTCCATGAGGTGCTCGTGAGAAATATAGGGATAAGTCAGGATACCAGAGAGAGTCTCCCTTGTTGACTGTGGAGGCGAGAGGCAGAGGCGTGCACAAGTGTGTGTGTGTGTGTGTGTGTGTGTGTGTGTGTGTGTGTGAATAACAGACAAAGCTTTGCCCGCTTCTCTAGACTCTTCCTTCATGTGAAGCAAAAGCACACCCTCACCCTCTCACCTTCAGACCACAGGCAAAAATTCATTCTCCATGGGATGGAATAGAAACAAACTCCTCTGCCCTGGGGAAGGGAAGAAACAGTCCTGCCCCAGGTCACAGGCAGAGATCCAGGGCTGCCCGGGGAAAGGTAGAGGCAAAACCCTCTACTCCTGGGCAAGGGCAGGAAACAATCCTGAACCAGGATCCTACACCAACAAGGAGACCTTATTCCTCTGTTATTACTAGAGGGAGAGCAATAAACTTCCACCCAAGACCAAGTGTAAAAATAAGGGGAAGGAATGCTAAAACAAACAAAAATAATCCAAATTCCGGGCACACAGCCTGCCTGACTGAAGCTGGACCAGGACTAAAAGGAACTTCTGTACTCCCCCACATGCTCAGCATCTTGTAACAAGGAAGAGCATGCCCCTGCGGGGAGAGGGGCGAGACATGACCCTGTTTTGAGGCACAGGCATGCAGGGATAGCTGGAAGCTGAGGGGAGACTGAGAACACAGAAAAACCCTGTTACCCAGCTCCTCCTCTAAGCTCAAGGTAACAGCAGCCTACCTCTAGAGGAATTTGAAGACTGTGGTATACCAAAGGTAATAACAAAACCCAGACCTAGGTCAACTCTTGATTAGATTGATTTAGCTCCCCCACCCCTACCCCACCCCCTGCTATACTAAAACTTCACAAAAGAAGAGGCATGTCCATTTCTTTGTGTGAATGCTATGTACTTCAGTGTCTATTGCTCTTTCTACACATAATGTCTGGCATGCAATTAAAAATTACAACACACACATAAGAAAAAAAAAAAATTATTGTCAAGAGACAAAACAATCAATAGAACCAGGCTCAGAGATGATCTAGATATTGGAACTATGGGATGGACTTTAAAATAACTGTGATTAATATGTTAAAGGATATAATGGGGAAAGTGGACAACATTCATGAATAGATGGGGAATTTCAGAAGAGAAATAAAAACTATAAGAAAGAGTCAAACAAATTGCTAGAACTAAAATAAAACCACTTCCTTGGTGATGAGGAATTTCTTCAAAAGCTCATAGCTGAGGAAAGAATCAAAGAATTTGAAAATAAGTCAATATAAATGATAAAAATTGAAACAACATATAAAAAAGCGTGGGGAAAGAAAAGTGGAACAGCGCAGCCAAGAACTGTGGGACACTATCAGCTAGTCTAATATCTGTAATTGGAGACCCAGAAGGAGGCATCTTTAGGAAAAGGAATCTGACAAGCTGGTGTTTTTCTGAGAAAGGCATGTGGTTAAAAAATGGCCACAAGTAATTTTCACTTTGCTCCCCTGCTTCCAATTTAGCTGAAGCATTTACTCTCATATTCCTCTACCTCCTTCTTGCTTATCCTCCAATTATTTGGGGGAAGATATGTGTGGTTCCATGCCCCCCTAGCCCCCGCCAGCAGTCTGTCTGCCATTTGGTGTCAAGAGGAATGGCTGTGAAGGTTACTAGTATATAGCGTAGATGAAAAGATACAAAGCAAGACTCAGCAGCCTGCCTTTTAACAAACAACTTAACTAAAACCAGACACATGGATCCTGGCTTTGAAGGGGTGGCACATTATAGTTCATCTTCTGTTTATAGTTATAGCTAAGAGCAAATAGCTCACAGAGCTTGTACTCTTGTAACCCTTCTTATTATAGCAATAAAAATTTTGCTTAAAAAATAAAGCATTAAATATAGTATTTATCCACGAAACACTCCTTTGGTACCGTAAGTGGTCTCCTGTATAGACCAGCTATGCATCTAATGAGATAATAGTACAAGCTCCTTTGTGTACATGTGCAGTATGTTAGTTTTCTGGCATTCTGTGGTATCGGCTACTGGATGGTGGCCCGCCAGCTTCCTGCTGAGGCCAGTTGCTGGAGAAAACTCGCTACAATAGGTTGGGATGCTGGGCATCCCTTGAATTCAGATGCTTCCTGGAAGAAAGAGGAAGGCACTTGATGAGGCTAGGAGCATAGTTTCTAAAATTTTACCCCGTGGGTTTAGAATCTAAACTCGGGCACGGCTTCGCATGTTGCCATTGTTAATGAACTTGCAGCCCTGGCTGTGTAGAGGCTGCCTTGTACAGCCTCCTCGAAGCTTTCCTGAGCTCCTTGACAGAGCAGCTTCTTTCTCCTCTGTGCGACTTCTAGGCTTATGCATGCCATCTGGGGCATTTTCACATGATTTTGCATTTATTTTTAATGCATCTGTTTCCTCTACTAAAGTGAGTTCTTTAAAGCTAAGAGTTTGTGTTTTATTCATCTCTAGCCTGGTGCCAGGCACAGAGCAGGTTCTCAGTAAACATTTGCTGAATCAGACTAAGGAAATGCTCAGCATGAGGTGACTGCTGTGACTACACTGTAGTTGAGACAGATGTTTGTCATAACCATGTTCCTGTGTGACTGTCTGCATTAAATCCCTGGGCCTTTCACACCTGTCGTAGCTGGGCCAAAGTGGGCTTGTTCTGTGGCTCTGATGAGGGCGTTGGATTCAGATCACCACAGTCAGACTTGATAGTAACTGAGGGTGATTCTGTTGAAAACAAACAAATGAAAAATAAAGTGAGAACATTTTAAAACCATAAAGAAGAAAGAGAACAATGAGCCAGGACCGGATTGGAGCTGAGGGAAACTATGAGAGATGCAGCTGCCTGGTAATAGAAAAGGGGAAACATGCTTTCATTATCTGATAAAAAGAAACAAACCTGTTCCTAAGGGCCGGGCGGGGCGGGGGAGGGGGAACCCCAACCCTCTTTTTTCCTGGGAAATCCAGCTTGGTTCTATATGTGGCTGTGCCCTAGAAAGGCTGTGTGACCTTAGCTAATCATTTGACTACTCTGGTCCTTGATTTCCCAGCATCCAGGGCCTCTAATATCCCTTTCTCTCCAGCATGCTCTGCATAGACAGTCTGTCTAGAATCCCCTCTGAGTGAGATCCTGACACTGGCTCCAGATACCAGGGCCAGCCTCCCGGAGCAGTAGCAGTAAACCGGAGGTGCTTTCCTTCTAGATTTGCCAGTCTCCCTCCTTTGAGGCATTCACGACCAAGAATGCTCATGGAAAGTGACTGTGCTGTGCAAGTGAGCACGAGAACTCCCCACCCCACCCCACCCCACCCCACCCCCGCCGTTGGCACCCACCCGCCACACGCCACACTCGCTGCTGCCACAGCTGAGTCCCCTGAGATAAGCCACCTGCAGCAGCTGCCCAGGCTCCCACAGCTAAGAAACGCCACCCCAGTTCTCACGTAATCACAGAATGTTGTGCTCAGCGCCAGAACCGTCTAGATAAGGCGCTTTGCAGATCGCAGTCCTCGGGAAGGGAGAAACTCCAGTGCAGACCTGCGTGAGGGGTGGGGGGGCGGTGAGGGGTGGGGGGAGTGGCGCAGTGGCGCAGTGGGGGGCGGTGGTGGTGGTGGTGGCAGTGGTGGCAGGCTAGTTAAGGACACAGAGCTGGAGAAGTGCTGTCCAGAGCACAGTCACTTGACAAATTGCTTTTCAGTGAATTTGTGTTTTGCAAATTGATTTGAGGGGAACTGGTTTCCTTCAGCCCAATGGTCTCCCCCCTTCCCCAGATTCCTGTCCTAACAGATTGCTGTCTTGCCTTCAATCACTTTCTCCCTTTCTATTATCAAAATGGCTTTGACCTAGACTTTATCTGATAAGCTTATTCTCACTTGGGGTGTGAATAATTCAAACCGCTTTGGACCCTATGTTTAATGGTGTTTGAAATCTACCAGAGGAGGAAATCCAATTTGCAGATATTGGCAGGGAGAAATACTAGGTGAAGGTGTCCTCTCATCACCCACCCCCACCTCTTGCCCCTCACCCCCACACACCTTGGTGAGGCTGGCTGTGCTGATGTGCAAAAAGATTTGGCCCACTGGGGGTGGAGTCTGATCTAAATAGGAAGTAGGTAAAGTTCCCTTCAGAGCCCACTCTTTTCTTTGGCATCCAGGGCACCTGTTACAGCTCCCCTGTCTGAGGATCCTGGGCCAAGAGAGTTGTAAACACCTTCCATTCTCCCATCATGGGGCACCTGTCCTGGTCTCTGCTTCAGCAGTTTCTCATTCCTTTCCTCTGCTGGTTTTAGCAAAGCAAGGGCACTAATTTGTTAAGGGCCAGTGCACTACCATCCCCAGGTAGAATATTTGGTTTTAACAGGAATCTCCTGGAAACGACGCCCTGACACAAAGGGAGAATAGTAGTTTCAGGAACCCATGATGGGGCTGTGGAGATATTTGAAGGTAGGTGAGTAAGGGACCCCTCGAATTACACCATCAGGAGCCAAGCCCCTCCACCTTGGTGGCCAGGCTCTGTCTTCTGGGGCACCCCCCAGAAAGGAACATGCTAGAACATAGTTGACCAAACCAGGAGAAGGAAGGAGGGATGGGAGAAGAGGTGAGAACTGTTGATGGGGAAGGAGCAGGAGAGGATCAAGACACAAATGTCAGGATGGAGATTGCTTGGTGACTAAAACCATTTTCTCTGTGGAGCCAAGATCTACTCATCCGTTGGAAATGAAATTTAGTTCACTGAAATTAGTTCCGTCATGTTGTCAGAATAATTTGTGGCTCTAAGCAGCACTCTTTGAAGTCAGCTTTTTCCAGAAAGTTTGGAAGCATCGAAGGGCATGTCTCTGAAGACCAGGAAACAGGAGAGGGATAAGGAGCACTTGGGCCAGGCTGCTTTCTCCAGGCGCAGAAGTAGCTTCCCCAGGTAGAGCTGAAACTTTCATTGGTTCCTGAGAGCTCCTGGTGGCCTGGTGATTGGGCATGGAAAACAGTTGCTCTGTTTTTTTGTTTTTTTTTTTTCCTTTTCCCTACTGCCAGCTTTGGTCACATTCGAATGACAAGGTGGCAAGGAAGCGATTTTCATACTAATTCTTTTTTCGAGGTAGATGGTTGGTGGCATTTAGTTTTCATATGACCTTCTTTCAAAATGTATTATTTTATTAAATGGACATCTGGCTCTACTCATGTTTAGGGTGCACTGGTATTGCCTCTTTCCTTTTCCCGGTTGCTGCCATGAAAATGAATGAACAAGGGGGTTGAAGTTATACCGTTTCAATTAAGTGGATGCCTAAAGCTTGGGCAAGATCTGAATTTCAAGGTCATCCATTGGCTTTGTGAGAGCTTCCCACACTCAATTCATATTGAGGGGGTGGTGGTCTTGTTATTACCCCCTCTTTCCCTGCTCCCCTGTTATCTGATGCTCTTACAGAAGAGCTGCTCGCAGAGGCTGGCCCGGCCCTGCGTGGCCTTAAGCTGATACCACTCAGGGCCCCTCCAGCTCTCCCCTTCCACCCTTCGCAAGGAAGAGGCCCTGTTCCAGCCGCTTGGAACAGCAGGACACGCAGGATGCACAGTCCCACTAACCACACCCTCTCTGCCTCTCTGCTCTTTACAGAATGGGCTGAACGGCTTGCACCTGGCCTCGAAAGAAGGCCACGTGAAGATGGTGGTTGAACTTCTGCATAAAGAGATCATTCTAGAAACCACAACCAAGGTACGTCTCATAGGTGGTGAGGAAGCTTTACATTGACAATTCAAATGTGTGGGTCCTTCAGGTGTTGTCCAAAACGTTGGCATGGAAAACAGCCCTTCATGAGCCCATGTTTGTATCCTTCTGATGTTCTCTTGTCTTTCCAATCATTTCCCGGTTCTGTGAGTCCCTGAAGTAGGCCTTTACTTTATCCGTATCATAGACGATCAATCTGAAAATAAACCCCATGCTCTGGTGGCTTCATGCTTCCTCAGGGTCCTTGGCTCGAATACGGGGACTAAGAGCACCGTGAGCCCCACAGTCAGGTGCCCTGGGTCCACATCCTGAGATACTTCCTACTCGGTGACCTTGAGCAACCTACTCTGTGACCTTGAGCAACCTAGTCCGTGAAAAGCCTCCGTCTCCTCATCGGTAAAATGGGGAGTATAATGCTCAGTTGCAGGATTGGCGTGAGAATGAAATGAGATAGTGTAGTCTACGAGATGCCTGGCACTGAGGGCTGCGGAAGAGTCCAGGTCCCTCTCGCCTACCCTGCTTCAGCAAGTCTTCGTCTGTCTGTCAGCCCCAGGCTGTCTCCTCTCCTGACTGATTACCTTGCACAGCCTTCTCTCTTACCAGGAGGCACCCGGCAGGGGCTGAGTCACACCTCTCACAGCGTCTGTTCCTCTCCGTAGCCATAGATTATAAACACTGGTGGCCTCAGTCCGGAAACCAAAGTCATGAGACGAATACATCTACAGGTTGCAAACTCAGTTTTATTTCTTACATACATACATCATATCTGTTCAGTGAGCAGGATGCAGCCAGCATTGAAACACGAAACCAAGCAAAAAAAATTGCCTCTAATTTACTAACTCGAGTCCTGTTTCCTCTTCCCTTCCTTCCCGTCGTTTCCCGTGGTTTTTCTCTTGGGCTTACCCCTCCAGCCTCTTGTCTTCCATCTGCTATTAATTCAATGTGGTCTCGCATCGGCCTCAATTTCAGTCCCACGCAGCAAACGTTTTGCCGTCTCTCCAGCAGAGACCCAGAAGAGCACTATGCAGAGAACAGATATAATTTATGGTTATGAAGTGAACTGCCCAAATATTATGAAGGTAGAATCATCTCTTGAGATAAAATTCTGTAATTTTCATGTCATTTCCCGGAGGTGAAAAGATCTCACAGGTGAAACAGACAGCTGCTCTTCCTGAATGTGTGCGGGCACTTTTCTCTGAGGCCACGACAAACACCCACTGTTTCTGCCCTGCTCCTGCTGGGGGGGAGGGGGGGAGGGAAAGAAGGGGGGGCAACTGCGCTCTCTCCCCACGCTCTCGCTCACCTGGCTGCAAGCAGCGTGCCATCTGTGTGGGCCGGAGCAGCCTGTCTTCCCTGGCATTCCCCCAGGAGCAGCAAAAACACTGTGCTTCAGCACTTTGGCTCTTTCCGAATTTCCCCCCTTTATTTGTTATTTTGCAAGCGACCCCTTGGCGTGTCTTTGTTATTTATAGAAATGTTATAAGTCAGCGTGGTTTCCGAATGCCATCCAGAGGGAGGGGGGCAAGGGGAAACTGAAACCGTGGGCTGAGACAGTCATACAGATTGGGGGATTGTAACGGGCTTCGCAAGCCCGAGAAAGGTTTAGAAAGAATAAAAAGCTAAAACCGATACAGTTTTCTAAACTGGGCTTAGGAATTTTAGAAGCACAAAACAAATGCATTCTCCCCCCATCCTGCCACCTGCATGGCTCAGAGGCTGGAGCTCAGCGTCTAGGCTAGAGGTGCACGGGAGCAGCTTTAGTCCCTCCACTCACCCACCCAGCACCGCCTGCAGCCAGCTCCCTTCCCAGGCTCCTGGACACCCTAGACATGGAGACGGTGGGTCTGGGTGGGGCAAGTATAGCTGAGCCTTTCTTCCTGCTTCTCAGGGGTGTGCTCCTTCATATGAGGGAGGGGCAGGGAACACAGAGCCCCTCCCCCCCCCCCCGACTCGTGTCGCAGGGCCAGGGGGCCTTCTTGAGCCTTACTGTGTGTGCACAGATGGGGGCGGGTGGGAGGGGAGTGGCTGCTTCCCAGGGTCTTCCCTCTGCTTTTATTTGTCACCAGTGCTGCCCTCAGCCCCGATCTGGAAGATGACATGGGCCAAGATCCACAGCCAGGGTCCCCATCTAACCAGCTCCCCTTCACGGTGTAGACGGGCAGCTCTGGAGTAGAGTGATTTCTGGCGAGAAGGGGCAGATGAAAGAAACTTTCAACACAGCTTCTTGAGGGCAAGGAGCCCGAGACTCAGTCATCTCTGCCCCTCCATGCCTGACCTAGTGCCCGACACACACGTGCCCAGCGAGTGACCAACGAATGGATGGACACAGTGCGCCTCCTTCCGCTAAAGGGGAGGCTTGGACTTCGGAGTCCCGGTTTCTAGGAGGTTCTGGTGCCAACAGTCCTGCCCCACTTTGTACAGTGAGCGAGTCGGACCCAAGTGCCAAGGCCTCTAAACGTGGGCTCTGTGGACTTCTGTGAAATATGATTAATTAGCATCTATACAGTCACTTCTGGCACTTACTCTCTGATGGATATCTGAGGAAGAACTCCCTTGTTTGTCAAATGAGCCTTAAGGAGATAGCAGAAAGACAAATTCGGGAAGCAGCAAGCAGGACCCTCCTGCCTGGTGCAGGCCACGTTTCAGAGGCAAAGATCTGAGCCCCTTCCGGGCCCCAGGGCACCTGTGGTGGGGCCGCCTCACCCACCTGGGGGCGCTAGGGGCAGCGGTGACTGGGTGGCCACAGAGCTTAGGCCCCGTACGGCTCAGTTCCACCTGGACGAGGACCCTTCTCTCCCAGGAGACGGACGGCGAAAGCGCATGCAGTGGTCTGAAGTCCCTGCTTGTAGGGCATGAGTTTCCTGAGACGGACAGACTAGCATAGTTAAAAACTCGACACCACCTGAACCAGGAAAAATGAGGTCGTTTGAGATCTCTGCTTCTAAGTAGTGGAGGCTCAGAAGGGTCCAGCTGTTGTCCCGTTCCCTCCCCCGCCCCTCCCCCTCCCCCCCCCCCGCCATATTTGACAGAGGTTGTCAGGTGGGGCCTGTCCTGCCTGCCTCTCGCCGAGCATGGGTGCCAGTGGGGACACATAGGTGAGTTATCCTTGGAGAAAACGCTGACGCTCCAGCCCCAGGACATCCAGGCAGGAAGGAGCCGGGCAGGGAGGCTGGCATCCTGAACCCACAGAGCCTTCTGGACCTGAAGGCCGTCCAGGAATTCCTGTGAAATACCTGGAAGAATCCCGACCAGAAAACCTGGGTGTTCCACTCGCCTCCTCAGAACCCCACTGGTTTCTTAGTCTCAGTTGTCGGTTCTTAGCTTTTAAAAAGTTGACTTTAAGACCATTGTGTATCTCACTTTCTTCTTCTGTTTATTCTTTCCAGCTTTTCTCTCTTATTTGGTGAACGCTTGCTCATAACATTTACTTATTAATGTTTTAAGTAATCTTTTTTTGTATTTTCCTTTGTCAGGTTTTTTTCTATTTATTTTTCCCCATTGACTTTCATGCTTTTCTTCTTTTCCTCGATATAGTTCATTTTATTATCCCCCAACTCCTTTAGATGTTTCTACCCCTTTTATTCTGTTTGATACTTTACTCCCTCTCCTCCTCTCTCACTCCCTCTGTCCACGCTGGTCCAGCTTTCGCTTGGTGGGTCACAGCATCCAGGGTGCTGAGCCAGTAGGATCTTCTGGCCTCCGTTTCCGCAGAGCCCATTGTCCTGCAGTTACAGGTCGGGAGGCGCTGGAAGTCCGGAGAAGGCCGCGTGCCTGGCACACCTTCCGGGTGGGTCCTGAGAAGGCTGCCTGTTAGCAGGTGACAAGACGCTGCACCTGCCAGCAGCCAATCAGTGTTGAGAAGTCAGTTGGCTTTCTTATTCTTTGACATTAGTTCCTCACGGAGAACAGGAAGAATGTCCCGCTTGTGCTTTCAGCACTATCTCAAGATGGATGGTGGGTCAGGTGTGTTGTCTACCCGCTTTGACCTTAAAGAAAGCCACTGCGCACCCCCAAACAGCATCCTTGTTCCTGTACCTTTAACAGTCACATATGAAGGCGTGGTGGGAAACCTCCTCTTCTCCCTCCCCGTGTGTTTCAGAAAGGGAACACGGCTCTGCACATCGCCGCCCTCGCTGGTCAGGACGAGGTGGTCCGGGAGCTCGTCAATTATGGCGCCAATGTCAACGCCCAGTCCCAGGTGTGGCTCTCTCCGGTCCCCGCTCTAGAGAGCGCTCTTTTCTTCTTCGCCTGTGTGTGTGTTACACCGCGGGCACACTGGCTCCTGGGCTGCACACACTGCGCAGCTGAGTCTAGATTTGCTAGTGATATGTCTCCAAGCAATGAAGAAGGCATCTTTAGTATTTTTTCACACTTCTACACACTCTAAGCATGATGTGGTTGGTCATTGTGGACCTGGTCCCTGTTCAGTAAACCAGCCAAATAGTATATTTAGTTGTGACCCATTTGGGGAGAGAAGCTGTGTATGGGGACTGGGACATGTGAAAATAGAGGAGAAGTGTGTGGGAGAGGCTGATTGACGGAGACAAGGGGCAGAAGCAGACTTCCATGGAGTGTCGCCCCCACCTTGTGGCCTTTTGTAATCATCCCAATAGGCCATTTCAAAGGGCAAGGAGTTTTTAGACCTGGAGATATGGGGGGGGGATATTGCCCTGTGGGCTAGGTGAAAACCGTGTGAGTGCTGTCCTCCAGTTTAGAGATTTTCGCACTGGTTTTAGCATCTCTCACTGTTGTGGGTGACGTACAATGACGTTTTCTCTTGGCTTACAGAAAGGCTTCACACCCCTGTACATGGCAGCACAAGAGAATCACTTGGAAGTGGTGAAGTTCTTACTGGAGAATGGAGCTAATCAGAATGTAGCCACAGAAGTAAGTACCTTGGGAAATGGCCTCACTGCCAGAAGTCTCCAGGGGTAGGACATGGTCGCAGGGCATGTGTTCCTGAGGCATGGCTGGAGATGCAGCCTGTGTCCTGATCAGTGTCGTGTCATTGAGCGCTCTTGACCTTCAGATCCCTGCACTCCTCCTGGCTGCTGTTGGCTCTGCAAGGCAGTAAGAGACAGAGCCATGGGTTTTGAGGAATGCTCAGGCACATAGCAGAGAAATGACATCAGAGTCTAACATGTATAACCAACACTGAAGGCGGGATAGGGATGGGGGTGGGGCAGCTGTGTATGATTGACAGGTCTGCTTTGGACCTTAATGAGAAAGTCTCTTGCCATGAATCCATGGTGCACCCTCGACAAGTTAATTAACTCTGATCCTGAATTTTGTCATTGATGAAACGATAACGTTGAACCTGAAGCTAAGGCTTCTCTTGAGCCTTATCACTGTAAAGACTCAACGATTACATGACTTTGTTATCATTCTGCTTCCCAGTTCATGGGGTCCCAGTGTACAACTGAGGGAATGAATAACAGTAGCTCACAATTAAATTCTCAGTGCCTGACATGGTTTCTAGCTTTCGGTAGGTGTTCATTAATTTTCGTGAAATAAATAAGTGAATACTCATTCACCATGTTTAAGGCACAGTCCTGGCACCAGTAGATGCGATGAGAAGAAGTAGGAAAAGAAACAAATGCTTCTCATAGCACTCAGACTGGGAACAAATTATAAAGGCAAAGTAAGTCAGTGCTTAAGAAGAATGACTGTAGGTTCTGTGAGGTTGCAGAGGAGAGTGGGGTCAAGAAAGGCTTCAAGGAGGAGGTGGCATTGATGTGGGACTTAGAGGAGGGTGTGGGAGGGCTTTGAAGAGCAGAGGACTGGAGGCCGAGGGCCTGTTATGAGCAAGACCCCTGAGGTGTGGTCATGTGGGTCCTGCCTGAGGCCAGCCAGGGGTCAGCCACAGTCAGAGCAAATCGACCTTTCCTCCTCCCCTCTGGCCAGGACGGCTTCACCCCTCTCGCCGTGGCTCTGCAGCAGGGCCACGAGAACGTGGTGGCACACCTCATCAACTACGGGACGAAGGGGAAGGTGCGCCTCCCTGCCCTGCACATCGCGGCCCGCAATGACGACACCCGGACGGCTGCGGTGCTTCTGCAGAATGACCCCAACCCGGATGTGCTTTCCAAGGTGAGGGCAGCCCAACGGAGGATCAGGAGAAGTCTAGAGCCTGGATCATGGAGACCTACGGGTTACAGAGGCAGCTCACCCAGACCAGAGGTGGTGCTAGCCGTTACACGGAGCACCAGCCCCACGGTGACTTCACGTCCCCACTAGGACATCTAGGAGCCCCACTTTAAACCCCTGGTGGACACTGAGGAAAATGTGCTTGGTGTGGAGAAGGGAAGGTTTCTGTTGCTCCCGGCCATCCAGAAAGTGTCCAGTAGGACAGGCTGGGTCTCCGCCAGAGTGAAACTTTGGAATCCCAGCAGGTGGTGTTCTAGAATGTTGTTTTCCTGGCTGCCCCCTGGTGGAGGGAGGGAGTGACCCCACATGTGGAGAGGAGACTGTGGAGGGTCATCTCGGGGGCCTGCACAGCTAGCCATTTGGACATGCTGTCTGACGTTTTGAGTCACTGCTGACCCACTCACTCTCTGTAAGTTTAGGTTCTTCTCTTGCTGTGGGAATTGACTTGCATTTGGGTTATTCTTAGAGCCCCTCACCCCATGGTCCGTGGCTTTGGTCTGGAAAAGTGCTGACTGGGTAGGTAGGGTCTAAGGTTTTGGAACAGAAAGATGGCAATAGACCCACCAAGGGGTCGGATGTCTGCATTTGACTAGCCAGCTGAGTCATTATACCCTTTAAGGGGCCTGAAACATCCCTAGAACTGAGCTCGTGGACCCAATCTCACTTTTGACTCATTAATTAAAATCTCTTCATAAGTAAGCACTCCGATGAAAGGGCCTACAGAGTTGGAGGCAATCCTAGTCTATGGTTTGTCCCTGTGAACCACAGAACAAAGAATGTGGGTCACTCGGGGGCAATACCTATTTTTTTAAAAATATATGTTTTTATTGTTTTCAGAGAGATGAAGGGAAAGGGAGAGAGGGATAGAAACATCAATCATGAGAGAGAATCATTGATCCGCTGTCTCCTGCACACCTCCTACTGCAACCTGGACATGTGCCCTGACAGGGAATCGAACTGTGACCTCCTGGTTCATGAGTCAACACTCAATCCCTGAGCCACACTGGCCAGGCTAGCTTTTTATTTTTTAGGTTTTTGTATGGTGGTAAGTTTTTTTATTTTATTTATTGGGGTGACATGGTTAAGAAGATTATGTAGGTTTCAAGTGTACATTTCTATGATACATGATATCTGTATATTGCTTTGTGTGCCCACCACTCAAAGTCAAATCATCTTCCTTCTCCATATATTTGGTCCCCTGTACCCTTTACTATTCCCTTACCCCCTTTTCCTCTGGTAACCACCATACTCTTGTCTGTGTCTCTGAGTTTTTGTTTATTTATTTTTGTCGGTTTACTTGTTGCTTACAGTTTCATAGCCCAAATATGAGTGAAATCAGATGGTTCTTAACTTTTTCTGCCTTTTTGATTAGCATGATATTCTCAAGGTCCATGTTATCGCAAATGGAAATATCTCATCTTTTCTTATGGTGGAGTAGTATTCCACTGTATATATGTAGCACATCTTCTTTATCCAGTGATCTATGAAGGACACTTTGGTTGTTTCCAGTCTTGGTCACCAGGAATAATGCTGCAATGAATATAGGGGTGCACATAGCTTTGCAAATAATTTTCACCTGGATTTTTAATGTAACCTGTCACAGACTCTCTCGACCCCTCCGACAAATGTGCTCATCAGCCTAACTCTGCTTGATGTGTGGGGTCCTCTGGCCCGGCCAGCGTTGTCAGAATCCCTGGGTTGATGCTGAGATAGAAATGACAGTACATGGCACGTGACAAGATGTCCCTCCTCTGTTGTGCCCCAGACAGGATTTACCCCCCTCCACATCGCAGCTCACTATGAGAACCTCAACGTGGCCCAGTTACTCCTCAACCGGGGAGCCAGTGTCAACTTCACGCCACAGGTGAGCTCTCTGGCGGGCCAGGGCTCGGGGGGCCTGCTCCCACCTCTCTCCTATGGCAGCATGAATTCCCCCGATTGCAGGAGGGGCTGTGGCTCCTCGTTGGTAGGTTTCTACTCACATGCCCCTCAGTCTCCCTGTGCCCCTTCTAGAGGGGGAAAACCTGGAGGGTGGGACTGGTTGGCTTTCTCCATGTGCTGACTCTTGGGAGACCTGGGCTTGGCCAGCGTGCTGTGATTAACAACAATAATACAGGTTTTGAATCTTTCTTTGGCAAGAAATGTCCTCACAGTAGGCTTAATGTGGCTGTTAGTTCTGCTGCAGTTGCGGGGCGGGGCCGGGGGCAGGAGGGATAGGGTAGGGAACAGCTGCATTCCCTAGGAGGATGCACGCCCTGACTGGTCCTGTTCTCCCTCCAGAACGGCATCACGCCACTGCACATCGCCTCCCGCAGGGGGAACGTGATCATGGTGCGGCTCCTGCTGGACCGCGGGGCCCAGATAGAAACAAGGACCAAGGTGGGTGCCAGTGGGCCCCGTGGCAAGGCCAGGGGAGGGATTCTACTTTCCAGAGTCTAACCCAGGGTGGTGGGTCTCGGTGATGAGCTGGTGGTGGGCCTGCAGCCTCCTGGAGCAGCGCGCAGCAGGAGACAGGGAGCAGCAGGAGACAATAACAAGACAGTAATGGAGTCAAGCTGGTCCTTAAGGAGGCATCGTGCTCCTGTGGTGGGAATGATGCTGGGGCAGCCTTCTCTCCAACGGCCTCTGATAGGTGCCTTTGGGGCTTTCTCTTTGTGACTCTATTTTTTAAAGGATGAATTGACACCTCTCCACTGTGCAGCTCGGAATGGGCACGTGCGAATCTCAGAGATCCTGCTGGACCACGGGGCACCCATCCAAGCCAAAACCAAGGTGTGTTGCCTCCTTTCCACGAGGAGTATCTTTTAGGCGGGGCTCCAGGCCAGGCCAGCCTGGGATCCTAATACTGCTAACTGAGCCAGAGTGCGTGACGGCCCCAATGCCCGTTGCATAGGAGGCACTCTGTATAGCCCTAATTATGATCTTGATCGGGGTCAGCAAAATTTTCTCTAAGGGCCAGATAGTAAATATTTTCAGGCTTTGCAGGCCATGGTCTCTGTCTCAATGACTCAATTCCACCATTATAGCAGGAAAGCAACCATGGATAATATGCAAACTAGCAGCCGTGTTCCAATAAAACTTGATTTACAAACACAGTCAACAGGCCAGATTTGACCCCCAGGCTGCAATTGTCCATAGCTTTAGATCAACCCTTGTCTATTTCACCCTGGCTCCAGAAAAGACAGGAGCTAACACTTGGAAAAGTCTTCAGAGCCGGGCCAGGCTGGAGTAAAGTTAAAAAGAAAACAAAGCAGTTGTTTTCAGTGTCCATTAGGGACCAGAGCCAAGGCCCATCCTTAGTTCTCATAGCAGGTCTTGAGTCTTCCTGGGGCTAACACTGTCAGACCACCCGGTGTTGCCCACCAGGCCCCGTTCCCCGTTCTTTGGGGTGAATTTAAAGGATGTGAGTTTAGAATAGTGAGGCAGAAACCAGGCCCAGTATGGCCACTCGGGAGGTTTTCTGTGAGAAGTTCTATGTCATAAAGTTGTAGCATAGTTCTTAACCATGCAAGGCAATTTATTTCCTGACAAATGGTCATGTGAGTATTCTACAGAGCTCTCTGTAATTTGGGTCATGATTCACAGCACCAAGCTGGTGTGTGTGTGTGTGTGTGTGTGTGTGTGTTGGGTGAAGGTATCCTCTACTAAACAAGTTTATATCTCATTTAATCCTCTGTCCAAGGCTGCTGTGCTACTGTGCCCCTTTGAGCATGCCTCTTACTCCCTCTGTGCCTCCATTTCTTTATCTAGAGAGCTCTCCTCCTCTCTCCCAGGGTTACAGGGATGATTACATGAAATAACATCTTTGAAAGTACATGTAAAAGCAAAAGTCCTCAGAGAAGTGAAATTGCTACTACCACTTATTAGGTCAGGAAATTCTCAACATGTTTCCACAGAGGGCCTGTTTTTAAACTCATAAATGTCCTATGTGAGTAATGCTCTTATATTATCTAGATCAGTGGTCGGCAAACTGCGGCTCGCGAGCCACATGCGGCTCGCGAGCCCTGGTTTGCCGCTCTGTTGACTAATGAGTTTGCTAACCACTGATCTAGATTATTAAAATGGGACTAAAAAAAGATGGTCATGAAAATTTTTTACTGAGAATTTCCTTCTTTTTTATTTTATTTTATTATTTATTTATTTTAATTTAATAAATCTTTATTGTTCAGATTATTACAATTGTTCCTCTTTTTCCCCCCATAGCTTCCCTCCACCTGGTTCCGACCCCACCCTCTGCCCTTACCTCCCCAGCACTGTCCTCATCCATAGGTGTACAATTTTTGTCCAATCTCTTCCCGCATGCCCCACTCCCCTTTCCCCCTGAGAATTGTCAGTCCACTCCCTTTCTATGCACCTGATTCTATTATACTCACCAGTTTATTCTGTTCATCAGATTTTTTTATTCACTTGATTTTTAGATTCACTTGTTGATAGATATGTATTTGTTGTTCATAATTTCTATCTTTACCTTTTTCTTCTTCTTCCTCTTCTTAAAGAATACCTTTCAGCATTTCATATAATACTGGTTTGGTGGTGATGAACTCCTTTAGCTTTTTCTTATCTGTGAAGCTCTTTATCTGCCCTTCAATTTTGAATTATAGCTTTGCTGGGTAGAGTAATCTTGGTTGTAGGTTCTTGCTATTCATCACATTGAAAATTTCTTGCCACTCCCGTCTGGCCTGCATAGTTTCTGTTGAGAAAACAGCTGACAGTCGTATGGGTGCTCCCTTGTAGGTAACTAACTATTTTTCTCTTGCTGCTTTTAATATTCTCTCTTTGTCTTTTGCTCTTGGCATTTTAATTATGATGTGTCTTGGTGTGGTCCTCTTTGGATTGCTTTTGTTTGGGGTTCTCTGCACTTCCTGGACTTGTAAGTCTATTTCTTTCACCAGGTGGGGGAAGTTTCCTGTCATTATTTCTTCAAATAGGTTTTCAGTATCTTGCTCTCTCTCTTCTTCTGGCACCCCCATAATTCTGATGTTGGTTCGCTTGAAGTTGTCCCAGAGGTTCCTTACACTATCTTCATATTTTTGGATTCTTTTTTTTTTTTCCGGTTGAGTGTTTTTTGCTTCTTTGTATTTCAAATCTTTGACTTGATTCTTGCAATCCTCTAGTCTGCTGTTAGATCTCTGTATAATATTTTTTATTTCAGTCAGTGTATGTTTAATTTCTAGTTGGTCCTTTTTCATATCCTCGAGGATCTCGCTAAATTTATCAGCCTTTTCTAGAAAATTCTTGAAAAACCTTATAAACGTGGTTTTGAACTCTATATCCAGTTGTTTTCTTTCCTCCATTTCTTTCATTTGTGACCTGTTTCTTTGTCTCCGCATTTTGGCTGCTTCCCTGAGTTGATAGAGTGGCTTTGTGTGCTAGGTGTCCTATAGGGCTCAGTGGCTCAGCCTCCCCAGTTACTTGAGGTGGACTCTATTGGTGCACCCCTTTGTGGGCTGTGTGCACAGTCTTGTTGTAGTTAAGCCTTGATTGTTGTTGGTATCACTGGGAGTAGTTGACCTCCAGGCCAATTGGCTGTGAGGATCAGCTGTGTCAATGCTGGGAGAACTTCTGTGCTGGAGACACCCTTATGAGACAAGACTTGCAAAAGCCTCTGTGTGCTCAGCTTGGATGGGGCAGAGTCTCAGGGTGGAGCAGACAGCATTGGTTTCCCATCAGCCCTGCTCTAATAGGCCCCTGTGTCTCAGTGTCCCATGGTAATCACTGCAAGCACCTCTGAGAGAAAGCCACCCTCAAGGTTCGCCCCCTGCCAGACAGTCCAGTTTCTCCCCGAATGAGTCTGGGTCCCTGGAGTCTCTCCCGGAACTGGAGTTCAGTGCAGTCGGGAGCTTTTGTCTCCCTCCCGCTTGAGAAAGCCAGCCGTGCACTCAGTTGCCGGTCCTCCCCGCACGCACCTCGGTACCTCTGCCTTCCACAGTTCCTCTGAGTCTCAGTGTGCTTTTCTCTTTCCTGACAGTCCAGTTTCACCCCGTATGAGTCTGGGTCCCCAGAGTCTCACCTGGAACTGGAGATCAGTGCAGTCAGGAGCTTTTGTCTCCCTCCTTATTGAGAAAGCCAGCTGTGCACTCAGTTGCCAGTCCTCTTCGTGCACACGTCTCAGTACCTCTGCCTCCTGCAGCTCCTCTGAGTCTCAGTGTGCTTTTCTCTTTCCTTCTAGTTGTAGAATTTCCACTCAGTCAGCCTTCCTGTGGTTCTGGATGATGTCCATTTTGTCTTTTAGTTGTAGTTTTGAAATTGTTGTGCGAGGCAGCAGTTTAGGTGTTTACCTATGCCGCCATCTTGGTTTCTCTGAGAATTTCCTTCTTTTCAATTAGGAAATATGGTATGACCTGTTTAAAATGCAGTGAGTGGAACAAACTGTGTTGGTTTGCTAGGGTTGCTATAACAAAGTGCCACACCCTGGGAGGGGGGCCTTAAACCACAAAAGGTTATTGTTTCACAGTCTGGAGCTCAGGGTCAGCAGGGTTGGCTCCTCTGAGGCTGTGAGGGAAAATATGCTCCTGGCCCCATCCCCCAGGTTTCTCGTGGTTTGCGGGGAGTCTCTGGCTTGTAGAAGCATCACCAAGATCTCTTCCTCATCTTTACACAGTGTTCTCCCTTTGTGTATGTCTGTGTAAAATTTCTCCTTAAAAAAGAAAAATTTTTTATTGATTTCAGAAGGAAGGGAGAGGGAGAGACAGAGAGAGAAACATCAATGATTAGAGAGAATCATTGATCAGCCGCCTCCTGCACACCTTGCCCCTCTTCCCTCCACTGGGGATCGAGCCCACAACCCATGTATATGCCCTGACCGGTAATCAAACCATGACCTCCTGGTTCATGGGTTGATGCTCAACCACTGAGGCACACCAGCCAAGCCAAATCTCTCTTTTTTTATAAGGACAGCAGTCAAATTGGAATAGGCCCCACACTAATGACCTCATCTTAACTAACTACATCTACAATGACCCTATTTCCACACGAAGCATCGTGAAGGGAAGAAGCAGGAAGTGAGGTTGGAGTCATTGCCCTGAATTGCCGTGTTCTATCTCCAGAAGCCTTTGTGATTGTTTTCTTCCCTCTCCACCCAGAATGGCTTGTCCCCAATTCACATGGCGGCTCAGGGAGACCACCTTGACTGTGTTCGACTTCTATTGCAATACAACGCAGAGATAGATGACATCACCCTGGATCACCTGACCCCTCTCCACGTGGCAGCCCACTGTGGCCATCACAGAGTGGCCAAGGTCCTTTTGGATAAAGGGGCCAAACCAAACTCCAGAGCCCTGGTGAGTGGGAGGCTGTTGGAGAAGGTGCCAGAGGGGCAAGGACCAAGGGAGGCAGGACCAGAGCTGCTCGGCTGAGGGGCACTGACCTGGAAGGTGTCAGTGCATGCTCACGGGGCATGGCGGTGCACAGGCAGGACAGTGACCCCTGCTGACGGCAGCCCCAGTAATAGGCTGAGATCAGGGGGGGCTTTGGACCCAGGTGCCCTGACTCAGGAAGCAGAGTTCATGGTTTGCACCTGGGCTGGGGGTGCCACTCCATCTGAGCTGGGCCCAGAGCTGAGGGACGATGATTCCTTAGAGACTGCCTGGCTTTATATGCTTTGTGGGTGAGTAAATGGCCTGGGCTAAGTACGCATCCTTCCTCTGCAGAGTGTTCATGCTGCTCGTGCAGAGGTGAGTTCAGGCCTAAAGCTAATCCCCTCCTGGGTGGTTCAGGGACCTGGGGGGCCAGAGCTCTGCCCAGAACCTGCCTAGGACCCCTCTCCAGAGGGAGAGAATTTGGAAGGCAGAGTAGCCTCCAGAGACTGCAAGGATGGTTCAATCATTTATTCAGAAAACTCATCAAGCTCATACCACAGGCAGGGCACTGTTCCAGGTGGTCGGAGTTTCTCAGCCACAGCACTGTTGACATTTTGAGTCTGATACTTTTTGTGGCAGGGGGGCTGCCTGTGCACTATAGGATGTGTAGCAGCATCCCTGGCCTCTACCTGCTAGGTGCTAATAGCATTTCTCCTCAGTGGTGACAATCAAAATCTCTCCAGACATTGCCACATGTCCCGGGGGTGGGGGTGGGGGGACACCCTCACACACACACTTTGAGAACCACTGCCCTAGAGGGATAAAGCACAGAAAAACACCAGTGAACAGACAAAAACAAGCAAGCAAATATCCCTGCCCTGGTGGAGTTTACGCTTTAGCATATCACTGTAGGGCAGAGCTGATGCACAGAAATCCGTTTTACTAAACATGAGCATCAGTCTCTGGGAAGAGGGAACATGATTGGCTTCGCAAACACACTCTTTCGTGTAAATTTCCCCTTGAGGAAACTTTAAACAGCAGGCTCTTTTAGTGCATCCAAGAATATGATTACATTTCTAGAAAAGGTTTATAGCAACATGCTCAGGAACGTGCCGTGCCGAAAGTGAGCGCCACCTGCCTCTGCAGTGATTTGCAATCGTTGACGCTCTGGTCTGTGGGAAGTTGCTGACAGGCTGGGGCAGAGGCTGCCTCTCACTCAGCAAGGTGGTCTGGGTGCCCCGTGGGCTGGCGTGTAAGCGCCCGCTTGTCTGTCTCCCTTTGTGCGGGGCTGCAGAATGGCTTCACCCCCTTACACATCGCCTGCAAGAAGAACCATATCCGGGTCATGGAGCTGCTGCTGAAGACGGGAGCCTCCATCGACGCTGTCACCGAGGTAGGAGAAACTCTGCAGGTGAGCGGGTGGCCTCCCCCCATGGTTTCCTCCCGTAGCCTCATGGAGAGTTGTCCTGTGTAGCCATGAGAGGCCACAGGAGTGTGCGTGTGCGTGCAAGTCTAGACTGCTCCAAGGAACATACCGGGGTGACCTGTGTCAAGTCTCAGGGAGCTTTCCAAGACTAGATGCAATTCTTTGAGTTGTAAAAGTGGGCAGAATCATCCTATAGTGAGTGATGGTTTCCCTCCAGCCATTTTCCTGGAAATGAACCCATCCCATTTAACTCCCTTTTCTTGGAATACTAGTCTAGAGCAGCTGGAGGCAGGAAAGTCTTAGCGACATCTGGCTGTTTCTTCCTTGGAGGAGTGGGGAAGTCCTCTCTCTTCTCACTCCTCTTTTCTGTTCCAGTCTGGCCTGACCCCTCTCCACGTGGCCTCCTTCATGGGGCACCTGCCCATCGTGAAGAACCTCCTGCAGCGGGGGGCATCGCCCAACGTCTCCAATGTGGTAAGCCCGTGGGGACAGCAAGGGCTCTTTTCTTGACACCAAGAGCCCAGAGGGCCGCTGACACACTGGCCCCAGGAGCACTCAGAAGGCCGCGTTAGCCAGTGATCCCTCGATCTCCTCTCTGGGGATAGAGTAGAATTCTCAGAAGAGCAGAGGCTTCGGACTGGGGAGAACGTCCATGTATACTGACACTTTCCCAATTAAACTTGTCACACCTCTGCAAGTTTTGGGGGAGGTATTTTGGACAACAATTTGGGAACTTCTTTGTTATCTGGGAATACATTTTCATTTTTAAACATTCATGAGCTCTGGGGTTTACCTGTGTGTATACTTAGAATACACACACACACACACACACACACACACACACACACATACACACACGCACGCACACCGGGTATCAGCAGGCTGAAGGCTGAGGAGCTGCTTGCTGGGGCAACTCCGCCTCTTGGACAGAAACCTGCCAACCTTCTCCAGGCTCACGCTTTGGAGCCCTGCGTGTGCCCTTTTGGAAACCCAGCATGTATTAACAGGTCTATAATTTCGTTATTTTACAGAAAGTGGAGACCCCGCTACACATGGCAGCCAGGGCAGGGCACACGGAAGTCGCCAAATATCTGCTCCAGAACAAAGCCAAAGTCAATGCCAAGGCCAAGGTGTGTCCTGGAGGTGGGAAGCAATTCAAGCTCCATGCGGAGAAACCCACCCTAATTAGAGGCCTGGCCACAGTGCTGGTGGCACAATGATTCCTTGACTGTTCCCGTGGCCATCACACTAAACACTCAGTCCTGCTTGGCAGGGGTTCTGACAAGGCCAGAGACGGGTTTGCTCAGAGCTACGTGTCTTCAGGATGATGCAAGTCCAGGAGCATGGCTGGCCCGCAGCGCTTATTGGGCTGAAAGGGTTTCAGGGTGGTTATAGTCGTGGTATAAGAAGAGAAGCGACTTTTTAAAGAAAGTGTTGCCAGTGAAAATCAGTCAGGAATGACTTGATCTAAAAACGGATGCCTCCCCCTCCACCCTAATTAGAGGCATTTCGAGGGGCTGGTGGGTGAAGACTAAGACTAGCTGCTGAGTCAGCAAGTTGGTTGGCTTTGGCCAAGACCAGACTTTCCTACCCCACAGGTGGCAGAAGCTCTGCTTAGAGTTAAGACTCTGGTTTCTGGTTGGGCCACGTGAGGGAGGCCCCCCTAGCTGGGCCCAACAACACTGAGACCTCACACACTGAACCCCTTCAGCATCAGGCATGAACAGGAAGGGTTGGGATGGGGTGAAGAAGTCATCTTTCCCCTTCAGACTCTAATGACCCTTGGCATAGAGAAACCCAAAGCAGTGTCAAAGACGTAGATGTGTCCACTCAGATGTGACTTGGGACACGGTAATCACCACTACAACTTGTTGAGAGTGTATCACCTCCCAAACACTGTGTGAAACATCTTATCCACACTCACTGCTTGACCCTAACCATAGTCCTAGGAGGTTGATATTAGTATCCCCACTTCACAGATGGGAAGGCTGAGCCTATGGGCAGCTAGGTAGAAATAACTACTAACTTGAGAGGTTGTTGTAAGGATTAAATAAGAGATAGCATATCAGTTTCTGTAACTCAGAGATGTGATTTGAATGCAACCTCTCTATATAACTAGCTGTGTGACCTTGAGAAAGTCTCTTAACTCTCTGGGCATCATCTCCCTTCTTTGTAAGATGAAGCGTTGGATTAGTTAACCTCGGTATCCCCTCTTCTTCTTTTCCACTCCGGGTTCCAGGATGACCAGACCCCACTTCACTGTGCAGCTCGCATTGGCCATACAAACATGGTGAAGCTCCTGCTAGAAAACAGTGCCAACCCCAACCTGGCCACCACAGCCGGGCACACCCCCCTGCACATTGCAGCTCGAGAGGGCCACGTGGAAACGGCTCTGGCCCTTCTGGAAAAGGAAGCGTCCCAGGCATGCATGACCAAGGTACAGCCTCCTCCTCCTGTTCTCCAGCGGTGACTACCCCAGGCCACTCACTGCTGGGCCTGGGGGCAAGGGGGGGGGCATTCCCTCCTGATCCTCTGTGTTGTTTTAATTGTGCTGAAAGCAGAGTTGGGGGGAGGGGGGGGGCCAGCACCCACAGGACTGGCCACCATTTGGGAGCCTGCTATGTCATGGTTCTGCCCCAGAAAGGTGGTGGACTGTAGTTTCCCATTCACCCACTCAGCCTTCATGCATTTATCTCACAATCACTATTGGCTCAGCACCTGCTCTAGACAAACCAGCAGGTTCTGCGATATTAGGAGTAAGACTCAACCCCTGCCTTCAACGAGCTAATGGTCAAATCACAATAAAAGATGTTTTCTGCTCACTACGAGAAGGGCGGGCTGGGGGTGGGGAGGAAACCTGCTAATTCCTGTGGCCATGGCCTCTGGGAGGGATCAGAAATTCCGGGTCCTTTATTTGACGGGCGTCTCTACGCTTGTTAAGGGGGGACACCTCCTCTGCCCCCGGCCCTCGCTCCAGGGAGGACGGCTGTGGCTCCTGTGGCTCTGACAGCCTGTGTTTCTCCTCAGAAAGGATTTACCCCTCTCCATGTGGCGGCCAAGTACGGGAAGGCTCGGGTGGCAGAGGTGCTGCTGGAGCGGGACGCACACCCTAATGCCGCCGGAAAGGTGAGTGTGCCCTCGCCTCCCTCTCTCGGGCTAGAAGCCAGAGCAAAAGGTAAACTCGCTACTTGTGAAGGGCACACTTGCCCAAGCCCATCTTCTCCATCTTCTCAATGGGCAGCTGTCCAGAGAGAATGACCTTCGGGAAGACTGGTCTTTCTGTCAAAGGCCTTGACCTTCTAGAAAGACCTGGTGGCCTTCTCAGAGCGAGTGTGCTGATGGCACTGCCCCATCGGGCCCAGCAGGAGTGAGGAGGTGGCCCTGGGTCTGGCTGCTTATGCCCTTTGTGACTTCTGATCAAGATTGGTTCTGGAATGATTTTGTTGTTGTTGTTAATCCACACAGGAGTATTTTATTTTCCCCATTGATTTTTTTAGAGAGAGGGGATGGGAGGGAGGGAAGGAAAGAGAAAGAGAGAGACACCTTGATTGGTTGCCTCCCCCACACGCCCTGACCCAGGTATGTGTCCTTGACCGGCAATCAAACCTACAATCCTTTGGTCCATGAGCCAATGCTCTAACCACTGAGCAACCCAGCCAGGGCGTTCTGGAATGATTTTAACCAGATTTTACCTGCATGAAAGAAGTGACGTGGACCCCAGCATGGTGCTGCTATAGCTAAGGGGATCTCTAAGAAGAAAGTCCACTGAGTGAAGCTGTTCTCTCTGTCGTCCCCCCTCCCCCCGCAGAATGGCCTGACTCCCCTGCACGTGGCCGTCCATCACAACCACCTGGACATCGTCAAGCTGCTGCTCCCGCGGGGCGGCTCCCCACACAGTCCTGCTTGGGTAAGCCTCCCTGGTCCCCGCCGCAGGAGCCCGGAGCGTAGCTGCCTGCCTTCCTCCCGCGAGGGCTGTTCCAGAAGCAGCCAAAGGGCTCTGGTGTTTTGCTTTTATTTTTGCCTCAGAAATCTCGCCTCACTTTCTCGGCTCTTCCCTGCAGTATATTTGCCGCTGTTTGGGGACCAGGAGTGGGTGGGAAGTGGGTAACACTTCTTAGCATCAGGTTACCTCACAGAGGTAGGTTCTTTTTACACAATAACGTGTCCCCAAAGCGCTGAGTGTCCGCTGAGTTTTGCACGTGGGCCATCCAAGGTCAGCACGCACAGGCGCCTCCACGTGGGGTCCGTCTGCGCCAGTCTTGCTCCAGTGCAGTGACCGCACGTGGAGAAATATGCGGGGCTGTGAGTGAACTTGCCGGAACCTTGAAGAAAGGGACCTATTTTGAATGTGAATATTCCCCCACCTCCCCCCCCAATCTCTTCCTCTTGTGAGTTCAGACTTTTAGGTCATGGTGTTTTTAAACGAGGCACAGCCATGTATGTCACATGTAGACACATGTCCAGTGTGCCGGCCTCCTGCAGCCTCTGAAACGCCAGCCCAGGGCAGCAGCCTCATGGCCACCTAAGGGAAGGGAGGAAAGGGAGCTGACAGGCTGGCTTATGTAAGACCAGATTGGCGGGTGGGGGTGGGGTGATCCAAGGTGTTGGGAGGAAGCTGGACAGAGGATCATTTTTGGGGACAGGCTGCCCCCTGTGGGACGAGAGGGCGTGCAGTGTTTGTCTGGGAGGAGAGGGTCGCTGTGGGGCTGGTGGCTGCACTAGGAGGAGGGACCAGGTGAGGGAGCAGGACTTGGGTAAGGACACAGGCAGTCCCTGCATTCTGGAGCTTGCCAGCCGCCAGCCGATAGGGCGGCCTAGACTCAGAAGGATAATTTCTGGGGGAGCAAACCCCAGTGCTCAGCCAAGCAGCAGGAGTGTGCAGGCTGCCTCTGAGGAGGGAGCTGTCAGGTGCGTTGGTGTGCGGGTCCAGCTGACACCTGCCGACTTCGTGGGGACGCAGGGCAGTCAGTGAAGATCAGTGCGAACCTTCCGTTTGTCTTCCCTCTCCAGAATGGATACTCCTCTGAATTTTACAGCCTCCCTGTCTGCGGGCAGTGTCTCCCAGGTGCCCCTGTCTCCTTGGGCTCCCGTCCCCACCGCTGTTGTAGCAAAGCCCACGTCACTGTGTAGACAGAGCATGCGGCCCTGCTATGATGTGACTTACTCCTGCATCTAAAAATAAAAAGCTGGGCTCCCCTCCTCCTACCACCCCCTCCTTGTAGCAAAGAAACCAGAGCCAGGTTCGTGGTATTTAAGGAGAGATTTATCCAAGCACAAACACTGTACAGATGGGTTTTGTTTCCATGGCAAAAAATAGTTTACCAAGTCGTCTGGCAATTTTGTAGAATTTCTCATGCAAATCTCTCTGCACCCAAACCAAACCCTCCCCTTTCTAATTTTGATGCTAATGTTGTTCTAACATTTCGGCAGCTCTCTCTCCAGCGGGCATGCCTTTGGATGAGCTCATTTCCCGGGGAAAGCAGAGCCTTTGACTGGCATCTCGCCCTCCCTGACCTCTCCCTGGCTCTCCTGCCTCCTTGCTCTTTGTCCTTGTCACCTACAGGTCATTCATTCCCTTCAGTCCTGGTTTCGGGAAAGCTCAGAGGAGCGGTCCCTGTTTTGAGACTGGCCATTGTATCTTAGCTTGAACCTCGGTCACCTGGCAGCCAGAGCCACCTCCAGGGCCCGCTTGCCCTTTGGCAGGACAGGGTACTATCCCTGCCAGTGTGACATCCACAGCTGCCCACGAGCCTGGGACTCCTAACATACTTTCGTGAATATACTTCAAATTGCTCCAGTTACTGTCCTTTGTACCCGAACAGAAGTCCTAGTAATCATTGCTTTTATGTAGTGACTGCCTGCTGTGGGCCAGGCACCCAGCTAGGTGTTCAGCTGCCTCCTCCCAGCTCACCCTGACAGCTGTACTGAGCAGACATTCCCCGACACTCATTGTAGAGAGAGTGATCTCTGTTTAGGGATTGCTCCAAATCTCGGGCTTGACCCACTGAGCCACACCTCTTTTCTTCGCTCTCTTTTGATATAGTACAAAATTCATTTTGTTTAATTACCTTTATTATATCAAAATGCCATCTTGTTATGGGAAAACAACCTACAAAGAAGAATTTAATGTTTTCTCGTAACATAATCAAATTAAAAAGGAGAAACACTCTAGTGAATTATCTTACATAATTATTTAAAGGGAATGATTTTTTAATTCAATTTCATTTTTTGGGTAAGTTGCAACTTTTCATTTCTCCATGAAAACCCACTTGGCAGATGGCCCTGCCCCTGTCCCCCAGTGCTATAAAACTGTATTGGTCAGCACCCCCCACCCCCACCCCCGCCTTTTCCTATTTTCTCATCAGTGATCCTGGCAGAATCAGAAATGTTGGTTTCTCCAGTAAGACCGTGGCTGGCAGGAGAGACTCAGTTCTCTGGGACTGCTCAAAGCATGCTGGCAGGGTGGGGGCCCATATGCCTTATGCCATCTGCTCTGGGGCTGGGTGGACATGTGCTCACACAGTCATGGTCCTGCTCCGAGGCCCTCAGGCCTGGCACCCCCCTGAGCCCTGAGTGCTTTGGGACCATGATCCTCAAAGTGTGGCTCTCAGACCATCAGCAACATCACCGGGGAGCTTGTTAGGAACGCAGAATCTTGGGTCTCCCTAGAGCTTCCGGGTCAGGATCTGCATTTTAACAAGACCCCGAGTGCTCTCAGACACATTGAAGTGTTAGAAGCGCAGCTCCCACTGGAAGAAGCTGGGATCTGGAGTCAGAAGGCCAGGCTCGGGCCAGCGGCTGTTCCATTTACTAGGTGACATCGGATAAGGCACTTGGCCTCCCAGAGAACTGGCTTATTTATCCACAAAGTGGGGAAATAATCAAAAGGCCTACATGGTGGTGGTGACGCTCAAGAGGGACGATGTAAGTGAAAGTGGTTTCAGTGGTGACGGTGACGGTCAAAGTCATGGTCACCTGTCCGCAGTGGGGTAAGGCGCCTACTCCGGAATGTAAATCTATGCGCTGCTTCCTTCATTGAGAAAGCCCTACCACAAAAAGGAAAAGAAAAAGAAAGGCCAGCTGAATACCTAGTGCACGGTGACAAAGCTGACATTGGGGCCAGCTCCTTTATCTCACGTGGACTAAGCACATCTTGTGGGCCATACCAAGCTTTATTACTCTTACAACTTTAAAATATATATATATATATATATATATATATATATATATATATATATATATATTGATTTCAGAGAGGGAGGGAGAGGGAGAGAGGCAGAAACATCAATGATGGGGGAGAAGCATTGACTGGCTGCTTTCTGCACGCCCCACACTGGGGATCAAGCCCACAACCCAGGCCTGTGCCCTGACCAGGAATCAAACCGTGACCTCCTGGATCATAAGTGGATGCTCAACCACTGAGCCATGCCAGTTGGGAAATTACTCTTATATCTTAATTTTGGAAAGTGCCTTTAAATATTATTGTGTTTGATCTATTCAACAACTTTGAGAACAAGGTAGATGTTATTATCCACCTTTCATGGCTTAAAAAAATACAACGAAGTCTAGACGTTGCTGAAGAGCTTGCATGCATTGCATGGCTAGTCAGAGTGGAACAGAACCGACTCCACGTCTCCAAGTCCCTTGCCAGGTGCATGTCCTCTTCCTCCACCTGCCTGAAGCCGGCAAGTCCAGGGCGCACGTGGCCCAGCCACAGGGAAAGAAGGGCTCTGCTGCTTTTCCTTTATGAAATGTTGGGGGGTTGTTCTTAAAGCAGGAAGGAGGGAGAGGGAACCTTGTATTTTCTTACCTAGTTTTCTAGGGGTGCTATAGGCAGCCTACTTGCACCCCAGCATCTGTTAGTGAGAGCACTCCCTGCACTGCAGTTTATCAGAGCCCGATAGAGAAAATAGATGGTGAGAAAAGGCCAGGACTTCACCGGCTCCAAGTCACATAGACTTGGTTTGTTTATTTGTTTCCTGAAGTTGCCCTCCTGGGTGACACCAACCCTGCTGGGGGGCGGGGAGGCGGTGTCCAGCCAGCCAAGGCCCAGGCCTAATCTCCCCTGCCCATAGAGGAATAAATGTGAGGCAGGTGCTCACGTCCTCTGCTCAGCATTCCTGGAACCATCCTTCTGTTTCAGAATGGCTACACCCCTTTGCACATCGCTGCCAAGCAGAACCAGATGGAGGTGGCCCGCAATCTGCTGCAGTACGGGGCGTCCCCGAATGCAGAGTCGGTGCAAGGCGTGACACCCCTTCACCTGGCTGCCCAGGAGGGTCATGCAGAGATGGTGGCCCTGCTACTCTCCAAACAAGCCAACGGCAACCTGGGGAATAAGGTAAACACGGTGCCTCCCGGCTGGCCCTGGGGTCTCAGCCATGGTTTCGTGTTAGCTAACTGGACATTATGTCTGAATATCGGGCACCCCCTGGGTGCCCAGGTTCTGAATTAGGTGGTGTTTGTGTGTGTGTGTATACATGCATGTGTGTGTGCGTGTGCATGTGTGTGTGTGTGTGTGTGCAATCCTTACAGCAGCCCTTTGTAGCTTTTATCTTAGTTTTATAAGTGAAAAAACAGATTCCGAGAGGTCGCATATTCCCAAGGTTGCATGGCCCCAAGCCTATCTGAAGCCAAAGCCTTTGCTGACTCCTTTTCAATAGATGGGTTCAAGAATCAGCAAAAAGGTCAATAATAAAATCCACAATACACATTCCCAAACATAGGCCAGTATGACATTCAGGAATATATTTATTAATTTGGTAATAACTATTCTTTTTCAGTAGGGAGGATATTTTTTAAAATGCCAGTCTATATATTAAAATAGGAGTTCCCATTCCTGGGATTACTAGCATATGAGTCTGAAACCTTTCAAATTTGTACACAACATTTTGGGAGGATGGGCCTGTGAGCATTTTTCTGGATAAAGTCTTCATAGTTTTCATTGGCCTCTCCAAGGGATGCATGACCCAAGAAAAACTTAAGAGTCACTTCTTTTTAAAAATAGTTTTGTTGAACTCTAATTCACATACTGTAAAATTCACCCGTTTGCATTGCACTATTCAGTGGTTTTTGGTATAGTTGTAGAATTGGGCAGCCATCACCACTATCTAATTTCAGAACATTTTCATCACCCCAAAAGGAAACCTCATACCCATTAGCTGTCACTTCCCATGTCCACCAAACCCCCCAGTCCCTGGCACTTTCTGTCACTATGAACTTGCCTATTCTGGACCTTTCATACATTACGCAGAACCACTTCCTTAGATGATAAATGAACATAATACATGCATTGTCTGACATTTTGGGGAGAGTGTGCACAAATCAAACGAGATCTCTGGTGCATGACTACCTTTATGAGAAAGCTCTGATGAGAAGTCCAAGAATACGGTGTTTTCAGTCCCAGCAAGAGATCCTCTATCCTTTTTACACTGCAACACTGGCTGTCATCTAATTAGATGGCACATCGTGCTTTTCAGTGCATTTTCATCTTTTTCAAGAGATCTTTACTTTGCTCTTGAAATAGATCAGTGATAATCCATATTTTCTAGATAAGGAAATGACAGGCTCCGAGGTTCATCTTGAATCTTGGGAATAGGGAATGTTACAATTGGAAAGTACATAATGCTCATCTGGTTCAGAGGTCAGCAAACTGGGACCTATTGGCCCAATCCGGCCCACCACTTGTTTGTGCAAATAAAGTTTTATTGGAACACACATGCCCCATTTGTTTATGTGTCAGCCATCCCTGCTTTCTCACCGTAACTGGCCAAGTTGGGTAGTTGCAAGAGAGATACAAGCCGAAAATATTGACGATCTGGCCCTTAACAGAAAATGTTGCGGACCTCTGACTGACTTTAACCTCATGTTGTAGAGGAGGATACGAAGGCTCAGAGTTGGAGGAGCTTTGCCGGTTGGTGGCCGCAGAGCCAGGTTGGGCTCCCAGACCTCCACTCTTTCTTTGTGGCCTGGAACACTTGACTGGCTACAAGATGATGCAATTCTTTTTCTTTCCAGAGCGGACTCACCCCCCTCCACCTGGTAGCACAAGAAGGCCACGTTTCAGTGGCAGACGTGCTGATCAAACACGGTGTCACGGTGGACGCCCCCACCCGGGTAAGGCTCCCCCACCCTCCCTCCTCCCTGCATGTGCCCATCGCCCTGCCCAGTGCCTGCCTTCCTCACGCTTCAGAACTGACTCCTCCTCAGAGCTTTGAAACGCCAAGGACGCAGTGACATATTCTGCTCTACCACTTCCTAGGGGTGGCAGTGGAGTTTGAAGACACCAATCCTCATTGCCTCACTTTCCAGTTGGGAATTTTGAAGTTTGCTAGACCTTTGAGCCTCTATAGTGAGAAACAGAGAGAAACGTTTAATCATGATTCCAAGACCTGTCTTACTGGTACATGAGCCGGGTGTCAAAACACCAGGTTTCCTAGGATTCACTAGAAAATGCAGCCTTTTATTCCAGCATTCAGTCGAATGCAGCTCAGCTTTCTATGGACCTCTCTGTGTGCAAGATGCTCCATGAGGCGACTGAGGATAGCCATGCACAGCCCGGGCAGTGAATCTGCCTCGAGGCATCTGTAGCTTAGTGTGGGGGTGACTGTCCGAGGTAAGAAGGGGCAGCCTAACGTGATTTCCTGAGTGAGAGAGGCCCCAGAGAGCCACTCGAAGCACAAAGGAAGAGAGTGTTTCCATTTGGTAGAAGAAGGAGGCTTCGTTGAAGAAGTGGCGTTCTATTCCTTTTTGCCACAAGGCAGCTGTGTTAAAGAAGGGAGAGTGTGACACCCCTCCAACCCCACCCCACCCCCGAAGTTCCACAGGAACACCAGTCAACAACATGACGTGAGGTCTTCCCTGAGAAAAATCTAGAAGCTGTATTTTATCCCCAGTTGTTTGCAGCCTCAACAGGAATCTGCTTGAAAACCAAGGATGTTCTGGATTTCTGAAGCTTCTTTTGTGGGCCCAGTTTAGTCTTTTGGGGCCCTGGCCTGAGAGACCCTATTCTGTGGGTTAGGACCTGGTAGGTCCCAAAGCCATATCATTACTTGGGGTTCAGCGTAGGGTCTGTGTCGACATGGTGTCTGAAATCTGGCCCCGGCCCTCCAGGGACACTTAGACCACAGGGCTCAGAGGGCCTTGGCTTGTCGGACTTTGGAGGGAGCACCAGAATATTCAGCAGAACAGAGTTCTTGAAAATTAGCTCCTTTGTGGCCAAAATGCAAATGAATAAATACCCAAAGCCCACTCATTTCAAACAGTGACCAGTTCCTATAAAATCCATTGCACTGCAACTCAGCGACGTGGACAGCCTTTTGGGGGAATTTACAGTGGGATTTCCCATCTTTCTAGTGGGAATGTATCTGCTCTTATCCAAGTCAGATCTCCATGCCACCACTATACTCACCTGAGCCCCCTTCCTAGCAAAGGGCCTGATGGCTGTTCCCCACTCAGCAGAACCCCTCTTGGCTTCTACAACACGGGTCTTCTGCTTTCCTCCTACCTCCTGGCAGGTCCCTCACAGTCGTCCTCTTCTCTGATCTCCCTCTGTGTTGCCTCAGCACACGGGTCCCCTTGTTTCTCTCTCTGCATGTATCCTAGGTGACCTCGCTCATCTCCAAGGCTTTAAACTCTTCACAGGTGTCTCCACCTAGAACTCTTCACCGGGCCCCAGCAGTGCTCTGCTGCCTGCTCCAATCTCCCCTCAGCTCCCTCCTGGCATCTCAGACTTCACTTGTCTGACACTGAGCCCTGTTCCCTCCCAGGCCAACGATACCTGACTGGCCATGGCCGTACAGCTCACTCCTCATCGCGGCTGTCAGCCTTCCAAAGGGTTTCCCCATCATATTCTCTCTCTTACTCTTTCTTAATCCTCACCCAAAGATATGTTTTCATTGTGGGATTTTTTTTTAATAGAGAAAAAGAGAGAGAGAGAGAGGCATCCATGTGAGAAACAATGATTGGTTGCCTTCTCGTATACGTCCCGACCAGGGATGGAACACAACATTTTGGTGTACGGGATGACACTCCAACCAACAGAGCCATCCGGCCAGGGCCATGCTCTCTTTTCATCAGCTCTGTTGTAAGGATTGTATTAATGCACAGCTTATAGAGGCTTTTGGTGTGCCCAGAAGCCCTGCTGGTCACCCATTCTCCTCTCTTGCTTTTCAGATGGGTTACACCCCCCTCCACGTGGCCAGTCATTATGGAAACATCAAGCTGGTGAAGTTCCTGCTACAGCACCAGGCAGACGTCAATGCCAAGACTAAGGTAGAGGGACGCCTGAGACCTGCCTCCTATATTGACCCTTCCTAAGTGCCAAATTAGTATGCAGCCAGAGTGACTCTGGGCTCCCTTGGGGCTCTGCCACAATTCTGAGCTGGGCCCCTGGAGGAGGAAATGGGGGAAAAGCATGTCCGTGTTGCACATGGAAGATGGATAGACTCTGTGGTGTGTGGGCAGGTCTTTGTCTCGGAGCTAGCTAATCCTGCCAAAATGTCTACCTCTCTTTACAGCTAGGATACAGCCCCTTGCACCAGGCGGCCCAACAGGGACACACAGACATCGTGACACTGCTTCTCAAAAATGGTGCTTCCCCAAACGAGGTCAGCTCGGTGAGTACCCACCTGGTTCCTGATTTCGGAAAATTGCTCCCCTGAGCAGCGCTGCGAGCTGTCCCTTAACCATAGGGTCTCGGTCTATCCTTACTGCATGTCTGGGGCCTGGACGGGCTGCTGAACCATAAAGTCCTAGCTGCCTGGGTCCCCCCAGGCCATGGCGTACTGTGATTAGATTCTCTTTCTGGTGAACGGAGGTTATCTTTTCAAGCACCATTTACCCTCCCCCCTTTACTTTTGCTTAAATGCAGCTGTTGAAACTCTCTCTAAAATATGTGAAGCTGCTGTCAGTGTGGTACAGTGAACAACACCAAACGCCTTGCGTGGCTCGCGGCGTTGCAGGGCCTCAGGGTGGTCCTTAGCAACGTCGGTGATCATTGTTGAGTGCGACCTTCCTCACCGGGCAATGCACGGGTTGTGCTAGATCACCTCTACGGCTGCTTACAGCTCAGAGAGTGTGCGGACTTTGATTATGGATGTGGTTGCTGAGATCCTAACTGTGGAATGGGCTGAATCTGTGGGGGCCCAGGGCACCTCCTGGAACTAGAGAACTTAAAAGAAAAAAAACAACAACCTCAATATCAGTTTACTCTTGCTTCGATCTTTCTCTTAAAATGAGTGTAGAAGATACATCCCTCCCCTATTTCTGGTCATTTGTGATTTCTGATTGGCCTGAGGGAGTTAGTTGAAGTATATGGATGACTTTAACCATCGTATTGCTCAGTTATTGACACCCAGAGAACTGGTATTGAGAGCAGTGAGCAGCATTGCCCTGTACCCTCATATTCCTGGTGCCTTCCTGTCTCATTTCTCCCCAGTTGGCTCCCTCATGGAAGTTTTTGACTTGTCCTGGCAAGATTTCCCTGCTCGTGTGTCAAGGTTCTTACACTCATCACTATAGATTTAAAGTATCCCTGCCCTCCTCTCTCATATACCTGGCTAACGTCTGGCACATGTCTGGGCTCACAAGTGTGCAGAGGTCCGAGGTGCAATCTGCCCACCTAGAACCCTCATAGCAGTTAGAATGTGAGCTTGTTCTCCCAGACGCCATTCCCTCGTCTGATCTCACCCTCTCTCTGCTGTTTTCCCCAGAATGGAACCACACCTCTGGCAATAGCCAAGCGCTTGGGCTACATCTCTGTAACAGACGTGCTCAAGGTTGTCACAGACGAAACCAGTGTCGTGGTATGTCTGCTTCTTTGCATCCTCACCCCATACACACAGCTGACTGACTGGGTGCACCTATGGGTTACTCTCAGAGCTGGGATTCTTCTGGTAGAAAGAACCAAGCCTAAAGGTGGGAGGGTCTTCTCCGTCCGATGGAGTTGTACCGCCACCTAGTGGTAGGAGGAATTGGGGCCGACCTAAAGGGGCAGTAGTACGATGGGCTTGGGGCAGACCAGGCAATGGGAAGCGGGTGTGTCATGTTTATCGCCCCCGTGATTCCTCTCAGACATCGGCTTCTAGGCTGGGAGCCTCTTAGCTCTGATTTTTTTCATTTGGGACAAACCTCCTTTCCCTCCTCCTTCCTGTCTCCAGGGTCATAACCAGGTAACCGCTGGATCAGTGTTCTATTTGGGTTGAATTCTCTGCTTTTTCTCATTTTAGTTAGTCAGTGACAAGCACCGGATGAGTTTCCCTGAGACGGTAGATGAGATCCTGGATGTTTCTGAAGATGAAGGTAAAGTCTGGGGTTTGACATAAGTTGGGGTAAAGTTGGGGACACGTGGGCTTTGAGCACTCCCTGAGTGCTTCCTGACCCACTCAGGTGTCCCTGTAGCACAGCACAGCTCCTCGGGTCTGCACTGAAACCAGAGAGAAACTGCTTTTCAAAGATGTTCTCTGCCCTCAAAAAATCTACGTCTCAGAGATTAAAATACAAAATCCCATGAAGTTTCATAAATATGTGTTTGCATATATTATGCATAGAATATGATTCTCCTCAGATCAATTATCAGAGCTGTAAAGAACTGCCATAGAATTCTGCCTGGTGCTTTCCTTCAGCTTTGAGCAAACAACAAGCTGTTTATTTTAAAATCTGTACGAATCTGTTTAATAAGCTGCTCTTCTGACCACATCAGGGGTCAGAAAGTTTGGGGGTATATCCATTTTCAACTTCTATGAACCAGGTGCTTGTAGCATCTTACAATCTCCTCACTTAAGGTAGGAAGGAACCCTCAGGATGTCCGTGTTCGGACTGGACTGGTTATTTCTCTGGCCCTTGAATGAATAACTTTACAACTAGATGATTAAAGCTGTGCTTGTGTCCCCTTTGGTGATATGCCTCTCGCTTGAACTGACTGCAATCCTGCCCTTTCTTAAACTTGGCTCTTCTTTGCTTTCCAGGAACTGCTCATATATCTATAATGGGTATGAAACACTTTCTGTTCCCTGTGGTCCTTTCTCACAGTACATTTCACCCCAAGCAATCCAAGCTCTCACTAATCCATTCCTGCTTTCCACCCTCCTCTGGCGGCTAACACCCCGGAGCCGGGAGCTTTGACTAAAACAGGAAATGTACACCCATAAGATCCATGCCCCAGCGGGTAGCTCCTGCCTGTCCATCTCTGTGTCTGTGCCCATGCCACTGTGTGTGTGACCATAACTGCATGAGCTGTTGTTGTTATTTCATTCTGTCAGCTCCAGATCACAGAGTCAGGACACTCACTGCTAAGGGACAGCAAACGACACTGCAGAGTCGAGGGCTCCAACTCCAGTGCAAGCAAGAAAGGGAAACAGAGGCAGTCTGGGTTGTAGGCATAGTGAGGACCTCGTGGTGACGGGCTTAGGAAGCGATGAGGCTCCACCTGCCATGGTTGCAAGAATCTGTCGGCCCTTCCAAACGGACGGGTGCGGTTCTGTGGTAGCTTGTGCTTCTGTGGTGTGTGGAGCGGAAAAGAACAGGAGCAGCCCTTTGGTGTCATCGCACGCTGCAAGGGCTCTTTGGAAGTGGAATTTGCCAAGCCAAAAAAAAAAGGTCTTTCTGGTTGTATTTTTTTTTTTCTTCTACAAAACCTGGTACAGACTAAGATGCTAGGAGCTGCTGCCCTGCCCTGGGTACCAGGGCTGAGGGAACAGGGCTGTCGAGGACGTTGCTAATGGGCCCCTTCGAGCATCTGAGCCTTCCTCCACTCCTCGGCACTGAGGACTGGGCAGAGCACTTTTTACAAAGAAAGAGGAAGTCCATTCTGTCACTCACTTAAACTCGTGTGGTTTCAGGAGAAGAACTCGTCGGCTCCAAGGCTGAGAGGCAGGATTCCAGGGATGTAGATGAAGAGAAAGAGCTGCTGGATTTTGTGCCGAAGCTAGATCAAGTGTAAGAAGTGCCTACCCCGTGGATGGCCGAGGTCTCAGAGCAGAGAAAAGTCACTGGAAGGCCAGCCCCTGGGTGTGCCCCTGACAGGGATAGGTGCTGGTCAGTTGGCCTGTGGGTCCGCACCTTAGGATAAACTAACTCTGAACCTTGAGCATCAAGTGGGGACATGGAGACCTCCCTTACAACATATTGGCCTGGAGTGTCTCCCCTCCTCTTTTGGTACCTCTGCCTCCCAACTTTGTTCCTCCCTCACTCACAGTCTCATATGCACTCCCCTTCTCCCTCTCACACACTCTCAGTTTCTCACCCAGAAAAATCCACTGGGAAAATTCACATTAGAAACTGGTGCCTGAGCTCTAACACTGACCACGTCCTTCCATACAGTGGGGAAAACACACAGAGAGGCTGTCTCTGCCCGGAACACATTTCTCACTCCTCCCTGTGACACTGGGAGTTACTCTGCTGTGGGCACATTACCACACAGGAATATTTTACAAGTAAATCTAGAAGAGACCACTGTGCAGAAACACTGAGCCCTCGGTGTTTTCTGGAAAGACAGATGCGTGCCAGCGTAGTCCCATGGCTTATACAAAGCAGGACAGTGGGACAAGCAGGAAGTGAAGCAACAAGCATATGTAATCAATTAGTATTTGTTGAATATCACTTAGAAAGAAGTACAAGACTTGGCTCCTGGCCATAAAGAAACTACAGATTTATTTGGTAGGATCAGAACACACACCAACAGGTCATATAGCAATGCAGAATAATGTGTGGAGGCCAGAGCGAGGATTCTATCAACAAGGGCTCTGAGGCTAAGAACTGGGCTGATGAGAGCGGGGAGGATCCCTGGAGGCGGTGGGCCCTTCAGTGAGATCATGAGGGACAGTGGGACTCCGGGGAAAGGCTTTGACGCGAAGGGAGGAAGCTGGTCAGTGGTGGAGGCTGAGTTGTATTGCATGTGCAAATGGGGGACGGGTCCAGGCTGTGGTGAGGAGCAGATTGGGTAGGTTATTATGGGGTACAGAGGTGTTTCACTGAGGCCTCCCATGGAAGGAGGGGGACCACTTGGAAGGATCATCTCTTTGATTTTCCAATTGTCTTGGTGCACAGGGTGGAGTCTCCAGCCATCCCGAGGATTCCCTGTGTCACACCTGAGACAGTGGTAATCAGATCTGAAGAGCCAGAACAGGTAGGAAGCATCCTTTCTCTTGTTTTCCATTTTGTGGAGAGCAGAGACCCCCGGGACAATGATTGCTTCGAGATGACCTGGGGTATGAGAGGAGCTAACAGTTGAAACACGTGTAGCATTTACCGAGCCCTGCACATTCAAGATTCTACGTGCTCCTCGTAGCCCCTGGGGTGTCGGTGTTATCCCAGACGTGACTGACATGGCGTCTCGCAGAGCCCACGGGCGTGGGAAACACCATTACGCTGGTTCAGTCACGAGCAAGGCTGAGAACTGACACCAGAAGTTCAGCTCAAAAGCCCATGTTCTCTCGGCCATGACCCCGGTGCACGCATGCGCTCTCTGCAGCCATGGGGGCAGCAGGTCATGGTGCTGGAGAGCTAGCCCGAGGCTGCACCTGCCCCTTCAGCGAAGTTTCAGGCACGTCACAGAACCCCGCGCTCCTTTTCTTTTCCATCAGGAAAAGGGAGCAGTTTCTGCCTCACCTTCCTTAATGGATTATTAGGAGCTTAAAACACCAATAGGAATAGAAGAGGGTGTCAGAGAGATTGTTCCCACTTGGGATATTACTCATTGCAGTACCCTACGTTGTGGCTCCCCTGGATGGCATCTGAATTTGTCTCCAACAAGGGTCGGATGGTTTAAAACAATTTCATTTCCCTTTGGTTACTTTTATGCCATTGGCACTGGTTTTTTTCCCCCCTAGAACAAGGGGTTTTTCTAGCATAAAAAGAAAGCAGTGTGGTGTTTGAGGTTGGAAATGACAGCCTGAGGCCTGATAACTGAGCCCGGCATGTCTGTGTCCCACAAAGGCTGGTCTCTTCCACTGCCCCTGAGGCGGGGTGTGTCTGAGTGCAGCAGCCATCGCCCTGGCCCCACGTGGCTGTGAAGCTGTCCAGCCAGCCATTCTAGGCTGGGTATATTGTGGTGGTGGATATTGGTGTCACTCATTGGGTGGCATCTGGGGGACATGGTCAGATACAGCCCTGGTCCTGCTGGGGCACACTCCCTGGGTGCTGCCCAAATCAACAAAAGCAGCTGGGTGGAACTGTGTTCTGCTGTTCCTTGACCAACCCATTCTCCTCGACTCCTCAAATCAGCAGGTGTTGCTGGAGTCCTTCTGTGTGGCCTGCATAGGGCTGGATGGCAGACTAGGAGAACCATCCCTGCCTCCTAGGAGCTGATGGTCCAACTGGCAAGGGTGGACTCAGCTACATGAAACCATTTAGCACAAAATGAGGGAAGCGTAACTATCCAAGTGCTCAACGGTGTGGTGTGAGTTTTTCCAGATCAGAGTCAAAGGGAAAGATTGATGGAGGAGGCGGGACATGAAAAGGGAACAGTGAAGGAGAGGGACAGGGCGTCTGCACCTGTGGGAAAGCATGAGCAAGAGCAGAGTTGAGAACAGGCCTGGAGGGCATGGAGACAGGTCCAGACCCTGGTGGCTTTCATGAGTCCTTGTGTGAGGCAGCCCCATGTCCTGTAGTTGCAGCATTACTGTGAGGCAGGGCCTGTCCCATGGGCAGGTGAGATAACACACACACACACACACACACACACACAAGGGCAATGGTCTGTTCCAGTCACCTCATGGACCTCAGGTGCCTGCAGGACAAGGAGCTCGCCCAGAGCTAAGGAGCAAGTAGGCGATGGTGCAGAATCTGTTGCCAACTCTAGTGTGAAAACCAAGCCAGCTCAAGCAGAGGTTTCAGGCTGGGGTGTAGCTGGAGAACAGGGGGGTAGGTCAGCAGTGGGCGCAGGACCTAAGATTGAAGCCAGACTGCAGGGAGGACCTGCTCCATCCGTTCCGAGACTCCGTCCCAGGGTCATAGCCGAGGAGAGGCCATGCTAGGAGGAAGCCGTGCTTCCTTTCACTCTGGGCACGCCTTGCGCCCACAGGCTCAGCGGTGAGCCTGTGGGAGCTCTTCCTCCACGGGTCCCCGTGGTTCTTGGCGAGGAAGTGCTCCTGAGCCTCCCCAGCCGGGCTCAGCATCGGCTGTCTGGAGACCAGCACCTGTGGCTGGGAGGGGCTAAGACAGTTGGCCTTTTTCTCCTCCTCAGGCATCTAAAGAGTATGATGAAGACTCACTCATCCCCAGCAGCCCGGCCACAGAGACCTCAGACAACATCAGCCCGGTGGCCAGCCCCGTGCACACAGGGTGAGTGGCCCCCACGAGGGACTCGGGCCCCCACGCTCCCTGTCTCGGAGGGAGCACGAGGATACCCAACACGGATCTGCCTGTGCCCTAGGTTTCTGGTGAGCTTCATGGTGGACGCCCGGGGAGGCTCCATGAGAGGGAGCCGGCACAACGGCCTGCGGGTGGTGATCCCACCTCGGACGTGTGCGGCACCCACTCGCATCACCTGCCGCCTGGTCAAGCCGCAGAAGCTGAGCACGCCGCCCCCGCTGGCCGAGGAGGAGGGCCTGGCCAGCAGGATCATCGCGCTGGGGCCCACGGGGGCTCAGTTCCTGAGGTGAGAGGCCTCTCTGGGTATGCAGGGTGTCCCTAACCTGTCCCTGCCCTAAGGATCCATCGCTGCCACCTCGGCAGCAACCACAGAGCCACCTGCCACAGGGCAGAGAGGGGACAAGCCTGGTGCCCCCGTCATCTCATTTCTCTGCTGTCCTGGCAGGAACAGCACCCCAAGCCCTCCATCCCCTTTAACTGCCTGTTCCTGGTTACACCAAGGAGTCCACAGCCCAGGTGGAGCTCAATACTCTCCAACCTCGTATGACACTAGAGAAGGGATGGGAAGACAGAGCTACTTTGGAACCCGCCCCCCCCCCCCCCCCCTGGCCAGGATTTAATTATTTCAGCTTCAAAATGGTCTTACTAGACTAAGACATCTTTACAGCATCACCCCATGGCCGGCAAGATCAATGGGCTTCGAAGCCCGTTCATTCCTCACCTTGTCTGCGGCAGGCAGACGGGGCTTCTGCCCAAGATTTGTTGTTATTCAGGCACCACGGCTGGCGGCTGGTAGCAGCTGGCGCGCGGGGACAGGTCTTGCCCAGAAAGCCCTGCCTTCTCATCTCTGTCCACTCCCTGTCTCCACCCCAAGCTCCCACCCACCACTTGTAAAGCAGCCTGCAGAGGCCTTTGTGCTGATTTCCCCTCCGAGTGTAGTCCTCCCGTCATTATCGCTGTGCTAGCGGAAGCCGGGGCTCCGAGAGGCGCTGTGCAGAGATGTCAGGCGGGCTCAGCATCAGGTCCGAGGGCAGAGCTGTTTGCCTGGTGGTGACTGACAGGGGCCATGGGGTGGCTCAGGAACCTGAGGCAGGTCTGTTCCACAGTCGGGACCTGCCCACAGGTGGGGCCCCACTGTGCCTACAGGACCCCTTCTCCCTCCAGGCGGGAACCAGCTGCCCCACAACCCCGTCTTCCCTCCCTTTGCCACAAGGCACGCACCCCAAATCCTCACACCTCCCCACCATCCACTCTGTGCCCGCAGCCCTGTGATTGTGGAGATCCCCCACTTTGCCTCCCATGGCCGCGGGGATCGTGAGCTCGTGGTACTGCGGAGTGAAAACGGCTCCGTGTGGAAGGAACACAAGAGCCGCTACGGAGAAAGCTACCTGGATCAGATCCTCAACGGAATGGACGAAGGTAACTGAGCCCCAGAGGCCCCAGAGCAGGCGGCCTCCTTCTGGAAGATGGCGTTTGAGGTTGTACTTTGGGGATGGGCTGTTGGCTGCCTGGAGTTTGGAGAGCCCAAGAGCATGGAGATGGCCTGTTGAGTGCAGTTCCGGGTCCCTAGGGCATCTGAGTGAGCACCTGACCCCTATTTGTCACCTGCATCTCCTTCTGGACCTTCTGGATGCAGGGATTTCTCCCTCCTGGCAGCTCAGCCTCCCCCTTCCCTGCCTCCCCACTGGGTGGAGGCCTGCCCCCGGAGAGAACAGTGCTGAGGGGGCTCTGGGACACGGTGGTGGCTGAGCCTGGGCTCAGCATGATGGGGCTAATGGCACCATGCCCTGTGATTCCAGAACTGGGGAGTCTGGAGGAGCTGGAGAAGAAGCGGGTGTGCCGCATCATCACCACGGACTTCCCCTTGTACTTCGTGATCATGTCCCGGCTCTGCCAGGACTACGACACCATCGGCCCTGAAGGGGGCTCTCTGAAGAGCAAGCTGGTGCCCCTGGTGCAGGCGACGTTCCCAGAAAATGCCGTCACCAAGAGAGTGAAGCTGGCTCTGCAGGTGAGTGGCCTCCTCCTCACCCGATGGGGCGCCCCTGCCCCCCCTTCCGCCCCCCGCCGTACCCAGACAGAGTGCATGAAAGGTGGGAGGTGTTCAAGGCCCTCAGGAAGATGACCCTCACCCCCACACTTTTGTCCAGTGCCTGAAAATTTCATTAGAGATTTGACATTAAAGCTCAAAAGACAGTTGGGTGGGTGGGATCCGGCAGGCAGCAGCTCCCTGTGAAGTTGCTGAATGTCCGGGATAAGGCATTAACCCACATGGCCTCCTGGAGGGTACCTTCCTGGGAATGAGGAGCCACAGGGAAATGGTCAGAAAGGAGAGCTAAACAGTGCCGTCAGCCCTGGGCAGCCTGGGTCCCACCTTTGCACTCTGTATAGGCAGCCCCTTGGGGACTGTGCTGTTTCCTGTCCACGAGCCCCCCTGAGGCTCTGGGGCTGAGTGTCCCCTGTTCGGCCCTTCGCAGGCCCAGCCTGTTCCAGATGAGCTTGTCACCAAACTCCTGGGAAATCAGGCCACGTTCAGCCCCATTGTCACCGTGGAGCCCAGGCGCCGGAAATTTCACCGGCCAATCGGGCTGCGGATCCCACTCCCTCCTTCCTGGACGGACAACCCGCGGGACAGCGGGGAGGGAGACACCACCAGCCTGCGCCTGCTCTGCAGCGTCATTGGTGAGAGGTTACCCCTGGCCTCTGGCCTGTCTTCTGTCCTTCCAGCCACTCCCGGGGGAGACAGGAGAAGGCAAAGATAGCCGCCGTCTCGCATTTTGTTGGCTTGGCCTAGTGAGGTGCTCTCCAAAGGGATGGAGGGGTGATGCATCTGAGTAGAGACCACACCATCCGTGGAAGCACCCCCGGCTACTCTGGGAAGGGAGCTGGGGGGCACTAGAGGAAGAAGAGGAGAGTATGGGCAAACAGGTGTGCTCAGAGCTTCACTAGATGTGCCTGTCTCTGCCGGCTGCTCTGGGAAGGGGGCTGGGGGGCACTAGGAGGAAGAGGAGGAGAGTATGGGCGAACAGGTGTGCTCAGGGCTTCACCAGATGTGCCTGTCTCTGCCCTGCACCCCGGCCTCACTGCTTTGGCAAGCTCTTTGTCTGTGTTCTGAAGACTGTCTCCCAGCCCATTCTCTGGTCCTGTTGTAGGAGGAACAGACCAAGCCCAGTGGGAAGATATAACAGGAACAACCAAGCTCGTGTATGCCAATGAGTGTGCCACCTTCACCACCAACGTCTCTGCCAGGTGAGATGTGTCCCAGCCCAGCCCAGCCTAGGGGACTTCCGGGCCCTGCATGGAGGGGTCAGCGCTGCCCCTGGCGGTAGCCACCCTCGTGCCCCCGCCTGCCCATCCCCGGCTTGAACCTCAGTGTCCTCCACATCGAAGCCCACCAGGGACCACCAGGAGTGCCCGAGGGGCCATGGCATGGCTTGCAGGTCGCTCCTGTCTGGGTGGCAATGAAGCTCTCCATTGGGCATTTAGGGACGTGCTTATGCCTAGCCCTCTCTTTCCAGGTTTTGGCTGTCGGACTGTCCTCGGACTGCAGAGGCCGTGAACTTCGCCACCCTGCTGTACAAGGAGCTTACCGCGGTGCCCTACATGGCCAAGTTTGTCATTTTTGCCAAGATGAATGACCCCCGAGAAGGGCGGCTGCGCTGCTACTGTATGACGGACGATAAGGTGGACAAGACCCTCGAGCATCACGAGAACTTCGTTGAGGTGGCCCGGAGCAGGGACATAGAGGTAAGCACCTGCACCCCTTTGCCATTTGTCGCTGGGCACTCCCGGGCTGGCCTCACGTCCCACGGTGAGACAGAGCTTCTGGAGCCAGGAGAGGGCACATGTGGGCTCTTTTCTCCAGGACCATGGCCCAGGGCAGTCGGGAAATCCTTCCTTGGGTGATGGGGGGAGGCTTCCTGGGCTGTCTCTTTTTTTTAAATATATATTTTGATCGATTTCAGAGAGGAAGGGAGGGGGAGAGAGAGATAGAAACATCAATGATGAGAATCATTGATCCGTTGCCTCCTGCACGCCCCCTACTGGGGATCGAGCCCGCAACCCAGGCATGTGCCCTTGACGGGAATTGAACCCCGGGACCCTTCAGTGCACAGGCTGACGCTCTATTCACTGAGCCAAACCGGCCAGGGCCTGGGCTGTTTCTTTGATGCCCCTCTTGAGATGCACCCGAAGGTGAGGAACGTTGTTGTTGGCCCAGTGATTTGTGATGATGAGAGCTGACATTTGTTGAAGTCCTTAGGTACCAGGTAATAGTAAAAGTGCTTGGCTAGCAGAATCTCACCTGAATCTCATAACTGTGTGTACTTTATCCCCTGTTTACAGATGAGGAGACTGAGGCTGAGAGAGGTTAAGTAACCTATCTAAGGTCACATAACTAAGTAAACAGTCGGGAAAGGATTTGTCCAAGTAGTCTGACCCCAGAGCCCACACTCTGGCCTGTGCCAGGGTTTTGGTAGCGTCCAGATGAGGAAGCAGGGGAGAGGGCGGGAAGATGATGACTGGATTGGGATCTGCCACTGACCCCAGGATACTCGCTCGTGTTAAGATGTGTGATAAGCCACAATCTTCCCAAAAGTCTGGTCTCAGAGTTTGTGCTGAGCCTTTGTGGGTGGCTGAGGGCCTAGAAGAAAGAAATAACTAAGCAAAGCATTTATTCTGTTTGGGCCTCAATTTCCTCAGCTGTCAAATGGGTTCAGTTGAAAGCAGTATATACACAGTAGGGCCCCTTATGTTAGGGGTGAGGTTAAAATGTCGCATGGACCCGAGCCGGTTTGGCTCAGTGGATAGAACGTCGGCCTCGGACTGAAGGGTCCTGGGTTAAATTCCGGTCAAGGGCACATACCTCGGTTTGCAGGCTTGATCCCCAGCCCTGGTGGGAAGCAAGCAATCGATGTGTCTCTCTCATATCGATGTTTCTCTCTTTCTGTCTCTCCCCCTCCCTTCTGTGCTCTCTAAGAAATAAATGGGGGGAAATATCTTCTGGTGAGGATTAACAAAAAAACAAACAACAAAAAAACTTGCATGGTCCTTCTAGCACTTTGCATACACTAAACATTTTGGATGGGTGTGAAAAACGGTTTGTTTTTTCAGAAGTCATTTTATGATATCCTAGTGGGGTTCTAGGGCACTCTGACAGCAATCCTGGTCAGCCAGACAGGGATATATGAATGTTTCTGCTTGCTGTAAAACCCTTTCCAGTAAAAAAGCATAACGTGGAAATATAACCTTTTCCCAAACCAACAGTGGTTTCCCAGAGCAGACCTGTACCTGGAGCTGTAGGAGGGGTGCATCCCGAGAGAGGGAAGGCCAGAGCTGAAGGCAGGACAGCACATCTGGGTGCTTCTACGTGACAGCTGGATTGCTTTCCCTTCCCTGCAGGTGCTGGAAGGGACGCCCCTGTTCGCAGAACTCGCCGGGAACCTGGTGCCCGTCAAAAAAGCTGCCCAGCAGCGGAGTTTCCAGTTCCAGTCATTCCGGGAGAACCGTCTGGCCATTCCTGTAAAGGTGCCGACCTCGCTTCTGGGCCTAGAAAGTTTGGGAGGCAGAAATCTCTCAGCCAACCTCGTGGCCTGTGGAACGCCCCCCTGAGCTCGCCTTTGTGTGATTGGATTTAGGTGAGGGACAGCAGCCGAGAACCAGGAGGGTCCTTATCGTTCCTGCGCAAGGCGATGAAGTACGAGGACACGCAGCACATTCTCTGCCACTTGAACATCACCATGCCCCCCTGCACCAAGGTGAGCTGCCCCCTGAGGAGGATCCTGGGCCAGAGGTGGGGTCCCTGAGGAGGTCGTAGGTCGACCTTCCAAAGGCCTTCCCCCTGTTGAAAAGCTGCCTTTGAATTCCCTGAGGCTCGGAAAGGCTCTTCAGTCTCCTCTGACATTTGGCTGTGGCCTGGCAGGGACAGCATGCCTGGCCCTTTCTGCAAAGCTCAGGAACAAAACATCAGTGTCAGGTGGCAATAGGCGTGCTCACCCTAGGGACGCTGAGCTCTCTAGTATGTCCCTTAGGAGGTTCGAAGGAACCTGGAAAACATCTACCCGGCACCCCTCGTCTGAGGCCTCTGAGGCTTAAAACTGGGCATTGAATTGCTCAAGGTCACCCAGCCATTTGATAGCTTTTTTTGAGCCTCTTTTTCAGGTGCTTCCCCCAGGGAGGCAGGCCCTCAGAGAAGGGATCCCTGGTGCCTCAGCCAGTGCAAACACCCAGGTTTTTGAGCTCAGCAAAGGCATCGTGACCAAGTATAGTCACTTACTGATATCCGTAGGAGTATCAGCGTCAGCACATATCACAGGGACTTTGGAGTGATCCTATGTCTCCATGTTTTTGTTGGTGTTGTTTTAACAATCAGCCTTCCCTGCCAAAATAGGAAAGCAGCAAGGTTACATTCATGCATCTGTGGCTCAAATTCTCTTTCCTGTCTGGGGACCGGGGGGAGCCAACTTCTTTTTCAAAATAGAATTCCTGCATCCTGAAGCAAGCATCTGGTGCTTTTCCATGGCGTTAGGCCTTAGTCTAGTGTCACAAATGGGTCTTTTGAGCAGAAAGGAATCCAGAAAACATTTTTTGTGTTTTTTTTTTTTTTTTAGTTCAAACCCCAGCTTCACCATTTATTAGCTGAGTGAGCTTGCACAAGTTATTTAGCCTGTCTGTGCCTCAGTTTCCTCATTGATGACATGGGAATAATAATAGTATCTACCTTGTAGGTCATTGTGAGGATTACACAGGGCCTGGAACATGATAAGGGCCTCACGGGTTTGTAATTATTGTTATAATTTTTAAAATATATATTTTTATTGAATTTTTAAAGAGGAAGGAAGGGAGAGGGATAGAGAGATAGAAACATCAATGAGAAATTTCATCGATTGGCTGCCTCCTGCACGCCCCCTACTTGGGATCGAGCCCACAACCCAGGCATGTGCCCTGGCGGGGAATCAAACTGGTGACCTCTTGGTTCCTGAGTCGACGTTCAATCACAGAACCCCATCAGCCAGGCATTATTACTACTACTATTATTATTATCATTACTATTATCATTATTAAAGTATGTGAGGATTAGCAACACCCTCTCACCCCCACACTTCTACTCCTTGTGTTCAGGCTCCAAAGAAGTGGAGTCTTACTGTTCTCCACCCCATAGCTTATAGCTCGAATCACCTTCTCCAAGAAGAGGGAGGGCCTGAAACCCACAGCACGCTTTCCTTGTCGTCCTTCTGCAGGGGAGCGGAGCCGATGACAGGAGACGGACTTTGACACCGCTGGCCCTGAGATACAGCATTCTCAGCGAATCCACACTGGGTATACACCTCCCTGGCATGCTATGTGCCTGCTACCTTTTCCAAGGAGGTTGTGAGTGAGCCCACTCCTCATCCTCACAGCAGCTCTCTGTTGCTATGATTGACACAGTGCATTATAAACACAGCAGGTGGAACCTTTGGCTGGGTCCCCTCCTGACCCTTCCAGGGTTCTCAATTAATCTGGTGCACACTGGGGTTCACACCTGACCTGAGCATCCATCGGAGGTCATTTACTCACCCCGGTCGATTCTGTGTCCCACCGAGGCTACTCAATGAAATCCCATGCTTCTCCCCAGGTTTTCTCAGTGGGACAGACCGAGCAGACATGAAGATGGCCATTATATCCGAACACCTTGGTCTCAGCTGGGCAGGTGAGCCAGGGAGTTTGAGGTAGAAAAAGCACTTTGCCTGTGTACACCTCCCCCTAATGGGCACCTGATGAAAGCATTTCTAGACCTCTTTTTACTATCCGTGGTGTTGTGATTGTCTTAGGTCTGTTGCCCAAGCAACACCTTTGGGGCCAATAGAAAGGCAGGCACTTCCTCTCTCTCTCTCTCATTTCTATCTGGATTTCCTTTGTAAGAAAGAATACAACAAGAGACCTTAGAATTGATCTGGTTCACCCCATTTTACAGATGGGAAAACTGGGATCCCACTAAATGGAGTGACTTTAATTACGTAGCTAGTTAGTGACGGAGCCCGGAAAAGCCAGCAAACAAATAACAAACACTCAAGCAAAAGCTAGGTCACCTGGTGGCCTGTCCACCGCCCCCTACCCACTTCCATTGCCTTTCCTCACAGGGTGGTGTTGCTGAGGGAAAAGGGGGATTAAAGGCGAAATCTCAACATTTTTTCATTTACAATCTCTGGCAGTCGCTGAAATCTACCACATGTCTTGTCAACAATAGGGGTGGGTCACATTTGAAGTGAAGAGTGGGCAAAATAAAGTGAAAGCTGGAAACAGGCTTTGGGCAGTCATAGGCCCTATAACTGAATTCTCCCCCATCTTTCGGTGAGATTTTATATGAATAGGCCCCCACAGTCCCCCTGCAGGAGAGCTTCAGACAAACTCAGAAACCTAAGCAAGAACTTGCTGAAGGGCAGTGTGACAAAGGTTCCCAACAGGAATTCAGAGACTTCTTTCTTTAAGCCAAAAAAAAAAAAAGAATGTCTACTGCTGCTTCTTAAGGGGTGTGTGTGTGTGTGTGTGTGTGTGTGTGTGTGTTACAGGCACCTTCTAATTCTCACTGTAACTTTCCCTCTGGTCTTTCTCATCCTTGAAATGAGACTCTGATGCTGTTCTCCCTTCTAAAGCACCTGTGAGACATGACAATAAAAATAATGGGAGGGAAAATAGGCGAACAGTCTGTGTTATTGCCTTGCGTTTAGATGGGAACTTATATTTTCATTTAAAATGTAAATAAAGCCTTTCCCTGAAGAAATGTAACTACAGAAATGCATTGCCTTTCTAATTGCTTCTTGGTGGAATATAAGTGGCCTCCTGGTGCAGTGCAGACAGCCCTGGAATGGGCGTCCGCAGGCTCGGCCCCACTCCTGGCTCTGCACCAGCTTCTGTGACCTTGGATAAGTTGCTTACCTTTCTAAGAGGCTGCCTGGTCATCTTAGGTTTCACTCGGTATTTCTCGGTTAGAAGGAATATCCAGTTCAAAGGTGCTCCCGGCCAGATGCCCAGCTTGGGCGCTGGAGCCCAGCTCCGGCTTGGCTCACACCGGGTCTTGTTCTTTGCTTGCAGAGCTGGCCCGGGAGCTGCAGTTCAGCGTGGAAGACATCAACAGGATTCGCGTAGAAAACCCCAACTCGCTATTGGAGCAAAGCGCAACCTTGTTGAACCTCTGGGTCATCCGTGAAGGCACAAACGCCAAGAGTCAGTACCATTAAGCTGAGGACGCCTCTCTTTCCAAAGCCTGTGCCAGGACCTAGTCTTCTCCACAGTAGTTCTTCTTTCAGAATCCATGTTTCATGTTAGCCTTCGGAACCGATCGGTTTTGCACTCTGTCCCTCTCACGCACACACCTCTCAGGCTCACTGGGTCTTCTGGGCAATCCCACCAGAAGAGGATACCAGAGAACCTTGGCCTCCAGCTTGCCCCATCCTCACAGTTGCACCAGGACCCCTAGGTAGCAGCACACGTGTAGGGTATATGACTTCCTGTTGAATTTCTCAAACAATTGAGGACCGTCCTCTCGGGACAGAGCATGGGTGAGCGAAGCCTGTCCTCCTCCTCCTCCCAGAAGACTTTTTCCCTCCAACCTGGGGGAAGATTTTTCTCACTCTTTTCAGCTCCTCCTCAACCAAATTCCCGTAGTCAAAACCGCTAAGAGGAAATGGAGTGTTTCCATTTGCATCTCAAGTCCACTGGCCCTGAGATACAGCATTCTCAGCGAATCCACAGGACCAAGGATTTTAACTATTCTCACGCTCCTTCTCTTATAGTTTTCTTCTTAAAGGACAGTAGTCTTCCCAGGCTTTGAAATTGGCTACTATTAGGGACTGGAATAGATCTATTAAAGGGTAACGACATCTTCTCCACAGAGGCAGTTTGCTTTGACCCTGACCAAAGAGGAATGCCTCCATGTTCTGAAAAAATAAATCGCCTCCCCCCATTTCCTGTTTCCCCCTCCCGGTGTTCAGAGCCCCGTGGCATTCTGCACTGCCCTGCACTCATCAGAGTTCCCTCGTAAGCCCTTCTTTCCTTCTCCCCGACAGTGGAGAACCTGTACACCGCCCTGCGGAACATTGACCGGAGCGAGATCGTGAACATGTTGGAAGGCTCTAGCAGACAAAGCCGCAATCTGAAGCCGGACCGACGGCACACGGAGCGGGACTACTCCTCCTCGCCCTCCCAGATGAATGGTGAGTGTCCCCTGTGAGGAGGTGGGGCTGGGCCAAGCCGGCCTCCCAGCCTCCAGCCGGAGACTCTATGAAACCATCTCTCCCGTGGGTGGGAGGTCTGTCTCCACAACTCCCTCCCCAGGGTGGTGAGGAAAAGGTGAGCAAGAGAGACAAGCCTGCACCTCAGGTTCCTGAGGTTATTCCAGCAACAGGCTGCCGCGGGGACCTGGTGTCGTAGTGGAAGAGTTTGGGGCAGCGGCTAGACTCCTGCCCCTACAGGTCACATGTCCTCGGTGCGGCTCTGCACCAGGCCTGGGCGCTCTCTGGGTATCTGTGTCCCCATGTGTAAAACAGTCAGTAGCTGAGGAGCAAAGGACATGGAGCTGCTGGCCCAGGTCTGATGGGGATTAGCTGGGTGCTACTTTAAAAGTCCTATTGCAGTCCCCCTGTGAGGCTCAGCAGGTTACTTTTCTTTGAGTCAATGTCTCCTTTTCTCTCTCTCCCTTTTTCCTCACCCTGCCTATTTCCCCCTCACTCTTTGTGATGTGGTTCAGCATGCACAGGAGCCCCCAATGTGACCAGGCCCCTGGGGGGTTGACCTTTGCCCTCAGCACTCCCACTGCTGTCTCTTGAGGACCACTTTCCTTTCAGCAGCCATGGAAGGAGCCAGCGCATGAAGGACGGGCCAGAGACTCCCACTCCCGGCCCTTCAGCTGCCCTCCTCTAGCCGTGGGCACAGAGGCAGAGCAGACCTGCTCTGTGGTGGGAGCAGGGGGCCGGGTTCTAGTCCCTCTTTCCTCCTGACTCCAGGTGCGGCTGTCATCGTCTCTTCTTTAAAATCAGCAATTGGGTTAGATCCCTCCGATTCCTTACAGACCGTGAAAAACAATGTTTAATTTTGTGAACGATCATCCTCCGGTGCCTAATATTACCCTGCAGAGCTGCATTGCGCTCTTTCTGCTCCCCAAGCTCCTAGTTTAATGCTCGTCCCCAGCCACTCACATGTGTGCTCCTGTGCGGGCACCTGTGGCGCTGGGCATGGTCCTGAGTGGGTAAGTTCTAGGCTGGGCTGGGCACAGGGCCTCCTGCCAGGTGGAGCTGGCTCAGGCTGAGCGCCTCACACCTTTCTCTGACCGTGTCCTGTGTCTCCTGGAACATGCCATCTAGCGCCCCTGGGTGCAGGGCTCATCGTCTGTTGATCATGTCCTGTCGCCTCTCTCTTCTGCCTCTGACCTCATTGGACCTGTAGTCCACTCATTCTCTCCCACCGCCTGTCTCCACTGTCTCCGCCTCGGCCAGGGGTTCGGGGCCGTCAGCCTCCGCACATGCATGTCATGGGGGACTCCTGGCCCTCCCCCGCCCCATGTCTCACAGCTGCGTGCCAGGGCATGTGTGTGCGTGCGCAGGGCTTGTCTCTGGCTCCAGGTGGAGGCTGCAAGCTGTGCACTGCTCACGCCTCACATCCGCGTAAAGGGCTCTAAGACAGTGGTCCACCACAGCGTGCCTCAGGGGACCTGGCTGGAGCGGGGCAGGGCTGCTAGGTAGACCCATTGGCTTTCACACAAGGAAGAGGGAGGGCATGCGGGAATGCTGCCAACTCCGGGAAATCCAGCTGACAACGCTCTTCTTGTCTGTGTGATAACGCATCACTTGGTTGGTTTTCTTAACATCCCAGGCTTTTTAGTGAAGTCAAATCAGCAAGTTTTTGTTTTCTTGTGCCCCAGTTATGTACCTACAGGACAATGGGCCCATAGAAGTACTAAAAAAAAGGCATTACAACAATTAAAAATCTGTTAAGAGGGTAGGTCCCATGTTAAGTGTTCTTACCACAATAAAAAAATTTTTTTAAGAGTTACTGTCCAGACATTTATGAGTGCCTCACCTTGGCCGTTGGCCGTAGGCCTCCCAGCCCCTGTTTGGCCTAGAGGCTCAAACGCCTAAACAGAGCTCTAAGTCCCTGTGTGGGGCTGGGCCTCTCTGTGCCCCAGGGGAAGGTCTGTGTTTCAGTTGGCCAGCTCATCTGGCAAATATTTTCGCATGCCAGGTGCTCTTCTAGGCAGGGAAGATAAATCCCTCCTCAAACAGCTCCTCCCGCGCCCCCCCCCCCCCCCCCAATAAACAACCCCAAACTCTGCCTTCATGGAGCTTACCTTCTGTTTGGAGAGTCCAATAGGAACCTAATATGTAAGTGGATCATATAATGTGCTAACAGGTTACAATAAGTGGTATGGAATCAAATGGACCCTAGGAAGGGGGGTGGGAGTGCTGGGGTTGGGGGTAAACGAATGGTGGGAGTGGGGAGCATTTGAACAAAGCCTAGGAGGCGAGGGAATGAGCCAGGGGAACATGGGGAAAGGACATCCAGACAAGCACACATTCAGTGGCCCTGAGTGGGAGGCTGGTGTGCTCATAGAGCAGTGAGGGACCACAGGGGCTGGGCAGAGAGAAGGAGGAAGAAAGGAGTGGGCAGAGACCAGAGGGACATAGGGGGCCAGCTCTTACTGACTATCCTCGGGATGTTGGGTTTTACTTGGAGTGAGGTGGAGGGCTATGGGAGACTTTGGAGCAAAACAGTAACATGACTTAAGTTGTTGCGGGTGGGGCAGGGGGGCATTGTTTGTTTGTTTTTTCTTAATCCTAACCCAAGGATGTTTTTTCCATTGATTTTTAGGGAGAGTGGAAGGGAAGGAAGGATAGGAGAGAAAGAGAAACATCAATGTGGGAGAAACACAGCAATTAGTTGCCTCCTGCACACTCCCTGGGGCCCAGGGATCATTCCTTCAACCTAGATACATACCCTTGAGTGGGAATAGAACCTGAGACCCTTCTGTGCACTGGCCGACACTAAGCCACCAGCCAGGGCCTAACTTAAGTTTTTAAAGGATCCCTCTCACTGCTTTGTTGACTGTAGACAGTGACAAATTGAATGTTTCTGTGCTTCCTGGCTTCTCTGTCCAAACTCATCACCCCTTCTGAAGCCCCTTCTTCAGCAGGTCTCCTGATAGGCACAGGCTGTGTGCCCTGCGTGCATACTCCCGCCAGGGCCTGAGCAGACACTCAGAAACTGACTCCCAGCATGGTCCCTTCTGCCTCTCTGGGCACCAGCATTGGCTTTTGTTTGTTTTTCCTACCTTCTTCCCTGTCCCAGGAAGACCACCCTACATCTGGGTGCCCTTCTGGCTTGGAAAGAAGGAGAAGGAAGGGTCAGAGGTAGAAGACTGGGAGACAGCAGCCTCCTGCAGTTGCTCTGGCTTACTCCCGGGCAGAAGCAGTGATGGCTTGTCCTGAGGCCAGCCCAGCCCTCTGCACGATGCTCATGGTCAAACCTTGCCTCCTTTGGGCTTGACCTCGTTTCTCTGCTTGTCTGAGTCTCCTTATGAAGCCATGGGGACTAAGAGCAGGGATTGGTTGCTCCTGGTGTCAGCGGAATAGGAACCTGAGGCCTGTTTTCCTGCCTTCCTGGCTCCTCTTGCCATCTGTACCTGGACTGGCCAAAGCAGAAGGGGGCTGAAGCCAAAAGGCCACTTGCTTCCCCTACACAAGAGGGAGACTACCCAGGCTCTTGGGTAATACCAGTAAATGTGTAGACAAAAATTACCTAAAAGCAGGGGGGAAAATAGCATGTTCCTAAAAATAAAACAGATTTCTCCTATGAAAGGAAAAAATGGATCCCTCACACCCACACTTGTCAGCTCCATTTGGTTTGATAAATTGAACATATATTAATGTCTACTTAGAAATCAAATGTATTTTCTTTCTATCTATCAACTCTTAACAAGTACAACTACTGAATTTGGCTCCTGTCTGAGGTCAGGTTGTCTGTCCACTCCTCGTCTAGCTTGCTCCTGACATTAATAGGATAATCATTACATCCAGATAAGCAGAGACCCACATGATAACCTGAGATGAGGAGAGACCTGGGGAGGGACCACTGGACTGTCCTCCGTCCAAAAGCAGTATGTATGGTTGCCTTTTACCTGGTTCCCCCAACAAGCAACCCAAAGGAGAGGCCTCTAGACTGAAGGATGTGCTGGTAACTAAGGTATGGCAGCGTCGCATGAGACTCCTAGAGAGACAGATACATCTGAAATGCAACCCAGGGAACTCAGCAGACCTTATTATGGTCTGGGTGCCACCTGTGAGATGTTCCTTATGAGGTTGTACTCAGGCCTTAAAGAACATTGCTCTGACTTAGTAGTAATCCCCACCGGCACTGAGTATGGCCACCTACAGCCTCAGATCCAAGCTTGTGGGGCTGTGGGTGGACCAGTGGGGTCCTCTGAAGTCTGAAAGGGAGCATTGAGGCATAGCCTCTAAATTCTTTTACCAGGGGAGGGTCTCCAGGATAAACACAAGGTGTGAGAGGGTGTGCATGAATTAGTTATCTTTACAGACATATTTTCATTTAAATGAAAATGTATTAAAGTGAACACCATGGAGTTTTAAGGTGGAAAAGTTGCAAAGAATACCCAGGAATGAGCCTCAGGTATTCTGTGGCCAGTAGAGCTACCATTTCCCAGACTTTATCAAGAATTACTGAGATTCCCAGGAATGACAGAATGTTCATCTGGCCATATCCGAGGGACTGTTTAAGTTGCATTTCACATCTGGCCAAGATGAGGTAACTGGGACTGAATATACCCTAACAGCCCCCGAATGGACAAAATATACGAAGTAAACATTTTCAAGACATTGGACATCTGGCAATAAAGGGCAGTGATCCATGAGGCCTGGAAATACACAAAGTGAACCGTATTGCTAGTTTCTAGTCATGACATGGGGAAGAGAAATCCAAGAGGACTCCCTGGATTGAGGAGGAGTTGCTGAGAGTCCAGGGAGACTAGGACAGCTAGAGGTCCCAAGATAGATTACCAGGGAAGAGAAGGCTGCACAGACAGAGAACTCTGGAGATCTGAAGAGATTGCCTCTGGAAGTCTTGGTTGAGTATAATCAGCTATACCCAACAGGCAAACGGATCATCCTCTCACAGGCATTGCATAGAGAATAAAGAAAGGTTGTGTCTCAGAAATAGAGAATAGCAGGCCCTAGGTTGAGCAGTGCTCCACCCCTGCCTAATCAATCTTATAAGTAAAATTAAAAAGGATCAAACTATTTCCAAGTAACCTAACTGCATAAAAAACAAAGCTCAGGAATATTTATGAGAATATGGAAATATCCTGCACCAAACAAGAAAAAATTCACAATGTCTGACATTCAATTAAAGATTATCAGACATACAAAGAGGCAGGAAAGCATGACTCATAATGAGAAAAAAAAAAATCAATCAATTGAAACTGACCCAAAACTGACACAGATGTCAGAATTAGCAGACAAGACTGGTCAAGTAGTTATTATAACTGTATTTTAGGATTCAAAACGTCAAGTAGAGACATAAAAGATATTTTTAAATGATTCTAACCAATCTTCTAGAGATAAAACTATAACATATAGGATTAGAAATACACTGAGTAGGATTAGACATTAGACATTACGGAAGAAAAGATTAGTGGATTTGACTACATAGTAATAGAAACTCTCCAAAATGGAACACAAAAAGAAAATAAATTTTAAAAAATATATATCAGTGAGCTATGTGACAATTTCAAGTGACCTTACATTTGTGAAATTAGAATTCCCAACAGAGAACTGAGTGAAAAAGTATTTCAAGAAATAATGGCTGAAAATTTCTCAAATTTGATGAAAGCTATAAATACACAGATCCAAGGAATTCAATGAACCACATGCACAAGAAACATGAAAGCAACTATGCCAAGGCATAGTTTAAAAAAATTGGTCAAAACCAGTGATAAAGTCTTAAAAGCAGCCAAAAAATAAAAGATAAACAAAAACCACAGTATGTAAAAATGAACAAAGAATATCAGGTTTCTCGTTGGAAATAAGTGAGAAGACAGTGGAGCAACATTTTTAAAGAACATCTATAAAGTAACCTAGAATTTTGTACCCAACAAAAATAACTTGCAAAACTGAAGGCAAAAGAAACTTTTCCAGACATACAAAAGCTGAAAGAATTCATCATCAAGGAAAAGGGGTGAAATGGAGTCATATAAAATACTACTACAAGCAATGTTAAGGGGAAAAACAAAAGCCTTTCAGGCCAAAGGAAAAGGATAACAGACAGGATACATACATTATTTTCTAATTAGATGTCTCTTCAGAAGCCCTGAAAACAAGGAGAAAGTGGAGTGAAATATTTAAAGTGTTAAGAGAAAAAAAAATAGCAACCTAGAATCCTGTATTCTGAAAAATTATCCTTGAAAAGTGAAGAAGTAAATACTAATACAAACAAAAATTGAGGGAATATGTTGCAAAAAAATATTAAAAGAAGTTCTTTGGAGAGAAAGAAAATAATACAGATCAGAAACTCAAATCTACATAGGGTAAGGAAGAAAGTGAAAGAAGAATTAAGTAAAGATAAAATCAAAACTTATTTTTCTTATTAGTAGATCTATAGTATAAGCTTGTTCAAAATAATAATAGCAGCAATGTATTTAATTATTTATGCTTATGTGTTCTTATATATAAGCAAAATGAATGATGAATGACAGCAGACATCTATGATAGAAGGAACGTGAGGGAAGAATTAAGATTATTTGGTTATTATAAGGTATTCACATTGCCCATGAAGTGGTATGGTGTTATTTGAAAGTAGACTTGTATTACTTAGAAATGTATATTGCGAACTCTAGGGCAATTGTTTAAAAAAAGTTTTTTTTAAAAAAAGCATAACCAATATTCTAGGAAAGGGAAGAAATGTATTCATATAAAATACTCAATTAAAATCACAAAAGTCAGAAAAAGAGTGGAAGACAAAAATAGGAACAAAGAACAAGGACAACAATAGAAAGCAATAATAAATATGGTAGATATTAGTCCAGCTATATAGATGACCACTTGAGTGTCAGTGGTCTAAATGCATCAATTAAAAGATGGAGATTGTCAGAGTGGATCAAAAAACAACTTAATTATTATCTACATAATAAGTTAAATATAAATTAAAACCCACTTTAAACATAAAGACACATACAAATTAAAAGTGAATGGATGATGAAAAATATACCATGCTAACACTAATAAAAAAAAAGCAGGAATAGTTATATTAATTTCAGACAGAGCAGACTTCAAAACAAGTAAAGTTAGGGATAAAGAAGGGTATTACATAACAATAAAAAGGTAAATTTCTCCTAGAAGACAAAATAATCCATAATGTAGATGCACCTAAAAACAGAGCATCAAACTATCCAAGGCAAGTACTGATGGAACTGCAGGGGGAATAGATGGATCCACTAACCAGGTTGGAGACTTAAGCACCCTTCTATCAGAAATGGACAGATCCAGCAGACAGACAATCAGGACATAGGTGAACTCAGCAACACCATCCATCAACTCGACGTAAGTGACATTTATGGACTACTTCACCCAACAACAGCAGAATATACATTCTTCTCAAGCTCACATGGAACATTTGCCAAGATAGCTGCCTTCTGGGCCATACAACACACCTTAATAAATTTAAAAGAATAGAGATCATGTAATAATAAATCAATATAATTCATCACATTAACGAAGTAAAAAAACAACAACCATATGATCATCATAATAGATATAGAACAATGATTTGACAAATCCAACATCCATTCCTGATTAAAAACCAAAAAACCTCTTGGCAAAGTAGGAATAGAAAAGAATGCATTCAACCTGATGAAGGGCATCTACAAAAAAACTAACGATAACCTTACACTTAATGGTGAATGCTTTTCCTCTCAGTTCACTTACAAGACAATGATATGTATTCTTACTGCTTCTGCTCAACATTGATTAGGGGTGCTAGCCAGTACAATAGGGCAAGTAAGAGAAATAAATGGCAACCACATTGAAAAGAAAGAAGTAAATCATTTACTCAGACAACAAGATCACATGTATAAAAAAATCTAGTGGGATCTACAAGAAGTGATTAATAAATAAGTTCAATAAGCTTGCAAGATACAATTTCAAGATATAAAATCAATTGACTTTATATACTAGCAATGAACAATTATAAAAGAATATTTACAACAGCATTGAAAAAACTGAAATACTTGGGGATATATCCGATGAAAGATGTGAAAGACGCATTGAAAACTACAAAACATTTCTGAGAGGAATTGAAGAAGGCCTAAATAAAGGTAGAGGTACACCTTGATGGACCAGAAGACTTGATATTGTCAATTCTCTCAAAATGATCTATATATTTGATGCAATCTCAATCAAGATCCCAGTATGCTTTTTCCCCCCAGAAATTGACAAAGTAGTTCTAAAATTCACATGAAAAGACCTGAAGAATGAACAAAGTGGGAGGAATGAACAAATTTGGACTCACACTACCTGACTTCAAGATTTATTACAATGGTATGGTAATCAGTACAGGGTGGTATTGTCACAAAGATAGATAATCATTTTCTCTTCCGGTCCTTGGTGCTTCAGGAGCCACGGGCTTCTGTGCAGAGATGGCCAATCCAAGAACCACACCACGCACAACCAGTCCCGAAAATGGCACAGAAACGGCATCAAGAAACCCCGATCACAAAGATAGGAATCTCTTAAGAGGGTAGACCCCAAGTTCCTAAGGAACATGCTCTTTGCCAAGAAGCACAGCAAGAAGGGCCTGAAGAAGATGCAAGCCAACAATGCCAAGGCCATGAGCGCACGCGCTGAGGCCATCAAGGCCCTGGTCAAGCCCAAGGAGCCCAGGCCCAACATCCCAAAGGGCAGCAGCCGCAAACTCAGTCGACTTGCCTACATCGCTCACCCCAAGCTTGGGAAACATGTCATGCCCACATTGCCAAAGGCCAAGGCCAAGGCAGAAACCAAGCCCCAGGCTGCGGGTGTGGCTGCAGCTCAGACTCCCAACAGGGCTCAGGCTCCTGCCCCCAAAAGTGCCCAGGCCCCCACGAAGGCTTCATAGTAGAGGCCTCTGTCTGCCGATATGAGGACAGAAGGGCTGGTGGAACCCCTGGGCTGCTGTCTGCATGGCACTGGTGTCCTCCTGTGCTGTTTATACAAATAAACCTGTGGCAGGATCTGTCAAAAAAAAAAAAAAAAAAAGATAATTAGTGGAACAGAATAGGGTCCAGAAATAGAACCACATGTGTATGAACGACTCATTTTTACAAATGTGCAAAAGCAATTCAATAGAGAAAGGAAACTGTTTATAACAAGTGGTACTGGAACAATTGGATATCCATATGCAAAAATGAACTTGGATTCATACTTTGCACCATGTACAAAAAATAACTTGAAATGGATTATAAATTAAGCCTAAAACCTAATATAAAAATTTATCAAAATAAACATAAAACTATAAAACTTTTAGATGAAAACATAACAGAAAACCTTAATGATCTTGGGTAAGACAATGATTTCTTATATAGAACACCGAAAGCACAATCCCCAAAAGAACAATTGATAATTTGAACTTCATCAAAACTTCTTTTCAATATACCCTGTGAAGAAAATGAAAAGACCAGGCACAGATTGGGAGAAAATATTGGCAAATCTGATATAGGTCTTGTATCCAGACTATATAAAGAACTTTCAGAACTCACAATAAGAAAACAAACAACCCAAATTTTATAATGGACAGATACTTAACCCATAAAATGTTCAGATGGCAAATAAGTGCATGGAAAGATTCTCAACGTTAGGGAAATACAAATTAAAATTACCAGGAGATACCACTACACATAAGAATAAAATGAAAAAGACTGACCATACCAACTGTCGACAAGGATGTGGAGGAACTGGAACTTTCATACATTGCTGGTGGGAATGTAAAATGGGACAACCCCTTTGGAAAACACTTTGGTTATTACTTAAAAAGTTAAACATATACTGTATGACTGAGCCATTCCACTCCTAAGGATTTCCACAAAGAAAAGACAGTGTATGTCCACACAGGCAAGCAGCTTTATTTGTAATAGCCCCATGTTGGAAACCCCAAATGTCCATTAGCAGGTAAATGGATAAACAAACTGTAGTCTATCCATCCAATGGAATGCAGCTTAGCAATAAAAATGCAAAAATCATCAATTCATGTAACAATATGGATACCCAACTATCAAGTTGAGTGAAAAGCCCGACAAAAAAGAGGGCACACTGTATAATTCCATTTATATAAAATTCAAGGAATCCAAACTATAGTAACAGAAAGTAGATCAGTAGTTACCTGGAACTGGAGTGGTGAAAGAAAAGATTGTGAAGCATGAGGAAACCTTTCAGGAATGATGGATGTTCCTCTCTTCATTGTGATGATGGTTTCATGGATGTATACCTATGTCAGAACCTATCAAATTATCTACTTTAAATACAGGGTGGTTGACTATTGACCTGTGAACCAAGAGGTCATGGTTCAATTCCCAGTCAAGAAACATGCCCATGTTGCTGGCTTAATGCCCAGTGGGAGTCATGCAGGAGGCAGCCAATCAGTGATTCTCTCCCTCTCCCTTCCTCTCTAAAATCAATCAAGCAATCAATAAGTTTCTATCTCTCTCTCCCTCTCCCTTCCTCTCTAAAATCAATCAATCAATCAATAAGTAAATAAACACAAGGTGGAGCAAAAGGAGGTTTACAGTTGTTAGTATGCAAAATAGAGAGTTCATAAAGCTATTTTAATAATCATAACCTGAATGTCTTCCTCCATACAAACAACTGTAAGCCTACCTTTGCCCTATCCTGTATGTGCATTTATTGAATGTCAACTGTTCCTCAATAAAGATATCTTTAAAAGATATTAATGGGGCCTGGCTGGTTTATTCAGTGGTTAGAGCATTGGCCCTCAGACCAAAGGGTCGTGGGTTTGATTCCTGGTCAAGAGCATGTACCTCCGTTGCAGGTTCTATCCCTGGCCCCAACTTGTACAGGAGGCAACCAAAGTTGCCTCTCATATGGATATTTTTCTCTGTCTCTAACTAACCCCCACCTCCCTCCCTTTTACTTTCTCTAAAAATCAATGGAAAAAATATCCTCGGGTGAGCATTTAAAAAAAAAAAAAGATATTAATGGCAGATTCTAGTGAAAAGACCACTCTGACTAACTGTGCCTTAAGCAAGTTGCTGAACCTCTAGTTTCCTTATGTATAAAGTTGGAATAATATTACTTTCCTTGTAGGGTTGTTGTAATAATAATTTAACATGTTAGATATCTTTTATACGAAATAGATGCTCCAGTAGTAATAGAATATAATAATGCTTTCAAAATAACAAGAAGAAAAGTAATTACCTGAATCTAAAGTGCTCTGCTTGCATATATCTGGAGAGATTTCTTTGGAAGGTTTGAAGGCCATTGCCCCTGGCTTCCCAATTCCTTAGGTCACAGATTCACATACAATGACTTGCAGTTCATATCGTGGTAAAATTTGACCCACCCATTTCTCTTCCTCTCCCACATCTCTATTCCTAGTTTGGTCAGATCTGAAAGGACAGTCCCTTAGTGTCTGCCACTGCACAACCCTACCCTCCGGCCACCCCACCACCTCATGGTCTCTTTCCCCTCCTCCTAATGTTGAGACCTGGAACCACATAGACTTGTAGCAATCAATCAGGACAAAAACTGTCCTGGGAAGATTAAGAGAAGATGTGTGTCAATCACATAGCATGGTTCTTGGCTCATTGAGATATGTACATGCTAGCCATTGTGGTTTTACTGAATATGGATGAGGTCACCTGTTCCTGCTCCGGTGTCCCCCTCACACACCCAGAGAGCTCTGCAGTAGTCTTTGGAGCCAATGAATTCCCAATCCGGTCTAGGCACGTGGGAGGAAAAGGTAGACACCATTCCTGCCCTCAAAGAGTGCAGAGGTCATGAGCAACTTAGTGGGGAACATGGCTGGGTTCAAAGAGGGGAAAATCAACGTGAATGGAAGCCGTTGGGAAAACATAATGAAAAAGAGGACAAAGAGAAGCTGCTTGTTTGTGTGTGCTGTGTGTTTGTAATCCCCAGCCTTTAGCCTGGTATAAGGCTTGTAATTGGACCTTAATGAATATGTTTTTGTTGAACATGTGAATGAGGATAGCTGGAGATGGTATTGTCAAAAGGAGAGAAGGGCTGGGAGCAGCTGAGGCCTAGAGCTGGGAATGAGGAGGGCCCATTTGGCTAAAGAAAGGCCCAGCAAAGAGCCTGATGCGGGGGATGGGATGGGGGTGTGGGGTGAATGGCAGAATGAAGAGCCTGAACACTAGGTTAGAGTATCTAGGAAGGTCGATACTCTGCAGGGGGCAGCGCCACCCATACCCAGGTCCTCCCTTTGGCTCTGTTGGGTCTTCAGAAGCTGTAGGCACACATCCACTCTCTAGTTCCCCAGACAAGCTGAGCCAAATGGAGAATCTTCTAGTTTCTAGTTCCTTCTCCCACCCACAGATTGGCACCTGTTCTAAAGGGGAGTCAGAGGCCCTCTGTCCCCTTTTCACAGGGACCCCCCCATTCCTGGCTAGAGGAGCCGCCTGACAGGACAGTGTAGCTGGCACACAGGTTCTCACACATTTACACGTGCCACTCACTCGGGCTCCTAGTCACTTCTGAACATCAGGGAACCAATACCACAGCCAATCAGAAAACTAGCAGGGACTCCTGGCCGAGCCAGTGAGGAAGGAACAGACGTAAGAACAGGCTGTGCTGACCAGGGTACCATGCACAGTGTCCTGAGCCAGCTGGCTCCGGTCCCACCTGCTCACTGCTGACCAGGAGCTGGAACATGGCTCAGGGCCTACAGGCAAGGAGCTCAGGGCAGAGGACTGAGGTGGCAGCCGACATGCCTGGTGCCTCCTGGCCCCTGTTTTGAGCCCTTAGAGCCCTCCCTTGTGCCTCTTGAGATTATTCAAGTTTCTAGAACCGTTTGGCAAAGTTATTTCATCCCAAACCAAATGATTTCCCATTTGACCACTGCACCGAGGCCTGTGGGTGTTCAGTGTGCCCACTAAAGCCCTCCAAGGCAGCTTGGTTTCTGACCCTGGATCTGGGTGGGCTGCTCCCTCCCTTTAAGGTACATTCCTGACAGATACTTCAAGGACTGTGCTAAAGGGACAGTTTGAGCAAAGAAAGAACAACATTTCTTTCTGCCCAGCCGTGGAGAAGTGGGCTTTTCCTCCATTGGAGACAGATTGGAGCACAAGTCCTTTGGATCAAGGCTCCTTGATCTAGCGCTCTGAGCTGGAAAGGAATTCCGTTCTCTTTGCCATCCAGCAAAGGCGCCCTCCTCTTTGCCCCTCTCCCTGGCTGCCCCCACCCAAACCAGAGCCTTGTTTCTCCTGCCCAGGTGCTCTGGGCAGCAGCCACAAGGCCTGAGCAATGGAGTTTGAGCTTGGAAAGCCCCTCGCCCGGAATGTGCATGCCTCTCTGTGGCCGTGGCCGTGTGTGCGTGTGTGTGCGCGTGGACTTGCACGTGAGCGTGTGTGACAAAAATCGCTTCTGGAGCATGTTGCCCTCTGTCTGCCCATCCAGGTTACTCCTCGCTGCAGGACGAGCTGCTGTCCCCTGCCTCCCTGCACTACGCACTTCCCTCTCCGCTGCGTGCAGACCAGTACTGGAACGAGGTGGCCGTCATAGACGCCATCCCCTTGGCGGCCACGGAGCATGACGCCATGCTGGAGATGTCTGACATGCAGGTGTGGTCCGCAGGCCTCACACCCTCTCTGGTCACTGCTGAGGACTCCTCTCTGGAGTGCAGCAAGGCCGAGGACTCTGACGCCACCGGCCACGAGTGGAAGCTGGAGGGGGCTTTCTCCGAGGGAACGCAGGGCCCCACGCTGGGCTCTCTGGACCTTGTGGAGGATGACACAGTGGATTCAGATGCCACAAATGGCCTTATCGATTTGCTTGACCAGGAGGAAGGTCAGAGGTCAGAAGAGAAGCTGCCAGGTCATAAGAGGCAGGAGGACTCGACAGGTGCAGGGCAGGACTCAGAGAATGAAGTGTCTCTTGTTTCAGGCCAGCAGAGGGTGCAAGCCCGCATCACAGAATCCCCCACTGTGAGTCGGGTGATGGAGACAAGCCAGGACAGGTAAGGGCTGGGCTGCCGGGTGGGATGCCTTGCCTCTTCCTGGGTTTCCGGGTGACATTGTGCCTGGCTGTAAGGCTTAGGTGCTGCTGCCTACCCTGACTCTGTGTTCTAAACGCCCTGGGACAAATCCATTCAGTATCACCAGCTGACCTCCGAAGCCACCCAGAACTCAGTCTGACCCCTGTCCTGTGAGAATGGAACTGTGGTCTGCAAAGGCCTTCCTCCCCAAGACACCTCTGGCTGTGGCCCATAGGAGAGAGGCTTAGGGTGTTGGGATGGAGGAGCACACTTAGGAGAGAGGTTCTAGGCTTGGAGGAACCACGTCTCTAAGTGCAGCTGGGGCTGGGTGCCCGGGCCCCTATCACTGCGGAGTGCTTATCGTTGAAGACCATATTTAGAAACCTACAAGCCCCAGGGCCCGGGAAGTCATTCGTATGGTCACACAGCTTGCGTGTGACAGAGCTGATAATGGTGTCCTCTCTCCTTTACCTTTGTGAAACAGTGAGGGTTTATCTAGGGCAGGACAGAGCTTACAGCTGTTCAGAGCCGGTTGTTCTTGTGGGTGACTCCTCACCAAGCTCCCTGTGGCCAGAAGGCCTGGTGGCGTGACAGCAGCAGGGAAGCATCGGTGGCAGTTTGGGCAGAAGGGCCTTATGCACCTCTGGGACCCAGAGAGCCCTCAGACCCTGGCCGGGCTCGCAGCCATGCCATGGACACCACACTCCTGGTGCTCGGAGTGCTGAGGTGGCTCGTGGCGAGAGGGAGAGAGGAGACAGGCATGGGCGGGTATTGCGTTGGCCCTCCTGGACCAGCTGGCACAGAAAACAAGCAACAGCAGCTGTTTCTTCCATGTCGCTGTGCTACCTCAATTCTCCCTAAAGCAAGGACACAGTTTATGTGTTCCAGAAGGCTGCGGCCACCCAAGGAGCTCAGGCCGGCCAGGCCGTGGGAAACCTGTTCTCATTTCCTCTTCCCATCCACACTGCTCCACTCAAAATGTGGAGCTGGCTGGCCAGTCCCCAGGGTCCACTCAGTGTGGCCCAAATACCATTGGAGGAGGGAAAGGAAGGTTGTTTAGAAGATGCATGGATTTATTTAGTTCCCAAATTAATCCTTTGAGTGGGGGGAGGGGGAAAATTGGACAGACTGAAGCTGTGAGGATTCAAAGTGAAATACTGGCTTTCCTGTGAGAGAGACCACTTCCAACAACCCTGATGGCCATTCATCCAACAACCCTGATGGCCATTCATCCAACAGCATTGACTGACACTTAGCTGTGTGCTGGCCTCTGCACCATGGCCACAGCGGGGTCACCAGATGAGGAACCAGAAGGCCTGGACGCTGGGCCTCAGGGTGTTACAGTGTGGCTCTGTGACCTTGGTCAGCCCTCTGATGGGAACGAATTTTGTTCACTCATTCAGCAATATGTCTTGAGTGCCTACTATGTGCCAAGCATTTATAAAAAATGCATAGGTACTAGGGATACGGCACTGAACAAAACAAACAGTCTCTACTTGTAAGAAGTTTATATTCTAATGGAGAAACAGACAGTAAACAAGATAAAGTAAATAAAATTAAAAGAGAAATGCTAGATATTAAGTGATAAAAAGAAAAATAAAGCAGGGAATGGGAGCAGGAGGTGTGTGGGGTGGTGGGGAGAAGGAGTGGTTGAAATTATAGATAAGGTGGCCAGGGACGCCTGGGAGAGTGACGTTGGAATAAAGACTTAAAGGAATTAGGGGTGACATCCAGCCGAAGGCCCAGCTAGTACAGAGGCCCTGAAGTAGGTCATGCCCGGCATAGTCAAGGGACAGTGAGGAGGTCACTGTGCCTACAGTAAACTGATCAAGGAAGACGGGGTCAGGGAGGTCATGAGGCCAGATGTGTCAGGCCCTGAGGCTCATAGAAAGACGTGGGCATTTAGTGGGAGGAATGCGGAGCCATTGGAGGGTTCTGAGCAGAGGAGTGAGGTGATCTAACAGATGCCTTGAGAGCAGCCTGACATGGCCAGGGGTAGAAGCAGGAAGATGAGCGAGGAGGTCAGTGTTGGTGATGTGGACCATCATAGTAGCCGTGATGGTGGCGAGAAGTGGTTATGCTCAGGGTGAATTTTGAAAGTTGAACCCAAAGGGGTTTGCTTACAACTAAGATGTGGAGTGTGAGAAACGGAAGTCAAAGAGTTCACCTGACAACTGAAAGGATGAAGGTGCCCTTTACCACAGACTGGGGAAGACTGGGCGGAACTGGTCTGACCGTGTCCTCAAGGTGCCTGTTAGGAATCCAGAGGAGAGATGTTGAGGAGGCCGTTTCCCACCTGCAGTTCAAGGAAGAGGTGCTGGAGACAGGCACCTGGGCATGAGCAGCATGTGGATGGGGTGTAAAGCCATGGCCTGAACGCACTCCTTTAGGAAGTGGGTGCAGATAGAGCTGAGGTCTGAGAATTGAGCCCTGGGTGCTCCAACGTTCAGAAGTCAGGGAAATTAGGAAGAACCAACAAAGGACACTGAAAAGGAGAGGCCAGAGAGTGGGGGGAAACCAGGCAAATGGGGTGTCCCAGAAGCCATGGAAGAGCGTGTTTCCAGGGGGAGGGAGTGACTGCCTTTCAGGTGAGCACTGAGATGAGGACTGTTGAGTGCAGGTGGCCGGAGGGGAGGTGAAAACGTGATGGATGCAGAGGCCCCATGACTGGATCTTTGCTGTGAGCCTAGTGCCTTGGGAGCCCAGAGTGGGGTCGTCCACTCAAAGGGAGGGGACCAATGACACTGGTACCCGTGGCCCTTCCCACCTGGACAGCATGAATGGCCCATCTTTGCCTCTCTGGACAGGGCAGTCAGCTATGTGATTTGTTCACACTCTCCCGTCATGCTCCATTGGGTGGGCTGTATCGGATGTGTCCTGGGTGAGCCAGGGCTCTGGAGGGGGAGGGTATCTCCAAGAGCAGAGACTGAAGGGTGACCCGGTGTCCTTTATCTCTTCCGGGACCCCAGACTACAGGACTGGGATGGAGAAGGCTCCATTCTCTCATACCTGCAAGATGCTGCACCAGGTTCCTGGCAAGAGGAGGTCACGCGAGGCCCACACTCATTCCAGAGAACCGTCACCACTGTCAAAGGGCTGGAGCCCAGTGGGTCTCGGGAGTATGAGAAGGTCCTGGTGTCTGCGACTGAGCATTTGCAGCCAGAGCAGCCCGAGGCCGAGAGCCTGCAGGCTGACCGGGAACGAAGACACCGAGAGCGGGTGCAGGAGGCAGAGAGCACCCTCTCCCAGATGGTAAAGGTGAGAGCCCGCAGGCAGGGGCCTGCTGATGCCTGTCCCAGCACCGGGCGACCTCCTCTTCACTCAGCCCAGAGCTGAGCATGTTTATTTGCTTTAAGCATTGTGGCGGTGACTTCACTTTCTCTAGAAGCTTCCGTGGTCTTGGTCTATCTGTCTGCCTCCTTGACCCCTACTGAAGGAAGGGAGGGGCTGACCTGTGTGGAGCTCCTGAGCATTCAGGCACAGCCTGTGCTGTCATCATCCTCACAACTGCCCGGCTCCCAGCGGTTATTCCCATCTGCAGCTGATGGTTGAGCAACTTGCTCAAGGTCACAGGGTCAGAAGTGGGCTTTGAGTCCAGTCTGGCTGACTCCAAAGCCATGGTTCTTGTTTTCTCTTTTCGTCATGTTTTAGAAAGGGCTTAAGCTGGGTGTTGGGCTAACTGGTCCAACCATGGTCTGCATGGCTGTGGACAAGCCCCCCCTCTCTTCTTGGCACCTCGGTTTCCTCGCTGGCAAACGAGGAGTGAATGGATGATCGCCGAGGTTCACCCACCGGGAATTCTGGTTCCTGGGTGGGCTCATCAAGGGGCACCAGGAGAGGGATGGGAGAACCTTCCCACCACAGACTCGCTCTCCTCTCCTCCGGTTTTCTGGCCTCTTCCTCCATCAGCTCTCCCTCCTTCCATCCCTTTCAGTGTGTCCTACTGTACTTCTTTTGTTCGTTCACTTTTATCTTCATGCTCCATTCTCATTTTCTTGCCCCTCCTCATTCCCACAGGCATCCATTTTAATGTGGGTTTTGTTTGTTAGTTTGTTTGTTTAGATATATTTTTATTGATTTCAGAGAGGAAGGGAGGGGAAGAGAGAGATAGAGACATCAATGATGAGAGAGAATCATCAATCGGCTGCCTCCTGCACGCCCCACACGAGGGATCAAGCCAGCAACCCGGACATGTGCCTTGACCAGGAATTGAACCATGACCTCCTGGTTCATAGGTTGACACTGAGCCATGCCAGCCAGTAATTAATGTGTTTTTTGAAAAAAAAAAGTTTTATTATGAAAAACTGCAAATAAATACAAAAACAGACAGAATATCATCTTAACTCTCCATGCATACACCCAGGCTGCACAATTCATGGCCAATCTTGTTTCATCTGCTCCACTCTCTCCCACCTCCCCCATATTATTTTGAAGCAAATTCCAGATATCTTCTTAATGTGTCTTTTAAATGTATGGGTTCTTACAAAATTTGCATTGCTGGTCTGTGCCCATGGGTTTTTAATGTGTGCACGAGCGGTGTGTTCTGTCTTTTTTGGTTTCTTACTGCTCAGTCAGCACTGTTTCCTCACCCAGGAACCGCTTTCTTCCTCCCTGTCCCATCTGCTTCTCTCTTCTCTTCCTGTGCTCCTGTCTGAAGCCAGTGCCAGCAGGCACCCTGAGGACCCCAGGACGCGCTGGCTCCACAGTGGCCCCAGGCTGCTGACGGCCAGGAGCTGCTAGGAATTGAATCGGGTTTTATTTAGAATGCGTCCTTGCCAAGTATGTGCCTCGGACAGGACAGGCGGCTGGTCCATTTTTAACCCCAGCCCACCCCAGTGCCCATTTTGCCATCGAGCTCTTCCTTGGTACCCACTGCTGCTGCTCCCAGCAAGCGCTCGGCCCAGAGCTCAGGAGCTCTTAACCGGGTTTGGACCCCTGACTCCTGGGGAAAGAGAAAGGCTGCAGGAGCGATATTTTCCACCTTTCCTCTGCAGTCAGCCTTTGGTGAGGGAAACCTGGGGAGAAAGCAGGATCACCTCAGAGGTTCAAGGGAGAAACCCTCTAGGTCATTTGGTCCATCTGACTCATTTACAAATGAGCAAACTGAGGCCCAGAGTGGCTGAGGGTGTGTCCAGGGTCACATGATGAACCAGCGTCAGAGCCAGGAGAGTCCAGATCTCCTCCTTTCCCAGTGGGCGTGTCATTAGGGGGGGAGGGCGCCGCGGGCACACCTAACGCCTCCGCAGCCTAGGACAGGATTGGGTGGTGTGGATGAGCTGTTGTCCTAATCATCTGGCAGGACCCAGGGGATGATCACGAGGTCCATTTAAGGTGACGGTTTACAAAGCACCCGTTTGCCAGTCTTTCCAGTGAATCTCTGAAAACAGTGGCAGAGAGATAGAGAGATGCCTCATCATTTGGGGCTTGGGAGGCAAGCCTGAAATGATCGTGAGCCAGCCAGTCCTCCCCTAAGGACCTGGGGGGAAATACCTGAAATTGGACTCTTCTTGGCTGGGCCAAAACCAGATACACTGTGGCTTCTATTTTTCCAGTGCTTTCTTGTTGAAGTGAGGCAGTGCTGTGCCGTGGCGGGAGTTTGAAGTCTGACTCCTTCGTTTACTTACTCTTTCACATAGGCAAGTGCCTTAACCTGACTGTGCCTCCTTTTCCTCTGTGGAAGGTGATAGAGACTGCATGGTAGGATCGTCGCAAGGCTAAAGGGAGTTAGTATATGAAGTACATGGGGATGATGCCTGCAGAGCAGTGCACATTGCAGTAAGTATCTGCTGTTATTATTGACTAGAGCAGTGGTCGGCAAACTCATTAGTCAACAGAGCCAAATATCAACCGTACAACGATTGAAATTGCTTTTGAGAGCCGAAAACCGACTTCTGTGCATGGGCCACGAAGTTTCAATCGCACTGTACGTGCGTGCCCACACGTGGTATTTTGTGGAAGAGCCACACTCAAGGGGCCGAAGAGCCGCATGTGGCTCGCGAGCCGCAGTTTGCCGACCACTGGACTAGAGGCCCGGTGCACGAAATTTGTGCACTCAGGGGGGTCCCTCAGCCCTGCCTGTGCCCTCTCGCAGTCCAGGACCCCTCAGGGGATGTCCGCCTGCTGGCTTAGGGAGCGAGCCTAACTGGCAGGTGGACATCTCCCGAGAGGTCCTTAGTGCTGCCACAGAGGCAGGACAGGTTCCCACCACCGCCGCTGCGCTCGCCAGCTGTGAGCCCAGCTTCTGGCTGAGCAGTGCTCCCCCTGTGGGAGTGCACTGACCACCAGGGGGCAGCTCCTGCATTGAGCGTCTGCCCCTAGTGGTCTGTGCATGTCATAGCAACCAATTGTTCTACTGTTCGGTCGATTTGCATATTAGCCTTTTGTTATGTGGGATAGTGGTGGTACTCACAGCCCTGTGGTCTTCACAGCACTCTCGAGAGCACTTTAATTCATCCTCTTTTAAGGGATGAGGAAACTGAGGCCCAGAGGAGGCACCCAGCTTCCCCAAGTCCCCACAGTGAGGGCATTGTCAGGTCAGTGTGCTGTGTCCCAGATCTTTGTTCTCTCTGCCACGTGGAGGAACAGCCTGATCCCAAAAGTGAATTCCTTTCAGCCACAGCTGCTGTGGCCGCATTTGTGAATCAGCTCTGTAAAGACAGGCTTAATGCGCGTGGTTCCTGCTCCTCGTGGGCGGGCGTTGACAGCCAGCATGGGAAGAGCCTTTGAGGACAGGCCTGAAATAGACACGCCGGTTACACGCTTACATTTAGGTTGCTGTGCCCAGTGAAGAGGCTCATGGGAACTGCACAGCCCCGCCACCTGTGCTGGACCCTGCTGCGCTGGGCCTGGGCAAATCACTTATCCCAGGGCTATTTTTGAAATCAACCCCTAACTCTCCAGGGTATTAGCGGGTCTCATCCCCATGAGAGGGGGTGAACATCATTCTGATCAGGCAATAGCAGCCCAGGGAAACACATGAGTAACTGCATTCTCCGGACACTTATTTTCTGGAGTCCCTGAACGAGAACACTTCCCTGGGCAGAGCTGCCTCTAGTTCCATGGGGGCGGGCAGGCAGCAAAGGTGAGGGGCCGTGTCCCTCCTCAGGCTCTCAGTGGGGCGGGGCAGGGTCTCCCACAGTGACTTTGACATGTGCTCCCAGTGCCCGGGACACACACACCTGCCGGCTTTCTTCTCGCCCCGTTGGACAGCCCTAGCAGCTGGGTTGGAAGCTAAAATTATCAAAGCCTGACGTCACCCGGGCGTGAGGGCAGAGCCTGGGGCTGCTCAGCAGCAGGACACTCAGGCGGGCAGTTCTAGTGAAGGGCCGGTCGGTGTTCTGCCTGGAGAGAAAGAGTGGGAGACTGAGGAGTGAGGATGGGAGGGGTCCCAGGAGGCCTCGGGGGTCCAAGAGGAGAATGAGAGGTTGCACTCCTGCAGCGGCCAAAGCCCTGGCTCCACGGGCACGCGGCGGGCGGGCTGGTGAGGATGTGGACTTTCATCACCCAGCTCCTGGTCACCTTGGTGCTCCTGAGCTTCTTCCTGGTCAGCTGTCAGAACGTGATGCACATTTTTAAGGGCTCTCTGTGCTTCGTGCTAAAGCACATCCACCAGGAACTGGATAAGGAGCTGGGGGAGAACGAGGGCCTGAGTGACGACGAAGAGACCATCTCCACCAGGGTGGTCCGGCGTCGGGTCCTCTTCAAGGTAATCGCCAGGCAGGAGGCAGGCCTGGAGCTGGAGGTGGGAGCGCGGAGGCCAGGAGGTCAGGAGGCCGGGCTGAGGGCACAGTGCAGGGATGTGTAGGGACAAGCTGGTGAAGGCGCTGGCCTCCAGGTCAGGAGATGTGTTGGAAGAGAAGGGACAGGAAGGCCTCAGGGGACAGGCTCTGCCCTGGGAGTGGAGCCACCCCTCAGTGAGGGCCGAGAAAGCTCAGCTCTGGGACTCAGCAGGCAGTTCCCATCCTGCTTCTGTCCTCAAGTTACACACAGTGTGATGGTGTCTGTGGAGGGGCTTCTTCACTGTCAAGTGCAGTAGAAATGCAAATTAGGCACCTCACATCCTCTTAGTCTTCTCCGTGAAACTTGCATAATCGGCCCTGTTTGCCTTCTCCCGGGTGCTATTGTAGGGACCGCACACAAAGCTCTGGGCACTTTGGCTGCCTCTACCTGCTGCGTTGGAGTTTCCTTCCGGGGTTGTCGGGCTGTGGCTGTGGCTGCTGCTGCTGCTATTCTATCTCCTCATCCTCCAATCCTGTTCCGAGACTCCCGCTTATCAATCTTGAGTTTTCTCCCTTTCTCTAATTGCAGGGGAGTGAGCTTCAGAATATTCCAGGGGAGCAGGTGACTGAGGAACAATTCACAGATGAGCAGGGCAACATTGTCACCAAAAAGGTGGGTGCAGAGAGTCCCCTGAACTAGGGGGAGCACGCAGGCCAGAGGCTAAAGGGCAGGCCGGGGACCCGCCTCCCTCACAGAGGGGAAAGCATGGCTCAGCTGGGACAGTTCAGGGGCCATGGGCCTGCCCTCCATGATCTGGACGTGACACTCCTCATGGCCACTTTGCCCGGATTCAGCCTGAACTGAGCTCCTGCCCTGAAAATAGCTGTAGGACAGCAGTATGGTGGTCCCCAGACTGTCACTGGCCTCTTAAAATGAAAAGGATGTGGAAATGCATTGAGTTGGCAGCAGACTTTACCTCAGCAGACATGACGTTGCCTGTCCAGGGTTGGGCACTCTGCTAGGTTTGGGCAGAAAGGAGAAGAAGGAGCCAAGGGAAGACCTTGTATGTGCTCCCCTAGGGTGCTGCTCACACTGCATTGGAGCAGATCCCTTATGTCCATCTGTCCTTCCGCACACGAGCTTCGTGCGGGCAGGGGTCATGCTTGTTTATGTTTTCATCCCCCACTCCTAGCACATGGTAGGTGCAGAGTAAACAGTTGCTAGACTATTTGGATGAATGAGTAAGGGAATGGGTAGATGGCATTGAATTACCATAGTTGAAAAAGAAATGCCCTCTGCCCTCAGGAGCTCATAAGCACACAAGTATGACAGACAGCGTAAACTGCCATCGATACCAAGAGGCAGAGGAACTGCTGTTGGCTAAGGCAGAAGTGACGCATGTTCCAACCGTGGTCATTAAAAACCTGCTAAGACCCCTCTGCAAGTTCTAGTCCCTCTGAGGCTGTCCAACATGAGTGTTTCCACACAGTGGAATGGAGCGAGAGACCCAGTGATGGGAGCGAGAGACCCATCCCTGTTCTTGCCACTTGAAGACAAAGGCTGCCTCTCCCCCAACTTCCTTTCTGGGAACCCGCTCTTTTCGAGCTCCGTCCTGATGGCTTCGCCAGCCCTTTCTCCCTGCCCTCTCTTTTCCAGATCATCCGCAAAGTTGTTCGGCAGATAGAATCGTCTGGTGCCGACGACACCCAGGAGCACGAGGAGGTGATTGTCGAGGGGCCCCCAGAAGATCCTGGGGAGGTGCAAGTTGATATTGATGACTTTATGAAACACATCAAGGTACTGTGGTGGCCACAGCCGCTGAGGCACTCGCTCTTCCGAGTGGCCCGGCACCTGTACCTGCTGCTCGCCTCTGCGCCAGGCACTTCGGGTTCCAGTCCGCACTGTGCTCACCTCTCTGGGTTCCCTTCGAGCCTTCCTTTCCCTGGGAGGTGGTGGAAACGCCTTTCCTTCTCTTGCCTACTTGTTGCCTGTCTGTCTGTGCGATCTGTCCTGTGTTCTGTCTCTGCTGCTGTCTCCAGGTGGAGCGGAGAGGGAATAGCCTGCAGCCGGACCTGATAGAGGGCAGGAAGGGGGCTCAGATAGTGAAGCGGGCAAGCCTGAAAAGGGGGAAGCAGTGATCTCGAGCACCCCCCTCAAATGGGCTCTTTGGAGGTAACACAGCCTTTCTGCATCCTTTCTGCATGGCATGGTCTTGGCGGAGTGGCTGGGCCTGGCAATGGCTGCTCACATCCTCACCCGCCCCTCCCAGCATGATGCAGGGTGGCAGCGTTGCTGTGGTCAAGGGGCATGGATTCTCGCCCCCCACCTTCCAACTGTGTCTCTGACTCTCGATTGTCTCGTCCAGAAAACAGAGTCCACACTATCTGCTGACCTGCCTCTCAGGAAGTGCAAACATACAGAGTTGAAAAACGCTTGGATGAGTGACAGTGCTTGGTAATCGTAGTAGTGACATTACCCTGGCAACCAAGCAGTGGGGACCTGGGAGATGGGGACAGGGCATCAGAGAGGGTAGCTGAGTCTGTCTAGCCTGTGCGAATCCAACCCACAGTGACAGACTTAGAACTGACTGTCCCTTGAACCTGGAGCCCTGCAGACGTCCCCTCCAACCTAAGGCTTTCATTCTCCTTGGTGGTTCTTGGAACCTGTCACTCCCGGGCTTTCTAGGAAAGGGCGAAGTTCGCAGGCCCAGAGGTGGTGGTGTTTTCCCGACAGGCCAGGAGGGCTGTGGGGCCTTGGTGCATGGCGTGCGTGAGCATGGGGCTGAGCAGCCTGGTGTGCGGTGATGTGTCATGAAGCAGAGCCGTGAAGACGCGGCGGCGGAGGCTCTCCAGCGGGCCCTGCGGTGCTGGGGGCTTCAGCGGCCGCTCTGACCTCGTCCTCCCTGAGGGATCCTGTACTGAGCTGCCCCGAGGTTCTTCACTGCACCCGGCTCGGGGCAGCTCAGTACAGGATGCGTCGGGGTGGGAGTCGGCAGGAAGCGAGGAAGCACTGTGGCCCCAGCGCAGCACTAACCCGGTTGTTGCCATTTAAACCCCAGACCCCGGCTCTGGGCTGAGCAGCGAGCCAGCTCCGGCTTTCTGCTCTCGGCAAAAAGCAGGGCCACCGCTGCTCCCAGCCGCAGCCGCAGCCGCCAGAAGTGCTGACTCTGGGCTTCCCAAACCTCGGCACTTGGCAAAAAGGGGCTGGCAGATCCAGCTATGGGATAAAATTAGACCTGACTCCTCAGCAGCTTCCCTTAAGGAGGTCACAGCGTTAACCCCAGCACTGCCAGGGGGTCCCACCCGGCCGCTGGTTTAGGAGATGAGCTGTGATCAGCCCTGGAAATAATCCAAAGGTGCAGATAATTAGAAACTCCTCTGCCTTATGCTCCTTATGGCGGCAGCAGGGGCTTTAAACTTCAGCTCCTGTCTGGCTTGGGTCCTCCTGACATCCCTGAACAGGAGAGAGGCAGCCCCGAAGCCAGCCTGGGGAGAAGGGCAGTGCCTAGGATTTTTTTCCTTTTTTTCTGTAGATGCTCCATCTGCACCACCCACGGCGATGTGGGTCCAGACCCCTGAGTTGAGTGTCGGGAACACAGAGCAGCCTGGCTCCAGCACAGTGCTGGGGCCTCTGCCCAGAAAAGGCCAGGGGTGTGTGGTGGGACCGTGGGGAGGGAACCAGGAGTGAGGCGGGCACCTGCCTGGGTCCCAAAGGGCCTACCGCGCGCTCCCCTCCCAGCAAGACAGGCTGCGGAGAGGACGGTGAAGGGGCTGAGAGCTCTCTGGTCCTAATGCTCCCACCCACTCGCAAGCACGTGCTGTCAGCCTTCATTACATGTGGACTCCACACTTGCAGATCCACCTACTAACTCCAATTTATTTTCACCCCAAACCAACACTCGCAGCACGTCCTCGGTCACTCACGGGCCCACGCACAGTGGTGAAAAATTTGAGTCAGTTCCCAGCTGAAGTCAAACGAGGTGGCGCTCTGTCCTCTGGTTTCAGCTCTCATACCATATATAAACAAGTGTCTTTTTTGTAGTGTATTTAATGCCACGGGCTGATTTCTTTCTTTAATTTTTTTTATTTTTATTTTGGGGCTATCTGTTGGTGATTTCACTGTTTAAAATGGCCTCCAAGCCCAGCTGATGTAGCCTGGTGGTTGAGCATTGACCTATGAACCAGAAGGTCACGGTTCAATTCCCGGTCAGGGCACACGTCTGGGTTGTGGGCTCAATCCCCAGTAGGGGGGCATGCAGGAGGCAGACAATGATTCTCTCTCATCATTGGTGTTTCTATATCTCTCTCCCTCTCCCTTCCTCTCTGAAATAAAAAAAATATATATTAATAAAAATAAAATAAGATGGCCTCCCAGACTAGTGCTGCAGAGCTGTGTAGTGTTCCTAAGTGCGGGAGGCTGTGACGTGCCTTACGGGGAGAATACATGTGTTCCATGAGCTTCATTCAAGCGTGAGTTAGAGCACTGTTGGCCATGCCTTCAATGTTAATGAGCCAATGATATATATTAAAGAAGGTGTCTTTAAACAGAAACACACATCGCACAAGGTTATGTATTCATTGGTTGACAAAAATATGGCGAACAGAGGCTGGCAGGAGCCTGACACTGTATTTTCCTCAGGAGCAATGGTTCGGTACGGCTAATCCAGTGTTCGTGGCCAATTATGTAGAACATTACTGCAGGTAACGAGAATCGATGCATATATTTCAAAGAGGGTGAAAGCTGGGGCTTGGGTCTAGGTTGAGGCCTGGCTCCTTGGATTTACAGGTTGTGAAGGAAAAAGGAGAACATCTGTATTCTGGCGCTTAATCAGTCACAGATCTTATTTGTAGTCTGACCTGGACAAGTCAACTGATCTTTTAAAGCCTTGGGTTCCTTGGTCAGCAAATAACAATGACACAGATATCCCCCTTACAGGGAGGGTGACCGATGAGTTTATGTTTGTGAAAGGGCTTTGTGAAGTGTAAGTTCTCTTCCGCTGTTTCTCAAAGTGTTATCTGCATCCCTGCAACTCAGTCATCTGCGAGTCTGGTTAAAATGCGGACTCCTGGTCCTTGCCCAGACCCCTTGCATTAAAGTTCTAGGACTCAGCTTCTACATTAGCTCAAGTGATTTTTACATGCATGTGGAAGAGTGAGTTATGATGGCTGGTTTTGGTTTTCCCTTACAAACTTCCTAGAGGTGATGTGGCACACTTGTAGACTTTAGATTTAAAAGGTGAGCTGAAAGGAATGATGGTTGGAGTTGGTTCCGAGATGTGGAACACCCCCAAAGGGCAGAACACCCAGCCCCCGTGAGGACCAAGCAGACCACAACCGCCCCTGATATCCCCACAGTAACTCCCACCTTGGGAAGAAGTTTGCATGTAAGGCCTGGCGGGTCGGGGAGGGGAGCTTCTGGGTAGTTTTTAAGAAGTTAGACAATTGCTGTTCAGTCAAGGCCTGATTATTTGGGGCAGACGGTAGCAGCTGGTGAGTTTTGCTTTGTGCCCAAGTATTTAGGGCCAAGAAAAAGAGTGTCCGAGCTGTTAGAACGACAGCATGGAGCTAGGCAGCTGGAGGGCTGTGGGCAGAGCTGGGACAGGGCCCTGGTTCCTGGCAGTCCTCCACCTATCTGGCTCCACCCTCTGGGATTCTCGGGAAAGCTGAAAGCTGCAGCGTGAAAAGCCTACTGGGTGTTTTGTTTTGTTTTGTTTTGTTTCCTTTTTAAGAGACACTTTCTATTCAAACAGTAGGGTTGCAAGACTCGTGTTGGCTCTGACAGTAGAATATTTTAGTAGGTTTAAAACGTAATAATCTCAATGGGAAGGGGCAGGGAGGCAAGGGGTCGTGTTTTATTTGGCTGTTTTAAGTTACAGTCCGCCCTCACTCCCGGATGTTGCAGGTGTATTGAAGTCTGGGCTGGGGAGAGAGGAGAGAGCCACAGACACTGAGTAGAGGGTAGGAACAGGTGGGACAGCACAGAGAGCTGCACTGAGGAAAAGAACCTGACCCGTGCAGCCGGGGGCTCCGTACAGGGTAAGACCTTTCTCGAGGGGCCCCCAGGAGAAGGGGTGTGGGACTGAGGAAGAATGCTGGACACGGCCAGGAGGCTTGCATTCTGCTCCTCCCCCTGCTGCTGCCTGGGCGCTCCCACTGGACCTGTCCGCTCCTTGGGAGTCTCAGTTTACGCACAGATGAAATGAGCAGTCACCACAGAATGATCTCTTCTGCTCCCTGCCTGGGCAGAAAAGCAGGTGAGAGATTGTAGCCTGACTTCCTCAGGCTCAAAATTTCATAAGGTCTCTTATTCGAGGCATGCTTAGCACTGGGGTGGGCGGTTGGGGGACCACCAGGAAGGGTAAGGCCCGCTGTTGCCCTCAGAGGATTTGTACTGCAGCCAGGGGAAGAATGCAGACAGGAAAAAGCAATGACGATAGCATTTCCGGAGAGTCCATTTGTAGTTAGATTCACATACGGTTCACTGTCCGAAGCACTTTACCTAGTATATACCTTTAGTTCTTCTAAACATCATAATAATCTAACGAGCTTCTTCTTCTTCTTCTTCTTCTTCTTCTTCTTCTTCTTCTTCTTCTTCTTCTTCTTCTTCTTCTTCTTCTGTTAATCCTCATTTGAGGATATTTTCCCATTGATTTTTTTTTTTTTTAAGAGAGTGGAAGGGAAGTGGCGGGGAGAGAGAGAAACATTGATGTGAGAGAGACACATCAATTGATTGCCTATCTCACATGCCCCAACCAGGGCCCAGGGCAGGGTATTGAGCCTGCAACTGAGATACGTGCCCTTGACCAGAATCGAACCCTAGACCGCTCAGTCCGCAGGCCAACACCCTACCCACTGAGCAAAACGAGCCTGGGTGAGGTGCATCTTCTTATTGCCCTTGTTCTCTAGCAGAGGAAACTGAGTTATAGAGAGCGTAAGTTAACCTGACCAAGGTCACACAGCAGGAAATTGGCTGAGACAGGACATGAACCTCAGGCAATCTGGCTCCAGAGTTCATGCTCTTAACCACTACGCTGTGTGACTGCTCTAAATAAAGGTAGTGACAGGAGGGAAGTTTCCAGGGTTGTGAAGGGAGAAACAAGAGTGAGCCAGAGTAATCAGGAAGGCTTTGTGAAAGAGAGGTCTTGAGGGCGGTGGGCAGAACTTTAGGGGAGAGGAGAGTGCATAGTATCCTTGCCAGGAGAGCACGGACAAAGGCAGGCAGTAGGCGGGCACTGGGGGTTCGGAAGGCAGGATACTATGACGGAAGAGTCTTGCCCTCCAGGGTGACGGCTCCTTCAAGCCACAGCAGTAGAAGGCCTCTGGCAAGGAACCTACCACCACCCTCCCATTCCTGGAGAACCATTCAGAGTGAGTTCACCTCGGTCACCTCCAGCTTCCTCCCCAACCCTGTCACCCACAGGGCCCCAGACACCTCTGCGTGGGGACAGAATGGGGTTCTGCGTTCCTGTGTCACTTCCTGCGCCACCCAGGAGATTGGCAGCTCCTCTTTATTTAAGTCCTTTTCCTCGTCCATCCCAAGGTCCCTGCAGACAATCCCGAGTGGCTGGTCTTGGAAACAGAGTTTCACTCCAGGTTGGGGGGTGAGGCACTGTGAGGTGGCAGGAGTGGGTCTTGCTGGGAATCCCAGGCTGCAGAATGTGGAACTGATGCTGTAGGCGAAGTGCTGTCTTCTAGCCTGATGCACAATACTAGTATCTTAGGGAGACTGCACCTGTCTTCCAACGATCTCATGGCCACAGCAGAGGTTGTCCATCCACAGGGCATGGGGAGAGGAGCTAGATGCCCTTGACAGTAAGAGCTGTGGACCAGAGCCAAAGAGGCACTGCTGTCTCTTATAGCCATAATCTTGTCTACTCCATCTCCGGGATCCCGGGGATGACACATAGCAGATATCAATGCATGTTGGCTAACCTGAACTGAAAAAGTGGAGGGTACCACGGCCTAGCTTAGCCCCTCTCGGCACAAGCCCTGGCTCGTGATCATGGCCCCTTTCGTAGGTACGAGATCTACTCATTTCTCCCCCAGGTGACTGCATAGGTATGAGAGCCTCCTGCCTCCTCTCTGAGGCTCTGAGTACCCACACGGGAGGGTCTGTATGGGAGGGATCATCCACTCGGTAGGGAACTAGTATAGGCCAGGTCAGCCACCTCTGAGAGGCAGCCTCTGGGTTGGGGAGTGGAGGAAGGGTGGCTGGTATTTCAGGAAGGTCAGGGGCTTCGAGCTCAACACCTTTCTGCTCATCGCCTTGCTTGGGGAGGCTGCTTTTCCTGAATCAGACCCTGCCTGAGCAGCCAGCACAAAACTCAGTATTTGGGGTTTTTGCTGGGAGTTGCACCTTTAAATTCTAAGTGTCTCCTTCTCTCTTTGTGTCCCTTAGGATCACACCTCGACACCCAACCCTTGAACTCCACACACTCTGCCATGCACACAGGAGAAGAGCTGGACCGGAGGGCAGCACAACTGCGCACATGTTCCTCTAGGCTAACGGCATGATCTCCGTAAGGGACTTCCTCTAGTCTCCTATTCGCATGAACGACTGACTGTAGACGCATGACCTACAGTCCTCAATCCTGCCTCTAGCGACAACCGATCTCTGTTCTGTTGGGAATCAGGACAAAAGCAGCAAGAAATGGGGGGGGGGGAGGGCGCGGAGAGAGAGGGATAGAAAGCAAGCGCAAGAGAGCGCATGAACGCAGAAGTGAACAAGGGCTCTTTGTGGCTGGGGACGATATATTTTTTTAAATCATTTTCATTTTGACTTGTTACAGGGTACTTATTTTTTCAATATCTGTAAGAAATCTATATGGGCTTCCTGGAAAGAAAAAAAAAGAGAAGTAGGCATGAAATCAGTTCAGCACCTTAATCCCATGTCCTCATCCGCCAGTCTTCCCTACCCACACATACCCCCATTCCGTTTGTGACAGCCCCTCCCTCTCCCCAGTGGACTGTTACCCCCCAGAACTCTCTACATGACATTAAGGACACACACACACACACATACACAGAGGCACCTCTCCCCTCTACTCAGTATACACACAGATTTTACTGTGATGTCTGAAGCTGTATAGAATCTCCTGTGGATAAACTGGAATTTTTTTATGTTGCCTCTCTCTCTCTCTCTCTCTCTCTCTCTCTCTCTCTCTCTCTCTCTCTCTCTCTTTCTCTGCCAGTTTCAGTATTAATCATCTTCCAATGGAAAATCATTACCTTTGGAGTGCATTTGGGGTTCCTTGTGTTAGGGACTTAAGAGCCTGAGGTGAGGACCCCAGGCGCAGCTGTAGGGCTCACAGGGAGCCAGTGCCCCGTCTGAAAGGGTCTTGGCTCTCAGTTGGTGGCTGTCCCAGGATTGCACCAGCATGTTCACTAGAGAAGAGGTTTTCTATATCTTCAAGCACTTATATCATAGTCTGTGTTCAAAGTGTAAACTGTACAGTAATCAGCCTTGTGTATATGAAAAATAATAAATACTATGCAAACCAATAGAAACACTTTAGCAGTATGTGCACAGCACTAACAGCTCAGCTCTGGGGCTTCTCCGGGCTGCGGGAGGAGCCACAGCCTGTCTCCGTGAAAGAGGGAGTAGGGAATGTATCTGTGGGTTCTCAGAAGTCAGCCACCCCCAACGTCTCCCAGAGCGAACTCGGTGCTCTAAGTCCAGGCAGCCGGCGGGATGGGGGGCCTAGGCTGACAGCCTCAGTATCCCCACTCTGACCAAGCCCCTCCGCCCACCTGGAGAGGAGGGTGAGGGACCCCACTCCTGACCACATGACCAGGGGAGGGCCAGCCGGAGGAGGAGAGAGCTGACCGCCAGGAGGCCTGGGGCTAGGAAGGAGACCCCCCCTAGGCCAGGCCTCCGGTCAGGTCAGGGCAGGAAGGAAACAAACAGCTGGCTGTTTCTTGCCTCGGTGCCACCAGGGAAGAGCCTTAAAGTTACATTAGAGCCTCCGGCAGAGGGAGGCCCAAATCAGCACAAACCGGCCCCGTCCTGCGCGGCGGGCGCCCCCCCTCCAGGGCCAGAGAGAGATTGGCAGGCTCTGCTGGCTGTCCCAGAGCCACTGTTCGCGGGTGGTCAGTCACCTTCCTCCCTGCCACTCTTCTGACGCGTCCTCAGAACACATTCACACTTTCCAAGTAGCACAGAAGCTCCCTCAGTGTCAGAGCCCCCACCGCCCTCGTGCCCGTCGCCAGCCTCGCAGGTCCTGGCGCAGCAGGGCAGCTGGGCGGCCGGGCTGAGTAGGGAACCCGAGCGCCGTGGAACCCCCGCCGGCCCGGCCCAGGCGCTTCTGTTGGTCCCCGCGGTTTCGTTTTTTGCTTTCAGAGGGGCCAGCCCGGGAGAGGACGGCTGAGCTGGCGGACTCAGGCCCCAGGGCTGTGCCCCAGCAAGTGCAGCGCCCGCCCTCCTTGCGGGGCAGGAGCGCAGGGCTGCTCCGCGGCGGGCGGGGCGCCGGTCCCCAGGGGCGGGCCACTTGGCCCGAGGAAGACAGGCGCCGGGCCGCTCCGCCCCATCCTGTCCCTTCCTGCCCCGCCGCCGCCGCAGCCGCCGCCGCCGCAGCCGCCCCAGTAGCCCTCGCAGAGCCTGCGGCCCGGCCAGCCTATGCTTTGGCACCTTCTGCTCTGTACGGCTTGGCTGCTTGGCCCCGCGGCCGGCCCTGGCGGCATGGCTGCCCGCTCTGGTTGCTAATAGGAGCTGTTAGGGGAGGAGTTCGGGGTCTCCACATGATGCCTAGAGAATGCTGCAGTCTGCACATTAGACGCTTTTTAGAAGTTTTGGAATCACCTTGATTTTTCTAATTGTTATGAAAATAAATCTTTTCTTGACTGTCTCCCACATGCTCTGTAATCGGGAGAGAATTCCCCTTGCCCACTATGATGTATAGACCATTCTCCCTACACCAGCTGAACAAATGTCAAAATTAATAAAGAAATTGACTCATGGCACACGGCTCCATCTGTCCTTCTCAGTTCATCCTTGGAGGGTTTGAGGGCCTGAGGCAGGAGTGAAGCCTGAGGGTGGATCGGTCAGCAGGGTGGCCTGCACCCCAAGGAGGTGCCCAGCTTCCAGAAACCTGGACAGCCCCCCTTAATCAGGGCCACCCACTCTAGGAGCAGCTCCCCAACCCCCGAAATGGTGGAACAGATTTCTGACCCACCTAATGACTACAAGATGGGGGCTAGTCCAAGGTGGAGGGGGACATCACAAACCACCAGGGTACATGGCTGAGCCTGTGGCTGGCATACACTCAGGGGGAGCCCCTAGTGCCCCTGTGAAGGCGTCTGGCCCCTGCACTCAATGCCATTCCAAGTTGAAGAACTTCTGGGAAAAGCACCCTGTTCCTAACAATTAGTTCTTAACACTGCATGCAAGGCTGGCCATCAAGCTGGCCTCAGTTTCCTCATCTGTCAAATGGGAGAACGGATGCAGGGGTCCTCAAACTGCGGCCCGCGGGCCACATGCGGCCCGCCGAGGACATTTATCCGGCCCGCCAGGTGCCGCTGCCTGTCCTGCTTAGCAGCCGACTCGTCCCGGGCCCGCAGTGCGCATAGGAATTTGTTCATAGTTTGTTTTTTTAAACTATAGTCCGGCCCTCCAACGGTCTGAGGGACAGTGAACTGGCCCCCTGTTTAAAAAGTTTGAGGACCCCTGGATTAAGGGCTTGTGTGTCATCCTGGGATCCCGGAACATGAATGCCTTTGTCAAGCTGACATTAAATAAGAACCAAATCACTCACTGCAGCTTTTCTTTCTCAGAAGTTCCCATCGTTGCCGGTGACAAAGTCACAGCGGCAGGTTCGTAGGAATACTCCCAGCCCTCGCTCTGAAGCTTCTCTCTCAGCATCAGAATAGCCACCCAGACCACGGGGCCAGCCAGGGCTGTGCAACGGCATGGCCCAGAGGGTTTTCAAAAGTTCAGGTCCAATTGCCCGGGTGGGGCTCGGGGCAACACTGTGATTTGGAACTAAGTTTCCTAGAATAGCAGCTTGGTAGCACAGCCCACTCAGATGGATTAGAACCTTTTTTCTTGTTTTTAAACCAAACTTCCAGAAAAACAGTCTCCACGCACAGCCTTTCTGAGGCCTTTCTTGCACTAAGTTACGCTAGAGAGAGCATGGCTCAGAGACCAGCTCCACCGTGAGCAGCGTGGGGAGTCGGGCTCTGAGCGAGAGGGAGCCCCCTGACTCCTGGGTCCTCGGCCTCCCACTGGAAACCACTTCTGGCAAAAGGGCACTCCTGGCCTCCCACCTGCCAAAGCACGCCTGTGGGGAGTGAGAGCCAAGGAGCCCACAGCCGGTCAGGAAAGGCCTTGGGGGGCCAGGCAGAGGAGGCACAGAAGTCCACCTGTCCAGGAGTCACTCTGTTTCCTGTCATTTGGCCTGTTCAGACCAGGAGCATGCTGATTTCCATGAACAAAAACAAACACTTCAAGAAAGGATGCTGCCCCACACAGAAATAACCCACGTTATTCACTGCTATTTCCCTGTTTGTAAAATGAGAGCCCCAGAAAAGCCTTGTAGGTTGTAAGAATGTATTGGGGTGGGGGGAAGGCATGCAGGTGCTCTGTGATTCAATCTAGTTTTATCCATCAAAAATACACTGAGCGCCAACCAAGTGCCCGGCACAGGGACCCACTGCTAAAGCAACAGCTTCTCGGCCAACAAAGATTCCCAACCCAGGTGCCAAGCCAGGCAGAATATGGCAGTTGCCCCAGCACAGGCACGCATGGGTCCTCAGTGGAGGAGGAAGGGACGACAGAGGTGATCAGGGAAGGCTGCCCAGAGGCAGAGGCAGGAAGAGCACACACCCAGCATGCCCAGAGCTGCCCCTCTGCCTGCAGACTCCCACCCCCAGGCTCTCAGGCCAGCCACAGGGATCCGCATTTCCCTCCCGAAAGCCCAGCCTCCCCACTTACCCATCCCAGCACGGAGGAGGGAAACAGGCATCCACGCTCAGGCTGCACACTCCCACAGAGGCTCGGGCATCAGCACACAGGGGCCTGACCGAGCACCTCAGGACGGCGACCCCTGAACGGGGCCTCCTGGCCTTCAGGAGAGCAGCTGCAAGAACTGAGACTGACAGCCAGCAGCTGCCTCAGGAGCCTCCAGGCCCCCACCCACCCACCTTTTCCTAGATGCTGGACTTGGGGACCAGGAGCAGGGGGACCCTCTGAGAATGAACAGAGCTTTCAGAGCTCTCTCTCTCTCTCTCTCTCTCTCTCTCTCTCTCTCTCTCTCTCTCATTCACACACACACACACACACACACACACACACACACACACTGGCTGATTTTACAGTCAATCTTTCAAAGTGCAATTTGTCTAGGAAAAGTCAATGTGAGGCCCATGTGGATTTCAACCAATGGCGACGCAGCTGGCGCGGCTCAGCCAGTCTCTGGTCTGTATTCTAATGGGCCATATCTTTATCAGGGAAATGTGGCTTCTCTGAACTTAAAACTTCTCATGAAGGGTCCCCAGACTCAGAGGCAGAGGAGGGGTCTGAGCTGAGGCGTGGGGAACCGCCTTTCTCCAGGCCTGGCAGGGAGAGAGGGAAGGGGTGCGGGTGAGGCTCTCACCTGGCCCGGAGCACCTGACTTCCGAGCAGGTGACGTGGGTGACAGTCCCTGGGCAGCGGCTGGGCCGATGCCTTAGGCAGGACGGCGGTTGGGATCCGGGGCCGCTTTTGACCCTCCAAACCTACCATGGGATTCTGGGCCAGATCTCGGGGTCTCAGGGTTTAGGAGCCTGGATTTGGGCTTCCTGCCTCCCCTCACCCTGACCCAGGGAACATGGAGTCCAACCTGCAAGGGACGTTCCTGCTGAACAACACGCCGCTGGCTCAGTTCTCGGAGATGAAGGCCCCCGTGTGCCAGTACTCCGTGCAGAACTCCTTCTACAAGCTCAGCCCCCCGGGGCTGGGCCCGCAGCTGGCCGCCGGGACCCCGCACGGCATCACAGACATCCTGAGCAGGCCCGTGGCCACGCCGAACAGCAGCCTGCTCTCCGGCTACCCCCACGTGGCGGGCTTCGGTGGACTGGGCTCCCAGGGCGTCTACTATGGCCCCCAGGTGGGGAATTTTTCCAAGGCTGGGAACGAGTACCCCACCCGGACCCGGAACTGCTGGGCGGACACGGGCCAGGACTGGCGAGGCGGGCGGCAGTGCAGCAACAGTGAGTACGATGGGGGGTGGGGGGGAGGTGTCGTAAGGGGACACTCACAGTGGGCCCACCCCCACAGCCCACTTCTCCTCAGTGGCCATCAGACAGCCCAACGCAGAAGCCCAGACACCCGGACCCATCTCTCAGCTGGGTGCAGGGCACAAGTCTCCCCTCCACATTCCACGATTCTCCCCTCCATCTTGCTTGGACAGGGCATCTTCCTCCCACTCCCCACCCTTACCGGCTGCCACCTCGGCTGCCCTCCCAGGGAACCTGGGGTCTCTGGGTCTGGGGAAGACCACATGGCCCACACCCACCGGCACAGGGTCCAGCTGGCAGCTCACCTTACTTCTCCCACCCAGAAACCGTGTCCCCACTTCTTCATCCACAGCAGACAATGCTGTCCCCAGTGACGAGCAGTTGCCTCAGCATCATCTTCCCAGACAGCCCACTCATGCCTGGCTCCATCCAGGGACACAGGGTGCAGTGACCCCATGCAGTCCCACCTGCGACCTAGGGGGCTGTTTCCTACCGTCTTCCTCAAGGTTTATGTCAATAGCACAGTGACAACTGCCCAGCCCCCAGGGGCAGCTGCTGAGCCAGGTCGGGCTCTGTGTAGCTGTGGTGGGGGCTCTCCTCCCCCTACCCATCCCCAAACCTATTTTCAAAGAAGCGGCTGGAGGAGGGGGCAGGATATGCATAGACAGGTGAGGCTCACCTGGAGGGCAGGGAGGTGACAGTGGCTGCCAGAGCCATCCCATGCCACGAAGGCCCTGCCTCCACTCCTGCGTGCACACAGGGCCGCCCACTGCAATAGGTCCCAGTCGAGGAAACCGGAAACACAGCTCCTTCCCTCTGCTGCACTGCTCCCGGCGCCACACTGCCTGACAGACCACCCCTCACTCAACCTGGAACAGCGAGTTCCTGGGGGCGAAGATCCCGTCTCTTGAAACATATTTTATAACCCAGTTTGGGGGGTGCTTTAGGCTTCAGGCAGTCTTCCCTCTCATCTCCATCTTCCTCCCCACGCCGAACACACACATTCCCCACCCTCCTGTTCTTCAATCCTGGTGCACATCCACACACAGGAAACCTCTAAGGAAGTCAGTGGTTGAATTAACAAAGGGAGAGAGGTCTCTTCCCCTTTCTGTGCCTGAGTTTCCCCACCGGTAGCATGAGGAGGCAGGCCATGGGCCATCAGGCTGCACTGAACAAGGCCCGACAGGTGGGCTCTGTGCTTATTCTGAGGCCTGCAGCCCTCCGGCCCCGGTCCTTCCTAGCAGGCTGCCTTGGTGGGGCCGAGGGTCAGGTCTTGAGCCTCTGTGTCCACACTCTCCAGGGACAGGGGAGAGCAGTAACTTGGAGCTTAAGGCTCTGGTCTCTGGAGACCTAGAAAATAGGATCAAGGAAGTCAGGAGGGGAGGAATTCTCAGGCCACTCGGCCCGGATTGTTGGTGGGAGGTGCCTAATCCCTTCCTTGGTGTCCCTGAGATGGAGGGGAAACTCCTCTTGCCCCAGCGGGGAGGGCAGCATCGCTGAGTAAGAACATTAAACACAGGTATGGTCCATGGCAGGCCCTCAGCCCCCTCTGTCTCTAAGTAGCTGTAACCTGGGGCAGGTGCCTTTCCAACAGGTGTCTGCCCGTCCGGACATGGCAGAGGTCACAGTCATTATCATCAGGATGTCAGGAATGCTGCTCATGGGAGAGGTGTCATAACCCACCCAGCCACCTCCAACTTCAGTGGCTTCTCTGTAGGTGCGGGAGAAACAGGGCAGGCACCCCACTCACCCTGCTCACCGCACTTGTCCTTCCTCCTGCCAGCCCCTGACCCCCTGAGTGACAGCATCCACAAGAAAAAGCACACTCGGCCCACCTTCACGGGGCACCAGATCTTTGCCCTGGAGAAGACCTTTGAGCAGACCAAGTACTTGGCTGGTCCTGAGAGAGCCAGGCTGGCGTACTCCCTAGGGATGACCGAGTCGCAGGTCAAGGTGAGTGTGTGCGGGAGAAGGTGACTGCCTGGCAGAGAGGAGCGTGAAGGACAGGATGCATCCTTGCTCTCCCAGCTCTCAGCGAGGGGCCTCCTGCTGTTTGGGCACTGCCTGCCCGCCCAACCCTAGAGATGGAGGTAATTACCTTAACCACAAAATGGCTGTCAAGACTGAGCCCAGTTTTGAAAGATTTATTTGTAGCAGCTCATTTGACCCTCACAGCAACCTTGAGATTGTATTACTACCCGTTTTACAGATAAAAAACAGTCTGAGCTGAGCCTCACTCAAGGTCACCCGGGGGGGGGGGGGGGGGGGGGGGGGGAGGGAGTGGGGAGAGGGGGTAAGTGCAGAGATGGGAGTCAAACCCAGATCTGTGGGACTCCAGCCTCACGCTTTCCTCTCCTCTGCACCATCTGGGCCGGAAATTTCGAGAGCTGGTGGCAGCCTCTGACCCAGATCAGGAGTCAGCCTCCGGGCTACATTCAGACTGGATTCAGGCTTGTTCTATCAGCCGGCAGAGGAAGCTGGCCTTGGTTTACCAAACTTCAACGTTTGGTAAAGTTCGGATGGGATGTAGGGAGCCTGGAAGACCCATGTGAGGGTCACGCTCATGCCCATACGCACCAGGGAGCCTGAAATCTGTTAGGGCTTTTCCTCCTGAGGCTCCTCGGTAACTTCCATGCTAGATCTCTCCCGAGGGACTGTGGGAGCCGGGGCACCAAAGAACGCTTTGAGCTGTGCTGGGACTGCCCGGCTCTGAGACATGCGGCAGGCTTAAGGGTAAAGGAAGTGCAGGGGAAGGTGGGGACTCAGGACGGTTCTGGGCTCTGCTCAGGGCCCTGGACTTGCAGGCACCGACCTCGGCAGCCTCCTGGCCAGCCCAGTATTAACTCTGCTGGAGAGAAAGCTGCACATCTAAGTGGAACGGAACGATGTGGCTCTCTTACATACACTGAGTGGCCAGATTATTATGATCTCTGAACGCATAATAATCTGGCCACTCAGTGTGTGTGTGTGTGTGTGTATATTTGTGTGTGTGTGTGTATATATATATATATATATATATATATATATATATGTGTGTGTGTGTGTGTATATATATTAGAGGCCCGGTGCATGAATTCGTGCATGGGTGAGGTCCGGCCAGCCTGGCCAGGGGGAGGGGACATGGGCAGTTGGCTGGCCTGCCTGCTGGTCGAACTCCTGGTCGAGGGGACAATTTGCATATTAGCCTTTAATTATATAGGATATACACTGAGTGGCCAGATTATTATGCGTTCAGAGCTCATAGTAATCTGGCCACTCAGTGTATTTTTCTGCTTTAGGTACTTTACTCTTCAACTATCTCAAGCATGGAGACTATATTATTTTTATAATTAAGGGGAAATTGTTAATGAAGTTAAGTGAGGGACTGTGGAGCTAAAAGAAGGGGTGACTCTTGAGCACCTACTGACATGCCCTCACCTGGCTACACCCTCCCCACCCCGCTGTCGCAGCATCTTCCACCAAAACCACGGGGAGGGTGACAGCTCAGCCTAAAGGGCTGCTGCACTCACAATGTTTATTTTTTTATTGCCCCTTAAAAAAACTCGTGTGAACATTACAGCCTACTCTATCAGTAAGCCATTTATTTACTATAATAATAAGGACTGCGTGTACTTGCCACCGAGTGGAGCCCCTCCGCCAAGGGGCCGTGCGTGCTGTGTGTGATCCTCAGCGTCTCTCGTCCCAGGTGTGGTTCCAGAACCGAAGGACCAAGTGGCGGAAGAAGAGCGCCCTGGAGCCCTCGTCCTCCACGCCCCGGGCCCCTGGCGGCGCGGGCGCGGGCGGGGACCGCGCGGCCTCGGAGAACGAGGACGACGAGTACAACAAGCCGTTGGACCCCGACTCGGACGACGAGAAGATCCGGCTGCTGCTCCGCAAGCACCGCGCCGCCTTCTCGGTGCTGAGCCTGGGCGCGCACAGCGTCTGACCCCGCCCCACCCGCCCCGCATCTCAGGGGGCCGCCTGCAGCCCCCTCCCCTCCCCGCTGCAGGGGGACTGCGGGCGCCGCACTAACCTGGGGGGCTGCGGAGGAAGAGGGAGGGGGAGATGGAGAGGGAGGAGGAGGAGGAGGGGTCAGAATGGGGTGGAGAATACCAGCCTGGCTGAGAGAGGAGGGAGCAAAGAGGGAGCCACAAACTGGTCCTGAGACCTGCACCCTCTCTGCACCCTCTCTTGCCCCTCTGGGGGGCCCAGGCCTTGCCCTGCCAGCTCTGCAGATTCCTAAGTGCACAGGTAGATAAAAATGACCAGACTCTACAACCGGGAAACTGGCTGTGGGATCCCAGACATACCACCGTGATCCAGCTGTGGGACTTCCCCCAGGAAGGCAGCTGGCCCCGCGCAAGCGGCTCCCTTCTGCTCCGGGAGTTGAGAAACCAGGGTCTGGGCCCAGGGCAGATGCTGGCTGACCGGGAAGAAACGATGGCATGTCTAGGATGGTACCCTCCTCAGACCTTGGCACTTGAGGGGCCAGAGGCAAACACATAACCCAGGCTGGAGGAAAGCCACCTCAGGGAGGGGAGGCGGGTCCCAGGGAAGAAGAAACACCGTGAAACCCCAAATCAAGGATCACTCCCCTGGAGGGAACAGGCCTGGCCGCCTTTCTCCTCTTTGCCCTCGATGGCGATTCCCCCAGACTGGAAGAGACGAGAAGGCCCACAGCTGGGAACGAAGGAGGTGGTAGGCAGGGGCAGAGGAAAGACGAGAGAGCCCCAGCAGCTGATGCCACACCCCAGAGCCACTCACCTGGCTTTCCTGGGCTCTGATGCAAGAACCACCCAGAAAGAGGGGAGGGACAGTAGGGCTGGCAGGAACCTCAGCATTGGGTGCTCACCCAGGAAGGGAGAGGCCGAGGCTGCAGAGAAGGTGCATCCGGGCTTGCAGGGGACCCACGGCCTGTCCTTTTCTTGGACCCCCTGAGCCTGGCACTGGAGCTGATGCTGGGGCCCGGGGGGCGGGGGGGGGAAGGACACTGGCCAGCAGGGTGGTGTTTTTCATCCCAGGGTGGTGGTTTGCTACCGGCAGGTGGAAGAGGGCGGGGAGGCAAGTGGGGCTGACCAGATGAATGCAGCCCAACAGGGACCAAGCATGTGCCCAATATCATTGGCTTTTAGAAAATAAAGAGTAAAGCTCTGGTCGGTGTGGCTCAGTTGGTTGGAGCATCGTCCTGTATATCAAGAGGTGGCAGGTTCAATTCCTGGTCAGGGTACATACCCAGGTTGTGGGTTCAATCCCGGGTGGGGGCACGTGCGGGAGGCAACTGATTGATGGATGTTTCACATCGATGTTTCTTTCCTTCTCTCTCTCCTCCCCCCTTCCTCTCTCTCTCTAAAATAAATAAATAAATATCTATATATATATAAATAAAGAGTAAAAATAAAAGTTCCAGAAACCTCCCCGTGGCTCCTATGCTTCTGTGAAACTGGTTGTGGTGTCCCAGGCATGCCAGCCCCGAGGGGCCCTCCCAGAGGGCAGGCCTCTCTCCCAGGGGGAATATCAGTGCTCTGGGAGTCCCAGAGCTTTGCATGAAATTGGTCAACTTGAAATCTCATTGGTATACGCCAGGCACTGTCCTAGGTGCTGAGAAATCTGAGTTTATGGGGGTCCCTGACCTCCAGGAATTCATAGCCTAGTGGCGGAAATTATCTGTTTGGGGAACTAGGTACCACATAGAAAAGAGAATAGGGGAGAAAATAAAAGTACTGACATTACCTGAACACCTGCTAATTTCTCCCAGGATGAAGGCCTAGATTACCCCACTTGACCCCACAAGAAACCTAGGAAGTTACCCTCGTTGCATAGATGAGAAAACTGAGTCTCAGAAAGAACCTGAACCAAGTCACAGAAATGGGGCAAGTTGACTTTAAGGCTCTCACACCTGTTTGCCCCACCGCAAGGGGCAGCCTTTTCTGCAAAATGAAAGGCTAGAATGAGAAGTGCTTTCAGGGCCCTTCCACCTTCATGATCTCTGCAAACACCAAGGCCCAAGTAGCAGTGAGCAGCCTGCCTTCTTAGCTGTCCCAGCTAGTCCTTCAGCCTGTCCCTTGGGCCTGCGGGCAGGTGAATCTGGTCGGTGGAGTCAGCTCAGCTGGAAGGTGGGAGGAAGACCCCAGCCAAGAAACTGAGGCACCAGCCTGATGAACCCAGAAGACAGCATAGGATGACAAGAAAATAGAGATTGCTTTTAAGCTCTAACCCTCAATATGCAATGATCGCCCCATGTGGAGTCTCACCGCATAAAGGGGGAAGGATATAAGAAGGCAGCTTCTAAGAATCGAGCACCATCTGTGTGCTCCTGGTCACAAAGTATTGAGGAGCCCTCCACCAACAGGGGTGTCCTGATAGGGGCCCTGTGGCCCCACCCAGCAGAAGGGGCAGCAGCCTGGGGGGACAAACACCTCTGAAATCTTGGGGAGCCAGGCATGCAAAGGCATCAAGCAGGTATGGAGAGAAAGCCAGTGACCAAAAAACTGTGCGTGTTTGCCTTTGTCGTAAGCATATTGTAATCCTAACTGCTCTGTTATGACTATAATTCTTGCATGTCTGATTCAAGTCCTATGGAGTCAGTATTAAGTCAAGCCTGGGGGAAGTATTTTCCTGGGATATGTTTGCTGAGCTAAACAAAAACTCCTCCAATCAAGGCTCTGGGACACCTGCCACTGGACCCTGTGGCTCCAGGACTCTAGCCTTCCCAGCGTCGCTCCTCCCTCACTGCTGTCCTGGGCACAGGGACCGCTGTGCTCATATCTTGCTCAGGCCTCATCAGGAGGCTAGAGTCAGAGTGTGAAGGAAGAGAAGAGCCCAAGGTGAATGGCCCAGACTCCTGCGGGTAATTTGGAATGCCTTGTTCTCTGCAGATGTTCACATTCGTGTGTGTGCGTGCATGTGCATGTGTATATGTATGTGTGAATATATGTGTGTATGTTGCTAAAGAACAGAGGCTATCTCATTTCTGCCCTGGTTGGTGTGGCTCAGTGATTAAAGTGTTGGCTCTCACACTGAAGGATCTCAGGTTTGATTCCCTGTAAGGGCACATACCTGGTTGCAGGTTTAGTCTCCGTCCCTGTCATGCAGGAAGCAACCAATTGATGTGTCTCTCACATTGATGTTTCTTCTCTCTCTCTTTTTTTTCTCTCTCTCTCCCTTCCACTCTCTCTCTAAAACAATAAAATCAATGGAAGCAAAAAGACTATCTCACTTCTTCCATCATAGAGAAATCATAAGCCATAAACCCACACCCACCCATTGTTTATGTCTGGTCATGAAAGAGACTCCTTACACATGATGAGTTAAAAAATAAACTTTTAAGATATTCATGCTTCTTGCAACTTCTCTGCTACCACATCACAAACTTTTCAGGGCTGAGACAAGGGGAAGGAATTAAGTCCTGTGCTCCCACAGCCACGGAGTCCTGCTCTGACAGGCAGCCAGGAGGCTCCGACAGACAGGCCCAGATCCTGCCTCATCCCACAGCCCTCACACTTATGGTTCCCAATGTTAGAAGGACGTGGGACATGTCCCCAGCAGGACGGGGGTGAAGGTAGAAAATGACAGTGGGTCAGAATGGCGATATCCTAGTCCAGTGAGCGATCCCCACCATTTCCCTGACAATTCCACATGCTTGGGTTTCGACATTAAGTCACCTTCCTGGCCCCTAAGGACATCTGAGTGTGTGCGTCCAGCTAACACCGTGATACTCAAACGCATGGACCAGCAGCACCAGCAGCGATGGCCTCAGCTGGGAACTTGTTAGAAATGCAGACACTCAGGCTCTGTCTGAGACCCTCGGGATCAGAAGCTGCATTTTAGCAAGATGCCTGGCAGTTTATATGCACACAGCAGTGTGAGAAGTTTGTAAGTGTGTGACTGGGTGAATGTGTCCAGATAACACTCCTCTTCTCAAAGCACAGAGCCTGGCCCAAATCAGGTGCTCAGTAAAATATTCCTGGACGGCTGTAGATGGGTGTAAGTAGATTCCTAGCATTTGTGACCGTGTATAACACCGTTGGAACCTGATGGTGAAGGGGAAAATCTCGGAGGACAAGAAAGTAGCTGCTACAGGGCATGCACACACTGCTTTTCCAGGCAAGCTGGAGCTGCCTCGGGTACAAGACTAGATTCAGAGAGGCCCAGAGCCAAGGCACAGGAGTCCAAACGGACTCCTAGCAACAGGCAACAAGTGGCAAGAGGAATTGCAGAAGCTCAGGCATCTGTGGGCATTTGGTAATAGGACCGAAAACCCAGCTTAGGTCAGAGGCCTTTGAGGACATCACTGTGGTTCATGTTCATAACGATGCCCCAGAGCCTTCAGAAATATGATTCTTACGGATGAAAGTTGCCTACATCCTAGTGTTCCTTATATGTTAAAGGATGTAATGCTTTTGATGAGATAAGGTATTATGTGCATCACTCGTGAACTCCATTTTTGTTAAGGTACATTGCCATTAATTAAATTCTCTCTTATTCGTAACCACTTATGCCTTCTGCATAAGATGGCCAGAAGAGCATATCTTAGAAGGATTTTCATTGGGAAATTATTTTGCTTAGAACAGTTCACCACCTGATGATGCTCAGATAAACAAAATAGTACCAGATCAAAATCTGCTGTTGGATCATGTCATTTCAACTTGGTCAGAGGTTGGGTTGGGAGTTTATGGAGGAATTCTATATAATAAAGAGGTAATATGCAAATTGACCGTCACACCCTCGCACAAGATGGCCACCCCCATGTGGTCACAAGATGGCCACCACAAGATGGCCGACAGGAGAGGGCAATTGTGGGTGATCAGGTCTGCAGGGGAGGGCAGTTGGGGGAGACCGGGCCAACAGGGGAGGGCAGTTGGGGGATATTGGGCCGGCAGGGGAGGGCAGTTGGTGGCAATCCGGCCGGCAGGGGAGCAGTTAGGCGTTGATCAGGCTGGCAGGGGAGTGGTTAGGGGGTGATCAGGCTGGCAGGCAGAAGTGGTTAGGGGCAATCAGGCAGGCAGGCAGGTGAGCGGTCAGGAGCCAGCAGTCCCAGATTGTGAGAGGGATGGATGTCCGACTGCCAGTTTAGGCCCCATTAAACCGGCAGTCGGACATCCCCCAAGGGGTCCCAGATTGGAGAGGGTGCAGGCTGGGCTGAGGGACAACCCCCCCCCCCCCCAGTGCACGAATTTCATGCACTGGGACTCTAGTCTCATATAAACCTGCGTGAAATGGATTTCCATCATTTGAGAGGCAGAGGCCATGGGATTCCCTGTGGTCACCTTGTCCCCAGGGCCCAGAGCTCCAACAGGATCCACCCAGCATCAGGTCAAGATACCAAAGGGCATTGGTTTGCTCCCTATAATGCAGGAGGTCCACAGTGCAGGGAAGACTCTGGTGCCTTCTAAGAAAGGGACTCCTAACTGCTCTATTCATGTCCATTCATTTATCTTCCAAGAGCCCCATGTTCCAGATGAAGAGGCTGCGAAGCAGAGAAGTGAACTGCTGTACCCCAGGTCCAGGGGCAGTCAGTGGTGATTCTGCTCAGTTTCACAGCCTGTGCCCTGTCCTATCACCACACTGCCATTGCAATGACCACATCTACTGCCATGCCTGCTGTTACTTCCTGCTAATGTTCTAGGGCAGTGGTCGGCAAACTCATTAGTCAACAGAGTGGCAAACCGCGAGCCACAGTTTGCTGACCACTGTTCTAGGGACTTGACTTAGCTCATTTAATTTTCAAAAACCCACAGGAAACAAGACTATTATTATACCCATTTTATAGCCAAGGACACTGGGACACAGAAGCTATGTAACTTGCCTTAGGTCACACAGCTTAACCCAGTCTGACTGACTCTAGAGCTTCCACTCTTTTCTTTTTTTTAAATATATTTTATTGATATTCTACACAGAGGAAGGGAGAGGGATAGAGAGTCAGAAACATCGATGAGAGAGAAACATCGATCAGCTGCCTCCTGCACACCTCCCACTGGGGATGTGCCCGCAACCAAGGTACATGCCCTTGACCGGAATCGAACCCGGGACCTTCCAGTCCGCAGGCCAACGCTCTATCCACTGAGCCAAACCGGTTTCGGCTAGAGCTTCCACTCTTAATCACCACAAAAGGGAAAGAGAGAGGGCCCATTTGAAGTAAGTCTGGGCTGTGAACTATTTAAAAAGAAAATTAGGATCATATGTGTTATAAATTAAAATCCATGCAATCAATGGGAAGTCTGCTTTTTGATTGGCACTGTGCTCGTTGCTGGGGATACAGACACAGAACGAGCTCCCTGGCGCCCTGCTACTCAGAGTCTAGAAGGAGACAGGCTGACAAGAAAGAAAGTGAACACAATGCTATTAGTGCCATGAGAAATGTCTTCACAGGGAACAGAAAACACACAGCAGGCAGTGGTTACGAATAAGAGAGAGTTTAATTAATGGCAATGTACCTTAACAAAAATGCAGTTCACGAGTGATGCACATAATACCTTATCTCATCAAAAGCATTACATCCTTTAACATATAAGGAGCACTAGGATGTAGGCAACTTTCATCCGTAAGAATCACTGTCTCGACACCACCTGAAATTAAGAACTTATGGCATTTGAGTGAAAAGCAATGACCAAACCCCCATGTGACAAAATACTGTGCTCACTATGACACTCTATCTACTTCCATGGACGTTATTCCATTTGATCCTCAGATGGACTGGGCATCAGGTTTCATCCCCAGTGTGCATAAGAGGAAACTGAGGCTTGGAGTGCTGAGGACTCCTGTCCAAGGTCAAAACTCCTTGTCTTCCAGCTCTAAGTCCAGGGCTGTGTCTACTCCCCAGGTGTAGAAAGACCTGAAAGCTGCAGAGGGCACAAGAGGACCAGATAAAGTTCACTAATTAAAGACACGCTAATCTATGTGTTGTAATGCACGACTGCAGTAAACATCATTTTTCTTGGTGTGCTTTCTGCTGCTTTATAATCGATGGACAGTACCCCTGGATGGAGCAGACATACCACAGCCAGATACTCATTTAGGCAGTTTCCCAAGCTCGCCTGATGGTAGGACTTAAACATATAGATTCCCAGGGCCCTTCCAGCTATTCGGTTCAGTTGGGCAGGGTGTGGCCCTGGAATGTGCCTGGTTAACTAGTGCCCCAGAGCATGGGGAGTGGGCAAGTTTTCCAAACAGTGAGGAACACACACACACACACACACACACACACACACACACACACACACTTGAGAAGCCCAACTCAAATTTAAACCCTGGAGTTGTTCATAAAGACCTTCACTGAGTTATGTAGCTTTTCCTTCTTCCCCAGGTGACAAAGATTCAAAACGTCAGGGAAGGCAGGCAGCAGGGGTGAAACAAAGCTGCAAAGGTCTGGTCTTCTTCCCAAAGAAAGAGGGAGGATGGCAGGACCCTTGAGGTTTCCCATGCCACTTGGCATCAGCCCCGTGTCTGTGATGCTTGTGGGGAGGTCTAACATAACCACACTTCCAAGGGCTATTGGGAGAGACCCTGCTCTAAGGAATTTGCTAAACCACTGCCATTACGTCCTGGAAAAGAATGCAACGGTGGGCTCGCAGGTCTGGTACTGCTTTGGCTGGGACCATCACATGCCCAGGAAACCAGGGCAGAGGGTCTGTGCTGCAGGATAACATTGCCCAGTGGATGGCAGCTTCTACCCTGGGAGGAGTAAAATGGTGCAGTGTGCTTCTGTGGTCTGGGCTTGCCTCGCACTGATCCTGGCCTTCTTCTGGTAATGCCACCGGGACTTTCCTAAGGAGAAACAACCCTCCTGCCATGTTTGATTGATCCACTGTGAGCAGGCTGATCCCACCCCCAAATCCAGGCGTAGATGAGTGACACAGTCCTAGGCCAATCAGTGAGAATGCCACCTCTCTGGTTATGTGATGGGTTAGTTCAGGGATGCCAGGCTCAATTCCAGCCAATGAGCCAAGGACCTAAGTTGCTCTCAGTAGCACTTCCCTTACATTTCTACCTGGAGTTCTTTTTGGCTGCTGCAGCCACCTTGCTTCTGTGAGGGGCACCTGCCTGAGAAGAAAGCCAATGGGAAGAAAAATAGATCTGAGAGAGGGAGGGAAAGCAGGATTGAATTGGTATTATTGTTTCAGGCCGGAATACAGCCAGGCCTGATCTACTCCAGCCTTTTCAGGAGACGATAATACCTTTTTGTCTTAATTGTTGGGTTTCTATACTTTATAACAGAAAGAACACTAATAAAGTAAGAAAATAATTTTTAAAAAGATATATTTATTGATTACAGAGAGGAAGGGAGAGGAAGAGAGAGATAGAAACATCACTGATGAGAGAGAATCATTGATCGGCTGCCTCCTCCACGTCCACCCCTGGGGATGGAGCCCGTAACCCAGGCATGTGCCCTGACCGGGAATAGACCCATGACCTCCTGGTTCATAGCTTGACGCTCAACCATGCCAGCTGGGCAAGAAAATAATTTTTTTAACTGTGTTAAAAAACACACAGAGAGAAAAATAAAATCCCTGTTGCTTGCTTATAGGCTGTCCCTGCCGGGGAGTCCAACTGGGGGACATATGGGGGAAGGGAGCTACCCTGGGTTAGAGTCTCCCAGTGTTTCCCACCTTGCAACCATGACCTGAGAGCTGGGTCCTGCTACCCTTTCTCTCTCTTCACTCCCAAGCTCTGCACTCCGCTCAGAAGGCCAGGCTGCAGTGGCCCACCCTTTGTGACAGAAAGGGACTGGATTAAACAAACAATTCCTCCCATCCCCAGTGTTCATTGGTTCTGAGTCTTGGTAGGCTCTCCATGGAGGGTCTACCGACTCCGGCTGCCTTACAGGAGATGGCCTGGTCTATCCCCCCGCCCCCAGGAGACCATGACAGTCCTGGGCTTTGGAGGAGCCTCGGGCTGGAGCAACCCCAGCCCTGGCACCTCTTTCCTGATGCTCCTCTGCCAGTGCCCACCTCAGAAGCCCGACCCGTCCCCTTTAATACTCTGTCACTCCTTAGTGGGGAACCTTTTTTCTGCCCAGGGCCATTTGGATATTTATAACATCATTCCCAGGCCATACAAAATTATCACCTTAAAAATTAGCCTGCTATATGTGGTCAAACATTTCATTAACTCACCCCTAATGCCTTGGCAAAGCCAGACCAAATGATTTCATGGGCCTTATATGATCCTCAGGCCGAATGTTCCCCACCTCTGGTGTAGAGCAATGAACCAAAGACTGGCCCTCCTTTGGCAACAGCCTTGGGTGCACATGGGGCGAAGACCCCGACTGCACAGATGGGAAGAGAGCTTCAGGTGACTGACAGGGGGAGGAGCTGGCTGACCTCCAGGCCCCCCTGTGCAGGTCTGCAGAGGTGTCCTTGTCAGTAATAACCCCCTGGGACAGACACAAATAGCTCACGTTCTGCTAAATATTTCTTCCCTCCTGTTTCTTCCGGGGGAAGGTGCCCTCGCCTGAGCAGGGACAATGAGCTTGGAAGTGGGGAGGAGGCCCGTCCTCTTGCATGTAGAGCATTTGCCTGCCTCTTTCCCCGCAGCCAGAGGGCACGCATTCAAAAGCGACTCACTAGGCCTCTCTGTGCAGGCAAACAAATATCATTAATCTTGGTAAAGTGAGTGAGAGCACATTCATCCGTCCAGGCGAGAGAATGAATGCTGTGTCAATAGGAAACTAGTGTTTACCTCTGGCCTTTGCAGCGCCCCCGGCTTTGCTACAGAAAGCCCAGGGCAGACCAGCCCAAAGGTGGAGCCATAATTAGAGGAGAGAAAATACCCCACCCCCTCCAGCTCCCAACTCCCCAACCCCACACTCCAATACAGGGGCAGGCCTGGGGCTGTGCTGGGGAAGGGGGCCAGGTGACAAGGGGCCCTGCTGAGAGGAGCTCCCTACTGCAGGGAGAGGACAAGAGTCATCGGGCCTCAAAAAAGGTGAGAGGTGACCTCAGGACCTCAGGTCAGAGATGCTCATTGGACCGTGAGCCCTGGGAGACATGCTCTCCCACCCGACTCGGTCACACAGAGGTGACGGGGGACTCCTTTTCCTTTCCGGCACACGTGGCCATGATCTCTCACACAGCAGGCCACGCACGGCTGCACAGGCTGAAGGGGAAGCTGTTACTGACCAAGCTGCTGTTTAGCACGCACCCACCCACTAACTGCCAGGCACCAGGTGTGATGACTGACAGATGTTCTCTAAAAATCCCACGAAGCAAGTATGCTGCCTTTTTGTCAGAGAAAGATGACACTGCAATGCAGAACCATTCCAGAGGTTAGCTGCAAGGCCATACCCAGGGAGGAGGAGGATTTGAACCCAGTGTGACTCCACAGCCACACACTTCCACGCCAGGAAGGATCAGCCAGGGGCACGTGAGGTCAAGTGTAAAGACAGGAAGTTGCTGAGAAAGCCCATCAGAGGCATTCTCCTCCCCTCCACCCAGCAGGAATGCCTCCTGGTGGGAGGGCGGGGGAGAGGCAGGGCTGGGCCGGCTAACTCGGAGCGTGAGGGTGTGTGCGTGCCTGTGTGTCCCAAGAAAAGAAACCCAACCAGCTGATAAGATCTCTCGTTTCCAGAGCAAAGCACCAATTAAACACAAGGCAGATGTGAGCAAATAAAGCTGTGGCGTCCAGAGAGAAAATCAATACCAGATTATACATCCTAGCCCAATCTTATACCAATTAATACAGAGCGGGTGGGGCTGGGGGCTGGGCACAGGTGAGTCCAGCCAGGCTGCAGGGGCTGACCTGCCTGCCCCTGGCTGCCCTACAATCCGGGCCTCCTCCTCCAATCGGGGGCTGCAGGCCCTGATTCTAAAGGGCCGGTGTCTGAGGTCTCTGGGGAAACCTGTATGGTTGCGGGGAGGAGGATAAAAGAAGCCTCCCTCCGTCATGTCTGCACTAAGGGCTGAAGGAAGAAGGGCGAGGTGGGGAGAGATGTTTGGGAGGCTGGGACCCACTGGGAAGGGACAGACAGCCAGACCAGGCAGACCAGCTGCTTGGTATTTAATTTGCTACAGAAAAAATAAGGGGCTTGCTTTTAGAAAGTGATAGAAAATTAGGCAAAAATGGGAACACTGGGAAACAAATTTCCATGCCTGAATAATGCTAAGGAAGCCCCTGGTTATTCTGTCTGTGTTTTCGTTAATTCAGAAAGTACAGCCAAGAAGTTAATCATTTTCAAGGGGAGTGATAACAGCAGCATAGGATGGGTGGCCATGGGGATGGGGTGGCCAAGAACCTTCCATGGAAGGGCTTCAGGCTCATCACCCGGTGCCAGGGACGAGGTGGCATGGCACACACACAGCCACCTGCCAGCAGAGTTATCAGGTAGAGCAGGCCTCCAACCGAGGGAGGTGGCTTTGCAGCAACAGAAGGATGAGTCAAAAGTGCCGATGTCCTGGGAGAGGAAATCTGGCCTGCGTGCGAGGGCAGTCACAGGCTATGAAGTCCTGTCCTGGCGGGGGCAGGACACGTGGCCCAGAGCAAGCACACCCTTCCTCCAAAATCCCCAACACTCTCGGGCAAAGGAGACCCAGCGCTCTTCGGGAAGCAGAGAACACAGCGGAAGGAAAGGTGGAGATCAGCGATGAGAAGGGCACCTGCCTGTTTTCCCCACAGGAAGCCCCTCTGGCCAGAGCCCCGCCTGTACCTTGACTAAGCCTGGATCGCTTCAGACCCAGAGGCCCTTTCCACGTGGGAGCTCTGTGGGCCAAGGACTGTTGCATGCCAAAGAAAAACGAAATTTGCTAGCCGAATATTTTTTAGACATTTTGCAAGATGCACGGCCTCCCTGACAATTTTTAATGTACTAACTGCCTGGTCCAGTGAGTTGATTAATTGGTGCTGGAGAGATCAATAAAAAACAGAAAATTAAAACAATTTTAAAGTGATTAAGTAGTTTAACACCTGTCTCCCGTCACGTCAGCGCAGGAAGAAAAATAAAGCAGGTGTCGAAGGGGCCTCCTGAAGCAAGAGAAAACAGCGCCTGCCTTGGAGAAATGACAAATCACAGCTGGTGGATCAATCTGAGTGCAAGCAGCCCTTCCCCGAGCCCACTGCCTCAGCAGCAAGAACCAGGGACCCCAAATGCTGGGCACCTCCCCCGGCCACTCCTGTAGAGCTGCTCCTCAAGCTAGGGAGGCAAGTGTCCGTTGAGACCCTGCAAGCAGGGTGGGAGGAAGCAAGGTGAGCCGGAGAACACCTTGGCCTAGATCTGGATGGGATAAGGCACCCGCTAACCTTCTCCTGGCCCATTTCCAGCCATTCGGAGCTGAGTCTGCAATATGTGGAGGGGTTCAAATGCAATGAGAATGCCTTCTGGGAGCCGTGGGGTGAACAGAAGGAAGTAGTTGTAGCTCTCTAGCATCACCAGGTCGTCTTCTGGAAGCTTCAGGTCTCCACCCTGACTCCCAAGGGAGACAGCCTCTCAACCCCACCTTGCCTCGGCCTCCTGCAGCTGGGCTATACCTACAGGAGATGCAGGTACCTGTTGGGTGATGGCCCAAATGCCCCTGTAACTCCTTGTGCCAACCTCACTCCCCTCGCTATTATGAAAGCTGCACAGCAAGTCACTCCTTTCCTGTAGTTTCCTGTACTGGACTCAAAATCACCGGAAGTAAACTCATGGAGCGCAAGAAACAAACATGATCCCAACTTTCCTGCCAAAGCCCTAACAACAAAGCAGGGGAAATGACGTGAAGGGGAATTAACAAAGGCTAGGGGGTGACGCCCCAAGTGAAACGCTTCACAAGTCTCTCGTTTAACCTTGAAAGTGGACTTGAGTTTTGCATGTGTAAAGTGCAGATCTAGTGTGACTCATTTTAGAAAGCTGTGCTGTCCTGTGGCCTCCCTACCTGGGCACACCCCTGTGCCACCCTAGGTGGGGGTGGGGCCCAAGCCTCAGAGCTCCTTGGAAAAGAAGCTGGTCCTTGACCAATCCCTGCACTGGGACAGAGTGGGCCTCGGAGGGAAAACCCCTATGTAAATGCACACCTGCTGGGCACAGTCACACTTTGTTTTCTTCTCTCCAGCTTCCTGGTCTCCTTCAAGGTCCCCTGATGTGACAGCTTTCACCCCTAAGACCAGGACAGAAAAGGACCCCAAGCAGTAGCACAGAAACCTTGCAGCAGGTTTAAAACATTGTTATAAAAACATTTATAAATGTGATTTAAACATTTAATAACATAAAATGCTGGACATCGAGGCCCGAGCTGAACTCACCAGCAATTCCCCTTTTGAAAGCCCTCTGTGAACACCTATCACACTGAATATGAAGGGAAGTCATCGGCATTGGCTGGAATCAGGGCAGGGCCAAGGATGAGGCGTTCCAATTAATGTTTGTTTTAATAAAAACCTTTTTCACAGCCAGGTTTGTTTCCTTTCTCAGACTTCCCTCTGGGAGTTCTGCTTCTGTATTCATGGGTTGGGCCACTCTATATTCATGTTTGGGGCCATATTTGTCTCAATGAAAAGATGTTAAAACCTTTACAGCCAACTTTAGGCCAATGACCACCTCAAAAAAGATGTCCAATCTTCAGCTATTGGCTCACTTGTTAAAATAATCCATACAAATTTCCACGGACCAAAACACAGTCCGTCTCAGAGCATTTCCTGCCACGTCTTTGATCAGGATGCTAACAGGACCTGCAGTCTCACTTGACTCATGAATCTTAAATGTCTGTTTGCCAAAGGCACCATCACCGAGGTGCACCTCTCAGCCAGGGGGCCAGGGGGGCCAGGGGGGCCGGTGGACAGGCAGGGTCTGTGCTACCCAGAAGGCAACTGAGGGGCGGGGCCCAGCCCGGGGACCTCACCATTCTCAGAAGCAAACACAAAGTTCTTGACACGGCGCCCTCGGGCCTGCTGCTCCCCATAGAGTAAGCTTCGGACTGGGACTGACGGAGATAAAGTTTCCCTGGGTCCAAGTTCCAAACTCGGCTGTTTTGTTTCTGTTAAAATGCAATTGTTTTTCTCTGGAGTGTGCGGTGACTGCTCGGCGTCAGGAAGATGTATGAAAACCTCCACTTCAATTCAGCATCCCTTTTCTCCCAGACAAACACGGTCGGATTTTAATAAATCAAAGAGCCACACTGTTTAATAAAAATTTATTGACTTACAAGTGATTATTTATCAAAAGACCATTAATAGCCGGTACTGAAATGATGTGTTACTGGGTGGTGCTGGGAGACTAATAGGAAATCAATGCAGCTGGCCAGCCAGAATGCATATGAGCAGCCCACCCCCCGACAGCTAGCGCAATTCCACCAGCCAAATACACCAGACGCTACCCTTGGTGCAATGAAAAGTTCCCCCTTTTTATTTATCGTTTACAAATGAAATGATCAATACTTTTAATCTAGAGCAAAATTTATTAACTTTCCCATCGGAGAGAGACATATTGACTGGGGGGAGCGGGAGTGTTGGTGCGGTGGAAGATGGATGGAGGGATGGTGGTCTCTTAACGTGTCCAAGAGTCAGTGTGCATGCAGCTGCCCTTCCAGCCGGTGTCCCAGGCCACACAGGCGAGTGCGGCCAGAGAAACCGAGGCTGGCCACCCTGGACGCGCAGTGCACAGATGGGACCTATGACTCAGGGACTCCCATGCATCAGGGACCGTGGGAGACACTCTTCCTGACCACTGAGGTTTTGGTCAATTCCAAAACCTCAATGACTGAATGTATAGTCCCACCATTGGTAGGTGCTGCTGTGGAGGGCAGAGACAAGACGTGCCCGAGGCCTCGTCGCTGGGCTGGGCACTCAGGGCTCTGTGCAGCACTCCCCACCACCTCACACCAAACCTTGTATCACCTCTGAAGAGCAGCAACAGGGAATGGGGTCTGACACAGTCAAGAATCAAGTTCCGAAGTTGGATATAATTCCAACTGTAGGATATAATTCGTATCTCCTCTCCTCACTTAGTAAAAGAGGGAAATAACAAGAATGTCATCTCAAACTGCTCCATCAAGCTTAGCCTGGCTGAGCTCTGGCCCGGCCCGGCCCACAGCTTTCTAGTGAGCTTCCTCTGGCAGGGGAATTTTACTACCCTTTTTTAGAAAGTTCCTTCTCTAGCTGGCTGGGGTAAAAAATCTCGAGTGAAAAAAGTCTTTCCAAGATCTGTCATCAAACTCACCTAGGCCCAGTCACCAACAAGGTTGGGGACTCTCCTTCGCAGTGGGACACCCGCTAGTGGAGTTGTTTTGGAGGAAGCAAATGGTTTTAAACTGACTTCTCTTAGTTCTGAACCCAGGTGACTGCAGAACTTAAAGCCAAAGTTTGAACTATGGGTTTAAAAATTACAGAAATTGCAGAGGTGGAAAGGGCTTTAGTTATGGGTGAAGGAGCAGTCAGGGAAATCCAGTCCACACAGCCAAGGAGATGTCACAGATTTGGAAGTGGGATTGGAAGCTCCTGGTGCTCACGACACTCATGAATGCCACACTTGGTTTTACTCTAAGAGAGTGCTGGGATCACAAGAGCGAGCGTATTTTGTATTTTATATGCTTCTCTGTTTTATCCCTGAGTACAATGAAGTTTTACCACACAAGACCAACTCCATTATCCCAAACCAAGTATTTTGACTTATGGAGAACTTGGGGCCTGCAGGGTCCCCAATTAGAATGATGGAGCAGTCTGATGTATCTGCATGCTTGTAACAAGTACTAAATTAAACTTTTAGAGATCTGTTGTGGGGGGTACGGTGTAATTCATCTCTCTTCTCCCCACTTAGTAAAAGAGAGAAGTAATCATTTTTCAGTCTCCACAAATTATTTCTTGACATAGTAGTGATTCTACACCAGGTTCCTGCAATACTTTGTCATCAGCAGTTTGTTGAAAAGAATGTGAGGAAAATAGAGGTAAAATATTAAATACCTATGAGAACTATAAAATAAATGTACTAATCAGCAGGCTTTTTTTTAAAAAAAGGGAATTTAAAAAGGGACCTTCATCTCCAAGATCCATTTTTAAAGATCATTCCAGACAGCTTGAAAACACTGTAAATATCACCTCTTATAAAGGCTGATAATCCGTTTACTCTTGAATACTTTGTAAAGCAGTTCATAAGGCTGTTCTTGCAGTCGTTAATAGTGTTTTTATTTAAGAATAAAATGTTTCACTGGGTAGCAGGTAAGAGGAAATGGGGCAAAGAGGTTAGGCAGTGGTTAGGGCGAGTTACACTCAGGTCAGGCAGGCAAAGTGCTATTGATTCACGAGCCTCAGGGGCGGGGCTTCATTCCCACATCCCCAAATTGCAGGCTGGAGGTGGACTTGGGAGAGGTGACACTTACCATGGCTGGTGCAAAATCCCGAGAGGTGTGGTGACTGGGCCACGCGGAGTGAAGGGAAGTGGGGGAGAGGATAAATGGTAGAGGTGAGGCAGCTCTCTTCTGAGGGATTGGACACTGGGAGACCCTTGACCTGGAAGCTGAGGGTGGTTTGGCTCTGGATCTGCCTTCAGTGCCTGCAGGTGGACGCAGGGGGCCATGAAGCCTGCTGCTTCCCTCTGGCTGGGTGGCAGCCCATGGTGCACACACACCCATAGCCAGTCCTGCCCCTCACTGCCTCTTCCAGGCCGCCGCTCCTGCCTGGCCCTGTATTTCCTCATGGCTTTCCCCTGCCCTTACAGACTGCCCCTGCCATCCTGCACTCTCTCGCCCACCTCGACTCAACGTGCCCCCATCACACACCTCTAATCCCAGGGCACCATCTGTGCAGAACTCCACATCTCCATCCCTGCTGGGAATTCTAAGTTAACCAGGGAGAAATGCAAACAAACATCTGATATGCTTTCAAAGAGCAGCAGCAGAAGCCGTTGAACAATGCTATTCCTCAGACCAGAAGTCAAGCTTACACCCGCCAGCTCTGGGTTCCGGGTTCTGTAACTTTGTTAAAGAAACGTGTTGCTTAGGGTTACATCTAGGGGAGAAAGAATGAAGGGAAAATCCCCTCTATTCATTCACCGTCAAAGACAATTTTATTTACTCACAAAACAACTCTGAAGCCTGGGCAGCAGCACCAAGCTCTGCCCTTGTCCTGCCACATCTCAGGGCCCTGGACTTGTAACACTGAGCTCCATTATCCTTCACGCACAGTAGCACTTCAATCCCCAAAACAACCCTGTGAGGTAGGTATCACCACCCCTCCCCTCCCGATCCAGGTTACAGATGGGAAAACTGAGGCACGTGTTAACAAAGAGCAAGTCACATGGGAGTTTGGGGTGAGCACTGGAGTTTGAACGTGAAATGACTCTTGGTTCCCACCACACACTAGTCACTGGTCCACCTTGCCTATTCCCATGCCCTTTGGTGATTGCATGAGAATTTAAAACTTCATTTTGCTGAAAGCCCCTGCAGACAACAGTTTTCTTTTATCAAGTCGGCAAAGCCCCAAGGCTGGGGCGATGTTGGGGCTGGCTGGCCACACTGCCTTGCAGTGCCTCTCCTCACGAGTGGGTGGCCCTTCCCCCAGCCACGTCCCTGGCATGTGGGTGTCCTACCGGCCCAGCATGGGAATGTGGCCGAATCTTCCCCATCACTCAGCCCTGCGTGTGCACAGGTGGAGGGCTGACTTTAATGGCATTCATTCCTCCAATGGACTTAAGTGTAAAAGAAACAAGAAGGCCTCTCCTCCTGGGTGGCAACACCCAGTAGCACTCGCTTCAGAGGGCAAGCCTGGGGCCTTGCGGCTCTGAAGCAGCTGGTGCCAGGATCCAGAGCAGCCCGAAGACCCGAGTCTGGAAGGAATGCAGCAGTGGGGGCGGCGGCAAAGACTCCAGCTGGCTCCCATCAGGAGTGCCAGGATTCGGGCACGGTGGCTCCGGCCAGCGCGAGGTGTGGGCTCAAGACCGGCTCCTGTCCTCGTGGTTCCCAACGATCATCTTGCTGTACAGCTTCTGCTGCTCCTCTTTGAAAGCATCCTTCACCTTCTCCCTCTTCAGACCACCATCCCTGGGGAGAGGAAGGCTGCATGTAAGGACGAAGCTTCCTGCCCACCCTGCACCACAGCCACTGCCCTATGCTGCCCAGAACCAAGACACCCCTGCAGAAACAAAGGTCCCCCACGGCCTCTCATCAGGGTGAGCTCAGAAACCGGCCCTGGACTGTGGAATCCACCCTTTCTACCTCAAAACTCACTCCTGCCTGGGGCCAGAATTCACCACTCATGTTCAAGGTACTGTCATCGCTTACACCTACCAAGGAGTTTAAAGTTCTTTCTACTCCAACATTCATCCTCACCTTAAAAAAGACAAAGGAGGTATTCTGGCATTATGGAAAGTGAACCAAGCTTTAGAAACATTGAGACTTACAATAAATCGATAAAATGGATCTCTGAAATAAAATCTGTAAAGTTCAGATCCAAGGACTCTCCAAATTCATACAAACACAGTGGAAATACTGTGTTCTTCCTTCTGTGCTCAGAGCAGTACCATGGGGAATCCCAGCACTTCCTCATATCCCCAAATAATGCGCTCCACTTGGATTTGCTTCTTTAAAGTCCCACTCCCACCCAATGTCACCTCAACTCTTCACCTACACCCTAGAATTATCACGTCTTCGATGACTAAAGAGAATCCATGCCCCCGTTCAGTCCCCACCCACCCTTTTCTTGAGTTACGGAGCGGTAGTGGTGGAAGTCTCTGACGAAGCCTCATCACTGTACAGACCTTACACGAAGACCTGACATCGCTTCGCCCTCTCACACTGGTAGCAAAGGCGCCCTTTCAAAGGCAGCCATCTTGTCTTTCCCAAGCCTTGAGAGGGACCGTGAGCAGTGCATGAACATTCTGGCTCTACAAGCCTGTCAGACCTGAGTTCAATATCTGGCCCCAGTGTTTATTCTGTGACTTTGAACACTGGTTACTTAATCTCTCTGAGTTTCAGTCTGACATCTGAAAAATGGGAGCAACAATTTCCATACTTCACGAAGCCCCTCTGAGGATGAAGTAAGATCACATGGAGCACCCACAAATTTGAATTTCCACACTTTTCCCACAATGTCCACTCCAAAAATATTCTCCAGAGCCCTGCACTTAACCTTGGGGATCCAAAGATGCCAGAATGGTTTCCCTGAGCCAGCACTCACCTGTCACTCTCCTGTTATTGGAGTATAACTACCTCATATCCAGTATAAGGGTCTGCAAACTATGATCACAGGCCAAACACAGCCTGACACCTGTTCTTATAAACGACGTTTTCCTGGAACACACACACTCATTTGTTTATATGTCGATTCTGGTAGCTTTCGTGCCACAATGACGGAATTAAGCAGCTGCAGCTTAATGGTCCACATGGTCCACAAAGTCTAACACATTTACTGACGCTACAGAAAAAGCTTGCCAATTCCTGCTCTAGTAGATAACACACTAAATGCAAAAATGGAAACTTTTGCCTTTCTAAGGATGATCCAATTTTGCCAAATACATGAGATCAGAGAGCCTAGTACTCCTCTGAGGTTTCTAGATCAGCATCAGGGCTCCCCCACCTGAAGAGACAAGACTGCTTGGTGCCCTGGTAGACTGGTACCAACCCCAGAGCTACAACTCACTGTTTTAGTCCAAGCATCCCAGGCTCCATGTCTGGGATCAGGATAACAGGGAGAAAGAGCAGTCAAATTGCTCATGCCCCAGGGCTGGTGAGCTTCATTCTCCACACCAGAGAGGGGAGCAGTCTTCGTAAATGAGGTCAACAATTTAGCATTTCCTTCAGAAATTGACATTCTCTCAGACCCAGCTGGTAAAATCACATAGACTCACCACAGCAGGTCCACGAGTCCTCCCTGCCTGGCTATGGCGGATTTCACCCTATTTGCAAACTGGACGGCATCTTCATCTGTCTGTAAGAAAGTGAACGAGACCACTGAGCCCAGGCTCACACAGAGCTAAGTGAAGACCTCTGCAGCGGGGGCACCTACCTCTCTGGTCATGGGAGGCAGGTACCAAACACTGCAGACGATGGCCCAGCTGGTCATCATTCTCAGCAGGTACGTCACCATCCCATACTTGCTGCTGTTCCAGAAGGCATCACCGAACTGAGGGTCATACTGAAAAACAGTGGACAGCAGTTCTGACAATGAATGCATCCTTGGGGCAGTGTCAGTATTAATTAGAAAGCTGATTCTAGCTCCCTCCACAAACACCTCTGAAGTGATGCTACTCCTGGCAATTCTGACCTCTAGAAACATTAACCTCCCTGACTAACCCAAAATACTGCTATAGATTCCCAGGGAGGACACCCCTAACAGCTTTCCTCAGACAAGTGTCCTCCCCCTTTGATTAGTTTCACATCTTGCTCACTTATTGGCGCATATACTCTAATATTTAAGTTTTCAAGCATATCCAAAAACAGAGACTAGGATAATATACTCCCATATACCCATTCCCTAGATTTAATCATTACCAAACTTTCACCACGCCTGCCTCATCGATCCTCTTCCCTTCTTATAAACCCTACCTCCTCATGCTATTCACTCATAAACACATATATCTCCCCCAAATAAAGATATTTTCCCACATAACTACCAAGTTTTAAATACCATTTCTAGTGCCTTTGACCCAAGAGAAAACAATTAGAAAGCTTACGATATGCTTCTGCAATTATGCTCTAGCAAAGCTAGTTATCTGTTTGAGCAGGAGACTCTGCTCTGATTGACCGTCAGTGCTCCTGAGTGAGCAGACGCACAGCGACAGTACAGGTCCACCCCAGAGATGCTGCACTTCCCCCCAGGACGCGGGCTTGTAAGATACTTTCATTAGCCAACGACTCTAATGGAGGCAAAGGCTGTGATTCCACAAGATTTTGTGGGAAATGTAGCCAATGCTGTGACCCTCATGCTCACCAAACAGAATAATGTAAGTGGCCAGTAAGCCTGGTGGGAGGGGTCCTGGAGCGAGTTACAGAAGCAACAAAAGGAAGTGAGCCTGAGGAGAATGCCCGAACAAAGCGGCATGGGACTGGTATCAAATGTTTGAAAGTCTATCATAGACAAGACACAAGACTGGCTTTGTGTGACTATAAAGCAAAGACCGGGGACAGAGTGGAAAAAATAAAAGGAGGTGGAATTTCAAGAGTGATGCCACACAACCAAGCTGCCAGCAGGTGGACAGCGCCCCTGCCAGGAAGAGCTGCGGAAGGAACACAGGCAGGAGGCTGTGTTGGGGAACCCTGTACTCAGGGCATGGGCTCAGTCTGACCTATATGATCTTTTAGGCCTTTCAAGCCTAAATTTTATGATTCTCAGAATAGAAATTGGATAATTATGCCTAGTTGAGAATGCAAGTACTGAAATGAAGACATTTAGGTTTAATTACAGAAAATAAGAAATTTAGGTATAACTACAGAAGGCTTAATGACTTCACATTATAGTACCAAAAGGAAATCAGAGAGAAGAATGAGTTTTAAACAGATGTATGTGATTTGAAGAGTGTTGTCCTGTTTTGTAAAGCACTAACTATACTGAATAGATTAAAAAAGGTGGTATGTGTCAGTGTGTGTGAGTCCTTTGCTTAGGGCTGATTCTCTATTCCACACTGGGCAGACCCTATAGGGAGAAAAAGAAGGCAAAAAGCTCAAAACAGCAATGAACTGCTCAAAATCAGATAATAACAATTTTGGTGGAAGTGTAGTAAGAGTCTTGAAATTGCTAAGGTTATCCAAGTTTGATTACTGCAAACTTCACAAAACTAGAAAAGTATCTGTGGAGCAGAGTTCTTAATCTTATGTGGACTTTAATTTGTGAATGGAATGAGATTTTATGTAAAATTCACATGCCTTTTCTTTTAGAGAGGAGTCATAACTGCCCCAAGGGTCTAGGTTCCAAAACTGGCTAAAACCACCGCTCCAGAGCAGGGTGCAGTGTGGCTCCTGACCGGCAGCATCAGCAATGCCCAGGAACAAGTCAGAAGCACAAGCCCGGCACCTGCATATTCACAGTCCCTCCAGGTGAGCTAATGCAGCTGAGATCCAAGGACCAATGTTGTTCAGTGAGCACTGAAGGCTTCTGTCCAGTGGTCTGTGCTTTTTAAAATATATATTTTATTGATTTTTTACAGAGAGGAAGGGAGAGGGACAGAGAGTCAGAAACATCAATGAGAGAGAAACATCGATCAGCTGCCTCCTGCACAGCTCCTACTGGGGATGTGCCTGCAACCAAGGTACATGCCGTTAACCGGAATCGAACCTGGGACCCTTCAGTCCACAGGCTGACGTTCTATCCACTGAACCAAACCGGTTAGGGCCAGTGGTTTTTTTGTGTGTTTTTTATTTTTATTTTTTATTTTGGTCTGTATTTATTTATTTTTATTGTTTAAAGTATTACAAATAGTAGTACATATGTTTCCTTTGGTTTGTTTTTAATAAACACGTATGGGGAAGCACTGGGTTCTCAGCACACTAAAATGCAGAATGGTGTGCAAGCAGAGCAAACGCCACTCTCCAGTCCTGAACCCACAGCAGACACTGCATCCCCCACAAATCTCTCGAGCAGCTTGACCCACGGATCCGCTGCCCTGCAGCCATTCTGCATCGGCCATCCCTGCCCTGGTGCTTCACCCACCTGTAAGCATTTGCAAGAGGAGCACCTCTTCCCCCACTGCACCAGCTGTGCTGGCAAGATGAAGGTAAGAAACCGTATTTTCACAGAATGCTCTGCAGACAATAGACAGACCCTTACAAAAGTATGGAGACTAAATTCTAATTTCTTCACAGCTCAAATTTCCTCACTGTTTTACCCTGATTTCAACCTAAATACTTTAAACATGTTAACAACAGCCTGTGTTTCTCAGAATAATGTAACAGCAAACTTTTAGAAAGAATACTGTGTATTTATAAAATCAGAAGAATGTGAAGGGGAAGGAGAGGGAAGGAGAAAAAGGGAAAATGAGTCCCATCTCTCTAGGTGAGTTTGAACAATTAGAGGTACCAGTTCCTAAAAGGTGGGGGGATAGACTAGACAGGCCCTTAAGATCCACTTCACCTTATAAACACAGATGAGCCGCCCTGCGCCCTCGCACCTTCGCCTCTCCACCAAGCACACCAGTCTATTGGGCAGCACCCCCACTCCCTGCAGTAAGCCACCTCTTCAGGTGGAACACCTTCCATCCCAGCTAGGTTTATGAAGACAGGTAATAAGGGGGGAAATACACGAAGCTTATAAAGTGTTCCCCACTTCCTGAATGTGGTGGGGGCTGGAAACTGGCTGCTCCACATTCCAAGACTCCCAGTCCCTTCTAACAGGTTGTAAACAAGGCCAAATTCTCCTAAGCACTCGACCCACACAGCCCAGCCCAGGTTGCTCTGCCGGAGAAGATCAACCCGCTGATGGTGCCACCAGCGCCTTCCTCCATCTTCTCCGGCTGCATCCTGTTCCTGGCAGCAGCCACAATGACCACACGCACCCTCAGAGGTCTTGTACCTTGATAGCAACAGGGTAAACCGTGGCTCCAATTTCAAAACTTCCCTTTTTGAACATCATCACAGATGTATTATTGATGCAGGTTCCTAAAATGCAAGAGAGAATAAAATGCTTTTTCTAACAGTTCTAATGACTCTTCAAACAGGATAAACCTGTCCTCTCCTCAGCTTATGAATGAATACCTAAGAGAGATGAGCAACATACTCGTTCACTTCCTATTCTCTTATAACAGGACCAGTCCTTGATGAGCACACACCAGCCTGGATAAAAGGCCAAAGACGCCTGCCGACTTGGCAGGTCTCAGTAAGAACTCTACAGGAAGCTGAAGGCAATACTACAGAAGGGATTCCTACATTAAAAGTTCACACTATCACACTTAGTCCAAATTCTAAATTTCTAAGTTTTTAGTCCCACAACCAATCTAAAAGGACCTAACATTATTCATGAAAACAGATAACCCCAACAAAGGTTGAGGAACTTGGTGCTGAGGCAACACCAGCGTCCCCATCCTGCACGGCCTCCCCTACAGCAGCCCTCAGTGGTGATCAACGGCTTCTTACCCTCTGGGAAGATGAGGATAGGTAGCTTGCTTTTATCCTGCACGTGCTCAGTCAATCTTTAGAAGAGAAAAATAAAACAGAGGGTCAGACAACGTTAGTGCATTATCACCAGAATGCATTTATGAATAACCTACATAGATGTGACACTAGATGCTGCATAAAAACAAGTGAACAAACATGACCCTTTATTTTATAAACCCCAAATCTAAATCTCACAAAGATAAAACTCATAAGGACAGGGATAATGAGATGACTACTATTTAATTCATACAATTATTCCATTAAGTGTTGAAGTTTGTAAACAGAGGACATTGCGCAGACTTGGGACTATCTGCAGGACACACCTGCTATGGGGCCTTGCAAAGAGCACCCTTAATAAACACCTGCTATAGAACTTCTACCAGCCTTGCTAAGCTGGGCCTACATCCACCTGGCTTTACACCCTGTCCCTGAGAGAGGCAGCAAAGGGACTTTAGTGGCAGGTTCATTTGCCCTTATAAAAGATGGTCTCAGTTGGGTCTGGATTCCTCTTAATTTACTGCAATGCTCCTGCCATTACTTGCACCAGATTAACCCTTTTTTCAAGCTTGAAACAGGGCAGCACGTTGTTGCATTGCTTTAAGTTTGTTTTTATTTGTAATAATAATTCATTTTGAGATTTCAAATAGCATATGTTGTTTGTTACAAGGGGTGCAAGAAATTAGGTTTAGAAACATTACTATCGGTAAATAATATTAGGGTTTGTATACATTTTTATATTTCATGTTTTAGAAAAAATATTTTTATTATGAAAGCAGTATAGACTCAGTGTAGAAGACACCATAATTCTACTGTGGAGGGATAACTACCTCTAAAATGCATACTTTCTCTGTAACTGGTCATATAGAACGATAGCATTTTGTTCATTTACCTTTTAGCCACCAGGTGGCGATCTTTCACCTCAGACCGCTCAAACCAGACATGAGGGCAGGCCTTCACCATGGCTCTCTGAATCACACCCATGAGTCCCCCGTGCACTTGACCCACCTAATCTCAGACAAAGAAATAACTGGTAGTGAAGCCATCCCCACACAAATCCCCCACTCTGTGGAGAAAGCCCCAGATCCCACAAGATAACCACACCAACCTCTCACACTCTAACATTTTATTGATAACCACAGGTTTCTTACTATTAAGAAACCACTATTAGACTCCCTGAATCTTACATTTCTCTTTTTAATCAGTTATACCAGAGATGTGTAATTCAAAACACAGTTGGAAATCCTAAAATGAAATAATGAAGCTGAATGACACCTGTGTCAAGTCCCCCATGGACAGATTCTCCAATGCCCTGGGAACCCAGTACGTTCAAATCCTCCCTCCCTATCTTCCCCCGCTTCCATGCCTAATCTCCAGCCACATTTTCAGTCACTCTGCTCAGAATATCTGCTATCAAAGTCCCAAGGAGTTCTTAGAAGCCACAGAAAAAAAGGCAAAAATCTAAACTGGAGCCCATACATAAAACATGTTTACTTGCTCATACCCTTAAGACAGAGCTTTAGTGAGGGGTCCAGAAGCCTCCCAGACCTGACCAGTCTCTAAAGTAAGAAGCCTGCCCCAAGAAAGCAAAAGAAATAAGTCTTACCATGGCATAATAGCCATCACTGGCTAAAATGATGACGTCAATAGGAGAGGTATGATTGGCCACACAGATGCCACCATTTCTAGGCCTGTTTTTCCTGTTTAGAATGTATGCAAAGCAATACAAATTCATGTGAAACAATTCATTTGGAACTCATCCCTCACCTCAGCTTCACTAACTCTAATTGAAAGCTCAGAAGAGCTCTGGTTGGCTGGTTGTAGTTGGGTTGTGTTTTGCCAGCGCCACTTTCCTCTGTATGTACCACTCACCTGTCGTGGTAGGTGATGATGGCTGTCAGGGCTCGCACGCAGATCCGGTAACACATTAAGTGAACATGTTTACTCAGGAACTCCTTAAACCTGCAACAACAGGACAAAGATTTTTGTTTTTCTTTTACATGTCAGAAGACAGGAAAAGTTACTGACTCCAACAATTTAAGTGCCGGGAACCAATTCCAGCATGTCATAATTACAAGAGTTTCATCAAAAGGTTGATGAAGCTTAGGGGCTCAATAAGGGCTGAGCCACATATGTAATCATTTGTTGGAGTGGCTAAAAAGCATCTCCCCCAAACCTGAATAGGATAATCGTTTGCTGCCAGACAGCTCAGGGAATTTTAATCTACATGTTATTGCCTCCTGTTGGCCAAACACCTGAACAGCTGTAGCTATTCCCCAATCTGACAATGCTTCTGTAAACCCTACCCTTTGAAGTGTATTATCTCCACCTTGCCTTAGGACAAATTGTGTTAATAAAAAGCACAGGTCCTGAGTCAAGGAGAAGCTCCTTTAGCTGAAGCTCCTCTGACCCCAATGCCTCTCAAAAATATCTTTCGTCTTTGGACTCCTTATTGAATCTACTCACAACCTTTCTCCAGATTGCTGAATCCTTCTTAATGCTGGGACAAGAACCCTGGCATTTAACTATCACAGCCTACAGTCCTTTATGACTGCAAAGTATTCTGTATTAGTGTATATGGTAAAACCCTATAATTTATTAGCATCTTTATGCCCATATATAAGGAGACAAAGCATGATGAGAATTGTTAAATTCACCTAAGTAAAGGGTTTAGAATTCATAGCCCTAGAATTTCCTGCACAGGTGAGTCTACTAGACTCCTTTCCTTCCCAGTCAACACCTAGAGGCAAAGAAAGGCCAGAGTACAACCTCCTACCCAGCCTGGGCAGAGGAGATGTTTATCTGCTCCAGAATTTCCCAGAAAAAACAAATTTTTCCCTCAGAGAACAAAGAAGCTCTATCTACATTTCTTATCCTCTTACCAATTTATTAACACAGTAGAATGCTTAAAGGTAAACGACATGCTGTAAAACTTGCTAACATTGGACTCTACAGTTTGTGGTTTCTCTCCTTTGTCTTTAAATGGGAAGAGTGTGAGGGTTAGAGGGCAAGGTTGGTAAAAAAAAAAAAAAAAAAAAAAAAAGAGAGAAAAAGACTATAGTGCTGATGCCATTGTTAGTATTGGGTTATTTCATCCACCTAAGATTCTGTGGCCTGGCTACACCCAGAGAAGTAGCCTGGCCTTCATTATTGTAGTCACATTCCAGAACTAACCACCCCTCAGCCTGGGCACTCATTCTACTCACCTCCCATTCGGCAAGTATCCAACCACAGTTGTGCCCACCACCAGAAGGCTAATCCCTGTGAAAGCGAGAGCGATCCTGTAATGAGAAGACAAATTAAAACGCAGTAAACAAATCCTCGCACCATATATAGAACTGAATGTGGGAAATGAAAGCGGCATCATGAAACCACCCCCAAGACCTGATCACGTAGGACAGAGGTGGGGAACATCCGGCCCGCAGGCCATAGAAGACATGATAAATCATTTGGTCTGGCCCTGTCAAGGCATTAGGGGTGAGTTAATTAAATGTTTGACCAAATATAGCAGGCTAATTTTTAAGCTGATAATTTTGTATGGCCCACAAATGATGTTCTAAATCACCCTTGGCAGAAAAAGGGTTCCCCACCCCTGACCTAGACTCGAGTTCTATATAGAAACTTGAGCAGGCCTATCAGAACCAGAGATCATTTTGATTCAAAACTGATAGCGACTATGGATTTGGCTCTGAGCTGACACTATTTCCTCAGGCATCAGGCTGCCAGAATGATGGCAAATCCTAACATTGGTTGGCTGTTCTGCCCGCAGGCATCTGCTGTCCTGCTGTCTTACCCTTCCCTTTGGCTTTAAGGTGGCAGAAGCACAGCTTCTCTGTGAAGCAACAGGAAGTAGAGCCTGAAGGTACCAGCATCTGGCAAAGCACACGGTACAGAGAGACTGAGATCAATATTGCCTCTGTACTAGAGGAAAGAATTAGCCCTGCCCAGGGAGGAGTGGCCAGAGAGCACATCATGTTCCCTTCCCTGTGTTTCGTCCATCTAGATAAGCAACTGGTCTTTAGAAACCTAACTATTTCTGTCTGATACACAGAAAATCAGGGTCTTAAAAGGATGATCACCAGTACCCTTCCAAGGGTCAGAGGGACTGGCCAATGAAAGAATCCTATCCTTTCTAAAATGGGAAAATAAAGCAGGGAGACAAAGGTAAGCAGATCATGCATGGGGCTTAGGCAGCAGCAACTCAGGTCCTTTGGTGCCCCCTCGGGCCCTGCTCTCACCTGAGAGGCAGGAGGAAGCAATACCGAATCAGCACTCCTAAGCCCCATAGGATAGTGAGCCGGAGGCTGATGTACTGGAAGTTGTAATTGGTTCTGCTCAGCAGGTTCCAGGACTCCAACTCCTCCGCTGAGAATCTCTTTGTCACCTCATCATCCATAATGGTCTCCATTCCTTTCCGGCAAAAGTAGAAAATATCTGAGAGCTCAAACTCTGGAGTATTATCCAGAGCCTTACTGCTACCACTTCGACGAATTTCTTTGATCTCTTCTTCTAGTGAAGTGGGATCTTTTGCAATAATTCCTGCAAAAGAGAACACCCCGTCAAGTAGTGTGCTGGGAGAAAGCATGTTCAAGATGCTCAAAGTACACAGCCCACCTTTGACATAGTGAAGAGTCTGTGTGGGATTCAAGCACCCAGGAACATATTTCAAAGGGAGCTTTTAAGATAAGGACCAAGACCCAGTCTTACCATTGGTGTAGGGCTTGTAGAGTTGGTGGTTCTTCTCTTTGGCTCCTCTCTCCATTCTCAAGGTCGCCCACTGCAGAGGGAAAATGGGAACAATTAAGAATAAAATCCTTTCTTTCAGGGAACGCCTCCATTGCCATTCTGTGAAAGCCTCAAACCCTGTCACCTGAGATCAGATTGTAGCCAAGAAAGCACCCATTGTGAAAGTAAACTCAAAGCTCTCCTCCTAGAGCAGGCCTCCTGCTTGATAACTAAGACCAAGAGTTAAGCTGCCTACAGGAAAGAGCTGTAGACTAAGAGGCCTGGGTAAATTTCTAGCTTCTCACTGCCTAAATCTCTGTCTCAGGTTCCTTAAGGAACTCCCTAGCTGACTGCACGTGGACCTCACACATTCCTTCTTTTTTTTAAATATATTTTATTGATTTTTTACAGAGAGGATGGAAGAGGGATAGAGAATTAGAAACATCGATGAGAGAGAAACATCGATCAGCTGCCTCCTGCACACCTCCTACTGGGGATGTGCCTGCAACCAAGTTACGTGCCCCCGACTGGAATCGAACCTGGGACCCTTCAGTCCGCAGGCCGACGCTCCATCCACTGAGCCAAACTGGTTTGGGCACACATTCCTTCTTTACTGCCAAATAGTAGCTATTCACAAACAGCAAAATCAAGCTTTTTTTTTTTTTTTTTTTACTTTTTAACTTTTTTTTTTAATAAAAGCATCTTTTTTTTCATTATAATTTTTTTTTATTGTTTAAAGTATTACATATATCTCCTTTTTCCCCAATTGACCCCCACCCCCGTCACTCCCACCCCCCAGGACAAGCCCCCACTGCCCCAGTGTCTTGTGTCCATTGGTTATGCTAATATGCATGCATACAAGTCCTTTGGTTGATCTCTAACCACCCCACCCCACTGCCTTCTCTCTCAGGTTGGACAGTCTGTTAAAATCAAGCATTTTTAAAGTTATTGCCTGGCACCCAATGCTGCCTACCTCCCAAATTATTCCAAGAAAGCAACAATTTTAGTTTTCAAGTAGAAAAATGGATTTAAGTAATCTATATGTCTGGACTGTCCATTCACCCTCTGAGTAAACTTTTAACAGGAGAACCCCAGTTAATATAGAAAGTTCTAAGAGTGGCTCATTGTTAAAAAAACAAAACAAAAAAAGTGTTAAGAAAAAAGACCACTATTTTGAAATTTAAAAAATTTGACACGTATGTCCCTTACATCACTCATTCCAACACTCTGAAAGTTGGTCTTTTCTATCTACAGAAGAGAATGATAGCACGTCAACATCCTTCATCACAAGATCATTTAGACCAGGGATAGGGAACCTTTTTTCTGCCAAGGGCCATTTAGATATTTATAATATCATTCGCAGGCCATACAAAATTATCAACTTAAAAATCAGCCTATCTTTGGTCAAACATTTAATTAGCTATCCCTAATGCCTAGGCAGTGCCAGACCCAAATGATTTATCAGGCCTTTCTATGGCCCATGGGCCAGATGTTCCCCACCCCTTAGACCAGCCGTGGGCAAACTACGGCCCGCGGGCCGGATCCGGCCCTTTCGGCTGTTCTATCCGGCCCGCGGAGCAGAAAGAGCGGAGGGTTCTCTTGCTCTCCCCTCTGCTCCTTTACTTTGAATTTATATTAGTTCACACAAACACTCCATCCATGCTTTTGTTCCGGCCCTCCGGTCCAGTTTAAGAACCCATTGTGGCCCTCGAGTCAAAAAGTTTGCCCACCCCTGCCTTAGACAAATGAAATTATGTACATGACAGAACTTGGGCAACTGCATAATACCCTAATTGTCCTCATCACTAAAATAATAATCGACTCTGGAAGAGATTTAGAAAAAGGAGGCTCTTCCTGGAGCCTCTCTTCCTTCATTAAAATCTTTTTTTTAATAATATTTTTATTGATTTCAGAGAGGAAAGGAAAGGGATAGAAACATGAATGAGAGACAATCACTGATTGGCTGCCTCCTGCATGCCCCCTACTGGGGATTGAGCCCACAGCCTGGGCATTTGCCCTGACGGGGAACTGAACCCTAACCTGCTGGTTTATAGGTCAACACTGAGCCACACCAGCCAGCCTTCATTAAAATCCTTTTAACTAAAGAAAAAAGAGTCAGAGGCTGCGTCTCTCCCACTATCAAATGAGAGGTGAAAACATTAGCTCACTTATTACCTACAGGAATACACTGTCATCAAATAGAAAGTTGTCCATGGTGATCAAAGAAATGGAACAGATATCTTAAAAGTTGTCTTTCAAACTTCTATTTCCAGTTATGCAAGGTGGGAATGAACCCTCTCATCCCATGACACAGCAAAATCCACATGGCCCAAAGCATTTGGTGTGGATTTTTCTGGCAGAGCCTGAAGTATTAGCAGATTGCTCTGCATGGTCTAGCAGAGCCAAAAGCAGGACACAAGTTTAATCAGTGATCTGACCTCATCTGGAAATTTCTTCAAACTTCACTGTCTGAAAAAACAGATGGCTTACAGAGTCACCCACTCAAAGACAGGTCAACGGCAAGAAAACTCTCCTAACCCATTTTCTGTATTTCAGATATTTAGCCATTGATGTCTTTTGGCTCTATGCATAGATGACCTTTTCTAGAAGAAAATGTAAATATAACTCCTAAAATGGAGGAAGGTGAATTTCATCTGGGGATTCCATCTAGGGAAGGGGTGAATAAGGAGTAAGAAGTTTACAAGCCTGGCATACAGAGAGGTCACTCAACCAGAGTTTAAAGGGTTTTCCATTTTGGCCAAGACTCTATTTGTACTGCAAGCACAAATAAAAGTACACAATCAGAACTGGTTCTGTATTGACAATTCTGATACTCAGATCAGGATGCAACAGGCAGGTAATACATGAGCTCAGGACTCCTGAGCATTAGAATGTATGTCTGTGAGGACTGCTTCACTATGCAAAATTTAAGATGGCTGTGGTTTTTGTTCATTGGAAAAGGACTGCCTTAAATGAAATTCTATGTCTCCTAGCTCTGTCATAAACATCCCCTTGCCCTCCTGCTTTGTACATTACAAAATGCTTCTGTTTAGGAAAGATCTGTCCAGTCACAAGAGTAGGGGAAGAGGGCAGGGTTGGAGGAACCCGGTTATTAGCTCAGAACAGCCTGTGAAGGAATGGCTGGACTACTTCACCCTGGCACAGAGGATGAATGAAGCAACGTCTGATAACTACACAACTGGCGTCTCTGCGCTGTCACTTTAAAAAGCACAGTGTTCAGATATCCAGAATAAAACTGAGAATCCTAGGTTCACAGTTAATTTCCCTATCAAGCCCTCTCTTCCCCTGTAGATGCCATGTACTACACTTTCAGTATCAGACTGCTAAATTATTCCCTTTTCAGCTTCTAGCAGACAGAGAAGAAACCATTGAAGGCATTAACAATTCTGCACTCTTAGGTGACATTAAACCCAATACAGACTTTGGCAGGTGAAATGCAGGCCTTGCCCTTAGACATGCAGATGGTTCGATGGTGCACTTCTGTTGGGCATTCATTCTATTAGGAACTAATTTAGGAACTAATCAGAGTAAGGTCTAACAGTCTTAGCCACACTAATCTCAGCAGAAACCTTCCCCTCCTTTTCAGTCAGCTTCCATTGCATTTTCCCATGAACTACCTAGATATACCCAAAGACTCAGACCTTAAAAAATCCAGCTCCCATCCTCCATACTTCTAAGTCCCAAGCAAAGGCTACATCTTTTAACAACTCTTCTCTCCCTGCTTCAGCTATAACCTTTAAGTAAACTGCCAAATCTACGAATCTTGACTGCACCAAAGTGCCAACCTCACAATTTCAATCACCTGCTGGTCTTCTCCACACCAAGTCCAACCAGGATGAGAATTAAAGGCAACACACCTCCTTCCAAGCCCGGGTGTGCTCCTCCCTCCACTTTCCTCCTATGGTACTGGGATCACTATCCCTCTGTCACCCAAGCTTTCAGGCTTCCCATCTGTCACCAACTCCTACCAATGGTCCCCTGAGGCTGTCTTTCCCAGCTGCCTCTTGTGTCATGCCACTCCAATCTTTCTCTTGCCTACACTACTAATGCACAACAGCTCTTTAATTGCTCTTCCCTTCCTCCAACCTACCCGAACATATGCTGCCAGTCTGTGTCACTTCCTTGCTCAAAACCCTTTAATTGCCCTGGCCAGTGTGGCTCAGTTGGTTGAGCACTGTCCCATGCACCAAAAGGTTGCCAGTTCAATGGTCGGTCAGGGCACATGCCCAGGATGCGGGCTTAATCCCCAGTAGGGTGTCTGCAGGAGGTAGCTGATCAATGTTTTGCTTTCACATTGATGTTTTTCTCTTTCTCTCCCTCTCCCTTCCTCTCTGTAAAAATCAATAAAAAAGTCTTAAAAAAAATACAAAAATCTTCAATAGCTTCTCAATGCCTAAGGAAATATTCGGCTTTATAGTCTACCTCATTCCCTCCATGCACCCAACGTTTTTGCTCTACAGAACTATGCACTGTCTCTAAAAAAGACTACTTTCTCATCTGTACGTCTAGAATGATTTTGGCTTTTTAAGATCCAGTTCAAATGCCAACATCTTGTGCGAAATGTTATCTACTCAATTCCTGCAGTCAGAATATATCGTGGTCTGTGTATTTTAGCTGGCATCACATTATGAATCAGTTATGCATGCATATATATTTGTCGTTCCGACTATAAATACCTTGAGGGACAGGAGCCAGAACCTACCCATATTTGCAACTCCAGCAGAATCTGATAGAGTGCCTTGCACTTAGTAGGCAGTCAATAAGGCTGCATTTAACCAACCAACTCCCAGTATTTCTTTTCATCAAGATCCATATGAAAAGATAAACCTGAAATGATAAAACCTAAAACTACTTCCAGTCACCTACCCCATCACAATCATATTCTCCTTGATTTCGTCTTCTAAGCGACTCAAGGTTAAAATCACTCTTCTCACTGGGGCAGGGGGGACATATCTGACTAAAATGACCTCTTTCACTTACAATCATGTGAAGTGGGTATTACTACTCCCATTCTCTAGATGAGGAAGCCGATTGGAAAGTCTGATGACTTAGGTCAAATTTAGGAGCTGCCAGGAAAAGCCCTGGGTTTAGAATCTCTTGCCCATCCCACCCCATCCCACTACCTGTACAGTGCCAGGGGTCCTCAAACTTTTTAAACAGGGGGCCAGTTCACTGTCCCTCAGACGGTTGGAGGGCCGGACTATAGTTAAAAAAAAACCACTATGAACAAATTCCTATGTGCACTGCAGGCCCGGGACGAGTCTGCTGCTAAGCAAGACAGGCAGCGGCACCCGGCGGGCCAGATAAATGTCCTCGGCGGGCTGCATGTGGCCCGCGGGCCGTAGTTTGAGGACCCCTCTATTCCATTTCCTCATGGTTCCTATGACTCCCCACCACTCAATTCCACCTTGGAGTTTAGTGTTGATCAGATTAAAACTCTCCCATCTTCTCTAACCTGATCTGATCAACCCTTTCCATGTCAGGCAAGAAAACACAGGCCATTTGTTTTCATCATCTTTCTGCTTTATAACCAGGCTTTCTTCTCTCCTCTTGCCCAAATCACTCTCAACTTAGTTGAAAGTCCACTTCTAGAAATTCTACCCCAAATAATACCATGACTATCTTGAGGGCAAATATGAAGCACAAACATTATAAGAAAAAAAACAACATTGTAAGAAAACTAAAACATTTAACATACTGCCCTCTGCACATCAAGATTTTCCATGACTCAGCATTAATAGGACTGAGCTAAGTCTTCCAGGAGAGGGTACAGAAAAGACACTGACCCATCTATATTCTATCTTCCCTCCTTGGCAGGTATCATACCAAAGTTCTTTTACACAGAAAAAGGAACTAATCGTAAACTAGTTATTAAGGGCTTCTCAGGCCCACCAAATGCACAGGAATATGGACTATTAGATACCCAGTTTTAATAATCTTTATGAAGATTATCTAGTACAGTGCAAAAATGGCTGATAAAAAGAAAACAGATACAAAATTTTATGTACATGCTATTAACACAACTATAAAATATGAATGTGTATTGCCAAAGACTGAAAGGTAATGTAAAAAAAACTTTAAGGTGTTATAAGCTGGAGAACATGAAAAAATGTTTAAAAGTCTTTAATATTATATTATCTGTCTGATTATCTATTGCTACATAACAAAGCAGCCCACACCTCAGTGGCTGAAAACACTACCATTATCCATTTTGCTCAGGAATCTGCAAATTGCAGAGTCTGGCATCAGCTGGGTGGCTCAAAGGCTGAGGGCTGGGCCCCTCCAAAGACTTGCTTATTTCTGCATGTGGCATTGATGCTGATTGTCAGAGCCCCACTGGGGCTGTGAGCTGTAACAACTACGCATGGCCTGCGCTTCCTCACAATAATGGCATCTGGGTTCCAGGGGCAAGCATCCCAGGAGCCAGAGAGCAGTTACAATGACTTTTCTAACCTAAACTCGACTCACATGCCACACAGCATCACATACACCACTTTCTTTTTGTGAGAAACAATTCATAAGGCAGATTCCCATTCTAGAGGAAATCAACCAGACTCCATCTTTTGATGGCAGATTCTAGAATCACTTGGGGAGCTTTAAAAATGCCCACCCAGACCAATTAAATCAGAATCTCTGGGGAGATTACAGTGCTCCCAAATAAGTACTTTTAAAATGCTTTCTCAGGTGATTCAGATGTATGTTGGGTGAGAGAGACCCACAGAATTAAGATGGTCTTTGAGATTTCTTCCAGCTGCAAAGTTATATATATCAAGTTATATGTAGGAAGGTTGATATATATATAACTTTACAGCTGGAAGAAAGCTCGGAAGAGGTTAAAGATCTCTCCTTTATTAAAAAACACCCACAGTATAGGTGTATTTTAGATGTATACATGGATATACAGATGTATGCTTTCCATGATCTAAAACCAGTTTGGCCAAATCCAACTTATATCTAATACTACTGCTATAGCATTAAGTTCTTACTGTCCATTAAGATCGACTCAAAGCAGTAACCTTTATTAAAGGGAGAGCCACCCTATGCTCTTGCTAATACATATCAGTTCTTCCTAGCCTACCCCTTACTCTAGCTTGTCACCAAATATTGATTACCAATGATGCTCAACAGGAGCCATAGGGCCCACTGAATGCCTGATACCACCTCTTGGAAATAAGAGGTGAAAATATAGTTCTTGAAATTCTAAATCTTGAGGTCAAAAATGTGTACATACATACACACATTATTTCCTATTATCATTTCTAAATCACTGTGCCCCAAACCAGTGATTTTCAAGATGTGGTCAGCAGAGTATCTGATGGCATAAAATTACCTGTCCTATGGATTAACCCAACGATATATACTTAATGAAATTTCCTTTGTTAATTATAATCTACCCTAAATGTCACAATAATGTACATTTAAAAATATAGCCACAGTAAGAAGGATTCACCTGGCTATGAACTTTAAAGTATTAATTTTGGGAAATATTTTCAAAATGAAGTAGGGAATATACATGGGTTCTAGGCCTTTGTCCCACCCAAGTAATCCAAGTTAAAAAAATGTTAGCTACTACAAAAGATAGGCTGATAATTCCTATTTCTATGTTTTAAAAAATAAGGATTTCCATAGAGCTATGAATTAGTCACCTGCTTATAAACTTGAATAAAAGCTAATCATCTGTTGTCTTCTCAAAGTTTTTGAGCTGTTCTACTGATTCTATACTGATGTATGGTTTTTCCACAGTGGCAAAACGGCATGGGTAAAGTTATATGTTCCACATGAACCCTGGGCTCTACTGAAGATTTTCTTGGATTGAAATTTAAGAAAATGAGATTTCCTGGCTTATTAAAATAAACACTATATATTAGTAACTAGTCCAAAGACTGAGTAGATTACCACTTCTCAAACTTTAACGTGCATATGAAGCACCTGGATCTCACTGAAATGCAAAATATAATGCAGTAGGTCTGGAGTGGGCCTGAGCCCTCCATTTCTAACCAGCTCTTAGGTGATACTCATGCTGCTGGTCTCCATACCTCTTCCTGAGTAGCAGGAACTTAATAACCCAGGAGACCGTAAGTTGTGCTCAAAAATCGTATTACTGAAAACAGGTTTCAAACAAGTGCATATATACATAGCAGCACTATTGACGACAGCCAGGTGGAAACAGTTCACCAACAGATAAGCAAATTGTGGTATAGACACAATAAATTATTATTCAGCCCTTAAAAAAAGTACTGAAACATGTTACAATGTGGATGAATCTCAAAAACTTTATGCTAAATAAATGAAGTCTACCAGGCACAAAAGAGCAGATTTTATATGATTCTATTTACATGAAATATCCAGAATAGATAAGTCTAGAGACAGAACAGGCTCCTTCCTGCTTTCCAGGAGCTGGGAGAAGAAAAAACAGGGGCAACTGCTTAATAAATATGATGTTTCCTTTTGGAGTGATGAAAATGTTGTGGAACTAGGTAGAGTTGGTGGTTTTATAACACTGTGAATACAGTAAATGCCACTAAATTGTTCACCTTAAAATGGTTAATTTTATGTCAATTTCACTTCAATTTTTAAAAATATAAAAAATCATACTCTTATAGAAATATTAAATATCAAAAGATAACACATAATATTCAACGATATACATAAAAAATTTCCCACTGTAATATAACATTTCATAGAGTTCACCATCTGAGTCTCTATTTCTTTATTGATAAAATGTAGGTACCCTGTCCACTGCAAAATTAAAAGGCAGAAAAGAAAAATGAATGAAATTATTCTGTAAGCCATTATTAGATACTATATGAAAAAATAATACTGTATTGTTTTTACTATTATGAGTGCATTTCTCAAATTACACATGATCTCAGTTGTGGAAAATACATGAAGATTTGGTAATGAATGAAAACAGGTGTTGCTAATAAATTACCAAATCTTTGGATAGATATTAAAAATCTTGGGCCCTGCCCTCGTAGCTCAGTTAGAGCGTTGCTTCAATACACCAAGGATGCACGTTCAATCCCGTCAGAACACACACAAGAATCAACCAATGAATGCATAAATAAGTGGAACAACAAATTGATGTTTCTCTCTCTCTAAAAATCAATAAATACATTTAAAAAATAAAAGTCTTGGGGCACAGAAGAGCTTCAAGGAAATACATTTCTCACCCATTTCTTTTTTCATTATGACCAGTTTGGTTCAGCAGTATAATTAATTAGGTTCTGACATACGTTAAGGAATTTATTATCCACCTTCTCTATCTTTAAGAAAATAAAACAATTCATCAAATGCCCCTTTTCATTAATGATTTTGGTGTGAAATGCAAGAACCTATTTAAAATAAAAGTTTGAAGGAAAGAAAATACTCTCCCATACTTATCAGTGAGGGAATATTTCAGCAGCAGCTTTGTCTCTCAGTATCTGTTACATAGGAAATGGGACCTGGCAGCAAATTTTTTCTTCAATTTTAAGCTATTCTCTTTGAAATAAACATGGAACATTCAGACTTAGTTAGGTTCCTTTGCTGAGATGAATCGAACATATAAGTACCTTCCCTCAAAAGAAAAAATGCTAAAGCCTTTCACAAGTACACATTTAGTTATTTTTTTCACTCAAAATGCTACTTCCCATTCTTCCAACTTTCTCAGATCCAGTAGGGATAACTATCAACCTGAAAAGAACAACTCTTTTCCTCCTCTGTGAAGCAACCATTTGTAAACAGCATAACTCACCGCAAAAATTTTTAACAAAGTTTTCATGTAGAGTTTTCGAATACCAAAGGAGACTCCAAAAATAGCGGGGACTATGATGAAAACAAGGAGGAGGGTGAAGAGGACAGTCAGGGAGATGCCCAGAAGGTTGACAATCAGGCTATCAAAAGGCAGCAACAGGAACATGGTGGAGGGTCCAGGCAAGGCCATGCCCTCCTTCCCAACAAAGCACAGCCTTCAGATGGTCCTCTCAGACAGCACCAGCTGGGGAAAGAGAGCAAGTTCCCAACAGAAAATAAACTCCATTCCAAAGTTCACATCATAGAGAGCATGGGAGGAGAATGATAGTAAAAAGGGCCACAGGAGGCAGCCCCAAAACACCCGATCTCCCCGGAACAGACGGGCTTTGGAGGTGAATGAGGCAGGATCAATCTTCAGTGTGAGCATTTGAGTCCAGGCTGACTTTCTGTGATGGTGAGCAGCAAGGGAGGGATCTCTGCTCTGCTACCCTTATACTGCTTCCAGAGTTTTACTTTTTTCCTGCCCAAGCGCATTTAGCAGATAAATCTGTCCTGAAGATCTGTCATTGCCAGAAGTACCAAGAAGAGTTCAACGTGGTGCCAGAAATATCCTGATAACTCCTGTGGAGGGAGGTGACTGCTGGCACTTCACACAGAAGGCTACTGAACTTGAATATGTAGAAATCAAATAACTGTTTTACTTAAAATTCCTTCATAAGCTGAAAATTGGTTCATTGTAGAGAGTTCATATCTGGCCCCATTCTTCGAGGCTCCTGGTGCACGCTGCTTCCAGGACCCTCCTACCTGGACAGCTACAGTCTTTGCCAGCAGGACACAGATGCTGGCACAGAATGTCTCATGCTGCCTGTGGAAAGTGTAATTCCAGACGCTCCTGGCATTGGTTTCCTCTGGATATTCTTCTCCCTAAGGCCCCCTTTTCTCAGCGGTGACCTGGGTTCTTGGCAAGAAGTTGCTTACATGCTGCCAAAGCTGGGGGGTGGAAACAGAAACACCGTCAGTCACACAAATCCAGAGGACAAACGTCAATATGCTTTGGGGATGGGAGTCTGTTCAAGGATTAGCCTAGAGTCAGTGCCAGCTTCTCAAGTCATCAAGGTCAAAGGGAATGAGCAGAGCAACAGGTGGCAGACACAAATGTGGGAGAAAAATACACACTGGAGTTGAAAACTGTATGTCTCATACAGTTTTCAACTCCAATGATATAATCTGTGCCCACTCAAACTTTCTAAATACAAAACCTATGGATATAAGGCACATCTGAAAAGATAGAGAGGGTATACTGTGAAAAGTAAATGTCCCTCCTACCTATCCCCCAGCTACCCAGAGTTCTTACCTAGGTACAACCATATTATCAGCTTCGTATTCTTCCCACTATTCTATGCTTATACAAGTAAATCATAACTGATCTTTTCTATGTGCCCCCAGTGTGGCAACCATCATGATGGCATACTATGAACACTGCTCTTCACCTTGCTTTTTGTTTTGCTTTGTTTTTAGCTCAATATATCATGCAAGAGTGTTCAATCAGCACATATATAGCTCCCTCACTTTTTAGAGGTTTACTGTTTTAACTGTAAGAATAGTTAACTGGTTTTCTGCAGTTGGACACCAATGTTTCTACTTTTGTGCTGTTATACATAATGTAATGGATAACCATGTTGCTTACATGACTTAGCACACAAAATGAACAAGCAAATATATTTTCATGATAAATTCCTAGAAAGGGAACTTCAGGGGGAAAGAAAATATAGTTTTAATTTCATATGATATTGTCACATTTTCTATGAGATTAAACTCCTCCAGCCTGACAACTGTGGCACCCACCAAACAGCTGTGAGCCCCAGAACACGGGTACCAAATTGGTGCAAACACGCGGATTCACTCCACCATGGAAAGGTCAGATTTCGCCTGGGATAAGGAGAGAGAGAACTACATAACCAGACATCCGGAGAAGAGAGACCATGGGGAGACAAAGAAACAGCCCGCATATGAAAGAAAACCAGGCATCACCAGAAAAGGAAGTAAACGAAATGGAGGCAAGCAACCTTCCAGAGAAAGAATTCAGAGAAATGGTCATAAGGTGGCTGAAAAGAATGAAAGACAAATTTGACAATATGTGTAAGAACCAAGAGGAAATGAAGAAGAACCAAGAAAAAATGAAAAATGACATTGCGGATGTAAAGAACTCAATAGAAAGCATCAAGAGTAGACTAGAAGAAGCAGAGGACCGCATCAGTGAGCTAGAAGACAAAATGGAAAAAAATACCCAAGTAGAGCAGCTTCTAGAAAAAAAAATAAAAAGCAGGAGGAGAGCCTAAGGGAACTTTGGGACGACACGAAACAAAGTAACATCTGCATAATAGGGGTTCCAGAAGGAAAGGAAACTGAGCAAGGAATAGAAAACCTGTTTGAAGAAATAATGACAGAAAACTTCCCTGATATAGGGAAAAAACCCACACAAATCCAAGAAGCTCACAGAGTCCCAAGCAAAATGAACCCCAAAAGACCGACGCCAAGCACATTATAATTAAATTGGCAAACACCAACGACAAAGTAAGAATCTTAAAAGCGGCAAGAAAGAGACAGAAAGTTACATACAAAGGAACCCCCATCAGACTAGCAACTGATTTCTCAACAGAAACTCATTAGGCCAGAAGGGAATGGAACGAAATATACAAAGTCATGCAAAGGAAGGGTCTGAATCCAAGAGTACTGTACCCAGCAAGGCTATCAATCAAAATTGAAGGTGAAATCAGGAGCTTCACAGACAAAAAAGGACTAAGGGAATGTATTACCACCAAACCAGCAATGCAAGAAATGCTAAAGAGTCTGCTGTAAAAAAAAGAAATATGAAGTGAAGAAGGAACACAGGGGTAAAGAATAAAAATGGCGACAAATAAGTAGCTATCAATAATAACTTTAAATGTAAATGGATTAAATGCCCCAATCAAAAGACATAGGGTAACGGATTGGATAAGAAAACAAGACCCATATATCTGCTGTCTACAAGAAACCCACCTCAGAAAAAAAGATGCACACAGACTGAGGGTGAAGGGATGGAAAAAGGTTTTCCAGGCGAATGAAAATGAAAAAAAAGCTGGGGTAGCAATACTTATATCTGACAAATTATATCTCAAAGTGAAGGACATAACAAGAGATAAGGAAGGCCACTTCATAATACTAAAGGGAGCAATCCAACAAGAAGAAATAACTCTGGTAAACATATACAGACCCAATACAGGAGCACCCAAATACATAAAAAAACTCCTGGAGAATATCAAGGGAGAGATTGACAGCAATACAATCATAGTAGGAGACTTTAATACCCCTCTATCACCATTGGACAAATCCTCTAAACAAAAAATCAGCAAAGAAACATCAATCCTAAATGACTCACTAGACCAGATGGAATTGACATCTTCAGAACATTTCACCCCAAAGCCACAGAATATACATTCTTCTCAAGTGCACATGGGTCATTTTCAAAGATAGACCATATGTTGGGACATAGGCAAAGTCTCTTCAAATTCAAAAAGATAGAAATCATAGCAAGCATCTTCTCAGACCACAGTGGCATAAAACTGGAAATCAACTACAATAAAAACAATCCAAAGAAATCAAACACATGGAGACTAAACAGCATGCTATTAAACAATGACTGGGTTACCAGAGAGATCAAGGAAGAAATAAAAAAACATCATGGTAACAAATGACAATGAAAACACTACAATACAAAATATATGGGACACAGTGAAAGCAGTCTTGAGAGGGAAGTTCATAGCTCTACAAGCCTACTGCAAAAAACAAGAAACAATGGTAATAAATTACCTAACCCTACAACTCAAAGAGTTAAAAAAAAGAGCAACTTGAAAAGCCCAGTGTAAGCAGAACAGAGGAAATAATAAAGATCAGAGCAGGGATAAATGACATAGAGACCAAAGAAACAATACAAAAGATCAACAAAACCAAGAGCTGGTTCTTTGAAAGGATAAACAAGATTGATGAACCTCTAGCCAGGCTCACCAAGAAGCAAAGAGAGAGGACCCAAATAAAATCAGAAATGGAAGAGGTAAAATAACAACAGATCCCGCCGAAATACAAAGGATTGTTAAAAAATACTACGAACAACTCTATTACAACAAACTGGACAACCTGGAGGAAATGGACATATTCCTAGAAAAATATAACCTTCCAAAACTCAATCAGGAAGAATCTAAACAGCTCAATATGCCAGTAACTATGGAAGAAATTGAAGCAGCCATCAAAAAGCTTCCGGCAAACAAAAGCCCGGGGCCAGATGGCTTCACAGGGGAGTTTACCAAACATTCAAGGAAGAACTAAAACCTATCCTCCTCAGACTATTCCAAAAAATTCAAGAGGAAGGAACACGTCCAAGCTCCTTCTATGAAGCCAGCATCACCCTAATACCAAAACCAGATAAAGACAACACAATGAAAGAGAATTACAGGCCAATATCCCTCATGAACGTAGATGCCAAAATCCTCAACAAAATTCTAGTAAATCGGATCCAGCAGTACATCAGAAAGATTATACACCATGACCAAGTAGGATTTATCCCAGGAATGCAAGGATGGTACAATATCCGCAAATCAATAAATGTGATACATCACATAAACAAATTGAGAGATAAAAATCACATAGTCATATCAATTGATGCAGAAAAAGCATTTGACAAAACCTAACACCCTTTCTTGATAAAAACTCTCAACAAGGTGGGAATAGAAGGATCATACCTCAACATAATAAAAGCTATATATGATAAACCCACAGCTAACATCATACTCAATGGGCAAAAACTAAAACCATTTCCCCTAAGAACAGGAACAAGACATGGATGCCCACTCTCACCACTCCTGTTCGACATAGTACTGGAAGTATTAGCCATTACAATTAGACAAGAAGAAGAAATAAAAGGCATCCAAATTGGAAAAGAAGAAGTAAAGCTGTCCTTATTTGCAGATGACATGATATTGTACATAAAAAACCCGAAAGACTCCACCAAAAAACTATTAGACTTAATAAATGAATTTGGCAATGTAGCAGGATACAAAATTAACGCCAAGAAATGTATGGCATTTCTAAACACCAATAGTGAACTTACAGAAAGAGAGACTAAAAAAGCAATCCCATTTACCATCACACCAAAAAAATGAAGATACCTAGGAATAAACTTAACCAAGGAGGTAAAAGACCTATATGCGGAAAACTACAGGACACTGAAAAAAGAGATAGAGGAAGACATAAACAGATGGAAGAACATACCGTGTTCATGGATTGGTAGAATCAACATCATTAAAATGTCCATACTACCCAAAGCAATCTATAGATTCAATACACTCCCCATTAAAATACCAATGGCATATTTCACGGACCTAGAAAGAACTCTCCAAAAATTCATCTGGAATTAAAAAAGACCTCAAATAGCCACAGCAATCCTGAGAAAGAGAACAAAGTAGGTGGGATCTCAATACCAGATTTCAAGCTGTATTACAAAGCCACTGTTCTCGCCGAAACTGGTTTGGCACAGTGGATAGAGCATCGGCCTGCGGACTGAAGGGTCCCGGGTTCGATTCTGGTCAAGGGCATGTACCTTGGTTGCGGGCACATCCCCATTGGGAGGTGTGCAGGAGGCAGCTGATCGATGTTTCTCTCTCATCGATGTTTCTAGCTCTCTATCCCTCTCCCTTCCTCTCTGTAAAAAAATCAATAAAATATATTAAAAAAAAAAACAAAAAACCAAAAAACAAAGCCACTGTTCTCAAAACAGCCTGGTACTGGCACAAGAACAGACATATAGACCAATGGAATAGAATAGAGAATCCAGATATCGATCCAAACCACTATGCGCAATTAATATTTGACAAAGGAGGCATGAACATACAATGGAGTCAAGACAGTCTCTTCAATAAATGGTGTTGGGAAAACTGGACAGATACATGCAAAAAAATGAAACTAGATCACCAACTTACACCATACACAAAAGTAAACTCAAAATGGATACAGGACTTAAACATAAGACGGGAAACCATAAAAACACTAGAGGAATCCACAGGCAGCAAAATCTCAGACATATGCCGAAAGAACTTCTTCACTGATACTGCCCGTAGGGCAATGGAAGCCAAAGAGAAAATAAACAAAGGGGACTACATCAAAATAAAAAGCTTTTGCACAGCAAAAGAAACCATCAACGAAACAACAAGAAAGCCCACTGTATAGGAGAACATATTTGCAAATGTTATCACTGATAAAGGTTTAATCTCCAACATCTACAGGCAGCTTATACAACTTAATAAAAGGAAGATAAATGATCCAATAAAAAAATGGGCAACGGACCTAAATAGACACTTTTTGAAAGAAGACAGAAGGAAGGCCAAGAGACACATGGAAACATGCTCAAAGTCACTAATTATCCGAGAGATGCAAATCAAAACAACAATGCGATACCATCTCACACCTGTCAGAATGGCTATCATCAACAAATCAACAAACGACAAGTGTTGGCGAGGATGCGGAGAAAAAGGAACCCTTGTGCACTGCTGGTGGGAATGCAGACTGGTGCAGCCACTGTGGAGAACAGTATGGAGTTTCCTCAAAAAACTGAAAATGGAACTCCCATTTGACCCAGTAATCCCACTCCTAGGAATATATCCCAAGAAACTAGAAACACCAGTCAGAAAGGATATATGCACCCCTATGTTCATAGCAGCACAATTTACAATAGCTTAGATTTGGAAACAGCCTAGGTGCCCGTCAGTAGATGACTGGATCAGAAAACTATGGTACATCTACACAATGGAATGCTATGTTGCCATAAAAAAGAAGGAATTCTTACCATTTGTAGCAACCTGGATGGAATTGGAGAACATTATGCTAAGTGAAATAAGCCAGGCAATGAAAGAAAAATACCACATGATCTCACTCATTTGTGGATAATAAAAAACATTATAAACTGATGAACAAAATGATAGATACAGAGGCAGTAAAGCATCAAACAGAATGTCAAATTACAGCGGGAAGGTTAGGGAGAGGTGGGGGAAATAAGAGATCAACCGAAGGACTTACATGCATGCATATAAGAGTAACCAACGGATGCAAAACATTGGGGGGTGAGGGCATGTATGGAAGTGGAGTGGGGGGCAATGGTAAGATATGCACACATATAATACCTTAATAAATAAATAAATAAATAGATAGATAGATAGATAGATAGATAGATAAATAAAAATAAACTCCTCCAGCCTATCTCCCCATACTGGCCATTCTTTTTTTAAGACTATTTTTAGAGCAGCTTTGAGTTCACAACAAAATTAAGAGGGAGGTACAGAGATTTCTCTTATATCCATTGCCTCCCACATATGTAACAGCCTCCCCCATTATCAACATCCACCACACAGGTGCATTTGTTACAAATGATGAACCAACATTAATATATCATAATCACCAAGTCCATAATTTACATTACAACTCACTCTTGTTGTACATCCTATCGGTTTGGACAAATGTATGATGACATGTATTCATCATTACAGTATCATACAGAATATTTTCACTGCCCTAAAAATCCTGTGCTCTGATTATTCATTCTTCCCTTCCCCAACCCCTGGCAATCAATAATCTTTTTACTGTCTCCATAAGTTTTGCCTTCTCCAAATATAGTTGGAATCATATTGTACATAGCCTTGTTAAATTGGCTTCTTTCACTTAATATAGCCACTCCTTTTTAGAATTCCACTATTTCAAATATCTTACAAAAGTATTCCAGTTTGAGAGGAGGGAATAATGGCGGCGGAATAGACAGACGTGTTCCGAGCCTTGTCCCGGAGCAGAAAGAAAGAACAGCTGAGGGTCGCACAAGGAGTGTTTGTTGGCTGGTTGGGAGACAGCTGAATTCCAGAAGGAGGTGGGGGACTGCTAAACGGGGTTCCCCTGACCTGGCAGCACCAACTGCGGCTGGGTCCCCTCCCGGATCTGCGGGCTTGGACGCGGAGTCTGCACCATCTTGATCCGGAAAGTGGAGCTTATCGGAAGCCTGAGAATCCACAACTGCGGCACCCAAGGAACGACTGCGAGCCCCAGAACAACGCTCCCCAATTGGCGCAAACACACGGGTTCAGAGGAGCTCTACACTGCACCACGGAAAGGAGCTACGGAGAGCTCAGAGACTGCACCAAGCACGTGATGAGAAGGCTAAACTGCTACTGGCCAAACGCCGCGGTGAACAAGTTCTTCATCACCGTCCACCAGCACTACTTCAGAAGCTGCCCTGTCTCTGGCCGGGCCATGCAGGACCCACCCATTAGCATCCTCTGCCCCTTCATTGTGGTGCCCATCCTGATGACCCTGCTCATGACTGGGCTGGTGGTCTGGAAAAGCAAGCGCACTGAGGGCATTGTGTAGGCCGCGGCCTGGGAACTGCCCCACGCTGAGGCTGAGGGCAGTCAGGGAGGCTGGGAAGCTCTGGGCCTGGCCTGGGAATGGCTTCCTGGCCCTGTCGGCAGAGAAGGCCCCAAGTCCCCTCGTCCTACCTGAGATTGGCTAACAGGATTTCGGAGCGGCGGTGGTGCAAGCATTAACCTGGAAGCCCCCAGCTGGAGGTGAAGGCCACCCTAGGAAGGGGGCTGGTGCTAGGAGGGAGCAGAACATAATGGTCATTATTTCTGGGGAGTCTCCGATGTGTTTGCTCTCACCTCTAGCCAGACTGTGGATGAGAAGTTTGTGATTAAAAGGATGTCCTTGAAAAAAAAAAAAAAAAAAAAAAGTATTCCCGTTTTATATTACTCATCCCTAACCACAATGTGAATCTTGAACTTGGGAGCATCTTATAAGGCCCTCTACAAACATTTTGGCTTCACACCAATTACCTTCAGGCCCTATTTCAATATATTAAGAAGTTCAAGAATGAATGAACAGATAACTGAAATTACCTTAAATTTTGTCCAGTGCTTTATAAAACTCAGCTTTCACATGTGATGTTACAACCTGTCAACACATATTTCCATTTTACCAATTAGGAAACCAAGCAAGGTAGACACAGATCCAATTCTTCTGACTCCTAACCCATTACTGCTCCCATTATATTCCCACACATCAAGTGATTAAAAGACATGATAGTTCAGTGGCACCAAGTCACAAATACTAGTTATCCTGCATTTGATCCTCAATATCTTCCACTTTCATATTACCATTATTACTGCTAACACTTGTCAAATACTAACGACAGGACAATGAGCTAATATAATAAGCATACTATATATACTATGCTCACTTAATTCTCACAACCCTGTGGTGGAGTTATCATCGTCACTGCTATTTACAGGTGAGGAAACTGAGGCTTAGAGGATAAAGTAAGTTACTCAGGGTCAAATAGCTAGTAAGTGGTAGAGTAGAAATTTGGACACGTATATCTGTCTTAGAGCCCCTGCTCTTTAACCACTATGCTCTCCTATCTCCCAGACTACCCTGAAATAAATGAACACTTCCTTCATGCCAGTCCTGCTCTACAGAACTTCTGGTGATCAGAGAAAAACCACAAGGCAAATCTGGACTCATGTATCAGAATTTGGTGTTCTTCTCAGAATCCAAAGAACAAACCTGCTCTTTCAAAAACTAGCCAAACCGATTATACATGCCAGATTTCTAACTACATCCCAACAGAGGTTCAGGAAATTAGATGTATTTCTGAGACTCAATCAACTTAATATGCTGAGACACTGTATTCCTTAAAGCTGTCTATTCCAGCCTAATTCTAGGGTCCCACCTCCATTCCGTTCTTCCATACCACTCACCCTTGCCCAGCACTCCCATGGGAAAGAGGCAGCAAGATCCCTGTCCCATTGGACAGCTGCTGTCACTCTGGCCAAGGTTACTTTGAGTTCCATGTACCCAAGGTGACTGAAAGTAGGGTCACTTTGACTTTCCCATGCCAGAGTTTCTTTGAATTACAATCAACTGAGAATTTCAAAGATTATGCTGGGTTCATGTCCCCAAAACTTTAAACACTTTTAAGCAATCAACTAATTTCTTCACCTATTTCAGGGGTTGGCAAATCATCATATGATTATGGGCCAAATCTGGCTCTGGCCTGTTTTTATAAAACTTATGACCTAGGAATTGTTTTTATATCTTTAAAGACTTGTAAAAACAAAAAAATAATATGTGACAGAGACCAGGGCCTGAAAAGCCTAAAATATTTACTATCTGATCCTTTACAAAAGAGTTTGCTGACCCATGATCCAGCTGCTCTTCCTCCTGAGAGGTAGTGAACTTCCCCTTACTGTCCCACCCAACCTGAGTTCTTGTTTACCTACCAGTGCCAGACTCCAGAACAGAGAACAGCCAAACTAGCCAAACAAGTTATCTGGCCAACAATATACAATCCTCTTATAAATTCTTAGAAGTAGAGAAAAAGCAAGCAAGCTACAGTTATCAAACAGGGTTCCAAGCCTCTTGCTTGATGAGCAAAGCAGTCATTAAAGGCAGAGGTAACTGTGCCATAAGGCCCCCTGAACACAGACTTTGATCTCTGGAAATATCAGAAAATTGCTCACATCAGAAACCCAATCACATTACAATTTCTAGGTAACTGCTCACTTAGGAGAGGATATCACTATGTCTCAAGTAAATACAACCATGACTCCTTAAGCATGAGGCAGGGGAAGCCATGAACTCTAAGGAATATTTACTCGTTCTCTTAACTTCCACAGCTTTCAGCCAAAATCACTGAGTCATTGGACCAGTTTCCCTAACAGCCCAAAAGGTCCAGAGAAAAACAGAAGAACCAATTGGTTCTGACTTTTTTCAAAGGAAAGATGGCTTCATTCTAGGAATGTGACAGAGCCCATTGCTAAACTAACTAAACTTTTCAACACTCTGAATAGCAAATCTGGGCTTTTAGGCCCACAATTTCCAGTGTACCTCAGTTCTCAGACTGATTCAGTTCATGCATTTAACACTCATTGTTAGGTGTTAGATACTTGGTGAACAAATATGCCTAGAGAAAAGTATTAACCAAATAAGCATACACAAAGTCATAATTTCATACAATGATGATTAACAAGGAAGAGTCCTGGAAGAGAAAATAACAGAGGGAAGTTACAAACTTAAATTGGGGCATTTAAACCAATTCTGACCAAATCACAAGGCCAGTACTATTGCGATTCCTCACTGCAGAATCAAATGCTTTTCAGCTAGCTCTCTGTGACACATCCTACTTCAAGAGACCATGACCACCAGACCGTGTCCAGAGAGATGCCACATACCAACTCAAAAGGAAAAAGATATGGCATTTTATTACAAATAAATGCTCAGGTTACACAGCAATTATGCATTTTTAAAGCACAACGCCTATCTCAGTAAATGGTATGCACCAGTGGGGTCCCTCAGCCTGGCCTGCACCCTCTCGCAATCCTGGACATGGGGATGTAGTCTGAGTGAAGCGACAGGCAGCCAGGGAGGAGCCCACACCGCTCCTCATCGGGGCTGGCCGGCCCACTGCACCTGCCCCCCTCACCCCGCCCTGCTGCTCAGTAAGTTCGCTGAGTGGCGCCCCCCCCTCCCCCCCGCCGTGGGAGCACACTGACCACAAGGGGGCAGCTCCTGTGTTGAGCGTCTGCCTTCTGGTGGTCAGTGCGTGTCATGGCAACCGGTCCACTGGTCACTCAAGGCTTTTATATATAGAGATCATTATCAGAAGAAACCCAGAGTATTGTCTTCAGTTCTTGGTACCAAACTTTAAGAGGGCTAGATAGAGGGGAAGGCATTTCAAAGTATGTCACAAAACCCACAAGCCAAATACTACCACATGCCTAACAAGCACTAGTGCTCCATGAAAGGTCAGCTGTAAAGCACAGAAATGTGAGTTAAAACAACAGTAAGATGGCAAAAAAAATTTTACCACAGTATTGGTAAAAATGAGAAAATATCCTCAATTACTGCTGGTTAGAGTGTAAATTGGCACAACCTCTATGCAGAACAATTTAGCAATTGCCATCACAATTTTAAATGTACATAATCTTAGTTCCAGCATTTCTACTTCTAAAAATTTATCCTAAAGATAAATTAGAACAGTGGTTCTCAACAAGGGGCAATTCTTTAATCCCTTGTGGAACATTTGGTAATGTCTGCAGACATTTTTGGTTGTCACACTTGGGATGGGGGTGCTACTGGCATGCAGTGCATAGAGGGCAGGGATGTATTAAATGTACTATAATGTACAGGCCAACTCCTAAAACAAAGAATTATCCAGCCCCAATATCAACAGTGCTGAGGATGAGAAACCCTGTAGTAAAACATGCGCAAAATAATATATGTGCAAGGTTACTGACTGAAGGAAGCATTGTTTATAATACCAAAAGAAACATCAATGTCCACTAATAGAGGATACAATGGAATATTATTCATCTGTTTACTAGTAAAAAGACACACACACACACACACACACACACACACACACACACACACAGAAACAATCTCCCAGTTTGATACAGAACAATGTCCACAATAAATACCAATTGTAAGGGAGGGGAGAAAAGGAAAAATATATACAATTCATATGTACTCGCAAAGATACATGTCTGGAAAGATACACAGTGACTGGCTATAGCAGCTGCTTCTAGGGATGGAAAGCGTTTACTATTTATCTTTTCAGTATCTTTAAAATTATATTTGTCATTTTGAATAGGTAATAGTCTCATGGTTCAAAAATCAAAAGAAACACACTAGTGTTTGAATCCTGACTTGATCACTTAACCAGTAGTGTTAGTGACTTCAGGTAAATTATTATTATTATTATTGTTTGAAGTATTACAAATAGTAGTACACGTCTCCTTTTTTTTTCCCTATTGACCTCCCCCCGGCCTCCCCTACCCCCCAGTACATGCCTTTACCTGCGCCTCCCCCCCCAGTGTCTTGTATCCATTGGTTATGCTTATATGCATGCATACAAGTCCTTCGGTTGATCTCAGGTAAATTATTTAATTTCTTTAAGCTTCTATTAAACAATACCTACTAGAAGTAATGTTCAAGATTACAAGATAACAAAAATAAAGCACTTTCATAGTGCCTAGAGCAAGGCAAATGCTCAAAATATATTAACTATTATTACTATTCTAAACTCCTGTTACTAGGAAGGAGGATGGGGCATTTGAAGGTATTTCCCAAGAAGGCATGACATTACACTAATGAGAGATTCAGTTTCAACTACTACCTGCCTACGGTACATACAATCCCCTGATATGACTGGATCGTGCTGAGCCCATTCAGAAACTGCTATAGGGCCTGCCTGGCAGAGAGGCAAAACAGCCAGAGCCAGTATTGCCAAACCACGCTGAGGAGAAACAAGATCTGTAGAAATCAGAAAAAATGTTTCATGATTAAAGATGGCACCCAATATATATTTTCTTTTCTCCCCTCTCTTACAATTGGTATTTATTGTGGACATTGTTCTATATCAAACTGGGAGACTGTTTCTTAGTGTGTGTGCGTGTGTGCGTGTGTGTGTGCGTGTGTGCGTGTGTGTGAGTGCTCTAGCAAAGACTAAGACTATCATAGAAGTTTTGAGTCAATTTGTAAAAGAGCTGGTAAGGAGATCTGCTTTACGGGACCACAAAACCTGGCAGAAGCCATTTAGCATGAGCGAGCACTCAGATACAGAAAAAGCAGATTGGCTCTAGCCACCCAGAGACAAGAGAAATGCTATTACAATTGGCAGGTACAGGAGTGCACATTTTAGCTTAATATTAAGAATCTAGACGAAACCGGTTTGGCTCAGTGGATAGAGCGTCGGCCTGCGGACTCAAGGGTCCCGGGTTCGATTCCGGTCAAGGGCATGTACCTTGGTTGCGGGCACATCCCCAGTGGGGGGTGTGCAGGAGGCAGCTGATCGATGTTTCTCTCTCATCGCTGTTTCTAACTCTCTGTCCCTCTCCCTTCCTCTCTGTAAAAAATCAATAAAATATATTTAAAAAAAAAAAAGAATCTAACCCTCACATTACTGGTGGCACTGTGCAATGGTACAATTGGCAGGTACAGGTACAGGGGTGCTATTACAATTGGCAGGTACAGGTACAGGAGTGCACATTTTAGCTTAATATTAAGAATCTAACCCTCACATTGCTGTTGGCACTGTGCAATGGTACAAACACCTTGGGAAATAGTCTGGTAGTCCCTCAAATGGTTAAACATAGTTACCATATGACCCAGCAGTTCTTCTCCTAGGTATATAGTCAAGAGAACTAAAAACAACAACTATCCACATAAAATAATGTGCCAATGTTTATAGCAGTATTATTCAGAATGGCCCAACAGGCAGAAATTACCCAAATGTCCATCAACTGAATAAACAAAATGTGCTTTATCCACACAAGGTGTGGCTGAAAAAGGTTTTTATGGAAAGTTACCTCACAAGGTGATCTGATCAGAAATTCTTCACTGGTCATGTCATGGTGGGTAGTCCCAGGCATTTAAGTTTTTAATTTTTTTTTTTAAGATATATTTTTATTGATTTCAGAGTGAAAGGGAGAGGGAGAAAGAGAGAGAGAAACATCAACGATGAGAGAGAATTATTGATCAGCTGCCTCCTGCATGCCTCCTACTGGGCATGGAGCCTGCAACCTGAGCATGTGTTGACCAGGAACCCTGGTTCACAGGTCGATACTCAACCACTGAGCCATGCCAGCCAAGTGCAGGCATATAACATTAGTAAGAGGCTTACCTTTGCCTTAAGCAAGCCTTGTCTACTGTTTCTGGGCATCTGAGTTAATACACCTTTGAAATGTCCCCCGATTCAGATCCCTCCTTTAAAGCATGACCACCTTCAAGAGAACACATAATCTTAACTATCCCATATTCTGATCCCTGTCTTGCTCTCTCCCACCTCATGTAATCTACTTATGAACCCTCCTTAATCTCAAATGCATAAAAGAAACTACAAACTGTTATTCTCCAAACCATTTTTCTCAGCCTACTGAAATCTTGCTTCCAAAAGTATCCTCTGTTTGACTCAAATAAGTTTTTATAAAAATTTAGGGAGTAGTGAGGTATAAGAAATTTGCTTGAATATGTTTGTACGTTTTTACACTGACAAACAGAATATTATTTGGCCATTCAAAGGAATGAAGTATTGGTAGTTGCTACAATATGGATGAACCTTGAAAACATGGTAGCCCTAGCTGGTTTGGCTTAATGGATAGAATGTTGGCCTGTGGACTGAAGGGTCCCGGGTTCGATTTCCAGTCAAGAGCACATATCTCAGTTGCAGGCTCGATCCGGGCCACCAGGGCAAGTGCGGGAGGCAACCAATTGATGTGTCTCTCACATTGATGTTTCTCTCTCTCTCCCCCTCCTTTCTACTTTCTCTAAAAATCAATGGAAAAATATCCTCGGGTGAGGATTAACAAATAAAAAAAAAGAACACATCAAGGTAAAGTGAAAGAAGCCAGTCACAAAAGACCACATATTATGTGATTCTGTAATATGAATTTAAATTGTTAGAGACAGAAAGTACATTAGTGGTTACTTAGGGTTGGGGAGAATAGGAAGACAGAGAAGAGAGTAGGGAGAGAGAGAAACATGATGTGAGGCATATCAAATGGTTGCCTCCCGCACAAGCCCCCAACCAGGGGTAGGAATCAAACCTGCAACCCAGATACGTGCCCTCAACCAGGAATCAAACTCATGACCCTCTGGTGTGTAGGCCAATGTCCTAACCACTGAGCAATACCAGAAGGGCTAGTTAATAAAAACATTCTAAAATTGACTGTGGTGATGGTCACAAATATCTGTGAATATAATAAAAACCCGAATTGCACCTTTTTGGCAGTGATTTCCTCACCATGACAACATGCCTCTCACTAAGGATCTCCTTCATCCTCTCCAGAAGAGAAAACACGAGAAGAAGTACCTGGTGCAGAGCCCCAATGCCTACTTCATGGAGGGGAAATGCGCAGGATGCTATAAAATCACCACTGTCTTTAGCCATGAACAAACGGTAGTTTTTTGTGTTGGTTGCTCCACTGTTTTCTGCCATTCAACAGCAGGAAAAGCAAGGCTTACAGAGGATGCTCCTTCAGAAGGAAGCAGCACTGAAAGCAACTCCAATCAAGATGAGTGGGGAAGCATCCCATTGAACACATTTTGGATTCAAAAACACACACCTGAATTGTACACTTTAAATGGGTGAATTGTATAGTATGTGAATTGTATCTCAATAAAGCTGTTAAGAATCTCAGAGGAGTTGTTCAAAAAGAATAAACTGTTTAGCCCTGGCCAGTGTGGCTCAGTTGTTTGGGTGTTGTCTCATACACCAAGAGGTCACCAGTTTGATTCCCAGTAAGGGCATGTGCCTGGTTTGTGGGCTTGATCCCTGATAGGGGAGCCGGGGGCAGCTGATTGATGTTTCCCTCTCATGTCCATGTTTCTCTCTCCCTCCCTCTTTTCTCTCTAAAAAATTAATAAAAGAAATCTTGAAATAGATTGTTTAGGAAGATATTCACCCATATCTGGATTCTGCAAGATTATACCAGATGTTTTAAATTTCCTTTCCAATCCAGATTTTTGGCTATGTGTCTTTACTTAAAATTGTAGAATGTCAGAGAAGCAGTAAAGCATGATGATTCAATATACAGGGAATCAGACAAGTTGCATTCAAAACCAGCCTCCATTACTTTCTAGCTGTGTGTCCTCAGGAAAATAAATCAACTTTCCATGCTTCAGTTTTCTCATCTGTAAAATGGAAATAATATGAATCCTGTGGTATTGCTGTGAAGACTGAACAGAATGCAAGTGATCAGTATAGTGCTTGACACAAAGTACTCAATAAATAGAAGTTACTACTAAGTAACTGTCACTACAAAGCTGGAGGCAATAATAATCCTGCATAATAAAAGACTAATATGCAAATCGACCGAATGGCAGAACAACTGGTGCTATGATGCGCACTGACCACGAGGGGGAAGACGGTCAACATAGGAGCTGCCCCCTGGTGGTCAGTGCGAGCGCTGCTCAGCCAAGCGCAGTGGCGGTGGCGGGAGCCTCTCCCGCCTCCACTGTAGGCAGGTGGTAAGGACCGAGAGGTCCTGGACTGCGAGAGGGATGTCTGACTGCCAGCTTAGGCCCAATTCCCAGGGGGATCGGGCCTAAGCCAGCAGCAGACATCCCCCAAGGGGTTCTGCGCTGCGAGAGGGTGCAGGCCAGGCTGAGGGCCCCCTGCTCCCCCAGTGCATGAATGTCATGCACCAGGCCTCTAGTAAAATGATAAATTGCAAGTTTATTAGTCAATCATTGAGAATTCTAGTCCAACCTCTTTTTTTTTTTCTTTTTTTATGGCTCAAATAACTGAGCCTTGGAAGGGCTAAATAAGTGGGACAAATTTAAAACTTGGCCAGTACCAGAGGCAGAACTAGAACTCTGATCTGCTCCCCAGGCTGACCTCTCTTTTGCTTTGGGACACCACTCATTTTTCCTAATGTACTGTCAAGACACAGACCCATCGAATACCCCAATTCTGATGTGATGGTAAACAAACAAATGTGTGCAATAACACAACAGAAATATGTGTGGTGCTAAGTTTAACATCGAGTGTAACATAAAAAAAAAATAAGAAATTTGCTTGAATAGGATGTTGCCACTTAGGAGGAAAGTGTATAAATGTGTCCAAGGAGACAGGGCAGCACTCAGAGCTACCAGATTAGAGTGAAGCTGAAGTGCTAAAAACCAAGAATACACATACAGCCAACATTAATCCTGGATAAAATAAATGGTCCAAGGCAAAGCCAGAATGATAGGCCAAAGAATAACTCAACTCATTATGATGAAGACAGGATTATAGTCAGTTTCAGGGTCTTGATCTAAGATCACTCTGACCTTAAATATATTCCCCTTGCCTAGAAAAGCTTGAGTTGGAACTGGGTAATAAATAACATGGTACCAATTTTGTCCAAAAGCAACGTAAGTCTTCAAAGCTGGGGAAAAAAAAAGACAAAGGATATAGAATATTTTTATATTTGGGGGCCATCAGTTCAAAAAAGAACAAACTGATTTGCTGGAGCTCTAAGACCTTAGACATTTCATTTACCAAGCCTGAACACTGCTCTAACAGCTCAATTTCAAAATTGATGTTTTACATTTGAGTATTGTTTATGTAACTGGAAACAACTGCCTGGTCTTTTTCTTTTCTTTAAAAACCTATTTTTCTGGCCTGAGTAGTAGCTCAGTGGTTGAGCATCGACCTATGATTCAGGAGTTCATGGCTGGATTCCAGGTCAGGGCACATGCATGGGGTTGCAGGCTTAATGCCCAGTAAGGGGCATGCAGGAGGCAGCCGATCAATGATGCTCTCTCATCATTGATATTTCTCTCTTTCTCTCTCTCCCCCTTCCTCTCTGAAATCAATTAAAAAAATATTAAAAAAAAAAACACATACCCCAATTTTTCTGGTTTATTTCACTCAGCATTATTATTCTGAGAATCTTTCATGCGTTAATAGTTCATTCCTTTTAATTGCTGAGCTTGTATTCTGTTGTATGGATATATCACAATGTTTATCCATTCACCTACTGAAGGACATCTGGGTTGTTCCACCTTGGAACTGTTACAAATAAAGCTGCTATCTACAAGGCTTTGTATGGACATATGCTTTCACTTCTCTTGGGAAAATACCCAAATTGTGGAAAGACTGAGACTAAGGTAGGTGTATGTTTAGCTTTTTATGAAACTGCCAAACCTCATTCTAAACTGGTTGTACCATTTTGCATTCTCACTAGCAGTGTGTAAAAGTTCTACATCTTCACCAACTCTTGACATGATCGGTATTTTAATTTTACACATACTAGTGGATGTGAGGTGGTATCTGAAAGTTTTAATTTGTATTTCTCTAATGACCAATAATATTGAGCATCTTTTCATGTGCTAATTTGCCACCTGTGTATCTTCTCTGATGAAATGTTCAAATCTTTTGCCCATTTTTTTTTTTTTAAAGATATTTTATTGATATTTTTAGAGAGGAAGCGAGAGGGATAGAAAGCTAGAAACATCGATCAGCTGCCTCCTGCACACCCCCCACTGGGGATGTGCCCGCAGCCAAGGTACATGCCCTTGACCGGAATCGAACCCGGGACCCTTCAGTCCGCAGGCCGACGCTCTATCCACTGAGCCAAACCGGTTTCGGCTGCCCATTTTTTATTAGGTTATTTTATTATTGAATTTGTTACAGGCCATTTTTTAGAAGTCAAGCTTTTCCTCCCCAATGACTAAACAGTCTCATTTAAAATGAGAAAGCATTACTACTGAACTATACTTAAGAATGGTTAAGATGGCCCTAATCGGTTTGGCTCAGTGGATAGAGCGTCGGCCTGTGGACTCAAGGGTCCCTGGTTCGATTCCAGTCAACGGCATGTACCTTGGTTGCAGGCACATCCCCAGTAGGGGGTGTGCAGGAGGCGGCTGATTGATGTTTCTCTCTCATTGATGTTTCTAACTCTCTCTCCCTCTTCCTTCCTCTCTGAAAAAAATCAATAAAGTATATTTTTTTTAAAAAAGAATGGTTAAGATGGTTTTAAAAAATGAGGAAGTTAATCCCACAGACAACAACAACAAGAAGGATGAGAAAGCATTTTTCACAAAAGCACAAAATTTATGAAACAGAATTCTTTGTTCAACTCACCACAAACTCGAAACAATACTAACTGTTCAAAGAAAAATCACTACAACATGAAAGACAAAAAAACCAATGACCACAACCACAAACTACGTTAACCTCAGAACTGAATGTTACTAAACATAAAACACTCCATCTTTATGCTCAGCTGACAGTGACCCTGTGTTGCACAATACAGCAGCCACTAACACATGACTCCTGAGCACTTGAAAGTGGCTGGGCCAAAATGAAATGTTCTGTAAAGTACACATTGGATTTCAATGACTTAGGATGAAAAAAATGAAGGCCTCATTAATAATGTATATACTGGTTACATGTTTAAGTGATATTCTAGATAATTTTGGTTAAATATATTCTTAAAATTATTTTCCCGTTTCTTTTTACCTTATTTTAGTTTATTGTTAATCCTCACCCAAGGATTTTTTTTTCCATTGATTTTTTTAGAGAGAGTGGAAGGGGGAGGAGGGGGAGAGAGAGAGAGAGAGACATCTATCGGTTGCCTGATTGGTTGCCACCCCCAAGCACCCGGATTGGGCTAGGGATTGACCCTGCAACCCAGGTACGTGCTCTTGACCAGGAATAGAACCTGTGGCCCTTCAGTGCACAGACCAACACTTTAATCACTGAGCCACAACAGCCAGGGCAGTCTTTTTACGTTTTTTAAAAGTGGGTATTATTATATAGGCTTATATTATACTAGAGGCCCGGTGCACGAAATTTGTGCACGGGGAAGGAGGGGTCCCTTAGCCTGGCCTGCACCCTCTCCAATCCGGGACCCCTCGGGGGATATCCGACTGCCTTTCACAATCCGGGACCACTGGCTCCTAACCACTCACCTGCCTGCCTGCCTTATCGCTCCTAACCACCTCTGCCTGCCTGCCTGATCGTCCCTAATTGCTCCCCTACTGGCCTGATCACCCCTAACTGCTCCTCTGCTGGCCTGATCGCCCCTAACCGCCTCTGCCTCACCCCACACCCAGGACCCAGGATTCCCTCCTATGGCCAGAGCAGGCACCTGGGACCCAGGCTTCCCTCCCTCTGGCCAGCCACAGGCACCCAGGACCCCAGCCGGCTTTGCCCAGGCCTGCCGCAGCCGCAGGGGACCGTGGGTGGGCGGCTTGTCCCTCTCCCAGGCCGCAGCCCCAGCTGCTGGCACCCGGGACTGCGAGGCGTGCAGCTGTCCCTCTCCCAGGCCGCATGCACAGCCGCTGGCGCCTGGGACCATGGGGCAGTCAGCTTGTCCCTCTCTGGGGCCGCAGCCTGGCTGGTCCCCATTCCTCTCACCCCAGTGTTGAGTGTCTGAGCCATTACAGCATGAGGGTGTGAGGGTGTGACAACCATTTGCATATTAGCTCTTTATTATATAGGATTTCTACTGGGTAGCAGTGATCAAATACTTTTAAAGCAGACCCTGAAAATAATATATCTCGCCGAAACCGGTTTGGCTCAGTGGATAGAGCGTCGGCTTGCGGACTGAAGGGTCCCGGGTTCAGTTCCGGTCCGGGGCATGTACCTTGGTTGCGGGCACATCCCCGGTGGGAGGTGTGCAGGAGGCAGCTGATCGATGTTTCTCTCCCATCGATGTTTCTGGCTCTCTATCCCTCTCCCTTCCTCTCTGTGAAATATCAATAAAATATATTTTTAAAAAAATAATAATAATATCTCTAACAGGTAAGAAAAAAAAAAAAAATATATATATATATATATAAAATACTTTTCCCCCTCCCAATTCCTCCAAGGTGTGAACAAAATGATACAATATGAAGTGTTTACACCTGGAACTCAGGAGCTGTCTTAGGTTTGAGCTACAGTTCTGTTACTATCTGGTCTATTAGTTACTAGCTTCCCTAGATTTAAGTTTCCTCACCAGTTTGTTTTTTAATTTAAAAAGTCAAGAAAACTGTAATATGCTCCTACTTTTCACAAAGGATTATACTAATAATGCAGATCCTGAGCTTATAGTTTAATAGGAGGTACAAACAAAACACACAACTATCATACAAGACAAAATAAAGAGTCCCAAAAAGGAAGACAAGCCTCTGTGATTGTATGGCATATACATATGACATGTATGTAAGTGTTTTAAAGGTGAAAGAGTACTTTAAAGGAGTTAGGAAAAACTCCAAGAACTTGTAAGTTTCCTAACTCTACAATTCTGTACTCTTACAAAGCATTCATCATGCTATAGTAAGCATCATTATGTAGCTTACTGCTACATGGAACTTATGAAATTTGGTCAAGTCCTCCCATAAGTAAGCATAATGATACATAAGATGCAAATGACATACAACAATGAGGCTCTTATACTTGAAGAAACAATTCTGCAGTACAATTCAAGCTTAAATCTCTGGCTTGTATCTCTAGAAAGTAAGAGATTTTTTCAAATAAAAGGTAACCTTTTGTGATGTGCACACAGATGAGAGAAGTGGTTTATTCTTTAGCAGAAAATAGCAACTTAAGCTAAAATCCTGATAGACTAATTACAACACTCTTTTTTAACACCATAAACACAAACAATCCCACAAAATACACAATCCCTCTATCCCCATGTCTTCAGGGGTGATGATTTACTAAGACACTGAGATGCTGTTATTCCAGTAGTACATCCATAAACTGGATGTTATAGAATAGTAAAGAATAGTAAAAAGCTAGGAAAATTCCAGAACAAGTGGAATAGGGAAAGTAATACAGGTAGTTAAACAGCAGTTTGCAGCCACCTAGTAAATGCTATCTTCCCTAAACTTCAGACTAAATGATTTGCACTTCTCCCCAACCAGAGGGTAACTTAAGCTCCTGGCGTACTCTCCCTCAGAGAGCAGGCCCCTGCCATTCTCTTCCCCATCTCCTCCCCTAACCTCTAAGGGATCCCATGAGACTTGCAACCATAGGAGCAATGGGCAGCAGCAGCTCGCCCCAGGCTAACCCCCTGACCCTGTCTCCAAGGCCCCCTTTCTCTGCCTTCCCAGTGAGCCAAAGCAGCCCAGTCTAGTCTATCTTGTTGCTTCTTCTATGCATTCCCTGTTTCGCTCTCCTAAGTATAGTTTTGCTGCAGTCAATAAACTCTTGCTTGCTTTTCTACACTTTGTCTTTTGATTTAAATATTTCCCTTGCCCTAACTGGTTTGGTTCATTGGATAGAGTGTCGGCCTGCGGACTGAAGGGTCTCAGGTTCTATTCTGGTCAAGGGCATGTACCTTGGTTGCGGGCACATACCCGGTGGGGAGTGTGCAGGAGGCAGCTGATCGATGTTTCTCTCTCATCAATGTTTCTAACTCTCTATCCCTCTCCCCTCCTCTCTGTAAAAAATCAATAAAATATATATATATTTTAAAATCTTTCCCTCAAGAAGACAAGAATGGAAGGCTCCGAGTCTCCCTGGTAACATCTTTGATCTGAGGGTTCTGCATCTCCCCAGTAACAGATACACATGATAACTATTATTTACGTCACAAACTCACAAAAGTCCACCCTGAAAGAAATTTATAAACAATTATGCTACATTATATAAACTGAACTCAAAGAACTCTATATACCTTGGAGATAGACTATCCCCATTTTAAAAGTAAGAAAACTGAGAACTTACCTGTCTTTCTTGAGATAGGAAATTTTAATAGCATAAAGTGTGCTAGGAAATACGTACATGGTAAAAAACAAACAAACAAACAAAAAAAAAAAACACCCACAATTCATCCAGCCCAGGATTCTTACCTGTTAATGGCAAGAATGTTTTTTTAGAAAGCGCTATTCTCCCCGATATCAAGAGCAAAACCTCTGGAGTATATTTTAAATACTATTAAATAGCTGTGAATGTTATCTAATCTTTTAAAAGCTTGTTCTTATTATCAGTCTGCTATTCTAGTTCTAGGGTCACAATTTTCCCATGTGTCTGAAAAGCTATGATTAGACATTTGCCCCAAATGTAGTTTAAGAACTAATTTGAGGCATATCTCCTAGTTGTATTATACCACAATTTGGTGGGAAACTTTTTCACATTTACCTGTCCAAACCCTTCAGGGTAAGGGTTTTCAGTCATAGCCCTTCCACACATTTCTCCTTCCTGAAGCAGTATGGTACAGTGCAAAGAATGAGCGCAGAGGTGGGAGATGTCTCCTCATCTCAGTTCAGCTCTTATTCCTGTAGATCTGGACAAGTCACTGAACCTCTCTGGACCTTGAGGGCTCATCAAAAATGAAGTTAGACAAGATGACCTGGAAGTTCTCATGCTGACCTGAAAGACTTTGTTTTAACCTGCCCTCCAGCAACTTAATCATTTTAGATACCCTTTTCTAGTCCTTCTCCAGTGCTCTATGTGTTTCTTATCTGAAGGACTTCTAATAGCAGACTGTGTTCCAATAAAAGTACATGATGACTATTTTATAGCAAGATTTTTATTCTGAATCTCAAGCTACTTTTGACATCAAGGATTTATCCCAAAGATACAGAAGGGGAAATGGATGGGGACATGGATGGAAAAGGCTTAGCCATACAGTGAGCTGAGGAGGCTGGATGATGGGTATCTGATTTACTATTCTATCTACTTTTGTATGTCGGAAATCCTCCACCATATAAAGTTGAAAAACGCAAAAACAAAACAAAACAAAACAAAACAAAAAAACCGACATCACTGTCAAAGTGAGAAAAGAATACCGAACTGGAATTATCACAGGACTCTTTTCTACACAGTCTTTGGCATAAGGATAATTGCTGTTCACATTTCCCTTGGGTTGAGATAGAATCTACAAGACCTGAAACTAAGCAAAGCTACTCAAAGTCCGGCCAAAATTAAGAAAAATGAACCAGAGAGGGAATTCTTCAACTGATCCCAGCGTTATCAATGAGAAGATCAATGGCAGGAGGGCATGGGCAGGGAGAGGCACTAATATATACAACAGTATGGAACTTCCTTCCACGGAGCTATGCTATTTTGTTTCCTATGGTACATTTTCCCTAACTTTTCAACTGCAAAAGTTAATTCCTATGCGAAATGGGAAGTGAGGAAATAAACAAGACCCTCTGGTAGGAGGATGCCTCGCAGAGCGTGAAATCAAAACGGAAAGGCAAGGGATTTCGGGGGTTAAAAAAAAAAAAAAAAAAAAAGGAAAAAATGGAGCTCCTTTGGAGAACAAGGGAGAATAGACATCCCCGGAAAGCCGAAGGACACAGGAAAGCAAATCATAGGGGAAGGCACTTCCTCGTGATGTCTAACACCCCCCTTCAGCCTCACGAGCTGCACCCCCAGGCGGTAGGGGATGGAGCGCTCGGGGGCCCCGGAATCGAGAGGACCTAGGAGTCCGTCGCGGGTACCGGGCGGAGCAGGGAGGGCCCGGGCGGAGGGCGGGCCGCACGGGGACCGGGCTCCATGCGCAGGGGCGGCGGAAGGGGCGCGGACGGTTCCACTGCGGCCGCGGGGCGGAACGCTCCGACTGGCCGGGCAACCCCAGGAAGCCGTGATGGTGTCTCCTGACGCCGCGGCGCAGGGAGGGCGTCCCCGGACCGCAGGCCCCTCGCCCCGAACCCCACGCTCTCTTGTCGGCTCCCCTGAGACCAGTGACCTTCAGGAAGGAGGCAGCTGGGTCATACTCACCAACGGCGAGGCTGCGAGGCTCCAAACCCCTCTGGTGCCGGTCCCTCCCCCCCCTGGCCCGCCGCCGCGGCCGAGGCGTGCGTCAGACGTGCGCGCGCCGCCTTTGTCTACGCTGCTCTGACGTGACCCCTCCGTCCCACCCGCCCTCCCGCCGTCGGATCTCACGCCCCTCACCCTAGCGCGCGCGCGCGCCGGGCCTGATCAGGCGCGGGGGTGGGGGCTCGCGGGGCGGGGCGGGGCGGGGCGGGGAGGTGGTGCCGCGTCACCAACCCCGGGTGGGCGCGCCCGGGAACCGCCGAGCCTCCCCCTGGCGAGCGGGGGGCCTCTGTCCCAGGCGGGCGGGTGCTGCAGAGTCTGGGACTGTGCCCCGAGGCCATGGTCGCCGGCCCCTCTCCGAGGCACGGTACCCCCCTGCCCCCCGCATTCCTGCTCTGATAGGAGGCGCGCTTTCTAAATAGGGGTCTCCTCAGAGCTGTGCCAGAGCCCGAATACTGGCTACTTCCCCTCGGTTCTGGGGAGCATGGTATCAGTTCTGATTAGGGAGAGGAGGCCTGAGTCACCACATTACCTTGTTCTCTTGGGGATGTGAGTATGCAGTGAGGTGAGTTCTGTAGGCAAAGAACTGAGCTCACGGTCTGGCACTCACGAATTATTAGCTGCCACCACCACCACCACATCATCCCTGTCTCACCTGCCTTACTCGTGAAGCCAAGGCGTGCAAGGGGCTGGTATACAGGATCCCTCCCTGCTGCCACCTTCCAAGTTTACCCTAAATTTGGAGCTCATCTCGCTACTAAAGGCTAGCTGGTGCCTGCTGGAGTTTGCACGTGAATTTCTCACCATCTCTTCAGACTTCAAATGCCTAGCTCAAGCTTATCATCTCCCCTAAAATAGGTCCTCCTTAAAAGGCGTTATTTTGCCTCCAATACCAAGCCTTCCCTTGTTTATTCCACATACTGTTTTTCCGTGCTAAATAATTCCTATATAATAAAAGAGTAATATGCAAATTAACCATCACTCTGCTATACCCACAAGCCACACCCACCAGCCAATCAGGAGTGAATATGCAAATAAACCCAACCAAGATGGCTACCGCCACAGAGAGCAGGAGGGAGGCTTGGGTTTCCCCGGCGATGGAGGAAGCCAAGCTTTCTGCCTGCCCTTGCCGGCCCAGGCCTCCACTCAAGGCTACAAAGTCTCAATGATAGAAGATACATAAAACCAAACAGAAATGGTGGCAGCCACGGAGCTGGAAAGAGCAGGAGGCTAGGGTTGCCCACGGCGATGGAGGAAGCCAAGCTTTCCGCACACCCTGGCCGGCCCAGGCCTCTGCTTAAGGCTACAAAGTTTCAATTATAGAAGATAAATAAATCCCAACAGAAATGGCTGCCACCATGGAGCAAGCAGAAGGCTTGGCTCCGCTCCAGGCTACAAAGTTTCAATTGTAGAAGATAAATAAACCCCAGATACCAGGGCCTCCACTTGGGTCGCCAGGGGGCGTGGCTGGCCTGCAAACCACCACAGGCCCCTTGCCCAGGCTGCCTCATGCCCCAAGGGAACCCCCACCCTGATCCGGGACACCCTTCAGGGCAAACCAGCTGGCCCCCACCCGTGCACCAGGCCTCTATCCTAGCTAATAAAAGAGTAATATGCAGATTAAATTCCTTGTCACTGAATTTGGACTGTCTTTAGATTATTTTTGAAGGTATTTTCACTCCAACACACAAGATGGCTGCCCCCATGTGGTCAAAGATCCTGCCCCCATGTGGACACAAGATGGCCAGCAAGGGAGGGCAGTTGGGAGGGACCAGGCCTGCAAGGGAGGGCAGTTGGGGGCGATCAAGCCAGCAGAGGAGGGAAGTTGGGGGCGACCAGGCCTGCAGGGAAAGGCAGTTGGGAGGGACCCAGGCCTGCAGTGGAGAGCAATTGGGGGGGGAGAGGGGACCAGGCCTGCAGGGGAGGGCAGTTAGGGGTGACCAGGCCTGCAGGGGAGGGCAGTTGTGGGGGGACCCAGGCCTGCAGGGGAGAGCAGTTAGGGGTGACCAGGCCTGCAGGGGAGGGCAGTTGGGGGTGACCAGGCCTGCAGGGGAGGGCAGTTGGGGGGGACCAGGCCTGCAGGGGAGAGCAGTTGGGGGGGACCAGGCCTGCAGGGGAGGGCAGTTAGGGTCAAACAGGCTGGCAGGGGAACAGTTAGACATCAATCAGGCTGGCAGGGGAGTGGTTAGGGGGTGATCAGGCTGGCAGGCAGAAGCAGTTAGGGACAATCAGGAAGGCAGGCAGGCGAGCAGTTGGGAGCCAGCAGTCCTGGATTGTGAGAGGGATGTCCGACTGCCCGTTTAGGCCCGATCCCACCAGGATCGGGCTTAAACGGGCAGTCGGACATCCCTCGAGGGGTCCCAGATTGGAGAGGGTGCAGGCTGGGCTGAGGGACACCCCTCTCCCCCGTGCACGAATTTCGTGCACCGGGCCTCTAGTCAGATAATAAATCTTGATGGTAAAGTACACATTCTGAGACCTCAAAATCTGACTTTAAGAATGACTGCTCCAAAATACTGGATCACTCATCCCCACACTACATGTCACAACACCTATCATAAACTCAATCATTTATCCATTTAGCACACCTCCATTGAGCACTCACTATATGGGCAGGTTTATATTTTTTTTATTGTCTAAAGTTTTACATATGTCTCCTTTTTCCCCAATTGAACCCCCTCCCCCGCACCCCCCCCCTCCCCCTGCAGCCATTGCCACCCAGGGCAAGCCCCCACCGCCCTATATGGGCAGTTTTTGTCAGAGTCTCAATGATGTAAAGTTGAATAATGAATGCATGGCCATGTCTAATCTTCAACTAGGTTAAGAAGGAACTGGACATCATACATTTTTGTGTTCTTCCCCAATGCTAGGGAGAGGGGTTTTAAGTGGCCACTATCTTAAATGCTCTTTAGGTTCTTATGTGTGTTGTGTGTGTTTTTTCCTGCCCCAGAACCAATCAAAACTTACAAGTAGTCCATCATCTGCTCTCTCCTGTGTGTTCATGTTTACTTTTTTTCACAACCTTTGCCATTGGTATAATTCTTTGTATGTAATAATTTTGAAATTTAAAAATGTTTCTCACATATTAGAGACCGAACAAAAATAGTGTTGATTGGTTCTTTGCCCAACCAAATAGTGGACTTAGTTATTGGGTACAAAACACAGAGTCTGCAAACATTCACTGGCACAGTCCCTAAACTTTAGCACAGGAATGCAATCAAATTTCCCTCTGAAGAGAAAACCAGCAAGAACCGGCTTAATATAGTTCCCTTAGACTTCACAGTTTTGTTTGCAAAGTTCAATGATCTGGACAGATCTCTGGCATATTCATTTTTACAAACGAGTAATACAAATGGGAAAGATAAAATGAGCAAGTAATGCTTGAAAAATTAGACACAAAGTAGATTTATCTATAGAGAAGGCCCACTGCCTATATCATGACCAGGTTTATGTCCTACACTAAATTCTTTGTCATTGAATTTGGACTGTCTTTAGATTATTTTTGAAGGTATTTTCATATTCTATAAAAAACTATGTGAATAATTTTTTAAAGCCTGATGTAAGATAGTCCATTCAAAGAAGGGGATCAGCCCTGGCCCATGTGGCTCAGTTAGTTAGAGTGTCATCCTATGCACTAAAGGGTCATGGGTTTGATTCCCCGTCAGGGCACATACCATAGGTTGAGGGTTTGCAAAGGCAACTGGTGTTTCTCACCTCTATGTTTTTCTCCCTCTCCTTTCTCCTCTCCTCTCCTCTCCTCTTCTCTCTCTCTCTCTCTCTCTATCTCTCTCATCAATGAAATCAATGAAAAACATATCCTTGGGTGACGATTAAAAAATAATAATTAAAAAATTAAATCCTATAAAAAGAAAAGAAGAGGATCACAGTGTTAAGGTCTCAGTGAGTAGTTTAACAACCCCCCTTCCATCCTAACTTTGAGCTCATTTCCCGAAATGTGCCTCTACAATCATTGTGTTTGCTGTGTATATGGCACATAGTACTATTAACCTGGGAAGACACTCCTTTGAAAAGATACTCTTTCCTGTAGTAGAGTGCTGCCGTACGTATGCTGTATACCTTCTTTCCCTTCCACAGACACCATCGACGTGTGCAAAGCCTTTGACATTCATTAAGAAGCAAATTCACAATTACTTACTATGGAACCAGCAACACCAATACTCATTTCCAAGCACAAGGAAAAAAAGGCCCAAATTAACCAAAGGCATCTTTTTTTTTAAATTTTTTAATTGTGGTAAAGTACATATAAAATTTACCATCTTCACCATTTCTAGGTGTGCAATTCAGTAGCATTAAGTATATTCATATTGTTATGCAACCAGTCTCTGGACATTTTTTATCTTGAAAAGTGAAAACTTTCCATTGTCCCTCCCCAGCCCCAGGAAACCACCATTCTACTTTCTGTTTCTATGAGTTTGACTACTATATCCTCATACTCATGGTCATACCTTATATAAGTGAAATAATACAGTATTTGTCTTTTTGTGACTGGCTTATTTTACTTAGCATAATGTCCTCCAGGTCCATCCCATGTTGTAGCTTGTGTCAGAATTTCCTTCCTTTTAAGGCTGAATAACATTCCATCTTATGCATACACCACATTTTCTTTACTCATTCATCCTTGATGGGCATTTGAGTTGCTTCTACCTTTTGGCTATTGTGAATAATGCTGCTATGAACGTGAATATACAAATATCTGAGATCCTGCAATCAATTCTTTTGGCCATATACCTAAAGTAGGATTGCTGAATCATGTGGTAATTCTATTTTCAATATTTTGGGGAAATGCCATTTGAGCTGCTATTCTTTGGTATATGAGTCTAGAGTTGGGAGGAGAGAATTGGGCTGGTGTTATAAATTTGAACGTCATCAGAATATGGATGATACATATGTTGAGTCAGATTCATACAAGCATGCTCAGACTTAAGAAGTAGAGACTTTGCAGTTAAGAGCAAAATGAAGACAGTTTGCAGTCCATGCAGTCCACTGTGGTCCCAATTTGAAAATATACACACTCAATTTTGCCAATTTACACAAAGATGAACTGGTTTTGATGATTGACTTGTAGTAATCAAACCTACAGGAGACACTGATAATAAGAGAGGGCTCAGTTATTAATTTAGGTGGATAATGGAAACTGCAAAATCAACTGGAATAACAGAATCCATAGGTCAGTTTATACCCTTAGCAGTAGGAAAATCTACTAGGAAACCAAATCAGCATCCATAGATTGTTTGTTGACTATAAAGTTTTTTAAAAAGAAAAACTATATGTCACACCTATCATAAACTCAATCATTTATCCATTTAGCACACCTCCATTGAGCACTCATTATATGGGCACTCACTGCACCCATATAATGAGTGCTCAATGGAGGTGTGCTAAATGGCAACACCACCACCACCCCCTCCCCCCCCACACACCCTCCAAAGTTCTACTTCTATAGGATTCTACCCGACAAGCAGCCGAAGGAAAAAACAACAAAGCCTTGGCTCAGCAGAACAACCTCTTGGATGGATATGATAAACTACTTCTCTGTGCCCACTTTCTAAAATTCACTTTACCTGCCATTAAAACAATGGCCACCTTCCTTCCAAGGAAAGAAAAGGGGAACTTCCAATTAATTCAAAATCTCTAGTGGAAATCACATATGTAAAAAAGGCCATTTGCCCTAGCAGGTTTGGCTCAGTGGCTAGAGCATTGGCCTGTGCACTGAAGGGTCCCAGGTTTGATTCCCATCAAGAGCACATGCCCAGGTTGTGGGCTCCACCCCCAGTGGGGGGCGTGCAGGAGGCAGCCGATCAATGATTCTCATCATTGATGTTTCTCTCTCCCCTCTTCTCTTCTTCTCTAAAATCAATAAAAATATATTAAAAATTAAAATTAAAAAGGCCACTTAAGCTAGCTAAATTGTAATTTTTTTATTGAGGTAACATTGGTTTATCACATAATATAAGTTTCAGGTGTGCAACATTGTAATTCAACATCTATATACACTACAGTTTCTATCCGTCACCATACAATTGACTCCCTTTATCCATTTTGTCTTCCCTACCTCCCCCCATCCACTTCTCCTCTGATGACCATCAGTCTGTTGCATCTATGAGTTTGTTCTTTTAAAATGTATATGTATTCCACATATGAGTGAAATCATATGGTATTTGTCTTTATCCATTTGACTTATAAACTGTAATTTTTGGCAAACATTCACTCATCTTTTAGAAACTTACTTTAGTGCTTAACTCTATCAGGAAGTTTTCTCATATTTCCACTTAGGGACTTACTAGAGGCCCGGTGCACAGATTTGTGCACAGGTGGGGTCCCTTGGCCTGGCCTGTGGGGATCGGGCCAAAACCAGCTCTCCAACATACCCTGAGGGGTCCCAGATTTTGAGAGGGCAGTTCTCAGGTGACGCACCCCGGAATCAGGCTCCATCCTCTCTGGTTCCGGGTGAATCACCTGAGAACCACAGCTGCCAGTCACCACAGCTCTGCAGCTTCTGCACTGAGCGTCTGCCCCCTGGTGGTCAGTGCACACCATAGCTACCGGTTGGCGGGTTGCTTAGGCTTTTATATAGATGCTCCATATTTCCCTAACACTCTCTGTGTGTCTCTAACATTATTTATTTTTAGGGATTACCTATTAGTATGTTTGGCTCCCCTCACTGGGCTGTGAGTTTTGTTTTATTCGTCTTTGTATACCCAATAGTTAACATAATGTCTGGCACATAGCAGTGGCTCAATAAATGTTTGTTGAAAAAGTGAAAACTCAGGGTGACTATGAGAAACTTGACAAATAATGTATGCATTCAATAAAACCATGAAATCAACTAGTACTTAATGCATGAAATTTGGTAGACAATATAGAGGTATGTGGAAAAATAATAAGAAGGGTTCTTAAGAGCAAAAATTGATATTTATCAGAGCTCACTGAATGGAAACATTACCTAGATAGGAAAGAATGTCATAAATTATATCAGTTTATCTTAATCTGGATGTTTCAGAGGTCAAGGGAGTCCTTGGCCACTTTTATCTTTTTGAGATTATCACTATGAAAGAAAAAAAAAGAATTACAGGTTTTATAGTTGTGGCATATAGTACACATGTGTATTTCCAACATGAACAATTTTAATGGGAAAGGGGGCAATAAACAGTGTGCTATTTATAAAATAAGGCTTTATAAAAACATTACTTCAAAGTGCACTGTAGGCAATAAGACACAAATGTGAAATTCAAAGATGACTAATAAGTACATGTTTTTTCAGTCCTGTTAGCTATCTCTGTGGTTGTGCATGTAACTTGATCATTGGAGATAATATTAAAAGTCTAGATTCCAGGTCTCCTGTGACTGTGAGGCCTGACCCCCAAGGTCTTCCAGGACTTTCCCTCCCCAGTGGCCTTGACCTGAGTTGCATTTTTTTCAGAGGCTCATCGATGAGATTTTAGAAACCTTAGTTTCATTAGAACTATAGCACAATGCATTCCAGGGGCAAGTCACCTTTATAATTGGCTACTCATGTTTTCTGTCGGTTTTTACCAGCTTTAATTTCAGAGAGCGACCTCCAATCCTGGCAGCATACCCTGTGGGGGTGGCCACCCTCTCCCTGATCATCCCTGAATGGAGTCAGGACTAGAAGACTGGATAGGAGTGGGAGGAAACAGGGCGTTTTCAATAACATTCCTTATCAGTGGAGGAAGCTGCCCTGTGTTCATTCTGTCCCTGGAAGCAGGCCTGTTTGGCTTCGGCTGTCTTTACCCTGTTAACCGTCTAGCAACACACAGGGAGTGTCTGGGGCAGGGAGAAAAAGAAAAGAAATAAAGCAATGTTGCTTGCTTAACCACTATGACTGCATTTATTTAGCCTGCCACTGGCACAAACAAATGTAGCCCAAGAAGTCAAAGATCAAAAGGTTTTTTAAAAATATTATTAAAACAACACTTTTATTTAAAACTAGAGGCCCAGCCCTAACCGGTTTGGCTCAGTGGATAGAGCGTCGGCCTGCAGACTCAAGGGTCCCAGGTTCGATTCCGGCCAAGGGCATGTACCTTGGTTGCAGGCACATACCCAGTGGGGAGTGTGCAGAAGGCAGCTGATCGATGTTTCTCTCTCATCGATGTTTCTGACTATCTATCCTCCCTTCCTCTCTGTAAAAAAATCAATAAAATATATATTTAAAAAAAAAAACAAAAAAAAAACTAGAGGCCCAGTGCATGAAATTACTGCACAGGTATGGTCCCTAGCGGCTGCCGACCAGGGGCGCCTCCCTTCACCCAGCTGCCTGCCTCCGCTGGCCCCGCCCCCTGGTCGAACTCCTGGTTGAATGGACAATTTGCATATTAGGATTTTATTATATAGGATTTGTCATCCGTGAATAATAAACTGAGAGAATAAACAATCTTTGATTAGAGGTTAAAATCTTCCAAAGACTGAAGATTCCCAGGACACTGGAAATTGAAGCTAGAGGCATACGTGGCACAGATACTCATGTATTACGCCAACCCATTGGTTCTGGGTGCCCCAGGTGTGGCCAGCCTGGGAGCCAGCAGTGCACATTGCCTACCTCAGGATCTGCCCCACCCTTCTCAGATCCTGAGGTAGGCAAATTGTTCGGTATGCAGTTTCAAAACGGTGTGATTGATACAAAGAAAAGTGTGGGAACAAAAATTGTTATTTATAAGAACAAAAGTCCAACTTCTGGGTCTAGACTCTAGGTAAATGACACTCCAAAAAATGTACTAAACTATATACATTTGAGGCAAACAGAGTTTTTCCAGACTCTTAGCTGATAAAGGGTGGGGGAATATGTGTGTGTGTGTGGCGGGGCGGGGAGGGGACGGTGTCAAGTTTTTGCAACATGAACGATTGAGGATGCTTTAAGGAACATTGCTTTAGGCAGAAGCTGACAACACAAGATAATTTCAAGGACATAAGATAATTCCAAGTATGTAGCCAGAAAACTAGCCTTTCCAGAAGGAGAGGAAAGTGAAAGAGCACATTTCCCTGCCGCCTCCCACAGTCCTTCAGATACTCTGCCAGCCTTTTAGTCATATATAAGAGCTTTATTTACGTTTCTTCTGTTTCGGCACTCCAAAGGCGTCCCTGCAAACCATAAAGGGCGCCATTCCCAGGTTTCCTGAAGGAAATCTCTGGTCAGGAAGTGAGTCAGACAAGAGTGCAAGACATTCAGGGCCTTCTGCGTGGTTAGGAGTTGAATCCTGTCTCCCTTCTGTGATCCGGAGCAAGCAAGAAGGGTCAGAACAAAGTTCCAGGACAGGGGAAAACAACCCCCCCACTGCGCAAGGAATTCAAGCTTTGCCTGTGTGGCAAAAGTAACCCCCAGGGCTCACCCTATCGGTAGGCCCTCAGAGTTCAATGTCATTCTGATGTGCAGGACTGTGAACTAGGTACACACAACAGTTTTGTCCTTGATTACTGTTCCCCAAAATCTGTTGAGCACATGAAAAAGAAGCAGAAATGGATGGTGCCCACCGGGCTTGGGGAACCTGGAGGCAACACCTCCTGTAAGGCAAAGCGGTCAGTCTCACCTCAGCAAAAAATTGGGCCCCTCCCTCAGCAGTGGGCACAGCTGGGGCACTTGGGTGCACTGGGTCAGCTCCTCTCAACTCTCCTGGGAAGGAGAACATTATGAACCTTCAAGGGTTCCTTGAAGCCCAAGAGGGAGGGGTCGACCTCACCCCATAACTCTGACATGTCTCCCCCAGCACCTGTTACTTATTTGGGAGAGGCAATATTTATCTGTTGTAAATAGTAAATGTTAGATTTGAATATTAAAATCCTGTTTCTTGTATGTCTGGGAGTTGTGGTATATATACTTCACTTCCTGTGCCCATTGAAATGAAATTCAGAATCTCATATTCCTCCTTAAATTCAGAAATCTTGAACGGTCATCAGCTTATTATACCTGGGAGAAGGGAGAAGGGCCAGCCGCTCTCCCTGGTTCCTGACACCCCAGGTACCCCTTACTCAGAGGAGAGGTTCATTTCAGCATCCTTAACCTGGACAAGGAGCAGGGACAGCCCCTCAGAACTCCTGGGGATTTAGGGGTTGAGGGTGCTTTCACAGGCATCACACACCTCTGGGTATGGAGGTGGCTTTCAAAATAACAATTGCCAGGACCACTTCCTGTCCCAGGACAGTGGCTGCCTTTGTACTGCTCCAGAGGCAGAGGGAACATTTTCTTCTTCTCTTGTTGAGGTTTCTTTTGACCAAAGATTAGGAACTTGTGGTCTGTTAGGTCAACCTCTGGAAGTGCATCAGCATCAAGTAGGGAAAACAACATAAAAAGATTAAAACGTGCATGTGGAGAGGATGAGGCCAGAGGAAGATCATTTGCAAATGGACTAAGGGGAGGCAGCACTTTCCATCCTCAGGCCCCTCAAGGGCCTCGGTGATTATCCTTTACCTACATTGGAATCCTCCTGGGATCCTTGTACCGGATCTGGAGATTCCTTTCTTGCTTGTTTCTCATTAGGGGAAAGACTTGTGATACAACTTTTAAGACTACAGCTGGGCCTTGTTCCATAAACAATGCTCCCTAGCATCTAGAACTTCCACCCGTCCTGCAACTCCTCATACAACTGTCTTTAAGGCAGAAATTTCCTAGGAGGCTGCCAGCCTCTCTATCAAGTACATTGTGGCTGTTCCTGCCTGGCTGGGCCTGACGGATCACAGGTGAGCTCTGGGTTGCCAGGGTGAGACCATAATCCTGGCCAATGAACGACCCCATAATCTCCCTTGCTGCCCAAGGTAATTTCTGGGCCCTTGTGGTTCTGAGGCTCACGGTCTCAATCACCTGCTTACGTGCTCTATTGTGTTGTTACCTATGAAACCTAAAAGGGAAGCTGAACCTGAGCCCCTAGAACTTGTAGCCCCTGGAATGGCTGTATCTCTTCCACAGTCTTGTGCTGAGTGTATTATGTCATGGAGGGTGTGGTGAGAAGTATTAGTATTAATTAGCATACTGAATGTTTTCAATCTGGGTGAAAAACAGACACTGCTCTGCATTTACCCCCAATACCCACCCCGTGATCAGGAACTGAAGGTTTACCACCTGTATTTGGAACATTATCTCTTGGAAATATCCTATAAGAGCAAGGGCCAGATGAATTGCTTGGCACTTCTGAGTGACCTCCCTCTTTTCTGACGGCTGCAAATGTCACCCAGACACTCATCAGGTGGACTCTGCCAGGAAGGCCTTTTCAGGACAGCCAGAGCTGAGGATAAACCCTGGTTTCTGGCAGCCCAGGCCTTTTGTGATAGGGCACAGCTACCCAGGAAAGTGATTATCTAAAGTAAAGACAGATAAACCTGTGCTTTGCCTCCAAAGAGAAAGAGAAGTGCCCGTTCCTAGGTCTAGGCCAGGGCCGAGAAGAAGGCATGGGCGTCCGATGGATTCCTCTTGCAGGGCTATGAGGCTCCTGAGACCCAACCCTACATGTAGGAATCCTATATAATAAAGAGGTAATATGCAAATTGACCATCACTCCAACACACATGATGGCCATCACTCCAACACCCATGTGGTCAAAGATCCTGCCCCCATGTGGACATAAGATGGCCACCACAAGATGGCCAGCAGGGGAGGGCAGTTGGGAGGGACCAGGCCTGCAAGGGAGGGCAGTTGTGGGCGATCAGGCCTGCAGGGGAGGGCAGTTAGGGGTGACCAGGCCAGCAGAGGAGGGAAGTTGGGGGTGACTAGGCCTGCAGGGGAGGGCAGTTAGGGGTGACCAGGCCTGCAGGGGAGGGCAGTTAGGGACAAACAGGCTGGCAGGGGAACAGTTAGGCATCAATCAGGCTGGCAGGGGAGTGGTTAGGGGGTGATCAGGCTGGCAGGCAGAAGCGGTTAGGGGCAATCAGGAAGGCAGGCAGGCGAGCAGTTGGGAGCCAGCAGTCCTGGATTGGAGAGGGTACAGGCTGGGCTGAGGGACACCCCCCACCCCATGCACGAATTTTGTGCACTGGGCCTCTAGTATATTATATATTACATATTGTATATCATATATTATATATTACACATTATATGGTATAATATATATGATGTACTGAAACTTATTCATAACAGAATAGAGAACACTCATAATCATCAAATACATGTTTTTGCAGCTGTTCACCTTTTCATAGCTGGTATTTATAGCTACCAACTTCCATTTCCCATTTCATATTCCCTTTGTTCTTATCAAGCACCTCAGCAGTTTGTGTTTCTTTGCCTGGTTGGGGACTCTGAAGGGTCTGGGTCATTAGTCATACTGCCTGGATTGTTTTATTTGTAGTTTTCCACTGACATTAATCACAGGGCATGGTGATATTAAGAAACATGCTAAAGAATTTCCTGAATTCCAGACATTGTCTTCCTAACCTCCATTGCAGAGTAGCAGAAGGAAGCCTGAGTCCAAGTAACACCAAGGCTATAAAGACAGTGCCTGCTTTGGATGTAAAGATGAATAAAACTCGGGGGAAAAAACCTCTGGGAAAAACAAGTCTTTCCCCACCGCCACTCCCACTTTTCTCTGCATTGAATCCAATTAGACAGTTCTAGCAGAGGCTGCCCAACAAGCAGCCCAAAGCATCGCAGGCATGAGGCAGGCTGTGCTGTCCTGCTACGGGTATGTTTGAATAGACTGCATGATGTCTACACAGACGACCGCAGCTGAAGATACCCAAGGGCTAAAAATTAAACTTACACTAATGCTACCCATTCACACATTTTTGGTGTGAGCTTCACATCCTCAGTCATTCTCCGGAATGCTTTCTCTAAGGATTATAATAATGATAATATTAAATAATGATAATATCAGAAATATTAAACTTAACAAGGAAGAAAAAATTGTTAAGAACCTAATTGAAATACCCAGCCAAACTATCTGTCAAAGAAAGAGATAAAGACCTTTTTAGGCATACAGACAGTCTCAAGTAACCTCCCACAGGCCTTCAGTAAAAGAACTAGTAAAGAATGTACATCAGGAAGAAGAAATGTAAACCTAGAAAAATATAAAGGAAATATGAGGAAAAGAAGAAAATTAGTGGGAGAGGGAATAATGGCGGCGGAATAGACAGACGTGTTCCGAGCCTTGTCCCGGAGCAGAAAGAAAGAACAGCTGAGGGACGCACAAGGAGTGTTTGTTGGCTGGTTGGGAGACAGCTGAATTCCAGAAGGAGGTGGGGGACTGCTGAACGGGGTTCCCCTGACCTGGCAGCACCAACTGCGGCTGGGTCCCCTCCCGGAGCTGCGGGCTTGGACGCGGAGTCTGCGCCATCTTGATCCGGAAAGTGGAGCTTATCTGAAGCCTGAGAATCCACAACTGCGGCACCCCAGGAACAGCTGCGAGCCCCAGAACAACGCTCCCCAACTGGCGCAAGCACACGGGTTCAGAGGAGCTCTACACTCCACCACGGAAAGGTCAGATTTCGCCTGGGATAAGGTGAGGTCTCTGGTCCCGGCGGGAGAGAGGAACGCGCGTTTTGCGGGAGCTGGAGGACCAGGGAAGTCTGTGCCTAGAAAAATCTGTGGCTGTAGGGGCTGGCGTGATCTGTGATTGTGGAAAGGGGTCCTCAGAGCTGCTAAGAGAAGGGCACTCTAAAAAGCAACCCATTTTGATCTGAAGTGCAGGGACACCCTAAGAATTTCAGGCTGCCCAGACTTACGCGCAGCCCGTGCGCTCCCTTTGTGCCTGGGTTTACTCGCAGTCCTGGAGTTCGCACACTTGGGCTTTTTCCTCTTCAAATCCTTGCTTCTGATTACTAAGCCCAATACATAGGATCACCCAGTTGGGGACACCCTGGGAGACTGCAGGGGAAAGTTGTTTTTCTGGAACCTGGGGATCGGAGCGGGGAGTGACCATCAGAGAGTCAGCTCTGAGGCAGACCACGCCCACAGGCCGGTGGCGAGTGCCACAGGGAAAGAAGGCTCTAACACTGCCTAGAGAGGCCATAGATAGACCCGGAAGTCAATCCAGAAACACTGCCACCCAGGGGCTGAATCACAAATTGACTCTTGCGTAATCAAAAATAAAGGAATACGAGAAATTAAGACACACCGCCTGCTTAAAATCAGGACTGGCTTACAACACCGAAGAGCAGTGGATCGCAGGGAACTGCAATACTGTCTGGACTGAGAAACAGGCGTGCCAAACAGAAAAACAGAGGAAGTGAATGACCTTCACTACTTCACATTTTATTTTTACCTTTTATTTTTTTATTTTTTTATTTTTTTTTATTTTCATTTTTTGCATCTTTTAATCAAGAAACTTTTTTTTCTTTTTTCATCACTTGATTTTACCTTTTTAATGATTACATTTTTATTTTCAATCCGTATTATTACTACTGCTATTTTATCTTTTTTTTTTTTTTTTTTTAAAGTGTCATTTTATTTTCTCTTCATTTTATTTTGGGATTAGGGTTCTACATTCTATTTTTTATCTTTCCTTTAGCATCGTTTTACTCTATCTCAACTCTACCTTTAGGCCATCACTCTCTTCCTAACCTCCCCCTTTTCAGTGTCCTGTTTGTCTTACCCTTTTACTGCTTTAGATTTTCCCTATTCTTTCTGTTTACCCCTTGTTAAAATTTCACCCTACTTACATATCTAATCTCTAATCCCCTGCTCCAAGTCCACATACACCTCTCCCTTCGCTGTCTGAGCTATCCATAAACTTGTCCTTCTCTCTGTCCTTTTGTTGTTGTTTGCTTGAATGTAGATTATATCCAATTTTTATGCTGTTTTTGTGAGATTGTTTTGCTTATTCTTCTTTTGTTTATTTTTTTGTTTGTTTTGTGCTTCAGCTTTCCCTTGCCTCAATCCATATTAGTTGGTGTTGTAGTTTGTATTAATCCCCAGGCACTTGTAGCTGGCATTTGCTGGGATTAGTGATTGTTCTATTGGAGTTTTATCCCCAATATATATAGTCTGTTCCCCTTTCTCTCTTAGTCACTTTCTTGTCTCTCTTACTTTTTTTTTTTCTCTTTACTTTCCCTTTTCCCAATTTCATTTTCACACTCCTTTTTTCTTTTTTTCTTTCTTTCTTTCTTTTTTCCTCTTCTTCTTTCTCTCCTATCACCTAATTTGCCTTTCTCTGGTGGTCACCTTTATTGGAGGTTATTAATATCGTGAATACATTCCTGTTCAGTGCCTTGTGAGTTGTACCTGGTAGTGCTGTATTTTGTGCCTTTAAATCAACCCAGGAGAGAGAGAACTACATAACCAGACACCCAGAGAAGAGAGACCATGGGGAGACAAAGAAGCAGCCCGCATATGAAAGAAAAGCAGGCATCACCAGAAAAGGAAGTAAACGAAATGGAGGCAAGCAACCTTCCAGAAAAAGAATTCAGAGAAATGGTCATAAGGTGGCTGAAAAGAATGGAAGACAAATTCGACAATATGAGCAAGAACCAAGAGGAAATGAAGAAGAACCAAGAAGAAATGAAAAATGACATCGCTGCTGTAAAGAACTCAATAGAAAGCATCAAGAGTAGACTAGAAGAAGCAGAGGACCGCATCAGTGAGCTAGAAGACAAGATGGAAAAAAATACCCAAGAAAAGCAACTTCTAGAAAAAAAAATTAAAAGGCAGGAGGAGAGTCTAAGGGAACTTTGGGACAACACGAAACAAAACAACATCCGCATAATAGGGGTTCCAGAAGGAAAGGAAGCTGAGCAAGGAATAGAAAACCTCTTTGAAGAAATAATGACAGAAAATTTCCCAGATATAGGGAAGAAAAAACCCACACAAATCCAAGAAGCTCACAGAGTCCCAAGCAAAATGAACCCCAAAAGACCGACGCCAAGGCACATTATAATTAAATTGGCAAACACCAATGACAAAGTAAGAATCTTAAAAGCAGCAAGAGAGAGACAGAAAGTTACATACAAAGGAACCCCCATCAGACTAGCAACTGATTTCTCAACAGAAACTCATCAGGCCAGAAGGGAATGGAATGAAATATACAAAGTCATGCAAAGGAAGGGGCTGAATCCAAGAATACTGTACCCAGCAAGGCTGTCAATCAAAATTGAAGGTGAAATCAGGAGCTTCACAGACAAAAAAGGACTAAGGGAATTTATTACCACCAAACCAGCAATGCAAGAAATGCTAAAGGGTCTACTGTAAAAAAAAAAAAAAAGAAAGAAAGAAAGAAACAGGAAGCGAAGAAGTAACACAGGGGTAAAGAATAGGAATGGCGACAAATAAGTACCTATCAATAATAACTTTAAATGTAAATGGATTAAATGCCCCAATCAAAAGACATAGGGTAACGGATTGGATAAGAAAACACGACCCACATATCTGCTGTCTACAAGAAACCCACCTCAGAAAAAAAGACGCACACAGACTGAGGGTGAAGGGATGGAAAAAGGTTTTCCAGGCAAATGGAACTGAAAAAAAAGCTGGGGTAGCAATACTTATTTCTGACAAATTAGATCTCAAACTGAAGGACATAACAAGAGATAAGGAAGGCCATTTCATAATACTAAAGGGAGCAATCCAACAAGAAGAAATAACTCTGGTAAACATATATGCACCCAATACAGGAGCACCCAAATACATAAAAAAACTCCTGGAGGATATTAAGGGAGACATTGACAGCAATACAATCATAGTAGGAGACTTTAATACCCCACTATCACCATTGGACAAATCCTCTAAACAAAACATCAGCAAAGAAACATCAATCCTAAATGACTCACTAGACCAGATGGAATTAATTGACATCTTCAGAACATTTCACCCCAAAGCCACAGAATATACATTCTTCTCAAGCGCACATGGGTCATTTTCAAAGATAGACCATATGTTGGGACATAGGCAAAGTCTCTTCAAATTCAAGAAGATAGAAATCATATCAAGCATCTTCTCAGACCACAGTGGCATAAAACTGGAAATCAACTACAATAAAAACAACCCAAAGAAATCAAACACATGGAGACTAAACAGCATGCTATTAAACCATGACTGGGTTACCAGAGAGATCAAAGAAGAAATAAAAAACATCATGACAACAAATGACAATGAAAACACTACAATCCAAAATCTATGGGACACAGCGAAAGCAGTCTTGAGAGGGAAGTTCATAGCTCTACAAGCCTACTGCAAAAAACAAGAAACAGGGGTAATAAATTACCTAACCCAACAACTCAAAGAGTTAGAAAAAGAGCAACAAGAAAAGCCCAGTGTAAGCAGAAGGAAGGAAATAATAAAGATCAGAGCACAGATAAACGACATAGAGACCAAAGAAACAATACAAAAGATCAACAAAACCAAGAGCTGGTTCTTTGAAAGGATAAACAAGATTGATGAACCTCTAGCCAGGCTCACCAAGAAGCAAAGGGAGAGGACCCAAATAAACAAGATCAGAAATGAAAGAGGTGAAATAACAACAGATCCCGCCGAAATACAAAGGATTGTTAAAAAATACTACGAACAACTCTATTCCAACAAACTGGACAACCTGGAGGAAATGGACATATTCCTAGAAAAATATAACCTTCCAAAACTCAATCAGGAAGAATCTAAACAGCTCAACATGCCAGTAACTATGAAAGAAATTGAAGCAGTCATCAAAGAGCTTCCGGCAAACAAAAGCCCGGGGCCAGACGGCTTCACAGGAGAGTTCTACCAAACATTCAAGGAAGAACTAAAACCTATCCTCCTCAGACTATTCCAAAAAATTCAAGAGGAAGGAACACTTCCCAGCTCCTTCTATGAAGCCAGCATCACCCTAATACAAAAACCAGATAAAGACAACACAATGAAGGAGAATTACAGGCCAATATCCCTCATGAATGTAGATGCCAAAATCCTCAATAAAATTCTAGCAAATAGGATCCAGCAGTACATCAGAAAGATCATACACCATGACCAAGTAGGATTTATCCCAGGAATGCAAGGATGGTTCAATATCCGCAAATCAATAAATGTGATACATCACATAAACAAATTGAGAGATAAAAATCACATAGTCATATCAATTGATGCAGAAAAAGCATTTGACAAAATCCAACACCCTTTCTTGATAAAAACTCTCAACAAGGTGGGAATAGAAGGATCATACCTCAACATCATAAAAGCTATATATGATAAACCCACAGCTAACATCATACTCAATGGGCAAAAACTAAAACCATTTCCCCTAAGAACAGGAACAAGACAGGGATGCCCACTCTCACCACTCCTGTTTGACATAGTACTGGAAGTATTAGCCACTGCAATTAGACAAGAAGAAGAAATAAAAGGCATCCAAATTGGAAAAGAAGAAGTAAAGCTGTCCTTATTTGCAGATGACATGATATTGTACATAAAAAACCCGAAAGACTCCATCAAAAAACTAACAGACTTAATAAATGAATTCGGCAATGTAGCAGGATACAAAATTAACACCAAGAAATCTATGGCATTTCTATACACCAACAATGAACTTACAGAAAGAGAGACTAAAAAAGCAATCCCATTTTCCATCGCACCAAAAAAATTAAGATACTTAGGAATAAACCTAACCAAGGAGGTAAAAGACCTATATGCGGAAAACTACAGGACACTGAAAAAAGAGATAGAGGAAGATATAAACAGATGGAAGAACATACCATGTTCATGGATTGGTAGAATCAACATCATTAAAATGTCCATACTACCCAAAGCAATCTATAGATTCAATGCACTCCCCATTAAAATACCAACGGCGTATTTCACAGACCTAGAAAGAACTCTCCAAAAATTCATCTGGAATAAAAAAAGACCCCGAATAGCCACAGCAATCCTGAGAAAGAAGAATAAAGTAGGAGGGATCTCAATACCAGATTTCAAGCTGTATTACAAAGCCATTGTCATCAAAACAGCCTGGTACTGGCACAAGAACAGACATATAGATCAATGGAACAGAATAGAGAATCCAGATATCGACCCAAACCAATATGCGCATTTAATATTTGACAAAGGAGGCATGAGCATACAATGGAGTCAAGACAGTCTCTTTAATAAATGGTGTTGGGAAAATTGGACAGATACATGCAAAAAAATGAAACTAGATCACCAACTTACACCATACACAAAAATAAACTCAAAATGGGTACAGGACTTAAATATAAGACGGGAAACCATAAAAATACTAGAGGAATCCACAGGCAGCAAAATCTCAGACATATGCCAAAAGAACTTTTTCAGTGATACTGCCCCTAGGGTAATGGAAGCCAAACAGAAAATAAACAAATGGGACTACATCAAAATAAAAAGCTTTTGCACAGCAAAAGAAACCATCAACAAAACAACAAGAAACCCCACTGTATGGGAAAACATATTTGCAAATGGTATCACTGATAAAGGTTTAATTTCCAACATCTACAGGCAGCTTATACAACTTAATAAAAGGAAGATAAATGATCCAATAAAAAAATGGGCAACGGACCTAAATAGAAGCTTTTCGAAAGAAGACAGAAGGAAGGCCAAGAGACACATGAAAACATGCTCAAAGTCACTAATTATCCGAGAGATGCAAATCAAAACAACAATGCGATACCATCTCACACCTGTCAGAATGGCTATCATCAACAAATCAACAAACGACAAGTGTTGGCGAGGATGCGGAGAAAAAGGAACCCTCGTGCACTGCTGGTGGGAATGCAGACTGGTGCAGCCACTGTGGAGAACAGTATGGAGTTTCCTCAAAAAACTGAAAATGGAACTCCCATTTGACCCAGTAATCCCACTCCTAGGAATATATCCTAAGAAACCAGAAACACCAATCAGAAAGGATATATGCACCCCTATGTTCATAGCAGCACAATTTACAATAGCTAAGATTTGGAAACAGCCTAAATGCCCATCAGCAGATGACTGGATCAGAAAACTATGGTACATCTACACAATGGAATACTATGCTGCCGTAAAAAAGAAGGAATTACTACCATTTGTAGGCACTTGGATGGAATTAGAGAACATTATGCTAAGTGAAATAAGCCAGTCAATGAAAGAAAAATACCACATGATCCCACTCATTTGGGGATAATGAAAAACATTATAAACTGATGAACAAAAAGATAGTTACAGAGGCAGTAAAGCATCAAACAGACTGTCAAATTACAGTGGTAAGGTTAGGGAGAGGTGGGGGAAATAAGAGATCAACTGAAGGACTTATATGCATGTATATAAGAGTAACCAATGGATGCAGAACATTGGGGGGTGAGGGCATATATGGGAGTGGGGTGGGGGTGGGGGGCAATGATAAGATATGTACACATATAATACCTTAATAAAAATTTGAAAAAAAAAAAAAAAAAAAAGAAAATTAGTGTAGCTAAATTAGTATTAATTTTAATGAAAGACATTAAAACACATTCTAACTAAAATTTCAGATGATTACTACATGGGAGAATAGAGAAGAGAAGATTCAATTTAAAAATAATTCATTTTTAGGGAAGATATGAATACTATAGATACTCTATTATTGTTTAATGCATTACTCTCAGGAAGTGATAAATATGTCACACAAATTTAGTAATGATAAAGAGGATTTGACAATACAACATGCTTGATCAGGTAAGTAGACAAATAAATCCCAACAAGCAGTAGCTCATTGTTAGATCAATGATGCTGAAAACAGTGTCTCTTGATATTGTATCTCCCAAACGGCATGTCAATCTTCATGAACTCAATTGAAACACATATAAATCTAAAAAATGAAGGAAAGTCTGGTATTTCATTATATGCAACTCTAAATTACTGCGCAACGAAGGACAGAAAAAATACAGACCTAGAAGTAGATATCTTATTTTAGAACATAAATATAAAAGCTCCTTAATAAAACACTATTTTGGAATCTACTGGAATATTACACAAAAAGGACAATCCATTCTGACTGGTAGGTTTTACTCTGTGACTGTGAGGGCAAAACACTAAGTAATCCCATGACTTTGATAACTCTCTGTTGACTTTAAAATACAAGTAAATAACACACACAGCAAAGAAAAATGAGAGTACAACATGAAAAGGAAAGATCTTTCTCTTTTCACCTGAAACCAAAACTCTCACCTCAAAAAGATTACTGTCTATATATCCTATGTCACATGAAGAAGTTTAATAAAGAAACCCATTGGTATATTTTAAAGTTTTAAAAGCTCAAAGCCAGAAAACATTAGGGACTCTGCGGAGAGACATTAATAATGTGTTGTACTCCATTTCATCTGCACCGTCTTCTCTTTTCTCCCCTAGTGTTTTCCAGGATGTTCTTCTTGGTCCCTCACTTTCTCAGTCTCACTAGCAAGTCTGTCTGCAATCAACGCTCTCGCCAGTCTCTCTCTTGCCATCTTCATTTTCCTTTCCTGTTTCTTGATATCTTTCTCAGTTACCAGAAATTGTTTGCAAGGGAGCTGTGGGATACCCAGACCAGCTCCTGGAACCATCTCTGCCACATGTGAGGTCCCGGCAGGTTTGGACACGGAGCTGCCGTGAGGACCACGTGTGAGAACACCAGGCAGGGACTCACCTGTGCAATTAGGCACAAGTGTTTGCAGGGCTTTGGTAAGATCAAAAGGACTTAAGAGTTGTCCTGCACTGCTGCAGGCCTGGAGTCCTGGGAGTCTCTTCTGCCAGCACACCTGTTGGGGCTTGTCCAAGGTTTCCTCCCACTGGTGATATCTGACCTCATTGCCTGGGTGGGATGTGATTCTCGTAACTGGACTCTTGAATATGTTACTGGACATCCTCAATGGGATGGAGATGCTTAAATCAGGCTTTGGTTTGGATTGGTTTACCCAATCATGACACTTCCTCTGTGAAGTCTTGACCATCGTATCTCTTTTCCATTTACTCTATAAAAATAAATCGTGAAATTGGATCTACATGATCAATGAAGCTTGCCTTCTTAGGACAATTACTTCAGCTGTCTTGTACTTCCACCCTCCCTCTGGGGATAGATCTGACTTGCATCCTGGGAAATCATCAAGCAGATTTGTCAAAAACAGAAAGCTCAAGGTCAAAACCCAGAAGCTAGTCCAGATCATTTATCCTCCAACACCTTATAAGACCCTCTCCTTTATGAGTATGATTTTATTCTCTATTTGTCATTGTCACTCTCACTACACCTGATTTAGTCTTGGTACTCTCTCATGATACACAGTACCCAATCTTTTTCTAAGTCCAAAGTCCTACCTTTCTTTTGTGTTATGTGAGTATTCATTTGGTTAACCCATTGACCACTTGAATTTCAGAGCTAAAATCATTAGTGATATCACCACGCAACCCACTTTTAGTGACTCACTCCCATATCCCAGAAATTTGGTCATGTTCAAAAATAAATAATTCAGAAAACATATTCATCCACTACAAATGTCTGATTTCTAATATTTTTAAACACTCATACAATAGATACCCATTCTTCAAGATTGCAAGTTATGCCAGATCACCAGATTCTTATCTTAATTTCCCCACTTCATATCAATTAGAAGGCATGGTTCTTTGGAAAAGACAATAATCCTGGGAAAAATAGAAGGCAGCAGGAAAAGAGGAATAATAAATAGGAGATGGATTGACTCCATAACAGAAGCCATAGGCATGAATCTACAGGAGCTGGACAGGGCTGTTGAGGACAAGACAGGGCTGTTGGACATAACTCATTCATAGGGTTGCTGGGAGTCGGGAGCTGACTCAATAGCACATAACACACACACACATTCCTATTAATCCTGGATTCCATGGACTATGATCTCAATAATTCCCTGGAATAATCCAAAATTCTTTACCACTCATCATGTCTACCTTGTATAAAACTTCAAATTTAAAGATCTGATTATCTGCCATGCTATAGCTACAGCTGGTCTTAAGATAATTGCACAATATTTGGATACCACTGTAAATACAAAATCACCTACATCTATCGTGAAACACCCATAATGCCTGAAAATTTTACTTTCTTTTTATGTGTTGACATATTTACTCCTCAATTTTTCCCAAAGCCTGTTTCAGATTTTCTCCACTTTTTCCTTTTGTATATATTTGATATCCCTTAATTCGTCTGCTATTTCACAGAAAACTTGTAAAATACTACTAGATTGAAATTTTACCTATGTACTTGCCAAATCGGCAAATATCTCTGATAAGCTTCCATTGCTTCCCAATTTGCTCTAATAATACTTAATTTCTTTTATTCTCCAATGGTGATCTGGATCTCATCTCTTCTTCCTTCTTATTAAGCTCTTCCCACCAACATTTCCATATTTCCCGTGTACTTAGTTTTGTTGTTAATCCTCACCTGAAGATATTTTTCCATTGACTTTTTTTTTTTTCCAGAGAATGGAAGAGATGGGGAGAGACCGTGAGAGAGAAACATCAACTGGTTCTCTCCCGCATGCACCCTGACCAGGGCTGGGGATCGAGCCTGCAACCAAAGGTAGGTGCCCTTGACCAGAATCAAACCCGGGACCCTTCAGTCTGAGGGCTGTTGCTCTATCCACTGAGCCAAACGGCTAGGGTGCCCCTGTACTTTTAATCTCTCTTTATGAACTGAATCCTTCCCTCAGCATTTACAGAGCTGCAAGTCTTTCCTGACTACATGGAAATTTCTCACCTGCTCTCCCTGGACCCCTCTTCAACCACTACTTTTCCTACTCCCATCCCTTAGTTGCGAATCATTGAGAAAGGTCATCTGCAGCATGTGTCTCTGTGGCCTCACCTTCACCCACCTCCTCAGATCAGCCTCAGCCGCACTGCCACCTGCCCTTACCATTCTAGGCTAAGGTCACAATGATTCCTTTGTTACTAGACCCAAAAGGAACTTTGCATTGTTTATCTGACATGATCTTTAAGTGGGAAACTTTTAAATATATTTGAATAACTTATTTATGTGAATATTATTTGATGGCTGTGAATCTTATAAAATCTAAAGCAAGAGTTTGTTATAAATGGAATGTACAAACTGGACTTCTGGACTCAGTACAAAAAATGTAAACCAACTTAATGTTTACGCTGATGACATTTATAAATCATAATAGCTTGGCTCTACTGGGTGAAAATATACAACTAAAATTACTTTCACCTGTTTTTACTTTATTTAATGTGGCTACTAAAAATTATATTTCATAATATGTAGATTGCTTAATCCTACTATTGGACAGAGCTGGTCAAGCCATGAGGGAAAATAAAGCCCACAGAAAGTGGTCAGGGAAAATTTTCCCAAGGTAAGAAGTATACCCTGGCCCTAACTGGTTTGGCTCAGTGGATAGAGCGTCAGCCTGTGGACTGAAAGGTCCCAGGTTCGATTCTGGTCAAGGGCATGTACCTTGGTTGCGAGCACATCCCCAGTAGGAGGTGTGGAGGAGGCAGCTGATTGATGTTTCTCTCTCATCGATGTTTCTAACTCTCTATCCCTCTCCCTTCCTCTCTGTAAAAATCAATAAAATATATTAAAAAAAAAAGAAGTATACCCTGGCCCCCACTGCAAGATGCAAACTCTCTCTCTCTCTCTCTCTCTCTCTCTCTCTCTCTCTCTCTCTCTCTCACACACACACACACACACACACACACACACACACACACACGTACACTAACAAAACCAAACCAGTGCTACCCCAGAGTGCCACCACCACTCAAATGCCATGAGGTTGCATTCCTACATAGTCCTAACTGGACTAATCTCAAGTGAGAAGTCAGAAGTCAGTTAGGAAGAGCCAAAACCAGAGACTAAGGATCAAGATTTTTATTAATTCCCCACTCTTTGGCTTCTATTAAACATTCAGTATTTTCAGAAAACTTTTTCAGGGAGGGTTGTTTTAAAAATCTCTTCACCTTTACTATGTGTAAATATCCAAGATATGTAAAGAGTAATTACTCTAGCCAATAAATGAGAAGGAGATGATAGAATATGACTATCATTATTACTAAATCACTGTTGGATTAGTGAGCCAGTCAGGGGACAGATGACACTGGATTAATTTGGGCCTCAGTAAGCTGATTCTGATTAGAGTACTATCATAGTGATTGCTCTACGCTGGGACCTCTGAAACGTGCCAGCCCTGCCTACTGTTTAACAACCAAAGCCCACCAGACAGGCAAGTCCTTACTGACAAATCCCCTGGCTCCACTCCTCTGACAACACCTGGAGGGGTTTCCAAAATCCCACTTTGTCATGACACTCTTCTACCTGCCACAGGCCAGGAAAACATTTTCTGTGGTGCTCATTTCTGGGGGTGACACTTCTCCCATGGGTAAAGGAAAGATCAGGGTGCAGACCTAGTGAATTGCAGGAATTAGCACAAAAACTGGCGTTTGCTGACAGAGAGAAGAGAACCTTTAGTGTGTACAGCTACCAGGGTCCACAAAGCCCCAGGGGTCTGTCCCTAGGTAGCATTGAGGAGGAAGGTGCAGGACAGAGCAGGTACTTTTGGGTGTGATTGTACTTGGTGATGCCTGCAGCATGACATATGTGATACTGGTAATGCATTCAACAATGTTGTTCAGTGATTTATTCATCTTATGTTATGGAGTGCTTTCAACATACGTTCAGGCGCTAGTACCCGCCCTTTAGAGTTTATAGTGTCGGAAAATGTTTTACATTTTATTTATAATATGTAGATAAAGCACATGTGGGAGTAGTCAGCCAACAGACAGAAAGGAGATTTTCTTTGTTGGCTAGTATGTAAACAAATTTTCTTTAAAAAGGAAGTGTTTTCTCCACTTGAACTATTCAAGTCTCCTATGATGATTGTTATTCTCAAATTCATATATTCTCTAACAGTTTATGATTTATATTAGTGTAACACTGTTTTATTTGGTATGTGAAGGCTGAATACTATTATATTTTCTTGGTGATTTTATCTTATATTAATAGATGGCAAACCTCTTTATCTTAGTTAATCTTTTTGCCTTCAAGTCTATATTGATAATTCTAGCGATAGCCCTATTTTGCTTTGTTGAGATCAGTCTGTTATAGTTGTGTTTATTTCTCTACTATCTACTTTTCTGTTATTTTATGTGTGAAGTTATTTTGGGGGGAACAGAATTTTTCTAGATTTCTCTTCTTTTTCTCTTGTTCTTGGGACTTTCAATTAGTTCTAGGTTTTCAATTGACCTACATTGTGTAAAAGTTTGTTTTTCTCTATTTGCATTGGCTAAGGCCAAGCATCTAGCTCCGCGTGACCCTGGCACCAACATCAAAGCGAATGTAGACTGACAGAGTGATTTCTTCAGTCAATTATTTTGACCTTTTATCAGGATTTTGCGCATCTGTCCCGCACACCTAAACCTGCCAAGTCTGTTTAAACACACAGGTGCATGCACGCGTATGCAAAGGTCTCAAAGATTCTAGAAGCTTTTCACCCACAAAGAGACCTTAAGTCAGAAGAACATATTCAACCAAAGTGAGAACTGGAAAAGATCTCCCACAAACTAAGCAGCCTTAGCACTTAACACAGTTGGAAACTGGGCAGTTGGGCAGGGATTGCGTGTGTCAGTGCCATCTGAAGGGTGCAAGGCCAGAACATATTTCTGCTTGACAAGCCGTGTGGGGTCAGGGAAAGAGAACCGATTTTCTGAGTTAGAAGTGGTAAGTTCCAGTCTTGGCCAAATCACTTCCTGGTGATCATGGGAAAGCTCTGATACACCTGCCAATGGGAAAGTGGTACCTCTCTACATCAATGTACAGCAGATGAAGACAATAATGATTTAACTATTTATAATGCAAAATATTTTCGAGTTCTCCAAATCCTTTCAGACCTCATCTCACTTTTCCCTGGCAACAACCTTGTTATGTTGGCATTATTATTACCCCTATTGTACAGAGAAGTAAGTAATTTCTCCAAGGTTCCCGAGTTAATAAAAATGCAGATTCAGGACTCGAGCCTAGTTTTCTGACTCTAAATCCCGGGATCATTTCATTGTACCCTGCCCCTTGTCAAAACATTTGGAAAACAAAAAGCATATCGAAAATGTAAGGAACTGGTGTTAATTTTCTGAAAGAGACACACGTGGGACTTCTTGTCAACCTGCAAAAGACTGCTGGGCTGCTGGCAGATTGAAAACTGGAAGAAAACACAGGAGATTTTCTGGTCCTGCCCTTTACATGTGTTATACAAGCAAGTGTTTAAACCTTTTCAGGACAGAAAAACATCTGTTACTCTTTTTGGCATTTCTAACACCCTAGCTGCCACAATCTTCTTTGATAGACCATTCCAGGATTCTGTTATCTGGATGACAAAAAACAAAACAAAACAAAACAAAACAAAAACCCACCTTTTCTTCATGATACAATATAGGTCTCTTTCCTCTTCATAAAAAGTTCTAGGTTTGGTCTTCTTCGTCACTTGTCACTTTTCCCTTTTTTTCTCCCTTCATGTTCCCGAGTGTGTCAATTTCTGCTTTAGAAAAGCAGCTTGATTTTTATGAGACTCCCAGTTTCTTTTCCATTGCTTTCCTCCTACTAGTCATAATAATAGAAAAATTTTGGTCTTTTAACATATATTAAAAACAATACTTGTTTTGATTCCTTCCTTCTTCCTTTCAATTAAATAATTTCCTAACCATTTCTTTCTGAATTTTTAACCCCACAAGACTAATTTGTCTCTTAAAAACCAGGATCAAACTGGGTCATCAGATCTAGTGTGCCTCTAATTACCACATGGACTGATGGATCATCATGTCCAGACCCCTGGCTGTTAGAGCTAATTCACTAAAATTAAGCAGTTTCATCTCAAAGGTCACTGAAGTCTAAGGCATCTTGGTTGACTGTGAATGACAAGCGGTAAGGGCTGCTGCTCCCATCTGACAGAGGGCGGAGCTACACCTTTCCCAGGGTTTCCCAGGGATGGAAATGCCATGGATCTCGATTGCTGTCTTAATTTGGGCCACTACAACAAAATACCATAGATTGGGTGACTTGAAAAACAGACATTTGTTTTTCACAGTTCTGAAGGCTGGATGTGCGAGATCCTGGTGAGAGCTCTCTTCCTGGCTTGCAGATGGCCACCTTCTTGCTGTATCCTCACATGGTGGAAAGATGAGATGGCTTTGGTCGATTCCTCTTCATATAAGGGCACTAATCCCATTATTGAGGTCTCACCCTCATGGCCTCATCTCCAAAGACCTTGCCTCCAAATACCATCATGTTTGGGGTTGGGGATACAAACATTTAGTCCATAACAACTACCTTGTTCATTATTTTGGCTTCTAGGTAGTCCAGAGGCTTGCCTCATGTTCAGAGTACATTTCTTTAGACATAATTTTATTCTTGCTAGGTCTTTTTAAAAAACGAACTACTGTTTAGCATTATTCTAAAAATTCTTTATTCTTAAGAACATATTTTATTTTTCCTGTGCTCCCCTATTTAAGCTAAAGAATTCCTTCCTTTACTCATTAGGCCTGTTTTCCATACATTTTATCATTTTGCTCAATCATTTAACTGTAGCATCAAAAAGGAAGCATACACAACATTTTATTGGTGGTTATTTTAGAATGGTGAGATTTTTATTTTTTCCCCTCAGCTTTTCTTTTCTTTCCAAACTATTTACAATGACATCTATTTTAGCAATTTAAAACAAGTTAAAACTAAAAGATAATGAAAACAGTGTGGTTTTAGAATAAGAAAAAACTAATAGACTAATGAGGGAAAGAATGGACTATTCAATAAATGATACTAGGACAAGTGGCCACCCATATTGGAAAAAGTTTATATTCCTACATTATACCATATCCCCAAATTAATTTTAGGTGAAAAACAAAACTTTAAAGTTTTCAAAGAAAATATTGGAAACTATATTGATGTTGTTGGGATGAGGAAAGGTTCCTAAAGTAATACATAAGAAGCACAAACCATAAAGAAAATTGAGTATGTATTCAATTGACTACTTCTCATGATAAAGGACACAATAAGAAAAGCCAACAAGCACAGCACAGACTAGCAGAATGTATCTGCAAAGTACACAACCAACAGAGGATTAGCATGCACAATAGAGAAGGTACCACTGCAATCCTACTTATCTTACAGATATCCCTACACACAAATTAAATGACACAGACACAAGGCTATTCAATGCAGCAGTGTTTATAGTAGCAAAAATTTCAACAACTGCAAATGTGGTATGAAAATATCTCATTTCTGTTGGTAAAAGAAAGTCACAAGTAGTACTGCTAATATTGCTATGGCTTGTGGCCTAGATTCATAACAAAAGGAAAGTCTAAGCTTCATTTAGAAGCTAGTAAAAAGGAAGATGTAATTTTTTTCTTAACCAGGTTCACAGACCCCTTGAATTGAACAGGCTGCAAACCCAAGATTTAGGATCAAAATGTATTTGGCTGCTGGAAATGTTGCTCAGTCTCTTGGCTACCACTTGGCCTGGGCAAATTCTGGACTCATCACCTCTTGGTCTGTCTTCTCCTAGATCTTGGTGCAGCAGTTCCTCACTTGCTCATTAGTTCTTTTATGTCTTTAGGAAAATGCTTTTTATATTTCATCCTATTTTTAAATTATCTCTAGTATGAGAGTTGACCCACTTGCCTAGTCCACCATTACAGGAAGCAGAGGTGCCTGCATTCGAGTTATCTCCACCTGTATGTACGCAAGGCCTTATGTCTTCTCACTTGGATTGCCAGCACAGCCATGGGTTTCTAACCCTCCAGTATGGCCTTCATTCTCCAGTCACCAGAGAAATTTTTCTAGATGCAAATCAGATTTCTAAAATGTAAATCTGATCATATTAGGTCTTAGCTTAAAGTCATTCTGAGGCTCCCAAATAGTTTAGTGTAAAATACAAATTCTTTAGTAAACCGAACTCCTGTTAAGGCTTCTATATTGTGTAAGTCTCCTATAAGACTTATAAAAGGGGGAAATGGGGACATCTGTAATAGCGCCAACAGTAAAAATACAGAAAGAGCCCAGCCCATGGGGCTCAGTTGGTTGAGCGTCATCCCATGCACCAAGGGAGGTCACCGGTTAGATTCCTGGTCAGGGCACATGCCCAAGTTGGGCTCCATTCCCAGTAGGGGGTGTGCAGGAGGCAGCCTATCGATGTTTCTCTGTCATCAGTTTCTATCTCTCTTTCACCTTTCCTCTCTCAAATCAATAAGAACATATTAAAAAATAAAGACGTATAAAAGATTCCTAAAAGACAGGAAGTGGCTCTCTTCTCACACCCCAACTCTCATCCTATGCTCTTGCCAGGCCCAACTCCTTTGAGTATCCAGAATGCTGTATGTGCCCTATAGCTTCTGCACCTTTACACATGGTATGTCTACCCCAAACAGTCATCCCCTCTTCCCTCCTTGGACTGGCTAACTCCTCTAGTGTTTTAAGTCTCAGCTCAGGCACCATCCCTACTGGAAAGTTTTTGTGATTTGTCTTTGGAGTCCTTCCTAGGTTCTTTCACAATACCCATGTCCATTCCTACTTTTATTAAAAGCATATTATTCTGTGATTTGTGTTCTTTTTGGTCTCCCTCACTAGACAATACACTGCTTCAAGTCAGGGGCTTTCTTCCTCTGAATGCGCAGCACACACCACAATGTCTGATCCTCCATGTTCATTTACCAGATTAAATGGAGAAATACTTGGCATACTATCTTCTGTAGTAATTTAAACTATTCACTCTTTTTTTAAGTGCTAGGGTGATAAGACACCATAACCCTTGCCTTAATCACTTTTGCCTATGTACCTCGCTTAGTTAGGAATTTGTATGCTGTGAAATGACTCATTCCCATACATGTTTTAAAAACTGGGAACTCTAGGTTATATATGTCCAAGTTATAACTATATACTTTTTTACCCTTTACCTAATCATTCCCCAAATTTGGGTTAGCTTTTTAAAATTAAGACAAGCCGAAACCGGTTTGGCTCAGTGGATAGAGCATCAGCCTGCGGACTGAAAGGTCCTGGGTTCGAGTCCGGTCAAGGGCACGTACCTTGGTTGCGGGCACATCCCCAGTAGGAGGTGTGCAGGAGGCAGCTGATCGATGTTTCTAACTCTCTATCCCTCTCCTTTCCTCTCTGTAAAAAATCAATAAAATATATTTTTAAAAAAATTAAGACAAAATAAAATGGTAAAAATTGTAGATATAAAAAGGAGATCAGAGACTATTTAAAGAAAGATCCAGGTCAATGTTACAAGAAGCTGGGGTGAGAAAGTGAGCATAGTCATTGGCTTTGAGCTCTCTAGTAGGAGCTGAAAAGGGGAAGCAATAGGATTCATCTGATAAAAGGAGTCATAGAAGTTTGACTAGATAAACTTTTACTTGCACTAAATTCTGAGAAAAGTTTATTACATGGATCCTCATAAAGAAACAGAGATGTTATTCACATGGCTGTTGTTTTTACTAAAAGCAAGGAACTAATATATGTCCAGGTATACTGCTCTCTGGGATCAAATTTGATTCAGAAGTAAAACTTGGGGGAACAAGAGAAATGTACTGATGACACACTCTTGTATCATTTATTAAGCTGCTGACATGCTGTGGTTAGAAGCCTATTCATGATTGAGTTGACTACAGTGTAGACACGTGGTGTTATTGGATGGAGATTAGAAAGCTTTAGATACATGATGGCAAAGTCGATGATCTATTTTACAAATGAAGAAGGAGATCTACAGTTTGAACTGTCTGGAGATTGAGGGCAGCCCAAAACATTCAAATAGCTGAGTGAGCAGCATGGCATGCTGTGTTTGTTAACAAATGAAGTTCAATAAGGCATATGACATTTTAAATTGTTATTTTCATGATCTATCTTGGAAGTTAGATTGCAGTTATGCCCAAATCATCTAGTTTGCTTGTGTTACAAATATGAAATTACTTAATTCCCCAAAGATTTTGGTGGGATTCTAGTAAAGATAAAATAGGAAAACTAAGTATAAAAAGGAGATGAGAAACCATTTAGGAAAAGAGAAAGGCATAAGTGGTGAGACTAGTGGTTAACTCACAGGCTTGTTGTGAGGATTAAACAAGGTAGTTTGTAGAGAGCACAGATTCTCAATACTAATCTCCTTTCCCCCCTTCCTTTTAGGTAGCAATTAAATGGTCAGAATTATACTTGAAGGAAATGATAGGTTCAGAAATAACAGGAACAGCAATTCGAAGTTTTAAAAAATTTGTATTTGAGGTGGAACAACTTTGGGTCCCAAGGAGTACTCCATTAAAGAGGCTTAAAACATTCATATACAACAGTTTGAACCTAAGGAAATAATTTCCTGTCAACCTTCTTAGTCCTGTTAAAAAGCAATTATTTTCCCCCTGAGCCAAACAATATCCTATTTTTTAGATTTACACTTAAGGAGTCTTCTTAGGATTCATTGTAAATTCCTTGGGGGCAGAAGTAGTTTTACTTTTGTTCTCCCAGAACCTAATAGCACTGGACAGGAAGGCAGACTTAAGTAATTGTGTGCAGAATTTATTTTGAAAAAAATTTTTTTTATCTTAACAAGTTAGATGGCATCTGTAAGCATTGTGGTATATAGAACATGATCTGCTTAAAGCAGAAAATACTGCAAGAAAAATGCCACTTGCTCTAAGGAGGTTTTTTTTTGTTTTTGTTTTTGTTTTTTTTCAAAGACTCAACCTTACTCCAGTGAAGCTATCATTGTACAAAACAGGTTTGGGTCCTTTCCTTCTGTGGTATTTACTTGCAAAATACCACAAGGTAGTCAAGGAGATGAACTCTGGCCTCACTGGGATTTGCATCCCATCTCCTCTACCTAGTATTTATGTGGCCTTCAGTACCATAGTCTATTTCTCATCTATAAAACAAGAATACCAATATTACCTATGCTATAAATGTATAAAGATTAAATTTATTTGTGAATACTTATAGGAACTGTTGACTCTCATGCAGATATAAAATGAACACGTGCCAAAGATTTTATTTAACTTGCTCTTTAATGAGAGAACAAGGAAAATGCTAAAAGTGGTTCAAATGAGGATTTTATTTTATTATTCTCTACAGGACAAAATCATTTGCATTCCCACGGACAGGAATCCTTTACATAGCAACAGTTAGGAAATATTCTCATTATTATCAGTTTTATATAAATTAACTTCTACCTCTATTGAAGTGTCAAATAGCCTATTCAAAGGCATGATCAAGCATCCCATTGAGAGGATAATCCAGTAATCTTTTTTATTCATTCCAACCCATTAGTTTTTCCTTGCACAGGGTTGTTGTGAAGATTTACAAGTTTACCTAACAATCTGATTCATAACAAATAGATGGTAAACCTCACTCATCATTATTATTGTCTTCAGAATTTACAGTACATTCCTTTGGATATCTGTGATAGTTGTTTTTCAGGTGCGGAAAAAATATTCAATTTTTTTAGAAACAGCTAAGTTATTTGAAATCAAGTCTCTTAAATAAGTAAAAAATACTGATTTTTAAAAAAAGTATTATTTTCCTTTTTTTACAAGACGAGACTACTTCCATTAGATACACTAAATCAATTTTTAGAGGATTATGGGAAGATGGTAGAGTAGAAAGCACCAGGAATCTCTCTCCACCTAGACAAGTGCACTGGCAGAATCTGTCTGATATAACTATTTTGGGACTCTGAAGTCTGTTGAAGGTTTCCAAATTCCAGGGAAGATCTGAATGTAAATTGCAGCTAATTTTGGTCAGTTTCAGCTCTTAGCCCAGTAGTAGCTACCCATCCTCCACCCCTGGCCAAAGACATAGGTGACAAAAGAAAAAGTTGACAAACCAAGCATTATGAAAATTAAAATTTTTTTTAAATATTTTATACATAAGAAATACTATTCATGGAGTAAAAAGGCAATCCACAGAATGGGAGAAAACGTTTGCAAATCATTTATCCGATAAGGGATTAACACCTAGAATATACAGAGAACTCACAAAACTCAAGAACAAAAACCTAATTAAAAAGTATGCAAGGGACCTGAATAGACATTTCTTCAAAGATATAGGAATAACCAATAATCACATGAAGAGATGCTCAACGTCACTAATCATTAGGGAAATCAAAACTACAATGATATAACACTGCATGCACATTAGGATGGCTACTATAAAAATAATAGAAAACAAGCGTAGGCAAGGAATTTGAAAAATTAGAACCTATGTGTATTGTTGGTGGGAATGTAAAATGGTATAGTTGCTGTGAAAAACAGTATGGTGGTTCATCAAAGAATTAAAAATAGAATACCATATGATCTAGCAATTCCACTTCTGGGCATATATGTAAAAGAATTGAAAACAGTTTGAAAAGGTATTTGTATATCCAGGTTTAGAGCAGCACTATTCACACTAGACAAAAGGTGGAAGCAATACATTTCCATCGACTGATGACTGGATACACAAAATGTGGTACATACATACTATGATATATTATTCAGCCCTAAAAAGGAAAAAAAAGTCTGATGCATGCTACAACAGGGATTGACCTTGAGGACATTATGCTAGGGGAAATAAACCAGTCACAAAAAGAGAAATACAACATGATTCTACTTATATAAGGCATTTGGAGTAGTCAAGATTATAAAGACAGAAAGTAGAATGGTGGTGTCTAGGGGCTGTGGGAGAGGGGCATGGGGAGTTTAATGGGTATAAAGTTTAAGATTTACAAGGTGAAAAGAGTTATGGAGATGGATGGTGGTGATGGTTGCATGAGGTAAATGTATTTCATAACATTGGCCTATACATTTAAAAATGGTTAAGGTGGCAATTGTTATGTTACGTGTATTTTACAACACACACACAAAAAGAAAAATCAATTCTTGAAGAATTCAAAACGTTTGGGATGTTTAGCCTCCCATGATAAATTGCTTTAAAAAAACATTACATTTAGAATTGAAAAATAATGTGCTTGCTTAACAATTCACTCCAAAAGCTTTATGGTTACCCTGGTGTACATCACAGAAGGAAGTTCACTGCATATGAGAATGGTGTGGAATTGGTACCTGCTGGGACCTGGGCACAGAGCACACACAGCTGGAGTCCTGTGGCAAGGTCACAGCTGACACATGGTTGCTGCGGCTGGGAAAACCCAGACATGAACCTGCAAGCATTTCTCAGGAATAGCCATCTTGCTGGTGACAAGCTCATGAGAATAAAGTATGATGCAATCATTCGAAGAAAATGTTCCGTCATGCTTCCTGTGATGAGTTTTTAACAATAAAGCAAAACACCACAAACAGAAAAAGTTAAAGTCAATGAATGTCACATTAAGCCACATCATTTCCCTTTCTACTTGGTTTTGAAATTCAACTTCCCATTTATTTTAAAGCCAGTCTTGCTGTGAAGAGGTGATTAGGAAATGGAGCAATTTACTCTGTGGCTTCAGTAGAGACCTTAAACTCCTCCGTGCAGCCAGGCATGCACAAGACAGGAGCTGGAGACATGAAAATGCAGGGTCCTGCAACTCAGAAATCTCTGGGTCAGCAGCAACTGCACAGCCCAGGTCTAGGATGTCCTCTGAACCCTGGGTCCCACCCCAGAACTCCGAATCAGAATCTAACATCTGAACAAGATCTCCAGGCCCTGTGTACCATATATTAAGGCTTAGTAAGTACTTACCCTATCTAATAAAAGGCTAATATGCAAATCAACCGAACTGCAGAACAATTGGTCGCTATGATGTGCACTGACCAGAGGGGGCAGATGCTCCACGCAGGAGCTGTCCCCTGGTGGTCAATGTGTTCCCACAGGGGATGTGTTGCTCAGCCAGAAGCCAGACATCCACCGAGGGGTCCCGGACTACGAGAGGGCACAGGCCTGGCTGAGGGACCCCTCTCCCCACTCCATGCATGAATGTCATGCACTGGGCCTCTAGTAACAGCATAATAGTCCACGTTCCTCTCCTGGCTGCTTGGCACGATGGAGGCCCTGGTGAGTGAGTGTGCATACTTCTAACTAGGAAGGACCCTTAGGTTCTAGTCTCAGGTTTATCACTGAACATCCCCCTTTGTTTTCCACCTATTACACTCTACCAGCCCTGCCTACTTCTCAGGACTGCTGGGAGGACCAAATGGGATCTCTGCTAACAAACCCATTAATGATTTGGGCCCAGCCTGCCTCTCAGATCTTATCCTGCACAATTTTACACATTATGTTCTAGCTACACTGACTGCAAGCAGAGCCCATTTCTACTTCAAAGTCTTTGTCCAAGCTGCCTTCTCTGCCTGGAATGGCATTCCTTTTGATCTGTGTGTGCCTGGCTCCTCCTTGGTGATTCAGATCTCAGCCTATTACAGTGAGATTCACTGAATTCAGTGAGAATCTCTCAGACCACCCAATCTAGTCACTCTCCACTGAGGCACCTGTTCTAATTCTCTGCAAAGCATTTCTCACCCTGTGAGCAGGGACAGTTCCTGTCTTCCTGTCTTATTCTGGGTTGGAGCCTCAGTGCCTTGAACCATGCCTGTCACACTAAATGCTCAATACATGTTTGTTAAGATGACTAGAAAAAGTAAAAACATTCTGGAAAAAATAAGCTACTACATAAAATGCTTTATTTGTAAACCTCATTTGAGGATATGTTTTCATTGATTTTAAACATTGATAGGTTGCCTCCCATATGCACCCTGACCATGTTTCAAACCCACAACCTAGTGAGGTATGCTCCTTGACCAGGAATCAAACCCACAATCTTTTGGTATATGGGATGATGCTCCAATTGAGCTGCCCGCAGGGCTAAAATGCTTTTATTAATGAAACCTTCCTGCTTTCATTTGGCAGTTTTCCTTGGAAATCATAGCAATATTACATTGATTACTCTGACAGCCTATATCACATAAATAAAAACTGCCTGCCTTTTCATTAAGCAAGAAAAGACCGAATGCAGACTGCTTTTTATCATGTTTCAAGGGAAGACAATTCATTCACTGTTCACATCCCTTCTTCAGGCATCAGGGTGATAGTCTTCATTCGCATAAATTTAATGTCATCTGTTTCCCCTGATAAAATGAAGCTTAAAAAAGAAAATCTGATACTGAGGTCACAATATAGATTATTAATGCCATTCTGCTAACAGAGCCTTGGCCAAGGATGACCAGATGGCCTGGAGGCTGGCTTGGCGAAGCTGCCTGAGGTTCCGGGAAGGCTGCAGGTCAGCAGCAGGGAGAACATACTGTGTTAGACTACAAGCCGAGAACTGTCCCCCAGGCTCCTTCTGCCACAAAACTGAAACTTAATGATTTATTGGTTTAGTTGTGACTCTAAGTTAAGCAAGACAGAAATCGGTTTGATGTCCAATGTTAGAGGTTCCAAAGGTTTATACAATTTAGAGACACATCAGAGAAGAAGGTCACAGCTGTTTTCTTTAATCTATTTACACTCTTTCCACTAGGAAGGTTAAATGAATTCTCCTGCCACCACTAGGTCAGTGCTAACTACAGTACCCAAATCACAGGCAGCGATGCCTCTTTATAAATTACCTTTGCCTCACTTTCCTTAGTTCAAAAAATACCACAAAGAGCCTGCCTGGCATGGCTCAGTGGTTGAGTGTCGACCTATAAGCCCTCTAGAGGTCATGGTTCAGTTCCTGGTCAGGGCACATGCCCGGGTTGTGGGCTCGATGCCCAGTCTGGGGTGTGCAGGAGGTAGTCAATCAATGATTCTCTCTCATCATTGATGTTTCTATCTTCCTCTCTCTTCCTCTCTCAGATCAATAAAAATATATTTAAAGGAAAAAAAACCCCTCATATTTCTACAGTAAAATTATAAAAAAAAAAACCCTACAAAGGTAAAAGGTGCACAAAGTGAGTCATGTACTTGCCCAGTAGATTGAACAGAGCGATGGCCCCACCTGCTGATTCTAGACAAACCGGCAGGAAGTTAGAGTATGTGGCAAGTTAGGAACCCTGTCTGAGTGCCTTCTCAATGCCCAAGTGACTCACAGCACTGCTGAGAAAAGCCTGTTGTCCTTAGACACAGAGTGATATGTGTGGCTTCTAAATATTTTCTCTAAGGTTCCATGTCTTCTTTCTTGTTTATTTATTTTTGGTTTTAAATTAGCTGTACAGCTCCAGAAGCAACTAGAGGTGCAATGGTTTTATATCGGATCAAGTGCTGCGAGCCTTCCTCCAAGTCAATCACATAGTCCCTGAAAAAGAAGGAAAAAAATGTATGTGCAGAGCTCAGCTGGTCGTCCATCGGGAGAAATATTTCTTACCGTCAAAGTCACATGCATCACTCACCTCTGCTCATCTGTTTCTGGTTCTACCAGGATGTTTTCTTGTCTTTCTTTAACTCTCAGAAACACATATGAATCTAGATCTGGTTTGGGAACTGCCACAAAAACAATAATGTAATCAGAAAATGCTCAGCTAACACAACCAATATGGGAAAAGTTGCTGGGATGAATTGTACCGAGCACTAAAGGACCCGTGATGTAAAAGCATTTTGGGGGTAGAATGGTTTGAGGAGAGATCTGGCTTCTAGAAACAGCATACTTCCCACCCAGGTTCCACAGAGCAACCATTCATTCAACAAATGATGAGGACTTCAGGCATGCAGGGAATTCTGCTATGCCTTATGGGGGACACAGGCAGGCGGAACACATGGTCTCTGGATGAGATGGTAATAGCAGCATTGGATGAAGCCGCACATGAGTGGCACACTTCCCCAGTGATGTGGGGAGAAAGAAGTTGATGTGCATTTTAAAGGAAAGAGCAGGATTTAAAGAGGAAGCATGACCCTGGTAGACAATGGCAAAGGCCATGGCAGAAATAGGCATGACCTTCTGGGGGGGAAAGAGTGTACAAATCTGGCTAGAAAATACTTCTAATATAAAGGAGTAGGAGAGAGTACAGTAAGTCCTCACTTAATGTCGTTGATAGGTTCTGCGACTAAGTGAAATAATGTGTAACAAAATCAATTTTACCGTAGGCTAATGAATATAAACAAGAATTAAGTTCCTATGACATTTCATCAATGTTATAATGAAGGGACATTGAATGAAATGTTATTAGAGGTCCTGCTATCTTAGAAACACTGTGATAAAAAGTGATAGTCTTGAATGTTAGCCTAAGTGGTCCCTCACTGGTTGATTACAGGTAACGAAGCTGTGCCATCCCTCCTCTTCAACCACCAACCAATACCTCAAATGCCCCAAGCTGGGCTGCTCAACAGCTCATTTCCTGGCGCTCCATTTGTACCTGGAGACCCCACCAACTGCAGGGTCCAGAACCTACTGACTCTCAGTTCTTAAGAGCCCAGCTCAGGTTCTACACTATCCTGATTCCCTCATTTACAGGAGGGGATTCAGGATAACTGGCTCCAAAGGTCTAAGGAGGGTGCCCTGACTGCTCCAGGGTTCTGGGCCTGCCAAAGAGACTCCAACTTCAGGGTCAGTTGACCCCACTAGGAAGCTACTGATTCCAGGAAACCCAGCTTAGATTTCAACATGCCTTCCCCGACCCTGCCATTGGGGTCTACAGTGCTCCAGAGGACTGAGGGGGACTCACAGCATCTGGGCTAACAAAGCAAGACTCCAATTTCACCAGGACAGGCTGTCCCCCAGCTTCCAATTCCAAGACTGGCTCTAGTCCCTATAAGGAATCCAAGACAGCGACATGTGTTTTAGGAGGTGTCCGCCAGCATCAAGTAGAAGTTCTGGGACAACGGCTTAGGTCCAGTTCCAGGAATTCAGATGCATGCCCATCAGTAGTCCTATGGCTGCTTTAATCAACTGGTCACCATAGCAATGGGTAATGATTAGGGATGTGGTCCTTGCTGCATTCCTGTTCTTCTAAGGTGCAGACAAAAGCAGCTGAACTGGACATGGATTGGGCCTTCTGTTTCCCTCAGGCAGGTTCACCAAAATGACCAATTCAGAGTTCTACAAACTGGTATGAGTTTAGCTTGCCACTGGTGTGACAGGCTGCACCGTGCCTCCACCGAATTCATGTGCTGAAGCCCTAAACCCCAGTACTTGAGAATGGAAATGTGTTTGGTATAGGGCCTTTAAAGAGGCATTTAAGTTGAAATGAGGCCGTTAGGGTGGGGCCTAATCTAATCTGACTGAAGACACTCAGGGGTGGGGGGAGGTGCAATGAGGGGCAGCCATGTGAAGAGGCTGAGAGAGAGTGGCCAACTGCAAGCCAAGGACTGAGGCCTCGGAGGAAACCAACCCTGCCAGCACCTTGATCGTGGACTTCTGGCCTCCAGATCTGTAAGAAAATAAATGTCTGCTGTTTGAGACCCCCAGTCTGTGGTACGTTGTCATCATAGCCTGAGCTGACTAAGACATCTGGGGAACCATGTCTCCATGCATCCTGTCCTAGCTCTTCCACCTGCCACAGGGGTCAGTGTGGCCCACCACAGGTTGGTGGGAGATAAACTCCCAGGCTCAGTTGTACTTGAACTTGTGGCTTCAGCACACTAAGCTTAGTTTGTGAACAAGGTAGATTCCTATTCCTGGAGCACTGTTGGATTTGGTTTGGCAATTTTGTCTGACAAGGTCCTGCTCAGATATGGCGAACTGTGAAAGACAGATATGGACTTTAACCTATATGCTAGGGAACTCCAGTTAGTTGATCCAAGGTTAGGAGTTACTACCATAAGTCCCTCCCCTCAGCAGAATTTTAAGGGGATTCTGTAAAGAGGGCAAGAGGTGGAGGTGTTGGCCATGCTTCACTTCCCCCAGCGCCTCTTTCCCTCCCACATGCAGTCCCGTTCCCCACCTTTTCCATAATGAAACTCTTCACAACAAAAAGATTAGGAACCTTTACTATGGGTAAGAAGGAATCACTGAAGGTTTCCTTAGCCTCCTGTTTAAATCCTCCTTGGAAGCTGGACAGTCCCTGCACAGTCTGGCATCTGTGAGGAAGAGACTGCCAGCTCTTTGAGAGCAGAGACCCTGTATCATCAGTGTCCAGAAGGACCAGCACAGTGCAGATGCCCACTAGACCACTGGATGACCGCTGAAGGACAAGTGACTGAGTCTACATCTATAACGGCAGCCAGAAGAATTTCAACCTAACCTTGAAGAACACCTGGCTACTCTTATACCTGCTTTAAATGACTTTCTGTTTTGAACTCAAGACCCTTCTTCTCTTTTCTTTCCTGCTTATCTACATACTTATTTTCATGTTTGAGAGAAAAAGAGTAAAGGCAAAGATCTTATTCTCAAGCACCTGAAGATACCTGGCATGTAAATGATGGCCCCTCTGGATGACTGAAAAGAGAATGTTCTTACCTGACCTCAAGAGGTCCACTTTCTGTAAATTAGGAGGCATATGCTTTAAGGCTACATTCTTTAGATAGGTCTCTGTGTTTGCCATGTACCTGAAATACATAAATTAAAACTGCTATGACAACCAAACTGGTAGGAGCCAACCCATTATCAGACAGACAGTGAATCTGAGATCGGTGTCGTGGACACAACCACCAAAACTCATGCTCACAGGCCAGGGAAAGAAAGGCAGTTCCCACACTCACTGCTCACTCACTCTTGGGCAAAGGCAAACTCCTCTGGAGAAAGGCTGGAAGGCTCCTCCTCATGGCGTGTTTTCTCCTTTTCAAGGACATGAGGAAAAAACTTCTCTATCTGTGAGGATAAATGGAAAGCATCATGAAACATCTGTCAAAACTCAAGTGTCAAACATACCAGTTTTCTTTTAAAAAAAAAATTTTTTTTTTTTTTATTGATTTCAGAGAGGAAGGAAGAGAGAGAAACATCAATGATGAGAGAGAATCAATGATTGGCTGCCTCCTGCGTGCCTCACACTGGGGATCGAGCCCACAACCTGGGCATGTGTCCTGACTGGGAATTGAAGCGTGATCTCCTGGTTCAGAAGTTGACGCTCAACCACTGAGCCATGCCGGCCAGGCACTAGTTTTCTGAAATACGTTGAGGTTAACACAAAAATTGACTTCAACAATGACAAATCTTCTTGGACAAGACTGTTTTTAAAAATAAGACCTATATTCTAGACTGCAAGAAGGTAGGTTTCAAAGAATTCAGAGGAAACTTAAGGCCTCTAAAACTAATTAGACGCTTTCATAAAAGATAATCTGAAAATACAATTGTAAATGATATTTAAGAGGAAGAAAAGGGTATATTATTTAACATCTTATGTAATTGTACAGGGTATTCTATGAGATGAAACATATACAAAGCTGTAAAGATGCATACAGAATACAGAAGCAGATAGAATAGTGACACTTAATTATAAAAATGTAAACAGCAAGCATAAAGCCTACAATGAGGTAAGGGTTGGAAAGAAATGCTAAGAACTACCAGGGGGAAAAAATAGCTAAAAGCTACAAAAAGACATGAACCTGGAAGGGATCAGTCTGTTGTCTGAAGTCACTGATATAAGCAGGAAAATGACAATGGCGAGAAGGAACTGAAGCCCAAGCTAAAGGAGCAGTTACTAGTTTATTCTTTTAAAAAATATATATATTTGTATTGATTTCAGAGAGGAAGGGAGAGGGAGAGATAGAAACATCTATGATGAGAGAATCATTGATCGGCTGCCTCCTGCACAACCAACACTGGGGATCGAGCCTACAACCCAGGCATGTACCTGATTGGGAATCCAACTGTGTACTCCTGGTTCATAGTTCAATACTCAGCCACAATGCTGAGCCATTCCAGCTAGACAAGCAGTTATTTATTTAAAGGAGTTGTAAGTCCTTTGGCTTGGATCAATTATGTTCCAGGATAAATTAAATTAACATGTATATGAGGCATAAGTGCACAAAGAACTTTCTCCTGTTACATGTAAATTGCTACTACTACTGTATCACTTAGTGTACTAAAAATTTATGTAGTTTCCTAATCTCAGAAGAATTAGTTCTTTCAAAAATTTCCCAAATATAGAAGGTAGGGAATCTTCACATACAGCTTAGTGTCTTTAACCCTGATATGTGGCATTATATTACAATAGATAATTTAAAAGATGGTTCATGAATTCAAAGAAAAGTAAGTAGTTAACACCAAGAGGATTTATCCAAAAAACAACAACAGAAAAGTGAGTGGCCTGGTAGTTGAGGGTGAAGAGGCATACTGTGAGTCTCAATATTTTCAAAACATGATAATGTCTTTATGACACCTTTGGGGACGAACTTTATATGTTGACTTTTTAACAAATTGAATGGGACAATATAGAATGGGAGACAGTATAGAATGGGAGACTCATAAACAGTTGAACAAAGAATAAACTGATTGAACGGACAGATGTCAATGGGCAGGGAAAGTCTTTGGTGGAATATTCTATCATTGGCCCAGACCTATTTAAGGAATCAGATAAGACCTTTGATGACATACTTATCAAACTTTCGATGACATAAAGTGTTAAGAGAGAGCTAATACATTAGGTGACAAGATCAGGATCTAGAGACCAGGGAAATGGCCCAATTTAATAAGTTAAGCTTAAAGAGGGGTAAGTATCAAACCCTATATTTAGGAATCAAAAATCCAGCCGTACAAATACCAGATGGTGACAGGATGGGGTAACAATAACTGAAAAACTTCAGATAAGGTTAAAATTAACAATGAGTGCATATGAGCTCAGTGTGTGGAGTCTGTCAAACATACTAATGTAATACTAGGCGGTATTATTACCATTTTCATATCCAAAATAAGGGAAGTGATCATCCTGCTTCTCACAAACATGACCAAACTACAACTGAAATATTGTATTCAGTTCAGGTGGTATAATTGAAGAAGGATACTGACAAACTAGAACTTTGTAGGGAAGAAACCAGGAGAGTAAATGGAAATAAATGGTTGAAACGTTTAACTGAGAGGGTTTCAATGAGACTCATGAACTGTCTTCAGATGTCTAAAGAATTCTTACATAGGAGCATGTATTCATTCTGTGATAACTAAGGGGATAAGCAGAGCCAAAGAGAAGAAAATTCAAGGAAGTAAGAACTTTCCAGGGTTAAAACAGATTATCATACAAAATAGGAATGTTTTGCAATTTCATTTTTACAAGTCAGATGGCTGCAGAGCTCTGGTTGACTGTCGAGGCAGCACTGCCAGGCTGTAACTCCAGGGAACACCATTCACACAGCCAATAAGTTGGCTAAAAATGTGTTCCCAGAGGTGTGCAGCACATGTTCCCTCTATGCTCCAGAACAATCTCTTGTCCTCTTACTCTATAGCTACCCTGATACTGGACCTCAGCAGCATCTTCAGGGCCTGGACCCTCCCAGGCCCCAGCCCAAGTTTTCCCCAAGACAGTGGTCGGCAAACTGCGGTTCTGTTGACTAATGAGTTTGCTGACCACTGACCTAGACTCTCAATTCCAATAATTATAGGCTATTGTTGTTCCTTGTGATTAAGCCCCTATCCCAGTGGTCGGCAAACGCATTAGTCAACAGAGCAGCAAACCGTGGCTCGCGAGCCGCAGTTTGCTGACCACTGCCCCAAGATGTGTTGTCTATATTATAGACTGAATTGCCTTAATGCCTACAGATATCTCCATGTCAAACCTTCATGAGCCGACACCGCAAGTAGCTGCTAAGAACATAGCGGATCCTCTCCATCTCCATTCGATGGATACTGATCTTCAGGTCCCCCTTCTTTGCTCTCCTGAGATTTTCTTCCTATTAAAAGGGAAAATGAAGTTTATAAAAAACACTAGAAGTCCAGCACGCAAAATTGCGCAGCCCCGCCCACCCGCGTGTGCCTTGCCGCGCACACAGCCTTTTGGTGACCGGTCTTTGGTCGTTACAACCACTGGGTTTTTATTATATAGATGATATTCAAAGACTAAGAACCTTCTTTGTTTAATCTACCCAGAGCCCACAAGGACCATCATTATTGGCAATGTTGAGGACTCGAACACTACCTTTAAGTCAAAGGAGAACAAAATACTCCTAAGAGTTCTATTTCTTTTAATTCCTTAATTACACAAATAATATATGACTTCAATCTTATCACATGAAGTTCAAACAATACTCACTGACATACCTCAGATATATTGTGGGTTTTGTTCCAGACCACCACAATAAAGCCCGTCATAATCTTTTTGCTGGTGCGGGGGGTGGTTTTGCCTTCAATTTGTAAAAAAGTCAACATATGTGAAGTGCAATAAAACTAGGTGTACCTGGCCTGGCTGGTGTGGCTCAGTGTTTGAGCACTGGCCCATGAATCAAGAGCTCATGGCTGGATTCCCAGTTGGGGCACATGCCCAGGGTGAAGGCTCAGTCCCCAGTGGGGGGCATGCAGGAGGCAGCCAAGTGATATGTCTCTCTCATAGATGTTTCTATTTCTCAATGAGTTGGCTAAAAATGTGTCCTCTCCCTTCCTCCCTCTACTCAATAAAAATATATTAAAAAACACACATACAAACTAGGTGTACCTGTACTTTTAGAACAGTGAAATAGAATCTGAATATGATTGGTCAGAAGGGCCTACAAGAACTCCAACCAAACTGTAAAGGAGATAATACAGCAGACAGAAGAAATGTCTAACGTCTAAAAAGTAGTTAAAACATCAATTGAGAAACCATAAAATACCAATGTTTTAAAGCTACTCTGGGGTTGAAAATGACTTAAGCCAAGCTCATCTAAGACAAAGGCCACAAACTCACATGTCTACTGGGAACAGGCAGGTAAGACAGAGGAGAAAGGTGAGCAGTAGGGACTATGGGGCACTGAGACTTCACTGAAAGGGGGAGGCCCTTACCTTGCTTTGGTCGGCTGTTCTCGTACAAAAACATGGGGCTGAGGATGATAGGTTTTTAGACTTTTCATGGGAAGCTGATATTCAGATATTCACAGGTACTTTCATGCTTTGTAAATGTAGATAACTAATTCAATACTTAAAAAACAAACTAGGGTGGGCCAATCAAAGCAGATTTGCTATCAGACCTCTCACTATACTGACAAACCCTTTTAATATTCTCTTCCTTTATAACCCTGGGATAAGCAGCTCTTACCATGTGGTCTAGCTGTTCCATGACACATTCTACAATTTCAGGCTTGCTTTCCAGAAGGTCAGGGGCAAACTTTTCATTCATCCAAGCCTAAAAAACAACACACACAAAAAAAATTATACACACACACACACACACCCCAATCATAATTGAGCAAAACAACCCTGTAAGTCAGTACATACCCCATGAAAATCACAGCTGTCTCAAGTAAAGAAAGCTGCCTACCAGTTGGAAATACTGGAAATGTGTTGAAGGCAAGCTGTTTAATAACAGTTTTTCTATTTCTTTTAATAGGAAATTGGGTTTGCAACCTTATATTTAACCAACATTACAAAAAAATCACTGTTCACTTCAAAAATGTCAGAAAACCTGTTGCTGAGAGTAACACCACCTGGTGTTCAAAGAGTACCTTTCACCAAGTAGCATCAACACATTTCCTTCACCTGCAATTTCCACCAGGGGGCACTAGCACTTATCTATTTGGGGAGATGCAGTAACGCTAATATATCTATACATCTCTTCATTCCTGAAGCTCAAAGCACTTTGCAAATAGTTTTTATTCATCATAATATCTGAGAGGAAAGAAATATAGTTATCCTCATCTTATTGATGAGAAAACACAGATTAAGTTATTTACTAATGTCCAAGAATATAAAGAATGGCAATAGAAGCGGATATTCTATTAAATAGCTTTGGAACAAGAGTTTAAACCCCTAATTTATGACTCAGGCACAGATGCTTGGTGCATTTCAGAAATTACCAAGGCTTAGAAAATGAAAATGCCCACAGGTGATTGAGAAAATGTATACTTATCTTTCAGTTACAGGAAATTTAGTTTTAGCACAGCTCAGAATTACATGCCAATTAGGCTCTATTTATTCCTTTTAACATCATTGAGTCTCTGCTTCTCCAATTATCACCATCAAGACACATTCTTAAGTACGGGGTATTGCTACTATCATAAATTTTTTCAGGTGCTCAAGCCTCTGTACTAGTGTTGCAGAAGTTACCCAGGAAGTCAAGAAATCCTATCTAATAAAGAGAAAATATGCAAATTGACCATCACATTGTCACAAAATGGTGGTGCCCATAGCCACAAGATGGCAGCGCCCAGTCCCCTCAGCGCCCCCGGAGTCCCCCAGTCCTTTCAGCCCAGCTGCGGGGGGTGGGGGGTGGGGGGTAGTGGGGGTGGGCAGCAGGTACACGGTGTGGCCAGACCCGCCTTCAGTCCCCCAGCCGACCAGGGCCAGCCTGAAGTGCAGGCAAGCCTCGGATGGTGGCCGCCCAGCCGCCCAGGGCCGCCAGAGGCTCCAATAACCAGGGCCGGCTGAGGCTTGCGCTGCCGGCAGTGGCAACAGCAGAGGTGTGATGGGGGCGTCACCTTCCCCTGTTCACGGGGTTGCCTCCCGCCCCTGAGGGCTCCTGGACTGTGAGAGGGGGCAGGCTAGGCTGAGGACCCCTCTCCAGTGCATGAATTTTCATGCACTGGGCCTCTAGTATAATGAATGAAAGAGCAAACTGTCATGGAAAACTCATAAAGCAGTTTTTCTTTTTAACTGACTTTATTAAATATTAATAGCTACAAAATATTTATAAAATACATATGAACATAAAGAATAGTGATATAAATATCTGTGTACATATAACTTCATTATCAAACATTGTCATTATTTTAAAAGTTTCTATCTCCTTCCCTCCTCAGAGGTAATTAGCCTGAATTTGGTGTTTAATATTCTGTACAGTTTCCCTACATTTATTTTTAAATCTTAGTAGGGCTTTCCAACCTTTACATGACAGGGCATGAAAAAAAACAGCTATCATTTTTTAAAAAATGATAGTGCTGGTATGGTACACTGGAGTAAAATGGACTAGATTTGGGGATGAGATTTCTTATTTACATTATGAAATTATGATAAAATATAAAACAGGGGGGGAAATAGTAGTATTACTATAAAACTTTAAAATAAAATCTTTTCAAAATTTTCAGTAAGAAACTTGTGTTTAAATCCATGGTCTTTTTTTAAAAAAAATAATTAGGTTCTATATTTAAAATGGCAACATCTGGTTCTTTTTTTTTTTTTTTTTCCTCACCCAAGAATATTTTTCCATTGATTTTTAGAGAGAGCAGAAGGGAAGAGGAGAGACAGAAACAGAGGAACATCGATGTGACAGGGAGTCATGGATTGGTTGCCTCCCACATGCACCCCAAATAGGGCTGGGGATCAAGCCTGCAACTGAGGTACAAGCCCTTGACCAGAATCAAACCTAGGACCTTTCAGTCCGCGGGCCAATGCTCTATCCACTGAGGCAAACTGGCTAGGGCTACATCTTGTTCTTGATCAAAATTTTTAATGATAATCTGTTCATGTTGTGAGCTAAAGTGTGTCTCCTTCTACCCCTCATTCATAGGTCGAAGTCTTAACTCCTTGTACCTTAGGATGTGATTGTATTTGAAGACTGGGTCTTTAAATTAAAATGAGGTCATTTAAGTGGACCCTGATCCAATATGACTGGAGTCCTTTTAAGAGGGGTACATTTGAACACAGACACACAGAGGGAAGGCCATGTGAAGACACAGGGAGATGACCATCTATAAGCCTAGAACAGTGGTCGGCAAACTCATTAGTCAACAGAGCCAAATATCAACAGTACAACGATTGAAATTTCTTTTGAGAGCCAAATTTTTTAAACTTAAACTATATAGATAGGTACATTGTTATTAACTTAATTAGGGTACTCCTAAGCTGGCCTTTGCTAAAAACTCAAGGGGCCAAAGAGCCGCATGTGGCTCGCAAGCCGCAGTTTGCCGACCACTGCTCTAGGGTATATACCAGGGAGTAGAATGATTGGGCCAAAAGATATGTGGGCCTTCAACTTGACAATAACAAATTATTTTCCAAAATGACGGTATCAATTTATATGCTCCCCGCAGTATACAAGTGCACTTCCCAATACTTTATATTGTTCATTTTTTTCATTTCTGCCAATCTGATGGGTATGAAGTGATATTTCATTCGGATTTAAATTTTAATTTTCCTGACCACTAAAAAGGTTGAAAATCTTTTTATATGACTGTCGGCCATCCTGCTTTCTGCTTCTGGGAGATGCCTGTTAAGACTTCATTTTCCTATTGGTCAGTTTGTAAAGTTTGTTTATGTACTGTGGATACTAATCTTTTGTCAGTTATATATGTTACAAATATTTTCTCCCAGTTTTGTGGCATGTCTTTTTACTTTCAAGGTGTAAAAACAGAGTTCTTAACTTTAATGTAGTTGAATATGTCTGTTTTTTCCTTTATGCCTTGTGCTTTTTGTTCAATGAATCCTTTCCTAATAAATCAGGGGCTCTTAAACTGGGGTCCACAAACTAGAAGAGCAGATTTCAGGGTGTCTGTGAACCTCCTGAAATCATATGCCAAATTTTGCATGGATATATAGATGTATTATTTTGGGAAGAAGGGCCAGATTTTTTAAAAAGTCTGTGCTATAAAAACAAATTAAGAACCACTACTATATAGTAAGGATTAGGATAGAAGATAATTTTAAAATTATGATGGCACATACGGTAGGAAAGAATGAAGAATACAGGTACTAAAGTAACAAACATGAGTGAGTTCTAGAAAAGGAGTAGGCAAGAAAAAGCAGCAGGTGTAGTGGATTAAGAACATACATTTTGGCCCTAGCTGGTTTGACTCAGTGGATAGGGTCGACCTTCGGACTGAAGGATCCAGGGTTCGATTCCAGTCAAGGGCACAAGCCCAGGTTGTGGGCTCAATCCCCAGTAGGGGGCGTGCAGCTGATCAATGATTCTCATCATTGATGTTTCTCTCCCTTCCTCTCTGAAATCAATAAAAATATATTTTAAAAGAAGAACATACATTTTGTGGTCAGAGACCTGGTTTATTTCCTGGATCTGCTGCCAATGTGTGACCTTGGGTAAATTCCTTTACATCTCTAAGCTTCAGTTTCCTCATCTGTAAAATGGAGATAACAGCAATACCTTCCTTAGTGGGTTGTAAGAATTATTACTACTCACAGCTAATATTCAATGAGAGCTTATCATGTGTCAGATAATATAATATGCTAAGCACCTTATATATGTATTATCTCATTTAATCCCCACAACAATTCTGTGAGGTAGCTACTATTATTAATTCTATTTTACAGTCAAAGAAGTGCTTGAGACAAGCTATGTAATTTGCCTAAGGTCACATAATAGACTAGCGGCATGGAGGAATTGAAATACAGGTAGTCTGGACACCATAGCTTCACAAGATAGTAATTGTAAATAACAGTAACTGGCACACAGGAAACAATCAAACCATAGCTATTATGACTGAATGGAGAGATAGCCTGTAAATGATTTTAGATAAGAAGTGGAATATAGAGAACAGTTTAAAAAATAAAGTATATGGAAGGAAAAGAGTGAAGAATAATAATACCAGGTTTCTCTTTAAAAAAAAAAAAAAAGTGTTTCAGTACTTTCTTGCTCAACTAGGCATTCTACAAGGGAACCAGCAGATGTTTCAAGGGACTAAAGCAAAAACTTACAAGTCACCACCACATTTCTGTAGTCCCTGAAAGTAATAAAATGCTTGCTCTGTGAACTGTCCTAGTAAATGTACCCAAGGCTGCTCCTTCCTGGCCCCATTTGAGGATTTTGTATTTGACATGATGAGGTCTCTAACAGAGGCTGGCACCCCTATTTTTAATTTCTGTGTAGATGGTAAGATCCAGTCCCTCTTCTCTTGAAATAAGCTTTGAATTCCATTTCTTCATTTCCTGATTCCTGACGTTTGCACAGCTGGACTAAATAAAAAGGCTAAGATTGGAGCAAGGGGATTCTACTTGGGGTGCTTACCTGCTCCAGCCTTTCAATGAGCTCTGCAGGAGTTAGGACCACCTCCTCACTACCCCCATCAGAGTCCTGTCCCGGGAGATCCAGTTCCTCTGACATTTTCTCCGATTCCTATTGGGAATAAAATAACCAATACTCTTCTAAGTGTTTTCCATTTATTTGCAAGAACAGGCAACTATGTATCTACAACTGGGCCTGTAGAGGCTCACTGGCAGTAGCTAGAGAATTAAATGGCTTTGATTTTCAATTCTTTGCCTCTTCCTTCACACCTTAGATCGGTATCAGTTTCCCAAAGTGTTTCCACATACACCTGGAATTGAGCACCTATCACATCATGCAATAATCGTTTGTCTTCCCGGTAGACGTCCTGTCCGCAGTGGCTGTGTTCTGTTCGAGTATGAATCACCCGTCTGCTCTGTGCCTGGCACCGCTAAGCACTGCGGACATAATTACCTGTGTAGTCCCTGAGCTTCACGCGGTGCTTAACTCATAGCAGGAACTTAAAATTGTTGGGAGAACTAATCAATGTCTAGTTTCCTACAGTCGCAAGGCCCAGCCACATCAGACCAGTGATTAAAGGCTTAGGAAGGAGCGTGGTGGGGACGAGAGGAAGCCCCAGGAAATCTGAGGGCATATTCCTCTCACTCCTCTCCTCTCTCCGTGGCACGAGCACAGTCACTCCTCCAACACACACACACATACACACACACACACACACACACAACCCCCCAGAGGTCCCACTCGGATGCTCACCTGGGCACTTGGGAGGCAGCCGGCGGCCAGGACGGGAAGCACCCCGGCTTTCCCCAGGAGCACCTGGCAGGGGAACAACCTTTCCTACGTCTTTCCGAGACCTTCCAGACCCTCCACTTCTCTGTTCCCGCGCTCCTCTTAGAAACTTTCCGCCCGGGCACAACGTCACCACGCACGGGCGGCGCTGACCAATCACGGCCCGGCACCCCGGTGGCCCCGCCCACGGTGTGAGGATGTGCGTCTGGGGCGTGTCCCGTCCTCCCAACCTCACGTGGACGCGGCAGGCTGGTCCGGCTTAGCCCCGCCCACCTCGGTCGGCAGCCGGTCTGTGCAGTCCCGGGTGTCACCACCTGGTGATGGTCGGCAGGGGGCGCTCACCACCGCGGCTGAGGAGACACGGTGATGTCTGCCTCCCCTCAACCCCCTCACCTCTGGCGGCGATTTGAACAGAGAACGAGGGCCTGGTAAAATCAGGCCACGTCACCTCTTGGGTCATCTCCACGCACTGCTCTTGGGTCCTTTTGGCTCCTTCATCTGCCGGGGCTTCAGCTATGGCCATAGTTCCAGAACTAAAAACCTTTGCAGTACCAGACCACAGCGACAGCATTGGGAACCCGTGAGGAGTGCAGATTCTCAGGCTTCGCCCAGACCTGCTGAGATAGAGAGCGCTGTCCAAGGAGCCCGGCAGCCCTAGCTGTTCTGTCCTCCAGGTGTCTGAATTCAAGGAGCCTGTAGACGATGCTAACTCAAGTTCTGAGTTATCCCAGCTAACTTGGAGGAAGTAGAGCTGTCCCTGCAGAACTCTACCCAGACTACAGATTTGTGAGCAAAATATTGTGTTAAGCCCCTAAGTTTTGGGGTGCTTTGTTATGCAGCATTAGGTGGCTGGAACATTAGGTCACTGGGCTGTTTGAGCACAGTCCCATTCTTCCATAATCCTCACTACCTAGCTTTTCAATGGTCTTTATTAGTACAGTATTCCTTAAATGGAATTCCTTAGATTTGAGTCCAAGTACCAATAATTTCTCCACACCATTACCAATTACCTAGTTTACTTACTCAGAGACTTCCCTTGCAAACTGCCTTCTCCAATCTCCCACAGCAACTCTCTTGGGGAGGTGGAGTCCAGCTTCTGCTTCCTTACTTAACAGAGGTGTGACCTTAAACAAGTCACTTCTCTGGGCTTCAGTTGCACTGCTTGATAAGTGAGAACATGTGTCTTCCTGAAGGCAAAGGGATAGATCAAAAATTGGGGGGAAGAGAGCTTTCACTTCTAAGATCTTTGATTTCAACTAACACTCATCAGACACAACCACTTCAGAGTAAAATGAGTCTGCAGAGAGAGAGAGTTCTGCTATGTAAAGAAGGAGAACTTATTTTGGTGAGGAGACATCCAGAAAGAATACATCGAGCTACCTGGGGAAGCCGCACGAACTTGCTGGGCAAATGGCACTGTAAAGTTCAGAAAGGTGGGGAAAAAAACAGGTTGTAAGTTACATTATGTAGAATGAAGAGAAAAACCAGGAACACCAGATTGATGTGCACCCACCGTCAAGACGTTTTAAAAATAATTACACAACCATATAAGTGGAAAGACATGCATTAAAATAGTCCCATAAAAAAGAGAAGTACATACATCATGATAGCAGGATGGTGAAGTTTGATGGTGATAAATGAAACTGCAGGACAGCATTTGCAGGCAAGTTGTGATGATTAAAACAGCAAAATGAACATGCTAACATGAATTCAGACAAGTTGCAAACATAGTGAAAGGAAAGTTACTGCTCCAAGTTGAAGAGGACATAGAAAGTAAGACCCTATGCATTTGAAGAAAGTGAAAAGTCAGTGCAATTTCCAGATATTGCTCAATGAAGAAATTAATTGCAGTTAAAGACACAGCAAATAGAAACAGCCAAAATACTTGTGGATAGCTATGGAAATATACACTAATAAGAAAACCTAATTATTTTCCATCACCAAGGAGAAAAGATAAACTATACATAACCGTACAAAATTGTGAGCCTTTTTGCAGAAAGATGCTTTTGAAATACAAGGTAATATCATCATTATTGCTTTCTTATCATCACTGCCCTTGCTCATTTGGTCAACAGCTGTTTCTCACTGTTCCCTTCCTTTGAATTTCATCACATTTTTGGTCTCACTATCCTGAAACCAAAGCATTAACTTTTAGGGGGTGTACACTTAAGCAACGTTTAACCCCTAGTTGTTCTGAATAAATGAAGATTTGGCCTAAAGATTGGAAAGTCAGAGGGCAGTTTGGATTTTTATAGAAGGCAGAAAAGTACTCTTAGAATATTTTCTTTTAGCCTCACAAGGAAAAATATTGACTGGTGAATTTGCAAGTTTTTTTTTCTGACCAGTGGTAAAACCTCATACTTTCTTGTATGGCCAGATACTGAAAAACTCAGCAGGCCAGGGACAGACTTAGATCTCTCTGACAAATGTAAAATCTGGGCAATTCATGGTATTCCTAATTCCTTTCCCCCTCAAACTTTAGCTCCTCATCCTTTTCTCAAATCCCATCTTGATTTCAAGCACATTAAATTAACCCACACATGTCCTCAGTGCAGATGTAAACTTTTCAGATCTAAGTTTTGATATCACAATTCCAAGTTTTAACAGGTAAAAGGGAATCATGTGGATTTGTAATATTTTTTAACTTGAAAAAAGCATGTCCAGAACTTTAACGTTATGTTCTATTTTTTCTACTCACTTCCTTAAAGGAGCCTGGTATTACTCTCCTTCCCTTAGTTTGGTCTTAATGTGCTCCTAGTTTCTGGCACAGACACGTAAACCCTACCTCCAGCTCTGTACTGTATCTCATCTTCTCATGGTTAATAGATGGTTAATAGGAGGATGCTTTTTTTCTCTCTTTATCATGACTACAGAATCAGTATTGGAAATAACTAAAAAGAGTCAGTTTGCTACGATGGGGTACTTATATCTTCTGAAAAGAAAACTGACCCAGATAGCTGGCTTCAAATTCAGTTCTAACAAAGGCTTTCCAAGCCTGGGCAAAGACCTGGAGATGCCATCTCTCCTCTTTGCCCTAACTTTGCCAATAAGGTTGCAGGGGCATTGATACCTGTCAAAGGCTGCCACCTCCTTAAGCAACGATGATATCTTCTCATTCCAGCATACTCTTTGCCATTTTCCTTGGCAGAGTACACAGAACACCTATAGGCTGGCACCTCATTGCCCCAGGCTTGGACAGCTGCAATGAAGGGAAGGCTGTTGGGGAATGGAGCAGATTCCTTTGAGAGAAGTGCTAGTAGGGTGGTCATCAGGTGCAGGTGTGATTGTAGGGACTGAAACAGTGCTGCTGATTTTCTTGTAGTATAAGGTTTCCTCCCTTACACTCTGCTCCAGTCGTGTCACACTACTTAAGGACATGAGGTATTTTGTCTCCTTTCTTTGCACATGCTGTTCCTCTTTTTAGGCTTCTCTCTTTCCCTTTAACCACCTGATGAACTCCCATGCATCCTTTAAGACTCAGCGAAGTAACTCTTCCTCTGTGAAACTATCCCTAACATACCACCCCTTATTTACGTCACCAGTATACCCTATACTATTCTGATGTAACATTTATCATGCTATATGTCAGTTTTAACATGTCTGTTTCTCCTATTAGACTGTGAATTTCCTGAAGTGTTCCCCAAATCTATCAGAGTGCCTATCACTCATGCACACACTGATTTCTTTCTTTTTTTTTTTCATTTAAAAAATATTGAGTATGTTTACTATGAGCTAAATCCTGTGTTAGGTGCTAGAAATACAGACATGAATGGACATAGTTCCTCTCTCAAGAACTTATAGTGCTGTGAGGGAGAGACAAACAAAAACACTAATAATCACACATTGATTTCTTTCTAGTGATATTTGAGTATCTAGCGCCAGGCCCTGTGTAGGTGCTAAAGATAAAGCAGTGAATAGAACACACAGACCTTGTGATGGGAGATGGACAATAAACAAATACCAATTATTTGTCAGGTGGCGATAAAATAAAGCTGGATAACAGATAGAGAATGTTGAGGTTCAGGGCATTTAAATAGCTGGGGCAGGCATCTGTCTTAGTCCCTTTGGGCTGCTATAACAAAGTACCATAGATTAGGTGAGTTATAAACAACAGAAAAAAATTTTTTAAATATATTTTTTATTGATTTCAGAGCAAAAGAGAGAGGGAGAGATAGAAACATCAATGATGAGAGAGAATCATTGCTTGGCTGCCTCCTGCACGCCCACCACTGGGGATCAAGCCCACTTCCCCGACACGTGCCCTGACTGGGAATAGAACTGTGACCTCCTGGTTCACAGGTCCACACCTAACCACTGAGCCACGCTAAACAACAGAACTTTATTTCTCTTTGTTCTGGAGGCTGGGATGTCCAAGGTCATGGAGCTGACAGAGTCAGTTTCTGGTGTGGGCCCATGTCCCAGATGGCCATCTTTCTACTTTAACATCACATGATGGGAGGGACAAGGGAGTTTTCTGGGCCACTTTTATAAGGGCACTAATCCCATTTATGAAGGCAGCCTGTCCTCATGAATTAATCACCTCCCAAAAGCCCTGCCTCCCAATCCCATCAGCTTGGGAGGAGGTTAGGATTTTAATACTGTATGAAATTGAGGAGAACACAAGTTTTCGTCCTATAGAGGCCTCCCTGAGGAAGTGACATGTGACATCATTTGTAGGAATAATGAATAAGTTTCAGAAGAAACACAGAGGAGATACAAAAACTGTACTCTCATTTGCTCATTGCAGAATATATGATCAGGAATTTAAAAATAAATTAAATTTATCTTCTGAAAACCCAAGGCCAATACAGCATTTAGCACATAAGTAAAACAATTTTTTTAAATGCTTTTTCTGGATAACAAAGAGAAATGTGACCTTCCCATCAAGAAATTCATGTGTCTTTATTGCATGGGCATCTGATGAAAAGCACACGTCTAAGGTCTGGGCAGGTCTTCATGTTTATTAGGGTCCATGTAATTTGCTCTAGGGAGCCATCTATAGGTCCAAGAGAAAACCAGGCCAAACTAATATTTCTACATGCTTTTGTTTTTAAATATACAGCTATAGGAAAAGGTTTGATTATAGTCACAGGAAAAAGATAAAGGTCAGCCTTGCCCAAGAGTGTGTATCAAAATTCTACTAATTGCTTTCATTTTAATGCCTTACCTGTCTTTGTATTAATAGAACATAAATATGGCAACACTTTGAGAATGTAACATAACTAATAAAATGAGTCATTCCACTTCAGACTAAAATTTATTGAAGTAATTTTTCTGCATAGGGACAAACTCTTAGAATACAATGGAGATTCATCTGTATATAGGTCATGGTTTACTTAAGATTTATTTAAAAATTTTAAGTTCCCCCCGGCAGTGTAGCTCAGTGGTTGAGCATCGACCTATGAACCAGGAGGTCATGGTTTGATTACCGGTCAGGGCACATGGCCGGGTTGTGGGCTCGATCCCCAGTGTGGAGCATACAGGAGGCAGCCAAGCAATGATTCTCTCTCATCATTGATGTTTTTATCTCTCTCCAACTCTCTTCCTCTCTGAAATCAATAAAAATATATTTAAAAAATAAAATGTTCAGTTCAAAACTCCCTAGAGTACAGAGATGAAACTATATTGTAATTGTTACCATTTTATTTTCATTTCTACATGAAGCATCTATAAATTATACAACTCTTGAGGTATCAATATTTGACATAACAAGAGGCCCAGATTAATATAAAAATGTGAAATTTAAAACTTTTTGACACTTTAAGAACTTCTGGCATTTTGTCTAGGTATCTTCATTCGAACACCTCTTACAGGTTTCTCACTGGTGAAACCAAACATATTAATTGACTTTAATATTCACTCTCTAGCAGAAGGCTAATGAATGGGATGATTAATTATGTTCCAAGTCACATGACATTACCTGGGTATTTTACTATTTATAATATTTCCATCTTTAGAGGATCCCAAAGTGATAGAAACTATTAGGTTTTTCAGTTTATGTTCAGTTCAGTTATAGAAATATTTCAGCTGAAAATACTGAAAAATGGTCACAAAATTGGGTTGTCGGAATTTTTTGGACCAAGAACCAGATGCCTTGGGTCATTTTGTCTGTCATAGCTGATCTTGCTGTGAGCAGCTGTCATTCTGAGCTGCTAACTCACTGGAATCAGTAAGAGTTGGATGTGACCCAGGGAGCTCTGTGAAGGCTGAAGTTACTTTGGACTTTCCCCTGCTTGTGGGGAAATGAGGTCATAAGTTTCCCACCCATCCTTGCTTTGTTTCATCTTAGACATGTTTACTCTAAGTGAGAAATTCAGCTTGACCCTGAACTTTACCCTTGGTATGGGCTGCTTCTAGGCTGGAAGTTTATTCATTTACTAGAGGCCTGGTGCATGAAATTCGTGCACTTGGGGGGGAGTCCCTCAGCCTGGATTGCGAGAGGGCGCAGGCCAGGCCGAGGGACCCCACCGGTGCACTATTCGGGCCGGGGAGGGCTGCGGGAGGTTTGCCAGCTGGGGAGGGACCGCAGGAGAGCTCCAGGGCGTGTCCAGCCTGTCTTGCTCAGTCCTGATTGGCCAACCCCAGCAGCAAGCTAACCCAGTGGTTGGCAAACTCATTAGTCAACAGTACAACGATTGAAATTTCTTTTGAGAGCCAAATTTTTTAAACTTCAACTTCTTCTAACGTTACTTCTTCAAAATAGACTCGCCCAGGCCGTGGTATTTTGTGGAAGAGCCACACTCAAGGGGCCAAAGAGCCACATGTGGCTCGCGAGCCGCAGTTTGCTGACCACTGAGCAACCTACTGATCAGAGTGTCTGCCCCCTGGTGATCAGTGCACATCACAGCAAATGGTTGAACAGCTTTAGCATATCATTAGCATATTATGCTTTGATTGGTTGAATGGCTAACCAGATGACCGGACACTTAGCATATTAGGCTTTTATTATATAGGATTTTAAAGGTCTACTTACATACCTGTAAGCAGGAAAAGTCATTTGTCCACATTTTTCACTCCCCCCACCCTTTTTTGTATAATGAGAACAATCAATGAGACCAACTAGATGAATAGGCCTGAAGGCTTAGAGGAAATTGGAAGTAGAGAGCCTTGTGAGATCCCAGGGTGTGGTGGGAATTGTGTCCAAATTATCAAAGCTCGTCATGATACCAGAGATGTTAAGTGGTGTGCATCATATTTAGATAGGATTATTTTTATTGACAAATACATGTGGCTGTTTCTTATAAAATTTGGGGGATATTTCAAATATTATAAGAAATACTAAGCCATTTATTCACTCTAGCTCTGTCCCTGTGCACCTCTTTCTGACTCCATTCCTTTTCCCCCCTTTACAGGTAACCACCACTTGGTGTTTATGGTTCCCAGGAATATTTATGTATCTTACCACATATATGTGTCAATAATATATGAATTGTGTATATATATGCGTATGTATATCATCAACTAGGATAACTCATAAAGTAACTTTATTTTTACATTTACTTACTAATTCTTTCCCTGTACTGGAATGAAAACTGAGGAAGGTCCATGATTACTCTTGTCATTCTTTGGTTGAAAAAAAAAAAGTTCTATGTTCTCTTTAAGTCAAAAAACACAATCCCAACTCAGTAATTAAAATGTCCAGTTTTGTTAAAATCAAAACTCCCCTCTGGACAATGGTACCATATTGGTTGTCAATATGGTTGCTGTTGAGAATTCTGGTTACTTATAACATAACCAGACTACTTCTATCCTGAAGTAGTCCCTCCATATCATTAGGTATTAAGAACAGATCTCTTTCTGCAATATTAAAAATGCCCCAAACATGCTATTAGGCCTTTCCTTTCCTGTTTAACTGAAGCACATTTCATTTTAACATTAGACAGTAACAGCTACACTAATGTTGCTTTTTCAAGCACATGAACCTTCTAATATCTAAACTAGGAAATGGACTAAATAAAACATTTGTACTTTGTATGAGATGCACAAAGATGTGTAAAAGTTGTGTACACCAGTTCTTTAATTGGCGAGAAAAGGCTACATTACATCTGAGTTTGAGTCCTTGTATAATCACAGGGTCTGACCTCCTAGTTATGTTGTTTGGCACTTGGTTGTTCCCAGAAGATTAATTGCTAAAACATTTTGAATACAAACTATTATGTTCATTTCCTGGCAATAAGCTGGTCTGTGAAAATGAGGTAGGAGAATGTATACATGAACAGGAACATTAAGATCAAGAACAGATCTCTACAAATGCAAGTGATCAGATTATTCAAAAAAGTAACAATAACTGTGATAATTTTTTCCTAATGAAACATTCCAATCTCTTATTTTTTAGTTGAATGCATTTTTTACTGTTAGGTACTATTTCTTGGTTTTTATCTATTTAGCTAACATATCTGCTCTTATGAGATAAAGCATGTCAAAAACTGAGAAGTGTGACAAACTATATAAATGTTAAGATGTCTTTTTAAAAACACAAAGCTAGACTGTACCAGTGACTCTAGTACTACAGTACTGTCTATCTGCCAAATTTAATGCCACATCATTCATCACATTACCAAATCACACCAAGCATGACACAGAGACAATTTGTTTAAGAAAAGTTTTACTAATGTGTTAATATTTCAGCAAAGTTATTGCATTGCAACGGGTTTAAAAGGCAGACAAACATTAATATAGCGTATAAAATAACAAAGGTGTTTTATATAATTAAAATATCACACAGACCTGTGGGATTTATTGAGAAACTAACAGACCCATAAAAGAAATTAAATCTGAAAGAGTAAATCCAGTATTAGCACCTACATTATCTCTGAAACTAAAACTTGTTACTATTTCATTCTCTCCTAATATATTTAACTCTCTCCCAAATATGGTGCTCCCAAACCTCAAAGGTGAATGAAAGCCATAAGAAGCCCAATACTAAAAACATACAGCCGAAAGAACTAGAAATATTGACTGAGACTTGAGTTTTAGTTGGAAATCTCTTAACTTACTGTACTTAAACCTATCATAAGATTTCTGTGCAATGAATACTGTATATAAGGAAAGTCTATGAATCATTAGATTTGCCAGTGGGGATAGTTAAAAATTAGCAATATACAGTATTATTCCTATCAAATTTTTTTCTCATAAGTTATATTTATAACAAAACTATAATTAAAATATTTATTACACTTGCTTATTACACTTTCAGGAGCATTTGTGTGTTGGTTTAGCATCCACTGTATTGTGCTTACTTATTTATATAAGGAACAAGCAACACATACCACATCTTCCCAACATTCAAGGTAATGTAATGATAACAAAATTCTCCAAAGAAAAATACTGGAAACTGTATTAAATACTGCTTTATTAGAAATAATTGCTATAATAAAACAAAGAACACATTATTTTTCCAATGAACTTCAGTTTGAGAAACTTAACAACAGAAATAGATCTTTAAGATTTGAGTCATGGCAAAACTGACAGTTCTTTGAAATCTGGGAGATGCATTAGCAACACCACAGACACAGCCTACCCTATACTAAAATCCTGAAGAAAAGCATTTTATTAATTTGGGGGAATGAGACTGAACACTGGCTAAGACATGACTTTGAGGTCTATAGCCACCTGGGAAGCTGGCCCAAGGAATGAAGAGAACCATTGGTACTGGTGGCAGATAAATAAACTTTGCGTTGGGCTAACCAACTGCATATTTCATTAATGGCTCTGAATAAAAAAAGTGAAATGCTTCATTGTGTTTTCTCAGAAACGAATGAAAAGATTAGAGTCCTACACAATTTGGAGACAAAAAGTGGATGCTGAGCGACTAGCGGTCACTCCAGGTGTGGAATTTTAGAAAGTTAGTCCTTGGAGTAAATGGCACCGTGGCTCTGGCAGCAGATACAAAGGAATGACGCTCTGTAGAGGAGGTAGGGGACGCTCTGCGATCAGCCAGTGGAGAGATGAGGTTCCCAGCTGGAGCTGGGATCTATAATCAGAGGGAAAAAGTAAAGGTTTTAGAAAAGGATGCTAAAAATAACCTCTAAAACATCTCTCTACACCAACTGATATGAGTGCCTAATATGTGGGCTATCTAATACTTGAATCTGTACTATGTGCTTAAGTTCAGAGCTCAATAGTGTAGAAAGCTAAGCCCTATATATTTTTATCTCTGACCAACCATGTCACGAGAGTAGAATAGCACAGGGTTAAGTGGCAAATCTGGGGCCAGGATGCCTTGGTCACTACCTACTAGTTTTTAACCATGGACAACTAATTTAAGCTCTTTGTGCCTGAGTTTCCTCATCTGAAAAATTGAGATAACAGTATCTGGATTGTGATGATTAAAATTAAGCATTTACAAATAGTGAAGGCACATAATAAGTGCCAACAAATATTAGCTCTTTTTATTATCATCAATTTACTCTGATAGAATGATTTGTCCTATTTTTTAAAATAAAGACAATATTAATCCAAAGAGAGAAAACACCATTAATATATTTAACTAGAGGCCCGGTGCATGAAATTTGTGCACTGGCGGGGGTCGGGGGTCCCTCAGCCCGGCCTGCGCCCTCTCGCAGTCTGGGACATCCCTCTTGCAGTCTGGGACCCCTCAGGGAATGTAGCAGTGCACCAAGTGGCAGGCGGCCAGGGAGGAGCCCGAATTGGTACCGGGTGCCACTCACGCTCATCCCGGCCTGCTGCACCTGCTGCCGCTGCTTGGTAGCTGCCGCTGATTCAGGAGAGGCTCCCACCGTGGCAGCTGTGCTCACCAGCCATGAGCCCGGCTTCTGGCTGATCAGCACTCCCCCTGTGGAGCGCATTGACCACCAGGGGGCAGCTCCTGTGTTGAGTGTCTGCCCCCTGGTGGTCAGTGCACATGACATCAATCATTCGTTCTGGTTGTTCTGCTGCTTAGGCTTTTATTATATAGACTAGAGGCCTGGTGCATGAAATTCGTACATGGGGGTGTGTGTCCCTCAGCCCAGCCTGCACCCTCTCCAATCTGGGACCCCTTGAAGGATGTCCGACTGCCCTACTGGGATCGGGCCTAAACGGGTAGCCAGACAACCCTCTCATAATCCAGGACTGCTGGATCCCAACTGCTCGCCTGCCTGCCTTCCTGATTGCCCCTAACCGCTTCTGCCTGCCAGCCTGATCACCCCCTAATCACTCCCCTGCCAGCCTGATTGATGCCTAACTGCTCCCCTGCCAGCCTGTTTGCCCCTAACTGCTCTCCCCTGCAGGCCCGGTCACCCCTAACTGCCCTCCCCTGCAGGCCTGGTCACCCCTAACTGCCCTCCCCTGCAGGCTTGATTGCCCCCAACTGCCCTCCCTTGTAGGCCTGGTCCCTCCCAACTGCCCTCCCCTGCTGGCCATCTTGTGTCCACATGGGGCAGCCATCTTTGACCACATGGGGGCAGCCATCTTGTGTTGGAGTGATGGTCAATTTGCATATTACTCTTTTATTAGATAGGATAGAGGCCTGGTGTACGGGTGGGGACCAGCTGGTTTGCCCTGAAGGGTGTCCCGGATCAGGGTAGGGGTTCCCTTGGGGTGTGTGGCGGTCTGGGCGAGGGGCCTGTGGTGGTTTGCAGGCCAGTGACCCATGCCCCCCGGTGACCCAAGCGGAGGCCCTGGTAACTGGGCTTTATCTTCTATAATTGAAACTTTGTAGCCTTGAGCGGAGGAGGCCAAGGCAGGCCAGGGCTGCGGAAGCTTGGCTTCCTCCATCACTGGGGGCAACTCAAGCCTCCTGCTCTCTCCAGCTCCATGGCTGCCGCCATTTTTGTTGGGATTTATTTATCTTCTATAATTGAAACTTTGTAGCCTTGAGTGGAGACCTAGGCCAGCCAGGGTGTGCGGAAAGATTGGCTTCCTCCATTGCTGGGGAAACCCAAGCCTCCTGCTCTCTCTGTGGCCGCAGCCATCTTGGTTGGGTTAATTTGCATATACACTCCTGATTGGCTGGTGGGCGTGGCTTGTGGCGTGATGGTTAATTTGCATATTACTCTTTTATTAGATAGGATAATAAAGATATTTTTTAAAATTCAGCTTAAAAATAACAAAATATTTTGTTTAAAGATCTACTTGTGTACTTTTAGTCAAATCATTAATTCCCATATAATGCTTCAGCCTGCAGACACCTTATAGACTTAAGAAAAATAGTGGAATTGAATTAATTATTCTTATAGGTTTTCCCCTCCTCCAAAGCTTTAGCCTACACTGGTTCTTGTGCTTGAGAAACACATAGCTCTAAAAACTAAATTGTGCTGAACAAAAATATTTGCATTCATGAAACTATCCAGAAGTTCCTAATGTAAATCTTACCCATTGCAAAATTTTACAGTTGTTTGAATATTGATAGATTAGTCTCTGGTGTGTAATTGCTCAAAACCCCACACCACTTCAGAAAAACATTATATTTAGCAATAATAGCTACAAAATGAGTCATGACAAATGCATTGTGCCAAGTCAACGCAGCTGCAATTGATAAAACAAACTTATTCCAATGGCATGTAACGAAAACCACACATAAGGTTCCTGACTGCTCGTTTGAGAAATATCAGTTTGGAAATTGTTCATGAGAAAGTGTAAGAACAAATACCACTAAGTGTTCCAAAACAAAGCCATTTTAAGGAAATAAAAGGTATGATAGATGATAACATCATTTAGGCCTTTGACTTTCAAGAATTCAGGTGACACATTCCCTAGTGCTAAAGGAAGGCAGTTTTGGAATGTTGGTTGGTCTACAGGATTCAATAAATGGTTTAAGAGCAGACAAAATGTATTTTCAAAAAGTACTAAAAAAGAAAAGGAGATAAACACTTAGAGTAATCTGATCAACTTTCCTTTCTCCATATTCTTGCTACTGTAAGTACTTAAAAAGAAAGTATGGTATTAAAAAAATGGGTTTATGGCCAATCAGTGCAACTGTGAGAACATCATTTAATCTATTTGTACCTTGGTCTGTGCATTTGTATAATGGGGAAATATTTGGCAGAATTCTTGTGAGAATTAGAAATACCATTTGTTTAATATCTGGCACATATGAGGTATCTCAAAATGGTAGCTATTATTATCGTTGTCCTGGGAAGGAATATGTTTGCTTTGATAGATTCTATTTCTATGCTGCCCTGTTAGTGATATATGCTGGTAAACAAAGTTAATTAGGAAAACACAGCAGCCGAACACTATCTGTAGAAAGAGTAAAGACTGAAATTGGCACAAACAGTGTAAGTACAATTTTCCGTCACTTAGAAGACTGTGCTAATGTACTATGGCTTATACATGATTTTGTTTATAGATTTCTATTAATATCACCTAATCTGTTTCTCACTTATTCAAGGTCACTATGGGACTATGAAATACTCATACTCTCCCCACTCCACTCTGAAATGTTTCTTTGGTTTTTAAAAGCCATTCATCATACAGGCAGGGGAACCTCTGACCTGATTCTTATATGCAAAACCTAACTATTTAAATGCCTAGAACAGTTTAAAATATTAAAATAAAACATGATTACCTTCCACCCCTAAAATCCCCAAAACCAAAGTAACAAAAAAACTAGTCTGAAAACAATACTGGGGGGTGGGGGGAGGGAATCAGGATTAAATTCTGTATCACCAAACAGACCTTGGGTTAAGTACACATCTTAAATATGAAGTAATACAGAAAACATACCACCATGTAACAATTTATTTACCATGTAGGGAAGAAAATTCATACATCCTACAAAATTACAAATACCACATATAAATCATATAATTCCATATTTACCTTTAATTCCATGGTTTATCTTCCACTGCTCATCCCTCTGTCTTCATAAATGGTAATTTCAATCTAAACAGCATGGCTGTTAAGAAAACACACTATAGAACATAACATATAAAAGGGGACTATAGCAAGATGATATGTATGGTCTGCACAGACTTTAATTTGCTTTGCTTATTTTTAAATTATGAAAATTTTCTCCTACTTAAATTAAATATGATGCTTTCTCCACCTTGTTGAAAAATTTAAGAAATATAATTGCTTGTAGCATTCTACATATAGTTCCTCCCCAAACATTATTTATTGAGAAAAAAAATCTGAAAAAGAATGCTTTACTGTAGAATAGGGGTTTTTAAACTGAGAATCCACAGAGGTAATGAATTCAGGGGTTCAAAATACCCTGAAATCATATGCAAACTTTTTATTGGGTGAGGGTTCATGACCTCTAAAAGTTTAAGAATCACTGCTGTAGACTATAAAAAAACTACTGAACTTATTATCAGCAGGAAGGCCTGGGATTATCTGACCTAGGTTTTAAAAAAAATTATTTTACCCATTACTCCAGTTATCAAGCTGTATTAGTTTTTTTGCAATTTTATTTCCCAAATTCACTTAGTGATTTTCAAAGCTTACTACCTCTAAAAATATGCACAGTATGTCAAAGGTAATGAAATTATACATTTGGCAGCTGCAACTGATTTCAACTAGTCAGATGAACCCATGGAACTGCAATTCATTTGGATGACAAGTCTCACCACATTTATGAGTTTATGCATTTCAAAGGAGCTTTAGGTTCAGAGTTTCTGCAGATGAAATGAATTACTCATACCACCCCCATTATTAGTACAAGATGCCCTCAGAACCACCAAAAAAGACAGTAACCAGAATACTAAACAATCCAGAGATCTGAACGTGCAAAGGAAGGAGAGGCATGCTTTAAGAAAAAATGCTGGAGATAGGCATGCAATTCACAAAGACAACTCAGGAGTTAAATTCTCTTTGGCCAATGCCAAATAGTACCACTGACATTTTCTTTTTATAGACTTTTAGATCTGGACTAAAAAGATACAACTCGAAGTCCTCTCTCAATGGGATCTGTCAGGAGGAGGCCTTGGGGAGCATATATCTTCTCATTCTGCTCTTGAATGTATTTGGAGACTTTCCTCAGAACCTGACAGAAAGAAACAGCAGTTTTTTACAAATTTCATTGGCTTTCCCTTTAAGTATCAGCTGAATCTCCAAATTTTCAGGCAGAGGAATTAGTTTTCAAAGCAAGTCATGGATATTCCTATGGAAGGATATAGCTCTGATTACTTGGCTCACAGCTGTTGCATACAACATATAGCACAGCATGACGGACTCTTCAAGTCACAAATATCTTCAATACAAAAGCATGAGACCCAATCCCCCTCCTTCTTACCTCCTAGTCACCTCAATCCTGGATTTAGAGAAATAGACAATTACACACACAATGGTTAGTTATGCTTTTCTCTCTCTCTACTCATAAAGTGTCGTTAATGTGACATCTTCTAATATCAAGGGTACTTCTTGGCTTTCTCCTTTAACACTTAAGAATTGCTTCTTCTTTGTACATTTTCATCAACTTTGAGTAATGATACAAAGTTGGCTTATAACAAAAGGTAGCCCAGCTAGTTTAAACTGAACATTTTATGTCCTTTGAAGGCACATGGGCGTTAGCTGCCAGGGAGTTTCTGATGACTACAAGTGTCTTATATCATTTCCATGACGGCATGTAGTGCTACTCTGTAGTTGCTCCTGTGTCCTAGACGGGAACCTCAATTTATAAGTTTAGTATTAAGGTTGTAAAAGTCAAAGCAAATGTAGACAAAAACCAGATAGGATACAAAGGAACTTCTGGAAATTGCCAAATCTCCAGCTTTAATAAGGGCAATTCTGAGACAGATAAGCTAGAAGAAAATAAATCTTAATAGCTATATACAAAATCAAAGAGTTACATGTTTTATTTCAGATTCAAAGCCATCAGAACCCTCTTCTGGCTCTAATGTTCAAAGGGACTTTGATCCAGTTCTTTAATTACTATATATTTTCTTAAATTCACACTATCAGCATATGATAAAGTCACAGATAAATCTGATCACAAAGGGAGAAAAAGAACAGTATGAAAATAAAGCTGGAAATTAAGAAATGATTTAAGAGTGGGGTCTACAATGTATCAGGCCAAACCAACAGTTTAGGATGCTACAATTTAGGTTTTAGTATAAACTGATTTAGAATTTAAAACTCTATGTGGTTTGTATAACTTATTTTCTTATTGCAGGAGAATAATTTAAATGGTTTATTCAGGTTACATTTTTGGAAGTAATATAAAGTAATGTTTTATGCTTTTTAAAAAGAGCATGATTATACTAAAAGAGCAACCTTATGTGGTGTAAATTAAGAAATACTATTTCTAAAGAAAAGATTTTTTTTCACCTAATTACCTGAAGTAATATATCATTCTCCTATTTTCAACTCTCAAAGAATTTGAGCAGTGCTCAGTCTTTACGGACAAAAAAAGAAAAAAGTCTTAGGCACTATCTCTATATCAGAGTTTGTCAGTCATGCTAAAACAATGAATAGAAGTAGCCCCTAAAGGTACCCAACTCAGTACTCCCAATCTTCTCTCCGATTTCCCTCTCAGCTCACCTGACAGATTGGAAATTGGAGAGTCAGTCTCCCCTCTCCGAGGTCCATTAATACTAAGAGGACACTCAGAAGAATGCTTGCATGGCTGGTTTCAAAGAAAGGATTCCTTCAGAACAGCTTTCCTCCCTCTCTCCTTGGGCACAGGTTAGTAGCAAAGAAATGGCATTCCTTTATTTGATTCGAGCACAACTTTGTTGTGCAGGTTTTTGTCTAAACTTTAGTAACATTCATGAGCACTTGGGTATCAGTTTAGAAAGAAAACAGTTTTTTTGCTATAAGCTCCAAATCCTCTTATACTATTTTGGTGAAGGCAGCACTGCCCTAAACAGGATGCTTTTAAACTCTTAAGTCTCTTTAGCAATAGGAAAGCATTAATATGAGTAAACTCATACTGCATCCCATAATGAACAAAGCACCATTCTCACCCCCAAGAATCTTATGTTGACATTTATTCATATTTTATATCTGCTAACTTCAAACCCTCAACAAACACCAATTTGCATAATATTTACAAAGCTAAACACAATCAAACCTCAGGAAAAACTCCTGGAGAATAATAAACTGGAGAAAACCTCCTAGACCAGGGGTGGGCAAACTTTTTGACTCGAGGGCCACAATGGGTTCTTAAACTGGACCGGAGGGCCGGAACAAAAGCATGGATGGAGTGTTTGTGTGAACTAATATAAATTCAAAGTAAAGGAGCGGAGGGGAGAGCAAGAGAACCGGATAGAGCAGCCGGATCCGGCCCGCGGGCCGTAGTTTGCCCAAGGCTGTCCTAGACCCTTGTGAAAAAATATCTTTAAGTGAGGCTAAAAGAGAACACCAAGATCACAGCTATTTTCAGAAAATATCTAAGTTCCTTCTAACTGTGTTCCTTTTAGAGATTACAGCACATAGGCAGAAGGGATGTTTTATAGTTGATGAATAAGACAGACAGCTACTGAGGGAACCTTTACAATCCCATTTGTTCCCTAATTATCATGGGCAGCAACAATAGAGAAATAACACTGAAGTCTTTTTTTTCATTTTAAACCAATAAAGAGCACATTATAGGAAAAATGCATGATTGTTCTAGTGAGTTTTCAAAGGCCTATTTATAATTTCAAAAATTTAACCCACATGACAAAGTGTAAGCACTATTATATTTGGCTTACTGTTTGTAAATTAGAAATTTTAGTGTTTAAAACAATAAAGACTAAATTATTCAATCTGTCTTTTCATAAAGTAGAAAATAATAGCACGAAAATTCCTAAGGGATAAACTAGAGAGGGAGAGGGTAGTTGTTTTCATACTTTTATCATTTTATAAGAAATACAAATATATATATGAAAAGTTTTCTTTTAAAAGCATTGGTACATTATATCTTAACGAGAGGCCCAGTGCACGGATTCGTGCACCGGTGAGGGTCCCTCAGCCTGGCTTACAGCGATCAGTGGACCGCCACCACAGCCCGGCCTTACCGCCAGCTCGTTGGGCTCCAGCCTGCTGTCTGCGTCGATCCTGCACAGCACAAAGTAGTGCGGAAAGTGGCAGGCGGTAGGGGAGGAACCCAAGCAGGGCTGGGGCTGGGGCTGGGTGCCTGGGTGCTGGTTCCGCTCATCCCAGCCCCGCTGTGCCTACCGGCAGCCACGCTGGGGGAGTGTCTGTGGAGAGGCTCGCACCGTCACAGTGGCGCTTGCCAACTGTGAGCCTGGCATCTGGAGCCCATTTGTCAGCTGAGCGGAGCTCCCACTGTGGGAGCACACTGATCACCAGGGGGCAGCTCCTACATTGAGCATCTGCCCCCTAGTGGTAAGTGCATGTCATAGCTACTGGCTGGTCATCCAGTTGCTTAGGCTTTTATATATAGACTATACTAGAGGCCCGTGCACTGGGGGGGGGGGGGGGGGGTGTCCCTCAGCCCAGCCTGCACCCTCTCCAATCTGGGACCCCTTGGGGGATGTCCGACTGCCGGTTTAGGCCCAATCCCTGTGGGACAGTCGGACATCCCTCTCACAATCCGGGACTGCTGGCTCCCAACCACTTGCCTGCCTGCCTGCCTGATTGCCCCTAAATGCTTCTGCCTGCCAGTCTTATCACCCCCTAACCACTCCCCTGCCAGCCTGATTGAGGCCTAACTGCTCCCCTGCTGACCTGATAGCCCCCAACTGCCCTCCCCTGCCAGCCCGCTCCCCCCCACCTGTCCTCCCCTGCTAGCCCGGTTTCCCCAAACTGCCCTCCCCTGCCGGCCCGGTCCCCCCCACCTGTCCTCCCCTGCAGGCCTGGTTCCCCACAACTGCCCTCCACTGCAGGCCTGGTCGCCCCCAACTGCCCTGCACTGCTGGCTCGGTCGCCCCCAACTGCCCTGCACTGCTGGCTCGGTCACCCCTAACTGCCCTCCCCTGCCGGCCTGGTTCCCCTCAACTGCCCTCCCCTGCTGGCCTGGTTGCCCCCAACTGCCCTCCCCTGCAGGCCTGGTTGCCCCCAACTGTCCTCCCCTGCAGGCCTGGTCCCCCGCAACTGCCCTCCCCTGCAGGCCTGATTTGCCCCCAAATGCCCTCCCTTGCAGTCCTGGTCCCTCCCAACTGCCCTCCCCTGCTGACCTGGTCCCTCCCGACTACCCTCCCCTGTTGGCCTGATCGCCCACAACAGCCCTCCCCTGCTGGCCATCTTGTGGCAGCCATCTTGTGTCCACATGGGGCGGCCATCTTTGACCATATGGGGCGACCATCCTGTGTTGCAGTGACGGTCAATTCGCATATTACTCTTTTATTAGATACGATAGATTATGACCATTCTAGTTATTAACTTTCCATAATCTAGTTATTCTTGTCCAGTTTCTAAAATAAAATCACCTATTTATATTGACTGATTTTAGAGAGGGAGAGAAGGGGGAGAGAGTGAGAGAAACATTGATGTGAGAGAGAGACATCGATTGGTTGCCTCCCGTACCCGCCCTGACTGGGGACTGAACCCACAACCTAGGTATATGCTCTCACCAGAAATCAATCCCGTGACCTTCTAGTACACAGGAGGATGCTCCATCCAACTGAGCCACATCAGCCAGGGTTAAAATCCCTATTGAAAAAATGTGGCTATGCCTTAAACTTTTGGTTTCTTGACTAATTTTATTTGGTCTTTACTTGCTTTATAATAGTTACTTTGTAAAGAGACCTTGATTAGACTTATAAAGTAGTACCTTATATATTGCCTATGAAATCAAATTAAAACATATAATTAGGATCAATCAATTTCCACTATATTTTTGGATCAATTTCCACTAAATATAATTAGGATCAATCAATTTCCACTATATTTTTGATACTGAGAACTGCCTTCCAAAATTAATAATCAAAATAATTTTCATTAAGAACTGAAAAAAGATTACTTGTACCTGAAATTTAAAAAATCATGTCACTTCACAAATATTTGATTAAAACATACATATATTCCAACTTAATTCTTAAATTTATCTTAAGAAAACACTTTCTAAGCATTTACCATATGTGAGGAAATTTATTAATGCTAACACCCATTTTACAGAAAGCACTCTTTGAGAATAACCTCCCTTGTCCATAATCCCATAACTAGTAAATGACTTGGCTGTCACCCAATTACCAATTTCTTTTTACAACTGACATCAGAAGGAGCTACCTGTATCTATTTCAGCCAATGCACATGGGTAAAAAAGTTAATTAAAATCAAATTTAAAAGCTAGAGTGAAATGACAACTCAAGCATCTAATATTCCACAAAGCATGAATAAAATAATCTGGAGGATGTATTTCTAATTTAAATTGGCAGTATTCTATACTTCTTTAAAAGGCCATCCTGGATGACCAAGTTTTCATCCATGTGAATTCAGTCTTACCCTCCCCTTCTACATTCAGCTCTTGACCAAGTCTTGGTTCTATCACCAACATATCTCTTGAATCTGTTTACCCCCTTCCATCTCTATCGCTCTGTTCCTTGTCCAAGCTATCATCATCTCTTGCCTAGACTTCTACAGAGCATCCTAACTGGTTTCCCTACTTTCACAACTTTTTTTCAGAGCAGAGAGATCTCTCTGTAATGAAAATCTGATCATATCCCTCTCCTGCTTAAAACCTTTGAGTAGCTTCCCCCTGCACTGATCTCTCTGCCTAAATGTCTCCAGGCTTTCATCCTTCATGTAGTAGCATAAATGTTTCCTCCCCAGAGGCCTTTTCTGACCACAAAATTTAAATTAGGTCTCTCCTATTATTTTCTATCATAGTAGAGTTTGTTTTCTTCAAGGGACTTACCATATTTTACAATTTTGCTGATTTTGTTTCCTTACTATCAGTTGTTACCACTAAATTACAAACTCCACAAGGTCAGCAACCATGTTTGCCCTATTCAGTTATATCCCCTGCATACTGGTTAGCATATAGTAGACTTTCAATAAATATTTATCAGATTTATCCCCTTCACTCAGAAAATGTATTATTAAAGAGAAGCTGCTATGACAAAACAGACTGAAAGCTGACATTGATCCTTTATAACTTCTGATTCTGAATGTTAACCAGGAATGAAAGTAAGCTGCTTCTCTATATGACATGGAGAAGGATATAAACTACGAAGTTACTATTTAAATACTAGAGGTCCAATGCATGAAATTCGTGTAAGAGTAGGCCTTCCTTCCCCTGGCTGCTGGCACCAGCTTCTCTCTGGCACCCAGGACCCGGGCTTCCCTCCGGCCACCTGCAGGCACCCGGGACCCGGTCGTCCGGTCTAATTAGCATATTACACTTTTATTATTATAGATACCCTTTTTGTAACACTAGTTCAATATTTTAGCTACAGTTGTATCTGCTCTCTACTGCATGGAGTACAAGACAATCATAGGGACATTTCTATAGGTGGGATATAATGTAGATATCAGGATTTAATAATAGGGGCTTACTCTGATTAACTTAAATACATCCATTTAACACACGTTCAGGGAGTGTCTAATATACCCAAGGCATGGTGTCAAGCAAGAAGAGGGATATACAGTGGTTAAGGAACTTTGAAATCAAGAAAAATACATACTTGATGGGCAAATAAGAATGTAAACTTCTGCATTCCAGAGTAGAGTGTTAAGTGCCAGGAAAGAGATACAAATAAAATATTGTGGGGATACCAAGGAGAGAAAGACTATGATTAGAAGAGTAAGGAAAATTTAGATGAAAGTGGGACCTAAGGGACTGGTGAGATTTGAACATGGGAAGAGTAGCATTCTAGGGTGGAGGAAAGCCTCTCTCCCTCCCACCTTCCCGCCCTCTCTTCCTTCCTCACACCCTGTCAGAAAAGCAATGGGAAAAATAGCCTCAGGTGAGGATTAACAAAAAACAAACAAATAAACAAAAGACTAAGGTGGGAGGATAGAACTTAAGATGGAAATCTGGGGAAATAGAGTAAAGGTAGCCTTACCTTCTCATAATGAGTTTCCATGCATAAGAAGATGGTGTAGGCTGTTAAACAAGCCAAACAACCTTCAAGATATGATTGACCCCCAAGCTTCTCTGCTTCTGCATAAAGGTTATTTAGAGTTCGAACTGTTTCTTCAAACTGCTGCCTATCAATCTGTACAGGAAAGAATTTAAAAATAAGTTTTGGAAAAAAAGATTAGCTACTAACTAATGCTTGCTATCACTAACTTATTTTGTTTTTTTTTGTCAACATTCTTACCTAATAATTGGCATACAATTTTTAGGTGATTGAATCTGGACCCAAGTTACTGAAACTGCTTACTATTTGTTTAATTTTATCACTATTATGAACATTAGATATCTTTAAGTCTCAACATGGTGTTTTTTTATTCTCTATACAGTAGGTCCTCGGGTTAAGTCGGAGATCCGTTCCTATGGCGCGATGTATTGCGATTTTTCTCCGTAAGTCGGAACCAACCTACATAAGCACGTACGTCACTCACATGGAGCACATGAATGCAGTGAAACAGTAAAAAAAAATTAAAAGAAAGATAACAATTCCTGACCTTTACTTGTGGTAAATAAATAATAAAAAACATAAAGTACATATGTACATACATCGAAATGACGGAACTTTTTTTTTTTTATAAATACTGTAAATGGGAGATAGCGACGTAACCACGAAACGACATACGTCGAGTCCTACGTAACCCGAGGACTGCCTGTAATGAATTTCAAGTAAGTTAAATTATACAATTCTTCGATCTTCAATTCAGTTATATTCACTTTTACTGAGCACCTACCATTACATACTATGACAGGCCTTAGAGAAATATTAATAAGACAGACTCAATCTTCAAGGAGTTTACAGTTAAATGAGCAGCACAAATATGTAAATATAAAAATGCAATAAACTGCAGAGTACTATAATAGAGGCATAAAGTATGGTGGAAGAGACCTTCCCTAGATCTGGAAAGAGCAGATAATCTTAAATTCAATAGCTAAACACAGGCAGGGAAGGACATTTCAAGCAGAATCAAAGAGTGTAAAGTTCTGTTTTTTGTTTACTCAATATTAAAGTAACTATTTAGTATTAAAAGCTCATCATGAACAAGGCAAAATCTCATACTGCACAACTCACACCAAGTCATTCCCATCACCTCCTTCTATTCAGTGACACTATCATCTTACATTTATACCAATACTATTGTCATTCACTTTCCACTCTAATCATCTGCTTTTATTTCCTTCTTCCAGTATCACTTTATTTTCTAACAGTGCTTTCTACATTTTAAAATCTTAATACTTTACCCTAGGACTTCAAGGCCTATTAGTAGAGTATTTCATCTGAAACTATCATTCTTGGTAACAAAAGTAGAATTAATCTGTCCTTACTTTAGGCCTTCTTTATTCCTAAAACTAATAACTACCTACACATAAATTCTTTTATGAAGTCTATATAAAAATAGACTAAAAGAAGTCAAAGAACCTCAATATCATAGTTTGAGACAAATTATTGCCAAAAACATAATTTTTTAAAGTATGATCATCACCTTTAAGCTATTAAAACGGTTTAGGTTAGAGGCAGTTGTAATCATTGTTTTGTCCTGTGGGGAAACAATGAGCCAACAGCGTGAAAAAGTTTAATATAAACTTTAAAATGATGGTTTTACCTGTTTTTCAAAAGGAGCTACTTTTACTTTCCAAGAATATTAGAGTTTCTGACAAGGTTTGGGTGGGTGGCAATGGTACTGAGAGCCAGGGTAGTAATCCTTCACTGAGCCCAACTACTTGAAGACATGGTTTGTCAAGAATGGTCATCTGTAGAACCTATCAGAACCTATGTCAGAGTTCTCATTCCCTGAAAACAGACTTGGGAGAACGGCTCAGTAACACACAACACTTGTGCATTAGTTTCTTCCTCTATTAAGTTGCCAAGTGTGATGTTCTCACAAAAGGAAAAATCGGCCTCAGTGGCAGAGCAATCAGTACAATTTCTAGGGTTAGTTGAGAAACAGAGAGAAACTTTTCAATTTTCCATCAAACAAGCAAGGAAAATTTAATTTAATTAGTACCAATATTAAAGATAAACTGTTCACCTAAATTATGCCTAAGTTAATGCCTCCAGTTTGTCCATCAGTAAATCTGCAAAAGTCTAAATAATTTCAAACAATAACCTATGCTTTACCTACAATGTTATGATTGGATAAAAAAGTTATTTGAATTATTTACATTTCTTTGGACATAATATGATTCAAAACCATGGGATCCAAACCAGAAATGTCTCTTTCAGATCAGAATCACTAATCATATCAGCAACGCTAACTCTTAAAAGTTATTTCAAGACTGCAATGCTTTTGCAGGATGGAAGCAAATCGTAGATCATTAAAAAAAAATTCAGTGAAGGATTTAAAAAAAGGTTAAGAAAAAAGAAATAAAGATAAAAAAACAGTCAGGAATTTCTTTGGAAGGTTATTTTTAAAAAGGGGAAAAAAGTAAAAACCATGGTAGGCAACAGTGAAGGCAAAGGACACACTTAACATGCAAGGCCTCAAAAGAACAAATGTGGGTATTTCCACCTCTCTTTAGGCACTATGAAAAGCTGTCAGTGGTCTCCCCTAGTTACTCGGACATTGATAGAGAAGCTATGTCAAAATCTGGATATGTGAAGTTGGAACCAAATACAAATTTGGATCAGTAAACATTGAAAGCCATAATGGAAATAGGAATCAGGCTCATCATTTTCCCAGAATTTTTGTTTCTTGAACTATGTGGTAAAAAGCATGGTACTGAAGCTTAAAGCAATCACAAGTCACAGGTAATTTCTACTGATCAAATGTAGAGTCATATATTTAAAGGTATATAGGGGAACAAATGCTTCAATTATAGTTCACTCATTTCTCTTCTACCCAGACCAAAGGTGCCTAAGATGTCTGTATTTTGGGTAAAGTGAGAATAAAGCCTCCTTTAAAGAACTGTCCTGGCAACAAAGCATTTAGGCATCAAAGTACTACATTCAAACAGGCAATGGATAAAGTAAACTTTTTAACAGACAGAATTTGTCCTCACTCCCAAATTAAAGAGCACAAATGTGTGTTTTTAATGCTTTAAAGTAACACACAACACTTGTGCATTAGTTTCTTCCTCTATTAAGTTGCCAAGTGTGATGTTCTCACAAAAGGAAAAATCGGCCTCAGTGGCAGAGCAATCAGTACAATTTCTAGGGTTAGTTGAGAAACAGAGAGAAACTTTTCAATTTTCCATCAAACAAGCAAGGAAAATTTAAACCTGTAATTTAAATTTAATCTCAACACAGGAAAAAAAAAAAATCAAAGCTTTCCCAAGCAGTTTAAAAAGTATAAGCTAGTGTTCTAACCCAAACATTAAAAAAGAAAAAAAAGGGCCCAATTGTACAGCACCATGTAACATTCCATATAATACTCATAATCACAAGCAGTTCTGGGCTGTATGCAGTCAAAGAAATAAATGGACTCCAGAATTCAGAAACATCAATTTCCTGAAAGAAACAGTAGAATACTGTGACTATATTATGATTCTGTATTCCAACTATAAAATAAAGGCTCTACCACACACAGTGGAAGACCAATGTCTGATTATGCATAAATATATTGGGCTCAACTGTGAGTTCAAAGTTTGACAAAGGAATCTTGTAACATCTAAAGTGTGGTAAAAAAAAAAATAGTTTACATTCTGATTTGAAAGTACATAAATAGTATAAGTCAGAGTTTCCAAAACAGGCTTAAAAATAAAACATTTGATCCATTTCACATAAGTCTTAACATGTAAAACATGCTAACTGCAATGTTAAATTATTTTAAGAACAATATTAGTAGTTTTAGCCAGTAGGCAACTGGCTCAATTTCCACCTTTTCAAACTACTAGTGTCAGGGTGAGTTAACTCATAACATTGTGACAATAAAGTGCAGCATTCATATGGCATTTCACAAACAAGCTAACCTCATAATCTTTATGCGACATGTCTGATTTTTAATTTGTATTTAAAGAAACATATACTTGGCCCACTAACCTGCCCAAGGTTATAAATCAAGCTAAAGGACACTATACTTGATTATTGTTGATTTTCCAACCTTGGCAATCAGGTAAAACCACCTACCTTGCTACAAGCTGGTTTTAAATGACTGCTACACATTTCTCTAGTACAGACTCACCTACACCCACTTACTTCATGACCAGCATTTCTTAGCCCCACACCCACAGCATGTCTAATCACTTACCAGTCCCTCACCCTTCGTGTCAAAGAGGAAAGCCACAGAACTTCCTCCCATCTAACCAGAAATTGACTTCTGGACAGTAAACTGATGTAAGGTAACATGGCTCAAGACCAAAAGAGTTTCTCTTTGGCTGGTGGGTGAACAAATGTGGGCACAAGAAAACACACACATTCAGGTGGCTTACTTCATTATATCTTTAAAATAAGATACAATCATCCCATTCTTGCATTTCTGTATGCAGGGTTGCCCAAAGGACCTATGTCCTGATGACAATTTTGATATGCAAGCCAACATAACACAGGGGCTCCCAGTGATCATAATTGGGAGTGGCAAGTTTAAGGCCTTGTAATCTTAATATTTCCCTGTCCAGGCCCATCTAACGCTCTATGTTTTTCAGGTTCCAAGAAGGCCTGTCTGCACAGCCTGGCACAGCACTTAATAAATCCTTTCTGCCGAACAGTTCGGCCAGCACAATGGCCACAAACGCCAGTCACGAGGATGATGATGAAGATTCCTCTTGCGTGACGAGGTAGGACTACATAGCTCACAACATGTTTAGTTAGGTGGCCTGGAGCCTGAGGAATTAGTTCCTCATCACTGTTGTCAATAACCCGGGGTGGGGGTGGGGGGCACCAGGGGAAGAAGACGGCTGGGTACCGATTCTCAGCACTGGGCATCGCAGAGTTCTACAAGGTCATCACCCCCGGGGGCTTGGCATTCTTCCTCCTGCTCCAACCACCAGGTCCTGCTTAAGGACCCTCTTCGTACACCTGTGACCAACGCCCCTTCTTTGACAGCCCGTCCCCAGAGCCCCCGGGCACTCGGCGGCCGGGTTTCAGCCCAAACCTCCTCCTCTGCCCCGGGCAGTCTCCCTCCCTCGCCTCAGAGTAGGTGCGGGGAGCCAGGCTGCATACCCGGTTTTCCAGCTCCGCGGGGAACTTGGTCTGGAACTGACAGCGTGTGCCACTGCTGTAGTCTCGCTGAATGAATACCTTTCCGAACACCGGCGCCTGCTGCGGCCTCATGGCGAGCACAAGACGGGCCGCGCTGTGGGTTCCGGGGACAGCAACCACGGGTCAGATCCCCGGCCTGGACCCAAGACGCCAGCCCGCCAGCCCCTCAGACCCACCCACCGCCCATAGCAGCCCGAGGCCTCCCCCGCCCCACTCCCCTTCACCCATGCTGTCACTGCAGGCCTTTAGCTACGGCCCCTGCTCAGGCCCCGCGCCCCCCACAGCCCGGTTCGGCCCGGGAAACACGAACCCGCCTCCTCCGCCCTCCAGCTGCTGTCGCGCCGCCTGAACCGTCACTTACGACCTGTCGCAAAAAAGCATCTTTCCCCGCCCCTCGGCTCGGCCTCCTTCCGCAAGTCTGGGACCCACCCGCTTCTCCGGCCATAAAGCGACTCTGCCGAGGCTGCGCGTGGCGGTCCCAGGATGCACACTGTGGGTGGGGCTCCGGCAGACTCCGCTCCCCGCCCCGCCCCGCCCCGCCCCGAGGAGCCCAACCGGAAGGAAAAAGAGGGGCGGAGCCGGAGGGCGTGGCGGGCTGGGGCCGGTAACTACTGTGGAGACAGGAGTCGAGTTTACTTTGCAGGAGTTTGAGGTCGGGATTTCCAGGTTGCGTCATTTCCCTGGTGATCTCGGCGAGGTAATTTCTTACAATTACTGACTGTAAGGGTTTACTTTCCCTGTTGATTGAGTGTCGCAGCTTGCACGTGGAACACCACCCAACTCCATCTACACAAAACAAAGTGCTCAAATTTAGAAATAGCCGGCTACTGGGGGTCCGTTTGACAACGGGGCAGAAAGGAGGACGCAGACTCTGCCAGGGCTTCACAGTCAAGCCTCTCCAACTTCTCTGAGGTGGTGTTCTCCTACCCCAAAGATTTTCATTCAGTACCGGAGCCTGCACCCTCAGCCCACCTGAGAGGACAAGCAGTTCCCTCTCTGTGGCCATTGGCAGCCTCACCTAACTCAGCTTACATTGTCTTACCTTTATCTGGTGATGTCTGGCTAATATAACTTGTTAGCACCTCTGTCTCATCCTGCCCTTCATGAATTTTTAAAATATTCATTTATTGTATTTTAAAAACAGCTTTATGGAGGCATAAACATCATGCAATAAACTGAACATATTTAAATTGGAAAAATTGATTCGTTTTGACAGGTATATAACCATGAAACCATTTCAATCAAGATAGTGAACATTTACCATTTTTAAAAGGTTCCCCCTGCTCCTTTGTAATGTCTCCTTCTCAACCATCCCCAGCCCCTTTCCTCAGGCACTGATCTGTTTTTTGTCACCATACATTAGTTAGCATTTCTGTGAATTTTATATTAGAAAAATGAATCATATGGGATGTACTTTGGCGGGGGGGCGGTCTGGCTTCTTTCACATAGACTATTTTGAGATTCATCTGTGGTTATCAAGAATTTATTTATTTTTGCTGCTGGATAATATTTCATTATATGAGTACTCCACAGTTTGCTTATTCATTCACTTGTTGATGGACATTTGAGTTGCTTTGGGTTTGGAGCTATCTATCTATATATATATATATAAAAGGCTAATATGCTAAGTGTCCCACAGTCTGGGTAATGACTTCACGTAGCAACGCCTGGCTTCCTCTCCGTAGCAATGACTAGCCCACTTGCAGTTTCTTTAGCCCAGGAACACAACTTGCTTTATAGCTAGGTAGAAACATTTTCACACTTTAACCAAACGTCTGTGAAGTGTTTTCCCATACCTCATCTCACTTGATCCTCACAGAAGTCCTGGAGTAGGTAGATAGGAGACTCGGTGGAATCCTATTTTCTTTTCATTAGCTGGAAAACAGAGATTTAGAAAGCTTGGAAACTTGACAGGACTGAAAAGAAGTAAGAAATGGTGGAACTTGAAAATGACTTCAGGTTTTCTCACTGTGCAGAATATAGTCAAACACTGCTGCAGTTAAATATTTCACCCTTTGTTCTCCCTGTGTGATCTACAATCTGCTTCGTGTTGATCTACAACACTGCTGTGTTGCTGACAATTATCTGAAAGAGAAGTTAGGATGCTTGACTGGGCTGGAAAAAGTTTAGCTAAATCAGAAAGCAGGTCTAATTAAACAAGTTTATTCTATATCTATAAAAGGCTAAGTTGACTCGCGTATGAGCGATACATATAAAGCTCTTGCTAGCACCAATCGCACGCATGTGTTTCCATCTGTCATTGTGGATCGTGAATTTAGTTGACACTTTTATTATAAAGGGCGAATAGTGACATTAAAATATTTCTTCTAATTAATTTCCTGTTAATGTGCACAAATTCGTGCACCAGGCTACTAGTTACAAATAAAGCTGCTATTGGGCATTCATCTACAAGTCTTTGTATGGACATATGTTTTTATTTCTCTTGGGTAAATACCTAGGGATAGAATGGGTCATAGGATAAGTATATGTTTAATGTTTTGGGAAACTGCCAAACTTTTCCACAGTGATTGGCAGTTTTACATTCCCATCAGCAGTGTATGAGAGTTCCAGTTGCTCCACATCTCTGTCATCCTTGTGGTTTTACCTTTCATATTTCTATGACTGATGATTTTGAACATCTTCATGAACTTACTTGTCATCCATATATCTTTGGTGAGGTGTCCAAACCTTTTGCCAATTTTTTGTTTGTGTCTGTTTTCCTATTAATGAGTTTTAAGAGTTCTTTATATATTCTAACGAAAAATCCTGTGTATATGATTTGCATTTATGATTTGCAAACATTTTTTTCCTAGTTGGTAACTTTTCTTTTTACTCGCTCTTTTTTAAAAATGTTTTCATTCATTTGTTTGAATCTGGTTCCAAACAAGGTTCCAAACATTATAATAGTCTATTTTAAGTTGATAGCAACTTAACTTTGATTATATACAACACTCTACCCTGTTACTCCTCCCCACATTGATGTTATACTTTTCATCTCTCTATTTTGTGTAGCCATTAACAAATTACTGTACCCATAGTTATTTTTTAATTTATTTTTAAATATATTTCTTTATTGATTTCAGAGAGGAAGGGAGAAAGAGAGAGAGATAGAAACATCAATGATGAGAGAGGATCATTGATTGGCTGACTCCTGCATGCCCCCTACTGGGGATCGAGCCTGCAACCCAGGCATGTGCCCTTGGCTGGAATAGAACCTGGCAACCTTCAGTCTGAAGGCTAATGCTCTATCCACTGAGCCAAGCCAGTTAGGGCTCCCATAGTTATTTTTAATACTTAAGTCCATTAATCTTTATACTCAAGTCAAGTGATTTACATACCATATTACAGTGTTAGAGTATTCTGAATTTGATTATATACGTTACCAGTGTGTTTTATATTTTAATATGATTTCAGGTTACTATTAGCATCCTTTTATTTTGGTTTGAAGAGCTCTTTTCAGCATTTCTTGTAAAGCAGGTCTAGAAGTGCTGAACTCTCTTAGCTTTTGTTTGTTTGGAAAAGTCTTTACTTGTCCTTCACTTCTGAAGGATAGCTTTGCAGTGAAGAATACCAAAAACAAATTTATAAAAGTATGGGATAAGTACTACAAGCAGAAAAATCCTTTGTAACCAAACTCTGCCTTATCAAGATCTTTCCTTCTTTTGAATTTCCCTGAGACTTCTGAATACCACATATGCTACTTAGTCATGCACTCTCTTTCATGCCCCTTGGGGATTACTTTATTTTTTATTTTTTCTGAATGATTATAACAATTCATAATTGCTTAACCTGGGAACAATTAAGATGTAAATGGATAAACAAATTGTGGTATATCCAACCTATATGATCCTATTAACCAGTATCACCCCAATAAATTTAATTAAAAAATTGTGGTACATCCATACAATGGAATATGACTCAGCAATATAAAGGAACTAGCTACTGACACACACCACAACATAGAAGAATCTCAAAAGTATTAACGTTAAGTGGAAAAAGCCAGCCTCAAAAGGTTATAGGATGTGCGATTCTATTTATATAATATCCTGGAAAAGGCAAAACTATAGGGACAGAAATCAGATCAGTGATTTCTAGGCGCTGGGTTGGGGAGAAGACTGGCTACGTAAAGGCACTGTTACCAAACTTAAGGGGTTCACTGCTTGGGATACTCCATTCAAGATCTAGATGTGGTTGTCGTTAGGTAGTTCTTTTTAAATATATACATTTTTTAAGTATGGGATGAGCACTGTTATAGAAATAATAAAATTCTAGAGCGGGAAAGGAAATGTTAGATGTTACTTGTCCACCTCCCACTAAGTGCAGAAATTTATTCTACAACCTCTGTTTGAGCACTAATTTTAGAGCCTGATGGACTACAACTTTATGACCTGAATCCCTTTACTTTGTTAGAACGATAACCATTTACCGGCTGGAAATCTGCTTCACTGTAACTTTTGTAATGGTATGTTAGAATGAAACTCCATCTTTCTCAAAATTCTATAATAGCTGAAGCTGGGTGTTTGACTACCTGTGAGGACATAATAAAGAGATCATAAAACCTGTCCAATCTGCATTAGCACATCACCCATCTCTCTCTGCAAGCCTTGAGAACCTTCTTTCTTTAAAAGATTATTGGAGTGCTGTGGCATTTCCTCTGAAACCAAATTAGAAGGGATTCAAGAAGACCATTCTGAGAGCTTTCAGAGTGTCCCCTGGAGTTTGAGGAACTCATACTGAAATGTGTCAAGTATGGAGTCTGTGTCTGTAGCTGCCTCCTCCTTGTAACCTCGTGAAGAGGCTGCATTGGAAGGGAGCTGTGCTTTCTCTGATGTTGTGGCACAGGTACGCGTTTTCCAGGAATCCAGTGATCATACAGAAGGGAGCTGGTCTTGGTCTTCTTAAAAAGGATCCTATGAAAGAGGATTTCTTAGAGGGGCGAGGGGATCCCAATAGACTAGTGGGTGGCCAGGGGAAAGTTGTTAATCTGCGAATGGGGGGAGAGGCACTGCCTTAGTCAAGGGAGCCTGGTGGAAGCCCCATTGTCCTTCTGCCCCCAAGAGGGCACTACCATCTCATACAACCATATTTATGTCTTTGCTCTTTTATTCTAATCTCCTCTCCCCTTGGGTTTGACCCTGAAAGAATCAAACATGATGATTGACAATCTGGAGAAGGAGATGGAATAAGGAAGAGGAAGAGACACTAAGCCAACCACACCTCCTCCCCAAACTTCCCCTCTATTGGTTGTCAAGCTGGAAGAAGAGAGAGGCCTTACGTTTAAATGAGTTTGGAGTGTAGATGTTACACTGGAGGCATATTTTAATTACTGAAATGAAACTGTTGATTAAAAGGCTCAGAACATTATGGGAGGTGCTGGAGATTTCATTATGGGATAGGAAAGAACAAGTCCAGAGAGTAGGCTTGGAGGGGCAATGGGAGAAAGATTAAAAGTATTTTTTCTTCCATCCAATAAAACTGTAACACTTCCAATCACTGATCAATCTACTTTCTCATCAGCATTTTGACAGGTCTTTAGGTATTTTAAGAGCTCACAGACTCATGCCCCTCCCCACCCCGGTCAGATTAAATATACTTACTTTTTCATATAATAGAATTTTTGTGTGACATTGTTATACTTCAGCTCATCAACATCCCTCTCATACCACGTGCAGCAGCACTGTTGCTTCCTGGGGCTTGGCACCAGACCCTCATTTATGCAGCATCCCATGATTGATCCTTACTCAGTTTCATTTCTTTAAAATCCCTCTTAGTTTTTCACATGGGCTGCTTTTAAGTTAAGCCTCCCTGTTTTTTATTTGTACATTTTTAAAAACGCAGATGAATGACTTTATATATTTTTTTCCTGTGAAGTTTTATTTCACAGATCAATAGATTTTGGGTCATGACTGTTGAGAGTATTCTGAATCTCGATTCTGTCGTCTGTGGTAATTAGTCATCCTTTCTGGCTTAATGTCATTGGCCAATCGTATAAGCAATCTTTCTGTGACTTTGTGGAAGTGATTGAGAGCAGGATCTTCTGGTGATCATGAGAATGGACTCTGGAGCCACATTCCTTAAGTTGAAGTCCTGGCCCTGACACTTTGTAGTTATATAATATTGACATATTACTAAACCTCTCTGTGTCTCAGTTTCTTCAGGTGTGAAATGAAAAACTAATAATAATATACTATTACTAGAGGCCCGAAGCATGAAATTCGTTCACGGGTTGGGGGGGGGTGTCCCTCAGCCCAGCATGCACCCTCTCCAATCTGGGACCCCTCTCACAATCCAGGAATGCTGGCTCCCAACTGCTCGCCTGCCTGCTTTCCTGATTGCCCCTGACTGCTTCTGCCTGCCAGCCTGATCACCCCCTAACCACTCCCATGCCAGCCTGATTGATGCCTAACAGCTCCCTTGCCAGCCTAATTGCCCCTAACTGCCCTCCCCTGCAGGCCTGGTCACCCCTAACTGCATCCCCTGCAGGCCTGGTACCCCCAACTGCCTTCCCCTGCAGGCTTGATCGCCCCCAACTGCCCTCCCCTGCAGGCCTGGCCCCTCCCAACTGCCCTCCCCTGCTGGCCTGATTGCCCACAACTGCCCTCCCTTGCTGGCCATCTTGTGGTGGCCATATTGTGTCCACATGGGGGCAGCCATCTTTGACCACATGGGGGCAGCCATCTTGTGTGTTGGAGTGATGGTCAATTTGCATATTACTCTTTAATTAGATAGGATAGAGGCCTGGTGCATGGGTGGGGCCAGCTGGTTTGCCCTGAAGGGTGTCCCAGATCAGGGTGAGGGTTCGCTTGGGGCGTGGGGCGGCCTGGGCAAGGGGCCTGTGGTGGTTTGCAGGATGGCCACGCCCCCCGGTGACCCAAGCGGAGGCCCTGGTATCTGGGTTTTATTTATTTATCTTCTATAATTGAAACTTTGTAGCCTTGAGCGGAACCAAGCCTCCTGCTTGCTCCATGGCTGCAGACATTTTTGTTGGGATTTATTTATCTTCTATAATTGAAACTTTGTAGCCTTGAGTGGAGGCCTAGGCCAGCCAGGGTGTGCGGAAAGCTTGGCTTCCTTCATCGCCGAGGGCAACTCAAGCCTCCTGCTCTCTCCAGCTCTGTGGCTGCTGCTATTTTTGTTGGGATTTATTTATCTTCTATAATTGAAACTTTGTAGCCTTGAGTGGAGGCCTTGGCCAGCCAGGGTGTGCGGAAAGCTTGGCTTTCTCCATTACTGGGGAAACCCAAGCCTCCTGCTTACTCCGTGGCTGCAGCCATCTTGGTTAGGTTAATTTGCATACTTGCTCCTGATTGGCTGGTGGGTGTAGCGGAGTGATGGTTAATTTGCATATTACTCTTTTATTAGATAGGATTCTTGTGCCTACCTGTGTCCTTTAGCTAACAAACCACCTTGACACTTAGTGGCTTAAGACAACAATCATTTATTTAGTTCTAATTCGTTGATTAGAAATTTGAGTTATGCTCTACTGGTCAGTTTTTCTGGCCTGAGGTAGGCTCCTTCATTTGTCTGGTCAGCTGTGAGTGAAATAAGCAGCCCTGTTTCTGGGGGTAGGCTAGCCATCAGCTGAAATGCATCAGCTCATTCTCTAGCAGGCCAGCCTGGGCTTGTTTGATGGCCTGGAGAGAAAAAACATGCAGGGCCTCTTGAGGCTGAGGCTCTCATTTGGTACAGTCACTTCCACTGCTCTACTGGCCAAAGAAAGTCAGAGGACCAGCTCAGATTCCAGGGGTGAGAACGATGCTCCATCGCTTCTTCATGGGTGGAGCTCCAAAATCACATGGGGAGAGGTGAAGAATTGGGACCATTTTTGTAATCGATCTTCACATTGCCTCATATAGGATTATTTGATAAATGGTTATGTTAATATACCTAAGGTGTTTAAATCCTGCCTGGCATAGAGTAGGTGCTATATACTAGTAAACATTAGCTATTATTGATAATATTGACTAATAGGTGAATGGGTCTGGATAGGCCCCATTCTCATCTTCATAAAAATGAATGAATGAATGATGAGTGAAAATCATTAGAGAACTCTTCAGGTTGACATCAATATATTGATTAGCATTCATGGATGGCAAAAGATAAGCCAGCTGTAAATCTGTGTACTCATTTACATGTTGAGAGCAGGAGCTTTGGAGTCAGACAGACCTGAGCTGGAATCTGTAATTTATAACCTTTGTGTCCTTGCACAAGATGTTTCACCTCTCTACATCTCAGTTTCCTCATTGCAAATAAATATAATATTGACTGTATTAGTTTCCTAGGGTTAGCATAAGAAATGTCCACAAAATGAGTGGCTTAAAACAACAGAAATTTATTCTTTTATAGTTCTGGATGTTAGAAGTCCAAAATCAAAGTGTCGGTAGGGCCATGCTTCCTTTGAAGGCCCTAGGGAAGAATCCTTCCTTGCCTCTTCCAGATTCTGGTAATTGCCAACAATCCTTGTCATTCCAATCTCCATCTTCACATGAACTTCTTCCCTGTGTCTCCTCCATGCCTTCTAATCTCACTCTTCTTATAGACACCAGTTATTGGATTTAGGGCACACCTTAATCCAGTATGACCTCATTTTAACTTGATTATATCTACAAAGGCCCTATTTTCAAATAAAGACATATTCTGAAGTTCCTGATGAACATGAATATTTAGGGACTCTATTTAATCCAGAACACTTACCTTGTGGGGCTTCAATGTAATATTGTATGCTAAGCACTTAAGATGTGTTTGGAATATAATAAAAACTCAATAAATGGTAGTAATTGTTTTTATTACTACTGTTATATCATTAGAGATAGTTGAATGTTCTGCTAAAATTAACATAATAACACCAGTAGCTATAATTATTGAACTATTAGTGTCAGAGCTAGGCTAAGTAGTGTATATGTATTATCTCATATAATCCCTACTATGGCTATTAATCTAGTAACCCTGATCAAACAATAATGATAGTATGAATCAAACACAGTCTATGATCCATGAACCTATGCTAGTTCCAACAGATCATCTTATTCTTTTATGTGTTTTCAAAAATCCTTTAATATTTTAAGGGGCTTAAGTGAAGCTGCTTGCTGGGGCTGACCAGCAGCCCCTGAATGTCTGATAAACAGATTACTCTGACACAGTTTCACTGTGAAAGAGAGGGCTAAGGGACTGTCTAGCCAAAGGGACCAGACAGCCTCGATTGCCTGCCTCGTTAGCCTTTTATTGTAACAGCAGTTTGAGATAAAGTTTATCTTTTAGATACAATCAGTAAGATAAATAATATTTGGAGCTCATGTGTTTGTAGCATCCTTTAAGAAAGGACACCCAAAGATCTAAGCATAATGATTCCAATAAACACCTGGGGGTCAGCTCATTCACAGACTTGTTTGGAAAGGTCAAGGAATAATTAGGGGCACTGCCTTCGGCACTCCCCTAAGTCAGAATTCCAATAAACAGGGCAGGTGGCCTTTCACACACTTCCCTTTTATCAGAATGTCCTCCTTACAAACTTTCCAACCAAGTCTACTGTGCTCCCCAACAGTTACTGATCTATAGTCTTAAAATTCATTCTTTCCTCTTTTTTGAAAATAGAGTCCTTTGTGTCAAGTTTCTTTGAACCCTACATATTATCAATTATATTACTCTGTCTATGATAACTTTCTCAAGAAGTACTTTTTTTTTTTTTTAAATATATTTTATTGATATTTTACAGAGAGGAAGGGAGAGGGATAGAGAGCTAGAAACATCGATGAGAGAGAAACATCGATCAGCTGCCTCCTGCACACCTCCCACTGGAGATGTGCCCGCAACCAAGGTACATGCCCTTGACCGGAATTGAACCCGGGACCCTTCAGTCCGCAGGCCGACGCTCTTTCCACTGAGCCAAACCGGTTTTGGCAGTACTTTTAAAATTAATTAATTCAGTCCAGCACAGAAGTTCTCCCAGCGTAGACACAGCTGATCCTCACAGCCAATTGGCCTGAAGGTCAATTCCTCCCAGTGATACCAACAACAATCAAGACTTAACTACAACAGCCCTAACTGGTTTGGCTCAGTGGATAGAGCGTCGGCCTGCGGACTCAAGGATCCCAGGTTCCATTCTGGTCAAGGGCGTGTACCTTGGTTGCGGGCACATCCCCAGTGGGGAGTGTGCAGGAGGCAGCTGATAGATGTTTCTAACTCTCTATCTCTCTCCTTTCCTCTCTGTAAAAAAATCAATAAAATATATTAAAAAAAAAAAGACTTAACTACAACAAGGCACACAGCCCACAAAGGGGTGCACCAAGAGTGTCCACCTCAGGTAACTGGGGAGGCTAGCCACTGGACCCTAGAGAACACCTAGCACACAAAGCTACTCTACCAACTTAGGGAAGCGGTGAAAATGCGAAGACAAAGAAACAGGTCACAAATGAAAGAAATGAAGGAAAGCAAACGACTGAATATAGAGTTCAAAACCACGGTTATAAGGTTTTTCAAGAATTTCCTAGAAAAGGCCGATAAATTTAGCGAGACCCTCGAGGATATGAAAAAGAACCAACTAGAAATTAAACATACACTGACTGAAATAAAAAATATTATACAGAGATCTAACAGCAGACTAGAGGACCACAAGAATCAAGTCAAAGATTTGAAATACAAAGAAGCAAAAAACACTCAACCAGAAAAGAAAAAAGAATCCAAAAATTTGAAGATAGTGTAAGGAGCCTCTGGGACAACTTCAAGTGTACCAACATCAGAATTATGGGGGTGCCAGAAGAAGACAGAGAGCAAGATACTGAAAACCTATTTGAAGAAATAATGACAGAAAACTTCCCCCACCTGGTGAAAGAAATAGACTTACAAGTCCAGGAAGTGCACAGAACCCCAAACAAAAGGAATCCAAAGAGGACCACACCAAGACACATCATAATTAAAATGCCAAGAGCAAAAGACAAAGAGAGAATCTTAAAAGCAGCAAGAGAAAAACAGTTAATTACCTACAAGGGAGCACCCATATAATTGTCAGCTGATTTCTCAACAGAAACTATGCAGGTCAGACGGGAGTGGCAAGAAATATTCAAAGTGATGAATAGCAAGAACCTACAACCAAGATTACTCTACCCAGCAAAGTTATCATTCAGAATTGAAGGTCAGATAAAGAGCTTCACATATAAGAAAAAGCTAAAGGAGTTCATCACCACCAAACCAGTATTATATGAAATGCTGAAAGGTATTCTTTAAGAAGAGGAAGAAGAAGAAAAAGGTAAAGATAAAAATTATGAACATCAAATACATATCATCAAGTGAATCTAAAAATCCAGTGAATAAAAAAATCTGATGAACAAAATAAATTGGTGAATATAATAGAATCAGGGCATAAAAAGGGAGTGGACTGACAATTCTCGGGGGGAAAGAGGTGTGGTGAGTGCGGGAAGAGACTGGACAAAAATTGTACACCTATGGATGAGGACAGTGTGGGGGAGGTAAGGGCAGAGGGTAGGGTGGGAACCAGGTGGAGGGGAGCTATGGGAGAAAAAAGAGAAACAATTGTAATAATCTGAACAATAAAGATTTATTAAATTAAAAAAATAAAATTAATTAATTCAACAAACATTTATTGAGCTCTTACTCAAAAGAGCCGGGATGAAAGGATGAATAAAGCATGGGTTAAGCCCTATCAAAGTTCACATCCTTATGGGGGCCAAGATGGTGGAAGGAGAGAGGTTATAGCAGATAAGTAAGCTTGAAACAGAAGAGGGATTTTAGCAGATGGAGAGATAATTGGACGTTTCAGCTTGTGGCCAGGGAATGATGAGTATACCTGATGTGATGATTAATTTTGTGTCACCTTGACTGGGCCAACGGATGCCCAGAAAGCCAGTTAGACATTATTTCTGGTTATGTCTCAGACGGTGTGTCTAGAGGAGATTAACATTGGAATTGGTAGACTGAATAAAGCAGATTTCCATCTTCAATGTGAGTGGGCAATATCCAATTCATTGAGAGCCTGAATAGGACAAAAATTTGGAAGAAGGTGGTATTTTTCTCTCTGCTTAATTGGTTGAGCTGGGACATTGATCTTGATCTGTTTTCAGTACTCCTGGTTCGCAGGCTTCAGATTCAGAATGGAATGGACATCATCTGCTCTCTGGCTCCTAGGCTTCCAAACTGTACCACCAGCTTTCTTGGGTTGCTAGTTTGCAGACAGCAGATACTGGAACTTCTCAACCTCCATAATTGTATGAATCAATACCTTATGTTTGTATAGAAAAAAGCACAACAATTAATAAGTAATAATACAAGCATAAACTCCGTGATTCATGTACTCACAACTGTAAGTCTACCTATGTATGGAAGCTTACCTATCTGTGTGTGTGTGTGTGTGTGTGTGTGTATAGTATATGCCTATGTCTATGTCTATGTCTATGTCTATGTCTATGTCTATGTCTATGTCTATGTCTATGTCTATGTCTATTTCTGTCTATGTCTATGTCTATATCTATCTGCTTTGTTTCTCTGGAGAACTCTGATGCATATACATGGAGTGATCAGAGTTTGGTATCTGCTTGGGTGGGGTTGGGAGTAAAAGACTTTTAATAGAAAAGAGAGACAGTGATAAAAATCTTACAACTTTACACACACACCCCTTTATTATTTCTTCTTCAAGGCAAGTAAACCACTTCCTTTTGTCTTGTATGGTAGGATCTTTTTTCCAAAGCTTCAGTCTTTTTGTATGGCTTTTGGAATCCTATGGTGTTTAAAACTAGGTACAGAACTCCAATAAGAACATTAATCTGTGCTGAATATTATCAGAGACTGGACTTTAGTTGTTTCATTTTAAACTCTATTTTTTTCTAATCAGAGCAAACTGAGCTTTTCAATACAGGGTCTTATTCTGTATCACTGTATCATTTTCAACTTTTGACCAGAGATCCTTTTTTGCCCCATTACAAACAGGCTGTAGGTTATTTCTTCTCTTCAGCTACTGCCCCTCCTGAGTTTTGTTCTATTTGTGTCCAATTACTTCCTCCCATGTCCTTCATAAGGATTTGAACTGAATTGAAAGATGTACTCATGTTAAAGACATTTTATTTTATTTATTTTTAGAAAATATTTTTATTGATTTCAGAGAGGAAGGGAGAGGGAGAGACAGAAACATCAATGATGAGAGAGCATCATTAATTGACTGCCTTCTGCACACCCCACACTGAGGATTGAAACCACAGCCCAGGCATGCGCCCTGAACGGGGAATCAAACCTTGACTTCCTGGTTCACAGGTCGCCTCTCAACTACTGAGCCATGCCTGCTGGGGATATTAAAGTCATTTTAAATGGTCTTCTTGGCCATGCTTATGTTGTTCACCAAGCCCCATTTCATCTACCAGTAACATTGCTTTTGTTTGTTATCTTCTAAAGCAGGGGTAGATGGGCAGATCAGATCCATTTTCTTAGTTTCTATGTCTTGTTTCTTTTTTTTTTTTTAAATATATTTTATTGATTCTTTTACAGAGAGTAAGGGAGAGGGATAGAGAGCTAGAAACATTAATGAGAGAGAAACATCCATCAGCTGCCTTTTGCACACCTCCCACTGGGGATGTGCCTGCAACTAAGGTACATGCCCTTGACCGGAATCGAACCCCGGGACCCTTCAGTCCCCAGGCCGACGCTCTATCCACTGAGCCAAACCAGTTAGGGTTATTTCTTGTTTCTTGGGTGCACTCGCACAATGGACAGAACTCCAAGAGTCACTGTCTCTTTGTTTTCATGCATTTGTTGGTAATTTAAAGAGAACTTCTATTTCAGGAGCTTGTAAGTCTTTATTGCATTTTGAGATAGCATTATTAAAATACCTGAGTTGACAGCATCTGTTCCTTCCCATTTAAAGCCCACCATCCAAAGCAACATGTGTCCCAGTTTTAGGAAACAGGCTGAACAGATGCCTAACAGTTGTACTGAACACTTTCTTCATGAAAGAGTTGTTCTTGCCTGCATTTTAAAAAGTTTTCTTTTTTGTTAATCCTCACCAGAGGATATTTTTTCCATTACTTTTCAGAAAGGGTGGAAGGGAGAATAGGAGGGAAGGAGGAAGGAAGAGAGAGAGAGAGAGAGAGAGAGAGAGATGTAAGAGAGGCAGGGAGCAAGCCCGCAACCCAGGTATGTGCCCTTGACCTGGAATAGAACCCGCGACCCTCTGGTGTGCAGGCCAGCACTCTAACCATTGAGAAAGACACATTTACTGCCTTGCCTGCATTTTTGTTTCTTTCATTGTGGGGGTAAAGAGTGGATTGAACAATGTCATTAATAGGGGTCCTTTGCCTTTATTGTTTGGGCTAGTATTGCAGACCTTTTATATCTGAAGTGGCTAGTGGTAGTAGAGGGTTTGAAGATTTCGGATTCTCTCTTCACCAGCACAGCGGACAATCATAGAGCTGGAAGCAAGGCTGGCTTTGTGGGCCTGAGGCCTGTGCAATTGCACAGGGCTCTGCACTTACAAGGACCCCATGCTTGGCTTAATGTTCTGCTGTTGTCATCTTGAAATGCTTAAGTTTTGAACATGGGAGTCCACATTTTCATTTTGCACTGGGCCTCACATGTTAGGTAACTAATCATGGCTGGGAAGAATAAGAAGGCATCTGGCGGGGACACACCATCACTCCATCACTCTCTGGGATAGATGATTAAGCTTCCATATCTCTGTGGAGCCTGATTCAATGTGAGTTTTGACAAGTCGAAAAATAATTTTCCTTAAAATTGTATGCATCTTTCTAGAGTTGGAAGGGCCTGGCAAGTATCTGTTTCAAGTGTCCTTCTTAGTATAGGGCACTATTTAAACTACCTTTGTGACTTCTAGGGATAAAGACTTCACAACTCTCCTAGGAGGTCCTTTCAAATCCATTGCAGGTCATGCCCGGTTTTCTTAAAAAATACAAATATCGGTCAATCACACCGGATTAATCACTATGGTATCTTTATAGTAATCTGCATTCAGGGCATTGGCAAAATGGGAATTAAGGCTGTCTATCTTATAATTTAAGACTTTTCTTTCCTCTGAAAACTAGCATTGTTGAAGGAATGATGCAGACTAGATCTTTGCTTTCTGGGGAGTAAAATTACTCTCTTGACATTTGGCCACAGAGACTTTTTTTATAGAGAGGGGAGGAGTTGGACATCTCAGGGCTAGAAAAGAATCAAGAGGAATGAATGAAGTGAAGAAGAAGCTCCTGAAAAATCAAAGAGAAGATGGAAGGATGCTTTTTGAGGTTCCATTAGTGGCCACAGACTCAGAACTCTGCTGAGTATTTTAGAACTCTCTCTGCTTTCTAAACCATCTACCCACACATGTTGTTGAACCCTGCTTTGTATAAAGCACTGCATGCTCAGCTCACCCTCGGAACCTCTCATACCTTCCCTGCTGGGTGATGCTGAACCATGTGATCTCCATATTGTTTGTGGTATGTTTTATAGTTTTTTTTTAATATAAGACTTGCATAATGTACCTATTAAGCTCTGTCTTAACCTTGAAAATGTGACTCCCTTCATTTAACCAGCAGGGTTGCTACTCTGTCATTTAAGGAAGGGTCATTGAGTAATAGTGATAAAAAAAAACCACTATGTAACTAAAGAAATAACCCGAGGCTCTCTTACCAAAAATACATTTCCACTATTAGATTTGCTTCTTTGATCTCAGACTTCTTAACCAGGAAGCCACATTGATGAGATGCAAATTTCTTCTCCGGAGTCATATTTATATTCATGAATGTGTTAGCCTAGACTGAATCTCTCTTTTTCTTAGAAGCCTGAGGACCTTGGAGGTTACTACAAGATATGGATGAGTTTTCTTTCTATAGAGAACTGTGGAAGGAAATAGTTGGGGCACAGGGAATAACCCAAGAGGGCTCCCAGAGGGTTTCATTAGGGTTCCCCAGGCTGCCTAGAGTTCCTAGGAAAGGGCAGGAATAGGTAGAAGGGGATGCTTATCTGGGATGTCATCACACATTCAAATTTTTGCTAGAGCTTGTCCAGGACAAGACATTGGCCCTATATTATGCAGAAACTGCAGAGAAGTTACATTCCTCCACTGTCCCTTAGTAGCTATCAGATTAGTCAGTTACCAGGCAGGGCCAGGAAGAAAAGGACAAAGGCCAGGTGAGCCTGGACTAGGCAGAGGAAGGAGGGAGAGGTCTGAAGTAGCCGGCTTTGGTGTGATGACCTCAAATAGGTAGATAGGGGAAGGACTGGGGAAGGGAAAATAGCAGGTGGGAGCCCTTAAGACAAATATTTCCTACTTTTATTGGCATGGTATAGCAACTGATAGCATGTCTTTCAAAAATGAGCAATCTGTCAGAACCACTGCTTCAGAATTTAATGGAATTGGAGAGGGCGGACAGGTTTGCAGGTGTTAAAAACCAAGTATTCTCTGATATGCCATATGTCCTGCCAGGTGAGATGTTTCCCTGAGGAAACTGGGCCCTTCATCCCACACTCCTGCCTTCTGAGGATGAGGAGAGTGTTTCCTATAGTCTAAGCCAGCCTTGGGCAAACTACGGCCCACAGGCCGGATCCGGCTGCTCTATCCGGTTCTCTTGCTCTCCCCTCCGCTCCTTTACTTTGAATTTATATTAGTTCACACAAACACTCCATCCATGCTTTTGTTCCGGCCCTCTGGTCCAGGTTAAGAACCCATTGTGGCCCTCGAGTCAAAAAGTTTGCCCACCCCTAAGCTCTACCTGTCTTGTGAGATTTGTCTTTTTTTTTCTTTTCTTTCCTATCTATCCAGCATGTTTCAACAAGCAAAAACTCTATACCCTTAATTTCCTTGTATGAAATCAGTGACAATTAAATTGCTGGCTTCACAGGTTGTAATGATATGAAATGAGATAACTAAGTAATTTACTTGATGTTACTGTACTTCCCCTCCTAATGTTAATCTTTATTCATTCACTAGAGGCCCAGTGTACAAAATTCATGCACAGGTAGGGTCCCTAGGCCTGGCCAATGCTCGGGCCGATCAGATTCCCCGCCTCCCTGCCTCCCTGCCTCCTCCTTCCCTTGCTCCCTCAGCCCTCCCCCCCGCCCCCCGCCACCGTCACCACTGCTGGTCACCCTCCATGTTCTGCACTGCCCCCTGGTAGTCAGCGCATGTCATAGTGAGCAATCGAACTCCCGGTCTCCTGGTTGAACTCCCGAGGGGGCACTGCATATCAGCCTTTTATATATATAGATAAATGTTTGTGGAGTAGCTACTGTGTGTCAGGCACTGTTCTGAATTTTTTTTCTTTTTTTAAATCTTTATTGTTCAGATTATTACAGATGTTCCTCTTTTTCCCCCCCCATAGCTCCCCTCCACCTGGTTCCCACCCCACCCCCTCGCCCCCCCACCACTGTCCTTGTCCATAGGTGTAAGATCTTTGTCCAATCTCTTCCCACACCCCCCACACCCCCTTCCCCCCTAGAATTGTCAGTCCACTCCCTTTCCATGCCCCTGATTCTATTACATTCACAAGTTTTTTCTGTTCCTCAGATTTTTTTATTCATTTGATTTTTAGATTCACTTGATAGATATGTATTTGTTGTCACTTTGTTGTTCATAATTTTTTATCTTTACCTTTTTCTTCTTCTTGCTCTTATTAAAGAATACTCTTCAGCATTTTGTATAATATTGGTTTGGTGGTGATGAACTCCTTTACCGTTTTCTTGTCTGTGAAGCTCTTTATCTGACCTTCAATTCTGAATGTTAGCTTTGCTGGGTAGAGTAATCTTGGTTGTAGGTTCTTGCTAGTCATCACTTTGAATATTTCTTGCCACTCCCATCTGGCCTGCATAGTTTCTGTTGAGAAATCAGCTGACAGTTGTATGGGTACTCCCTTGTAGGTAACTAACTGTTTTTCTCTTGCTGCTTTTAATATTCTCTCTTTGTCTTTTGCCCTTGGCATTTTAATTATGATGTGTCTTGATGTGGTCCTCTTTGGGTTCCTTTTGTTTGGGGTTCTGTGCGCTTCCTGGACTTGTAAGTCTATTTCTTTCACCAGGCAGGGGAAATTTTCTGTCATTATTTCTTCAAATAGGTTTTCAATATCTTGCTCTCTCTCTTCTTCTGGCACCCCCATAATTCAGATGTTGGTACACTTGAAATTGTCCCAGAGGCTCCTTACACTATGTTCATATTTTTGGATTCCTTTTTCTTTTTGCTCTTCCAGTTGGGTGTTTTTTGCTTCCTCGTATTTCAAATCTTTTACTTGATTCTTGGGATCCTCTAGTCTACTGTTGAATCTTGTATATTATTCTTTATTTCAGTCAGTGTATGCTTAATTTCTGTCTGGTCCTTTTCCACTTTTTTGGCATTCTCACTAAGATCCTTGAAGGTCTCACTAAATTTATCGGCGGTTTCTAGAAGATTGTTGAGTAACCTTATAACTGTGGTTTTGAACTCTATATCCAGTAGTTTGCTTTCCTCCATTTCTTTCATTTGTGACCTGTTTCTTTGTCTCCACATTTTGGCTGCTTCCCTGTGTTTGTTTCTATGTATTGGGTAGCTGCTAAGTCTCCTTTAGTTGATAGAGTTCCCTTGTGTGGTAGGTGTCCTATAGGGCCCAGTGGCTCAGCCTCCCCAATCACCTGAGGTGGACACTCTTGGTGCACCCCCTGTGGGCTGTATGCAAGTCTTGTTGTAGTTAAGCCTTGATTGCTGTTGGTGTCACTGGGAGGAATTGACCTCCAGGCCAATTGGCTGTGAGGACCAGCTGTGTCTGCAATGGAAGAGCTGTTGTGCAGGAGACACCCTTATGGGGCAGGACTTGCTTCAGTGGGGCTTTGGTGCTCACTGAGTCTGCTCCTTGAGTGTGTCACTTATGGATGTGAAGAGTTGTAATCTGGTGTGGTCTCACACTGACCACTGGGTACACTGGCTCTTGGATCTCCAAGGAGGTGCAAAGTCAGCCACTGCCTAGGGCCACCCAGCAGGAGCTACAGAGAGATATGCAGATTCCTCTTCTTTGTATCGGGTTTGTAAGTGCCCAGACTAGGCCCAGCTGTGAAGCAAGACAGGCTGCTACTGCCAGCCTTGGGGCTTCTTTTGATAGCTTTGGGGCTCCCTGACCCAGCTGCTGCCCGTTTGACAGGTTTTAGGCTGAGAAAGGACAGGCCATTCATATGCAAAAGCCTCTGTGCCCAGTTTGGGCGGGGTTGTAAATTGGGTGGGGCGGGGTCTCAGGGAATCACCAGGGTGGAGCAACAGCAATGGCTGCCAGTCAATCCTGCACAGAAGAGGTCCCAGCACAGGAACAATGACCACTGCGAGCACCTCCGTCTGAAAGAAAGCCTCCCTCACATTCCTGCCCCGATGCCAGACAGTCCAGTTTCTCCCCAGAGTCTGGGTCCCCCAGAGTCTCGCTCAGAACTGGAGTTCAGAGCAATTGGGAGCTTGTATCTCCCTCCCGATAAAAAAGCAGCGCACCGGGTGCCAGCCCGTTCCATGCCTCTGCACCTCCAACAACTCTCAATGCACCTTCTTCTTTACCTCTCGGGTTGTAGTACTTCCACTCAGCCAGCTTTCCCTCGGTTCTGGATGAAAGCTGTTCTCTCTTTTAGTTGTAATTTTGATGTGGTTGTGGGAGGCAGCAAGCACAGGTGTTTACCTATGCCACCCTCTTGGTTCTCTCTGTTCTGAATTTGTTTAAATGATTATTGCCTTGAAAAAAAACTAATGTACTAGATTGCCTGTGGATATTACATGTCAATATTAATAATACAACCAATTAATAATACAATTATTAATCATGTTAATTAATAGTATTAATTAATAGTATGAGTGATAATTATACTATGATTCTGTAAAGTGGTAGCCTTTGAGAAGGCTGGGTGAAACATATGTAAGACTTTTATTTATTATTATTATTATTTTTTTATCCTCACCTGAGGATATTTTTCCATTGATTTTTAGAGAGAATGGAACAGAGAGGGAAGGACAGAGAGAAACATCAATGTGAGAGAGACACATCAATTGGTTGCCTCCTGCATGTGCTCTGACCAGGGCCTGGGCTGGGAGGAGCCTGCAACCTTAGTATGTGCCCTTGACTGGAATCGAACCTGGGACCTTTGGTCCGCAGGCTGACGCTCTATCCACTGAGCCAAACCGGCTATGGCACACATATAAGACTTTTAAAATAACTTTTTATGTAACTATTTCAAGATAAAAAGTTAAAAAACTTCTAAAATACTAGGGTCTCTTTGTTAAGTAGCAGTTTATGTATATTTATTCCTTTGTCTTTAGATGCTGCTGCATGAGGGCATTGTAAATTCTCCTGCATTTCATAGACTGGCTTGAGATCCAGAGAGATAGATACTGGGGTGAAAGATACCTCAAAGCCTGCAAGATGAATATTCAGTTATTTTCTTTCTTTTTTTACCTGCTCCCCTTTCTGCAGTTCTCTAAATTAGTAACAGGAATCCCCTCTTCAATTAGTCACCATCAGTTAATCATTGCATCTTTGCCTTTCTATGTCCAAAATCCCTCTGAAATTATTCTCCATTTCCACCACTATTGCCTTTGTTTGGGGCTCATTACCTCTCTCCCCAGGACCTACTTCAGCTTCCTTCCTTAATCTTGAATACTTTTATCTCATCTTTTACACCTCTTCCAACTCTCCAAAATGCAAATTGATTGTGTCACACTCTATTTAAAGGGCCTATCTCCCTACAGGATAAATTTCAAAATCCCTAGATGAGTATTATGGGTTGAATTGCATCCAGTCTCTCAAAAAAGATACTTCGGAATTCTAACCCCCAGTACCTCAGAATGGGACATTATTTGGAGATGAGGTCTTTACAAAGGTAAAATGAGGTCATTAGGGTAGCTCTAATCCAGTCTGACTGGTGCCCTTATAAAAGGGGGTATTGGAGACAGACACAGACACAGACACACACACACACACACACACACACTGCCAAGTGAATATTGGAATTATGTTGCCACAAGCCAAGGAACTATTAGAAGCTAGGAACAAATTTTTCCCTAGCATCTTTAATGGGAGCATGGTCCTGCTGATACCTTGATCTCAGACTTCTAGCTTCCAGAACTTTCAGACAATGAATTTCTGTTGTGTAAGCCTCCCAATTCCAGTTTGTGGTACTTTGCTATGGCAGCCATAGCAGACTAATACTATAAATTGTTGTCTCATTTTCCAGTACTTACTTAATTTATTCATGCAACAAATATTTGTTGAGAGCTGATAATGTTCCAGGTACTGTACTAGATTTTGGAATGTAGCTGAAAATAAAACAGGTGGTTCCTGCCTCATGGAACCTATGCTCTGTTGAGGGCTATGACAAGTGTCCAGGCCATCAAAATGAAGTGTGAGAAGTCTCTGATTAGCACGGTACAGAGTTCACAAAAACAGGGCATCAAATCAGTACTTGGAAGGCTAGATAGAGCTTCCTGAAAGAAGCAACATTTAAGCTTGGTGTAATAAGGACTCCTCCTTTCCTCCTGCAAAACTGTTTTAGATGAATTATTAAAAGAACAAGAAGAGGAAAAGGAATGCAAATGGTACCAGCCATCCCTCTGAAACTTCTGTATACTCTGTAAAATGAGTTTTCCTATATGGTGGGAGAAAGCTCTTTTAGTACTTTTACCCACACCTTGGGTATATATGCTAGAACTTTTATACTGAGATAGGACTGTACTATACATTACTCTTCCCTTCTCCCCCTACTGGCCACCCTTCCATTGTGCTCCCTTCAGGGGGTATGCTTTGTGATTAATTTTCCTCTTCAAAGTTGCCCTCGTTCATTTTAACCAGATGTTGACTATTTTTAAAATATGGTCAAGAGAACGAGAAGACAGATTGGGAGAAAATATTTGCAAAATACACATCTGATAAAGGACTGTTATCCAAAATATACAAAGAACTCTTAAAACTCCACGGTAAGAAAATGGGCAAAAGATCTGAATAGATAAGTCTCTAAAGAAGACATACAGATGGCTAGTGAGCATATGAAAAGAAAGATGTTCAGCAGCATATATCATTAGGGAATTGTGAATTAAAATGAGATACCATTATATCCCCAAGAATGGCCCAAATCCAAAACACTGACAACACCAAATGCTGGTGAGGATGTGGAGCAACAGGATCCTCATTCATTGCTGGTGGGAATGCAAAATGATATGGCCACCTTTGAAGACAGTTTAGAAGTTTCCTACCAAACTAAACACACTCTTACCATATGATCCAGCAATCATACTCCTTGATATTTACCCAAGTGAACTGAAAAACTTACGTTTATACAAAAACCTGCACATGGATATTTACAGCAGTTTTATTCATAATTGTCAAAATTTGGAAGCAACTAAGATGTCCTCAGTAGGCCAGAGGATAAGTAAACTGTGCTACATCCAGACAATGGAATAATATTCAGAGCTAAAAAGAAATGAGCTATCAAGCCATGAAAAGACATTGAGGAAACTTAAATGCCCATTACTAAGTGGAAAAAAAAAACCCTTATGAAAAGGCTACATACTATATGATTCCAACTATGTGACATTCTGGAAAAGTTAAACTATGGAAACAGTGGAAAGATCAGTGGTTGCCCCGCGTGAGTGGGAGGTTAGGGATGAATAAGCAGAGCACAGAGGATTTTTAGGACATCCATTGTACAACACCAGGAATGAAAACTAATGTCATCTATGAACTTTCGGTAATAATGATGTGTCAATATAGGTTCATTATTTGTAACAAATTCATCATTCTGGTACAGATGTTGATAGGAGGTTGTGCTTGTGTGGGGACAGAGGACAGGGAGGAACTCTGTATTTTCTGTTCACTTTTGCTATGAACCTAAAACTACTCTAAAATAAGAAAGTTTATTGATTTAAAAAACAAAAATAAAAAAACAAAATCCATGGGTAAATGTGAGTTGTGGGTAGAAACTGTCATTTGCTTCAAGGTTTGTGCCTCTTCCTTCCACTCCACATCCCCGTGGATGACATTCCCAGCCATTTCACCTCTGGCTTCTGTTTTCTTATTCTTCTTACTTTCTTTTACTATGTTAGATATCATGGAATATCAACCTCCTATAATGATGTGTTTCTGCTAACATCCAATTTCCATTGAAAATACTCTCTTACTGTTTTGATGCCCAATGAACTTTAACTCCCTCCCCAAATCTCTGAAAGCATAGGCTTCCCGGTTCTCACCCATCACTAGTTTAATTCTATTTAATTGGGTCTGTCCGTTATATATTGCCATATGGCTTCAATATGTATGTTCTCAGTGTCTCCTAATATGTTATCTCCTAGACCCAGAGCATTTATAAAGATGTCTCAAATGGAATTTAATTAAAAACAGATGGATCCTCTTTGAACTGCTTCCTTATCAATTAACAATACCAGCTGTCTCACTAATGCAATTCCAGAGAAGAGAGAAACCATCTAATGTAACTCCCTCCTTTTGTAGATGAAGAAACTGGGGCCAGAGGTGCTTCTGTGACTTTGCAAAGGTCACACAGTTAGATAGTGACAAAATCGTGATTTGAGTTGGAAGACCTGAGTTCTGGTCCCAGTTCAACTTAGAATGCTCTCCTCTTGTGGTTGATGTGTGTTTGCAGGGACCCCATTGTCCAATGCTCCCCTCCTAGGGTGCTCCAGCCACTGAATGCTTGCATAAAGGAAAGTTCATTCATTTCCTGCTGGGTTTCCCCTCCCTCTTCCTCCTCCTTCATCTCTTCATTCTTCTTATGTCAGATAGATAAGACTTGAATACATTTTTTAAGAACTCATATCATTTCCTTTAAAAAATAAATAATTGGGAAGACTTAAGAGGTCATTAAGTCTCACTCTGTGGTTTTGTAAATGGGAAAACAGGCCCAGAGAGTTGAATGAACTTATCCCAAATCACAGAGGAGGTAAATCTGAAATTAGAACTCATCTTTGCGGACTCCCAATGGACTGGATCCTCACAGTGTCCTAGCACAACCCAATCTTGCAGAACCCCTTAATTTAGCAAGCTGTGGTGGGAGTAGGATTGGGAGCATCAAGGAGGGGACACAGGGACAATTTGAAAATACACCACTAATTAATTTTGTGTGAAGAGGATCCAGTGCTTCTAAAAACATGTCCCTGGGTCAGAGATAGCAATGTTGCCTTTGACTGCTCAGAAGATGAAAAGCAGAAGTTTATATTGGCACAGTCATCTTCAGTCCACAAAAGAAGGAAAAATGTCTTTTTTTTTTTTTTTTTTTTGGTGTGCAAAGACTATACAGATTGTCAATTTCATTGTGTTTTCCTAGGAATTTGAGACAGTGAGAATAGATAGGCCTTTACTCACACATTATTTCTCAGTTTATTTTGCTGATAAATATATTATCATGTTCAGGCTAATTAACCTTTGACTTCCAGAATCCTGCCTTCACTAGACACAAGCAAGGTCAAAGGTTATTTTGTTCAATGAAAAATTAAGCTGGTTGTTATTCCATCAACTCAGCTGCTTCAAAATGTGGTATTTTATTCCCTTCCCTATATCTATTTTTAGAGGTTTCCTTTTTAAAAACAAAACTCATCAGATTTTTATAAAGACAGGCAATGTTAATTATTTGTGAATTATAGCATTCTTTGATAATAAATTTCAACACAGATTAAGCCTTTGGGTTTAAAAATAATATTTCTTAGAAACTTTATTGCATTTAAAACACGGGATATTTTGGACCTTAAAAAGCATGAAAAATAATTAATATTAAATGTGAAGGCTTAGATTTTATTTCCTAATTACCTTGATTTTAGTCTAAATCAAGTAGCAACTCAGTGCCTTGGAGTGGACTGAATTATGTCTCTCCCCCAAATTCATATGTTGAAATCCTAATCCCCACTGCCTTAGATGAGACTTGGAAATTGGGTCTTTAAAGTAGTAATTAAGTTAAATTAAGTTAAAATGAGGTCCAATATGATTGGTGGGTGTTCTTCCAAGAAGAGGAGAATAGGATACAGCCACACACAGAGGAGGATGCAGCAAAAAGTGACCATTTTACAAGCCAAGGAGAGAGGTCTCATCGGAAACTGGCCTTGCCAACTCCTTGATCTTCTAGCCTGCAGGACTAGGAGAGAAGACATTTCTTTGTTTAAGCTGTCCAGTTTGTGGCACTTTGTCTACTCTAGCAAACTAGCACAAAAGGCCCTTCTTTCTCTCCCAGGAAGAGTAGGACATGCAGCTTCTCACACACCTGGTAGAACTGTAAGAGGACCCAGTGTGATAATGTGTGTGACTTGGATTAGAAAGCTATACATCACTGTCTAGCTGTGTGACCCTGGGCAAGTCTCTGTTGTCTCTGGGAATCAGTCTCCTGTCCTGGAGAATCCCTTGATACTCTCCACCAGTGGCCCCCAGCTGCTCTTAGTGCATCCCTCCAGCTGGGGTCCAAGGAAACTAGACAAAAATAGATTTTCAGGCTCACTTAATGATAGATCCTCCCTTCCCCCAACTGATGGACGGTGTATGACGTAAACTGCACCTGTGGCATGGACATTCCTGAGCACCTAACCAGGCACCTTATATGGATTATACATTGAACCACCAATCAGCACCTGCCAAATACCCTAAGCCCCCTATTCCTAAGTACCTAAGTGCCTAATCATGTGCCTTATATGAAACCACCAATCAGCGGGTGCCGAGTACCCTAAGCCCCATTCCTTCCCATTCCTCCCCTCAGAAGGTGTGTTCACTCCTGCACGTGTGCTCTCTTCCTTTGCAAGGCAGCCCGGCAGGGTCCTTCTCCTCTAATAAAGCCTGTAGTCCTGGTTTTCGGCCCTCTGTCTCATCTCTCAACTTGCAGTACTGCTGAACCAAAATCTCTCTAAGTGGTGCACAGAAATTTTTATTTTTAACAAACTTTTCAGCAGATTCCAATGGGAAGCCAATTTTGGGAACCACTAGATTAGATAATCTCTAAGCTTTCTGCTTGATCTAGCAAAAGGTTTTGATCCCCATCCTTCAACAGGGAGAATGGAGCTTGGAAGAAAATGGGCAATAGAATCTTTTTTTTTTTTAATTAAATATTTATTCAGATTATTACAATTGTTTCTCCTTTTCCCCCCCATAGCTCCCCTCCACCCGGTTCCCACCCCACCTTCTGCCCTTACCTCCCTGCCACTGTCCTCATCCATAGGTGTATGATTTTTGTCCAGTCTCTTCCTAAACCCCCCATACCCCTTTCCCCCTGAGAATTATCAGACCACTCCCTTTCTATGCCCCTGATTCTATTATATTCACCAGATTATTCTGTTCCTCAGGTTTTTAATTCACTTGATTTTTAGGTTCACTTGTTGATGGATATGTATTTGTTGTTCATAATTTTTATCTTTACTTTTTTCTTCTTCCTCTTCTTTAAGAATACCTTTCAGCATTTCATATAATACTGGTTTGGTGGTGATGAACTCCTTTAGCTTTTTCTTATCTGTGAAGCTCTTTATCTGCCCTTCAATTCTGAATGATAGCTTTGCTGGGTAGAGTAATCTTGGTTGTAGGTTCTTGCTATTCATCACTTTGAATATTTCTCTCCACTCCCGTCTGGCCTGCATAGTTTCTGTTGAGAAATCAGCTGACAGTCGTATGGGTGCTCCCTTGTAGGTAATTAACTGTTTTTCTCTTGCTGCTCTTAATATTCTCTCTTTGTCTTTTGCTCTTGGCATTTTAATTATGATGTGTCTTGGTGTGGTCTTCTTTGGATTCCTTTTGTTTGGGGTTCTGTGCACTTCCTGGACTTGTAAGTCTATTTCTTTCACCAGGTGGGGGAAGTTTTCGGTCATTATTTCTTCCAATAGGTTTTCAGTATCTTGCTCTCTCTCTTCTTCTGGCACCCCCATAATTCTGATGTTGGTACGCTTGAAGTTGTCCCAGAGGCTTCTTACACTATCTTCAACGTTTTGGAATTTTTTTTTTTTTTTTTTTTTTTTTTCTTTTTCGGTTGAGTGTTTTTTGCTTCTTTGTATTTCAAATCTTTGACTTGATTCTTGTGTTCCTGTAGTCTGTTGTTGGGTCTCTGTATAATATTTTTTGTTTCAGTCAGTGTATGTTTAATTTCTAGTTGGTCCTTTTTCATATCTTCGAGGGTCTTGTTATATTTATCGGCCTTTTCTAGGATATTCTTGAAAAACCTTATAACCGTGGTTTTGAATTCTATATCCAGTCGTTTGTTTTCCTCCATTTCTTTCGTTTGTGATCTGTTTCTTTGACGCCGCATTTTCACTGCTTCCCTAGGTTGGTAGGGGAGCTTTGTGTGCTAGGTTTCCTATATGGCCCAGTGGGTCGGCCTCTCCAGTTAACCTGAGGTGGATACTCTTGGTGCACCCCTTTGTGGACTGTGTATACAGCCTTGTTGTAGTTAAGTCTTGATTGTTGTTGGTATCACTGGGAGGAATTGACCTCCAGGCCAGTTGGCTGTGAGGATCAGCTGTGTTTACGCTGCGAGAGGTTCGGTGCTGGAGACAACCTTATAGGATTAGACTTGCCAAATTTCAAAAGCCTCTGTGATCAGCTTGGATGGGGTGGAGTCTGAGGGTGGAGCAAACAGTCTTGGCTTCCTGTCAGCCTTGCCCTTGTGCACTCGCGCGCGTGCGCACCTCCAGACCTCTGCCTTCCCCAGCTCCTGAGTCTCCGCCCGAGAGTCCAGATTCCCCCCGCAAGAGCGTGGGTCCCCAGGGGCTCGCCTGGAACTGGGGTTCAGTACAGTCAGAACTGAGGCTCAGTGAAGTCAGGAGCTTCCAACTCCCTTCCACTAGGGAAAGCCTGTGGCAATCTCCACAATCTTTTTTTTTTTTTTAAATATATTTTATTGATTTTTCACAGAGAGGAAGGGAGAGAGATAGAGAGTTAGAAACATCGATGAGAGAGAGACATCGATCAGCTGCCTCCTGCACACCCCCCACTGGAGATGTGCCTGCAACCAAGGTACATGCCCTTGACCGGAACCGAACCCGGGACCGCCCAGTCCCCAGGCCGACGCTCTAGCCACTGAGCCAAACCGGTCAGGGCAATCTCCACAATCTTTGTGCACACTGGCGTGTGCGCCTCCAGACCTCTGCCTTCCCCTGCTCCCGTGTCTCCGCCCGTGAGTCCAGATTCCCCCCCGTAAGAGCGTGGGTCCCCAGGGACTCGCCTGGAACTGGATATTGAACCCGCCCTGACCGGGAATCAAATCTGCAGTCAGAACTGGGGTTCAGTGCAGTCAGAACTGGGGTTCAGTGCAGTCAGGAGCTTCTGACTCCCTTCTGCTAGGGAAAGCCTGTGGCAACCTCCGCAGCCTTTGTGCACACTGGCGCGCGCCCTCCAGAACCCTGCCTGCCGGGGCTTCCCCGGGGCTCCCCCGCGTCTCTCCCGGGTCTCCCCCGGGTCTCCCCCGGGTCTCCGAGTCTCTGGGTGCCTTTCTCTCTACCTGACAGTCCAGACTCCCCCTGTATGAGCCTGGGTCCACGGGGTTTCGCCCGGAACTGGGGTTCAGTGCAGTCAGAACTGGGGTTCAGTGCAGTCGGGGGGCTTCCTTCCCCCTCCCCACCAGAGAAAGTCAGCCAGGCTCTCAGCTGCCCTTCCTCTCTGCGCACACAAAGACCCTTTGCCGTACCTTCAATTCTCTGTGAGCTTTTCTCTTTCCTTCTAGTTGTAGAATTTCCACTCAGCCAGCTTTCCTGTGGTTCTGGATGGTGTCCGTTCTGTCTTTTAGTTGTAGTTTTGAAATTGTTGTGGGAGGCAGCAGTTTAGATGCTTACCTATGCCGCCATCTTGGTTTCTCCGGGCAATAGAATCTTGTTATCTCCATCACACACTGATGTTGGCTCCATTTTTTTTTTTTTTTTTTCCTGCACGTGCCCTTGCCTGTCTTTGGAAGTTTTAAAGCTTCCCAGGACAGACTGGGTCGTGAGGGGAGCTGGTGGCAGGCTGTTGATGGTGCACAGCGTGGGCTTGGCTTGGGGGTTAGGTACACAGTGGCACTTAGCCTGATAGACTGAATTCTGTTCCCACCTTTGTAATGTTCTAGTTATATGGCCTTGGCTAGGATAGGCTGAACTTCTGTTTATGTACTTGCAAAATTCATTTATTTTTCTGCTCTGCCTGTTGGGACAGTCAACTGAGATGACGATTATAAAAATGTCTTGAAAAAATAGAAATCCTTTATACTAGTTTCTGGTTCTATAGTTAGTAAATAGTTAATAGTAATGTACCAGGGCTGGACAGGGCTGAAGTCAGGAGTTGGCTGAGGCAAACACAGGTCTTTGGAAAGCTTGAAAGATGAACTGGTTAATTGTAACCACATTTTCTGATATATATTTCATTAAACTATGCAGCTTTGGTTAATGCCCAGCCAAGACTTGTGATAAAATGAAACGACTTTGAATCTGATACAGGAAAAATGGGTTACTATTTCAGATACTGGTTCGAAGGCTCCAGGCCATAACTGTGGCAGAGTTAGTATGTCCATCCAGATCTTCTGACTCTGTAATTTGAGGCTCCTACCCACATCACGTGGCCTGTCTTTGAGGGTAAATATTGTGCCACTGGCAGGGGTCTCTCTCCCCAGTCATATTCTCAGAAGGGCAAGTTCCAAAGAGAACTTCAAGAGCCACCACTTGTATTAGATCCTTTGAACACCCACTGCCTGACGTGTGGAACACCCATCCTGGTTTCTCTGCATACTCAGGCATGTGTGGATTTGCACATCTGATTTTCATAATGCTTCTCAGCCTCACAGTATTTACAGATGCTAACTGGTGAAGCCTCAAAGTTCTTCAGTGAGGCTGGCGATTCTAATTTCAATTTTATGAAAAGGGCAGTTGAGATGGGACTTCCTCCAAGCTTCTGTTAAAAGGGAGACCCAATTCTGGAATAATGATTATGTGAACTCAGACTACACCAACTCATCACTCTCTGGCATATCATCTAATCCCTTCGTCACCTCTCAGGTGCCTTTGGATTGGTTGGAGAGATCAGTCAAAGTAGTCGGTTTAAGCATTTTATATTATTTTTTTCTTTCTGTGTGTATGTGTGTGTGTGTACATGTGTGTATGTAGATATACAGGGTGAGGCAAATATAGGTTTACAGTTGTGAGCATTCGAAACACAGAGTTTATTCTTGCATTATTTACTAATTATTGTATTATTTTCTTTTTTTAGAAGGACTTAATTGATTTCTTCAGAGTATTTTTTTCTTTCTTTATTGATTAAGGTAGTACCAGTACATATGTGTCCTTTTCCCCCCAATTGCCCCCTCACCATCCCCCTTCCCCCCGCTCATGCCCTCACCGCCCTGGTGTCTGTGTCCATTGGTTAGGTTTAAATGCATGTATACAAGTCCTTTAGTTGATCTCTCCCCCTTACCCCCACCTTCCCCTACCTTCCCTCTGAGGTTTGATGGTCTAATCGATGCTTCTCTGTCTCTGGATCTGTCCCTGTTCATCAGTTTATGTTGTTCACTATATTCCACAAATGAGTGAGATCATGTGATATTTATCTTTCTCCGACTGACTTATTTCGTTTAACATAATGCTCTCCAGTTCCAGCCATGCTGTTGCAAATGGTAAGAATTCCTTCTTTTTTATAGCAGTGTAGTATTCCATTGTATAGATGTACCACAGTTTTTTAATCCACTCATCTGCTGATGGACACTTAGGCTGTGTCCAAATCTTAGCTATGGTGAATTGTGCTGCTATGAACATAAGAGTGCATATATCCTTTCTAATCGGTGTTTCTAATTGTATTATTTTTTATGCAGACAACTGTAAACTTACTTTTGCCCCACCCAATATATGCACACATACATACATCATACATATATAAATAAAAATTTTATATAAACATATTTCTCCCTGATTATCCCAATGACATCTTTGGGTGATTATTTTTAAACCAGCATTTAATCGAGGTTAACATTACTTTTGGTTTTTATGTCTCTTTAGTCCTGGTTAATTTAAAATAGACCCGCCTGGCCAGGTGGCTCAGTTGGTTGAGCATTGTCCCTTATGCCAAAAAGTTTTGAGTTCAATGCCTAGTCAGGGCATGGGGTTGGGAGGCAACTGAACAATGTGAAAATCGATGCTTCTCTCTCTCTCTCTCTCTCTCTCTCTCTCTCTCTCTCTCTCTCTCTCTCTCTTTCTCTCTAAAATCAATAAAAATATCCTTGGGTGAGGAATAAAAAATTTTTTTAAGAAAAAATATTGCTCTTTTTTTCATGACATGACATTTTCAGAAATCCAGTTTAAGTATTTTATAGAATACGGTACATTTTAGATTTGTTTATCTTTTCATGGTGTTTTGAACCTGTTCCTCTATTCCCTGCAGTTCCTGTAAAATGGGAATTAGGACCAAGGCTTGATTGGGTTCGGGTTAAACATTTTTGCAAGAATAAATCATGGTGCTCATTTGGTGATGCTGTGCTCATTTTGCACCACACCAGGAGACACACAGTAGCAGGTTGTCCCCTAGTAGTGATGTTGTGCATGATCACTTGGTTAAAGTGGTGCCTGAGAGATCTTGCAATTGTGAGGTACATTGCCAACGTGCAATCTGAGGGGTGATACTTTGGCATCCTGTGCATCTCCTGCTCCCAACAGCATTTTACCAAATGACTTTTTTTTTTTATTAAATAAATCTTTATTCAGATTATTACAATTATTTCTCCTTTTTTCCCCCATAGCTCCCCTCCACCCATTTCCCACCCCACCTTCTGCCCTAACCTACCCCCCACTGTCCTCATCCATAGGTGTATGATTTTTGTCCAGTCTCTTTATGAACCCCCCCATACCCCTTTCCCCCTGAGAATTATCAGTCCACTCCCTTTCTATGCCCCTGATTCTATTATATTCACCAGATTATTCTGTTCCTCAGGTTTTTAATTTACTTGATTTTTAGGTTCACTTGTTGATAGATATGTATTTGTTGTTCATAATTTTTATCTTTCCTTTTTTCTTCTTCCTCTTCTTTAAGAATACCTTTCAGCATTTCATATAATACTGGTTTGGTGGTGATGAACTCCTTTAGCTTTTTCTTGTCTGTGAAACTCTTTATCTGCCCTTCAATTCTGAATGATAGCTTTGCTGGGTAGAGTAATCTTGGTTGTAGGTTCTTGCTATTCATCACATTGAAAATTTCTTGCCACTCCCGTCTGGCCTGCATAGTTTCTGTTGAAAAGTCAGCTGACAGTCGTATGGGTGCTCCCTTGTAGGTAATTAACTGTTTTTCTCTTGCTGCTTTTAATATTCTCTCTTTGTCTTTTGCTCTTGGCATTTTAATTATGATGTGTCTTGGTGTAGTCCTCTTTGGATTCCTTTTGTTTGGGGTTCTGTGGGCTTCCTGGACTTGTAAGTCTATTTCTTTCACCAGGTGGGGGAAGTTTTCGGTCATTATTTCTTCAAATAGGTTTTCAGTATCTTGCTCTCTCTCTTCTTCTGGCACCCCCATAATTCTGATGTTGGTACGCTTGAAGTTGTCCCAGAGTCTTCTTACATTATCTTCAACTTTTTGGATTTTTTTTTTTGCTTTTTGCTTTTTCGGTTGAGTGTTTTTTGCTTCTTTGTATTTCAATTCTTTGACATGATTTTTGTGTTCCTCTTGTCTGTTTTTGGGTCTCTGTATAATATTTTTTATTTCAGTCAGTGTATGTTTAATTTCTAGTTGGTCCTTTTTCATCTCTTCGAGGGTCTCGTTATATTTATCGGCCTTTTCTAGGATATTCTTAAAAAGCCTTATAACTGTGGTTTTGAATTCTATGTCCAGTCGTTTGTTTTCCTCCATTTCTTTTGTTTGTGATCTGATTCTTAGACGCCGCATTTTCACTGCTTCCCTGGGTTGGTAGATTTGTGTGCTAGGTTTCCAATTTGGCCTAGTGGGTCTGCCTCCCCAGTTAACCTGAGGTGGACACTCTTGGTGCACCCCTTTGTGGACTGTGTGTACAGCGTTGTTGTAATTAAGTCTTGATTGTTGTTGGTGTAACTGGGAAGAATTGACCTCCAGGCCAGTTGGCTGTAAGGATCAGCTGTGTCTATGCTGGGAGAAGTCCGGTGCTGGAGACAGCCTTATAGGATTAGACTTGCCAAATTGCAATAGCCTCTGTGCTCAGCTTGGATGGGGTGGAGTCTCAGTCTTGGCTTCCCGTCAGCCTTGCCCTTGCGCGCACGTGTGTGCCTTCAGTCCTCTGCCTTCCCGGCTCCCGATTCTCCGCCCGAGAGTCCAGACTCCCCCCACAAGAGCGTGGGTCCCCAGGGGCTCGCCTGGAACTGGGGTTCACTGCAGTCAGAACTGGGGCTCACTACAGTCAGAACTGAGGTTCAGTGCCGTCAGGAGCCTCTCACTCCCTTCCGCTAGGGAAAGCCTGTGGCAGCCTCCGCAGCCTTTGTGCGCACTGGCGCGCGCGCGCGGACTTTCAGTCCTCCGCCTTCCCCGGCTCCTGAGTCTCCGCCCGAGAGTCCAGACTCCCCCCACAAGAGCGTGGGTTTCCAGGGGCTCGCCCGGAACAGGGTTTCAGTGCAGTCAGTACCGGGGTTCAGTTCGGTCGGGGGCTCCCTTCCCCCTTCCGCCAGAGAAAGTCAGCCAGGCTCTCAGCCGCCCTTCCTCTCTGCGCGCACAAAGACCCTTTGCCGTACCTCCAATTCTCTGTGAGCTTTTCTCTATCCTTCTAGTTGTAGAATTTTCACTCAGTCAGCTTTCCTGCGGTTCTGGATGGTGTCCGTTCTGTCTTTTAGTTGTAGTTTTGAAATTGTTGTGCGAGGCAGCAGTTTAGGTGTTTACCTATGCCGCCATCTTGGTTTTTTTCTACCAAATGACTTTAACATCATCTTTAGATGAGTCTTGCCAGACTCACTGATTACTTTGGATGTTGCAGAGTGGTGATTTTCTAAATATGTTTCTTCGTTATTATCTGGCCTTCTATAAAGAAGAGCTCCCCTCTGAGGCCACCCTACCCCCTCTTCTCTCTCTTTCTTCAGGGATCACTGTGGACACATGCATTTTATTTATTTAATATGTTACAATAAATTACAGTAGCTATTGATGCTTAAACTTATCCAAATTTATACAGTGGGAGTGCCTCCAGGTTGGCTCCTGTGTCCTGATTTGACATGAATGGTCTTGGAGTGCTTTCCTTGCTTTCTGGTACACCTTGGTGTCTCCCTTATTCTTTTCTTGCCCTGGACCTGAAATCAGCCATTTCTCAGAGAGCCCTGATTTCTTTTAACGCGGGAATGGTATTAAAAACCAAGATCTGACTTAACACTACTGGACTCTACACCTGAAAATGGTTAGAATGGTAAATGTCATGCTATGTGTATTTTACCACAGTTAAAATAAAAACCAACCAATATTCAGGTGTTAGGTAGGTATATTAATCATTACTTTTGGAGTTTCTAGGGCCTTTCAGTGGACAGAGCTAGGAAAAATATTTCTAAATATAAGTTTATGTTGATATTTCCCAATCTAATCTAACTGTAGATTTTCTACATGGAGACAAAAATATACAGTTTTTTCCTTCACTTCTTTTATGTAGGTATCTCTGCTCTTATTCTGAAAAACCTTGGTTTATAGAATAACTTATTTTCTTTATCTTGTACTATACATAAAATAGTTATGTCTCTTTAGTGTAATGTTTCATGATTATAATCACAATATTGCCATCACTTTATCAAATGAAGTTTAATATTTTCTTGCAGGACTTTTTATCCTCAGAATATAGTTGTACAGAGAGGATAGAGCCATTGAAGATGTGCAGAGTAAGATATTCAAAGGTTATTCAAAATAATAAAGTCTGTTATAAGACTGTGATGTTAATTTAATAACCAGTTAGATAAATTTGTTTTTGTTCCATTTAATATTGTAGGCCTTTTTTCCCTTTTTGATTTAACTTTAGCTTTTGAATATATAAAATACTTCTAAAGTTTAAAGGTCAAAATAATATAAAATTTATACTTGGAAAATCCTTGATCCCATCTCTACCTCCCCACTCCACATTGCACCTCCTGGCCCCAGAGAGGCAGTCATTTTCATTAGTTTTGGTTTATATTTACTTTGTTTCTTTTTGAAACAACAACAAAAATATGTATATGTCCCCTTTTCTTTCACAAAAAGAGGTATACCATACTTTCCCCCCACATTTTTCTCTCAGAAAAGGAAGTATACTTTATTTACTAAGTATACCATTTACATTATTCTTGATTTTTTTTCTTAATAATGACCTTGGAAATAATTCCATATCCATTAATTAGAGATCTTCATTTCTTTTTAATTTTAATTTTTTTATTGTTTAAAGTATTACATATATTAGTTCATATATCTCCTTTTTTTCCCCATTGACCTTCCCCCAGCCTCCCCTAACCCCTGTTGCATGCCCTCATCCCACCCCACCCCCCCCAGTGTCTTGTGTCCATTGGTGTGCTTATATGCATGCATACAAGTCCTTTGGTTGATCTATTTCCCTCCCTCCCCAACACTCCCCAGCCTTCCCGCTGTAATTTCACAGTCTGTTCGGTGCTTTACTGCCTCTGTATCTATCTTTTTATTCATCAGGTTATAATGTTCTTTATTTTCCATAAATGAGTGAGATCATGTGGTATTTTTCTTTCATTGCCTGGCTTATTTCACTTAACATAATGCTCTCCAGGTCCATCCATGCTGCTGCAAATGGTAAGAATTCCTTCTTTTTTATAGCAGTGTAGTATTCCATTGTTTAGATGTACCATAGTTTTCTAATCCACTCATCTGCTGATGGGCATTTAGGCTGTTTCCAAATCTTAGCTATGGTGAATTGTGCTGCTATGAACATAGGGGTGCAGATGTCCTTTCTGATTGGTGTTTCTAGTTTCTTGGGATATATTCCTAGAAGTGGGATTACTGAATCAAATGGCAGTTCCATTTTTAGTTTTTTGAGGAAACTCCATACTGTTCTCCACAGTGGCTGCACCAGTCTGCATTCCCACCAGCAGTGCACGAGGGTTCCTTTTTTTCCACATCCTCGCCAGCACTTGTCATTTGTTGATTTGTTGATGATAGCCATTCTGACAGGTGTGAGATGGTACCGCATTGTCGTTTTGATTTGCATCTCTCGGATAATTAGTGACTTTGAGCATGTTTTCATGTGTCTCTTGGCCTTCCTTCTGTCTTCTTTCGAAAAGATTCTATTTAGGTTCGTTGCCCATTTTTTTATTGGATCATTTATCTCCCTTTTATTAAGTTGTATAAGTCCCCTGTAGATGTTGGAGATTAAACTTTTATCAGTGATAACATTTGCAAATATGTTCTCCTATACAGTGGGCTTTCTTGTTGTTTTGTTGATTTTTTTTTTTTTCTGTGCAAAAGCTTTTTATTTTGATGTAGTCTCATTTGTTTATTTTCTCTTTAGTTTCCATTGCCCTAGGAGCAGTATCGGTGAAGAAATTGCTTCGGTATATGTCTGAGATTTCTCTGCCTGTGGATTCCTCTAGTATTTTTATGGTTTCCCTTCTCATGTTTAAGTCCTGTATCCATTTTGAGTTAATTTTTGTGTATGGTGTAAGTTGGTGGTCTAGTTTCATTTTTTTGCATGTCTCTGTCCAATTTTCCCAACACCATTTATTGAAGAGACTGTCTTGACTCACTGTATGCTCTTGGCTCCTTTGTCAGATATTAATTGAGCATAGTGGTTTGGGTCGATATCTGGGTTCTCTGTTCTATTACATTGGTCTATATGTCTGTTCTTGTGCCAGTACCAGGCTGTTTTGAGAACAGTGGCTTTGTAATACAGCTTGAAATCTGGTATTGAGATCCCACCTACTTTGTTCTTCTTTCTCAGGATTGCTGTGGCTATTCGGGGTCTTTTTTTATTCCAGATGAATTTTTGGAGAGTTCTTTCTAAGTCTGTGAAATATGCCGTTGGTATTTTAATGGGGAGTGTATTGAATCCATAGATTGCTTTGGGTAGTATGGACATTTTAATGATGTTGATTCTACCAATCCATGAACACGGTATGTTCTTCCATCTGTTTATGTCTTCCTCTATCTCTTTTTTCAGTGTCCTGTAGTTTTCCGTGTATAGGTTTTTTACCTCCTTAGCTGCGTTTATTCCTAGGTATCTTAATTTTTTTGGTGCAATGGTAAATGGGATTGCTTTTTTAGTCTCTCTTTCTGTAAGTTCACTATTGGTGTATAGAAATGCCATAGATTTCTTGGTGTTAATTTTGTATCCTGCTACATTGCCAAATTCATTTATTAAGTCTAATAGTTTTTTGATGGAGTCTTTCGGGTTTTTTATGTACAATATCATGTCATCTGCAAATAAGGACAGCTTTACTTCTTATTTCCCCATTTGGATGCCTTTTATTTCTTCTTCTTGTCTAATTGCAATGGCTAATACTTCCAGTACTATGTCGAACAGGAGTGGTGAGAGTGGGCATCCCTGTCTTGTTCCTGTTCTTAGGGGAAATGGTTTTAGTTTTTGCCCATTGACTATGATGTTAGCTGTGGGTTTATCATATATGGCTCTTATTATGTTGAGGTATGATCCTTCTATTCCCACCTTGCTGAGAGTTTTTATCAAGATAGTGTGTTAGATTTTGTCAAATGCTTTTTCTGCATCAATTGATATGACTATGTGATTTTTATCTCTCAATTTGTTTATGTGATGTATCATGTTTATTGGTTTGCGAATATTGTACCATCCTTGCATCCCCGGGATAAATCCTACTTGGTCATGGTGTATTATCTTTCTGATGTACTGCTGGATCTGATTTGCTAGAATTTTGTTGAGGATTTTGGCATCTATGTTCATGAGGGATATTGGCCTGTAATTCTCTTTCATTGTGTTGTCTTTATCTGGTTTTGGTATTAGGGTGATGCTGGCTTCATAGAAGGAGCTTGGAAGTGTTCCTTCCTCTTGAATTTTTTGGAATAGTCTGAGGAGGATAGGTTTTAGTTCTTCCTTGAAGGTTTAGTTCTTCCTGTGAAGCTGTCTGGCCCTGGGCTTTTTTTTGCTGGAAGATTTTTGATGACTGCTTCAATTTATTCCATAGTTATTGGCCTATTGAGATGTTTAGATTCTTACTGATTGAGTTTTGGAAGGTTATATTTTTCTAGGATTATGTCCATTTCCTCCAGGTTGTCTAGTTTGTTGGAGTAGAGTTGTTCATAGTATTTTTTAACAATCCTTTGTATTTCGGCGGGATCTGTTGTTATTTCACCTCTTTCATTTCTGATTTTGTTTATTTGGGTCCTCTCTCTTTGCTTCTTGGTGAGCCTGGCTAGAGGTTCATCAATCTTGTTTATCCTTTCAAAGAACCAGCTCTTGGTTTTGTTGATCTTTTGTACTATATTTTTGGTCTCAATGTTGTTTATCTCCACTCTGATCTTTATTATTTCCTTCCTTCTGCTTACACTGGGCTTTTCTTGTTGCTCTCTTTCAAACTCTTTTGAGTTTAGGGTTAGGTAATTTATTACCATTGTTTCTTGTTTTTTGCAGTAGGCTTGTAGAGCTATGAACTTCCCTCTCAAGACTGCTTTCGCTGTGTCCCATAGATTTTGGATTGTTGTGTTTTCATTGTCATTTGTTGCCATGATGTTTTTTATTTCTTCTTTGATCTCTGTGGTAACCCAGTCATTGTTTAATAGCCTGCTATTTAGTCTCCATGTGTTTGATTTTTTTGGATTGTTTTTATTGTAGTTGATTTCCAGTTTTATGCTACTGTGATCTGAGAAGATGCTTGATATGATTTCTATCTTGTTGAATTTGAAGAGACTTTGCCTATGACCAAACATATGGTCTATCTTTGAAAATGACCCATGTGGAAATAATGAACAACATAAACTGATGAACAAAAACAGACCTGGAGACAGGGAAGCATCGATCAGACTGTCAAACCTCAGAGGGAAGGTAGGGGAGGGTGGGGGTTAGGGGGAGAAATCAACCAAAGGACTTGTATGCATGCATATAAGCCTAACCAGTGGTCATGGACAACAAGGGCGTGGGGCATGGTTGGGGAGGGGTTTGGGATGGGCATGGGGGGATGAGGACAAATATGTGATACCTTAATCAATATAGAATTTTTTTTAAAAAAAGAAAATGACCCATGTGCACTTGAGAAGAATGTATATTCTGTGGGTGAAATGTTCTGAAGATGTCAATTAATTCCATCTGGTCTAGTGAGTCACTTAGGATTGATGTTTCTTTGCTGATTTTTTGTTTAGAGGATTTGTCCAATGGTGATAGTGGGATATTAAAGTCTCCTACTATGATTGTATTGCTGTCAATCTCTCCTTTGATATCCTCCAGGAGTTTTTTTATGCATTTGGGTGCTCCTGTATTGGGTGCGTATATGTTTACCAGAGTTATTTCTTCTTGTTGGATTGCTCCCTTTAGTATTATGAAGTGGCCTTCCTTATCGCTTGTTATGTCCTTCACTTTGAGATCTAATTTGTCAGATATAAGTATTGCTACCCCAGATTTTTATTCATTTCCATTTGCCTGAAAAACCTTTTTCCATCCCTTCACCCTCAGTCTGCGTGCGTCTTTTTTTCTGAAGTAGGTTTCTTGTAGACAGCAGATATATGGGTCGTGTTTTCTTATCCAATCCGTTACCCTATGTCTTTTGATTGGGACATTTAATCCATTTACATTTAAAGTTATTGATAGGTACTTATTTGTCACCATTTTTATTCTTTACCCCTGGGTTCCTTCTTTGCTTCCTATTTCTTTTTTTTACAGCAGACCCTTTAGCATTTCTTGCATTGCTGGTAATAAATTCCCTTAGTCCTTTTTTGTCTGTGAAGCTCCTGATTTCACCTTCAATTTTGATTGTTAGCCTTGCTGGGTACAGTATTCTTGGATTCAGACCCTTCCTTTGCATGACTTTGTATATTTCATTCCATTCCCTTCTGGCCTGATGAGTTTCTGTTGAGAAATCAGTCACTAGTCTGATGGGGGTTCCTTTGTAGGCAACTTTCTGTCTCTCTTTGGCAGCTTTTAAGATGCTTACTTTGTCGTTGGTATTTGCCAATTTAATTATAATGTGCCTTGGCATCAGTCTTTGGGGTTCATTTTGCTTGGAACTCTGTGAGCTTCTTGGATTTCTGTGGGTTTTTTCTTCCATTTATCAGGGAAGTTTTCTGTCATTATTTCTTCAAACAGGTTTTCTATTCCTTGCTCAGTTTCCTCTCCTCTGGAACCCTTATTATGCGGATGTTGTTTTGTTTTGTGTTGTACCAAAGTTCTCTTAGGCTCTCCTGCTTTTTAATTTTTTTTTCTAGAAGCTGCTCTACTTGGGTATTTTTTCCTACCTTGTCTTCTAGCTCACTGATGCGGTCCTCTGCTTCTAGTCTACTCTTGATGCTTTCTATTGAGTTCTTTACAGCAGCGATGTCATTTTTCATTTCTTCTTGGTTCTTCTTCATTTCCTCTTCGTTCTTACTCATATTGTTGAATTTGTCTTCCATTCTTTTCAGCCACCTTATGACCATTTCTCTGAATTCTTTCTCTGACAGGTTGCTTGCCTCCATTTCGTTTGCTTCATTTTCTGGTGATGCCTGGTTTTCTTTCATATGTGGGCTGTTTCTTTGTCTCCCCATGGTCTGTCTTCTCTGGGTGTCTGGTTATATAGTTCTCTGTCTCCTGTGTTGCTTTAAAGGCACAAAATACAACACTACCAGGTACAATGCACAAGGCACTGAACAGAAGTGTGTTCATGATATTAATAACCCCAAATAAAGGTGACCACCAGAAAAAGGCAAATTAGAGGATAGGAGAGAAAGAACAAGAGAAAAAAAAAAGAAAAGGAAGAGAAAGGAGTGCAAAAATGAAATTGGGAAAAGGAAAAAAAAAGTAAGAGAGAAAAGAAAGAGAATAAGAAAGAAGAGGGGAACAAACTATACATATGGGGAGAAAACTCCAATAGAACAGCCACTAATCCCAACAAATGCCAGCAACAAGTACTTAGAGATGAAAACAAACTACAAACAACAACTAATATCAAGCGAGGCGAGGGAAAACAGAAGCAAAAAACAAATAAAAACAAAACAAACAAAAAACCAAAAAAGAATATGCAAAGCAATCTCACAAACAGGCATAAAAATTTGATATAATCAACATTCAAGCGAACAACAACAAAAGGACATAGAGAAAAACAATTTTTTGGATAGTGAAGACAGAGAAGATAGAGGTGTGTATGGACTTGGAGCAGGGGATTGGAAATTAGATATATAACTAGGGTGAAATTTTAACGGGGTAAAAAGAAAGAGTAGGGAAAATCTAAAGCAGGAAAAGGGTAAGAGAAACAGGACAACTAAAGGGGAAAAGTTAGGAAGAGAGTGATGGCATAAAGGTAAAGTTGAGATAGAGTAAAATGATGCTAAAGGAAAGATGAAAATATGATGTAGAACACTAATCCCAAAGTAAAATAAAGAGAAAATAAAATGACACCTTTTTTTAAAAAAAGGTAAAATAGTAGTAGTATTAATACTGATTAAAAATAAAAATGTAATAATTAAAAAGGTAAAATCAAGTGAGGAAAAAGGAAAAAAAAATAGTTTCTTAAGTAAAAGATGAAAAAATAAAATTAAAAAAATGTGCAGTAGTGAAGGTCATTCACTTTCTCTACTGTTCTGTTTGGCATGCCTGTTTCCTAGTCAGGACAGTATTGCAGTTCCCTGTGTTCCACTGCTCCTCAGTGTTGTAAGCCAGTCCTGATTTTTAAGCAGGCAGTGTGTCTTAATTTCTTGTATTCCTTTATTTGTGATTACACAGAGTCAATTTGTGATTCAACCCCTGGGTGGCAGTGTTTCTGGATTGACCTCTGGCTCTATAGGTCCTCTCTAGCCAGTACTTAGATCCTGCTTTCCCTGTGGCACTCAATACCGGTTTGTGGGAGTAGGTTGCCCCAGAGCTGGTTCTCTGATGGTTATTCCCCACTCTGATCCCAAGTTTCCAGAAAAACAACTTTCCCCTGCAGTCTCTTAGGGTGTCCCCAATTGAGTGATCCTATGTATTGGGCTTAGTAATCAGAAGCAAGGATTTAAAGTGGAAAAAGAAAAAAGAAAAAAAAAAAAAAAAAAAAAGAGCCAGCGTAAGTTTGCAAACTCCGGGGCTGTGTGCAAGTCTGTGCAGTCTTTTTTTCCCCCTTGGGTCTAAGCAGCTGGCACACTTTAAAAATTTTTAGTCTGTCCTTTTGCATCAGATCAAAATGGGTTGCTTTTTAGAGATCCCTTCTGTTAGCAGCTCTGAGGACCCTCTACCACATTCATGGATCATGCCAGCCCCAACAGCCACAGATTTTTCTAGGCGCAGACTTCCCCTGGTCCTCCAGCTCCTGCAGTGCACACGTTTCTCTCACCTGCTGGGACCAGAGACCTCACCTTATCCCAGGCGAAATCTGACCTTCCTGTGGTGGAGTGTAGAGCTCCTCTGAAGCCACGTGTTTGTGCCAATTGGGGACCGGTGTTCTGGGGTTCGCAGCTGTTCAGTGGGTGCCACAGTTGTAGATTTTCAGGCTTCTGATAACATCCACTTTCCCCTTCAAGATGGCGCGGTCTCCGCGTCCGAGCCAGTCGCTCCGGGAGGGAACCCAGCAGCAGTGGGGGCTGCCCGGTCAGGAGAGCCCCGTCCAGCAGTCCCCCACCTCCTCCTGGAGTATAGCTGTCCCTCAACTCACCAACAAACACTCCCCGTGTGACCCTCAGCTGTTCTTTCTATCTGCTCCGGGACAAGGCTTGAGACACATCTGTCTATTCCGCCGCCATTTTTTTCCAGTGAGATCTTCATTTCTTTAAGCTTGCATAAAACTACACTGGGTAGATGTACCATAGTTTATTTAACCAATCTCCTTTTAAAAAAAATATTTTTTTTATTGATTTCAGAGAGGAAGGGAGAGGGAGAAAGAGAGGGAAACATCAACGATGAGAGAGAATCATTGATCAGCTGCCTCCTGCATGCCCTGCACTGGGGACCAAGCCCGCAACCCTGGGCATGTGCCCCTGGCTGGAATCGAACCCGGGACCCTTTAATCCGCAGGCCAGTCCTTTATCCACTGAGCCAAACCGGCTAGGGCAGTGGTTGGCAAACTGCGGCTTGTGGGCTCGCAAGCCGCGGTTTGCCGCTCTGTTGACTAATGAGTTTGCTGACCACTGACCTAGACTCTGGATTCCAATAATTACAGGCAACCTTTTGCTATTACGGATAATTTCATAGAGAATAAATGCATATATATATTTGTTGAGCTGTATTTTCAGGGTAGATACTAGGTGCCCCAACTTTCCTTCTCAAAGCCTTTTTAAAAAAATGGTTTTATTGATTTTTTAGAGAGAGAGGAAGGGGGAGTGAGAGAGATAGAAACATCAGTAATAGAGACACATCAATCAGCTGCCTCCTGCACACCCCCTACTAGGGATCAAGCTTGCAACCTGGGTATATGCCCTGACTGGGAATCAAACACTGACCTCTGGGTTCATAGGTCGACACTCAACCACTGAGCCACACCAGCCAGGCTCTTCTCAAAGCCTTTAGCCACCCTTTAGCTAATATCTGTTTGTTTCCTCCTTCAAGTACTTAGTGTCTCAAAATCAAAGCACAAAGTAATATGGGATATAATAAGTAAGAGGGTTTTGGATAATTGTCAGTGAACATAGTAATTGAACAAAAAATTTTTAATGTTAAACCCTGCATTAAAAAAATCACACTATCCAACACTATCATTTGTAGACCTCATAAGTTTGTACTTATGATTTAAGTGATCTTAGACTACACATAGGAATTACAGTCCACTGCTGTTTTAATTGATATCTTTTGCTGGTATGTTCTCTTCCAAAGCTTAGGTCATTGCTATTCTGAACATATCCTAGACAATGGACCTCATTTTTAAAAAAATTTTACTCATAGTGGTTATACTTCATGCAAGCACAGTTCTGCTGAATGGAGTATGAATTTTTACTATTTGAGCAACTCCCTATTATCCAGGGTCACTGCTCCGGCTTTCAATCATCTACTCATGCTAACTCCCTTATTTCTTGGTAATTAAAATCCCTCTACTTAGATATGAGTTGATAGTGTATACAGTTGACTATTGAACAACATGGGGTTTAGGGGCACTGACCCCTGTGCAGTTGAAAATCTGCATATAACTTTTGACTGCCCCCAAACTTAACTATAGTCAGCCCTTGATATCCAAGGGGCATTGGTTCCAGAACCCCCAAAGGGTACCAAAATCTGCAGATGCTAAAGTCCCTTATATAAAATGGCATAGAACAATGTGTACAGTTGGCCCTCCACATCCGTGGATTCTCAGTTGTGGAGAAAATACTATTTTCAGTCCAGGGTTGGTTGAATTCACAGATGTGAAATACACAGATATGGAGGCTGACTGTATTTATTGAAAAAAATCTGCATATAAATAGACCCCTGCAGTTCAAATCCATGTTGTTCAAGTCAACTATAATTTTTTTACTCACATATATCAAGAATAGTCATGCCCTAGCCCGGTAGCTCAGTTGGTTAGAATATCATTCTAATATGCCATATTGTGGATTTGATCTCTGGTCAGGGCACATATAAAAATCAACCAATGAGTGCATAAATAAATAGAACAACAAATAGATGTCTCTCTATCCCTTCGTCTCTCTCTAAAATAAATAAATTTAAAAAATTAAAAAAATAATATTTATTATCCTAACCAAGACCAAGGTTAGAAACCATTGAACTCTTACATTCTGAAATAAACTTGAACTCTGTGCCACATTACTGATCCAATCAATCTCTGAATCATGTAATTCTTCTAGAATTTTTTATCTTCCATTTCCCTTCCCTTCCCTCTATGAACATTTGGTTTAGGGAAGAATGTGATTGATTCATCCATGGGAATCAAGTGAGTTGCTATTTCCTTTGTGCTTTCAAAGTGTTTTGTACTCATGATTTATATCTCTTTTATAGCACTTAGACATGTGCACACAAAATGATGGCAGTGCACTATGAGATTTTCCCACTAGACTGTGAGCTCTTCAAGTGTACCTTGAGAGTAAAGTCTGCATCCTTATGCTGTCACAGTATGGGGGCATAAATAAATGAACAGTAATAACTTAAACTTATTCCTCCTGGGCCATTCATACTTATCCGCTGAAGCAAACTGTAACATTTCAGGATCACTCCCACAGAGAAGAGGACAATCAGCAAGAATCCAATATGCATATCTGTGAGGAAGTTGACTTGGGGGGAAAGAGCAAACTGTCATTTTGATAAATATGAGCTAAAGAAAGCAGTCTAATCCAAATCATTAAGGGGATGCTATGGAACCACAAGAAATGCAAAATGAAAGCTAGCTATCTCTATCCCATTTTCTATATCTTTATAGTCTAACTCAGAAGGGACCACAAATGAATTTTGCTTAGGTCATCCCAGATGTCCCCAGTTATTCTAGCTTTCCAGGGTCATCTTTTCCTTACTACTCATTGAAATGATGTGTCCAACAAGAAATTCTTTGGCTCCTACAGGAACCAAGTACACTAATTAAGCAAATGCCTTCAGTGAAGCTATCTGGGCCATCTTTCCTTTTGAAGTTATTCAGAGATGGCGTGTCCATTCCAGGAGCCAGATGTCCTCCGTCTGGTTTGGAGACACAGAGCTGGTGGTGGTGGAGCCTAATCTCTCACCTCGTATGTAGGAGAGATTTAGATTCTGTGTACGCTCCCATTTGGGATGCCCAGACCCCACCCTTTGGTCTGCATATCAGATCGCTCTGGGATATGCAGATAGATACTGAAGTTTCCTTGCAGCCCAGGATACAAACTTTACCAAAAGAGCAATAGTGGAAAGAATAAGAGAATTACTGGCCTGACATGTGGGGGCCTCGGGATTGCCATTTGGGCTGAGACTTCGGAATCATACAGATCTGGGAGAGGCAGAAATGAGGAGGTGATGGAGGTGCAGAGTGGGTCATATCTAGGAGGTCTGTTGCTCTCGCCCTTTTCCCAATGCTTGGAGATTTGGAGAAACAAACTGGCCAATTATAGGGGAGATGACTATATAATAAGTTAATCGCAATATAAAGTAGAGAGTTTTGCAAGAGAAAGCTGTATTCCATCAGCTGGGTTGCGTTGGGTGGGGGGGGGGGGGGGGGGGCGGGAATCAGGAATGCTATCTCAGCAGAACTGGCCTTGAACTAGGTTTTGTGGAAAGCAACACTTAGATAAGCAGGGAAGCAGAGTACTGGCTGAGGTGCAGATTAGAAACCAGGAGGCGTGCAGCACGTTCAGGGAGCATGAAGGGAAGGGCTCCTGTGGGTGGCACGTGGGAGATGAGTTTGGAGAGATAGGTTGAGACTGGGTTGCAGTGTGTTTTGACTATCCAGCTAAGGCAAGGGGAGATGCAAGTTTTGTCTTGTTTTTTTGAATCTTACATAATTTGGGAGTCTCACTCTAAGAATAGAATATAAAATTATGAAAACAAATTTGCCAGGGCTCCTTGCAGGGACAGACTCATGCCTCTCTCCCAGTTTCTGGTGGTTGTTGGCAATCCTTGGTGTTCTTGGGTTATAAACATTTTACTCCAGTCTCTGCCTCCATCTTCTCATTGCCTTCTTCTCTGCGTGTTCTTCTCTCATAAGGATATTCATCTTTTGATTGAGGGCCCACTCCAAATCTAGGATCATTTCGAGATCTGCTAAGACATGATTTCCAATTAAGGTCATGTACCAGCAGGTTAGGACTTGGACATCTTTTTATGGGGACATTATTCAACCCACTACAGACACTAACAAAAAATATTGTACAATGTAGTGGTTGTGCAATGGACCTCAGATCTCCTGCTGTCATGCAGTCAAACCCACTCTGAGTGTTGTCTGTGAGACTTGGGTGAGTCACTTAACTCTCCAGGCTTTAGTTTGTTCAGCAGAAAGAGGTGATTGGCCAAGATGATCACATTTTGCTTTGCTTTACATTAGAATTTTAAAATCTTGTTGCTCAGGCCACATTATTATCAATGAAACCATAATCTCTTGGAGTAGGGGTTAGACATTGAAGTTACAAAATATACAACACTATTCAGGTGATGCCAATGCACTATGAATTTAAGACCAGTGATTCTCAGCTGTAAATGTGCTTATGGATCACCAGAGGGGTTTTATGAAAATTTGGATTCTGACTCAGCAGGTCCAGGGGAAGCCTGAGACTCTGCATTTCTAATGAGTTCCCCAGTGATATCCATGCTGCTGGCCTGAAGACCACACTAGATGTTAGGGGCATGCATGACACCACACCACCTTCCCAGGCTCTCACGTGATCCTATCCACTCTCCTGCTGTGGGATGTTTCCAATCTGTTTTGGAGTGAGGTGGAAATAACATCTGTAACAGGAAATAGCTTTTGCTGAGAGATGGTTCAGTTCGGAGGTGGTTTATATATCGGGGAAATCCATATGCTACAGATAAATGGACTATGAATCTAATGACATTATTAAGAAACAGTTTCAATGAAAGTGAGCAGCCAGCTGTGTGTGTGCTTGCTCTGGACCCTGAAATGCTTCTGTTTAGCATGACAAGTGTCAATATAGCCTCCTTAAGACCTCTGAAAAGGGACAGTGCCATTTTAGCAAAGCAGAATGCTAGAAAAACAGCAGGAAGGATGTAAACAGTCTCCAACTTCAAATTTTAATCTGCCAGATGTTGGTACTGTTAAAGCAAACTTCTCCTCGGCCTGGCCCTAGGGCCTGGGCTGCGTCACATTGGTCACTAAACATCTACACATGTCACATAGGGCGAGTGGGGAAGGAAGAGGAGGTGCGCTCAAGGTTCAGGCTTTCTGCTCTGCAGTGAGTCCACTTGACCACCCTAGAGAGATGATCACCTGCTCTGGGACTGATCCTGGATTGTCAACATTGATTTTTCACCTGTGGCAGCATCTCAGAATCACCCAGAGAAATTCAGCTGGTACCTGTGCCCAGGCATGTGCCAGGCCAGATTTTCTGGGTTGAGGCTTGGGCAAGGTTATGTTTTAAATCTCTTCCAAGGATTTCATTGTGTACCAGGGATGCTTCATATGTTCTCTGGATATCTAGCTTGTTACAGTCGGTACAATTTATTTGGCACATATTTATAGATTCCTAACTATGTATGAGGCACTATAGTGCAGGGGCTATGGCAGAGAGCAAGATGGCTTCTACTCTAGCTGGGAGGGCAGGCGGGAGACAAATTATGAAATTAATAAATAATAGTTTTGATCAAGAGCTATCAAGGTGAAGTACAAGTTTCTACAAGAGCATATTATGGGAATCAACCCAGATTGAGAAGGAGTCCTTGAAGAAGTGGCATTTGAACAGAGTTCTGGAAGACAAGCCATAATTATCTAGGAAAAGAGATGGGGGTGGTGGTGGAATGGATGTTCCAGGTCAAGAAAGCAAAGTGTGCCCAAAGTCTGGGAAACAAAGGAGCATGGTGGATGAGAGGAGCAGGGAGGAGGCCTGGGAAATGGGGGAGCATGGTGGGTTAGAGGAGAAGAGGGGAGGCCTGGGAAATGGGGGAGCATGATGGGTGAGAGGAGCAGGGAAAAGGCCTGGGAGGGTGCAATGCAGGAGGAGGGAGAGGGCTGAGCCAGGTGAGCATGGAGGGGTCTGGGGCCTTGGAGGCCACATTGAGCATTCATTGTTTACTAGTTTGTAAATGCATACATGACTTTCAAGGTTTTAATGTTCACTCTTTCCCAAGAAAATCCCAGGGCAGAGCACATGTGCTTTCTAATTTTTTTTAACTTGTTTTTTTTTTTCTTCATCATCTCCCATCACCTTTAATTTGCATTATGACAAAGTTTACAAAATAGCTCTGACCTACATATTACTCATTAAATTTTTACAAGGAATAGGATTAAATAGTTGTTTATAGGAGTGGTAGATTATATAGAAAAGTTATGCTACTGTCCAAGGTTACAGGGTGAGTGGGGATTCTTTTTCTTTCCTCTCTGTCCCTCTGAGTCCCTCCTTCCCTTTCTTCCTCCTTCCCTATCTCTCTTCCTTTTTCCTTTTCCTTTCTTTCTTTTTTTTTTTTTAAGAAAATGGAATCTGAGTATATATACTATTTTATAACCTGCCTTATTCTTGTAACACAATCTCTCAGTATTGTATTTGTTTTCTCTGATTTTTCTAAATGTTTATTGTTTTCTGCAATGAAGACCCTTATATACAAACCTTAAAGGCCATTTTTGATCACTCAAGAAAACATTTATAGATAGAATAGCTGGGTCAAAGGTTATGTAAAATTTAAAAATTTCTTATACATATTGCTAAAGTGCCTTCCAGAACGATTGAACAGATTTAAATTCTCAGCAGCAGTGGATGAGATTGCCCAGGGGAAACATTTCACTTACACAACGTCAATTGATCTGTAGCACTTTGGTTGCTAAGAATATTTCAATCAAACCAAAATAAGCAACACCAAGTATTTCACAATGGAGCTCTTCATAACCTGGGCCCGTCAATTTCCCCTTTGTCAATGCTCATTTCTTCCCCACATCTAGCTTGGTTGGATCTTGAGGGTCCAAGGTGGATTTGCTCATGTTTTTCTGGGTCTACTTTCTCCCTTGTCCTTTCCTTCCTCAATCCTTCTTATTTTTCTAGATGAGCTTCGGTCTTACTTTTCTACTTGTAAGACACATGAACACAAGCTCACCACTGCCCCTCAAAACTTAGATTTGTTACTGTAAATCTTTTTCCATTTTCAGGAATCCCAGTTTTATAGTCATAGAAATCGGGCTTTTCAGTGTTGAAAGGGTCCTTGGAGGTCATCTGTCTCATCACTCCATCCACAGGAACCAACTGGTAATGGTCAGATCAATAGGTGTCCATCAACTGATAAGGTGATTTGTGCCATTTTGTCCTTCAAGTGGTATATTGAGAGCAAGTTTTCACTAGAGATTTTTAAAATTGTGAAATATTCAAACATACAAAAATGCAAAAAATAATGTGATACTCATGTTCCTATCACATATATTTACCAAATGTTAATAGCCTGTTATTATTAGTTCTAGAAATCTCTTTTAAAAAAGAAATAGTTCTAAATACAGCCAATATAGCTGCTCTTCTTCAAGATTGTTATGACTATAGTAGGCCCTCTCACTTCCATATAAATTATAGAATAAAATTGTCCTCTAATTTTTAAAGAAAATCCCCATTTTTGGACATTTTCCTCAGAATTTCACTTTTGTGAACCATGCTTTGATAAATATTTTGTACACAAATATTTAGGCATATTCTTAATTTCTTAGTATAAATTTATAGGAATTGGCTTGTTGTATCAATAAAACTCAAGTATATTTAAAAGCTTTTGCCAAAACCGGTTTGGCTCAGTGGATGGAGCGTCGGCCTGCGGACTGAAAGGTCCCAGGTTTGATTTCGGTCAAGGGCACGTACCTTGGTTGCGGGCACATCCCCAGTAGGAGGTGTGCAGGAGGCAGCTGATCGATGTTTCTCTCTCATCGATGTTTCTAACTCTCTATCCCTCTCCCTTCCTCTCTGTAAAATATCAATAAAATATATTTTAAAAAAAATAAAAAAAATAAAAGCTTTTCATACAAATTGTCAAACTTCCCACCTGAAATTTATGAGATGTTGCATTCTCGACAAGACTGGGTATTATCTTTAAATATTTTTAAACAATAAGATAGCTATAAAATACTAATTTTTTATAGTTTTAATTTGTATTTTATTGACTGTTACTGACACTGAAAATTTAAACATATGTTTATTGACCCTTGAAAATGTTTTGTGAATAGCTAGCTAATATCCTTTGTTCACTTTTGTATGGGAATGTTAATATTTTGCTTTTGGTTTCTAAGTACTCTTTATTGCTACATGCATTGCAAATATTATTTGCATATACTTGTTTACATTTCAGTTTTATTTCTTTTTCTTGTTTTAAAAACAGAAGTGTGCCCTGGCTGGGTGGATCAATTGGTTAGAGCACTGTCATGTACACCAAAGGTTGTGGATTCGATTTCCAGTCAGGGCACATACATAGGTTGGGTGCATGCTATGTTTCTCTCTCACATCAATGTTTCTCTCTCTCTCTCTTCCTTCCTCTTTCTAAAATCAGTAACAACATATCCTCGGGTGAGGATTAAAAAAAACAATCCAGAAGTGTAAACATTTTACTTAGTCAAATCTATTGGTCTTCCCCTTTGTGCTTTTGCTTTTGGTTTAAGCTTACAAAAACTTATTTTATCTTAAGATAACATAATCTATTACATAATATTAACATCCTATATAATAAAGAGATAATATGCAAATTGACCATCACCCCAACACACAAGATGGCTGCCACAAGATAGCCGGCAGGGGAGGGCAGTTGTGGGTGATCAGGCCAGTAGGGGAAGGCAGTTGGGGGGGACTGGGCCTGCAGGGGAGGGCAGTTGGGGGTGACCGGGCCAGCAGGGGAGGGCAGTTGGGGGGGACCAGGCCTGCAGGGGAGGACAGTTAGGGGGCAACCAGGCTGGCAGGGGAGGGAAGTTAAGGGCAATCAGGCTGGCAGGGGAGGGCAGTTAGGGGCAACCAGGCTGGCAAGGGAAGGAAGTTAGGGGTGACTGGGTTGGCAGGGGAGGGCAGTTGGGGGTGACCAGGCTGGCAGGGGAAGGCAGTTAGGCATCGATCAGGCTGGCAGGAGAGTGGTTAGGGGGTGATCAGGCTTGCAGGCAGAAGTAGTTAGGGCAAATCAGGCAGGCAGGCAGGCGAGCGGTTGGGAGCCAGCAGTCCTGGATTGTGAGAGGGATGTCCCACATTGGAGAGGGTGCAGGCTGGGCTGAGGGACACCCCTCCCCCATGCACGAATTTCGTGCACCAGGCCTCTAGTTATTTTATAATAGATTATGTAAATCTATTTATTCCCACTCATTTTTTTTTCTTCCAGTCATATTACATTTAACTTTTTAATATATTTGGAATTTTGGGTAAGTTTAAGGCAGAGATCTAACTTTCCTTTTTTCCTCCCTCATGCTGTACTCAGCCATCCTGCTGTACTCAGCCATCCTGATAATATTATTATCATTTATTATTGGTCATTTATTTTCCTGTATCTTATACCAAATACTTACATATATTTTGATTTGTTTTGAGACTCATGGTCAGTAACACTGATCTGTTCATTTATAGCATATCATATTAATGAGCTAATTATAATGTTTTTAATATTTTAACTTTATTATATATTTTAATAATTGATGATATACCAATAATGTTTTAATTTTTAAAATTCTTATTGTATATTTTAAGTAGCTTTTATTCTAAAAACCAATACATAAATATTTCTTAATAAAAAAATAAAAGTAATTACATGTTCATGGCCATGAGTTTCAGTAACAGAGAAGAGTGTAAGATGAAAAGTAAAAGCTCAGAATTAAAATACATATATATACCAGTATATTCCTCTCCTGATTGAGAACCACTAATCTAGCTCTTCTCTGGGACCAAAGGAATTGGTCAATAAGGTAGCCATTGATTAATTGATTGCTAGCATTTTAATTGTGTGTACTCATATTTGTACTGTGTGTGCCTCCAAAAATTTTTTTTGATAACTTGGTTGTGAGCTTTGGCTTTTCTTTCTAGTTTGCATCAGAAAAATGGAGACTCCTCCCAAAATACTAGTAAATCCCCATTCTGTATTCTCCTTTCTGTCTTGGGACCTTCTGAAATGCTGGCAGATACCTCCCTTTGGCAGCTGAGAATCTGGGATCCACTTAGGGCCCATTAACGCACTGGCAGAAGAAAGTGGTCTAGCATGCTGGCCACAGCCGCATCTGTTTAATTGCATAGGTATCAGAGGGATCGTGCCTCCTCTGGTAATTGCTGTGGAAGGGGTCAGCAGGGCAGAGGCTCCATTCCCCTTGGGCCCCCTTTCCCACCAAATTCCCTTTTGGTGAAGGCAAGTTGGCTAATCCCATGACACCCCATCTGTCTGACTCATCCTTCCCTCCCTGCTCCCACACTGCTACCCCATCCTGAGGGCATGCGCTCAATCAATCTCTCCTGACACCAGGGCCAGGCAGAGAGATGGAAATCAGACAGAGGGACTAATGGCTTAGCTCCCCACGCACCTGGTCTGCCTCCAGGGCTCTGGACACATTCCATGGTGGGGCTATCCATCTCTTTCCCAGGTGCTTTTGCTAACCCAAACATCGGAGCAAGATTCCTCTTACCTTACTCCAAAAGAGAGACTAGCTAGAGCACTCTTTCCACAGGGCCACTTGGTAAAAGTTAACTAGGAGCTAATCACCAAGGGAAGATGTGGGTACATAGGCTGCTGCAGAGAGGGAGTGAAGGAGTCTAATATTCTTAGAAATCCACTCTGTGTTGTCTGACACCCTGGAGAATCAATCAAAGCACTTAGTGAAGCCTACTTTAGCCTCAGAACTGTCCCCCAACCCCAGATGTCCAATGTTTGCACCAAGCTCATTAAGTATATACAACAAAGATACCATACTTTGGGGATAGAGGGAGGATGTTGGGAGGAATAGAGGGAGGTAGGTGGAACTTGGCCAATGGGATATAAGAGGAAGTATCATATATTACTTTTCCAAAGTGTTCTTAAAGGAAGGGAGGCAAACCCTTTTTATTCTCTTCCTCTCTTATGCTGTTGGAATACAGACAAGATGGCTGGAGCCCAAGCAGCCACATGAGACTATAAATTGGAAGTCACCTATGGCAGATAGCAAAGCAACAAAAAAGAAGCCTGGATTCCTGAAGGCTATGGAGCAATCATTCATTCCTGGACTGTTTACATCTGGACTTTCTTGATATAAGAGAGAATAAACATCTTGCTTAAACATTTGTCATTTTGAGTTTCCTTTTACTTGGTATGCTAACTATTGGAGAGCTATTAGGGAAGAGAATCACTGGACTTGTGAGATGAGACAGTGGGAGTTGAACCTTGCCACTGTATGGGAAGGGTTGCCTGAATGAAGCCGACACATCAGGAAACGGTCAGAGACTAAGAGTGCCTTAGTCCTGCTGATGTTGTTTAGACATTGTATTTGGCTGTGCTAGAAGTGCATAGCCTTAACTTTTTCTTTATTTTTGCCTAAATCTTCTTTTGTGTGTGTGTAAATTGGTGGTTTTGAGTTTTGCCATTAAAAGAGTCCTATCTGATACAAGCAGCAAAACCACTTCTTTAAACAAATCTTACTCAGAACCTCAGTCCTAGTTAATAGATGCAAGTGGAGCTATTTCAGCTAAAGCTGGTCCCCGAGATCTCTCTGGAATTCCTTGTCCTCACAGCACAGTTTGGAAACCACTCAACTAGATGACTCCATAATTCTGTGGAAGAAAATGGCTAATTCTAAACAAGTATCAGCCCCTTTTTCAGAATCACTGCAAAGCCAGTGATTGTATCATTGCTGCTTTTCAATACTTTTTTTTCTCCATTGGTAGTAATGTTAATTTGCAGGTGGACACTTTAGTTGAGACAAACAAGCTCAGTCCTCCCTCAGCTATTCCAGCACATTCAGTATCCTAGTCTTGTGAGCTCATTCGTTTTAAAATATATATATATTATTTTTGTCTTGATTTCAGAGAGGAAGAGAGAGAGAGAGAGAGAGAGAGAGAGAGAGAGAGAGAGAGAGAGAGAAGGAGAGAGAGAGAGAGAGAGAGAGAGAGAGAAAGAAATATCAATGATGAGAGAGAATCATTGATCGGCTGCATCCTGCAGGCCCGCACTGGGGATTGAGAACACAACTGGGCATGTGCCCTGATCGGGAATCAAACCTTAACCTCCTGATTCACAGGTTGATGTTTAACCACTGAGCCACGCCAGCCAGGCTTATGAGCTAATTCTTAATCAAGATTTGGCAGTCAGGTCTGTTAGCCTGGAATCATTCATTTATATGTTAACTTGAGGGTCTTGGGCTTATTATGGTTAATTAAACCCACTGGGACATTAGCCTCTCTCTAGTTGATTCTGCCATTATTCAGATCCTTGGCATTTGGGATTGGTCCAGTTGAGTGCCCTTTGGAACCGAGTTTAATTTGTGCTTGGTGAGATCTTGGAGGGAGATCTGATGCCAAACTTAGATTCCACGTTTTCATTGGAGAGACTCAGAATATGGAACCCACACCAGCTGCCTCCTCTAAGGACCCCTATAGGAGAGAGGGCACTGGCTGCCTCAGCTTCCGTTCCCCATTCAGCCTCTATGGAGCAGGCATCCCTACTACCCACATTGGATCTCTGGCTGGTCAGGGAAGGGAAGTTATGCTCACTCTCTGCCCAGCGAAGGGAGCTTCAGACCACCATTGATCTACTGGAATGTTGAACGGAACAACCATTTTTCTCTTGATGTGAGCATTGTTGACATTTTCATCAGCAGCCCAGGCTCTAAAAGCCACATCTTGGCAAGAGAAGAGGTGAAATTTTTCTCAAGCCTTTGCTCCAGGCGATCACTCTGGGATTCAGGGTTGAGTCTTTTCATCAGAGGCATAGAAGCATTGGAATAAAGACACATAATTCTTTCCAGCTTCAGGGAAATGGTTTTCTTCCTTTTCCCAGAGTTTATGTATGCCCTAGCTGCTGACCCAGGGAAGTTTTAGAATTAGACTCTTGTATTAGAGGCTTGGTAGAGTTTCCAGGTCTTCCTGTGAGAAAAGTGGCATCCATGGAACCACCTTAAAAGCTGCCTTGGAGTCTGACCTTACCTGGTCACACTGCTGTTACTTGTGCAGGAGTTGATATTACACAAAGATGGTGAGTGCCTCAGCCCAAACTGGCCAGTCTTAAAGGGGATGGAGTTAGACCAGCACAAACGCTCCTCTACCCAAAGGGCAGAAAGATCAAGTTTACTTGAGCTGGCAGGCATAGGTACCCCTTTTATTGCTTGTAAGGTTCTTTAATCAGTAACTGTTCAAGTCTTAATTGAGCACTTGTTTTGTGCCATAACCATGCATGATACTAAGGAAGTGTGGAGAAAGATGGAGGGTGTGGTCTCTGCCATTGGAGAGCCCATGGAATGGAATGCCTTTGCTATCTAAAATGGAGACACTGAGATAGTGTGAGCCCCAGGCCACCATGGGCATGGGAAAGAAGGCAGAGCATCTGGTTGGTTGAGGGGACAAGCAGTAACGTGAGATTCACAGTTTCTCAAAGTTTTATTATAAATAGGCACACCCTAGATATCATCCCATCTCTGAATGAAGGCTTGCCAGACTTTGCAGCAGGAATTTTGATGTTAGGAGAACAGGATCTTTATTAGGCTTGGGTACAGTTTTGTGTCCTGTGAAATGCCTGAGGAGCAAATGGAAATGGAAAAATTTGAAGAGACTGGGATGGATGCTGGTACACACTCCCCTGCTTTCCCATGGACTATTTCTGCAGTTGTTTCTGAACAAGTTTATGTTCAGAGTTTATAAACTTGGGGAGAGGATGACTTTTTTCTGCCATGTTTCTAGGAACTGGGTGAGGGTGCCAGGGATGAGTAAAATGTGTCCCAGCATCTGGGAATGTATTGCCAGATACCTTTTCCTCAGATGCTCATCAGTGGGGCCTTCTGAGAGCTTTCCAGAAAACTTATTAGACAAGTCCAGCGTCCGCTTATCTCTGGGAGGCAAACACATTCCCCTTTGCTGTCTCTAATGGTTATTATCTGAAAACTGTCTAGACTTTAGATTCTAAAAGGGTTAAGGAGAATGAGAATGAAATATTTCTTCACTTGGGGGTGGGGGTGGACACAATGAAATATTCCCATTCCTGACCTCCGGGGCGGACTCCCTGCACAGTCAGTTAGAGGCCCCACAACTTGGGGAATGGGATTTGTCAGGGTCTAAGTGATGTCCTATCACAAGGGGATTATATGTTGCTTGGCTTGCACAAGGAGTTTTTGCAATAAACTTTTCCATTTGGGTGGGAAGGGAGCAGGAAAAGCCTTTAATCTTGGCGTTTGCTTGGTATCTGCAGTGGGGTTAGGGCGATTGCTCCCAACTGCTTAGAGAGTACTTTGGTGGGATGGTGGGAGGTGGATTCCAGCCCCCTTTTGAATTCATGTCTAACTTTCTTTTTTTTAAAATCCCCTTTTATCCCAAAGCTCATCATGCTAGCATCTAGCCAGAAGTACCTTTTTTTTGCAGTTTCTTAAACATGTTGCCTTTTAGATCTTATATTAAAATTTACTTCCTTCCTGTAGGGGACACGGTGAAACCAGAAAGTTGCCTTGTAATTTTCCCACTTTGATTCTGCTGTTTGCAGAGGGCGCCTCCAGTTCTCCAGTGCAGTGAGGAGCTGCTGTCTTGAGGAGGAAAGGAGTTAACTCCAGATTTGCTGCCCCTCTGAGAGTCGGGGTAGCCCTGGCTTTACCGCCTGAGTGATCCAGGCCCTCCTCACCCTCAGCTTTGATGTGCCACTAGCAGAGTGAGTGAGGGAAGCACGTCTCTGTGAAAATGTAGTTAAATCTAACTTTTCTTTAATCGATTCCACAATCAAATAGAAACTACTACTATTGCTATTATAGATTCAAAGGGGATATCCCCTCTCTTTGGGGTCTTCCAGCCTTCAGTGATATCTCCTTTGGTTTCTTGGAGCATTTGTCTGATAGCAATGGACACTTCAAGGTCAGAAGAAACTTAATAATACCCTTCTGAGCCTGAATATTTCTTTCTAACTTGCTTGCTCCCAAGACAGCCTGCCCCATTGCAGGCCTCTCTAATTGGTAAGATGTTCCTTCTTAAGTTGAGTTGAAGTTTGTCCTGCTCCCATGCACTGGCCTCTGTCCTGACAGCTGAGAACCCTGTTTAACCTAGATCAGTCTCCCATGAAGAAGAATGGGGACAATGGCCTGGGACTCCAGGACAGGAGCTGTGAGCTCAAATGCTCTCAAGGATCTGGGTGGAGTAAGCTGGGCAGATGGTTAGTGACCAGTGACAGACTTGGAGCTGGTGAGACACAAGAATGTTATGTTCCATTTCCAAATGGACAGTCACCCCATTGATTCTGGCAACCACCAATATGTTCTCTGTATATATGGGTTTGATTTTTCTTATTTTAGATTCTACATATAAGTAAGATAATACAGTATTTGTCTTTTTCTTTCTGGCTTACAGGTATTTCACTTAGCATAATGCCCTCAAGGTCCATCCATATTATTGCAAGTGGCAGGACTTCCTTCTTTTTAGATTGTTTCCCATATAATTTTTTTTAAAAAAATATTTTGTATTGATTTCAGAGAGGAAGGGAGGGGGAGAGAGAGATAGAAACAGAGATAGAAACATCAATGATGAGAGAGAATCATTGATTGGCTGCTTCCTGCATGCCTCCCACTTGGGATGGAGTCTGCAACCTGGGCACATGCCCTGACCGGGAATTGAACCGTGACCTCCTGGTTCATAGGTTGATGCTCAACTGCTGGTCGGGTCCATATAATATTTTATATGCTCATAAAAACCTTCATAAAATTGACCAAAATAAAAAAGAGTGGGACTTTTATGGGACACATTCTCTACACATGATAAAAAAAAATTAGAAATAAACAATAAAAGGGTATGAACAAATAATGACTATTTGGAAATAAAAAACAGTTCTAGGTAACACTAAAATTAAAAAGGAAATTTAAAAAGAATTTTCTATCTAGAAACAAAAAGAGAATTACTGAAATAGAAAACCAACCATAATAACAAAAAAGCAGAATAGCAAATAAACTCATAAATAATTTAAAAGAGAAAAATCATCTCAACACAACAGTAAATGCCAAAAAGGCATTGAATTAAATTTGTCATTCTTAATATAAGTAGGAATAGAAAAAAGGAAACTTTTGAATATAAAAACCACCAAAAAAGAGGAAATATTATCCTAAAGTGAAAGATGGTGCCAAGACAATGTCAATTACAATAATAATAATAATAATAAAGTAGAGAGAAGGATGCCTACAATTACCATGATCATTTAATGTTATTTTAGAATTTTTAGCAAATGCAATAAGGCAACAAAATTAAATAGCAGGCAATAAATATTGCAAAAGAATAGGTAAAACTGTCTCTTCTTGCTATTAATAACATTGTATATGTGAAGTCCAAGGAATCTGGAAGAAAAAAACCCTACTGAATTTAATAAATGAACTGGGTTGCAAGATAATTATGTAAAAACTAGAGGCCCGTTGCACCAAGAGATTCGTGCAATAGGCCTTCCTTCCCTTGGCTTCCAGCACTGGTTTTCCTCTGGCACCCGGGACCCAGGCCTTCGCTCCAGCCAGAGTCTTCCATCTTCGTCTTCACTGCAGACTCTGGCCAGTTTGTCTTCGCTGCTTCGCTGCAGACTCCCGCCCGAGTCTGCCATCTTTGTCTTCGCTGCAGACTCCAGAGTCTGCAGTCTTGTCTTCGCTGTGGCACTCCTCTCCTGTAGTTCCCTTTGCCCTCTGCCCTCCCTCCCATAGCAGGCGTCCTGCCCTGCCTGGACACTCCACTCCTGGAGCAGCTGGGCGGCCACCATCTTTGGCCTTCTAATTTGCATACTCACTCTGATTGGCTGTGGGCATAGTGGAGGTACGGTCAATTTACATGTTTGTCTATTATTAGGTAAGATCATATATTTTCACTGTTCTAACAGTAAGCACCTAGTAACGGAAATGGAAGTGTTATATCATTTAAAATAATGACAAAATAATTTAAAGTGAAGACCCATAATCTATATAAAAATACCTTACTACAAGACATAAGATCTAAATAAATAGAGGATAATATATTCTTAGATGGGAGGATAATATAACAAAAGTGACAATCATCCCAAATTGATATATAAACCTTTGCAGTTTAAAACGTTGATGGGTTTTCCTTAAAACTAGATGAAAATATCTTAAATTCATATAGCATATTCAAGAGAGGAAGGGAGGGGGAGAGAATATTTTGAGAGCTCTGGCCTGGTGGCTCGGTTGGAATGTTATCTGGAATACCAAAAGGTTCCGGGTTCAATCCCTGGTCAGGGTGGGTACGGGAGGCAACTGATCGATATTTCTCTCCTGTATTGATGATTTTCCCTCTCTCTCTCTCTCTCCCAAAATCATCATTAAAAACATATCCTCAAGAAAGAATTTTAAAAAACCCCACAAAGAATATTATGAGAAAGGAGAAAAATAAGGGATTACTTGTCTCATATGCAATATGTACTATAAAACCTCTATAATAAATCCAATATGGTATTTATGTAAGAATAGACAAGTAAGTCATTGGAACAGAATTAACAATTCAGAATTAAATGTCAGAATAAATGAGAATTTAATATAAGACAAGTGCGGTGGTTTAATTCAGAGGGAAAATAATGGACTCTTTAATAAATGGCACTAGCATAACTGGATATCCATCTGGAAGAAAAAAATGGACCCCATTCTTATATCAAACACAAAAATAAATTCCAGATGGATTAAAGACAAATGTAAGACAAATGTAAAAAAGAAAAACATTAAAATGTTGTAATAAAATATAGGGAGATCTTACCAACCAAGATTTGAAACACAGAAATAATAAAAGAAAAGTAAGACTTATTTGGCTACATAAAATTTTTAAGTTTTTGTATAGGAAACATTTCCATATACAAAGTCTATAGATTAATAATAGATCTTGGAAAGTATTTTTAATGCAGACAAATATTTATAATGTCAAAGAATCAATTTCTTTAATATATAAAAAGCTCTAACAAATTGATAAAAGACATACCAAGCAATAGAAAACCAGACAGTGTGTTTGCATAGACAATTTACAGAACGAATAGTAAAAGAATATATGAAAAGATGCTTGAATTCATTAGTAATCAGGGAACAACAAAGTAAAGCAACAATAAAGTATTAGTTTATACCTATAAGATTAGCAAAACTATGAAGAACTCAAACTCATTGTTAGGGGTACATGTATAAGACATTTATGCTTATGAAAATGAGAAACATTATATCCTTTCTGGAAAGCAACTGGGAACATCTATTAAAATTTAAAATACCATATACACTTTGAGAAACAGCATTATACTTCCTGGAATCCTATCTAATAAAAGAGTGATATGCAAATTAACCATCACTCCGCCACACACACACACACACAAGCCACGCCCACCAGCCAATCAGGAGCGAGTATGCAAATTAACCCAACCAATATGGCTGCAGCCACAGAGTGAGCAGGAGGCTTGGGTTTCCCCGGTAATGGAGGAAGCCAAGCTTTCCGCACACCCTGGCCAGCCTAGGCCTCTACTCAAGGCTACAAAGTTTCAATTATAGAAGGTAAATAAATCCCAACAAAATGGCGGCAGCCAAGGAGCTGGAGAGAGCAGGAGGCTTGAGTTGCCCCTGGCAATGGAGGAAGTCAAGCTTTCTGCACACCCTGGCCGGCATAGGCCTCTACTCAAGGCTACAAAGTTTCAATTTTAGAAGATAAATAAATCCCAACAAAAATGGCTGTGGCCATGGAGCAAGCAGGAGGCTTGGCTCAGCTCCAGGCTACAAAGTTTCAATTATAGAAGATAAATAAATCCCAGATACCAGAGCCTCCACTTAGGTCGCCGGAGGGCATGGCCGGCCTGCAAACCACCACAGGCCCCTTGCCCAGGCCGCCCCATGCCCCAAGGAAACCCCCACCCTGATCTGGGACACCCTTCAGGGCAAACCAGCTGGCCCCCACCCGTGCACCAGGCCTCTATCCTATCTAATAAAAGAGTAATATGCAAATTGACCATCACTCCAACACACAAGATGGCTACCCCATGTGGTCAAAGATGGCTGCCCCCATGTGGACAGAAGATGGCCGCCACAAGATGGCCAGCAGGGGAGGGCAGTAGGAGGGACCAGGCCTGCGAGGGAGGGCCGTTGTGGGCGATCAGGCCAGCAAGGGAGGGCAGTTAGGAGGGACCAGGCCTGCAAGGGAGGGCAGTTGGGGGCGATCAAGCCTGCAGGGGAGGGCAGTTAGGGGTGACTGGGCCAGCAGAGGAGGGAAGTTGGGGAGACCCAGGCCTGCAGGGGAGAGCAGTTGGGGGGACCAGGCCTGCAGGGGAGGACAGTTAGGGGTGACCAGGCCTGCAGGGGAGGGCAGTTAGGGGTGACCAGGCCTGCAGGGGAGGGAAGTTAGGGGCAAACAGGCTGGCAGGGGAGCAGTTAGTCATCAATCAGGCTGGCAGGGAAGTGGTTATGTGGTGATCAGGCTGGCAGGCAGAAGCGGTTAGGGGCAATCAAGGAAGGCAGGCAGGTGAGCAGTTGGGAGCTGGCAGTCCTGGATTGTGAGAGGGATGTCCGACTGCCCGTTTAGGCCCAATCCCGGTAGGATCGGGCCTAAATGGGCAGTTGGACATCCCTCGAGGGGTCCCAGATTGGAGAGGGTGCAGGCTTGGCTGAGAGACATACCCCCCTGTGCACGATTTTCGTGCACCAGGCCTCTAGTTTATTGCATAAAAACAAATGTATACAATTTCATGAGGGCATATATGTATATATTATTTTCTTTTCTTTTTTTTTTTGTCTAAAGTTTTACATATGTCTCCTTTTTCCCCCAATTGATACTCTCCCCCGCCCCCCGTCCCCAGCCATTCCCATCCTGGGCAAGCTCCCACCACCCCAGTGTCTGTGTCCATTGGTTATGCTAATATGCATGCATACAAGTCCTTTAGTTGCTCTCTAACCCCCTCTCCCTACCATTTGTCTCTAGATCGATCTATTCTTGTTCATCAAATTATGTTGATCATTATATCCCACATATGAATGAGATCATGTGATACTTATCTTTCTCCGACTGACTTATTTTGCTTAGCATAATGCTCTCTAGTTCCATCCATGTTGTTGCGAATGATAAAAGTTCCTTCTTTTTTATAGCGGCATAGTATTCCATTGTGTAGATGTTTTCTAATCCACTCATCTGCTGATGGGCATTTAGGCTGTTTCCAAATCTTAGCTATTGTAAATTGTGCTACTATGAACACAGGGGTGCATATATCCTTTCTGATTGGTGTTTCTAGTTTCTTGGGATATAGTCCTAGAAGTGGGATTACTGTGTCAAATGGGAGTTCCATTTTTAACTTCCTGAGGAAACTCCATACTGTCTTCCACAGTGGCTGCACCAGTCTGCATTCCCATCAGCAGTGCAGGGGAGTTCCTTTTTCTCCACATCCTCGCCAGCACTTGTTGTTTGTTGATTTGTTGATGATAGCCATTCTGACAGGTGTGAGATGGTACCGCATTGTCGTTTTGATTTGCATCTCTCGGATAATTAGTGACTTGGAGCATGTTTTCATATGTATTTGGGCCTTCTGTATGTCCTCTTCCTAAAAGTGTCTATTTAGATCCTTTGACCATTTTTTTATTGGATCGTTTATCTTCCTTTTTTTAAGTTGCATGAGTTCTCTGTAAATTTTGGAGATTAAACCCTTATCTGAAACATCACTGGCAAATATGTACTCCCATGCAGTGGGCTTTCTTGTTGTTTTGTTGATGGTTTCTTTTGCTGTGCAGAAGCTTTTTATTTTGATGCAGTCCCATTTGTTTATTTTATCCATTGCCCTAGGAGCTGTGACTGTAAAGATACTGCTACAACAGATGTCTACAATTTTGCTGCCTATGGAGTCTTGTAGGCTTTTATGGTTTCTTGTTTTACATTCAAGTCCTTTAGCCACTTTGAGTTTGTTTTTGTGTATGGTGTAATTTGGTGATCTAGTTACATTTTTATTTGCATGTATCTGTCCAAATTTCCCAGCACCATTTATTAAAGAGAGTGTTTTGACTCCATTGTATGTTCTTGCCTCCTTTGTCAAATATTGATTGAGCATAATGGCTTGGGTCAATTTCTGGGTTCTCTGTTCTGTTCTATTGGTCTATATGTCTGTTCTTGTGCCAGTACCAGGCTGTTTTGAGAACCGTGGCTTGGTAATATAGCTTGAAATCTGGTATTGTGATCCCTCCAACTTTGTTCTTCTTTCTCAGGATTGCTGTGGCTATTCGGGGTCTTTTTATTCCAGATGAATCTTTGGAGAGTTTGTTCTAGATATTTGAAATATGCCATTGGTATTTTAATGGGGATTGCATTGAATCTGTAGATTGCTTTGGGTAGTATGGACATTTTAATGATGCTGATTCTACCAATCCATGAACATGGTATGTTTTTCCATTTGTTTATGACTTCCTCTATCTCTTTTTTCAATGTCCGGAAGTTTTCTGAGTACAGGTCTTTTACCTCCTTAGTTAAGTTTATTCCTAGGTATCTTAATTTTTTTGGTGCAGTGGTAAATGGGATTGTTTTTTGTTTGTTTGTTTCTCTTTCTGTGAGTTCATTATTAGTGTATAAAAAGGCTATAGATATCTGAGTGTTAATTTTGTATTCTGCTACATTGCAAAATTCATTTATTAGGTCCAGTAGTTTTTTGATGGAGTCTTTGGAGTTTTCTATGTATAGTATCATCTCATCTGCGAATAAGGACAGTTTTACTTATTCTTTTCCAATTTGGATGCCTTTTATTTCTTCTTCTTGTCTGATTGCTATGACTAGCACTTCCAGTACTATATCAAACGGGAGTGGTGAAAGTGGGCATCCCTGTCTTGTTCCAGGTGAAATGGTTTTAGTTTTTGCCCATTGAGTATGATGTTGGCTATAGGTTTGTCATATAAGGCTTTTATTATGTTGAGGTATGATCCCCCTATTCCCACTTTGCTGAGAGTTTTTATCAAGAAAGGGTGTTGGATTTTGTCAAATGCTTTTTCTGCATTGATTGATATGATTATGTGATTTTTATCTCTGTTGATGTATCACATTTATTTATTTTAGTTTTTTTATTGTTTAAAGTACTACATATAGTAGTTCATATATCTCCTTTTTTTTCCCCATTGACCTTCCCCAGCCTCCCCTACCCCCTGTTGCATGCTCTCATCCCACGCCCCTCCCCCCCGCAGTGTCTTGTGTCCATTGGTGTGCTTATATGCATGCATACAAGTCCTTTGGTTGATCTATTTCCCTCCCTCCCCAACACTCCCCAGCCTTCCCGCTGTAATTTCACAGTCTGTTCGGTGCTTTACTGCCTCTGTATCTATCTTTTTATTCATCAGGTTATAATGTTCTTTATTTTCCATAAATGAGTGAGATCATGTGGTATTTTTCTTTCATTGCCTGGCTTATTTCACTTAACATAATGCTCTCCAGGTCCATCCATGCTGCTGCAAATGGTAAGAATTCCTTCTTTTTTATAGCAGTGTAGTATTCCATTGTTTAGATGTACCATAGTTTTCTAATCCACTCATCTTATTTGCATGTATCTGTCCTGATGGGCATTTAGGCTGTTTTCAAATCTTAGCTATTGTGAATTGTGCTGCTATGAACATAGGGGTGCATATATCCTTTCTGATTGGTGTTTCTAGTTTCTTGGGATATATTCCTAGAAGTGGGATTACTGAATCAAATGGCAGTTCCATTTTTAGTTTTTTGAGGAAACTCTATACCGTTCTCCGCAGTGGCTGCACCAGTCTGCATTCCCACCAGCAGTGCACGAGGGTTCCTTTTTCTCTGCATCCTCACCAGCACTTGTTGTTTGTTGATTTGTTGATGATAGCCATTCTGACAGGTGTGAGATGGTACCGCATTGTCGTTTTGATTTGCATCTCTCGGATAATTAGTGACTTTGAGCATGTTTTCATGTGTCTCTTGGCCTTCCTTCTGTCTTCTTTCGAAAAGATTCTATTTAGGTCTGTTGCCCATTTTTTTATTGGATCATTTATCTTCCTTTTATTAAGTTGTATAAGTCCCCTGTAGATGTTGGAGATTAAACTTTTATCAGTGATAACATTTGCAAATATGTTCTCCCATGCAGTGGGCTTTCTTGTTGTTTTGTTTATGGTTTCTTTTGCTGTGCAAAGCTTTTTATTTTGATGTAGTCCCATTTGTTTATTTTCTCTTTAGTTTCCATTGCCCTAGGAGCAGTATCGGTGAAGAAATTGCCTCGGCATATGTCTGAAATTTCTCTGCCTGTGGATTCCTCTAGTATTTTTATGGTTTCCCGTCTCATGTTTCAGTCCTTATCCATTTTGACTTTATTTTTGTGTATGGTGTAAGTTGGTGGTCTAGTTTCATTTTTTTGCATGTATCTGTCCAATTTTCCCAACACCATTTATTGAAGTGACTGTCTTGACTCCATTGTATGTTCATGCCTCCTTTGTCAAATATTAATTGAGCGTAGTGGTTTGGGTCGATATCTGGATTCTCTATTCTATTCCATTGGTCTATATGTCTGTTCTTGTGCCAGTACCAGGCTGTTTTGAGAACAGTGGCTTTGTAATACAGCTTGAAATCTGGTATTGAGATCCCACCTACTTTGTTCTTCTTTCTCAGGATTGCTGTGGCTATTCGGGGTCTTTTTTTATTCCAGATGAATTTTTGGAGAGTTCTTTCTAAGTCTGTGAAATATGCTGTTGGTATTTTAATGGGGAGTGTATTGAATCCATAGATTGCTTTGGGTAGTATGGACATTTTAATGATGTTGATTCTACCAATCCATGAACACGGTATGTTCTTCCATCTGTTTATGTCTTCCTCTATCTCTTTTTTCAGTGTCCTGTAGTTTTCCGCATGTAGGTCTTTTACCTCCTTATTTAAGTTTATTCCTAGGTATCTTAATTTTTTTTGGTGCGATGGTAAATGGGATTGCTTTTTTAGTCTCTCTTTCTGTAAATTCACTATTGGTGCATAGAAATGCCATAGATTTCTTGGCATTAATTTTGTATCCTGCTACATTGCCGAATTTATTTATTAAGTCTAATAGTTTTTTGATGGAGTCTTTCGGGTTTTTTATGTACAATATCATGTCATCTGTAAATAAGGACAGCTTTACTTCTTCTTTTCCAATTTGGATGCCTTTTATTTCTTCTTCTTGTCTAATTGCAATGGCTAATACTTCCAGTACTATGTCAAACAGGAGTGGTGAGAGTGGGCATTCCTGTCTTGTTCCTGTTCTTAGGGGAAATGGTTTTAGTTTTTGCCCATTGAGTATGTTGTCAGCTGTGGGTTTATCATATATGGCTCTTATTATGTTGAGGTATGATCCTTCTATTCCCACCTTGCTGAGAGTTTTTATCAAGATAGGGTGTTAGATTTTGTCAAATGCTTTTTCTGCATCAATTGATATGACTATGTGATTCTTATCTCTCAATTTGTTTATGTGATGTATCACATTTATTGATTTGTGGATATTGTACCATCCTTGCATCCTTGGGATAAATCCTACTTTATCATGTTGTATGTTCTTTCTGATGTACTGCTAGATTCGATTTGCTAGAATTTTGTTGAGGATTTTAGCATCTATGTTCATCAAGGATATTGGCCTGTAGTTCTCTTTTTTTGTAGTGTCTTTATCTGGTTTTGGGATTAGGGTAATGCTGGCTTCATAGAAAAAGCTTGTAAGTGTGCCTTCCTCTTGAATTTTTTGGAAGTCTGAGGAGGATAGGTTTTAGTTCTTCTTTGAATGCTTCGTAGAACTCCCTTGTAAAGCTGTCTGGACCTGGACTTTTGTTTGCTGGAAGATTTTTGATCGCTGCTTCAATTTCTTCGGTAGTTATCAGCCTATTCAGGTTTTTAAATTCTTCCTGATTGAGTTTTGGGAACTTGTATTTTTCTAGGAATATGTCCATTTCCTCCAGGTTGTCCAGTTTGTTGGAATAGAGTTGTTCATAGTATTTTTTTAACAATCCTTTGTATTTCGGTGGGGTGTGTTGTTATTTCACCTCTTTCAATTCTGATTTTGTTTATTTGGGTCCTCTCTCTTTGCTTCTTGGTGAGCCTGGCTAGAGATTCATTAATCTTGTTTATCCTTTCAGAGAACCATCTCTTGGTTTTGTTTATCTTTTGTATTGTTTTTTTTGGTCTCAATGTCGTTTATCTCCGCTCTGATCTTTATTATTTCCTTCCTTCTGCTTACACTGGGCTTTTCTTGTTGCTCTCTTTCTAACTCTTTGAGTTGTATGGTTAAATAATTTATTACCATTGTTTCTTGTTTTTTTTTTTTAATATATTTTATTGATTTTTTACAGAGAGGAAGGGAGAGTGATAGAGAGTTAGAAACATCGATGAGAGAGAAACATCGATCAGCTGCCTCCTGCACGCCCCCCACTGGGGATGTGCCCGCAACCAAGGTACATGCCCTTGACCGGAATCGAACCCGGGACCCTTCAGTCCGCAGGCCGACGCTCTATCCACTGAGCCAAACCGGTTTCGGCTGTTTCTTGTTTTTTGAGATAGGCTTCTAGAGCTATGAACTTCCCTCTCAAGACTGCTTTCACTGTGTCCCATAGATTTTGGATTCTTGTGTTTTCATTGTCATTTGTTGCCATGATGCTTTTTATTTCTTCTTTGATCTCTTTGGTAACCCAATTATTGTTTAAGAGCATGCTATTTAACCTCCAGGTGTTTGATTTTTTTTTTTATTGTAGTTGATTTCTAGTTTTATGCCACTGTGATCTGATAAGATGCTTGATATGATTTCTATCTTCTTGAATTTGAAGAGACCTTGCCTGTGTCCCAATATATGGTCTGTCTTTGAAAATGACCCATGTGCACTTGAGAAGAATGGCTTTGGAGTGAAATGTTCTGAAGATGTCAATTAATTCCATCTGATCTAGTGAGTCATTTAGGATTGATGTTTCTTTGCTAATTTTTTGTTTAAAGGATTTGTCCAGTGGTGTTAGTGGGGTATTAAAGTCCCCTACTATGACTGTATTGCTGTCAATCTCCCCTTTGATATCTCCAGAGGTTTTTTTTATGTATTTGGGTGCTCCTGTATTTGGTGCATATATGTTTACCAGAGTGATATCTTTTTGTTGAATTGCTCCCTTTAGTATTATCACGTGGCCTTCCTTTCTGTTGTTATGGCCTTCACTTTGAGGTCTAATTTGTCAGATAAAAGTATTGCTACCCAAGCTTTTTTTTTCATTTTCATTTGCCTGAAAAACCTTTTTCCATCCTGTCACCATCAGTCAGTGTGAGTCCTTTGTTCTGAGGTCGGTTTTCTATAGAGAGCAGATATATGGGTCATGTTTTCTTATCCACTCAGCTACCCTATGTCTTCTGATTGGGGCATTTAATCCATTTACATTTAAAGTTATTATTTTTTTAAATTTTTTTTTATTAAGGTATTATATGTGTACATATCTTACCATTCCCCCCCCACCCCACTCTCATACATGCCCTCACCCCCCAATGTTTTGTATCCGTTGGTTATTCTTATATGCATGCATATAAGTCCTTTGGTTGATTAAAGTTATTATTGATAGGTACTTGTTTGTCGCCATTTTTATGCCTATGTTCCTTTTTCCCTTCCTATTTTTTCTTTTTACAGCAGACCCTTTAGCATTTCTTGCATTGCTGGTCTGGTGGTAATAAACTCCCTTAGTCCTTTTTTGTCTGTGAATCTCCTGATTTCACCCTGAATTTTGATTGAGAGCCTTGCTGGGTATAGTATTCTTGGATTCAGACTCTTCCTTTGCATGACTTTTTGTATTTCATTCCATTTCTTTCTGGTCTGATGTGTTTCTGTTGAGAAATCAGTCGCTAGTCTTATGGGTGATCCTTTGTAGGTAACTTTCTGTCTCTCTCTGGCCACTTTTAAGATGCTTACTTTGTCGTTGGTGTTTGCCAATTTAATTATAATGTGCCTTGGCGTCAGTCTTTTGGGGTTCATTCTGCTTGGAACTCTGTGAGCTTCTTGGACTTGTGTGGGTTTTTTTCTTCCCTATATCAGGGAAGTTTTCTGTCATTATTTCTTCAAACAGGTTTTCTATTCCTTGCTCAGTTTCCTCTCCTTCTGGAACCCTTATTATGCAGATGTTGTTTTTTTTCGTGTTGTGCCAAAGTTCTCTTAGGCTCTCTTCCTTTTTTTAAAGTTTTTTTTTTTTTTTTTTTTTTTTGTAGATGCTGCTCTGCTTGGGTATTTTTTCCTACCTTGTCTTCTAGCTCACTCATGTGGTCCTCCTCTTCTTCTAGTCTACTGTTGATGCTTTCTATTGAGTTCTTTATTGCAGGAATGTCATTTTTCATTTCTTCTTGGTGGTTCTTCATTTCCTCTTTGTTCTTACACATGTTGAATTTCTCTTTCATCCTTTTCAGCGACCTTGTGACCATTGCTCTGAATTTTTTCTTTGACATATTGCTTGCCTCCATTTCAGTTACTTTCTTTTCTGGTGATTCTTCCTTTTCTTTCATATGCAGGCGGTTTCTTTGTCTCCCCATTATCACTCCTCTCTGGATGTCTGGTTATGTAGCTCTCTCTGTCCTGCATTGACTTAAAGGCACAAAGTACAACACAACAAGACACAACATACAGGGCACCAAACACAAATGTATTCACTATACTTATAACCCCAAATAAAGATGACCACCAGAGATAAGAGGGTTAGGGGATAGAACAGAGTGCAAAACTGGTATTGAGAAAATGAAAAAAATGTAAGAGAGAAAAGAAAGACAAGAAAAAAGAAGGGGTGAAAGATATATGGATATGGGGAGAAAACTCTAATAAACAACAACTAATCCAAAAAAATGCAAACAAGAAACACCCAGAGATGAATGAAAACTACAAAGAATAACTAATCCAAAATATGTAAACTACAAAGCCCCAAACAACAAACACCCAGAAGAATCTGAGGAAGCAGAGCTTATTTCCAGAAGTCAATTTCTGATACAACCCGTGGGTGGCAGTGTTTTTGTATTGTTATCTGGTGCTAAAAGGCCCCTCCCATACCCAGTGGTCAAGGAATTGAATGAATGGGGAAATAGCCACAATTCAGTATAAACGAGGTAGAAAGAGAATGAGTGTATAAGAAAAAAAGTAAAAAACGAAATACAAATAAAAAAATGTATATTAAAGTATATATACACAAGAAAATTAATATATATATAAAACTTTTTCCCGTCTTTAATCTATCTGTGTATTCATTTACTATTGTAAAAGGAGAATAGAGAGTAGATAGGCCTGAGTTTGTGATTGAAATTAGTTAAGCTATTAGTAGAAGAAGAGAACCAGCGGCAAGAGGAAAAACAGAAGTAAAAAAAAAAAAGAAGAAAAAGAGGGGAAAAAACAACAAAAACAAAAAAGCAATAAAAACCAAACTAATCAACAATCAAACAAACAACACAAAGACAGATAGAAAGAAAAAGGCAAAAGAAAAGAAAAAAGGAAGAAAAAGAAAATTCGGATAGTGAAGAAAGAGAAGAGAGAAGTGTGTATGGACTTGGAGCAAGGGAGTAGGAATTAGATACAATGAATAAGATCATTTTTTAACAGGGAGTAAAGAGAAAGGATAGAGAAAAACTAAAGCAGGAACTGGGTAAGAGAAACAGGACAAAAGGCGAAAGTGAAGAAGAGAGTGTTAGCATAAAGGAAAAATTGAGATAAAGTAAAATAATGCTCAAGGAAAAATAAAAATAGAATGTAGAACACTAATCCCAAAATAAAATAAAATAAAATAAAATAAAATAAAATAAAATAAAGAAAAAATAAAATGAAACTTTAAAAAAGGTATAATACTAGTAGTAATAATAATAAATAAAAATATAATAAAAAAGGTAAAATCAAGTGAGAAAAAAATTTTAGTTTCTCAAGTAAAATATAAAAAATAAAAATGTGAAGTAGTGAAGGTTGTTCACTTCCTCTACTGTTCTGCTTGGCAGGTCTGTTTCCTGTCAGGTAGACAGCACAGTATTGAAGTTCCCTGTGCTCCACCACGCCTCTGTGTCATTAGCCACAACCCTGTTTTCAAGCAGTTGGGGTCTCTTTGTTTCTCAGCCTGCCTTTAGTTGTATTTACACAAGAGTCAATTTCTGATACAACCCGTGGGTGGCAGTGTTTTTGTATTGATATCTGGTGCTAAAAGGCCCCTCCCATACTCAGTGGTTAGATTGCTTTCCCTGCAGCACTCAATACTGAGTTGGGGGTATAGACTGCCCTAGAGCTGGTTTTCTACTCGTCTCTCCCCACTCAGAACCCCAGGTTCCACAAAAACAGCTTTCCCCTGCAGTCTCAGTGAGTGTTTCTTAATTGGAAGATCCTACACACTGGACTTAGCAATCAAAAGCAAGGATTTAAAAAGAAAAAGAAGGAAAAAAAAAAAAGCCACAGGATGCGTTCGGACTCGCCTCTTTTTTCCCCTGGCACTTTGCAGCCCGTTTACTGGTAGAACTTCAGTCTGCCTTTCTGGGCCCAGCCCTGCTGTGGGTTAATTTCTATAGTCCCCTTCCACATTTGAGGGCTACACTGACCCCAACAGCCGCAGATTTCGTGGGGTGCAGTCTTCCTCTGAAACTCTAATTCCCGCTGTGCGCGTTTTGCACGCGTTTCTCTCTCCACCCTGGATCCCCAATCTCACCTTTCCCTAGGCAATATCTGACCTTTCCGTCCACGGATTGCCCCAACAGCTGTATTTAATTCGCCAATTCTGGGTAGATGTAATCAATGTAATTGATTCAACTGTTCCTTCTATCTGCTCTGTGAGAAGACACAGGGCTTATCCGTGTCTTCGTGCTACTTTGTCTCTTCCTGGACAGACTTTTTGGATGCCGCGGTAAGAGAGACTGGAGTCTTGGTGTTCCTGGGTTTGCAGCTGAGGCAGCTTGTCCCTGGGGGTTGTGGTTGTAGAGTCCCGGGAGGTATCCGAGGTCTCCCTGGTTGAAGGTAAGGCTGGGCTTCAGATCACCGCCTCTCTCGCCTTCAAGATGGCGTGGTCTCTGCGGCAGAGCCGGCCACTCTGGGAGAGATTTCAGCAGCAGTATTGGATACCTGGCCAGGGAGCCCCGTCTGGCAGTCCCCAACAATTCCTTGGAATATAGCTGTCCCTCACTCACAAATATAGACACCCCCGTGCATCCACGCACTCTCTTTTTGTTCTCTCACTCACATGCTATCTTGCAGCCTGCTGTCCCGACAGCAGCCATTTTGGATCCTTGCAGGCATATACGTTTATTGCAGCATTGTTTGTAGTGCCCCAGCACTGGAAAAAAATGAATTTCTTGTCAATAGGGAAATGGCTGAATAAATAATGATATATCCACATCATGAAATATTGTGCAACCATTAAAAAAAAACACCCAGGGGAGTGGGAACTGGGTGGAGGGGAGCTATGGGGGGAAAAAGGAGAAACAATTGTAATAATCTGAATAAAGATTTATTAAAATTAAAAACAAACAAACAAACAAACAAAACCCCACCCAGATTTAGAGCCAAACCAGGTGACTTGGAGCTACCATGTTTCCCCGAAAATAAGACAGTGTCTTATATTAATTTTTGCCCCCAAAGACACGCTAGGTCTTATTTTCAGGGGATGTCTTATTTTTCCATGAAGAAGAATACGGTATACATTTATTGTTAAATGAAAATAAAGGAAATTTATTACCTGTATACGGTACGGTAGTACGGTAGTTGTCAACACAAACCAGACAAACTGTGAATCCTACAGTATCAAGAATTTACTCATTTATTCAATGACAATCATGTCATCATCTTCTGGAACATCATCATAACAATCCAATTCCTGAATTTCCTGGTGAATTTCTTGTGACTCCATTTCTTTCAGAATCAATGGACCAAATCTCTCATGTTTAGCAATAGCACTGTCTTTAAATGTGTACTTCTTGTCAAGGTAGCCTGCTCACAGTGCATTTGCAATGCAACTGTCAGTGATTTTCTCTCATGAATTCTTCACCCAAGTCACAACTTCTTGCAGTTTAGGTTTCACAAAGTTTCCACGCTGATTTCTCTCCATTCTCTTTTCAATGTAGTCATTAATTTCCATGCACAAATTGTCTTTGAATGGCTTGTTTATTGCAATATCAAGAGTCTGGAGATAGGCCGTCATTCCTGCGGGAATCATTATCTGATCTATTTTTCTTTCATGAAGAAATTTCTTCATGTCTTTAGTGTGGTGAGTGCTGGCTGCATCCCAGACTAGCAGACCTCTTTGGCTCCCTCGCATAACAAGCGGCAGCATTAAATCGACCCACTTCCTTATAACTGCTTGTGTGGCCCAGGCTTTTTCAGTTTCAAGAATAAAAACGCCCAAAACACGTTTAATCTTTTCCTTCTTGCCCTTAGAAATGATTAAAGGTGGGATTTTAGTGCCATCCAGACGAATTGCCAAAATACAGGAAACACGTGCACTTTCATAAGCAGTGGAGGGAATGTACGCTAAGGAGGCACCCCGCTGTTCAATTGTTGTTTGAGATGATTGGCCCATAAACACTGCAGTTTCATCCATAGCAATCATTTTGGAAAGATTGTAATTAGAGAAGTCAGCATCATCAATAAAGGACTTGAATGCAAGTGCTCACTTAATAACTTGAGTATCGTCCAACCTAAACAATGTTGTAGATCTTCTTAAAGACAGTTCACTTTGCTGAAGGAAATTATCCAGCCAGTGTTGTGATGCTTTGAAGTCTTCGGGGGCTATGTCAAACTGTGGTGCCATTGCAAGGGCAAATTCTTGAATCTGAGCCCTATTCACAACCACTTTGCTCTCCTGTCAACAACCCATTCACAGATCAGGTCTTCCAGCTCGGAAAATAATGGTTGCCGACCTGATCCACACTTGCGCTTTTTAGCATTTCCCTTGTCCACTTGTTCAATGAGGTTACCATACTCTGCTCGCCATATTCGGACCAATCGGATACTCAACATCTTCTCTTTGCAGAAAGCAGTAAGATTTTGGCCCCAAGAGTCTTCCACGATTCCTTTCTTGTACTCCATGGAGTAGCTTTTTCTTTTTGTGCTCATTTCTAGGGGTAAAAAAAAAAGAATTGGGGTATCAAGGTTGGGGGAGGGGGATCACTCAAAATGACACAGGGAGGATCAGAGGGGGGAGTCAAAATGGCACAGGAGAATCAGAGGGAGGATTACCATTTTAGTAACCCCTTTTGATCCTCCTGTGTCATTTTGATTGTCCCCTCTGATCCTCCTGTGTCATTTTGATTGCCCCCTCTGATCCTCCTGTGTCATTTTAAGTGATCCCCCTCCCCCCACCCCTGTGCCACTGAACACCTTCACCAGACATCCCCCCTACCCCTTTATCAGACATTTACCCCCTGGGGCCTGCCTGGGGACTGTCACTGGGCTTTCTGGGGCCTGGATCTGGGCTGGAGCAGGGTCTGCCACTGACTGAGAACCTTCAGTCATCATGAAGGCGGCCGCAAGCATCAGGTAGTGTCACCAGAGACAGACCAGCACTCACCACCTTCGCCGTGTCCCGTCCACTCTAATCCTCCTGTTCTTCTACACGCATCTGCGAAAGTCTCCTCCTCTCTCCCGCCCCGCGCTCACCGCTCACTCCGACCTCCGCTCCGCCTCCACACAGCAGTGACATCAGGACTCCGCGTAACGTCACTGGTTGCTAGATGCCAGTTGGGGTGGCCCTAGTGACCAGTTTACGGTAAATTAATTTTCATTCTGAGACAGAGCCTGGGGGCCTTATTTTCGGGGGATGCCTTATATTTCACTCAGAAGGAAACCTGTAAGTAGGTCTTATTTTCGGAGGATGTTTTATTTTCGGGGAAACATGGTATTTCCCTGAGGAAATGTTTGAGTGAGTAATGCAAGATGCAGAAAAGTGTGTATAAAACAAATGATACCAGAAAAAAGGTGTGTGTGTGTGTGTGTGTGTGTGTGTGTGTGTGTGTGTGTGTGTGTAGTATTATCTAATTATGGAGAGAATTCATCCTCTGACTTAATGAAACTCCCATTTAGGAGGTCTTTCTTATGAGACCTATTCTTTTCCTTCATGACCTTTATCACAGTCTGTTACTTCATTTAAAATGTTTACATATTATACTATGCATTATGTATTGTATAATTTATGGATTTGTTTGTGTGATTATTTGTTTATATATGTCTCTTGTACTAAAGAAGATCTGGGCCATGCTTGTTTTTATCTTCCTTTCTGTGGGTTCTGCAGCCCAGCACCTGGTACAGCCCTTAGCCCACAATAGGTACTCAACGAATATTTGTTACACAAATGAGCATGACTCACCTGTGGCTTAGGGGTTGAGCCTTCACCTATGAGCCAGGCAGTCATGGTTCGATTCCTGGTCAGGGCACAGGCCCAGGTTGCGTGAGGCAGCCAATCAATAATTCTCCCTCATCATTGACGTTAGTCTCTCCCTCTCCTTTCTTCTCTGAAATCAATAACAATACATTTTAAACAATGAGCATGACTCCAAATTCTGATGTGCATTTAGGGAAGGGCAACAAATTTAGCTGAAAATTAAGACAGCTTCCTGGGTATCGTAAGTAGACACTGCAATGTGTCTTTTCTTCTAGCTAAGGACTGATGATGTAGCTGAAAGCCTCTAATGATATGATCACCTTGATGGACTGTTTTGTCATCTTCATATTTCTCTCCAGTGGCATATTATTCAGCCCAGAAATGAATAATACATACATATAGGGTCATACTGATGTAAATGCTGTTTGTTGGTTGTCAGAATTCAGAGTTATCAAAGCATGGAAGAAGTGGGTGTGGCTGCTGGGCCAACGGGGCAGCCCTGTTTGTCAAAGCCAAGTCAGAGTTACTTGACCCAAGGTGAAATGTGGACGAGCGTGGAGAGTGCTGTTGCCCTTATAGTAGAAGGGTCAAGTGTCAACAAGAAATATCATTGAGAGGTGATGGAATGAGAATAGATGTTTGTATTATTTAAAGATACAAAGAAAATAAATGAGGAATAAAAATCACAGCATAGAAATGATTAACCAGGAGAAATCAAGATGGTGGCATAGGTAAGCACCTAAACTGCTGCCTCGCACAATTTCAAAACTACAACTAAAAGACAGAACGGACACCATCCAGAACCACAGGAAAGCTGGCTGAGTGAAAATTCTACAACTAGAAGGAAAGAGAAAAGCTCACAGAGAATTGGAGGTACGGCAAAGGGTCTTTGTGCGCGCAGAGAGGAAGGGTGGCTGAGAGCCTGGCTGACTTTCTCTGGCGGAAGGGGGAAGGAAGCCCCTGAATGCACTGAACCCCAGTTCTGACTGCACTGAACCCCAGTTCCGGGCAAGCCTCTGGGGACCTACGCTCTTACGGGGGAGTCTGGACTCTCGGGCGGAGACTCAGGAGCCGGGGAAGGCAGAGGTCTGAAGACGCGCGCGTGCCAGTGCGCACAAAGGCAGCGGAGGTTGCCACAGGCTTTCCCTAATGGAAGGGAGTCAGAGGCTCCTGACTGCACTGAGCCCCAGGTCTGACTGCACTGAACCCCAGTTCCAGGCGAGCCCCTGGGGACCCACGCTCTTGTGGGGGGAGTCTGGAATCTTGGGCGGAGACTCAGGAGCCAAGGAAGGCGGAGGACTGAAAGCACGCGCGCGCGCATGCCAGTGCGCACAAAGGCTGCGGAGGTTGCCACAGGCTTTCCCTAGTGGAAGGGAGTCAGGCTCCTGACTGCACTGAGCCCCAGTTCTGACAGCACTGAGCCCCAGTTCCAGGCGAGCCCCTGGGGACCCACGCTCTTGTGGGGGGAGTCTGGACTCTCGGGCGGAGACTCAGGAGCTGGGGAAGGCAGAGGTCTACGAGTGTGCGCAAGGGCAAGGCTAACGGGAAGCCAAGACTGTCTGCTCCGCCCTGAGAATCCACCCCATCCAAGCTGAGCACAGAGGCTATTGCCATTTGGCAAGTCTAATCCTATAAGTCTGTCTCCAGCACCGAACTTCTCCCAGCATAGACACAGCTGATCCTTACAGCCAACTGGCCTGGAGGTCAATTCCTCCCAGTGATACCAACAACAATCAAGACTTCATTACAACAAGGCTGTACACACAGTCCACAAAGGGGTGCACCAAGAGTGTCCACCTCAGGTTAACTGGGGAGGCCGACCCACTGAGCCATAAGAAACCTAGCACACAAATTTACCCTACCAACTCAGGGCAGCAGTGAAAATGCGGCATCAAAGAAACAGATCACAAACGAAAGAAATGGAGGAAAACAAACGACTGGATATAGAATTCAAAACCACGGTTATAAGGCTTTTCAAGAATATCCTAGAAAAGGCTGATAAATATAATGAGACCCTCGAAGATATGAAAAAGGATCAACTAGAAATTAAACATACACTGACTGAAATAAAAAATATTATACAGAGACCCAAAAACAGACTAGAGGAACACAAGAATCAAGTCAAAGAATTGAAATACAAAGAAGCAAAAAACACTCAACCGAAAAAGCAAAAAGAAAAAAAAAAATCCAAAAAGTTGAAGATAGTGTAAGAAGACTCTGGGACAACTTCAAGCGTACCAACATCAGAATTATGGGGGTGCCAGAAGAAGAGAGAGAGCAAGATACTGAAAACCTATTTGAAGAAATAATGACTGAAAACTTCCCCCACCTGGTGAAAGAAATAGACTTACAAGTCCAGGAAGCGCACAGAACCCCAAACAAAAGGAATCCAAAGAGGACCACACCAAGACACATCATAATTAAAATGCCAAGAGCAAAAGACAAAGCGAGAATATTAAAAGCAGCAAGAGAAAAACAGTTAATTACCTACAAGGGAGCACCCATATGAGTGTCAGCTGATTTCTCAAGGGAAACTATGCAGGCCAGACGGGAGTGGCAAGAAATTTTCAATGTGACGAATAGCAAGAACCTACAACCAAGATTACTCTACCCAGCAAAGCTATCATTCAAAATTGAAGGGCAGATAAAGAGCTTCACAGATAAGAAAAAGCTAAAGGAGTTCATCACCACCAAACCAGTATTATATGAAATGCTGAAAGGTATTCTTAAAGAAGAGGAAGAAGAAAAAAGTAAAGATAAAAATTATGAACAACAAATACATATCTATCAACAAGTGAACCTAAAAATCAAGTGAATTAAAAACCTGAGGAACAGAATAATTTGGTGAATATAATAGAATCAGGGGCATAGAAAGGGAGTGGACTGATAATTCTCAGGGGGAAAGGGGTATGGGGGGTTCAGAAAGAGTCTGGACAAAAATCATACACCTATGGATGAGGACAGTGGAAGGGGAGGTAAGGGCAGAAGGTGGGGTGGGAACCGGGTGGAGGGGAGCTATGGGGGGAAAAAGGAGAAACAATTGTAATAATCTGAATAAAGATTTATTTAATAAATAAATAAATAAATAAATGATTTAAAATAAAATCACAGCATAAATATCAAACATTGGGAGGAGATGACCAGGAGAGGATGAGAATAAGTGAGTTAAAGCTTCCTTGTTTATATGGCTCCAAGTGGTGATCAATAGACTATAGTTAGGAGTTGATACATTAAAACATAGTGGTTGGTTTTAATGAAGCATTTTCTTTGGCTTTATAAGGTAACCACCAGAAGAAAAAAACAGAAACTTTAAAAGAGATTGTTTCTCCGAAGTGGAACCATGGGTAGTACAGGGTAGAAAGGAACAGTGTGATTTTTTATCATAAGCTTTTTTTTTAAAAAACTTTAAATCAAATTCTGTTGTTTAATTTTCACTTGAACACCAATAAAGATAAATACACTTTTGAAACAGTGGGAGACTTGAATTCTGGCAAAGTAACTGGTGTTTTTGTTTTTGTTTTTTTTTAATTTAATAAATCTTTATTGTTCAGATTATTACAATCGTTCCTCTTTATTCCCCCATAGCTCCCCCTCTACCTGGTTCCCACCCCACCCTCTGCCCTTACTGCCTCCCATTGTCCTCATCCATAGGTGTGCCATTTTTGTCCAGTCTCTTCCCGTACCCACCACACTCCTTTCCCCCTGAGAATTGTCAGTCCACTCCTTTTCTATGCCCCTGATTCTATTATATTCACCAGTTTATTCTGTTGATCAGATTTTTTTATTCACTTGATTTTTAGATTCACTTGTTGATAGATATGTATTTGTTGTTCATAATTTTTATCTTTACCTTTTTCTTCTTCCTCTTCTTAAAGAATACCTTTCAGCATTTCATATAATACTGGTTTGGTGGTGATGAACTCCTTTAGCTTTTTCTTATCTGTGAAGCTCTTTATCTGCCCTTCAATTTTGAATGATAGCTTTGCTGGGTAGAGTAATCTTGGTTGTAGGTTCTTGCTATTCATCACTTTGAATATTTCTTGCCACTTTCTTCTGGCCTGCATAGTTTCCCTTGAGAAATCAGCTGACACTCATATGGGTGCTCCCTTGTAGGTAATTAACTGTTTTTCTCTTGCTGCTTTTAATATTCTCTCTTTGTCTTTTGCTCTTGGCATTTTAATTATGATGTGTCTTGTTGTGGTCCTCTTTGGATTCCTTTTGTTTGGGGTTCTGTGCGCTTCCTGGACTTGTAAGTCTATTTCTTTCACCAGGTGGGGGAAGTTTTCAGTCATTATTTCTTCAAATAGGTTTTCAGTATCTTGCTCTCTCTCTTCTTCTGGCACCACCATAATTCGGATGTTGGTACACTTGAAGTTGTTTCAGAGGCTCCTTACACTATCTTTATATTTTTGGATTCTTTTTTCTTTTTGCTTTTCCGGTTGAGTGTTTTTTGCTTCTTTGTATTTCAAATCTTTGACTTGATTCTTGCGATCCTCTAGTCTGCTGTTAGATCTCTGTATAATATTTTTTATTTCAGTCAGTGTATGCTTAATTTTTAGTTGTTCCTTTTTATTCCTTGAGGGTCTCGCTAAATTTATCTGCCTTTTCTAGGAAATTCTTGAAAAACCTTATAACCATGGTTTTGAACTCTATATCCAGTCATTTGCTTTCCTCCATTTCTTTCATTTGTGATCTGTTTCTTTGTCTCCGCATTTTGGCTGCTTCCCTGAGTTGATATAGTGGCTTTGTGTGCTAGATGTCCTATAGGGCCCAGTGGCTCAGCCTCCCCAGTTACCTGAGGTGGACACTCTTGGTGCACCCCTTTGTGGGCTGTGTGCACCGTCTTGTTGTAGTTAAGCCTTGATTGTTGTTGGTATCACTGGGAGGAATTGACTTCCAGGCCATTGGCTGTGAGGATCAGCTGTGTTTATGCTGGAAGAACTTCTGTGCTGGAGACACCCTTATGAGACAAGACTTGCACAAGCCTCTGTGCTCAGCTTGGATGGGGCAGAGTCTCAGGGCAGAGCAGACAGCATTGGTTTCCCATCAGCCCTGCCCTAATAGGCCCCTGTGTCTCAGTGTCCCGTGGTAATCGCTGCAAGCACCTCTGTAAGAAAGCCGCCCTCGAGTTCCGCCTGCTGCCAGACAGTCCAGTTTCTCTCTGAATGAGTCTGAGTCCCCAGAGTCTCACCTGGAACTGGAGTTCAGTGCAGTCGGGAGCTTTTGTCTCCCTCCCGCTTGAGAAAGCCAGCTGCGTACTCAGTTGCCCACCCTCTCTGCATGCACGCCTTGGCACCTCTGCCTTCCGCAGTTCCTCTGAGTCTCAGTGTGCTTTGTTCTTTCCTGACAGTCCAGTTTCACCCCATATGAGTCTGGGTCCCCAGAGTCTCACCCGGAATCAGAGTTCAGCACAGTCGGGAGCTTTTGTTTCCCTCCTGCTTGAGAAAGCCAGCCGCGTACTCAGTTGCCCGCCCTCTCCGCGCGCTTGCCTCAGTACCTCTGCCTCCTGCAGCTTCTCTGAGTCTCAGTGTGCTTTTCTCTTTCCTTCTAGTTGTAGAATTTCCATTCAGTCAGCCTTCCTGTGGTTCTGGATGATGTCCGTTTTGTCTTTTAGTTGTAGTTTTGAAATTGTTGTGCGAGGCAGCAGTTTAGGTGTTTACCTATGCCGCCATCTTGGTTTCTCCTATCATAAGCTCTTTAATGCTATTGACTATGTATGCACATATTTTGATAAGAAAAATAAATTCCAACTCTGTTTTATTATAGTAAATCTCCAACTTGGCAGTCAATCCCACAGTGGAGTAGCCAGTATTTTTGACTATCCTATCAGTGTCAGCTTCTCTCAGGGACCAAGAGTCATAGCATCGTCTCAGAAGATCCCCTTTTTGTTTTAATCTACCAGCTCTCATTCCCTCCTCAGAAAGAGTAACTGGACTTTTGTCCCACACCTCACATTCTCCACATCTGTTTTCAGGCTCTGGCAAAATGGTTTGAATGGGATCAAGTGAAAATATGGAAAGAAGGTCTTTCCTTCATGAGTATCAGCCATCACCACCCATTGCTGTGGAACAGTTTGTCTAGCCATTCCCAAATTTCTCCAAACACTGAGCAGTGGGCAATGGGAGGTGGAGGCCATAGGGGACTGCTGAAGGTCAAATTCAGAATCCTCAGTCCTGTCAATCAGAGCCACAATTTTACAGAGCCAGTGAGATTTCAAACAGCTAAAGTGGAGTGTGTTGGGAAGAGCATCCCTTTAGTAGTAAGAGCATAAGGAGTTCCAGCTTGTTATTGGTGTTCACTTAATCAATTCAGTCCCCAACTGTAACATGTACACATTATACCTGTCCAGCCACCTCATTATGAAGGTGGAAGGAAGAGAAGAGGCATGTGCAAGTGTTTTATAGATAAAACAAAAAAGTTAATATTATTCACTATATAACCTGAGCTTTATAGTCATCTTGTAGCAACTCTGATTCTCAGAGATATTAAATGACCATTCATTAATTCCTTCCTTCATCAAAAATTCATACAGCACTTTTCCTCTGTGATATGCCTTCTTCTAGGTATTTACATATATTATCTGATTTACTTTATTGACTCATACCTATGTTGTGATGAATGGTACTAGAACAGCCGTGGGCAAACTACGGCCCGCGGGCCGGATCCGGTCCATTCGGCTGTTCTATCCGGCCTGCGGAGCCGAAAGAGCAGAGGGTTCTCTTGCTCTCCCCTCCACTCCTTCACCAGCAGCAGTGTTAACATGGCAATGTCGGGAAACACGGCCGCAGCTCCTTCTTCATTCAGTAGAAGGAACAACCTCTCAATCTTCCAGAGGCTCCTTGTAATGCCCGCGGACGCGTCTCCCGACATCACCCTGGGAATGCGTAGACACGTTATCGTGGTGATGTAGGGAGACACACCCCTGGAGATCACAGTATCAGAGCCTTTCTGAGGTAAGATTAAGAGCTCTACTCAAACACAATTTTTTCCTGTTCCCACATTCTGTACATCACAATGACTTGTTAATAAAACAACAAAGACTTTCAGCTTTTAGGGCTTGTATCCACTGCAGTTCTTTTTTCCCACTGCGGACGCATGCAGCAGGGAAAAAGACACACAGAGGACACGTCACACTAGCCATGCTGTGGCTGCATTTTTTTGCTGATACGGATGCGGTATCAGTAACACTACCGTGGCCACTAACCGCATGTGTTAGCGGCAAAACAAATGCATTTTGCGCTGTGTTTGCTTCTCCCCCTTGCGCCTGTAAAAATGCGTGCTACAGGGCATTTGTGTTAACATGCACCACTGCACATTAGCATCAACGCAAACATGATGGAAACCTGTGTACCCTGCATTAACCCTAGCTGCGCTGCATTGCAGTACTGCACCACACTGCAACGGCAGCACGGCTAGTGTGAACGAACCCTAGTTTAGTGGGTTGAACAAAAAGATTGTATAGAAATGTGATGAACTAAAGATTTTATTACAAAATCGCTTAATTTCAGGGTTTCAGAAGTAATTGGACAAATGAAAAACTGAAAATCAAATGTTCATATCTAATACTTGGATGAAACCCTTTCCTGGTAATGACAGCCTGAAGTCTTGTACTTATGGACATCACCAGATGCTGGGTTTTCTCCTTTGTAATGCTCTGCCAGGCTGTCACAGTAGGGGAATATATATAAATATCCTGCCATTTCCAGCTTTTAATAAGAAAAACTGTTGCAATGGGCATTTAAAAGTGGCACTTGGTTGTTTTTATAGAGTCCAGTGGATGCAATCTGACATTGATAATGGGCTTTTTCACACTATGTGCACTGCGGCTGTTTTTTGCCAGTAACGGAAGTGCTAGTGGTAACTACTGGTTACCCATGTTTTGCACTGCCCTAGCACCTTCCATACAAGTGTGTCTTGAAGACACAGCAATGTGCAGCTATGTGTGTTACCATAAACAAAGGGCCTGTGTGAAAGATACACAGGTTTCCTATGGAGGAAAGGGGTTGTTCTCTATGGTCAGGGTGTGCCTCTGTCCCATGTCTGAACTTTTTCAGATGATTTTGTTATATATATATTTTTTAGAAGACCAAAAATGTTAACAGTAGAGCAAAATTAATCACTTGTTTTTATACTTTACTGTCTTATTTTAGTAAAGAATTTAATAAGAGAACAGTACTGTTGGTTTTAGCCCAATATTAAACATGAGTGGACCAAAGAAAAGGAAAGTGGACAGTGAATGCTGAGTGTTTAAGAGGGAGTGGACAACAAAATATTTTTTCACCGAAGTCCGATCAATGCCCGTATGTCTGATATGCCAGGAAACACTTGCAGTCTTCAAAGAGTACAACCTCAGCCGTCACTTTGCCACAAAGCATGGCAACTATGCTAGCAAGCAGTCACCTCAAGAATGGGAGGGTACTGCACAGAGGTTGATGGCTAAATTACAGGCTCAGCAAAATGTCTTTCACAGACAAACTGCAATTCAAGAGACAACTACCAAAGCAAGTTTTATGCTATCATTCAAATTAGCAAAAGCTAGCAAACCTCTCTCTGAAGGCGAGTTTTTGAAAGAATGTATGATAGAGACAGCAGGTCTCTTGTGTCCAGAGAGCAAAGGCAAGTTTAAAAAACTCAGCTTATCGTGCAGGACAGTGACTCATCGAGTGGAACTGATTGATGAAGACTTGGTCAGCAAGTTAAATAGTAAGGCAGAGTTCTTTAAGTTTTATTCACTAGCATTGGATGAAAGTATTGACATAAAGGACACTGCTCAGCTCTTACTTTTTATCCGAGGGATTAGTGACAATTTTGAAATTATGGAGGAGTTTTTAGCCATGGAGCCACTGAAAGGAAAAACACGGGGAGAGGACTTGTATGACCGGGTGTCTACTGTCATCGAGAAAATGAAGCTACCATGGAGTAAACTTGCTAATGTCACGACAGATGGATCTCCAAATTTAACTGGAAAAAATGTTGGACTGCTAAAAAGAATTCAGGATAAAGTGAAAGAGGAGAACCCTAACCAAGATGTTATTTTTCTTCACTGTATTATTCACCAGGAATCATTGTGCAAGTCTATATTACAACGTAATCATGTTGTGTAATCAAGCTTGTTAATTTCATTTGAGCAAAGGGACTTCAGCACCGTCAGTTTATTAAGTTTCTGGAGGAAACTGATGCGGATCACCATGACTTACTTTACCACTCTCGTGTCCGCTGGTTGAGTTTGGGCAAAGTTTTCCAACGAGTGTGGGAGCTCAAAGAAGAGATTGGTGCATTTTTGAAATTAAAGGGGAAGTCTGACGAATTTACTGAGCTGAGTGACAAGAATTGGCTGTGTGACTTTGCATTTGCTGTAGATATATTTTCACATTTGAATGAGCTAAATGTGAAGCTACAGGGAAAAGATCAGTATGTACATGACATGTACACTAATGTGAAAGCCTTTAAATTGAAGCTGATTTTCTTTTCCAGACAAATTTCAGACTAAGTCTTCACTCATTTTGCCACACTAGCCACACAGAAGGAGACCATCCAAAACGTGAAGAAATACAGCAAATCACTGGATGACCTGCATACAGAATTCTGTCGTCGGTTTTCTGATGTTGAAAAAATTGACCAGTCACTTCAACTGGTGGCCTGTCCTTTGTCACAAAACCCTGAAACAGCACCAGAAGTGGTGCAACTGGAACTCATCGATCTTCAGTCTGACTTTGTCCTAAAGGAGAAATTCAGCTCTCTTGAACTAAGAGACTTTTATGCTTCACTTAATGAAGCCATTTTTCCAAACATCCGGAGGATGGCACAGAAGATACTGGTGCTGTTTGGGTCAACCTATGTTTGTGAGCAGACATTTAGCATCATGAACATCAACAAAGCCCCTCACAGATCCAGCTTAACTGACGAACACCTCAGATCTATCCTGAGAATAGCCACAACAAAACTAACTCCAGACTTTGATGCATTAGCTAAAAAAGGAGACCAACAACACTGTTCCCACTGAAGTTGATGTTTTAAAGACCAAAAACCTTCCAACCCAGTCTACATTGCCATCTACATCTACGTCCCGGGCATAATTTGGAAGTTGCACTAAGGAAAATGTTTAATTTACTGTTTACACATTTTGTTCTTTTCTATTTGTTTTAGTTTTAAATTATTTTATTATATTTAAGTTTAATTTGAAAGGCTTTTGTACCTTTCCTTTGTTAGGCAATTTTATTTTGCCTTTGCCATCTTCAATATAAGGTATGTTATTGTGCTATGATTCCTCCATTTTTTGAAGTTTCAAATTATAATAATTAGTGTTTACATTCTTCTTGTTAAAATGTTTGAAATGAATAAAACTATTGAAATTTAAAAAAAAAAACCGTACCCTTTTATGTAATGATGTTTACTTTGAATTTATATTAGTTCACACAAACACTCCATCCATGCTTTTGTTCCGGCCCTCCGGTCCAGTTTAAGAACCCATTGTGGCCCTCAAGTCAAAAAGTTTGCCCACCCCTGTTCTAGGGCTGTGGCTTCCCTGGATGGGGGAGCCAGCTTCTCGCCCAACATTCTCAACACAACTCTCCGACTCTCCGTCTCCAGGTTATTTCTCCCTGTGTGTGCCAAGCACTTTGTAAATGTGATAATGAGGGGTCCAATTTGCTGTGCTAACAGATAAAACAGAGGAGCTGAGCGGCAGGGCTCCCCTGGAAAGCAAATGTCAGCTGTTGCCAGGATTGTTTCCTCATTTCCCCTGCCTCTGCTAACCCCCTCACCCAGCTTGAACTAATTAGGTGGCTAGCACTTCATAATGAAGGCTAATAATCACCTAATGGGTAGTCCTGAACAAACAAGCTGTAAGGGCTGGAGCAAAACCCGGTTTCCCTGTCCCCAGGCCCTTGGGAATTTGGCCAGACAGGTGAAATGACTCTCAGGGGCCTCAGGTGCCAGAATCTGGGCCATGCGGACCACTCCACCATCCCCTTCTTTGCCCAGCCTGTTAGGAGATTTTCCATTATGTAGCTAAGGCTCCTGGATTGGCCAGACTTTAGTTTGGAGAGAGAGTCAGAAAGCAGCTGCCCCCTGTGGGACCTCCTCCTCTACACACCCCCTTGTCACCTGATAACAGGAGTTGGGAGAGGGCAGTGTCAAACCCCCCTGAGGCGCTCTTTTATGCTCTCAGAATAATCGAGTTTCAAAGAAGAGAACAGATGGATTTCATTTTCCTAACTTTTAGCTGGTTCCAATGTGCAAACAGTTAAGATCATAATGTTAACATTTTCTCAATGTTTTATGTGCATATAAAATATTTGTGAAGAATGTGCTTTTGAATGCAAAGTTTGATCCAATTACAATTTTATAGAGTTTATAAAAACATAAAAAGTATGTTTTCTGGGTGTTTGAGACCCTTTTGGCCTTTACAGTAAACTTGGAAGCTCGCAGGGAAACATAATTGCCACCATGTCGGAGAGGACCCTATGGAACTTAAAATGATGAGCCCATTATGTAAATATGAAAACATCCCATAGTCTCTTGGGGTGAGTGAGATACTGAGGAATGGAATTAAAAACAATTCTGTGGGCTTGGATCAGATTGGAAATGGTTGTGATTTTCTGTCTTTGAAGAGCTATAAGAAAAAAAAAAGTAAGGAAAAGAATCTTGCAAACTTAACTTCTGTGGTTTTGAAAACATAAGGTGGCTCCATGCAAAATCAGGCAGCTTTATTAGTGGGGCAGAAGCAACAGCTCCATAGAAAAAGACGCCTTTTCAGCGTGAATTCTAAAGTCAGCAGAACATGTAGGAAGCTTATATTTGAGGATGAAGTGGAATTTCCCAGGGGTGGAGAGGATTGGGTGGAGAATCTCTCTTCTAGCTCTAAAACGCCATAATAACCTACCACCCTTCCTGCCGTAAGCTAATTTCAAGCTGTTGGAATACATGAGACAGCCATCGGTAGCATGTCTAGAAGAGGTGCCCATTCAATTCATTTGTCCAAAACCGAGTCCCCAGTCAGAGGGCCTCGTTCTTGGGAAATACAGTTGCATAAAAAGCCTGTTTCTGAGTCAGTTGGCTTGCAGATTGCTGTATTTTCTGGTTCCATGTGTAAGTAGTTCATAACATTACCAGCCCATTCCCATTCGGGGATGTTGATTAGGAATAGCTCTTGATACCACAGTGAGAGTGTGCACAGGATTGTAAAGAATAGTTCTATTAAGCAAATGTGGACCGGATTTCTTTCCAGGGACTGGTCCAGCTCCAGCAGCTCCCCTGTGGCATTCAGGTGCCTTACGAGGTGAACATTTTTCCATTGCTCACATCTGGGGCAGGTCCCTTAGCTCTGGAGAAACCCAAGGTGGTCTAATGAGAATTGCTCTCAGTGCACCGATTTGAGTGTGTATCATTGACTAGGAGAATCCTGAGCTCTCAGAACTAGAGAAAATGTAGAGATTATCTTGTTTTATACATAAGGAAACTGTGTGAAGTTCAGAAAGATTAAGAGACTTGGGCAAAGTCACACAGTCTCTCAGGGCAGGACTCCTGCCATTCTGATATGTCCCTGTTGCCATCTTCCATATCCACATGGGGAGTTTGAGGAAATCCATATGGCTGGAACCAAATGAGGGAGGGAAAGTGTGAGTTTCCTAGGGCTGCCATAACAAATTATCATAAACTTGATGGCTTAAAACAATGGATATTTATTCTCTCACAGTTCTGGAGGCTAGAAGAATCAAGGTATCAGTGGGGTTACACTTCCTCTGAAGGCTTTACAGAAGAATCCTTCCTTGCTTCTTCCTTCAGCAAGCGTGCCCCCAAGCATTCCTTGGTTTGTGACAATGTAATCCAACCTCTGCCCACCTCCATTTTTTACCTGACTTTCTTCTTTGTCTCCCTGTGGGTCTACTTTTCTCAGAAGGACACTGGTCGTTGGATTTGGGGACCACCCTAATCCAGTATGATCCCATCTCAATCCTTAACTAATATATCTGCGTCCTATATTTTCAAAGAAGGTTACATTCTGAGGTTCTGAATAGGTGGGAGTTTTGAGGAACACTACTCAACCCTATTATAGGTGGGTGGTAGGAGAGGAAGTCAGAGAGCAGAGCCGGTACTATCTGTTCCTGAAACATGCTAGGCACATTCTCTCCTCATTGCTTTTTTTAAAAAATCCTCACCCGAGGATATGTGTTTTTTGTTTGTTTGTTTTTATTGATTTGAGAGAGAGAGAGAGAGAAAGATCAATGTGAGAAAGGTCAATGTGAGAGAGAAACTTTGATAGGTTAGTTGCCTCCCATACATGCTCTGTCTGGGATTGAACCCTAGGTATGTGCCCCTACCGGGAATTGAACCCACAACCCTTTTGGTATACAGGCTGATGCTCCAACCAACTGAGCTACCTGGCCAAGGCCTCACTGCTTTTGCTCTAGATCAGGGGTGGGGAATGTGTGTCCTGTGGGCCATAAACGGCCCAAGAAATCATTTGGTCTGGGCCTGCCAAGGCATTAGGGGTGAGTTAATTAAATGTTTGACCAAATATAGCAGGCTAATTTTTAAGTTGATAATTTTGTATGGCCTGTAAATGATGTTATAAATATCCAAATGGTCCTTGGCAAAGAAAAGTTTCCCCACCCCTGTCCTAGATGTTTTCCCCAGATATTTGTGTGGCATGCGCCCTCACTTCCTTCATGTCACCCCCTTACTTGCTTCTTTAAGCCTTCTTGATTCTGTGGGGTCTTAACAGGCCATTTGTAACAATTTTGGCTTTTATTCTATGTGAGAAGAAGCCATTGGAGGATTTTGAGTAAAAGAGCCACATGATCTGACATGTTTGATAAGACTTATTCTTATAAAAGAGTTGCTGTAGGGAAATTGGCTGTAGGCGGTAAGGGTAAATAAAAGGAGAGAGTGGTGTGACTTTTGCAGTAGATTAGAGGAAAAACACTCAGAGTTGGAAGTGGTGGAAATGTAGATATGATCGGATTCTTAATAGATTTTGAAGGTATAACTGGAATTTGGTCATTAAATCTTGAAATGCCTATTAGACACCCAAATGGAGATGTTGATTAAGCAGTTGGATTTATAAGTCTGGAATTAAGGGGAGAGGAACATGTTAGAGATACTAGTAAATATTTGCAAGTTACAGCATTAAGATGGTATTTAAAGCCATATTACCTTACAGGTGAGCTCATCTGAGTAACAGAATGAAGAAAAAGGAAAGAGGTCTAGGGACTATGCCCTGGGACTCTGTATCATTTAGGGGTTGGAAAGATAAGGAGGATCCAGCAGAGGAAACTGACATGAAATGGCCAATGAGAGAGGAAGAGAACAAGAGAGAGTGGTGGCCTAGAAGCCAGGTGGAGGAAGGTTTCAAAGTGGAGGGACTGAATAACTGTGTCAAGATTGGCCTATAGGTAAAAAAACAATGAGGTCTTAGGACAGTGGGTGGTCCCTGGTGACCTTGATGACAAGTTGTGATGAGGATAAAGCATGATTAAATGACTTGCCTGTTAGAACTCTGGGTCAGGTGGGAAAGAATTGTGATGGGACCACATAACCCAATGCTGGGCAATGAGACCAGAGAGGAGGTTGGCTGAAGGGATTAGGAGAAAATCTATCCTTGTGCCCAGAAAGGAAAAGCTGGAAGAGATATGCTCTTCTTCTTTCTATTGTCTGTGGAGATGACACATCGATGAGCCAAATGCGGCTGAGCACAGGGAGGTCTACCATGTTCTGTCTTTTTGCCTCCCAGCCTACTCTGAGGAAGGAGGCAAAGAGAAGTGGATGACCCAGGCCTGATAATCTTATCTCCCAGGTTTGGGGCATCACTGCATGACAACCTTCTCGGAAAAATTGCAGCTTCCCTTCTGGTCCCTGTCCTCCGAGTGTCCTCTGGTCTCAGACACCCCCCTCATCTCCTGTCCTAGTTCCCTTGCTTTCTGCCACTGTTTGGGTTATGCCTCAAAACCTCTTCACATTTTAAAAAGGTGGGGCTCCTGGAGTTACAAACATCTGCCTGGGCAAAACATTGAGAGTGGAATGGAAGATTCTTAGGTCTCAGGGTGGCCCCAGGAGACTTATTTCAAAATGGAGGGGTTCACCCAGGGGCCTCACACACAGAACATTGAGAGAGCTAGTCTTCATTTTCTTCGGGCCTTTCCTCTCCCAGGCAGACTCCCCAGGGGCTCTTTAGAGCAAAGCACTTCACAGGAAGCTAGAAAAGGAGTCCTTGGAAACATACAGAGGCCAACTACGTGGGGGTGAGCAAGAGGTAAAGATTTTTGTTCCAAAGGAAGGAAGCATAATGAAGGATGCTTTCATTTAGCCTGTGATGACAAGATAAGGAATTAATAGGTTTAAGCTGCATTGAGGAACGCTGAGATAACAGCGGGTGATAAACCTCCCAACCAGATGGTGCTCCAGACAACACGGGAGGATCCTTGGGCTCCAGCCCAGCCTCCCTCAGAGTTCCAGGGATTTAAGGGTGTTAGCAAGGCCAGGCCTCTCCCTCTCGACCTCGAGAGTGAGTGGAAGTGGACAAAGCAACTCCTAGAGACCTGGAAAAGGAACACCTGCAGGGAAGTAGGTCTGTTCCAGCCTGGGGAAGGGCAGGAGTCAGCCAGGACTGGCCCTGTGCAGGTTTATTTATTCGCTGCAGAGGACAGAAACATCCTCAGGTTCCACCTCAGGAATCCAGGATTTCCCAAAGTGAATCTCTAAGGAAGTAACACATCCTATATAATAAAAGCATAATATGCAAATCGACCGAACAGTGGAATGACCGGTCGCTATGACATGCACTGACCACCAGGGGCAGATGCTCAATGCAGGAGCGCCCCCCTGGTGGTCAGTGCACTCCCACAGGGGGAGTGCTGCTTAGCCAGAAGCTGGGCTCATGGCTGGCGAGCCCAGTGGCAGTGGCAGGAGCCTCTCCTGCCTCTGCTGCAGCGGGCCGTAAGAAGTGTGGGGTCCTGGACTGTGAGAGCCCTGGACTGCAAGAGGGATGTCTGACTGCCAGCTTAGTCCTGATCCCCCTGGGGTCAGCAGGCGGACATCTCCAAGGGGTCCTGGACTGCTAGAGGGCACAGGCCAGGCTGAGGGCCTCCCCCCGCCCCTGCCCCAGTGCACGAATCTCATGCACTGGGTCTCTACTAGAAGTGTGTGGAATTATGCTACCTACCTGATTTTGAGAGTTATGGGGCCAGTGGGAAAAAGGAAAGTGGAGAGAGTTACTCTTTCTGAAGCTGGACATGTGCAGCCTGCAGTTCAGCTGTCCTGTGAGCAGAACTTGTGAAAATGTGCATCTGCTCTCTGAAGCAAGGACAGGGAGTCCATGTTTGATTTGGTAATTGCAGGAAACGAGTTCTGGCTACTTGTGGCACTCAATCTTTGATTTGTTTCTCCTACCTAGAACGGATTGTTTTGGCTAAAGTCCTGTCTCTCTTTGCATCCCACCAAGAATGGGAAAGAAAGAGAAAAGAAAGGAAAAGCCAAACAAATGAAGTCAGGGGATTTACAGGATGCATCTGGCAGCAGCCAGCATCTCAAGAAGCTGTCAAGGCAATGGCCTTATGGAGCAGCGCACACCCAGCTGGGCCAGAGCAACTCACCAGGGTTCTTTACCCCCAAAAGTTCCGGGAGAGGGAAGCACCCTACTCTGGCTGCTCTTTCTTACTCTTTTGATCAGAGTCAGGCCCCATTCCCCTGACCATCACCCCCACCTGGTCTTCCTTCTTCATTGCTGCTCTTCCCACCTCCCCATGCATCACCCTGCAGTTTGCTGGGGAAAGCTGTGAGAAGGTTACCAGAGTCATCTTCTCCTCTGTCACACCATCCAGTAACTTTCTGAAGCCCACCCCAAAGGCTCCCATGCTGAGCTCTGGAACCCTAGGGCAATTTGAACCTGCATCTGTGGATAACTTCGTCTGTGTTTACAGATAGAAGACAAGCTGCAAGAAACAGGACTGGATTTGTTTTTTGTAAGTCAAACCAGCTGCGATCTCCTGTCTATGGCTGCTTCCTTTGCAAGTGCCAAATGTCACTCGCGGTTGGAGACACTTTTCTTCTCTGAGAGTTGTTTTCCCTCTTGCAGCCAGCTCTCCTCCTGTGCTTCTTCTGCCACCAGCTGCTCCCCTGCAATGTGTCATTGCGCTGGGTCAGCCTGGGCACCACCCTGGCCTGCCTCCTGAGAGAGTGGTTCCTCTCAGGAGTCACTAATCCTGGGAAGGCTGCTTAGCTGGGATGGGCTGGGCTACCAGGCTGGACTAGACCAGCCCCTCCCCAGAGTCTTCCTTTTCCTCCATCTTTTAGATATCAACTTGAAGTTCATCTCCATGAGGTTCTAAACCAAGAATCACTTTGGGAAGAAACAAAAGAGAGACACGTGGCCTAATTATTACTCATTGGAGGGAGTATCAGGGTGACTATATGTTTTTAAGGACAACTGCATTTCAGATTGGTAATATTTAAATTGTCATACAGCCCGGCCAGCATGGCTCAGTGGTTGAGCATCAACCTATGAACCAGGAAGTCACAGGTTTGATTCCCGGTAAGGGCACATGCCCAGGTTGTGGGCTCTATCCCCAGTGGGAGGTGTGCAGGAGGCAGCCAAGCAATGATTCTCTCTCATCATTGATGTTTCTATTTTTCACTCCTTCTCCCTTCCTCTCTGAAATCAATAAAAATATATTTAAAAAAATAAATTGTCTTACAAAAAGTAATGTTTGTATTTAAGTTGGTCAGTATCCATCTTTTCCTTTTTTGGATGAAAGTTCCTTGGGACTGGGACATGGTCATGTTATGTAGGAAGTTCTATATGCAAATTTTCATTCAGCAAGTATTTGTTCAACACCTACTGTATAAGGTTTCAGCTTCCTGCTGCTTAGCTATTTGTTGGTTGGGGAGTACCCTGTCAAAAAAGGAAAAAACTCACACGCTCACCCAGCACAGTTCTGTCTTTCAGGGATAAAATTCCTAAATTTCCACTGCTCTGCCATCTCTAAATTCTTTCCTCTGACACTTTGAGTTAGCAAGATTCATTTAAAAAAGATTCCATATCCATGAGAGTTGGGGAGTGCTTTGAGGCAAAACGAAAACAAAAGTGAAAACCCAAAACCCAAGTCAAAACCATAAACTTTCAGTTCTTACCTGATGCAGTTGTTACCAATTGCTTCAAATAGTTGATTATTTAAAAATAAAAATTGGTTTTCATATTTTTATGGTTGTCTAGGAAAGGTTTCACCAACTTCTTGGAGCCATCATTACTGGAGGTAGGTTTGTATGGTACTACTGCAACCTTTGTAACAATTTTCCTGTCAGTTCCTTGACTTTAAAAGTCCTTTGTGGTGTGAAAGGACTCTCCAGATATGATTCTTCAATCTTCCTCTGATCCCCTCCTCTTTCTCTCCTTCAGTCTCTGCTGGGTACTCACAGAACTCAGTGACTTGGTTTTTCATTTATAAACTAGAGGCCCAGTGCACGAAAATCATACACTCAGAGGGGGGTCCCTCAGCCCGGCCTGCACCCTCGGGAGCCCTCGGGGGATGTCCAACTGACAGCTTAGGCCCACTCCCCGCAGTCGGACAGCCGGCAGTCAGACAGCTGGCAGTCGGACAGCCTTAGCGCTGCCACTGAGGCGGGAGAGGCTCCTGCCACCACCACTGCCCTCGCCAGCTGTGAACCCGGCTTCTGGCTGAGCCGCGCTCCCCCTGTGGGAATGCTCTGACCACTAGGGGGCAGCTCCTACATCATAGCGACGGGTCATTCTACCGTTCGGTCGATTTGCATATTAGCCTTTTATTATATAGGATGATGATTCTTAAGGTAAAGAAGTCTTACATTTTGATATGGTAATTCTTAATCTTTTGTTTTTGTTTTCTTTGGCCTTAATTCCATCTCAAACTCCAGGTGGGATAAATATTAACCTATATACTCATCAATTGGTAACATAATTCCTTTCCATTTAACATGTTCATCAATATGTAATTTATTTGTGTAGCATGAGGTAGGAATAGAACTTTTGTTCAATCAGTCAGTTTTCTCATTACTATTTTATTGATTGACACATCCTTTTCCCATTGAGATGAAATATTGCATGATGGGTAGTGGTTCTTCTCCATTCTGGATAGTTTACCCCCAGGTGGAGCAGTCCATTGCTGTGATAATTCCAATTTCTTTCTATCTCTCTCCTCAGTCCACGATAAAGCATACTTAGTTTGGTTGTATCTTTCCCATTGGAATCAAGGTAACCACAAGAAACAATCTTTCTGCTCTAAATGTTTTTGGCCATTGCACCTACTATGGGGATTTCTGAAGGGCATGTCTATCTCTGGTGTTGGCTCTGAGGAAATTGAGGTGATGGAGGCCAGTCTTTATTACTGATCAGGGTTCTGATGAAGGATGCAGTTTAGTGTGAAAGTTCAGTGTGCTTGCTGATTGAACCTTGAGTCAGGCAGATAGACTCACCCACTGTATAGAAATACTGGAGCAGTGTAGCCTCCCGGCAGGTGAGGAGAGCCTGGAAGTAGGAGAGAATGGCTGCTCCCCATGGACAATTCAGTCCCAAGTGGAAAAAGAACAGGATCAGTTTGATCAAACCCAGTGTCCTCCCAAATGTACCAATAGATATATGTCACTTCCCTTCCCCAGATGAGGAATGAGTAAAGGTGGATAGAAGCCAGAGAGGTCACCGAAATGCATCTTCTTCTACCCAGAAGGAAACATTAGGAGTGGAAAGGCACAGATACACACATTTATTTCTGAGCTTTCTTATAGGTTTTTTTTTTTTTTTTTTTTTTTATTGCAACAGAACCATTCTTTTAAAGTTCTGGAGCTTTTTAATACTAGTTAATATTTGGCAGAGTGAGTCATTCCTTATAGTTTTTTCAGAAATTTTTGGTAATTTCTGATTTTTTTAAAAAACTAATTTTTTAAGAATATTTTATAATTTAAAAATCTTGGAGAGAGAAACCAAGATGGCGGCATAGGAAAGCACCTAAACTGCTGCCTCGCTCAACAATTTCAAAACTACAACTAAAAGACAGAACGGACAGCATCCAGAACCACAGGTAAGCTGGCTGAGTGGAAATTCTACAACAAGAAGGAAAGAGAAAAGCTCACAGAGAATTGGAGGTACGGCAAAGGGTCTTTGTGCGCGCAAAGAGGAAGGGCGGCAGAGAGCCTGGCTGACTTTCTCTGGCAGGAGGGGGAAGGAAGCCCCTGAATGCACTGAACCCCAGTTCCAACTGCACTGAACCCCAGTTCTGAGTGAAACCCCCTGGACCCAGGCTCATACAGGGGGAGTCTGGACTGTCAGAAAGAGAGAAAGGCATCCGGAGACTCGGAGACCCGGGGGAGACCAGTATTATATGAAATGCTAAAAGGTATTCTTAAAGAAGAGGAAGAAGAAAAAAGTAAAGAGAAAAATTATGAACAACAAATACATATCTATCAACAAGTGAACCTAAAAATCAAGTGAATTAAAAATCTGATGAACAGAATAAACTGGTGAATATAATAGAATCAGGAGCATAGAAAGGGAGTGGACTGATAATTCTCAGGGGGAAAGGGGTATGGGGGGTGCAGGAAGAGACTGGACAAAAATCGTACACCTATGGATGAGGACAGTGTGGGGGGAGGTAAGGGCAAAGGGTAGGGTGGGAACCGGGTGGAGGGGAGCTATGGGGGGATAAAGGAGAAACAATTGTAATAATCTGAATAAAGATTTATTAAAAAAACAATTTAAAAATCTTGGTGCTTTTTATTGAAAGTGTATTATGTAGCCCAGCTGGTGTGGCTCAATGGTTGAGCATCGACCTATGAACCAGGAGGTAATGGTTCGATTCCTGGTCAGGGCTCATGTCCAGGTTGCGGGCTTGATTCCCAGTAGGGGTGTGCAAGAGGCAGCCAATTGATGATTTTTTTCTCATCATTGATGCTTCTATCCCTCTCTCCCTTTTCCTTCCTCTCTGTAATAAAAAAAATTTTTTTAGAAGAAAGTGTATTATGAAATCTAAGGATACTCTACGTATTTTTATTATTTTTTTTGGTAACCCTCACTCGAGGATATTTTTTTCCATCAACTGGTTGCCCCCCAAATGCCAACTGGGCCAGGGTTCAAGCCTGAAACTGAGGTATGTGTCCTTGACTGGAATCAAACCCATGACCTTTTAGTCCACGGGCCAATGCTCTAACCACTGGGCAAACCGGCTAGGGCTTGACATATTTTTAAAAAATATGTATTTATTGATTTCAGAAAAGGGGGAAGAGGGAGAGAAATATGGAAACATCAATGATGAGAGAGAATAATCCACCCACTGCCTCCTCCACACCACGTACTGGGAATTGAGCCTGCAACCCAGGCAAGTGCCATGACTGGGAATTGAACCTCAGACCATGATCACCTGGTTCAAGGGTCCACGCTCAACCACTGAGCCAAACAGGCGTGGCTCCACATATTTTTAATACTGAATTTTTCATTTAGGAAAGTATATTTCTCTTGATGTTTAAGATTTTTTTAAGTTCCCAATAAATATTTGTATTTTTACTTATAGATAATCTGTACATATTTTTTATTTTAAAAGAGGTAAGAGAGATCTTTTTTTTTCATCATGGGCACACTTGCAGAAATCATTGGGACTTTTGCATGTTCCTAAGGTTAGCTTTCGTGCATAGAGAAAGATTATTTGCGGGATGTTAACATCAATATTTGATTTCTTAGAATTACAGATTTAAAAACTAGATTTTCCTTACTCTTTTAAGTTCAAGTTACAAGCCTTATTATTCTATTCATGAAATTAGTAAAATATAAAAGTTTTCTTTGAATAAGTTTAATTAATGCAAGTTGAATAGAGAACATACAGGCTTAACCAATTAATCCCAATTACAACTCAGTTGACTAAATTTCTTCATCATTAAAGCTATATTTATCTGTTTAACGTTGCTTTTCTTTTCAAACTTCAACTACCTGTAACAAGCATTACCTTCCTAAGTACTTGAACAACTCTATTAAGTCTGATAGAACAAACTGATAAATTCAGTAAATCTTTAAAAACATTTCGGTGCTGTTTAAAAACTTAGCTAAAGTCTCTTATACTTTTCAACTCACAACTATAAAATTAATTACTCAATTGCATGTTGTAAAATGGAATCAACTCTAATCATATGCCAAAATCCTTAAACCCTACAATCTATGTAAATACCAAATACAGATTGTTCCAATGATTACCAAAACCTATTTTTTAATGTAACACAAAAGTATTAATGTAATAGTCTGATTTATTTCCTCATGTCTACATTTGATTCTAAAGCTTCCTAGGGTTAAAAAGATAACCAGGAATGAAAAAATACTGCCATACTAAGCCAACAAGAGTTATACCAGTCAAATTGGGGGAGAGATTGAAGTAGGATGAAGTTGCTACAGGTCAGAGATTTTGGACCAGACACTGGATTTTCCTGAAGCTACTCAGCAACACATTGACTCAGTTTTTAATAGTCACTAAAAGACAGGGACCCTGAGTCCATACCCTTTGGAAGGGACTGAACTTTTCTAAAGTTAAGATATGCTATTACTTTGTATTCTACTGTCTGGTATCAAGTCTGCAGCCTCCCACCCAGTCTGCTTCACATGTTTAGGTCCAATACATTTACTTCCTACCCAATTCCACTTTGAGTTCTTTTCAGATCCATGCTGTAGGCCAGGCCACACTTTGATAGCTGTTTAATGACACCCTGTCAAAGTCAGCATGCACTTTCTGTTTGTTTTGAAATCCCAGGACTAAAGTCTTCCTCACAGAGATATAGAATCTGTATATGTAAAAGGCTAATATGCAAAGTGTTCTCTCAGGAGTTCGACTGGGAGAATGGGAGTTCAATTGCTTGCTATGATGGGCGCTGACCACCAGGGGGTGGTGCAGAACATGGCGGGAGACCATTGGTGGCAGTGGGGCACTGAGGGAGCAAGGGAAGGAGGAGGCGGGGAGGCGGGGAACCTGATAGGCCCTGATTGCTGGCCAGGCCTAGGGACCCTACCCATGCATGAATTTCGTGCACTGGGCCTCTAGTATTAAATAAGCATCCATTGCTTCTCACCCAGCTTCGTCAAATCTTAACATTTTGTTATCTTTGCTTCAGGTTTTCTAAAACATTTCTGATGCAGTCAAAGCCTCCAATGATTTCATTTTTTTTTCCTCCCCAGAGGAACACTCCTAAATTTTATGTTTGTGAAACACATTTCCGAGTATCTTTTGATTCTATTATAACATGAGGGTGCCAAGAAACTGTATTGTTTTGCATGTTCTCAAATTTTACTTAGTAAGTACTATTTAAAAACGTTACAGTTTTAAAAAGTAACTGAAAAACATAGTAGTGCAGTAAGTGGGAAACACAATAAAAGAACAGAACAAATACCTATTTTAAGATTCAGTAGTTTATTTTGAGATCCAGGAATAAATGAATACTTGTTATAATAATGAGTTGGAAACACTTTAACATCATATAATAATTCAAACCAAAAGTAAAATAATAAAAAAGCATTATGTTTTTGAGAATTACTAATGTTGATACATGTAGCTGCAGTTAATTTAACTGCTGTATACCAGGAATTATGAATAAATATATATATTTTTATTTGGTGAATGGAATTTTTCCCCACTTTTTGCTATTACAAACATTGATGTAATTTATATTTTTGTATGTTTCTGTGTACACATATGTGTGTGATAGTTTTCTTTGACTACATATCTATAAACGTAGGTTGAGTCCTACATTTTTAACTTAATTATTTTCAAATTGCTATGTAATAGTTTATGAGAGTTCCCATTGCTCCCTTATTCTTTCCAACACTTGTTTGCAAACTTTTGCAATCTGATGAATGTGAATAGTTTTTTGTTGTTGTTTTAGTGTATAATTCCCTGGTTACTGGTGAGACTGAGCATTTTTCTTTCATCTCTTAACTGTCTTTTCTCTAAATTGACTGCTCAGATGTTTTACCCATTTTGCTACTGTCATTTTTTCCCCTAATTGATTTGTAAGCCCTTTATAAATACTGATTTAATCCTTTGTTAGTTTGTACATAAAAAAATACTAAGTTTTAATTTTTATTGGGGTCAAATTTATCAGTTTTTTATGATTTGTGTTTTTTTGTGAAGTCATAATGATTTCCTAAAAATGTTTTACATTAAAATTTTTTTAATTTAAAGTTTAAAATATTTTCTTTTTAAGTTAGGCCTTAATTTATTTGGAATTGGTTATTTTGTGTGAGGTAATAAAGTAGTACCTAGTTTCCAAATGGATATTACTCAATATTAAATGATTAATCTATTCATGTGTCATGCCACCTCTGTCATATCAGGTTTCCATGTATGTATGGGTCTTCTTGTGTGTGTGATCGTGTAATCCCTAAAGTAGTATTACTCTATTTCAATTACTATAAATTTATATTTTTGTAACCTTTGGTAGTCATATGAATTTTAGATCTGCTTATCAAGTTCACAAAAATGTGTTAGGATTTTGGCTGGAGTTGCATTGCATTTATAGATTTACCTGGATAGAATTAGGATCTTAATAATATTGAGTCTTTTTATTCATAAACTTGCTACTTATTCTGGTCTTTTATTAACTACATCCTTTATTAATGTTTTGTAATTTTTTCAATAAATGTGTCATACATTTTTTGCATATATGATTATATAACTGTATATTATAGCTATATTGATATAAACTGTAAACAGATTCTTTATAGTTTTCATTGCTGTTGTAAATGGGATCTGTTTTTAATTATACTCTCAAATTCATAATTACCAGTGGAGATGTAAATTATTAATTTTAAAATGTTACTAATGTAACTATTATGAGTTATAATAGTTTGTAAAATTTTTAGATTGATTCTCCATATAGGAAATCATCATCCAGGGAGAAAGACAATTTCAAATTTTCTTTTTCAATTATTATTTGTTTTATTCTTCTGTCTTGCATTGGCCAGGAGCTCCTGTATAATGTTGAATATAACCAGTGAGTCTAACTCTTGACTTTATTGTTAATGCGTTTGAAATTGTATCATTAATTATGATGTTCAATAGTTTTTTTGTATCATTTGTACATATAAAGAGCCAGGGTCCATAATGACCAAGGCTCCACCGAACACTGGAAGTCAGTGCTGGGTTGCCGTGGCGACCCAGTACTGACTGCAGCCTGCTGGCACAGCGACCCAGCATTGACGAGGAGTTGCGGATCAGGCCCAGAGAGAGGCCTGCAGAGAGAGAGGCAGGGTCTGATCCCCAGCCTCTGTGGCAGCTGTTGATCAGCCGTTGCCTCTCTCTCCCCGCTTCTCCAGCAGCCATGCCTCTGTTTCTCTCCCGCCCTCCTTGGGGGCTGCTGATCAGGCCCGGAGATAGGTCCAGAGACGCTGACTGGCATAGAAACTGACCAATCAGAACCTAATCTGGGTGAAGTGTGAGGAGCCAATGGCTGCCTAGGAGGCAGAGCTTTTGACACTGACTTGCATAGAAACCAACCAGTCAGAACCTAATCTGGGTGAACTGCAAAGGCAGAACCTAAGGTGGGGGCTGAGGAGGGGTTTTAAGGGCAACAGCTGTTTGGTGTAAGGTATAAGAAAACGGTTCAATTTTTTCATAACCAGTTTGGTAGTATAGTACATATGGCTGGCTATCAGTCCAGATATAGGAATTATGTGCTTTTGTCTGCCAAGAGCATCTTCTCCTGCTGAAAAAGGCTTTTCCCACCCCTTTAGGCAATCCTATCCTATATAATCTATCTATACTACTAAAAGGGCAATATGTTAATTAGACCAGGTCAACCGGCCATCTTCCGGATGTCCGACTTTCTTCCAGACAAAGCCATGGTGGTGGGGGCTGAGGCAGAGGCAGTTAGGGGCGATCAGGCTGGCAGGGGAGGGCATTTGGGGGCGAGATCAGGCCAGCAGGGGAGGGCAGTTGGGGGCAAGATCAGGCTGGCAGGGGAGGGCAGTTAGGGGCGATCAGACAGGCAGGCAGAGGCAGTTAGGGGCGATCAGGCAGGCAGGCAGGTGAGCATTTAGAAGCCAGCAGTCCCAGATTGCAAGAGAGATGTCCGACCACTGGGATCGGGCCTAAACAGGCAGTCGGACATCCCCCAAGGTATCCCCGATTGGAGAGGGTGCAGGCTGGGCTGAGAGGAACCCCCCCTCCCCCCCCCCCACACGATTTTCATGCACCGGACCCCTAGTGTTTAATAATATAGCTGATGAAATTAAGAAGTCATCTACTATTAGTAATTTTCTAAGAATTTATTTTAGAATGATTGGGTATTGACTTTTGTCAAATATCTTTTCAGCATCTTTTGAAATGATCATATGTATTTTCTATTTTAATTTAATAAATCCTTTAATTAATAAATTAATTAAGATTAGTAATCTTCTGATGTCAAGTCATACTTTCATTCCACTTGGCATTAAGGTTATTCTACACCAGAGTAAAAATAAATTCATTTTCTCTTCCTGTTTCTTTTTTTAAAACCTTGTCAAAGAGTGCCTTGAATGTTTTGGAAAATCACCCATAAACACTCTGGCTTTGTGCTTCTTGTAGGGCAAAGCTGTTGATTATCAATTCAGTTTCTTTAAACTTTTTGTTTGTTTGTTTACTGAGGCTTTCCTCTTAAAATTTTAAAATTGATTTTAGAGAAAGAAATGGAGAGAGAGAAAAAGAGAGAGAGGGTGGAAGAGAGAGAGAGAGGTTGAGAGAGAGAGAAACATTGATGTGAGAGAGAAGCATCAATTGGCTGCCTCCTGCATAGGCCCTGATAGGGGATTGAACTGGAAACCTGCACATGTGCCCTGACTGGAAATTGAACTGGCCACCCTTTGCTACATGGGAAAATGGCCAGAGTTCTATTTCTTTTTAAGCCAATTATTTAACTAACTAGAGGCCCAGTGCATGAATTCGTACATGGGTGGGGTCCCTTGGTCTGGCTGGCAATTGAGGCCTATAGGGGCTGTCTTGCCCAGTCCCGATTGGGGCCAGCCGGCTGCGGGGAGGGACCACGAGAGGTTGGCTGGCCCCGGGAGGTTGGCTGTGGGAGCACACTTGAACACCAAGGGGCAGCTCCTGTGTTGAGTGTCTGCCCCCTGGTGGTCAGTGTGCATCATAGCGACTGGTCATTTGGTCATTCGGTCGCTTAGCCTTTTATATATACATATATATATATATATATATATATATATATATATATACACACACACACACACACACACATATATATATTATGGTAACTAATTATTCTTCTAGAAATTGATCCAATTTATGTACATTTTCAAATCTATTAGCATTTAATTCATACTATTATCTTACGATTAAAAAAAATTCTACTGTTCTGAGATGTTTTTATTTTAATATTGTTTATTTATGCCCTTTCCCTTCTTTCTTGATCAGTCTTACAGCAGATTTGTTCTATTGATGTTTATAAAGCCAATTTTTCAGTATGATTGACACTATGATTTCTTTTCTATTTAATTAACTTTGGCTCTTAACTTCATTCTTTTTCCCCTTCCAATTTCTTTAATATATGATGTCCTGTCTTGCTTTGTGAGTTGAGTTTCTAATTATCTTTTTTATCTTTTAAACATATTTTGCTGAGTTGCTTTAAAGTTATAATTTCAATATAACTGTATTCGACTTGTTTTCATATGTATTACTTTTATTGTTATCCAGTTCTAATATTTGACATTTCTGTTTTGATTTTGTCTTTATTCCATGAGTTCATATTTTGGTGTTAATTATACAATTGGCAAACATATATTTTTTCAAAACAATTTTATTACTGTTTTCTAGCTTTATTGAACCAAGATCAGAGAACATGGTTTGTGTCACATTGATTTTTTAAAATCACTTGAAACTTTCTTTGAAATCTAAGGTATGTTAAAATTCTGTACAATATTTTTTCATGTGTAATTAAAAAATTATGTTCTCCCGGAGAGCCAGAGGGAAAGGGGTAAAGAGGGGGGAAATGGGGACAGAAGGAGACTTTGCTTGGGGCAATGGGTGCATGGTACAGTGTGCAGATGATGTTTTATTGTACAAATAAAGAAAGTCTTCAAAAAAAGTCAAATTAAGTAGTTAAGATTACAATTATAATTACTGAAAATTGGGCTTATTTCTGCCATCTTATTTTTTCTTTTTATCTTCTTTTTTGCATTTTTTGCAACCTACATTTCCTTCATTTAATATATCATTAAAGTTTTCTAAATCCCCCTTCCTTTTTTTTTTTTTTCCAGATGATTTGGAAGCATTGGCGTGATATTTCTATTCTTTTGAAATATTCATACTTAAGTATAATTTTTTTTATAACAAAGTCTATAATTATTCACTTTATCTACCTTCTTGACAAAAAACTTATCAAATGTTGAGAACTCATTGGAATAACCCACTCTCTCCAGTCTTGCCACTCCATGATCTTGATTTATAATTTAGACCAGTATTACTGAGTGCCACATTTGAATTTTGTAGTAAACAATTTAAAAATTAAAAATAGTAAAAATAATTTTAATAATATATTTTCTTTAACTCATGTCTAAAATATTATTATTTCAATTTGTAATAAATACAAAAATCAATGGGATATTTTACATTCTTTTATCATACTAAGTTTTTGAAATCCAGTGTGCATTTAAACTTCATCATATCCCAATTCAGATTAGCTACATTTCAAGTGCCCAATGGTCACATTTAGCTAGTGCCTACCATATTGGACAGCTCAGGTCTAGAATCTTTATGTTTACCTTATTTCAAACATGAAAATTACCTATAATATAAGTAATTTGCATAAAATTAGTAATTTACATTAAAATAGGTAATTTACATAAAAGTTATTTATAATATAGGTATATATAGTTAGTATATATATGTATGTATTATACAGTGTATGATATATATGTGTGTGTGTGTGTGTGTGTGTGTGTGTATATATATATATATATATATATATATATATATACACACACACACACAGTATAGCTATATATTATATAGCTAGTGTTAATTTTACCAACAAATCTATCCATTTTAGTGCTCCATTTAGTTTCTCTAAATTCCATGTCTTCCCTCTGGATTTGTTTTTATTTTTGTTGAATTACATTATTTATAGTTCTTTAGTTGCAGGACTGTTAAATATAATTTAAAAATTTTTGGTAGGTCTGAAATGTTCTACTTTGCCCTCACTCTTGAATATTGACAATCATTTTCCCTTAGGGTTTTAAAGCTATTACAGTGTTGTCTCTTGCCTTCAAGCAGTGAGTCTGGCTTCTGTCCCTTCTCGGATAGAGCACTTTTAGTACTCTTTATCTTTAAAGAGCTGAATTCTGGAGTATCACTTGTGCCTGGATGGAAGCCCAGCAGGTCATAGCTTCAACCTTACTCACCCTTTTGTATTTCTCTTCAGTTTTTGATCTTTGATAGCTTATCTTAGTTTTGAATTAGCTATAACTTTCTATTATTCTATTTTACACTAGAGGCTCAGTGCATGAAATTCGTGTACTGGTGGGGTCCCTAGGCCTGGCCAGCGATCAGGGCCAATCAGGTTCCCTGCCTCCCCACCTTCTTCTTCCCTCACCACCCATGTGCCGCCACCATGCGGTTCCCCGCCTCCCTGCCTCCTCCTTCCCTCGCTGCCCGTGTCCGCTGCCACCCACCCCCAGTTCCCCATCCCAGCCCGGGGTCCGGCCGGGGGGAGGGGCCAACTGCCACTGCGTCAGGTGGGCGGCGGGCCAATCGGGGCCTGTGGGCTGGGGGCAGCTCCTGTGTTGAACATCTGCCCCCTGGTGGTCAGTGTGTGTCATAGCAACTGGTTGTTTCATTGTAATGGTCACTTAGGCTTTTATATATAGAGATTTTATCTATTATTAACAAGGTGTGTATCCAAGCATGAACTGATAGAACCATCTTGTCCAGAAATCAACAACTTTGTTAGAGTCTTGGGTAATTTATTTATTTTTTTGTTGCATCTATATTATCTTTTCCTATATAATTTCTATCCTTTCCTTCATGGTATATAGGAAACATTTTGATTTTTATACACATATTTGTAATTACACACCTTCCTTTCTAATAATTCTCCTTACTTTTAAAGTTTATTTTGTAGGTAATAGGTAAAATGATTTTCAGATAATTTATTTTATCTTCCTCTGTGTAGATATGATTTATATAATTTTCTTTTCTTATTTTATTGCATAGGTTAGAATTGTCATGTTAACAATGGTAGCAAATATCCATATCTTGTCTCTAACTTTAAAGAAGACTTATCTACTGTCTCATCATGAAATATGAGAGTGGAATCTGATCCAAAATAAATATTCTTTTTATTTTATTTTATTTATTATTATTATTTTAAAAAATATATTTTATTGATTTTTTACAGAGAGGAAGGGGGAGGGAGAGAGAGTTAGAAACATTGATGAGAGAGAAACATCAATCAGCTGCCTCCTGCACACCCCCTACTGGGGATGTGCCCGCAACCAAGGTACATGCCCTTGACCGGAATCGAACCTGGGACCCTTGAGTCTGCAGGCCGATGCTCTATCCACTGAGCCAAACTGGTTAGGGATTATTTATTATTTTTAAAAATCTTTATTGTTTGAAGTATTACAGATGTCCCCTTTTTTCTCCCATCGACCCCCTCCAGTCCACCTTATCCCCCACGCCAGGCCCTCACCACCCCACTGTCTGTATCCATGGGTTATACATATGTGCATACAGGGTCCTTGGATAATTACCTCCCAAACACCCACTGTCCCCTGCCTTCCCTCTGCACTCTGTTCCATGCTTCCATGTCTTTGGATCCACTCAGTTCATCAGTTTACAAAATAAATATTCTTAATTAGGTTAAGGGAGTATCCTTTTATTTCTAGTTTATTGTTGTTAAAAGAAATCAGAAATAACTGTAAAGTCCTTTTAATACCTTTTAGTTTCCCTCAAGTTATTTATATGCTTTGACTTATTGTGTTAATGTATATCTATAGATATAAAAGCCTAAGCGACCGTTATGACTGGTTGACTGGTTGCTACGACATGCACTGACCACAAGGGGGCAGACACTCAATGCAGGAGCTGCCCTCTAATGGACTGTGTGCTCCTACAGCCAACCTCCTGTGGTTCCTCCCCTAGCTGGCTGGCCCAAATCGGCCTGGAGGGACCTCACCTGTGTATGAATTCGTGCACTGGGCCTCTAGTTGATTTAATAAGATTGAATCTGTAAATATTTCTCTCTTTTCCGCATCCAGCGCAGCTAGAGAGCTGTTCAGTTCCTGAGTAGGGGCAGCTGGGGATTGAGAAAATGAAAGAAAGAGACAGACACAGAGATAGAGGGAAAAAGCTGGGGCTGGGTGGGACCACTGTCCTCTGACATGGACAGGAACAGGAACAGTGAGCCTGAGCCAATACAGCATGTTTTATACAGCAAGAAAAATAGGAAGTTTTACTAAAAGTCAAGACAAAGGAGATTATGCACATTCTAGGGTGGGCCCTTGTATTCATTCCTGGTGCTTGGCTGGATTTAAATATCAAAACCCACCCCCTGGCACCTGGGCTGAAGGTCAAGCTGACAACACTCTAGCCTTTTGGCAAAGCGTGTTTCCAGGGCATGGCTTTGCCGCAGCCACTGGATTCAGCTGACAATAATTAAAGAAATGCCCATGTGCCTTCCCCAGGTGCTCTCTACATGAATCATCCTTCATTTCTGGAATAAACTTTATTTAGTCATCAAGTATTACTCTTAATATGCTGTTGGATTCCATTGCTAATACTTTAGTTAGATTTGTAGATTAAAATAACAAGTGAGATTAGCATTTAGTTTTCCTTCTTGGCTTTCTTAGGTTTGATTTGAGAGTTATGCAGACTTTGTAAAATTAACTGGGAAGTTTTCCATTTTTTCATATGCTCTGAAAAGGTTTAAATAGCAGATAAAAGGGTTTTATTTGTTCATTGAAAGTTTGAAAGAATTCATTTGTGAAACCATCAAATTATTGTTTCTAAATTGTTATTTTTACATTATGCATCTTCTGTTTTAGAAGACATTTGCAATTAGTTATTTAACCAGACTTGCAACAGCTATTCATACTGAACCCTTTGTTTGTCTGGTGTAATCGCTCACTGTCATTTAATACCACAACTCCTCCATTCTTAAGCTCTCATTTAGTTCAGTGTTATTTTAAGACTCTTTAAGAAAAATTATATATATTCATATTTTTTGCTTATATGATCATATCTTTCCTTCATAATGGAGATACATTTCCAGGGAGTAATTCTTGGGCCACAACCTCTTCTTATCAAAACTGTGTAGACTTTTCATCTGACATTTAGTACTGCAGCATAAAATTTTAAAGCAGTCTAGTGTTTATCCCTTTGAAGATAATCTTTATATATATATATATATATATATATATATATATATATATATATATATATATATATATTTTTTTTTTTTGGATCTTAGAGAATTTTTATCTGCATCTGATAATTTAAATATCCTAAATTATATTTTAGATTTGGGTCATTGTTTATTGATTTTTGCCTAAAATGTACTTTACTCCTTCGACATGCATTCTCCCATCTTTTATTTGTCTTTTTAATATATTTTAGTTACAAAATATATTTTATATACATATAAAGCTGTTGCTTCAGTTCCAGTTCTCATTTTTCATGAGGAATAATCCTTAGATTTGATTATTTATTTGTACTATAGATATTTGAGGGCTTACTCTGCAATGGGCTCTGATCTAGACATATGTATATAACATACTTTTTCTCATAAATCTCTTAGGTTTTTCCTCTATATTCTGGTTTAATTGATGATATACTTTGAGTTTATTTACAGTTCTTATCTCAATCACATTTATTTTCACCTCATCTTATTATCATTTCATCTTTTCTTATTTTATTCTTAAGATGACCTGCCTCTGTTTTGTTTTTTTTTGAGAATACCAAAATATTTTATGAATTTCCTGAATGTTGCATTAAATAATTTTAAGAAGTATGTTCTGTCCCTGAATATTTGAAATGAGTTTCCTGTCATTCTGCTGTATATTTTTCATAGACCTCATTTGTTTTTTTGTTTCTTTCCCTCCCCCCTGGAATCTCTATGAATAATAGCTGTGTTGACTCAAAGCTTGCCAAAGGATTTTGAGATTTGCTTCTAGCATTCTCCCCATTCCCTCCTCAGGTCTACTGTTCCGTTCTCAGCCTGTGGGCAACAGCTATTGTTTTCCTTCTCACTGCCCCACTTCTTTCAGGAACTTCTCACCACTCTTCTGGGAGCTGACACTCCCCACTCCACCAAAGTACCAGGTTCAGACCACATTCCCCCCTTCAGGCCACTGTTAGGGAACCTGGCAGAGACTAGGCCATTCACTCTTCATAGGCATTTTGAAATTAGACAAGGAGAAATCTGTTTCTCTGTGGTTCACTGAATCTGTAACACACAGTTTAGGAACTGTTCACAGCCATGCTTTCTATCATGTGGATTGAAGAAGTAGAGAAAGCTGATCTAGAGAGAGAAAAAAAGATGAATAAAGCAGACAAACAGGGAGAAACAGAGACCAAAAGGGACTTACAGTTATGGAAAGGGGGCAGGGGTGGAAAATAAAGAAGCCTGAGGTGTTGGATTGGAGTTTGGAAATATCAACATGACCTTGTGAACATAGTTTTGAATGTCTCTCAACTGGGATTTGTCTGATGTTTTCCTCATGGTTAGATGGAGGTTATATGTTTTGGGGAGAAAGACCACAGAAGTAAATTTTCCTTCTCATCATATCATCTCCAGCATACCTACTACTTATCAACGTGACTTTTCACTGTTGATGTTAACCTTGATCACCTGCGATAGTGTTGGAGAGGTTTCTCCAAAGTAATGTTACTCCGTTTACCTCCCTTTTCATACTCTTTGGAAGGAAGTTTCTATGTATACCCCCCATGTTCCATCTTCTCAAGGGAATTCTCTACATGGATCCCTTTGTCTTTTTGGTCTGTTTTGGAGGGAAAATCCCCAATTTTGTATTTCAATTCTTACATTGAGTTTTTCATTTCTGGTATCATATTTTAAATTTCCAATATCTTCCTTTTTTGTCCTTTCAATGTTGCTTTTTAAGATTACCTGTTTTGCCCAGCCAGTGTGGCTCAGTGTTTGAGCATCAACCTACGCACAGGAGGTCATGATTGGAATACCAGTCAGGGCACATGACCAGTTTGTGGGCTCAATCCCTAGTAGGGGGCATACAGGAGGCAGCCAATTAATGACTCTCTCTCATCATTGATGTTTCTATCTCTAAAAAAGATTACCTGTTCTTATTTCATGGATGAAATATTTTCTTATTTCTTGTTCAGTTTTTGCCCTACAACTCTTTTTTGTTGAAGTCGCTTTCATCTGTTTGTTTTGGCACCTGACTTTTATATTATAGATCTTCCTCAGAGATCTTGTCATACTTGGCTATCTCTTCATACTTGAGAATGGGTCATGGAAAGGCTACTGGAAGCCCTGGGTGAGAGGGCAGAGTTTATTTGCTGTGGGTTTTACTCTAAGGTGTTTTGTCTGTGTTGCTTCATTAGGGAGCTTCCCAAATCAGTATGCTTAGGTCTTATCTCATGCTCTGAATGGATTTCCCAGAGAAGGTTTTACCATTTTGCTTCCTGAAGAGTTGTATGTCTGCTTGTCTGTGATCTCAGTGCCAAAAGGGAGAATGAGGGTAAGGGTCTCAACACCGAGAACCTGCATTTTCATGTAACTCCCTGTTTTCATTATGGTACTCCCTCTTTTCCCCAATGTGTAATGATGTTCCATGGTCCTAAGAGCCTAATTTTTACCTTCTTTGGTGAACAAATCTCCAGTTTTCTGGCAGGGTAAAGGAAGGAGCATCTAGAGATCTCAGAATTTCTTAGACTTTTCTCCTGATTTTAGCTCAACCTTTACTTCCCCTCCCTGCCCCATTTCCAGAGGTATCCGGTGCTAACTGTTGGGTGTTTCATGATGTAAACTGGGTTGTTCCTCTTATTTCTCCAGTTTTCTCTTAGTATTCATTATCTGCAGACTGCTTAGTTAGTTACACATTCATCCACCTGCTCTCCAGCTTCCAACGTTTTGTTGTGCCATTCCCCCCAGCATATTTGTCTTATGGAAGAGGAAGAAGAGAATAATATATATGTTCAGTCCTCCATCTTTAACCAGACATCATTAAGATCTGTATTCTCACCCAGCTGGTGTGGTTCAGTGGTTGAGCTTGACCTATAAATCAGGAGGTCACAGTTGGATTCCCCATCGGGGCACATGCCCAGGTTGTGCGCTCAATTCCCAGTAGGGGGCATGCAGGAGGCAGCAGATCAATGATTCTCTCTCATCACTGATGTTTCTATCTCTCTCTTCCTCTCTGAAATCAACAATATATATATATCTGTATTTTCTAGTGCATAGCTCCTCCCATAGAGAAAATCTTGTGCATATCTATAGCCTTAAACACAGTGTGAGAAGGCAGCATTTGTTTAAATAAGTTTGATTACTGCCACCATTGTTGTGATTTTTTTCTGAGAGAAGCCAGGGGCTCAGTGAGTCAAGTGGTGAGCTCTGTGCCATAGATTAAGAATTAAGCTTACTTCATTATTGTGAAAAATCCTATAAATAAAAGGCTAATATGCAAATTGTCCCCTTGGGAGTTAGACCGACTGGGAGTCTGACCGCTCGCTATGATGTGTGCTGACCACTGGGGGGTGGTGTGGAATGAAGGAAGGCCCTGGCCAGCAGCCAGGGAAGGAAGGCCCCAAATGGCCCTGATTGCCAGCCAGGCCTAGGGACCCTACTCGTGCATGAATTTCGTGCACCAGGCCTATAGTATTTCAATAATTGCAAAAGTGTATAAACTTTTCTAAGGTCCTTTTTTAGAAGTAAATGCATATTTTTGTTAAAGTAAGGGGTGACAGTTTTAAGCCTGTATTATATTACAGGAGCTACCTTTATACCTGTAAATGACTCTCTTCTCTCTCCAGGAAGTGTGGTACTACCTACAAGTAGCATCTTTTAACTTTTCCTGTTGATAAGGAGAGGGAATTCTGGTCAACCCCACCATAGCAATAACTAAAGATGTTAAATAACACAACCCCACAGTTTAGCATATTTTCCCATGAGGAGGTTTTGCTTTCCCAAGTTGTGATTGTCTTCTATGTCGTTATCTGGTTTTGGGGTGTAATATACTAACAGAAGAGTTGGGGGAAAAATCTTCTGCAAGCCCTTCTAGCTAGGCATCTACTATTTTGCTCCATGGCCACAACAAATTACTTATGAGGACTACACCTCCTAAGATGCAGTAGAGCACTTCCTAGATTCCCAGACTCTTGCCTTCCAGGCCTTGATGTGCCTCTGAATGGATATAGAAAGTTTGGGAAGGAGGGTCAGGGTGGAGGGAAACAAGATCCAACCGATTAATACAGACCACACTTGGAAGATAGAGGAATGACTGTTTTATTTCCTGGATATTAGTGAATAGGAGGAAGACAATGAAGGTCGAGATGAGGTTTTCCAACCTCTTTTTCAGGAGGCCCTTATTTTATAAAGCAAGCCTAGGATAGGGTTGTCAGAAGGTCTTTGCAAAAATATAGACCTTATTTCTCTGTGTGAAATACATTTTCAGTCAAAATATTTATTGAAACGTTTCAAATGATTTCTTACTTTTAGAAAGAATTATTTCACTGCATGTGAACCTTACAGAAAAAAAGTTGAAAAATTATTTAGTTCATTTTACACAGACCCAACTCACATTCTGCTTTTCTCATCCACACGTTATTATTTTTATTGAAAATTCTTTTTACACCTTCATTCGAGACAGGAACCTATACATAACACTAAAACAATTTCAACAAATGTCAACACAAAAGTCAAGAAGAAATACACCAGGTGTATTTTCCGAATCAATAAAAATGTTATTAATAATAAAAAAGACATTTGCAGTTTTTAAATTTTCATTTTGCTGGGCAGGAAGCCAAAATTCTGGATAATCAGTTTAATACCAGACACTCGGAATCTGAGTTGAGAAGGAAGGTTTTCTTCATTCTTTGTCCTTGAACTTAAGGTTAGTGGCTATTCCTTCAGACTGTGATGGGGGCCTTCCGTGTGCTCCTTTAGTGATGTTTCTCAGGGCTGAGCCTGTGAAAGGACTGAGAGGCACTCGCCAGCTCTTTGCTGTCTCCTCAGAGACCAGGCTAAGAAAAGGTTCAGGAATTAGGGACTCTAACCTGTGGCTGAGTGTCAATGCAACCTTAAACTACAGCTCTCAGCTATTTATTCAGCTCAGGTGAATTTTAGATGTTAAAAGGCCTTCCTACTTTTTTCAGGTTGTCAGATTCAGATGTGTGAATATAGTATTTTTTTTTTAAAGCATTTCATCAATGAGACCAAATAATAGTTTTCTGTCTCTATGATTAATTGGTGAATCCTCGACCCAATTAACTAAGGCAAACTTCAAATTTGCATTATTACTGCCCTTTCAGAATCCAGTAGCACTTTAAAAAAGCATTCAATGGCTCATTTCAGCTCTACCTAAAAGTCCTTATAGCGCAAATGTTATTTTTGGCTGAGGGCATATGCTTTCGTCTGTGTCCCCAAAGCTGCCCCCCACCCCCCAAACCCAGCCTGTGGAAACGCAGCTTCGCTGAGTCTATTCAGGCCCCTTCACATTTGCATGTCTATCAGCAGGCTTTCACAGCCCAGTGGCCCCAACAAGTACTTTCCAATGGCCGCATTGTTCTTCAGAACCTCCCCAGATCAGGACTTCAGCTTCCTTCTCCCTTGCTGTTTCAAATGTGGTTGAAACACCTGTTAGTTTTCTTGGAGTCCTTTGCTTTTTACTTATAGGAATTGTACCCCCCCACACACACACTATTTGCTGAGATGTCTGTTGTGAAGAAATGCTTGAATTTGCTACTTGGCAAAGTCCTTAGAAGCTACCTAGAGTTTTATATGACACTCTTTGATCCTCCTTATTGCTTCTTTTAATTTCATTTAAAAAAAGGCTGGTCTGCTACATGGATGGGAGAATGAAAAATACTTGTTTGCTTCCCTCTCTCTATAAACTTAAAATTTCTCCAGAGTAAAAGTCTACATGAATGTAAAGTGATTATATTGATAATACAGTATTGTGAAACAACATTTCAGATTAGATTATCACCATGTTCAGGGAGATGAATTAAAATCTACCACAAATTCTACATTTTGACAGGTCAGCCCAATGAGCCCACTTACAAAAGAGTTGGGCAAGACGCTGAGTAGATGCTTGTTCTGACCTGTGTGGTTATGTATGGGTGACATACAGTATGTGTCTATGTATGTATATAAGTATGCACATACATGTGCATACATTACACATATGTATTTATTATCAGTAAGTATGTGTATGTACTTAAGCATATACAAATTCATGAATACTTATGCATTGAAGACAAAAATAAAATCTTTCATGTGTTTTGTTCTTAAAATCTATACTGAAGGTCTGCACACGTGGTCAGCTCATCTGTAAATCTATAGATGCTTTTGCATACGTTAATTTGGTACATCAGACCTGAGAGTAGACAGCCCACTATTTTTATTCTCATGTTATGAATTAATTATTATCTTTATCATTAATAACTATGTTATCATTCAAATACTTGGAAGCAGACCCAGGCTTTGTGACTTCTGGCCTTTATGGCCCTTTCCTCCTTGTTCCCAGCTTGGTGGCTACCTCCCCCTGAACTGCAATTATGTTATGTGATCATCAATCACTTTCATTGAGTTAGAATTTTAATAACAAGAAGCAAGTTACTAAGTTAAGTTAGTGCAGGCAATGCTTACTATCTTAACTGTAAAATAGTTTTAAATGGTTTATACTCATTGAGTTCAGTGAAGTATTATATGTTTTAAAATTTTGCATCGCTGCTTTTTCAGCAATTTTGCTTCACAACCCAGAAAGCTTTACTCACTGTTTCTCAGAAGGGTGCAAATTGGTGTTTGGGCTGCTTTCAGCAAATCATCTTTGGGTTTCTGATTAAATTGTATATAAAATATGGATATTGTGGAGTCACCCAAGAGAAATGCCATTTTTGGACATTTTGTGATCATAACCAGAAAAAGCTAAAGGAGTAGAGTCTAAAGGAGCATGTAAAAGCCCTGACTACCCAAATGAATGCCTCTGGTATTTAGGTATTCAGGCCGAGACCCCCAAGTCCCCCGGCATCTCTGGGACACTGGGATGAACAGAGGGACAGCAGTGCACATATTCAAAGCTTGGCCTGATTTCCTCGGGGTGCCCCTTTTCCTTCTGGATGGAAAGATTTTCTCCACGGATGGGCTCTAGTACCTGAATTCACCGCAGGAGGCAGTTCTCATTCGTCCACATATATATTTTTCTTTCCTAGTTTTAGAGGGAGGTTGGCTGTGGGAAAGAAAAGTTGGGACTATCTAAAGGCAGGATGAGAGGATCAAAAAGTCTGCTGGAAAAATGATATTCCTAAGAGTCAGAGAACCGGCCACACTCCCAACGGCTTCGCTCCTTGGGAAACGCTTCTCAACTGTGCAGGGCCGGAGATGAGATTAGACACAGCCCCCACCTGTGGCCGCACAGAATGCTCATTCAGCTCAGGGCTCTTTCTGCCCCCTTTTCTCTGGGGAGTGACCAGGAGAGAGGGCAACCATGTCACCATGTTTCCCAAGGAGCAAACAGTGGAGGTTGCCAGGGGTCAAAGGTTAAACACTGGTGTCAATAAAGTGAAGGGGATTTGGGGGGGGAGGAGGAGTAGGTCAGTAGGGAGGTTGGGGAAAAGGTGGGGGAGGTGAGAGCCCTGCCTGTCCCTGAGTTGAGAGAAAACAGACTGGCCACTCCTCCCTCCCCCCTCACTTAGACCCTGCATTTGTGCATTGGTGGCTGTGATCTGATCTTTCCCCTCCCTCACTTCCTTCAGCCTTGTGGTTTGGCATTTGCTCAGTGCTATATAGCGTTATACACAGGATGTTCACAGGAGATGCTTGTTAAATTGTCCTGATCCTGCCGAGACATTGGCTCTTCTAGAAATTCTCTGCTTTTAGTATTGGGACATAGTTTTTCTTATTGCCCCAATGGTTGCTAAATTTTCTATACTAAATGTAGCACTGATATTTGGAAGAATCTCTAAGTCAATCAGAATAATCTGAGAAAAGTAGAGAATGAAGTTAGGGCTTATTGAAAATGAACCTTCTTGAAAACATGGGGTTTCTAGAAAATAACGCATATGTTTTTGTTACATATATACATATATATACATATATATATATTTCCACCCTGAAAACATTCCAAGATAATTTTGCTACATGTTAGTACATTTAGGATGAATGGCTTTTCAAAGTCATTTTGTACGACCCAGTTTACTTACAGAGAATTTGTTTAGAAAGAAAGGCTGTTTTCTTCCCTGTCCTCATGTCAGCCTTGATGGACCCTTCCTCTGGAGCTGAAGAGAGGCTCCACTCAAGGCTTAGGAGAAAAAGGACTCAGTTACCTCTTGAATCGCCTTCAGGTTGGTTGCCAGGATCGTTCTTAGAGGAATCTGCCACCTCCGTCAAGTGGAGAAAAGTACACTGTGTGAGTGTTCTGGTGGAGGGAGGGAGGAGGGATCCCCATTAGGGTACCTGGCTGGGATTGGGTCTACCTGGGGGTGATATTGATTTATTTATTTGGCAGCTTCACCCCTGAGTTCCTGACTGAATTTAAGACCTCTCTACTTGGGCTTATATTTTCTTACCTATGGTATAGAAAAGAAGAAGAAGGAGGAGGAGGAGGAGGAGGAGAGGGAGAGGGAGGGGGAAGAGGGGAGAAGGGGGAGGGGGAGGAGGAGAAGGGAAGAGGAGAGGAGGAGGAGAGAAGGAGGAGAGGAGGAGGAGGAGGAGGAGGAGGAGGAGGAGGAGAAGGAGGAGGAGGAAGAAGAAAAGAAGAAGAAGAAGAAGAAGAAGAAGAAGAAGAAGAAGAAGAAGAAGAAGAAGAAGAAGAAGAAGAAGAAGAAAAGGATGATTTCTCTCTGTGTACTACCCAGAGCTATGGGGATGGCTATGAAATTCTTAGAGTTCAGAGAGGAAAAAGAGAGAAGGAAACAGAACATCCTAAGGATAAGAGGAGAAAGCAATACAGAGAAAGGACTGGCAGGGGAAGGTAGGAAAGGAAATTCTTGGACAAAGAGAGAACAAAAGAGAGGAGGAAAGTGAGAAGGAGGGATGAAGAAAGAGCAAAGGAAAGAATGATTCTCATCAGACAACAGTCAGGATAAGCCTGAAGATCTTACCTTGGGGAAACAGGGAGAGCTGTGGCTTAAAAATCTTCAGGGCTCTATTTTCTTAGATGTTCTGGGAATAGAATTCCAATGTCTGGAACACACCAATATGTGTTCTTTTTGTTGTGCAGGGTCCTAGGCCTGGAAGGAGTGAAAGTAATAGATTTCAGTAACAGGCTTGTTATAGGAACACAACCCATGGGGCTGGGTGCGGAGAGGATGGATTCTCAGGTTGGGGAAAATCTGTGTCCGAAGTGGGACAAAACTTCAATTTATCTGAAATCTTACACATACATTTTAAAACACATTATACTATTATTTGCTATAGGACAATGTATGCAAAAAAAATCACTATAAAAACAATCCAGATAGAAGGGCCAACCTAACACTGCCATGAATGAACTCATGTGTGACCACTCCCAGCTGCCACCTTCAAAACACGTTAGCCACTTCGTGTGTGTGTGTGTGTGTGTGTGTGTGTGTGTGTGTGTGTGTGTATACCTTCGAGAACCCTGAACTGTCTTTGGGCTTTGTTGCTGGCACACTGTGTTATAGTAACGTTATATTCCCTGCCCAAAACGGAGCTTCATACACAGTCTAACCCTGGGATGGATTATTTCAAATTAGACTATTCTGGGAAACCACGGAATCATGTAGGCCTCAGTGATTCAGCCACAGACCAAGTGTTCCCTCCAGGGCCCCTTACAGTGAAGGAAAAAGAGAGTAGGAAACAGAGAGGAAAAAGACAGAAGGAGCTACTGATCTCAGGGTCCCTCACAGGAGCTACGGATTTCAGGTCTAGGGATTTCCTTGTTCAAGTGGAGAGTCTGAAGAACCCCAAGGACTCTTCCCCCAAAGGGTTTTCTCCGTATCTGCTGCACAAGAGCCAAGGAAGGGAAAGGGGAGGTAGGGAGGGAAGCCACTGGCTGGGAAGCCCTAACAAAATGCAAATACCTTCTTGCCCCACCCCCTTCCTAGCCGCTGGCCCCTTCACCCCCCAATCCCCTCACGCTACCCCCATCCTGATGCTAACGCAGGGTGTAATCTCACTTCTAAACACAGAATTACAGAAAACCAGGGGGGAAAAGCCCCGAGAGGAATAATTAATTTCTGCTTCCTCATGCAAATCCGTTGGCCAGTCATTTAAGGTTCAGAGCAGGACCAATTCAGCTCCTTGTGCAAATTCCAAACTGAAGGCATTTAGAAAAGAAGAGAGAGCGAGAGAAGAGAAATTGAATGGATTTACTTTTCTAAGAACCAGAATTAACAAAGGTTCCATTTTCCATGGTTATGGGTCTGGCTAGACAGCCCTCACTGACAAGCTCTCCAAACACATGTGCTGGCCTGTTGAAAAGGCCTCAGTGTTGACTGACAGATAATTGAAGTGACAAATTGTTTCATTGTATTTGGCAGGGAGAGTGCTGTATTAGATAATTATGGGGAACAGAGGAGCTCTGGGGTCTCAGGTCACAAGACATGCCTGACCCTATTTTCTGAAAACTCTGAATGGAGTTCTTGGTCCCAGAGGACCTGAGTGTGAGGCTGTCTCTCTCTTTTTTGTTGTTGGTGTTGATTTTTTTTTCCTTCCCCTTTACCTCCCCTTCTGCCTTCATTCCCCTCCCCGCCCCCCCTTTTCCGATCTAATGATTAAGAGCTAAAGAACACAGAGATCTCCAGAGCTGAGAGTACAGGCCTTACTTTCACCCCAACCCCAACCCCAACCCCAACCCCAACCCCAACCCCCAATTCCTTGTTTTTTAGAAAAAGAGCATGTGGATTTTATCTCTGGTAGCAAGTTTGCAAACTCTTCTTATCAGCTGCCCACCATGGCCTGAAATGGGGCTGGGACAAATAAGTCAATTCAAATGGTGGTTGCTGGCTTTGGGTGCATCCTGCTTCTCTGTGCAGCCTAGAGACATGAAATTTTCTGTGTCATCAATTCTTCCTGACCTTAGTTTTCCTGAGGGAAAATTTGGGGACAGAAGAGACCTAAAAATTGTTTGGTAGTAGAACCATCTTATTTTCCAGCTGAGCTTGGAGAGTGGACCACACAGTTTGTTCATAGAGAAATAGCATAGTCTCAGGTTGTGTCCCCCACTCCCAATCCAGCGCTTTCCCCCCCAAACCATGATGCCTCCTGAGAGATAACGGAAAAAAAAAATATATGAGGGTAAACAACAAATAACCATGTCTGCCTCTGTTTTCTAGCTCCCCTTACTGCCACATAAGCCTATAAGAAACTGGAAGTGGCTTCTCACAATATTTAGCCTCATGTATGGATGGGGACCCAGGGAGTCATTCTTGAGGGTTGGGGAGACCCTCAGAATAGAGCTAACCCTCAGAATAGAGATGTCCCTTGAAGGTTCAGCTGGGAGCTCAGAGCAGATCGCACTTACTATTTTTTTTTTAAATACTCACTCAAGAATATGTTTTCATTGATTTTTTTTTTTGCTAGAAAGAAAGGGAGAGGGAGAAAAACATTGATGATCAGTGACTTCATCCCAACTGTATCCCAACTAACTGGGGATTAAACCTGCAACCTAGGTACTTTCGGTGTCCAGGATGATGCTCCAACCAACTGAGCCACACCAGTCAAGGTGAGCCTCCTATTCTTACCAGGGAAAGTGAATGGCTTAGTATTTCTGCTTCTGGAAGCCTTCCTTCCACCTGCAGCCTGCTTGTGGGAGGATGGGGGACAGTAGTGAGATTGGAGTGTGAAGATTTTCAGTCATTTGTTCTCTACAGAGTTTTCATGCCTCAGAAGATTCCCTTTCCTTTCAAAGGGAAAGGTTTTAGAATTACATAAACTCTCAAGAATCATTATTTTCAGTTGAATTTTCCCTTTTCCACAGAGTCTTTTTCCCCCTTTCTTTTGATTTTCCACTCTTAAATATAAGTCCAAAGAACCTCAGAAGGTGGTTTGTTGTTTGGTTTCTAAACAAACAAACAAACAAACCAAGCAAAGTGTGGTGGGAATACCTGAAAATTTCTGTAGAGACCAATGGACTTTTTCTGATTATTAAAAAAACCCAAAACCAATAACTTAAAAGAAAGAAAGAAAAAAGCTTCCTAGTGGTTTTAAGGAAGCCATTCTCTGAATCAAAAGCCACTGTGCTGAATTTAGAGTGGCTTTACAAAGAAAGCTGTCAAACCCCTTTCATTGACTTATAGAAGATATGTTCCCAACAGAAAGCATTAATTGGGGGATCATGAGTTTGAGAGGAACTGGATAGAGGCAGCATAGTGTCAGAAGTGAATAAAATGGATTTAGACTCTTGGAGTAAGAGAAGACTATGTATGGTACAGCTCTGTGGTAGAGTTTGCAAGCATGGCTGCCCTCAAGTCCCTCCCTCTCTGTGCTTGCATACTTCTCATCCCATCAAGAGGTGGAATAGAATTCCCTCCTCTTGATTCTAGGCTTACCTTCATTCCTTGCCTGATCAATAGGATGTGGTGGAAGTGACTTTCAGGGGCTTAGGCTAGGTCATAAGCACCTTTATAGCTTCAATCTGCATCTCTTGGAATGTTAGCTTCTTGGGACACTTCTTCCTGGGACCCAGCCATCACACTGTGTGAAGCCATATGGAGAAGCCACATGAGGTGCTCTGGTCAACAACCACAGCGGACCTCCAGCTGACTATCAACTCTCAGCCATGTGAGTAAACCATATGGGATGTCCAGTCTAGCCAAGCCTTTAGATGACTTTAGCCCTGGTCCCCTTCTATCAGATTACAATCCCATGAAGGATCCTAATGAGAACTGCCCAGCTGACCCAGGCACCAGATGCATGGGAAATAATAATACATTGTTGTGTTAAACCACTAAGTTTTAGAGTGGTTTGTTAAGTAACAAGTTAACCAGAATAAACAATGAGGCTTTTGCCCCTAAATCCCTGTCTCTGGGAAGGTGCTAAAGACAGAAAAAGGTTGAGTGATGTAGGACATGCAGCTGGCCCCAAATGCTTGGAAGTCCAAGGGGAAAGTCTACATTTCTCTCTCCTCATGAAATAGATCTGAAGGATTCACCCTGGTAGGAAGCCCTAACTTACCCCTCCCAACACACGCACACGTTACCTATGGGAATGAGTATTAACAGACTTGAAGGGAAGGGAGGATAATTAATGGCCAGAGACTTGTAAGTGAAGGCTTGCATCCAGAAGCTGGGGAGGCTTGCAAAAATCCAAGGTCATCAGGTCAACAAGCTGGGAACCCTGTCAGCTCTGTCCCTTTTTAGTGTACCTGGCCCAACACAGAACTGGATGCAGGAACAAGTATAAGCTAGTGACATCAAAGGCCCTCATTATGGCTTTTCAATCTCTCTTGCCCAATGAATTTATTATTTCCTTTTCTCTTTTCTCTGTTACTCCATCCTGTTGCATCCTCTAAAATTGACACTTCCTCATAATTTAATGACCTCTTTGGGGACTGATGATCTCAGCTCTTTCTCTCTTACTAAATCTCACTTTTGGAGCTGGGATCTCTTTTGTACCCACCCACATGCAACTCTGGCTAATAGGTATGTGCCTTCATGGGGCCTCAGCTCTGGTCTCTATGTCTCAATAAGGAGACTACATACAACCTACCTGCAGAGAATTGTCTTTTCTGAAAGGACAAAGAAGAGATGAATATTCCTTTAGAAAGCTCAATATGACAAAATTTATATTTGCTAGTAGGTAAATTGGAGAGTTGTTCATATTGCAAGGGGTGTGTTTTTAAATGTCCACTAGTGCATTTAAATATAATTTGATTTAAAAAAATAAGCAAGGTAGCATTTCTTCAGGCCATATTTAGTATGTAAGTGAGAGGGACAGATGTTTATAAGAAGGGGATCTAGCAGAATGTGCCTCAGATTTAAACAAAGGGAGCCCTTGATTGATTTCTCACAGGGGGAGATATTTTTCTACCTTCTGAAGTTAAAAACACAGCCAAAGAGTTGAACAAGTCCGGCTTTCTGCAGTCGATTCACTTCACCAATTACTTTTTTAAGAACCTATGTGTGCCCAGTGAAATATGCCAAATAAAGAGTTTCAAATTAGTAGAGCAGGCTCCAAAAAAAAAAGCCATCTTCAAACTATAATAGGGCGATACAAATTTTACTATTCTAAAGGGTGTAAAATGAGACAGTACTCTTTAATTCTTTATTTTACACCATTTATAGAATAGTAGGCTGATAGTCTTAGGTCTCAGGAATGGAAAATGAATTTTGCCAAATAACCTAGAGAGAAATGTATAGATCTGGAAAAACCTTTACATTATACCTTAAACTCCTGCCTAAGGCAAATTCATTCTCAGGGTAAATCGAAATCAAACTCAAACAACCTAGATAAATAAACTAACCAGAAAAAAAATCTCCTCTCTCTCCCCACCGCCCCCAAATAAAAATCCAACAACACTAAAAGAAAACTGAAAACATAAAAGGCTTTGTGGAAGGAAGCTACAGTTAGAGTGGAGGGGAAATGGGAACCCAATTTGATTTGATTTAATTCCATTCAACACAACCCAACCCAATTCATTCCAATTCAATCCAATCTATTCCAACCAACTCAATTCAATAAATATTGAGTGCCTACTATGTGGCTGACAAAGTGTTAGATTCTGTGGACTCAGTTGAGTGAGACACAGTCTCTGCTTCCAAGAAGCTATACATGCGGTTTCTACATGAGGATCAGATGTGCATTCAAATGTTAGCAAAGGGCCCTGGCTAGCCCATTGCTTCCTGGATGTCTGGGAAAGTCTTGCCCTTATGACCCCACCTCTGTGCTGCCAGGTTCAGCATGGTGCCTTCTCTCCTCTGCATGGAGTAGGATGCCACTGATCTGTGTGCATGGTTGTGGGGGTACATGAGCAGTGGTGGCTGGTCAGGTATAACTCATCTTTCCCATCACATCTGTTAGAACTTGAATTTCATTAAGAACCCCCCCCCGCCACTTTTTTCTCTTCCTACTGTCAGTCTAGCACAAATAATAATTATTAAAATCCCCTGCCCACTATTGAAATAAAATACAGCCAGAGAGCTAAAACACAGCCAGTCCATTGAGAGGCGACTGAAGTTGGGTAAGACCAATAATTCAAAACAGATGAACGGTATGGCAAGTACTATGGGCTCAATATCCCAGGCTGACCCGACCTTTGAAACTTGCTGAAAGTTATCCTTGAAATTCCCCAGAACTCCTTGAATAACTTCTGTAAAAGGCTTATTTATCACAAAATCATAAATAATATTTGCTAGATATTTGCTCCATCTATCTAGAAAATGAATTAGGCTGGAAGACATGAGGTCAGTGGCTGAGTTGGGCTTGGGGGTGGGGTGGCCAGGGTTGAGGGGTGGCTGTTCACAATTCCAGTAGGAACAACAGAGAAGCTGCAGTTTTCCATCTTCCATAAGTGGGGGTGGGGTGGAGGGCTGGGGAGTAGGGTAAAGATAGGGCTGCTCAAGGAATTTGATTCAATACAGTGGATTTTAATTTTATTGCTTCTACACAGAGATGGTTGTAGATGGCTGTCAAGAGACATAGCTCTGGTAAATAATTGAAGTGATACTTTTTACAATCACCAAATTGTTTTTGGGCAAGAATCCCAAAGACCCTGCCCAAAGAGCTATAGATGCTCTGTGACTATCTTCTGTGAAAGCTGGGGGGTTCATTCATTCATTCACTCATGCGTTTATTCATTGGAAAAATCTATTCAAAGGCATCATCCTAGCTCTGTAGGAGATATAAAGATACAAATGACTTAGTTACATCTTTCAAGGAATCTTTGTGTGAAGGGAGACAGGAAAATATACAAACACCTGGGACACAATGTAGAAAATGATAGTATCTTAGGACAGGCACAGAGACAGAGCTATAGGAATTGAGAGGATACTGAGATGACTTCCGACTCATGGAGAGTGGGAGGGTAAGAGGGGGCAGGATAGTAGATGAAAGGATTCCTAGAGTAGGTTCCACTGAGCAGACTCTTGAAGGCTGGGTAGGATTTGGCAGGACAGAGGTGAATCCTTCCAGGCTTAAAAGAGTGCGAGAAGATCAAATATAGACATGTACAAGGGTGGTCTCAAATAGGCTATAAATTTAAAAAGGTGGTGGTAGGGGGAGGTGGAGAAACTAGGGCCAGAAGACTCTGACAATAGTCTTTGTAAGATCTAAGGAAGATGATGTTCATAGGAATGAAGAGAAAGGGATGAACCTCAACTATTAGAAAGGGTAACAAATAGAAGTTGGCAACTAATTGTGTGTGTATTGGGGATTAGAAGGAAGATGGAGGAATCCTCAAGTAATAATGTTTAGGTCATTTCCTATTTTGAGCTATTAAAGACAAACCTCACTGTTTGAGCCTGCATGCTGGGAACAGGGGAGGAGTAGGGAGGTTAGGAAGATAGTCTGCTTGGGAGAGAGCATCACTAAGGACGATCAGTAGTATCTTATGATGCTGACAAATGGGGACCAGGAAAGGTGGTGGAATGTTTGCAGGTGAAGGGAAGGAACTAGTGGGGAGAAAGGCTGAAGAGAAAGAATGGGGTTGACACACAGAGTTAGGGTGTAAGAAAAGAAGGGATACAAAAGCCTGTAGGAAGAAGAGATGAGATCTGATGAGTGGGTATCCAGAAAGATTTAGAGAGGGGACAGGGGAGTTGAGAGAGTTCCTGTCCTCATCCTGATCAAGTCAGTAGGCAAAAAGGGCTCCTGTGAGATCTTGGGAGGTGACAGGTACAAGCCTGGCAGGGAATGGAGTCAAACTTTCTGCATGTTTGTCTCTGTTTTCATTCTGTATCTGAGGCCAAAAGGCTCCAATGGGGGCTTGTACCTCTGCCATTTGTTCCTTGGAGGATGGAACTCTGCTCCATTGCGTTGTGATTGAGTTGTTTGTCTTTACTGGGGAAGCGGGGCTTTGTGATAGGATGATGGTTGAATAGATTGGGGAGGGCTGGTTCATGCATGGCCAAGGAGCTCTCTCTTGGGGATGCTCTGAAGATTCTGTCTTGCTTTTCTGTTTTTCTTAGTAGCTTTCCTGTGTTGACTGGCAGTGGACATCTGCTTTCTGCATGGCATAGGATCATTTGGTTGTGATGGATGATATCACTCAGGTGCTTGTCACGGTTCCCATTCTTAGAGTATTCTAGGTGCAAAATCGCTTGGAGGTCATATGGCCCATGAGCTCCCAACCTGTCAATCCAGAAACCCAGATCTGGGCCTAGTCTCCCAGCAGCTTCCAGTTTGAGAAGCCGTCCAGGTTTAGGGAGGGAGCTGGTGGCCTCCGGTGCAGACGGTGATGCTGTGACAGAGAAGAAGCAGGGAATGTGCCTCAAAGCAGGTCTGGGAATCACGAATTTAGAACAACCCCAACTAGCAACATAATGAGTATAGGACCTAGTCCTGGTATAGAGTAGCAGCTCAATAAATATATGTTGAAATAAAAAAGTGAATAAACTAATTAATTACATTAGGATTATACGTAGTTCAGTTTCCTGTCTCTGCACCCATAAGACCTTTCTCTCCAAACATCATTAGGGATTTTGTACCTTAAAGAGTTGCGTCTTTCTTACACTTCTCAAAATTCCAAATCTTTCCCTAGACCTGAGGATCTCAATATTCTTTAGGCACTTTGAGTTTTAGACCTATATTCACTCACTCTCTAAACTCACCCATATTCACTCACTCCTCGTTTTCTTTATTTCACGGTGTATTTATTTGCTTACACATCTGTTAAAATATTTATTGACCATCTTATATAATAAAAGCCTAATATGCAAATCAACCAAAAGGTGGAATGACTGGTGGGGGGGGTGGGGGGGGGCGGAGCCAGTGAGTGGGCAGAGCCAGGCCAGCCAAGGTGGGTGCCAATGGGCAGAGGGAGGGGACAGCCGGCAACTGGGGGCAGCAGAGGGGTGATTGGGGGGGGGGTGGGGTCAGTCTGACCTGGCCTCCCTTCGGGGAGCGGGCCTAAGCCATCAGTTGGACATCCCCTGAGGTCTCCAGGACTGCGAGAGGGTGCAGGCCGGGCTGAAGGATTTCCCCCCTCCCCTGAGTGCAAGAATTTTTGTGCACCAGGCTTCTAGTCTATTATAATGAAGTAAAAAAAAGAGATATTTTATATGATTTTGTAAGAGAAATGTATTAGTAAAAGACAGCCTGCCTGGTGGTTTATTTAACCCTTGTGGTAGATTGCAAAAATGGTCACACTTTCATCCCCTTCTTGGATTCATGCCCTCCTATGCTCTAATTCTGACTGCCCTGCCACTCAGAGACTGGGCTTTGTCACATGACTTGCTTTGGCTGCTGTGAAATGAGCAGAGGCTGATCAGCTCTCCTGCAGTGGGATTTGTCCTCTCTTGCTATTTTTGGAACCCTGTGACTGCCAGCATTTGAAGAAGCCTGGGCCAGCTTCTGGTGAGGAGAGACACATGGCCCAGTTGCCCCTGTCATCATGGCCAACAGCCTACTAATGCCCAGACATGTGAGTGACCTCATTATGTTTTGGGGTAGTAACTACCTGATACAGCACTCCTCATTATCCTTGAAGGAACTGTGATAAAGGAGGATCCCATATCTTTCCAACCAAAAATTTATTCTTGCCCCATGACATGCCTATATCTACAGTCCCAAATAATTCTGCTATAGATTTTTAAAATCATGTTCACACTTTCCTGAAAGCCACTTGCTCTCTTACAACCTCTGGGCATGAAATCAACAATAAATATTGATTGGATTCCCAGTCAGAGATAAGACAAGATGCAAGGTGTGAGTAGTTACCACCAGATTCCAAGGTCTGATGGGAGTGGATACACCAGAGGCAGAAATGAGCATGTGAGGGGGGCACCTACCGAGGCTCCCTCAGAGGGCACAGGAAACCTGTTGCTTCAACCAGGTAGCTTTGCAGACTTGAGTCCATTATGGCCAGTTCAGAGTGCCACAGCCACCCACCACCCAAAAGGATCCTGTGTCTTTAAAGAGCCAGAGGTGGCTACCCTGCTGCAGGCCCCAGGGGACAATAGCTCTGTTTGCCCATTCAGGAGTCCTTACTAGGTGAGGCAGGGTCTCAGTTTCCAGGGCATGAGTGTCCAGCTGAGGAGTCTGTGCTTTGTTACACAGAGGGGGCAGTCCCAGATGGTCAGGCTGGAGCCTGCTCCTGGAGTGCTCTGTGACACAGCGGTCCCTGCATCAGTGAAGGGAGACTGTGCTTGGTTCTTCAAAGAAGGCAAAGAGGATGAATAAGTGATGCTGGTAAGTAAACAAATGATATTGATAATGACTGTAGTAAAACAATGATAATAGCAGCCACAGCTGGGATCAGGGCACGACAAGCAAGCTCTGTGAGGGGAAGTGAGGGAACTCAACACTTCAAAACTGGGTTTTTGCATGCCTGCCTTGGGCCGAGAAAATGCAGAATTTATATTTGGCACCTCTCTCTCTGACTCTCCCCGCTCCATCCGTCAGGCTTCCCTCACCCCACTCACCCTGATATTGAACACCCCATGTCCCTCTCCCCAAATTAAAGTGTCCCCATCCTGTCTTAATCCTTTTGGGGTCTGTTCTCTACCAACAACAGTTAAGCCCAGATAACGGCAGCCCCACTAATCTGTCGGTTACTGCGAGTGTTCCCGTCCCAGATAACAGAACTCATTACTGCAGACACTTGGCAGGGCTTTCAGGAAGGCTCTGAAGCAGCAAGCCTGGGGCTGGAATTTAGTTTGTACCTGAAGGTCACGGAGCAGCACTCAGACAGATGGGGGTCTCAGAACCTCTCAAACCAACCGGCATGGAGGTGGCAGTTCAGCTTCCGCTGTGTGTCTGACGCCGACCTCTGGGAGCACACAGTCTGATCCGCTGCAGTGGAAAAGCCACAGGCTGTGGGGCCAAATGAATCTGACTTGGCCTCTTCGAAGCTCTGTGACTTAACCGTTTGACTTGACGTCTCTGGACCTCAGTGTTTCTCATCTGCAAAAGGAAAAAGGATGCTCACCTTGCAGGCTCACTGTGAGAATTAAACAGAGTGTATGGAAAACGTTTGCCCACTTGATCTCCCAAGGTGGTTCCTCCCATGGGGGCTCCTCTTGGCTGCAGCCACGGGTGTGACGATGCAGAGGGCCCCAAGGCGCAGGCCTGCGGGTCTTGGGTCTGGAGCCAGATCCTGTGGGGGTCAAATGCTGGTCCCACCCCTTACTAGATGTGTAGCTTTTATAAAGTTGCTTTTCTGGGCTCCCCTTTCTTTATCTGTGGGAGACAGTAATAGTCCCTATGTCATTGGGCTGTTGTAAGGATTAAGTGAAGTATTTCAGGTATGTGATAGAGCTGGCACTGTGCCTGGGTGGCAGGAAGGTCAGTGAGGACAGGCGTTTGGGGCTGGGGAAGGACTTTGCAGGCTGACTGCTGTGGGCAGAGTGCTAAGGGCTGCAGGGGGCCCACGTTGCTGGGGGAGAGCAGGTGCCTGCCCCATACTCCTCAGCTCCAGAGGGTCACGCAGGCTGGTCGCAGGGTCTGAAGGCTCCGACCAGATTGCTGTAGGAGCCAGAGCACTGTGGGCCTGCCGGGCTGCAAGAGAGCTCCCAGGAGTGATTGCCAGCGGTGGCAAGAGAGGTTTGGAATGAGAAGGAAGGAAAGGAAACTCAGCATTTGTTTAGCTCCTACTGTGTGCGGAGATGGAACTAGAAACTTTGATATACGTGATCCCATTTGTCCTCTGGGCCACCCACCGGGTATATTATAATGAATGTCCCCTCTTTACAGATGAGGAACCTGGCTTGCAGAGGCCATGGGGAGAGTGGGTGATGGACACACGTGTGCTGGACGCCAAAGCTCGCGCTCTGTCCGCCGCAGCAGAAAGAGCCCTTTCCTGGGCACCGTGGCTGAGTGACAGCCTCTGGGTGGCTTTAGTCACAGCACTATTTATGGACCTTGCAATTATGAGGCACAGGAAAATAAGCCTCATAAGACAGGTTACTGGGACCCTTTGAGGAAAACTTTTGTGAACCGGGTTCATCAATGAACAGACACAGGCGGGGCTGCACCACCTGACGTGGGCAGAGCCAGGGCCACTGCCTTTACTGACATGGCTACTGAAACCGCAGATGCTAAGGCATTTCCCCAGAAACTCTCCCTGACCACAATTCTGATGTCAGTTTGTTTTCTTGCATGTTTCACTTTTTCCTCCAGAAAGGGTACAAAGATCTAAAAACAAAACAAAACCCCAAAATAAAATAAACAACAAAGAACCTCAGTGAAATGAGAATTGCAGCAAATGGCATTCTGGTTAACTGAAGCGTCATTGTTGAATGTGGCTTTTCTTGTCGCTCGGCATTGGCTTTTGTGTGTCTGTGCAGCATGGAGAATTTGTCACCGAGAGTGACAACCAGTGACTCTCTGGCTGAGGGGATCGTGTGTGTCTCCTGCTGTGTGTGGTCACAGTTAGCTTCCGGGGTGTCAGGGCCGTGGGATAAAGGGGCCCAGCAGGTTGGTCTGCCCCTCAGTGATTTCCTGTGGGGGCAGTGGCCCTTGAAGAAGAGGATTTCACGGGGCAGGGCCACCCCTGCTCTGTCTTTGCAAATTTCTTCTCAATGAGCCCAGGCCTGTGTGATGAATGCAGCTGTAGGGAGGCCCCAGGCAGGGGAGGAGGGGCAGGAGGAAGCCATTCAGAGGAGGCCTCCACTTTTACCATCCCATCTTCAGTGAGCCAGGCCCTTCAGCACTAACTAGGATGCTGGTAGATCCCCAGGGCAAAGGACCTTTTGTTTATTCACTCATTTATATTTCTTCCTTCCTTCTTCCCACCTTCCTACCCTTCCTCCTCTTTTTTCCCCTCCCTTCCTGTCTTCCTCCCTCCCTCCATCCATCCAATCATGTATGAAATTGTACACGAGTTGGGGGGGAAATATACAAGACTAGGTCCCTGTCCTTTAAGAGCCTTCCATCTAGGAACATGGATGAGACAAATACACACATAAAGCAGGGCATGTAGCAGAGTATAAATTGCCACGAGCATTCAGAGACGAGATCTTGCCAATCTGGGTCAGGAAGGGGGTGGCAATTGAGTTGAACCTGGAGGGACAGGTGAGGGTCTTTGAAATGATTAAGGAAACTGGCTTAGCCTTTCGAGATACAGAAACAGCAGGGTAAAAGGTGGAAGGCGGGAAGCCTGTGGCTGTTCAGGGCAAGGAGGGCTGTTTGGTTTGGCCATGGAGTGGGAGTGGGTGGGAGGTAAGGCTGGAGGGATGGCCCTGGAGTTAAGCTTTGCTGCAGTAGGAGTCAGGATCCACCCCAGGCTTCTGGGTAAGTGTGTGGCATGTCCAGAGCTGTGCTTTGGGATGACAAAGCTGGCAGAGACAGCGGCATCACGAGGGCGTCTTCATGGCTCTTCTCAGATGCCCAGTGGGTGAGTCCACACCCACTCTCACTCCTTGAGCCTCGAGGGGTGCTTGCTGGAACGCTTGTGGCCAGGCTAGGCCAGCCAGCCACTCCCCTGCCAGTTGGCATCCTGCTCTTCCTCTCTCATATCTTTTGGCAGTGGCCAATCCATGCCACACACATTAAGGTGGAAAACCAGTGAAAAAGTACTGCCTAGCATGGCTGTAGGACTAAGGGATGGGTAGCCTTTATGGGAGAAAAACATTGGCCAGGAGAACTTCTCAAAGTCTCTGGGAAGCAGAGTTTGAGGCAATTAAACTTTGTCAATGACAATGAGAGGGACCACTTGGTAGGTATAAATGTCCCAGGCAGGACTGTCCTTTAAAAAAAAAAATTATTGCCAAAACCGGTTTGGCTCAGTGGATAGAGCGTCGGTCTGCGGACTGAAGGGTCCCCGGTTCGATTCCGGTCAAGGGCATGTACCTTGGTTGCGGGCACATCCCCAGTAGGAGGTGTGCAGGAGGCAGCTGATCGATGTTTCTCTCTCATCGATGTTTCTAACTCCCTATCCCTCTCCCTTCCTCTCTGTAAAAAAAAAAAAAAAAAAAAAAAAAAAAAAAAAAAAAAAAAAAAAATCAATAAAATATATTAAAAAATAAAAAAAAATTATTGATTTTAGAGAGGAAGAAAGAAGGAGAGAGAGATAGAAACATCAATGATGAGAGAGAATCATTGATTGGCTGCCTCCTGCAAGCCCCCTACTGGGGATCAAGCCCACAACCCAGGCATGTGCCCTTGACCGGAATCGAACCTGGGACCCTTCAGTCTGATGCTAGTGGGAAGACTGATGCTCTATCCACTGAGCCAAACTGGCTAGGACAGGACTGTCCTTTTTAATGAAAGGTCAGCTTACTTCTTTTTTTTTAAAATATATTTTATTGATATTTTACAGAGAGGAAGGGAGAGGGATAGAGAGCTAGAAACGTCGATGAGAGAGAAACATCGATCAGCTGCCTCCTGCACACCCCCCACTGGGGATGTGCCCGCAACCAAGGTACATGCCCTTGACCGGAATCGAACCGGGGACCCTTCAGTCCGCAGGCCGACGCTCTATCCACTGAGCCAAACCGGTTTCGGCTCAGCTTACTTCTTATGGTACTACTAGAGGCCTGGTGCACGAAATTCGTGCACTGGGGGGTGGGAGGGTTCCCTCAGCCCGGCCTGTGCCCTCTCGCAGTTCGGGACCCCTTGCTCCTTACCGTCCGCCTGCTTGCTGCTCCCTACTGCTTGGCTCGCTGCTCCTTAGTGCTGCCTGCCTGCTTGCTGCTCCCTACCGCTTGGCGCTCCCTGCTCCTTAGTGCTGCTGCGGAAGCTCCTGCCACTGCTGCTGCAATCGCCAGCCGTGAGTCCAGCTTCTGACTGAGCAGGCTCCCCCTGTGAGAGCACACTGACCACCAGGAGGCAGCTCCTACATTGAGTGTCTACCCCCTGGTGGTCAGTTCATAGCGACCAGTCATTCCAACGTTCAGTTGATTTGCATATTAGGGTTTTATTATATGGTACTATAATGAGCATTGAAAGGAATTTTGTTCTCAATAATTATCCCTCCCCCTTCGGTGCCTTAATTGGGCACCATTAAGCATTCTTTTGGCTTAAGGAATATAAACTCCCAGCATGTAAATCCTGTCTCTGGGAAGAGTAACACATTGAGAACTGTTGAGTCCCTAACACCTCAGTACAAATAGACTCCTTAGGTTAGCAAGTCCTGATGCTACTAGCTTCTGAGAGATCAGCGCCCAGCACTGGATGGATACAGAGCATTTTTTTAACAGTTAACAAGCATCTATTGTGTGCAAAGGTCTAAGCTGGAGCTGGGGCTGGGGGAATAAAGATGAATACATCCTGTGCTGTAGACACTGAAAGGGTCCTGCCACCCAGCAAAGAAGAAAAAACATTGCTACCATTTTGCAGGTGATGAGGGCCGAGTATTACTTGGCAGACATTGGTATTCTTTTAAATGCATTATGTCATTTAAAGGCATTAGTACACCCTTATAAGGTAGCTACTAGGATTATCACTACTTTAGGCTGAGGAAACATGCTCAGAAACATATGTAAATAGTGTTAAAAATCGAAAGGGGATGCACGGGGGTTGGAGAGGGGCTAAGTGCAGTGTTTATATCGTAACTATGCAGTTAGGAAGTGGAAAGGCCATTCTAAACTGCTACCTTGGTAGTGAGATCAGTAGGAGAAAAGCCAATGAGACTTTGAGGCAGTAGAGCAAAGCAGATGGGAATCAGGGCAGACCTGAGTGTGGGGTCCTGGCAGGGTGGCTAGCCATGGGAGGGGCTGTGTCTTGTTCACTCCAGAAGCCCCACACCAGCATAGTGCTTGGCCCATGGGAGGCACTGAGCCAGTGCTCACTGGATTTGCTCTTCTTTTCTCATGAGTGAATTCGGAGAGCAGGACCCAAAGCAGCAATTGTGGAGGCCTGTTAAATTTGTAGGGTTAACTCACACTGAGCCCAGGTCGCCTCCCAGATGGGCCTGCCAGCCCTCACATATAAGAGAGGATCGACCTCGTTCCTTCTCTCGGATGCCATGCTACGTTGTGAAGCAGCCCACAAACCAGGTTGAGAATAAAAGCCTCCCCTGGTGGATCCTGGGAGGATGTGTGCGCACATGTGTGTGTATGTGTATGCGGGTGTGCACGTGTGCATGCAGCCAAGCTCTCTTGGTCCCATGCAAACATGGGGGTTTTCTTTCCTTGGAGGGCCAGTGACAGCCCAGCCTCCCATTTCCAGGTTGGAGAAAGAGCATTAATCTTCTTGTCCCAGCACTGGTCGGGGAGGGGGACTGGGGACTGGGAACTGGGACCTCTCAAGCCAGGTTGTCCCTGTGAGCAGAGATCCTTGTCTTCTTTGGCTGTTTGAATAAGCTTTAGCTCACAAGCCCAGGGCATAAAAATGTCAGAGGGCTACTTGAAGAAAATCAAGTAGTATTATAAAAAAGCAAATCTCATCTCTCCTTTTTCTTCTTGCTTTTTTTTCTGCGGGCGAGGCAGTGGTGGGGTGGGGGGGGAGGGGGGGACGGGACTCTGAGCCCATGGAGGAACCTTGAAGTATTTTCTGAGAACAAACACCCATATTCTCAGTAGGAGGGTGTTGGGGGGGGGGGTGGGGGGGGGACTCGTGCAGTAGAGAGGGCGGGCCTGGTGAAGTCTAAACCTGCGAGCAGAACGTAATTTATACAGCCATCTGCTTTAAGAAACTCTGGCAAGCTGGTGGGACCTCCACCGCTCTCTATGGAGTCCTCCTTGATCTTGATGGTCTTACTTAGGTTATTCCTCCCTGTTAACCCAGCCTCTGCAGCCACAGTGTGGGGCTAGCCAAGAAGAGCTCAGATCCAGAGGCCAGGCAGGCCCACAGGGGTCCTTCCTCCAGGAGCCCCATTCACCTGGAATGAGAAAGGCAGGATTGGAGTGAGGAGAGGGGGGTGGTGGTCAGGAACCCAGACATATTAGGTAGAGAGACTTAGGGCAAAGAGGCAGTGGCTTCGATTGCCCTAGGAGCTGTATCGGTGAAGATATTGCCACAATATATGTGTGAGATTTTGCTGCCTGTGGATTCCTCTAAGATTTTTATGGTTTCCCGACTTACATTTAAGTCCTTTATCCATTTTGAGTTTATTGTTGTGTATGCTATAAGTTGGTGGTCTAGTTTCATTTTTTTGCATGTATCTGTCCAATTTTCCCAACACCATTTATTGAAGAGACTGTCTTGACTCCATTGTATGCTCCTGGCTCCTTTGTCAAATATTAATTGAGCATAGTGGTTTGGGTTGATTTCTGCATTCTCTATCATATTCCATTGGTCTATATATCTGTTCTTGTGCCAGTACCAGGCAGTTTTGAGAACAGTGGCTTTGTAATATAGCTTGATATCTGTATTGAGATCCCTCCTACTTTGTTCTTCTTTCTCAGGATTGCTGCAGCTATTTGGGGTCTTTTTTTTTTTTATTCCAGATGAATTTTTGGAGCGCTCATTTTAGGACTGTGAAATATGCCATTGGTATTTTAATGGGGAGTGCATTGAATCTATAGATTGCTTTGGGTAGTATGGACATTTTAATGATGTTGGTTCTATCAATCCATGAACATAGTATGTTCTTCCATCTGTTTATGTCTTCCTCTGTCTCTTTTTTCAGTGTCCTGTAGTTTTCTGAGCTAGGGCAATGGAAACTAAAGAGAAAATAAACAAATGGGACTACATCAAAATAAAAAGCTTCTGCACAGCAAAAGAAACCATCAACAAAACAACAAGAAAGCCCACTACATGGGAGAACATATTTATCATGTTATCTCCAATAAGGGTTTAATCTCCAACATTTACAGGGAACTCATACAACTTAACAAAAGGAAGATAAACAATCCAATCAAAAAATGGGTAACAGACCTAAATACTTTTCGAAAGAGGACATACACAAGGCCAAGAGACATATGAAAACATGCTCAAAGTCACTAATCATCCGAAAGATGCAAATCAAAACAACAATGAGGTACCATCTCACACCTGTCAGAATGGCTATCTTCAGCAAATCAACAAATGACAAGTGCCGGTGAGGATTCGGAGAAAAAGGAACCCTCGTGCACTGCTGGTGGGAATGCAGACTGGTGCAGCCACTGTGGAGAACAGTATGGAGTTTCCTCCAAAAAACCACAAAACTAAAAATGGAACTCCCATTTGACCTAGTGATCCCACTTCTAGGAATATATCCCAAGAAACTAGAAATACCAATCAGAAAGGATATATGCACTCCTATGTTCATAGCAGCACAATTTACCATAGTTAAGATTTGGAAACAGCCTAAGTGCCCATCAGCAGATAAGTGGATTAGAAAACTGTGTTATATCTACACAATGGAATACTAAGCTGCTGTAACAAGGAAGGATTGCCTACCATTTGCAATAGCATGGATAGACCTAGAGAGCATTATGCTAAGCGAAATCAGTCAGAGAAAGATAAATATCACATGCTCTCACTCATCTGTGGAATATAATGAACAACATAAACTGATGAACAAAAATAGATCCAGAGACAGAGAAGCATCGATCAGACCATCAAACCTCAGAGGGAAGGCAGGGGAGGGTGGGGGTAAGGAGGAAAGATCAACCAAAGGACTTGTATGCATGCATATAAGCCTAACCAATGGACACAGACACTAGCAGGGTGAGGGAATGAGTGAGGGGGTGGGGTGGGGGAGCAATGAGGGGATAAGGACACATATGTAATACCTTAATCAATAAAGAAAAAAAGAGGCAGTGGCTTCCCACACCATAGCTGCACCCCTCACTGTCTCAAGAGCAGGCCACATCCATTCTGCTCCTTGCCCCAGCTCCAGCCTTCCCCAACCTGGAGTACCCAGCAGCCTCTTCTCCAGCTAGCCCAGATGTCACCCAACTTGGGCTCTGCCTTCTTCCTGAAACCTCCAGCTAAGTGTTCCCTAATTGATTCTCTGGTGGTCGTCCTGGCCCCTGAGGGCCTTGCCCTCTTGTCTGGGAGTTGCCAGTGTCCTACACAATTCAGGTCTCAAGGGAAATGCCACTTCTTCACAGTCCTTCCCTGATCGAAGCCCTCCAGATAGAAGCATTCTGTTTGATTTTTGTCTGTAGCACTTCCCACTTTACTAACACCTCGCTTATGTGTGTTTGTTTTTTCTTACCTCCATTAGAAAATAAGGCAAGAAGGGAACGTGCCTGCCTGTTCCCTATGGTGGCTCCGTGGCTGGAACAGTGCCTGGCACATTGTAGACCCTCAAAAAATGTGTTGAATAAACTGATGAATGAATGAATCCTCTTTCCCCCTAGCATAGTAACCAAAGCATGTTTGCTGGTGGGTTAGAAAAAGCGAATGGCAGCACGCAGCACCATGAGGAGAGCAAAGGATGGAGCAGTGCAGAGAGGGCCAGGGGCTGGCTCAGTATTAGGGTTTGGGGTTCTTAACTCCACCTGGTGGGTGACCCTGGGCAGATGGACCAGTCTCCCTGTGGCTGTATGACACTCCAGGCCCTTCCTCCTAGGATTCCAGAGCTCTGGAGGTGGGAGCATTTGGGACTCCCTGGCTTGGCCAATGGACCTGCCTTGGCAGCCGATGCCCTGTGTGCAGGGGAGGTGTTCCAGCGTGCCCTGGGGGCTGCAAGCCTCTTTATGGAACCAGTGGAACAGGCATCATTAGGAGAGGAAAGGGGAACAAAGAGCAACCTTCCCAATTATTAATAAGGCAGCAGCCCCATCCATCTTAATGAGACAAGGCGGAAAAAAACCAGCCACCAGGCAGCCAGCACACAATAGGATACAATAGAGACCTTGCTTTCTTTTTCAAAAGGAGGAAAGAAATGAGACACATAGAAAAGAAAAAGCCACACAGATTGGAAAGCGGTTCTAAACCATCCACCTCTGCCCCTTGAGGAAGGTGTCACCCTACACTGCAAACCACAGCTGTTTGAGAAATGCAGAGGGTGCATGGTCCTCTGTTGGGCCCCGCAGAGGGGGGGGGGGAAGGGGGGAAAGGAAGGGGGCCGTGGGGAGGGTTAGGGCAACTTTTATGGCAAGTGGTGGGGGAAGTGGCACCCATCCCATCCTAGCAAGAGATTGAGTCCTGGTGCAGTGTGGCTCGGTGTGAACATGAAGCTCTCTACAGCTTAGTTTAATTCTAGCTTCGTTAAATGAGGGCTCCAAATGATTTGTTAACTTTTCAATTAAAGCTCCTCTTCTCCACCCCCATCCCCACCCCCACCCCACCCCCATCCCACCTCCATGTTATGTTAAAATTTGTCTGAGCCCTGGATCTGGGTTCTTCTATTTGTTAGCTGTGAGCAAATCCCTTAATGAGTTACCCTCAGTTTCTTCAGAACAAACTTACCTTCCAGAGTTGCTGATAAGATTATATTGTGCTAATCATGGATAAACAATTATCTAAGTGTCTGACACAGGAAGACGTTCAGTAGTAAATCTTAATTGAATCAGAGTCTGAACCTTATTTCAGCTGGACAGGCGATGAGGTCTTCTCCAGGAGGCAGGGATATCTTGACTGTGGATCTGTCTGAGGTCCACTTTGATTCCCCTGGTCCAGCACAGGGCCCAGCCCAGAGTAGCTGAATGAATGACTAAGAGGCCAGATGCTGATGCAGTGGTGGAAGACAAGGCTCAGCACTCACAAGCCGATGCCCTCGGGGGGCCAAACGTGGATTCCCAATTAGAGGAAGGATTCCTGCCAGTGATCGCTGCACTCTGCCAGGATCCTCATCAGTTTGGCGGGAAATCCTTGCAAGCTCTGCTGCATCCTGCACATGCCCAGACACACTCCCGGATGTCTGAACCACTAAGCTCTCTCAGGGATGACACAGCTTGTCCAGCATTTCCTCAGAGCCAACATCCCCAGGCCTGTGCAGGAACTCAGGTGCTCTCTGTGGCACTCAAGCAAGCATTTTCACCATCCCTCCCATTATGGGACAGGGTCAAGTCCATAGAGGAAAGGTGTGTTTTGTGTGGCAAGTTATTACATGATGGATTCCTGCAGCCCTGAAAGAGTGGCTGCCAAGAACTCTCCGGGTACAACAGGTATATGACCTTCCAAGTTTGCCCTCTTGGCATGGCCATCTTATGGATGGATTACCTCAGGAGTCGTTTGTTCTATGCCCAATGTGGCCAGGAGGGTGGAGGGGTCAGAGGTCAGTGTGCTTTCAGGGTGTTAGGGGCCTGGTGTCCACCAGTGACCTACAGTAGGACCTTGAGCAGGCTGTTCAACTTTTCTGAGTCTGTTTCAAACCCTTCTCTGTTCCTTGGTGGAAACAGCTCAGAACCTCTTCTCTTCGGGGGATGCATGATGTAATGTAATGAACAGATGCTTAGACTGGGCCTGTGATTCCCTGGAGAGGGCAGGAGGCCCGGACAAAGCACACTGGGGTGGTGAGAGGTAACAGGGAGCGGCTGAGGAGGGCATGTGTGTGAGGGAGAGTGAGGACACCCATCCTCTACAAAACCTTGCACGTAGTAGGAACTCATTAAGGATTTGTTGACTGATTGCTGGCCTAAGAGCTCTTCTCCATATTTCACTTCTGTGTGGTCTGGAAGGAAGATGTAGAATATGACTCCATAGGCATCGTGACCTGGACAATGGGGGCAATTATCCAGAAAATGTGAGCCATCGCTCACCCCTCCTCCCACACTAAATCTTTTGCAATAATTACCTGACATTTCAAATGAAGCAGGATTTTTAAGAACCTATGTAATTGAGGCGAATATTAGAGACTCACCCTGTTCCTTCTGCCTGAGAAAAACATTTATGCTGTTCGATTTGCCCATCTTCTTTCTTTAAAAATTAATAGTTATACTTTTATCTTCTTTTTAAAAAGTGCTATAAGGCCATTGTAAAAATTTTAGAAAATGAAGATGATACTAACAACCAGAGATACTTAACATTTCAGTGTACTTATTTGCAGATAATTTGTTAACCTTTTTCCTTCTTTCTTTCCTTCTCTCTCTCCTTTCTCCTTCTTTCTGCAAAAGTTGAATCACATTATATATGTTTATGTTCTATTTTCTCCATATGCCACTCATTTATTCATTCACTTATTCATTCAGCAAGCCTTTATTTATTGAGTGCTTGAAAGGTACCCGGCACTGTATTTTGAGGTATAGTTGTGAGTAAAATGGATACAAATATCTATCCTTGGGAAGCTTACATTTTGATTGTGGTGGTGATAGGGTGACAGAAGGTAAAATAAATGAACAAAATATGTAGTGTGTTAGGAGATCATAAGATGTAGGTAGGAAAATAAAGTAGCCAGGGATAGCAAGTGGTGGAGAGGTCTGGGTACAATTTTAAATAGGAAAGATCTCACCAACTAGGTGATGTCTGAGTCCCAACTGGCAGGGCAATATTCGATCCTAAAATATTTTATTTCTAATATCCAATCTTCCGGTGCTTAGAATGACTTTCTCAAGAGCACTTTCTGTAGGCAAATTCTTGTATCAGCCATATTAATAATGCAATAAATGAGAAGAAAAATGCAAAGAAAAGTGCTGAAAGTTTATGACCAAGTCCTGGGTCTTTTATTCCGAGGGATCACAGAGTGTCCATGGCAGAACAGAGAATGAGTTGGGGGAAGGCAAGGTGGGTCGGAAGTGATACTATAGGTACTTGCTCGTCACAGCTACACCAATGTGCTAGCTCTCTCGTCTTTCCGCTTTAACATACTGCATCATAGGAATAAAAGAATCCCATCAGAACAGCTCGATTTCGTGTGTTGGCTTTGCTCTGTTCCCACTGATCTTTGTCAAAGGTTATAATTATCACTAACATTTGCACTGGGCTTTTAAATTTTCCAAGTCCTGGTGTTTCTGGAGTTCTTGATATAGAATGGGGTGGTAAAGTAAAAAAAAGGGTGGCCAGAGTTTCCTATTTATATAAAATTTCAAAGTTTGAAAGAGTCTCGAGCAGTGGTTCTCAACCTTTCTAATGCCGTGACCCTTTAATACAGTTCCTCATGTTGTGGTGACCCCCAACCATAAAATGATTTTCGTTGCTACTTCATAACTGTAATTTTGCTACTGCTATGAATCGTAATGTAAATATCTGTGTTTTCCGATGGTCTTAGGCGACCCTGCTAGCGGTTCTTAACCCACAGGTTGAGAACCACTGCTATAGAGCCTAAGACCATCGGAAAACACAGATATTTACATTACGATTCATAGCAGTAGCAAAATTACAGTTATGAAGTAGCAACGAAAATCATTTTATGGTTGGGGGTCACCACAACATGAGGAACTGTATTAAGGGCAGACGCATTAGAAAGGTTGAGAACCACTGATCTAGAGTCTATCTGATCCAACTTCCTCATAGTTAAGGACTCAGAGAGGTAAAGAGATTGCAAATGCCACTCAGTTAGCTCAGCTTGGAAAACTAGACTAAGTCTAGTGCTCCACGCACAACAGCGGTGTCTCACACAGGTTGTAATTACAGCATCATTCCCTTCCAGCAGCCAACCTGGTTTTTCCCACATAAAATTCCAAACAATAAAAATTGTTCTGCAGTCAATTACTGGTACCAGATTTCTCAAATTAACAACGACACCTGTCTTGCCTGTTTTCAGAGCAGTAACTTCTTCACCTGCCGCAGGATCTGTGTGGGTTCTGTCTAGGGATGGGCAGGTGGTCGGTGTCAGCCTCTTGGCGCTGGCATTCTTTGAGTGTGGGTTCCAGGAAGTAGCCTGGTGTTGGTACTCCTGTGCCCATTAGCCAGCCCCTCCTGAAGCTCTGAATATGGACTTTGTCTCAAGGGTTCCACTCCCCTCCGAGTGGACTAAAGCCAGTCATTTGGCAAAAATCAGCTCAGTTGCCACCATTGTTCTTAAAGAGGCAGAGCTGAATGGGCCGTGGGACTAATGTATTCTATTATGCCCCTCAGGCTGGCCTCTGAGTGTTGGGGAGAGGGCTGCATCCCACAGGCCTCCCTCCCCAATACTCCACTTTCGAGCCCTGCCCACCCTGGGCCCCAGAAAGGAGCTATCCAGCCAGCCCAGGGGCCAATCAGTGTCTCACCTCCCAGGAAGAGCCCTTGCACATCAGCTGTGAGGAAGGCACCCCATCTGGAACCCTTGGGTGGGAAGAAATGGTGTTGAGAGTGGCTGAGGGTCCAGTGAGGGAGCCAGGAATGGACATGAAGAGGCAGCATTAGCTACTGGGAGGGGCAGGAGTCCATGGGGATATTCTGTGGAACCGGGCACCCTGCTCCTGCCCTGCCTCCCTCACACCTCCACAACTGCACTCTGCAGGGCGCATTACCAATCATGCAATGTGTGTCTGCCGCCCCTTCTCCTCTGTGAGCCATTTCCCACCAGGAACATTCCTCCTCCAGAGGACAAGAAGGGTCACAGGATTTGATTTGAGCAGCCTGCAGACCTCTCGCTCCAGGGTCAGCGGTGCCTGCACCAAGAGAAATATGATGTGTGAAAGATAAGGGGAGAGGGGTTTGGAGACAGAGAGCCTGGGCACACACATTTATCATAAATGCCCTTTTAAGCACAAAGAAGGGGTTTGTGTGAGTCTTGGGTCACTACCTCTGATTCTTGTGTTTGACAAGCTAGACCTCCATCCAAAACTTCCCCTGATCTTGGAGCACCTAAGGGAAGCTCAGCCAGGGCAAGACGGAGAGGAGGCAGTGTGTGGCTGGGCCTTAGCTGTCTTCCCTAACAAGACAGAGGTTTGGAAATGTGACTTCCTGGCCCCGGGGCTCGGTGAGCTCATATGGCAGAGATTTCTCTCCCTTTTGGACCTCATTAGTCCCTGTTTTTTTTTTTTCTCCCCACCACCCCCTTTTATTGGTTAAAATATACTTGTTTTCTTTGACAACTACACAACCATTGGGAGAGATATCAGAAGGCTGAGAGCCTACTTCTTAGGATAGTTTGGGTGAGGCGGGGGTGGGCAAAGTGATAGGGAGACGGAGAGCTGTCCCTCAATCTCACAGAATTGATTGACCTGAGGAATATGGGGATGTCTGTGTGCCTGATGCCGTATGGGAGTGAGGTGGGGTTCTGGTGGGCTTGTTCTGGGGCTGTGTGCCTTGTGTGTCTGGTGGTTTCTCAGAGTTGCTGGAGAGTGGGTGGGCAGATGGATGCTTGAAGAGGAATCCCGGTGTCCTGACTAACTGGCATCTCAGCCCCAGCCCTTCCCACATCCCCTCTCCCCAGCCCTTCCCTCTGTGCAAGCTGCCCCCTCGGTCACCTCTGGTGCATATCTTTCTTCCCCACCTCTGTGATTTTAGGATTTTGGGAATCCGTCTTAGAGAGCCTCTCTTTTCCACATGACCCAGCCCAGACAAAAGTTGTGTCAGGAGAAAAGAGAGGATAGAATTAAATTCCAATCTGAAATCCCCGCTAATTGTGAGGAGGCCTTGTCCTTGGGGTGGGGATGGAAATAAAACAAAAAATCGGGGAACTTGGGTGAGTTGAAATCACGCAGGATGTAGAGCATTTTATCCTCCAGAAAGAATATTTTATTCTTCTGTCAAGGCGCCAAGGATAATGGTAATAAAAGAAAACGTAAGTGATGGCGGTAAGGATTATATGGCCATTTAGGAAGCAGCCGGTTACATATTTATGGACCGAGATGGCTGCAAACCCCTTCACACGAGGAGTTAATGCAGAACTTGGAAAGCGCTCTGAGGCTGAGTGGCTGTACTCGGGAAGCTGTTATTTATGGAGCTTTATACTGTGTATTAAGCAATTTGGTGGTCTAGACTACAGTTAAAAATAAAGAACAAAAGAGTTTGATAGACAAATTATGCTTTCCTTGGGGTGGGGGAGGCTTGTAACACTCTAAGTGTTAGAAGGATTTGAGAAAAGGCAATGTTTGTACAACGGCAGATATTAAATATGATAGAGTGTGAAACTGCTGGAAGATCACAGAAGCCTTCAGATATACATACAGTTGCTTATGGTACAGCCGTGTGGAAGAAAGCAGGGGCTGTGGGCTCCTGGCTGCTGCAGTCAGCCTCCAAGGGGTCAGGGGGCAGGGCTTCTTTGCAGCCTACCCTTTGACTGTGTCACACTGCCCATTCCTTGTAACACTCTGCAGCATTGCTTCCTTAGGAGTTGCCTGTCCACCCTTTCTGCCTGAGAACTTGATTTCATTGCTAAAGGATTGTCTGAATGCTCTGAACATGGCATACCTGAGGAGCCTCTCTGACTCAGTTTCCTCTTCTGGAAAGTGGGGGTTCATAAGACCCTTCCAGTGGGATGCTCAGTCGGGTGATACGAACAATGCAGGTGCATGCGTGTGACAAATCCACTGACACTTAGAAATAGGGTGTTTCACAGCCACAGGAATCGAAACCGAAGGAAGACAGACAAACTTCTAGGCACGTGGAAGAGCTTCTTAGAATGTTGCTTCTTGGTCCCCAATACGCAAAGGATTCACCTTGGAATCTTGTTAACATGTAAGTTGATCTGGGGTGGGACCAGATTCTGCATTCTGACAAGTTCCCAGGAGATACCGATGCTGCTGGTCTGGGGATCATGCTTTAAACAGTGCCAGGAGATGGTAAAAATTAGAACTTTCAATCTTCGAGTTTCTTTTCTGCCGTGGGAGTCCCTACACTATAGACCCGCATCAGTTAGGTTTGTTTCTAGCTGTTTGAAAGAGAAAACTCAAAGGACTTTGGATTTAAGCAAATGAGGGAGAGAAATTGTAGTTCTCACCTAACAAGAATTCCAGGGTAGGCTGCTCAGGTCATTCCTCAAGACCCAAGGTTCTTTCTGTTTCTCTGTTCCTCCACCCTAGTTCTTGAGCATTTACCCTCATGCTGTGGTCTCATAGTTGCAAGATAGCTGCTGTGCCTCTTGGTATCATGTCTGAATTCCAGACAGGAAGAAGAGGGGAGGGACCTTTAAGGATATCTGTGCCCCACTTACCAACCTGTACTTACTTCTCACTGCTCAGAGCTGGGTCATGGGACCAATCCTATTCACTGATCCCATAGGTGTACCTACTATGTGGCAGGCACTGGGCTAAGTACTAGAGATACAAGGACCGAAATAGTTTTTGTCCTCAGGAAGCTTCTAGAAGAACTCTAGACACACAAAGAAGCAAATAGTGAGGAGAGGTGCTCAGATAGCTGTGGTACGTGGGGCAGACAGAAGACTGACTGTGCTGGCCACTACCACAGGGGAACGGCCACCCTGGAGAAGGTGGAGAGTAGGTCTTGGAAAAAGGCTGGGAGGACAGCCGGGCCTGTGGGGGCAGCATGAGCTCAGCACAGAGGTGGGAGACAGCCTGGTGCCTCCTGGGAACTGCATATCCATTCACAACTCTGTAGGAACTGCCCTAGGGCTGGGATCCAGCCCTCACACCCCTGTAGGGCAGCACAGGTGCTTTTCCTCTGTCATACAATCTGATTGGTCGTGCTGTACAGGTCTTAAATATGTTTAATATCACCCCTCAAAAGACCATGGAAGTCTCAACATGTCCGGGTCCTAGAGAGGACCGTGACTAGCCCTCCTGCCTTACCCTGGACCAGCTCTTGTGCAGTCCTCGTGCTCCCTCTCTCCTGGGTGTATAGCGAGCCCTCCCTCTTTGTGTGGCTTTCAGTGTTTTCTCCCTAGAATGTTTCTTCTGGGCACCCATGTGATGGCAGCTCAGCGACACATGGCTTATTGGCAGCTGCCAGCGCAGAGCACTGCGATCACCTCTGCAACCCAGGCTCGGCGCCCCTCAGGCACTCCCTACTTTCTGCTACTCTTGTTCCCTCCCAGGAGACCCCTCATGCAACGCCAGGACCTTCAAACCTCGCTCTCTCCATCCTCTTCCTCCTTCTAGCTGACCTGTGGGAAGAGTGATAAATAAATTTATCATAGAAGTTAACTACGGCCAAAGGCTCTCCGGGTTTCTCTCCCAGGGCCTGGCATTTAACAAAGGCAGTTAGGCCTAGTGCAGAGTCCACAGGATTGGAATCCGAAGCTTGGTGTTCTTGGCTGAGTCTGTCCTGCCCCAGAGCACTGTTATGGCTGGACTGTGTCCCAGCACTCCGAGCCTCTGTGTCTTCTCCTGTGAAATGGGAATAACAAATGTTGCTGCCAGCTCTGTGGCGGCGAGGCCCCGGTGTGGTAATGCACATGGCGGGCAGACTGCAAAAGGCTGCAGGAAGGTGGCTTCCCCTTCCCCGGGGCACTGTGCCTCAGCCCCTCCAAGCAGGGCCTTTCAGATGGGGACTGTGTTATGCAGGCGGAGGAAGACTGGGCTCAGATGGAGACCAGGGGGTGAGCGCTTTCACAGCCCAGGGTGAGGTCACCAGACCCAGAGGGGGAAGGAAAGGGTCTCCTGAAGGGCCAAGGAGTGTGATGATGGGCCCTCTTCCACGTCTCCCCCCAACACCTCATTTATATCCGAGTTGTTCTCAGCTCCAACCCTTAAGGAAGGCGGCGGAGCCGTCTGGCTCGCTTGCCATGAAGGGTTAGGTAAATAAGTACATGGCTCCTGGGGGAATGTGTCTGCTGCCACCGCTGCCCCCTCCCCACCCCCTGCCCTCTCAGCAGATTTACAGGCCTCCTGTCACCGAAGCATGTGCAACTTCACCTTCACTCCTGGATCACCAGGGTGAGGTCTCCTGCTCTGTGGGGTCCCAGCGAAGCCTCAAGCTCTGAAACCAGGACCTGACACCAGGTATTACTACCTTGTAGCTTCTCCGGCCCCCACGTCAATCCCTGGTGCTGTCAGAGGCTCCCAGAACCCCCAGCTTCTAGACCCCAGCCCCTGTTTTTTACATAGGATTGCATCAGGGTCTGGGGTCAGTGTCATGTACGATTTACAGGAAGTTTCGTTCTCCTTTTGGAATTGGCCACTGCATTCAGCAGCCCATTCTTCACTGCGTGGCCTACTGGTGCAAGCCCTGGGGAGACAGGGAGCTGGATGTGGCATCGGTCCACAGGTGGGCTCTGGGATGGGAGGAGAGCCAATACAAAAAGTCTCAGGCTCCGTCTTTGTAAAAGACTCCAATGATCAGCTCTCCTAGGCGGGATTTTCCTTCCCTGCAGACAAAGAGAACTATGTGAGTGATTCATGCTTACTTACTGCCTTGGGTCTCAGGAAACTAGTGCAAAATCAATGCTCAAGTGTAGTGTCTCCCTTAGCCGGATATTTCACGTATCTCCTCCCTCTACTTCATGTCTATGTATATTTTGGGGGGAAGGGGTGGAGGGCCCTATTGAGCACCCACTGTATGCCTAGCACCATGCTAGATGCTGGGATGCAGGGATAAATGAGACAAAGAAGACAAGATGCTGGCTCTCCAAGAGCTCACAGTTATGTAGTAGATGCCCCAAAGCAAGCAGTTATAAAACATTGAGGCAAGTGCTGTAATGAAGGTGCTCTGGGTGCCAATTCAACTTTGAATTTTTATGAATTGTCCTAGACCAGTGGTCGGCAAACTCATTAGTCAACAGAGCCCAAAATCAACAGTACAACGATTGAAATTTCTTTTGAGAGCCGAAAACCGACTTCTGCGCATGGGCCACGAAGTTTCAATTGCACTGTACGTGCGCACCCGCACGTGGTATTTTGTGGAAGAGCCACACTCAAGGGGCCAAAGAGCCGCATGTGGCTCGCGAGCCACAGTTTGCTGACCACTGTCCTAGATATTCCCAAACCCCAGACAGCAGGTCAAGCCACCACCACCCAGCCACAGGCAGGAGACCTCTCTGTACAACTCCTGATGGAGAGGATTCTGAGTACATCTTTGGAGAGTGTCATAAAATCACTGATGATATGATAATGGAACAGATTAAAAGGATCTGGGTGGAAAGGCTCCTCTTTCCCCCCAGTTTTTCTAGGAGAGGGCAGGAAGGAGCTTGTGGGTGGCAAGAGGCACCTGGGAGGCCCTTCAGTGAGCCTCCCTGGCCGGATAGTCAGCTTTGGGTGGCAGGGAGAATGAAGAATGCCTCCTTGCGCTGATGCTATGAAGCAACAGGCAACACACATATACGGGCATCTGGCAGTGTGGGAGAATCAGAACCTTTTTGCAATGAAAAACACAAGTTGCAAGTTATATTTTGCCCCTGTTCTCATATTCAAGCACCCTGGTTTTTAGGAGCTCTATCACATCAATAGCATGTTTAAAGAACCATTGCTCTAGAATTTTCTCCTCTATACACACATATTTTTGCCATTAGCAAAAAGGAGACTGAGCTTTGATGTGCAAAGGTTTGGCAATATGAAAAAGGACATCTCTCCCCGCCCCCTCCCCAAAACACACACACACACACACACACACATACACAGAAAACTCTATGCAGTGCTAAAATACAAAATCTTCACCAGTCCATCATGGCTCAGTGGTTGAGCATCGACCTATGACCCAGGAGGTCACAGTTTCATTCCCAGTCAGGGCATATGCCCAGGTTGCAGGCTCAATTCCAAGTGTGGGGTGTGCAGGAGGCAGCCGATCAATGATTCTCTCTCATTATTGATGTTTCTATCTCTCTCTCCCTTCCTCTCTGAAATCAATTAAAATATATTTTTAGAAAATACAAAAATCTTCAGGCTCTTCTGCCTGGTCCCTTTGCACAGTATGTGAACTGACTGGTAGTTATCCTCCAAAAGTCCAGGTGTGGGATAAAGTCTGTCAGTGGGACTGAGACCAAGTCCTTCCTTTCCAGCTGGGCCTTGGAAAAAGCCAGAAACTGGGTTTAGGGTTCTGGGGTCTTATTTACACCCACACTCCCTGTTTGTCCTTGAGACAGTTTTGTCACCAGCATGGCCTATGAGGCTTCTCTCTAAGGTAGTAAGTCCATGTGGGTGTGGGGTGGGGAGTTGGGGATTGTGGGTGATCAAAGTCAATGGGGGTCAACCAGACTTAGGCTAGGGCCTCCTATGAATGGGTTTGTGAGATTTACTCCTGACTTGAGACTCCAGGACTGGTGGAGGTGCAGTGGCCTGGATGGATTTCAGAATTGTAATGGTGGACAGACTCAAGTTCTCCCACCATTTGGGGAAACTGCAAACATGAGTGAGAGGTCAGCCAAGCCTGGATGCAGAGGTGAGAGGATGTTATTTACTAACACAACTCTTTCCAAGGAGGGAGTAAACAGACACATTTGGCGTGGGACTGAGGGCCTGGCTGGAGGAGAGGAAAGGACCCCCTACCTAACAGCATTTTTCTCTAAATGCCCCTTGAATTGAGACACAGTTGCCTGGTCTCCTGCAGTCTGTTCTCTGTGAGGAATGTCTTCCCCAGCTTCTCCACTGAGCTCTACCAATTGTTTAGGGATTAACCCTTTGCCATCCAAACTCTAGCTTGATCTCTCTCCATCTCTGTCCCTCCATCTGCACCTCTTGGCTTTGGTGCACCTTTCATTAGCCTAAAAACGACAAGAGAAGTTGAATCTGCAGATGCGTTTTGCATGCACAGTGGAATCACAATCTCCGTATGGGCCTGAGTGCTTTAAGAAAATAGTCTCGCTTCTTCACAAACTCAAGTAGCTTTACTTGGAATCTGTCCATCCAAAAATTTGGTCTGCAGAGTCCAAAGCCAGCTTCCCTGGAGCCTTACAAACAAGCTGGCTGGCAAGGCAGCGCCTCCTACAGTGTCTGCCTTAAGCAATAGGATCTGTGGCCCATTTGCCCCAGATGCAGGGTTTTCAGCATCTGTTGCCTCCTTTCACCCACACTTCAGGGTACACGCAGTTCAGTCAGACCCGCGAACTTCCTAAACTGCTTGCTGATGTCTCCTGTCCCTGGGGTCAGTCATAGTCACACTCCCAGCTCTCCGAGTGTTTGAAACATACAAAGAATTCCCAGGAACTCTGAGGTGGAGGGTGGCAAGGAGACTTCTGTTCCTGGGGGGCCAGGTGAGAAAGCCCAGCTGTGTTTCTGCTAATACTCTCCCCTTGCTGTCTGCTGTAATGGGGACCCTTGGTTTTGACTTGAGGTTGGTTCCTGGGCCAACTCTGAATGTAGCATGTGTGCCTGAGTGATGGATTTGATATTTACACACACCACCCTGATAAGTGCACATGTGTTTTTAACGTTTTGGCTTTCTACACCACAAACATGTCAATGTGGATATGCCTGCACACACAGACATGCTGTCGGGCTGGGACTTGAGTAGTTTTTCTTTTTTTCCTTTTCCTTTTTTTAAAAACTGCCCTCCCAAAGCTAACACCTTTGCAAGCAAAATTTCCCACCACACTGAACAACATTTACTTAATGCCTCCGGTGTTGTTGGAGGGCCACCATCCGGTTGTCCCACCAGGAAAAGTTCTGCATTTTAAAACCAGCAAACAGCCCCAACTACGCACCTTCCTCGGGTCTTTGCGGGAGCCCAGCCGGGCCCGCTGGGAATTTAAAAGCAGACCTCCGTGGCTTCGGTCTTCCTGAGCCCCAGTTTGTCCGGGAAACTACTTGTCTTTGAATTGCAGCTACAGAGAACAAAACCGAAGAGGTGAGCTGCTTGTCTGGAAGGCTGTTGTTTGAAATGAGGAAAAGGTGTAAAAAAAAAAAAGTCTTCATTATCTCATGGGTTTGCAAGTACAGTTAAATTCCTCGCTTCTCCGCGATCCGACGCAAGTTAATTACAGCGTTAAACATTCTCATTATCCACGCAACATTTCTATTTCCCCTTCCTTTATTTTCCTTTTTTCTCTCTTTGTTTCCCTTATTTTATTTCCTTTTTTATTTTGTGTTTTAAGGGGTGTTGACCTGTGTTTAGTTCTAGTAAACCGAACCCTGTTGCAAGTGAAGTGATTGGCTAATTGCGCGGGTGACTGACGTGCTAAATGAGTGCGGCTCGCCGCAGCCCCGAGCTGATTGGCTGCGCGGGAGACTCAGAGGGCTTTGCAACGGGAGCACCGGGCACTCGAGTCCTGCAGCCTCGGGAGTAGGTGCCGCGCTCCCGGGAGCCCGGGCAGCACTCAGGCCGCGCGCTCCCCTCCTCGCAGCAGGCCGAGGGCCGCCACCCGCCAGGGACTGGGCAGGAGCGCGCCGCGGAGCCGGGTCGGGGTGGGGACGGCGCCTTTTGTCGCCGGAGACTCCTGGAAGTTTGTGGCGGGACGCGCGCGGGGAGGCGGCCGAGGCAGCCCCGACGTCGCGGGAGCGAGTGCGCGGAGCCAGCATGGGCAGCGGGCGCGGCGCGGGGGGCCGGCGCGGGGCCGCCGGGGGCGTGCTGCTGGCGCTGGCCGCCGGGCTTCTGGCCGCGGGTTCGGCCAGCGAGTACGACTACGTGAGCTTCCAGTCGGACATCGGCTCGTACCAGAACGGGCGCTTCTACACCAAGGCGCCGCAGTGCGTGGACATCCCGGCGGACTTGCGGCTGTGCCACAACGTGGGCTACAAGAAGATGGTGCTGCCCAACCTGCTGGAGCACGAGACCATGGCCGAGGTGAAACAGCAGGCCAGCAGCTGGGTGCCCCTGCTCAACAAGAACTGCCACATCGGAACCCAGGTCTTCCTCTGCTCGCTCTTCGCGCCCGTCTGCCTGGACCGGCCCATTTTCCCGTGCCGCTGGCTCTGCGAGGCCGTGCGGGACTCCTGCGAACCGGTCATGCAGTTCTTCGGCTTCTACTGGCCCGAGATGCTCAAGTGTGACAAGTTTCCCGAGGGGGACGTCTGCATCGCCATGACCCCGCCCAATGCCACTGAAGCCTCCAAACCTCAAGGTAAGCCCTCCCCCTCCGATGCCCCCGGCGGCTTGGGACCCCGGGATTCGCCGGGCTGCAGCGGAGGCTGCGGGAAAGCCCCTGCCACCCGGATCCCCCGCTGCCGCTCCACCCCGGAGTTCGGACGTGCTCCCTAGAGATTGCTCTTAAGCTGTGCAGAATGATTTTCCACAACTTCCAGTCCGTCCGAGGTGTTGCCTAGCGCCCCTCCCGATCCAGGTGCATGGCCCTCGGGGCTCTCCCGGCAGCGACGGCTGAGCCTCTCCCCTTCCTTAAACGGGGTCCTGCTTCTGGAGCCGCTCTTCTTGGGGTCCAGTCTCTCTTTTCCATACCTAAGACAAAGCCTTAAGCTCCAAATAAAAGGAGAGCCCGTCTCTCCTCTGGGAGAGAACCCAGTCCCCATCGCAGTGATTAACACCCCAGACAGGATGTGCCAGGAGGGAAAAACCCACTACTGTAGAAAGCCCAGAAAGGCCGAGAACATGCTAAGGAGCAGCTTTATTTTCATAGGTTCCATGAGGATTAAAACAAACAAAGAAACAAACAAACAAACAACTTTTCCCTTAACTAGTCATTCAGCCCAGGAGCACACGCTGCAGTTCTGGCTGAGGAAGAAAGTTTAGAAACCCGCGATTTCTGTTTCTGCATCCCTTTCAGGTAACAGTTTGGGAAGGGTTGGGGGATGGAAAGTCTCTTCTTTCTCATTCTTGCATACCCCCTGCTTCTCTCATTTACACAAATCCTCAGGTAATTAGAAAGATAAAAATGTAATTAGTTCATTGTTCATCTCTCCTTGGGGAGTGGGATTTCTGATACTTTCTTAACTGTCTCAGGGACCACCCGAGGTTCCTCGAAGTTCCTGCCACTTAAAGGGCAGTTCTTGAGGGGGGGGGGGCGCTGGAGATCTGGGAGAGGCAACAAAACAAAACAAACCAGCAAAATCCCCAACTTGGTGGCCTTTTATAGGAGTGAATTCAACCCTGAATTCTTTGGAAGCAGAGTTGAGATTTAAGGATGTGGAGATAGTCTGAGATGGGGAGCCATACCCAGGTGTGCTTAGCACAGGGGCTGGTGTCTGGAGGGCTTTTCAGGTGTGGGGCTGGCTGCTTGCTGACTTCACCCATCCTCATGTGATGCCAGAAAGAGATGTCCACTGAAGGGCGTGTTCCCCCAGAGTGAGGGTGGGAGTAGGTATGGAGAAAGGGGCACCCTGAACTTTGAATGCACTTACTTATTCTAGGAAGGGAGGGAGATCAGTCTGATGTATTGATGTTGGGTGGCATGGGTCCCGGCCGCTTGGAAAGGCAGCAGCCTGCCTGCAGTGGCGAAGTCCGGGCACCTCTTGCTCTCCGCTTCCTGGGTGTCTGCACAGGGTTAACCTTTGGGAAGTGCAACCCCGAGAGCTGAGCAATTACCTAGAGCAAACAAAGCACTTTGTGTTCTTCTGTGTGGAGCCATCCCCTGCAGCCCACAGCATTTTCCTTCTTCCCTTCCTCCGCCGCTGCCGGCCACTGGGGGATTAGGATTAGCCCAGCCCAGCCCTGCTCGGTGAGGCTGTGGCCAGCTCTGCTTGGGCCGAGTCCACTCATCTTTCTGGGACAGCTAGTTGGTGGACATGGAGACCTTTGGGGGAATACTTTCTGGGGGAAGATGGGAAGACTGGCTGGGGAGCCTACTTAGGAAGAGGAAAGAATCCTCCCAGCTGACCTCCAAAAGGCTGGGTGTCTTCTTGAAGCCGTTTACTCTTTGGCTGCTGTTCCACTTGTCTGCTTCCTCTTGCCTGGGCCTTTTTGTACATCCTTCCCTCTCCTTCCTCCATCCAAGACCAGCTGCTGAACAGAGAGGCTGTGAGAGGTCCAGTCAGGTGTGGGACCAGGGAATTGGTTCTCCTTCAGCATTTTTGGTGAGAGGCTCTGCTTTGAGAAGGAAGCTGTTCCTCTCCAGCACTACAGCCACTCAGTGGGAGCCCCACAGGACTTCTCTGAGGCAGGATGGCCACTGGAGGTGGAAAGGCTGTGTGTGTGTGCATGTGCATGCATGTGTGTGTGTGTGTGTGTGTGTGTGTGTATTGGAACAGGCTGAGATGACCACACTACTGGTCGTTATAACCTTATGGCTGGTAGCTCCCGAATAAGAACTGGTACTTTTGGATGGCAATAAGTATACATGCACTATTTTATTGTTTTATTCTTAAAAATTAAAACAGTTTTCAAAGCAGCATCAGATCTCTGCATGATTTAGCTGATTTCTGTTTACATACTTAGAGGTATTGGGCCTCCCTTTGTGGACATGTGTTATTAAAGATAAACTTAGTTATGAGAAATGAGGCAAAAGACACCCCCCTCCCCCCCATTTCCCAAAGGCCATGGCCTGAGCCGCATCAAGCATCTGTTATGGGAGAGGCGATGGTTCTTTCCCCAGGAAAGTTATTTCTAAGTCTTGCACTTACATTAGACCTGTCCACTCTGATAAGTTGTTCCCCCTCCCTGCCAGGTTTTACTGATTGAAGTTGTTTGAATAAGCAAATACTTTTAGTTTAGTTTTGTTGTTGTTTAGGCATGTTGTGCATTAAATCAGCCTGGCTGTTATAGTCACAGATCACAGAGGCCACAGTGTGATCATTATGACCAAGAGCCTTCCACAGAGCCCCTTCTCCATGTATCCAGGAGCTGGCTGGGGAAGAACTGCTGTGTACGTGTGCGTGTGAGTGTGCATGTGCGTGTGAGTGTGCATGTGCGTGTGCGTGTGTGTGTGTGTGTATGTGTGTGGGGGGGGAGAGAAAGAGGGGGGAATGTGCTATGTTTGAGAGAGAGGGGGGTAGAGAATTTGCGAGGTGCATGTGTGTGCATTGATTTTTAAAAAATTCACTTAATCCCGACTCTACCTTGGGACTTTCTCTTCTACTTCCCTTTAAATATCAATAAAACACAAAAACGTTTTAGGTTTTGGTTCCTTTGCTTTAAACATTACTTTAAATACACTTTAAAAGGGGTTTTGTTCCACCTCTCAGATGGATGACTGGGTGGATTTCTCCTGCTGAGGCAGCCTGCGGGGCCCCAAGGACAATTGGAGGGGCACAGATTAATATTGCATTACACATTCCTCCCTACTCTGGATCGAGCTGCTGGTGCTCCAGAGTCTGCTGCTGCTCCAAAGTTGGCTATAAGGAAAGCAAGATGGGGGGAAGCCACGTTGAACTCACCTCAGCAAGATCCTGCAGCCCTGAGTGACACTGCTGGCCAAAGGTCACTGATGGCACTGAGGGAAGTGCCCCTGTGGGGAACGCAGTGTGTCTACACCACATGACGTGAGTGTGTGGAGCAGATGGAGACCTGGTGTTTACATTCTGATGGCCCTGGTCCCGCTACTTGTTTAGTCAAGGTTGTTTTCATAGAACCTTGCAATATGATAGCTTCCACTTTTTAAAAAATAAGGAAACAAGGAAAATCCCACAGCAAAGTTGATGCTCCCTCCATAAGTGACAGCGTCCTTCCCATATTGCGGGACTTCCTTCCCCTGCTTTTCTCCCCATGGAAGCAAGAACCATATGTAAGACTCTGGCTAAGTTTTTCCCTTGGTTAGAAACACTACCAGTTTCAAATTTGATTTTCTGTGAAAAGCAAATTTCCAACATCTGGGCCAAAAGACAGTCAGACAGTCTTCTGCTTGGAGTGTGGCTATGGTTCCTGCTGCACTGAGAATCTGGACGGTGTTTGGCTCTGGGTACAAAGACTAAGGCATGTGGTCTCTGCTAGGACATGTAGGGACCCTGCTGGGAAGTTGGGGGGTGGGTGGCCAGCTCTGGGCCGGTTGTGTCCTGGGAGTAGCATTGATCTGGGAGGGCTGTGCAGCTCCCTACCTACCCCCCATCTTGGGAGGCTTTGCTCATTTCACTGAGCCATTGGGGAGCTCAGTGAGGAGGAGATGCTATCCCAGAAGCCTTGGAGAGGGAAGGGAGGGAGCAGGATGAAGAGTCTTATATTTGAGCAGAGGTCACTCAGACCACATCCTTCCTTGAGGTGACTTTCCTTTGCTCCTTAGCTCCAGCCTGGCATGGCCTCTAATGCTGTGCCAAGAATGGAGTGCCCTTGGAACATGCTAATGCTTTCTTCCTAGATCATGGATAAAACTCCACGTGGTTTGAAAGATGGTGACAGTGATGGTGATGATGATGATGATTGTGGTGGTGGTGGTCATGGTGGTAATGGTGGTTGTGTGGTGGTGGTGAGGATGGTGATGGTGATGATAAGCCACTATGCCCTTCTGGGGATTCCACTGTATCACCTTCTCCATGCCCTTCCACAGAGACAATTTATCTCCCCAGGATCTCTCTAGCATTAGCAGCATTTTGGCTTGGAGGAGGCCTCTAGCCCTGGCCTCAGATGCCTCTTCCCCTGGAGCTTAGCCACCTACCAGTGGCCCTCAGGTCAGCCATACACACATCTCTTCAAAGCACTTCACAGTGCTGTGAAAATGCCTCCAGAGAGTCTCCCCCATCCAGCTCTCTCCTCCTATTTGGCAGCTCTTGCTAGCAATTGCCCTTTTGGAGAGGGGTGTTCTGGGCCTGGGGTTAGAGTTCACGAGTTGACTTGAGTTTTTATTTCTTGGCTCCTAAAGAGCCGGTCAGATTGACCTGCTGGGAGTTTGGGAATGGGCAGGGGGTGGGAATTGGATGGGGGATATTTAAAAGAGAGGGGGAAGAACAGGAAACCAACAACTGGAATAGATGTGTTTGGTTTATAAGTCAGCTTTTCCCAGAGACCCACCATACCCCATTAAGCCACAAGTTACAGGTCTGCCTCCACCCAGCCCCAGATATTGTTTCTTTAAATAGGTGTGCCATATTCAACAGCTCTAGCCCCGAAATTTTCAAGAAGCCATATGTCTGCTTATAGCTTTAGGTTGTGGGCTTTAGGAGTCTTCTTTTTGATTTTCAGGTTGCCCTTCAGAAATTCCAGAAGACCTTTAACTACTTTCATTCTGGTCGTGGGCTGATCTCTTTCCCAGGGAAGGCTTCTTTCTGCACCCATTAACCTCATCACTCACAGCTCCTTTTTCTCCTCCTCTCCCTTCCTAGGCACAACCGTGTGTCCTCCATGTGACAACGAGTTGAAATCTGAAGCCATAATTGAGCATCTCTGTGCGAGCGAGTTTGGTAAGAAAGCATCCCTGGCTGCCTTGGGGAGGTTTGGCATTCCCTGGTTCCTCCTGGCCCGTGTCCCTGCTGAACAGAGCCTGCTGATGCATCTTTTTGGGGGCGTTATGTTCTCTACCTCCAGCCTCCCTTGTGGCTACTTTTCTCAGGCAGATGGAAGACTAGACAGGGTGGGGATCCGGGCGGTTGTTATTAAAATCAAACTTTGCTTTTGTCCTTCTGTGTGGGAGGTCCCTGGACAGGTTTTTGGCGACCTTCTCTAGGAGCAAGGGAGGTAGACTTGGGGACAAGTGAACAGGAACTAGGGGAAAACACCACTCCTTGGACACTATCAGGAGGTACAGCGGGCAGTTAGGGCTGGTCTTCTCTCCGCACCGGTTCTTTCTCCATCCACCCCTAGGTGTCAGCATCACTCTACCCAGGATCTAAAATGGCTGGTGGCTGGGTGCCTTCCTAGGGAGGTGAGTCCACTGTTAGGGCATTCAGAGAAGGGGCCCCTATCAGGTCCTTCCAGGCAAAGAAAATTGACACCCCACAGTACTGGGATTTAGCTTCTTTTTCCCCAAATCACTCTGGGTTTAAAGGGAATTTCGAATCAGCACTTAGAGCCCAGGAGAAGGGCTTGATGTGTCCTGGGCAGCTGATCTCAGGTGACCTTTCAGGGATGGTCCCTGGTGGGGATGTGGTGGAAGACCCGTGCTCCAGACACTCTGGGCGTCTCTCCTCTGGAAGAAATAAATGTTCACCACATCCATTTGAACGGCTGACTCCCTTGTGCCTGCCTCTATTTTATGGTTTGGGCCAGGCCTGCTTTGCTAAGGACAGGTTCAGCCTGACGCGAATAGGGGGTGCACTGTATCCCTGAGGCTGGATTTTGTACAGAATTCTTACCAGGAAAAGCATAACGGTAGGTAATGTGAGTGTGCCCTTTCAGAACCACCTACTCCGTGTTTCATTAACCAAACATCAAGTACACGAAAGGGCCTTGTACTGGCAGAGTGCCACATCTGAATGAGCTGCACACGTATGTGCGTGCACACGCAAGTTAAAGGACATTGTACATATGACAGATTTGCCATGGTGACTGAAGACACGTTGGGGAATTGAGACCCTTTGCCATGGAGAGCTTCTTGAGGAGGGATGTGTTTTGCATGCTTCATTTCTTTCTTTCTTTCTTTCTTTCTTTCTTTCTTTCTTTCTTTCTTTCTTTCTTTTTTTTAACATATTTTTATTGATTTTAGAGAGGAAGGTAGAGAGAAAACATCAATGATGAGAGAGAATCATTGATTGGCTGCCTCCTGTACGCCCCACACTGGGGATCAGCCCACAACCTGGGCATGTGCCCTTGACCAGGATCGAACCTGGGATCCTTCATTTTGTAGGCCGATGCTTTATCCACTGAGCCAAACTGGCCAGGGCTGAATGCTTCATTTCTACACTAGGTGTCTCTGTCTGCCTCCTTCATCCTTGGGGAGGACAGCAGGACCTCAAAGATTTGGTCTATTCTGCATTTTGCTGCTTGTGTTTATCACACACTTTTCCTTGTTGTCATCTTAAATGAACGCAAATGAAATTGTTATAGAGGGCTCTGATTACCCTGCCATCTGACCGTAGTGACATTTGCTTCTTGATGGCCACACTCTTGCTTTGTCAGGAGGTGTTCAATGCTAGGCTGAGCCTGGTGGGTCTCCTGTGATAAAGCCTGTGGGTGTGCAGCCCCTCACTGCCTTAGCAACAAGCTTTTCATCCACATATGGGATTTGGGATTTCTTCCCAAAGACGCCTTTGGATATGGAGAAAAAGGACATAAAATCACTCAGAAATCCTGATGAGAAGCATTTTGCTACATGGCTGGGGCAGGAAGAATCTGCTCACGTATGGCTGTGTTCCTGAAGGATCCTTAGGAGAGATGACTAAGGGGCCACTCTTGTAGATTTCATTGATCCTCTTCAGCTATTGTAAATCACCACACTCACTTTTAGAAATTGGCCCCCTGGCATTTCATCAAATCCAGGGAATCATATTAAACTCTGAAAGATACTATATTAGCTGATGTGAATGCTCATGTGACTTCTATCAGGCTCAGCTCCTGAGGGAAGAGTGATGGAAAACCCTGGAACTGAGTGGGGAGGTGACTGGCAGGGGGTGTCTTCCTGGTATGGAGCTCAAATCCAGTGCATCTAATTATTCATTGATTCACGTGTCTATTCATTAAATGTTTCTTGAGTGCAAAGCCCTGTGCTAGATGCCATATAAAGAATACTTACCTAGGATAAATTAAAATTTAACTTTAAGAAATTTTAAATCCCGACCAAACACTAATCAATGATTTTTTTTAGACTCTATGGAGTCATTTTATAACTCACCAGCTGAAGAGAGGGGCTGTGGGGACTCAAGGCCAAAGTTAATGCCAAGGAGGTGTGAGAAGAGAACCATGCTTATGCCCCATACCAACCTGAACTTGTCATCAGGTCTCCTCTAATCTCCCCCAATTACCCGCCAAAATTCTGGTAACTGGGGGCTTTGTGGCAATTAGTGACACTGGAGACATTCCCCAGAGGTGAGCTGAAGAGTCAAGCCTTGGGAAATAATTTGAATGTGAAAGGTTGACCTTATGGTGTAGGGTAAGAGTCTGGTGCTCAGGTAACTCACCTGGGGATGGACATCTTTTCCCTAATATGGTAGGTGCCTACTAAGTCAACAAGCACCTGCTCACGGCTTCCAGGAGAGAGGGCTCTCTATCTTATTTTAATAACCAATCAGGTCTTGGTGAATCTGAGTGATTAGCTGTTTGGTACTGTGTTCTTTTAGCTCTGAGATTATTTTCTTCTTGGGTTCATAGAACTTTTGACTTCCTCCCGGAACGTACAGGTCATGTTATCAAGTTCACTTATTTCATAAATAAGGAATCTGATTTTCTCAACTGGAGTTCTTTGACTCTCTGTCACGTTGCCTTCCTCTTTAAGAAAAGACGAATGGCCACTGGACTTGGCCATAGAGACGTTTATCTCTCCAGCATGGGTGTGGTATATGCCGGGCCTGTTTGATTTGGATGCAGAGAGACTTTTAGTTTTTTTATTTGTAATGTTCTTCTAAGACAATAAGTAGGCTTCCCGCCTCCTCTCTGCAGGGGCTGAGCCTAGCTCTGCCCTTCTCAGCACCCTGGAGAATGCAGCCTTGTGGGGAACTTGTTCTGAGCTGAGTTCATTTCAAGTAAGTGAGGCATTTTGCTTACACTGATGGGATTCAATTAGGAAACAAAGACATTCGGCAATGTAAGCTGACACACAACAGAAAAGAAAAAGAACATTTTACTCCCTTCTCCAGGGATCAAACTTTGCAGTAAGTGGCCCTGACATCCCGGATGGGAAGACATCAGGTTGTTGTAAGGCTCTCTGTGAGCTCCAGGAGCAAGGGGCGCATTCCTTCTGGGTCAGCACGCACACTTGCCTTCCTGCCAACACGTCCTCGGACTCCTGCATGGCCTACCATCCCTCCTCCTTCTCAGGCATTGCATGTGTAACTCTGCCTGGTGTGCTTGGCTACCAGTCTCTCCACCCCTGCGCTGGACCCCCTCGGTTCAGAACACATTTTTCTCCCCCAACAGGGAAAAGCATCAGTAGAAACACCTGTGTGCTGATGCTCAGGAATGCAGTTGGATCAGCCTGGATCAAGCAGCAGATGGGGGAGAGCCAAAAGTTAGGTGGTGCAGTTTCTGAATTCAAGTTGGTGGCCAGCCTGCGTGCAGTGCTCAATTTAGGATGTCCTGATCTGCTTTTTGTCCTCTGGTTTTCCTGCTGCATGACAACAGGGTGCTGCTCTCTCCTGTTATGCAGGCCAATATAGTATTGCAAGTGGCCACACTAATGAGCCTGCTGTTGGTGACCCAGTGCCCATGGCCGTCTTCAGGTCAGCTTGTCCCAGGGGTGTGAGGATCTGATTTATAATTGCTGCCAGGTTAGAACCCCACCTCTGGCCACTCACTCTAGCTTCTCCAGTATCTGCAAACACCCTTAAGCTTTTCTGCTGGAAATGTGCATGATGATGAGACAGTTCAGAGCTTTCTTTTACCGGCTTCCACAGTTTTCTTGAGCTTGGGAGTTCAGTTGACAACTTCTTTAGCCTGGTATTTTCTCACTGTGGAAAAAGATTTCTTTGCCCCCAGAAATTTTCCTTGCTTTCTGTAAGGATTCCCCCATCTGCCCCCATTTATATGTTTCCTCATAAAGAGTAAAACCATACTCTTGCAACACTAAAAATGAGTCCAATAGGAAAGCAAAAAAAAACCCAGCTCTCACAGTTAAGTGTTTGGGAATATTTCTAGAAGAAGGATGTTTGAAGGTTCCCTGCACCTTCGCAAATCTGTTCTCACTCCTTTTCCAAGGTGTCTTGGCTGTGCTGCTGTTCGGAGACAGTGTTTTACGCTGAAGGGCTGTTTGATCTCTTGCAAGAGTAGGTGCAGCCTTTCCAAACTAAGCCTGGAGTTTCCTCCCACAGAGGAGGAAAACTGGCTGCCAGCAAGATAATTGCAACATCTGTAAGCTGCTTGAGAGCAGGGTCTGTATCTTGTACCGTATGTTACTTAATACAAGATTCCCATTAATTGTGAGATGCACTATTGGTTTGGTACCACTAACAAAGAAAACATAGTTTGTGTTCAAATGTAATGATAATCTGTGTCTTAGAAAGAACAGAACAAGGTCTGCTTGTACTTAGAGCCTCTGGCACTGTGTCTTAGACATGGAGGCACAATTAAATGTTTGTCAGATGAGAATATGAGGGACACGGGATGGCAGGGATTTGGGAACTGGACTTCCTTTTTTAATAAAAGGACGAAGGCTCCTTTCCAAGTGAATATGTGCCACTTGTTTATTAAGTCCAAGGAAAACCACATGCCCTGTTTGGGGTGACTGAGGGTATATGTAAAAGAAAAAGAAGCCCTAGCATTCAGAAATCTAGTTCAGTCAAAGTAAAATTGAATAGACACGAGAGAAGGGAAACAACGGCTTAAGGGTGTTTGCAGATACTGGAGAAACCGGAGAGAGTGGCTGGAGGTGGGGAGAAGGGTAACAGGCAATCTCTAAAATACATAATCCATCTATAGTCAGAAGGAGTTGTGGCATCTCATGTGAGAGAAGAGACGGGGTTGGGCACTTTAAGTGCCCTGGAAGTGTAATGCCCAGCTCACTGCCCGAGACCAGTCTAGTCTTCCCGGGCACAAGGTGGACTGGACAGTGCACAGACCTCGCTGAGCCAGGAGCCTTCCAAGCCTTCGAGTTGGCCGGCTGAGTTGTGATGTCATTCCTGGCTCACCCACAGTCTCAGATAGGAGAGTTCCTGAATAGATGCCAGACCTGGGGTCCTGGCCAGACGAAGCAGGTCTTGAGCAGTTTGGATTGAGGTCAGATTGGGAGCACCTTGCACTTGGAAGTCACGTTGAGGAATGGAGGAAAATCTGGGGAAAGAGCCCTAGTTCCCCCATTGGTGAAGGTGGTGCATCCCATCTCCTCTCATTCCTTCTTATCTATACCTGTCGCTAGAGGACAGTTAGATAAAGCAAATTTCAATGAGAAGCACTTCTCTTTAGCATCCTTGAACCTGTGAAAGCATATTTAAGTGTGAGAAAGTACACAGAAACCCAGGATCCATGGGTGGGCATGGCGTTCTCTGGAACTGAGTTCAGCCCTCTCTCTACCACTAGATGAATACTCTGCACCACTGGGCAAATCTCTCAACCTCTCCAGCCCTCAGGTTCCCTTTAAGAAATGACAACTGATAGCCAGGAATAGGTTTTGGTAAGGAGCAGATGAGCCAGTGGGTAAGGAACCCAGTGCTGGGCCCGGCACACAGGGTGGACTCACTGAACATTCATTTTGGGGCTCTCTGCAGGTACAGCAGTAGCCCAGCGACCTGTCCCTGGCATTGGAAGCCCCCCTTCGTGACTCTCACCAGAGAAGTGAGAGGTGCATCTCAGAAACTCTGCTCTCAGCTTATTTATCGAAATCTTTCCTGAACTGAATTCTGGTTTCAGACCTTCCCCGTCCTTGCACCGTGCTGGAATGGTGGCTTTTCTTTGTACTAAGACATAGCTAGGTAAGGGCTCGGTTGGTTCAGGATTGGCTGACACGTGACTTCCCCCTCTTTGTGGTGAAGTCCAGGTCTGACCTGGGGATGGTCGCCAAACGGTGATGTACTCTGCAACCTGTGATTCTATAATTCTCCGGGTGTGAGTAGCCCTGCCCAATTGCCTAGCCCTCATCTTTAAAAAAATTTATTGTGGTGAAATGTACATAATATAAAGTTTACCATTTTTAAGTATACAGTTTAGTGGCATTGAGTACATTCCCATTGTTGTCAATCGTCACCCCCATTCACTTTGGTTATTTTTCATCATCCCAAATTGAAACTCTACCCAAACACTAACTCCCCAGTCTTCTCTCCCCTCCCTCCCAGAAACCACCATTCTACTTTCTGTCTCGATGACTTTGATTATTCTAGGTACCGAATATAAGTGGAATCCTACAGTATTTATCCTTTTGTGTCTGGCTTATTTCACTTAACAAATGTCCTCTTTATCATCTGATGTATACACAAACTATCATGGAGAAGGGGGGGGGAGGAGGATTTGCCCTCCAATTCACCCCTGCTATCTGAAGCCTCTCTGAGACTGGCTGGAGGAAGAGGGGTAAAGGATGAGCTCGGATAGAGGGGCTGTTCGTAACCCAACAAGGGGCCCATTTCTTTGAGCATTGTCTTGCTCATCTGTACCCCGTCGTCATGTTGTCATTAGATCTGCTGAGCATGCTGGTGCCTCAAGATCAGCCAGTCCAGGGCTTTTACCTAAAGGCTGAGGAAAAGAAGGCTCAGACAGAGGAGTTAGCCAGTTGATTGCCCAAGGCCACTCGGCCTGGCATCCCTTACAGGTTTTGTTCCCATCAGCACCAACCTGGGTAGCCAGTCCAGATTCCATACCCTTCCTCCTTCATGTTCTCTCATGCCCATCACATTTCCATCCTGCCAGGAACGGTGGAGGAAGCGCCCTGGGGAGGGAGCGCAGGGTGTTCCTTCACGACTTCAGAGTTTGTGGAATATACATGGACTGATGTCTGTGCCTAACACATAGAAAGGGCTCAGCAGTCATTGGTTTCTTCCTTTGTGGAGAGAAGCAGGTAGTACAGTAGGATATAAAGAACATATGCCTCGGGCCAGATGGGCTTGGATTAAATCCCAACCCGATAAACTGAGCAACCTTGAGGAAGTCTCTCAACCTCCCCGAGCCCATCCCCTCACTTGTAAAATGTGGACGGCGATTCCGGTGTCACTGTGGGGAGAACTGAATTAATCAAGTGTGTATAGTTCCTGGAATATGGTGGCTGCTTCATCCCTAGTAATGTTCTCTTCTTATTAAAAAAGATTGTTTCAGGATGGAAATTAGCCCAGGTAGGAAGAGCCTGGCACTAATGAAATCATCTGGTTTGCAAAAAAAATGTTAGGACATGGAACGGAATGTCCCGATTAATTCTCTGGTTAAAAGAGGATTATGCTGAAGAAGCCTTTTAAAAAGCGCATTTGGAAAAGCTTTAAAAGTTTTATGCAACTTCAAGGTGCTGTAGTTAAAAAACCAAACCCAAACCAAAACCAAACCAAAGCAGACAAAAAAACACACAAACCCTACCTACCAGCAGTTTTAGTTAGATGCCACCCTTACGTCATCGTAAAACTGGATGTCATCAGACAGTCAAGCCTGCAGAACACAGGGAGCTTGGGCTGAGTGTAGACCAATTCTAGGACATGCTGACCCACGTTTTTTCTTTGCGTTTTTGTGTGTTACTTAGAAATCTTATTCCTAATAGGAGCTTTTCTACTCATAATTTATTGGGGCCTGTTTAAGAGGGACTTAGACCTTGTGTGTTGAACTTCCCTCCATCCTCCCCTTTTCTCAAGCAGTATCTTCAGGGCACTTTTTAATTTCTTTTCCAACAACTGCCTTGTGATGTTTGATAGGTACTCCTTTGGACTGAAAAACAGGCAGCTGAACATTTAAATATTGGTAAATTTTGTCTAATTTTGCAGAAATGAGCCAGAAACTCCAGTCTGTATTTTTTTTTTTTTTTTAAAGGAGAACAAATGGCCACAGAAATGTCAGGCCCTTGCCCTGCCTCAGCCTGCTTGGAGCAGCCAATTAAACATGCATTAGCTTTGAAAGGCTTCTCAAAGGCCTATAGATTGCGCTCAAAATCTTTGTTTAGTCTTTCAGGAACACTGTCACATGGGTGATTTATCAAAGCAAGTTGTTTATGTGGCAGTAAAATAAACTCTGGGCCTGTTCAGGCTAAGATTTCCCGTGAATTTCTACCAAGGTAAACACTGCTAACTGGCAGGTTGCAGATTCCGTGTGAAAGCCAGACACATACAATAAATATTTGAGCTATAGCTTTGCCGTGTAAGAGGACGGGCCTGTCACTCGCGCTGTCACTTTCCCTGTGCCGCGAGGACCTGGTGCCGCAGCCTGGCCGCTGGGCCGCTAGGAGCAAGAACTGGCAGCGCCTGTGTGTGCAGGAGCCACCCCTACTGCGCGGGCCTCCCCGGGCTTGAGTGCCACTTAATGCTGGCACTGGGGACTTCCTGGCTCAGAGGGGACCAGCCTCAGACGGCTTCCCTCAGCATCGCGTACACAGCCGGTGATGAGTTATGAGGGACGTGAACCAGAAGCGGCCGGCTTAGGTTTCTTTGAAAATAGACATTTGTTGAACCAAATTGGCAGGGGACTGGGGTGTGTTGAGTGATTTGGGAGCTGGGGCCAGGGCACGGTGGGAGGGGGAGATCATTGTGAATTCTGCTGAGCTGGAATTCTAGTGCCAGAAGGGCCGAGGTGCTTCCCCGGGGTCCCCGGCTTTGCTCACTGGTGGTGGTCGTGAGAGATCCACTTGAGAGTAAAGAGGGTGGGTCCTGCTCTGTGGGTGCTGCAACGAGTACCCAGGACCATCTGAGTGATGAGTGAATGAACAAACAGAAGGGGATGATGGAGAAGAGAGGAAACAAGCCTTCTCCATCTTTGAATGGAAGCTGTGGTGGTCATTGTTCATAGTGGCTTTCTAGGGAGTGGCCACTGAGTTATAAACCACTTCTTCTCAATCTCAGAGGCTGGAGCTTCCAGACCACCGTTCTTGGTCAGGACCGAGTTTCACTTAATGCAGGACTGAGTTTCATGGTGTTTGTGGGTACCTTCTGTAACTTAGGTGCCACCCTGGGCCCCTGCCATGCCGACCTCCGTGCTGGGTCCGGGAGAGGAACCAGGACCCTGGAGAACAGGTGACGTTTGTGTCTGTTTGATGAGGACTTTTCAGGTTGGGCTCGTGTGCAGGGCATCTGTGCTCAGGGTTGAGTCCCGAGAATAAACGGCCTTTCCAGGTTGGGGGTGTGAGGCCAGGCTGCCTGGCAGCGCTTAGAGATTGATGTGCAGGTAACAGATGCTTACTGGCTTGCAGATATTTAGGGGAATAAAGGAGTGCTTTCTGCAGGGCAGGCATGAGGGAAATCATTTACAAATTCTGAAAGGATGTCTGTGAGTTGTACAGAGATGCCCACAATGTGCTTTGGCAGTGGGGAGGCATTGGGGACCAGCTCCCTGAGCTGTGTTCTGGCTCCGTCTGGCAGGATTCTGAGCAGGGTTTTGCCTTCCTTGTTTTTGCTAGCCCTTCCATCAGCATCTTCCCAGGATACTTCCTCTACCTTCAATGTGTTCTCCTCTGTGTGAGCCCTTTGAAACTTAGTTCACACTGGTGTGTCTTCCACAACAGATCCATTCAGCTCCTGGGAATGGCTTTGGGGCTGCAGGTGACCCCAAACTCTGTGTCTGGCAGCAGAGCTAGGAACGGGGGCCTGGAAGAAGCACTTTAGACCCTCAGAACAGCTGGCACCCGGGAGAGTCCCCTCACATGCCTCCACATGGGGCAGCGGTGCCAGCTGCCATGAACGCATGGGCCTTGTATGCAGGCACTTGGTCTGTGGCAGAGGTGGCCCTGCTTCCAGGCTTCCTCAGTTCTCATCGCCGAGCGGAGGGACCTGTCCTGCAAGAATTTAAGAATCCGGTGGATGAGGCCTGCCTTGGCCATGCTCGCTTGTCTCTGTTCCTGGTGATTTCAGACCCTCTAGTGCAGCGGCTGCTAACCGGTGGTCCGGGAGGTCCGCGAAAGGTTGGCGACCGCTGCTTTAGTGCATGGTCCCAACTCCCCGGCCTGAAGAAGGAAGGGTTTTTTCTTTTTGGGGTGGGGACTGGAGAAATTCAGACAGGTTTCCTCGAGGAGAAAAGTAACCTAACTCAGGCTCAAGATTAATGGAGAAAGTAAAGAAAGGCATTCCTGGTGTCAGGAGATGGGCGTTAGAAAAGGGCGTGAATTTTCAAAACAGATAATAATTCTTAAAGTGACAAAACTTAACGCAGCTAAATAAATGCAGGAAAGAAAGTCACATGTCTTTTCTGACTACCAACGCAGCATCCTGTGTAAGGGCTAGTCCCAGCCAGAAATGTGGGGTCTCGAAGGCTGACTTGAGGTGTGAAGAAGAAAAGTTGGTCTTCTGACTCACACCATTGCCTGTGTGCCCCACTGGGACCACTTCCTATGAATGGGCAGCAGTTAGAATGAGCAGGTGTGGTTACCCATTTACTGTGGCCACGGGCCTGAGTCAGAGACACCACCTGGTGGGGCAGGGATGCAGGAGGGCAGGAGGTCTGTCAGTAAGAATTGTCTGCTTTGGGCAAGGTGCTGGGAAGTGGAAGGGCGACACTGGGCCGATGAGGGCAGCCTCTAACCCCCAGAGAACCCGCAGCCCCCTCCACCCACAGGGAGCAGGGCTAACTGGAGAGTTAGTCTTTGTTCTGAGATTCAGAGGTGCAAGGTGCCAAATGCCAGTTACCCAGCCTCTCGGGTTACAGCTTCTTCACTCTAAGCACGTATTCACTTAAAAACAGGTGTATGATGTGTGCGTGTGTGTGTGTGTGTGTGTGTGTGCGCGCGCACGCATGCATTTTCTGTTGAAAATCTATCTGCAGGAGGTGCGCATTCTTGCACAGATTTAATTCAACAGACGATTGTTGGGCTTCTACAGAGTACAAGGCCCTGCTTATACTTTACACTTCATATGCTGACTTTGCGATCAACACCCAAAGAGCTGTCGGTGTGTGGACGGAATGTTTGTATCCTTCTCCCCAGGGTCAAGGAAGAGGGCCATCCCTAGTCAAAGCCAAAGAGAGCAGCCACCTCCTCCCTCTAGGTGGTGCTCTGAACCCTGAGTTGAGCCCTTGGCAAGGAAGGTAAGACCTTAGTTGGCCAGAAGATGAGTCTTATCTGTACACAATTGTCCTCAGCCTCAGCCTCAGCCTCACCCTCACCCTCACCCAAACGTCTCTCCTGCCCCAAACATCTCACCCCTGAAGCCTGAAGTTCATGTCATCGCAGGATGAATGAGTACCTTCTCTTTTAGGTGTCCTCCTGCTCCCCACCCAAGGGCTTCTCTTAAGAGGCTGTGGCTACAATATAGGACAAGGGGGAGAAAGGAGACCCTCAAGTCACATCCTTTAAGCCTTAGTAAGGGCTCAGGGCAGTGCTCGGCCAGGGGTGGGCCAGCGCTGGCCACCCACTTAAAGGAGCTCCTGAAAGCGGGCTTGATGAGGTCAGCACGCGGCCAGGGAAGGGGCCCATCTGCTGCGGTCGGGGCCCCCGAGAAACCTTTGTTCTGGGCGTTTGGAGCAGGAGCCAGAGCTTGTAATCAACTCTGAGTTGGGTCACCGCAGAGCTGGTCATTACCAAGAGCAGTCGTCATTAGGGGCCGTCATAAACGGCCCTGACTTTTCTCCCTAGACCTTGTTAGTGGGCCAGGCAGGCAGCAAGCACAGCGCTTCTCTAGCCAGCCCTGTAATCGCTGGACTGGTAATGGCATTAGTCAGGGCCCCGAGGGGCTGGATCAGCTCAGGTGTTGGGGGTTTTCTGGAGGAGGGAGCCAAGAGAGGCTGTGGCTACCATACAGGATGAGAGGAGAGGCCTCAGTCGGGGTACATATGTGGTTTGTGTGTGTGTTTATGTCTGTGTAACGGGGAGGTCTGAGCTGTGGGTGTAGCTGTGTGATTATCTGTGTGCTCACAGCACACCCGCCTGCTAAGCACAACCATGGCAGCCAGCTGCTTGCACAGCGAATGGGAGCGCGCCTCTTACAGCTGCCCTGGCCTCACAGGTGCTAAGTCTCCCCTGGTGAGGTCAGAGGCTTGTTCCTTCCCCCATTGCTTCAGAGAGAGGCCCTCAGAACATGGCCCCGATTTCCCCGGGCTTAGAGAAGCTCATAAAGATTTCTCTGCAGCACGTCTTTATGCAAAACCATCTCGTAAGTCTGGGGACACTGCCTTGGTGCTTTGTTTATTACTCCAAATACCAACGTGGCCTATTTTGTTTAGTGTTTGCAGCAAGTCCATTTAGAACTGCTGGTTCTCTGGGCAGGAGTCACTTCCTTAACAGATTCCAGTGGTTGCAGGGATTGTCATAAAGGGCATGCTGTAATCCCATGGATTTATAAAGCAGAGTGGAAAGAACTTGCATGGCTCAGGAGTCACATGGACCTAAAGTCAAGGCCTGGTTTGACCATCTGCTGTGTCAGCTCAGGCGAGCCACTTAACCTCTCCATGACTCAGTTACCCACCTGTCACAAAACAAAGGTAAAATCTTCTGGGCGAGGAGATGTGATGTGATGTGATGGACAATAACACAGATTCTGGAGTCCCAGGATCTGATTTCAGCACTACCACTAAACGGCTTTGTGACTCGGGCCACTGTTAACATCTCTGAGCCCGTTTCCTTAAGCACATTGAAGGGGTCACCCTAGGGGGACTCTAAGGCTCCTTCCAGCCCTGAAGTTATATGGTTTTGTTCCACAAAAACTCTGTGACGGGGTTTCTTGATAGGATATCTTTGTGGGCTCCTCCCTGCTCCTTGGAAGTGTTCACCTGGGAACCTTTGGCCTTTGTCGCAGGCACCTGTGGAGGAGAAGACATTGTCTCAGAGTGTGCAGCAGAGGGCAAGGGAGTTGGGTGGAGATGGGGTTGCATTGCTACAATGCAACTGTAGATGAGCATTCGCCTACAGTGCCTGGGGGTATGGACATCCTGGACAACCATCGTTCCTAGATCTCAGCTCCTTGGACTGGTCCCACATTTGGGGTCCCTCTCCTCACCTTGTCTCAGGTTCCAGCTCTTCCCTGTGTTTACTGAGAAACACAGGGATGGAGGGCATAGGACCTTCTTTGCCTGCATGGGGAAGGTATGGCCTGATGGGAAGACAGTTTGGAAGCATGGAGCAAGTGACTTCTGAGGAGTCATGTTTTAATTCCAGCTCCACAATTTACCAGCCATGAGAGTTTGGCCAAGTTTAGTTCTCTGAGCCTCAGTTTTCTCACCTGCCAAGTAGGGATAATTGTGCATACTTCCCAGAACTGGTGTGTAGACCCCATGAGGTCCTATTGAAGTGTTCTGGAAACGACAAAGTGCAAATGCACATCTAACTAGTTACGCTGTGGCAGCCAGTCACAGGTGCCATCCTCCAGCTTTGCTTGGCATCCTCAGGAAAGGCTTTCTGTGCAAGCAGAGGCTGTCAGCATGCCCAGCAGGGCCATCTCCCCAACCCCCTCCCCCCCAAAGCATTTATAGCCTAAGCACACACTTATATTTCCTTAAAAAGGAAAAATAAAAGTTTTACAGATAAACTAAATCTGAACCAGGGTAGTAATAGTGATGCTTCTCTCAGAGGAGCTTACAAAGAGTTTCATAGAGGGAATAAATGGTGATGGAAAAAATAAAGAAAAAAAAGTTTTACAGGTTATTCAAATATAGGCTGATCTAACCCCTAAGCATCTCCAGGCTCACAGGGAGCACATATTACCTGAAGACTGAGGTCCAAAACCATGGGGTAGGAGAGGCCTGCATCTTTGTGCCAGCCTGGTCCCCAAAGAGGGGACAGTGGCCATGGCAGGCCCTGGTACAGGTGTGTCACATCTGGGAGTGACCTGGTGCTTCCACTGCCGCTGGTACAGTGGTAGAGTGAGTGTTCAGCCTCCCTTTGGCTCATGATGGCCGATGGCAGGTATTTTGTGTACAGCAGCTGTGAGGTGTCAGAAACTGAGCTGCCAACCATCGTTCCTAGACCTACACGTTGCACAGCTGGGTTGAACGTTTCCCATTTTCCAAGGGGCCTGGCGATTCTCCCATATCTTTCCTCAGATGGATAAGCCTGTGTGTCTGCAGGTGTCTGCCTCCCAGGACTATGAGTGTTGGGAGGACAGTAGTTGAGAGAGCTGAGACTGTCTACCCAGCAAAGGAAAGACTTTTTCTGCTTGGCTCTGGTAGAACCTGGCTTGCTGAGGAAACGAAACCTTGAGCAACGAAGTAGTAGGGTCCCCACCACAGGAGCAATTCAAAGGCTGGATGGGCTCTTGCCTGTGATACCTGAAAGGCCTACATTTGGCAGGAAGCCAGAAAGCATGGCCCTGTGGTCCTTTCTGACCCTGCAGATTCCATGGTGCACTGATGCCGTCTGCTTTCCACTTGGGAGGTGGCTGTGTTAGTGGGTGAACCTTCCTTCTCATGAGGATATCTGAGTATTTTCCTGAGGAAGGTTGAGGAATAACCTGGGGCCCCCAGCTCACTAGATCACCCGGCAGCTTGGAATGCCACCTCTGAAATGTGTTTCTATTCACTTCCAATCTCACGTGTAGACCCACTCTTCAGCCAGGAAAGGGCCAGCTCCTGGGTGCGCAAGAACAGAACCTCGAATTCATTCCTAATTGCATGTCTTCGCGATGAAGACCAGATGGCTCGGAGCATTCTGGTGGGCATGACTCTTGGGGACTGGTCCTTCAGTTCCCAGAGAGGAGGTCACACGGGCATGGAATGAGGTGCGGGCCGCAGGCTGGGCCTCCTTCTCCTGCTTCCCTGTCCTGCCTTTTCCTTCATACAAGCAAGAGCATTTGGTCTACCCCCCACTCCCTGGTATCAGTTTTCTTGGTGACTTAAAAAAAAACACACCCTTTTTGCCTTCACAGTTGTATAACTATGTGTGATGGGGGAGGGCGGTGAGAATGCTGAATATGAAGCTGCTCCTTCACTGGAAAAGGAGAAGAATCAATAGATTGTGCTGTTGATTTTTCTACGTGACTGACAGCTCTTTGCCTGCAGCCTTCTTTTCTTACAGACTTAATGTGTCTCCTGGCAGGTTTCCTTGTTTGAATGATTACTCAAGTGAGGAACAGACAAGCTCAGCAAAGAGCTCAGCACTTGTCCTTTCTTTCGCGCATCGTCCCATAAGGTCCCCTGCCCTGATGCTCTTCGGGAGTTGGTATGTGATCTGAATCTGGTCCGAGCCGGCGGAAAACTCTCTGTGCCCCTGCCTTGCCTTCTGGGTTCCTGAGAAAGAAACCCAGGTTGGAGTTGGGGAGCTGCTTGTTCTTCCCATGGAGCCCTCAGCAAGTAGGGGGCTTCTGGGGGGTCTACGCCCCAAGAAATCCAGCAGAGGTCACAACAGAGAGTCCTTCTGAAGTGGTCTGGGGGGTCATGGTCACTCCCCAGGTCTGAGTGGTGTGAGGTCTGAGAGCCCATTTCTCGGGCTGCTCTCTAATGAGTGAGCTCACGGGAGCACATCCATCTGTTCTAGTTCCTGCCTCATCCCAACTGCTCCTTAGAGGAAGATAGGTCGGGGACTCACCTGCACAGGCCCCAGACTGCTCAGTAAGTTTCCTGAGTCATTGGGGATTGAGTGTGGGGCTGCAGCCCGCTGTTTTATCTGATCTGTGGTCCTGGGCTGGAGCCAGGGACCAGAGGCCCGGCAGCACCTCCCAGGTTCTCCCTGAAGGGGATGGGGATTGGCAGAGGGACCTCTGGTCCAGTGACTTATGTGATAGTGAGCTGGGGTTGTACTTCTTCAGCCTGGATGGAGCTTATTTTTCTCATTTTTGGTATTTTGTCCTGGTGTTGGAGTAGGGAGGGGGTTGCCTGCATTTGGAGAGTGAAGAAGGGAGCACAGGGGGCTGGAGCCTTGGAGGCTGGGTGTCAGCTCTCTGAGTGTGTAGTGTGAAGTACAAAAACAAGAGGGAACACTGGCCATGGGGACTCGGGGTCTAGGCTCCGGCTCTGGATCAGCTGCTGACGGCTGAAACCGTGGTCCTCATTTTCTCTGAAATGAGACTTTGGCTAGATGGCCTCTTAAACCACATTCCGCTCTAAGAATCTGTGCTTCTGTGTCTTAACTTACTGATTTGTAAGTGCACACATGCAATGAAGCAGAACCTTTCTTCAAATAAAATTTTACCCTGAACTCCATTATAGGAAACGGGTTGGAAGAAGTGGGGGCCTGGAGCTGGGTTGGCCTGGGGTACATCAGTCACTCTTATAAATTACAGGGTATGTGACCTCAGGCAAGATGGGCTGGATTATCCATCCTTCCTGAATGGAACATTGGGGCCTTTACCAAATGTCCCCTGGCCTGGCCACCTGTGGGTACAAACGATGCCATTTTCAGCCCAACTGTGCTAGCCAGGTAGCCCGCCTTTGTTGGAGTTCTTCCCTGCCCACCCCAGGCTTGGTGGCAGTCACTGCAGAAGGCTACAGGGGCTGGGCTCCCAGTGCTCAGAGGCCCACAGGAGTGCCCCGGGGGAGGGCCCTACACAAGGGTACCTGGGTCTTGAAGCGTTACAGCCTCCAGTGAAGCAGCTCTTTTTTTTCTTCCAATTAAAAAAATTTATTTTTATTGACTTCAGAGAGGAAGGGAGAGGGAGGGAGAGATAGTAACATCAATGATCAGAGAGAATCATGGATTGGCTGCCTCCTGCACGCCCTCTACTGGGGATTGAGCTAGCAACCTAGGCATGAGCCCTGACCGGGAATCAAACTGTGACCTCCTGGTTCATAGGTCGACGCTCAACCACTGAGCCACAGTGGCCGGGCTGAAATAGCTCTTGGATGTCTTTTCACAGCACATTTTCTCTCCAGCGTGGCTGGTCCGTGCAGTAGCCACTGTGTTGCACCCGGAGCCACGATTCCCTCCTTCCTTCGGGTCCTGCTTCTGAGTCTGGGCTGATGAGCTGACTGTAATTCCTCCTGGTGTCTCACTGGCTTCATGTCCTCTCAGTGATGTGGCTCTCAGCAGTTCCTCCAGGTGTTCCTGCGTATGCATGGATCCCACTCACTGTAATCTTAGGGTTCTAGTTTTTCCAGAGAGTTCCTCCATGCTCATGCTAACGGGTAATCCTGGTGGTGTTGGAGGTCGGGTGGGTGCTGCTACCAGTTATGCTGTGGCCCCACAAGGACACCTGTGTCCAGGGGTAGGCAGGACAGAGCAGTCAGTCTGAGCAAAGGAACAAATGCTCATCCACTCTATATGCTATTTGAACCAATCAATAGATATAAGAGAATTGGAGTAATGATTTTTTTTTCCTTTCTAGAAAGGTAGTGTTGATCTGGGAGGTTTTTACAAGCTCAGCTGCTGATTTCAGTCTGACTTTCTCATCCCTCCATTGGATTGCCTTTGAGTAAATCTTTAGAACGGCCGAGAAAGCCCCCTGGTGCCTGCTCGTTGTCTTTCCAAGGATGGTTTCACTGGGTTTCCTGTGCACCACCAGGTCTGTCTGGCATGGGGGACTTGATATATTTCTAGGAAAAAGGCCATTGCATTCTCATTTTACAGGGAGAACCCACAAAAATTGAAGAGGGCCAGGAAGATGAGACACAGGCAGTTGCCACCCAGTAGTCTCTCTAATTCTAACACATGTCCGGGAAACATACTTTTTGTTAGAGCAAAGGAAAGAAGCAAAGATGTGGCTGTGTCCTGAAGCTCAAGAAGTAAAGGTATTAAAATCTAAATGTAGAAAGAGAGGGAGAAGTGGCAGGGAGCATGGAGTTAAAGGTCACATAATGCAAAGCAAGGATTGAAATTCAGCAGTGCTCTTAACTGTGAAATAGTCGGCACCTTCACTCTTTAGGGAGTAGGATGAAGAACAATGAGATCGTACATAGATGGTCACAGAGAGTTTCTGGAAAGACCATGGGGGAAAATGAACCAACATTCTAAAGCTAGAGTTATTTGGCCTAAACACAGTAGAAAACTATTTGTACTTTTCTACTTCTCCTGAAGGCAGAGGGGTCCTTAAAAATCGGGCAGAAGTTTAGGTGAATAAAATAAATGAATCGGTGAATGAAGAGTAAATAAAAACACAAATCTACACATATACTAGTATACTTTTTAAATTTAGTTTTGAATATGTAATTTGGTTTTAAAAAGGCAATATGTTCACATGATATACAATTTTAAAAAGTACTAAACAGTAGAGATTTAAAAGTAAGAGTAAGTTTGCCATTTTCAAAATGCGTTTCTACATATGAGTTTATTTTTTATGCTGAGCCTACTAATGACCCTGTGAGGTGTGGAAAGTATTATTACCCCCCTTTTTAGGTTGAGGAAAGTGAAGCTCAGAGGACAAGTGACTTGCCTGAGGTCAGACCCAGGGCAGCATGGGCAGGCCTCCAGAATCAGACATTCCAGCCAACCCTTCATGTTTCTCGTAGTTGACTGGCTACATCTGTGGAGAGACAATAACGCAGTGGGGTTGAGTTTGGTGTGTGTTAGTTTCCTAGGGCCGCCATAGCAAGTGACCACACACCAGGTGGCTTATACAACAGAAGTTTAGTGTCTGACAGTTCAGGGGGGGCAGGAGTGCAAAACCTTGTTCCTCCTGGAGGCTCTGAGGGAGAATCAGTCCCTTACCTCTCTCCAGAAAAAGAGTCCGCTACACTGCACAGCAATTCTGGGTCCTGAGGCTGCCTCTTCCCTGAAGGGACACATACATGAAATGCTTCAGACCGGAGGTGCACCAGTTTCCTCCGAACATTGCACACAGTCCCGCAGGCTACCTGTCACAATAAGCCACGATGTGCATGCTGTACTAGGGGTGGTTTCCCAGCAAACCTTCCATTTATGACAAATCGGCACTATGGCTCTTCTTTATCCGGTGCCTCTCTATGCACATCTGTCTATGAAGGACCTAAACTGGTACCAGTGCTTGCACAGCACGTGCCCGTTGACAAGATGCCTCCCCGCTTACCAGCTTCTCTGAAACCCTCAGATGGTAGCCATGAGCTCAAGCATTTGGTGTTCTGAAGTGACTGTGCTTGCTGCTCTAGCTGTGGTCAAGGTGACATTCGTCTTCCACCGTCCCCTGTCTGTGGCTGTCACATCAACCCTCCTAGGCTGAGACAGTGAGGGATGCTGGGACTCCATGTCCTTAGCAAACCCAGGAAGGACCTGCCCAACCTCTGGGACTTCTCCAGGTTGGTACTAGAGTGAAGCTTGCTGGTGAGGCTTGTGTGGGGGTGTGTGATGAGTGCCCTCTGGCAATACCTGAGGTGTTGGAGGTGGGCTGCAGGAGGAGGGGCACCCCTCGTTCCCTGACTGGGGCAAAGGCCCATGCACAAGGTATAGGAGCACTTGGCAGGTAGCACTGGGGAAAGGAACTGGGGAGATGTGAGATGTGAGAAGTGGACACACCTGCTGGGATGCTGGGCGCTGACAGGACTGTACCACGGAGCTCCAAGCCATTGCCCGGGATTGTGACTGTCTTTAGTAGGAACGGGGCACCAAGGAGACCTGCCAGCTCTGGAGTCAGGAGCTGTGGAAACACACAGGAAGCATTTGTCACCTGAATGGTAGGAGTTGGGGGCAGGACCCCAGCATGTGGCTTGGACACCTGCTTCCTGCTAAGGTCTGTCTCGGTGGTACTCTGAGTCTTGTTCATCCATCAGACTTGATATGACTCCCCTCTGGACCTGGGGCTGTTTGTTCTCCTCTGGGGCCACCACGGCCTCCAGAGCCATGGGGAAGTTGATTTGTTCACTGATTAATGTTTGTTTTTGTCGCTTCTTACGTGGCTTTCCTGAGAAGGAAGAGCACAGAGTGGGAGTGTATGTGTTCCCATTGCCTTTATTTCCCTTGCACCCACTGTCCCCTTAGGTCCCGGGACCTCTGCCTGTCACTTGTGTGTGAGGCTCCAAATGGGCGGAGAGAAAGACAAGGTCAGTGAAGGTCAGAGGACCTGGAAGCAGAAATCAGGACATCCAGCCTTAGGCTGATGCTGCCCAGCACCCTGAGCAGCCACCCTGAGCAAGTGCCTGCTGAGCTCGGCAGAGGTGCAAACCCCAGGAAGTAAAGAGGCGGCCAGCTCGGAGTTAGGACCAGGGGCTGACTCCCATTCACTTTTTAGATTTTTGGCTTCAACCAAACCAACCTCAGGCCAAGACAGATGTCACCATCGGGAGACCAGCCTCCCCTCCACCCTGTTTGGTGTCTGTTGTAATCCAACCAGATGCAGATCTGTTCCAGCAGGGCTTGGTGGGTGGGAGATAGGAGAACCGGATGTGCGCTGTCACCCCTTCCTGGAACTTTGTAATCAAGCCGGGGCACTGCCCCATGTCCTGGAGGTGGTGGGTGTTTGTTGTGGCTCAGGCTCCCACTGAACCTCAGTACCTGCCAAGCCCCAGAGACGGGCAGGCTGCCTGGGCGACTGGGTCTTCTGAGTCTCCCTGCTATTTACACAAAGCCTAGAAAGACTGAAAAATGAAACAGAAAATGAAAGTGCAGAAAGTTAGATAGATATGTAGGGTCGGAAACATGGATCAGTAGGAAGAACCGTAATATCGGGTGGGTGAGCCAAGGCCTATGGCGAAACCTGTTTCTGCTGCGGAGAGAATCCTGCCAGGGGTGGAATGAAGGATTTGGGACATAGGCTTCTTTTTTGTGTCCTTAGCTTGGTACTTTTCAGAAGTCCGTGATGACTCAGAGGGGCGAGACCCTCTCTGAATCCGGTTATACCAGAATGCCCTTTCCCCTGGCCATCGCTGGACCAGGCAAGGGAGGTTCCAAGGAGAAGATGGTCTGTGGCTTGGCTGGAAGGATGGGTAGGAAAAGTATTATAAGTTTAGTTGGAATGTACCCTCTGTCTTCAGAAGGATCAACTAAGACATAAAAAGGGAGAAGAGCCGTGGCCAGTGTGGCTCAGTTGTTTGGAGTGTTGTCCCACTCCAGGCCTCTTCTCCCATCTGTCCAATGGGAACACACCTGACACTCCATCGTGCTTGGAGTGTGTCACATGCTTTTTGGGGGCGGGGGGGCGTGGGGAGGTGGAGGGGTGGAGGTGGGGCTGTCTTTGAGTTTAGACAGCTTCACAGCCAGGACTGGACTCTTATACAACTGTGTTCACTCTAGTCCTGGGCTGTGCTCCATGTAAGCAAGGTTCCCGGGTGGTGTGAGAAGACGGGGGTAGCAGTTATCACCTGAGGTGGGGGGTGCTTTTCCTTGTGTGAATTTCAAGACAGAAAGGAAATAGGAAGATTTAGAAAGGTTGCCAGTGCTGGGATGGACATTGAGATTAAGTGGTCCAAATGGCTAGAGACCCAGGGAAATAAAACGATTTACCCCAGTTTGCACAAAAAGGCCCAATTCTGCTGACTCTGGACTTAAGAGTCCTTTCCTCTGAAATGTGCACCTCTTTGTTGTCAAAGCTTTTGTTTTCCCAACTTTGCGAATCCACCACTGAGGTTTAGGGGCCTCTAGACCTGCAATTCTGAGAACAGTGCTAGACAGCTCGCGCGAAGTCCGCTGGTCCTTGGACATGCCCATGTCGGCCTTTGCTGAACTCAGCCTGAGTTTCTGTGAGTTTGGAGCACTGTCCTGGGCTGCCAGCATGCTTAAACACCATCCAACAGAGTCCTCAGATTGGACCACTGTGAGTAGCTACGGTGACAAATCAGAAAGCCCACCTTATCCCCACCCCTCAAACTCTGAACCAGTGGCTCTCAAGTGTGGTCCCCAGATCAGCGGCATCAATATCACTTGGGAACTTGTTAGAAATGCTAATTCTTGGGCCCCATCCCATTGCTACCAATCAGAGCTCTGGGGGTGGCTCATCCTGTAACAAGTGTCACCTGCAACAAGTCCTCCAGGTGATTCTGATGACACTGAAGTCTGAGGACCCCTCCCAACAGTAAGCATCTCTCAGGGGTAGCTCATGGCTTTTCCTGTTCATTGGTTTGCAAAGCCCACTCCCCACTTTATTCCTTCCAAGAGGCCATTCCACACTCCAGCTTGCCATTTGTGTGAACAGTAGGGGGTGGAATGGAGAGGAATGGAAAACAGTGACCCTGTGGCAGGAAAACTGTTTGCCTTGGCAGGTTCGCACAGACTTGGAGCCAAGATTCAATCAATCCTAGTGATTGACTTTATTTAAGCGATTCTCCCATTCTCCTCTGCCTCCTGCTTGGAGAGGTGGGGAGGAGGGATACAGAGCTTCCTGGAAAGAGGGGGCCCAAAGCTCTTCTTTGTCCCACTCTGAGGCCCAGGCCCCTGCTGCCAGGGCTGCCAATGCACACGTCTTCTCAAATAAAACCACTCCAGGAGCTCTTTGCTCTTAAAGTGGAGTTTTCGTTTTGCACCATTAGCTTAAACCAGTGGGGACTTAACACAGTCCATGAAATCATGCAATTAGGCAGCGGCATCCTGGCTGGCTGACCTCAGTGCCGCTGTGTTGAGTGTGTGTGTGTGTGTGTGTGTGTGTGTGTGTGTGTGTGTGTTGGGGAGGAGCCTGTAAAGTTGCAAATTCCACTTTCCTCCTCTCCGCCGCGCCCCCCCCCCCCCCCCCACACACACACCTCCCTAAGATGTCAGGGGTCCAGAAAACAGAACAACATCAATTAATTTGCCCCAAGTAAGTACCCAGGAAGCATTTTTTACATCTGCTGTTTTTGTAAATGAGAGGAAAAGTAAGCTGCTTTCAGTCTTTTGGGGGTGGGGTTTGTTTTTGCTTTCTTTTCTTTCTTCTTCTTCCTTTTTTTTTTTGTAATGCATGTCCTGCAGTCAGTAAATGCATGTAAGTATGCAGCGTGTGGTTTGTGGTCAGGGGAGTGAGGCTGAGTTATTGTGACCAAGTGCGAGCTCCTTTCTTTGCTAAACGAGTTAATGGTGCCAAACACTGGCTCCTGCTGGGCACAGAGAGGTCTGTTAAGCCTCCATTGCGGGGCCTTTGTCAGCAAGACTCATTTGGCCCTAATGCCTCAAAGCCAGTACGCCACGGTGCCCAGACCCTCTGCTGAGAGTTGGAAGGAGGCTGCAGTTTCTCACAGCCCAGCCTTTACCCAGCGCTGTTACCCAATCTCATAGGCTCAGTTGGGTTTGGGGACGATGGCACTTTTTGCCTCAGGGATGCCCACCCAAGAGATTTGTGAAAATGGGGCAGGAAGCAGAAAATCAGGCCCTCTCTGTTTTAAGGCTCAGCGAGGTCTTGTTATCTGAACGGGCTTTTTCATCTGCAGGCTCTGTGTGGATGAGGAGCGTGAGCCAAGGCCACAGAGCTGATGCCCGTGTGCCCATCTGTGGGCTTCTCCCGATCCAAGGGGCTGGTAACAGGCCACTTGGTACAGAGTTTGCCAGTCTTACCTGCCTGCTTCTCAAATCGTCTGTTTGGGAACGTCAGCCCTCTCTGCAAGAGAAAGCAATTGAGGAAAAAAGCAAGTCACTAGGGATCTGGGTGTGTGCTGTTATCTGCTGTGGGATGGCTTTTCATGAGCAGCCACTAGAGAAAATGGACCCACGTGCCTGTCCAGGTGTCCCCAGGATCTTCCTGGACTCATTCATCCCCTCTTGCTTTTCTGCTTGGAGGAACTATGGAATAAAGGGATGAGCTCTGCTGGAGAGGCCGGGGAGCAGGTTCTCACAGAGCTACGGGAACCTCCGTCTGTATGATCTTGGGCAAGATACTTTGAGCATCAGTTGAACTAGGTTTAACATCCCTTCCAGTTCAAAGGAAATAATTCGGATTCTAACCTAATTGTTGTTGTTTTATATATATTTTTTTTTCAGAGAGGAAGGGAGAGGGAGAGATAGAAATATCAATGATGAGAGAGAGAACCACTGATCGGCTGCCATCAAGCCTGCAACCCGGGCATGTGCCTTTGACTGGAATCGAACCTGGGACCTTCCAGTCTGTAGGCTGACTCTCTATCCGCTGAGCCAAACCAGCTAGGGCCCTAATTGGTTTTTTATCTGAAAAATGATGGGGATTGATTAGATTGATTAGGGCCAACCCCTTTCCCCCAAAAGCACTTGAAAAAGCAGAATTCTCACTCAAACATAAGCCTTAAAGAAGCCCTAGCTACTGACAAGCTTCTCTAGTTAAAGGGACAGTGGAGGACTTGGAAATGTAATCTTTGTGTTTCTTTTAAGATCTCACATTTTATGACTCATGTATATTTTAAGTTATTTAGAGACTATACACTTTTTTTTTACAATTTTAAGTTTTTTTGCTTTATAATAAATACAGTTAAAAAAGTCAAATAGTAATAAAAAAACTGCAGTCCCTTGCCCCAGGCCTTCCACCACTAATCCTCACAACTTAGAGGTAAAATTTTAGTAATTTTTTGTGATATTTAACATGGTTTTTCTTAATTTTAATTTTTAGACATTATTTATTTCCTGTTATTGAAGTTAAACATTTATCTGTTTTATAGTGTCTCCCCAGTTCTCCCAAATATAGTTATATTACATTGTTGGTTAAGTTCATATTCAATGTTTAATTCATTCTAATTATTTGAATATTATCTGCAGCTGAACCATGTAGTGTACTGCATTTATATGTCCTGTACATCTTTGTGTTTTCCCTTGAGTTGCTAATTGCCTCATTTCATTTTCCCAGTTCTAATGTTTGTATTATGAACCCAGCCCCCAACTTCTCTGTAGGTAATCTGCACGTCTCTTTCCTCCTGTTTCAGTCTGGACTGGCTGAGCTTTAGGCCTGCCACATAGCTGTTCTGGAAAAACCATTCTGACTTCCATTGCTTTTATTTTAAGTTAGATCTTTGGTTTTCTGAATTCTGTGTCTTCTTGTTCTGCATTTTCTATAGGGTACACCAGGGAGTGGTTTCCTAAGAGAAGACATGTGGGAGATAATTTTTCTTTAATCATTGAATGTCTGAAGATGTCTTTATTCTGCTCTTACATGCTGATTGATAGGCTCCATATCTAATGTGGGGATTTTAAAGACATTGATCCGTTATCTTCTAGCTTCTGTGTTGCTATTGATAAATCCAGTGCCATTCTGATGCCTGTTCCTTTGTATTAGAGGTACACTCTCTTTTTCTCTAGAGGATTTTAAAAGTTCTTTTTATCCCCGGTGTTCCCAGATGTCACGATTCATTGAGCTGGGGACTATTTAACCTGAGAGCTCATGCTCCTCATTTCTGGGAAGTTTTCTTGTATTATTTCTTTGATATTTTCTCCCATTCATATTCTTGGTTCTCTCTATAATGCCTTCTATTCAGATGTTAACTCCTGGATTGACCCTCTATCTTATCTTTCTTCTTTTGTTTCCCATCTCTGTGTCATTTTGTTTATCTTTCTAGGGAATTTTTTCAGCCTTACCTTAAAGCACTTGTATTGCATTCTTTACTTCTGCTCTTATATTTTAAATTTCCAAGTACTCTTTCTGTTCTCTAAACATGTCTTTTAATAGCTTTCTGTTTTGGTTTTATGACTACAATATCTTATCTAATATTATCTTTGTACAAGATTTTTTTTTTTTTTATGCTCCCTACATTGTCTCTGTTATCTCTGATTTATTTATTTTTCCTGATTTGTTTTGTATGTTTTGGTCTCCCGTAGTTCACATTTAGAGGCTTCCTTCAATGTCCTCGGGTCCTTGGCTGGCCATTTGAATTTAAGAGTGAAGCGCTAAATTGGAAGCTCTTTGTGGGGCCTCATTTTAGCTTCCTGTGGGAGCTGTAGGTCTTTCCTTCTGGGCTTCTAGCTTCTTTAGATGGAAACCCTTCAGTTCCCTGACTGGGGGATATAAATGTAGTGTTCTAAGACCTGAGGGTCTCACTACTCCCCATGTAGCACCTCACTACCCTGTCCTCCTGTCTGGTGTAGCCACGCCCACTGTCTTCTGGTTCAAACTTTCTGGAGAGAATCAAGCTCTTGGCTGCTGCTGGTGAAGGCCAGTCACCTGGCTTTATGGCCCAGACCAATAGATCTGAGTGTCCTTATACAGACTTTTTACCAGTGCCTCTGTTTAATATAGCCTCTGTAATGGGGTGCAGAAGCACCCAGTGGCCCCAGTTCCTAAGCGTTTCTGGGTCCTGCCGTGAGGATCAACTTGTTCCTGACTGGCAGCTAGGTTTCAGCTTTCCCTCTCCCTGTCAAGCCAGGTTCCACCATCCATTTGCTTTCTATTACACTCAATGTAGATATGTTCTTGCTTCCTTTACCGTTTTCCTTCATGTGTTTATAACTTTTTTCACTATAATTTTAAACTGACTTCGGAAAGGAGTGGAAATGATTGCGTGTGCTCGTTCTGATATGTTTGGCTAGAAGTGGCCAGTGGTAAATCCACACAAACATTCCAGAAGCTTGGTGGTTGTCAGTGTGGCATACCTTTCCTTTCCACTTCCCACTGGTGCTTAGCTCTCTGGAATTCACCCTCGCCCCTTGGGATTCTGGCCTCCCACAGGTCTTCAGGGATCGCCTGATTGCCAAAGCGAGGGATGGAGTCTCACACTCGTTCTTAAACTCTGCAGCCTTTGGGTCAAGGAGCACTTTCTCCCTTCAAAACACCTTCCCCTGGTGCTTTCTGAGACACCGGGCTGCCTGGCTTCCCATCTGCCTGCGATGACTTTTGTAATAACCCTTCCTCCCCTTGTGAAGGTGCTCTCAGGGGTCCCCCGTTCTCTTTTCTGTCCTTTACTCTTCATTGTAACTACTCTCTGTAACCAGATGAGTCACAAATCTGATTCCTAACAGCCCCATCCCCACCTTTCCCATCAGATTTGCTGTGTAAACGACTAGCCCTTGGCTAAAAGTTGCTCTACATCCAAGTGCCCTGTCTAGGTTGTTGGAAGAATAGTGGCACCATTAGTATAAGCAGATCAGGAGGAAGAGATGGTTTTGAAGATGGGTTTGCCTAGAGTGTAATGAGTTTTCTATTCTCATTTCAGCCTCAGAAATATGGCCAAGCCTCATGGGAAGCATACCAAGGAAGTGTAATTTGGGAGAAAAATATATGGCTTGGGTGACTGAAGTGGAATGAAGCTTTAAGGGTCTACCTGAATATAAAGGATTATTTATTTTAAAATTTCTGAGAAAGCTTCTAACTGTGGCCTTAAATTTGGGGTTTTCTCAGTTTCTAGGTCTCTGGATTCTTGCTCGCAGTGACTGGTGAGCTGAAGGGTGGAGTCATATTCTACTCTTGAAGGATGCTAAATTGTTGCTACAAATAAACAACAAAAACCCCAGAGAAGTGTTTTGTTTTGTTTTAGTTCGGAGTCTAGCTGTTACAGGTAGCTGAGGTCAAGGGCCTGAGACCGTTATAGCATTCTCCCCCAGGTGAGTGGGCTCACCAGGAGGGCAGAGAAGAAAGAGCCGTGTGGGGATGCTGGAGATGAGCTTTGCTGGCTCCCCCACCACACCCCCACCCCCAGAATGCCCAGCCTGGTGCCTCCGGATGGTAGTGCTGCTAGGTCTGCAGACTTCACTCTACACTTTGTAGATGGAGAAGAGACTCAGAAAGCCCAAAACCAGATTTTTGTGGTCACACAGTTAGAACCCAGGACCCAAGACTCCATCACACCAGCTGCTGCCTCCTGGGGCGTCTCCTCCCTGCCCACCACCACCAGGTGCATTGCAAACTGAGAACACAGTCCAGGGGCGTAGCTCCTGGGGGCCAAGCACTGTCAGCATTGGGGGCCTGGGAGGGGAGAGGGAGGGGATCAGTCCCAAACTGCTCCTGGGCCAGCATCCACCCCTGTCCCAGCAGTCCCTGGATGAGGCATGGTGGGGGGTTGCCCACGTAACCACAGGCACAGGGAAATCAACCGCGGACAGCTAATCGCCTATCCAAACATTGCTGGTAATCTGCATCCCTAAAATAAACCCTTGAAAGATGGAAAGATGTTAGTAATTTCTGGCCAGATGTGCCTCCTCCTTCCCTACTTTCCCCACCTCAAAAAAGAAAGTGAGCCAAATGGCAAGGAATAAAGAGTCTAATGCAGAACACATTTCCATCATTTGATTTCCCCTCTCCCCGTGCCGTCCCCCCACTTATGTAAACTAAATTCCTTTACACGGTCATGGCAAAGGACCATTAATTTTTGATTTGAGTTGTGATTAAAGGCAATACACTCAAAAGAGTGAGATAATTTCCACTGAAGCAATGTCATTTGAAACCCAGTCATGGTATAGTAGGAAAGAGCGGGGTTAGGCTAGATTCTACTTCTGATTCTCTCTCTCACAAATGGAGGCCGCGTATTTTATTACTTAACCCGAGTCCTCTCCCTGATTGTAAAAAATAATAATGCAGATTCTACACATGGATGCTGTGAGCACCAAGTCAGGAGCCACACCGACAGCACCTGTCCTGTGCTCACAGAGCGCCATATGGTATGGTGAGAACTTAAGAAAGGATGGCTCACGTCTGTGTAGAAAAGAAGGCGCCTGCATTGTCAGAGGGCATGCATTCACCTCTCCTGATGATGAAATTGATCACTCAGAGGGCAATGCTTGGTTTCCAGCCTTCGACTTTGGGAAGTAGCTTGAGATTCATCTAACACGTGGGGCCACCTTTTGGTGGGTCTGGTGAAAGAAGAATTGTTCTGCCTGCCTTGTCTCCCTGCAGTATTCTTTGCTGCCTTTCTGTGTGGTTTCTCCTAGTCCCATTTACTCTGTTTGGGCCTGAGCAGTGAGTCTCCTCTGGCTGGTTCCTCACTCAACCCCGCTGAGAACCTTTCTTATTTAGCAAGCCACAGACTAGAACAGTCAAGGTCTTTTCTCAAGTGAGCCCCAGGTACAAGGGCTGTAAGCCTACAAGGAAAGCTTATCCAGGTGGGGGCCTGTTTGGGCATGTCTGGGGTTAGGTCCTGGGGGGGGGGGGGGGGCGTTCTGCCACTTTCTATTCTGCACTCTCCCCTGCATAATCAGGGCCAATGGCTGGTTCAGGTTCGGGGGAGAGCTAAAGAAAGGAACTCCCTCCCATGTGTGTGGGGAAGCCTGGACCAGCCTGTGAGGTCAATGCTAATCCTCAGTGAGAGAGCATTCTGCTGCCGGGTGCCCAGATCCTGAACCTTCTGCCACCCTTGGGAGTGAGGCATTTCATAAGCGACACCCAGTCTAGGATATTCTATGGGGTTAAGTAGGCTGCAAATCTGGAATCCTTTTGTAAGAAAAAGAAAGCAGTGGGGCCATGTTTAATTTACTGACTTTGACTCATTCATTAAAGATTGTACCTAGGACAATTTCTTCTCTCCTCCTTATTCTTGGGTTAGGCCAAGGGGGTGCTTTCTAATCAACTAAATATTAACTTATAAAGCCGCCACGAATGCATTGTTTCCTCTGCCACAACAGTCTCTTTCAACCGGGAGGAACTCTTACCATTTCTTAAGTAGGTCATTTTGAAATGTGGGCGAAACTGGGAAAGGAGTCTGAGTCCCTCCCCCTTTTTTCTTGGTCCATTTCATCAGTACTCTAAGTTTCGGGTTCATTATGAAGAATTTTGCAACCATAGAGTCAGCATGGGCAGCACAGTGATTAAAAGGGCACATTCAGACAAGCGTTTCAATTTAGGATTAGTGACTTCGGGCAAGGTGACCCCTATGCCTCATTTTTTCTTATCTGTTAGTTGGGGGAAGTAATGGCACCTTCCTCATGGAGATGTTAGGTTTAATTGAGGAAATGCATGGAAATGCTCAGCATACTCGTAGGCATGCCATATGCTTTCATAATTGTTAGCTATTGTTATTTAGTTCAGATTCAAGTCATTCCTCATGGCTTGTGGGTGGGAGCTTGTGTTATTAAAAAGAGGGGGCTGAGTAATTTTGAACTCAGAAGAATTCAGAGGATGTACAAATTGTCTGGTGACTAGCATCTAGAAAATGATTTCCAACTCCTTTGGGAATACAGGGGCTGGCTGGCCTCAGAGGGGAGTGGACTATAACAGCCATGCTGTGTTACCACACTGACCGCTTAGAGAAATGCCGTCCCACTGATTTATCTTCATCCAGAGACGCTGTGCAGCCATCACTAAAGTATCTGGTCCACACGTTAGCATTAAAATAATGTTAACTCAGGGTCTATAATGACAAAGAAGAGAGAAAGCCAAGTTGATGGACTTTCCCTTTCTGCAGGGGGATGTGCTGAGAACAGAAGCAGCCCATGTACTAGATTGGACTTGAGAGTTCATTACTTTGATTTATCTATCAGGACTCCACCAGGACTTGCTCTAATCTACCAGGAAGTTTGGTTCTGTGTGGGTCTATTCAATGGATAGAACATTCATGGCAGCCGCTGGAGGCTGATTAGTGGTTGACAAGACCTCAGCGGTACCTGCTGTCAAAACTTCTTAAAAGGCACTCTGGTGGGGGCCCTGATTTTCCCAATGCTGAAGCTGGACATTGATGTTTAATGCACTTGAGCATGACAGTTTGAAGCACTTTCCCTTGTTGGGTGTGCACACATAGATTCTGTTTGTTTTATTCAGAGGACACAACGTTTGAGGGATTTTATGACCCTTGGATGTTAAAAAAACTAAACCAATAACATAAAAAGAACACAACCCTGAGGGTTTCTCTTTAACTCCAGAGTCTAAATCATTAGATTATATGGATTATATTGGATTATATGATCCCCTCCCTCTCTCAAAGCATTGTGTGATATTCTAAGTCACTGAGTTTTAAAAAAGAGAAATGTGTTTTGGTTTTGAAAATATATTTGAGACTCATTGCACCTTGCAGCAACTGGTAGGCACCACAAAACTAGGGGGACAGAATCAGTTAACTGAGCCGTTGGTATTTATTTATTTATTTATTTATTTATTTATTTATTTATTTATAAAACTGTCTCCTTTTGCCTGCTGTTTGCCTTTCATTCCACCCTCCTCTTCAGCCATAGGTTTGGGTTATTGTTGTACACGAAAAGCTGTGTTCTAAAATTCTCTCTCCCCTTCTCTCCTCCCACCTCCCTGCCCTCACCCACTGTAGCACTGAGGATGAAAATAAAAGAAGTAAAGAAAGAAAATGGTGACAAAAAAATCATCCCCAAGAAGAAGAAGCCCCTGAAGTTGGGGCCCATCAAGAAGAAGGAGCTGAAGAAGCTTGTCCTGTACCTGAAGAACGGGGCCGACTGCCCCTGCCACCAGCTGGACAACCTGAGCCACCACTTCCTCATCATGGGCCGCAAGGTGAAGAGCCAGTACCTGCTGACGGCCATCCACAAGTGGGACAAGAAAAACAAGGAATTCAAAAACTTCATGAAGAAAATGAAAAATCACGAGTGTCCCACTTTCCAGTCGGTCTTTAAGTGAAGCTCACGGGCAGGGTGGGTTGGGGCGGGAGCCCTGGGTTGGGGTGAGGGGTGGGGCTGAGCAGACAACGCTGAAACTCACTGCTTCTGTGGGTAGAGAACGTTGTAATCCCATTGGCTTTCCTCTTGCAGCATCCCTACTCTTCCCTCCACACTCCCTCCAGCCCCAGTATAGCCAGTATGTAAAGCCGCACGCCCAGGTAGGGAAACCCCGTTAGATTAGGAAGTCTTGTCTGATCTCCAGTCTGGAGCCGCATGTCACTGAGTATAAGGAGGTGCAAAACCATTCAACCAGAGACACAGTCCACCAGAGACACACTCACTAAAAATATAAAAATTTTCCACACCAAAGAAGGGATTAGGCAAAATGTAAGAGACAGCAGCAAGCACTAAGCCCCATGACTTGCTTTGTGTCATTACAAATCGCTTGTGGGTTGATCAGCTAATCGATTCCTTTGGAACTAGGAAATTCTAACTATTGGGAAGACATGTTGCTTTCGGTTCCAGGGTAATTTCCTGTCTGCTTTAGGCAGACATGGACACCCACCACACTTACAACTTCACATCAGTTCCAGGGAGCAGGAGGTGCAGGGAAGATAAGCACACAGTATGTAGCAGTGACAACAAAGGGAGGCCATGTCCGCCCTGCTTCCCAAGGGACTGCCTTTTGCTACGAATCAGCCAGTCTCAGATGCCATGGGAGTGACAGCTGACATCCGCCTCAGTCAGGATCGAACCCCCACACATGGGGAGGGCAGCACGTGCTGGCCTTTGTGTGAGGAAAGGGAAACGCCATGGCACCAGGCCCATGGCTGAGAGAGATGACTATTTTCAGACCCCAAAGGCCTTGGTTAGTGGTTTTTAAAAAGCATAAGAGAAGAAAAGAAAAATTTAGAACAGTCCAGCAAATTGTTAGTCCCGGTGAACTGTAATTGGGTGAAGAGATCAGTATTCTAATGTCAACTGTTCATTTCACATTTTCTTAAAGAAGAACAACTGAAAAAACCCACTTACTTTTCAAGGATTTTTTTTAAAGTCTACACTGAGCATTTGAAAGGTGTGCTAAGACCAAGGTCTCTTGTGCATCTGAGGCTACTTTCTGGCGGAGCGGTGCTATCGCTCGGCATTTTGGGTGGGAGGTGGATGTAGCTGGTGCATAGCCGTGGGTCCTCCCTCCTGAGGAGTCCTGGATTGCTCCAACACAACGCTCTTCAAAACTCAGTGCTTCCCATTCCTTTCTTTCCTGTGAAGAAATGGATTCCTTTCAACAGGTCAAAGACATTCAGAACAGCCAGGCTGCATGTGCTCCTGCATTAAAAATTTTTATTTTTATTTCTGCAGAGGGAAAGTTAAGCCACAAGTGTCTCCCCACTCAAGGAGGGAGTTTCAAAGGCAACATACCTCTGCAGTTTTTTCTGACTTCCCTAGGTATTTCTCAAAGCCTTCTGTTTAATAAATGATGTACATAAACCTGTTCACTTAAGCAACTTCATTCCTCTTGTTCAGTGTATAGGAAGCAATTCTAAACAATCAATGCTAATTTCTTCCCCAAGCCTGATTCTTAATTCTCTGTAAAACCTCAAAGACTTTAGCAATTGTCCCTCTGGGCGAGTGGTTACACCCAATGTGGGTGCTGCAGAGAGGACGGCAAGTGTTGCCCACGCCGTCCTGGCCCGACACAGAAACAGTGGAACATGCTGTTAACGTCCGAAGTATCCAGACTGAAAAATCGGCCTGCCAACTTCGTTACCTACCTGAGGGTTATCCTGATGTAAATAACCTCTCACAATTAGGGATCCCATCATTTTAATACCTTTTTTGGTTCTCTCCAAACTTTAATCAAAGTGTTGGGGAAGGATCTTAAATGATTTGCCTGTAATTTTGGATAGTTTTAAAAAACGTGTGTATATATATTAGTTAATTAGAAATATTCTACTTCCCTATTGTCAACTGAAATTCAGAGCAATTTCATGAGTGCATGGATCTGGGTCTTAGATTTGGTTGATTAGCTCAAAAGTTCATTGAACGTATGTATTTGATGTATCTGCTCGTTTTGACAGAGCATCATGCAACAGGACCCTCATTCCAAGGCAGCGGCCTTGGGAGAGGGGTCTGTGTGGGGTATTCGCAGTTACAGCAGAGAGATTATGGAAGAATAATAGGTGGCCGTGCTGTGCAACCCTCTAAATGGGAATTCTCAGGTAGAAGGTGACATTTTTAGAAAAGGTTCAAAGTAAATTGGAAATATGAATTGCAGCTGGATTTACCCCAACCACAGTGTCCCAGGACTTTGAGGTTTACTGTGGATTTGAGACACCCACCAGCTCTGTGTACAACACAGCGATTTCAGGATGCAAAGGGAGGCTGTGGGCCCAAATCTGCACTGTTATCCCAAACCTTTGATTTGCTCAAGAAAGGCCATAACAAAACCAATGTGCAGACTCATTGGCTTGGTCATCGGTTCCCAAAAGAGGAGGTGTGTGTGTGATGTAATTATTGCTAGTGCAAAGGTCCTGTTTGTACAGGTTTCAGATAATCATTCTGGGTAGAATCCTGTGATGTCATTGGCAGAACTCAGCTCAATCTTTGGAAAACATTAGTAATTATCTTAGAAGATAGGAAGGGAGGCGAGAATTCCAGGAACATTTTACTTTTAGAATATCCGGTAGGACACTTGGCTCTCAGTGCCACTGAATTAGCACCAAGGTGGGATCCAATCAGAGCTCCGGTTTTCATTTGCATCTGTAAATTATAGAAACACCTTTTCCCAAACCTAGAGGCTGTGTTTCTCCTCACACTCCAGGTAACTAGTTGCCCTATTGTAACTGTACAGATGTGGTGGGCTCAGACGATCTGTTTAGAAGCACACCTTCGGTAACTCCCACAGAATAAGGTACTGGCCATCCCGACCTGTTACCCGCAGATACATAGGACACAGACAAAATTTGTTCCCTCTAGTTCCTTCCTGTAGCACTCCTCTTTTAGAGTCTAAATCTCTTACAAAAGCTTTGAATACTGTGAAAATGTTTTACATTCCATTTCATTTGTGTTGTTTTTTTTAAACTGCATTTTTACCAGATGTTTTGATGTTATCACTTATGTTAATAGTAATTCCCGTATGTGTTCATTTTATTTTCATGCTTTTCCTGCCATGTATCAATATTCACTTGACTAAAATCACTCAATTATCAATGATCATGTGAGTTGTGACTTTTCCCCCTCAATAGTACACCACTCACCCTCTTCCACTGCAGACTTACCCCACTCCTGATTTTTTCAGTGATGTTTTCTGGCCTCCGTGTCATGACTTGCAAGGAGTAGCTGGGCATGGGTGGGCTGGAAAAGCTGGGGGCACCACAGGCCGCCTTCACCCCCATCCCTCGTTTATCATCTGCTCCCATGAATAACTCCCAGGTGTGTTTCTCCTGGTTGTGTGTGTTTCAGATCAGAAAGAAGGTCAAATACTTGCTCTACAAGAATGTATTTTTCAACCCTGCCTGAGTTTTTTTCTGGTTTCAGATGCTCTTGCCCCTCAGACCCTGAGACCCCTGAGGGACCATTTTAATTTACAGATGGAGAAGCTAAGATGAGACATTGTAAGAGTTTGGGCGTTGCTGGAATTAGAACCCAGGGCTCCCACAGTGTGGCCCTGACCAGGCCCATGCTGTTTCATGTTAGGTTATATGCTTCTTGCCTAAGGAGTTGTTCAATGCGACTTCTTAAGCAATTACAATGACAGCTTCAGTTGATGTCATCCCTGATTAACAAGGCATTTCCAAACCTCAGACAGCTGGCAATTTTACCTACAAGTGAGCAAATACTCCATCACACAAAACCACACCTAACCACAGACCATTTTCTAGGCATGGTATGGGGATTGTAAAAAGTCCACTAAAGTTGCACTCAGTATGGAAAGGTTTTCTCATCTAGTGTACCTGACTGGTGAACTATTGATACGCTAGCCCAGCCAAGGCAAATACTGGCATTTCCTTTCAGTTCCCCTGTGACTCATAAAAAGGAAAATGTCTTTTAGGCTGGGTGTGGATGGCCCATGGTTTCCCATTGCTATTTGCATTTTTGTAAAATAAATCAGCAAAAGAGTGAAGTTGCCCAGGAGTTTGGGGTGTCCAAGGGGTGCTGGAACCTTGTGTCTAAGATGCTGGCCCCACCCAAACAGCAGCCTTGCCTTCAATCTCTATAGCACTACATCTCTTCAGGGAATCACACCAGTGCTCACCTACTTAGGGGCAGAAAGAGGTGAAGGGCCAGTCACTATATTATCCAATTTAGGCTGGCCTCACTTCTAATGTCACCTCCCCACCATGAATCCAGAGGTGCCAACATTTCATGTTTGTTCCCGAGAAAGGGAAATCCGTACCCGTCATCAAATAGTAATCAAAGGACGTAGGGAGAATCATTCTTAAATCTCAGTTCGTATCATCGAGGGGAACTTGCTAACATGCAATACCTGGCTCCCACCCTCCAGATGTTTGGGTTCCATCTAGGTTTGCCATGGGGCCCTGGACTCTGCACTTAGAACTAGCACTCTAGGTTATCCAGGTGCCTGAACTCCACTGGGTCTTACTTTGTAAAACATGCTAGTAGGACAAGTGGCTGGGGATGAAAGATTTTTGGGGGCATTTCCCTTTTCTCTATCCACACACTTCATATTACTGCAGCCCTTTCTGAAGTTTTCTGAGCTACTCTTACTAAGTATTAGTTAATAGAAGTCAGATACACAAGGGAGAGATTGAGCCTAACTCCTTTATCACTGGGTATGTCTGGCTCTCCAACGAGTGCTTCGCAAACTTTAATATGCATGTGAGTCCTCTGGAGACCTGGTTACAATGCAGATTCCGCTCCATAGGTCTGAGGTGGGGCTGGAGATGTGCATTTCTTTCTTTTTTAAAAAATATTTTTTATTGATTTCAGAGAGGAAGGGAGAGGGAGAGATAGAAACATCAATGATGAGAAAAAAATCATTGATCGGCTGCCTCCTGAATGCCCCCACTGGGGATTGAGCCCACAACCCCGGCATGTGCCCTGATCAGGAATCGAACAGTGACCTCCTGGTTCAAAGGTCAATGCTCAACCACTGAGCCATGCCAGCCAGGCTGGAGTTCTGCATTTCGGATGGGCTCCTGCTGTGGAGAGAGGCTGACCCTACCGGGTTCATTTGAAGAGCACACTTGGAGTAGCAGGCTCTAAGGGGCAAGCAAGAAGGGCTGCCAAGACTCAGCAGTGTTCTTGCTCCCTCCTATTGTAATAAAGCCATTTCCGGAGTGCCCACACAGGGCCCCTCTCCTAGGGCAGTGGTCGGCAAACGGCAGCTCGCGAGCCACATGCGGCTTGCGAGCCATGGTTTGCGGCTCTATTAACTAATGAGTTTGCCGACCACTGGATGGGGGCTTAATCACAAGGAACAACAACAGCCTGTAATTATTGGAATCGAGAGTCTAGGTCAGTGGTCGGCAAACTCATTAGTCAACAGAGCCACATGTGGTTCGCGAGCCGCAGTTTGCCGACCACTGTCCTAGGGAATCAAAATATTAACCATGTTTTGGGTTGGAAAGAAAATCAAAGTGTGGAAGGGTTACTGGAGAGATAAGACCTCGTTCTTGTCTTCTTGAAGGAAATATTTCAATCCAGAGACAAAGTGCAGCAAAGCAAGCAAGAACTTACTGGCCAACAAACTGAGGAGAGTAAAACAAGGGAGGGCTTAGCACAGAAGAACCAACAGGAGAGCCTAGGCTGGGCTGCTTTGGCTCACTAGGAAGTCAGAGAAAAGAGGGCCTTGAGAACAGGGTCAGCAGGTTAGCCTGGGATGAGCTGCCACTGCCCATTGCTCCCCCGGTTACAAATCTCTTTGGGCCCCTTAGAGGGGAAAAATGGGGAAAGGAAATGGCCCAGTGTGCTCCCTGGTGGGGAGAACGTGCGCTGGATCCTTTGCTTTGAGAGTATTTATCTCTCTCTTTCAGGTGGGACTCTTAGGGGTTTCAGGGGAGATTCTCAATGGACTATTCATCAGCTCTCTAGGTGTGTTCTTTCAGGGTCGTGGTCTCACTGATTGGTTAGAGCCAGGGCACGGGATTACTAGTCAATGCAGCTGGTCATGACGCAGCCACTGCTCCACTTGTCTGGTTTTGTTGCTTTTCTGGGCCTGGAGCTGAAATACAACTGAGGCCTAGATGTTATCTTTAGGTAGGAAAAGGTCAGGAAGTCCAAACTGCATGACCAGCGATATGAAAGGTAAGGAAACCTAAACCACATAACCAGCGATATGCTAGAGGAGGAAATGTACTGTGGGAGCAACATCCTTATTTTCCCAGTTTTGCCTCTTGCTTGGCACCCGGGGTTTTCGGTCCTGGTGAGCATCTGCATTGGTTGTTGCTCTGCTCATGTGTCTCTAACTGCCCATTACAGAAGAGTCCTGGTTAGAAACCCAAAGCTGGGGTTCATTGTCTCAACCCATCCATTAGATTTCACTTTTGTCCACGGCCAGAAGGGTTGGTTCTTTTTCCTTCATTTATGTTGGGAACTCGCAGATCCCTTCCTTTTAGAATCAGGTGTGTGCCCTTTACCAAACTCCCCCAGCCCCCTGTCCTGGACCACCAGGGGTCCTTGGCGTTAACCAACTGATGGTTTTTACCTCGACTGCTAAAGTAATATCAGACTTTGACAAGAGAATTGGGACTTTTCATGTTCCATTCGTTCACATCTGGGCAGTTTCAAAGCTCAGGTTATGGGAGAGGCCAAGACAAGGGGGGTGGGGAACCGAAGTATTTGGAGGGGAAATCCCACCTCTTTGATAAATTGAGGACAGCCTGCCAAGCAAGGCTGATTTACTGGGGGAACAGGCGTCAGGAATTTCTGTCAGCGAAGGTGGGGAAGGCAGCCTTTTGTAGGCTTGGAGAAGATGGGTACCAGAACCGGCTCCAACTAGGAGCAGAAAGCTCCTGTGTCTTTATACATCTGTGGACTATTTAGATAAGCAGGGGCTGTACTTAATCATGGAGGGAGTTGTTTGCTTAAATAAAGGGAGGGAAAGTTGCATGTATGTGCTTAAGAAGAGAGAAAGAGGAGGTGGGAGGAAGGAGAAAGGATCCAGCAATTTTCCACGGCTGAAACCCCACCACGTGGTTTTAATTAGGATGACTTTCCCATCACCTGGATGCCAGAATTCGTGGGTGGGAGCCGGGGTGAAGGATTTGGAATTCTCATGGTTCTGTCCATGGGGCTCAGCTTGGCTCTGCTGTGGGCATCCATGAGCTCCCAGGAAAGGTTCCTACTGGTTCTTACTTCCCTTCCCTGGCGTGCCTGTGTCCTGGGCTCTCAGACTACGCACACGCAAGAGGCCTGTTCCTTGGCTAGCCAGGTGGGGTCCCGGGTCAACGCTTCTTTGAGATTCCATAGATGTTAAGACTTGAAAAAAAAGCAGTTGAAACCCAGAACTTCACATTAGATTTCCTAAAAAAAAAAAAAAAAAAAAAAAGAGGACGAGGATTCGCTGCTGAAATGTGTGGGACATGATCCCATCTCTGTGGCACTGTTTACTCATTTTCACCAGAACACCTGTCACTGTTTGGGCCTGCAGATATTGGCGGTGGGAGGTGGTTTCAGGGCCTCGGTTTCCCCTTTCGCTGTCTAGTTCTCTGGAGAGTTCATGCAGATCATGGCAATTTTGACTCTTTGCCTAGAAGATGAAGCCCATAATCTGAAGGAATAAAGGCATAACAGGCCAAAACCCAAGTGCCTATTTCACAATGTGGTCCCGGGATAGCCAGGGAGGGTTCCTCAGAATTAACTGGATTCCTCTGGGGTCAGCACTGCCTCCCATGGCTGGCAGCTCGGGCCACCTGGAACCTAAATTTGGCTGCTGGTCTTGACCAGTGAAGCAGTGACTTCCAGCAGCAGTATATCCCTCCAGCATGGCAAAGCCAGTCCTGACCTGGGCCAGGCCTGGGCAAGGCCCTGAGCCCCTGCAGAGGAGAGGGAGAAGGGGGAGAGGAAGTAGAGGAGGGGAAAGAGGGGGAGGAGGCAGCTTGTGGTTGGCTAGAGGAAAAATGAGCACCAGCCTGTAAACTGCAATTAATGTCAGCACGAATCCTTCCTAGCTCTGTCCCCGACTTGCCAACCAGCTCGTGTAAGCTCTGTGTCCTCTCACAATTCTCTCCACTTGCCTCCTCACTGCAGTGCCAGGACTGCCAGCTCCTGTGACATGGAGACTGGACTGGGGATGCAGGCATCCCAGGGTGGAGTTGAGGGAGGCACCGCTTAGAGTGCACCAGAATCCGGACTAGCATTTATTTCTGTCCACGAGCTGGCAAGAAAGAGCTCACCTTTCAAATCCTCGGAACTGGCTTGACCATGCCGTGCATCTTGACGATGGGAAAGGACAGCTTGTGTGTCCCGCTCAGTGTGGCTCCTAGCACATGGCGCATCCTAGACCCTCCTCATTTCCATACCTCTCATGCTGAGCTGGAGAGCACAGCAGTCCGCTGGGGACGGTTCTCTCTGGGTCTGGATGTTTCCCAGCAAGCCTCACACCGAACCTTCAGCAGGTCCAGAGAAAATCCTCTCCTCTCTTCTGACTCACTGTTTCCTCCCCGCCTAGTGGACGGAAATGTGTTTGTTCAGGAGAAGTGGTTTCAACTGCAGGGGAAAGGGATCCAGCTTTCAATCAAGTCAAATGAAATTCATGTGTTTCACAAGGCACAGACACGCGTGTGCGTGCGTGTACACAGGTCACCTTCGTGCCCAGGGAGGGTCACGGCTCCAGCCCAGGAGGACTCTTGCCAAAGCGCAGACTACTCGCTCGGGGTCGGCACTGGTTGCTCTCCTCTTCACAATCACTGTTCTGTGTTCAGATGATTGTGAGTGGCGTGGGGCATGTTTGTTCTCATGTAATTGCTTGTTTCCTACTGAAATTTCCATGTCAGACCCTCTCATTGTTCTCATTATCGCTTGCCTCATATTCCGCCTGCCAGGGAAGGCCGATCACAGCGCCTCTGGCACGGTTGGTATCGATTAGGGGGCCCAGTGCAGGTTCCCCTCGCAGGCGGGCCCTCAGGCGGCTGGGCTGTCAGGAGCCCGCCGCAGGAATTCAGGGCTGTGAGCTGCAGCTCCATCTTGACCAGCTGGGGTTCCTGGTTGCTGGGCCAAATATCAGGACAAGGGAGACTTGACAAGGGCCTGGCCTGCCTCCTGATTTTGGATTAGGCTAAACGCGGAGTGCATTTTGCATCCCCATTCCAAGTATTTCAGAGGAAATGTGACCCTTGTGTTTCTGATTCATGTGCACTCAGCTCACTAAAATGTTGATTTACAAAGGGTGAGTGATGTCCAAACAGTCCTCCAGGGCCTCTATTCTGAGCCAGCCTTTCTTCTTCTTCTTTCTTACGGCTTGTTTGTGAAGAGGGTAGGTGGGAAGAAGAAGTCAACGATTTTGCCTTTGAACTGGGGAGTTGCATTCCGTCAGGAATAAAACTTGGACCGAGAGGACAGGAGCACAGACCTTTGGAATCAATTGGGTTCTATATTGGACAAGTCATGTGCTTCTAGACCTAATCAGAACCACCTGGACTTCCTCATGGCCCAGTCACTTTCCAGGCAGCACAAAGCATTTGAACTTGACCTGTGCTGAAAATGAGCCAGAGTACATAAAAAGAAAGACCATTGTCCGTTTACAGGAATAAACGTGTGTCTACGGAGAGCTCTTGGAATTCTGGGATAAACACCCCATGTTGCCTTCACCTGAAAGTTCAGTGACTGCCTCCCATGTTACTCTTTCACTGTTACTCTTTCAAAAACTCAAGCCTTTCCAGGAACTTGGGGTGCGTGCATTTTCTTACGGGTTGCACATAAAACCTGTTTGGAATCGGGCAAAAGGATGATGACATACTATAAATTCAGTCATAAGTGCCTTCATGGGCCACCAAACATTTTTAGGAAGCCCTGGGCTTTTGCCCTTTTCTTATTTATTTCAGGAGAGAAACTTAAAAAAAAAATGTATCCCTGGACTTGTGTGCCAGGAGCACATCTCTTTCCAGGGTGTGGGTGTACATCAGGGTCAGCATGTGTAGGTGTTGGCATCGGGGTGTGTGTGCTTGAGTTTGTGTCAGTATCTGTGTGTGTAATTCGGCTCCAAAATCAGGCCCCTCTTCTGCAAGCACCCACCATATGTGTTGTACAGTGGGATGTTAAAATGTTAAATCGTGTGGTGCCAAGTCTGTCTTGTATAGATCACTCTTGTTTCTGGGATGCTTTAATCACTTCAGCCTGTTTGTAGACACTGTGAGATACATTATACATTAGAATACCTTATGCTAGCCCTGGCTGGTTTGGCTCAGTGGACAGAACATTGGCTTGTGGACTGAAGAGTTGCAGGTTCGATTCTGGTGAAGGGCATATGCCCAGGTTGTGGGCTTGATCCCTGGTGGGGGCATGCAGGAGGCAGTCAGTCAATGGATTCTCTCTCATCATTGATGTTTCTATCTCTCTCTCCCTCTCCCTTCCTCTCTCTGAAATCAATAAAAATATCCTATTTAATAAAAGAGTAATATGCAAATTGACTGTCACTCCAACACACAAGATGCCTGCCCCATGTGGACACAAGATGGCCACCACAAGATGGCCAGCAGGGGAGGGCAGTTGGGAGGGACCAGGCCTGCGGAGGGCAGTTGTGGGCGATCAAGCCTGCAGGGGAAAGCAGTTAGGGGTGACCAGGCCAGCAGAGGAGGGAAGTTGGGGGCGACTGGGCCTGCAGGGAAGGGCAATTGGGGGGGACCCAGGCCTGCAGGGGAGAGCAGTTGGAGGGGACCAGGCCTGCAGGGGAAGGCAGTTAGGGGTGACCAGGCCTGCAGGGAAGGGCAGTTAGGGGTGACCAGGCTGCAGGGGAGGGCAGTTAGGGGCAAACAGTCTGGCAGGGGAGCAGTTAGGCATCAATCAGGCTGGCAGGGGAGTGGTTAGGGGGTGATCAGGCTGGCAGGCAGAAGCAGTTAGGGGCAATCAAGAAGGCAGGCAGGCGAGCAATTGGGAGCCAGCAGACCTGGTAGGATTGGGCCTAAACTGGCAGTCAGACATCCCTTGAGAGGTCCCAGATTGGAGAGGGTGCAGGATTGGCTGAGGGACACACCCCCTCATGTACGAATTTCGTGCACTGGGCCTCTAGTATTTAAATAAAAGAATAGGCACATTAATAAAAAAGAATACCTCATGCTAATATTATACCTGTGTACTGCCAGTTCTGTGTGTCACCGTGTTACCACTGCCATTGCCCCAGCATTGTGCCTTGCACAGGGCTTGTACTTGAGTAACTTGTGTTCAGAAAGGGGTGGGTGGGAACAACTGGACTTCAAAGTCTTGCCTATCAGAGCCTCTGTAAGGCCCTCCAGGAGAAAGGAAAGTTACTCTGAAGGGTGAAGAGGTTGGGCAGCATTCCTGTAGCTTTGCTGTCCCTGCCGGGGTGCCCCTTCCTCACCTCCTATTGGCACTATTGGGCTGAACGTGTCATCAATGAAACAAGCTTTTTTTTTTTTTTTTTTTTTTTTTCCATTATGAGAGGAAAATGGTGAATTCATGCCAGTAGATTAAAATGTGTTAAGGGTTGGTCTGACTTCACAGACAGTGTCCATCAGCTGCTGACATACCAGTGAAATTAGGGAAAAGCTGGTTTTCCAGTATTTGTTTGGCAGAGGACCCAGCAACTGACAGTGGATCAGAACGAGGGCTCATAAAGCCCAGAGCCAGGACCCGAATGCTGAGTGCTTTCTCATCAGATGCTTTCAAGTCTTATCTTTCTGAACAGTTAAATGTCTGCATTTGGCTCACTCCCCTCGGGACCACTTATTGACTTTTTAGAATGATCCCTTCTGGTACAAGTAGTAAAGATCTGAGCTGGCCAGAAAATCTGGGACATTTTCTCCTAAATAAGCGGTTCATTTGGGTTCTTTTATGTGGTTCTTAACTCTTCAAGATTCCTTGTGTAGGACTTGAAAAAACATACTCAAAAGGCTGGAAAAAAGACACCACCAGCATCAAAACAAAACCCAACCAGCACCAACAAAACAAGGAAGCTAAAAATAAAATCCTGCCCTGGCTGGTGTGCTCAGTGGTTAGAGCATCAGCCTGTGCACTGAAGGGTCGTAAGTTCAATTACCGGTCAAGGGCACTACCTGGGTTGCAGGTTCCACCTCCCGTCCTGGTCAAGGAGTATACGGGAGGCAACCAATCAATGTGTCCTTCTCACATCAATGTTTATCTCTCTCCCCTTCCCTCCCTGCCTTTCACTCTCTCTAAAAATCAATGGAAAAAATATCCTTGGGCGAGGATTAACAATAACAACAAAAAAATCCTAAATTTAACATGGGCCTGCAAAGAAAGGATTTCTGATAACCTCATACATAAACTCGGACACAGAAAGTGACAGAAAGAAAGGGTTCATTTAAGCTGGCCCATGCTTGTTCCCAGGGCTGGTCTGAGATACTGGGATGCACATTGTATTCACTGGTGTGGAGTTTTAACTATCACTTAATGGTATCTGGAGAAGAAACATAATATTGACATTGGCTTAAAATACTGTTCCCTTCAGGAACCATAAGAAAAAAAAAGATAAATTAGACTACATCAAAATGAAAAACTTCTGTACATCAAAGAATGCAATCAACAGAGCTGAAAGGCAACCCATGAAATAGAATTTACAAATCATGTATGTGATAAGGGATTCATATCCAGAATGTATAAAGAATCCCTACAACTGAAAAAACCCCCACCCAGAAACCAACACCCTGTTAGAAAGTGGGCAAAGGACTCGAAGACATCAATTCACAGAAGATACAGAAATGGCCATGAAGCACAAGAAAAGATGCTCAGCATCAGTCATCATTAGGGAAATACAAATCAAAACTACAGTGATATACCACCTCACACCCATTAGGTTGGCTCCTATAAAAATACCCCCTGAAACAAAACAACACCTCCCCAAAAAGACCCCCAGAAAACAATAATTGCTGGCAAAGATGTGGAGAATTGAAAGCCCTGTGCACTATTGGTGGGAATGTAAAATAGTACAGCTGGTATGGGAAATAATATGATAGTTCCTCAGAAATTAAAAATAGAATTACCATCTGATCCAGCAAGTCCACTTCTAAGTACATACTAAAAAAAACTGAAGGCAAGATCTTGAAGAGCTATTTGTACACCCATGTTCCTAGCAGCATTTTTCACAATAAACAAAAGCTAGATGAGTGGATAAACAAAGCATAGTCTATTCATAAAATAGAATGTTATTCAGCCTTAAAAATGAAGGAAATCCTGACACATGTTACAACATGGATGAAACCTGAGGACATTATACGAAGTGAAATAAGCCAGTAACGAAAAGACAAGCATGGTATGATTATAGGAGGTACCTAGAGTAGTCAAATTTATAGAGACATAAAGTAGAGTGGTGGCTGCCAGGAGCTCGAGCAGGGGGAGTGGAGAATTGCTTAATGGTTGTAGTTTCAAGGTTGGAAGAAGAAAAGAGAACGAGAGATCGGTTGCACAGCTGTGCACTTAAAAACGGTTAAGATGGTAAATTTTGTTTTGTCTATTTACCACGATTATAAATACTGTCCCTTTTATCCTGGGCATTTCTGGGACAGAAGAGGTTTTCCAAAGTTCAGGAAGATGTGAGTTGGAAGCTCTGTGTGCAGCAGACCCTCATTTATGAATTACTTCTGCAGCTCAGGCCTTCTAAATGGAAAAAAACCCTCACAGAGTGCTTTTTCCACCCCCTTCAGCTCACCACACTGGGGAGCATGAGGGGAAAACAGCTACACCCAATCCAAAGTGATCAGAACTCTTGCAGTGGCAAGATTTTCCAACCCCAGCAGGCAAGCTCCTCATCCCTCTCTCAAAACTCTCTCTCTCTCTGTCTGTCCCTCTCTCTGTCTCTGCATCACTGGGCAGTACAAGGGTTGAAAGGAACTGTCCTGCCTGACAGAGACAAGGAGGAGCGACACAGAGTCCTTCAAAAGGGACCACTTAGCAACCAACCATTTTTCCTTCGTACTGTTGGGATTTCCCTGGTCCATCAGGGCCTTCACCTTCCTGGCACCCGAGGTAGGAAGAGCAGACAAATAGCTTTTTACCTCTGCCCAGCCTGCTCCGTGCAGACTCAGGGAGTGGGTTCTGCTATTTTCAAACATTGAGAAAAGTCAGCTTTACTGGGCAGCCATGTGCCAGCTGTTATGAAGGCTGCAAAGAACAAGTGGAAATAAATCCACCCCCAAGTACTTTAGAATCTCACAGGGAAGGTAAAACACAGGCATCAGTGACCACAGCACCAGTCAGGGAGTGAGGTGTGCAAGAGGAGAAGTATGATGACTCCCGAGAGGTCCCGGGAAGATTGCACGTGGGAGACCTCTTGGGAATCATCATACTTCCATCCAGGATGATCAAAGAGTGGGGCAGGTGGCACTGCAGTTGGGCCTCAGAGAACGGTTAGGCCTGGATATGCCAAGTCACGAGAGGGCATCCCAGGCCAACAGAATGGCAGGAACAGCGAGGGAATTCGGAGCTGGTGCTGGGACCCACTGAAGGTTGATGTTTGGGAGACCAACCGAATCAGAACTTGCTTCCAGGAGACAGGAGAGCCAGCAGGGACCACAGCCTGGGTCTTAAATGCCTGTGGGTTTTAATCACCGGCTACTTCCAAAGTGCAGTGGCTGCCACTAATTGACCCCAGCTCGTGCTCCTCAGAGCATGATCCACAGACTGGCTGCCACTGATACACAATGAAATAAGTGCAGCAATTGCAATTTAATGGAGTAATTTTATCTGTCAAATCTAATAATACAAGTTTTGAGGTTGTTGCATGCTTTGCTTTTATTCAATATTTTTCTAATAATTTGCTTTCATTGTATTTTACAAAATACAGTAGTTTTGTGACAGATCGGAAAGAAAGAAAGAAAAAAACACACAGCTACAGTAGTTTTTCATGTCAGAGAGTTTTGGTAGCACCATTCTAGCTTGTCCCTGATGTTCTTCCTGGAACAGGCTCCATGTCCATCAGTGACATGTATTTGAACCTCACAGGGTTTGCTGAGGTCGATCTGGGGTCTGACACCTCATCTGTTCCCTGTCCATAGAGACCACAGATAGCATGTGCCATGTCTGCACAGATGTGTGGGAGTTCCACAAGGAGGGCAGGGGTGCAGCTCTAAGGTGTCTGTGGGAGCAGCGCTGACATTTTGGACCCCTCCCGTGGTGGGCGCTCATGGGTGGTGAGGCAGATCTGGACCAAAGCCCTGCCATTGGTCTGCAGGAAAGACCACCAGTGTGGACGTGGGAGAGGCGCAGCAGCAGCCTGCTCTTTGTCTGAACCTCAGGAGTCCCATCTCTTTCCCATAAACTATCTTCACGTATTATATATATAACACAATGGCATAATATTAGAAATAAACTACAATAAAAACAATTAAAAAAAATCAAACACTTGGAAGCTGAATAGCATGCTATTAAACAATGATTGGGTTAGAGATCAAAGAAGAAATTAAAAACATCCTGGAAATGAATGACAATGAAAACACAACAATCCAAAATATATGGGACACAATGAAAGCAGTCCTGAGAGGGAAGTTTATAGCTCTACAGGCCTATCTCAAAAAACAAGAAAAAATGGTAGTAAATCATCTAACTCTACAACTCAAAGAATTAGAAAGAGAGCAACAAGAAAAGCCCACAGTGAGCAGAACGAAGGAGATAATAAAGATCAGAACACAAAAAAATGACATAGAGACCAAACAACAACAACAACAACAACAACAAAACACACAAACACACACACACATACACACAAACACAATACAAAAGATCAATGAAACCAATAGCTGTTCTTTGAAAGGATAAATAAGATTGATGAACCTCTAGCCAGGCTCACCAAGAAGCAAAGAGAGAGGACCCAAATAAACAAAAATGAAAGAGGCAAAATAACAACAGACCCCACAGAAATACAAAGGATTATTAAAAAATACTATGAACAACTCTATTCTGACAAACTGGACAACCTGGAGGAAATGGACATATTCCTAGAAAAATACAACCTTCCAAAACTCAATCAGGAAGAATCTAAAAATCTCAATAGGCTAATAACTATGGAAGAAATTGAAGCAGTCATCAAAAAGCTCCAGCAAACAAAAGCCTGGGGCCAGGCAACTTCACAGGGGAGTTTTACCAAACATTCAAGAAAGAACTAAAACCTATCCTTCTCAGACTATTCCAAAAAATTCAAGAGGAAGAAACACTTCCAAGCTCATTTTATGAAGCCAGCATCACCCTAATACCAAAACCAGATAAAGACAACACAATGAAAGAGAATTATAGGCCAATATCCCTCATGAACATAGATGTCAAAATCCTCAACAAAATTCTAGCAAATCAGACCCAGCAATACATCAGAAAGATCATACACCATGACCAAGTAGGATTTATCCCAGGGATGCAAAGATAGTACCATATCCACAAATCAATAAATGTGATACATCACATAAACAAATTGAGAGATAAAAATCACATAATCATATCAATTGATGCGGAAAAAGCATTTGACAAAATCCAACACCCTTTCTTGATAAAAACCCTCAGTAAAATGGGAAAAGAGGGATCAGACCTCAACATAATAAAAGCCTTATTTGTCAAACCTACAGCCAACATCATACTCAATGGGCAAAAACTAAAACCATTTCACCTAAGAACAGGAACAAGACAGGGATGCCCATTTTCAGCACTCCTGTTTGACATAGTTCTGGAAGTGCTAGCCATAGCAATAAGACAAGAAGAAGAAATAAAAGGTATCCAAATGGAAAAGAAGATATAAAACTGTCATTATTTGCAGATGACATGATACTGTACATAGAAAACCCTAAAGACTCCATCAAAAATTATTAGACTTAATAAATGAATTTGGCAATGTAGCAGGATACAAAATTAATGCCAAGAAATCAATGGCATTTCCATATACCAAGAGTGAACTTACAGAAAGAGAGACTAAAAAAACAAAACAAAAACACAATCCCATTTACCATCGCACTAAAAAAATTAAGATACCTAGGAATAAACTTAAATAAGGAGGTAAAAGACCTGTACTCGGGAAACTACAGGACACTGAAAAAAGAGATAGAGGAAGACATAAACAGATAGAAGAACATACCGTGTTCATGGATTGGTAGAATCAACATCATTAAAATGTCCATATTACCCAAAGCAATCTATAGATTCAATGCACTCCCCATTAAAATACCAACGCCATATTTCACAGACCTAGAAAGAACGCTCCAAAAATTCATCTGGAATAAAAAAAGACCCTGAATAGCTGCAGCAATCCTGAGAAAGAAGAACAAAGTAGGTGGGATCTCAATACCAGATATCAAGCTGTATTACAAAGCCACTGTTCTCAAAACAGCCTGGTACTGGTACAAGAACAGACATATACCAGGTGGAGTGGTTAATAATGCAGATTTTGTAATCAAAGAAAACACGATATTTTCAAGAGAAACATGAAAAGTGCTTTATTCAGAGTAATGTCCATTGCTAGGTACACATTTCCCCCATCTTTCAGGTAATTTGTGGTTACCATCCCAATAGAACTTTTCTTGTTTTGAGGCAAACCATTCAGAGACCCTATTTTCTACTTCTTCGTATGTTTTAAAGTGTTGCTCAGAAAGTGCGTGTGCCATTGATTGGAACAAGTGGTAATCTGAAGAAGCAAGGCCTGGTGAATACAGCGGGTGGGTTAATACTTCCCAGGCAAAATCTTTTAACGTGACTTTAACTGGTTTTGAAGTGTGTGATGGTGCATTATCATGAAGCAAAATTACTTTGCTGTGTCTTCTGGCCCAGTCTGGTCGTTTTACGATCAAAGTGTGGTTACAATTGATTATTTGTTGTCGGTAACGATCAGTATTAATGATTTCACCTGGTTTTAGAAACTCACAATACACCACACCTTCCTGATCCCACCAAGCTCAGAGCATTGTCTTCTTTCCGAAGCAATTTGGCCTTGCAGTCAATGTTGATGGTTGACCTGGATCAAGCTATGATTTTGTGCATTTGGGATTCTCAAAATAAATCCACTTTTCATCGTCAGCCACAATTTGATGCAAAAAATATTTTCTTTCATGCTGTTGAAGCAACATTTTACTGATGCCTTTTCGGTTTTCCATTTGTCTTTTGTTCAGTTGATGTGGAACCCATTTTCCTTCCTTTAAAATCTTTCCTATTGTTTGTAAATGATCAGAAATTGTTTGCTGAGCAACATTTAATCTTTCTGCAAGTGTCTTTTGAGTTTGACATGCATCTTCATCCAATAATGCTTGTAATTGTTGGTGTTCAACCTTTTAAGTTGACCTGGACGTTCTTTGTCTTTCACATAGAAATCATCACTTTTAAAGCGTCTAAACCAGCGTTCACAAGTATCTTGAGATGGAGCATGTTCACCATAAGCTTCCCGAAGTATACGATAACTTTCAGCAGCACTTTTCTTCAAAATAAAGTAATGAATGAAAAATTCCCGCAAATGCTCTTTTTTGTCACGAAATTCGACATTTTTTAAACATAAAATATCTATGATGTTAACACCTTCAGCAAATTTTACTATGAAGTTTAGAAGCTTGCTGTCAATAAAACAAAATAGCATACATATCAAATCACATATATATCAACGTCTGTGTAACTCCATCTATAGAAAAAAATCCACATTATTAACCGCTACACTTGGTAGATCACTGGAATAGAATAGAGAACCTAGAAATCGACCCAAACCACTATGCTCAATTAATATTTGACAAAGGAGGCAAGAACATACAGTGGAGTCAAGACAGTCTCTTCAATAAATGGTGTTGGAAAAATTGGACAGATACATGCAAAAAAATAAAACTAGACCACCAACTTACACCATACACAAAAATAAACTCAAAATGGATAAAGGACTTAAACATAAGATGGGAAATCATAAAAATATTAGAGGAATCTACAGTCAGCAAAATCTCAGACATATGCTGAAGCAATTATCTTCACCGATACAGCTCCTAGGGCAATGGAACTAAAGAGAAAATAAACAAATGGGACTACATCAAAATAAAAGCTTTTGCACAGCCAAAGAAATCATCAACAAAACAACAAGAAAGCCCATGCATGGGAGAACATATTTGCCAATGTTATCCCCGATAAGGGTTTAATCTCCAACATTTACAGGGAACTCATACAACTTAACAAAAGGAAGATAAGTGATCCAATCAAAAATGGGCAACAGACCTAAATAGATACTTTTCAAAAGAAGACATAAGGAAGGCCAAGAGACACATGAAAACATGCTCAAAGTCACTAATTATCCGAGAGATGCAAATCAAAACGACAATGCGGTACCATCTCACACCTGTCAGAATGGCTATCATCAACAAATCAACAAACAACAAGTGTTGGCAAGGATGCGGAGAAAAAGGAACCCTCATGCACTGCTGGTGGGAATGCAGACTGGTGCAGCCACTGTGGAGAACAGTATGGCATTTCCTCAAAAAACTAAAAATGAAACTCCCATTTGACCCAGTGATCCCACTTCTAGGAATATATCCCAAGAAACTGGAAACACCAATCAGAAAGGACATCTGCACCCTATGTTTATAGCAGCACAATTTACCATAGCTAAAATTTGGAAACAGCCTGAGTGCCCATCAGCAGATGAGTGGATTAGAAAACTGTGGTACATTTACACAATGGAATACTATGCTGCGCTAAAAAAGAAGGAATTCCTACCATTTGCAACAGCATGGATGGAACTGGAGAGCATTATGCTAAGTGAACTAAGACAGTCAGAGAAAGATAAATACCACATGATCTCACTCATTTGTGGAATATAATGAACAACATAAACTGATGAACAAAAATAGATCCAGAGACAGAGAAGCATCGATCAGACTGTTAAACCTCAGAGGGAAGGTAGGGGAGGGTGAGGGTAAGGGGCAGAGATCAACCAAAGGACTTGTGTGCATGCATATAAGCCTAACCAATGGACACAGACACCATGGGGGTGAGGGCATGAGTGGGGGTTGGGTATTGGGGGGGAATGGGGGATAAGGACACATATGTAATACCTTAATCAATAAAGAAAAAAATTAAAAGAAAACAAAAGGTGTCATAAAAGCCCAAAAGATGAAACTGATATGCAAATAATTTATCTGACAGCCAGATTAAAGTCCAACAGTCTTTAAAGAAACACAACAAAATCCAGCATTTAGGAAGTTGAGATTCACAAAATCACTAGATTTACACAGAAGCAGGGAAGTATAACCCATAACTAGGACACACACACAAAAAATTATCCAAAAGAAACAAACCCAGGAGAAACCAAGATGGTGGCATAGGTAAGCACCTAAACTGCTGCTTCACACAACAATTTCAAAACTACAACCAAAAGACAGAATGGACACCATCCAGAACCACAAAAAAGCTGGCTGAGTGGGAATTCTACAACTAGAAGGAAAGAAAAAAGCTCATGGAGAATTGGAGGTACTGCAAAGGGTCTTTGTGCGCGCAGAGAAGAAGGGAGGCTGAGAGCCTGGCTGACTTTCTCTGGCGGGAGGGGGAAGAAAGCCCCCGACTGCACCGAAATCCAGTTCTGACTGCACTGAACCCCAGTTCTGGGCGAAACCCCGTGGACCCAGGCTCATACAGGGGGAGTCTAGACTGTCAGGTAGAGAGAAAGGCACCCGGAGACTTGGAGACCCGGGGGAGACCCGGGGGAGCCCCGGCGGGCAGAGGTCTGGAGGCGCGCACGCCAGTGCGCACAAAGACTGCGGAGGTTGCCACAGGCTTTCCCTAGCAGAAGGGAGTCGGAAGCTCCTGACTGCACTGAACCCCAGTTCTGACTGCACTGAACCCCAGTTCCAGGCGAGCCCCTAGGGACCCAAGCTCTTGCAGGGAATCTGGACTCTCGGGCAGAAACTCGGGAGCCAGGGAAGGCAGAGGTCTGGAGGCGCGCACGCACAAGGGCAGGGCTGACGGGAAGCCAAGACTGTCTGCTCTGCCCTGAGACTCTACCCCATCCAAGCTGAGCACAGAGGCTTTTGCAATTTGGCAAGTCTAACCCTATAAGGCTGTCTCCAGCACCGAACTTCTCCCAGCGTAGACACAGCTGATCCTCACAGCCAACTGGCCAGGAGGTCAATTCCTCCCAGTGATACCAACAACAATCAAGACTTAACTACAACAAGGCTATACACACAGTCCACAAAGGGGTGCATCTAGAGTGTCCACCTCAGGTTAACTGGCGAGGCTGACCCACTGGGCTACATAGGAAACCTAGCACACAAAGCTACCCTACCAACTCAGGGAAGCAATGAAAACGTGGTGACAAAGAAACAGATCACAAACGAAAGAAATGGAGGAAAACAAACGGATATAGAATTTGTTTGGATATAGAATTCAAAACCACGGTTATAAGGCTTTTCAAGAATATCCTAGAAAAGGCTGATAAATATAACGAGACCCTCGAAGATATGAAAAAGGATCAACTAGAAATTAAACATACACTGACTGAAATAAAAAATATTATACAGAGACCCAACAACAGACTAGAGGAACGCAAGAATCAATTCAAAGAATTGAAATACAATGAAGCAAAAAACACTGAACTGAAAACACAAAAAGAAAAAAAAATCCAAAAAGTTGAAGATAGTGTAAGAAGCCTCTGGGACAACTTCAAGCGTACCAACATCAGAATTATGGGGGTGCCAGAAGAAGAGAGAGAGCAAGATACTGAAAACCTATTGGAAGAAATGACTGAAAACTTCCCCCACCTGGTGAAAGAAATAGACTTACAAGTCCAGGAAGCACACAGAACCCCAAACAAAAGGAATCCAAAGAGGACCACACCAAGACACATCATAATTAAAATGCCAAGAGCAAAGGACAAAGAGAGAATATTAAAAGCAGCAAGAGAAAAACAGTTAATTACCTACAAGGGAGCACCCATATGATTGTCAGCTGATTTCTCAACAGAAACCATGCAGGCCAGACGGGAGTGGCAAGAAATTTTCAATGTGATGAATAGCAAGAACCTACAACCAAGATTACTCTACCCAGCAAAGCTATCATTCAGAATTGAAGGGCAAATAAAGAGCTTCACAGATAAGAAAAAGCTAAAGGAGTTCATCACCACCAAACCAGTATTATATGAAATGCTGAAAGGTATTCTTAAAGAAGAGGAAGAAGAAAAAAGTAAAGATAAAAATTATGAACAACAAATACATATCTATCAACAAGGGAACCTAAAAATCAAGTGAATTAAAAACCTGAGGAACAGAATAATCTGATGAATATAATAGAATCAGGGGCATAGAAAGGGAGTGGACTGATAATTCTCAGGGAAAGAGGTATGTGGGGTTCAGGAAGAGGCTGGACAAAAATCGTACACCTATGGATGAGGACACTGTGGGGAGGTAAGTGCAGAAGGTGTGGTGGGAACTGGGTGGAGGGGAGCTATGGGGGGAAAAAGGAGAAACAATTGTAGTAATCTGAATAAAGATTTATTTAAAAATAAAAAAAATTAAAAAAAGAAACAAACCCAGAAACAGACATGATGGAAATTGCAAAAAATACTTAAATTTTTTCTGCTTCATCCCCATGAGTGTGGCTGAACATAGTAATTCACTTCCAAAGAATAGAGTATGAAATAGAAAAAACAGTAATTTTATAGCAAGAGACCTGGCATATATTACCTTTATCAAGTAATCAAGGTTCATATCAACAGTGATATGTTAATATCTTTGTCCTCCTGATATGATACCATGAACAGGGCACTTCATCTCTTCCCCCCAAAAAACCATATAACCCCATTCTAAACACGAGAAACATGAATGGAGGTACATTCTATAAAATATTTGACCAGTACTCTTCAAAACTGTCCAGATCATGAAAGTGAAGAGTGACAAATAGTCACAGTCCAGAAGAACTAAGGAGTGGTGGTGACTAAATGCAATGTGGTATCCTCCATTAGATTCTGGGATAGAAAAGGACATTAATGGAAAAACTGGCAAAATCCAAGTAAAGTCTGGAGTTTAGTTCATAGTAATGTACCAATGTTAATCTTTTAGTTTTAACAAATGTGCCACTGTTATGTAAAATGTTAGTTATGGGGAAACAGGGGTTAGGTATACAGGAACTTTTACTATCTTTGCAACTTTTCTGTAAATTTAAACTTGTTCCAAAATTAAAAGTTAATTTAAATAAAACAGCTATTATAAATATACTCAATATGCTCAAAGGTCTAGTAGAAGATAATGAGAATAGAAAACATAGAAAAGAACTAAATAGAACTAGAGTCAAAAAGTACAATATTTGAAGTGGCAAATTCACTCAATGGTGGGGCAACAGATTATATACTGCAGAAGAAAAGACCAGTGAACTCAAAGATACGGCAATAGAAACAATCTCATTGTAGCACAAAGAGAAAAATGGGTGAAAAAACTGAACAGAATTTCAATGCTGTGTAGAACAATGAGTATCAATTGGTCAACATACATGTAATTGGAGTCCCAGGAAGGGAAGAAGACCTTATTTGGAATTATACTGGTCATTGCCAGTATAATTAGTTAAGATGAGGTCGTACTCAAACCAGAGAGGGTTGGACCTGCATTGCCACCATGTGCCCACCATCCAGATATCATTGCTGACATGTACACATAAGGAACAGTTTGACATTGAAACGGGGACTCAGAACTGTTGGACATTGAAATTGGGACTCAAACATTTTTTGTTATTATATGTTTATTTCTAGTCTGCAGAGGCAAGATTTTTTAAAGGAAAGAAATGGGGAAAAAATAGATACAGAGGCAAAGAAGCATTAAACAGACTGTCAAACTACAGTGGGAAGGCAGGGGAGGTTGCGGAGGGGGGAGCTGTAAGAGATCAACCGAAGGACTTGTATGCATGCATATAAGCATAACCAATGGATACAAGACACTGGGGGGGGGGCACAGGTAAAGGCATGTACTGGGGGGTAGGGGAGGCCAGGGGGGAGGTCAATGGGGAAAAATAAAGGAGACATATGTACTACTATTTGTAATACTTCAAACAATAAAAAAAATAAAAAAATAAAAAAATAAAAAAATACCCCCCCCCCCAAAAAAAAGATGAGGTTGTACTGGAGTAGAATGGGCCTGTAATCCAATATGACCGGTGTCCTATAAAAAGAATATCATGGGAATACACACACACACACACACACACACACACACACACACACACACATAGTTGAGAATTGAACATGAAGGCAGAGATGGAGGTGATGCATCTACAAGCCAGGGAAGCTCAAAGATTCCAAGAAAACCACCAGAAGCCAGGAGAAAGTCCTGGAGCAGATTCTTCCTCACAGCCTTCAGAAGAAACCAACCCTGCCCACACCTTGGTCTTGGACTTTCAGCCTCCAGAGCTACAAGACAATTTCTGTTGTTCTAAGCCACTCAGTCCATGATACTTTGTTACATCAGCCCAAGCAAACTAATAATACAATGGTGGTAGCTGGAGTGGTCCCAAGAGACTTAAGCAATGTTCATGCCAGTGAGGAAATTGGAGCCCAGAGAGGTTTAGTGGTTGTACAAGGTCACCCAGCTAGTTAATGGGAGAGCTGAGACTGAAACCCGGGTCTCTGACTTGCTGACAGATTCTGTTCACCGCACTGACGCTCAGTCCACTAAGCAGTCAGCAGCCTTGGGTGCACCTTTCAAACAGCCCTTCCCTGAGTCCTCCCAGAACCAGAAATTTATCTTCCTTGAGTGGATGTTTTGAGTTTGAAAAGTTATGGCTGTGGCCTGCCGTTTCTGGGGGCTGAGCCAACAAGGGACCAGAACCTTGGGAATTAACAGTGTTTAAGGAGGAGAGGTACAGGCACTTGAGTTGAGTGAGAGGCAAGAGCACATCATAACTCTCACGTTCATTCTTGTCCAAAGCTGGGGTGCCTATTATCTCTGCACAAAGCCCCTCAAACCATAGTCTTAAGGGGCTGTAGATCAACTTCCTGCTAAGTTGCTAGGATGACAAGCTACCTAGTGCCAATTTTGCACACTTATTCAGAACGTATTTGCTGAACAAACTGCTGAATGAATGGTTGTCACAACAAATTTGTGAGCTAGCTAGAGGGAAGGGACCATGCCGTCCTTTGCAAAGCTCGTCTCTGCTGCAGAGCTCGGCCTAGAGCAGGAGCTCATTCTTTCTTGTCCTGTGTTCCCTGTTTCTGTCAGGACACCACATGGTGCCCAGATGCAAAACCCCATATTTATACTCAATGCAGTGCCTCTCCTTGTCCTCTCCCAGGATTGTGCACATTTAACTAGCCTATGTGTTCTACCTGGGTGATCACCTCTTTACTCTCTCTCCACACCTTAAATCTGATGTTTATCATTCTCATACTATTTACACACACACACACACACACACACACACACACACACACACACGCTCATTAGCTGGCATCTGGACTACTGGGAAACAGACTCGTCTTCCTCTTGTTGCCTAGAAAGAAACACAAATGCAAGTGACAGCAGGGGCTTTTGTCTGATCACTGATATGTCCAAAGTGTGTGTAACAGTGCTTGACACATAACCATCACTCACTAAATACTGAGTGAATGAACCTTCCCCCCATTACTCCTATAAGATTATCTCTTAAACTGATGCTCTGATCAAGTAACTCATGTTTGAAAACTTTCATTATTTTCTATAAATACAGTATATTTATCTATAGATTTTGACCCCCCCACACTAGGTGACCTCTATCTTGAATTTGGTGTTTATTATTCTCACATTATTTTATATACATACATACACAGATACACACATATGGACTGTTTCTACCTAGTATGTATTCACACCATAACAACAATAATAGCATAATTTTGCAATTTTTAAAATAAATGGCATCATATATATACTCTTCACAAAAAAACTGAGGAAACAAGGCACTGAGAACTGAAGTAACTTGCCCAAGTTTCCACAGGAAATGGAAGAGCTAGAATTTAAACTTGACCTCCTATTGCTTGGAGCTGTGAGGGAAAGTGTGGTCCAATGGCTTAGGGCATGGTTTTTCCAGTCAGATTGCAAATTCAAGCTTTAAAACATGTGCCTATCTAATGACCCAGCAATTCCATTCCCAAGTGAAATGAAATCCTATGTTTAAACAAAAACTTCTACAAGAATATTCATATCAGCTATTCCAGCCCCAACTGGAAACAACCAAAATGCCCAGAAATAAGAGAATGGATAAACACACTACAGTATATTCATACAGTGAAATACTATTTAGAAATAAAGAGAACAAACTACTTATAGACCCAACAACATAGTTGAATCTCAAACATTTTATACTTAGTGATGAAGGGAGTCATGAAAAATATACTCATTCTATGATTTCATTTTTATAAAATCCCAATATAGTCAAATATAGTCTGTAGTAAAGCTATCCAATAGGAAATGGAAATGTTCTGTATCTTGGTTTTTGGTTGGTGGTTACAAGAGTGTATATAAGGTCAAAACTTATCAAATTGAATACTTAAGATCTGTGGATTTTATTGTGTGCTAATTATACTTTAATAAAAAATAAAATCTTGGCATTACCACTTACTGGCTGTGTCATCTGGTTTTTGAGTTGCTTTATGTCCTAAACTTGAGTTTTCTCATTTATAAAGTGAAAAACACTGGCAGCTTTTCTTTTTTTAAAAAAATTTGCTCTATGTTTTTAAAAAATATATAGTTTTATTGATTTCAGAGAGGAAGGGAGAGGGAGAGAGAGATAGAAACATCAATGATGAGAGAGAATCTTTGATAGGTTACTTCCTGCATGGCCCCTACTGGGGATTGAGCCTGCAACCCGGGCATGTGCCCTTGACCGGAATTGAACCCGGGACCCTTCAGTCTGCAGGCCAATGCTCTATCCACTGAGTCAAACCAGGTAGGGCCAGCTTTTCTAATTGTTATATGTTCTTTCTTTATACATCTTCCTAATTATCTAAAAAAAAAAATACAGGAGAACATTGAACTGATCTTGGGATGGGCAGAGCTATCTATCTATAATAATAAAAGGATAATATGCTAATTAGACCAGATGTCATTCCTTATATCCTTCCGGATGAAGCCGGGCTGGAGCAAAGCCCGGGTCCTGGGTGCCTGCCGGAGGCTAGAGGGAAGCCACCTGGGTCCTGGGTGCTAGAGGGAAGCCTGTGCTGGCAGCCGGGGGAAGGAAGGCCTACTCTTGCATGAATTTTCATGCATAGGGCCTCTAGTATAAGTATAAAGCCCTGAGATAAATCACAAAGAAAATTGTTGTTAGACTTAACTACATAGACAACCCCCCAAATTGTCTGTATTTAAAAAGAATCCCTCTATTTTATCTAATAAAAGAGTAATATGCAAATTAACCATCACTCTGCTACACCCACAAGCCACGCCCACCAACCAATCAGGAGCGAGTATGCAAATTAATCCAACCAAGATGGCTGTGGCCACGGAGAGAGCAGGAGGGAGGCTTGGGTTTCCCCGGTGATGCGGGAAACCAAGCTTTCCGCACACCCTGGCAGGCTCACTCCAGGCTACAAAGTTTCAATTATAGAAGATAAATAAATCCCAACAAAAATGGCGGCAGCCATGGATCTGGAGAGAGCAGGAGGCTAGGGTTGCCCTCGGTGATGGCGGAAGCCAAGCTTCTGAAGCCCTGGTCTGCCTTGGCCTCTGCTACAAAGTTTCAATTATAGAAGATAAATAAATCCCAACAGAAATGGCTGCTGCCACGGAGCAAGCAGAAGGCTTGGCTCCGCTCAAGGCTACAAAGTTTCAATTATAGAAGATAAATAAATCCCAGATACCAGGGCCTCCACTTGGGGGGCGTGGCCGGCCTGCAAACCACCACAGGCCCCTCACCCAGGCCACCCCAGGCCCCAAGGGAATCCCCACCCTGATCTGGGACACCCTTCAGGGCAAACCAGCTGGCCCCCACCCATACACCAGGCCTCTATCCTATCTAATAAAAGAGTAATATGCAGATTGATCATCACTCCAACACACAAGATGGCTGCCCACATGTGGTCAAAGATCCTGTCCCCATGTGGACACAAGATGGCCACCACAAGATGGCCAGCAGGGGAGGGCAGTTGGGAGGGACCAGGCTGGCAGAGGAGGGAAGTTGGGGGGGGACCCAGGCCTGCAGGGGAGAGCAGTTGGGGGGGACCAGGCCTGCAGGGGAGGGCAGTTAGGGGTGACCAGGCCTGCAGGGGAGGGCAGTTAGGGGTGACCAGGCCTGCAGGGGAGGGCAGTTAGGAGCAAACAGGCTGGCAGGGTAGTAGTTAGGGGGTGATCAGGCTGGCAGGCAGAAGCGGTTAGGGGCAATCAAGCAGGCAGGCAGGCGAGCAGTTGGGAGCCAGCAGTGCTGGATTGTGAGAGGGATGTCTGCCTGCCCGTTTAGGCCCAATCCCACCAGGATCGGGCCTAAATGGGCAGTCAGATATCCTTCATGGGGTCCCAGATTGGAGAGGGTGCAGGCTGGGCTGAGGGACACCATCCCCCCACCCCCAATGCATGAATTTCATGCACTGGGCCTCTAGTATAAAATTAAAAATAAAATTTAAAAATGGCAAAAATATTTGCTATGAATATGGCAAAGAATAAACAGCTTTAATTATATCAAGTCAATAAAAAGATACTAACACACTGATTTAAAAATGACTATAAGAAAGTGAACAAGCAACTCATGAAGAAATCCAAATGGCCAACAAACCGAAGAATTGGTCAATGGAGCATGGCCAGTGTGGCTCAGTTGGTTGAGTGTCATCCTCTGCACCAAAAGGTTGCTGGCTTGATTCCTGGTTAGGGCACATACCTGGGTGGTGGGCTTGATTCCCTCAGGGCATGTATGGTACTGAAGGCAACCGATCAATGTTTCTCTCTCACATGGATGTTTCTCTCTCTCCTCCCCCCTTCCTTTTTTCTAAGCATGCCCTTGAGTAAGGATTATAAAATAAATAAATAAAAGTTAAAAAAAAAGAATTGCTCAATTGAACCATTAATTAAAGAAATATGAATCAAAATAATGAGATACCATTTCCTCCCATTAGTCTGAAAAACATTGAGAAATACTGATTTGTTTTTGTAGTGCTTTTGTGCTAACATTGCTGATAGGACTATAAATTAGTACAACTTTTCTGGAGACATTTTGGCAGTAAAAATGTTTCTGTCATTTGTCAGTTATCCCACTTTTAAGTATCTCCTAAGAAAACTAATCAGAAATACGATAGAAGACTTATGTATAAGGTTGCTCATCATAGTCCTATATATAATAGTAAACAATTATAAACAACCTGAATGTCTAAAAAATATTAGTTTGCTATAAATATGGAGTTTTGAAAGAGTACTTAATGCCATAAAATATAAAACATTAAGAGAACAAAGCAGAGTAGTAAAACACACATCATGAGATTCACTTCATTAAAAAATAGTTTATATTTATTATCCACAGAGAAAAACTTAAAAAGGAATACACCAAAATGTTAGCATAGTAATCTTGGGGAGGAGAAGCCAGACCTTGGTGACAATTATTTTCTTCTTAAATTTCTCAGTATGTTTGTGTGTCCTAATTTTCTATAATAAACATGTTACTCTTCTACTTATTTATTTTTAATGAAGGAGTATTATTATTACTTTTATAATCAGAGAACAAAACTTTTTTTTCCTTTGCCAGATTTGGAGGCACAGGCCTGGCCAGGAGTGCCTCTAAGGGCATGGGCCAGTAAGGGGTGGCAGCCTGGTGCTTCCCTGGTGAGCAAGACTGGTTGCAGTTGGACATACCATTAACATCTCCAGTCATCAAGCCAGGTGAGTCCTTGGGGAGCATGACCCTGATCCCGGGCATGGAGGTTCCACAGGCTGGCTACCCTGAGCAGAAGCTGTGGCTTCCTAACACCCATACCTCTGACTTGGGCCATTCTACTTGTAGCTGAGTTACATTTCCCTATTAATATCATCTAACTTAAATACTGATATATAAGGATATATACTATTAACACAGCTTAAATGGTAGAGAATTGGAAGAAGAGTTTAAGAAAGAAAAATATTGGTTACTGTGTTACAGAAATGTATTCTTATCAAAATAAGAAAAATATTCATAACTATTACAGTTCTCGTTCTTTAATTGTTCACATGGTTTTAGCTATGATTTATAAATATGTTCTTGCATTCCTCAATCCATATTTATTCCTTTTGTTGTTAGCAAGCAACTTGGCTGGTCATATTTTCCTCCCTGGTAGGGTAACCCAAATCTTCATTCCTGAAGTGTCTGGACCATTAATAGAACTGTCTGTAGTTTTCCATTACTTTATTCTCTTATAATTATACTAGAGGGCCGGTGCACAAAATTCGTGCACGGGGGTAGGGGGAGTGTGTCCCTCAGCCCAGCCTGCACCCTCTCCAATCTTGGACCCCTCGAGGGATGTCCGACTGCCAATTTAGACCTGATCCCCTCGAGGGATGTCCAACTGCCCAGTAGGATCGGGTCTAAACAGGCAGTCAGACATCCCTCTCACAATCCAGGACTGCTGGCTCCCAACTGCTCGCCTGCCTGCCTTCCTGATTGCCCCTAACCGCTTCTGCCTGCCAGCCTGATCACCCCCTAACCACTCCCCTGCCAGCCTGATTGATGCCTAACTGCTCCCCTGCCAGCCTGTTTGCCCCTAACTGCCCTCCCCTGCAGGACTGGTCACCCCAACTGACCTCCCCTACAGGCCTGGTCCCCCCCAACTGCCCTTCCCTACAGGCCCGGTCGCCCCCAACTTCCCTCCTCTGCTGGCCTGGTCACCCCTAACTGCCCTCCCCTGCAGGCTTGATCGCCCCCAACTGCCCTCCCCTGCTGGCCTGATCGCCCACAACTGCCCTCCCTTGCAGGCCTGGTTCCTCCCAACTGCCCTCCCCTGCTGGCCATCTTGTGGCAGCCATCTTGTGTCCACATGGGGCAGCCATCTTTGACCACATGGGGGCAACCATCTTGTGTGTTGGAGTGATGGTCAATTTGCATATTACTCTTTTATTAGGTAGGAAGTCCTTTATAATTAATTCTATTAATTTAATCACATGCCCCTGGAGTACTAAAGTTACTCTGTTATTGATTGAATTGTGTCTTCCAAAAAAGATATGTAGAATTCCTAACCTTCAGTCCTCATGAATGTGACTTTATTTGGAAAGAGGGTCTTTCCAGATGTCATCAAGTCAAGATGAATGGGCCTTAATCCAATGTGACTGGTGGCATTCCAGGGAGAGGGAGTTTTGGACCCAGACACATGCAAACAGAACACCATGTGAAGATAAGACTCAGAAGGAACACAGCAGTGTGACATGGAGATAAAGATTGGAGTTATGCTATCACAAGCCAAGCAGTGCCCAAGGCTACAGAAATTGGAAGAGGCAAGGAAGGCTCCTTCCTTGAAGGATTCAGAGTGAGCATTTTGATTTCAGACTCTGGCCTCCAGAACTGAGAGAAAACAAGTTCCAGTTGTTTCAAGCTACTCCGTTTGTGGTACTTTGATACAGCAGCCCTAGAAAACTAATACACACCCCAGGGAACCCCCTGCATTCCATTATAATCTTGCTTACCCTCATTATACAGTAATAATCTGATTTCCCATTAGTAATCAGGATCAATCATCCCAGCTAGCAGAGTTACCCCTGCTTGGCCTGCTGATTTACTGGCATGAGGAACTCAAAATGTCCAAATAGCAGTATCAACTTCCATGTAAATGGAACCATTGCTTTGTCCCCTGTTGAAAGCAATTCCTCCCATAGGGACTAAGACTTCTAGACAAGCAGAGCCCAAAGTTGCAGGGTCAGAAAGCAAAACATTTCACTAGTGACTCAGGAATAATAGAGGGAGGATCTACTTTCATTTCACTCCTTGGTTTCTGGACCTGTGAATCCTAATGATGCGAGAAACAGCATCATCTATATAGAGCATATCTTTCACCTTGTGGGACATTATTCCCATCCTGCAAGGCGTTGCCCTCCAGCTGGTGCTGTAACTGAGCCTTTGAAGGCTGTTTCACCATTATATCAGGCCAGCTGCTTCAGGGTGGTGGGAACATAGTAAGACCAGTGAATTTCATTAGGCCATTTGCTATAAGACAAATTCGTCAGTAAAAAATACAATGCAGTATTGTATACCATGGCAGGGAATAAAGTAAAGTCTTCTTTTATTTTGGACTCCACTTAAAGCTGCAGCTTTTTGGGTTCCTCAGTAAATATGTAATAGTACCCAAATGAAGTATATGTTACCTTAAAATCCAAAGATTCCCCTAGGCACAGTGCCTCTTTCTTGGTGGCATGAGGGGCTGGATTCAGCAACTTGTCCTTCAATTTGGAAGCGATATTTCAACATGCTCCAGACCACTGGAATCCAAGAAGTTTCACCAAGGTGAAAGGCCTCTGAATTTTTGTGGGAAATTTACTTTCTATTCTCTGGCATTCTTGTGTCTTATCAATATATCTAGTGCCATTGCTACCTGCTATTCACCAGGCCCAATTAGCATAATGTCATCAATGTAATGGGTCAACATGATACCTTGTAGAATGGAGAGACTAATCAAGGTCCCTATGACATAGTGATGATGGCATAGGGCTGCAGGGTTGATTAGTGCTGAGATAGAACAGTGAAGGTGAATTGCTGGTCCTGCAAGCTGAAAGCAAACTGCTTCTGGTGGTCCTTAGTAACAGGTATTGCATTGCCCTGGGTTGAGTATTCCCCTCATACCTCCTACCAAATTCATGTCTACCACAATCTCAGACTGTGACCTTTTTTTGGAAATAGGGTCTTTGCAGATATATTAAGGTGAGTCAGACCTTAAATTTAATATGACTGGTGTCTTTATAAGAAGAGAAGAGGAAACACAGGGAAAATATCATGTGAAGGTGGAGGTAGAGATTGGAGTAATGCATCTACAAACCAAGGTACCCCATTAATGGCCAGCAACCACCAGAAGCTAGAGTTTGGATGTCTAGCTTCCAGATTGTGAAAGAATAAATTTCTGTTGTTTTCAGTCACCCAATCTGTGGTACTCTGTTACCATCCAATTTGTAGTATTTTGTTACAGCAGCCCTAGGAAACAAATACAGGATATACCAAAAAAGAATTTACCATGTTAATAGCTACATACAGGTCTCACTGGATTTATTGATTTCCTCCATCGATTAAAAAAACTCGGGTTTTTTAACAGCAGCTGAATTGGAATTGCCATCTAATAAGTTTATGATAATCCACTGTCATTTCCATCTTTATTCCACCCAGGTCAAATAAGTGAGTTAAAAGGGATACCCTTACACCTTTCAAGGTATTAAGTGTGGTATTATAATCTCTTTGATCCCTCTAGAAATTGGTATTGTTTCTGGCTTAATATTTTAGTAGATAAAGGCAGTTGTGGTGTATGTGTCCTCATCCCTCCATTAACCCCCCAGCACCCCCTCCCCCCACTCATGCCCTCACCCCCCTGGTGTTCGTGTCCATTGGTTAGGCTTATATGCATGCATACAAGTCCTTTGATTGATTTCTCCCCCTTACCCTCACCCTCCCCTACCTTCCCTCTGAGGTTTTACGTTCTGATCGATGCTTCTCTGTCTTTGGATCTGTTTTTGTTCATCCATTTATGTTGTTCATTATATTCCATAAATGAATGAGATCATGTGGTATTTATCTTTCTCTGACTGTCTTAGTTCACTTAGCATAATTCTCTCCAGTTCCATCCATGCTGTTGCAAATGGTAAGAATTCCTTCTTTTTTAGCACAGCATAGTATTCCATTGTGTAGATGTACCACAGTTTTCTAATCCACTCATCTGCTGATGGGCATTCAGGCTGTTTCCAAATTTTAGCTATGGTGAATTGTGGGCTATGAACATAGGGGTGCATATATACTTTCTGATTGGTGCTTCTAGCTTCTTGGGGTATATTCCTAGAAGTGGGATCGCAGAGTCAAATGGGAGTTCCATTTTTAGTTTTTTGAGGAAACTCCATACTGTTCTCCACAGTGGCTTCACCAGTCTGCATGCCCACCAGCAGTGCAAAAGAGTTCCTTTTTCTCCGCATCCTCGCCAACACTTGTCATTTGTTGATGATTCTGACAGGTGTGAGATGATACCGCATTGTTGTTTAGATTTGCATCTTTCGGATAATTAGCGACTTTGAGCATGTTTTCAAATGTCTCTTGGCCTTCTTCTGTCCTCCTTCGAGAAGTGTCTATTTAGGTCCGTTGCCCATTTTTGATTGGATCACCTACCTTCCTTTTGTTAAGTTGTATGAGTTCCCTGTAAATGTTGGAGATTAAACCCTTATCAGGGATAACATTGGCAAATATGTTCTCCCATGCATGGGCTTTCTTGTTGTTTTGTTGATGGTTTCTTTTGCTGTGCAAAAGCTTTTTATTTTGATGTAGTCCCATTTGTTTATTTTCTCTTTAGTTCCATTGCCCTAGGAGCTGTATCGGTGAAGATATTGCTTCAGCATATGTCTGAGATTTTGCTGCCTGTAGATTCCTCTAGTATTTTTATGGTTTCCCGTCTTACGTTTAAGTCCTTTATCCATTTTGAGTTTATTTTTGTGTATGATGTAAGTTGGTGGTCTAGTTTCATCTTTTTTGCATATATCTGTCCAATTTTCCCAACACCATTTGTTGAAGAGACTGTCTTGACTCCATTGTATGTTCATGCCTCCTTTGTCAAATATTAATTGGGCATAGTGGTTTGGGTCGATTACTGGGTTCTCTATTCTATTCCATTGATCTATATATTTGTTCTTGTGCCAGTACCAGGCTGTTTTAAGAACAGTGGCTTTGTAATACAGCTTGATATCTGGTATTGAGATCCCACCTACTTTCTTCTTCTTTCTCAGGATTGCTGTGGCTATTTGGGTCTTTTTTTATTCCAGATGAATTTTTGGAAAGTTCGTTGCAGGTCTGTGAAATATGCTGTTGGTATTTTGATGGGGATTACATTGAATCTGTAGATTGCTTTGGGTAGTATGGACATTTTGATGATGTTGATTCTACCAATCCATGAACACGGTATGTTCTTCCATCTGTTTATGTCTTCCTCTATCTCTTTTTTCAGTGTCCTGTAGTTTTCCGCCTATAGGTCTTTTACCTCCTTAGTTATGTTTATTCCTAGGTATCTTAATTTTTTTTGGTGCGATGGTAAATGGGATTGCTTTTTTAGTCTCTCTTTCTGTAAGTTCACTATTGGTATAAAGAAATGCCATAGATTTCTTGGCATTAATTTTGTATCCTGCTACATTGCCAAATTCATTTATTAAGTCTAATAGTTTTTTGATGGAGTCTTTAAGGTTTTCTATGTATAATATCATGTCATCTGTGAATAAGGACAGTTTTACTTCTTCTTTTCCAATTTGGATGCCTTTTATTTCTTCTTCTTATCTGATTGCAATGGCTAGTACTTCCAGTACTATGTTGAACAGGATTGGTGAGAGAGGGCATCCCTGTCTTGTTCCTGTTCTTAGGGGAAATGGTTTTAATTTTTGTCCATTGAGTATGATGTTGGCTGTGGATTTGTCATATATGGCTTTTATTATGTTGAGGTATGATCCTTCTATTCCCACCTTGCTGAGAGTTTTTATCAAGAAAGGGTGTTGGATTTTGTCAAATGCTTTTTCTGCATCAATTGATATGATTATGTGATTTTTATCTCTCAATTTGTTTATGTGATGTATCAAGTTTATTGATTTGAGGATATTGTACCATCCTTGCATCCCTGGGATAAATCCTACTTGGTCATGGTGTATGATCTTTCTGAGGTACTGCTGGATCTGATTTACTAGAATTTTGTTGAGGATTTTGGCATGTATGTTCATGAGGGATATTGGTCTGTAATTCTCTTTCATTGTGTTGTCTTTATCTGGTTTTGGTATTAGGGTGATGCTGGCTTCTTAGAAGGAGCTTAGAAGTGTTCCTTCCTCTTGAATTATTTGGAATAGTCCGAGGAGGATAGGTTTTAATTCTTCCTTGAATGTTTGGTATAACTCCCCTGTGAAGCCATCTGGCCCTGGGCTTTTGTTTGCTGGAAGCTTTTTGATGACTGCTTCAATTTCTTCCTATAGTTATTGGCCTACTGAGATTTTTAGAATCTTCCTTATTGAGTTTTAGAAGGTTGTATTTTTCTAGGAATATGTCCATTTCCTCCAGGTTGTCTAGTTTGTTGGAGAAGAGTTGTTCATAGTAATTTTTTTTAACAATCCTTTGTATTTCTGTGGGGTCTGTTATTCCACCTCTCTCATTTCTGATTTTGTTTATTTGAGTCCTCTCTCTTTGCTTCTTGGTGAGCCTGGTTATAGGTTCATCAATCTTGTTTATCCTTTCAAAGAACCAGCTCTTGGTTTTGTTGATCTTTTGTATTGTTTTTTTGGTTTCTATGTAATTTATTTCTGCTCTGATCTTTATTATCTCCTTCCTTCTGCTCACTCTGGGCTTTTCTTGTTGCTCTCTTTCTAATTCTTTGAGTTGTAGAGTTAGATGATTTACTATAATTTTTTCTTATTTTTTGAGATAGGCCTGTAGAGCTATAAACTTCCCTCTCAGGACTGCTTTCATTGTGTCCCATAGATTTTGGATTGTTGTGTTTTTGTTGTCATTAGTTTCCAGGATTCTTTTAATTTCTTCTTTGATCTCATTGGTAACCCAGTCATTATTTAACAGCATGCTACTCAGCTTCCAAGTGTTTGAGATTTTGGGATTGTTTTTATTGTAGTTTATTTCTAATTTTATGGCATTGTGGTCTGAGAAGATGCTTGGTATGGTTTCAATCTTCTTGAATTTGGGGAGACTTTGCTTGTGACCCAATATGTGGTCTATTTTTGAAAATGTCCCATGTGCACTTGAGAAGAACGTATATTCCATGGCTTTGGGGTGAAATGTTCTGAAGATGTCAGTTAAATCCATCTGATCTCTTGAGTCATTTAGGATTGCTGTGTCTTTGCTGATTTTTTGTCTAGAGGATTTATCCAGTGATGTCGGTGGTGTATTAAAGTCCCCTACTATGATTGTATTGTTGTTGATCTCTCCCTTGATATCTTCCAGGAGTTTTGTTATGTATTTGGGTGCTCCTGCATTGGGTGCATATATGTTTATCAAGGTTGTTTCCTGTTGTTGTATCGATCCCTTTAGTATTATGAAGTGGCCTTCCTTATCTCTTGTTATGGCCTTCACTTTGAGGTCTATTTTGTCAGATATAAGTACTGCTACCCCAGCTTTTTTTTCATTTCCATTTGCCTGAAAGATATTTTTCCATCCCTTCACTTTCAGTTTGTATGAGTCCCTTGTTTTGAGGTGGGTCTGTTATAGACAGCATATATATGGGTCATGTTTTTTTATCCATTCAGCCACTCCATGTCTTTTGATTAGAGCATTTAGTCCGTTTACATTTAAAGTTATTACTGAGAGGTACTTGTTTGTAGCCATATCTATTTTTGTGCCTATGTTCCTTCATACCTTTTTACTTCTTTTTTTTTTTTTTTTTACACCATTCCCTTTAGCATTTCTTGCATTGCTTGTTTGGTGGTGATAAACTCCCTTAGCCTTTTTTTTGTCTGTGAAGCTCCTGATTCCCCCTTCAATTTTGATTGATAGTCTTGCTGGATAGAGTATTCTTGGATTCAGTCCTTTGCTTTGCAACACTTTGTATACCTCCTTCCATTCCCTTCTAGCTTGATGTGTTTCTGTTGAGAAATCATTTGATAATCTGATGGGGGATCCTTTGTAGGTAACTCTCTGTCTCTCTCTTGCTGCCTTTAAGATTCTATCTTTGTCATTAATATTTGCCATTGAAATTATGATGTGTCTTGGTGTGGGCCTTTTGGGATTGATCTTGCTTGGGACTCTCTGTACTTGTGTAACTTTTTTCTTCCCCATATCCGGGAAGTTTTCTGTCATTATTTCTTCAAATAGATTTTCTAATCCTTGCTGCTCTTCTTGTCCTTCTGGCAGCCCTATTATATGTTTGTTACTTCATTTCATGTTGTCCCAAAGCTCCCTTAGGCTCTCTTCCTGCTTTTTAATTTTTTTCTCCAGTTGCTATTCAGATTGAGCTTGTTTTTCTACCTTATCTTCTAACTCACTAATTCGGTTCTCTGCTTCTTCTAGTCTACTGTTGAAACTTTCCATGGTGTTTTTGATTGTAGCTATATCACTTTTCATTTCTTCCTGATTCTTGTATAGGTTGTAAATTTTCTCATCCATCCGATGTATGAATTGGACAACCATTACTCTGAATTCTTTTTTGGTCATGTTGCATGCTTCAATTTCACTAATTTCCTTTCTTGGTGACTCTTCATTTTCTTTCCTCTGGGGATTGTGTCATCTCCCCACTCTGACTATCACCAGAAGGTTCAAACTTTGAGTTGCGTGGACCTGGGCTGTGTGCCGTGGGAGCTTTGCACCACCTGAGTGTCTCTGAAGTGCTCCGACACTAAGACGTTTGGCTGCCGTGGGTTGGTGGGAACCAGGCTCGCCCAGGGTCAGTGTTACCAGTGTTCAGTGTGGTCTCGTGTGCGCACCTAAAATCAGGGATTCCGCCTGTACCGTGCTGTTGGTGTGTGCTGCAAATCAGAGTCCCCTAGCGCATGCCAGGAGTCAGAGTTCCCCTGCATCTGCACCAAGAATCGAGTATCAGAGTCTCTGTTGCCTTGTGCGGCTTCTTGCTGAGAATCAGGGTCCCTGTGTGCGCATGCACCAAGAATTGGAGTCACTGGCTCTTAGTGTGAATGCGCTGTGAGTCAGGGATCCCAGGCTCATGTGATAAGAAACAGAGTCAAGTCAGTGGTGCTCAGTGCTGCCTCTCGCTGGGAGAATCTGGGTCCCAGTCACCATGGGGGACTGGGTTGCACAGTAGCACTGTGGCATGCCTGCGCTGCGGAAAACAGATTTCCGTGTGCGCTTGCCCAGAATCGAAGTCAGGTGGCACTGCCGCCCTGCATGGGCTTCGGGTTTGGTCGCCCGATTGTGCTGCAGGGAGCAGATTCCCAGTCTCTGTGCGTGCACAGGCTCAAATTCCTGTAGCAGAGCTGCAGCCAGTGTGTGCATGCTCCCAAGCTCAAATTCCCATAGTAGCTTTGTGGCCAGTGCACACTCCCAAGCTCTAATTCCTGTAGCAGTGCTGAGGCCTGTGCGTGGGCTCCCAAGTTCAAATTCCTGTAGAGCGAGGGGTGGGTCTATCAGTTACTATGGCGCTATCCTCGAGCCTGCGGGGAGGGAGATAGGCTCTTTGACTCACAGAAATCTGCGGCCGGGCAGTCTAGATTCTTGTCTGTTGGTCTGAAGCTGTGGTAGCAGTTCTCTGTACCCAGTGGCTGCAGGGTCCTGGTTTGCGTCTGAGACTTGACTGGGTGGTGCTGAGGCCAGGATCCTAGTCTCAAGCAGCTCTGTTTCTCAAGATGGCGTGGTCTTTGTGCCCGCACTGGCCGCCCAGAAGTGTCTGCTTTGTGCGCGGGGCTCCGCCGTCTAAGACTGCCTGGTTTGGCAGCCCCTTGGAAGACCTGAAGAATCTAACTGTCCCTAGCTCATATACACACACACCACACACGTCTACATTCTCCTCTATCGCTCCCTCACTTTCTCACACTCTCTCCCTCTCTACCTTCCTGCTGGTCGCCATCTTCTGGATTCCTACTTGACTTTTTCTATCATAATAGCTCTCACTCTATGGGTCAGGGAGGAATTCTGTCGGTTGCTGGAATGGGGATTTAACCACAGAATGGGTTTGGGGTTTGAGGACCCTTTGTGCGGTGACATGAGCCAAAACTCCTTTGATTTTCCAACCACCATAAGCCTCTACACTGACTAGTATACCATTGTGGTGTTTTGAGTGTCTAGGAATTAGTGTCAGTTCAAAGTCACTGTCAAGTAATCTCTCCATATTCTAATAATTTCCCTTTTCCTGAAGCACAGTCACTTGGGCAAAGGGTGCCTTTGGAGGAGGCTAAGAGGAAGATACACAATGCAGCTTTTTGGTTGTGTGGCAGGTCCCTCCTCAAGAACACCTGGCGTGCTCCTCATTCAAGGGTCTCTGGGACTGTGAACTGACTTCAGTAGGGAATGAACTCAGTGGCCATGACTGTCTATTGTGACTAAGTCAGACCTGAAACTTTTAGCTTACATAGATCAAGGAAGACTCTAGTAGTCTGCTCATCTTTATCAGTTCTAGAGGCTCCAGGAGCTCTGGGGTCCCTAATAGCAACTGGGTCAATTACCTTTCTCTACACTCTGCCAAGGAAATTTTGGCATTTTACCCACATTTATGTGGTCCACCTTTTGATCCAGGTTTCTGCCAACCAACCAAGTAAATTGTTAGAGCCACTACCAGCCCCTTGAATGAACACATTGAATCTGAAATCTCTGCTTAATGGCTCATATCAATAAGTTTGGCTTGATTCAACTTTATTTATTTTTATTTTTTAAAATATATTTTATTGATTTTTAGAGAGAAGAAGGGAGAGGGATAAAGAGATAGAAACATCGATTAGAGAGAAGTATCGCTTGGCTGCCTCTTGCACGCTCCCTAGTGGGGATCAGGCAACTGGGGCATGTGCCCTGATTGGAAGTTAAATTGTGGCCTCCTGGTTCATGGACCAATGCTCAACAACTGAGCCATACTGGCTGGGCAATCCAATTTTATTTTCCTTCTAGTTTGATCCCACACTATTAGGAGCCATTCCACACATGTTTCCCAGGTTTTTGTCCATATAAAATGGCAAAAGTATGCAATTCTTTTGGTGTACATTATACTTCCTCATGGATCACACTTTGTACTTTATCCTCTGGGGCCTGTGGACGTGTGTCTGGCTATAAATCTAGAACCATTGAGAGATGGTGAAAGGCAGCCGCTTCAGGTGAAGTCATTGTAGATTCTTTGGCCAAAGGAAGACTAACCTCCTCATTGATGGGTGGAAATACTAGCAAGGAGGTGCAGCCCAATTGAGGGGTTAGAACAGGGGTGGGCAAACTTTTTGACTCAAGGCCACAATGGGTTCTTAAACTGGACTGGAGGGCTGGAACAAAAGCATGGATGGAGTGTTTGTGTGAACTAATATAAATTCAAAGTAAAGGAGTGGAGGGGAGAGCAAGAGAACCGGATAGAACAGCCGGATCTGGCCCGCGGGCCGTAGTTTGCCCAAGGCTGGGTTAGAACCTACCCATATGTCTCTGTCCCAATTTTCAGGGTCCCACTCCTTCAAAATCAGTGCCCTAACTAATGTAAGAAACTCTCTGAGGTTGATAATGCAATCTGTGTTACAATTGAACTCCCTGCAGAACTAGACTTTGGGTTTAGTTTTGGTTTTTAGAAATCCCAACCTGGTGGCTCCAGAAGGTAGGTTTACTTTAGGGCCATAATTGAAGCTTTCAAATCTCTTTTATGAACATTGAGCTGGACATTGAAAACCTCGCTATCATCATTTTTTCTCATGACTTCTCCAATGCACTTAGAAACAATTATCCAGTTCTACTATATTTCTTAGTTTCACTAAAATTTTTACTGGCTGCTAATTCTTGGTTACTAAAAGCCTTGACTTCTATAGGCACTTGATTATAAGTATCTGCAGGGGATAATTTAGGTAACTATTTTGCCACTGAATACCATACACTACCATTGTCCCTTTACCCCTAGAAATAGGGTCAATAATACTTTAAATCTAAGTCAGATCAGAAAGCCAATTCCAGAAAAGCCAGGCCCAATTCAGATAACCCATTTAAAAAGTTTTATTTATTTTTAGAGAGAAAGGAAGAGAGAGGGATAGGAAGATAGAAACATCAATGATGAGAGAGAATCATTGATTGACTGCCTCCTGTACCCCCCCCTACTGGGGATCGAGCCCACAACCTGGGCATGTGCCCTGACCAGAATTCAACCATGACTTCCTGGCTTAGGAGTCGACGCTCAACCACTGAGCCATGACAGCTGGGCCAGAGAACCCATTTTAAAGGTCTGTTACTCTGGATCCTTCTGATCCTACATTCTGTCTCAGACAAGGTTCTATCAGGGAAGAAGAACCATCCATGGATATTCACAAGGGATTCATTATGGGAATTTGACCTCAGGCTACTGTGGATGCTCTAGGAGAGGTGGTTGCTTCGGAAACTCATGCTGGATCCTGAAGCCAGCAGGGCAGGCAGTCTGGAAAGATGGTGGTGAATTGGGAGAATTAAGGATAAACTGGAACTTAGATGATCTAGAACCCATGAAGATGGACCAGAACTGGTCTCTCACCAGCCGAGCCTGTAACTTTGGTGACAGGTGTTCTGCTGGAGGAACTGGTGCCCTTTGTCACATAGCTAAAACACACCTGGCCCAACTGTGGAAGATGCTGGGGGAGGAGATCTGGCAGGATTTGAGTTGCTGAGGGCCTGGCTGCTTCCCCAAGATGACAAGGTGAGCTGCAGGCAAGTGAGGATGTGCATGAGCTGACAGGCAGCACTTAGTATGCTATCCTGACCTCCTGTGTGTCAAAGGAATCTGACTTCTGCTTTACATCCAGTTTCATCAAGTTGACACAATGCAAATCCACCACCGTGGCGAAGCTTGGGAAAGTGCTCTTCCCAAGGCTCCACTGTTCTTTTAAACACTGACACCTGGAGAGGGAACTTATTAGCCGTGTTTCTGAGACTGAAAACATGCTGCTTTGCTCTGGGCTGATGCTGGCATCCAGGTATCCAGCGGGAAGACTACCCCCTGCTCCCTCCCTACTGTGTGAGGGGTGATCTAGGTTCAGAGTCTAAAATAGTCAGGCCTGTTCTCCCTCAGCCTTCCCACACTGAGGTCTTTATAGCACTTTGTCGAGGGTTCTGGGCACCCAGACAAAAATCTCTGATATTTGCTCTAACTTTGAAAAGTGCTTTCACACATACATATTTTCTCCACAGAAACAGAAGCCAAAAGAGGTTGAGTTGTCTCAGTTATCTCCAAAAGAGGCAAGGTGACATGGGAGGCCTGCCTTACAGATTCAGGATCATTTTTACCTTCAGATAATCTTGTTGTTCAGGTCTAAGAGCCATTATGCTGTTATTAATGATCTCCTGGGCAATGTGGACAGGAAATTTGCAGAACTGAGAACCAATCTTGTTAATTACTTATCACCTTAGCTGCTAGGAAAACAATCATGGTTTGATACAAATGCAGCAGGCCCTCCACAGGTGGCTGGGTCTCCTGAGGAGCTATTTGAAAATACACATGCTGGGGAGGGGGGCTAACATCTTTTCAGAGGCCTGCTTGAGGTGGGAAGGTGTAGCATGCTATGTAGGTTCCTGATACCCACTTCTCCAGTTGAGATCTACTCTTCTGTTCTTAATGCCTGGAAAGGATTATTCTAATAATAAATGTTGCCCAGCAAATGGGCCTATCCTATCTAATAAAAGAGTAATATGCAAATTGACCATCACTCCAACACACAAGATAGCTGCCCCCATGTGGTCAAAGATGGCTGCCCCCATGTGGACACAAGATGGCTGCCACAAGATGGCCAGCAGGGGAGGGCAGTTGGGAGGGACCAGGCCTGCAAGGCAGGGCAGTTGGGGGCGATCAAGCCTACAGGGGAGGGCAGTTAGGTGTGACTGGGCCAGCAGAGGAGGGAAGTTGGGGGTGACCGGGCCTGCAGGGGAGGGCAGTTAGGGGTGATCAGGACTGCAGGGGAGGGCAGTTAGGGGTGACCAGGCCTGCAGGGGAGGGCAGTTAGGGGCAAACAGTCTGGCAGGGGAGCAGTTAGGCATCAATCAGGCTGGCAGGGGAGTGGTTAGGGAGTGATCAGGCTCGCAGGCAGAAGTGGTTAGAGGCAATCAGGAAGGCAGGCAGGCGAGCAGTTGGGAGCCAGTAGTCCTGGATTGTGAGTGGGATGTCCGACTGCCCCGTAGAATAGGGCCTAAACAGGCAGTCGGACATCTCTCAAGGGGTCCCAGATTGGAGAGGGTGCAGGCTGGGCTGAGGGACACACACCCCCCGTGCACGAATTTCGTGCACTGGGCCTCTAGTCTACTTATAATGATATGGAAATATTAGTTGAAGACCTTAGAAAATAGACTTAAATCTGAAATTGACACTAATTCAGGAGTTGGTATATCTAGGCACTTACAATTCATAGGTCCTTTTGGACTCTGTACAATGAAACTATGTCCATATTCAATCAGATGACTCAAAAGAGTACTGCATTGTTGATCTTGTTGTAGTAAATTCCCCTCAAAGAACAACTTGGGTCTTCTCCAAGAAGAAGTCATTTTGTATAATGGAAATACTGACGATGTGCTTGCACTATGGTGTGCAAGAAGAGGAGAGGTGAAGTAGCCAAGTCTTTTGGACTTCTCCCTGGTCTGCCATTACCTCTCTCTATTCCATTCTTTTGCATTGCTAACATGCCAAGCAACTAAATCAATGTCTCAAATTAAACGCTAAGATCAAATGACCTCTGAATTCCAGATCTTGGAGAAGAAATTTATTTATATAAATCATCCATGTCCTCTTTTGAATTCAGAAAACTTTTTCCCCCTGGTTAATTCATTTTCCAGAAAATGGACTCAGCTCTTTTCCATGGCCAACCCCTGCCAAATAGGTCAGCAGGGTGCAGAATGTCTTCAGTTGGACAATATTGTTTTATAACAAATCCAATATGCATGCTGGTTTCCTAAAGGCAGCGACTTCTTCCTCTTGGTATTGCCTATGATTAATATAGTGTCTAGCACATAGTAATTGCTCAATTAGTAGTTGTAGTTAAGGGCGATGAGGGATTTTTACCCTAATCAGATAGGAGGCTTCCAATTCAATCATGGAATATTATGATATTCTTAGTTATTGGAACGTGCTGTAATATTAAAATAATTAATTTCTTAAAACAGAAAAAATTTTAAGGGTTAATACATGTGTCTTGGGCCCCTCCCCCCATCCCACCCTACTCCCTGAAATGCAGTTTTCATCTTCTGTTGAAATCTATAATATTATGGAAAGGAAGATAGGTGAAAAATAAATTAATAGCAAGTATTTTTTGAATACTCACTATTATCTTGAGTATCACATTTGAGTTCATGGCAGTAGTGAAAATAAGGCATGATATATGTTCTCAAGGGACTTGTGGTCCATTTGGGAAAAGATTAACCTGTAGAACCAGTGGTTCTATTGAGTAAATGGTGTGGTGAAAGTGTACAGTGACTAAGGAGGTTAGAGTAGTCAGGGAAGGTTTCCAGAGAAGCTGGATCCTAGACCAGGTCTTTAAATAGTGGGTAGGATTTACATGAGGACCACAGAGAGAGACTGAGAGTGAAGCAGGGTTCCCTGAGCTGGCTGGCATCATCACTACTTCATAACTTTAAGGAGAGAACTGTGATGGTTGTGTCTGTGGAGTCCCTCTCATTTCTGGATTTTCCCTAAACAACAGGCCGACTTCAGTCCAGTGCCAGTATTGACCACAGCGGGCACATCTCATGACTCATCTCTGGTCCTTTCCAGCAAGTGGTCTTTCTGTCCTTAAGCCAGGGGTACTTCTGTGCTCAGTAGGTTTCTTCTCTCCCATCCTGTGTGCTCGGCCAGCGTGTATGACTAGATTGTTGCGTTAATTCTGCAATATGTGGTCTCACTCACATGCTGAACATCCAGGCACCCAGTCAAGTTCTTTCCTGGGAGCCAGATTGTGTTGCCTATAATCCCAGCAGCCTGCTCTAAACCAGAGGGACCACCAGATAACACACTGGAACTATTCACCTGCCCCCCTGCACACCACTTCCTGGGATTTAATTGCAGGGCCACGCCCCCCTCCTGGCTCTTTAGGATCCATCTTTGTATAGCTCAAGTGTACCATGATTCAATGGGTCCTAGATTATTATCACACGGGACTAAAATTGTGCACCTGTGATTTTGCTGTGTTTTTAATCCCCAAAACACAGAGGCATAAATTATTTTCCCCTTATAGTGGGTTGAATTGTGTCTCCGAAAAGGTATGTTCAAATCCTAACCCACTGTCAAAATAGCCTTATTTGGAAATAGGGGTTTTGTTGACGTAATCAAAATAAGATAAAATCATATTGAGTTAGGGTGGGCTCTAGACCTAGTGCTGGTGTCTTTATATGAGAAAGGAGAGGAAGATTCAGATATAGAGACACAGGCATGAGAAAAAGGCCCTGTGATGATGAGGGCTCAGGTTACAGCGATGCAGCCACAAGCCAAGGATTGCCAGTGGCAACCAGAAACTAGGACTTCCCCCTAGAGCAGCCTTGGGCAAACTACGGCCCGCGGGCCGGATCCGGCTGTTCTATCTGGTTCTCTTGCTCTCCCCTCCGCTCCTTTACTTTGAATTTATATTAGTTCACACAAACACTCCATCCATGCTTTTGTTCCAGCCCTCCGGTCCAGTTTAAGAACCCATTGTGGCCCTCGAGTCAAAAAGTTTGCCCACCCCTGCCCTAGAGCCTGCGGAGTGAGAAAGGCCCTGATGACACCTTGAATTTGGACTCCCAGCCTCCAGAACACATTTCTGTTGTTTGAAGTCACCCAGTTTGTGGTATTTTGTTATGGAAGCTCCTAGGGAACAGTGTTTGTTTTTTTACAGATATGAAAATACTGAGAGACTCAGTAATGTGCCCAAGGGCACACAGATCCAAGTGGCAGGACTGGATTTTGAGCCCACAGGCTCTCTCCTGCAGACCTTAGCGCCGGAGCTGCAGCCTCCCATTCATACACAGCGGGCCTCACTGCTAACTTGCTGCTCTCTCAACTCCCCTCTCCCAGTGATTTGGGGAGCTCAGTTCCTAACATGGGAACTTCTTCAGTATTGTGAAAAACATCCATATGGAGAGCGCCTCACACATGAAATGTGTCATTGGATTAAAACAAAAAGAGTTAGAGATCCCAGCCTAGGGAAGCAAACGCACATGTTCCGGCTTCAGCGAGGCCCTGCCAGCAGTTGTAATCACACAAATGGTGTGTTCTTTGAGTCCCACTATACTGCAAAAATAGCTTGGATTTGGAGAAGCTCAAACCTTGTTTGTGGAAGTTGGTAACTGATTCAATATGTCATGGCGAATGCTATTTTTAAGTTCTTTTCCTTTTCTCGGTGTCACTGGGATTTAGTTCAACACAACAAAAATTAGGTCCAAGTTTGATTTTGGAGGTAAAAGTGGAAGCTGTTCCCCATCTGGACAGGCGCCGGGGTTTGGTGAAAGCTCCTGGGCCCCTGGGGTGTGTTCGCTTAGGCCTTGGAAGGGGCCCTCCGGCGAGAGCCTAGCTGCCCGCACGGTGGCAGTGATCACCGCCTGCCTGGCTTAATCACGAAAGGACAGATGTTCCTTTCCTGACCAACACACAAGCTCTTGTGTGCCAGGTGGCAAAGAAACAGCAGCTGTGGTCTCTGATTCCGAGGCTTTAGGATCTTAATGAAGAGTCAAGACTGATTTCCTTAGCACGGAGGGAGGCAGCCAACCTCCCGGCTTGAAAAGGCCAGAGAGATTCAGGGGGAGGTGTCCCTGTGGCCTACAGTGGGCAAGGGAGTCTTCATGAAGAGCAAGGTGGAGAGGGCCTTGAGGGAGGGCAGCAACATGGGAAGCCGGAGGAGAAAGGAGGGAAGTCTCCATGAGGTGAGCCAGAGCTGGGATGCTGCAGAAACTTGGGGTGAGGAGACAAGGTGAGAGATGGCAAAGAGCAAGATGCTGGCTGACTTGGAAAGGCAGATGGAGGGGCAGCTTAGGCACTGGCGGCTACTTCTTCCTAGCTGCTGAATGGGGAGTCTCAGGGCAGCTTTGGAGATGGAGGTGGTAGGGGAACTGGGGGCATGGGATGAGTCTATTAATACAGATAATGGCATAGCCTGTCATTGAGGCACTGAGAAGGACGCTGCTAGATGCATCTGGTCTGTTGATGTTTCTCTTGCATTTATTGAATTATTATTTATTTACTTGCCTGGCTTTGCTTTGCTATGTTAAGTTCTCAAGTACTGCAGTTACTAGATCTAGAAGGTACAGTTGAAGGCCCCTTGGTGGGAGGTGGGCCTGTGTGGTCTCTAGTGTTCAGCCATCCTAGCTGTTCATGGAGGGGTTAGTGTGTGTGTGTGTATGTGTGTGTGTGTGTGTGTGTATGTGTGTGTGTGTGTGTGTGTGTGTGTGTGTGTGTTATTCTAAGTAGACACACTCACTAACCATATGCCTATGTTTTCTGTTTGGGGAAATAAGGAAATCTATAAAGCAAGGAGATTATTAGCCAACTTGAGCCCCCATGGCAGAAAATAAGGAAAGACTTCCAAGTTCTCTGCTGATGATGAGGTTATCAGAACTCACCCCTGCACCTGGTGGGCTGGCTACCCTTCCTCTGACTCAGCTTGCCCTCCACTGCCCTTTCCCTGGGTTGATTGGAGCCATGTGAGAAATTAATGCCCCGCAAATTAGCCACTGAGAACCCTCAGAGAGGCAAAGAGGACCAGCAGATGCTGTTTGCCTGAAGCTGTCAAGGTCTGTGATATCTGCATCAGTGTCCTGGTCACTCTAGTGATTGCTCCTGTCACTTTGGGCTTGGCTTTCCGATGCCCCTTTCTCTCACAGTCTTCATTCTCCCTTGAGTTACCCTTGAGAGGGGCTGGTGTGAGCCTCTCATGGTACTTCATGGAAATGTAGAGTGGTGGTGTGGAAAGAGTGGGCTCTGAAGAAGCATGAATTGGGGTTACAACTCTGGCTCTGCCACTCACTATGTGACTTTCATCTCTTTCAGCCTCAATTTCCCCCTTTGTAAAAATACTTTGGTCATAGGGATTGTTTTGAAGCTTAAATAAGGTGTTTGGCACTCAGTGGGGACCATTGGGTCCCAATGCTGGTTTCTTTGTTGCTTATTCCAGTTGAGGTGTCTTGGCGGGTGAGGCCCTGAGTCAGGTGGGTTCCTCGGACCATTTCAGACCTAGGTGCTGCTTAGCATCTTAGGGCATGAATATCAGATTCAAACCTTTTGAGACAAACAAAGAGAAATAACTTCTTTCCTCTGCATGCTTGCTGACTGGTACTCCATCTTACAAAGGATAATTTAATTTTAAGCATCAGATAGCTTCACACAGGCCACTTTTAGCACCCTCATAGTCTTATGATCAGATGAGGATGGAAAAAAGAGAAAGCCTTCCCCACCCACAGAAAGTGTTTATACTTTCCTTTCCACTTTATATTCTGCCCTCTCAGTCATCCTAAATGTTTATTTAATGGTGCTCAAAGACCTTTTAGGCTTCCTTGGTTAAATGTTTGCTAAACACAGTGTCACTTCCACTTCTACTGATAATTTCCTGCTTGCTGCAAAATGGCCCATGCTTACACACTGTCTGGAAACTCTTAATAGGATGACTAAAGGCTTGGTTCCTCAGCAATGGGCTCCACAATTGTGTGGGCAGCCCATGAGGTCAGGATGTTCTCTGGGCAGAGAAAATGAAGAGGGGCTGTAAAGTTGGGAACTCACTTGAAATTCAGGTGTTTCTAATATTTTTGGTTAAGTTTTCAAATAGATGGTGGCAATGATCAGAATCTGAGGCAACAGCAATCTGGTTCATCTTAGGTGGCCCCTAGGTCCTTGGTTTGGCTTAAAGCCTTGCCCAGAGTTTCTTCATCACGAGGAGGGAGTGAAGGGTAGGACCAGATGGCAGGCGGTGGTTCAATGTGATTCCTGGCACATGGACCATGGATGGAGTGCCGAGGAGCAGGAATTGGCTCTTTCTCAGGCCCCGGGCTGAATGTTCAACCAAACTCAGAGTTCATCTCATCTTCTGTGTGATCTCCTTTTCTTTGCTAGTGGCCATAACTGGACAGCTCTAAAAAGATGGACCTGGACCTTTGGTCACCATGGCAACAGGAAGTTGCACAGTGTAGCCAAATGTGGTTGTGTGGGTTCTGCACTGAGCAACTCTAGGGGCCTAAGTCCCATTGTGGTCTAAGTGACTGGCACTCTCTAGAGTGGTACAGTGACACAGATGAGCTGTAGACCCAAAGCAGTTCTGTGTCAGGGAACTGGCACAAGGCTGAAGGTGATATGTATAAGGCCAGAGCAAGGGCTCTCAAGCAGAAACCTCTTCACCATGTCAGCTCCAATTGCATCCTACCCCGGTGCAGCAGTTCCAGATTGCAAAGCTGCTCAGAGGTTGGCACTTAAGTCTAGAGTCCATTCATTTATAAAAATGATATTTTGAAAAGTGCAAAGGGTTTCTTTCTCCCCTTCAAAGCTTATAGTCTAGTGGAAGTCATAAAACTATCAATCATAGGGTACATCAGGACTTCAAGTTCCTCCAGAAGGGGTACCAAACAGTAAGGACTAGAGTATTTCAGAGCAGAGGTAGATCAGTGTCAGCTGGATGGTTAGGGAACACTTCTTGGGAGAGCTGGGTCTTCATATGTGACTTGCAGGATGGGTTGGTTTGGATGAGGGTGGAGGCCAGGGAGCAGAGTTCACATGTGTAGTGAGTGGGGGTGAGGGCTAGAAGGATGGGAGCATGTGAACATTGGCCTGGACTGAGGAATGAGCAGGGGTGAGGAAGCATGCTAGCTGAGATCACCTCCATGCCCAATGCTGGCAGACATGTTGGGATGGTCAGGTAGGGCCAGATTTGAGAGGCTTTAATCCAGGGAGCAGTTGGAATACATTCTGTTAGGGAGCCATGGAGGGCTTCTGAGTGAAACATGCTTATGAAGTGAGAAGGTTGCTCAGAGGAACTCCCCCTCCACCTTCTCCACCCAAGCCTCTCCCAGCTAGGGAGAGCTCTGTAGACCCTAAAGGGAGACTCTAATGGAGACTTAACCATATTCAGTTCAGGCCTCCCAGCCATGTTTCTTTCTCTCTGGGCCTTGACAGAGACATCCATGGGGACACTGGGTGGCTGTCTTTCCTGGATGCAGAATCTCTAACCATGACTGGGGCACCATGGGGAAGAGGGGCCAAATTCCCTACAACTGTCTCTCATTGTTCATGGCTGGCTGCTTCTCAATGACTGGGAAATCCTGGCATTTTGGGAGCTCTGCAAAGGCCTTTCCTGACCACTATGGGGGTGGGAAACCCATGTAGGAAGAACCTCAGTGAACCCCAGGGAAGAGCTCAGCTAATCAGAGGCTGCTGCCATACTGTCATCCCTCTCAGGGTATCAATATCCAATGGCACATCCATAAGTTGCCACTTGGGTGACAGTCACAAGAGAAAATATGTATTTGAGATGTAGTCGTATGAGATGGCTGCAGGCAGTGTGATTACTTCAGTCCCAAAGATCTCAGCTAGTTTTAGGAGCAGGTCCTCTACTTCAGTTAGCTTTGTTCTCAAGATCTCCCCAGTCTGAGCCTTTGGAGAGCTTGCATCCCTTCTGGCTGAGGCTCCTCTGAGAATTGACTCACCCCTGGGCTTCTTTCTGCTTTGTACCTCCCTGACAAGCTCCTATTCTCTATCTGATAGCAAATTGATGATGCACAAGAGCAGTGGGAACGTCCTGCTTCTATTTAGCCTGTCAGTGAGCAAAGCCATCTGTTCCCAATTATAGCTTGGAAGTTGAGCAATGGATTGACAGGGTTGACTTCTAAGCTGGTAGAAAAACCCCATCGATCTGTAACTTCCTCAGAAAACCATCACTCATCTCCTTATCAGCCTGGGGGAGCTAGCCATTTGGTGCCCACTGATCTTTGATGGTGGCTGTCATCTGGTAGATCCAGGCCCCACAAAGAGAGAACAGAAAAAAGTGTTTCCATTCCAGCAGCTCTCAATTCTGACTCATGAGGCCCATTTTAAAACTGATGAGGATTTGCTGTTCAAAACAATGGGGAAGTGGGCCAGCAGTGCCAATCCATTGTTCCTGTGACTTCAGCATGTGACAGGGGTCCTGGTGAAGACAAGATGTAGTCCCATTTCAGATCAAAGAAAGGCACTCCAAAACGTCAGAGCCTTACAACGCTGTCTGGGTGACTGAGATGCTAGTACCGTGGAAGGTCCTAGAAGATAGAGCCTTTCATGTCTTCTTGAGTTAGGAGGCCTCTACTCTTTTCTGTTCCTTGGAGAATGGTATTTAAATGTCTCCCTTCGTGGCCTTATACCAGATCATGAGGCAGCAAGCAATTCTCTTTCCCTTCCATTTGAGAGGCCTGAGTCACTGTTGTATCAGGCATGGACTTTTAGAGTTAGGGTGACTCTTACAGAGCTTTGTGTATACCATCTGGACTTCTATCTGAAGAAACCAAAGCCCAGGAGGTGGGGTGATGTAGCTAGTGAAGGAGGACCTGGACTTTGGAACCTGATCTCACTTCCAGCCCAATGTTCTTTCCACCCCACTACACTGCCTTCCACTGTCTGAATGTTTATATCTCCACCAGTGCCAGGAAAGGGGTGAGGATTCCACCTTTAGGGCTCTGACCAAGGCATCTTAAATCCATCATTTCCCCAAATGGCTTTATTAGGAAGAGAACGCACACGTAGGTCTAGTGTGTGTGTGTGTGTGTGTGTGTGTGTGTGTGTGTGTGTGTGTGTGTGTGTTTTGGCAAAGCACTTTCTTAGGCAGCCCTGGAGCTCTCATTCACTTTTGTTGACCTTTTAGTGGTGATTAGCGTCAATGTGAGAAATGTCCAAACTTGTAGAGAATTTTTATGTTTATTTGGGCCAAACTGATGACAACTGATGAGAAGCCAAATCTCAATGGACTGAGAAAATACTCTGGAGACTGGCAGTTTTGCAGCTTATTTTATACATTTGAATAACAGGAGTAAGTATGAGGAGGGTTACATGAAATCCACTGGTGGTAGACTAAGGGGGTTGGAGCCAGCAAAGGGGAACGGGGAATCTCTGGGATTGGATAAAAAACAAAATGGAGCGACACATACTTCTTTTACATTGGTGGCACATGATAGTCAATAATGAACATATACAGCACATGGAGATGGTATTTGGGCAACAAGATAACAATGAGGAGTTCTGTGGTTTTGTGCTCTGGTGTGGTAGGTGTGACCTAAGGGGTCTGGAAAATGAGATTACTCTGACATTCCAAAGGTATGTTATCTTAGATGCAAAAAGACACTCTACAGGCTCAGTTAAGGTAAAGACTGACCTTTGTCAAAGAAGCTACAGGCCTAGGACTCCAGTACCTGCGATGTGGTTACTTACAGTCTCTGAGTTTGTAAGACACATCATGCTGTCTCCCTCTGAGCTTGTCAGGTTTAGTATGTGGCCTCTTTTTTGTCCACATTAGTATTTTCATTAGTGATCATCTCATCTTTGGTAATGAATTGCTCTGTAGAACAAGAAGATGATTATGGCCTCAAATCTCTCCATCTCTCCATGCAAGGTCTGGGGCAGAGATGTGAAGGTAGTGAGTTCTCCTAAAGATGACTCACTGACGTGGAAAGGATTCAGCCTTAAAGAATGCAACTCCCCTAGGTGGTGACGCTTGGAGGGGATGTTGGCAGAATTTCCTCGCTTTTTACAAAAGTTGAGTTCAGAAATGTGGAAGAGCTTTTAGGAAATGATACACCTCTTGGCCTCAGGGCAGTGGAAGGAGAGCTGACACACACTTTGAGGACAGAGAAATGGAAGCCAAGATCCAGGAAATCCTGTGTCTAAGTCAGGGGTTCAAAAGTAGAGGCAAGAGGGAGACTGAGACCTGGAGAAAACTACTTTTCTTTATAATAATTGTAAAGACATGCTTTTTTACATTGGAAAGATCATTACTGCCTGAAAAAATGACCCCCATGCATCTGGTTAGCATAGTTTCTTTCTGAAAGGCCCACACTCCCCTCCAAACACTGGGGGATCCCTTGTCAGCAGGTCTAGGCTCTTCAGTGGGTGTCTGTGCACTGTCACCCATCTCTGGGCCTGTTCTTAGTGAGGGCCTTCTCCTTGGTGAACACCAGGGCTCTTCCCAAGGACACAGGAAATGTCCTCCCTTTCCATTTGGGAGCTGGCCTGCAGAGCACCGCTCCTGTCACAGCCACTACCAAACTAGCTCTGACATTCGGACAATCCCTTCGTAGTTTACAAAGTGCTGACTCTGCGCCATCTCATTCAAGCATCTCACAGCAGCCCTGAGCCAAGGGCATGCGTTCATCACGCAGAGTCCACGGACATGAATGGATGGACTGCTGGGCCCTGCCAGTTTGCTCCTGAGCATGTTCCCAGCTCCGAGCATAGGGTCTGGCATACAGTGGATACTCAGTGAATGGGTGCATAGATGAGAGCTGCTAGTTAAGCATTTATGTTCTCTCTGCGCAGAAGGAGTGAGGGGCAGAGAAGTGGCCTGAGGACCAGGCTGGCCTGGCTTGTCTCAGGGCACGTAGCTCAGGCAGAGGGGATGCAGGCCTTTGTGCCTCCATGCCCTCTCCCTTGCCTCTCTACAGGCCTCCTGTCAACAGCCTGGGGTGGTGTGGCTGCAGAGGCTCCACTTCTCCCCCGTGAGCAGCTCCAAGGAAGCAGGCCTGAGGCACCTGTGTACTCCCAGAGCACCCTGAGTACTCAGGGGAGCCAAAACAGCCTCTTCCCAGAACACCTCCATCTGAGAGAATGCACCCCCCCCTCCACTGGAGCCACCTGCCTGGGGGATGCAGCTGGCTGGCAGGCCCAGAGCTTCCTGGGCATGCGTTCTCCTCAGGCAGCAGCTGCCCACCTTCGCAGTGCCCAGGCCTTGGGGCACTCGGAGAGCAGGGAGGTGTGTCTTGGGTGATGGCACCTTCAGGAAATGAAGCTTCCTCCTGCAGACAGCTTCCTGGGGAGGCTCCTAGTGCAGCAGTTGGCTGCAGAGTGGCCTGACCTAGCAGTCTGTTAGTGAGAAGCTCTGCAGAGCAGTCCTGAGGGAAGAGAACGTGGTGACGAAGGGAGACATGTCCCAGCAAATGGGCAGGTAGGCCTGGCACAGTCTGGGTTCCCTGCTCACACAACACAAGCTCATAGCTTGGGCTAGTAGTGGCCACTGAGAGGACAGGGGTGCAGGCTCCCTGTGGGCAGGCACTCAGAAGGGGCACCACCTAGCTGGGGACTGATCAGACAGGCACCTACTCCTTCCTGCTGCAATGGTTGGAGAGGAGGCAAGGCACAGAGCAGAGTGAAGGAAGTGCTGAGCTGGTGGGACAAAAAGCCTGAAGGGTCTGCACTAGTGCTGTCCCTGGCAGAGGACACTGATGCAGTGGGAGTGCCCCCGGGATGGGGGGTAAAATACTTCATGTCACCGCTGGGCTGTTTGACATGAAGGAAGTTTTTGCATTGCTGAGTTGGATATTCTATTCTATTCTATTCTATTCTATTCTATTCTATTCTATTCTATTCTATTCTATTCTATTCTATTCTAATATTATACTAGAGGCCTGGTGCACAAAATTCATGCATGGGTGGGGGGGGGGGTCCCCTCAGCCCAGCCTGTGCCCTCTCCAATCCGGGACCTTTTAGGGATTGTCCAACTGTCCTGGGGATCGGGCCTAAACTGGCAGTTGGACTTCCCACTCATAATCCTAGACCACTGGCTCCTAATCGCTCACTTGCCTGCCTGCCTGGTTGCCACTAACTACCCCCCTGCCCCGCCCACTGGCCTGATTGCCCCTCACTGCCTCTGTGTGCCGGCCTGGTCACCCCTAACTGCCCCCCACTGCCGGCCAGGTTGCCCCCAACTGCCTCCTCCCTGCTGGCCTGGTCACTCCTAACTGCCGCCCCCACCAGCCTGGTCACCCCTTACTGTGCCCGCTGCCAGCCTGGCCGCGCCTAACTGCCCCCCTGCTGGCCTCGTCACCTCTTACTGCCTCCCCTGCCGGCCTGGTCACCCGTCACTGCCCGCCCCCCCTGCCGCTGGCGTGGTTGCCCCTCACTCCCCCCCACCCCAGCCTTGTCACCCCACACAGCCTGCTTGTTCAGTTGTTTGGTCATCCCTCACTAACCCCCCTGCTGGCCTGGTCATAGGCAGCCATTTTGTGAGGGCGTGAGGGTTAATTTGCATATTACATCTTCATTATATAGGATTATATTGTATTGTATTATAGTAATTATATTATGTTATATGATACTATATTATATTATATAACATCCTTATATTATAAATTAATACTATTCTATAATATATAATTGTATATATACCATCAAGGGTATAATATCCTTGATTAGGCTCCTTGCATCTCAGGGTTGCTGTGCAGATCAAATGAGATCACGCACATACAAATAATTCAGTGGATTGAGAAATGTTGTGTAACCATATGGGTTTTGTGTTTCTACCCAAGGGCTGGTGGCAGGCAGTGTGCAGGGCAGAGGTATTTTTAATAAATCTTTTTTTTTTAATAAATCTTTATTGTTCAGGTTATTACAATTGTTCCTCTTCCCCCCCCCATAGCTCCCCTCCACCCAGTTCCCATCCCACCCTCTGCCCTTACCCACCCCACCCCCGCCACTGTCCTCATCCATAGGTGTATGATTTTGTCCAGTCTCTTCCCGCACCCCCCTACCCCTTTCCCCCCGAGAATTGTCAGTCCACTCCCTTTCTATGCCCCTGATTCTATTACATTCACCAGTTTATTCTGTTCATCAGATTTTTTATTCACTTGATTTTTAGATTCACTTGTTGATAGATATGTATTTGTTGTTCATAATTTTTATCTTTACCTTTTTCTTCTTCTTCCTCTTAAAGAATACCTTTCAGCATTTCATATAATACTGGTTTGGTGGTGATGAACTCCTTTAGCTTTTTCTTATCTGTGAAGCTCTTTATCTGCCTTTCAATTCTGAATGATAGCTTTGCTGGGTAGAGTAATGTTGGTTGTAGGTTCTTGCTATTCATCACTTTGAATATTTCTTGCCACTCCCTTCTGGCCTGCATAGTTTCTGTTGAGAAATCAGCTGACAATCATATGGGTGCTCTCTTGTAGGTAACTAACTGTTTTTCTCTTGCTGCTTTTAATATTCTCTCTTTGTCTTTTGCTCTTGGCATTTTAATTATGATGTGTCTTGGTGTGGTTCTCTTTGGATTCCTTTTGTTTGGGGTTCTCTGAGCTTCCTGGACTTGTAAGTCTATTTCTTTCACCAGGTGGGGGAAGTTTTCTGTCATTGTTTCTTCAAATAGGTTTTCAGTATCTTGCTCTCTCTCTTCTTCTGGCACCCCCATAATTAGGATGTTGGTATGCTTGAAGTTGTCCCAGAGGCTCCTTACACTATCTTCATATTTTTGGATTCTTTTTTCTTTTTGGTTTTCTGGTTGAGTGTTTTTTGCTTCTTTGTATTTCAAATCTTTGACTTGATTCTTGCGATCCTTTAGTCTGCTGTTAGATCTCTGTATATTATTTTTTATTTCAGTCAGTGTATGTTTAATTTCTAGTTGGTCCTTTTTCATATCCTTGAGGGTCTCACTAAATTTATCGGCTTTTTCTAGAAAATTCTTGAAAAACCGTATAACCGTGGTTTTGAACTCTATATCCAGTTGTTTGCTTTCCTCCATTTCTTTCATTTGTGACTTATTTCTTTGTCTCCACATTTTGGCTGCTTCCCTGAATTGATAGAGTGGCTTTGTGTGCTAGGTGTCCTATAGGGCCCAGTGGCTCAGCCTCCCCAGTTACCTGAGGTGGACACTCTTGGTGCAACCCTTTGTGGGCTGTGTGCACAGTCTTGTTTTAGTTATGCCTTGATTGTTGTTGGTATCACTGGGAGGAATTGACCTCCAGGCCAGTTGGCTGTGAGGATCAGCTGTGTCTACGCTGGGAGAACTTCTGTGCTGGAGACACCCTTATGAAACAAGACCTGCAAAAGCCTCTGTGCTCAGCTTGGATGGGGTGGAGACTCAGGGCGGAGCAGACAGCAATGGCTTCCCATCAGCCCTGCCCTAATAGGCCCCTGTGTCTCAGTGTCCCGTGGTAATCGCTACAAGCACCTCTGAGAGAAAGCCAACCTCGAGTTTTGCCCGCCGGTAGACAGTCCAGTTTCTCCCCAAAAGAGTCTGGGTCCCCAGAGTCTTGCCCGGAACTGGAGTTCAGAGCCGTCGGGAGCTTTTGTCTCCCTCCTGATTGAGAAAGCCAGCCGTGTACTCAGTTCCAGCCCTCTCCGCGTGCGCGCCTCCATACCTCTGCCTTCTGCAGCTCCTGAGTCTCAGTGTGCTTTTCTCTTTCCTTCTAGTTGTAGAATTTCCACTCAGCCAGCGTTCCTGTGGTTCTGGATGATGTCCTTTTTGTCTTTTAGTTGTAGTTTTGAAATTGTTGTGCGAGGCAGCAGTTTAGGTGTTTACCTATGCCGCCATCTTGGTTTCTCTCCAGGGCAGAGGTATTGCTCACTGAGTATTGTCAAGCTCAGTTCCAGCTCAGGCTTAGAATATGTCTATGTCCTCTCAAGAGTTTTTCCCAGTGACTATTCCCCCTGTCCCTCCAACATATCATACCTGGCACCCCCATCTTTGTGGCTGTACCTGTCCCCAGCCCGGTGCCACCCAGGACTTGGGAGAGGGTTGACTTGCCTCATTGTTTCCTATTGTGTGACTTCAAACAGGACACTGACCTCTGCAGAAACTCAGCTTCCTCTTCCCACAATCCAGGGCTTTAATAATGCTGTGTGCTTTAGAGGGTTTAAGTGAGATGCTGTACAAGAAAGTGCTGGAAAGTTGTACAAATATACATTTTTCTCATTGCCTTTGACAATCACTCTTCCTCAAACCAGTGTGGCATTGGCAGTGGGACCGCTTCTGCGAGCCATACTCCTATGTGTGGAGGGTGCTTTTTTCTTCCTCCTTCTTCCCGTCCCTTGTCCCTGGGTGAGTCCAGGGGCACAGCACGGTGACTTTGTTGTTTTATAATTCAGAATTGGGGGATAAAGTAGGGGGTTCCCCCTGCTTTCATGGCCTTCACAGCTCCCCCAGATTTTCTTGTAATGCAGCCTCTATGAATACAGACAGGAGCCCCCAGCACTCATCTGGGCACAGGCAGACAGACTCCAAAAGAGGCCAGGATGACAGACACTTCCCAACGAAAATAAGCCAAACCAGCGGGTGCCCTTCTCCTATGACCTGCAGCCCCAGGGGGTGGGGGGCAGCTTTTCCTGAGCTATTTCCTCTGTTCACTGACCTGCCTTCTAAAGGTTTCTGAGATGCTGGCCACCCTGATACTGAGGAAAAAATACTCTCAAAAGGGAGAGTGGGGCGGGTGGGGAGGGGGAGGAGAAAAAAATGAGGAAGATTTCTGTATGAGAAACTCAGGGGTCTAGGATTAAGAAGCACAAACTGCCAGTTAGTGAATTAGTCATGGAGATGTAAAAGTACAGCATAGGGAATAAAGTCAATAATATTGTAATAACTATGTGTGGAGCCAGAAGAGCTCTTGACTTATTATGAGGGTCCCTTCGCATAAGGCATATACATGTCGAATCACTCTGCTGTACACCTGAAACTAATATAATATTGTATATCAACTATAATTTTTTTTAAAAAAAGAATCTGTTTCTTAGAAACAGCATGCACCGCTTGCAGGAGATTTTAGAAGATGGTGAGACAGGCATCAGCTGTCCCGTCTGTGGGTGAAGATGGGAAGGTCTGGGTGTGAGGCAGTGAAGCACACTGAGTGCTTGTACTGGAATGAGGGTTGTACAACTCCACCACCATTCACAAGTGGAATGGGAGGCAGCCGGTTTTATAGTGAGGATTGTGCCTTTCTCTTTTGTCTTGCTGACGTTGTGGCAGGGTAGTAAGAAGTTAGGGAAATTCCTTGGCAAGTGGAATAAAGGAAACTGCGACAAAATAATTAAAGAAGGCCAAACAATTTGAGCAATTTAAAGCCAGCTAATGAATCACAAGGTTTTATCTTCCCTAACCAAGGATGCTTAGGAGCAAATGGTTTATACATTCCAGACCGTCCCGGGAGAAAATGGCCTTGGTCCAGGTCCCTCTTCAATAACATTCTTGATGAAGTCCTTTAAAAATGAAACTAACCAGAAATTAACCCCTGACCCCTCTATACACACATTTTAATGAATCAACATATTGAAGGACACATCTGAAAAACTAACAAATATTCTGTTAAGACCCTCCCCTAAGACCTCCCCTAGGATTCCTGCTGGCCAAAGAGATAAAAAGCCTCAGGACAAAGGAGTCACAGCGCGCTCTTGCTAGAGCATGCCCACACCTTGTATCTCTGCTGTTTTTCTCCGAAACTCGAAGGGACCCCATGAGACTTGCAACCAGGGGAGCAATGGGAGTGGCAGCCCATCCCAGGCTAACCCTCCTCAACCTGTCTCCAAGGCCCCCATTTTTTCTGACTTTCTCTCGCCTATTTCTTCTACCTTAAGCCCTTCCTTTGTTTCACTGTCCCCTGCTTTAATAATCATACTCTAAAAATCATGAAGTCAAGAACCCACACACTACTGGTGGGCCCAAGGAAGATCTGCTCCATGCTCAAACCCCTTCCGGTCACGATATGAGACCTTGACTCAAGTTCTGTGCTGTCCACTAGAGTAGTCACTAGCCACAGGTGGCTATTTAAGTGTAAATTAATTAAAATGAAATAAATTAAAAAGTCAGTTTCTCAGGCCCCCTAGCCACATTGCAAGTGTTCCGTAGCCACATCTGGCCAGTAGCTTCTGTTTTGAAAAGCACAGATGTGGAGTGTTTTCATCATTGCACAATGTTCTTTTGGACCGCCCGTCTCTAATCTCCCCAAACATTCTTCTGTTTGGGGATGGGAGGCCACAGAGGAAATGAGAAAAGTTGTTGGAGGAATGCGAAGAGGAAGAACAACTTTATATTCAGCCGTTGACATTCAGAATCTGATCCTTTAACAATAAAATAGCTGTTCAAGTCGGACCATTATCTTAAAAAACAAATAGTCACACCTCTTTACCTCCCGCCCCCCCCCCCTTTAAAAAATTTTTTAAAATTGATTTTAGAGAGAGGAAGGGAGAGAGAAACATTAGCGAGAGAGAAACATCTATTAGCGGCCTCCTGTACACCCCCTATTGGGGATCAAGCCTGCAACATGGGTATGTGCCCTGACTGGGAATCGAACTGGCAACCTCGTGGTGCATGGGGTGATGCTCAACCAACTGAGCCACACTGGCCAGGGAAGCATCCTTCTTTTTTTGAAGATGCAACTGAGCTTGGACAACTCAGCTTGGAGGTTTCCCCACAGCAGAGAGGAGAGCCAGGCTTAGCTGGAGTTGGAGAGGGAGTGATCAAAGAGAAGCAAACTACAAATCAGAGCATGTCTTTTCTGAAGTACAGGCTGAGTATGTGTTCTGTTTAAAAATGTAGATAGGAGAAGAAATGGAGTGAGGACAGGCACACAGCTGGGCCTATGTTGGATGGACTGTGCTTTCCAGGCTTACACTTGGGTGGGGGCGGGGGGGTCAGGCAGGATGAGTGCCACATTGAAAACAGAGTTTGCCACAGACCAGCCTGGGGCACATCCACATTAAAGTCAATCTGTGGCACAGGTGGCCTTGGGAGGCCCTGTGGGCTTGCTTTCTCAGGTTGCCTTTGGTCATCAGGTGTGGACACTGAGCTGGCAGCCAGGGCCCTGCCATGGCATTCACTATGGCCAGTGGAGATGGTCCCCCATTGTAGAGACTAGCATTGGATTTTCAGGGCACTGAACTAGATGGTGGGTGGGCAAAGGTGCAGCATCTGTCACTAGTGGTAGCCAAGGTGATGCCAAGGTAATCTGAGGTGGATGCTAATTCTGACCAAGATAAATAAGGATAGTATCCAGACACTGGAGGGGGCTGAGAGTGCCAAAGACAAGGCTCTGATATATTTACATTGACATACAGGTGAGCAAGCTCCCTTCCTCTCATGCATCCAGAGATCATCTTATGGAGAGAAGCAGGAGAAGGGCAAGTGCTGTGTTAGCAACTGAGAATTTTTGTCCAAATGAGTCTGTATTCCTAAAGAAACTGTATGGCTGATTGGATCAGAGTAAGTTTAAACTGGGTTTAGTTAATTTTCCTTGCTAACCATTGGGTGGAAACTCCAGAGGGGAAAGATCAGATTAGCTGTTGGCAAACTAGACACATTACATTTTCTCTGTCTACCTGGGTTGTGGTGGGAGTTGAATCTAGAAGTCCTAATATATAAGCAAAGACTGATTAATGATCAAGAACAAACACTCCACAGAAGATGAGGCCAAGTAGAATAAGAGTAATGTGAGACCCAGAGAAAGGGACCCAAATGGGTGGTCAGGCGGATGTCGGCCACGCTAGCTCCGAATCATCTCCTTTGTCCCAGTGAGGAATGGAGCCTGATGTCAGAACCTACTGGCTAAGTCCTCACACTTGTCCTTTATGGTTGGTGTGTCATGCCATATCAGTTGAGATGCTGCAAATGACACAAAACCTAACTCAAATGAGCAAAAAAGGGAGCTTACTGCTCTGTGTGACTGAAAGTCCAGTGATATTCTGTCCCAGCTTCAGCTATGCTTAGATGCAGGGCCCAAATGATGCCATCAACTCTTATTCTACACTCTTTCCTCAGCTCTTCTGTTCTTCATCTTGGCTTCATTGTGAAGTAATTCCATGGTGGCAGTGTGGCAGCTAGCAGCTCCACAAACCCAACAGGAATAGCTCATGCCTTCTCCTCCAAGCCCCATAAACGGTCACATTGCTTTTCATTGGCCCTGCATGTGTCTGACATCCATCTTTCACCCAATTTTTGTTGCTCGAAAATTCAGCTCATTCATTGGCCAGGCTCAGTCCACATGTCCACCTGGAGCTACTGGAGGAGGAGGGATGCTGAGCAGCCCAAAAAACTTGTGAAGTAAACTGTGTCTGGAAGTTATTATACAGGGTGTTGGATTGAATTATTCTAAAAATTTATTTTGTTGCCATTAGACTTTAGTTATTGGTAGAACAATTTTAGGTAGAGGTCTACTTATATCGACTTGACTCATGTCAGTATCATGGTCAAGATTCTGATGGCTGAAGTAGACTAAAGGGTGTGCTTTCTTACAGAGGGAGTCAGAACACACTGTGTGTTATGATGGGAAACTTTGCAGTGCCTGTGTTCCCGAGTTCGTGGGAAATATTGTGGCCAAAGGGGTCATTAATGTCTAACCTCCTGTTTTATTTTTGTGGTAATTCTAAAGCCCAGGCTATTGGTGTCCCCTGGAATTTGCCCTTGGGTCACGGCAAACTTTAAGATATTATTGAGAAAGTGCATATTTGCATAAACTTTCAAGGTGAAATATTTTTAGTGTTTTTCTTGTACCTGCCATTTGATATTCTTTTCCTTTCTTTTCATTAACTACCTTTGATTCAAAACCCTTAAATCTGGAGAGGACGAAAGAAAACCTAAACCTGGGGGGAATGCAGTAATGGAGACCGTGAGAGAAATCCAGAGCTCTGGTCAAAGGGTATGAGATAACTGCCAAGGTCCCCAATATTATGCCCCCCAAACTTCATTTGTAGGGGAGGTAGTGGATTGAATATTGTTTCCCCAAAATTCATGTCCACCTGGAACCTTAAAATGTGACTTTATTTGGATATAGAGTTTTTGCAGACATAATTAGTTAAGATGAGGTCCTACTGGACTAGGGTGGGCCTTGCATTCAATGACTGGTGTCCTTATAAGGAGAGGGGAGGTCATACAGACACACATGCAGGGAAGAAGGCCATGAAGATGAGGTGGAGATTGAAACTACAAGCAATCTTGGCAGCTACAAGCCAGGGAATGCCAAGGAATGCCGGGAGCTACCAGAAGCTGGAGAGAAAAGGAAGGATTCTTCCGTAGAGCCTTCAGAGGGAACATGGCCCTGTTGACCATTGGTTTCAGACTTCTGGCCTCCAGAGCTGTGAGATAACACATTGCTGTTGTTTTAAGCCACCCAGTTTGTGGTACTTCGTTACAATAGCCCTAGGAAACAAAATACAGAAGCTTTAATAGAAACCTAAGGCCTGGAGCAAAACACGAGGCAGAGATCAGAAATGCTGACATAGAGGTCCCCTTGGTGGTCCCTTGACAGGGCCTGTGTGAAGAATTAATTTCTGCTTTGAGACAAAGTCGGCCTGCCTATGCTGCATTCTTCTATAAGGCCAGCATGTTCGGTTCTGCAGGTTGCATAGCCCAGCGGGTGAGAAGGGACTGCAATCCTGTCTGTGCTCTGTCAGCAAAGCCTGGCTGCTGAGGCAAAGCTACACACCCCCGGGAGAGGTTTTCTTTTCTTTGCTGTGTCTGTTCCCCAGGCTGTGTGCTATGGGGCTGAGGTTGCCCAGAGCGGGCACCACATGAAAGCAGCTTGTAGACTAGCAGTGGCCCTGATCTGGCTGCACACAGGCCCAACATGGCCCAAACTCAGAAAGAATCCTGAGTTCTTTCCATAAAGTGTGCATGTGCATGCGTGTGTGTGCGTGTGTGTGTGTGTATGTGTGTGTGTGTGCGCGCACACACACATACACACACTTTCAGTATTTGGTTGATCCTTGTTATGTGCAGATTCTGTGTTTGTGAATCTATATACTTGCTAAAATGTATTTGTCAACCAAAATCAATACTCGCTGTGGACATAGGTGGATACTCGCGGACATTTATGGACATGCCACAGTGAAATACTTGGGTTGTCTGCTGTTCCCAGCTGAGGGCAAGCAAGGTGACACTCTGTCTTCTGGTTTGATACTATAAACAGAGATGTCCTTTCTGTGATCTTTTTAGTACCACATTTTCCTGCATTTTTGTTGGCAACTTTGCTGTTTAAAGTGGGCCCCAAGTGTAGAGCTGGAGAGCTGTCTGTTGTTCCCAAACACAAGAAAGCTGTGATGTACCTTTCGGAGAAGATATGAATTAGATAAGCTTCATTCGGGCCGAGTTACCATGCTGTTGGCCATGAGTTACATTAACCAATCAACAGTAAGTATTTAAAAAGGTGCTTTTACACCAAACCAAATATAAAATGAGGTTATATATTAACTGGTTGATGAAAATGTTGTGCCAGAGGCTTGTAGGAATCCACCACAGGATTTCCCCTAGGAACAGTGGTTCCGTATTCACTAGTTCAGTGTTTGCAGTGACTTTATAGAACATAACTACCATGAATAGCAAGAATTCACTATATATTGTACATCTGAGCCCTGTAAAGGAAATGGCAATGAATGGATCAGCATCCTTGCCTCCAAGTGCTTCTCTTTGTATCACAAAATGAAGAAAGCTCTAGAGCCCTGGAGCTGTAGAAAATCCTAGGTTCACAAGTGTGATTATTTCTCTCACTTGGCAAATATCTTCAGAACACCCAGGACCTGGGCGGGGAGTGATGCCAATGTGGGGGAGGGGTTCACCCTTTTGAGTTGAGCACTTTCTCTACAGTAGTGATTTACTCAGCAGCCCTCTCTGGCCTCAAACAAAGCAAGGCAAACTGAAACAAATTAAAATAAAATTTAAAAATCTACTTACAAATAGGAAACAGAAACAGAAAACACAAATACTAAAAGCAAACCACTGCCTAACAATAGGCATTGCATAGGAAGCAATTATTCACTATTGGACCAGGTCAGTTATATCACCCCAATGTGGAGAAATTTCAGGAAAGAAGTAATAAAGAAATTCATTCACTTGTCTGTTAAAGGTATATTGGAGTCACTCTAATTCTTTTGATCCTCATTAAAAAACAAAACAGCGAAAACCAAAACCAAAAAAAGGTGCGAAAAGATCAAAGGTCTCCCTGTTTATTATACTAATTAGTCTAAGGGCTTCAGAGCAGCTGTGAAAATTATAAGACTGGAAACACTGGCACAGGTGAGCTGGCTTAAAGGAATATACAGAATTCACTTACCAGTAATTCTCAATTTGTATAATTTTTAGAGGCTCAAGGCTGAAGTTTAACCTGAAACTCACCTGAAGTAATTTAACCTTAAGAAATGACTCATAATGCAAATTAATTTTGGAAAATTATTTACTTAAGGGGAATGTTAAAACTATGAAAGAGAACAAACTTAAAATTAGCCTCAGGCAATTGGGGGCCAATCAACATATATTTATGGTATTTTTAGTGCCTTCTCATGCAAAGTGCTCTGTAGTTTCCCAACTTAAAATCAACTTTTGCCACTGAGTAACCTTGCAGGAGTTACTTCAAACTACCTTTGAGCCCTAGGTTCTTTACATGAAAATTTCTAAGTCGTTGGGTCCTTGTGAAGGTCAAATGACAATTCAGGAAAGAGCTACAGAAATGATACAGGGCCATGCAAATGGTAGTCTTTATCATTATTGGAGCCACCTGAGTGTCACCGCAGGCTCATTTCCCACCTCACTCTTCACTGGCTCTGTGTTCCAGTCGAGCCCGACCACCAGATGTTCCAGATGTTTCTTTCTGGCTTGGCTCAGGCATTTTTCTTCCTTCTCTGGATATGCAAATGCTACCATTTTCTCAAGACCCACTTCATATTTTATTGCAGCTATGGGAACTTCTTTTGATCCCTCTAGCTGGATGAAACCTCTCTCTCCTGTGAACTTCCATAGCATGTTGTCTGCACATAGCTTATGCTATGGGCCATGTGACGCCTTATATGGCCGCCATGGTATGTAAAAGTGTTGTAGTCTTCATTGGCCTGCAGGCTCCTTGAGAACTAGGTCTGTACGTTATGGATGCCTCTCTCCCACTTCAGCCCAGCAACTTCTACATAGCATGTTGAATGCATTACACATTTTTCAGGCTGATCGACCCAGCCAGCCTTCTTTGCGTGGGCTCTAACTTTCAAGGGTTCTTTGAAAAGTATGATTGTCTCAGGACACTTAATTCTACAGATGTGATCCACCTGAGTGTTTTAGGAAGGCTTCTACTGCATCATCGTGTAGGTTGGAGCCAAGATGTGCTGAAGGCAAGTGCAGAACAGTAGCTCTCATGAATTTGGGCTAATAAGGGTCAGAATCAGTGTGGTGGAAAACACCAAGGAAGAACTTAAGGTGACAGTTCTTGCAAGAAAGAAATTGTCCAAAATTGTAAGTGTTGTGGTTATCAAAAATTGTTTGTCGGTTGTAGGTGTTATAGATCACATTTGTTCTCTTCCACCCTCTGCCACTCACATTTGTTTTGCTCCTGAGGGAGGAGAGAAGAATTTATGGTGGAAGATGCAACCCCTCTACCATCTAACCCTCCACTCCAAAAAAAAAGTGGAGGGTAGATGGGTCTTGGGAAATCTGTTTCCTGTCAGCCCTGTGGAGTCAGTTTGATCTTTACAGACTGGCAGTTAGTACTAGTTGCTGATAGAAATATTTGCGAGATTATGAGACTCTGAGCTGCTTCAGGACTAGGGAGACAAATGCATCCTGGAGCAGGGTTGCTGGCTCTTCTGCCTTGCCAGGGACCAGGGAAAGGAAATGTTGCGAGAAACAGACAATGGGCAGAGTTGAGGTAAGCCTTCTCCAAGAGGCCATCTTGGAGGGAGCATGGGCAGGAAGGAGGATGAATGGGAGCAAAAGCATGGATGCAGACTGGTTTGAAAGGCACCTGGAAGCAGCCCTCTAGAGCTTTCAGAAATGATGGGGCACCTGGGGGCACTGGGTCCCTGCAACTGCTTGGGGTTGACTGTGGAGCTGGCAGAAATTTGGGTGCCATCTTACTTCCAAAAGGATTTGGTGAGGCTCTGGAGCACAATAAAAGTGCCACTTATTATCAACAATTGGAGCACGTGATTAAAGTATTTTATTTATTTTGATGATCAAAATTCAAATGGTACCAAATGGCATACAGTGAAAAGTCTACATCTAATCCCACTTTCCCAGACATCCAGTTTGCTTCACTAGAGACAATCAAGGTTAAATTTCTGTGTATCCTTGGAGATATTTTTTTCTTCATTGATTAAGGTATTACATATGTGACCTTATCCTCCCATTGCCCCTTCCCCCTCTCCCCCACTCATGCCCTCAACCCCTGGTGTCTGTGTCCATTGGTTAGGCTGATATGTAAGTCCTTTGGTTGATCTCTCCCCTTTTCCCCGACCCTCCCCTACCTTCCCTCTGAGGTTTGATGGTCTGATCGATGCCTCTCTTTGGATCTGTTTTTGTTCATCAGTTTATGTTGTTCATTATATTCCATAGATGAGTGAGATCATTTGATATTTATCATTCTCTGACTAGTTTATTTTGCTTAGCATAATGCTCTCCAGTTCCATCCATGCTGTTGCAAATGGTAAGAATTGCTTCTTTTTTACCGCAGTGTAGTATCCATTGTGTAGATGTACCACAGTTTTTTAATCCACTCATCTGCTGATGGGCACTTAGGCTGTTTCCAAATCTTAGCTATAATAAATTGTGCTGCTATGAACATAGGGGTGCATATATCCTTTCTGATTGGTGTTTCTAGTTTCTTGGGATATATTCCTAGAAGTGGGATCACTGGGTCAAATGAGAGTTCCATTTTTAGTTTTTTGAGGAAACTCCGTACTGTTTTCTACAGTGGCTGCACCAGTCTGCATTTCCTTGGAGATATTTTATGCATATAAAAGTACCTATATATATCCCTGTTTTGGGATGCAGATGACAACAATGTATGTTATATATTGTCCTGCACTTTGCTTTTTTTCACTTAACATGATAGCCTTAATAGTTCATAAAAATATTCCCTAAGAGCTACTATCCCTTTTTTTATAGCAATGTTATATTCCACTAGAGGCCTGGTGCATGAAATTCGTGCCCTCGGGGGAGGGGGAAAAGGTCCCTCAGTCCAGCCTGCACCCTCTCACAGTCCAGGAGCCCTTGGGGGATATCCAACTGATGGCTTAGGTGGGGAGTGGGCCTAAGCCATCAGTTGGACATCCTTAGTGCTGCCGCGGAGGCGGGATGCTCCCACCACTGCCACTGTGCTTGCCACGGCTTCTGGCTGAGCGGCGCTCCCTCTGCGAGAGTGCACTGATGCTGAGTTGAATACCTTCCCCCTGGTGGTCAATGCGCATCAATGCGATCAGTCGTTCCACCATTCGGTCGATTTGCGTATTAGCTTTTTATTATATAGGAGGAGTATATGGATGTACCATAATTTACTTAAGCAATGTTCCCTATTAATGAACATTTAGGTTCTTTTTCCAATTCCCTGCTATTATAAACAGTGATACAATGAATAATCTTGTACCTATATTATCTCATGTGTATGTGAGAATACATGTGTTTGGCAATTTCTTGCAAGTAGAGTTTCTAGGTCAAAGGTATTTATAGTTGAAATTTCTATGAATATAGTCAAATTACATGTTAGAGAGGTTGTACCAATTTATATCCCAGCAACTTATGAGCTTGCATTTTCCCACACCCTTGTCCACAAAGTTGCCAACAAGGTATGTTGATCAAATTTTTTTATCTGCGCCTATCAGAAAGGCAAGAAACTATAGATGACATCATTTTAAGTTGCTTTTCTCTTATTATGAACTAGAGGCCTGGTGCATGAAATTCGTGCATGGAGGGGGGAGGGTCCCCTCAGCCCAGCCTGCACCCTCTCCAATCCAGGACCCGTTGGGGGATGTCCTGGGGATCGGGCCTAAACCGGCAGTCAGACATCCCTCCCACAATCCTGGACCACTGGCTCCTAACTGCTCACCTGCATGCTTGCCTGATTGCCCCCTAACTGCCCCCCCCTGCCAGCCTGATAACCCCTAACTGCCCCTCCCCCCTGCTGGCCTGGTTGCTCCTTACTGCTCCCCCCTGCCGACCTGGTCACCCTCAACTGCCCCCCTCCCATGCTGGCCTGGTCACCCCTAACTGCCCCCCTGCTGACCTGGTTGTGCCTAACTGCCCCCCGCTGCTGGCCTGGTCGCCCCTCACTGCCCCCCCCCCCCCCATCAGCCTGGTTGCCCCCAACTGCCACCCCCTGCTGGCCTGGCCACCCCTCACTGCCCCCCCCCTGCCAGCCTGGTTGCCCCTAATTGCCCCGCCTGCCAGCCTGGTTGCCCCAACTGCCCCCCCCCCCACCGGCCTGGTCACCCCTCACTGCCCCCTCTGCCGGCCTGGTTGTCCCATGCAGCCTGCTCTTCAGTTGTTTGGTCGTCCCTCACTGCCCCCGCTGCTGGCCTGGTCACCCCACACAGCCTGCTGTTCAGTTGTTTGCTTGTCCCTCACTAACCCCCCTGCCGGCCTGGTCACCCCTAACTGCCCCTCCTGCTGGCCTGATCGCCCTTAACTGCCCCCACTCACCAGCCTGGTTGCCCCCAACGGGCTCCCCCCCTCCCGCCAGCCTGGTCACCCCCAACTGCCCCCCTCTGCCAGCCTGGTTGCCCCATGCAGCCTGCTGTTTGGTTGTTTGGTTGCCCCTCACTGCCCCCCCTGCCAGCCTGGTCACCCCACACAACCTGTTTGGTCGTCCGTTTGGTTGTTTCAGTTGTGAGGGCCCTTGGCTTTTTATATATATGGATGAGGTTGAGCCCACTTTCCTTTATTTAAGATTCATTTTTATTTCCTTTTCTGTGACCTCTTTATTCCTACCCTTTGCACATTTTTCTGTTGTGGTTTGATCTCTTAATTTTGCAATGCTTTTTGTATATTAGGACAATCTGAATTGCAAATTTTCCCATAAATTCATTGGTTGTTATGTATCATTCTAAATAACTTAGTAAAACATAGTATTGACCTAGTTTAGCTATTTATTTACTTGAAAGTATCTAATTACATTCCTGGAAAAGAATATGCACAAATTAAACACTCATGATTGTGGAGACTTCCCTTTCCAGATGCAGAGCATCCTAATAAATACTGATTGAAATAGTCAAGAAACACAGAGCACCTGTGCTTGGCACTCTGGGAGTCACAAACAAGTAGATTTAAAAGTCCATGATTAAATCAGAAGTGAACGACCAGAAAAATGGTGGGAACTGGAGAGAGAGGTGTGGACAGGGTGAGTTTGAGCAGAGTGGGGACAGGGATGAGAATTCTTTTTTCTGCCTGGATGAGAACACTGCCTGGAGCCGGTGAGAACTCAGGGGTCCTTGGAAAGACAGGAGCAGTGCAGTGATCTGGGGGCTGTGCCAGCCACAAGGCAAGGCCTTAGAGAGGCCAAGTCAGCACCCGATGTACCCAGTGCTAACAAAGGCATTAAGGCCCCATGTCTGGAAGAATTGGCTTTCTCAACAGCAAACTTCCTTTGTCTCATCTGTGGCTGCAGCCATTAATAAATTTGTGATCTTTTTTCCTGCTATTCCCAGTCCAAACCATTGCCGGGAGCCTCCAGACTAAGCTTCTAGAAGCCCCAAACCAGTACCAAAAATGTAGGTCTAAGCCAGCCTGGAGGTAGGTGGTACGACTTCAGGCTGCCCCACTGCCCTCTTCAGTTCCTGCCTTGGGTCGAATTTCTCTGTTACAAATGCTAAGAGAAAGGAAAGAAGAAACAAATGAAGTTGTTTTTCTCTAAAGCAGTGGTCGGCAAACTGCGGCTCGCGAGTTGACTAATGAGTTTGCCGACCACTGACTAATGAGTTTGCTGACCACTGACCTAGACTCTCGATTCCAATAATTATAGGCTGTTGTTGTTCCTTGTGATTAAGCCCCTATCCCAATGGTCAGCAAACTCATTAGTCAACAGAGCGACAAACCGCAGCTCGTGAGCCGCATGTGGCTCGCGAGCCGCAGTTTGCCGACCACTGCTCTAAAGAATAAGACTAACTGGCAGAACTCATGCTTGCTAGGCATGGTGGGGTAAGACACCAACAGAGCTTATGGGAACAATGCCAAACATAAAACGTTTGTGTTATCTCAAGCAGTAGTAATCAACCAACTTTTTTTTGATAGCTATCCTAATATATAAAAACCCTGGGTCTGTCACATCCACAATGACTGGAGGCTCGACCAACCAGAAGTCAGTCCTGCAGTTGCCGTGGTGACCCAGCACTGACTGTCGCGCTGCGGGCACCTCAGCACTGACTGCTGAGGGGGCTGCGATCAGGCCCAGACAGAAGCCGGGAGAGAAAAGCAGGGTCTGATCGCAGCCCCCGTAACAGTCAGTGCTGGGCCGGCATGGTGGAAGTCAGTCCTGCAGTCAATGAACATAGGGTCGATTTACATTAAGTGAACATAGGGTCGATTAATATCTCTTTGAGAGGAGTTGAGAATATAAAGTGCAGTGTAGAGCAATTACTTATATTATTTCACATGAAACTCTTTTCAACTAAGGTATTTTCCTTTATTTAAAATTTATCTTTATTGTTGAAAGTATTACAGATGTCCCTTTGTTTTAGTTTTGCTTTTTTTCCCCCCATTGATCTCCTCCACCCTGCACCTGCTCCTTCCAGGCCTTCGCCAGACTATTGTCTGTGTCCATGGGCTATTCCTATCTAATACATAAAAATCTAGAAAGATTTAGAGAAAATAAAATGAAAGATATGCCAGGTAAATATTGAACAGAAGAGCTGAAGTTGCTGCATGAATACTGGATACAGGCTTGAAGTCAAAACACAACTCATGAGATAAAGTTAGTCATTGTAACATAACAAAAGGTTCCTTTCACTAAAGAGTTAAGATGGTTCTCAATACTTACACACATAATAGAACAGTGTGGAGGTTGAGAATGAGCCTCACCAAGATGTGTCTCAGTGGTATGCAGATTTTTGAGGTAAGGGCAATTTTAGCTTCAGGCTCAAGTGAAAATTCTGCCCCTCCCTTTAACTACCTAAAAAAAAATTGAATTAGAGGACTTGCCCATAATAACACATTATCCTATATAATAAAAGGCTAATATGCAAATTGACCGAACAGCAGAACGACTGGTTGTTATGACACACACTGACCACCAGAGGGCAGATGCTCAATGCAGGAGCTGCCCCTTGGTGGTCAGTGTGCTCCCACAGGGGGAGTGCCACTCAGCCAGAAGCTGGGCTCATGGCTGGCTAGCGCAGCCTCCGTGGCAGCGCTAAGGATGTCTGACTGATGGCTTAGGCCCATTCCCTATGGGGAGTGGGCTTAAGCCAGTGGTCAGCAAACTCATCAGTCAACAGAGCCACAGTTTTCCGACCACTGGCTTGAGCCATGAGTCAGACATCCCCTGAGGGTTCCCAGACTGCAAGAGGGTGCAGTCCGGGCTGAGGGACCACCCTCTCCAAGTGCACGGATTTCGTGCACTGGACCTCCAGTTATACTTATAATTCAGTAAACACTTTATTATTGATTAGCTTGGTTAAATCATTTGGCCCAGTCATATTCTAGCCCTGCAGAATTTCTCTGGTCTGACTAAAATGTTGGAAATCTGCCTTTTTAAAGGAATGCATCCTTCCCAATTTCTCACTTTCTGTATTTTCTATGCTTGTTGTCTAACTTTCACAAATTTGGATACAAGTGCAGATAAGATTCAAGTTTGAATGCATAGAGCATTAGAATAGTCAAAGTCATCTTTCAAGTGTGGTCTCAAGATCTTTCATATGGAAATTGTTTCCATAACAACATGGTGATGGCCTACTGATCAACTATTTGTACCAGACACTGTGCATAAATTCTCTCAAAGTCTCCCAACTGTCCAAGGTAGGAACAACACTCTGTTTCATAGATGAACTGAACTGAGAAAGGTTAAGTAATTGCCTGAGATTATACAGCTAGTGACAGCTAGAATTTGAACCCAGTGCTATCTAAACCCAGAGCCTGAACACTTGCTACTACCCTCCGCTATATTTTCCACTGCCAAGCTTTCTTTTCTAAACCATTAGCTTTAGAGCTCTATAGCACTTCAGGATTATTCCAATTCTCTAAACTAGGTATTGATCAAAATGATAAATATTGTTCTAAAGATACTGGTGACTTCACACAAAAGAGAATAAGTACCTCAATGCAACTGGAGAGCAATTAAACACACACACACACACACACACACACACACACACCACACACACACACACACACACACACACACACACACACACACCACACACACACACACACACACACACACACACTATTGCTGGATCATAGGTTATAGATGGCAAGGATATTAGAAGCTTAGAAATGAGATGCATTTGTTACCATGAACTGAAATCACTGGGAAGACTTTCTGAAGGAGAGATGTTCTGTTTTGGACCTTGATAGGTGATTAGGATTTTAAGAAGCTATACAGAAAGAAGAGGCTAATTTCAGTTTCTGGCAATGTGATAGATTAGATGTCCTAGAAAACCTCTCCATACAATACAGCTGACTTTCTGGATACAAAATTCCTTTAAAATGCATCACTGAGCTTGTGAAAATGTGAGAGTAATTCTTAGGGGCTTAAAACAAAGACAGTTGCTGGTGTTTTTGGTAGCCCTGGTTGTCTAGAGCAGGGATTAACAAGCATTTTCTGTAAAGGGTCAGATAGCAAATATTTTTGGCTTTTTGAGTCCATATGATTCTCTGTTGCAGCTACTCAACTCTGCCTTTGTATCATAAATGCAGCCATTGATAATACATAAACAAAAGGGTGTAGGAGGATTTGACTTGCAGTAGACTTGAATTTGCCAATCTCTGATCTATCGTCTTGGAGTTTAATGTCTTTTATAGATCTTCTGATCTTGGGCCCACATAAAGCAAGAAGATAGAACTGAGACAGCCCTCATACACATAAAACAAGATCCACAGGGAACGTGTGGACTAGGAGAAAGTGGCCTCTGGCGAAGGAAAGCAGACACTGAAATTTGCTTAATCAGGGTGGACTCTGAATGAACAAAGAAAAGTCTCTCCCCTGTGAATTTGTTATTATAGGTAGGTCTACTTACATGGGATTGGAGTTTAAATTTATACTACCTGCACTGTACAGGAAACTTCAAGCTAGAAAATTAACTTAAACTGGTTCTTGATTAGTAGTACCTTAGGGCATCTTACCAAATATACCATATGTTCACGATCCAAAATTACAAACCACATGAGAAAACCAGCCACTGTGAGCAATGGTCAGCAGAAGCAACAATAAATGGCAGAATATTCTCTTCAGGATTTGATGTATTATAATGATTGGTTATGGGAAATGATTAAAGAAATAAAAAAAGGAGCGAAAAAAAGAACACAATAATCCAGGAAGGGGAAGAAGAGAAACAAAGATTCAACAATGGGAATGAGAATTTGTTGAGGGGCAAGGAGGTAAAAGTCCTAGATAGTGTTTATATGAGAGTATTAATGAATGAATGAGTTAAAAATTGATGAAACTTGTAGCATGCATCTAGTGTTATGCTGGGCACCAGTAGAAGAGATGAATGAGACACAGACTCTGCCCGCAAGGAGATCCAGTCTAAGAGAATCAGGTAAATTAATAAATGCCATAAAATGTGATAGGTACTTTCATTTAAAAAGGTACAAAATATAGCAGAGGCAAAAGAAGTTGTCCATTCTACCCAAGGTAGTCAGGGGCGGCAGCTTTGAGGAACTTAGGCTTGAGTCAAGCTCTAAAGAACCCTTTAAAGTTTGGACTTGATCCTGTAGTCAGGGGTGGAGAACGTCTGCCCTCGGGCCATATTAAGCCTGAGAAATCATTTGGTCCAGCCCTGCCAAGGCATTAGGGGTGAGTTAATTAAATGTTTGACCACATATAGCTGGCTAATTTTTTTAAAATATATATTTTTATTGATTTCATAGAGGAAGGGAGAGGGAGAGAGAGAGAGAAACATCCATGATGAGAGAGAATCATGGTGGATTGACTGCCTCCTGCAAGTCCCCCACTGGGGATCGAGCCCACAACCTGGGCATGTGCCCTTGACTGGAATCCACCCTGGGACCTTTCAGTTCACAAGCCAATGCTCTATCCACTGAGTCAAACTGGCTTGGGCTAGCAGGCTAATTTTTAAGTTGATAATTTTGTATGGCCTGTGAATAATGTTATAAATATCCAAATGGCCCTTGGCAGAAAAAAGGTTCCCCACCCTTGCTGTAGATGATGGGGAATTACTGAATAGTTGTAAGGAGGGAAGTAAAATGATCAGACTTACATTTGAAAAAATATGTCTCAGTACAGAGAATGAAGAAATAAGAGATGGGAGGACCAATTGAATAGTCATGAGAAGAGGAGGCAGAAGCGTAGGTGGATTTGAGAGATTTTTAGAATTTTGTTCACTTGGGGTAACAAACAGTAATGACCAAATTTAATGGCTGTGCTCCACTGATGACCCTGTGACCCTACACCACCTCCTCTCCAGTGTTTCTGGGAGTCCCTAGGGTTTTCTCCAAAGTGCTCATGAATGAGTGTACCCCTGCATGGTTCCTCCAGGCCCTGCCCATGGGTCTTCTTACCACCACTGGCTGTTGTTCTGTGACCTGAGCAAGCCCATCCTCACAGTGCCCCTCACTTCTGACAACCCAGCCTATTGTGCCTGGCTCCATCTTCCCTTACAACTTTCTGAAAGAGCTAAAGCAGGGCTGTGAGGGAGGGGATGAATTGGGTCTCCCAGGTTGTTACTCAGCTCCCGTGCAGTGGTTTCGCTGAGCCTTCTTTGTCATTTTACCAGAAATGCCTGTTCTGACACCCAAGTGGGCCATCCATACAATGTGGAACCTGGAGCTCAGCGTCACCAATGAGTTCAGGAGTGGGGATGGAGAGGAGGCTGGGAAGGTTTCCAGGACTAATGGGAAAGACCACTGAAAAGATCAGGCAAGGTCTTCAATGCCTACCCAGTGAGTCTATTTCCCCCCACAGTTAGTGTTTTTTCTAGAGTGGACTGGTTTATATTAGCCTCTGCGTTGCATAGGGAGTAGGCTCAAATTTCAGTTTGGGGGCTCTCTCTGAATCAGAAGCCATAGGGAGTGGGGCTTGGGAAACTTGCAGTTCTAACTGGTTGCTCTCTCTGTGGTAGTTTGAAAATCCACACACATTTCTGTAATTGGGTTCACATGCCATCTCTTTAGGTTCATTAGAGGCTCATGGTGTAGGTGCTGTGTGTGAAGCTTTTCTTGCCTCCCCACAAGCATAGGCATGTGGTTGGTGTGCAGTATGGACTGACTGAAGTTGAGCAGAAGGACACAATGCTGAAAGCAGAATGACTGTGCTTACCAACTGCCCCTCAAACAAGACATTTGACACTCATTTCTTTTTTAAAAAAATACTTTTTATTGATTTCCAAGAGAAAGGGAAAGGGAGAGAAAGAAAGAAACATCAATGATAAAAATCATTGATTTGCTGCCTCCTGCATGCCCCCTACTGGGGATCGAGCCAACAACCCGAGCATATGCCCTGATGGGGAATCAGTGACCTCCTGGTTCATATATCAATGCTCAATCCCTGAGCCACACCGGCTGGATGACACTAATTTCTTTATTACTCTTTTAAAATACTCATAGTGCTATCTCTCTGCTATACACTATGCTGGGTGCTGAGTCCTAAGGGAATCAAAGTGACAGAGAGGCCAGGGCCCTGGAGAAGGAAGCAAGTGATATGCAATGGTGGGGTGAGACTTTTCAGAAGAAAAAGCTGCCCTCAGAACAGGGAAAGTGAAAATCCTAGGATTTTTAAGGAGGCTTTTCTTAGGAGTTATAATTTCTACATTGTTCTGTCTCCCCAAATAAAGAAAGACACCTCAATTCCTTCTTAATTCCCCAGCTTCGGGGCATGGCGGGCAGTTTGAAGACTCTTGGAGTCAGGAGATAAAGGGAAGCATTATGTTTCATTGGGTCTCGTTTGATCTTTATACCATCAACACAGGGGCTCTGAGCTTCCCTGTTTCCCCTTTCCTCCAAGTTCACCCAGAAGGCCATGGGCTCTTTGATGTTCAAAGATAGTTTGAACGATGTGCCTGGTCCTTTGTGCCTGAGCGAGCTGCTGGCAGACATTTCTGACTCAAGTTAGGGCAGATGAGAATTCCTCATATCTTTTGGAGGCAGATTTCAAAGCTCTTAGGAGAAGGAAGGGCATATTTTATAATAAATTCCCTTTTTTCTGGGTCTCCAAAGGAGTTTTGACCCTTGCTCATTTCCCTTCTCTGAACCTTATTCCTGCCCAGAAGATCCTCTCCTTAATTTTGACTGTATCAGAGCAGCAAGGAAGACTTAGGAGGCAAGCAGACCTTCAAGAATAGCTATGCATTAATTCTGGCAAAACTCAGGAGGGCCTGCTGAGCATACAATTTCAGGGACGTCCAAGGAACAGATGTCCACAATCCCAGAAAAAAACAGAAAGCAAAATGGGGAACCACCCATCCCTTTTCCATCAGTTAAATCTTCTAACACTGTTTTGAGGCTGTCTCTGTGTTGTATGAAAATGCCAGGTCTCTGCATCTTCAGCAGCTGTGACCAGAGGTCTCCTCTTGGATGCCAGTGAGTCTTAGGACTCGGCTGGCTTAGGAGAAGTCCTTGGGTGTCTCCCCTGGCCAGGTGAGAGCAGAAGCAGGAGCAGGAGACCACTTTGAGGTTGCTCAACATAGAGAGGAACACGATGTGAGGGAAAGAGGGTGTATATTAGTTTGCCTCCTTTGGTCAGTTAGCGACTCAAGGAATGGGGATTTAGAGCAAGGATGCAGTAAGGGAGACACAAAGGTTATGGCTGGCCTCAAAGACATGGGAACATAGTTTGGGAACTGGAAAGAAGCAGTTCTAGTCACTAAGTAATCTTCTCCCACCCTTTCCTCCCCAGGCGTGGCTTTTATTGGTGCCCTACAATTATGGTGACTCAGAATGACTTAGTCTCTGCTTCTAGCAGTCAGGTGATTACCAATTACCTATCTCATCCTCCACTCATTATGTGTGTTTGTTTCTGTTGACACAGATCTTTGTCTTACTCACTGATTCTGCTTACTTTTGGACGTTCATGGCCTGTCTTCTTTCCATGTTTTCTCTCTGTGTGTTTTTTAAGTGCCCTCCCTTTCTCCCCAAACTAGCTGTTGATTCTCTTTTCCTCTATCTCTTGCTCAAATTCAAGAAAAAGAGAATTTGCTTGTGTCAAGTGAATCATCACTATTCTTTCTGTGCAATGCTCTTTGGTTTTAGATACTTGATAGGCCACTTTTCAACGTACAGACTGGCCAACCTGGCTGGCCAAGGGGCAGGACTAACCCTGCTTCAATCAGCGCGGCCAGAGGTACCAACCTGTTCACAGTAGGGCAACATACAAGAAAGTATCAAAGGTTTATTTCTTAAATGGGTGCAGTGGGTTGAGAAGTTTCCTCAAAAGGGGGCTATGGGTGTATATTTCAAAAACTATTATGCTTGGTGCAATGCGTTTTGGGGGAAGATAGACCTACCTGTGTTTGGATTGTAATTCTACTTAGTAGCTGGTTGACCTTGGGTAAGTAACTTAATCTTTCTAAGCTCATTTCCTTACCTTGTACATATGGAGATGAAAAGACTATATTGTAGTGATATCTAGATTAGAGAGAAATTATCTAAGTGGTGGGTGCTCAGGGCTCCATAAATAGCTTTTATTGTGGCAACACTACATTGGTCTGGTTATGGATTTTGCATGTCAGTGACTTTGACATAATTTTGGTGGCAGGAGCCTATATCTTGATTCATTTCCCATGGTTCCTACAATGCCAATATTGGTGGTAAAAATGAGAATATAATAGGTGCAGAAAGAGTGTCATTAAGCAGCATTCAGAATATATTCTTGATTTTGTTGTAACGTGTCATCTAAGTCTGACTGGAAATAATAGGCAAGATTTGAGATACTTCCTTTTCAATAATTCAGCAAGAATGACTCCAGTTGTTAAATCTGAAATGAGAAACCAGACACGTTTTCTTGGCTAGTCCCCTTCAACAATTCATTAGAGAATATCCCTAATACCTTTGTACTAAGACAGTTTGAGTAAAGACTTTAAGAAGGAATGGAGACAGTTCAGAGATGCATCCATAAGATAAATGCAGATCGCGAGTCAGAACCCACCATGTCTGGTTGTCACTGGCTTAGTGATTGATATGGCAGGAGCTATACTCAACCACATAAAGGGGCCATCTGCAAAAAAAGCAGATCAAAACCAAGACATCCTTCCTCAGTTATCCCTGAGAAAAAAATATAGGTGATTGCCCAGACTTCTTGATCACTTCCCTTGGCTAGTTTGCTACATGTTTCACTCTTCTGCTTTCTTCTCAATTTCAGGATTAAATCCTGGCCACCAGACAGAGCTTCTCGCCAATTCTTTCATGTGGAGAATTCCTGGATAAGCTGCATATGGCATAGCCAAGCCTTCTGAGTATCTGTGTGATTCCTCTGCTTTGCAGGCAGATAGCTCATGTTGATCACTTACGAATAGTTTGAGTTTCATCAGACAGCTTCTCTCTGCACCCAGGCTGAGACACTGGGACCAGAGATTTCGTGCAACTAACTGCAGTTGGTTATCCTGAAGGACTGGGTCAAGAGGGCCTTCTAGCATCAATGTCCTACCTGGAGTTTTCTGATTGTGACTTGGGATCTGTAGTGCCACAAGGCCCAACTATTGGGATCCCACACTATTCATTCAGGTTTGTTGGCAAATATGGCATTAGAAGTACTGGCACCATAATTAAGGACATATAATGATGTTAAATTTTAAAAACTGTGGTTAGGTTGGTGTAGATATATTTTGGTGGAAAATCTTTTTTCAGTAGGTGATGAAGACGACTGTTTTGGAAGAAGGCACCCCCCCCCCCCCCAAGAAAGCTGCAAAGGCTATTTTTTTGGTAGGAATAAAGTGAGGCATAAAAGCGAGTAGCTCCAAGAAAGCTCCTTTTCACTTTGCAATAGAAGAGATAAATCACAAACTACTAGGCCTTGAGGAGGTGAATGCCAGACTGTACTAGCCTAAGAGACAGCATTGAAAGTTCTTTTGTATGTTCTCTTTTCAAACTTAGACTTCTGATGGATGAAGGGATGTGGGAATGTCTTTCTGTGAGCTTGTCTACTTTTATATTGATTTACTGATTCAACAGATATTTACTGAGCAAAACTATGTGCCAGGCACTATTCTAAGTGTCAAGAATTTAGTAGCAAACAAGACAGATTTCTTGAAAATGTAGACTGTATCCAGTTTTTCCAATTACAAACAGTGCTGTTAGAAATGTTTTGCACTTTGAGCATATAGAGGAACTTGTGTAACAACTTTCTAAGATATATTCTTAGAAATGGAGTAGCTGGGTTTCAGAGTATGCACATCTTCAACTTGACTACTGTACGTTTTTAGGTCAATCTATCAAGTGGTTGTTCAAATTAAACTCTTGAAAGCGGAACATTGTTCCATAATTTTGCCAATTTATCATATTGTCAGACATTGATTTTTGCAATCTTATCCTATATAATAAAGGCTAATAATGCAAATTGTCCCCTTGACTGGGAGTTCAACCAGGAGTTCTACCAGGGGTGGGGTCCAGGGCAACCTCCCACGTCCCCTCTCCCCGATCAGGGCTGACTGGCTAGACCCCACCCGTGCATGAATTTGTGCAGCGGGCCTCTGGTAAGTATATAATGGTTTTTCATTATGGTTTTAATTTTTATTTCCTTGAATACTGGTATGGTTGGGCATTTTTCATGTATTTATTGGTCATTTGGATTTCCTTTTCTCAGATTCTTCAGGACTTTGGGCCATTTTGTTTATCCTTTCCTATTTTCTGAAGACTGAATACTCACTGTCATATAACAAAATTCCATATATATCTGGGGCTGCCTCTTTATTGTATAATCTTTTCTACACCTCTCTATTCCTGTACCAACACATCTCTTTCTTAATTAATATAGTTTAAAATAGGTTTTCACAACTGTAAGTTAATCCCCATTCTCACTTTGTTATTTAAATTATCCCTGACTATTCTTGACTGCTAGTTCTCCCATATATTGTTTGTAATTAGCTTTGTAAGTCCATTAAAACAACCTATTAATATTTAGACTGGAATTTCATTGACTCTATAAAATAATTTGGGTTAAATTAGCATATTTAATTTATTGATGTTATAAGCCATCATCATGGTGGGAGATTCTCTTACTGTCCTTTTCTTTAGATACAGTTCCTTTATGTTTTCTGGGAACATATTTGTAATAACTGATTTAAAGTCTTTGTCTGTTAAGTTCTATGTTTGGGGTCCCCCTCAGGGACAGTTTCTATAGACTGCTTTCTTTCCCCTGGGTATGGACCTTACATTCCTGTTTATTGGCATGTCTTCTGTTTTGCTGTTGACAACTGAATATTTAAAATAATATAACATAGTAACTCTGGAATTCAGATTCTCTCCCCTTCCAGCACTTTATTATTGTTGGTATTTGTTTTGTGACTTTTCTGAACGAATTCCATAAAGTCTATATCCTTTGTTGTGTGCAGCCACTGAATTCCTGGCTTGGTTGCTTAGTGGCAAGCTGATGATTCGGCAGAGGTTTTCTTAAATGCCATGAACCAGTATGTCTCCAACCTGTGTGGTAGGATTCTCTGTGCGTGTGTGTTGGAGCACAATTTCAATGCTTCAGCGGGCATTTCACAACTCTGCCTCCGCCGTTCCTTCCTGCTTGCACAGAGCTTTAAGACCAACCAGATTAAGGCTTTCTCAAATCTTCCTTGGGCTTGTACACAGACTTACATATGCACATGGCCTTCCACCTTCCAGGAATTTGTCAGAGCTTTCCAAAGCCCCCCTATGAACATCAAATTCTTCAATTTTTCCTTTAAGATTTTTTTGCCTCTTATTTCAAGGGTAGCACTGCCCCAAGCAGCTGCAATTTTAAATAATTGCCACTGATTGTTTTTACAAATGCCATGGGTAAGGCTATTCAAACAGAGGAAGCTCCAATCCAGTCAAATAAAGACAATCTTTGAGAATGGAGCGTTTCAGTAAACTGCCAGGTGTGCCAAACAGTGATAATTCTCTGGGGATGGGGCTACTGAGGAGCTCCAAATTTGTTCTGCCCCATCTAATAGCTTCTAGGTTGATGGTTTTCACAGCAACCATAGTGTGAGACTATGGTTTTTAAGGGTGTAGCAGAGCTGGGAGAGGAGAATGGGTTAGAACAAATTAAAATGAAATAAAACAGAAGGTTGTTCTTTCTGAGTTTCAATTGTTTTTCTTGAATTAAAGGTTCCTCTGATTGTGCAAGCTTTAGTTAATTTACATAGTTCTAAAAAGATTGATTTTGACACTCTTTTCCAGTGTTGTCATGGAGAACCAGATTTCAGAGGTTATTATTCCACCATTCTGGAAGTACTTCAAGTGTGTCTCTCTCCATATATATATATAATTTATAAATACAATTGGTTCTTATATAATAGTAGACAAAATTTTAAATATATATATATATATATATATATATATATATATATATATATATATATATATATTTCTTGATTTCAGAGAGGAAGAGAGAGGGAGAGAGAGAGAAAAGAAACATCAATGATGAGAGAGACTCATTGATTGGCTGCCTCATGCACTCCCCACACTGGGGATCAAGCCTGCAACCCAGGCATGTGCCCTGATTAGGAATCAAACCATGACCTCCTGGTCCCTAGGTTGACGCTCAACCACTGAGCCACGCCAACCAGGCCTGCGTCACTATTTAAAAGAAATGATTCTCTTTCACCTCCCTGATCTAACACACACACACACACACTATGCAGACACAACATACACATGCACACATTTTACCAGGCTCAGTGATTTTATAGGCAAATTCTGCTGAATGTTGTTTAAAATTTTTCATAAAATATAAAGCAGAATGATTCTCAACTCATTTTATAGAGACTACTTTATTGTTAATACCAAAACAAGATAAAACCAACATAATAAAGGAAATTGTGGATAATATTACTTGGGAACATAGATGTAAAAATCCTAAATTAAGTGATCTAAGTATATATCCTAAATAACTTTGGTCTATCCTAGGAACACAAGCATGGATTAACATTTTATAACCCATTAATGGATTAATGGATGTTTACATATAATTTACATCAACAGATAAGATGTGAAAAGCAATATGAATTAGTCTGCTAGAGCTGCCTAAACAGAATACCACCAATGGGGTGGCTTAAACCACAGAAATTAATTTTCTCACAGTTCTGAAAGCCAGAAGTCCAAGATCAAAGTGTTAGCAGGTTTGGTTTCTCCTTGCCGATGGTCACCTTCTTGTTGCCTCTTTACAGGGTCAGCTCTCTGTGCATGTGCACCTGGTCTCTGCTCTTCTTATAAGGACACCAGAGGAGATGAATGGCCTCAGTTTAGCTTAATCATCAATGGCCAGTCTTTCTGGCAGCTCTCATCAATGTCAGGCTCATCTGATCAGCCTTGACCTTGAAGGCGGAGCTCTTGAATGGCTTTTACACATGAATGAAGCAAAAGAGGAGGGATTTCACCACCACTACAGTGCTGGCCTATGTTACCTAGGATGCCTCTTTTCCCCGCTCCCATCCATCCACAGCCCAACTTCAATCCCATTCCTTTCAGGGTATAATGAACCACAGTGATCTCGCCTTCCTCCTCTGAAGTCTTTGCAAGTTTCTTGTCTGCATTATTCCTTTACTTTTTTACATATGTTCCTCTGTGTCATGTCTTGTGTTGTTAATTTAGCATTTTGTAATTACAGGTTTTCTGTTTTCATTAGGTAGTAAGTTTAGTAAGTTTTTCCAAAGTAGGGAATGGATCTTTATATTGTCTTAGTATATGTTTATAGCAGTCACTCAATAAATACCACTTACAAATATTTATGAATAAATTTATCAATGAACAAATGAATGAATGACTGGAATACAAAGGGACTGAACACACCCTACCTTTTGGGTGCTTCTATGTGATAAGTTGGTACCAGAGGCAGGAAGAAATACCTCCCCCCGAGCCCCAAGCATGTATCATTACAGCCCTGTGGATGAGGCCTCTTTCCCACCAGGCCCCAAGGGTTTGTTTTACCAAGGGATCCATCATGTCACTAACTCCAACTCTTGTCCAAGGATAAGTGTTACCGCTGATGACCAGGGTCCTTGCAACCCCTGGTTCAGTTATTGAGCACAGCTCTGTGTTTACTGAGATCCTGTTTCCAAGTAGCCAGTAGTAAGGTGCTGATTAACAACTCTTACTAAACATGGCAACAGTCCTTAATCACTCCCACATGCTCCTGGACTTCATGTGATATTGTTTCAGCCACTAATTTTAAAAATCCCGGAGAAAAGACCTCTGCTCTGAAACATGTGCTTCGGAGCTGTTCCTCTTGGTGTGCTCTTCCAGAAAACACGCATGTGGTTTAATTCAACAGCAGGGCTGAAGGGGAGACACGTTCATAATTTTTCTCCCTCTTTTCCTCCTTCGAGTCCTGTTTCTGCCAAAGCCCTTGGCCAGGATCCAGAAATGGCACATTCAATAATACCCAAAGTGTTTGGGTAATATTTCATAATTACACTGTTGTTGGGGAAATTGTTGCCTTGAGAATGATTGCTGTGCATAAACAGAAAGTCTGAGACCCATGTACCTCTTCACAAACCCCTCCCCCTGCCACTAGGCAGAGAGAGAAGTGAGAAGGTAGAAGGGAAGAAAGGAAGGAAAAAAGGAAGGAGAGGGGAATATGAAATTTGTCTGTTTGTCTTTAGTAAGGGGACACATTAGAGAAGATTTATAAAATAGTGAAGGATGAGTATTAACAGCTTTTAGGAACTCTGCCAATTCTATTCTTGGAACTGATTTTCTTCAGAGGGTAAATAGAAAACCCAGCTCCAGGTTTCCAGAAGATGTAGGGGTAGATGGTGTTGTGGGCTGGAAATGTAGTAGATGGCCTGTCTCCTGCCCACCCACCTCCACCCACCTTCAGTGAGTCCCTGAAGATGGGTGTTCAGACATGGCTCCCTGTGACAGCCCCTCTTCCCAGGCTGGGTTGAAGCTGGGTTCTGAGACTCTCAGGGGACACACAACTGGGAGGCTCAAAAGATAGGCTTCCCTGGTGGGTGAAGGGAAGGAAGAGTGAATGGTGGGTTAAATTGGGAGGCCAATTAAATGTGGTTTCTTAGCTGTAGCCTTAAGAATCCACAAAGGTCAAGACTGCCTCTGAAGCAGCTGCTCCCAGGTTGGGAAGAAAACGCTAGTGTTCAGCAGGCTTCAGTTTTCACACCTGAAAGGCTTCACTCAACTTTAGCAACTAGTGAATTTGGAAGGAAGAGGCCCATGGAGATCTACCCTTTAAGTGGCCTTTGTTCTAGATCTGATCTCTTGGCATGAGATGCAAGGGTGCAGGTCAGTCCCCAAGGAAATACCATCACCCAAAAAAAGAGACATCTCTTCAGGGCGGGCACCCAGACCAATGATCCACCAGGACCACTGCAGAGCCTGGCAGCTCAGAAGCAAGCAGGCTGGTGCATGTGTGCCAGAGGTCACTGGCAGGTTATTCTTGAGCTCTGATGAATTGGTGACAGCAGCTTATGTGCTCATCTTCCTGACAGTTCCAAACAATTTAGGAGACATCATTAGAGTAGTTTCAGCCATGAGCTTTTAGTTACAGTCAAGATGTCATTTATTAAGAGCAAAACAAGTAAAAACCATATTTTAAAGAACTACACCCCAGTGCAACTGGCATTGACCTATGAACCAGGAGGTCATGTTCGAGTCCCAGGGCACACCCAGGTTGTGGGCTTGATCCCCAGTGGGACCATGCAGGAGGCAGCCTATGAATGATTCTCTCTCATCATTGATGTCTCTCTCTCTCTCTCTCCCTCTCTGAAATCAATCCTATATAATAAAAGCCTAACATGCAAATTGTCCCCTCGGGAGGTCCTTCGACTGGGAGTTCGACTGCTTGCTATGACATGCGCTGACCACCAGGGTGCGGTGCAGAACATGTTGGGTGTTGGCCACGGGTGCTGGCAGCGGGCGGCAGTGGAGGCGCTGCTGGCCCCAATGGGTCCTGATGAGAGCAGGACTGTGGCAGGATGGTGGAGCAGGTGAGTGGTCAGCACCAGGCCAAGGTGGGTGTGAGCGGGGCCCAATCGCCCCACTGATCACCCCCCCCCCCCCCCCCCCGCAGACAGTGACCAGTGGTGGCGGTAGGGAGCGGGGCTGCCTGGCTCCCAGGCACTGAGGAAGCTGGATGGGGTGGCCCTGACCAATTGCCCCGGAAGTGGAATGGTGGAGCAGGTGAGGGGGTGGCACCAGGCCAAGGCGGGGTGCCAGGTGGGGCCATGGGGCTGAGAGGCTGGGGGCGCAAGCTGGGGCTGGATCTCCGCAGGCCACCCTGAGGGACCCCACCTGTGAACGAATTGGGCCTCTAGTAAACATATATTAAAAAAAACACACACAAAAAAACTATACCCCAAACCACTGTCTTCAGATGCCACTCTTCCAAAACAAGAAAAAATAGCCCCCCAAACAAAAGAAGCCACCATATACAATGCAACATCTAACACACCCCCAGAGGTCTCCCCTCCTTCTCCCTCTCCCCAACCCAATTAGACTCTAAGCTCCAAGAGGACAGGAATTCGGGCCAGTTTTGCTCTTTGCTGAATTCCCAAACCCAATACAGAAGTTCAAATATAGTCGTTCAAAAACTTCTGAATGAAGGAATAAATTAATATGAAAAATAATAAATTAGAAAAAACAACAACAACCAAACAAGCAGATAACCAAACAAGGAAACAAATTAAAAAACAACCAGGGAATAAAATCTATACAAGAATTTCCTACCTCATTTAAACAACAGTGCTTGGCTGGGTTGAACATCCATTCTGCTTGGCTTGTATGTAAGTGGCTATTGGCTCTGTGTGTGGGTTCCACTGGAATCTGTGAATATTCCTAAATTTTAATATCATTTCCTTCACTGATCTTATCTGAGTCAGATGATTATTGGGACAACAGGTGTTAAATGATTCTCAGTCACCTACCCCCTACCTGTGGTGCATGAAAAAAATGATCCATATTTGTTATAATAAAGTTTTACATTTACCTTTAGGGAAGCCCTTACAGGTACAAATTCAAAGCTATTTTCTCTCTGTAAGTCTTCCGTTGGCCAACTGCTATTGCCACCATTTTTTAAATTCTCAATTTGCATCATTTCTGTTCATGATGATCTTGGGTCTTCCTGAAAGAGAACAGAGAGCCTGCCTACCCCGCCTGAGGCCTGGAACTTCACTAATAAAAGCCAGAGGGTAGACTTTGATTGATCCAATTTATAAACAACAAGGCTGGGACTTTCATCAACTTCTTGCATCTAACCAAAGGCAAACACACTCAAACATGCTTGCTGTCTGAGATCCTGCCTCATTTTAAGCCTTGATAAAGTGTATTCCTCTCTGTGTCCCCTCCCCAATTCTCTGTTGTCACCCATGATGGTCTAGGGAAGCCAGCGGATTGGGCTGGGAACAGAAACTTTAGACCAAGTTACAGCAACAGACTTCTGGGCCGAGTAAAATGCCAAATGTGACTGAATTTACAGGAACTCTGGAGGCCCCCTGATAGAGCAAATCCACTCCCTTTAATTGACCTGGCTGGAATTTTTTGCCACAGAGATTACAAAACTGGGAGCAATTAACTGGAGATATTAATAGATTCTGTCATGTAGAGTATTTGTAACAAAATTCGGTGGAATTCCAAGCTGAGAATTTTTACTCCTGGAGCCAAAGAAGCCTTTGTTCTGGGGTTGACATCATGAAACTATTTTTAGAGTCCAAGTCTGCTCTGGCTGGGGAGGGGGGATGGGAGGGGGGCACTGATGGTTCTGTGTCCTCTCCCTCTTGCCTCTAGATCCCTTGTGCCAATCCCCAGTTTCTTTTCTTCCCAGAGCTGGGCACATGATCCAGATGTGGCTGGGGAGCGATGAAGGCTTCAGGGGGTCAGCCCTGGTGGGCTGCTGTCTCTGGGTGGCTCCTGAGGGGTGGGGACAAGGATCATCACAAGATCCAACTCAAAGAGACAAACGGAAGCTTCTGGAATCCATGGTTGGAAATTTAGAAAGACAGACAGAGGTCATCTATCTTCTATCAAGCCGAAACAGGAGACATTTGGTTTTGCATCAACAAAAGTTCCTGAAATTCCCTAGCTTCCTAATGGACTCCTATGCCCAGTATGGGACCTGCTATTGGAGCAAAGGTGGGAATGAAAGAGGAGGACAGGCCCAAAGCAACAGAACATTCCTGCTCCATGCTGTTTTGTATTTGTGCTGCTTCTCTGGGCTTTTCATATCAGTTTTATCCATCTCACTAAATGCAATGCTTTAACCACTTTAAGCCAGACTTGGTATTCTAGTGATGGGGAAACTGAGGAGCAGAGAAGAGAAGTTGTTTTTCAAAGGTCATTGAAAGAGAGAACAACCCAGGTTTCTCAGCTCTTGTTTCAGAGTTGTTGTTTTTCAGTAAGCTGAGCACGCTGGCCCAGCTGGAGAAGAAAGAGGCTTCCAGGAAGAGACTGTCCCCAGGGAGAAGTGTCCTGTTCTGGGCCCACTTGACCCTTTGCAGACCACTGAGCCAGGCCACACACTCAAGCATGCTGGCCGTCTTCCATCCTGTTAAACTGCTGGAGAATGGTTCCTGGGGTGGCCAGGACTCTTCCCATTTATCTCTCCTGCATGGGACCCCTGTGCCAGGTGTAAATTTCACAGAGCACTGAGCAGTGCTTCCAAGCAGTGACTGACCTGGTCTAGGTGAGTCAGGCCCTGACACCTGAGGGGCACACAGACTTGTGGGTCCAGGGCAGTTCCCAGCCTCCAGGCAAATGCAATCCCACAGTGGGATTCAGGGCCTGGGAGAGGGGCTCTGACTGCATTCAGTCTCCCTTACTCCCTTGGAAGTGCCTTTGTGTAATGAACATGGGAGACTAGAGCTGGGATCTCACGACTCCTCTTCCCCATGGCACAGAGAGTCAGGGACATTGTTGCTGAGGACGAGAGGCTGTGCCCTACACAGTGCATGGCCATACAGACTGACTGAGGAGTTCATTTCCTCCTTTTTCCAGGATGTAGGAGCCTTTTGCAAGAATAAGCAGTATTTCCCACTTCCTCTCAAGGACAGCTGGGGCTTGTGCTCTGGAGAGCTGGTCTTCCCTTGTCCCAGGTATAGGCTCATTCAGGGGACGACCTAATTTCTTCCAGAGTGGGACTTCTCAGGTTGAAGGGAAGGGGAGACCCACCCCAAGAAAGGATGCTCAGAGTGGAAGGATGCAGGGGGCGGGGAGGGGAGGAGGCGGGTGCTGGGCTCCGTAGGAGTGAGGTCCTGTGCTCTGCCTGCACACTGTGGCAGGAGGTGGCAGGACCTTGGATGGAATGAGTGTGGATATGTCTGGGGTGAACCGAAAGTGTCACTTCCTTAGAGCTGTGAAGGGTTCTTGCAGCTCCCTTCTTGGTTTGGAGGAAGGAGGCCAGGAAAAGCAGAACCTCCAGTCTTAGGATAGATTACACAGGCTTGGACTTTGAGCATCAAAGTGGTGACCACCAGGTGCTGAAGACAGGAGCCCTTCCCACTTCTTGGATTATGTAAAAAAGAATTGAAACTGTCTTAGAAGTCTGAGCTGGGTTTAAGCTCATTTAGAAAAATAGAGAATGTGTTGTTTTTTGTGCTCAAGATCTGTGGAATAAATTCATACTGTTTAGATGTCCCAAGAGAGGCTTGCCCTACACCTCCAGCCAGCACACGACCCCTCCCGGCCATAATTACCAAAACACATAATAGAGGATAGCCTTTTGCCTTCCTTAGCATGTGCTCCAGACCCCAACATGACATAGTCACCGGTCCTTTTAGAAAGTCGTTCTTTTTCAAAGCAGTCACATTAAAAATATTTAAATCTGGCATCACCTGTAAAATGTTTGTGGGGATGTAGGAAAGCTCACAGAGGGATTTGCTTGTATTCCTTTGAGTTCATCTCAACTTCTGGGAAACTGGTTGTATCTCTGATCACCAAGACACAAGGACTGTGTCATGGCTTCTCCAGAGCTTGGAGGAGCTCTGGAACAATGAGAAAATGGTTGGGTTTGAGTGGAGTGGAAAATGGGACTTGTCTCTCTCTCTGAAAGTCAGAGGGGCAGAGCCTGGGAAGGCAGTCCCTCTGAGAATAATGCCCTGTATTATCTCCATGTCTTCCCCTCATCTTCCTAGGCAATATTTCAGGGCTCCTCTACAACCTCACCCCTCAACTGATGGTGGTGGTGGTGGGGTCTCTGCCTCTCCTCTTCGTTGAGTAGCAGAGGAGGCTATGCTGTGGCCTTGATTCTCACCAGACCATAACACCCTATTAAATAGAGGGTGTTGTAAGAGAAGAGATTATTTTTTCTGTAGGGATGAGGCTCCAACAGACCCAAAGCATTACTGCCCTGACCCCCTCCTTCTCCTGCAAAACATGGAACTGATTCTGAGGTGGTTTTATGTTGAAATAAGGAGAAGGTTGTCCAGTTCTATGTTCTGATGTAAACGGTTTCAGATATTTGTTCTTGGCCAGAACAAAACTCAAAGCAGGGTAACTTTGGGCTCACTTCAACCATCATTATTAATTTTGAGCCTCTGACATGGAGAAATGGAAGGCTCCCTTTGGACTCTTTTACTGTTTTAGTACCAATCTCTCCCTTACTCACTCGCTTGAAAAACATGAATGATCTGGAGCAAACTTGGCTGAGTAAAGATTTACCACGTCCTACCTCTGCTGAGCCTCACGAAGTTACTGGGTTTCTCTAGTCCCCTCGTCATTAAAAGGTAGCATTCCGGGATGTCCACAAGGACTTGTGGTTCCTGGCCAGCTCTGCTGGCCTAGGACTGGCTGTCTTCTCACCCACGCCCTGGAAATTGAGTTCTTCATTCTCTCTCCTCCATCTGTTGACCAGAGGCTGCTTGCTGCTCTCTCATTAGGCCTGGTTCACAGAGGCTCATTTCTCTTTTCTGCACCCCAAAGGATACTCTTGAGGACCAAATTGTCCAGAGTGCTCTTGCTTGCTAGGACCCCTTAGCCAGCTGGCTGCAACCCTTCCTTTGCTGCCATCACTCATTCGCCATGGCCCCCCGACCCTTAGCTCCAGCCAAGCCTCTGCTTTTTTCCAGTTTCTCCTGGCGTATTCCCCTTTCCTTTAGCACTGTACATTTTGTTTTCCCTCTCTTTTATCCAGGCAAGAATCCTGTCTTTCTTCATCACGAGCAACTGGTATCTCAAAACAAAGAAGAGGGAAAGTAGCTCAAGAATCATTATTAGTGCTGGGTGGGCGGCATTTGCTGGGTGAGACAGGACAGTGCTAAGCATGTACAGAGTTCGCACATTAGCAGAGAGAAAACCCAGCAAAAAACTGGGAAATGTGGATCTTGCCATGCTCATTTTTGGGTGAAATATTAAAGTGTTGAAATTTCCCTCTAGGCTAAGGAAGAAGTCATGGAGAATGGTCTGGTGAAAATCAAGCCTCTGTGAAATTGACTTGCCTCCATCTCTTTCAAAAGCTGGGGTAAGTGGTGTGGGAACTCTTGATCTGGCCTGACTTCTCTCTGCTAGGGCTGAACACCATGGCATGGGAGCCTTGGGAGACAGGAAGGAAGGAGGATGTTGGGCATTGCCAGATAAATGCTTCAGTTATTAGGAAAGGAAATTACCAAGGGGGAAAAATCAGAAAATAATGGAAGAGATTCCATGATATGTGAAAATCCAACCAACAATCAGAAATAATAACAATGAAGAGGAAAAGAGAAAGCATCAGAGAAACAATGGAATCACCTGTAAAGCTTTATAATTAACTCAGAGTTTAAGAGTAATCACACAAATGATGGAAGAAAAGGCACATGACCCTGCCAGTCCATGTGGAATACTTAAGTCAGAGAGATTTAAGATCACAGTGAGTTGTGGACGGTGGAATGTGCCAAACAACAAAATGGACTTGGAGTAAAGAAATGACAACAGGTTGAAGCCAATACTTAGAAAAGATTGTTTAATGGCCAAAGAATCTAGCCTCTTCTTGTTTGAAGAGCCAAAGGACTTTCAAGATTGTCTTGTCTATGGCAGACTCTCTCTCCATTTTTATTCTTTCCTTTTCCTATTTAATAAGAGAGCCCCTTTCCCTATCTTTCCTTCATTCTCATCTTTAGCTTGATACATGACCACCCAATTACAAACTTAATTCCCCTGCCTTCTTTGCAGCTAAGTGGCCATGTGGCTATGTTCATGAGCCAATGAGATATGAGCAGGATGAGGTGTGCAATTCTAGGGAATCTTTAATCTCCTTAAAGAGGAACAGCCTGGACTGTCCTTCTCTCCCTTTCTGCTGCCTCCTATCCAGAGGTGGAAGCCACATGTAACCAAAGTCGAGGTGACCCACTAACTAGCCTGGCTCCCTGGATGACCTTTTTAAATAGAGCTTACCCCTATCACCCCTAAACTACTAACATTTGGATTTTATGAGAAAGAGGCATAAACTTCTAACTTATTTAAGCCATTGTATTTAGGGGTGTTTTTGCTACAACAGCTTAGCCCAATAAACCTCAATTAACACACAATCAAACTGTCTCATTTTGCATAAGAGAAAAAGAGACTGAGAGAGTTGAAGTGCTTTATGAAGGTCAAATCGCTGATACATTAGTGGTAGAGCAGGACCAGAGCCCAGCTTTACTACTGTTGGTATAATGTTTCTCTTTCTACTCCATCTTCTGATTCAGAGAACACAGAGCTAGTCACCTCCTATTAGCATATCTTTTCTACTAAAGAGAATGATCTTCAATCTGGAAATGGTAGAACAAATATTGACTAGAGAGAAATGAAACCAAAGGTAGGGAATACAGAGTTTCACTTCAGATCAATTTAAGACTTCAAATTGTCAGGTGTTTTGTCAGGGGTCCAGGTCAATCACAGCCAGAATACTGAAAACATGCCCTTCCTGACAGCTGTGGTTTGGAGGAAGACCCTCTTCCCAAAGCATCTCCTTTGTCCATGCATGTGCCACAGCACCAGCACCCACTCATAGAGGTGATTTCTTTAGCTCTTCAAGGCTTTTCTGTCTTCTAGAACTCTCTCCTTTCTTAAGACTTTTAGTTTGCACATGCAGAGAAAAATGGGTGAGAGAAGATCCAGCAGGGTAGGCCTCTAAATGAACTTCACCCACTTCCAGTGTGCTTAGCCCAACCCTGTGGCAGGCACCCTGATATTTGCAGACACTGGTGGGTAGCGCAAGCAGACTGGGCACAGAACAGACTTGTGTCAGTGATGACCAGCTCAGCTGCACTGGGTCCCTGCCCCTCACCAAGGATGTGACTAACAAATGCAATCATTCATCCCATACATTTCACACATTCCAAACTTGAACCACACAAACTTAGACAGTCACTGTATTAGGGCTCTCCAGAGAAACAGAACCAATAGGATGTGTATAAATACAAAGAGAGTTATTATAAGAAATTGGTCTACACATTCCAAGATCTGCAGGGTGAGTCGGCAAGCTGCAAACTCAGGATTGCCAAAGGAAAGTTTCAGTCTGAGGACTAAGGCCCAAGAACCAGGAAAGTGATTGTGTAGTTGTAGTCCAAAGGCTGAGGGCTCAAGACCCAGAAGTGCTGATATTTCAGTTCAAGTCTGAAGGCAGGAAAATGCTGATGTCCCAATATAAAGGCCACCAGGCAGAATGAATTTTCTCTCTCACTGGGGTGGCGGAGGCGGGGGGGGGGGGGGGAGGAGGGGGCAGGGGAGGAGCTGTCAGCACTTTGTTCTATTTAAGCCTTCAATGGATTGGGTGAGGCCCACCCATATCAGGGAGAGCAATCTGTTTTACTTAGTCTACCAATCTAAATGTTAATCTCATCCAAAAATACCACCTCAGAAAAACCCATGTTAGTGTTTGAGAAATATATAGACAACTCATGGCCCAGTTATGTTGACAGGTAAAATTAACCATTACAGTCACTATTGCATTGTCATTCTGTTGGGATGGTGGGAGTGAGTGACGTGTGGTATATAAGGGTGAGGTGGAAAAGTAAATAGTTTTTGAGTGTGGCATTCAAATTTGATGCAAAACACGTAACATAAATTAGGATTTTAAGTTTAGAGACTTAGAGAACTAAAACTCTAGATTTTCAAACATATGTGAATTGAGCTTCTTTTATTGCTATCTCTTTGTCCCAACACACACACATACACACACACACACACACACACACACACACACACTCTCTAAATCTGCCACACCTACCTGATCTGCAGATACATGAGAGTATGATTGTTGTTTGAAATCAGTGACTTTAGTTTATGCAATATTTTTTTGTGGCAGGGGTAACCATTACAATTACATATACTATATAAGAAATGAAGGAGATACTTGAAATGGTACTTCAATGAAGGAGAAATATGGAAGTCTATAATAGAACAACTTGGCCTTATCTAGAGGATTGAGGAAAGTTTTTCTGAAGAAGGTACATTTAAGATGAGACCAAAGCTTGAGTAGAAATGGACAAAGTGATGTTTGGCTGAAAGGAAGAACATTCCAGGCAGAGGGAACAGCAAGGATAAGATCCTGAGGCTGGAAATGTTTAGCACATTTGAAGAACTGAAGGGAGGCTAATGTAGCTGGGGCTCAGAGAGAGAGGAAGGAAAGAATTAGGTGGGATGAAGATGAAGATGAAAAGGTTGGCAGGGGCTCAACCATGAAGTGCTTGGGAGCTATGTTAAAACTTCTTCTCCTTCTTCTTCTTCTTCTTCTTCTTCTTCTTCTTCTTCTTCTTCTTCTTCTTCTTCTTCTCCTTCTTCTTCTCCTCCTCCTCCTCCTCCTCCTCCTCCTCCTCCTCCTCCTCCTCCTCCTCCTCTTCCTCTTCCTCCTCCTCCTCTTTCTCCTCCTTCTCTTTTTACTTCTCCCCTCCTCCTCCTCCTCTTCCTCTTCCTCATCCTCCTCTTTCTCCTCCTTCTCTTTTTACTTCTCCCCTCCTCCTCCTCCTCTTCCTCTTCCTCATCCTCCTCTTTCTCCTCCTTCTCTTTTTACTTCTCCCCTCCTCCTCCTCTTCCTCTTCCTCCTCCTCCTCTTTCTCCTCCTTCTCTTTTTACTTCTCCCCTCCTCCTCCTCCTCTTCCTCTTCCTCATCCTCCTCTTTCTCCTCCTTCTCTTTTTACTTCTCCCCTCCTCCTCCTCCTCCTCCTCCTCCTCCTCCTCCTCCTCCTCCTCCTCCTCTTTCTCCTTCTTCTCCTTTCACTTCTCTTCTCCTCCTTCTTCTTCTCCTTCTCCCCCATCTCCTTCTTCCTAGTAATAATTGGGACTTTGTAAGGAATTTTAAATTAGGGAATGACATAATTGGATTTGCATTTCCACAACAATTCTCAACATGTTGTAAAGAATAGATATAAGTAGGGCAAGAATAGTGTTGGCAGATTAGATAAGAGGTATTTTATTAGTCTTGGAAAGAGGCAATAGTGACTTAGATGATAGTGGTGGAGATGGAGAGGGATATTTAAGAGATAGAAATGACAGAATTTGATAATTGATGAGATGAAGTTTGGGGAAGAAGCAGTGTCAAAGGTGTCTCCTGGGTTTCTGGCATAAATCATTGAGTAGTTGGTTAATCCAATCATTGGTATTCAGAAAACTGGAGGAAGAACCTATCTGTGGGAAAATTATAGATTCTGTTTTTATGACCTTGGGCAGGTGATAGTCTACGAATTTCTGTAAAATCATTATCAGTAAAATGAAAATGATACCTCTACTTTAGGACTGTTGAGAAGATCAAATGAGATCATGTATGTGAAGTAGCTTTGAGAATCAGAATGCACAATTCAAAGTAGGATCCTATTGTAGCACAGATAGAAGGGATAGATAGGAGAAACAAAGGTCGATGAAGGGTATATAAGAACAGGTTGACCTTGAACCGTTTAGTTTTATTTGGAAAAAACCAATGAAGGAGAAAAGAGCCAAACCTTGAGACTTCATCTGAGATCTTTCTTTCTAACCAGTTGTAGACCCTGGGTTCCTAGTGGCTCTGCCCTTTGTAATTGCTTCAGGCTTAGAGCTGAGAACAATTCCCACTCCTGACTACCACCATTTGGACACACTGTCTCCATTAGTATAAATCAGGGCAGTCTTCTATGCACCATGGAAAATCCTTGAGGTTAGACCCTGCTGGTGAAAATCTGGATGGGCACAGGAGCTGAGGGACTGATGAAACCCTGCTGTTAGGATTATGCAACTTTAACCTGCTTACAGTATAACAGTGCGGCTGCTTACTGTGCTCCACAACCTATAGAGTTTATTGTGAGACCAGTTAATGATGATTTTTATTTATTTTAAAAGCATTCATTGACCTACCCTTGCCATAGTCTCCCTGATTTTAGCAAACAAAATTACTCTCCATGTAGTTGCTGAGGCCAAAAATATGAGTTCTAATTTCTTGTTTCTTTGCCCCATCCCCACATCCCACCATTATTAAGAACTATCAAGTCTACCTCCAAGACATGTCCCAAATGATCCATTTTCTCCATACCCTCTGCCACAACTCAAACACTTTCAGCTATCTGCACTACTACAGACACTGTCACCCACCCCAAAGCAATTCCCAAATAGTAGCTCATGCTATCTTTTTAAGTATGAACAGTCCACTTTCCTCAACTGCTTAGAAATTTCCATTGGTTTCCACACCAAATTTAGAATAAATTCAAGCTCCTTGCTATGGCCCACTAGGTCCTACATGATGTAGTTTCTGTTTCCCATTCTGACCTCAGTTCACATCACATGATGTGACTGGAAATATTCACTATGTGGTTCTGGTACATCCATCCCATTAGAATGGACAATTGAACAACAGATCAAACGTTAGCCAAAAAACAAGCACATCAGTGCTAGGGGCCTACTGGCTCAGTATTAGGCCTGCTCATACAGCTGAGCTACAGACACATGTGATCCTGTTATTCAGGCCTCAGTCTCCAATTTAAAAGGTCTTCATTGGCTGGCCCTGTAATCTACAGGGCTCCCCAATCTCTTGGCCAAAGTCCTCTCATCATAGTGTCCTGTGATGAATTACCTGGTTGTTTCATTTTTATTTGCTTGTAGCTGTATTGCCTGTCATTTTCCAATAGCTTATAATTGGAGAATTAATTGGAGCTCGCAAATCCAGTTAAACTGCAGGAGAAGAGGGTGTTTGGTGCGTCAGTGTATCTCATGGTCTGTTACAGTGTGGACACTCAACAAATGGTGGGTGAATAAGTGAGTTAGTGAACATTTCCTAGGAGTGAAGCAGTGTGCTTGGCTGGGGTGTGGACAGAAAGGCAGGAACCATGCAGTTGCTAGAGGAGCTCCTAGCTGCCTTGTCAAGGAGGGGGGCACAAGGTGGGGAAAAGCGTAGGATAGACGTGGAGCTTGCCTCTCAGGATTCTCAGTCAGAACATTGGGCGATAGCAAGGATAAGCAGCTCAGTTACTTTGTTAAGGTAAGAACAGCTAACCTGGGTCTGCAGGCAGAAAAAAGCATGAAAGGAGCTTTTCAATTTATTTTAAATTAGGTACTGTGAGAGTAAGTGGTCAGTAAGCTCCCTTGGAAAAGTAAATCCCATCCTGCCACAAAGGGGTTGTTTTTAGCTTTGACTTAAAAAAAAAAAAAGTTCTGGTACTAGTTCCAATGTGGGGGGAGGAAGGGTTCCCCACACCAACAATTCTTGAACACGAGTCGAATGTCCTACACTTCAGCTCAATTCTGACACTATATCCCTGGAGATAGCATCAGATTCCACAGGTTAAGGGTTCAATACCATGGGACTGCCCCCTGCCCCACTTGAAATGACATTTGCAAGCTTAGGTTGTCACCTGTGCTTTTACCTGACCAGCTATAGATCAGAGGTTTCAACGACCCTGTTCCTTGAATCTGATTAATTTGCTAGAGTGGCTCACAGAACTCAGGAAAACATTTTCTTGTTTATCATAAAAGGGTATGATAAAGGGTACAGATGAACATCCAGACGGAAGAGATGCATAGGGTGAGGCACGGGAAAGAGCAGGGAGCTTCCACATAGGCATCATTCATTAAGTCATTGGCCATATTCAACCTCCATCCCTTCTCCCCATCCTTGAAGGGAAATGAAAGTTTCAAACCTCCAGACACATGGTTGGCTTCCCTGGCAACCAGCCTCATCCTTTGGTGACCTAAGGGCATTCTATAAGTAATCTCATTAATATAACAAAAGACACCTTCTCATTAAGATAATACCAAGGATTTTAGGAGCTCTGTTTCAGAACTGGGACTAAGACCAAAGCTATATTTCTTATTATAAATCACAGTATCACACAGCCCTAGATGAGGATTTATAGCCACTAAATTACTAATCATATTGATTCTTGTAACAGCTCCCTAGATGGCGACCCAATATTTCCAGTACATCTCATGCATGGATTCCAGATGCTCTTCCAGAAACAACTGCTCAGCTTGCAAGTCCCAGTTACTGTGAGCTCAGGTCCAGACACCCCACCCTGGTGCTGGTGTCCCGGCCTCATTGCGTGAAGAGCTGGGGCTTTGGGTCAGATGCACTGACTTAGAATTGTAACTGCACAGGAACTTTATTTTTTTAATATGACTTTTTCCTTCATTAAAGCTAGCTTTGCCCTGTCTAATAGTGTTACCAGGCAAAGGGGCCCATTTGCCTGCACACATCGAAGCCCAATCAAATGTGAACAGGGATTTGCTGCCAAGAAAGTAAATGTTTATTAGCTGAGTAAATGGGGCCAAGCCCAGAGTCACAGGTAAGCAAGTGCTCAAAGACCTGGCTTCCCAACGCTTCCAGGGGATGGGTTATATAAGGGAGAAAAATCATTAACTGTGGTGACTAAAGGAGTTAGGGTCATGGGCTCTACAGATTGGTTGGGACCAAGGTACGGAAAGAGTGGACAGCTGAAAGGAGAAAGGGTCATATTAAAGAAATGGAGTTTCAATGTGGTTACAATAGCACCATGACATACTGTACCTCTACTCCCTGAATCATTAAGCCCTCAGGACATCAGGTTCTGGTCAGAGTCAGGTGGTCTTAGGAACAAAGTCTCAGGTCTGTTGACCACAGAAACAGAGTTTCAGGTCAGGCTAAAGTTGTATTTCAGCCCCAGGCCCATGAAAGGAGACCTACCCTATGGACCACACCCTCATGAAACCAGACAGATTCATGCCATGGCTGACATCAGGACCTGGCACATTGATCACCTACTCCCTACCCTGGCTTCATCCAATCAGTAGAGCACATGACCCCAACTGCATGAGCCAACCTGATTAATAATTTTTCCTGTATATAATCCGGCCCATGTAGGCTGTCGGGAGCCAGGCCTTTGAACACTGGCTCACCTGTGTCTCTGGGCTTGGTGCTATTTCCTTAAATAAACCTTTATTTTCTTTCCTGCAAACTCCTGTTTGCACCCTATTGGGCTTTGATATGTGTAGGCAAATGAACCCTCTTTAGTTCGGTAACAGAATCAGGGCTCACCCTCGTACCTATGTGGGACCTGAAGCAAGCCATGTCACCTCTAGGAGTCTCACTCTCTTTATCTGCACAAAGGGACTATTCTACCCGAAACACCTAACAGCGTGCTCAGAGTGAAAGAGAATCCACAAAACTGGGCTCGGAGCTTCTTGAGAGCAGGGATCAAGGCTCATGTTTTCTGTTCTTTCACAGAAATTCACACTGTGCTGAGCAAGAAGTCCATGTTCAACAAACTTTACTGAGTCTTCTCTAGTATTTCTTACCTAATTCTGAGACCTGTACTCGTGCACCTGCTTATGTGCTCCTATTGCTCTCGTGGCCCTGCAATCAGAGGCAGAACTACTGGGAGGAGCCCTTTAAAGGGCTGAGTGCACCCAGAAGAGCAGGGGCAGTGGGTGGGAGGTTAGCACAGGGGAAGAGCTGAAGGCAGAGTGGTTCACCGGGGATCTGGTGCTCTGACAGCACCAGGGAGAAAATAAATAAAAAGGAATTTGATCTTTGAAAAACTTCTAAAGGGACCCAGGAGTGCAAAGCCAGGTCCAAGTTGCTTCAAAGAGCAAGTGCAAACAGCACTAAGTTCAGGATCAGACAGCATTGGTGGCTGCCCTGGTTCTTTCTGAGAGAGGGTATTCATAGCTCTGCCAAAAGCCCTGTCCACTGTTTCCTGGTTCCTGTCTGAGGGGGCCAGTGTGTCCTGCAGAAGAGCTGAAACATGAGGGATGGATGGGGCTGCGATGGGGAGCAGCTAGTTACATAGAACCAGCCTGTGAAGGAGAAGCTTCCGGACCTGCTCAACGCTTCTCAGAGCCACGGCTCGGTAACCTCCACAAATATTATTTTTGACCAGGAAAACCTTTGGCAAGCACCAGTTTCCAGTTCAAGTTCTGCTGGAAGAAGGACTTAAAGCTTTAGTCAAAATGTACTAAACCTCAAACAAGTAGCTAAATTGAGAACAAACCCCTGAAGTAGGATGTGTGAGTCCCAGGAGGCATGTGCATATTTCTGAAGATTGATTCTTATTTGGCACCAGCCATGGTTCAAATGATAAAGTGGCAATGTTTATTGTAGGAATGCCCAGGTCCCTAAATCTGTCTCTCTTCTCCCCTCCCCTCTTCCCCTTCTGCCTCTCCTCCCCGCATCTTCTGGAGCTTTTCTCTGTGCTCACATCTGGCATCAGCAAAGAATTTGAAGCTAGGATTCCCTAAGTCTTGCCTTCCTAACCCTGTCCTGCCTCCTCTGCAGTTTTGTGCCTTTTTGTAGTGGCCATGTTTTTGCAGACAAGTCATCGGGGTGCATATGAAGAGCTGCTTCCAAGTGACATAGAAACGTTTTTTTCATTTAGTTCCCCAGCAAGTTTTTGAGGAAAGTGATATTGTTCCTACTCTACAGATCAGGAAACTAAGGCTCAGAGCAGTTCATCAGCATGCCCAAGATCTCCAGGCTGGTAGGTTGTAGAGCCAGTATTGGGGCACAAGTCTGTGATAGTCTGTGAACTGCATCGCTCACCTCCTTTCTACAAGACGGCAGCGTAGCAGCAGGTCCCTAGGAGTAAAATATCTCGGCACCATGGTTCCCTCGTTTGTGAAAAGAGAATAGTGATATGCCCATTCCACCTTTGCAGATCAATGAAGCCATTTAGATGGTTAAGTTAAGGAAAAAAAGAAAAACAGGGAAGAACAAACAAAATGATTCAAGGAATGAGAGGGAAGAGCCAGAGACTCTCCTTTCTGGCACATAGTAGGTGCTCAATAAACATATGCCACCTGGATGAATGAAACTCTAAAGCAAACATGATTGAAGTCTAATGAACTGATGAGTGGGAATAGACAGAAAGACTTTGCAGAATATCCAATTTAGGGACACTCCTGGATGAAGTACAATTTAGGATAAACAAAAGGAAGTATTGCTGTTTCAAAGGTAGTAAATTTAGAAAGCTCAGGAGTCAGCATGGATTAAAAATATAAATCTCTGCAGAAAAAAAAATTGTGCATGATGAATCCATAAAAAAATAACCAGGGGCAATATCTCCTGCCTTGGAGTCCAAGGTTAAGTAGAAGAACCAGACCCTCCCTAAAATAACCCTGGACTGAGTGAGCAGTCTTACTTTCTCAGTTCAGTGTTAACTTGAGAACGTTCCCTTCTCCTCCCTCTTCAGCTCTTTGGCACATTCTTACTCTGGTTTTAGGGAGTTACCAACTTGATAAACTACAGGAAACCTGCATGAATTTTACATCCAATTTATAGAGCTCTGACTCTAAAGTGCCCAAATAATCCATGGCGAAGGCTGCTAAATGGGCCATGTAATCCATTTGGAAACGACGTGTCCTGGCTTTGGAGTGTGCATGGTTCTGTGTGTGCTTTCCTCTCAGTGTTTTGGTTTGTACAAAGGGAAGGGATGAGGGGAATGATTTTGCTACTTTGCTTTCATGTGACAGAACCTTAGCTTTCTCCCCATTACATGCGACTAAGGGAGAAGGATCTTCATCCTGAGTTCTGGTAACAACTATTTCTTGTAGGTTTCTTCAACCTCTGACTCTTGGCATAGGGCCTTGGGTCTGGCCCCATAGGTAGGATGGGACTTGTCGGTGACACCAGACCTGAATCTGACCCTCTTGGGAAGAATTGCAACCTTTCACTGACTGCTCTACAGATGTTCAAATGGACTGAAAGTCTGTAGTGAGCACTGGGGTCCCTTTGGGGACACACCCGCTATCTCCCTCTCTTTGAGGCAATCCTCATTCATTTCCTCATTCGCCTCTGTGGCAACAACTGGCAGGTTGGGGGCAGCCTCTTTCCCCATTTGGAGTGCAGGTTTTCCTGGCCTTTTCACAGAATCTGGACTATATTTCCTGGCTTTTTGCTAAGGTTGGGGCTGAGGCTTAGAATTTGACCACCGCCACACACACATCATCCTCTTTCTGCCTCCAGATGTGGCCTCTCTATCCACTTCTTTCAGCCCCTTTGCAACCCATCCTCAAAGTCCTAACTCAGCATTTCCTGTTCAACCCACAAGGATAAGATCCCTCTCTCCCTCCAGAGTTCCACAGCACAGACAGCCTTTGATATTCATTTGACTCAAGATATACCTTGGCAGTCAGGAGCCCAGCGGCAAACAGATGGCACACTGAAACTGGGTAATTTGAGGGGTGTTTAATAAAAGGACTCTTGCAAAGGTGTGGGAAGCTCAGGAGTCAGCATGGATAAAAATATAAATCTCTGGAGAAAAAAAAAATAAGTTTGCACGTGATGAATCTATAAAAAATAACCAAGGGCAACATCTCCTGCCTTGGAGTTCAAGGCCAAGTAGATGAACTGATCCTCCCCCCCAGAATACCTGGGCTGAGTGAGTAGTATACTAAGTCTTGCTTTCTAAATGTGGTATAGGAAAGACATGAAAGAGTGTGAGGAACCTCCGGGCTGGCAACCCAGGGTACCTTAACCACCCCTGAGATTGAAGAAGCAAGGCCAGGGGACAGTACCAGAACCAGCCCAGCAGGACCTCTGCTGGAAGAAAACAGCCCGTTTGCAATGAACCCTTTGGGAGGGACACTGGATAATAAATTTCCTGATCCCACTTTCCTTCCCACTCCCTCCCATTGATGAATCCAACAGGAAGCCAGAGGACTTGAGTTTGCTATTGTAGTTTATGCAGCTCATTCTCTGGGAGCTGCGGGCAGGGTGGAAAAGGGTAGAAATTGGATCTGGAGGCAAAAACAGATGTTCAACACTGTGTGTGTATGAGATCATGTGCAGGGCATTTTATGGGGCACTTGGGAGATTCTTGCAGATCTCTTCTGCTAAAGTGATCTGCTTCTCTGTGCTGCCCCACATTGTCAAGGTCTTGTCATGTGCATGTAGCTGACCTCCTCCCCATTAGTGGCACCTCTAGGGCAGGGGCTGCACCCTGTGTAGCTCTTTGCTCACCTAGGGTTTGGTTAGCAGAATCTATGTTTGGATTGGCTCAGTTGGTTGAAACATATGCAACTTGAGGCCAGGACGCAGCCAGGGTCTCTCAGACAGCAAGCCAACTGATGTGAATGAAACCTGAACTGGCTCAGAAGCAAGTGTCTAACTGTGACCCTGACCAGATGTCAGTTTTGTGGGTCTCAGTCCCCTCAATGCTAAAATAAAGTGGTTTGTTTGGATCAGGGGTTAGCATATTATGGCTTAGGGCCAAATCTAACCCCTGACCCTGTTTTTATAAATAAAGTTTGATCAGAACACAGCCACGCTCAACCTTTTACATATTGTCTTTGGCAGCTTCTCACCACAACATCAGATTTTAGTAGTCCCGATAGAGCCCATATTACCCACAAACCCTAAAACATTTACGATCTGGTCCTTTACAGAAAACATTTGCTGACCTCTGATTAGATGCTTTCCAAGGTCCCTCCTAGTTGTAGGGTTCCGAGATCAGGCATTATGCCTTACATAGCTTTGCATTTCACATGGCCTAGACAAGAGGGAGGGAGAGTCTGTGGATATCCCTTGACATGCCTCAGTGGCTGCCCGCAGCTGGCTGCATGGCCCCCAGCTTCCAGCATGGCCCCTCTGCTTCTGGATCCGATGGCTGAGGAGACACAGCTAGTGGGCAGGTCAGACGTGCTGCTCACTCATCACCCTCCTGAGCAAGTTCAATTGAGGAGACATAGGAGCTGGGGGATAACTAACCTAATTGCCTCACACCCAGAGGCCCCAACCTGAGGTATGCCAGGGAGATGAGACACTGATCATTAGTCCCACAGTTACGGGATTTCTTCCCTTTCTTCCCATCTCTGCACTCTTCCCCACTTCTTGACATCACTTTCAAATCAAGTCGTTATGTTGTTACATACTGGTGAGTCAGTTCTGACTCCTGGGGACCCTGTGAATGAGTGATTCCACTGTGTCCTGTCCCCAAAAGCCCTGCCCAGCTCCTGGAGACTCACATCTGTGGCTTCTTTTATGGAATCAATCCATCTCACATTTGGTCCTCCTCCCTTCCTTCTATTTTCCCCAGCATTATTGTCTTTTCCAAAGTACCCTTCCTTCTCATGATGTGCCTGAAGTAGGACGGCTTCAGTTTTGTGATTTTTGCCTCCAGCGGTGTTTCAGGCTTAATTTGCTCTAGGACCCGCTTGGTCGTCTTTCTAGAGGCCCAAGGTATCTGCAGGGCTCCCAAACCAAGTGCCTGCACTCAAGTCCTTGTCTCAGAGGCTGCTTCAGGGAAAACCCAAAGGAAGACATAATGTGTGGTTAATACACACACATTGTTCTTATCAGCATTCATCTGCCTGTGTTACTAATATTGGGCTGCAACATATGATGTTGTTGGTAAATTTAGTGAATTAAAAAACAACAACACAAAAGCTTGCAACCAAGATAGTGGCATGTGGTTCTAGGAGACAGGGCTGAATCGTGTGAATGTGGTTAACTTGTGTACCTTCGTTCCCTTTCTGTAAAATTAGAGGATTGGATTGCACAAGGTCCCTAGATACCTTACTGTTCCAAAAGGCTATGAAATTGGATCCAAGGTTGTCTTGCTAATCTGATGGCAGTAAGGAAAAGCAGACATATTCACAATCTTAACTGCGGTTGTGTTTTGTGATAACAGATTGCTTTTCGTCTTTCCCTAATACGATGGGGGGTGGGGCGGGTGGTGGTAGGGGAGAGATAGTGGGAAGGACCAGGTTGTGAGGAAAAACCAAGCCTCAGAATTACCCAGTAACCTTGACCTTTCTTCCTCTCCCATTATCACCCATTCCCTTCTCTGCTCTCTCTCTTTTTTTAATCCTCACCCAAGAATATTTTTCCATTTATTTTTTAGAGAGAGTGGAAGAGAGAGGTAAAGACAAAGAGAAATATTGATGTGAGAGAAACACATCGATTGGTTTCTTTCTGCACACGCCAACGGGGGCCTGGTCCAGGGAGGAGCCTGCAACCGAGGTACGTGCCCTTGACCGGAATGGAACTCAGCACCCTTTGATCTGCAGGCTGATGCTCTATCCACTGAGCCAAATCTGCTAGGGCGCCCCTCTCTGCCTTTGACCTCACCTCTCTATCCTTCTGAGTACCCACTTTAGAGAATCATGGTTAGCATATGATTGAAAAAGAATGGGTCCAATTCTATGTGGTTTGGCTTCTAAAAGTAGGAAAATTGAGGAGTGTCTGCCCAGAAAGAATTTAAAAACTTCTTGGTAGCCTGGAACATGACTTCTATCTTTGTAGATTGTATCCTTTATCTCAAAACTCAAGAGTTTGAAGAAAGCTTTTGTTCATGTAGTTATAATTAATGCAAATACTTATTAAGCGTGTGCTATGTGCCAGACACTGTGCATACTGGGAATACAACGGTGAGCAAACGAGTTATTGGGTAGAGGTCACTGAGTAGATAATCTCTCAAAGAACAATAACATTGGAAATCATGACCAATGTTGTGAAGGAAAAGTACACGTTGGGGCAGGTGGGTGGTGGGGTGGGGCTTCACTGAGGAGGAGCTTTTGGGTCTGAGATCTGGAAGGGGGCAGGTGGAGGAGGGAGAGTTAGGTGTGCCCAGAGCCTGATAAGAAAAGGGGGAGTGGAGGAACTAAAGATCAGAGGCCCAAGGGAAGAGTGTAGGAGACACAGGTGGAGACTAGGAGGTGCAGGAGCATTCATTCATTCATTAAACACTTATTGAATGCCTACTGTGTCTGGGCATTCTTCCATACTCTGTAGCTACAGTGGTAAGTGAGACAAAGTTCTTGCCCTTGAGATATTTAAATCCTAGTGGAGAAGACAGAGCATGAGAAGGCCAATGAATAAAGATATTATAATTTAGGCAGAGGTAAATGTTGTGAAGAAAAAGGAAACTGAGGGAGGGTTAGAAGGAGCCTGGGGGGAGGTAGTATGGGGAGACCACAGTGAAGACCTGACTTCCTTGGGGCCTTTTTGATTCAATGAGGTATCTGGACAAGTTCCAGCAGCCGTGTTGGCCTATTTCCTTATTAAACCAAGAGAGCAGCGAGCAAGAATCCCTTACTCATTCTGGCCAACAAAAAATATTGGGGAAGAGCAAGGTTATAAATCTCCTGATTTTAAAAAAAAAATTGTCTTATTTTCAGTGCTAGAAAATGTAGAACCTCGGTGAGAGAGAAAATCCCAAAGGCACAGGTTATGGATACAAGTTTTAAAAACAGAAAGAGAGAAAGGTGAAGCATTTCTATGCCATGGCCTGGCTTGGCTGGGAGGAGAGGCGGGCCTCAGCGGCCCTCTCAGCTGGGCCTGAACAGACAATAAACCACGAGATGAAGTGGCTGTGGCTGAGGTGCCTGACAAACTCTGCGATTTCCTGCAGCAGTTCCTGGGGCTGGAAGCAGCTAGAAAAGGGTGTTGGCCGCAGGGGCTGTCAGAGTGGAAAGTTCCTGGCACCAGAGGGAAGATAAGTTTCATAATGTTTTGTGTGTGTGTGTGTGTGTGTGTGTGTGTGTGTGTTTCATATCAACTCTATGTGGTGGTGTCTGTGTCTCCCAACCCCCAGCCTGCAATGTGCAGGCATCACCTTGAAAGCTGGGCAGTTTGAACCACCAATTCTGTCCAAGCTCCTGTCTCTGTACCTGCCATTTGGAAAAGCATCCCCTGAGTCTTGGGAGAGAGAGCATCAGATCCCAGGCCCTCCTGCAGATTCTCTTAGACCCTCGTTCCTAGGTTGAAGGGTGTGCTTGTAAGAGTCTTAGTGGCATGCGTGTGTGTGCATGTGCACACCCCCAAGGCTTAACAAATACCTGTAGAGCACAGTGCCAGCACCAAAGAAGTATGAACCCAGCTGCCTATCTCAAGATGCTAATGGTGCAGTGGGGGCCACACGCTCTGTGTTAAGATGCTCTGGAGCACGTTGCTCTCAATTTTGGTGGGTCAGGGAAGGGTTTCTGACTGGTGTTAAGTGACCAATCAACTTCCGATTCAAAGGACAGGTGTGTGTTTGTGAGGGAGAGAGAGGGGTGGGGGGGGCGGGGAGAGAGAGAGGGAGAGAGAGAGGGAGGGAGGGGAGAGAGAGAGAGAGAGAGAGAGAGAGAGAGAGAGAGAGAGAGAGAGAGAGAGAGGAGAGAGAGAGAGAGAGAGAGAGCGCTGTAAAATCTAGGACCTGTCTTGGAAATTATGTGAATTCAAAGTAAACTCATCTTATAGATGAGCCCCTGTAGGCTCTGTGCATTCTCATGTGATTGCTGGCTGGCACATAGTTCACAGGCACTAGATGGATCATGTGGTTTTTAAGTTGAAAGTATTTATAGCTTGTAAATTGTTTAAAGTTGTGTTCCTTCCTTCTTCCTCTTTCTCATCATTTGAGGCTCCATGGGTTGGTGTTGTGCCCTGTATCCTGGTTGCCTCTGATTTGAAATCAAGATTATTCATCATTATCAGGGAAGAAAGGCCAATTGGTAAAAATAAATGTACTGGGTAAATTCTTTTTTTTGTTTGTTTGTTTCGAATCTATTTTCTGAGAGTTTGATAGAAAGATGTGTTGATCAAAGTAGCTTTAAGAAGAAAAAGTGATGGGATTTGGGAAAATGTGGCTTCTGTGGCAGAGGGTCCTGAGGGCTCCTTCTCCTCTTCATCTACTGTGACCTTCCTCAGGGAACACTGAGCAGGTGTCTGTCTCTGTTGTCAATCAGGAAAGGGGGGTGGCTGGGGACAGATGGAGATGAAGGTCGCCTGTGGATCTAGGGAATCTGAAACTGCTCATTCTCTCCTGAACGGTCACTGCAGGGCTTGGCTGTGCCCTGCTTACCCACTCCATCACTCTCAGCACACAGAAGTGAACCTGCCCTGTGCAAGTGGGAAGGGGGCAGGAGGACACAGCCTGGAATAGACACCCCCAGGTCCTGTCTCCATAGAGCAGCAGGGGCTGGGAACTTTGTCCACGAAGCCATGGCACACCCTGGGAGAAGGGGCAGCAGCAGGGGGATAAAGCTCCCTCCCAGATGCCCAGGCCTGGGTGACCTGTGGAACTGTGGTGCCATCTGATGGCCAAGACAGGGAATGAATTGGGGACGAGTGAAGGGACAAACTAGGACAATCTGCGTGGCCCCTGCTCTGGTTCAGGTTTCTGATTTGGCAGGTTTAATCTCTACTCATCACTGCTCTGAACTTGGAAGCTCTACGTGTACCGGCTGTAGGGCTGGGGTCCATGGGCTGCAGGGTGGGGGAAATATTTGGGGGGACCCATTATGGGCTTAGTTGGGTACGGTTGGAGGGACAGGAGTGTGTGTGTGTGTGTGTGTGTGTGTGTGTGTGTGTGTGTGTGTGTGTGTTGGGGGGTAATCAAGGAACAGGATACAATCCTTAATCTCAGTGAGTCTACACAACACTCGAGGAGACAGGAATAACTCATAGAATGACATCAAGGTGATGTAATTGAATGTGGTGTGTTGCCTGATGCATCCCGGAAGCCCAGTGGTTGTTCCTCAGGAAGAAAACAAGAGGAGAAACCAAGGTGGTAATCAGAGGGGAGAGGAGCCCCAAGGCAGGGCTGACAGGGGAGAGGAGTTGGGACCTGCACCATAAGTGGCCTGTGTGTGTGTGTGTGTGTGTGTGAGAGAGAGAGAGAGACAGAGAGAGAGAGAGAGAGAGAGAGAGAGAAAAGTGGCACCCTATAAAAGCCAACAATGTTTGATGATGAATTCCTCTCTGTGACACATGGTCTTGCTTTTTCCTGGCCTTGAGGAAAACTTTAAAGAGTCTTTAAAGACTGTCATGTCACCTTAAAAGTGACAACTTTGAAGGATATGCTCAGGGGAAGCACCTGCTCCCTGTGGCCCCTTCTGATGGCTGGGCTTACTGAGTAGCCTTAGAGTATAGATGGGGTTGCACAGTTGGGAATTAGGTGGGGGTCAGGTGGAAGGTGTTCTGGGCCAGAGCACCTGGGGTTTATGTGTTTGTTTTAACTGAAACAATTTCGCAGAGCTCTGGTCCTCATGAGTTGCTGCTGAAGGGTCTTGATGGCCACAGGTGGGAACAGGTGGATGAAGGTATGGAAACAGAGAAAGGCCTTCCATAGACAAGGGAAGGATTTCCTTCCCTTATCTGAAGCCCCTTCTTCCCCCTGCTGATCCTCCTTTCTCTCTTCCTCTCTCTTTCAGATGCCTGTCTTAACTTCTTTCAGGAAAAACTACCAGCACCAGTCACCCAGGATATTTCAGGCCGTCTCGTGCAGGTGTTCCACGAGACACCAAGCTATCGCGAGGGCAGCCTGAACCTGCTCTCTTGGCTCAAGGCAAGCTGTTTCTCTCCAAAGTAACTCTGTGTTTAGATCCACTGGGCATGAGGTCCTGGAGTCCATGGCAAGGATGCAAAGGAGGGGCAGCTCTTGCTTTATGAAGAGGTGCTTTTGGCCATTAGACCTTGGTAGATCCAGTCATATTTAATTTGCTTGGGACACTTTACTGTTTAAAGAAAACTGCACTTGACTTTCTTTTTTACAACATAAATAGAATTATCCACTCATTAGGCTGTTGGGTACTGGTAGATGTGAATTCTGAATTTACCTAAAGTTGGACACACTTGTATCGTCTATATTCTAGAATTAGTATCCAAGGTACTGGGCATCTAGTATCCCCTCTCTAAGTGAGTGCCTGATACATGCTTAAGGGCAGGTGTGTTTATTCCACCAGGACCAAATGACAGTCTAAGACTGGAGTTATTTAGGAATTGATTTAACCCCATGTCATAGAGCAGGTCAGACATTTTTCCCCTCTGAAGGTCCCTTGATGCAACGTAGGGGAGAGAGAGCCAGCATGTGAGTTCACATCTGGTCTTGCCCACGTGCCTACTGACCTCACCCAAGCTTGTCAGATCCCCACCTTCACTTTCCTCATCTGTACCTAATTGGGATGAGGACCTCATTAGGGATGCTGTACAGATTCTGGGTGATAGCTAATAGGTGTAAAAGCTGTAAGTACACAAGTGTAACAGAATACTAACATTAAAGTGTTGACCCAGACGTAAACCTCACATGGCCCAATGAGTGTGAGAACACATCAACCTGGAGGAATCTTTACTTACTCTGGAACGCTGATTATTTATTCCCTTTCCCATGATGGAAATATGAAAAGGTCAAGAGCTTGAGAGTAGAGGGAGGCATATGATAGGGGTTTGTGCTGCTGCCATTTGTGTGACTCCCCCACCCCTAAGAGGCTTTGGGAGTCCCACCCTACCCCTGAAAGGTCCAGGATTGTTGGTGCTTCCTCCTTCAGTTACAATGAGCAAGCCAGAGGAGAGGGAGATGGAGAGGGAGAGAGAGAACTTCTGTAACAGGACAAGTTGCAGAGCTTCACCTAGGGAGGTCCAAGTCCTTGGCTTGTAGCTAGGAACACTGAGTGGTCTGTGGAAGGATGGAGGAGCAGAGGCTGAGTTGAGAAAGAATGACCTACTCCAAAGATGGAGCAATGGGCAGGTAACTTTTTCCTATGGATGGCATGTGGGCCACAAGGACCTGTTCTAAGTCGTGTCCACGAGGACCTCCTAGATGTGGCTTGACCTGCTGGAGAAGGCGAGCTTAGTGGGCAGAGCAGTCCACTGAAGCAGAGCCTAGTCCACCGAGTATGTATATTTGGAGGGTCCCAGCTTGGGAATTTCCATAGAACCCACGGAGGTGCCTGTCAGAGTCAGCTTTCACCAACTGTTGGCATGAGTGCATTTCCACAGGTCACAATGGTCCTATGCCTTACCTCTCCTTCCTAATGCCCACTTAGTTCCCTTCACACCCTCGCAAGATTCAAATCAACAGCTAGTGAACGGGGGAGGATATGAGCAGAGAAAGAGAACAGAAGTGGCTTAACCCCTCTCCAAAGGCTGCCTGCCCACCTACCAAAGGCTTCGTCAAGGAATGAGAATGGAGAGTGAAATGTCGGTTAATTCCTTGAGTAGGACACATCATTTCTGAACTGAGATCATGCTCTGACTTAGAGTGAACATAGCACTATCTCTGAGCTAAAAGTGAACAAAGAGACGTCATGAACTGGCTGAGCTGTCATCTAGTGGCAGATAAGCTTCCCTGACAAAACTTTTACTAGCTTAGAGGGAGGCAAAAAAATAGAGGGGTGCACTTTCTCATGTTCCACTACTTGAGCTTGTTCAACATACCTGTTCTGCAAATCTCAGACTGTGTTTTATTCTAAGGGGCAGGCAGTGATGTAGAGTGAGGAGGACACTCAGCATCTGCTTTGTGTGCAACCACAGGTTAAAGATGGGAACATTCTTCCCCAAGTGGATCTATTAGCTATCCCTCTGAAGAGAAGGGTAAAGCAATAGAGTTTGGGGGATGTTATCACCCGCCCCCCCCCCCCACCCTGGGTCACTGCAGGTGGAGAGAGTCAACATGTGAAGTAGCTGGCTTTTATCTTCCCTTTCTGTAGCTTTCCCCCATTCCACTTTTATTCAACAAAGCTGATTGAGCAACTATTACCTAAAAGGCTCAACCATTACCAGGGCTGTCAGCATTTTAGTTCTGGACAGTAGCCCCCTTGGCTAGAAAACAGCCTCTGATGAAAATATACTCATATTAAGGGATTAGAGAGTCTGGTGTTGATCTTCTCAAGAATATATATATCACACAATGTTTCATATAATGTATGTCTGAGTATATATTATGAACATGTATATATTGTAAATATGTGTATATATATACACACATATATCTGCATACATACATATACACACATAATTGTAGAACAGTAGGAGTTTAATGTCTAAAACAATTAGATGTTAAACACAGGGAAAACCATGACAACCCAGAGGTGACCACTCAATGTGGGCATGTACTGATTCTGTTTACCCAGCATTCCTCCCTTCTGGAGCCTCTGTCCCTTCCTCTCCCTGGGGTCCTTGTCAGGCTGTCCATCGCTGGACCCTGCCCATAGCCACAGGAGTGGGTATGCAATTCAGATGAACCAAACAGTTATTTTCTGCCAGGATTGGCATCTTTGGTGACGATATCAGGAATAGAAGTCAGCTGGAGATGACTCATTCTGATGTCAGCACCATAATGGGACTGTGCATGCTGTATCTCTAAAAATTTTCCCAGTCTCTTTGTTGGTCAGCATGTTTTCCATTCAGTCTAACAAACTGCCCTCAAATTCTTAAAGTAGATTTTTTAAGGTTTACAACCAAAGGCCTAAAATGGATCCATCGCTGTTACACGTTAGCCAGTTTCCTCCTAATCTTTTCTCCATCGTTTGCATTCTTTGGTGGGAAATGGAAGGCAGCAAAGCACAGTCTCCACGGGCAGCAGCCTCCCTGAACAGGGAGCGCAGGGCAAGCGTAGCTCTGGAGCTGGAATAAACCTGAGAACTCATCCTGTCCTCTCCCGCCTCTGACAGGAGGGAGCGAGGCCCACACAGAAGTGCTGCGCTCTGCTGGCCTCCCAGTGGGACTCTAGCTGCCAATGTGAGCACACCCCAGGGTCACCAGCTGAAGGGACCTCAGCCTGCAGGGGAGCTCCTGTACATTGACAGTTAGACTTTCGAAGGAGATGATGGGATTTTATATCTCTTGCTGACCCAAACAGAAGAGGCAAGGGCTCCCAATCTGTCAGGGATGAAAGAGAAGGGAGACATATATAATTTTAATCTCCTCAGAGAGCTGTTGATGTGAAAGACAGAGTGGGGAGGCAGGCCCGTGATGGGTGATATGATGTGTGTGCATGTGAGGGAGGGAGTGGGTCATTTGAATACCAAAGCCTCAGCAATCCCACCCACAAATTCTCCTTCCAATCCCGGTGTCTCAATAAGCCCTGAAAAGTAATTAGATTTCAGGAGGCTGTTATTGCCCTCAAAATCCTCCTTTTCTTCCCCTTTGGAGGCCCAGATACCTTGCTGTGCTTTAAGAACACATTTTTAAGGAGACTTTACTGGCCAGTTTATAAAAACCTTCTCTTTTAAGACAGTGTGGCTGGGATCAAGTTGAAACCATCTGCTTTTAAATGTAAGGAGAAAGGACGACTAAGTACATTTAAAATCCATAACTTACAGCCGGTTGAGCCTTGAACTGCCCAGGGTGAGGAGGCAGAAATACCTCCTCTATCTGGAGGCACAGGCAGGGCCCCAGCCAGGGAAGAAACAGCCCCTGTTTGAGAAGAGACCCTGCAGGCTCTCTGAGTTTCAGACGTCCGTGTGCCGTTTCCTGTCTGTAACATAAGTTATAAGGTCTTGGTGTGTTCTCTTGCACTCCGAAATACACAGAGCACCTGGATTTAATCAGTCAGATGGTAACAGAATCCGATTCCCAGTCCCTCTGTAAGTCCCCACCCCCAGGTAAGGGCCTTAAGGCTGGAGCAGTAAGCCCTCTTCTCGGAGAGTCCTGGACAATTTGGTTCCCTGTGGACTCATTGTGAATGAGCAGCTTGGAGCCGACGCTGGCCCAGGGGTCTTCGTGGTATTCATGGACTGTTCTCTAGAACCCTGCATGACGCTAGAGGGAGAGGCTGTTGATTTGGGGCCTGTAGTATTTGGCATGCAAGGCACCAGCTCAAAGTTCCCATTGGTCACTGGAGGATGCTTTGTGAACCATGTTTGACCTTCAATCTAAAAACATTCTGGCACTTTCTCTGGGTTCAAAAAATGTTTCAAGAAGAATTTTTTTCTTTTCTTCCAAATAAGATTTTTGTGTGTGTGATTGCCGCAGATGCGCCAATTGGAAACAGCTTTCAGAATGGGGTGTAGGGGGAGATTGTCAATTGCACCAGCGATACAATAGTGAATTTAATGCCTGCCTTTGATAAAACTCTAATACAAATTATATATATGTATGTATATATATATATATATATATATATATATATATATATATATATCTGAAAAGAGATGTGGGATGACTGAAATTGATAGATTTATTGAGAAGTTGGCACAGATTTGGCCTCTTCCTGTTCTGAAAGTGGCATTATGGAATGGCCTGTGAATCATGGAGTGTCCCGCATGGTGTTCTGGGTTTCAGCAGAATCTTTCGTGAGTGCTTTCTTTTCATGTCTTTTAGGCAAGATGGAGCAATGAGGGCTGATCAAGAGGACACAGTGAGCTGCAGCACCCGGATGGGCCAGTGCAGCCCTGGACAGAGGCCTGAGCATGAGTGTTAGCAGCAGGCCTCAGGTCTGTGTCCTTAGCCTTCTTCCTCCACTGCTGTATTAATTATTTTGGAGCAGGAGTCCTTCCCCTGTATTCTCAATTTCATAAAGCAAATTTATATCTTGTGGTTCTGTTTGAATGAGTTTTCAAGACTGGAATGTGAGCTGAAAAGAGGGCACAATAGTTTCTCCCACTGTGCTTTCCTCCTCCTCCTTCCCCTCTTTGTGTTGGTTTTCTTACAGATAGACACTAAATATGAAAAAAACCCAACAAGTCTTTACTTTGGTAAGGGATGGTTTGTTTATTTTTATTACTTTATTGACTTTTAGAGAGAGAGGAAGGGAGAGGGAGATAGAAACATCGATGAGAGAGAAACATTGATTGGTTGCTTCCTGCACAACCCCCACCAGGGATGGAGCCCTCAACCTGGGCATGTGCCCTGACTGGGAATTGAACCTCTTGGTGCATGGGTCCATGCTGAATCACTGAGCCACACTAGGGTGGGTGTGATGGTTTATTTGTAAAGGTCTTGTTAATTAGAATAAAATGTGCACTTGGAGTCAGTAGGCCTGGTTATGCCCCTCCCCGGTCACGTGATTCTGTGTTCTCTAACTCAGTCCTTCTTCTGAACAATGGGACAGATACCTGCCCCCAACTTCAGGGGGTTATAGTGAGGGCCACTGACATCACCTTATGGGCTCATCATCGAGGTTCTAAGCTTATCCAGCCTGTCATTAGCTAGACACCAAGGCTCAGCAGGGGGAGGCTATTTGCAAAGATGGCCAACAAAGGAAATTAAGGTGTTGACAGCCACCCCCAAACCCCTAGAGCAACACAAAACCTGCTGATGTTACTCTTCCCCAAAGAAGGAACACATTTCCCCAGCAGTTGGGCAAAGCTGTCCTGTTTTTCTTATGGAACAGCAAATCTGCAGGCAACTCAGTAAGAAGATCAAGAGATTTGGTTTCCTTGCCCAAGGAAACAATATCCTTATTTTCCTGGATGAGCATAGTCAGGATGGGGGATTAGTGGCATCACCGGAACTGAGAATCCTTAGACTTTTTCTCTCCCCACGTAGCTGCAATTTCCCCGGAGAAGTCAGAGCAAGTTTAAGATTAAAATAAGCAATCAGGATTTGGAAGGTGGCCTGAGGATGGCAGAACTAAGCGACACCACTTAAGCACTTCCCCAAGCAATAATTCCCAGGGGCGTTCTAGCCTGCATGTTTTGACTTCTTTTCTTTGGCAAGAGAAATCAGTGTTTTCTCACATTTCATATCAGAATTTATATCCTCCGCAAAATGGGTTATCTCAAACCACTCTCATCTGTTTCTTTACGGTTTTCCTTCTACTCACTTAAGGGTGGACTTGGGACATAAACAGAAGCAAAACAAGATATTTCAGGGTAAGAGAGGAGGGACATCTTTACTGGGCACCCATTCTGCTATTTCATTTGCTCGTTACAACTCAGTGTCCCCAGTATAGCTATGACAAACTATGACCAATGTAGTGGCCTGAAACAACACATGTATTTTTTTAGATCAGAAGTCTGCTGAGTCTCACTGGGCTAAAATGAAGGTGTCAGCAGGGCTGCATTCCTTTCTGAAGGCTCTAAGGGAGCCATTTCCTGGCCTACCCAGCTTCCAGAGGCTACACACAGTACTTAGCTTAGGTCAGTGGTCAGCAAACTCATTAGTCAACAGAGCCAAATATCAACAGTACAACGATCGAAATTTCTTTTGAGAGCCAAATTTTTTAAACTTAAACTTCTTCTAACGCCACTTCTTCAAAATAGACTCACCCAGGCCATGGTATTTTGTGGAAGAGCCACACTCAAGGGACCAAAGAGCCTCATGTGGCTCGCGAGCCGCAGTTTGCCGACCACTGGCTTAGGTCCTCTCTTCTGTCTTCTGTCTTCAAAGTCAGCAACATCACATTTCTCTGACCTTACTTCTGCAGCCACAACTCTCTGGTGACAGCCAAAAAAGGTTCTCTGTATTATTTAGAGACTCATGTGATTATGTGGGCTCACCAGGAGAATCCTGGATAGTGTCCCGTATCCCAAGGTCTTTGACCTTACTCACATTTTCAGAATCCCTTCTGCCATGTAAGGCAACACAATCACAGGTTCTAGGGATTAGGAGGTGAACATTTGGGGGTGGGGGGGCGGTTCATGACTCTGCCTACCACATTGACCAAGCCTTACCTTTTGATAGTTCAGGGGTTCTTGGGCATCGACAGGGAGCACTATGTCTTCACTTTATAAAATGAAATACAGCAGATACTGTCATTTTGTTATAATGTTGACGAGATGCCGAAGGAAGCTAACTCCTGTTTATAGAACTAGCCCATGATAAAAGTGGTTTATTTATATGTCATTTCACTTAAAGTCTTGAAACTTATTGACAACGTTAAGTGAGTACTTACTGTACATTTGACTTAAAAATAATTTTTAAGTCCTTCTATATCTTCCAAAATTTAGTTGTACATTTTCCACTCATCAGAATGACAAAGATTTAAAAAATATTATTACCTGTAGAAATGATTTGCATTCATTGTGTATAATGACATCATCCAAGGTCTACCTGGCTGAAACTGGCCCCTGCCTGAAGGCTCAGACTGCCCTTTGTCAGTGCCAAGGGATGAACTTGCCCCAAGAGGCTGAGTCAAGGCAATTAATTAAGCAAGTAATTAAATTGAATTTCAGATGGAGAATGTTCAGTTAATTATAATCTTTAGTTCATGGTGTGCTATATAACTGGTCTTCTTACTTTATTTGAGTTTTATTAATTTCCCCCTGTCATTCCTCATTCCTATCCTCTCCCCTCTCCCCATATGTGCCTAGTCTGGTGTGTTTACATGCCTGGATATGTATTATGATCCTCTGCTGGATCTACACAAGCTTTCTCAGGAGCATATCCCCAAGAGAGGGCTTTCCAACTTCAGCCACATGTATTCCTGACATGAGGGACTGCCAGATGCCATCTCAGAGCCACTGTCCTAGTTCCCACACCTCCCAGAGAGTGAGAGCATCAGCGGACTTCTCACTTACTCCTCCTCTGAGGAGTGTACATGGTGTCTCATTTTACTTTGCCTTTCTTTGATTACCAGGGAAACCGAACATCTCCTATACTGTTAGACAACAGAAGTGAAACCTTATCAGCAGTGAGGAGAAAACCCAATACTCAGGCCAGTGTATGTGCTGCTGCTTCTATCTGAAGGAAAGGCAGCTCCTGTGGACCTTACTTAAAGATCCTTTGGCTAATGTGGAACTATCCTCAGAGTCAGTCCTGGTCCCTGTCCCTTTTCCCTTCATACACCTTAAGTGCAGGGCTTCCACAAATTATTCCCTATTTTTAATTTCCAGGACTTTATGGCCCAGATTAGATGTTTGAGGGGAATATTTTATTTGTTACATTTTGTGATGCTTCCTTGATTCCCCCAAAGGCAGCCTGGCACATTGAACTTTATATACTTCACAGACAGCAGGGATGGTGCATCCTTTCTGCCTACCTGCTCCAGCTTTAACCACGTTGTTCCCTCCACCTGCTTCCCTTTCTGTCTCTCCCACCAGGTAAATGGATCTCAGCCCTGCATGCATATTAACTGGACTGGAGAGATCTTTTAAACTTTAGTTACCCAGGCCCCACTACCGCAGACAAGGTCTCCATTGTCTGTGTGGGGCCAGGCATGGGTACTTTTGTAAATAGGTTGACTACCAAGCAGAAATTCGATGGCTGCTCACATGGAGGTGAAGAAGATTGTCTCTAGAATACAGTCAATCCCATAGGGTGTCTTTTAGTATTATCCTGCTCTCCAATTAAGGTTAATAGAAAACACACAATACAATCCAAGCAGGACTTCTAATGGCCCAGAGCCTTCAGGAATGAAGGTAGTTCATTCAGGTAGAGCACTATGACCAGTTGCTGTGTTTGCTGAGTATATAGAATGTGTAGTGGAAGAAGGTGGTTATAAATACCAGCTCTGACTACATGACCAGTTTCAGAAATGGGGACTGTAATTGTCATGAGTATTTCCTCCTTATTTTGTTATGAATATATTTGTGTGCTCGTAAGAAGATATCTTTGTTTTCTTCCTCTTATCCCCTTGTTATATAACATAAGATGTGTAAACTTTATATCATAGTATTTAAGTATTGTTAATTTTACATCCTAGTATTTAAATTACAGGATATTAAGTAGAAGCATAGACATCATGCAAGGACTTTGCATCCTCTTCTGGGGGCGGGATTAGTGCATTTCGGTTATAGGTTGTAAAGTCGTCTCCTGTTTGGTTGAAGTATAACCTTGCTATTGTCTTCATTTGGAGAGTCATTATGGTTTAAGGAGTGCATCAGACTGACAAGGGGTGAACTTGTGATGGCTAATTTTATATGTCACCTTGGCTGGGCTGTGGTGCTCATATATTTGGTCAACCATTATTTTGGATGTTTCCGTGAGGGTGTTTTTTGGATGAGGTTAACTTTTAAATTGGTGGACTTTGTGTAAAGCAGATTGCTGTTCCTAATCTGGGTGGACCTCATCTAAGCCATTGAAAGCCTGAATGGTACAAAAGACTGATCTCTGAGCAAGAAGGAATTCTGCCCACAGATGGCCTTTGGACTTGAACTGTAATATTGGCTCTTCCCTGGGTTTCCAGGCCTTTGCAATTCAATCTAGTTATAGGTCTAGAAGCAAATAGGAGTGGCAGTGGGGGAAGGCAGAGTGGATCCTGAGGAGAATCAGTAGTGTCTTACAAGGCAATGGCCTCAAGGGAGGCCATTAAAGTTTCTTCAGGTAATTCAGGCTTAATCTCCTCTGAGCGCCCCCCCCCCCCCGCCCCCCATGAGTAGGCACTGTAGTTTTCTCTTCTAAGGTCCTAATTGCCAATAGTAGGTACTCAATAAATGTTGAGTTGAAGAAGGATCAAGGAAAGAAAAAGATGATTAGAAAAGTACTAGAAATTCCTTAACCAGCCACTATCCTTTTGTCCCTACACAGTCAGTGCTAGGGAAGAGTAACAATCAATTCTGGCTTGATAGAATCTATATAACATAACCTCCCCAGACTCCTTCCTAGATTCTGAAGGACAGTGAGGAGGAGTCAGGCTTGGTTGGAAATGCCTGCAAACTTCATGCGGTCCCAGGCCACTGCCTCCAGTTTGACCTGCAACAAAGGCTTTCCTTGTTTAGGCCTTGGGATTTTTTTTTTTTTTTTCTGATCCTGATCCTTGCACAGAAAAAGCCCTAAAGACTATGCCTTCTCTAAGAATGTTGAAAGCCTAAAGTATTTTGTGTGCCTCAGGGAAAAGAGAATCAAGAGTGGGAAAGTGGAGTAATTAGTCAGTGCCTGGCGATGCTCCAAGGGCTGATGGGAATGCGGGCTGACAGCAGAGGCAGAGAGAGCAGCCTTTCCCCACCTTTATCTTTCTTTAGCTTTTGAATCTGGAGGCTCTTGGAAACAGCCCAGCAGGATATTGTGGGAGAGGTGGGTGGAGGAAGGGAACAGGCCTTGTTGACCATCAGGTTTCTGAAGCTCATTTAAGGACATGCACCCAGGTTTTGAATGCAAATATATCACAAGGAACTCCACTCTCTGCTGGGCTCCCAAGCTCTCTAAGCGGAGGCCAGTTAGAGGATTAGGAAGCCTGCCAGCTCCTCTAGGACAACCAGGACAGCATGTCAGGTGCCCCAGAGGCATAGCATGGTGGCCTGGAGCTGGAGCAGGCCTTAGAACAATGTGTGGGATGCTGTGGTGGGACTAGGAGAACACACTGAGGCTCTGAGGGTGGCATGGCTTGCCCAAGCTCTGACAGTGGCAGAATAGAGGAGGAGACTCTGCCTTTTCTCCTTTCCCCAGTGGACCATTCAGAGCTGCAGCTCCATTTCTGCCTACTCAGCTCCCATCACCCTGGCCTGCGTTTGGCATTGTAAACATATGCTCTAAAGACATTACAACTTTTACCAATCTAACCAAGAGGCTGATAAAGCGAGTCCCACTACCTGCCGTCACCACTCAGCCTCCCAGATGCTCACTGGGAAAGTGCAGGTGTGGTCTTAAGTCCCTGCAGAGTGGTCCCCTTGGAAGTGTCCTCTTCACAAGGCCATTCCCTCTCACATTTTCAGTTCCAACCCTCCCCCCCCATTTATGACGTAATTTATAGGAAAAATTAGAAGCCCGGTGCATGAAAATTCATGCACTGGAGGGGAAGAGGTCCCTCAGCCTGGCCTGCCCCCTCTCACAGTCCGGGAGCCCTCAGGGGTGGGAGGCGACCTGGTGATCAGTGGAAGGCAATGCCCCCATCACACCTCCGCTGCCGCCACTGCCTACAGTGCAAGCCTCAGCCAGCCCTGGTTACCTGGGCCTCAGGCCTGCCCTGGGTGGCTGGGCAGCCGACATCAAAGGCTTGCCTGTGCCTCTGGCTGGCCCTGGGTGGCTGGTGGGCTGAGGGGACTGGGGGACTCCGGAGGTAGGTGTGCGGAGCGGCCGGATCCGCCTGGGGGCAGGTCCAGTCGTGCCGCACCTGCTGCACCGGTGGGGCTGAGGGGACTGGGTGCTGCCATCTTGTGGCTGTGGGCGCCGCCATCTTTGAGGGCATGGCAGTCAATTAGCATATTCCCTCCTTATTGGCTGTGGGTGCTGCCATCTTTGTGAAGGTGTGATGGTCAATTAGCATATTCCCTCTTTATTAGATAGGATTCTACCAAGATATAAATAAAAAGATAGGTTTTGAAATGTCTTTTTGAAAAAGTGTAAGTAAAAAGTACAAGTTATAGATAGTTCTTTAGCATTTGAATATTTGAAATTAGAACTGGCCTGTAGATTCACTGCAGGTAGAAGACAGCTGTATAAATAGTTCAATACACATGGGACAAAAAACTTTCTTATAGAAGCCAGTGATGGGTCTTGACTTTGGTAAAGCACCCCTCCCCTCAACCCCAACAAGGAACTCAGGCCATCCTGGAGCGGGTCACACTGACCCATGTCTCACTGCCTCTTACCTCGCATTTCCCAGAGCTATTGCTGATAAAACTGAAGCTAGGATATTTCTCACTGGACCTGAGCCCTGATAAGGTTGTGCATTTTTTTCTTTATGTTACTAGAGAATGTGTGGAATATATCAAAATTGCTTTCAGGTTTGTATTGGTGAAGCTCCAACACGGACAATTTTCTCTCCCTCTTCTTTATGTCAAGAGCATCCAAATTTGAAAGCTTTATGAAGAGAATAAATGAGTACCCCTCACCCTTTCCCTTTCCCCTACTCCCATCCCTAATATAAATTCTTCATGTAGGGAAGGGCATCAAACCATTGGATTGGATTGGATTGGATTAGAAGAACTGGAAAGTCTTAACTGGCTAAGATGAGTTTCTCCCAATATATCTAGCCACAAAATCAGAAACTCAGGTGGAATAGTTGTAGAAACAAGGTTTTATAAAACAAGTGCTTAAAATCTGAAGTTGGTATGCTTATTTGTTCACAGCTACCTAGATTGGATTGTAACTCCTTGAGTCAGGCCTTACTGGTCTTTCTGTCACTGTCTCCAGGGTCTGATTCAGAGCCAGGCTCCTAGTAACAGTGATGACCAGCATATATTCAGTGCTTAAACAGGTGCTTTATGTGAACTGCATCCTATAATCCTCCCACCAGCTCAGTAAAGTGGCTATTGTTATTATTCTCTTTTTGCAGATAGCACAGAAAGGTGAAGCAACTTGCCCAAAGTTACACAGCTAGTAAGTAGATCCAAGATTCAAATGCAGGTAAGGACTTAAATACTACACAGTACCCCTCAGTGATAGGCACTGATTCCTTACTTGATGAATGAATGAAATGAGTGAATGAACAAAGAATATTTTGTGGGAGAGCTGAGATAAAGGAGGGTGGGAAGAAATTAGTAAGAAAGCTAAAAAGATCCTCTACACATCTGAATGCGAGGACTCAGATCTCATTCATTGTGGCCGGGGAATCTAGCATCTATAATCTCAGAGTCTTCCTGCTGAGAAACAGACTTGCTGATTATTTTGTCAGATTAAATTTGGCTGATAGGACCTAGAGAAGAGGCTCAGATTCTCCAATGTTGTCCACAGAGATGTATAAAATGCTTTTCTCTTTATTGGGGAAAGGAGGCTGAAGGGCTGAGAATACACACCAGGAGTTTTATGTTGTGGTACTTAGATCATAAAAAGGACCTGCTATGGGTTGAATTATGTCCCCAAAAGACATATTGATGTCATAACCCTCATACTGTGAATGTGACCTTACTTGGAAATAGTCTTTGCAGATGCAGTCAAGTTGAGATCATTAGTGTGGGTCCTAATCAAGCATGACTGGTGTCATTGTATGATGAGGATGGGATAGACACAGAGAGGGAGGATTGCCACATGGAGTCATGTGGAATTACGCTGCTACAAGCCAAGGAATTCTTGGGGTTCCTTGAGAAGCTGGGAGTGTCAAGGAAGAACTCACACTTAGAGACTTTGGAGAGAACATGCCCCTGCTGACACCTTGATGTCAGACGTATGGCTTCCAGAACTGTGAGAGGGCAGCTGCTCTTCTTTATATATTCTGGAACAAGGTATGAATGAAAGCTTTTACTTCATTGGGAGAGAATACAGTTAGTTACCTTTTCCACCTGCCCACCGGTCCCCAGTTTCTTGCAGGCTGACCTGTGACATCATTCTTTGAATGCATCCATTTTGGCACATAGACCGGAACTTCTTCTTGATATTTCTTGTCCTTGCTTTCTTCATATAGAGGTACAAATACTTGGGTTCCTTCATCCATCACTGTTTTCCATAAGTAATACAATTGATCACCAGCTTTAGCAGAAATATGCTCTATGCCAGTGATTCGGCCAATGATCTCAGAAATTGCTGTACTGAGTAAAGTTCCATGGCCTTGCAATATTTATTTACTGGCAGGACATCCTGCCACACAATTTCCAGTCTCCTTAGTTGGCGCAGTGCCAGACTGCTTGCTTTACTTGCTGCATGGGTCTCAGTTCTTAATCTGTAAAAAAAACGAGTAATAGCTCAGGTCTGCCCCACCATAAATTATCCACGGAGCAGAAAATAAATCCTTGTGTGCACCCCAAATCTCCTCTGGCTGCCACTTCTGAGGCAGCTGCTTGGCTCCCCTTTTCTGAGTCTGGACTCCGCAGCCATGTCTATAGTAAGCGGCCCTTCCCTGCCCTGACTCATCAATCCAGCCATGGCCAGGATACTATCTGGCCCAATCACATCTCTGACTCCCAGCAATTTGGAATTTTGAACTAAGATCCACTGACATCAGGCATTGCTGGTAATAAATTGGTCAATGGTGGTATTCTAGAGCTGTGTAGCCTAATACAGTAGCCATATATGCTATTGAGTTCCTGTAGTGTGGTTAGTACAAACTGAGATGAGCTATGAGGGTAAGTACATCCTGGATTTCAAAGACTTAATATGAATTTTTAAAAATATCTCAATAACTCTTTGATTATATATTGAAATGACAATATTTTAGATAGACCAAGTTAACATATATTATTGAAATTAATTCCTCCTGTCTCTTTTTACTTTTTAGAATGCATCTTCTAGAAAATTTGAAATTACATATGTGGTTGGAATTTTATTTCCTTTGGACAAAACCACTTTACAGAAAAGTTCCTTGAGGCTGTGGGGTTGGGTGGCTCCTAGCCCAGGCAGGCCTGGGTCATTCAGTTGCCTTTTCTTCCTCGAGCCAGCCCAGCTTTCTTCCTTTGTTTTCTTTCTGGTTTACACTAGTCTGAGTAGTTTGAATTATTGGTCCCCAAAGAGACTTTAACTAATAGACCAACTGGACCAAAATCTCCTCCAGGAGTTATCTAGATGATTCTGTGGCTCTGCCGGAGAACCTCCCAATGCTCCCCCTGGGTCAAGTTTGAGCACAACTTGAAATGATGAGATCACGTGAACTATGTCACTCCTGCTTCCCCTGCTCCTGCCCTTTGTCTTGTGGGACCATTAGCTTTGGCCACAAGAACTGAAGTTGGACTAGGAGGTTCTGCTGGCCAGGAAGGACAGCTGAGCTCCCACGGTGTCTGGTTTGAACTGAGGTTGTGCTTAGAAGCTGGATTATGTTACCGGACTTTGGAGTTCAGAATAAAAACAGCTTTGCTGGACTCTCCCTGAACCTATAGGAAATCAAGGTTTGAAACAAGAGCAATTTCACAAAGCACGCACACTGCCTGCTCCCTTCCCCCACCTCCTCTGCCAGTCCCCATCTGGCACGGCGGCTCACCCTCACGCATGATGATCAGGCATTTCGTGTCTCTGCACCCAGCCTGCAAACTCTCACTTTGGAAATGTGATTTTCCTAAGACATTTCAGTTGTTCCAAGGTGTGAGGTGAAATTCCCACAAAAACCTGTCAAGGGCTGGCTTTGGAGTGAAATGCTCAAGGTTAACTCATTGGGGTGAACAAGAATCGTATGCCAGATTCCAAGTAATTATTCCTTTAGGAACTGCCCGCTCCAAGCACTTTAATGAAAAATGATAGAAAGAGTTATTGACCTTTGAGACATTCAATTCCATCATGGAACGAAGCATCTGCAGTGAATCCGGCTGGGGAAGATTACATCTGCCCCACCAGGAGATGTTGGGATAGTTTATCTTCAAAATAAGCAAAGAAAATGTGTCTAATGAATCCCTAAAGCATGGTATGTACAGATGGGGTTGAAAACTGCCTTCAGCAATTTTTCATCCTCATTGTAATGAGAGTCTCTTGGAAACAAGTTACAGATCACATGTAAATTTGACTTGCTACACTTACCACATTCTTGGGAAGACTAGGAATGAGATGATAAATGAAGACATTGCAAAGTTAATAGTTTGAGAGAGAGACCCTTATTAAAATAAAAAAAAATGAGGCATATGCCATATTCACAGAAACTGCATGGTTTATTAAAATGAAATAAGCCTCCAATGTGTTCCATATGGCTCTGTGTTGAGTGGAAGACAAATGTGGGTAAGATGTGGCCCCTTACCCTCTGGGAGCTTGCAATCAAACTGATTGTTGAGACAATATTTAAGCGTGGAGGAGCTGTGTCATAGTGCCTGACAGCCCCAGCCAGAGAAAATGGTGCAGTCTGATTGTTAAATGGGAAAGGGGTACAGTGTAGGGCGCAGGGGGAACAAGAACCAGTTTCCAGGATGTTTTTGTTGTCGTTATTAATTTTTCTAAGGCATTTAATAGCTAAATTCTCAACTTCTGTCCCTGCTGCATCTTATTGCTTCCCCATTTCCTCCCTTCTCAGAGGTAACTACCACACTATAATAGGAATATATCCTCCCAGGTGCATTTTTGAGACACATGTTTAAATAAAGAGCTGATACAGGTGTGGCAAAATGTAGATATTTGGTTTTGTTTGATCATTTTTTTGTACTTTTTAAAACATTTTTGAAATGTTTCATGATTTAAAAGATAGTAATGAATAGTATGTACAAGAAAGGAAGAAGAAGGAAAGAGAGGAAGGAAGGGAGAAAGAAGGTAAGGAAGAAAGCAAAGAAAGGAAGGAAGAAAAGGAAGGGAAGAAAGGAATAAAGAGAAGAAAGGGGGAAAGGAGAAGAAAGAAAGAAAGAAAAAGAATCTAAGATTTCTGAGAATCCATAGGACCACGAGGTCACTTTGCGTGGAGATAGTCAGGAGAGACTTTGCCAAGAAGATGAAGTATGACCTGGGTCTTGACAAATGGAAACGAGGAAGGATGATCTGAGTGGGGGGAACCCCGCTAAAGAACAGCTCTTATCTGTAAAATGAGGAGGTTAGACTTCATAGGCTCTAAGTTCTCGTTCAAATCTGACAGCCTATGTTACATTCAATCCACAAGCAATCTTTGGACATCTGCCAGGTGCAGTCAGTCATGCTGGACACTGTGGAGGGTTCTGGGATGGGAACAGGACAGGGTGGCCACTCTCTTGGAATTATCGTTTTCTTTTTCATCATTCATCATCCTTAAACATGAAGGCTTTACTATAACTTGTTACCTCTCTGTTGTTCTGTCTATTGAGTCTGATCTATTCTGTTACATTCTGACTCTAAGGTGAAAATTATTTCTCCTATTTCTTTGTATCTTCCACAGTATCAAGACAGGACTGTGCAAAGAAGTGGATATTCATTAAATACTCATTGAATGTCTGATTAACTTATTCATTTAAATAGTAATCATGAGGCTCTTAATGTCCTAAAGCACAAAAGGGAATACTCTGGAGATACAAAGATAAAATAATCTCTATGTCTTTCAGTCTGCTACTGGCGATGAATTAATATAACTCAATTACTGCCAAGGAGGAAGTGCAAAGAACCAAAAGAATTGTACAGAAAAGGTTTATATTTAGTTGATTGCATAAAGTGGCATGTATATGTCCGAGCTTCTGGTATCTGTTAGAGGTATATTCAGCATTCTATTTCACATGTGATTTCTGGGGAAGGGAAGGCTTAAAAATATATGATATCACTTGTTAAAATGGTAACACCTGTTTTTCCCACCCCTCCCTTCTTCCTGTGCTTCCGTCACATGTTATTTTAATTTAATTTTTAATGCTAGAAGAAACAGAAATAGGAACAGACACCATCAATTTAATTTTTTAAATCCTCCTTGTACATTTTTTTCAAAAAGATTAGGACAGAACAGAAAAATGTAAAGTTCAATGTGGTAGTAACTTACTCTTTTTTAAAAAAAATTATCTTTATTGTTGAAAGTATTACAAATATCTGTACCTATTTTTCCCCATTTATCTCCTTTACCCTGTACTTCCCCCTCCCCAGGCCTTCACCACACTATTGACTGTGTCCATGAGTTATGTATATACGCATAAAAGTTCTTTGATTATACCCACCCACCCACCCACCCCCACCTTCCCTCTGAGATTCATCAGTCTGTTCCATGTTTCTATGTCTCTGGATCTATTTTGTTCATCAGTTTATTTTGTTCATTAGATTCCACACAGGAGTGAGATCATGTGATACCTGTCTTTCTCTGGCTGGCTTATTTTGCTTAGCATAATACTCTCCACATCTCTCTATGCCAGTGGTTCTCAACCTTTCTAATGCGTCGACCCTTTAATACAGTTCCTCATGTTGTGGTGACCCCCAACCATAAAATTATTTTCGTTGCTTCTTCATAACTATAATTTTGCTACCGTTATGAATTGTAATGTAAGTATCTGTGTTTTCCGATGGTCTTAGGCGACCCTGCACTTCTCATTTGTTGATTTGTTGATGGTAGTAACTTATTTTTAATAGCCAGATGCTGAATTCAGATTTAATACTCATGCACTTAAGTCTGTGTCTTCTAATGGTTGTGACTGCATTCTAAAAAATGAGAACAAGTCTGCTCTAATGGATGTCCTTATCTGGAAAGGCTCCCTTGGTTGGAGGGACAGGCCTTCCAGCCTTACACAGAATGCAAATAGGTAAATGGATGTATGAATGATAATGCTGATAGCAATAATCATTTAATCAATAGTTTATCTTAAAATCAAGCTTCTGAAGTGGGTACTAATTTGAAAAGCAGAAAGGAAAACAAGTAAAAAAGTTGCCTTTTGGGTGCTAGTGTAAAGGTCACCATGGAATACTTCATATTTCTTTTTTAAAAAAATATTTTTATTGATTTCAGAGAGGAAAGGGGAGGGAGAGAGGAACATCAATGATAAGAGAAGACCATTGGTAGCTGCCTCCTGCATGCCCCCTACTGGGGATCGAGCGACAACCCAGGCATGTGCCCTGACTGTGAATTGAACTATGACCTCCTTGTTCATAGGTTGATGCTCAAACACTGAGCAACATCGGCCAGGCCATATTTCTCTTCTGTAGGTTCTAAGTCAGTCCACGTGCATGGGGACTTACATGTTCTCCCTGTGTACCTGAGTGGCATCATTTATTTGAATACACATATGTCAACTTCTGTTGGAAAAAAAACAAGGGTTGATAGACTGTACTGGCAAATGCCAAGAAAGGCCCTGCATTTACTGTTGACAGGTTGTGTAGGAATGGAATGCAACCTCCCTCCCTCCCTCCCTTCCTTCCTTCCTTCCTTCCTTCCTTCCTTCCTTCCTTCCTTCCTTCTTTCCTTCCTTTTCCTCCTCTTTCTCTTTCTTTTGGTAATACTCTTCTAGAACTTACCTTTACACAAAGCAATGCTTTGTAATAATTCTTTACAAATGTTTTAAACTCTTTATGACTTAGATATTCATATTTAACAGAGCATTTTTGTTTGTTTGTTTGTTTTTTGTATTTTAATCTAAGCACTGTCTTTGGGAACTGATCATTTAATGTATTTGAAACAATAATAGGCCTGATTTTGGTTTTTGGTCAAGGTGATATAAGAAACAAACTTTTGGTTTCTTGGGAGATGCAAAGATCACAGCTCTCTCTCTCTGACCAGGCTGACCTGCCTCTGAATGTCCTGAGTGGGTTTGTTTACATCTTTGTGTGTGTGTGAAACAAGATCTTGAAATTAATTGTTTGTTATCGATCCTTTACTTACAATTTAGAAATTGCCACAGGATATTTTTCTCGTTTGTTGATTTGTATATTTGCACAAACAATCACTCTGTAATGTTTGCACTATGAGTTTCTTTGGCCTGGGAGTTTGTCCGGTAAATGAGCTCAGGTTTGAGAGTCAAACCCCATCCCAAACCTGTGTCACTGTGGGTGGTTAGCAGTTCTCCACCCCAGCCGCAGGTTTTGCTCACCTGTAAACCAGGAAAATGCTCACCTAGCTGGTAGATGTAAGGAGGAAATGGGGTCAAGCTTGTAGTGCACCATAAGGGTTAAATACATGTTTATTTTCTTTTGTTTTCCTAAGCTTCTTTCCCTGCAATTGTAGTTCTGGGTGACATTTTATCTCCTTAAATTCCACTGCTTGCTTACACAAGAAGCCAAGTTAAATAAAGATCCAGTCTCTTGACCTCTTCACACTATCATTCCAGTTGTTTCCACCATTTTCCAAATAAAGAAAATAGTGATTACAAAGTCACAATTGTATTTCATAGCAAGTAAGATAATTTTTCCCCCAGGACTGCCAGTGAAAACTCTCTTTAGTTCCTGGAATTGAAGCATATTGTTTTACAGATCTGGTTTTGTAAAATCTGCACAGTGGTTAAGTGTACATTTGTTTTTAGGGTCCAGACAATCTGCTAACCAGGTCTTCCTTAGCTGAAGGACCCTGGCCAAGTGACTGGACTCCTCCGAGCCCCAGTTTCCCTATCTTTAGAAACAGGGAAAGCATGCATCCTGAAAGGTTGCCGAGAGGACTTCATGAAGTAAAAGTGCTTAGCAAAATGCTTGGCAATGATGTAAAGCCTTTATTATTTTTCCTGAAGATTAGTAAACAGTAGTAGTCTTTCAATTTTTCTCCAAGAAGTCACTTGTGTTATCTTAGAGAATGTATGAGAAAAAAACATCACCCAAAGGTGGTGTAGTGGCCAGATCCCTAGACTTGGAGTCAGAAAGCCGAGCTTGCCCTATACCTCCACTCACTAGCATCTCGACCTTGGACTGGACCCTACTCAGCTTCAGTTTTCCCCCCTTGGAATCAGGTATAAGCTTTGTCCTTCTCACTTTACAGTTTTGTGATTGTCAGAGGAGGTATTTGATATGAAAGCACTTTGCAAATTATTACATACTGAACCAAATATCTAGTGAAGAATCTTCTCAGGGTCTATTTCCTTGGACTTTGGGGCCAGGTGGTCTGAAGTCTGATGCCAGTTTCTCTACGTGGTGGTTGGGTAATCCCAGGCAAATTTCTGAACCTCTCTGTGTCTCAGTTTACTCACCTGTAAAGGGAGGATAATCATGGCATCACATGGGATTGTGGTGTGGATTAGTGAGTTAATGCAGTAAAGCATTTAGGATAGTGACTTACGAATTAAGAGTTAAATAATGTTAGTTATTCCCTGTTTTTAAAATAGAGGAGCTGGGCTACCTTATCTGTAGCATGCCTCCTACTTCAAACATTCTTTGATGTTTAATATGTCTTACTTTCTAGAACAAAAGCATTTTGAATGCTCCAGTAATTTTTGCAGTAATGGTCTTCTGCTACTAACATTAAAATTCAGATGTACAGATTTTTGGAAATTCCTGATTACTTGGTATTAAGGTGAAGTCCCCCAATTCCCATCATCTGCCACTTAATACCACATTCCCAACTTTTGAGGAACTTATGTCTGCCCTCAACTTTGTCTTGGGGTAGGTCTGTAATTCCCAAACTGAGTGCCAAGGCACATGGGCATCACAATACATTCAGAGGGAGGCTGTGGAATATTGTAAAATTTTTTTGGGGGGGGCCTTGATATCTCAGTCACCTCATGATTTACTTATAAGTACTAGCTTGAGACAGTCCATAATTCCCATATGGTTGCACTAATTTCTTTTGATGATATCCTTTTGCCAGGCTGTGTTTTCTGAGGTAGCTGCTGAAGGGTAGCAGAATATTCCACTCCAAAATATGACTGTAGGAATTTAGGACATGTTACCCCTAAATGTGCCACTTTGCCATATTAATTATTGATGTTATTGGACCCCAATATTTGAGTTTGTTTGCCTGTGTGCACTGGCCCAAAAGAAATGTTGAAGCAGGTGTTTGTAGTACGGAAAGGAGATTTATTAGAGAATTGGCCAATCTGGAGTACGGGCAAGCTAATGGTCTGAAAGACCCGCCTCCCCACTGTAGGCATGTAGGTTACAGATTATATAGCGCAAAAATCACAAAGCGCTGTGGGTTAGGGACTCAGGGAGGTGCTGGGAGCTGATTGGTCGGAGGTGAGGTAAGGGTAATAAATCATTTCTGCAGGTCTTAAGGACAGCTCTGAGGTCTTTTGTGGCGTCCCTCTGTCTGGGTTTCATAGAAAGGTAGCCTGGGGGTCATTCTACCTTAGGGCTCTGGGGCTGAAACATAACTTAGTTCAAGATGTTATCTTTAGCCTGCCAGAGGTCTGGACCGTGACCGTAAGTCAGGTCCAGGCTGTTGTCTTCTACTGTTGGGGGTGGCTGATTATCTAGGGGAGAAGCTAGATCTATAGGGGTGTAGAGAGAAAGAGAGAGATGTGGTTCCTAGAGCTATGATTCAAAGCTAAATTTGTTTAAAGTTATAAAGACCCTTGGTTTCATTGAGCTGAAAGAACTTGAAAAATAGCAAATGTGGGGAGAGGCCTTTCTCTGAACTTCCCTTATCTACCCAAAGAAAAATCCTTTAAAAGGAACTCAATTGCTGTAAATCCCCTCCCTGGGAGTTTCATCAACCGAGGAAGATTGTCTCATTACAGGAGAGGAGATTAGAAGTCAGCTCTATACCCATCAAACTTTGTCACAAACTATCATACCTCCCATCTCTTCTTCTAAGGGACCATTCCTCTGTCTTAAAAATCGTTTATTCTCCCCTAATAGGCCTGTATCCTCCCTCCCTTTCCCCTTAAGATGATGGTATTTAAGCCTGAATTCTAAGCCACCTCTAAGAATTACTCATTTTCCCCTGGGTATCTCCCCTTGTAACTGCACAGGACTTCATGTCTTTAATATAATTTTTTTTTTCTTAATTCAATCTAGCTTTGTCCAGTCCAATAGCACCATGACTCACTTGTTTCTTTTCAACCAGACCCTTCCACCTTTGTACACATGCAAGTCCACCCTCTTTATCATTAAGCCCCTTAAAGCACCAGGTTCTGGTCTGGGTCAAACTGTCTTAAGAATAAAGCCTCAGGCCAAAACTGGTTTGGCTCAGTGGATAGAGCGTCAGCCTGCGGACTGAAAGGTCCCAGGTTCGATTCTGGTCAAGGGCACGTAACTTGGTTGCAGGCACATTCCCAGTAGGAGGTGAGCAGGAGGCAGCTGATCGATGTTTCTCTCTCATCGATGTTTCTAACTCTCTATCCCTCTTCCTTCCTCTCTGTAAAAAAATCAATAAAATATGTTTTTTTAAAAAAAGAATAAAGCCTCAGGCTACTCCAAAAAACTAACCAACCTAGAGGAAATGGACATATTCCTAGAAAAATACGACCTTCTAAAACTCAATCAAAAAGAATAAAAAAATCTCAAAAGGCCGATAACTAAGGAGGAAATTGAAGCAGTCATCAAAAAGTTTCCAGCAAACAAAAGCCCAGGGCCAGATGGCTTCACAGGGGAGTTTTACTAAACATTCAAAGAACTACAACCTATCCTTCTCAGACTATTACAAAAATTCAAGAGGAAGGCACACTTCCAAGCTCTTTCTATGAAGCCAACATTACCCTAATCCCAAAACCAGATAAAGACACTACAAAGAAAGAGAATTACAGGCCAATATCCCTGATGAACATAGAAGCTAAAACCTCAACAAAATTCTAGCAAATTGGAACCAGCATTACATTAGAAAGATCATACACCATGACCAAGTGGGATTTATTCCAGGGATGCAAGGCTGGTATAATATTTGCAAATCAATAATCGTGATTCATCACATAAACAAATTGAGAGACAAAAATCACATAATTATATCAATCAATGCAGACAAGGCATTTGACAAAATCCAACACCCATTCCTGATAAAAACTCTCAGCAAAGTGGGACTTGAGGGATCATACCTCAACATAATAAAAGCCTTATATGACAAACCTACAACCAACATCATACTCAATGGGCAAAAACTAAAACCATTTCCCCTAAGAACAGGAACAAGACAGGGATGCCCACTTTCACCACTCCTATTTGACATAGTACTGGAAGTGCTAGCCATAGGGATCAGACAAGAAGAAGAAATAAAAGGCATCCAAATTGGAAAAGAAGAAGTAAAACTGTCATTATTCGCAGATGACATGATATTGTACATAGAAAACCCTAAAGACTCCATCATAAAACTACTAGAACTAATAAATGAATTTGGCAATGTAGCAGGATACAAAATTAATATCCAGAAATCTATGGCTTTTTTATACACCAATAATGAACTCACAGAAAGAGAGACTAGAAAAAAAATTCCCATTTACCATTGCAACAAAAAAATTAAGATACATAGGAATAGATTTAACAAAGGAGGTAAAGGACCTGTACTCAGAAAATTACAAGGTGCTGAAAAAAGAGATAGAGGAAGACATGAACAAATGGAAGAATATACTGTGTTCATGGATTGGTAGAATCAACATCATTAAAATGTCCATACTACCCAAAGCAATCTATAGATTCAATGCAAGCCATTAAAATACCAACGGCATACTTTAAAAGACCTAGAACAAGCGCTCCAAAAGTTCATCTGGAATAAAAAAAAAAAACCACAACAAAACAAAACCCCCAATAGCTGCAGCAATCTTGAGAAAGAGAACAAAGTTGGGGGGCTCACAATACCAGATATAAAGCTATATTACAAAGCCACTATTCTCAAAACTTCCTGGTATTGGCACAAGAACAGACATATAGGCCAATGGAATAGAACAGAGAACCCAGAAATTGACCTAAGCCATTATGCCCAATTAATATTTGACAAAGGAGGCAAAAACATACAATGGAATCAAGACAGTCTCTTCAATAAATGGTGTGGGAAAATTGGACAGATACGTGCAAAAAAAAAAAAAATGAAACTAGACCACCAACTTACACCATACACAAAAATAAACTCAAAATGGATAAAGGACTTAAACATAAGACAGGAAACCATAAAAATCCTAGAAGAGATCACTGAGGAGACAAAATGGCGGCAGAATAGACAGACGTGTCCTGAGCCTTGTCCCGGAGCAAATAGAGTGAGTGGCTGAAACAAGTGGCATTCAGCCCAAATTGGTGAAGGAGACGCAGCTGGTGAGACAGTTTGTAGCCAGGAAGGGCAGAGGTCCCCTGGATAAAGGTGAAATCAAGGATCTAGGCAAGAGAGTCTGCCGGACCTCTGTGCCCAGAGGGTCAGGGAGAAACTACAGGGTGCCAAGCCACATCCCTGAGGACAGGCAAAGCGTCTGACTGTGAAAAAAAGGGACCGCGGGACTGCAGGAGGTAGGGGATTTTGGACCTTGGAGTCTGGATTTTGGATCTGAGCTCAGAGGCAGCCCTGAAGGGCTGGCCAGACCGCACAGTGCCCGCAAGAGAGGAGCTTGCAGAGACGCAGTCCCTCCTCACACTGGGGCCTGTGCCTTTCTCCACTGAACCTAGTTCATAGGACCTTTCGGATACAGACACTTACCCATGGCTGAGGTGCAGGAGAAGGTGTGGACTTGTGGAATCTGGGGAGAGTAGGTGGCGGTCAAGGAGAGGTGGTAGCGAGTCTGGTGCTGAGTTATATCAAAGCCCCAGTCGCCATTTTCTCCTGAGAGATAGCCCCTCCCTCCAGTCTCCAGGCAACCAATATAGCCACACCCAGATCCCACCCTGAATAATACAAAGGAATCTGAATACTCCCTGAGGTCATAGGAACTGGCCTAAAGAGAAATCTTTAGCCCCAGCAATCAGAAACTGAGAAACAGTACAGTACAGATGACTGGAATCATAAGCCAGCCAAAGGAATGACACTCCACTTTTTTCACTTTTATTTTTATTTTTTTATTATCCCTTTTTTCTTTTTTTCTTCTTTTCTTCTTTGTTTTCCTGTTTTTGTTTGTTGCTTTTTTTCTATTTCTTTTCACATAATTTTTCCATCAATATTTTTAAATTTTTTATTCCATTTTTGAAATCAATTTTTTTGTAAATTTATTTTTCTTCTCATTCTCTTTCTTCTCAACCACTTATTCCCTTTCTACTTCCTCAATACTAAATTTAGGTCCTCCCCATATTCATCCAATTCTTAATCTTATTTTCACCATATAAGCTCAGCCTCTACAGATTCTTCCCCAACCCTCTTTGCTGGGTGAGTGGTGTTTGTATTCTTTTTTTTTTTTTTTTTTGGTTTATCTATTGGTTCTGTGGTGTCTTACCTCCACATACATATATATATTCTCCTTTTTATTCCTTTGTCTTTTATCCCTTATCTTTTTCTCTCTCTTCGATAGCATTTGTGCTCTCTTTTCTCTGCCCTAACTCTCTTTGCTCAGGTGGTCACTTATATTGGGGTTATTGGTGTCGTGTGTACATTTGTGCTTAGTTCCCTCTGTGTTGTGTCTTGTTGAGGTGAATTTTATCCTGTTTGGTCAAGGAGCTTGAGAGCAAGCCACATAACCAGACACCTAGAGAGGAAACTCCATCACAAACAGGTCAATAACACCCCAGACCAGGGGTGGGCAAACTTTTTGACTCGAGGGCCACAATGGGTTCTTAAACTGGACCGGAGGGCCGGAACAAAAGCATGGATGGAGTGTTTGTGTGAACTAATATAAATTCAAAGTAAAGGAGCGGAGGGGAGAGCAAGAGAACCCTCCACTCTTTCGGCTCCGCGGGCCGGATAGAACAGCCAAACGGGCCGGATTGGGCCCGCGGGCTGTAGTTTGCCCACGGCTGCCCCAGACCCAACTACAGAGGCAGGAAGAATGCAGCAGTGAGGGAAAAAGCATGAGTAATTGACAGAGTAAAAGAGGAGCGTGTGGTCAGGTGGAGTGTGTGTGTGTGTGTGTGTGTGAGAGAGTGAGTGAGGCACAGTTAGATCCCACAGGACCTTCAGGGGCAGGTTGATCAGGCTTGCCAAACTAGGCTCTTCTGCTACCATTGCAAACAGTACTGGGAGGCCAGCTTGTCCTTAGAGGCCTAGCCTTTTTGAAGGGAAGAGCTGCTGTAACTGGGTTTCCAGCCTCAACTCCACCCAGGGTGCCCTCAGATAACACCTGGGACTCTACAGCCACCCCTGCCAGGGACATGCTACCTAGGCTGTGATCCCATGGTCAACGAGGATCCAGTCACCCTGGATTCAGGCTCCTGTGAGTTCAGAAGCAGGCTCCCCTCTGACTGGCCCAACGTTTTAGCCCAGGGCACTGCAACCATGTGAACACCAGACATGTGAGCAGCCCGCCCCTGTCCAAGGAGCAGCAGCCCCGTGAGCAACCCGCCACTGGCCTAAGAGCAGCAGCTTCACGTGGCCTGACCCTGTCCAAGGAGCAGCAGCTGCGTGAGCAGCCAGTTCCCCCTGTCTGAGGAGCAGCAACCACGTGAGCAGCTCGCCCCATCTGAGGAGCAGCAGCCGCTTGAGCAGCCCACCCACTACTGAGGAGTGGCAGCCCCACCCAGCCGACCCCCCTCTGAGGAACAGCAGCTGTGCGCAGCCCACACCCTGCACCTGTCTGAAGAGCAGCAGCTGTGCCGCACGAGCAGCCAGCCGCCTTCCAAGGAGCAGCAGCTGTGCAGGCAGCCTTCCCCCTTCTGAGGAGCAGCAGCTGTGTGAACAGCCCACCCCCTTCTGATGAGCAACAGATGCACAAGCTGCCGGCCCACATCTGAGGAGCAGCAGCTGTGTGAGCAGCCTGCCTACATCTGAAGAGCAGCAGCTGTGTGAGCACCCACCCCCTTCTGAGGAGCAGCAGCCACATAAGCAGACCGCCCACATCCAAGGAGCAGCAGCCCTGTGCAGTCTGCACTGGTCCAAGGAGCAGCACCCACACTTAGTCTATACCTGTCCGATGAGGAGCCAGGTGAGTGGCCCGTCCCTGTCCGAGGAGCATCAACAGCATGAGCAGCTCACTCCCAAGTGAGGAACAGCAGCTGCATGAGCAGACCGCACCCCCCCCCCCCCCCCCCCCCGTCGCAGGAGAAGCAGCTGCACGAGCAACCCGCACCCGTACAAGGAGCAGCAGGCCTGCAAGCAATATGCCCCTGTCCAAGGAACGGCGGCATCACGAATAGCCTGTCCTATCTGAGGAACAGCAGTAGCATGCAGCCAGCACCCATCTAAAGAACAGCAGCCACGCGAGCAGTCTGCCCCTATCCGAGGAGCAGCAGCGATGTGAGCAGCTGGCCCCCGTCCAAAGAGCAGCTGACACGAGCAACCCATCCCCATCCAAGGAGCTGCAACCTCATAATAAGCCCACCCCCGTCCAAGGAACAGCAGCTATACAAGCAGCCTCCCCCACCAGCCAGAGGAGGAACCACTGCTGTGAACAGCACCCACCAGAGGAGCCGCTGACATCTGAGAAGCGGCTGCTACTGTAACTGCCCGAGGAGCAACCGCAGCCAGAGAAGCCACTGCCACCCAAGGAGCAACCCCTGCACAGCTTGACATCTAGATCAGTTGGTGAGACCAAAAATGGGTAGTCAAAGATGCCCCCAAAGGAAAGAAGAGGAGAAATCGCCAGAAAAGCAGCTAAGTGAAACAGAGGCATGCAATATGCCAGAAAAAGAATTCAGAATAAGGGTCATAGAGTTCATAAACCAGATGGAAGAAAAAATCAACACCTTATGTAAGAATCAAGAAGAAATGAAGAGTGATATAGCTGCAATAAAAAACACCATGGAAAGTTTCAACAGTAGACTAGGAGAAGCGGAGGAACGAATTAGTGAACTAGAAGACAGGGAAGCAAAACACAGCCAAACTGAACTGCAACTGGAGAAAAAAATTAAAAGACAGGAGGAGAGCCTAAGGGAGCTATGGGACAACATGAAACGAAGCAACATACGAATAATAGGTGTGCCAGAACAACAGGAAGAGGAACAAGGGTTAGAAGAACTATTTGAAGAAATAATGTCAGAAAACTTCCCTGATGTGGCAAAGAAAAAAGTCACACAAGCACAGAGAGTCCCAAACAGGATGAACCCAAAAAGACCCACACCAAGACACATCATAATTACGATGGCAAATATTCAGGACAAAGAGAGAATCTTAAAGGCTGCAAGAGAGAGACAGAAAGTTACATACAAGGGAGCTCCCATTAGATTATCAAATGATTTCTCAACAGAAACACATCAGGCCAGAAAAGAATGGAAGAAAATTTACAAAGTGATGCAAACCAAGGGACTGAATCCAAGAATACTCTATCCAGCAAGGTTATCATTCAAAATCGAAGGGGAAATAAGGAGCTTCACAGACAAAAAAATGCTAAGGGAGTTTATCACTACCAAGCCAGCAATGCAAGAAATGCTAAAGGGACTGGTGTAAAATGAAGAAATAAAAAGGTAAGATGGAACACAGACACAAAAAATAAAAATGGATAGAAATAAGTTCCTTTCAATAATAACTTTAAACGTAAATGGACTAAATGCTCCAATCAAAAGACATCGAGTGGATGCATGGATAAAAAAACACGACCCAGAGAAACCAAGATGGCGGCATAGGTAAGCACCTAAACTGCTGCCTCGCACAACAATTTAAAAACTACAACTAAAAGACAGAACGGACACCATCCAGAACCACAGGAAAGCTGGCTGAGTGAAAATTCTACAACTAGAAGGAAAGAGAAAAGCTCACAGAGAATTGGAGGTATGGCAAAGGGTCTTTGTGCGTGCAGAGAGGAAGGGCAGCTGAGAGCCTGGCTGACTTTCTCTGGTGGAATGGGGAAGGAAGCCCCCGACCGCACTGAACCCCAGTTCTGACTGCACTGAACCCCAGTTCCAGGAGAGCCCCTGGGGACCCACGCTCTTGTGGGGGGAGTCTGGACTCTCAGGCGTAGACTCAGGAGCCGGGGAAGGCAGAGGTCTGAAGGCGCACGCGTGCCAGTGCGCACAAAGGCAGCGGAGGTTGCCACAGGCTTTCCCTAGTGGAAGGGAGTCAAAGGCTCCTGACTGCACTGAGCCCCAGTTCTGACTGCACTGAACCCCAGTTCCAGGTGAGCCCCTGGGGACCCAGGCTCTTGTGGGGGGAGTCTGGACTCTTGGGCGGAGACTCGGGAGCTGGGGAAGGCAGAGGTCTACGTGTGCGCGCAAGGGCAAGGCTGATGGGAAGCCAAGACTGTCTGCTCTGCCCTGAGACTCCACCCCATTCAAGCTGAGCACAGAGGCTATTGCAATTTGGCAAGTCTAATCCTATAAGGCTGTCTCCAGCACTGAACTTCTTCCAGCGTAGACGTAGCTGATCCTTACAGCCAACTGGCCTGGAGGTCAATTCCTCCCAGTGATACCAACAACAATCAAGACTTAATTACAACAAGGCTGTACACACAGTCCACAAAGGGGTGCACCAAGAGTGTCCACTTCAGGTTAACTGGGGAGGCCGACCCACTGGGCCATATAGGAAACCTAGCACACAAAGCTACCCTACCAACTCAGGGAAGCAGTGAAAATGCGGCGTCAAAGAAACAGATCACAAATGAAAGAAATGGAGGAAAATAAATGACTGGATATAGAATTCAAAACCATGGTTATAAGGCTTTTCAAGAATATCCTAGAAGAGGCCAATAAATATAGCGAGACCCTTGAAGATATGAAAAAGGGCCAACTAGAAATTAAACATACACTGACTGAAATAAAAAATATTATACAGAGACCCAACAACAGACTAGAGGAACACAAGAATCAAGTCAAAGAATTGAAATACAAAGAAGCAAAAAACACTCAACCGAAAAAGCAAAAAGAAAAAAAAATAATCCAAAAAGTTGAAGATAGTGTAAGAAGCCTCTGGGACAACTTCAAGCGTACCAACATCAGAATTATGGGGGTGCCAGAAGAAGAGAGAGAGCAAGATACTGAAAACCTATTTGAAGAAATAATGACCAAAATCCTTCCCCACCTGGTGAAAGAAATAGACTTACAAGTCCAGGAAGCACACAGAACCCCAAACAAAAGGAATCCAAAGAGGACCACACCAAGACACATCATAATTAAAATGCCAAGAGCAAAAGACAAAGAGAGAATATTAAAAGTAGCAAGAGAAAAACAGTTAATTACCTACAAGGGAGCACCCATACGACTGTCAGCTGATTTCTCAACAGAAACTATGCAGGCCAGATGGGAGTGGCAAGAAATTTTCAAAGTGATGAATAGCAAGAACCTACAACCAAGATTACTCTACCCAGCAAAGCTATCATTCAGAATTGAAGGGTAGATAAAGAGCTTCACAGATAAGAAAAAGCTAAAGGAGTTCATCACCACCAAACCAGTATTATATGAAATGCTGAAAGGTATTCTTAAAGAAGAGGAAGAAGAAAAAAGTAAAGATAAAAATTATGAACAACAAATACATATCTATCAACAAGTGAACCTAAAAATCAAGTGAATTAAAAACCTGAGGAACAGAATAATCTGGTGAATATAATAGAATCAGGGGCATAGAAAGGGAGTGGACTGAAAATTCTCAGGGGAAAAGGGGTATGGGGGGTTCAGGAAGAGACTGGACAAAAATCATACACCTATGGATGAGGACAGTGGGGGGGGGGAGGTAAGGGCAGAAGGTGTGGTGGGAACTGGGTGGAGGGGAGCTATGGGGGGAAAAAGGAGAAACAATTGTAATAATCTGAATAAAGATTTATTTAAAAAAAAAAAAAAAAACACGACCCATACATATGCTGTCTGCAAGAGACCCACCTCAGAACAAGGGACTCATACAGACTGAAAGTGAAGGGACGGAAAAACATCTTTCAGGCAAATGAAAAAGAAAAAAAATCTGGGGTAGCATTACTTATATCTGACAAAACAGACCTCAAAATAAAGGCCATAACAAGAGATAAGGAAGGCCAATTCATAATAATAAAGGGATCGATACACAAGAGGATATAACTCTGATAAACATATATGCACCCAATGCAGGAGCACCCAAATACATAAAAAAACTCCTGGAAGATATCAAGGGAGAGATCGACAACAATACAATCTTTGTAGGGGACTTTAGTACACCACTGACATCACTGGATAAATTCTCTAGACAAAAAAATCAGCAAAGAAACAGCAATTCTAAATGACTCACTAGATCAGATAGACCTAATTGACATCTTCAGAGCATTTCACCCCAAAGCCACGGAATATACGTTTTTATCAAGTGGACATGGGACATTTTCAAAAATATACCACATATTGGGTCACAAACAATGTCTTCCCAAATTCAAAAAGATTGAAATCATATCAAGCATTTTCTCAGACCACAGTGGCATAATATTAGAAATAAACTACAATAAAAACATTCCAAAAAATTCAAACATTTGGAAGCTGAATAGCATGCTATTAAACAATTATTGGGTTATCAATGAGATCAAAGAAGAAATTAAAAACATCCTGGAGACTAATGACAATAAAAACACAACAATGCAAATACTATGGGACACAATGAAAGCAGTTCTGAGAGGGAAGTTTATAGCTCTACAGGCCTACCTCAAAAAACAAGAAAAAATGGTAATAAATCATCTAACTCAACATCTCACAGAATTAGAAAGAGAGCAACAAGAAAAGCCCACAGTGAGCAGAAGGAAGGAAATATTAAAGATCAGGGCAGAAATGAATGACATAGAGACCAAAAAACCAATACAAAAGATCAATGAAACCAAGAGCTGGTACTCTGAAAGGATAAACAAGATTGATGAACCTCTAGCCAGGCTCACCAAGAAGCAAAGAGAGAGGACCCAAATAAACAAAAGAGAAATGAAAGAGGAGAAATAACAACAGACCCCACAGAAATACAAAAGATTATTAAAAAATACTATGAATAACTCTATTCTAACAAACTAGACAACCTGGAGGAAATGGACACATTCCTAGAAAAATACAACCTTCCAAAACTTACTCAGGAAGATACTAAAAATCTCAATAGGCTGATAACTATAGAAGAAATTGAAGCAATCATCAAAAAGCTTCCAGCAATCAAAAGCCTGGGGCCAGATGGCTTCACAGGGGAGTTTTACCAAACATTCAAGGAAGAACTAAAACCTATCCTCCTCAGACTATTCCAGAAAATTCAAGAGGAAGGAACACTTCCAAGCTCCTTCTATGCAGCCAACATCACCCTAATATCAAACCAGATAAAGATAACACAATGAAAGAGAATTACAGACCAATATCCCTGAACATACATGCCAAAATCCTCAACAAAATTCTAGCAAATCGAATTCAACAGTACATCAGTAAGATCATACACCATGACCAAGTAGGATTTATCCTGGGGATGCAAGGATGGTACAATATCCGCAAATCAATAAACATGATACATCACATAAACAAATTGAGAGATAAAAATCATATAGTCATATCAATTGATGCCAAAAAAGCATTTGACAAAATCCAGTACCCTTTCTTGATAAAAACTCTCAGCAAGGTAGGAATAGAAGGATCATACCTCAACATAATAAAAGCCATATATGACAAACCCACAGCCAACATCATACTCAATGGGAAAAAATCTAACACCATTTCCCCTAAGAACAGGAACAAGACAGGGATGCCCACTCTCACCACTCCTGGTCAACATAGTGCTGGAAGTACTAGCCATTGCAATCAGATAAGAAGAATAAATAAAAGGCATCCAAATTGGAAAAGAAGTAAAACTGTCCTTATTTGCAGATGACATGTTACTGTACATAGAAAACCCTAAAGACTCCATCAAAAAATTATTAGACTTAATAAATGCATTTGACAATGTAGCAGGATACAAAATTAATATACACCAATAATGAACTTACAGAAAGAGAGACTAAAAAACAATCCCATTTACCATCGCACCAAAAAAATTAAGATACCTAGGAATAAACTTAACTAAGGAGGTAAAAGACCTATAAGTGGAAAACTACACGACACTGAAAAAGAGATAGAGGAAGACATAAACAGATGGAAGAACATACCATGTTCATGGATTGGTAGAATCAACATCATCAAAATGTCCATACTACCCAAAGCAATCTATAAATTCAATGTACTTCCCATTAAAATACCAATGGCATATTTCACAGACCTAAAACGAACTTTCCAAAAATTCATCTGGAATAAAAAAAGACCCCGAATAGCTACAGCAATCCTGAGAAAGAAGAATAAAGTAGGTGGGATTTCAATATCAGATATCAAGCTCTATTACAAAGCCACTGTTCTCAAAACTGCCTGGTATTGGCAAAAGAACTGACATATAGATCCATGGAATAGAATAGAGAACCCAGAAATCAACCCAAACCACTATGCTCAATTAATATTTGACAAAGGAGGCATGAACATACAATGGAGTCAAGATAGTCTCTTCAACAAATGGTGTTGGAAAAATTGGACAGATACATGCAAAAAAATGAAACTAGATCACCAACTTACACCATACACAAAAATAAACTCAAAATCAATTAAGGACTTAAACATACGACGGGAAACAATAAAAATACTAGAGGAATCCACAGGCAGAAAAATCTGTGACATATGTCGAAGTAATTTCTTCGCCGATACTGCTCCTAGGGCAATGGAAACTAAAGAGAAAATAAACAAATGGGACTACATCAAAATAAAAAGCTTTTGCACAGCAAAGGAAACCATCAATAAAACAACAAGAAAGCCTCCTGCATGTGAGAACATATTTGCCAATGATATCAACGATAAGGGTTTAATCTCCAACATTTACAGGGAACTCGTGCAGCTTAACAAAAAGAAGATAAACAGCCCAATCAAAAAATGGGCAACTGATCTAAATAGATACTTTTCGAAAGAAGACAGAAGGAAGGCCAAGGACACATATGAAAACCTGCTCAAAGTCACTAATCATCAGAGAGATGCAAATCAAAGCAACAATGCGGTACCATCTCACACCTGTCAGAATGGCTATTATCAACAAGTCAACAAATGACAAGTGCTGGTGAGGATGTGGAGAAAAAGGAACCCTCCTTCACTGCTGGTGGGAATGCAGACTGGTGCAGCCACTGTGGAGAACAGTATGGAGTTTCCTCAAAAAACTGAAAATGGAACTCCCATTTGACCCAGTGATCCCACTTCTAGGAATATATCCCAAGAAACTAGAAACACGCGTCAGAAAGGATATATGTACCCCTATGTTCCTAGCAGCACAATTTACCATAGCTAGGATTTGGAAGCAGCCTAGGTGCCCATCAGCAGATGAGTGGATTGGAAGACTGTGGTACATTTACACAATGGAATACTACGCTGCGGTAAAAAAGGAGTTCTTACCATTTGCAACAACATGGATGGAGATGGAGAGCATTATGCTAAGTGAAATAAGCCAAGCAGAGAAAGATATATCACGTGATCTCACTCCTTTGTGGAATATGATGAACAACATGAACTGATGAACAGGAAAAGATCCAGAGACAGAGAAACATCAATCAGAACATCAAACCTCAGGGAAGGTAGGGGACAGTGGGGGTGGCGGGGAGAGATCAACCAAAGGACTTGTATGCATACATATAGGCCTAATCAATGGATGCAGATCACAGTGGGGTGGGGGCATGAATGGGACGTGGGAGGTAATGGGGGGATAAGGACACATATGTAATACCTTAATCAATAAAGAAATTAAAAAAAAAATCCTAGAAGAAGCCATAGGTAGCAAAATAGCAAACACTTGTCATAGCAATATCTTTGCCAACACAGCTCCTAGGGCAATGGAAACTAAGGAGAAAATAAACAAATGGGACTATGTCAAAATAAAAAGCTTCTGCACAGCAAAAGAAACCATGAACAAAACAACAAGAAAGCCCACTGCATGGGAGAACATATTTGACAATGTTATCTCTGATAAGGGTGTAATCTCCAATATTTCCAGGGAGCTCATACAACTTAACAAAAGGAAGATAAATAATCCAATCAAAATATGGGCAAAGGACCTACATAGACACTTTTCCGAAGAGGACATAGAGAAGGCTGAGAGACATATGAAAACATGCTCAAAGTCACTAATCATCTGAGAGATACAAATCAAAACAACAATGAATGGCTATCATCAACAAATCAACAAACGACAAGTGCTGGTGAGGATGCGGAGAAAAAGGAACCCTCCTTCACTGCTGGTGGGAATGCAGACTGGTGCAGCCACTGTGGAGAACAGTGTGGAGTTTCCTCAAAAAATTAAAAACGGAGCTTCCATTTGACCCAGTGATCCCATTTCTAGGAATATATCCTAAGAAAACAGAAACACCAATCAGAAAAGATATATACACCCCTATGTTCATAGCAGCAGTATTTACAATAGCTAAGATTTGGAAATAGCCTAAGTGTCCATCAGCAGATGAGTGGATTAGAAAACTGTGGTACATCTACACAATGGAATACTACACTGTGGTAAAAAAGAAGGAATTCTTACCATTTGCAACAACATGGATGGAACTGGAGAGCATTATGCTAAGCGAAATAAGCCAGTCAGAGAAAGATAAATATCACATGATCTCACTCATTTGTGGAATATAATGAACAACATAAACTGAGGAACCAAAATAGAACCAGAGTCATAGAAGCATCGAACAGACTGTCCAACCTATGAGGGAAGGCAGGGGGTGAGGGAGTAAGAGATCAACGGAAGGACTTGTATGCATGCATATGAGCAAAACCAATGGACACAGATGGTGGGGGGGGGCGTGAGGGCATGTGCTGGGGGTTGCCAGGGAAAGGTCAATCGGGGACAAAGGACACTTATGTAATACTTTAAACAATAAAGAATTTAAATAAAAAAACAATAAGGCCTCAGTACTGTTGGTTAAAGAACAGAGTTTCAAGCAAACTAATGATAACATCTTAAAAAATTTTTTTTGATTAATCCTCACCAGAGGATGTTTTTTCCATTAATTTTTAGAGACAGTGGAAGGGAGGGGAGAGACAAAGAGAAAGGAGAGAAACATGTATGTGAGAGAGACACATCAATTGATTGCCTCCTGCACACACCCTGACAAGGGCTGGGGCACTTTTTCTTGACTGGGAGTCAAACCTGAGACCCTTCAGTGGGTGGGCTGATGCTCTAACCACTTGGAACACCGACCAGGGCTAAAGATATCTTGACCTTGATTGTGTTTCAGCCCCCAGGTGATGAAAGCTGAATGACCCTACTGACCACAGCTTCATGAAACCAGACAGAATGATGCCCTGGCTGACATCAGGACCAGATGCAATGATCAACTATTTCTACCCAGGAAATGAGTGTGGCAGTGCCCAACAATACGTGCACCTGACCAATCACACATCCCAGTGAGTGGTAAGTAGCTGTGGTTAAGCATGAAATACTGTTTTTCTTTCCATTTATATGTATTCTTTTTTCAATTGGCTATTAAGTTAGTAAATAAAACACAAGTGTGTTAAATTGCATGAGACCTAACTACTTAATAAACTGAATTGTTAATTACTTCTTTTGGTCTGGAATGCTGGGAAAGAATTACTGAGACACCGAGGGCACCATGAACCTAGAAAATTTGGGACCCTCTGGGATAGATCCTTCAGTTTTAGCATTTTGTTTGCAAAAGGCACACATGCATGAAATAGAGCAGTGTTTACAGTTCACCAAGGCTCTGGAGGCTACTGAAGGCTGCTGAAAGCTTTGTGTGTGGAGGTGAAGCTTTGCAATCTCAGATTTATCTTGTGTACACATCCTTTGATAGTTCAAGGGAAGGCATAACAGATCTGGAAGTGGTAGGGAAGTGTGTTTGCTCTTGGTTTCTGGAATTTTCTCTGCATTAACAATTTGTACTGATTTTAGCTACTAATGAACAACATTGTTTTGGCAAGTTCTGATTAGCACATGAATACTATGGTCCTGAGGGAATGCAAAGCAGACACATTTGCAGTTGAATATCCACTTAACATTTGGTCTAGAATTTGAAGTCTTGATTTCCACAGCCCCTGAATAATCTACTGGGGCACTGGCCCAGATGTGAGCCCTTGGGGATGTGTTTTGTACTCACAGTTTTGTGCTACATCCTTTGAAGGGAAAAGGGACAGTGAGGGATAAACTGCCCAGTGCAATACATAAAGGCGTGAACACCTTGTCCTCAGTCATTACAGTGGTTCTCCTCTGCATTCATTTCTTTTCTTTTTAGTCTAAGTAATTATGTGCACATCGAGAAACCAGATACTGCGGAAAGGTTTATGATGAAAAACAAGTGGCATTTCTACCTCTCCCTTCTAATCCCACTCCAATTCCCCCAAGAAAGTCTTTTGTAACTATTTTTTGAGTGTGTCTTCTGGTTACCCTCATAACCACAGGGAGTATGCTTATAATGTACTTCCCCATTTGTTGACTTGCAATTTTAGACAACAATTATTGATGTCTGTGTTATGGGGAAAACATCCTCTACCCACCTAGGTCTCTATGTGGGATCTGTGAATTAATTCACAATACACAGCTTAATAGGAGAAAAGTTTATTACTGTGGGAATGCTTAGTACTGAGTAAGTTGCTGAATATACAGGTGTAAAAGTTTATATACCAATTTAACAAACAAAAGGGAGGACTTTTATGGGAAAGTATGGAAGGTTCTATTGGTTGTTTTATGCTAATGGGTAGTTGAATTCTCACTTCCCAAGGTTAAGGTCCAGTCTTCTCCGGAACAGGAAACTCCCTCAGGAAGGGTTATTGGTAACTGTACTTTGGGGAGGCTTTCCTTAAATTTAGATAATGATTTTGTGGCTGCTGATAGTTCAGATATTTTTAGTTTAAAGTAATTTGCATGCCACTTTGGTAGGCTGTTAATCCCTTCATTTTCCCCATTTGAAACTTCCTAAGATGTTTCACAAACAAGGTACTGGGTTGATTGCTATGGAGAGAAGGCCCTGGTTAGAAATGGGGAAATGAGCAATCCTCAAAGGGAAAAGGAACAAACATTTAGAATGAGAAAAAACAAAGATTAATGGTTGGAGCAGACTGTAAACCCAATTTCTCAGTCCAGAGAATTAAGCATTGGGGTTCAAAGCATTTTTCGATGGTGGAATGAGGATGGCAGTGATGATGATGGACTTCCTGGTTTTCAGTTTTGTTACTGATGGGGTATCCTTCGTGTCCCCACCTGTTACCGGTGAGAGTGGAGCTCTTGGGTGCCGTGGGAACAAGAATTTCCTGAGGACCCCACACGAGGATGAGGTATCCTGGAAAACTTTATTGATGATGTAAAATTACGGAAGTTCCCCTCCAAGGTCCCATCTCCCTCCTCCCACCATGGGAAAAGTCCAGTCTTGTCTTCAGCAGAGCTAGGATTAATGCCACTGCCTAGGGTCTTGGCTCCACATTAAAGCACAGTCCAGTCCAGCATCTGGCCAGCTTAGCTTGTGCTCCCAGCTGTAGTCCATTGTGCGTGGGGTCTGCGCGGCCATGGGCCATGCATCTTCTAGAGCCACATGGTGGGCTAGCACGGGTTACAGGGCAAGAGAGAAATAGGAGCACAAGAGCAAACAAGCAAGAGCAAGTAAGAGAGCGAGAACTCTTTTTCTCAGGGTTATAGTTAGGAGCTTAACCAATTAATCCTTCAGGATTTCACTTGCTTGCAGTGGCTCTGCCCTCCTCTCCCTTCCCTACCTCCCCAGCCAATTATATTTTTCCCAAGTTAGACTGATACGCAAGCACTTTCTCCCAGCCCCCAACCTTTCACTGTGTGTGCATCCACCTCTCCCCTTCCCCCAGCCATCTGCAGGGAATGGACTGGTGGTCCCCTTAGGAGCGTGAAGTTGTAGCTTTCTGGTGAAGCTGCCCAGATGACCATGCTTATAATGGCTGGCCTCCTCTATTATTAATATAAACTAGCTAGTTACGATGGTAACAGTTTGAATGTCTTTGGTGATGGCATCCCATACATGATTTGTTGTAGTGTTCAGTCCTTTGAAGTTCATTTCAAGTTAACCAGCTTCAATTTGCAGGACTTTTTCATGTCCTTGGGTAAAAGGGCAGTTGCAAGACTATCTGGGCAGTCAGGTCTCAGTGTTCAGTCACACCAAGTCAGTAGGGTGGGAGAAAATTTGAAAATGTCCATTTTGAGGGTTGTAACCAGATATTGAATGAAGGTAGAAGAATAGAGAATCTGGTAAGGACCAAGAAAATGTATAAGATGTCATGATTCCATCCAGTTTTTAGGTAGGTAATAAAACCTCAAAGAAAAAAACAAGACTAGAATCTAATAACCCACATGAGTGTGTTATAGTATGCTACTGAAACATAAAATATCTTTACAGTCATCTCCTTCTTTCATCAAAGATAATCAAAGTAAGATTATTTTTGTTTACAAAATAAGTCTGGTCCCATTAAATATGGCATGATTATTTACACAAGGGCAGCATGAATAGTAATTGACCATGCAGACCTTTTTAAGTTTGCTTTGCTGGAACTTTTATACAGAATCTCAGATTGTAAAAGCCTCTTGAGGTTAAGAAACCAAACCAAGAATTGCCATTGATAGATCCTCCCTTCCCCTAATTCAGTGGTTGGCAAACTCATTAGTCAACAGAGCCAAATATCAACAGTACAACGATTGAAATTTCTTTTGAGAGCCAAATTTTTTAAACTTAAACTTCTTCTAACACCACTTCTTCAAAATAGACTCGCCCAGGCCGTGGTATTTTGTGGAAGAGCCACACTCAAGGGGCCAAAGAGCCACATGTGGCTTGCGAGCTGCAGTTTGCTGACCACTGCCCCAACTGGTAGGTGGAGTATGACGTAACCTGCAGCCCGGAAATACCTGAGTGCCTAACCATGTACCTTATACGGACTATACATTGAACCACCGATTAGCACCGGCCAAATGCCCTAAGCCCTTGTCCCTAAGTACCTGAGTAACTAAGTACCTTATATGAACCATACATTAAGCTGCCAATCAGCACGTGCTGAGTACTCTAAGCCCCCATTCCTTCCCATTCCTCCCCTCAAAAGGAGTGCTCACCTCTGCACGGGTTGCTGTTCTCCCCTTGAGAGACAGCCCAGAAAGTTTTTTCCCTAAAAGAGCCTGTAATCCTGGTTTTCGGCTCCCGACTGGTCTTTCAGCCATCACACTTCATCTGCAGTACCTATAGATTTGGGTGAATTCTTTTCTTCTTATGGTCCCCCAAATATTTGAAAGTTCTAATCCTGCCAAGAAGTAACTTTCCCTAATTACTTGTGAATCAGGTACCAGTTTGGTATTTATTTCTAAGAAGACTTCGTAAGCATCAGCTCCATAAAGTCAACCTTAGTTCCATAAAACTGTCTGACCATATTTGATTCTATGAACATCATTCTCAAATATGACATTCCAATTGGAACCTTCATTATGTAACTAATATTTCTAATCCTGTCCTAATACCTGGAGCATAGATTCTAAGTGGACCTATATAAATAATGATATTGACACGAAAATAAGAATCCTATATAATAAAAGGATAATATGCAAATTGACCTAACAGCGGAATGACTGGTCACTATAACGCACACTGACCACCAGGGGGCAGATGCTCAATGCAGGAGCTGCCCCCTGGTGGTCAGTGCACTCCGACAGGGGGAGTGCCACTCAGCCAGAAGCTGGGCTCACGGCTGGCGAGCGCAACGGTGGTGGCAGGAGGCTCTCCCGCCTCCCCAGCAGTGCTAAGGTTGTCCAACTGCAGCTTAGGGAGTGGGCCTAAGCCATCAGTCAGATATCCCCCAAGGGCTCCTGGACTGCTAAAGGGCACAGGCCGAGCTGAGGGACCCTCCCTCCACCACCCCGAGTGCACAAATGTCATGCACTGGGCCTCTAGTACTTAATAACAGTTTCTGAATTCTTGAGGAAGCAGGCAGAGAGAAAAGATAAATGTTTCATTTATGTTTATAAATGTACTAGAGGCCTGGTGCACGAAATTCATGCACGGGGTGAGGGATGTCCATCAGCCCAGCCTGCACCCTCTCCAATCTGGGACCCCTTGAGGGATGTCCGACTGCCCAGTGGGATCGGGCCTAAAGGGGCAGTCAGACATCCCTCTCACAATCCAGGACTGCTGGCTCCCAACTGCTCGCCTACTTGCCTTCCTGATTGCCTCTAACCACTTCTGCCTGCCAGCCTGATCACCCCTAACCACTCCCCAGCCAGCCTGATTGATGCATAACTGCTCCCCTGCCAGCCTGTTTGCCCCTAACTTCCTTCCCCTGCAGGCTTGGTCACCCCTAACTGCCCTCCCCTGCAGGCCTGGTACCCCCCAACTACTCTCCCCTGCAGGCCTGGGTCCCCCACAACTGACCTTCCCTGCAGACCCAGTCACCCCCAACTTCCCTCCTCTGCCGGCCGGGTCACCCCTAACTGCCCTCCCCAGCAGTCTTGATTGCTCCCAACTGCCCTCCCTTGCAGGCCTGGTCCCTCCCAACTGCTCTCCCCTGCTGGCCTGATAGCCCACAACTGCCCTCCCCTGCTGGCCATCTTGTGTCCACATGGGGGCAGGATCTTTGACCACATGGGGGCAGCCATCTTGTGTGTTGGAGTGATGGTCAATCTGCATATTACTCTTTTATTAGATTGGATAGAGGCCTGGTGCATGGGTGGGGGCCAGCTGGTTTGCCCTGAAGGGTGTCCCGGATCAGGGTGGGGGTTCCCTTGGGGTATGGGGTGGTCTGGGCAAGGGGCCTGTGGTGGTTTTCAGGCTGGCCACGCCCCCCAGCAACCCAAGTAGAGGCCATGGGATCTGGGATTTATTTATCTTCTACAATTGAAACTTTGTAGCCTGGAGTGGAGCCAAGCCTTCTGCTCACTCCATGGCGGCAGCCATTTCTGTTGGAATTTATGTATCTTCTATAATTGAAACTTTGTAGCCTTAAGCGGAGGCCAATGCAGGCCAGGGCTTCATAAGCTTAGCTTCCTCCATCGCTGCGGGCAACCATAGCCTCCTGCTCTCTCCAGCTCCATGGCTGCCGCCATTTCTGTTGGGCTTTATTTATCTTCTATAATTGAAACTTTGTAGCATTGGCTTCCTCCCAAGCCTCCCTCCTGCTCTCTGTGGCTGCAGCCATCTTGGTTGGGTTTATTTGCATATTCCCTCCTGATTGGCTGGTGGGTGTGGCTGGTGGGCATGGCTTGTGGGTCTAGGGGAGTGATGGTTAATTTGCATATTACTCTTTTATTATATAGGATAATCTACTAAGTTGTTATGATTTGTAGATAGCTTAAGAGAAAAGAGAAAGGGATTCCTTATATCCAGAAAATAGAACATTAAAGAACCAGCAATGTTCCAAACAAAAGCCATAAAAAAATAGTTATCATTCTTCATCAATTCATATACTCCCATGTAATTAATTCTTATTCTGCTTGATGTTGAGTTAGCAATTTCATGAACCCATCGGCTTCACTGGAATTTTTGTAAATCCTGACTTAGTTCAGTTGTATGATATCAAAGTTATTTAAACAATATCTGTGCCCCTATGTACCTGGCATAGTCCTTTCTTCCATGGGTGTCTGAGACAGTTCATTTTTGTTGAAGGTGGAGCACTTTGGTCTGTAGTTGATGCAAGTGCTTTCAGAGAAGAAACAGAGTAAAACAGTGAATGACAAAAGACAAAGGTGGTCGTGATTAAAGATCTGAGAATTTATCATAAAAATAATGCATTTGACTAAGAAATTTGGTTGTTTCTATGACATATAATGTTTTTAATAGTAAATGGAATGATGCCTGATAGCATTATGTCATTGTTGTCTACTTTCAGGCAAGGCAGCATAAGGACATATCATGAACAGCAAGGTCACTGACATATTTCTCAGAATACCATATAATTCCTGCAATATTTATATTAATAACATTTACCCATACAAATATAACCAAAAAGAGGTTAAGTATTTCTTCTTAATTTTTTCTTTTAAGTGTTTCTTCTTATTTGACAATGATTTTTCATACAATTAAACATATCAAATAAACTAATTATTTTCTAACATTTGTCATTTTAGAAGGTGAACAAACAGATCCATTGAGATTTGCCAGGAGCCCTCTGAGAAATTTCAAAGTCAGCTTGAGATAAAGACTGAACTTAGGATTTGATTTTGGAGAGGCAATATATCAAAAGTTGTCAAAAATATCAAAAGATGGGCCCTGGCTGGTTGGACTCAGTGGGTGGAGCGTCGGCCTGCGGGCTGAAGGGTCTGGAGTTTGATTCCAGTTTGATTCCAGTCAAGGGCATATGCCCGGGTTGTGGATTCGATCCCCAGTGGGAGGCAGCTGATCAATGATTCTCTCTCATCACTGATCTCTCTCTCTCTCTCTCTCTCTCTCTCTCTCCCCCACCCTCCCTCCCCATTTGAAATCAATAAAAAAATAAAATAAAAATTAAAAAAAGGTAAAACACTGAAAAAAACCCCAAAAAGGTTGGGATACTTGATTAAATAGGTTCATAGGTCACTGTGAAGATATACTTAGTTATGTATTTAACCAAAGTGACAATAGAAGATTTTAAAGGTAAATACAGGAGGTTATATGTTTGATTAAAAAAATACCTTTGCTCTTTAAACAATGAGAACATTTTTCTCTTAAATAATTGAAGACATGATAAAGACAACACAGGAAATTATTCTGATAAGACTGAATCTGTTTCCTAGATGAATTACTTAAAGAGTAAAGAAAAACCTTTTGCAATCTCTTATGAAAAGCAGACTAAAAACCCAAGAAATTTAATATTTTAAGAGAGAAAACTCTAGTTTTGCAAAGGTACACTGTTGATATTAAAGCTCATTTAAAAACCTTATAAATAAATCCATTTACTCTTAGCCACCTTGACCACCTTTTCATTTTTATATATTTTCCCATATTTTTTATAATTTTCTATATCCATTCAGGTTTTTTTTCTATACTTTATTTTTTATCATCCTGGAACAACCTTTAAACAATCTCTAAACAATTAATTTAGGACAAAATTATTTTTTCTCTCTTAATAAAAACACATCTTACATTTCTTGCATACAAAGTTGTTCTTATTTACACTTATTATTTCTAGTAGTTTCATTTGCATGTATTGATTATAATTTTTAAGCTTTAGTAATCCTTATTATACATAGAAAACCAGGAAGTAGATAATCATGAGTCATCTGTCATAAATCATCATTTTGTAGCAGATTAAAAATTTTATGAATATATATCCCATCTCACAACTACTATAGGTATATGCTTTTTAAAATGTTTTTATTTTTGGTGTCAGAAAAGATCATGTTTATTAATAGATTTATAGCTTTAGTTTCTTTTTAAAAATAAGTCACAAGTATGTAAACTTAAACTTATGTTCATAATGAATGTTTTAGTAGAAATGATTTAGCTCTTTAGTGAATATCTAATACTTAGCACAACTCTGAGTTTTGAAGTCACCAAAAAGATTTTGGAGACTGTTTTTAGGCAGATATAATAAAACATAATTATTTTCAAATAATGTTTTTCAGAACAATGACTCATTTTGATTAGTTTAAATCTATAACTTTTATAAGCTTAAACATCTAGTAAATATACTATTAGCTTATTTACTAGTCAGTAAACCAGGCAGGATCAAGAAATATGCCTGGTTTATATTTAATGATGACAACTCTAAAGATATACTTGTTTTCATTAAATTAATAATGTCAAACTAGTCATAGTTACCAAATATTTATTAAAATAATGTGAATTTGAAAAACATTTGGCTTAATTTCTATATTTCTGAGAATTTTAGGAATGTTTTATTTATATAAATGCTCATTTTTCTCTAAACCAATTAGAATAGACCTCTTTTAAGGAATTTTATAAATTAATTTGGCCTACCATATGGAGGAAGGTAAATATCATCTATAATAATAAAAGCATAATTTGCTAATTAGACTGGACAGCTGAACGACCTTCTGGACGTCATTCTGGACATCCTTCCTGGCAAAGCTGTGATGGTGGGGGTGAGGCAGAGGTGGTTAGGGGTGATCAGGCAGGCAGGTGAGCAGTTAGGGATGATTAGGCAGGCAGGCAGAGTGGTTAGGGGTGATCAGTCAGGTAGGGAGGCAGGCGAGCAGTTAGGAGCCAGCAGTCCCAGATTGCAAGAGGGTACAGGCCAGGCTGAGGCACCTCCCCCCACCCCCTGCCTCCTGTGCACGAATTTCATGCACTGGGCCTCTAGTCCTATATAATAAAAGCGTAATATGCTAAGTGTCTGGTCAACCGGTCAGCCATTCAACCAATCAAAGCATAATATGCTAATGATATGCAGCACTCTACTGCTTGCTATGACATGCACTGAGGGGGCAGATGCTCAGACCAGTAGGTTAGTGTGCTGCTGGGGTCCGGCCAATTGGGACTGAGCAAGATGGGTCACACATGCCCTGGAGCATTCCCATGGTCCCTCCCTGGCTGGCCAACCTGCCACGTCTCTCCCCAGCTCCGATCGTGCACTGGTGGGGTCTCTCATCTGGCCTGCACCCGCTTGCAATCCAGGACCTCTCAGGGGATGTTGGACTGCCAGTTTTGGCCTGATCCTGCAGGCCAGGCCAAGGGACCCCACTGGTGCACAAATTGGTGCATTGGACCTCTAGTAGATACATAATTACATAAACATATAGACTGATGAAATAGAGATTTTATGATTTTCATCCTAAAATTTCAGCTGTAAGTTAGTCATAAACACAGTAACACAAAACTCACTAGTACATTGAAGACTTAGTTCTCATTGTTGCTCTTTCTATTTTCATGCAAATTGTATTTCTGGCAGATGGAACAAGTTAGTTATCTGATCAGTATGAGGCTAAAGGGCTTCTTTTAAAAAAAAAAAACAACAGTATTTGCAGAGGAGATTTTTAAGATTTTCATTTGTCTTGAGATGTAATCATACGGAGGCTGTGGACTAAATTTTGGAAAAGGGGCTCAGGAGCACCACACAGCTGTCTAGGTGTCCCCAAAGCACATCTAAGTGAATAAAATATTCAGCCTGTTTCCAATTAGCCTTTGTAGTTTGGGTGGCTGTTTTGGGGGTTCCTGAATTCATTGAGAGCTCCTGCTGGAGCAGGGGGCCTAAAGCTTGAGTGACTATGGGAGTTTGAGTCTGTGTAAGAAAAGAGAGGCATTATAGGAGCCAATTTCAGATTTTAAGTTTTCTCAAAGAAGCCAGTGAGGTTCTACGTTATCATTAGTGAGTCCTGTCAATAAGAAGGGAAACAGAGTGAGCACTGGAGCGGTGAAACGTGAAGTCAGCAGGAGTTTGGGAGGAGTGCAAGGTATTACATTCAGAGGAGATACTTCTGGGTGGTGAAGATTATATCTCAGAGGAGAAGAGAAAGGGGTTATAACTGTAAGCTTCATTTGAGCAGATGGTAGAGAAAGTTGCAACAGTATCTGTTGAAGAACATCCCGTTCCTGATCCTCTATTTTAATTCTAGTCGTAGGTTCTGTGGTGTGAATGGCTGACCCTGTTAATTACCTTTAATCATGAACCCACTAATCTGTGATAGCAGATGGCAATACTGGGATGGTAATTTTCAGCACTACAAAAGCAATGGATAGGAAGGGATTTGAATTTAGGCAAATCCCTAAATTTAGTAGAGCTGGAGACAGTAAGAATGCTTAGGTCCCCAACCTGACAGTTGGCTACTTCTAGACATAGACTTAACAACTTTGGCCCCTTAGTAGGGAAAAGAGAGAGAGAGAACATTCTTTCTGGCTTTCAAAGCCAAACTCTCAGGACACAAAATAACATTTTTAGATAGTATAATACAAAAATAGTTATTACCTATTTTACTAATAAAAGCCTAGGTGGTCCTCACGCTGTCACGCCGTGAGGCCCTCATGCAGTCACAAAATGGCTGAGCACACAGCAGAGGCGGGATTCCTGCAGCCCGCACCCAACACAGAGGTGGGACCCCCGGCTCCAGCCTACCTCCTTGGGGCAATCCATCGAGGAGCCCTGGATAGTTGGGCAGGGCCTACCACTTTGGGGCGATCGATTGTGGGGCCCCCATACTGTAAGAGGGCACAGGCCAGGCGCCCCCCTCCCCCTTGAGTGCATAAATTTCGTGCACTGGGCCTCTAGTATTTAGTAAAAAATAATTGAAAAAAATTTTTTTTCTTTCCCATGATACAGTTGGCTATTTTTACTCCTCATTTCTTTTCCAATAATACTTCTTTGAACAGCTTTTGGGCCTCTAGTATTTAATAAAAAATAATTGAAAAATATTCTTTTTTCTTTCCCATGATACAGTTGGGTATTTTTACTCCTCCTTTCTTTTCCAATAATACTTCTTTGAACTGCTTACAGCTTTTAGGATATCACTCTTTTCTCTTAGACAGTAGTAAAACTGAATGGTCAAATTTCACTGACTTGCCGGTCTGCTCTTGTCCAGTCCACATTATACTGATGTCAGGCCAATGTGATGGCATCAGACCATATGTCCTTGCTACAAAAGCATTTGACCATAGTGTAGTTGGGATTTTACTTAACTAGCAATAGGAGGTCTTTAGACTTGTAGGAATTAGTTTCCAGCTCTCCAAAAATGTTTATTCACTTTGTATTACAGGCTTGCTCTGGTAGACCAGCTCTTCGTTAATAAGGTCCTTTGCATCTATAAGTTCAATGTAGAGGCTATCCATAGTTAAGACGTCCAGCATTCTTAAACACTCTGAAGCACATTGGGTGCCATCATAAATTAAATCTCTCTTGGAGAAGATGGTTTTAAAACACAGAAGTATTTGAACTTGTGAAATCAAAGCTGGATTCCAAATAAGTTAGAGTTTCCATTTTAAATTGATTTTAGAGAGAGGAAGGAGAGAGAGAGAAAGAAAGAGAGAGAGAGAGAGAGAGAGAGAGAGAGAGAGAGAGAGAGAGAAATATCGATTTGTTTTCCAATTATTTGTACATTCATTGGTTGACTCTTGTACGTGCCCTGACCAGGGATCAAACCCACAATCTCTGTGTCTCTGGATGACACTCTAACCAACTGATCTACCTAGGCAAGGACTGAATAAGTTAGAGTTTTAGTAAACAAATTCACAAAACCCTATTTAACTTGGCTGCTCATTGGTTGTAACAATTTTTTGAGTTCTAAAGTAGTCTTATTTTCAAAAAATGAATCTTATTTTATTTATTTTTTGCTATATTACTATTTATTGAAACCTCTTTATAACATCAAACAACTCAGGCACAACCAGTTCATGTTTTTCTACGTTCATTGTGGCCTCTTCACAGACCATTAATCTGTTTTGGAGAAATTGCATGTCAATCTCTGTTTTACTATAACCCTTTTCTCCATCCTCATCTTCAATGCATTTCTGAACAGAGAAGGATGTGCTTCTTGTCCCATATTTAGAAAATAATTTTATGGCAGACCCATCTGCTAACTTATTTTCTGTGGCTGGCAACAATGATAGTCATGCTGTAAGCAGGAAGATACTTCCCTCTACTTTTATAATGTCAAAAACCCAATTAAGTGCTGCTGCATGGTTTGAAGAACAAGAGAAGTGATTAATAAAACCTTTCATTATGAAAGCCCCAGTATCACAGGTAAGCAAATCACATCTGTTTTTTTAGCAGTTGTCTGTACAAGGTGTGGAGGACATTTAACAGGTAAGATCTTTTCATTTTCTATGATAGGAAATTTACAGACTGAATGGAATTTCCCAAAATTTACATTTTGTAATTTGGTTTGATGAATATACAGATAGTTGAGCAATGTATAGTTTTATTTGGACATGGTTGTTGGTAGAGATGATTTGAAATTCCATTTTTAAAATAAAAATACCAAAGAGCAGGGGAAGAAGTTTTTAGTTGCTGCATTTCTGTGCTTCATATGATAGAAAGTAGAAAGCATGATCACTGGAAAGACCTTACAGAACGAGTAAGATCTCATTCTGATAATGTTATATTCAGTGTAAGGGACCAATACAAAGTGTACCGAAGTTTTCCCTATGAGTCGCCTACAGTACATTTAAGTGGCATCTTCTTAATCAGAATGTGTAATTTTACTACACTATTCAATTTCATAGCGCAACCACAGGAAGGATACAGTAATGTGTGCTTGTTTTCATCTTATGTCTGCTAAGATAATTCAGCAGCCACTACTTTTGACTGAGCACTGGTGTCTTTTTAGGAAATGAAAGTCTTTTGATTGATTTAGAAGTACTTGCCTAGTTAGTTGAGATTCAGTCTCTGTGTGTTTTCACATCCACGTCTCCACCATATCCGACTGCCTTCTGGCATACTGAGCAGTATTCTGTTTGGGTTATTGACTTCCCTAATCTAGTTGTATGTGTCTTTCCAGCTTTCATAAAATAACACAGCTATTTAGCCATCTTGTTCAGTGATGTCTGGGTCATGTGGGTATGAGTATTGGAATTGTTCTCATTTTGATTATATGAACTCTCAGAACATGATCACAATATTCACAATGTGGAAAATTAAACTAGCACTATTTCACTACAAAGCATAACAGTTACCCCACAGGCAAAGCCAAAGTTTCTGTGCACACATCCCATCATAGTCAGTGATCCGTGATTGTGAACCGTGAATAATGGTTATTAACATCAGCAGTCAGGAGAAAGGGCAGTGACAACATCTATGGAAGGTGAATAACCTCTGTGATGTCCATTTGACACTAGAGATAGTATTATATTCAGCCTCTATTTCTTGGGCTGCTTGCATGGGTTTTGTACCTTCCCCCCATTCTCCTGTACTTATGGTGGAAAACCAGAACTTTTTACACCTGGGCAAAGTGAAGCAGCGGGTACCTTAGAAAGGTCGACTGTAGGGGAAGGAGTGGGAGTAGAGAGAAGGAGGGGGAGTAGAGACACAACTGCCCCCGCCCCCCCATGCAGACCTATCGTTAACCCCCAGGTCTCAGTTCCATTTCTCACTATTGCCCTTTGAGCTGACTCAACCCCCCAAGATCTCCAGGTAGAATGATAAACAGACTGACTCCTCTGTGGCATGATCTAAGCCAGAGGTTCTCAAATGTGTTGGTCGTGGACCCTTTATATTCTTAAAAGTTATGGAGGACTTCTTATCTGGATAACTATCAATATCTAGTGTATCATGCCTGGCCAGTGTGGCTCAATGGCTGAGCATTGATCTATTGCCGGGGTTCTTGTTCCAGCATTAAGAAGGGTTCAGAAATCTGGAGAAAGGCTGTGCATAGATTAAGTAAGAGTCCAAAGATGAAAGATAATTTTGAAAGGCAATGGGGGTCAGAGGAGCCCAGCTGAAGGAGCTAAATTCTAAGTTCTCTTTGTCTCAGGACCCCTTGCTTTTTATTAACACAATTTGTCCCAAGGCAAGGTGGAGATATACATTTCAAAGGGTAGGGTTAGTCTACAGAAGCATTGTCAGATTGGGGAATTGCCTTCAGCTGTTCAGGTGTTTGGCCAACAGGAGGCAATAACATGTATGCCCTGAGCTGTCTGGCAGCAAACAATCAATTTAATGCATCCCTTTCAGGTTTGGGGAAATGCCTTTAAGCCATTCCAACAGGTGATAACCTATGTGTTCATTCAGTCCTTGTTGAGTCCCCAAGTTCCATCAACCTTTTGATGAAACTCTTGCAGTTATGACATGTTGGAATTGGCTTCCGGCAATCTATGAACCAGGAGGTCATAGTTGGATTCCCGGTCAGGGCACATGCCCAGGGTTGTGGGCTCAAACCCCACTGTGGGGCATGCAGGAGGCAGCCAATCAATGATTCTCTCACTTCATTGATGTTTCTATCTCTCTCTCCCTCTCCTTTCCTTCCTGTAATTAATAAAAAAAAATTACTGTATCATAATTAAAACTGAGAAAAAATTTAAATAATTATTTATTAATTTGTTTTAAAAGAACAAAAATAAGCTCATTACATGTTAGTAGAATAAGTATTTTTTTTTTCAAAAAATAACTACAGTTTTCAAATCAAAACAAACAATTTAGTGAGGAGAGTAACATCGTTTTACATTTCTGCAAATCTCTTTAATGTCTGCGTGAATAAAAGGCACCTGGATTTTCATATCTACTTCTTTTTAAAAATTTCAAAATACTTAATTCTTTGGCTGACCTATGATTCTTCTTGGGACCCATTTTGACATATTTCTTTAATTAGTCAGATGGGCTGCTTTTGAATAGGGAAGGAAACATTTCTTCCATTCGGCAGGGAATGTGTGTTCTTTCTGTAGATCTGTTCCATCATTGCTCACATCTACTTCTGCATTCGTCTGCTGGGATACGCAATTTTGGTTGAAATATATAGAGAAAATTGGGCTCACACAGATATGTAGCTGGAAAAGGGAGAGGCATTTTAATAACCTTTCTAGATAATTGTATATATTCTATTTTACACCAAAACTTCTATTGTTTTAATATACACAATTGTTACAACAGTTGAAATTGAAAATTTCTTTTCTTGCAAATGTATGGGAGTGAATAAAACGACTATTAGTACAGTCTGCAATTTTGCCCACCATTACTTTTGTACTATCAGTTCTAATGTCAACAAAATGAAAAAGGCCAATAACATTTTAGGATTATGGAAATGTAACAATGGCATATGGAGCCTCTGAAAGATGGGATGGAACCCCAGTGTTCTGCAGCTGTCACTTTAAGAGCTGCTTCTCTGGGCCATGTATTTCTTGGCCTTATTGATCCATCGGCTGACTCCTATCCACTTTCAGAGACACTTTGAATTCTCTTTTCGATACAGGCTTTTCCATTTTATATTTCCAATCCTTTTTACAGTAGAGTCCCACTGCATTGAGAGAAAGCAACAGTGTGTCTGCCTTACATCTCTTTTTGACATTTGCCTTAAGAATCATAAAACTCACAGGTAAAAACTTGAATAAAGGTGACAGATATTGTTTTGCAAACATGTTCATTTCTTAAATAGAATATTTTAGAAGTTCAACACTAGGACATTATCTGTTCTTTATCTACACGGACTCCATCCTCAGCCAGCATTGGTTCTCATTTGTAACGTTAGGGAGGGTCTGCTTAGAAATCTCCTGAGATTGGTCAGCACGTGAACCTCTGGCAAAGAGTTAGTCTTCCTCTTCCTTTGATCCCGTGCAATAAAAGGTTGACTCACCAGGCCCAGGTGTTCAGACCTTACACATTTTAAAGAAATTCTGGCCCTTGACTGCTCCTGGGAAATGACTTCTAAACCCTTGGAATATTCTGCCTGATGAGGTGTCTGTTTACCTGTGGCCTTAAGCCAGGCCAGATAGTTTATGCTGGTAATGTGATTTGTGCTGGGGACTTTGGGCCACAAAGTGTCAGTTTGACCTCTGGAGTAGCTGGAGACTGAGAAACTGAGATAACCTATGTGGATACCCCTTGCCTATGTGACTGACTCCCCAGTTAAAATCCTGGACACCAAGGCTCAGGTGGGCTTTCCAGGTTGGCAGTATTCTGTGGTGTTGTCATACATTGTTTGCTGGGAGAATTATGCATTATCTGTCTAATTTCATGGGGAGAGGACAATGAGAAGCTCATGTGTGGCCTCTCTCTTCTGGACTCTGCCTCTGTGCCTTTTATATTTCTGTTTGTAATCTGTATCTTTTTGCTGTCATAAACCATAACTGCCAGTATAATAGATTTTCTGAGTCCTGTGAGTCCTTTTATTTATTTATTTTTAATCCTCACCTGAGGATATTTTTCCATTGATTTTAGAGAGAGTGGAAGAGAGAGGGAAAGACAGAAATATTGATGTGAGAGAGACACATTGATTGGTTTCCTCCTACATGAGCCCTGACCAGGGCCTGGCCCGGGGAGGAGCCTGCAACTGATGATGTACATGCCCTTGACTGGAATCAAACCCAGGACCCTATGGACCACAAGCTAATGCTCTATTCACTGAGCCGAACTGACGAGGACCTGTGAGTCCTTTTAGAGAGTCACCTAACTGGAGGGTGGTCTCGGGGGCCCCAACAACAGATCCCTTTGGCTTACTGTGCTCTATTCCAAATTATCTAAAAGAGAGAAGTTAGACCCAGATGCTGTCCACCTTCAAGGAGAGAGGTGGTTAATACCCCCAAAGTATAGTATAGAAGAAATACTATAAGAAAGATCTACAGGTTCACATGCCTTAGAAAAGAAAGGGAGTATATCTAGCTGGGGTATTTTGACCCAAAGGTGGAGGGGCTAGAAATATATGAAAACTTAGAACAGGAAATACAAGTTGTGTTTTGAAATGGGATCAATTGTCAGCCAAATCCTGAATTGGAAAGTCCAATGTCTGTAGTTCTCCCTCCCTGACCTTTTCTTCCTTTTTGTTTTTTTCTTGCTTGAATTCTTTGCCATCAGGCTGGCTCTATCAAACCAAAGATAACTGATATCTTTTTACACTTTGACAAAACTCTTCTACACCAGTAAGTTCTGCCTTCTAGGTATTTGCTCATAACAGCCTTTATCTGGAACAGCGTCTGGGAGTGCTCCATCTCTGGTTAGAGCAATATCTGGTAACAGCAAGATAATATTTTTAGAGAAGTGGATATAGACTTTTCCTTGTCACTGAACTCCTTGCTGCCAAGGATGCTTGCAAACCTAAATCTATATTAATTTATCTAGGGCAGCCTTGGGCAAACTACGGCCCACGGGCCGGATCCGGCTGTTCTATCTGGTTCTCTTGCTCTCCCCTCCGCTCCTTTACTTTGAATTTATATTAGTTCACACAAACACTCCATCCATGCTTTTGTTCTGGCCCTCCAGTCCAGTTTAAGGACCCATTGTGGCCCTCGAGTCAAAAAGTTTGCCCCCCCCTGATAGGGGCAGAGTTGGGTTAGAAGAAACAGTAGGGTATCAGGCTATCATCTCCTTTCCTCTTTCTTCCTCAACCTATAGTTTTTTAAATTAATTAATTAATTATTGTTGAGAGTACTATAGATGTTTCCCTTTTTCCCCCTATTGCCCCCCTTCACCTAGATCCCACCCCACCCAAGGCTTTCTGTGTCCATGGGTAATGCATGTATGCATATAAATTCTCTGGTTAATCTCCTCTTGTCCCCCTCTGCCCCTTTCCCTCTGATATTCGTGCATTTGTTCCATATCTCCATGCCTCTGGTTCTACTTTATTAATCAGCTTATTTTGTTCATTAGGTTTCTTGTTTATTTTGATTTTTAGATTTAGTTGTTGATAGATACTATTTATTGCCATTTTATTGTTCATATTCTTGGTTGTAGGTCCTAGCTTTTCATCACTTTGGATATTCTTGCCATTCCCTTCTGGCCTGCAAAGTTTCTGTTGAAAAGTCAACTGAGAGTTGTATGGGCACTCCCTTGTAGGTAACTAACTACTTTTCTTCTTGAATCCAAGACTACCATACAAGCAGGATTCTCCCTGTGCCAACTCCCCTTCCCTTCATTTCCTCTCCCTGTATGTGACCATGATCTCTGGACAGGCTACCCGTGGCCTAAGGCCCAAAGATTTTGACCTTGGGGTTCTCAAGCTCCTAAGGCATCTAGCTTGGGGGAAGTGAGCTGGGGGTAGCTGCTTGAGGACAGTGTGTGTGTGTGTGTGTGTGTGTGTGTGTGTGTGTGTGTTAGGAGGTATATGTGAAAAGATTTTCTGTGTTAATAGAGGCTCAAAAAGATTACCACTAAGCTTCCAGTTCAGCTCCCAGAATCTAAGGATATTTGGTAAAATGAGAGCTGGTAAATACAGAGAAAAAAAGTGTCAGCATTTATGTTAGTTATACATAATGCAGAATAGCAAGAAAACAAAACTCTGAAATTGGGTGTTTTGGGAAAGTTTATTAATAGGAGTCATTTCTGAGCACAGGTGACCATTTCAATTCATTTCTATGCAATATGGTAACACCTATGTACAGTAGTCAACATGTCACTTCCTTAGTTATATTTTACTAGAGGCCCAGTGCACGAAATTCGTGCACGGGGGGAGGGGGTGTCCCTCAGCCCAGCCTGCACCCTCTCCAATCTGGGACCCCTTGAGGGATGTCCGACTGCCCGTTTAGGCCCGATCCCATATAGGTGGGATCGAGCCTAAACGGGCAGTCGGACATCCCTCTCACAATCCAGGACTGCTGGCTCCCAACTGCTCGCCTGCCTGCCTTCCTGATTGCCCCTAACCGCTTCTGCCTGCCAGCCTGATCACCCCCTAACCACTCCCCTGCCAGCCTGATTGATGCCTAACTGCTCCCCTGACTGTTTGCCCCTAACTGCCCTCCACTGCAGGCCTGGTCATCCGCAATGGCCCTCCCCTGCAGGCCTGGTAACCCCTAACTGCCCTCCCCTGCAGGACTGGTCCCCCCAACAGCTCTCCCCTGCAGGCCTGGGTCCTCCCCAACTACCCTTCCCTGCTGGCCCAGTAACCCTCAACTTCCCTCCTCTGCCAGCCTGGTCACCCCCAACTGCCCTCCCTTGCAGGCCTGGTCCCTCCCAAAGCCCTCCCTGCTGGCCATCTTGTGGTGGCCATCTTGTGTCCACATGGGGGCAGGATCTTTGACCACATGGGGGCAGCCATCTTGTGTGTTGGAGTGATGGTCAATCTGCATATTACTCTTTTATTAGATAGGATAGAGGCCTGGAGCATGGGTGGGGGCCAGCTGGTTTGCCCTGAAGGGTGTCCCGGATCAGGGTGGGGGTTCCCTTGGGGTGTGGGGCAGCCTGGGCGAGGGGCCTGTGGTGGTTTGCAGGCCAGCCACGCCCCCCGGCGACCCAAGCGGAGGCCTTGGTATCTGGGATTTATTTATCTTCTACAATTGAAACTTTGTAGCCTGTAGCGGAGCCAAGCCTTCTGCTTGCTCCATGGTGGCAGTCATTTCTGTTGGGATTTATTTATCTTCTATGATTGAAACTTTGTAGCCTTAAGCGGAGGCCAAGGCAGGCCAGGGCTTCAAAAGCTTGGCTTCCTCCATTGCTGGGGGCAACCCTTGCCTTTGCTCTCTCCAGCTCCATGGCTGCCGCCATTTTGTTGGGATTTATTTATCTTCTATAATTGAAACTTTGTAACCTGGAGTGCAGGCCTGGGCCAGCCAGGGTGTGCGGAAAGCTTGGCTTCCTCCATTGCCAGGGAAACCCAAGCCTCCCTCCTGTTCTCTCTATGGCTGCAGCCATCTTGGTTGGGTTAATTTGCATACTTGCTCCTGATTGGCTTGTGGGCGTGGCTTGTGGGTATAGCAGAGGATAGTTAATTTGCATATTACTCTTTTATTAGATAGGATTTTATTTATTTATTTTGTTTTCTAGAGATAGTATAGCAAATGAGATCTCAATGCTGCATACAAGCTGTGTGAGCTTAGATGACTTTTTTTTTAAATTTCTTTATTGATTAAGGTATTACATATGTGTCCTTATTCCCCCATTACCCCCCATCTCCCATTCATGCCCCCACCTCCCTGTTGTCTGTGTCCATTGATTAGGCTTATATGCATGCATATAAGTCCTTTGGTTGATCTCTCCCCCTTACCCCCACTGTCCCATACCTTCCCTGAGGTTTGATGTTCTGATTGATGTTTCTCTGTCTCTGGATCTATTTTTGTTCATCAGTTTATGTTGTTCATTATATTCCACAAATGAGTGAGATCATGTGATATTTATCTTTCTCTGCCTGGCTTATTTCACTTAGCATAATGCTCTCCATCTCCATCCATGTTGTTGCAAATGGTAAGAACTCCTTCGTTTTTACCGCAGCGTAGTATTCCATTGTGTAGATGTACCACAGTCTTCCAATCCACTCATCTGCTGATGGGCACTTAGGCTGTTTCCAAATCTTTTTTTAAAAAATTTCTTTATTGATTAAGGTATCACATATTTGTTCTCATCCCCCCATTCCCATATCAAACCCCTCCCCATGCATGCCCTCACCCCCCTGTTGTCCGTGACCACAGGTTAGGCTTATATGCATGCATACAAGTCCTTTGGTTGATCTCTACCCCTTACCCCCACCCTCCCCTACCTTCCCTCTGAGGTTTGACAGTCTGATCGATGCTTCCCTGCCTCCAGGTCTGTTTTTGTTCACAGTTTATGTTGTTCATTATTTCCCTAGATGAGTGAGATCATGTGATACTAGAAATACACTTATAAGAACCGAAAATGAGACAAGCAATAATGGTTATGCTGAGAGGCAAATGAATCAGTCTGTAGTGAGTTTCTTTCTGGGTCAACAGTTCTTTTGAGTCCCAATTTCAATGTCAAACAGTTCCTTATGTGTACATGTCAGCAATGATATTTCAGTTCTGGATGGTGGACAAATGGTGGTAGTGCAGGTCCGACCCTCTCTGGCTTGGTCCTGGGCAACCTGCCGCGATGCACAACTGTTTCCAAATCTTAGCTATGGTGAATTGTGCTGCTAGGAACATAGGAGTGCATATATCCTTTCTGATTCGTGTTTCTAGTTTCTTGGGATATATTCCTAGAAGTGGGATCACTGGGTCAAATGGGAGTTTCATTTTTAGTTTTCTGAGGAAACTCCATACTGTTCTCCACTGTGGCTGCACCAGTCTGCATTCCCACCAGCAGTGCACGAGGGTTCCTTTTTCTCTGCATCCTCACCAGCACTTGTCATTTGTTGACTTCTTGATAATAGCCATTCTGACGGTGTAAGATGGTACCGCATTGTTGCTTTGATTTGCATCTCTTTGATGATTAGCGACTTTGAGCAGGTTTTCATATGTGTCCTTGGCCTTCCTTCTGTCTTCTTTCGAAAAGTGTCTATTTAGATCAGTTGCCCATTTCTTGATTGGGCTGTTTATCTTCTTTTTGTTAAGCTGCACGAGTTCCCTGTAAATGTTGGAGATTAAACCCTTATTGTTGATATCATTGGCAAATATGTTCTCCCATGCAGTGAGCTTTCTTGTTGTTTTATTGATGGTTTCCTTTGCTGTGCAAAAGCTTTTTATTTTGATGTAGTCCCATTTGTTTATTTTCTCTTTAGTTTCCATTGCCCTAGGAGCAGTATCGGCAAAGAAATTGCTTCGGCATATATCTGAGATTTCTCTGCCAATGGATTCCTCTAGTATTTTTATGGTTCCCCATCTTATGTTTAAGTCCTTGATCCATTTTGAGTTTATTTTTGTGTATGGTGTAAGTTGGTGGTCTAGTTTCATTTTTTTGCATGTATCTCTCCAGTTTCCCAACACCATTTATTGAAGACACTGTCTTGACTCCATTGTATGTTCATGCCTCCTTTGTCAAATATTAATTGAGCATAGTGATTTGGGTCGATTTCTGGGTTCTCTATTCTATTCCATTGATCTATATGTCTGTTCTTGTGCCAATACCAGGCAGTTTTGAGAACAGTGGCTTTTTAATACAGCTTGATATCTGGTATTGAAATCCCACCTACTTTATTCTTCTTTCTCAGGATTGCTGTAGCTATTTGGGGGTCTTTTTTTATTCCATATGAATTTTTGGAAAGTTCGTTCTAGGTCTGTGAAGTATGCCGTTGGTATTTTAATGGGAAGTGCATTGATTTTATAGATTGCTTTGGGTAATATGGACATTTTGATGATGTTGATTTTACAATCCATGAACATGGTATGTTCTTCCATCTGTTTATGTCTTCCTCTATCTCTTTTTTCAGTGTCGTGCAGTTTTCCGCTTATAGGTCTTTTACCTCCTCAGTTAAGTTTATTCCTAGGTATCTTAATTTTTTTGGTGAGATGGCAAATGGGATTGTTTTTTAGTATCTCTTTCTGTAAGTTCATTATTGGTGTATAGAAATGCCATAGACTTCTTGGCATTAATTTTGTATCCTGCTACATTGCCAAATTCATTTATTAAGTCTAGTAATTTTTTGATGGAGTCTTTAGGGTTTTCTATGTACAGTATCATGTCATCTGCAAATAAGGACAGTTTTACTTCTTTTCCAATTTGGATTCCTTTTATTTCTTCTTCTTGTCTGATAGCAATGGCTAGTACTTCCAGCACTATGTTGAACATGAGTGGTGAGAGTGGGCATCCCTGTCTTATTCCCATTCTTAGGGGAAATGGTTTTAGTTTTTGTCCATTGAGTATGATGTTGGCTGTGGGTTTGTCATATATGGCTTTTATTATGTTGAGGTATGATCCCTCAAGTCCCACTTTGCTGAGAGTTTTTATCAAGAAAGTGTGTTGGATTTTGTCAAATGCTTTTTCTGCATCAATTGATAGGACTATGTGATTTTTATCTCTCCATTTATTTATGTGATGTATCACGTTTATTGATTTGCAAATATTGTACCATCCTTGCATCCCCAGGATAAATTCTACTTGGTCATGGTGTATGATCTTTCTGCTGTACTGCTGGATCCGATTTGCTAGAATTTTGTTGAGGATTTTGGCATGTATGTTCATGAGGGATATTGGTCTGTTATTTTCTTTCATTGTGTTAACTTTATCTGGTTTTGGTATTAGGGTGATGTTGACTCCATAGAATGAGCTTGGAAGTGTTCCTTCCTCTTGAATTTTCTGGAATAGTCTGAGGAGGATAGGTTATAGTTCTTCTTGAATGTTTGGTAAAACTCCCCTGTGAAGTCATCTGGCCCCGGGCTTTTGTTTGTTGGAAGCTTTTTGATGACCTTTTCAATTTCTTTCATAGTTTTCAGCCTATTGAGATTTTTAGTATCTTCCTGAGTAAGTTTTGGAAGGTTGTATTTTTCTAGGAATGTGTCCATTTCCTCCAGGTTGTCTAGTTTGTTAGAATAGAGTTATTCATAGTATTTTTTAATAATCGTTTGTATTTCTGCGTGGTCTATTGTTATTTCTCCTCTTTTATTTCTGTTTTTGTTTATTTGGGTCCTCTCTTTGCTTCTCGGTGAGCCTGGCTAGAGGTTCATCAATCTTGTTTATCCTTTCAGAGAACCAGCTCTTGGTTTCATTGATCTTTTGTATTGTTTTTTTTTTTGTTTTTTTTTTTGGGGGGGTCTCTATGTCATTCATTTCTGCCCTGATCTTTAATATTTCCTTCCTTCTGCTCACTGTGGGCTTTTCTTGTTGCTCTCTTTCTAATTCTGTGAGTTATTGAGTTAGATTATTCATAACCATTTTTTTCTTGTTTTTTGAGGTAGGCCTGTAGAGCTATAAACTTCCTTCTCAGGACTGCTTTCATTGTGTCCCATAGTATTTGCATTGTTGTGTTTTTATTGTCATTAGTCTCCAGGATGTTTTTAATTTCTTCTTTGATCTCATTGATAACCCAATCATTGTTTAATAGCATGCTATTCAGCTTCCAAGTGTTTGAATTTTTTGGAATATTTTTATTGTAGTTTATTTCATTGTGGTCTGAGAAAATGCTTGATATGATTTCAATCTTTTTTAATTTGGGGAGACTTTGTTTGTGACCCAATATGTGGTCTATTTTTGAAAATGTCCCATGTGCATTTGAGAGGAACGTATATTTCGTGGTTTGGGGTGAAATGCTCTGAAGATGTCAGTTAGGTCCATCTGATCTAGTGAGTCATTTAGAATTGCTGTTTCTTTGCTGATTTTTTGTCTAGAGGATTTATCCAGTGATGTCAGTGGTGTATTAAAGTCTCCTACTATGATTGTATTGTTGTCGATCTCTCCCTTGATATCTTCCAGGAGTTTTTTTTAATGTATTTTGGTGCTCCTGCATTGGGTGCATATATGTTTATCAGAGTTATATCCTCTTTTTGTATCAATCCCTTTATTATTATGAAGTGGCCTTCCTTATCTCCTGTTATGGCCTTTACTTTGAGGTCTGTTTTGTCAGATATGAGTACTGATACCCCAGCTTTTTTTCATTTCCATTTTCCTGAAAGATGTTTTTATATCCCTTCACTTTCAGTCTGTATGAGTTCCTTTTGCTGAGGTGGTCTCTTGTAGACAGCATGTATATGGGTCGCGTTTTTTTATCCATGCAGCCACTCGATGTCTTTTGATTGGAGCATTTAGTCCATTTATGTTTAAAGTTATTATTGAAAGGAACTTATTTGTATCCATTTTTATTTTTCTCACCTTTTTATTTCTTCATTTTACACCAGTCCCTTTAGCATTTCTTGCATTTCTGGCTTGGTAGTGATAAATTCCCTTAGCATTTTTTTGTATGTGAAGCTCCTTATTTCCCCTTCAATTTTGAATGATAACCTTGCTGGATAGAGTATTCTTGGATTCAGTCCCTTGGTTTGCATCACTTTGTAAATTTCCTTGCATTCTTTTCTGGCCTGATGTGTTTCTGTTGAGAAATCATTTGATAATCTAAAGGGAGCTCCCTTGTATGTAACTTTCTGTCTCTCTCTTGCAGCCTTTAAGATTCTCTCTTTGTCCTGAATATTCGCCATTGTAATTATGATGTGTCTTGGTGTGGGTCTTTTCGGGTTCATCCTGTTTGAAACTCTCTGTGCTTGTGTGCCTTTTTTTTTTTTTTTTTTTTGCCACATCAGGGAAGTTTTCTGACATTATTTCTTCAAATAGTTCTTCTAACCCTTGTTCCTCTTCCTGTTGTTCTGGCACACCTATTATTCGTATGTTGCTTCATTTCATGTTGTCCCATAGCTCCCTTAGGCTCCCCTCCTGTCTTTTATTTTTTTTCTCCAGTTGCAATTCAGTTTGGCTGTGTTTTGCTTCCCTGTCTTCTAGTTCACTAATTCGTTCCTCCGCTTCTCCTAGTCTACTGTTGAAACTTTCCATGGTGTTTTTTTATTGCAGCTATATCACTCTTCATTTCTTCTTGATTCTTACATAAGGTGTTGATTTTTTCATCCATTTCTTCTTGATTCTTTCATAAGGTGTTGATCTGGTTTATGAACTCTATGACCCTTATTCTGAATTCTTTTTCTGACATGTTTCACTTAGGTGCTTTTCTGGCGATTCCTCCTCTTCTTTCCTTTCGGGGTATCTTTGTCTACCCATTTTTGGTCTCACTAACTGATCTAGATGTCAAGCTGTGCAGGGGCTGCTCCTTGGGTGGCAGTGGCTTCTCTGGCTGTGGTTCCTCCTCGGGCGGTTACAGTAGCAGCTGCTTCTCAGTTGGCAGCGGCTCCTCTGGTGGGTGCTGTTCACAGCAGTGGTGCCTCCTCTGGCTGGTGCGAGAGGCTGATCATATAGCTGCTGTTCCTTGGACGGGGGTGGGCTGATTATGAGGTTGCTGCTCCTCAGATGGGGACAGGTTGCTTGTGTCCGCTGCTCCTTGGATGGGGGCCAGCTTCTCATGTGGCTGCTGATCCTCGGACAGGGGTAGACTGCTGGCATTGCTGCTGTTCTTTAGATGGGGGCTGGCTGCGTGCTGTTGCTCTTCCTCAGATGGGAACGGGCTATTCGTGATGCCGCCGCTCCTTGGATAGGGTCAGGTTCCTTGCAGGTCAGCTGCTCCTTTTATGGGTGCAGGTTGCTCGTGCAGCTGCTTCTCCTGGGCCAGGGGCGGTCTGCTCATGCGGCTGCTGCTCCTCATGTGGGAGTGAGCTGCTCGTGCTGTTGATGCTCCTTGGACAGAGACGGGTTGTTCACCCGGCTCCTTTTCGTAGGACAGGTGCAGGCTGCACGTGGGTACTGCTCCTCGGACCAGTGCAGACTGCACAGGGCTGCTGCTCCTTGGATGTGGGCAGTCTGTTTATGTGGCTGCTGCTCCTCAGATGGGGGGAGGCTGCTCGTGTGGCTGCTGCTCCTCGGATGTGGGCAGGCTGCTCACACAGCTACTGCTCCTTGGATGTGGGCGGGATGCTCACACAGCTGCTGCTCCTTGGATGGGGGCTGACGGCTCGTGTGTCTATTGCTTCTCAGAAGAAGGTGGGCTTCTCACACAGGTGCTGCTCCTGGGAAAGGGATGGTCTGCTAACACAGCTGCTGCTCCTTGGAAGGCGGCTGGGTGCTTGTGCGGCACCTCTGCTGCTCTTTGGACAGGTGCAGGGTGTGGGCTGTGCACAGTTGCTGCTCCTCAGAGGGGGCCGGCTGCGTGGGGCTGCCGCTCCTCAGTAGTGGGTGGGCTGCTCAAGCAGCTGCTGCTCCTTGAATGGGGTGAGTGCTCGCGTGGTTGCTGCTCCTCAGACAGGGGAACTGGCTGCTCACACAGCTACTGCTCCTTGGATAGGGGCAGGCCACGTGAAGCTACTCCTCTTAGGCCTGTGGCGGGTTGCTCATGGGGCTGCTGCTCCTTGGACAGGAGTGGGCTGCTCACCTGTCTGCTGTTCATGTGGTTGCAGTGCCCTGGGCTAAAACATTGGGCCAGTCAGAGGGGAGCCTGCTTCCAAACTCACAGGAGCCTGCCCCTGGGGTGGCTGGTGCCTCGTTGACCGTGGTATCATAGCCTAGGTAGCATGTCCCTGGCATGGGTGGCTGTAGAGTCCCAGGTGTTATCTGAGGGCACTCTTGGTGGAGTTGAGGCTGGGAACCCAGTTACAGCAGCTCTCCCCTTCAAAAAGGCTAGGCCTCTGAGGACAAGCTGGCCTCCCGGTACTATTTGCAATGGTAGCAAAAGCTGCCTAGTTAGGCGAGCCTGATTAGCCTGCCCCTGAACGTCCTGTGGGATCTAACTGTGACTCACGCACTCTCTCTCTCTCTCACACACACACCCCACCTGACCACATGCTCCTCTTTTACTCCCTCACTCACTCGTGGTCTTTCCCTCACTGCTGCATTCTTCCTGCCTCTGTAGTTGGGTCTGGGGTTTTTTTGACCCATTCGTGGATGGAGTTTCCTCTCAGGTGTCTGGTTATGTGGCTTGCTCTCAAGCCCCTTGACCAGACAGGATAAAATTCACCTCAACAAGACACAACACAGAGGGAACTAAGCACAAATGTACACACGACACCAATAACCCCAATATAAGTGACCACCTGAGCAAAGAGAGTTAGGGCAGAGAAAAGAGAGCACAAATGCTATAGAATAGAAAGAAAAATATAAGGGATAAAAGACAAAGGGTTAAAAAGGAGAATATATATATGTATGAGGGGGTAAGACACTACAGAACCAATAGATAAACCAAAAAATAACCAAAAAAACAAAAAACAAACAAACAAACACCACACACCCAGCAAAGTGGATTGGGGAAGAATCTGTAGAGGCTGAGCTTATATAGTGAAAATAAGATTAAGAATTAGATGAATATGGGGAGGACCTCAGTTTAGTATTGAGGAAGTAGAAAGGGAATAAGTGGGTGAGAAGAAAGAGAATGAGAAGAAAAAATAATAAATTGACAAGAAATATTGATTTCAAAAATGGTATAAAAAATTAAAAATAGCAAAAAATATTGATGAATAATAATGTGAAACTGTGCGTCGCAGCGGGTGGACTAGGACCAAAACCAGAGAGGGTTGGACCTGCATTGACACCATGTGCCCACCATCCAGATATCATTGCTGACATGTACACATAAGGAACTGTCTGACATTGAAACGGGCATTCAGAACTGTTGGACATTGAAATTGGTACTCAAAAATTTTTTGTTATTATATGTTTATTTTTAGTCTGCAGAGGCAAGATTTTTTAAAGGAAAGAAATGGGGGAAAAATAGATACAGAGGCAAAGAAGCATTGAACGGACTGTCAAACTACAGCAGGAAGGCAGGGGTGATTGGGGGGGGGGGCGCTGTAAGAGATCAACCGAAGGCCTTGTACGCATGCATATAAGCATAATCAATGGATACAAGACACTGTGGCGGGGGCAGGTAAAGGCATGTATTGGGGGGTAGGGGAGGCTGGGGGGAGGTCAATAGGGAAAAAGAAAAGGAGACATATGTACTACTATTTGTAATACTTTAAACAATAAAAAAAAGAAAAAGAAAAAGAAACATAATGTGAAAAGAAATAGAAAAAAAGCAATAAACAAAAACAGAAAACAAAGAAGAAAAGAAGAAAAAAAAGAAGAAAAAAAAAAGAAAAAAGGGATAATAAAAAAATAAAAATAAAATTGAAAAAAGTGGAGTGTCGTTCCTTTGGCTGACTTATGATTCCAGTCATCAATACTGTACTATTTCTCAGTTTCCGGTTGCTGGGGCTAAAGATTTCTCTTTAGGCCAGTTCCTATGACCTCAGGAAGTATTCAGATTCCTTTGTATTATTCGGTGTGGGATCTGGGTGTGGCTATATTGGTTGCCTGGAGACTGGAGGGAGGGGCTTTCTCTCAGGAGAAAATGGAGACTGGGGCTTAGATATGACTCAGCACCAGACTCGCTACCATCTCTCCTGGACCGCTGCCTACTCTCTCCAGATTCCACAAGTCCACACCTTCTACCGCACCTCAGCCATGGGTAAGTGTCTGTATCCGAAAGGTCCTACGAACTAGGTTCAGTGGAGAAAGGCACAGTCCCCAGCGTGAGGAAGGACTGCGTCTCTGCAAGCTCCTCTCTTGCGGGCACTGTGCGGTCCGGCCAGCCCTTCAGGGCTCCCTCTGAGCTCAGATCCAAAATCCAGACTCCAAGGTCCCAAATCCCCTACCTCCTGCAGTCCCGTGGTCCCTTTTTTTTCACAGTCAGACTCTTTGCCTGTCCTCAGGGATGCGGCTTGGAGCCCTGTAGTTTCTCCCTGACCCTTTGCGCACAGAGGTCTGGCAGACTCTCTTGCCTAGATCCTTGATTTCACCTTTATCCAGGTGACCTCTGCCCTTCCCGCTGCAAACTGTCTCACCAGCTGCTTCTCCTTCGCCAATTTGGGCTGAATTCCAGTTGTTTCAGCCACTCACTCTATTTGCTCCAGGACAAGGATCAGGACACATCCGTCTATTCCGCCGCCATTTTGTCTCCTCCCCTTAGTTATATTTTAGTTGAACAATAAACTCTATGGTCTGCTCACTTTCCATCAGTTTCTATTTTGGATGTAGTGGTTGTCGACCCACAACTTAATGTAAGTGAAAAGTAACATAGTTTGGGAAGACTCCATTGATGGATGTGCCAATTTGGTACTCTTAACGTTTTTGCATTCTAGATAGTTTTGCAAATTCCACACAATCATTCATTCAATAACTGCCTGCTAGTGCATGCTTGCTATGTGCTATTTCCCTCTGCAGAGAAGTCAGGGGCAAGCAGGGACAGATTGTGAGGTTGTGTTTATAACTTTCGCCTGAGGAAAGTTCTCTCAGATAGTGAGGAAGTGGCTGCCTGGGTCATCCTCTAGAGCAGCCACCCAGCACATGTATGGCTCTTAAAGCCAGCCACAGACTCCCACACAGCCAGTGGCACGAACCATTGGCCTTGCTGTTGCAGAAGCCAAGTCCAGCCCCACTCCAACATGGGTCTATCTTCATTTGACCCTTTGTTCATTCCAGCTCCTGGCAGTGGCTGCCTCTCTCCTGTGTGATCTCCTCAGTGACCCCCGAGCTGTACCATGTCTCTGGCTACAGACCCTTAGCTCTACCACCAGCACCAATGCTGCCTTTTCCCCCTTCTGCTCTTCCTGCTCTTAGCTGGAAACAGCATGGGGCCTTTCTCTAACCTGGGAGAATTTCAATCCTCTCCTTTCATCATCCTCATTTTGGCTTCCTCTGCTGCTCTTCCAACTGCTGTAAGTTTTCCACATGTCATGTGGAGCACTTGGCCATACTCAAACCCCATGCAGCATCTCAGTTGACTCAGGGACTGGAGAGAGGAGGCCACAGGACACATATACCTGCTCTAAGTTCCCCCAGCTTATTTATTTAGAAATATTCCTCTTAAAGGAGGTGGCTCATGTAGAAGGAGCAGAGACAACATATCTTGGGGGAGCCAGATCTTAGAACAATGGGTCACCTGTGATTCTAGGTTTGACACCATTTTCTTTCTTTGCTGCAAACTCCTGTTCTTGTTTAACTGGGCTTTTCTGCACATAGTTGAATGAATGCACACAGTTTGGTAACAAAGGCATTAGTATTTCCTAAAACCCCTCCAGTTATCCCTATGAAAACTGCTGCTTTAAAGGAATGTTTGCAAACATTGGGCTCCTCTGGTTCTTGCACCAAACTCAGCCTCAGCAGGGTCAAACTCTCATGGGTGTGGATAGATAAAGCTGGTAGATAAAACAGGTATCTCTTAAACTCAGCTTACCTCCAGTGTCTAGTAGTCTGGAAACCCATTTCTTCAAAAGTACTCACTAGAACCCCCTCTCTGATTTAAGTAAAGTTAACCAGATTAGTTTGAAGAGCAATGGCAAATCCATTCTCTTATTAGCAAGCTATATCGATTATAGAGAATTCTGAGTCACTCTGGTTGCAATTGTTCACCATTCAGCTCTTGAGTCTTTGTCAATTGTATCTTTAATTTCAGCTTTCCTCACTCCCAAGTGGCTGGGCTCTGTGATCTTGAAGTGTTGGCAATGGAAACAGCACAGCATGGCTGTTAATTACCCAGGCTGCCTTGGATTTGAATTCCAGCTGCTGCTCTTCAGCTTGCTTTGAGGAGCTGTGTGTTCTCGTTGGGGCAATGCTGGCAGCAGTAAATGCTTTCAGGGGAGCAGCAAGCGTTCAAGGACAGTATGGGCAACAATCGCATTTATCACAATCTTAGATAACGTATGTGAAAGTTCACTGAAATTTGTGTTTTTAATAAAAAAAAGTAAACTCCAGCCCTGTGGGCCAGGCACTGGGCCCTATGCTGAGGGTGCAAAGACAAGAAAAACTTCATCCCTCTCTTCCTTTTAGGCTATTCGCATGTGAAAAGCCAACAGGATGGTAATATTTGGAAAAGGTGAAGAGCTCGTGAGATTCATTTCAAAGAAAAATTTGGAGAATTATGAAAAAGATGTCTATTGTTTACTTCTTTTCCAGTCTGTTCTCCTCCACTCCTTGTTTACCTTCTTCCCTCCCTCCCTCCCTCCCTCCCTCCTCCCTTCCTTCTTTTCCTCCTTCTGTTTACACAAGTGCGTCCTTATCAGTCTGTCATTTCCAATCTAGAAAGTGTTGAGAGGAATTGGTCTGAAAGTCTGTTCTGCATTTTGTATGCATCCTGTCCCAACCATTGTGTTTGAAAACGCCTGTGCTATTTAATCTAATTTGCCATTCTTGGGAGTGAGGATTTACTAGAGCTAAAAAAACATGCAAATCTACTTAAATAGTACACAGCCACTGCTGTGGCACCACTAGGCCATTGCAAGGCAGCAGTGACTCAGTGGAAGAAATGTCTGCTGAGTCTCCACCATGTGCCAGGCACACTGTGCTTGGTCACCTGGTGAATATGGGAATGAGGCCCCTGGGCCTCTGCCCTCATGAACTGACTGATAGTCTGGCAGAGGTTGCTGGCTACAAATAATCTTAATGTTGTCTCACCTGGCACCCTCACCTCTACCTGCATGACCCTGCAGCCCTTGGGAGCCTGCAGCCCTCACTGCATGCTTGGGAACATAGGCACAGAGAGGCAACTGCAGTGGTCTGTGGTCTCTCAGGATACCAGTGTTTTGATAGGATCGTTGCCCTTGGGTGAGAAAGGAACAGCTGAGAAAGTCTACACTCTATTCACCAATCCTCACATGAGGGCTACAGGGACTGGATTGGTCTGTATTAGTTGAATATCTGTAACAGAAAACATTTAAAGTCAAGTTTCACATTTTGATTTGCAGATACCTATGGGTTGGACTCAGTTGTCAGAGGAAAGAGTGGAAAAGATGAGGCTGTCCTGCCCTAAAAAAACTTAAACATGCTTTTATGACCAGGAAGCACTCTTATCCATTCTGTTTCCCCTTTGTTCCCTGTTTAATAACAATAGCTAAAGTTAACATCATCCAGGATAAAAAAAACTATTGTGAGTTTGCACTGATGAGTTTGGATTCTAGGTAGTTTGAAACCTGGGGTCATCCTGCTAATGAGCATGTTCCTTCAAGGGGAAAAAGGGAGTTGGCACCTTCTGCAGATACAGACAGCTAACCTTGGGGATGTGCTAGGGGCTGTGAGTGGATTTCAAGACATGTATTAATTTTGTTAGTAAGACTAGTAAAGCGTTGTTTTAGGAGAAATGCTAGGGGGAAGGAGATGTCTGTGCTGATTTTGGGACAATGATGTTTTTTCTAACATTTCTGCAGCCGAAAATCACTTTGGATTACACTCAAGGCAAGTGTTTTTACTCACACTCTCCCATCACCCCTTAAACCAGTTCTAACCCTCCAGCCCCTCTATTGGAAGCTTGGGAATTGAAGCAAAGCCTTCTGGTAGCCTAGTCCCTATTCTGCAGCTCCAAGCATCAAATTACTGGAAAGTTTAACATTTGGAAGGTTGTATTTATTTTACTGTTTTCATGGCAGGACTGGAAAACATTAACTATTTTGAAGGAAAGTCATGGCTTTAGGGAAATAATATTTAGGAGATAACAAATATTCCTGTCTTAACACCACCTCCTCCAACCTCAAAACACACCCTCCTCCTCCACATTGGTCTCATGCTTTCTTTTGTGTCTTGTCTCCCCAAAGGCCACAGTAGATGGGTACGATACTCCTCCATCCCAACCCCCTTTCAAAAAACCAAAATTTTAAACTAAAGTAATTTGAGATGCATATGTCAGGGGCTTTGGGCTGAAATATCTTGTGACATGGGGTAGGGCTTTGCGTGGGGGTATCATGTGGGAAGGGGGTATCATGTGGTACTATAGAGTTGATACTCCTGGTAGAGGAGGGACAAACATGTCTCACACTGCTCCCTGGGATGTCAACAAGTCCTCATTTCACCAAGACACGTGTAAAATTCTCCTCCCGGGTCCTAAACTATTGCAATGATAAAAAATGAGTTTGGAGAAATTCTAATGATTGATTCAAGGCTTTTAAGAATGTAAGATAACTTTCAGAGTAGTCCAAAAGAATGTTCCTGCTATTGATGAGGAAGAACAGAGCATTATAATTGTAGTACTGGGAGCTAGATATAACTTGGGCATGGCAGGTTGAAGGTAGAAAAAGATGTACTCTGGAGAAACCAAGATGGCGGCATAGGTAAGCACCTAAACTGCTGCCTTGCACAACAATTTCAAAACTACAACTAAAAGACAGAATGGACACCATCCAGAACCACAGGAAAGCTGGCTGAGTGGAAATTCTACAACTAGAAGGAAAGAGAAAAACTCACAGAGAATTGGAAGTACGGCAAAGGGTTTTTGTGCGCGCAGAGAGGAAGGGCGGCTGAGAGCCTGGCTGACTTTCTCTGGCAGGAAGGGGAAGGAAGCCCCTGACTGCACTGAACCCCAGTTCCGGGTGAAACCCCGTGGACCCAGGCTCATACAGGGGGAGTCTGGACTGTCAGGTAGAGAGAAAGGCACCCAGAGACTCACTCGGAGACCCGGGGGAGACCCGGGGGAGCCCCGGCGGGCAGGGCTCTGGAGGCGCACACGCCAGTGTCACAAAGACTGCAGAGGTTGCCACAGGCTTTCCCTAGTGGAAGGGAGTTGGAAGCTCCTGACTGCACTGAGCCCCAGTTCTAACTGCACTGAATTCCAGTTCCAGGCGAGCACCTGGGGACCCATGCTCTTGCGGGGGGAATCTGGACTCTCGGGCGGAAACTCGGGAGCCAGGGAAGGTAGAGGTCTGGAGGCGCGCACGCAAGGGCAAGGCTGACGGGAAGCCAAGACTGTCTGCTCCGCCCTGAGACTTCACCCCATCCAAGCTGAGCACAGAGGCTTTTGCAATTTTGCAAGTCTGATCCTATAAGGCTGTCTCCAGCACCGAACTTCTCCCAGCGTAGACACAGCTGATCCTCACAGCCAACTGGCCTGGAGGTCAATTCCTCCCAGTGATACCAACAACAATCAAGACTTAACTACAACAAGGCTGTACACACAGTCCACAAAGGGGTTGCACCAAGAGTATCTACCTCAGGTTAACTGGGGAGGCTGAACCACTGGGCCATATAGGAAACCTAGCACACAAAGCTACCCTACCAACTCAGGGAATCAGTGAAAATGTGGTGACAAAGAAACAGATCACAAACAAAAGAAATGGAGGAAAACAAACGACTGGATATAGAATTCAAAACCACAGTTATAAGGCTTTTCAAGAATATCCTAGAAAAGGCCGATAAATATAACGAGACCCTCAAAGATATGAAAAAGCACCAACTAGAAATTAAACATACACTGACTGAAATAAAAGATATTATACAGAGACCCAACAACAGACTAGAGGAACACAAGAATCAAGTCAAAGAATTGAAATACAAAGAAGCAAAAAACACTTATCCAAAAAAGCAAAAAGAAAAAATCCAAAAAGTTGAAGATAGTGTAAGAAGCCTCTGGGACAACTTTAAGCATACCAACATCAGAATTATGGGGGTGCCAGAAGAAGAGAGAGCAAGATACTGAAAACCTATTTGAAGAAATAATGACTGAAAACTTCCCCCACCTGGTGAAAGAAATAGACTTACAAGTCCAGGAAGCACACAGAACCCCAAACAAAAGGAATCCAAAGATGACCACACCAAGATACATCATAATTAAAATGCCAAGAGCAAAAGACAAAGAGAGAATATTAAAAGCAGCAAGAGAAAAACAGTTAATTACCTACAAGGGAGCACCCATACAATTGTCTGCTGATTTCTCAACAGAAACTATGCAGGCCAGATGGGAGTGGCAAGAAATTTTCAAAGTGATGAATAGCAAGAACCTACAACCAAGATTACTCTACCCAGCAAAGCTATCATTCAGAATTTAAGGGCAGATAAAGAGCTTCACAGATAAGAAAAAGCTAAAGAAGTTCATCACCACCAAATAGTATTATATGAAATGCTGAAAGGTATTCTTAAAGAAGAGGAAGAAGAAAAAAGTAAAGATAAAAATTATGAACAACAAATACATACCTATCAACAAGCGAACCTAAAAATCAAGTGAATTAAAAACCTGAGGAACAGAATAATCTGGTGAATATAATAGAATCAGGGGCATAGAAAGGGAGTGGACTGATAATTCTCAGGGGGAAAAGGGTATGGGGGGGTTCAGGAAGAGACTGGACAAAAATCATACTCCTGTGGATGAGGATAGTGGGGGGGAGGTAAAGGCAGAAGGTGGGGTGGGAACCGGGTGGAGGGGAGCTATGGGGGGAAAAAGGAGAAACAATTGTAATAATCTGAATAAAGATTTATTAAAAAAAAAGAAAAAATGAATTATACAGTAAAAAAAAAAAAAAAAAAGAAAAAGACGTACTCTATTTTTGAAATAGCTGGACACCTATATTAAATCTCTACATCTGAGCACCAGGGAGGAGATGGTTGTCTGTCCCACTGGGCTGGGAGACAACTGATAACTCACACTCCTTATAGAATGGGAGCTTGTTTGAGTTGAGATCAGAGAGCAGATCAGTCACCACCCTGAGTTTTCAGTTGAGATGATGAAGGCTGAGAGGAATAAAGGGACTTTCCCATGTCATTGGGTAAGGGCCAGAGGTCAGAACTCAGCCTTTTGGCACCAAGACCGGTACCACATCCACTTTACTATTCCATGTCTCCATGTCAGTGCTTTTCTCTTTAGTTCCCAGAATGAAACGGATATCTGAGGAATGGTCACCCTCCCACTGCTTTTCCCCGAAGAGAAAGTGGTACTTGGATGAGAGGAAGGAGGTGCTCTGTGGTGCTTTGATGATGTCCATCTCAGCTTTTGGGTCTCCCTGCTCTCCTGAATCTCCTGGTTGTTCTTCTGCCTGTTTGATTGTTACGTTCTGATCTCACTCAGAGATTCCTGATTTTCTCCACATCCCTCATATATTCTTCCTTTGGGTTGTCTCAGACCTCCATGTCCCCACCTGCCAGAAACCATCATTGTCTCACTAATTAGAAAGGTGTGGACAAGGAACCCGAAAGGCTGGTCAACCGAAGCTCTGAAAAGTCAGAGCCAACCACTCCCTATCTAATTGAGACAATGGTAGCTGAAGCAACTTCCCCACCAAATAATCATGTAAATCCTTACTGATAAGATAATCTGCCTATTACTGGAATTGCCTGCCTAAGGGCAAAGGGTGTATCCCAAACCTGAATAAAAGGGATGGCCAGGCTGAAGCTAAGCAAAGCGTAGTCCTCCCACTAGAGGTGGGCTTCCGCCTGGCCCCCATTTCCCAAATTAATATTTTTCTAGTCTCTTTCATTTGTGTGCAGCCTCCTCCAGAACCCGAACCCTGAACCTGAACCCTGAACCACGCAGGACGTAAAAGGGGTTCCCACACCCATCAACCACTTTACCTGGTGATACCCAAATTATCTGCAGTCAAAGCTTCTTCCCTTGGCTTCCAAAGCCCGTGGGACATGCAAGTATATTCCCCCAGTAGGTGGTTGACAGGTCTACATCTTCCTCACTTCCCTTCTCATAATCCTTTATCATCACTGTAACACTTACAGGAGCAACTAACCTAGCACACAGGACCCTCCGTGATCAGCTTCAACCTCATTTTCTAACATTATCTCTTTAGAGTCCCTGCTGTTCACTATGCATCACGATGCCACCAAATACCCATCGTCCCCTTCCATCCCTGAGCACACACACCTGTCACAGCCATAGTTCTCAACTCTCTCTGTACCAACATGTCAAGACATAGAATGCACCACTATCCATAACATTTTTTCACAAAAAGAGTCTCTTAATAAAAGGGGTATGAATGTTTCTGCAGAGTAGGATGTGCCAGAAACTTGGTGGGGAAGGATGTGAAGTTTGAAAAAGCCCCAGAGTCATCTTGTATGCCACCCCCTCTTTCACAAGGGCATTTTCTCCCTCGTTGAAAATAGCTGGTTAAGGCAGATAAAATACCCCCAGTCTTTCCCCATGGGAAACAGAGGCTGCATTGTCCCCAGTGGGCTTTTGCTTCCTTAGACAAAAGACTCTCTCTGTCGCCCCTGTGACAGAGTTCGCTTGGGAGCCTGAAGGTTTCCCTGCTTAATTGATGAGGCACTAATAAAGCACGCCCTGTTCCTTGGACTGCAGACCTCTTGATGGCAGGATCCTCAGATCCCTTTTACGCACATATTAAATTGCAGCCCAGAAGCCAAATCTCCTACTCTTTGTGAATTTAATGGAAAGCTAGGAAGGCAGGAGCAGCAACAGGTAAATGATGAACAAGAGCCATTGTGTGCCTGGGAGTTATTAAATTTTCCTTGGGGCAGTCTCAGAAAAATGCTCCTAGGCCTTATCTTAGAGGAATAGATAATGAATCAGAAAGGACCTTAGAGGTTGTCAGAATCTCCTGCCTGGGTAAAAATCCCATCCACAGTGACCCTGAAAAATGGTTATATCCAGCATTAAAAAACACACAACAAAAACAAAAACCACTCCCTGTGACAGGGAGCTCACTGAGGCTTGAGGCAGCCATTCATTATTAGAAAATAGAAAGCTTATGTTAGCAGGTATCCACTTCATAGTTGGCTAGAAACACAATCTGTTTCTAGAATAAGCTTCTGGATGGAACCCAAAATACATTTTCTCCATATTCATTGCTTGTGGATATACATAAATCTAGATAATTCAGTTCGAAGGACTCATGGAGTGGAAGGACTCTGAATCTGGTGCCATACACCCTAAGTTTGATAGGAAAGCACCAGTTGCAAACATTTTGTCCACTGCCAGGCCAAATGATGCAGCCACAGTCCCCAATCACTTTTAGTGTGAAGACATGCAAGGTGACAGTTGTTCCAATTTCAGGGAGTACTGACTGAAAAGAGGAAGCATAATGACAGAAATACATTATAATTCCATAGCCTTTAAGTTGATTTCTTTCCTAAACTACTACAGCACTTACATTCATTAAACATTGATTTATGAGTATAGAATATTATTCATTCATCAAAAGTTAATTCCTGATGTGTAGATGAATTCTTAGCTCTCCCTCGAAGACTCTGAGGTCCTCCCAAGCATCTGACTTCTACATGTTGGAAAATAACTACTGCGTTTGATTTTTCAGTTTGGAAATTGGGTCACTTGACACTGGGAGTGCTTCTTTGTGGTGGATGACTGATCTTTTCTTCCACATTTTCTTTTTCTTACCTTTAATAATGTTCTGAGAACCACCTTTCTCTGCTATTGACCACTATTTAACTCACCTCCCCATGTTTCCTGGCACCCAGTGAGCGGTCAGGTTGAACAAAATCAATTATGGTTGCAACAAAAATTCGTAAGGCTTCCTTGGGCTCAGTCCCTGGAAGGCAATCTGACACGGTCATAATAGGGCAGGCTCAGGGCTTGGATTAATGCACTATAACCGAGTGCCACCATTCCTTGTGTGACCTTGGGCAATTTATTGTACCTCTCCAAGCTTTGTTTTTCTCATCTGTTAAATGGGGACAATGACAACATCTATCTCCTAGGGGTGGTGTGGAGATTGACTGGGTTGATGGACTAGTACAATGTCCACAAATTCTAAGTGCTGTCTTGTTATTTTTCTTTTCCATTTCTTTCTTCTCCATCATCATTACTACCATTGTCATCATCATCCTGAAAGGGCTCCCCGACTCCATGTTCCCTTTGTTCCATGTCTTCCACCTCGTGGAGTCAGGTTCCCACCCTAGAACCTCTCCAAGAGCCCAACCCACACTTTTGAATTAGCCAATAGAAATGCAAGAGGAAAGTAAGTCACGCCCTGCCCCCATGTGCAACCTGACCCCGACCAATCAGCGGAGGCCACACTACCTCACCCCTCCTACCTCTCCCAGGCCCCCTATAAATCAGCGTGTTTGGGGTCTGGGGCTCTCTCTCTCCACCTCGCCGCTGCGCCGGTGTGTGTGTGTGTGGAACTGAGCTCGAGCTAGCTCGATTAAAGGCTCTTTGCTTTTGCATCGGACTCGGCTCCCTGGTGGTCTTTGGGGATCACAAAATCTGGGCATAACAATCCATCCTCAAAGTGTGGCACTTGGGCCTATCCCTGGCTGCCCCCTGGCATAGGATAAATTATAGTGATCAGAGCTCCAGAGCTCCATGACTTGAATGGGGGTCAGGGGGGGTGGTTTGAAGTGACAAATAACTGAAGAAGTGAGTGGTTTAAATAATAGCTAATAAATGAGACTGAAGCTCAAAAGACTAGATCTCAGTCATAAAGCACTGCCCCCCACCACTAAGCAAACGGTCAGTAAACTTCCACAAAAGGACAGATGGTAAACATTTTCCATTTTGCAGGTTGTACAGTCACTGTCGCTACTACACAGCCATGTTGTAGAGTCAAAGCAGCCACATACAATGTGTTAATGATGAGGACGGTAGTGTCCTTTGCTTACAAACACTGCAATTTGAATTTCATATCTTACAAAAGTTTTCCCCCCCTTTTTTTTTTTTAAAAAAACAACTATTCAAACATTTTTAGTTATGAAAACTGTAAAAGTTGTTTTTAACTTATGGTATCTATAAACACGGGCAGCTGACTATATTTGGCCTACAGGCCAATTTGCCAATGAAGTCAATTTAGTTCTCTTCCACCCAAACCTCTGGTGACATTCTCTTCTTACTTAAGACACTTCTGATGTTTTCCCAGAGAGAACAGCTGGGGAAGAAATGGCTATTCACTGAGGTTAGCCCCGGGGCTTCCATACTCCTTCAGGGAAGGCCCTTGGCTTAGCGTCAGGGGGAAGGTGGGTCAGGGCACAACCAAGGGCAGGTCAGCAGGATGGAAGGTCCTCTCATGCTCACACTGGAGGAATATGAAGTGTCAAGTGCAAATAAGAGAAGATCCTAAATTCAACTGCTTCTTCACAGCAGATCTAAAATATCCTGTTTTGTCTTTCTCTTGAGATTCCTCCCAGGACTGCTTTCCCAACATTATTTCTTCTTATTAAAAGGAGAGGCTTTTAAGGGGAGCGTGGAAGGAGAGGAAAGGCAATATTGAGCAGATCTTTGCAGCCAGTTAGGCCATTTCACAAGGACTTTCCTGGAGACACAATGTTTAGTCTTTTATACCTGCCTCTTCCATATTCTACTGACGAAGTTTTCCTGGCTTGAAAATTTGAGCAAGTGCATTGAAAGCGGAGACCTCCTAGATTCCAGGGCTGCCAACGTGCCTGTGAGATACCTGAGGACAGCCAGCAGTCGCCTGCTGGATTGAAAGGAAAGAAAGCCAGGTTCTTCCCATGGAGCCCAGCTGTTTTTTAGGGAAGGAAATGGCCCTGGCTTCATCAGTAAGATGCTCTTGTTCAGTCCAGCCAATGCCAGGCAGGTATGGGCTCAAATAAAGCTTTTCTGCTTCCTCCCCTCACCCCCCCTTTTTTTAAAAGAAACAAACTATACCACTCTCACAGCTTGTGATACATCAAAGGTTAGCTTAGCCTTGACATTCTGCTAAAATCTGTTCTTTGGCTTTGACTGGAGCCTTTGGAAAGTCAGGTGACTCCATGCTGACATCAGTCATTTTGTCAACTCTGGGTTTGTGAAATCAATGATTATATGATCACAACAATTAACAGCATATTGAATGTTAATCATATTCACATGGCATGGAATTTTAATTTATTATTAACAAGAGAATATTCACTTTCATAGAAAGGTATTCTAGATTTAACTTGGAGTAAAAGATCTCTATGTACTTTATATGTTCTATCAGTAAAATGCTGTAATAATAGTTGTGAAAGCTGTTAGTTTGATATAAAAATTATTAATTACTGCCCTAGCCGGTTTGGCTCAGTGGACAGAGCATTGGTCTGTGAACCGAAGGGTCCCGGGTTCGATTCTGGTCAAGGGCACATACTGGGGTTGCGGGCTTGATCCCCAGTCGGCGGGGGGTGGGGGGGGGCATACAGGAGGCAGCCAATCGATGAGTCTCTCTCATCATTGATGTTTCTATCTCTCTCTCTCTCCCTCTCCCTTCCTCTCTGAAATCAATAAAAGAAAAAAATTATTAATTACTTTCAAAATATTTTTTATATTTATTGATTGAGAGAGGGAGGGGGGAGGAGAGAAAGAGACTTCAAATTGTTGTTTCACTTATTGATGGTTAATTCTTATATGTGTCCTGACGAGATCAAACCTGCAACCTTGGCATATTGGGATTATGCTCTAACCAACTGAGCTACCCTGCCAGTACCTCAAACTCTTAAATAAACAGGGGAAGAGATAGAGGTGAGTAGCATAACTTTAGGAAGGATGATTATATGCATTTTGAAATAGCAAATGTTTGTAAACATTTATGTAATCCTATAAGGCAGAATAATATATTTTCATATTATTATTTATAATAACAAGATTATATTTTATGATATTATAATTTGTATATAATTGATTGGTATTCTAACATTCAAGGCCTTAAAAAGTCTTGGAAGACTGTATTTAATTTTATCATTTAATTCCATTTAGGCCATAAATTCTTTTATGACAAAGTACTATCTAGACTTTTTTCATATTTTGTGAAGAAGAATTTAAAGTCATCTTTGTAAATATACAACTTCATGAGGAGAAACAACCTTCAAAATCATATACTATGCCCGGCTGGTGTTGCTCAGTGGTTGAGCCCTGACCCAGGAGCCAAGAGGTCACTGGTTCAATTCCTGGTCAGGGCACATGCCTGGGTTGCAGGCTCAATCCCCAGTAAGGGGTGTGCAGGAGGCAGCCAATTGATGAAGTTTCTCTCTCATCGATGTTTTTATTCCTCTATCCCTCTCCCTCCCTCTCTCTCTGAAAATAAATAAAAATATATTTTTAAAAATCATATATTGTGACTCCCAAGATAGAGCATCTTTGATTCATATAGAATAAAAGACGTAAAAAGTATGTAGGGGAAAAAAAAAAGTGTGTGAGAAAAAAGGGAGATACTCCCAAATACCTTGCTTCCGCCTCCAGCAACCTTGTTGAAAGTGAAGGTTTATTTAACAAACTATTGTTCCCATACCATGATGTTAAACTTTTGAGGTTTACTACTAAAACTTTTAATATAACAACATAGTAATTTATTTTTAAAATGATATTCCAGACTGATGTTATATCTCAGAAGTTTATTCTATGACAAAACTATTTTGACTTCAGTCAAATGTTGATTTTAACAGTTGGTCATTTGGTATTTGACCAAGATGCTTTTGGCTTCATCTCGGGCGTTGAGTACTCATCTGTATCACAGATGTTGAAATCTGAGAACCCCACTCTAAGATGTCCTTCCTGGCGGCTTTCCAGGCACAGTCTGCCAGTAGGAGGCACTGGCAGGAGGTGAGAATGTGAAAGGTGAGAGAAGCCTTTGTCAGATTCTGCTTTTAGTGGTCACAGTGACATCAGCGGCAGCCCGCCTCCTCGGGCGTGCTGGGCTCATGGACTCCTGACCCGGCAGCAGCAGTGGCACAGCTGTGAGCTGCTGCAGTGGTCATGGCAGTGGTGGCAGAGGGGACTGCAGGCTCCAGCAGTGCCAGTGGGAACATGTCTGTGCAGGGAGGACTGGAAAGGGCTGGCCTTAGTGTTCATAGGGGGGAAGAGTGGAAAATAGGGTTGCAAAAAAAGGATGTGGCTGGCTGTGGAGAACTTGACAACTAGGAGAAGAGCTGTGCCCTCTGTATCTCCGGGAGATAGGCGTTGATCTAGATAGTTTTTTTAGACCCAGAACTTACGTATTTGGAGATAAAATGGGATATTAATTTTTCTCCTATGTGACATTCCATCACCTTCAAACCCCTTATTCATAAATAGAGGCAAGAAAACTGTAGAAGAGCAGGGGCAGTCCTAGAAAGGGCAGACACGTCTGTTGTGATTTCCTGCCGGACAACTTAAAGCACCAATATGAATACCTCTATGAATAAGGACTCCTTACATTTTTAATAAATTGATTTTAGGGAGAGGAAGAAGAGAAAGAGAGAGAGAGAGAGAGAGAGAGAGAGAGAGAGAGAGAGAGAGAGAGAGAAAGAGAGAGAGAGGCATCAATCACTGCCTCCCACAAGCACTCCAACAGGGATCGAACCCATAACCTGGGCATGTGCTCTGACTGGAATTGAACCAGCTGCCTTTTGGTGTACAGGACAATATTCAACCAACTGAGCCAGGGCAGGACTCCTTATATTTTTATAGCATCTTGTGAAAACTTTTAGCATACGTTATTTAATTTATCCTTGTGATAAAACTGTTAGGTAGGTTTAATTATGAACCTAATTTTATAAAAATGAGGATATAGTTATTCAGACGACTACATGATTTGCTCAAAGAAAACTAGGATTTGTCTTTGGCACATCTGACTTTATTTTCTTTCTAATGTAGTGATTCTTTACCTTTTAGAAAAAGAGTCATCTCCTATTTTAAGAAACATAAACACTTCCTTCTCTTCTTTAATGTTTACTATAGATTACTTTTTATACTGAGCCAGTTGTATTCTTACGATTTCATAGATGCATAAATACACATGTTGAAACTCTCCTTCTTCCTTTCTCTACATTCTCTGCCTTTCATTACACTGCTTCTCTGTTATTTTAGTTGGTCTTTATAATGATAAAAAAAAAAGATAATCCTTTCACATTGGAAGTTCCATTTTTTAAAAAATCATTCATTTACTGGTTAGCTAGGATACATCTTCAAGTTAATTTTTTTTGGGGGGTTAATTCTCACTCAAGGATATTTTTTTCCATTGAATTTTTATAGAGTGGAAAGGAGAAAGAGGGGGGAATGAGAGAGAGAGAGAAAGAGAGAGAGAGGGAGAAAGAGAGAAATCATTGTAAGATAAACACATCTACTGGTTGCCTCCTGCATGCACCCTGACTGGGGCCAGGGATCCAGCCTGCAACCCAGATATGTGCCCTTGACTGGGACTTGAACACTAGACCCCTCAGTGTGTGGGCTGACACTTTAACCACTGAGCAGCATGGGCCAGGGCTTCAAGTTAATTTTCAGTAAACATGTAGGGAATACACATTGATATTCATATTTTTCATATCTCAGGTATGTATAAAATTGAGATTTTTTGCATATCTAGAAGGTCTTTTACACATGAACACAAAGTGGCTGTTAAACATTCTTGGGACACAAGCTTCTCCCTCTGAAGGTTATGTACGCAGCTGCACTGTCTGTTGGCATTCATTTTTGTAGAAAAACATGAAGTCAACTGGTTTTTGTTCAATTTATGTAACAAACTTCTATGCTTTGTGGTTGTTGTTTTTTTCTGGATTGAAGGCTTTTAAGACCTTTTTTTAAATTTTTGCATAAGAAATACAAATATCTGTCTGTGTGTAAGGTCTCTTTTTTCGCTAATCTTTGTAGTTGGCACCTTTTATCTGCATGGTCTTTGTCCTAGTCTGGGTTTCCTAGAAAACAAAGCTGGGGACAAAGCTAATGAGCTGAGGCCTCCTGGGAAGGTATACTCCCATCCCAGGGGAGCAAGACTGAGGATGAGGCAAGCGGGGAGAAAAAGTAAATAGGAATTGGTGAGTTACTGAGCTGGCTGGAGCTTCATAAAATAACAGCTGTTTCCTTGGTCATGAGTGAGTCTTCCAGTTTTGAAGCATGGCACCTTGGAGCCATCACAGGGACAGAAAGAGAGGAATTGATCCGCCCCTCCTTATAGTTTCTTGTCTTTCATTGCTCAAAGTCTCCTCATGGGGTATTGACTTTCCCTCATTCCCAGGTTCTCATCTTCCAGCAGCCTCTGGGGAAGCCACATCTTATGTCCTGAAGCAAGATGCTTCACCCTCAACCATGTTCAGTAGTACAGGAAGGATCTACAGCTTTTGGGATCTGGCCTGGTGGCAGCGACTTCAGGTACAGTGGGTATGATGGAAACTTTGCCTGTGATGGGTGTTCCTCACCTTGAGGGACCTGAGGCAGAGGTGGTGATGAGACAAGCAATCAGAGGTCAAGGCCCTCCATTGAGCAAAGTATGCACAGTCATAGACACACATGCTTCCCAGTTTGCATAGTTCTTTTCTTTGCTCTATGTTCTCAATCTTAGTTTTAATAAGATTTTTCTCTTGGTACCAACTATTTCAATTACTTTCCCAATGGCATTTGTGCTCTTCACTGCCTATAAGTAAATTTTAATTCTGATAGTGCATTTATAGTTTCATTGAAATCCTTATCTAAGTAATCCTGTCATCTTTCCCCCACAGCTTATTCTATCCCTACTGTGAATATAAATTACTTTTCTAAAGGTTTTCATCCAGTGATAATAGTAAATACTTTTTAGAGGCAGGATTTTTCACTTTTGTTTAAATTTTCAAGTTTATTTTTCTAATTCTTAGGTTTTTTATTTCCATTGATCTCGTGCTACTTTTGTTTTTTAAAAAAATCTTCTTTGCTTTAAAAAGAGTTCTTCTGTACTGATAAGAATTGTGAATTGCATTTGGCTGCACTTTCTGTCTACTCCAGGTACCGTCAACAGTCTTTTGAGCAACAAAATTCACAATATTTGCAGGTGTTCTTCCAGGGTTGCTCACCTGGATTGACATGGAATTCTTTCTATTCCCACTGCCCAGAGCACACACTCTTTGTCTTTCTCTTTACTTGAAGCGTCATATCTCCCAGGATATTCTACTGTCAAGTCCCACTAACTCATTTCCTGGATATTACAATCTTCGATGAAATATAGAACGGGAGGTAATGGATGCATTAAAAGGCCGGTGCAAGAGGTAGGGGAGTAAGAGATCAACCAAAGGACTGGTATGCAGGCATATAAGCATAACCAATGGACACAGACAGTAGGGGGTTGAGGGCATGTGCTGGGGGGTGGGAGTGGGCGGGGAGAGATCAATGGGGGGGGGGAAAGACATATGTAATACTTTCAACAATAAAGAATTTAAGTTAAAAAAGATTATATTAGAATGTTAGAAATACTAATTCGAAATCAATTGAATTGTCTGGTTGGACATATATACCACCCCCAATCCTTTGAATTATATTTTCTTGTTTTTTAAAATTCTATGCAATCACCGACAATGGATACTTTATCTTAATTGTTATTTCATTATTTATTTTTATTAAAGAATCACATCTGACAAAAGCACAAAAAGCCGTTGCGATAGATAGCTTACCTGGCATTCTTTTTTTTTATATATTTTATTGATTTTTTTACAGAGAGGAAGGGAGAGGGAGAGAGAGCCAGAAACATCGATGAGAGAGACACATCAGTCAGCTGCTTCCTGCACACCCACTACTGGGGATGTGCCTGCAACCAAGGTACATGCCCTTGACCGGAATCGAACCTGGGACCCTTGAGTCCGCAAGCCAATGCTCTATCCACTGAGCCAAACTGGTTAGGGCTTACCTGGCATTCTTAGGTTTCTTAGGCAGGGGACAGATAATGGGGTAGAGATGAACCTCATCCTTTCAGGAGGATAGGATTACTTTGTTACTGTCAGCAGAACACTGCCAGGGCATTTTTCTATACCTGCTTTATAATTAATGGGAATTCTTCCAAGACTCTGGAAGTAGATTAGCCTTCAGGTCTAGTTTTCAGTGTTGTTTTAGGTTGTCATCTTTTCCTGTGTCTTTGTGGGCATTTTGGGAGGACACTTTGAGAGGCCATGTCACCGGCTGCTGACCCCCAGGCACTTTCTGGTGGGCTCCTTTTGGGTCTGCCTGTTGACATCCCACACTTGTGTTCCTCTCCTTAGATCAGCTGTCTCCTCACTGTCGGTAAACCACTACTCATGGTCCCACCTCAGTGCACTCCTCTTTCTTGTGTTGCCCCCAATTCTGACCACCCTATATAGTTTCTCTTCTTCCTTGAAGCTCTCTCAGCCACTGCAGGGTCAGTAGATGGGTATCTCTCTCTGGAATTCCTAGGCTCCTGACCATCTGTGCTACACATAGTTATGGAGGGTCTTAATCTGGTACATGAGTCAAATCTCTCCACTAGACCATCAGCTTCATCAGGGCAAGTCCTGGCTAATTTATTCCTCTCTGTTTTCCCCACAGTACTGGACACGTTGTAGACAGTGCCCTTTTGTGATAGTTACCTCTGGAAATAGCATATCTGAAGCCATCTTGATATCCACATTTGCTCCAAAATATGAAACATGCCTATAACAATAGACTCTTTTTTTAGGGAGAGCTGGACACACAAGTTTGTAGGACAAATTCAACTGCGTATGCATGGGTTGACCCATATGAACTCTTTTTCTTAAAAATATGTCATGTACTAGTGTGCAGATGAGGGTCATGGTGAAGAGCCTGGATTCTGGTGTTAGATGGCCTGGGGTGAATCCTGTCTCTGACATTGGCTGGCTGTGTGACCTTTCTTTGTCTCAGTTTCCCCTTCTGTAAAAAGGGCAAATATAGTATCTTCTCCATAGTGTTTTTGTGAGGGTTAAGTAATTTAATACCATTTAATTACAGGGCCGGTACATGGTACATGCCGTGTAAACTTTCTTTCAGAAACATGGACCTCCAGGTAATACTTTTGCCAGGTAACAGTTTTAATTATGATTTTGGCAAGCATTCCCTATTAGCCTGCAGGAGCTGGCTCCAGGCCAGGCCCAGGACAGACTTTTTGATCCCCAAGACTTCCCACTTTGCTGTGCCTGTGGTGTGTGTTTGGGTGGTAGTCAGAAACAGCTCTCTCCCATACTCAGAAGCAGCATGATAAATAAGAAGCTTCCCTCTAGTATAGGATGTTACCCCTGGTGTTACTGGAGACAATTTTAGGAGGTGGACAGACATGGCATTAAATTGGATGATATAATGAGGAAACTGTTCATTGTTTAATTCCCTGCTCATCCTTCCAATTACCTCAAGGGGAAGCCCTCATTTTGACACCTCTGACATCTGTCTGATATTGGCTAATTTTTCTTCTAAAAAAGTTGGAAGAGGTGGCCTGAGGCTTGGCTCATTAGGCAGATAACAGTACCTAGCTAGAAAGCAATAACATTATTTCATTATCTCATCTTCAGAGTTATCTTCTACTTATGATAATTGATCCATAAATGGTTTTCCATTTATTGAAGAAATATGATCTCTTAAATATAATATATGTTACATATATTAAATATAAACACAGTTAAGTGCACAAATATATGGTAAAACCAGTGAAGTGCTACTCAAATCACCAGTTTGAGTAATAGTGTGTGGGAGAAAGTACTTTGGAAACGATGTGAATTATTGTATTTTGGATCTGTCCTTTATTAACTGTGTTCTTGGGAAAATTATTCATGGCCTCTTCCAATGGGGACTAACAATATTTACTCTTCGAAGTTATTCTGAAGTTTAAACGGACTGTTACATCGCTTAGCATACTCTTCCTCTTTACTCTCCTCTTTCCCCCTCATTATACCATGTGTACCACTTCCTCCTACTTCTCTACTCTCTGGGTAGCTCTACTCTTGCTGCTCTCCTGGCCCCCACGAGAATAATCTGGAAAAGGTTTATCTGTAGTTCATTTTTAATCTGCAGATGTCTCTAAGAGGGTTAATGAAAAGGCACCTGTACTAAACTGAGGCAAAGGATAGGTGGTGGAGCCATCATGCCTGGTGTGTCTGGGATTCCTATCCCTGCTGCAGTTCTCTTTGAACTCGAGTCCAGTTTAAAATTATGAGGTCATATCTGTATTACTCAGAGGTTTAGATTGACCAAAACATTGGGGTGCTATTTCACTCAGGCTATAGGCACGGTCCTGAGTTGAAGCCCAGACTAACAGTAGTTTAGGGAGTATTGGTGTCCTTACAGTCAAAGAAAGATAAAGAGGAGTGGTACTACTATGTCTCCTGGGGCAGAGAGAGCAAATGTCTTTGTTTCTTCTCTGTCATTTGATTCTTTATGCAGATATAGCAAGCTAGGATGCTTAAGAGAGAGATGGACCTTTTGATAGGAGAACGTTTCTGTGGTATCTGAGGTTGGAAGGTTGGAAACGTTTGTTTCCTTCTCTCTTTTAGACATTTGATACCTAACATCTGAGGGCACCTTTAGTTCTGGGGAATCGGAGAGGCCAGAGTGGGACACAGAAATGAGGGAGCTTGGCTACCAGTTACCTTCTCTGGGTTCAATGGCTTCAAGGGAGTAAGGCATATTCACGAGTCCTTGTTTGTGTAACACAGCTCTTCAGTGAGGATTCAGGATAGAACTGTGTTGAGGGGTAAAGAGTAGGAATTTTACTTTTTCATTCACTTACTTACAAAGGATATGCTTAGATATGGTGGTCTTTGTTACAGTGAACCCCTGAGGAGAAATAGGGCATCTCATGATCACACCTGGGTAGTAATTGCAACTATTGAGTTTTGGGACTGAAGCAAATGCTACCTTAGACTCCTCTTAGTAGGAGTCAGGAGAGAAAAACAAGGCATCTCTCCAGTCTGGCCTTGGCACCTGCTTCCACTATGGAGCCTTTTCTGGTGGTTCCAGCAAACCACAACCTCCATGGTTTATTGTTTCTAGTACTTACTTGGCCCACTTGACATTTGTTGTCTTGTGGAGTCTCATATTTTGCTATTAACCTGTCAATTATGCTATTGTTTCTTCTCTAAAAGTTTTGTAAGTTCCTCAAAGAAAAGAAAACCCCCAACATATTTATTGGGTAACTGCAGGTACCATTTTGCACTCATCAGGTGGTTCCACCTCTGAATGCATTATTCATTTTTTTTTCAAGCTGTGGAAATGAAGGCTCAGAGAAATTGTGACTTGCCTAAGGTCACTTAGCATGGGCCATGATTTGGTACAAAACACCTGGCATGGACTCTTGCATATAGTTAGAGCTCATTAAGAAGTCATCTAAGGAGTGTTCTTACAAAGAAGACAAAACAAAGCCACTTTTTGGACAGGATACATTGGGGGATTTTGGGCAACGTGAGAGGAGATGCATGTATCCATTCACCTCTAATTTCAAATCTTTCTCTCTTGCTCCCTGAGACACACGATCTTTTGTGACAACACTGAGACCAGCTGTGTCAACATGACTAAGTCCTTTGTTACAGGAAAACTTCTCTAGGAAACATAATACAAGCTTATAAATAACTTTGCTGTTCTCTTTTATTGGAGACAATTGTCTGCTCACCTGGGCACACCACCCACTTATCAAGGAAGAGTTTACATATTAAGACTTGCTTCAGGATTCTTGATTTCTGTATCCATCATTTCTACGTTACTTTATCAGAAAATCTTCCCAATCAGTTCCCTGACTTGAAAGACCCAACTTGACCGCTTGAGCTGAGACACCAAAGCCCTATAAATAGCCCACATCTAACTATCTCCTTCTGAGACAGGGCTAACACTCAGTAAAAGTGATGTTCTTCCTTATGGCAGTGACTTAAAAAATAAACTTAGTTTTATTTTATTATCAGGTTCTCTGGTGGTATTTAGGGAGCTAAATAGCTCTCACGTTTAGCTTCTTTTTATCTTCATTGAGACAACACCTTCAGTTTTGCTGGTAGAATCATTGGCTATGGTAGCAAACCTGAAGTAAGTATTTGAGAAAAGGCACACAGAGTGGCTGGTGATGCAGACTCAGTTTGGTTTCTTCTTCATAAACTAGGCAAGAGCTGTTAGCTGTGTTAGTGTCTAGCCTTTGTGAAGAAGCCAGTATCCAGAATAAGTCAAAGGCGTAGCTTTTACGTTCTTGGACTATTATACATTCAAGCCTTTGAATGAAGGCTTCTTTTAATAGTTCCTAAGTGTGTAATACAGTTATTTTTGTACAAAATTTGCATATCTTGTGGTATGATGGGTTGTGGGAGAAATCTTCAGTATATCAAAATTACTCAGTTCTACCACATGAGCATTTTCACTCTCAAAGTTTTGAATGACATGGAGATACACTTCATGAGTATGGAAGAATGTGTGTGGAAATCCCAAAAACAAATTGCTTATGTTTTAGGATATAAGCTGACTGGCCCCAAACGGCCCTGATCAGGACTGGATAAGATGGGCTGGACACACCCTGGAGCACTCCTGTGGTCCCTCCCTGAATCATGCACCGGTGGGGTCCCTTGGCCTGGCCTGTGGGGATTGGGCCAAAACCACCTGGTGCATGGATTCATCCAGGGCATGTCTGGCCCAACTCGCCCAGACCCGATCAGCTAGACCCCAGCAGCAAGCTAACCTATGAGTCAGAGCATCTTCCCCCTGGTGGTCAGTGCATGTCATAGCTACTGGCCTACCAGTCGAATGGTCACTTAGGCTTTTATATATATAGATATGTTTTCAGTGGCAGGAGCAGAAAATCTGATATAACTGGCTTAATCAAAAGAAAGCTTATTATTTCACATAACAAGAGGTCTGGCTTCATTCTCAGGCTGGAGCACAATGGCTGGGGCAGTCCCAGGCCTTGCATCCAGACATGACAAAGGGGTGTTTCTCCTTTATCTCATTCTTGGAAGTGAGAAATTCCTTCTCAGAAGTTCTCCAACATACATCCCATCATGTATCATTGGCCAGAATTAAACCATGTGTCTATTGTTAAGCCCATCATTGACCAGGGAATGAAATGAACAGAATGAGCTCAGACTAAGTGGGAACTACCCCTGGGATTGGGATCTCATTACGCTGAATTAAGGGTAGATACTTAAACAAAATATGTTCTACTAGAGGCCCGGTGCATGAAATTTGTGTATGGGGGTTGTGTGTCCCTCAGCCTAGCCTGTACCCTCTCCAATCTGGGACATCCCTCTCACAATCCAGGACTGCTGGCTCCCAACTGCTCGCCTGCTTGCCTACCTGATTGCCCCTAACTGCTTCTGCCTGCCAGCCTGATCACCCTGTAACCACTCCCCTGCCAGTCTAATCGACACCTAACTGCTCCCCTGATGGCCTGATTGCCCCTAACTGCCCTCCTCTGCTGGCCTGGTCACCCCTAACTGCTTTCCCCTGCTGGCCCAGTCACCCCTAACTGCCCTCCCCTACAGGCCTGGTCGCCCCCAACTGCCCTCCCCTGCAGGGCTGGTCCCCCCCAACTGCCCTCCCCTGTAGGCCTGGGTCCCCCCCAACTGTCCTTCCCTGCCGGCCCAGTTGCCCCCAACTTCCCTCCTCTGCCAGCCCGGTCTCCCCCAACTGCCCTCCCCTGCAGGCCTGGTTGCCCCCAACTGCCCTCCCCTGCAGACCTGGTCTCCCCAACTGCCCTCCTCTGCTGACCTGGTCACCCCTAACTGCCCTCCCCTGTAGGCCTGATGGCCCCCAACTGCCCTCCCTTTCAGGCCTGGTCCCTCCCAACTTCCCTCCCCTGCTGGCCGTCTTGTGGCGGCCATCTTGTGTCCACATGGGGGCTGCCATCTTTGACCACGTGGGGGCAGCTATCTTGTGTGTTGGAGTGATGGTCAATTTGCATATTACCTCTTTATTATATAACATTAGGAAGGAAGAGAAAGAAATAGTAGCTAACTGTGTCTACTAAATATGTATGTTCAGTATAGCTACTACACCCATACTATCCTATCTAATAAAAGAGTAATATGCAAATGGACCATACTTCCACTACACCCACAAGCCATGCCCACCAGCCAATCAGGAGCGAGTATGCAAATTAACCCAACCAAGATGGCTGCGGCCACAGAGAGAGCAGGAGGCTTGGGTTTCCCCAGCAATGGAGGAAGCCAAGCTTTCCGTACACCCTGGCCTGCCTTGGCCTCTGCTTAAGGCTATAAAGTTTCAATTATAGAAGATAAATAAATCCCAACAAAAATGGTGGCAGCCACAGAGCTGGAGAGAACAGGAGGCTTGAGTTGCCCCCAGTGATGGAGGAAGCCAAGCTCCCGCAGCTCTGTCCTGCCTTGGCCTCTACTTAAGGCTACAAAGTTTCAATTATAGAATATAAATAAATCCCAGATACCAGGGCCTCTGCTTGGGTCGCTGGGGGGTGTGGCCAGCCTGCAAACCACCACAGGCCCCTCGCCCAGGCTGCCCCATGCCCCAAGGGAACCCCCATCCTGATCCAGGACACCCTTCAGGGCAAACCAGCCGGCCCCCACCCGTGCACCAGGCCTCTATCTTATCTAATCCTATATAATAAAAGAATAATATGCAAATTGACCATCAATCCAACACACAAAGATGGCTGCCTCCATGTGGTCAAAGATGACTGCCCCATGTGGACACAAGATGGCCACCACAAGATGGCCAGCAGGGGAGAGCAGTTGGGTGTGATCAAGCCTGCAGGGGAGAGCAGTTGGGGGGGACCAGGCCTGCATGGAAGGGCAGTTAGGGGCAAACAGGCTGGCAGGGGAGTGGTGAGGCGGTGATCAGGCTGGCAGGCAGAAGCAGTTAAGGGCAATCAGGAAGGCAGGCAGGCGAGCAGTTGGGAGCCAGCAGTCCTGGATTGTGAGAGGGATGTCCAACTGCCCGGTAGGATAGGGCCTAAACAGGCAGACGGACATTTCTTGAGGGGTCCCAGATTGGAGAGGGTGCAGGCTGGGCTGAGGGACACCTCTCCCCGCCCCCCGTGCACGAATTTCATGCACCGGGCCTCTAGTATCATATAACATAGAATCTCACTTGTGAACTTCCTAAGATGATAGCCGAGAAGAGGACTAGTTAAAAGACCCAGGCATAAATTAGGTGTTGAGATCTTTTCTAGAGGAAATGTATCAGAGACACTAAATCATAACTCAATGTCCAATCAGGGGGCCTAGGGTTCAGAGAAGATGGTGTCTTCCCTGGTGGCCCCAAAGACCTATAGGGAGGCCAGGGTTAGAGGCTTCAGGCTGTCACTTTGCAAATCAGATCATAAACAACTGGGTGGATAAAGCCCTCATGGAGCCACCCTGAGACTGAGCAGCTTTTGGAGCTTTTCTTTCTCAGAATTCTCTAAAAAACTACTCTCGCCGTTCATTTGTTTAGGACCCAGAAAAGGGTGAGCAAGTCAAGAACCAGAGAAGAGGCTGTAGCCTTTTCCAATTCCTGGTTTCTATTCTTAGAGTAAATAAAGATGGGAAGAAGAAGAAATGATAAAAATCTTTTTAAAGATGCCAAGTGCAGCTGTCTTTGTTCTCAGTTTGGTCCCCAAATGGCTGGGTACGAAATTGTCTGTTGCCTGAGGAAACTATTATGAATCTAATTTGGGGTTTTGCAACTCCAACCCAATATATACATTTTTATGGTATTTACAGAGTATTCCCAGATGATGTTCAAGTCAATAGTGAAGGTAATTATTTCTTCATTCCTTTGCCCCCTGTGTTCTATCGCCAATGCCTGGAATGACCCTCTGTCCAGGTTGGTCACTAATCTTGCTAAAGTGTGTGATAGGATGATACCTATATATCTCTGGCTTGTTTGTCTCGGGCGTGTATAAACATTATTCACATTTTTATGACATTTTCTACTTTTCAAAGCACCTTCATGCTTCAAAAGAACTTTATAGGATCTCCTGAGATAAGATTACTGTTTTATATATGAGAGTATGAGTTCAGAGAGAGAAATGACTTTCTTCAGGACATGTAACTTGATGAGGAGGAGGGGATAGTGAGAAGAGGAGCAAGAATCTAAATGTTCTGACCTCAGTATTTATTCACTAGACTGTACACTCATTTGACTTCGACTGTACGCAGAACTTGTTCTCTCACTTCTAAAGAGGGGTAAATGATCATTATTATTTGATTTTAATTAAATTTATGGGGGTAACATTGGTTAATAACATTAAGTAAGTTTCAGGTGTCAAACTTTATAATACATCATCTGTAAATTTCACTGTGTCTTCACCACCCAAAGTCTAGACTCCTTCTAACGCTATATATTTGACTTTTTTACCCCCTTCATTCTCCCTCTACCATGCTTCTCACTTGGTAACCACCATACTGTTGTCTGTGTCTATGAATTTGGTTTTTCATTTGTTGCTTTTTATTTTACATTCCACACCCGAGTGAAATCATATGGTTCTTATTTTTTTTTCCATCTGACTTATTTCTTTTAGCATGATACTCTCAAGATCCATCCATGTTGTTGCAAATGGCAGTACTTCCTGTTTTCTTATGGCTGAATCATATTCCATTTATATGTGTACCACATCCTCTTTATCCAGTCATCTGTTGAAGGACACTTAAGTTGTTGCCATATCTTGGCTATTGTAAATAATGCTGCCATGAACATAGGGGTACAGATATCTTTATGAAAGGATAATTTTTGGAGGACTTTGGGGTAGGAGAAGGCAGGAGAGAAGAGACATAGGGCTCCTGTGGAATCTTTGCAGGCTGCAGTGTTCGGCACACAGACAGCATCTCTTTCTCTGGGTTAGGGAATGGCCGAGTTCAGTCACTCTGTGTAGCTTTCCTCTTTATCACTCAACACATTGTTATAAGTGAAGCCAAGTTTAAAATTTTCAGAAAAAGTTTTGAAGTAAAGTTCAGCCTGAGGAACTTCCAAATGCTCTTAGGATAATGATGGTTGCCCATATTGGAATCTTTGCACATGTTCTGCAAAAACTACATCACACAAGAAGAGAGCAAGTGATTGCACCTGTAACCCATGTCTGCAACATAACTAAAAGGGAACATGACAAACTTCAGTGTATGTGCAAATAAGGAAGGGACACCTGAAACCAAGGGAGTCAGTCTGGCCCTCACTGCAATGGAGAGTGGAGACTGTGCAGACAGAGAAACATGCATCTGTGTCCTTGTGTCTAAAGAACTCAGATAAAATTACTCTTAGAAAGTGAGAGATAAACCTTAGGCGGAAATATGAAAACAATCCCCAGACCTGTGATCAGATACCTGGCCACTGGGGAATCAAAAGAGAAGGATATGAAACTGTAGAGGACCAGAGGTGGCAGTCTTGGGAAAGCACCAATTCTGGCAGGAGACTTAGAAGAGGCAGGTGTTCCTTAGAGGCTTGATGGGAAAGGGAAAGAAGGAAGTAAAAGGTAAAAATTAAGGCTCCTATAGAAACCACAGAGCATCATAGGACACAGCAAACCCATCTCCATAAAAAATATATCGTAAAGCCAGGAAAAGCGCAACTCAACACCCCATCCAATATATGTATACTTAAATGAGAATTTTTTTTACATCCCATATTCATGGATTGGAAGACTTAATACTGTTAAGATGGCAACACTTCTGAACTTGACCTACAGATTGAACACAATCTCTATCAAAAGCCTAGCTCACTTTTTTTTTTTCAGAATAAGATGATTCTCAAATTCATATGGATATACAAGAGATCCAGAATAGTCAAAACAATTTTGAAAAAGAAAAAGTTGGAGGACTCACATTTCTGTATTTTTAAGTGCACTACAACACTACTTAAAGCAGTGTGACAGTTGCATAAGCACAGATGTGTAGATTAGGAGAATATAACTAAGAGTCTAGAAATAAACCCATGTATTTATGGTCAATTGATTTCTGACAAGGATATCATGATGATTCAATGGGGGAGAAAGAACAGTATTTTAAACCAATGGAACTAAGAAATTGCATATCTACATGCAAAAGAATACAGTTGGACCTTTTACTTACATTATACACAAAAATTAGCTCACAATTAATCATGACCGGAATGTAAGACCTAAAATCATAAAGGTTTTAGAGGAAACATACGCATAACCTTCATGAGCTTGAACTGGACACTTGTTTCTTAGATATGACACTAAAAGCACAAGCCACAGCAACAATAAAAATAGATGAATTTGGACTTAATTAAATTGAAACACTTTTGTGCTTCAAAGGACATCTTTAAGAAAGTACCAAGACAACTCACAGAATGGGAGAAAATATTTGCAATTTGCATATCTGATAAGTGACTAGTATCCAGAATATATAAAGAAGTTTTATTTCTCAACAATAAAAAGACAAATATTTCACTTAAAAAATGGACACAGGATTTGAATAGAAACTTCTCCAAAGAGGATACAAGGGGACGGGGGGGGGGGGGGGGGAGGGGGCAAAGAGCACATAAAAATATGTCGCCTATGATTAGTCATTAGGGAAATGCCAATCAAAACCACAGTGACATACCATTTCACACCTACTAGGATGACCATCATCCAAGAGATAGATAATAAGAAATGTTGGGTGAGGATGTGGAGAAAGAGGGACCCTCAGGTATTGATGGTGAGAGTATAAAATTATGTAGCCACTTTATAAAACAGCTTAGCACTTCCTCAAAAATTTAAACCAAGAGTTATATGACTCAGGAACCCCACTACTAGAATTTGAAATAGGATTCCACTTGAGAGAATTGAAAACATACGTCCACACAAAAATTAGTGCATGAACAGTCACAGGACCATTATTCATAATAGCCAAAAAGTAGAAACAACCCAAATGTCCATCAACTAATGATCAGTGTCAAATGACAAAACTAAAACAATTTAGATGTCCTTTATTCTGGGAAAATAACACAGGGGTTGGGGGAGCACAGTGCCTTACAAGCAGTGGAACACTGTTTCTGAAGGGTTTGGGGCAGGAGTGAGTTTGATAGAGTGTTGGGAGAGGCAAGGCAGACACAGGCCATGATTGGCTGGGAGTTTGGGGATTTCCTTATAAGGCCAGCAGGTCCTATTTTGCAGTGGTTGGCAAACTCATTAGACAACAGAGCCAAATATCAACAGTACAACGATTGAAATTCCTTTTGAGAGCCAAATTTTTTAAACTTAAACTTCTTCTAACGCCACTACTTCAAAATAGACTCACCCAGGCCGTGGTATTTTGTGGAAGAGCCACACTCAAGGGGCCAAAGAGCCGCATGTGGCTTGCGAGCCACAGTTTGCCGACCATGGTTCTAGGGTAAAGTAAGCTAGCTAGCCTGAGTTGTAGGTTTCCTTGACAGGTGTTTCCCCTCAGTGACCTAGGTTTAGATTAATGACATCGGCCAGGCCAATTGGGGAGGCCTGCATTTTGTGGGTCCTGATATACAAATTAACTTTATATCAGTAGAGAAACAAAATGGGTTGTATATTTTTACAAGGGAATATTATTTTGAAAATTAAAAGAAATGAAGTAACTGATAAATGTATGCCGCAACATGGACAAATATTTTAAACATTATGTTATATGGAAGAAGCAAGATACAAAAGGCCATATATATATATTATATAATTCCACTTAAATGAAATGTCCAGAATAGGCAAATCCATCTGTTCTGGAATTAGATAGTGATGATAGTTGTAAAACTGTGGATATACTAAACCCCAGCAGATTGTATACTCCAAAGTATGAATTATATCTCGGTAAAGCTGTTGCTTAAATAGTTATCATATAGAAAAACAGATGGGTGGTTGCCAGAGGTGGAGGGTGGGAGGCATGTTAAATGGGCGTGAGTAGTCAAAAGGCACAAGCTTTCAGTTATAAAAAAAGCCCTGGGATGTAATGTACAGAATGGCAACCACAGTTAATAATACTGTATTAGGTGCCATAACAAATTTGGAGAAAATATTTACATTATATTTCAGAGATACTAGACCAGTGGTCGGCAAACTCATTAGTCAAAAGAGCCATATATCAACAGTACAACGATTGAAATTTCTTTTGAGAGCCAAATTTTTTAAACTTAAACTTCTTCTAACGCCACTTCTTCAAAATAGACTCGCCCAGGCCGTGGTATTTTGTGGAAGAGCCACACTCAAGGGGCCAAAGAGCCGCCTGTGGCTCGTGAGCCGCAGTTTGCCAACCACTGTACTAGACTGATCCCCTTAAGAACACTTAGAAATTCTAAGGTATAGAAGATCAGAAACCCAATAGAAAAATGAACAAATAATGAATTAACAGCTCACAGAAAAACATATGTAAGTGACTCCTAATCTTCTAAAGGATGTTCAACTTCACTGTAAAGAATGCAAATTAAAACCACATTCATATCTCACCTATGAATTTGGCAAAAATTCAAAGGCTAACAGCACCCCATTGGCAAGGTTGTGGGGAACGGATGTTCTCAAACTGTGCTGGCAAGTGTGCAAAATGGGATGGTCGTTATGGATAGGGAATTGGGAAATAGCAAACAAAAATAGGCAGCAATCCCACTTCTAGAAAATCCCCCTGAAAAGATATTTTCCCAAATTTAAAACAATACATATAAGTTAATTTATTGTAGGTGATTGTAATGGAGTCTGTCTGTAAGAGACTGGTTGAATCAGCTGTAGTGTATTCACACAATAGAACACTGTTACCACCAGACACACTGAGGGAGATTTCCAGAAACTGATATGGAGTCATTTTCAGAATATATTAAAGAAAAAAGCAAACTGCAAAAACAGTTACATTTATTTTGTTTAACTTCTGTGTAAGAAACGTGGGGAAGCTAAAATATATACAGGGTTGGGCAAAGTAGGTTCACAGTTGTGAGTACATGAAGCACAGAGTTTATTCTTGTATTATTATTTACTAGAGGCCCAGTGCATGAAATTGGTGCATGGGGGGGGGAGGGGTCCCCCTCAGCCCAGCCTGCACCCTCTCCAATCTGGGACCCCTTGGGGGATGTCTGACTGCCATTTTAGGTAGTCAGACATCCCTCTCACAATCCTGGACCATTGGCTCCTAATTGCTCACCTGACTGCCTGCCTGGTCACCCCCAACTGCCCCCCTCTGCTGGCCTGGTTGCCCCCAACGGCCCCCCCACCGGCCTAGTCGCCCCTTACTGCCCCCCTGTCAGCCTAATTGCCGCCAATGGCCCCCCCCTGCTGGCCTGGTCGCCCCCAGCTGCACCCCCCCATCTGCCTGGTCATCTCTTACTGCCCCCCCTGCTGGCCTGGTCGCCCCTAACTGCCCCCTTGCCAGCCCGGTCACCCCCAACTGCCCCCCCTGCTGGCCTGGTCACCCCCAACTGCCCCCCTGCTGGCCTGGTCACCCTCACGCCCTCCCCTCCCCCCACCGGCCTGGTCGCCCCATGCAGTCTGCTTGTTCAGTCGTTTGGTTGTCCCTCACTAATCCCCCTGCTGGCCAGGTCATAGGCAGCCATCTTGTGAGGGTGTGAGGGTTAATTTGCATATTACCTCTTTATTATATAGGATTAATTATTGTATTATTTTTTCATGTGAATAGCTGTAAACCTGCTTGTGCCCCACCCTGTAGTGTGTGTTTATTTTTGCAAAGAAGAAATTCAGGAAGGATAAACTAGACCCTAATAAAGCAGTGAATTTAAGTGGAAGGCATTCTGGTTTCATTGGTCTAGTCCAGTGGTCGGCAAACTCATTAGTCAACAGAGCCAAATATCAACAGTACAACGATGGAAATTTCTTTTGAGAGCCAAATTTTTTAAACTTAAACTTCTTCTAACGCCACTTCTTCAAAATAGACTTGCCCAGGCTGTGGTATTTTGTGGAAGAGCCACACTCAAGGGGCCAAAGAGCCGCATGTGGCTCGCGAGCCACAGTTTGCCGACCACTGGTCTAGTCTTTTAATATTTTTGTAGGTTTGAAATGAAAAAAAAAAAAAAGTTGAAAATTAACAAAACAAACAGTCCCCTTCTTCCCAGCCTGATGAGAGCATATGTCCCGGGAGAGGAAGTGTCCCGGTTTGGCATTGCTGACTGGGAGGAAAGCAGTAGTGGTGGACTATTTGCCTGTGTTTGAGGACAAGGGTTATGGTTAAGTCACCTGACCAGGGCTCTTGTCACCATGCACTTGGAATGTTCTTATGTCTCATAACTCTTGTTTCAAGGACAGCACTAAAGTGAGAAATCTCTGCCCTCCTGTTGCTTCCTCTTTACCTTTTGATTTGAGAGAGAGAGAGAGAGAGAGAGAGAGAGAGAGAGAGAGAAAGAAATAGGTGAGCTGTAACTTCCCTTCTCCTGATGGTTCTTTCTCCAGAGGGCTGGCCTCTCTAGGGCAGGGGGACTTGGAACCAGGGGCTTGATTTGATTTTTAAACTCAGACCCTTTCTTAGTCTAGATATCACTTTGGTGGTCAAAGCTGATTGAAAGGGAGATGGGATTGTCTTCTCGCTGATCATTGTTTAGAGGGGCTTCTAGCTGTATTTTGGCCTTTGGGTTTTGACTCAAGCATGCCTTTGTGGTGAAAGTCTGCATGTGGATACGGCTTTTCTTAGACAGATGGCTGAAGTTCCATCTTATTCCACAAGGTGGCAGTTTTTGCCTGATAAAGGGGCTCTTTACTGCCCATTGCCTATTGCCCGTATCAGAGGCGTGGCTTGAAAGAATTATGTTTCTTGACAAATATAATTTATACTGATTACTTTTGTTAATGCATTAGAGAGAATGTACGCTCAGGATACATTCTTGGTGATGTTTATTGCCTTTTCTATTTAGAAAGAGAAGCTGAAACAAAGAAGTCTTTAACCCTTTTGATGGATTCTTATTATAATGGATCAGGTGAAAATAATGTTAGGATTTTGGGGAGGATGTGGAAAGCAGAGGTGAAAGAAACAACTGGATAGACAGATACAGTTGAAGAGCGTTTGTGCAATTGTTTCTTTCTCTGTGACATAGTTAATATTGCAATGTTGCCTTGTTTTTAAGTAACTCAGAAAGTGGAGAATGGCTTTCCTGTCATTCCCTTGTGTTGGTGCAGTGATGCTCACCAACAGGGTCTGCATGGGTTTGGTGTCGCTCTGGCCTCCCCAGCTCACCCAGGCACAAGCTCAGACTTCCACCAAGACAATCTGCCGAATCCTGACACTGTTTCCTCGGGCGGCTTTCTTTTCTAATTGTGGGTAATTGTTCTCAGAAACGGTTTCCCAACAAAAGTACCATGGCCCTAACCGGTTTGGCTCAGTGGATAGAGCGTCGGCCTGCGGACTGAAAGGTCCCAGGTTCGATTCCGGTCGGGGGCATGTGCCTTGGTTGCGGGCACATCCCTGGTGGGAGGTGTGCAGGAGGCAGCTGATCGATGTTTCTGGCTCTCTATCCCTCTCCCTTCCTCTCTGTAAAATATCAATAAAATATATTGGGAAAAAAACAAACAAACAAACAACAACAAAAAGAACCAAAACAAAAGTACCATGGTTATCATATTTGAGAAGACATAAAGAGTGATGGAGATGCTGAAATCCCTCCTTTTAATTTTTTATGTTCAGCCTAAAAGATAATAGAAAATGCAAAGAAACAAGTCAGAAAACTCTTATGATGATGAGCATTAACAGTGGTTTGGTGAGCACACGTTCTCTCTATGCAGACACTTTTTTTCATCAGTGTGTTATTTTTTTGAGGTCTCGGTCAATTTATTTCCTTTTTTTGTCATACGGGTTTGAAATCTCATGCAAAGGTGATGAGTTCACAGGTAATGGAAAACTAAACAATGAAGATGACAGTTCCCCACTCCCTCCCATTTTCTTGGTCCCCAGCACCTGGTCACCTGATCACAACTCATTGTTCCCTGGCTGAAGCCTTCTAGCAGTGTTTCTACTCCCGGGACTCTGAGCTGCATGACTCAGAAGACCACAGAGAGCCTCTCAGACCAGAGGCAGAGGTCACCTAAATGACCCCTGGTCAATTACCCAAGTAGGGGAGGGGCAGCTGGGAGGGAAAACTTGCCTGGAAACGCATGCCAGGGGCCAGGGCAGCATTAGCTCAGCACACACAGGTCAGGGACGGGACTCCTGGCTGGACAGATGCCTGCAGCTCACAGCTGCCTTGCAAATCAAGGAGCCTGGCCAAATATTGCTTCTGTAGACTTGCCCGAGCAGTGATTTCTGTGGAATAATATGAATAGGATGCCACCTTTGGAAGATACCCTGCCTAAGGATTCAGAAGTGCAATGAGCCCTCACTTAATGCTGTCAATAGGTTCTGAGACTTTAAGCAAAACCACAGACAACAAAACCCATTTTGCCATTGGCTAATTGACATAAATAAGAGTTAAATTCCCACGGCATATCATCAGCTTTATAACGAAACGAAAGGGAAGAAAATGACTATTCAAGGACCTGTTGTAGTTCCTCAGATTCCAAATCGATTGCTTTTAAAGGCTCAACCCCGAAGAATGAGCAAGGGGGACTTGAGTGGTGAGGCAATTTCGAGGTTCCAGCATCAGCTCGGGCTGGCCCCCCAAACTCCTGCCAGCAGGGACAAAAGCCTGTTCCCTGCAGGCTCTGTGGGTCCAGGGAAGTCCGGCCTTGGCCTTCTCCCACCAGACAGTTGCATGTGGCTGGAGAGAAACACGCACCCCAGCACTGGTCCCACCTAACATTCACACCACAACCTTCACATTGACAGCATGGATATGTTATGTTTGCCTCGTCAAATCACTGTACTGCTTTCTTACATGTTAAGGAAACTCTCCCCTCTCTCCTGATTTTCAAACTCCTCTCCCATCCTGTTTCACTGAGAAGATGGAAGGAACTGGGAGGGGACATCCAAAACTCTGCCAGCACGTCTCAGCTTGTTGTACCTGAACACGCCAGGCACCCTCCTGGCTGGCGATGACCTTTCTCACTTTGTTCCCTCTGCCTGGATGCCCTTTCCCCCAATATCTCCTTGGGGGAAAGGTGAAGAGTTAACTCCCTCTTCACCTTCTTCAGATTTTCGCTCAAATCTCATCTTTTCATTGGGTCCACTCTGACCACCCCATTGAGGTTGGGTCCTGATCCTCCTGTCCTGTTGGCACCCTCATTCCCATTATCCTGCTCTACCTTTTCTTTTTCCCCCATAGCACCTATCACCAGGCATGCATATACTCTGTGTATCTATTTGTTATGTTTATTGTTGACTTTTCTCTTCCCCCTAGATTGAAGCTCTGCAAGGCAGTGATCTTTGTTTATTTTATTCAGTGATGTATTCCAAGTGCCTAGAACAGTGCCTGGTTCATAGTCACCACTCAATAAATATTTGTTGTTAGCTTTAGGTGGTTTGGCTCAGTGGATAGTGAAGGGTCCTGGGTTCGGTTCTGGTCAAGGGCACCTATCTTGGTTTCAGGCCCAATCGCCAGCTCCGGCTGGGATGTGTGCGGGAGGCAACCAATTGATGTGTCTCTCTCACATCAATGTTTCTCTCTCTCTTCCCTTCCCCTCTCTCTAAAAATCAATGGAAAAATATCCCCCAAACCAAAGAACAATATTTGTTATTGGATGGATGAATGGATACAAGCTGGTCAGTATATTAACACGCTGCAGCCTGGCTCTCTGGGGATCCCACACTTACAAGCCTTTCCTCCCCAGCCTCCTGGTTTGTGAGGGTGCCCTATTGGTGGCAGACACTCAGGAGCACTTCCGACTGGGCTGGTCCAGGCTGCGTGTTTGCCCACAGTAGCTGGTCAGGTCAGGGAACTGGGGCAGAGCCTCCGGTCGAGTGGGCAACAGGAGGAGACCGAGTTAATAGGAGACCGAATCCAGGGGGTAGCTCAGAGTACAGGAGAATTCAGGGAGACGTGGATGTAGGAAGCAAAGTGAAATCATGCCGCGAGGTTCAGGGCTAGGTCTGAGAATGACGTTTGTCATCACTGGAGGTCTCGTCTATGAGGGGATCACTGGTATGAGGGGATCACTGGTGTGAGACACACACAGGCGCTCGGACTTGTCCCCGTGAATGTGCAGACTGTGGCAGGGGTGCCCCTCACTGCACAGGCAGTTTCTAACACAGTGCCTGGCCACAGACGGTAGATGGTAAGTAATTATTTCTGGGATGATTGGATGTTTGTTGAGAGGGGTTTTGTAGGATGGGACAGTCCCCACTCTCCCATTATAGGTCCCTGGATCTAAACTGTGACGCAATAGCCTGCCACCCTCCTCCCATGCCCACCATCAGGAAGATCCCTTCATCCAATGGACATTTACACTGCGGCTGTTTTGTGGTCTGTTCTGTGGCTCCTGAGGCAAATCACCTGGGTTTGAATGCATTTTGTGTCCCTGCACATATTGCATCATCTTTTTTGGGGGGCTCAATTTCTTCATCTGTAAAATAGGGTTATCATACTTTATATATTATAATATTGTTGGGGTTGGCTCATCTATTTACAGTATTTATTATTCTTGGATAGGAGTCTGAAATCTCGCTTACTATATTCCTAGTAACTGGCTGGGTCCTGCATCCACTAAATAAATTCCATGAAATCACAATACCTGAGACACTCACTTGACGCCAGGCTTTCGACTGCATCTCCATTCTGGTTGTCATGACCCTCTTAAATTCTTCGCTCATATCCCTGAAATGTTTAGACCAACCAGGAGCTTGCTCGGTCCCACCTCACGGACACCAAGCCCTTGGGGAGGAGCTTGTTACAGTCCCTGCCGGGGCCTGGATAGTTCTGATGGTCCACGGTGCCAGGGCCTTGTGTCATATCAGAAGATAAGGGCAAAGGGTAGGCGGGAGAAATTACTTTTAGAGATGCTGACCTGCAGCCCCTGACTCACACATGTCCTCTGTTCCAGACTGGCCCTGCCCCGTTCCCGGGCTCATCTCCATCCAACCTTGGGTTGATGGTGCACTTAAGAACTTCTGAGTTGAGGAGCAGTGTGGTTAAGTGGTCACGTGGTAGACTAGGGAGGAGACATTTCTATAGTCAGCTCCTCCTGAAGATGGAAAGAGCCAAGGTTACCACCTCCTAAAGCCTCTGGGTATTAACTTAGTGGCTTCAAAAGGTGAGCTTTGCCCAGAGTCCTGCAGGACAGCGGGGCGTGGAGCTCACTTGTTGCTGCCACCAGAAGCCAGGGGATGGGAAGAGGGGTTCTGGGAGTGGGGACCTGCAAAGCCGAACTTTAGTCCATGATCTGCCATTTACTAATCTTACCTTGGATAAGTTACCTTCCTTTTCTAGCCCTCAAGGTCTTCCCTCTTGTTTTACTGGCAGACTCATTTTAAACTATGCTATTTCATGTTAAAGCCATATTTATAGTTATTACAAACCAAATCAAAAGTGAAACTCCTTTAAATGAAAAGGGGGAGGGTTGGGGTGGCCTGGAGCCTTGCCTATGCAGATCATCTCCCAAAATTGTGCAAGCAGGTGGCTCCTGGGCATCTCTATTCCACCCCTAAGGCCCCCTGAGTAACACAGCATGAAGCCCCTAGCCCAGAGGATCCTTAAGTCCCTCCAGCTCCGACAGGTGGTGATTTCATGAGTTGGAACTGCTGTTGGGATTTTTGACATGGCACTTAGGAATGAATGAGCTGCCCGGGGGTGCAGAAAAAAGTAAGGAGCAGAGTCTGAAAAGCAGGAGAGGATGGGGAGCAGACCATGCATTCCCAGGGAGCAGCAGTTCCTAGACGGTAGACTTCCCTGTTCGTGTGTTGTGTATCTGATGGGCTCTCGGCCCGGCCTGCAGTCTCTGGGATCTCTTTCAGTCATCCTGCTCTGCAGGCCGCCTCCCTATCAGGAACCCCCGCCCTGTTATAGCAGATGCAGGCAGTGTTTGCCAACTGGTTTTAAAATCTTTTATTTCTTACTAGAGGCCCTGTGCATGAAATTTGTGCACGGGTAGGGTCCCTAGGCCTGGCCAGTGATCAGGGCTGATCTGTGGGGTGACCTAAGTGGCAATCGGGGGAGGGGGGGCCCTGCTGGCACCTGCCTTGTCTGGCCTGGCGCCATCCGCTTGCCAGTCCTGCCCTCCACAGCCACCACTGGTCACCTCCCTCTATGGGGCCACTAGCAGGGGCCTGCAGGCAGGGGGCAGCTCCTGTGTTGAGTGTCTGCCCCCTGGTGGTCAGTGTGCGTCATAGTGACCTGTCGTTCCACCGGTTGTTCTGCTGTTCAGTCGATTTGCATATTAGGCTTTTATTATATAGGATTGCCTACTACCCCAGTTGAAGATGAACAGGGCATGGCCCCATCCTTGAGGCACTCAGGGTCCGGTGGGAGAATGTCAGAGTTGGTGGGAATTATTTGCATGTCCAGGTGCTCTAAGGGAGACTGGGTAAGGCCACTCCAACCTAGAGGAGGGTGCCACCCCCTCTGTGTGGGAGCGGCCAGGAAGACATCATAGAGGAGCTGCCATCTAATAAAGACTGAGTGGCACTCATGGACCAGGCAAAGTGTGGGGGTGGAAGGATGGGTGCTGGGAGCAGACCCGTATGCAGACAAATTGGTGTGTGCAGAAGCGTGAGGGGAGGGGCTGGACTGCTTCCGCACACACCAGTTCGTCTGCATAAAGGTCTGCTCCCAGCACCCACCCTTCTGTCTCCGTACAGAAACACACACATTTAAATTCACATAGTTCCTCCTGTGGGGCCCACACTGCAGAAGGAAAAGGCCCCTCTGTGTGAGCCACAGGTTTAACTTTGATGGATGGTTGGACAACCTCTATTTAGTGAGGAATAACGTCAAGCTATTATTAAAGTTACTAGAGGCCCCGTGCATGAAATTCATGCACGGGTGTGTGTGTGTGTGTGTGTGTGTGTGTGTGTCCCTCAGCCCAGCCTGCACGCTCTCCAATCTGGGACCACTCGAGGGATGTCCGACTGCCCATTTAGGCCCAATCCTAAATACAGGACTGCTGGCTCCCAACTGCTCGCCTGCCTGCCTTCCTGATTGCCCCTAACCGCTTCTGCCTGCCAGCCTGATCACCACCTAACCACTCCCCTGCCAGCCTCATTGATGCCTAACTGCTCCCCTGCCAGTCTGTTTGCCCCTAACTGCCCTCCCCTGCAGGCCTGGGACCCCCAACTGCTCTCCCCGGCAGGCCTGGGTCCCCCCCAACTGCCCTTCCCTGCAGGCCTGGTCTCCCCCAACTTCCCTCCTCTGCCGGCCTGGTCACCCCTAACTGCCCTCCCCTGCAGGCTTGATTGTGCCCAACTGCCCTCCCTTGCAGGCCTGGTCCCTCCTAACTGCCCTCCCCTGCTGGCCTGATTGCCCCCAACTGCCCTCCCTTGCAGACCTGGTCCCTCCCAACTGCCCTCCCCTGCTGGCCATCTTGTGGTGGCCATCTTGTGTCCACATGGGGGCAGCCATCTTTGACCACATGGGGGCAGCCATCTTGTGTGTTGGAGTGATGGTCAATTTGCATATTATTCTTTTATTAGATAGGATTAGAATCTCTCACAATTACCTGTTTCTAGAATGAATGACCACATAGACCCAAGTTAATACTTCTTTTTGGTGCTGTATGTTTATTTCTAATGACACAACTGGTTGACCACTCATCAAAACAGAACTTCAAAGAGTTCCTCTAGTACACAGGTCCCTGTGCCCTGAAGGCAGCTGAAGGGAAAGGGGTCTTTGAAGATCATTTCAGAGATTTGAGACTTCCCTCTTTTTATCAAAGACAGAGTCAGTTAGGGCCTGGCCGGAAGGTAGAGCTCCCAGGACATGGAATCTTTCCCACATCTCTGCTGGACAACACCCCCCCCCCCCCCAAATGATCTGTGGAGATCTGGAAATCTCACCTCCCACAATTCCTAGGGATGACCAGGGGGTTGTCATCAGGTTCTTATTTCTGCAAAGACCTGATCAGCATACATTGCTCAGATTTTTTTAAAAAAATATTTTTTTATTGATTTCAGAGAGGAAGGGAGAGGGAGAGAGAGAGAGAAACATCAATAATGAGAGAGAATCATTGATTGGCTGCCTCCTGCACGCCCCACACCGGGGACCAAGCCTGTAACCTGAGCATGTGCTCTGACTGGGAATTGAACTGAGACCTCCTGGTTTATAGGTCGATGCTCAGCCACTGAGCCATGGTGACCGGGCTCATTGCTCGTATTTGACAGCATTGTCTCTATCCTGATTACAGCCCCACCACCTAATAAATAGAAAATCTCTCTCCTTTTGCCCCTTTCTGTTCTGTTTCTGTCCATATGCTTATTCCATCTCCTGCCTGATCTCTCTGCCCATCAGCGGAACCTGCACATTGAACTGATGGTTTTCTCCATCAATAGGAACAGCCATGCTCAGAGCTGTGCACCTCATCAAGGTCCCTCCCAGAAATCCTGCCGGGAGGTTCTAAAACCTGAGTGTGCCCCTCACTCACATGTGCTACAGCTCCTCACTGGACATCATCACTTATGTAGCTGATTCTGTATCTGCTGAAATCAATAAAAAAAAAAAATACATTGCAAATATATAACTATATATTTCACTCCTTTCTAAACAGTCCCACTCTATCTCCACTTTTAAGTCTTTTGGGAGTTGGTTAGTTTTACATTATAAATCCTAAGTGGTTGTATAACCTGGGAACGGGGATTGTTGCCATCCTTGCCAAGGAGATTGCAGACCGTGGACTGTGAGCCGCAGGCTCTAGGGCAGCGACCAACCTTACTTTGCTCTTACCTGTGGGGGAGCGCAGCGCCTGGCACAGAGTGGGTGCTCAGTAACGAGTCAGCGAGTGCCTTTCTCTGGGGAAGATTGATGAGGCTGCGAATTCAGCCAAGCGTGTTCTAAGTCAGCTGAGACTACTATGCAGAGTCTTCCTGGCACAAAACCAACTCCAGAGTAGGAGGTGGGGTTCCCGGGAGACATCTGGTCCAAGCTGGCTTAGGTGTCTTTGAGAGTCTGGGGTGAAATATCTTTTGCCTTTTTTTGGATGTCACCTGAGCTAGTGGAGAGCCCCAGCAGAAATGCATGTCATTCTGTCCTTCCTCTTCAGACCTCTCTCCTTGCCTCCAGCTTGACCTCTGGGGTATCATCCTTTCTTCACAGCCTTAAAGCTTATTAGGAGTGGATGGGGCCCTACATCCGATTTTAGTATTTTCCTGATGAGTAAACAGAAACTCAGTGAGATAAAGTGACTTGCCCAACAACACACAGCTAGTTCACAGCCGATCTGAGGCCCGCACCCAGGTCTCTTGACTCTGGCACCTGTTCCTGGCATTGCCCTACCTTCTCTGGTCTCTCTCTGGAATGTCCTGAGTTGTGCACATTTTCACTCAAAGAAGAAAAAACTGACACACGGTGAAAAGACCCGCAGGAAATCTCTTACTATACAGCTTACTGTGGTTCCAACTTCTGTCTGCTGTTCACTCTAACCCACCGCCTTCCCCGCAGAAATCACCTTGGTTCAGCTTTGGGCAGCAGGTGAAGCCTCCTCTGCAGGTAGCAGAGCTTCTAGATAGTTCATTAGGAAAAGTAATTATTCACATGCCTCAGGCATAGCAGATTCCACCTTTCCCTCCCTCCTCAGCCCCTGCGAGTCGTTAGGACGCAGCCTCATCACCTGTACTCTTTCCATCAAATATGTACTCCCGTGGCGTGAGGGGATGGCGAGGCTTCCTTTATTTTTTCAGAAAGGCAAACACAAAATGAAAACAAAGGCGCAGAGATCTAATTAAGACTCCATGAAGCAGGGGCTGATATCTCTGTGATCTGGCTGGAGAGATTGCTGTTTTCTTTCTTCCCTGTCACTGATACAAATGAGTTCCTAATTCCTTCTTTTGTGAAGAACAGGTTATCGCCGTCCTATTCATTAAGTTACTTCAGGGCCCTGCAGCAGAGCTCAATGGCAGTTTAAATTAGCAGCCTCTGCCTTTGGTACCATCCCTGGGAAGGAGAATAAATTCCCATGGATTTGGAGGCTGAGGGACACAGAGGCAGACGAGTGACCTTGAAGGTATTTGAAGGTCAGTCCTATCCATCCCTGCTCACTGCCTGCAGGATAAAGCTCAACCCCCTTGCTGGGAACTGAAGGCCCTCCATGCTGATTCCTCCACAGCTCTCCTCTCCGGATCCCGCCCTTTCCCTGGTCTCCCCCACCCATACACACTGGCTGTAGGGCATTCCTCTCTGGGCAGCTCTGCTGTTTCCTGTTTCTGGAAGGCCCCTCTCTCTCCTCCTGTTGCTGCCTTGAGGTATATTTTCCAAGATGTACCTCAAGACGCTTCTCTTGGAGGATGTTTCTAACCCCCTAGATATAATCATGAGACTCCTCCCTTGTAACTGAGAGATGTGCACCACCCACAGTACACCGGTGCACATCCTCCTAGTCCTGCCTGGACCACAAACCTGTGGGCGGGTTGTTCTTTCCACATTTACAGGGCTTGATCGGCTATTCGACATGTAATGGTTTATACTTGTCTAGGAGGAAAAGAAGGATATAGGAAGAGTGGAAGAAGGAGGAATGAGAAGGCAGGCCATAAAGGGGGTAGCTCATTTGATATTCAACACCCTCTGGACCTGGGCATTTGGTGAAGAAATGAGATAATACTCTGCTTCCTGGCTACATCCTCTTCTTCACTCAGCCAACATTGAACACTGGCTTTGAGCACCTTTTTTTCCTCTGTGGTTTCTGTCCACCATCAGCCTTTAGATTTGCTCTCCAATGCACTATTTCCTACCCCGCCCCCTCCACTTGTTGGCTTATGGAACCTAGGACATACAGATGCTTCTTTAGGAACACTTGGAAGGCGAAAGAGTTTAAAACTGAATGAGCACCCCCTAAGAACATCCCCTCATCCTCCCACCTGGAGATTCAGGGATTCTGCCACGGTTCTGTGTGTCTATTTATTTTAGGTGTTCATCTCTTTGCTTTCCAGTAATGGAGCACCTCAGATGCAGCAAGCTTTTTACTACTACTACTACTATTATTATGATTAATTTTGCTATCCTATTAGATGTGCATTTTAAGTCAGGTTCCCCAGAAACGGATAAAGGAAACGCTCCCAGGAGAAACTGGAAAGAGAGTGGGGGGTTGGGGAGGGAGGAAGGGGAAGAGAAGTCATGTGAGGGGCCAACCTCAGCCACCATACAGTGGAGCCCTGGAGTAGGAATTACTCCTCAGAGTTCGTCCTGACTCAGGCAAGGTTGCTGGGCTCTCACTCCCAAGTCAGCTATTGGCTAAGCGGGAGGAGGTGTAAATTCCCCGATGCTACACATGGCCCACCAGTGCAGGGAGGGGGATGCACAGAGGCAGTGCAGGGTTCCAGCGGGATTGGGTGGACCCCAACAGTGTCCACTACCGTGTTACCCCAAAATCTAACATCACTAACAACCACAGACCTTATATACCATAGGTAGCCTAGCTTTACTATCTCATACAAGAAAAACGAGGTCAAGAGAAGGGAAGACATTCCTTCAAGGTTGCACAGGTTGTGAGTGGGAGAGCTGAGATGGGAATGCAGGTGTTGGATCGGACTCCCGGCCTCTTGCCTGACATCTAGCCTTGTTATCAATATGGTGTAAGCAGAAGGTGTCCACTGGTAACCCACTTGGCTAAAACTCAGTATATTGGTTCTCAATGAAGCAACTGTTGTTTGCAAAGTAATTAATAATGGTGCAAAATATACCTTTAAAACAGCGTTTAGGATTTCCGCTAAGTTGCAAGATGTCCTAGTATCTGTAAAGTCAGATATTTTACAAGAAACTGTATACATGTTGAAATTTAGGTTTCTTGCCTCTCTCCCCTGCCACCCATATTGGTTCTGCCCCAGCCTTTTGGATCACTGAAATGAGGTCAAGTGTCTCCCCCACTTTCCCATAGGTCAGTGGTCGGCAAACTCATTAGTCAACAGAGCGGCAAACCGCGGCTCGTCGACCACTGCCATAGGTGATGGGGGGATGAAATGGGAAGGAAACCCAGACCTTATATTAAACCAAATTGAAGTCCCTAAGACTAAATATTTTATTTTTCAATTGCAGGTTTTAAGGCAAAACTTAATGATAGTGCTATATAGGGCTTGTGTGTTTGGCATCATCAAAATGGACCATTCAACTAATTGTTAAGAAATGCTTATTGTGTTTGCAAATTTATCTTACGTGACATCCGCATAAACTTTTAAGCTTCAGCCCGTAAATCCTGCCAAATTTCAAACTCTAGCAAAATTCGAACATTCTTTCTCCGGCATTAAAATTCTCAGCGAAGTTTCTCATGCACATCACCCTGCTCTGCAATCTTCTCCACGTGGCACAGCTACCGTCCTCCCTGTGGGCCTTTCAGCACAGAGAATGAGCCTGGACTCCCCACCGAAGCCGCATCTTTTCTGAACCAGTGAGAAAAATTCAAAATGTGACAGGCAGTTGGAGTGGCATTCCCAGGAAGCGTGGACGGCGTTACATCCCTGATAATAGCATTTAAAAAATTAGGGTACTTGCTACTGAAAATCTTCTGAGCACTATTGGAAAATGGAAAAGCAGTATAGACATTTGACAAAGAGCAATTAGGTTTTGCCGCTTGTGTGAGGGAGGAAGGCCCCAGCAAGCAGGCCGAAGGCAGGGTAGGAGGCAGGCAAGGTGAGAGAGCCCAGAGATCAATCCCTGATCCTAGTTGTCAGTGTCAAACAAACCCCGTTGTGTGGGGAGGGGCAGAGTGTGTGTGACAGAGCCTAATTGAAAACTGACAAAGGAAAGAGTGGCTGTCCGGACCAAGTAAACACACAGCTTCTTAGGCAAACATTATCTTTGGGAGATTTCTTACTCCCTGTCTAAGACGAAGAGTTATTTTCTGGTTTGGGTGCTTGACAGTGGTCGAACTTGGGCCATCCATTCGGACTGGGGATCTATTTTAAAGAGGTGCTCCTGAGGGATTGTCTGCTTTTGAGACCTGGGTTTCTTTTAAGTGACATTGATTGTGTTACACTGATGTTTACTTTTAATCCACTCACCGCTTTGAGAATCCTTGGACATGTGGCCAGACACCCAGGAAACGCACCTGCAATTTGGCCATCCTGTCATCGCCATCGCGGAAGCACAAGCAGGGCCCAGGAGTGAGATCGCGTGCAGCCAGAAGAGCCCATGAGGCGAGCTACTAATCCATGTTTCGCCTGACTTTATTTTAAATTAATTTAGGGTTGCAGCATTCTTACTAATGCAAAGTGTGCACAGGGTCCCTACGTGCTGCGTATTACTGGGAGAATGAGGTTCAGGCCTACCTGGAGCTCTTGTTACAGATGAATCTGGGGGTATTTTCCACGCTTGCATAGTTCCCGCGATTACGATTTAGATTCTACAGGGCCCAGGAGAGCAGCCGTGAGAGGGAGGTGGTGAAATTGTATCCTTGAATCCCTGCAACTGCTCTCTGGCTGGAGGCAGGTGGAAGAATTCGGTTTTGAAACCACCAGCCTTGAGATAGATACTGTGACGCTGTGAAGTTCAGATTTTACATCGCAAGGTCTGGATAACCTTCCTCCCAGTGGTTCTGAGCCTGTTTTCTTGTCTGTCAAATGGCAATACCACTTGGTGCCTTCCTCACCGGGTGGTTTAAATGCTGGTGAAGGCAGAATGCCTGACCTCTTACATGTGCCCATGATGTTGATTATTGCTGCTCTTATGTCTAAAGGTAAGGTCATCAGAACTAAAACCAACATTAAGAAATACAGGAAAATAATATTATGTATTAGAAGAATCCCTCAGTTTTCTTATTCAGACAATGGAATAAAACCACCTGTCTGGCTTAACTCACAGGGTTGCTTTAAGAATCAAATGAGATAATGTATGTGCAAGCACAGATAAAGGATTATGGGAATGCACACCTACAGATTAGCGTGAAACCTCTATCAATGTCTTCTCACCGACATATGGGATCACTGTCCTTTAGCCATGTAGATCTTTTCCTTCTCATTTTCCTGTATGTGACTTAAAATTTCCCTGCTCATCACATGTGACCTATGAATACCCCCTTTCATACAGAGTGGAGCCAACGGGGGCTCTTCCAAAAGGGAGCAGGTGAGGGGCAGAAGGAGGTGGCATTCCTCAGTGAGGCAGGTGAGGAGCAGGAGGAGGTGGCATGCCTCAGTGAGGCAGGCAAGGGGCAGGAGGAGGTGGCATGCCTCAGTGAGGCAGGTGAGGAGCAGGAGGAGATGGCATGCCTCAGTGAGGCAGGCGAGGGGCAGGAGGAGGTGACATTCCTCAGTGAGGCAGGAGAGGGGCAGGAGGAGGTGGCATTCCTCAGTGAGGCAGGTGGCTGGCAGCCCCCTGGGTGTGTGGTTGGTGTGCATTTGTCCCAAACGTTCAGACTGTGTGTGTTCTGGATCCCTCCAGCCTGAAAGAGCTCAGTCTTCTTTCAGAAATGGAGGCAAAAGTTGCTTATAAAGTAATTGTGAAAGCATTTTTTTTTTTTTGCGGGGGTGGGGGGGGGTGTCTCTGTTTCTGCAGGACTTTGGGCCAGCCTCGGGAAGGGTCATATTCATGGGTGCTTAGGCCAGGTACCACCTTTTTCTACCCGTTTGGATTATTTTCTTAGGAGATAGCCCCTAAACCAAGACCTTAAGTACACCTGGTCACTTCTGTGAGGTCTGAGTGTAAGCAGTGGAACCCCCAAATGTGCCCTGGTCCCTCACGTTGCCTACTTTATACACAGCACTGGACCAGTTTGATAAGGCTTTGGCACTGGGTCCCCTTCTGTCTGGCAGGCATCTGCCTTTCTGGCTGGGTCTAGGTCCCCATGTAGGTCAGACTCTCACCGACCCTTGAGCACCAGGCCTAGATTGGATGAAACTTAGAGATCTGTCCTTTTCTGACCCTTGGTAGATCAGAATTAGTCTATGTTGCTCTCCCACAGCCCCCAGGTGTACATTCTAAAGAGTCAACCAATGAACCATTTACTCACCAGAGATATAGGGCACCTACTAAGTTGAGGAAATTTCTTTTGACTATAAGCAATGGAAACATTCTGCCTAGTTTGGGGGCAGGGAGGTGAGAGTTATTGGAAACTTGTAATAGTTGGAGACTGCTAGTGTCCACCAAAGCTATTCTTGCCTTCTTCCATAGAAATGGAGTTGAAGCAGGAGGTGGCTGCTCAGACAACATTTCCCAGCCCCACCCTCCAGCCAGGTGTCACTGTGTGTCCAAGTTCTTGCCAATGAGCATGAGCAGGAGTTTCACATGCCTCGCCTAGGCCCAGCAGCTAAGGCCATGAAGGTTCACTCTGGCACATCTTCCCCTCTTCCCTCTGGCTGGCATAGCTTCACTGGGGTGACTGGAAGGCACATGGTGCTGAAGATGACAGAGCCGCTGGCAGTCAGGGACAACAAATGACTGTGTGGAACCGTGCTGTCCCAGTGGACTGTTACTTTGCAAAGAATGAACGTCTACTTTGTTTGAGCCATTGCATCTTGGAGCACTACACTTTAACAATTTAACCTTCACCTTATGAATTCAGGGTAGGGAATTGAGAAAATTGCTTACAACTCAGCCTTGGGAAGGCAGGGAGGGGCAGCTTTGGACACCTTGAGCAACAGGGTTAGTAGATCTGCTCTTTGAGCACTTCCACGAAGCAGGCCCCTGGTCACTGTTACTGTTGGGACCCTCTATTCATTCAGGTTCAGATTTTCATGAGACGATCCAACAGGGTCAGGGTTCCACCCTGAGCTGTGTCCAGAGAAGTGGGGTCGACACAGAAACAGGAACACTGAGTCCCCCAATCTCTTTGTATCTCAGTCTTTTCTAGAAAAGGGGACTACCGGGCACAGTTGTTTTTATACTGTGTGTGCCAGAATCAGATGAGGCAACAAACACACAAGGAGTTTGGATTTGGGTGGGGAAGTCAGGTAACTGAGTAACACAGTTTGGAAAGGTCAGAGCTATAGCTGTTACCATGAAAGCTCAGGGAGAAGCAGTTAACATGATTGGAGGATGGGGCTTAGGAAGCTATGTTATGTTGGAAGCAGGGTGACTGTTGTGGAAGGAATCAGGCTGTCTCCAGATGACACTAGAGTGGCCTCGAGCAGGTTGTGCAAATTAGCACTCTGAAAATGTATCCTCATTTGTAAAATAAGAATAATACTACAACCTGTTTGATAGGGCTATGCTGGGAATGAGGAGGGGAGATGATAGAAAAAAAGGGAGAGGAGGTGATATTATTCTTTTCCCTGGATGCCATTTGTGTGTAGATATTCCTAAGTGCCCAATTGTCCATCATGAATCTATTGCCCAAGACTATTCCCCTGTGATCTGGATACCATCTGTGGTAGGTAGATTGGCTAGTCTGTAGCACCTGGTTATTCAATCAAACATGAACCTAGGTGTTGTGAAAGGATTTTTGTGGGATTTTTAAAGTCAACTGATCTGCAATCAGTTGACTTTAAGTAAAGGAGATTATTCTTGATAATGTAGGTGGCCTCATGCAATCAGTTGGAAGGCTTTAAAAGAAAAACAGGTTTCCCAGAGAAAGAAGAAATTTTGCCTCATGACTGCAGCATCAACTCCTGTCTGAGATTTGCAGCCTGCTGGCCTGCCCTATGGGTGTCAAACTTGCCAGCCCTACCAATAATCTGAGCCAGTTCCTTGAATGCATCCCTTTCTCTCCATGTATATAGATGAAGTACATTCATCTATCATCTATATCTATCTATCTATCTATCTATCTATCTATCTATCTATCTATCTATCTATCTACCTATCTATCATCTATCTATCATCTATCTATCTATCTATCTATCTATCTATCTATCTATCTATCATCATCTATCTATCTATCATCTATCTATTTATCTATCCACACACACATCACCTGCTGGTTCTGTTTCTCTAGAGCAGTGATCGGCAAACTCATTAGTCAACAGTGCCAAATATCAACAGTTCAATGATTGAAATTTCTTTTGAGAGCCAAATTTTTTAAACTTAAACTTCTTCTAATGCCACTTCTTCAAAATAGACTCACCTAGGCCGTGGTATTTTGTGGAAGAGCCACACTCAAGGGGCCAAAGAGCCGCATGTGGCTCGCGAGCCGCAGTTTGCCGACCACGGCTCTAGAGAATGCTGACTAACATGCCATATCTTATTTCTCCCATCCAAATGCACATGGTTTAACCAGCTCTTCATTGGAAGATAGGACAGTGGTACAGGATCTCTGGAGCAGCTCCTTTGCCTTCTTGCCACATCCCAGTAGGTGAGACCTCTTGGGCAGGTATTCATGGAGAGCCCCAGGCAGCCATGTTATGATTCCTTTTAAAAAATATATTATTATTGATTTTAGAGAGGAAGAGATAGGGAGAGATAGAACATCAATGATGAGAGAGAATCATCCATTGGCTGCCTCCTGCACGCCCCCTAACGGGGATTGAGCCTGCCTTTCTGGTTCATAGATTGACACTGAACCACTGAGCCTCATGGGCCAGGCTGATTTCCAACTCCTGCTCCTCATTTCAGGGTATCTTATTATATGTTCCTGCCTGCCCCCTTATCTTGTTTCTATGCCTTATTATTTATTGCTTTTTATTCTCATTCCCCTTTCCTCAGATCCCTTAGGAAATCTTTCAAATGCACTTGATATGTATTCATTCATTTTTATTTGTGTTATAGATTATATATTGTGTGCAGTATTTTAACGTACATAAATAAAATTGGGTTATTCCTTTTCTTTGTTTAAATGCAACAATATGTTTGCAACATCTCTTCCTGGTGGTCTGTGTACTTCTGATACGTTGCTTATAACTGCTGCAGAGTATTACATCATGTGTATCCACCATATTAATTCCATCCTTCCCCCAGAAATGGACACTTAGATTGGCTCCAACCCTCCCCTACAACCAATGGTGCAATAAACAGCCTCCTGGGCATACCTCTGAGAATTCCTCTGTGATCTCTCCCAGGAGCAGAGTTAATGGGCCATAGAGTACTTAATCTAAGTGCTTAATCTAAGCACTTCCAGAATGGTCCCCAGAATGGCTGCACCCGCCCACCTCTCACTAGCACTGCACAGGGGTTCCCATATCCCCATATCCTTGAAAACCACTGGCATTATTCAGTTTTTTATTTTTTGCCAAGTTGGTCAATGTTAAGTGATGGAGCCTAGTTATTTCATTTGCATCTTTCTAGTCACTAATCAACATGAGCATCTCTTTACATGCTTGTTGCACTTTCATGATTTCCCTGTTGTGAACTGATGGTGGTTATTGATCATTTTCTTTTGGGGCTTCTGACTTTTTCTTGTTGATTTTTTGATTCATGAGAGTTCTTTAAAGATTTTTGATATTAGTCCCTTCTAAGTTTTAGATGCTGTAAATATCTTTTCCCATTTTGCTATCTGTTAATTAACTTTTATTATACAAAAATCTTCAGTTTCAATATTATAAAATTCATTAATTTTTCATCTTATGCTTTTTAGATTTTGTTTAAGAAGTTCTTTTCTAGCCCTAAATCAGACACATATTTTTTTCTGTGTAAATAATTACCTATTTACATTATAGTTTTATCTTTCATATTTAGATATTTAATTCATTTGGCATCTATCTTGGAATGCTGGATTAGGTAAAGTTCTTTTTTTCTTAATTTAGTGAATCAGTTTTCCCAACATCTTGTATTAACAGCCTGCTCCAGTTTAATTTGTGGGTATATAAAATTTCTGTGTATCCACAGGGCTCTCTGTCTTAGCTTATTTTTCTCTTCCTTTGGACTGTGTTTGTTTTTGCATGTGCCATACTATTTTTATTACTATGATTTGATAGTATATTTAGTTGGGCAATTCTTTCCACTTTATTCTTCATTTTCAAAGTTGACTTCGCTTTTCATGAGTTTTATTGTCTATATTAGAGGCCCGGTGCATGAAATTAGTGCAGGGGTAGGGTCCCTAGGCCTGGCTGGCAATCAGGGCTGATCAGGGCCTTCCTTCCCCAGGCTGCCAGCTGCTGGCGGGGGCCTTCCTTTGTTCTGTGCCCCACCCTGGTGGTCAGTGCACATCATAGTGAGTGGTTGAATTTCCGGTTGGTCAAACTCCCGAGGGTACAATTTGCATATTAGCCTTTTATTATATAGGATAATCTCTATACCTTTAATTTTGCTGTGAACCAAAATCTGCTCTAGAAATGATAAAAATAATAAACGCATTATGTGTCGATATACATAATATACCTTTATGAAAATAACTATATTTTCCAAAATAAAAATAAATAATGAAGAATGGCAATTGTTTTACATTAGAAAAATATCTTTAATAGCAGACACCTGGCTCCTAAATATCTCTGTTTCTACAATATACTATTAGTTGTTGTTTTGGTTGACATATGTGAAGTAAATCTGTCCTCATTCAAATATGTAGTTGAAAAAGGTGGTGATATTTTAATAGCCTTTTCAGATAATTGTGGATATTCTTTTCTGATATTATACCAAAACTTGACAAGAGGCTATTTCTTAAAGGTTAGTTGAAATATGGAATCTGAAACCATATCAATGACCTTTTCTTACTCTTGTATATTAAAATTTACTTGTCTATCTTGTACTTCGAGTGCATCTTTTACTCATGTATAATTTTGCAACATTGTTATTGTTCATTTGGAATTAGTTCATTCAGTTATGCAGATATTATAAATAGCCACACATTTTATTATAAGACTAGAGGCCCAGTGCATGAAATTCATGCATGGGGAGGGGGGTGCCACTCAGCCCAGCCTGCACTCTCTCCAATCTGGGGCCCCTTGAGGGATGTCCATCTGCCTGTTTAGGCCCAATCCCCCCCTAAATGGGAGGTTGGACATCTCTCTCACAATCCAGGACTGCTGGCTCCCAACCTGCCTCCCTCTGTCTGATTGCCCCTAACCACTTCTGCCTGCCAGCCTGATCACCCCCTAACCACTCCCCTGCCAGCCTGGTCAACCCTAACTGCCCTCCCCTGTCGGCCTGGTCACCACTATCTGCCCTCCCCTGCCAGTCTGGTCACCCCTAACTGTCCTCCCCTGCAGGCCTGGTCGCTGCCAACTGCCCTCCCCTACTGGCCCGGTCACCCCTAACTGGCCTCCCTGCTTGCCTGATCACCCACAACTGCCCTCCCCTGCAGGTCTGGTCCCCCCAACTGCCCTCCCCTGCAGGCCTGGGTCCCCCCCAACTGCCCTCCCCTGCAGACCTGGTCACCCCTATCTGCCCTCCCCTGCCAGTCTGGTCACCCCTAACTGTCCTCCCCTGCAGGCCTGGTCGCTGCCAACTGCCCTCCCCTACTGGCCTGGTCCTCCCCAACTGCCCTCCCCTGCAGGCCTGCCCCCCCAACTGCCCTCCCCTGCTGACCTGGTCTCCCCCATCTACCCTCCTCTGCTGGCCTGGTCACCCCTAACTGCCCTCCCTGCTTGCCTGATCGCCCACAACTGCCCTCCCCTGCAGGCCTGGGTCCCCCCCAACTGCCCTCCCTTGCTGACCTGGTGTCCCCCCTGCCCCACTGCCCTCCCCTGCTGGCCTGGTCAACCCCAACTGCCCTCCTCTGCTGGCCTGGTCACCCCTAACTGCCAACAACTGCCCTCCCCTGCAGGCCATCCTGTGGTGGCCATCTTGTGTCCACATGGGGGCAGCCATCTTGTGTCTTGGTGTGACAGTCAATTTGCATATTACTCTTTTATTAGATAGGATATCAGGAAATCACATTCATTAATATCACTACTGATCTCATTTAAAAAGTCATTAAATATTGGGAAGTTGTCAAACTCAGGGTGATGGATACAGGTTTTTAAAAATTCCAGTTTTTACATGAAAAGTTGAATTTTAACATTGGCAGCAAATGATATTAGTTGTCCCTAAAGTAAAAGGCTCATTTTATTCATTTTTGAGAAAATGTCTCCCAAATATTCAAGTCTGAGTAACCAGGTTTATCTGTCAGTATTTGTTTCAAATAAAAATTGTTCTGTAGGAAAAGGTGGCCAATTTAGCTCACAACTCAAACAACTGTTCAGGGACTTTTTCTCAAGACAAACTTCATACTTCAATATGAAGCTGATGTGTTTCAGGTACATTTCTCATATAAAATATTGAAAAGATGTTTATCAAGAATTGAGATTTAATAAAAGGAATACCTTGAATACCACTTTCTACTTTAAGGACATTCTTAAGTAATAATGGCAATTGTTTTTTCTTGCAGAGTCCCTGCAAGGTCTTAAGTAATAATGGCAATTGTTTTTGACCTTGCAGAATCCCTGCAAGGTCAAAACCTTGTGGACCACTGCTGATTGAGCACCATGGCTCTACAGTGTGAACTTGGGAGTGAAATTGCTGGATATTAGGCATTCATATAGTCATATTTCCTAGATAATGCCAAATTGTTTTCCAAAGTGATTGTAACACATTCTACTTCTACCAAGAATTTTCATTTCTCTGCATTCTCAGAGCCACACTTGATATGACCACATTTTTCTATTTAGGTCAATATGCATCAGTACCTCTCTGTGGTTTTAATTTGCAATGCCCTGTCCGTCATCTTTCCTTATCTTTATTGGCTATTTATGTTTCTTCTTCCATCAAGTATTTTTGTCCAATTTTTTTCTTGATTTTTTTTGTTGGTCTGTATAGATTCCTCTACTTTTCTCTTTTAGAATCCTTCACCTTTCATTTCTTTTCCCTCTTCCTTTATCTTGGGATCTGTCACCCTTATGTAAAAAAATTATAAATTTTCAGGAGGGTTTTCCCCCCTGTGTTGTAAGGTCTGTGCTGCTAGTATAGCTAGATAGTCCACATTTTTTCTTCTCTGCCATTCACTGCATCATTGCCATACAACAATAGGCTCTGGTCTCAATGACTGACAGCCCTCCATGAGAGGGAAGAGTGAACTCTGCACCCACATGACTTTTGTTCCAGGCTTTTGTTTTCTCCAAAACCTGCAAGATTATATTAGTTGTCATGGGTGAGGGAGAGACATGGAGAGATAAAGGGAGATAAAGGAGAGCTGTGGATAGAGGGGAGAGAGAAGAAAAATATTTCCAGAGATTGGGGGAGGGGAGATGGTTGGAGGACCCTGCTAGCAGGAGCAAGCACCTCCAACTGTGGCAGCTCCCTGGAGATGGACCATCAACTCAGAGGATGGAGGGTTTCTTAGCCTCAGCAAAGATTCCCATGCCCCAAAGACAGCGTGTAAGAGGCAAAACTCAGATCTCCAAGAGTCTACTGTGACTATGGCCAATGTGGATGCTAGGACTGACCATGATGGAGTGGTACTGGTGGCCCTTGCAGAATATCCAAGCATCTCCTGAAGCTGAGCTCTCTGAAGTGATGTTAGGGATGGGATGAGGGTGGGGTGAAATAGAGAGGCACTTTTTTGTTGTCCTAGAAGGATAAGGACTTAAAAACCAGACTGAAAGAGAATAAAGAAATGGGTATTTCTAACACACTAATTTGGAGATTGATATTTATAATTGCTAAAACTATAGCTCTGATTTTATTTTTTATAAATGAATGATGCTGGCGTCATCATGATAAGAACTCTCACTTCTCTTCTGGCCCTGAGTTAAATTTCCTGACTTCCTGCATTAACAAATAAGAACAGGTCCAGGCCCAAATTAATCAGTGAATCTGTGGATATGTGTAGGGTCCAGGAATCTGTATTTTAATAAGTCCCCAAGTGATTTTTGATTCAGGGGCCTGTGTTTTATTTGCTAGATTTTCCCTGAGTGGTTGGTGAGGGAAAGAGCTTCATTTGGCCCTATTTCAATATCTGTCATGCAATGTTGTTGCCAGTATTAAAGAAACTGTTTGCAAAGTGCCCAGAATAAAGTGGAGAGCAATTAGTGACAGGTTCTATTATGATGATTATTTGGGGAGGTGAGGCTTGGGTTTAGCCTGAAAGGGTAGGTAGAAGTTGGCTAAAAAAATGGTGAAAAAGTGGTTCAGACAGTGGAAGATCAGCACACAAGAGAGAGCTGGACACACCCAGGGTAGGGCAGGTCATTCATGGGGCTGGAGTATAGAGTGCTAGAGGGGGTTCCTATGGGAGGCTGCTTGAGAGGTGGGCAAGGACCGAATCTTTGTACACCTCAGGTTTTAAATGGGAGATGGCAAGTTGAGCAAGTGGGTTGGAAGGGAGAGGGATTGGAACCATGGAGACCAGTGAGGGGCTGTTCTACTCATTTAACCTCCTCTACTTGACAGTGCTGTGCTGTGCGAGACAATCTTTCAACGTTGCCTGCAGTTCTGGATTCATGCTTTAGTTGTTGCCTTCCTTTAAGATGTGTCTAGTGTGTCATCTTTGTAATTATAGTAATCAGTTATGATTACAGTGACAGTACCCAGTGCAAAAGAAAGCTTCCATGCATTATTAAGTCAAAAGAATGGCCCAAATCATTCCAGGGGCTGCAGAGCCCAAGGCCACAGCAAGGAGATTTGGAACTCGCAAGTTACTCTCTGTGCCTCTCTTTCTAAGGCGGGTGACCCTAGGGTGAATTCCGCATCCTTGACTGGTGCATAACCATCCAGTCACAAGGTGGGAATAGTCTCCTTGCCTCACTCAGGAAATAACCTGACCGGGGGAACATAGATAAAGCAAGAGTCAGCTTCCTAAACCTACTGCCCTTCTTGCCCAGAAACCTGAGGTTTTGCTTTAGATTTCACACCCCAAGCCCCCTTTTGCCACCTGGTTTGCAGTCCCTGATTATCACCTTGTTTATTTACTGGGATCCCCAGCATCTAGAACAGTGCCTGGCTCATCTTAGACTCTCTGAAGTTTTTGTTGGGAGACTGAGTAGCCCACGAGGAAGTTGTCTACCGCCTGCTGCAGGCTTATCTTTCAGCTCACCTCACTCTTCCATCTGCCTCCTGCGGGTCAGCTTCACTTTCTATTGGCTCCTTCCCATAGCTTTTGAAGAAGCTCAAATCACCCTCAGGTAAAAATAGAAACACTCTCCTTTGGCCCTTCAGCTAATATCTGTCTGCCTTGTCTCATTTCCCGTTAGCTCCTTAAACTCCTTGCATTGCCCTCTGTGTCCTCCACTCTGTTGGAAGGACCCTCAACAAGGTCAGCGTGGCTGCTGCTGAGTCTACTGTTTGCTTTTTAGTCATTTTCGTAGCTTTTGTATAAGGGCCACTTTTCTCTCAAAACTTTCCTCGGGAAGGAAACATTACACTTCACTGATTTTTCTCCTAATTCAGATCCTTATGTTTTAGTCCGCTCCCTCCCTTGAGGTCTTCTTCTGTCTGCCTCCTAAACATTGGGGCTCCTTAACATTTCATGCTCAGCCGTTTCTCTTATCACCTCCCACCACCCCTGAGGGATTAACTGTGACACACATGCTGAGGGCGCACAAATCTTCCCTTCCTAACGCTAGACTAATCAGCCTTTCCCCAACAGCCCCACCTGGCTGCTTCCCGGGAGGCTCAGGGAAGTGACCCAAACACCCCTAGAATCTTATCTTCTAGATGGTCTATTTCCTGAGACCGCTCTGGGTACCATCAACTGTATCAGTGAGGATCCAGTACTTATTAGAGTGAATTTAGTTTAGGATGTTGGTGAGAAGGCATTAGAGGACTAAAGACACAAAGAAGAGGCTAAGGCTACTGCTGGAAGCAGCTACCACCACTAAAGACGAGTGAACAGGGGTGGGGTTTAGAGAACTGAGAAGCTCTGAGGAGGGCTCCACAGAGCTGAGATTCAGACCACACATAGACAGTACCGCCAGCCTTGTGCTTTAGCACAAGGAGTTTGGAGCAGAACCCATAGAGCTGGGACTCAGGGGTCTGAGGAGGGGTACTGACCGGCTGGGGCTATTTCTAAAGGGGATACATACATCAGGCTGGTTCTTATTTACTGCTGTGGCTAGGGTACAGCCTTGGTGGGAAACAAACCATACAGGTAGGGCACATCCTTCCCTCTCCTCTCATCACCCTCTGATTGGTGTCCTACCAAGGAGCCCTCTTGGAAATGGAGAGTGCAGTCAGTCTTCAAAATTCAGAAGTATGAACTGGAGCCAGATTGGTCATTAGCATTCCATCATTCACCTCCACCCCTGCCCCTCACACTGTGCTCCTTGTCCCAGATAATGATGATCAACTCATGTTTACTCTAGTTAGCAGAGTGGGCTGACCAGGACTCCGTCTTTTCTCATATCCCACAGCCAATCAGTTTAGCCACCTAAATTGTATTTTATTAAAAAAACCCCACACCTTTTTATTTTAATGATTTTAGAGAGAGGAAGGAAGTGAGAGAGAGAGAGTGAGAGAGAGAGAGAGAGAGAGAGAGAGAGAGAGAGAGAGAGAGGTGAGAGAGGTGAGAGAGAAACATTGTTCGGTTGCCTCCTGAATGCACCCTGCACCCTGACCGGGGATTGAACCTGCAATCTGGGTATGTGCCCTGACCAGGAATTGAACCTGTCACATCTTGGTGTACAGGACAATGTTGCAACTAACTGAGCCACACCAGCCAGGGCCACCTATATTGTATTTTAAAGTTGTTCCTTCCTTTCTGCCCCCCAGTGTCGCTGCATTCATGCTGACCTTCGTCATCACCAAACTAAGTAACCATTACCTTCTAACTCAGTGGTCGGCAAACTCATTAGTCAACAGAGCCAAATATCAACATTACAACAATTGAAATTTCTTTTGAGAGCCAAATTTTTTAAACTTAATCTTCTTCTAACGCCACTTCTTCAAAATAGACTCGTCCAGGCCATGGTATTTTGTGGAAGAGCCACACTCAAGGGGCCAAAGAGCCACATGTGGCTCGCGAGCTGCAGTTTGCCGACCACGGTTCTAACTGGTCTCTTTGACTCCCTCTTTGTTTCTTCCAAGCCATCCACACCTTAGCCAAAGTGATCTTTCTAAAATGTTAATGCTGAATATTGTTCCAATGCTACACACCCATGATGGCTCCTCTTTGTGGCATGGTAAAGTGTGAGGATCCAAGAATGGCATTCTGAGTTTTTCATCACCTTGCCTTCGTTTTCCTCTTCAGTCTGGTCATTGCCTGCCTTGCGTCCCATACTTCACCCATGCAGAACCACAGGTGATGCCGTGGAACCGTTCTTTCACTCCATCTATATCTCTCTGAAAAGCCTACTTGTCAGCTATATGCTGGCTGCCTGGCAAACCCCTTCTCATGCTCTTAAATCCAGTTGCAGTTGCTTTTATGGAGAAGCCTTCCCTGATCTCCCCAGGGTAAGTTAATCATTCATTCCTTTGTGGCCCAATCAGGGCTTGTCTCTCTCATAGTATTTATCTCACTGAATTGCACATTTTCATTGGTAAATCTGTCTCACGATATGAATTAGGGTTAGGCTTTGCAGCAAGTGACAGGAAACCCAAAATGACAGTAGTATAAACAACTTAGGTGCTTATTTCACAGTCACATTTGAACTCAGTCCTGGGTTGGCATGGCTGCCGGAGCCCTTTACCTGGGTGACCCATCTCCCTCAACATACAGCTTCTGTTCATGGTCCAGGCTGGCTGTTTTAGCTCAGCCCACTGGGCTCACATTCCAACCCGCAGGAAGGAGAAAAGGAGGGTGACGGATGCCTGTTCTCAGTCTGAGGCCACCTCCACAGTTCACACACTTTTGAGAACCAGGTTGTAGTAGCTTTCTGGGGCTGCCGTAACAAATGACCACAAACTGGTGGCTTAAAACAATATACATTTATTTTCTCACGGTTCTGGGGGCCAGAGGTCTGAAATCAGGGTGTTGGCAGGGCCATGCTCCTCTGAAGGCTCCACGGAAGGATCTGTTCCATGCCTTTCTCCTAGATACAGTGGTTATGGACAATCCTTGGTGTTTCTTGGCATGCCACATCACTCCACTCCCTGCATCCATCTTCACATGGCCTTCTGCTCTCTGTGTCTTCCCATGGGCGTCCTATAAGGACACCAGTCATAGGATTCAGGGCCCACCCTACTTCAAGTTAAGTAGTTACTTTTGGAAAGACCCAATATCCAAATAAGGTCACATTTTAAGGTTTCAGGTGGACATGGACTTCGGAGGGACATTATTCACCCCAGTTCAGGGGTCTTACCTCTTCACCTAGCTAACATGAGGCAAAATATCTGGCACATACTAAGAGCTTAACAAAAAGTTTTCAGAATTGAATACAACTGCTTACTGACTTCCAGTGTGTTTGGCTACAGTTCTGCTCAATTAACATTCACTGAATTCTTTTTCCACAGGGCTGGTTAATCATTTTGTGACATTTTCTCATGAAAAATTAGAACCAAATCAGTGTGGGATGACTTCCTGGTGATATTCATACTCATTTAAAATTCATCTTTTCTTTTTTTTCCAAAATAAGACATGGACATAGTTTCAAAGAGAAATAATACTTTAAACAATTAGAAGAATTTATGACAAAATAAAGCAACCTCCTTCCCATTTCTCAGTCTGCTCTCCAGTTCTGCCTCTGGACTCTCTGGCTGTGCTCTGTGGCATCGGCTCCATGTTTCTGAGTAACCTGTGTACATTCTCAATTTTAGGCATTGTCACAGATTTGTCCATGCTTCACCACATCCCTTGGCTCCACTGTAGTGAGGCTGTCTGGCTGCTAGGGGCCAATGTGGGTATGCCTGAGGACTTTCTGCCAAGTCTGCTCTGCCTGTGAACAGGGCAGGCTGGAAGTACTGAGGAATTCCCCTGGAAGTAGCCCACAACCTAATGGGACTTGCAGTATAAATTTCCTCACTTCCTCCTGTTGATGGACTAACTCTGAGGCATGCACTGCACCATTCCCCAGCGTTTTTCCATGCATGTAAGATCTAGTTGCGCCAAGTGGGTTCTAGTTGTGCATGCTTATTGGTGGCCCTGTCCTACATACTCTCTATGCTATTTTCTATATCTCCCAGGTAAGCTCTTTAAAAAAACAACAACAAAAAACCAAAAACCACCAACACACACATACACCATTTTTTATTGTAGTAAATATACGTAACATAAAATTTATCACTTTAACTAGTTTTAAGTGTGCAATTCAGCAGCAATTAGTACATTCACATTGTTGTATAACCATCATCACTACTCATTTCTAGGATTTTTCATCATCTCAAACAGAAACTCCATACCCATTGAACAACATCTCTCTATTATACCCTTTCCCCAGCCCCTTGGTAACCACTCCAAATAAACTTTTGCATTAACCCTTGTCTCAGGGCCTATTTCTGGGGGAAACTCAAGCTATGACAGACATTGATTTGCCATCACGATAATTCATTTATTATTTTATTAAACTTAATTAGCTATCTACTATGTGGCAAGCACTATTCTATAGGCTTATATTACATGTGGTTAGGAAATGTTGTAAGGAAAGCAAAACAGAGTAAGATAATAAGAGTGCTATAGACTGGGATAATTATTTTAGATATCTTGAACAAAAGAAGTGACATTTAAGCAGAGACTTGAATAAAATAAGTAAGTGGGCATGTCCTGCCTGGGGAACTGCCAGAGTAAGAGCCCAGAGGTAGGAATAAAATTGGTTGAGGATTTAAATATTTTACTCTTTCTACTGGCATGTTGCATGTTTCTTTGATCTTCTCAATATAGTTATATCACACAGTTTGGTTAAACTAGTAGTTGCTTGTTATATTATTAGGCTTATGGATATATTGTTCACTGCTAAGCCATGTAGTATACTATAGTATATTTTTGCTCTTGCACAGCCTTTTTTCTCCCTAGAGTTATTTTTTTCTTTGATTAGAACAGAACCCCCAGTGTGTGTGTGTGTGTGTGTGTGTGTGTGTGTTTTAATTAGTTCTACTTTTATTCCTGGATATCTTTCTGTTGACACTTTCTGTTTTTCTGGTTTCTTCTTTAGGTATGGCCCCTGACGGTCATCTTGGGCTTCTTCTCACTGTTTCTCTGATGTATCTATGGCTTCCTAGATCCAGTCTTTCTCTTTCTTGGTTTAATTCCCCCTTTCCTCTTTCTCTTAGTTGCATGTGTATATGCAGGTATTTATTTATTGCTGAAACTCATCTACTAGGTAGCTTGAAGCAATCCGTATGCTAAAGCCATGATCCCACATGTGGTGTTTGGAGGTACAGGCCTTTGGGAGGCAATTAGGTTTAGATGAAGTAGTAAGGTGGAATCCACACGTTGGCATCAGTGCCTTTATGAGGAGAGATACCAGAGAGTTTTCTCCCCTCTCTCCTGCCATGTGAGGATAGAGGAGAAGGCAGCCATCTGCAGGAAGGCTCACACCAGAAACAGAATTGTTCAGCACCTTGATCTTGGGGTTCCCAGTCTCCAGAATTGTGAGAAATAAATGTTTGCTGTTGAAGCCATTCAATTTATAGTATTTGTTTTAGCAGCCTGAGCTGATGGAGAAAAGGAGCCATTCCTTGATTGTGCAGAAGCTCTTGGACAGTTCTATTTCAGTTTCTCTTCTTACCCCTCCTTCCCCAGAACTCAACACCTTCATGCTGGGACTCCAGGGTCCTTCAGGTGGACTGGTTAGCTGTTTAGCATTGTCTGTCCTGCATAGTGATTATCATTCTTCCACCCACTCTCTGGCTTGTAGAATTTTGCTGATATGTCTCTTCAGCTACAGTTTCTTCTCCTTACATTGTGTTTGTGGATTTACTCATTTGTTATTATATCATTAGTGCCATTTCAGGAGGGAGCAGACATACATGGGTGTGCTCATTCCACATATTTACCTGAAGATTCCCCTCTTTTGCCAGCTGGTTTGCACCAGCAGTTGGTGGCTACTGCTGTAATCCACACTTCAGAAAGCCCTCCTGCAGAATGCCTGTAGGGATGCTAGCAAGAGCAGAAATGAGGTGATATTGAAGTGCGTGAGCCCTGGGCTAGACTGCTGCACTTGAATATTTGCTCTACCACAGATTAGCTGTATGTCCTTGCACAAGTTGCATCTTCTTTATGTCTCAGTTTCCTCACATGTGAAATGGGGATTATAATAGTACTTACCTAAGAGGTAAGTAAGATAATGCCTATAAAACACTTTGCTGTTTTGAGCACAGAGTAAGTGCTCAAGAAATTAGAGCAATTGTTACTACTAACACAATTAGCATATTTCTCAGATATAAGAACATCTCTGCAAGTATTATCATCAATACATCTGAAATTAGACCAGATAAGAAAGAGACCCACTTTTTACAGAGAATAGACCCTAATAATATCAACCAAACAAGTTATGAAATTATTTATTTAGAATTTTATTATTCTTTATTTTATTACTAGAGGCCTGGTGCACAAAATTCATGCACTGGGGGTGGGGGAGGGGTCCCCTCAGCCCGGCCTGTGCCCTCTTGCAGTCTGGGACCTCCCAGGGGATGTCTGCTTATTGGCTTAGTTGGCTTAGGAATGGGCCTAAGCCAGCAGTTGGACATCCCTCTCAAAGTCTGGGACCCCTCATTCCTTACCGCCTGCCTGCTTGCTGCTCCTTACTGCTCTACTAGCTGCACCTTAGTGCTGCCACAGAGGCGGGAGAGGATCCCGCCCCTGCCACTGCACTCCCCAGCCATCAGCCTGGCTTTTGGGGAGCACACTGACCACCAGGGGGCAGCTCCTGTTTTGAGTATCTGCCCCCTGGTGGTCAGTGTGCATCATAACGACTGGTTGTTCTGGTTGTTTTGCCATAATGGTCGTTTAGGCTTTTATTATATAGATATTATTTTTTTATTTACTAATTTAGTTATTGCTTAAGCACCTACTACATAGCCAGCACTACCTACCTAAGCCCCATAGGGAACCCGGAAGCATGCAAGTATAGACTGTGTCTCTAGGGAGCTTACAGTTCATCTAGGGAAAACAATGAAGGGCCTACTAAATCCTGAGTCATGAGTTAGTGACTGAAGATGAGCAGGGAGAAGATGTGGGGGTTAGATTAGGTAGGGATAGCGTGGCTTCGTGGAAGATGTGGAATTGGTCTGGGCTTGTGGAAGAGGCAGTTCCAAGTGCACCAAAGGAAGGAAGGGTCCGCCAGGTGAGGGAAGCAGCAGGAGCCCCCTAGGGAGAGGGGAGGAATTTTGTGTTTGCAGATCACTGTGAGAGGAAGGCAGGGGAGAAGTGGCAGGAGTAAGGTCAGATATTTGAGGTGCAATGAGATTGTGAACCGCTTAGAAAGTGAGGCGGACAAGCCGGGAGTTCATGTGGCAGACACTGGATTCCTGAGTGGGAGGATGGCACAGCGAATTTAGTGGTCAGGTCCTTGGTGCTTTCCTCCAGCCTCCACCTCCCACTAAGGAGAGAGAGAATGCAGAGTTTCCAAACTCGCCTAAGAAGTTGAGTGATGGGCCGGATAAAAAATTGATGTAGGTCATAAATATTGTAGGAGTGAATGCAGATACACTTAAGGATAAAGTTCAGGGCGGAACCTACTGCTGCAGAGGGAACTGGCTCCTGCAGGGGGAGGAAGGGAGAAGGCAGGGGTGGAACACCCATTGGTGGCTCCATGGTGCCATTCCCAGGATTTAGGGCTTCTGGATCCTTAGAAATGCAACTGCTGTGTGACGCTCCTAATGTAGCAGGATTGCAGGTGTCTACTTGTGAGGGTGTGGGATGCGCCACCTCTCTCAGCCCTGAGGTTGCTGCTTTGGATTTCTTCCAGCTCTTGCAAGGGGCCATGAAGATTTGGCCTCAGAAAGGCTGAGGCCTTGCCTGGGCTCCCTGATCTGTGATTACACTGGACAGTGTTCCTTTTCTATAAACCCATAAGCCTTTCCTCAGGAGGCCTCTCTGCAGGGACTTCTGTTCTGTGCTTTGGGTGGTGTCCAAAAGTCCCTGGGACCCTATGTGATCCCCTAGAGGTCAATGTTCCTGAGCTCTGAGTCACTGTTCTGTTTCCTCTTGATCCACCTGCACCTCAGAGAATTGGCATGCAGAGATTTCACTACTTATAGGGGGTGATGAGTCCTTGAACAGTAGTCTCCTTTTATCCATGGATAGTCCCAAATCCTAGATAGACTGTTTTCTCCTATACATGCATACCTATGATATAGTTTAACTTATAAATTAGGCAGTTTCATGGACAGAAGATTTGTTCTTACTGTAGATCTTAGCAACGTCAGCATATGATTTTTTTCTTTTTCCTTATTAAGTTGAGAACTTTCAAACTTTTCACTTAAAGGAAGCACTTTACTGCTTCTTGTTGGCATATCTAAATTGCCAGTATCACTACTCTTGTGCTCTGGAGCTATTAAGTAAAATTAATGTCACTTGAACATAAGCTCTGTGATACTGTGACAGCTGATCTGATACCAAGGCGACTTCTCAGTGACTATCAGGCAGGGAGAATCTGCAGTGTGGAGATACGGGACAAAGGGGTGATTCCCATCCCAGAGAGGGACGATGTGATATTTCATTACACTACTCAGAACAGCGCATAATTTAAAATTCATAAATTGTTTATTTCTGGAATTTCCCACTGAATATTTTCAGATCCTAGTTGATGGAGGGTTACTGAACCCAAGGAAAGTGGATCTGTGGAAAAGGGGACTTACTGTATCTAAATACCTGCTGACAAACTTCTTTCTGAGAAGAAATGCTGGTGAGTTGAAGGAAAGAGCTGGTGTTCACATTGGCCCACAGGAGCACTCTGTCTCCATTGGTCTGCTCTGGCAGTTTATTTCAGGACGACTTGAGATTCAGTTGGGTCCTCTGCAGATCGGTATGCCATGTGAGGGGACAGTTAGATGCAACCGAGGCAGGGTGGGAGTGAGAAAGATCTTGCCCTTCCTTTCTGGTACGTGTTTAATTCTTGGGGGTGGTGGGAAGGAACCTTGATTGGTAACAGCTGCTGATTTCTGAGGTGTTAGTACTTTCCCCATGACACATCCGATGCTACCAATGGGAGGTCAAGCAGCTAGCATAGTTCCTGAAGATTTAGCCATAGACTCACACAAGTGGCGGGCATCTTCTCCAGCATATCACTGGTCCTGTTGTCTCTGGAAGCTCAGAAACACAAGTTGCCATCCTGCCTTTTACCACCAGTGACAATGAAACTGGGTATCTTCCTCTGCTGTGCCCCAGGTGGCCAGGAGTCTGGATTTCTCCTGATCCAGGTGGGTCAGTAATGTGGAAGTCAGGACCTGGACAGTCACCTGGAGCTTTAGCAAGTTCCTTTGGGCTCCACAACTGTTGTGTGGCACTGCCTGATGGTGCCACATGGCGAGACGTAGTAAAAAGGGAGGCCAAATGGGAAATCACTGCAGTCTCCTCGGAAACTGAGGGATTGACTTGCCAGCTCCTCTTGCTGGTGGGAAATTTTCGAGTATCACCCAGGCAAGCCCCCAGGGTGTATGGCAGTGGTCGGCAAACTCATTAGTCAACTGTGACAGCTGATCTGATACCACGGCGACTTCTCAGTGACTATCAGGCAGGGAGAATCTGCAGTGTGGAGACACGGGACAAAGGGGTGATTCACATTCCAGAGAGCCAAATATCAACAGTACAACAATTGAAATTTCTTTTGAGAGCCAAATTTTTTAAACTGAAATTTCTTCTAACGCCACTTCTTCAAAATAGACTAGCCCAGGCCGTGGTATTTTTTGGAAGAGCCATACTCAAGGGGCCAAGGAGCCACATGTGGCTTGCAAGCCACAGTTTGCCCACCATGGGTCTATGGTAATGAGGGCTAATATACACTGAGTGGCCAGAATATTATGATCTCTGAATGCATAATAATCTGGCCACTCAGTATATATATATATATTAGAGGCCCAGTGCATGAATTCATGCATGGGTGGGGTCTGGCCAGCCTGGCCAGGGGGAGGGGGCATAGGCGGTTGGCCAGCCTGCCTGCTGGTCGAACTCCTGGTCGCGAGGACAATTTGCATATTAGCCTTTTATTATATAGGTTATACACTGAGTGGCCAGATTATTATGTGTTCAGAGATTATAATAATCTGTCCACTCAGTGTATATTGAACTTCATTAACAGGGCAGGTGCTGTTCTAGCTGCTGTACAGACCTCATCTCCACAATAGCCCTGGGAGGTAAGGATGCTCTTTACTTTGCACACCAGGAAACTGAGGCTTGGATTAAATAATCTGTCCAAGGTGACACAGCTGGTAAGTAATAGAGCTTGGGTTTGAGGCTGATTCTGTTTGATTCCAGAACTTGCCTTTCTAGCCACAGTTCATATCACTAAACACAAGGTCTAGGCTTTTCTTGAGCTCTGAACAATCAGATGGTGTGGACATGTCCTCTGCCATTTCTCATGTCTGGTCTCTGCAGCAGAAACTCACATAGCTCACTGAAATGGCCCCAGAGGTCAGATTTCCACCTTCAGTTCACCCCATGTCCTCCCAGCCCCAGCCCTAGCCCCAGCCCCAGCCCCAACCCCGGCCCCAGCCCCAGCCCCAGTGCAGTGAGCAGGGAGTGTGGAAGCCTGCAGGGTGACCTCTGAGGATGGAGGTAATATCAGGAAATGTCACTCTGTGCTGTGGGAGCAAATCAAATCCTGACAAAAATTTAAGAGCTCTACCTATGAGAAAGGAACTCATCCTGAAGGAGCAATTGGTCCTAAGGCTCTCACCAAGACCCTAGGCACTCTCTAGAATGCTGTCAGGAAGACACCAGTGCAGAGAGTAAGCCAGGGGTCCTCAAACTTTTTAAACAGGGGGCCAGACTATAGTTTAAAAAAAAAACTATGAACAAATTCCTATGCGCACTGCGGGCCCGGGACGAGTCGGCTGCTAAGCAGGACAGGCAGCGGCACCCGGCGGGCCGGATAAATGTCATCGGCGGGCCGCATGTGGCCCGCGGGCCGCAGTTTGAGGACGCCTGGAGTAAGCAATGCAAAATAAGCTACACTATCATGGGCTATCACTAGTCCTGTTACAATAGCAGAAGACTTTAATGACTAAGAAAGAATTAGAGGCAGACTGCAGCATGACAGGTGCCTCCCCCAATTGGTGGAAGACAATTTTGAGCAGCCAGTACTGATTATGTAGACAGAAGGCTCCATACTCTGGAAAAGGGGACTTCATTAAGCTTTCCTATCTTGATTGACACATCCCTTAAGAGCTCCATCTCCATGGGTTCTGAGATCAGGAGGCACAACCTGGTCCTTCTTTCTTTCCAGTGCTGTCCCCTGCAGTACACCAAACATGTTTGTTACTCATTTCCCATCCTCTGTGTCTTTGCTCACCTATTGCTCTCCTTGGAATGATCATTCCTACCCTCTTGGACACAAACCTTCATATTTCCTACAAGATTCAGCTCAAATAAAAAAATGGGCAATGGACCTAAATAGATACTTTTCTAAAGAGGGCATAAGGAAGGCCAAGAGACATGTGAAAACATGCTCAAAGTCACTAATCATCTGAGAGATGCAAATCAAAATGACAATGCGGTACCATCTCACACCTGTCAGAATGGCTATCATTAACAAATCAACAAAGGACAAGTGTGGCGAGGATGCAGACAAAAAGAAACCCCCGTGCACTGCTGGTGGGAATGCAGACTGGTGCAGCCACTGTGGAGAACAGTATGGAGTTTCCTCAAAAAACTAAAAACGGAACTCCCATTTGACCCAGTGACCCAACTTCTAGGAATATATCCCAAGAAACTAGAAACATCAATCAGAAAGGATATATGTACCCCTATGTTCATAGCAGCACAATTTACAATAGCTAAGATTTGGAAACAGCCTAAGTGCCCATCAGCAGATGAGTGGATTAAAAAACTGTGGTACATCTACACAATGGAATACTATGCTGCAGTAAAAAAGAAGAAATTATTACCATTTTTAACAGCAGGGATGGAGATGGAGAGCATTATGCTAAGTGAAATAAGCCAGTCAGAGAAAGATAAATATCACATGATCTCACTCATTTGTGGAATATAATGAACAACATAAACTGATGAACAAAAACAGATCCAGAGACAGAGAAGCATTGATCAGACTGTCAAACCTCAGAGGGAAGGTAGGGGAGGGCGGGAGTAAGGGGGAGAGATCAACCAAAGGACGTGTATGCATGAATATAAACTTAACCAATGGACACAGACACCAGGGGGCTGAGGGCATGAGTGGAGGGGGAGGGGGGCAATGGGGAGATAAGGACACATATGTAATACCTTAATCAATAAAGAAAAAAAATGTTTAAAAAAAGACCCAGCTCAAATGCTGTCTTCCTTGGTTCTTTCTGGTTCCCTCCTTACTACCCCCACTGCTACTGGAAGGATCCTTCCCTCGCCAGCACTCCCTAGCAGATTTTCTGCACCTTTCTTATCACATGTTGTTAATTACATCATATATATGTGCAAGGAAACTTCTCAAGGGCATGACCAGAGCCCCTGGCTTGGTGCCTTGCACATAAGGACTCAGAAGATACGTGCTGAGCAGAATTTTAAGTTTGTTTTGGGGGAGGTGAACCTATCTACCAAAAATTAAACCTGAGTAATGAACTGAATGGGTTATTCTGCTGGGTATGCCTCTCCCATTGTAAGAATTACCTGCCAGTGCCTTGTGAACTTGATTAGTATGCATTCATCCCCAAATATGTGCTCATTCTTAGATGAACCAATAAAATTTAATTTATAAATCTGTAAAATTCAGACCTAGACAGACCCTTTCCTTTGGTAACTCACCACATAAAAACAGACAGAAAGCACAGCCTAGAACAGAATAGTGCTTCTGGTTAACCTTCCGAACGTCAATTTTCATTGAACTTTTGCATTAGATGTAAGAGCCTCAATTAGATAAGGAAAGTCTGTGATAATGTGTTCAGAGCTACACTTCAAAATGATTAAGCGCAGAGTCTAGCCATGTGGGGGATCCCAGACATCTAAATGTGGAATTGTGTTGAATTTCAAATACCTTTTCTTGGTCTGCTTGTAAAAATTGCCTCTGTCGGCTTTCATTTCCACTCTGCTGAGTAGCAGGCAAAATGAGGGCTGAGCAGCCAACGTTGCAAAGGGGAGTGAGAGCATCTGCCACCAACAGGGGGAAATGCAGCATGTCCAGCTGCAAAGAGGAGAATCAAGTCAGTGCTTCTCATCATGACCCAGATGCCGAAGAGTAATGGGAGAACTCAAGGAGAGACAGAGGCAAATTCCTTGGCTTGTGCCTGGCAACTGTGGCAGCCTCAGAACAGCTCCATCCACAAGCCTGGCAGGGCCTTCAGCTCTGAGCGCTGTGCCTTTTCCAGCCTCTAGACCCGCACAGCTCCAGAGCCCAGAGGAATTCATACCTTGCATATGATCAGCTGATCCCTGCAGTGCCTGGAGAGGAGGGACTCATGCTGCCTCTTTCTATGTTTGAATTTGGATTTGAGCCTTTAGGTCTAAAGGTGACCCCAGAATGAGAAAGGAAGCTGGAGGTGCTCCATCCATCTCCCCTTATCCCACCCTGAAGGTCACCTACAGCTTTGGTTGACATGTGTTATAGGTGTTGATGATTTCTGCATCAGTTTTCCATGACTGCACAGCAAATTATCACAAGTGTAGCAGCTTAAAACAATACACATTAATTATCTTACAGTTTCTGTAGGCCTTGGGTCAGCATAGCTGAGTTGGTTCCTCTTCTCAGGATCTCACAGGCTGCAGTCAAGGTGTCAGCTGGGATTATGATCTCATCTGAGGCTTGGGGTCCTCTTCCAAATTTAATGTTATTGGCAGAATCTAATTCCTCATGGTTGTAGGACTGAAGTCCCCATTTTCTTGCTGGTTGTCAGCTGGAGGTCACTCTTAGCTCTTGGACACTGCCATGCGCTCCTCTCCACAACATGGCAGTTTGCTTTTTCAAGCCAATAGAAGAGTATCTACTGCTACTTCTTGTCTTTTTCAAGGACTCACCTAATTAAGTTAGCACCAACAGGATAATCTTCATTTTGATGAATGCAGATTCAACTGATCAGGGACCTTAAGTACATATACAATATCTCTGTGCCACATAATGTAACTTAATCATACAAGTAATACCGGTTTATTCATATTCTAGGTCATGTGCCTTTCTCTGTTGTCCCTGGATCATCTGAAGCTCCTACTACTCATTAAAAAGGATCTCACAGGAGAGTGATTACATGAGAGTGATTTTTTAAAAGTTTCCTTCTTTTCCTGACAGCTCTTTGGAATTCCTTGTCTTCTTCTTTCTTCTTCATGCCCAAGCATTGAGGTTCCCAAAGCCTCTGCTCTCTGTGGGCTCACCCTTGGCAGCCCTGCCATCCTCATAACCTACTTGGCTCCCTGCTCCTGTTTCCCTATACTCCTCATGGTTGAGGCTGCTTCACACTCTCCTTCTGGCTTTAGAACCAATTCTTTCCCAAGTCAGGGATGACTAAATTAGTGCTAAACCCATAGTTCCATAAATGTGGCATCAAGGAAAATATGCTGTCAATGAACTTTGATGTCTTTATTCCTTTTAGACAAGACTTGACTTTATCAGTGTGACCTGGCCTCCACCCTGTCTCTCTAGAACCAGTGACAGCAGTTAGAGCTGATTTCATTGAGTGTATCTGCCAGGCCGTGTTGAGAGCTTGTCACAGATTATTTTATTTTATTCTTACAATGTGAGAATAAGAACTCTTTTCCCCACATTTACAAATGAATAAACTGAGGTATAGAAAGGTTCAATATGGGCTTCCAGCCCTAACTGCCTTTTCTTTTTGCTGTCTGTACCAATCCCTTTCCTCAGCTGTACACCCACATCTTCACTGCATGGGGCATGCATGTGCTGCAGGTTCCCAAAGGTCCAGAAATAGACTTCTAATCTGCTTACTCCCCTGGGATCTCTTCATACTGCCTCTGGAATCCCTCTTAGCACCCTTCATTGGCTCCTCACTAACTCTGTGATAAAGGCCAGAATCCTTCCCAGGGGTCCTTGGATGACAACACTCACCTGACATCTCAGCCCCCCTCCAACCACTCCCCACGTGGTCCATGCAGACATTCCAACAGATAGAGTTGCTGAGGGTGCCTCTTGAATGTCCTCCTGCAGGAATGCCCTCCCCTCCTCCAAACATCTTTATAAATGTCAACCCTCCAAGGCTCTCTGCCTCCAGTCTCCCTGCACACAGCCCTCATCCTCTGACTATGCCGCCACTGACATCGCACTCCTCCCTCTTTGTTCCTGGTGAAGTCTCCTCTGTTCACTAATTGCTGGTCCATGTGGTCTTGTCACTCCTCTAATGCTGCTAACACTTTGAAAGAGGCAACTGGGTTTCACGTTCTTATTTCTCATAGTCCCTCACTCGGCGCTGGCCCCATGATAGTCACTCAGTAAGTACTGGTTGAAATAAATGAAAATGCATAAAAATGCTTCAGTGCCATGTATTCACTTAACAGAATTAAAAAGAAAACTTAAACTTTGGAGAAAACCCTCAGTCTATCATTTTCTCTAGCTCTCCTCTGACTCCCCCCTCCCCACTCTTCCCAAGGCTGAGATATGAGGGGATGGGGGGCGGGTCTCTGGACACATACAGCTCAGGAGGCAGCTGAGCTACTGTGCCACAGCTCCAGCTGCCCCACCCTCCTCTTGTTGTCCCCTGTCCTCTGGGTGCCCACCTCATGCACACCTTTATGAGAGTCTACCTTTTTTCTTTCTTCCCTGTCCTTCCTTTTAAACACATGGTAACTCCTTCCAGAGCAGTGCTGTGGTGTCAGGGTCCTGAAAGGCCCAGGTACCTTGCTTCTCTAAAAGGGGATGCTCTGTCCCACTAGACATGTAGTGTTGACCACTTTCCCCGATTCCTCCCCAGGCCTCAGGCCAATTTTTATGCCAACAGGGACATTTCACAAACGAAGTCTCTGAAGCCCTCATCTAAAGCTGAGTGCCTTGAAAATATGCTTTCTTGTAAAATAAGTTAGAGAACACTGCTATTCCTTTTTCCCACCTTGGGAATTCGTAATCTAAACATTTCCAATTATAGGCTCTGGGAAGTCCCGCAGTAAAGAAACCTGTTTATCTTTCTTAGCCCAGCTTTCCCTACTTTGTGGTTATACTCCTTACTACCTTTCATACACACTGCCCCCCCTCGCATACCCCCATGACAACTTTTAGTATCCCAGGCACTCATGTGGGACTCAAGGACTTACGAGTAGGGCAAAAAGTAGAAAGTGGATAGAGGAATGGGAGACCTCGAAGAGGTGCTGTGACAACAGCAGCAGCAGCTGATGGGCCCAGCCTGTCAGCCTGTCTGTGAGCATTCAGGTCAATTTGTGAAATGGAGGACAACAAGACTCCCAGGAATATGGAATGGTCAGAGGCAGGAGGAGAAATGAGGTTTCATAAGTAGCAACCACAGCAGGGCTGCTGGAGGCATTGCTGCCTTTCCTCCAGTTTTCCTTTCTTTTTTTCTGCCTGTCTCCAACCCTTCCCTATGCACACACTCCCTTTGCACACCTCCTACTCTGGCTGAATAAAGACCCTGGAACCTTAACGTTCATCCCAAGGCTCAGGTCAATAGCATCAGGGAAATCAAGCCCAGAGGCAGTAGTGAGGGTGTGCTGTAGGAGACAGAGAGCAGGCTTGCAGCTTTGGTATTCTGTTCAGAAAGGCTGTTGGGACCCATATCAACAGATTGATATTCTTCTGATGAAATTTCTTCCTGCGGCTGCAGGGAAGAGCCTAGGAGGCAGCGGAGTACAAGGGAAACAGCTTGAGTTCTCTGTGGCTGCAGCACCTGAACAAATGCATGGGCTTGGCTCTTGGGGGAGAGTTGAGGGTAAATTTGGTGCTGCCTAAAGAGTGAACCCCAGGCTATCTTTATGTGTGCTCCTAAAGCCCCATCCCTGCTGCACTCATGCCCCCAGCCTCCATCCTGGTGGGCAGCTGGGTGGAGGGAGTGTGTGCCCTGAATGTAGATCTCAACCGGGAAACCTCCACTCCCTGCCACCTGCAGTCTTGGTTGGACAGCATGATCTAATGGAAGGGACAGGTACCTTGGCTTAATGACGGGATTGCAGGACAGCAAAGCAGGGATCCCACTGCTGAGATGGAAAGGTCCCACAGAACCCAGCTGAGTTACAATTAAGGAGATAGATTTCCTGCTCTTTTTTATGTCTCATAATTAATACAGAAGCCTGAACAGTGTGCATGGTGAGGAGACCCAATTGCAGACATTTCAGCAGCTTGACTACAAGAGTTAGAAGAGGCAGGATGCGTGGCACAAATAAAGCCTCAACCTCACCATTCCCCCCTCTTCTAACTGCTGTAGAGGCTCGTACACTGGTCTGCCATGGCCCCTGGGAGCTACTTGTTTCCAGAAGGCAGAAGTAGAGAGTTTGATGAGAAGAGAATGCCTTATTGTGAACATGCTGGACGAGGCGACTCCAGGGGAACTGGATGCTGAGGAAAGACTATAGTGGATGCTACTAAAATGGGCATCTGGCAAACTTAGGTTTGGACCCTGCCTCCAGCACTTACTGGTCTTTGGCAGGTTCTTAACTCACGAGTCTCAATTTTTTCATATGTAAATAAATGGGTAGAGGACATAATTGGATATTCACAATAGGACAGAAACTTATGCTCAATAAACAGGAAACGATGTTCAATTGCACTACCCATTAAAGAAATGCAAGTCATAAATCTGTAAAATTTTTTGCTCATTTCATTGGTGGAAAGTTAAAAAACTCCCACAAAATTTGCTGCTAAGGATGTAGGAAAAGTTGTTTTCATCTGTTTTTGCTGGTGGGGATGGAAATTGGTGCAAACCTTCTGGAGGCTAATCCAGCAATTTGTGTATCAACAGCCTTAAAATGTTCATACACTTTGAGCTAGTAGTTTTACTTTTAGGGTTTTATCCTAAGGCTATAATCAAATTTATGCACAAGATTTATGTTCAAAAGTATTTATTTCAGTCATTAGTATAATAGAAAAGATATTAGAAAATACAACAATAGGGGGTTGTTTAAATAATTGATGGCACAACTAAAGAATGTTAAGCAGTTCATTCATTAAAAATAATTTTCTCAAAGAATATTTAATAATGGGAAGAAATGAGAAAGCAAGGCACAAAATACCAGATGGAGTATTTAAATTTTGTTAAAACTTTAATAATATAAATGCAGAGAAAATTATTAAAATAACAGTGGGGATTTGATTATGAGGCCATTTTTTCTTTATATTTTTCTGTATTTGGTGTTTTCAATACAGTATCACACATCCTCTCTGAGCCTCAGTTTACTGCTCTGTAAAATGAAGTTTCTTTGTGACAACATGAATAGACCTGGAGAGCATTATACTAAGTGAAGTAAGCCAGTCAGAGAAAGACAAGTACAATATGATTTCACTTACATGTGGAATTTTTTTGAACGAAATGAACTAAAGAAAAATAGAGACTGACTCATAGACAGCAGCCTGATATGTGTAGAGGGAAGGGGAGTTGGGGGACTTGGTGGAAGGGAGTGAAGGAATTGAGCAAAAAAGAAAAAAAAACAACTCATGGACATGGACCGCAGTGTGGTAATTGTGGGGAGAGATTAGAAGGGGGGGGATAAATGGTGATGGACAGAGAGTTGACTTGGGGTGGGGAACACACAATACAGTGTACAGAAGATGTGTTATGAAATTGTGCACCTGAAACCTGTATAATTCTGTTAGCTAGTATCACCCCAATAAATTCAAAAGAAAGAAAAAATGAGACTTATCATACATTGATTGCAGTGTTGTTGAGCAGCTCAGTGACAGTATTTGAAACTAGCTCTCACAGTGACCAGCCCATTGTAATACTCAATGAATGGTTATAATATTATTGTCTACAGTTGCCAATAACACACCCTAGTTTAAATATTGGTCCATAACAATGACTAAGGTTATTTCCCACCCCCCTTTGCTTTTATGAAGACAACAAAAGGATTAATTGAAAAATCTAAGTCACTTTTACCTAAGTTCTTAATATTAACTTTCTGTTCTTCTTCACAAAGATGGATGACAATCTTAGGTTTTTGTATCTAGTGCAATAATCATTCTCATCCAGTTCAGAGTTTTCCTTTTTCAAAACCCAGGCTCTGTTGCCTGGACAGTATTGTTCAGTGGTTGAGCATCGACCCATGAACCAGGAGGTCACAGTCCAGTTCCCAGTCAGGGCACATACCCAGGTTGTGGGCTTGATCCCCAGTAGGGGGCATGCAGAATGCAGCCCATCAATAATTCTCTCTCATCATTGATGTTTCTATCTCTTTCGCCCTCTCTTTTCCTCTCTCTGAAATCAATAAAAACATATTTTTAAAAAATACCAAGCTCTGTTGATCTTCAGTACCTTATCACTTGCTTTATCTCACATTATTCTGTTGAGATTGTGCAAACTATGTGTTTACCAATTAGAAAGAATTCTAGTTCTTGTAGCTGTAAGTAGTTCAAAGTAGGTGGAGTCATCGTCAATGAAGTTGAAACATGGCTTTCCCATAGTGCTCTCTGTGAAATGCCTGTTGCTTTCCTCTGTAAGCCTCAGTTTACAGCTCTCTTCTTTTTCCCTTTTTGAGGTCTCTCTGGTCTGCTCTGGGACCCACATTCTCTTGGTGGGATAAAAATGCCTTTCGGATGGGTCAGCATTGAAAAGGATCCCCCACTATGCAAAAATGTAAAATATGGGCAAAATACATATCCTCTGAGATGCTAGTAATTACCCTCTCTGGCTGACACAGCCTGGAGTTTTATTACTCAAGTAATTCACACTTATCATCTGTGAAAGCCCAGCTAATGGGATCAGTTATGAGCTCTGAATGGGTGCCCAGAACATGTGGGAAGGCTGAGGTAACTGGAAATCTGCCTTTTTTATGTATAAATACTGGCGCATCTTCTTTTCAAAGAGACACATTCTTTTTAAAAAAAAATACATTTTATTGATTTTTTACAGAGAGGAAGGGAGAGGGATAGAGAGTTAGAAACATCAATGAGAGAGAAACATCCATCAGCTGCCTCCTGCGCACTCCCTACTGGGTATGTGCCCGCAACCAAGGTACATGCCCTTGACCGAAATCGAACCTTGGACCCTTGAGTCCATAGGCCAATACTCCATCCACTGAGCCAAACTGGCCAGGGCACAAAGTGACACATTCTTAACCCATCTGACTTATGTTGAGGAAAAACACATTTACACTAGCCACAGTGATTAGAAATAGGTGGAAGGTACAGAGGATGAGGGCTTCGGTGAGGAGGCATTTTATTATTTATTAGAGGCCTGGTGCATGAAATTTGTGCACGGGGCGGGGGGTTGTCCCTCAGCCCAGCCTGCACCCTCTCCAATCTGGGGCCCCTTGAGGGATGTCTAACTTCCCATTTAAGCTCGATCCCCCCCCCCCCCTAAACAGGCGGTTGGACATCCCTCTCACAATCCAGGACTGCTGGCTCCCAACTGCTCGCCTGCCTGCCTTCCTGATTGCCCCTAACCCCTTCTGCCTGCCAGCCTGATCACCCCCTAACCATTCCCCTGCCAGCCTGATTGATGCCTAACTGCTCCCCTGCCAGCCTAATTGCCCCTAACTGCCCTCCCCTGCAGGCCTGGTCACCTCTAACTGCCCTCCCCTGCAGGCCTGGTCCCCCCCCCAACTGCTCTCCCCTGCAGGCCTGGGTCCCCCCCAACTGCCCTTCCCTGCAGGCCCGGTCACCCCCAACTTCCCTTCTCTGCCGGCCTGGTCACCCCTAACTGCCCTCCCCTGCAGGATGAATCGCCCCCAACTGCCCTCCCTTGCAGGCCTGGTCCCTCCCAACTGCCCTCCTTTGCTGGCCATCTTGTGGTGGCCATCTAGTGTCCACATGGGGGCAGGATCTTTGACCACATGGGGGCAGCCATCTTGTGTGTTGGAGTGATGGTCAATCTGAATATTACTCTTTTATTAGATAGGATAGAAGCCTGGTGCACAGGTGGGGGCCAGCTGGTTTGCCCTGAAGGGTGTCCCGGATCAGGGTGGGGGTTCCCTTGGGGCATGGGGCAGCCTGGACGAGGGGCCTGTGGTGGTTTGCAGGCAGGCCACGCCCCCTGGCAATCCAAGCGAAGGCCCTGGTATCTGGGATTTATTTATCTTCTACAATTGAAACTTTGTAGCCTGGAGCGGAGCCAAGCCTTCTACTCCCTCCATGGTGGCAGCCATTTCTGTTGGGATTTATTTATCTTCTATAATTGAAACTTTGTAGCCTTAAGTGGAGGCCAAGGCAGGCCAGCGTGTGCGGAAAGCTTGGCTTCCTCCATTGCCAGGAAACCCAAACCTCCCTCCTGCTCTCTCTGGCCAGAGCCATCTTGGTTGGGTTTATTTGCATATTTGCTCCTGATTGGCTGGTGGGCGTGGCTTGTGGGTGTAGTGGAGGTATGGTCAATTTGCATATTACTCTTTTATTAGATAGGATTAGTGTCTGAGGATGAGCTCCTGACTTGCTAAGACATGCAGTCTTATAAAAATGTCATGCAACTAATGTAATGAAACAGTGAATGGACTAGGGTGGCCCTGCCCCTAGGGCTTCTGGCATTACCCATCTAAAGATGAGATCGCCCCTCCCCCCACTTACTCTCTCTTGGAGAGGAACTAAGAGGAGCATGAATATCATGTTGGAGTCACACAGTTTCTTCTTTACTCTTGTTTGAGTCTCAGATGCAGACTGTTGGACGTGTATAACTGTCAGCTCATGTGTGTATGTGAGATTTGTGTGTATGTATGTAAGTTGCAGATGGGAAAACTCCCTCTTTCAGTCAGCTCTGATCAGGGCACCTTAAGCTCCAAGTTAATGCTTGGGATTCCAGTTGAAATCCTTTCATTAAAACATGAGGTGCCTTTCTGACCCTGATATTCATCTCTAAAATGGGGTGATACCCACTAACTTTCTGCTTCCCAGGGATGCCGTGAAGCCCTAAAAATAAGTGGCATTATAATACCTGGGATAAACTTCGCTCTTCTTAACTCATTTGAGAAAAAAAAAAATCCGACTTCTCTTTGATGCTACCTGTTCAGGAGATGTTCCCTTATAATAGGATTACAGAGATTTTATTATATAAATAATGTTTATTTTGTTCTTTGTATGAAATAATTTATTTGTATTGTAGGGAATTCAGAGAATATAAAGGAAACAATTTCACCCTTAATCCCATCACACAAAAGTAAACACTTTTTGTATTTTTGTGTGTTTGCTCTTTTGCTGGCTAGATCACCATGTATATTAAAAACATACAGAAAACTTTATAGTGGGTCATGTTCTTCTTAGGGAAATGGGGTGTCCCATAGGGTGTGCCTCTAGCTACCATCTGGGGAATTGGGAAAGGCAGAGTTCTTTATTAGGTTGGTTGTCTTCCAGAAAATAGTTCTTGCCACCCAGTATCCAAAAGGAAGATGATACTATTGCTTGCTCATAACCAAAAACCCACTGCCATTTCCCTAAACCTGAATTCATATGAGACCCAATGAAAGTTTAAGCAATTTTTAATGAATAATTTTTAGTAGTTGGACCAGTACTGTACCCCTGATCAAACTATTTCACTCTCTTGAACCCAACCAAGGTTGTCTAGGCATTTATACCCCCTTTCCTAATGTTTTTTCTTATTCTCTCACTTTAAATATTAATTTTCTTTAATTGCTTCAATATTCTTATATCTCGGATGTATCTTCCTTCCCTGAAAAATAATCCAATATCATCCCATCAGTTCCTTTCCTATGTCTTTACATTTTCAAGTTTAAGCCATATGGTAAATAACACAACTCTGCCACTTACTTTAGCTCCAGAAGCTGGGATAACCCAGACTCAGGGTATCCTCCCATAGTAGGTGGGGAAATGATTGCCAAAAATTTATTTTTTTTAAATAAGAGAACTCTTTTATTATTCATTTTAATAAAAATTTGACCCCTTTTGTTTTAATGTCATGACTGAGGCCTTTAGGAGGCTAACCATGAGTTCCCTTTGACCCTGAGGAAGAGGTGAGCAAGATTCTGATATTGGAAAATGTAGGAAAAGGAAGTTCCTTCTGCCAAGTGTGAGTGATAGGTGAACATTGTTGACATAGGACTGTTACCAGTCTTTGCTTCCATCCTGCTCATCCATCTTTTTGTGCCCTGTAGGTTTGGATGCAGTACTGGGGGAAAAGAAGGAAAGGAAGAACTAGAGGTAAGTAGGCTGATGGGGGAGAGTTTGTGAAAAATTTTTGAAGAGATAAGTATGCGAGCAGCTGCTTGGTATGAAGAGTTGGACAGAAGAGGAAGGGGGAATTTTAAAAATAATTCTGTGATCTATAGATCCCCTCCAAAGCCTCTAAGGAAAGCACTTGAGTTATTTTACAATTACTTTTTAGTTTCTACTCTGCAGTAAAAAAAAAAAAAAAAAGAGCTACATTTACTTTGTGTCATATCCCGATGCCATTAAGCACTGTTTTAAATATCTGTGTTTTAATGGCTATGTCATGTATCATAATTTATTTAACCAATTCCCTACTTGTGTATAATTTCAAGTTTTTATTTTTAAATATATCCATGATCAATATTTTTGTCTGTAATTCTGAGTATGTCATTTTGTCAAAGCAATTAATGCCAATTGTAACAAAAAACTTAAAATCTCAGTGGCTTAGCAGGTGAAAGGTTTATTTTTTTGTTCAGTTTACTGCCTAGGGTTGAGAGTAGGGGAGCTCTGTTGTTTGCAGTTATCAGGGATTCAGGCTCTTTGCATATTGTGGATCTATCCTCCTCATGTCCTCAGAGGCCTGCACTGGGTTTTCTGATCTGGAAGAAAGGGAAGGGAGGCTGGAGAAGACACGGCCACTCTTGACTTCCTCAGCTCAGAGGTGACACCTACCACTTCTGCTCATAGTCCACTGATGAGAACATGTCACATGGCTCCAGCTAGATGCAAGGAGGCTGTGGGAAGAACAGTGGGTATGAGTTAACTACCAATTTACTCTCAGATCTTTAGAACACAAAGGATTACATCCCTGCAATCATTTGTCAATAGCAGATAATTGTCATTTGGTATTCTCTTTTGCTTTTAGAGACATTGAGGTTGGTGGGTCTTCCCACATGCTCTTCCCAGGCTCTTTCTCCCTCCTGATGGGCCGCCCCTTGTCTTCTCAGAAGCTTTGGCAGGGCATGGGAGACCATCTGGGAGAAGGAGTTAGTACCTGCTTCGGAACTCACATGTGTGTTACCCAGGTCCCAACTCCTGCCCCATCTCTGATGCTGGCTTATTTCCCCAGGTACAGGGCAAAGTTGTAGTTGACTGCATGGGTGTTACAAGGTCCCCGATTCCAGTACTGAAGGATGACGTCTTGCCCTTGTGAAACATTAATAAATATCAGGACCTCTAATTGGAAGGGATAGTGGGAAGGGGAAAGGTAGTGTCAGGAAAAGCGCACTGACATTTCAAACACAACTGACTGCTCTGGCCCCTGGTAATGGCTTCAGTAATTTCACAGCTGAATCCTGAGATTGAGCATCAGGACTATTAAATGCTAATTTTCAGGCAATAAAGGGCTCCTGGCCCGGTCTGGAGTCGTGTACCAGGGACCACGCAGTCAGCTGCATCTGTTCATCCTCTCTGTCTTGACAGGGTGGGATTGCTGATCACAAACAGATGCTTCTTTATAAGCTGAATGCCCATTGCTGTGACTGCTGAATCAATCAGTACTCTGGAGTGAGCTGTTTGCCCTCAAACCTACTGGTGCAGCAGCCTTGAAGCTCACAGGACTTGAATGTGTGCCCTGTGGCCCATTCGCTCTGTTTTTTTTCAGATATGCTGATTCGGCAATCCTTCAGTGAGAAGTTTTCCTGGATAAAACTTCAGGGAATTTTCCCAGGATCAATGGAATTCTTTTCTTGAGGCCCAGGAGAAAGATCCTTTGTGACTCTCTCACTTCCATATGCACAGTCATTCTCTCTTGTCTTTATTCTCTCTTGCTCCCTTCCTACCTCCCACTCTCCCTTTATAGGAGAAGATCTTGGAATCAAATTCAAAAATAAGATTTTTTTTTTTGAGAATCGTTGCATTGTACACTTGTCCTGAAACTAGATAAATCTTCATTAAATAAGTAGGGAAACAGAGCTAGGAATTGGTGGGGTCATGATGTTGCTGGGTAGAACCCATGTTTCTCCACTCCCAGTCCTACACCTTCCTCAGCCATTGTGTTGTCACCTCCTCCTTTCTGAAGAAGGCCTTTGCCATCTTTAGAAAATACAAAGCTAGGCATTGAGGCCACCTCAGTTTAGAGAGCAGAAAGAGTGACTACTGCTGATGTTCTCTCTGAACCCTGGCTTCTCTCTGAAAAGGGATTTGAATCCAAGTAACCACTCAACCTTCACGGGCTATGTGTTATTTTCTCTTGGATGTATTGTGCAAAATCCATGGAATTTCTTCTAAAATCCCACCACACCTTTGCATCTGTGCTTCTGGACAGTCACTGAAAGGAATGAACAACAGCCATAATGCATACCACTTACAGAGAATGACTGTGTCACTGGGACCTGGCCATACAGTGACATTAGACAGCGTTTGCTGACCCTTACTGTTTGCCAGACAGGCTGGAAGTGCTTTGTGTGTGTTCAGTCATTTAACCCTCCCAACAACACTGTGTGTTAGGACCCACTCATGTCCATTTGATTGAAATGGAAACTGAGGTTGAGTCATTTAGCTGAAAGTAAAAGTCCATGTTTTTATCCCTTACACTAATATATATTATATATAATATAACATACATATAGGTTATATATGCAATATATATTTTATATATTACGTTAACTGTTTCTTGTATTATGTATTTTTAAAATAATCTGCAAGCGCCCGAACTGGTTTGGCTCAGTGGATAGAGCGTCGGCCTGCGGACTGAAGGGTCCTAGGTTCGATTCCGGTCAAGGGCATGTACCTTGGTTGAGGGCACATCCCCAGTAGGGGGTGTGCAGGAGGCAGCTGATCGATGTTTCTCTCTCATTGATGTTTCTAGCTCTCTATCCCTCTCCCTTCCTCTCTGTAAAATATCAATAAAATATATTTAAAAAAAATAAAATAATCTGCAAGCACCTTGCAAGGTAGGTGTTGTGTTTTCATGTTATGAATAAGGAAGTAGAGGCTCTAACAGCCTGAGATAAATTTATGTCATATCACTGTCACAACTATCAAGTCATTGAACAGGGATTTGAATCCAAGTAATCTTTTTTGAAAAAACAAGTCTATGTTCTACCCATGCTCAAAAATATTTTTGGTCGAGTGATTTAAGTAACACTCCCTCAAGCTTATCAGTAAAGCAGCAAATAAGGCACCAATGCTCTACTAGAAATTATCGAAAGGCAAAATTCACCCAGGAAAAATGAAAAAGGGCTCAAGGAGTTGGGTATTGCATCCTCTGGCTACCTGACCCTGGAAAACAGACCCAATTTTCAGAAACCCCTCTGGTGAGGGTTGGGCCTGGGTCCCGAAGAGAAACCCAGCTAGAGCCACAGGGGCTATTCAGAGAACAGAGCAGAGAGATCTTCTGAAAGTTGTTGTTACCGAAACTGAAAAATTATTTCCTGAGAATGGTCTTGTCTTAAAAAACAACAACTGCAAGCAGAAGGTACTTTATACTCCTGTTTAGACATAAAGTTCACCATCTTTTAAATTTCAGTTAGGCATAGTTTGAACTACAGGGAATATTGGCTCATAGAAAACAGACAATGGTGTAAATTGGGATTATATAAATACAAATTTGGTTAATTAAAAAGAGATACACAGAATCTGTTCAAATCATAAACTTGGCTTTATGAGAAAGGTTGAGAAGGGAACCATTTTATTTAAATGAAGAGGAAGTTTCACGCAGTAGTTAGCAGCTGGTAATCCCTAATTTGTGGGCTAATGCTGAAGCAAGTTAATAAAATGACCTCAGGGAAAGATCAGAGTGATGTTTTATAGAGTTCTGGAGCTAGAGAGACCTTGGAGAACATCTAGTCCAAGGATCTAATTATAAAAATGCAGAAATGGAGGCTGGGAGGGGAGGAGCAACCTCCCTGTGCTCACAGAGATATAGTTGTTATGATAAAAAACTCACTTAAATATTATTTTTTTGAAGAGTTGTTGTGTGGATGAAAAGAAGAAAAGGCGAAAAACATTTGCTTTTCTAGTCTTTGGCCATATCTCCCTAATGCTATTTGCCTTTTAAACCCTGTTTTCTCCCTATATTAAACGTTTTTCTGATTAGTTGTAAACAATACGGTCTCATTAAAGAAAAAGCCAAGGACTTTAAACATTATTTTAGTTTTAAAGATATTTTTATTGATTTCAGAGAGAAAGGGAGAGGGAGAGAGAGAGATAGAAACAACAATGATAAGAGAGAATCATTGATTGGCTGCCTCCTGCATGCCCCCTACTGGGGATCGAGGCAACCCGGACATGTGCCCTGACCCGGTATTGAACCGTGACCTCCTGGTTCATAGGTCAATGCTCAACCACTTAGCCAGGCCAGCTGGGCAACATTATTTTATTTTAAAAACAATATATGCATCTGATACAAAATCAAAGTGGTATAAAAGGTGTAGACCTATGAAATGTTTTCCATTTCAGGGAGATGAGAGTTCCCTTCCTTCACAGGCTTACTACCAGCAGGTCCCTATGTGCCCTCTCAGGGTATCCTGGGTGCGGACAGACAAGCACATACACATGTAAATACGTGCTCCTCTTTTTTTTCTGTTTCATGAAAATGTCAGCACACTATTCATGGTGTCCTTCATCCTTCTTTTATTATTTAGCAACATACCTTACCTTGGGGATTGCTAGCATATTAGGTCCTGTTGAATTGCTTCTTTCTTTTTAAATGCTTTGTAAATGGCTGCATAGTCTTTTATTGTCTGCAAGTACTAGAATTTATTTAACACATTTGGGTTATGCCCTCTCTTTTGCTACTTCAAACAATGTTGTGATAAATACCTTTGTACATACATCATTTCACACATGTGGGAATATATCTGTGGTATGAATTCCCAGAAGTGAAATTATGGGCACAAAGAGTATGTGTCTTATATTTTGTAAATATTGCCAACTTTTTGTAGCACCAGTGGTAACCTGTTTCCCACACTATAGACAACACATAGCATTATCAAGGTTTTAAAAAATGTTTAGGCTAGGTGAAATTATGCTAGGTTAAAAATATATCATTTACACTCAGAATCAGGTTGAACATTCTTACGTTTAGGAGTCTTTGTAGAAATAGATATTCTTTTGCTTCCCTCTCCTCCCCTGCTACTGTTTTCTGTCCTTTTCTATTGTTGACTTATAAGAAAACTTTATATATTTCGTAAATTAGTTGTTTTATCTGTACTATTATTTGCAAATATTATCTCCATTTTGTTACTTGCCATCTGATCTTGGTTTTGGTATTCCCCCTACCCCACTTGCCCGGCAGAAAATTTTCTATTGTTGTGATCAAATGTGTGGGTCTTTTCCCCTCTTTTTTTGTGTTTGGATTTTGCATTATACTTAGTAACACTTTCCCTAGTAAAAATTCTAATACAAAATCTCCTCGTAGTATACGTTAGTTACTTTTAGCATTTTCATTGTTCTTTAAAATTTTTTGATCCATCTGAACTTTATTTTATGTAGAATATGCACTAAAGGACATAGTTAAATTTTTTAAAGTGGAAATCCAGTTTTCCCAGTACCATTTATAAAATAATCCATGTTCACTCCTTTGATTTGAAGTGCCCCCCTTTATTATATGAATTTAATCTGCTTCTGGCCTTCCTATTTGGAGTCATTAACTGGTCTGTCTAGTCAAGAAACAGTATAACATTCTTTTAATTCTTATAGCTTAAATATATTTTAATACTTGGTGGGGCTCTACTTTTTAAAAACATCCCTAATTTTTCTTACTTATTTATTTTTATTATAAAAAAATAGAACCCTAATATGTTTATCTGTATAACCCTTTTCCCAAAATACTGTGGATTGCATTATTTTGTAGATTAATTTAGGGGAGGATTGACATCTTTATGATGTTGTATACTTCTGTTTGAGAACATGGCATGCTTATTATTTATTAAATTGTTCATTTGTGTTCCTCAATGCATAGATATCACACATTTTTAATGTATCTTTCTAAGTGTTTTAACTTTACTGTTACCATTATTTCATTATATCTTCCAACGAATTGTTATTTTTACTTATACAAAAATTATTTAGTTTGGTATAATATTATATACTCAGCTATCTTTATCCATTTCTAAATCTGTATTATTTGTTACTTTATTTTCTTATGTTTTCTAAGTATACAATATCACCACCAATAATAATGGTTGTACTTTTATACCTCTTCTTTCTTTCATAAAATTATATAGGATAGTGTCTCCAGAAGAATGTTAAATAAAAATAGTTATGTTAGACATGCTTATTTTATTTTTGATTTGCCTTTGGGTGATATTTATATATGGATACATGCAAATACATAGTAGGAGTTTTATACTTTGAAACTATGGAGATTATCATACGATACTTTCTCATTTGTTTGATTCATTAAACAAATAAGCACCTACTTACTATATGTCCCAGGAAATATTGTAATTATGGGGAATATAGCAACAAACAGAAAAGACAGGTATCTATTTGCTTGTAGTCCAGTGGTAGTTTGATCTATTTTGATATGATAATTATATGGTAAATTATGTTAATCAATTTTCTAATATTGAATCATTTTATCTCTTCAGTAAAATTCACATAGTCATGGTACATTATTCTTTTAATATACTACTTTGTGTCTTGCATTCTATTTAAAATTTTTGCACCTGGCCAGCATGGCTCAGTGGTTGAGCATTTACCTATGAATCAGGAGGTCACGGTTCGATTCCCAGTCAGGGTACATGCCTGGGTTGTGGGTTTGATCCTTAGTGTGGGGCATGCAGGAAGCAGCCAATCAATGTTTCTCCCTCATCATTGATATTTCTCTCTCCTTCTCCCTTCTTCTCTGAGATCAATAAAAATATATTTTAAAAAATTTTTGCTTTGACATTCCTAAGTGAACTTAACCTATGTTTTGTATATGTGCTCTTTTCAGATTTTGTTATCAGTATTATTTTTTCTTTTGTAGAAAGATTTAGATGATTTCCTTCTGTTTATTATGCTTTGGGTCAGTTTTAATGACATCAAATCTGTCTTTTCCTTAGGTCTGTGGCAGTATTCCTCTGCGTAGCCAGCTGGAAAGGCACCTCAGTGACAATTTTTTCTCTTTATTTTATGTTAACTATTTTGTTTGGATTTACTATCTCATCTATTTTACATTTTAGTTTTATAATTTTCAGTGGGCATGGATTTCAAATTTATTTGCATAAACTTGAACAAAATAATCTTCTTCAATTATTTAACTTATTCTTTGCTTGAAGTTATTTTATTCTTATCATTTTTTATTTTGAATTATTGTGTTTCTCTCTTTTGCTTGATTGAGTAAGTTAGCAGTTTATTAATTTTATTGTTTGCTTCTGTTGAAGAATCATTAAATTATATATTAGTTCTTTCATTTTAGTTTTCTAATTTATTAATTTTTGGTTTTAATTAATTACCATTTCTGTTTATTTTAGGTAAAATTTAAAATTTCTAACTTGCTTGTAGTATGTTTAATTTTTTCAGTCATTTTAAACTATTTATGTAAGTATCTAAGGCATTCTTGTTTATTAGTGCATTCTTAAGGAATTTTCTTCAAAATATTGTTTTACTTGTTTCCAACAGTTTCTACTCTGTATTCAATTTTTAAAAATAACTAAGGACAATTGATACTAAACTGACATATGTTCCTATAATGCTAGAATCAGTTTTATGATCTTGAAGACTTTTGATTAGAGGAATGAATATTGAGACATAAATTTATTTGAAATAATTTTCTTTAAAAAAAAAATTTGGTTGGATAAAATTTGGTCAGATTAAATTAAGTTTGATAATTATTTAAAGTATCAAATTGCATTTACTGATTTATTCCCTTAAGACATTGCCCTCTGCCCCCCAAGAAAAGGATATCATTACTATCTATGGTATTTTGTTATTGCAGCCCAAGCTGACTAATACAAACACATTGTATTTTATAATGAGTTCCATAAACTGGAACTCCTCACTAATCCGTCATTAGCACTAATGGCCTTAGGAGTGCTGAGATGTAAAGGTTTAGCATTGAGACAACTTAGGAAAGTATTTTGTTAATCACACTAGAGGCCTGGTGCACAAATTCATGCACCATTGGGGTCCCTCGGACTGGCCTGCGGGATTAGGCCAAAACTGGCTCTCTGACATCCCCTGAGGGGTCCCGGATTGTGAGAGGGCACAGGCCAGGCTAAGGGACCTCACTGGTACATGATTGGGGCTGGAGAAGGATGTGAGAGGTTGGCCAGCTGGGGAGGGACCACGGGAGGGCTCTAGGGCATGTACAGCCCATCTCGCTCAGTCCAGATCAGCCAGACCCCAGCAGCAAGCTAACCTACCAGTTGGATTGTCTGCCCCCTGGTGGTCAGTGCACGTCATAGCGAGCAGTTGAGCGGCCTTAGCATATCATTAGCATATTACACTTTGATTGGTTGAACAGACAACTAGACACTTAGCATATTAGACTTTTATAATATAGGATATATCCTGCTGGAGGCTAAAGCAACCAGCAATTAGCATAAAAGTGCAAAAGAGACATTGGCAGGCCAATGAACTTTGATATTCAGCAGGGCTGAATATCAGCACAAGACTTGCTGTGATTGCAATGGCTTCAGGAAATTTCCCAACCTGATAATCTTTACATTGTATAACAAACTTTATCTTTGATCTGCCTGTATGCATTGCTAAAGGGCAAATGTGTATTCAGAGTCAAGCAGACGGGACCCAGTCCTGGTGAGCCTCTTCACAAAAAAGTTTTCCATCTGGCCCCCCATGCCTTCCAAATTCTTATTTCTTGTATAGTATTTTCATTTGTGTGTGGGCCCCTTCTTCAGATCCTGAACCTCGCCATGCAGGTCGTGGCAATATCCCACCATCCAGAGGTAGTTTGGGGAGTGTTAGGGACTCCTCAAAATTTGGTGAAGATGTTGAAGGAGATAAATTAGAAAAGTTGAGGCTACCTTTGTGTAAAGTTCACTGTATGTATGGTAACTTACAAAGATGTGATGTTTAGGAGGCATTTCTAATCATTAAATGTGAAGTCAAGAAAGGAAATTACTTTTTCCTACAAACATGTAATTTTCTATCCAGGAAATGAAAAGCCAAGTTAAATGAACCAGAGATTTAAGTTACTGAACAACCCTCCACCTACTCATTCATTTAACAAATATTATGGACCCTTAGTGTGTACCAGGCTCCGTGCTCTGGTAAGGCCAAGAAATTGTTCTTTTAGGTTCCCCAGCTTCCATCATTGTTTTGTCTTGAACAAGAAACTTTCTTTTTATTGATCTTCTTGGTTTATAGAATGTTCTATTGGTCAGGGGTCTTTGATAAAACTTTGTTTATGACCATCTACCTCTCAAGACTTTTAGTATCAGGGTGATGAGTCCACCAGCACTTTCCCAGCCTAGTCTTGGAGAAGCTCTACATTTACTTCATAATCTCAGGAAATATTTTCCTGACCAGTCCAGATGGAGAATTCCAGCTGGGCTTCTCTACGCAACTGATTATTAGCTTTATTAGAACTTCCACTTACGAATCTGCAACACCTGTGCTCTTGTTCTCACAGACAGGGTCATTGCCCTATATCCATTACAAGGGCAGAAGACTGTATTTCCTTACACAAAGGCTTCCCTCAATGGATCCAAAAGGAAAGAACCATGAAAGGAATACCATTCATAGAAGCTATAGATCACAGGAGCCCAGCAGTACCTTGAAAGGAAAGCTCAAAAAAAAAAAAAAAAGATTAAAGACCACTCTTAATCATAACAGTGACATCGCTATAAAAACATTGGCATATCCATCGCTTCAATGTCTTGGGCTGTGGAGACTGTCTTAAGGAGCATGTGTCAATTTCAAAGCTTCCCTCTGGAAGCTTAAGCTCTTCTTAACAGTTCTTTAATAGGTAAAAAGCAGAGTTAGATTGTGAAACTTCTTTGCTCAGACATTTTGTAAAACTAATGTTAAGAAGATTTAAGCTGAAATGTTGGCCCCATCATTCTTTATTTTTCCTTCATCTACTCTGTTTGATCCTCCAACTTCCTTAGACATTTATACTGTATGCTTCAAAATGGGACTGATTTTAATGAATTTTAGCACCAAGGAATCATTTGCTGATGTTATCTGAGAATAACCCCTCATCCCAACTCCTGAGAAAAATCAATAAAATGCTCAACAGAGCCATTATACTATGGCTTTCCATCACTTTGGCCTCACAACACTTTTAGCCTGAAATCTTTTTAACACTAAGTATTTGCTCTTCCCCCCACCCACCCCGTAGGCAATCTAGGCAAAGAGATGGAATTTTACTTATTCAATTTGGTTACATTTTCAGGTCTCTTTTCCTCTAAGTGGCTCAATGATCAGTATGGGTTGAATTATAAAAGGAAGAAGACACTTTTAGGAGTGTTTATCATGAGGGTCTAATATTGAAAATTGAAAAGGAAATTGAAAAGAAAAGCAGACTCCTAAGGAAGGGAAGAAAGGAGAGAAAGGAAGGAGAGGATCAGAAGAAATGGAGTTTAGAGATCAGAGGGAAACTTGAGGGAACATGGAAGCCTCTCCTTCAGGAAGACCTTCATTGAAACTACAGTATTCCTACAGGAGGAGAGGGTCTTCCTGAGATCCCCTGGAGAGCAAGCTCTGCTCTCCAGTCCAGACCCCAAGACTGTTTCTTCATAGCTAGCCCATCGGTCATACCCTGTAGGACAAAGCCAGGTCCTCTACCCTGTCTCAGTGGGATTCAGCAATAATTACTTATCACCTGTTTATCACATATGAAAAGAACTTGTTGAACATAGGCCCTGATGGTCTTATGATCAGAAATGAAGTCAAAAGAAAGAGTCTGGTTCCCTTAATAAACTAGCGAGTAAAATAGAGGCATCTCTCATTGAGGAGGTAAGAGATTTTTGTTGCTGTTATTGGAGGCTTGTGGCTTAGGGGTTCCCGATGAAATCCCTTTTGGGAATAGCAGTCCAGAGCCTTTGCCAAGGACATAGGTTAAAAAGCTCAGAGCTCTACCAGCAAAGAGAAGAGGGTCCTGGCAGAGAGAAACCAACAGAAGCTGGTGTTCTGGGAGTTTTACACAGGAAACTGACACATGTCTGCTGCAGAAGAGCCCAGAAGGTATGTCCAGGTGCTGGGGAGAGATCCTCAGCAATCCTGAGCATGGCGGGTGGTGGTGGTGGGGAATTAGTCAAATCTCTAAGTCTAAAGCAGACATTTAGATAACCAAAGCCCACAATTATTACATGTAATTAATTTCCACTTAACACATTTTTGTATCTCAAACTTTTAGATAAATAGCTTATTAAGGTGACTTCTAAGACAAAAGGGGAAGATAACTTACATCAGTAAACCCTTGGAGAATGAGTTATTCTTAAGAGCTGCCTTTCAAGACACTTGAAGCTATCCTAAAGAGAATGCACTGAACAAAATCTCATCTTCCCTTAACAATTTTGGGCTATTGCCACAGCACTTATTTACCCCTGTTGCATTATAATGTAAACTGGTGGTTACCTCCTGTGCTTAGAAAGATTTCCATTCTCAGCTAGAAAGCACTGTTACTATTAGCCAATCCACAGCATACATAGAATGCAGAGGAGTCTACAAAAATATTAATTTGCTTTTTTCATCAATCACCTTTTAGTCATAACATTGACCATCTTAGATGAGAGTCTAGGAGTTCCTTCTCTCCCTTGTCTTTCTTTTCAGTTATACTCCCTTCAGTTTGTCTACTTCTGCCTCCCCGTCGCAGTACCCACCCCATCATTGCCAAGGGGGGACATATACTTGATATCCTTAAAATACTTATTCATGACAGATTAGTGGTTGTGTGTGTGTGTGTGTGTGTGTGTGTGTGTGTGTGTTTTGTTGTTGATTGTTTTCTTGGGTAACTTAGATGTATTCTTATGCTAAAACAGCATTTATGACCTTATCAAGGCTTCCTGGCTGGTAGAAAAATAAGAGAGTAGAAGGGAGGGACAATCAGGTCCTGCCAACATTGCAATGATTTTAGCTCTTTGCTTTCCACTGATCCTAAGTGCAATATGGGTGTGGATGGCTTAAGAGACCAAGATGGGACATTTCATTCTCTCCAGACCATTTTGAACAGGTCAGGATGAACATTGGACTAGATGGCCATCTAGATGTTACCTGAAGTGTCCATCTTTTGGTTAAAGCAGTCCATTTCCTCCAGCTATGCATGAAGTACATCTGTCCACTTTGTCATTAACTGTTCATTGTTGGGATTTCTGTTTGTTCAGTACTAACTGCTGTGGGCATCACTGTGGATTTGGGGGTGGTAGTATTGGATGGTGGTGGTATTAAAAATAACAAATAAATTTAACATATAGTAGCAGATATGAAAATGGCCATATGGAAACAATAATGAAAATACAAACAAAAAAGCAACTGATTTTAACTTGTGTGGCACACAGTAAAAATGAAACACTGGGCAAACAGGAGTAGTGAGGAAAGGAGAGATGAATCTGGGTCCTGAAGGATGGCTGCAATCTCATCAGGAGAAGGCAGGGTGCAAGGGAGAAACTGGAGCAGCCAGGAGAAGGTCAGGAGGCTCAGATGAACATGCTCACAGGAGGGCTGTGATGGGACTCGGTTCATGAGAATGAGGTTGAAAGAGGTTAGTCAGTTGGGATGAAGCCAGATTTCACCTAACTCTGGAAACGAGGCAGAGGGCTGACTATAGACTTTATTTAGGCCTGTGTTTCTCAAACCTCAGACTATTCATAAATTTGGATCATCTTTCTGGAAACTCAGAGCTACACAGATATTTGGGGCAAATCATTCTTTAACTCATGTACTAAAACAAACATGGATTTATTTTTGCAGTAGCATACAAACTTGGCATGAGTTTAACAATAAAATATGCATACTTTAAGAAATTTTGACTTGTAGCAGATCACTATGATGACACATTTTACACCACAGGAGCAAATGGATCAGACAGGTTGAGAATTTCCTTAGGCAATAGGAAGTGAAACCTCATTTTCTGAAGCTGCGCCCTCTGTCTGGAGCATCTTTTCTGCCCCTCTGAGCATTTTCTGGTCCCACTCCAGGAGGTGATCTGACATCCTGGACTAGTGGAGTGAAGTGGTTATATGTCACATTATATTGATCCATGCCAAGGAAGGCATTGTTGCTTAATATCAAGTGGTAGGGCATTTGTGTAGTCCTTTGTAGGTTGATTTCACATTATTGTTTCAATAGCCTTGGAAATAATAATTATTACTTTGATTTATAAGTGAGAAAATGATGGGTGGCAGGTTTTGTAAACATGTTTGTTGAATCATTTCAAGAAGACTTCTATGTTACGACACGGGTCCTGGCAGGTAGGGGGTCCGACAGTCGTATTTGTGTGTGCAGACCTTTATTCTGCAGGTGCTTCATGCTACATGTGATTAGCCAGCCTCAGAAAAGACATGCTGACCTTCTTAATTCAGTTCTCCAACTTTTGTCAACTGGTGCATTGCTGGGCAATATTTAATGACAGCTTTCAGCTCTATATTTCTTTCTTTATTTTTTGTTAATTCTTAACCGAGGATATTTTTTCTATTGAATTTTAGAGAGAATGGAAGGGAGGAAGATGGGGGCAGAGGGGAGAGAGAGAGAGAAAGAGAGGTTAAAGATTGATGTGAGAGAGCCACATGGACTGGCTGCTCTCCCACACTGCACACTGATGTGGGGGAGGGGGGAGGGGGGAGGAGGAGATGGGGAACAAACTTGCAACCTAGGTATGTGCCCTTGACCAGGAATTGAACCCATGACCTTTGGGTGTGCAGGCCAATGCTCTACCACAGAGCTACACTGGCCAGGGCCAGCTCCATATTTCTTATAAATAATTTAACAGAATTTAGGTGGGCAATTTAGAGTTGCAAATCCCTGTTTGTCTGTCTCTGTCTTTTTCTTTTCAGGTTATTTACAACTCTGGCTCACTAATAAATAGAACCATGATTCGAACCAAGAGAATCACCTGCTTTTATTTAGCAGGGTATTTTAAATAATAAAATATTCCTTACTGTGTTCAAACCTCATGAAGCCCTGTCTATTTTAATGCCAACTTACTGAAGACTCATTAGTAATTAATGAAATCATGAAAAATGGTTCATGGTGACTGACACCTTCCTGGCAACCACAATCCCCTCTTGTACTTAGTGGAAATGTCACTGGCTCCACAGGTTTGATTTGAGGGGTGGAGTAGGTGGGCGGAGGGGGAGGGAATTAGATTACATAAAGTTTCACAACAGCCATCAGCTAGAACAGAAAGCTGTGTGTATGTTCCTCCAAGTTTCTCTACTTGGGAGAAGTTTTCTGAAAAATCTTCTATTCATCTGGTGCTGCTTTTAAGAAATCCTGCTAATATCATCTTTTCACTAAAATGGTGTTGTATGGCTCAACTCAGTTAGCAAAGATGTAGTGTTGAAAGTCACCCTCTTCCCCCCCTCCTGTTTTCACACATTTCCTTCTTTCTTGGCATTGACTAGATTTATTCTCCTCCTTCTCCCTTTTAGGAACAGACTTTGGCATAAATAAATGATAACTGAGAAAATGGTATAAACAGAAGAGTAAACACGGGGTTTCTCCAGCCTCCCACTGCAGGTCGGGGTAATTTGTTGTAGCAAGTGGTTACGTCCAAGAAAGATGGCAGTTCCAGCGGCTGCTATTTAATTTCTGTTTTAATACACCCCCCCCATTTTTTCCTTAATTACTCAAAATAAAACATGAACTCCCCCCCCCCCCCCCCGCCCAAAGCCTTTCAGACTGCTAATTCACTAAAACTGTTGTTAAATCAAAATGGACTACTTTGCCAGGGTAATGTCCACAAAATGGAATTTGGTATATTTCATACTCCAGTGAATTTAAATTGTATGGAACTGATATTTAATACAAGTGCAAGTACCAGCAGAATCTACATACTTAGTCTGCTTTCTTGAACTCTCAGTATTAAGCAGGTAATCTATGGGACACAAAGGGACCATCCTTCTCTCAAAGAGAATATTTTATGACCAGGCAGCTTAAAAGGCACTGGCATAAACAACTGTTTGCAGCTCTCTTTCTCTCTCATCTTCAGAAGGCAAAAAGTATATATAAGAACATGCTGTTTTAGACAAAGCATTTTAGAAAATCACTTGAAATGTTTTCCTTTTCCCTTGAGGACAACTGAACCTTTGATAGGTGCTCAAGAGTGTCCTTACAATTTAGTTTCTTTTTCTTCTACTTTTTTTTTTTCCAGGGGGGACAAAGGCCCACGTGTGAAGGCTGCTTTCCCTTGAAGTGGAAGAAATCTCACCGGTCACATCCTAAAAGTGTTACCTATGGTTTTTACACCATGACCGAACATGACTGGCATAGTGTCAATTTTAAATGAACAGCTCAGTTTAATTTTACCATTATATCTTTGTAAGAACTTCCCCTAGACCAGTGGTCGGCAAACCGTGGCTCGTGAGCCACATGCAGCTCTTTGACCCCTTGAGTGTGGCTCTTCCACAAAATACCACGGCCTGGGCGAGTCTATTTTGAAGAAGTGGCGTTAGAAGAAGTTTAAGTTTAAAAAACTTGGCTCTCAAAAGAAATTTCAATTGTTGTACTGTTGATATTTGGCTCTGTTGACTAATGAGTTTGCCGACCACTGCCCTAGACAAATGAATTAAATAGAAACACATATTTTGCTACATCCCTTATTTCTAGTTTTTTGACTCCTAATATATGGTCACTTTCCATTAGCCATGTTGATATTTGGAAAGCCATGATGGAAATGACTTGGTTTTTTTTTGAAGTATATGCCTCACATATGAAATGTGCATCCCACATGTCTTATGTCCTTCAGATGCGTGAGGGAGAAGGACGGCACTGAGGGAAGAGCAGCTTCATTTTCCAGAGAGAACAAGGCACCAGGAGCTTGGAGGGACGTCCGAGCTGCGGCAGTCACAGTGCTTAGTCCTGAATTTTTACCTCCTGGGCTCCAGGGTGGGCCTCTCCCTCCGCTGCCCAGCTGGCTGAGGATCACAGCAGAATGATAATTCCATGAGGCTCAGAGCCCTGCACACTTTATGCTTTGAATTGGGTTTTAGTAGTCAGCCCACTATTTGAGTGCTAGGTGCTGTCGGTGGAGTGATAAAGATATACAGAGCTTGCAATGCATTTAGGGAAGCCAGGTGTGTATGCAGGAAGCAGAAGCTCACTGGACAAGGCAGAGAGAACATGCCACTTGCTTACAAGGATGCAGACAATGATAAGAATTGCAGTTGTTCAAGGCCAGTGGGGAGCACCTGGGACTACAGCCGGGACTCAAGGATGGGCAGATCCCGGTAGGAGAAGGGTGAAAGGTTAGTTTAATCTGACTTATCTGAAACTTGATATTTCAAGACTCATTTGAAAGACTCCTTTTAAATTTCTTTTTTTTTTTCATTAAAAAAAATTCAGTTACCAAATAATGTCCCTCCTATATGGTGAAAAAATACATTAAGGAGGGGGGGGGGGGCGGGATGTAAAAACTTGTGTTTTATGATTCCTTGTTGAACAAGGAAAAACATTTAGGCTCTCCCCATTCCCTCTGTTCCCTAGCTTTGCTGCTGAAGACTGGTCAGAGTAAGTGGAAATGAGGGTCCTAGCGGAATTATTCGCTCTGGAACGCCCACCTCTCTGGGCCTCCCAGTGAGAACAGTGAGGAATTCCAGACTTTCACTGGCTTTAAGAACAGGCTGAGACTGAACAGGCTGCACAGGGAAACTGTTTTCTTCAGGTTGGGGGCTTAGGTGAAGCATGAGAGAAGGAACTGAAGGATGAACTCCAGGGAAGGTGCATAATATGTCCCCCATATAATCTAAAATGACCTTCACATGCCCTCCAGGGTGGCCCCAGGAACAATACCCCTACATTCCTTCAGCTTTTACCTTGCTTTGCTTCCCAAAGCGTGTCTGACACAGGCGAAACCCCGCGTTATACTGTATTTCTCTCTGCTCTCAGGAACACACACTGTTTGGGAAGAAAATAAGGCCAGAAAATTGTTGCTATGGACTCTGTTTTGTGGAAGTTAAAATGCTAGAGCAAAAATCTGATTGCTTGATAGCTCCATCTCTCTCTCTCACTCCCTCTCTCCCTCTTCTCCTCTCTCCACCCCTTCCCGAGCTCTCCCTCTTCCCCACCCCCCACTTTTCTACTCTGCCCTCCTCCGTCTCCTGGACTCCCAGTCCTGCCTCCGCACCGGGCCGGAGGAAAGCCTTACAGGTTGTCAATGAAACATAGAATTATTCCCTTTGATGGCTTAGATAATAGTAGGAGCCAAAGCCGTGAGTGAGGTCGGTTGAAACCAATGCAGTTCTGCCCGGGACTGGAGAGCCAATCGCAAGACCAGGGGGCGGGGCGTCGGTGCCAGCAGATAATTGCTAAGTGCATCGCTAGCACAGTTGGTCGGAGCTGCTGAAAGGTCTGGTCGCAGAGGCAGGAACGCGTAATCCTCAGCGTGCTCCATTCCGGCAGCATCCTTCCAGGCTCGGCAGGGCAGCGAGCCTCTGGGCACCAGCCCCTGCTCCGCGGAAAAGGTACTCCTGCCTGCGTCCCTGTCCCCCGGGTGCTGCTCCTGCGCTTCCATGCTCAGTGCTCGCAGTGTCGCCTCTGTATTGGGAATGCAGAAAGAAAAGTTTAGGCGAGGAAATGTGGCCAAGGTGGGAAACCACCGTCTTTGGTCGGGAGGGAAACAAGCTGACAATTTGGAAAACTTCTGCGCTGTCTAGAACTGGGTGTGTTGACTACTCTCAATTAGCCGCGCTCACGTCTGTGGAAATAGCTCTGGGGCTGGGCTCGGGCGCCTGCAGGGTTGGGTGTAGACTCCGGTTAGTTGGGTGAAGGGAGTTGGACCTCCAGATGTAAGGCTTCCTGGTGGACCCAGCCCTGGGAGGCTGATTGGGAGAAACGTGATTGGTTGGCTGGGTTTTCCGCCATGGGGTCAGCCCCCTCTCCATTACCTTCACCTGCCTTCTCTCAACTATTGTGACCTTCAACCTGAGTCCTCGAACTTCTGTCTCGTTCCTACCTCTTACCCGTTGCCCACTCTGTCTCCGCTGATTTTATTTGGGGGAAGAAGACATTGCCTGGGGTGTGGGTGTCCTGTTTGACCTGGTGGGTATCTGTGTGTCACACAACTTGGTGAGAAACCAACAAAGCGGTTCTCAGAGGAAAGAAATTACTGAACTGACTAGCTCCCGAAAACTCTGGAAGACTTTCCAGGCTTGGTGTGTACCGAAAGGAAGGGGATAGAACGAAATTTCACCCGGCGTTTCCACCCCTATGGGAGAAGGGCTATTCAGTGCTAAGCCTGCCAGCAGATCTGGGAGGTGGAGGCTGGTGGGAGGGGCAGGTTCCTGGGGCTGGCTCCGTTCAGGTGCGCAGGTACGGTACCTTTGTGGCCCAGGAGTTGCTGGAGACACCAACCACACTGCTTCTGATGACTGCTCTTTGAGTAGTAAAGCTCATCATGGCAGCAGCTGGTTCAGCCTTGTGGCACCCTAGTACGTTCAAATCGTGGGACCACCAGGCCTCACTTGTGCTCAGACCCCCTTTTAGACCTGGGAAAACTTCGTCCCCGGAGCATCCGAGCTCCTGCCAATAGGAGGTTGTAGGTAGGTGGGCCTCCTAGGAAGCCAGGCACCCACGGGGGAGAAGGTGAGGTGCTTGGTCTTGAATGAACTTCCTATCTGAATGCCCCACATCAGTCCCCCAGGTATGTCCTCTGACCTGCTGGGTACCCTGAAGCTTCCAGTCTGGGGTCGGTCTGCCAAGTCCCTAAGGCTTTGGGGAATGCAGGTGAATTGTCTGACTCTGATTTCTCTCCTAGACCTGAAGCTGGGGAACTTGATCCCCAGGCCTGGCAGGAAGTGAACTTTCTGGGCGGGAGCCTCCAGCAACACCTTTTCCCTGTGACGCCCTTCCCGCCGCTGAGGTGCGCTGAGGTGCGGGTGACAGCCTCCACTCTGGCTCCATGAATCACTTTCACTTTTTAATTTGTATTTTCTTTAACCTCTACAACAGGTTTTCCGCCACCTCCTTTAGGCAGCTATTTTGGGTGGGAGTTGTTATTGTCAAAGCTCTTCCCACAATGATTAAAAAAACACAGCTGCCTTTTTTTTTTTTTTTTTTTCTGGCCAAGATACAGTCAGTTCTCTTTTCTGCACATGGTGCCTGACAGTAAACAAAACAAACTTGCGGTCCCACAAATTATAACGCCGTTGTGTTCAGGGGCCTGGAGTGGACGCTGGACCTTTATCGGCTGCCGGTTATAATTGGCCCCAATCCTCCTCCCCTGTGGTCTGTCTCAGGCAGGTGACTCCCAGAGAGCCCAGGAGAGGCAGCACCCAGCAGGTGGGAGATTTTGAAAGGGGCCACCTTGGTTTTCATGAAGACAGTGACAAAACTAGAAAATACTTTTGAGTTTGAGAGGTGTCTAGAAGAAGGAACAGGTAACAAAATTGGGGTCCCTCTCATTGAGGCTGATCTGCTGGGTTTCCTGCATGATAGAGGACATTAAAAGTAGGGTTTTTAAAGCAGCTTCTGAATGGTGACTCATGCAGAGAGAGGAAAAGGCAGTTGGGGGCAGGGAGCAGAGGCACAAGTGGGACAGACTGGAGCGCTTGCCTCGCCTCCCTCTCCTTCCCCCTCATTTCTCTTCCCTTTTAGTTCCCCATTTGGATCAGAGATCATTAAAATAACAACTTCAGACTAAAAAAAGCATCATAGGAGCTGGAGAATAATTGACAAAACGCAAAATGCCATCATTGTAACTTCACCTTAGGTGACAGGGCCTGACACCGAGATCCAGCCCCTCTGCATGATCTAGCTTGGAGAATTTAACTGCTGGCGTTGGTGTTAGGCTGGCCAGTTGTTGTGAAGTAGGCACCTGCTTGTGTATGGAGAGCCCAGTGAGTGCTCAGGAAGTTAAATTTGTTAGTTGTTATTTCATCAAACATGGTCGCTTTAGCCAGGACCCTGGATAGGCATCCTCCATAGATCTAGCATCTTCTCTCCCCAATTGGCCAACTAGGATTTCTCTCATTTAACCACTGTGCTGCGAAGGGGTCGCCTCTTTCTGTTTTCTCAAGCCCTGGGTGATTTACCGGGCTAGTAAAAGTCCCTTCCTTACATTTCTGTTCCCTCCATCCCACCTTCTTCCTGTCATCCCCTTTCATCATAAACACATCAGTAAATAATCCCTTTGCCAACCTGCTTTGATCTTGTCATTTTGTGCTGATTTTGCTGTTAAAGAAAACTGTCCCCTGAAATAGGATTGGAAACATAGTAGATTTTTTTTTTAATCAGAATAAAGCCTTTTAGATTTCTATTTTAAAATTTGATTTTGTGGTTTGGGAGAAGTCAAATAAGACATTTACTGTGTTAGGTGTTTTTGTAAATGCTGTCGACATGTCTCCTTTTGCGTTGGCGGATGTGTGAACTCCCGGGTTATTCTGTGGAAGGGGGTGTATGTCTGGAGGTTGGAACCCGCCTGGAGCACCCCTGAGAGGTGAAGAGGCTGGAGCATGAGGCTTCAGTTTATCCAAGAGAGGGTGAGGGCTCTGAAATGCACTCACCACACTCTGCTGTTTTCCCCTCCATTCTTCACTTAGGAAAATCATTAGCAAATAGTTCCCCGGATTCACTTTTCCTTATACCTTTCTCCCTCCCCATTTGGGAGCTATTGAAGCAGGTAACTGAACAATCATGTTTAATCACAAATACATGGTGTCCCCCCAAAATGTATATACCCTTTGAATTATTAATTCCAATGAGTTAAATCTGAAAAGAAACAAACATTAATTGAGCATTCAGCTGTTAAAGTATGTATACATTTTTTGGGGACACCCTGTATATCTTCCTTTCTTCATTCCCTTCTGGCTCTTCCTTCCTGTCACTTAAGGGCACCCTAGGGGGTGAGATTCCATTTAGACCCTGCTCACCTGACATCTGAAACGGTTAACCAGGGGGCTCAGGAATTCTGGGAGGCACATTGGGTCGGCCCTGTGGGAGCAATGAGGTAATCCTTTCTCCACGTTCAGTTCTACGCAGACCTCACAGAGCACCTGGAGTGGTGCAGCTCCCTCCATGAGACGGGCCGGGGAGGTGTTTCCACGCACAGACAGGCCTGTAGGGTGCAAATTCCCACAGGGCAAAGCCTTGCTGGCTCCTTTGTCCTGCCTACCCTGAGCCCCCACGCATAGGACTGACCTTGAAAACATTAGCAAGCAGTGAGATTTGTCTGTCATTTTTCTAGTATTCTCATCTCACCCCCAAATCTCTCTATCAAGAGTTGGAAATAATCAAATCTACGTATTCATACTAAGGTGTGAACAGTTAGCAGTGTTGCCACTAGCAGAGGTATTTGGGTTCTTGATGGAAGTCAAAGCTGTTCATGGTGGAATTTCACATCTGCTGGTGGGATTGGAGAGACAGAATTTGGATAGGGAGTGTCTGAGCTTTGCTTTTCAGTTTCGGCGAATCGTGCTCTCTCCCACATCAAGGACACGCTGCAGCCATTCAGGGCACTGTGATGGCAGTATTTGGGGGTCCAGCCCCTGGAGCATGGTCCCTCAGATTTGACCTTGGTTGCTGCACTTCCTTGCTCTGTCTTTCAGTTCCCACATGGAAAGCAAGGGGCTTGGACTAGTTGAGCCCTTTCTGCTTTGCCTGACCTTCTCCCTGGATTTTGTCACCTGAGTCCTATATGCCGCTGGGATGCTACAGCTTCGGAAGGACTTGGAGCTTGCCGAGCATCCTCCAACGCGGGCCACAGTGCTCAGCGATGCTTCAGAGCTAGAATCCATGAAGGCAGGTCGAAGGAATGGTGGATGTTAGACTGGGAAAAAAACAGGCTGAGGGGTGATGTAATAACTGATTTTGGTTTCGGAGGGGATGTTATATGGAGGATGGCGACCAGCTGTTCTCCATCTCTAGTAAGGATTGAGCGAGTGAAAATAGACAGAAATTGCAGCAGATGGACTTAGATTAGGTATGAGGAAGAATTTTCCATCAGCAGGAGTTGTTAAAAAGGGAAGCTTGGGGAGTCTCTGTGATGATCTTTAGGAAATGGAGATTGAGCTGGAGGAGGCAGCAGAGGGCTGTGGGGAGGCCAGAGGCAGGGGCTGTCTAATCTATGGATCCCCCACCCCTCCTGACGAGGTCCTTTTTTATTTCTCTGAAACCTCACCTTCGCTCTTGGGCTGTCAACGTGGCTGAGAATCACAGTCCCTGGGACGAGGGGGGAAGGGGTGCAGCCCACCTGCACTGCCCTCCAGGGTGCTGCCTTGACTGCCAGGCTCTGCCTAGAGCTTGAGGATCTCTCATCAGGTCTAATCTTTCATTTCCAGACGTGGCAACAGAGAGGTAACAGTCCCTGGCGTCATCACACAGTTACCCGATGGCAGAGCTGGGACCAGAATCAAGGTCCTCCATCTCCCAAGTCAGTGTCATTTGTTTTGTAGCTCATTTTTTTTTTCTTGTTTCCAAATTGAATAGATGGTTTGCTTTTTCTGGGCTCCTAATTTCTCTCTAACCAAATGGCAGAGACAGGGACACCTGCAGCTAAGCAGTATTTATTGAGTGCTCATTACTAACACTGCACACTCAATTCCAGCTTCCCTGATTTGTACAGTAAACTCTGGAGTCCCTAGTCAGTGGCTGGGAAGGGGCTGCTGCAGGGCCAGGGGTGGCCGAATGCATGCCAGAAGCTGGGGCCGAAAGGAAGGGATGGGGTACAGCTGGGAGATATGAATAAAATCAATCCTTGTTTAATCTGAATCTCACAGAGGTAAGAGGCTCCTCATGGGATACATGAAATAAAAGAGGTGCACAGCACGCCCCAGCTCTGGATAAGATGCTTCACCAGTCACCTTTACAAAACAAAACAGAATTTTCAATTTCATGCAGATTTTCATTTCGGAGAGCAGCTTCTCCAACGTGGGGCTGAAATTCTATATTTCTTCCAGCCAGACTTGATTTATTTCCGTGCGCACACATCTCCTGGATGTGCTTGGAGCCCCATGGATGGAGTGTTAGGGGAGCCCATGGAGGCTGCAGCAAGGCATGGGTTAGCTCAGGGCCAGGTGCTGCTCATGGTGGGGAAGGGAGTGGAGTGCTGCCATCCAGCCAGTGGCCTCGGATGAAAGCAGGACCTCCCACTCAGGAGAATGGGGCAGAGGCTATGGAGGGCTTTGTCTGCCGGTGGTTTGAGCCACATAGAAATCAAGATGAATGGATGAGATGGGCCCCACAAAATGAATGCATAATTAGTAAGCTCATGTGTGTAGTCACTGAGAAGGAGGAAGAAAACACAGAGGTTTATGCTGGACTAGTTAGGGGTCAGCAGGGAGTGCCCAGGAGGAGGGCGTGAGCTTTCCACTCCTGCAGCCCGCTGGCATGCCTTTGTGCTAACAAGGGCATCCTGAGCTGTTCGTTGTGCCGAGCACCAAGGCAGGCACTAGGGTTTCTATCAGCCAAGGTAGGTGTGAACTTTCTCCTGCAGGAATTTGTGTGGAAAGACCACTAGTGCCAGAAGCAGCCAAGTGCAATGTCTGTTCAAGGACTGGCTGAGTTAAAAGAGGAAAGGACACAGTGGGCACCAGGGGCTGGGCTGCCTAGGATGTGAGACAGGCTTGAGGGATGGAGAGAGCTGGCAAAGATGAAGGAGAGAGAGGAGGGGTGGGATAGCATGAGAAAGGACAGGAAAGCAAGGGTCTGGGGAGTCTGCCAGTGGAAGACGAAGGACCTCATGAACCACAGAAATATGTCCGATGGACTGGCCAGCCCAGGGTGCCCCCACTGTGTCCTTTCCATTCAGAATGACATTCAGCGGACTTTACACTTCTGCCCTCCACCTTGGCACACAGACTGCACTAGAATGCAGTAAGGTGTGGTAGCATGAGAGTAGTATGTCCTGGTTGCAGGGTATACATGGTAACACTTACTTGGCATGGTCAGAGGAGGCCTCCTGGAGAGAAGAACATCTGACGGACTTGAAAAATAGATAGGATCCCACCAGGAGCATGAGAGAGGGGTGGATAGGGGGGCAGCCATGTTTACAAGACTCAGAAGCATGAAACAGCACAGCATGTCAGAGCACGATAAGTAATAAATACTTGGGTTGCTGTGTCTAAGCACCTGAGTTGTGTTTTGGGGTTGGGGAGGGAAGAGATGTTGAGGGACCAGTTGGCCAAACTGAGGAGCAGAAGGGTTTTAGGCAGAAAGAGACACAGTCACATTTGCATTTAGGAAGAAATGGAGAGTGGGGGTGAGGTTTGGGAGGGGCAAGCCTGGGATGGAGAGGTGGATGCTGAAGTAATTTGCTGCTGTCCGGGTGAGAAGTGATGAGGGCCCGGAGGAAGACAGCGATTTTGGAAGGAGAGGAGGGGACAGCATCAAAGGGCAATACTCTGACTTCATAAGTTACACTAGATTAAGCAAAAATGAAGAGAGATTTTTATTCCCTGGAGGAGAAGCTGACAGGTGAAGAAGTTCTCACTGTTAGGTGAAAGATGCAGCAGTTCCCCGAACCCCCAAGACAGCATGAGAACTAATGGGTTTAAGAGACAGGAAAAGGGTGTGCGTTAGACATGAGCATCAATGCCTTGTGGAGGGGACTGTTACACAAGGGGACAGGGTCATCAAAGCAGGCTGAGCACTATTCCCTTGTTCATAAAATATTTAAGTAATCAGTCTGTCCCCTAATAGGTAAGTGGGTAGAAACAGAGAACTGAAACAGAAATGTCCAGAAAAATATGCAAAAGTATCCAACTTCACTAATAATTAAAATATAAATACAAAAAAAACACAAGATATCATTATCCATCTACCAGATTATCAAAATTGAAAACGATAATATCCAGTGTCGTTAAGAGTGCTGAAAAAAAAATGGACATTTTTACACTTAGCTGGTGGGAGGATAATTTGCAAAATGGGAGACATGTCTCAAAAATATAGCCTTTGAACCAGTAAGCAATTGCTCTTCTAGGAATTTATCCTCAGGAAATGATCAGAGATGTACAAAATAGCTCTGATCGAGGATACTCCTTTCAGCATTATGCATCATAACAAAACATTGTGTGGAGGGATTAATTAAATTTAATGTAGCTCATCTGTAAAATGGAAATCAAGGAAGCTATTAAAATTACATTGAATAATATATAAGAATATGGGAAAATGCTAACAATATACATTAAGTAGATAAAGGTTTAAAAGTAAATAGGGTATACGTGCAATTTTGTAAAAAAAAAACAACCCACAGATGTATACAGTCATGAAAAATAGAATGGAATACAATATATCAAGTGATAACAGTGGCTATCTCTGGGTTTTAGGAAACAAGAGATATTTTATTTTGTTAAACTAGTTGTCCAATTTCCTGCAGTAAATGTATTATTTTGCAAATCAGAAAAAAAAACAAAACCTGCTCTTTAAATCAGTTACTCAAGCTACAAATGTTTAAGCAGTGAGTATGCGCATAGCAATGTGCCGGGCACTATGTTGCTCACTGTAGGGCCTACGGGGCAGGGTGTTCCTAATGTTGGGGGAGATAGATCAGTGCGCGCAGGAAATGCAGCGCGAGCAACCCCGGCATTGGTGAGGGCTGTGTCTGATTCAGGTGCTGAGGGGGCAGGATCTCTGTGTAGGGAATGATGACCAAGGGCTGCTGCATCCTTGTTCCTTCCTCCCCACCTCATCCCCAGGCCTTGCCACCTACCTGCACCTGGTCAGACCTATCTTAGCACTTCAGGTGATGTGTTTGCACGCATCGCATACAGCTGCTAATTTCACAAGTGGGGAAGTTAGTTTAGGCTCAGAGAAGCTCTGACTTGGCGAGGCGGAGCGAGGTAACAGAGAACTTTGGTGTCAGAGCCTGCGCCCTTTTCCAGAGTGGGCCGGTCAGCAGGGGTCCTCCTGCTGCTGAGGACGGCTGGGCTGGCAGACTTCCACCTGGATGGTGTGGGGCCACCCGCCCCTCTTTCCCAGAAGCCAGGCCTTGTGCTTAATTCGCTTGGTAATTAAGACAAATGAAGGCACTGACAGCTATCACATTTAGAGGAGCGACTTTGGGTGCTGAAGGCTCTCCAGAGGCGACCTCAGGGTTCTGCCTCCTGACCAAGTGTGTCATTTATTGTCGCTTTTCCGGAATGCATTTGCTTCCCGTTGTGGTTTTCCTTGTTGCATAAACTCCAGGCAGCCTGGGAGTCCTGCTCTCCATGGAAGTCACAGCCGGCTGGCTCCATGATGTGCTCCTGGGCCACGTGGGGGCTGTGGGGTGCCTTCCCACGGCAGGGCAGGTGGCAGCTCTGATGGGCACGTCCTTGGGGCTTTCACAGGCTTAATTGGGAAAAGTGGATGGGCCAGCACAGTGAGCCGAGTGGCTGATTTGCTGCTCTATTTATTTTAATAATAACGCATGTTTGTATGTTTTTGTTTTTGTTTTTTTTGTATCCACAAGCCTCAGAGGTGGGTAGGGAAGCTGTTATCCTTATTTTGCAAAGGAGGAAATTGACACTTTGAAAGTCAAAGCCACTCGCCTCAGTCTGTACGGGCAGTCAGCAGAAGAGCTATCATGGAATGAGCCAGATTTTCTGCCTGCAAATGCTGCCCAAGCTCATGCTCAGCAAGGGCTTCTTGCTGACTTATGGGTTGTCCTGGGTGAAGGAGGGGTGGGGCCTACCCCCCTGGTGGCCTTGGCGGGTACTTGAGGAGTAAGCAGTAGCACACACTGGATGACCTCCAGTACAAAGGTGAATGCAGCTGCGTCCCAGCATGAGGCTCAGGTAAGTGCTGAGAACTGTGGACGTCCATGAGGGTGCGAGTGGTCTCAGAAGACTCATGGAGGCAGTGGGTCCTGAGCTCCAAGCACTGAAGGATGAGGGCGATTTGGGTGAAAGGAGGCTATCCTTCATGTGAGTGGCGATCTGAACCCAAGGGCCAGCATGTGCCAGGGGGAGCTGAGGGGCCTTTGGCTCGGTCAGGGGGAAGATAGGGAGAGATGCCTTGGGTGTCCCATCGTTCAGGCTTTGCTTCCCTTAGTAAGCAAAGGACAATGTGGCTGTGAAGGAGCAAAGGGTGGGGGAGGAGGAGATGGGTTGCAGGTTCTCATATGGATTCTCTCTCGTGCCCCTTGTGGTTTTGTTTCTGCTGCTGATGAAGTTGCCCTGTAGCACCCAGGAAGAGAGATAGGAGGGTTGGGGTAGTTCCTCTTCTGCCAGAACCTCCCCTGCCTGCCTGGGACTTGGGATTTTCAGAATGAGTAAGTTATGAGACAAAAAAGGAAAAGAAAAAAAAAATGGGAGTAGAATGGGGAGCAGGTGAGGAACTCAAGAGGGATGTTTAGAAATGAAGTAGCAATTTACAGTACATGGAAAAACTTCAGTAGAACCTCTTTATAAACTATAGACTTTTAAATGTGTTAAGGCCCAAATAAGAAAGGAAATAAAGAGACTAGTCTTTATTTTAAGATTTTAAAACGTTTGGTCATCACCCTCATATTACAGAGAGGAAACTGAGGCACAGAGAATTTAAAGCTCATCAGGGTGACACTGCTGGTAGGTGTCAGATTCCACACCTGGCTTGCTGTCTGCTCTGCCCCATCCACTCAATTCTTCTGGTCCAAGATGAGTGACATCTTAGGCTCTACAGCAGCGGTTCTCAACCTGCTAGCAGGGTCACCTAAGACCATCGGAAAACACAGATATTTACATTACGATTCATAACAGTAGCAAAATTACACTTATGAAGTAGCAACGAAAATAATTTGATGGTTGGGGTTCACCACAACATGAGGAACTGTATTAAAGGGTCACGGCATTAGAAAGATTGAGAACCACTGTAATGGAGCTTACATTCTAGTGGGGGAGACAGATGGCAAACAAATAAGTAAATATGTAGGAGGGCCGATAGGTGAAATGTGGAAACCAAAGCAGAGCCAGAGGATGAGGAGCATGTGTGGACAGGCTGTGTCCAGGAGGGCCTCAATAAGTAACGGGCAGAGACTGAGGGCAATGGGGTCCCTGTGGATGTTTGGGGGAAGAGCAGTCCATCCAGGCCAGCAGAGGCCCTGAAGCTAGAGACGCTTGAGGTGTCAGGTGCAGCAATGAGGCCAGGGTGAGCTCCCTCCAACTATGGGGAAGTTTTGAGCAAAGGAGTAACATAGTCTCTTATTCAACCAGATCACTCTGTGTTGAGAGCTGTAGGAGGGCCACCTGGAGACAGGAGGCCAGCCAGGAGACAGTGATCCTGGCAGGAGAGGGCGGTGGGTTGGGTAGGGTGGTATCAGTGGAAGGGTGTGGAGTGGTCAGATTCTGGGTATACTTTGAAGGTGGAACCAGCAAAATTTGCTGATGGATTGAATGTGGGGTTTGAGAGAAAAAGAGGGTTCAAGGACTATTTCCCAGGTTTTTGGCATGAGATGGAAATGTTTGTGGAAGAAGCACTGGGGAAAAATAAGACATGAGGAATTTGTTTTGAGGGAGGTTATACCTCTAAAATGTCCTCTAGCTAGTGGTGTTATGGGTCTGGATTTCAGAGAAGATGTCTGTGCTAGAGGAAAATCTTGGGAGTTGTGAGTGTATTGATAATATTTCAAGTATGGGACCAGATGAGATCACCTAGAGAGTGGGTGCAGATAGACAAGATGTATAAAGACTGAGTTCTAGGAACTCCAATATTTATAGATCAAGGATAGGATTGGCAAACTTTTTATTAAAGAGCCAGGTAGTAAATATTTTAGAGTTTGTGAGCCATACGGTCTTTGCTGCAACCCTCAAATTTACTCAAATAGTACAAAAGCAGCCCTAAATAACATAAATGAATGAGTGTGGCCATGTTCAGCAAAACTTTATTTATATAAACAGGCACCTGGCTTGTGAGCCATATTTACTGACCTTGAGTCTAGGACATGAAGATGGACCAGCAAAGGAGACGGAGAAGGAGTAACCCATGAGATAAGAGATGAAGCAAGAGAGAATTGCCTCAGAAACTAAGTGAAGTAATTTTCAAGAAGAAAGGAGTGATCAGCTGGATCAGATACTGCTAATGTTTGAAGTAAAATGAGAACTGAGAATTGAATGTTAGCAACATGAAGACCACTATGAGCTGATAAGAGCACTTTGGATGAGTGGGAGGTGAGAGCCTTGTTGGAGCGGGTTGGAAGAGAGGCATTGGTAATAGCTCAAGTAAACAAGTTTATGGAGAAGTGTGGTTGTAAAGGGGTGCAAAGAAATGAAAAGTTAACAGGGGCATATTGGGTCAAACCAAGTATTTCGTCCTTAAAATGGGAAAATCACAGGATGCTTTTGTGCTGATGGAAATGGTCCAGTCAGGAGAGTACAAAGGTGAGGTTGCAGTAGGAGGTGAGCACTGCTGGAGTGAGGCCTTGAGGGAAGGAAGGGATTGGGACCCAGTGAGGAGGGGTGGGCATGGCTTTAGCTGGTGGTGGGGACAGCCAAGGGAGGGAAGGGCAGGTGGGTGGGTGGGTGTGGTGGGATGGGTGGGGATCTGAGTGGGGACTCTTTCCTTTGGCTTCATTTTCTCAGTGACTAGGAAGTAAGACCAAGATCTCTGAAAGAGGAGGAGAATAACCTTGGCCCCTGGGCTTTGGGAATAGATGCCCACTGAGTATAGGAGGAGAGGGATGGGAGACAATGATGGAGAGAGGTCAGAGTCTTTAAATCAAAATTAAAAGTTTTCTGCTGATGCATTCACTTGAGCTTTTCACTGTGAAAGGGGCCCTGTAAATTCTTAAGAGTTAATTGACTGAATAAGAAGGCCATGATGAGGGTATGGATTGAAAGTTTTCAAAAAATAGTCTCAGATTCCACAGGCCTGGAGCTGCCTAACCAGGTGGCTCTTGTATGAATATATATATTTAAATTGAGGTATATTAGTTTCAGATGTACAACATAATGATTCAGTATATGTATATATTATGAAATGATTACCACAGTAAGTTTAGTTGCCATCTATCACACACAGTTACAATTTTTTTTGTACAATTATATTTTGAAGAAACTGAATCACTTGCCTGGAACTACCGACAATCCACCTTAGAATTAGGACAGTGGGTAAGGGGTGAGAACCCACTGATCTGGGGTTGGGGCACTTAGGGCTGCTCATTGCACTTTTGTCCTCTCTTTCTAAAGCATTTTTTTTTTGAGACTTTTTTTTTTTTTTTCATCTTCCTATGTGGAAGGAGGGAGAAGAGAAGGACAGGAAAATTCCTCTCTTTATTTATTACTGTAAGACTTGACGATGAGACTGCTGTGTGGGGACTGAGAACGTCAGAGGGTGGTAAATGAAGCTGGGGCAAGTGGAGGGTTTGCCCAGGGGACTTCAGAAAGCATGGCAAGGTGTACATCAATGCACTGTCAGCCCAGCCCAGGAAGGGGTGGAACTTTGTACAGAGCTGGGTGTAACTAGACACGTGATTGGCCCCTGAAGCCATCAGTTTTTCTTGAGGGGGAACTCTTCATGGATTGCAAAGGGTCTAACATGCTGTTCTCACTTAGGGAACAAGGTAGTTGGTGGGAGTGATGAAGGCAATGAAGAGTTTGTGGTCCAGGGCTGATCAAGAAAGAGGAACTCACCCATCTTTTCCCCAAATCTTATTCCTGGTGGTCTTTTTGAGATAAAACAAAGAAGATGAAAACACAGAGATATAGGGACCCAGAGTTCATCTCACACAAGGTATCTCTGCAGACCTGGCTCAGACAGTCTGTGTGGCTGCTCCAAACCTCAATTTCCTCAGTTTAAAATACCTAATGACACCCATCTCATAGATTTGTTGTAGAGATTAGGTGGAGGGTTAGCTGTAAAGTATCCAATGTAGAGCCTGTAATATTGCAAGTGCTCAAGGGTCTGTGGGAAGTAATACAAGGTGATGATGGGATGGTGGTGTGGTTTCTCTCTAAGGATGGGCCAGATGGGCCAGGTAGTGGGCTAGGGTGAGGAGGATCCAGGCCAAGGATTCCCTGCTGAGGGGATCCCAGAGTGATTAATAAAAAGGTCAGAATTCCTGTTTCCCAGTTTTGGAGCTCAAGAGCTTCCTCCCAAAATATTGCTGGTCACAGTACCAGAGAGGAACAGTGTAGCGCTGCCAAATAGTGCAGCGCCTTAAAAAAATAAATCTGGGAGGAAACTCTGAAAGCTGCAAGAACCATAATACTGAGAGAGATTTAAAGGGAACCAGACATCTCTGCAATGCTTAGAACAGCAGGAGCATAGATCTCTCATACTAATCAAGTGATTTGTGGGGAAATCCTATCCATCTCCCTAACCTGAGCTGAATCAAGCAGATGATCACTGCGAGTTGCAGAGTGAGCTCTGAGGCAGCGCAAGGCTGGTTTATGATCCTGCAGAACTTTTCTGCGGCATGAATTCCTGGGCAAGCAGGTGACTTCGAAGGAAAGAAACTCCCTGCCTCCCTGTCAGCTGTCAGCGCAGGGCTCTCTGACTGCCCTTGGCAGAGCTTTCGGGGAGCTCGTCCTTTGAGAGGATTCTGCCCATGACGGGTGGGGGCACACACTTCCTTGGGCTTCTGAGCAGTGACTGTTATGGGTGGGTGCTAGCCTGGCTATGCACTTAACTGTGACATTGTCCCAGGAGCTATCTGGTCAGGAGATACTCCTATCTCTGTTTGGACAGAACACAATGGACTTCTTGCTCTGCCTCCTACAGGAAAGGAATGGATGATCCAATAGAATGGCCCTTGTGAGAGCTGTGTTTTCATGCTGGCCTATGTTATCGGGCCCCATACAGTTGATCCTAAGTACTGCTTCTTTGATCATGAATGGATATTCCCTAACCAAAGTGAAGCTAAGTTGCAGGGCATTTAGAGTAATCTCAAGAGAGCTTAGGTGGAGCCATTTAAACTCTTTGCAATATAGCAGGGAGAAGCTGTGTCACTCACTGTGTGGGGAGATGGGCGGTTGTTTGGATTGGATTGAGGCAAGGAGGAGTTAGGGGGGTGATGTGTGAATCTTAGTACATGTGTGGAGTGTCAAAACACCCAAAATGCTTAGGGCTGTTTTTCTACACAGAAAAATAAATTTACTACAGTTCAGAGAAAGAGAAATACGACGACTAAAAACACATGGAAAAATGTTTGCCCTAGCTGGTTTTGCTCAGTGGATAGAGTGTTGGCTTGGGGACTGAAGGGTCCCAGGTTCAATTCCAGTCAAGGGCACATGCCTGGTTTGTGGGCTCGATCCCCAGTAGGGGGCGTGCAGGCGGCAGCCAATCAATGATTCTCATCATTGATGTTTCTCTCTCCCTTCCTTTCTTAAATCAATAAAAATATATTTTAAAAAATGTTTGACTCTGTGAATGGTCAGCACAGTAGAATAGTTAGGTGGAAGGGGCTTTGGAATCAGGCTGTGATCCTGGCTCTGGAAGGTCCTTATTTGACTGTGTACAAGCCATTTAATTGGAACTCAGTTTCTCCCTGTGTAGGGTGAGGATGAGAGGGCTACCGTATAGGGAAGCCCTATGGCGTGATGCAGGGGTGAAAATTCAAGTCAAGTGCTTACCACCAATAACAATATAATAATAATAATAATAATAATAATAATAATAATAATAATGATAATTTAAATGAGATGTCATTTTCCCAGCTACAAAATTATTGTTGGTTAAAAATGCCATTGCCATTGAAATGCAGTATCATGTCCTATTAATAGAACTGTAATTGGTATAACCTTTCTGGAAGCTGATTTGGGGGGTTTCTGTACTTTTTAAAAATTTGCTTCTAGGATTCTATCTCAAGGAAACAATCAGTAGTGTGGGGAAATGTGTGTGCAAAATTGTTCATGGTGGTGCTATTTACTTATCTGAAACACTGGAATCAACTTTCTAAGGTAGCAGGGAACTAGGTAAGTAAATTATGGTATATCCATACAATGGAGTAGTAGGCAGCCATATAAAAATCCTGAACAGTGTTAATGGCATGAGACAGTGCTCATGAGCTATATGTGAAATATCTTCTAAACTGGCTAATGAATGATCTGTATCTATATAGAGATATAGGCAAAAATGAATAAAATATGCCAAAATTCCAATAGAGATTCTTTCTGGATGGTGAGGTTATGGACACATTTTGTTTTCATCTTTATATTTTTAACTGTGGTTTACAAATATTCCACAGTGAGCCTTTATTAATTATCATATAAAAGTTATAAAAAGGCCGAAACCGGTTTGGCTCAGTGGATAGAGCGTCGGCCTGCGGACTCAAGGGTCCCGGGTTCGATTCCGGTCAAGGGCACGTACATTGGTTGCGGGCACATCCTCAGCGGGAGGTGTGCAGGAGGCAGCTGATCGATGTTTCTCTCTCATCGATGTTTCTAGCTCTCTATCCCTCTCCCTTCCTCTCTGTAAAATATCAACAAAATATATTTAATAAAAATAAATAAATAAAAGTTATAAAAAGAACATGAGACCCTGTAGCCTGTGTGGGTCAGGTTCTTGCCACTGTTAGGAAGTATTTCTCTGTAGACCAGGCCTAGTGTGGATTCCCTAGAAGCTTGTTAATGACTTTGTATGGGTCCTCCTCTTACCCCTCCCTGAACATGGGAGACAAATATTTTGGATGAAAAAGCTGAAGTGATTAAGCAAAGAAACAAGACCACCTCATAGACACAGACAACAGACTACAATATTGTGATTACCAAAGGGACAAGGGAGGTGGGGGAAGATAGAAGAGAGTATAAATGGTGATGGAAGGAGACTTGACTTGGGGTGGTGAACACACCTGTATAGAATTGTACACCTGAAACCTATATAATTTTATTAATCAATGTCACTCCTATCTATCTACCTATCTATCTATCTGTCTATAAAAGCCTAATATGCAAATTGTCCCCTTGGGAGTTCGACCAGGAGACCGGGAGTTTGACCGCTCACTATGACGTGTGCTGACCACCAGGGGGTGGTTTGGAATGAAGGAGGGCCCCAGCCGGCAGCTGGCAGCCAGCAGCTGGGAAAGGAAGGCCCCGGCTGGCAGCCAGCAGCCAACTGGCCAGGCCTCAGGACCCTACCCATGCATGAATTTTGTGCACCGGGCCTCTAGTAAGTTTAATAAAAATCAGAAAAACAAGTGAACAAACAAATATTGTTGAATGAAGAGGCAGAAGTGGGTATGAAGACAGTGCCCAGCATAGTAGATGGCCTGCTGGGTTTGCTCTCTGTCCAGAGATCCACAGACATGGTAACGACCCACATGTTAGTCACTCACCCCCAAACCTGCTGCCCTCCTGCTTGCAGTTGTCATTGCGAGGCCAGGAAGAGGTTTCTGAAGATAAACAGCAGCCCATCATGCATGATGCTCATAGAACATTGGGGCTGGACATACCATGGACAATGTAGGAAACACTTGCAGAGACAGTGGGTCTGGGGGCTGGGGCATCTCACAGGATATAGTTGTCCCCAAGCCCGGGAAGTGTTATAGGAGCATCTCACCTACCACACCAAGCATGTTCAAGAATGGGGCCTTTAATATAATACATTAAGGATATTGATGGAGCTAGCTGTTTAATAGGTAGAATTAATTTTTCAACAAATACCATTTGAGGACATGCACCATTCTGGGTCTTGGGCTGGATGCTGGGCTTTCCCTGGTGGTCAAAGCAGAGGTCATGGCAGAGTTTACTTTCTTTTTGTATTTTGAACATCAATTTTGATAAGTATGTTTTCAAAATCTGGAGTTTAAGAAATATGTTGGTTTTGCTTAAAGTAGGACACACTTGCTTTAAGTCTGTGAAATATTGTAGAAATAGTGATTTTTTTCTTTTTGTGCAGATGTCCCATCCTATCTAATAGAAGGGTAATATGCAAATTAACTGTCACTCTGTCACAAAGATGGCGGTGCCCATAGCCACAAGATGGCGACGCCCAGTCCTCTCAGCCTTGCCAGAGTCCCCCAGTCCCGGGGGGAGAGGGTGGCCGCTGAGAGCGGGCAGCGTGAGCGGCCACGGCGACGAGGCAAGTGTTCTGCGCCCAGCCGCGGATGGGCCTCTGGACGGTGGAGAGCCTCTGGGTGGCAGAGAGCCTCTGGGTGGCGGAGAGCCTCTGGGCAGTGGGTGCGGAGTGGCCAGGCCCTGCAGAGAGCTACTGGCACACGGATTCATGCTCAGGGCTACTAGTGTGTTATATAAGTTTAAATATTTTTCTTTAATTCATCCTAAGGACATCTCTGTGAGATAGTGCTGGGAGTGGGTGCCGCCTGCCTTCAGGTGAGGAGCTTCAGCCAGGTTTGACTCTGACTTTGGCCTGGCTGCACCCGTCCTGGGGCAGTTGTGGACTTCACTCAGTGAGGCTGCCTCTCATGACTGGCTATCGGTGGCCACTGGCCACTGTGAGGCCCTTGGCGGAGGAGATGCTGTGTGTTCTCTGCCCTCCAGAAGTCATTTATTCATTCACTTCAGAACTCTTTTCAATTTGAAAATACAATGGCTATTGTGTTATTCTTTCATGACACTTGGTGCCAGAATCAGGTTCCCTAAAATCCTCAGAGGCATGAATTATGTTTAACAAATGTAAACTGTAACTTTTGCAAAGATGCAGCCTTTCTCTGTGTCTTGTGTTGTGACTTGGGCTCTTCTTCTCCCTTGGGACGTGCCCAGATGTTTTGCTTCTTTTAAAGATCTGACACAGCCATGGCCGGCTCTATAAATAGTACCAAACATCAGCTATAAAGCTGGCATGATGCTGATTTTTTTTCCCTGCCACCTACTGCAAGTCTTGGGAGAGAATTCTCTCTTTCCCCCCTTCCCATTCCTCTGTGTCTCTCCTTCTTCTCCAATTCCTCCTCCTCCTCTTCCTCCTCTTCCTCCTCCTCCTCTTCCTCCTCTTCCTCCTCCTCCTTCCTCTCCTCTCCTCTCCTCTCCTCTCCTCTCCTCTCCTCTCCTCTCCTCTCCTCTCCTCTCCTCTCCTCTCCTCTCCTCTCCTCTCCTCTCCTCTCCTCTCCTCTCCTCTCCTCTCCTCTCCTCTCCTCTCCTCTCCTCTCCCCTCCCCTCCCCTCCCCTCCCCTCCCCCTCCCCTCCCCTCCCCTCCCCTCCCCTCCCCTCTCCCCTCCCCTCCCCCTCCCCTCCCCTCCCCTCTCCTCTCCTCTCCTCTCCTCTCCTCTCCTCTCCTCTCCTCTCCTCTCCTTCCTTTCTCTCTCTCTCTCTCTCTCTCTCCCCCTCTCCCTAAACACACACACACACACACTCTTACATTTAGACATTAGTAAAAAAACCTGAATGTGTTCAAACATATGTGTTCTTTTCTTTCTTCTTTTTTTTTAATTAGGTAAAAAGAAGTTATAGAGTTTCTAACAATAGAAAAAATTACTTTACCAAGTGTCAGCTATGCCTGGGTAGTGCTGACTAAATTAGTCCTTGTCACCAAAGCTCACAGTCCAACAAGAGGGCAGCTTTATTAGCACCAGGCTTCCTGAGCATAAAATGTGAAAAGATACCTTTGATAAATTCATGGGGATTTCTCAACAGTTCTAGAGAGAATCTCTTAACAGTTGTATTAGTTTACTGGGACTGCCGTACCACAGTGGTAATAGTATTTTCATGGCCAGTGTGGGGGCTGCAAGCACCAATGTGCTGCTTTGTGTTGAATACTTTTCAGCTGCATTCTAATTAGCTGTTTTTTTTTTAAACCTATTCCCTTGTCTGAAACCACAAGTTTACATGCTCCTTAGTGTCCCCTCTCAGTGTTTCATGTTCTTATATCCACAGTCATCACACCTGAGGGGATGGGGTTGAGCAGAGGCAAGATTCAGATCCAGGAATACATCTGTATTAAGTATACACATCTGGGCAAAAGGTTGTATTTGCATGTGACAGTTGGAGAAGGAACCAAGGGGTCAGTTATGTTTGCTCAGGTGGAAACTTGAGTTCCTCTGGAGAGCTAGAACCTGAAGGACAGGAATAGAGCCTGGTGTGACTGAGAAGTAAGAATTTGGCTTCATTCTGGCCATCCTGATACCTTCCTTAGATGCTGTGGGGTTCCAGAGATAGGTGCAAATTCAGTGCACCCAGGTTTGGCAAGTATGTGTTCTTTTTCTTGGCACTTTCTTCTGCCCTGCTCCTGACATTTTGAGTAGCACAGATGAAAAATACAGTAGAAAAATGGGAAGGAGGGGACATTTCTTCTACTGAGTTACAAATACAGACACCACCATTTCTCTGGTTTTGCCTACTAAGATAAGCTATGTATGTCCTTCAGTTCATTTGGCTCAGGCTAAGAGTTAGAATTAGGGAAGGTCTTGGGTGATCGAGCCAAAAACCATTCATGTGCAAAAATGTAACCATCATGAAGCTGTGTTAAATTAGGTATGCTTGGCTGCCATGGGAAGGAGTATAGGAACAAATGCCAAATGTAAAGTGGACTTGTATAATTTTCACCTGGGGGTGGAACTTAAGGGAAAGTATAAGAAAAATACCCTGTGTTAGCTTAGGGGAGCATTCTTCTCTGAGGGTATCAGGCATGGCTGTGAGTCCCCAATTGGAAGACTTAGTGGGTGGATCATTCCAACCTCAAAGTAGGAAACTACTAAGGTGAATGCTGACATTCACTCCCACTTCAAAGGAGGTGGGAGGGGTCTTTCCAGTATACATTATACCTATTCACTTGAAAACCAACCAACCAACCAACCATTTATTTATATATTTTTATTTTATTTTATTAAAATATTTTTATTGATTTCAGAGAGTATGGTAGAGGGAGAGAGATAGAAACATCAATGATGAGAGAGAATCATTGATTGGATGCCTCCTGCATGCCCCCTACTGGGAATTAAGTCCACAACCTGGGCATGTGCCCCTGACCAGAATTGAACCTGGGACCCTTCAGTCCACAGGCCAACACTCTATCCACTGAGCCAAACCAACTAGGGCCCAACCAACCCTTTAACTAGTACCTTTACCACCATCACTTTCTCAAAAGGTTCTGTTCTTCAAGAGAATGCCAAGTGATGATCTTAGCAGCTGGGCATGATAGGTGCACTCATTACAGATGCTGCACTGGGTCAGGCTGGTTCTGCCTCTGGAAGAACACCTGGATACAGACATTTAAATGTTCCACCTTCTATGTGCTTGTAACTGTGTTGAGGACAGAAAAGAGGGTCAAGGCATTGATCCTGCCCACAGGTTACATGCAATGTAGATGAGGAGATAGATACACATCAAGTGCCCAGAGAACAAGGATGGGTTCAGTGGGGTGGAAGAGGGTGCAATGAATGTGCAGAGGAGGGGTTGATGAGTCACTGGCTGGTGGTCAGAGAAAGCTGCAAGTGCAAGTGCAAGTGCAAGTGCAAGGAAGGGTTAAGCTACCTTAGTTAGTGTTTAGGAAGTGAAAGAAGGAAAAGGAGCCCGGGCCCTGGGATGGGAAGGTTGCATGCGCTGGCAGATGTGGCGATGGAAAGGAAGATGACCAAGGAAGTATCTTGGTAGTCAGTTTGTGAAGGTGATGATGCTTTGCAAAATAATCACAGTTTGTGTTTCTGTAAGGCAGACGTGGCTGAAGGGAAAGGATACTTCCATCTCACCAGTGAATCCTTAGCCACTTTTATCAACAGAATTCTCTTCTTGGCCATGGAGGCTGTGGTTCCAATTGACTCTTTCAACTCACTTCTCTACCACCTCCCTACCCATCGCCTGCCTTGTGTCTAAATGAACCACCCCACTCTTCTCTATAGGCCCTCTGTTGGCCTAAGAGACAATCCATGTACATGCCCTTCCCACAACTATAGAGATGCAAGTCCTAACCATCTATCAAGGTTCAATTCAAATGTAATTTTCTGTATGGAACCTTCTCTGATCTTTCCTCTTTTGTTCCTGGCCCTAAAAGATACTCATAGTCACTTCTATGTACTTCTCTTACCACTTAATGGTAAAATAGTGATTGAGTACCTATTTTGTGCCATACACTATTCTCTGTACCTTGGGTAAATTAATGAATAAATCAAAGACTTCTGTTCTCATTGAGTTTACATTCTACCTGGGGAAAACTGATAATGAATACTAGAAATAATACGTAAGTAATTCTATAAAATGTTAGAAGGTTATGGAAAATTTTTTTAAAAAAAGAGCAAAATAAGTAGGTATTTGGAATGCTAAGGTAGGGAGAGTGACATTGAGTTGCAATTTTAAATAGGTTGGTCTCCTGAAGAGGGTTACATTTATGCAGAGACTTGTGCAAAGGCCCCTGAGATGGTAGTGTGCTTGATGTGTTCAGGAAACAAGAGGCCAGTATTGTTGTAGAGTGAGAAGGAGAGAGAAACATAGGGAATGAAGTCAGAGAAGTAATGGGGGCATCATATGGGAGCTTGCAGGCCATTTTAAGGACTGAGGGAGACAAGGAGGATTTTGAGCAGAAATGATATGAAAATATTTACTTTTTAAAATACTCACTCTGGATGTTGTGTTTAGAATAGACTGAAGTCAGGGAAGGTTGGAAGCAGAAGATGAGCTGAGAGGCTATTGCGGTAGTCTAGGTGACTTGTGTCAGCGTGGAATCAATGAGAAAGTGGTCACACTCTGTATGTATTTTGAACTTTATTTCTCATGAATAGATTGTGATATATAGGAGAAGGCAAGGAATCAAGAACGATTGCAAGGATTTTGGCTCGAACAACAGGAAAGCTGTAGATGCCAACATCAGAGACGAGAAAGGCTATGAGAGAGGCCTCCAACAAGTAAGAAGCTTGGTCCTCATTGGACTGGAAACTACTCAGGAATAGGTGCATTCTATGATTCATCTTTACTGTCTCCTAAGGGACTCAGGAATTATAATTGATGGATGTTTCGTATTTCAGGGGCTGTCATGGTTGCAAAGAATTCCTGCTTTGGGAGGACATCAGTTAATTTTGTGATGATTGTTTAGGTCAGATCTCTATGTCTGGATGCTTCCCCAGCTGGGTATTTTTGCTTCTTTGGCACAACCCAGAAGTTTAGTGACAGGTCTCCAGTGGAGCAGGGGTAGTTTGATGAGGATTTGATTTTAGGCGGGTTAATCTCATGAGCCACCAGCATAGTTGATATAGGCACAGAATATTTTGTTGGAACTAATCTTTCTCAGTCATTATCACACCTAATGAAGATGATTAATTGGTGTTAATTGGTATGCCAACAGAGTGTGAGTATTGTTATAAATGAAATGTTCCTTTTGGATTCTGGAGAGATAGAATAGAGCTGGGGAGAAGAGGAAGGGCATCTCAGGTTTTACATATGATCCTGAGCTCCAGAGATTTCTGGTCAGAATCCTACTTTGCTGATACAGAGATTTGGCTAAAAGCATACCCAGGTTAATGCAGGGCTACTTAGTTGAAATATCCTTGATGGGTTTTTCCCAGTGATAAGAAGGTGTTGACATTGAACCTGCTTAGGTCTAAGTCATTGAGAGAGAGAGGACTCTTCACAGATACTTATGGAACATCTACTCAGTGTCAGCCACCATGCTCTGCAGGGGGGACGATGAGAATGCCTGACACACTGTCCCAGTCTTTACCACTCAGTCTGTTAGAAGAGGCAGATATGTAAACAGTGTAGGCTGAGTTGGGAAAAGGAAGAGGTCAGCAGAGTTGTGTGGAGAATAATGTGCAATGAGTGGTTCTTGCACATGAAATGGAAAGGCCATTCCAGGCAGATGGGAGTAGTGTGATGAAAGAGGAACCTGAAGAGATAGATTCATTGATGAACAGCCCTGTAGGCTATAACAGGAAGTTTGGACTTTATCCAATAAGCAGCTGATAGATATTAAAGGTTTTTAATCAGAAGAATGATATAAATCAATGACTGAGTCCCTAGAGTGTCATGAGAGAGATATTGGAGAGATGGGATTCAGGAATCAGAGAGATGAAAGGTTTATACAATAGTCAGGCATGAAGTGATGGTGACTTGGGTTAGGGCATTAATGGCGGAGGCCAATTGGAGAGGCATTGGTACCTTTCTGCATTTAGGTTACTTTTGATTCTTAAAACTAGTCTTTAATGACAATGATGACATTTACTAAGAGCTATGTGCTGTTCTCATCTAATCTTTCCAACCACCCTATGAGATAGGTACTATTAAGAACTCATCCTATATGTGAGGGGAAGTAAGGCACAGATTTGAATAAACTGCCCAAGGTCTCACATAACCAGGCACTTCACAATCCATGCCCTTACCCACACCTCTATTGTGCCTCCAAGTTAGGTAAGATAATCCCATTTCATGGATGAAGACACTGAGGAAGAGAGAGGGACCTTGGGGAGTTCAAGACACAAAAGAGTACAAGATGGCTCTTAGTTCTGGGATTCTTGGATCAAGGGAAATATGAAAATGCTGCCAGCAGGTGTGAGACTTTCATAAAGGATAGTGTCTGGGGTGGCAGTGGAAGAGAAGAAAAGGCATGTGGGTGTGTGTTCCTTTGGGGAAAGAACCTTTGATATGAGAAAGTACAGTTCAATTCCCTTGTTGTCATTAACTATCTTCACCTTTTTCTTGCCTGAAGGTGGGAACAGTAGGTTTGTGGTGAGAGTTAAATGCCTTCATATAAGCCTGACTTACTTGAATAGTAGTAAACTATTTGCCCCTTCTCACAACTGTCTGAGGGTGAAATTCTCAGATTGTCCAAGTGGGATTGACATAATCACAAACAACAACAATTGGAAAACAATGGGGAGGACTGGTGGCCTCTAAAAGGCCCCATTTCCTAACTCCTGGTGAAGTTGTACTAGTTTCAGACCTTCTCGGACTACTTTGTTGGGGGTCCTTGTTTGAACAGTTCTGTGTACCTGGATCTCTCAGGCAGCAGGCTCTCTGCAGGGGCTTCCTTTGTCACAAGATGCTAGATGACCTGGCTTTCTCATTAGAAACCGGGAGACCCAGGAAAAAAACCTCTCAATGAGAAACCATGTGCCTAATAAGAACGCAGGGGCTGCCCTGTAAAATGAGGGAGTTGGCTCTTCAAAGATCTGTGGACCATTTGGGGGTCTGCCACTCCCTAAGCAAAGGTTAGGGGTCCAGCACTCGACACCTCTGCTATCTCAGGGAACCCTGCATGAGTTAGGCCATCCGGAAGGCCGCTGTTGATTTGGAAACATCTACCCAGCGACAGGGAAAGGTCGTAGCAACAGCTTTCAGTGACTCATTTGCATTTTGGATAATGTTCTAAAATAGCTTTATTTCTGAGAGCCATTACACACTGATAAGTGGGCATTTTTGTAGACAGAAAGACAAATCCGGAGCGACATTAACATTATCTTTTCTGAGCACATGTGCTGATGCATCCAGGGAAGGCCGATTTGGGGCTTGAGTTGCCAGTCAGGTGACATGGGGTTTCTCTGATGGGCTAAAGGCAACACATCCTTCAATCTGCAGCCGACCCTTTTTTCCCCCTGAAGGATTCTTCATCTAAATCTCCTTGTCACCTTGCATGGAGGATTTTTTTTTTAACCTCTCAGGACTTCAGAGATTGAGGTTCATTGATACTGACAGCCCCTGATTATTTAAAATCCTGGAGGCCACGATTTCTGCTGTCCTGGTCTGCAGAGAGTTCAGCCGGCTGGCCTCTTCTGATTGCTCTGGCTCTTTGTGTTCTGGAATAGCAAAACCCCCTTTAACATCTAAAACAGCTGACAAAAAATAAACACAAGCAAAATCCCCTTGACTGGCCCCCCACGGCCAACTAGCTGTACCCCTCTGCTCAAATTCAAATCTAGTTCTTTGACAATAGTCTGTGATTTGAAGCTGCAGGAATGTTACATAGAGTTCACTCTGGCATTATCCAGGGGGCACAGGTGAGGGCTGCCGGAGGGAGCACCAGCTGCCACCATAGCCTTTGCACCATTCTATCACTCTTTGCACCCCCACCAGCCCTATAAAACGGGGGTCAGAGGCCTGCCTTCCCAGGAGGGGGTATGGGGAACACACTAGAGACATTTAATAGGTTATTCAGCCTTCCTCCTTCAGGGTGAGAAGGCTTGGGGGGGCTGTATTCTGGAAGAGTGGGGGGAACCACTGTTACCTAGCAACAGCCACATTCTGTGACAGGACTGTGTCTGAAGGAAGGATGTTTCCACTGGCCCCAGGAGAGCCTCTCTGCTCCTCTCTCCAAGCTGGGGAGTTCTTGGGGTGCTTTGAGGGGCACCCCCTTCAGGGTTCCCAATGTGGGGTGCCTTTCCTGCCCTGAGCAATGGCCTCCCTGCTGAATGTGTGTGCACATGTGTGAGCATACACGCAGGTGAGCATGGATGCGTGTGAGCATGGAAGCAGGGTGGGGAGTGGAGCTGTGAAAGCCGCAGCTCAGTTAGTGTGACTCCAGAGGTCTCGGAAGTCACCCTCTACTTGCAAGTAGAAACCTCCCACCTTGGGCTGACTGCTGCAGTGACCAGACTTCCAAAATTGTCCAAGTTGGCCTTGATTTAAAATACCCTATTCTGCTTTATAAATCATGTCACATATTTTCCCTGAAAGCCCAAAATTGAGATGACTTTTGTTCACATTAGGTTTTAATCTGAGCTGACAAACACATATATTTAGGAGTGGTAACTCAGGAGTCCCCTTTATCATTTTGGACTTATCGGGAGGCAGTGTAACAAATCTTTTCCTGAGACCAAAGCTTCATTAAGAGAGGCGGGAAGAGTGCAAGGGAACTGGGCCACCCAGGGGAAGGGCAGGTTTCCACTGCAGAGGAGAAGGGCTGACGGAAAGTGAGTGTAGAGGATGGGTTAGTTCACACCTCAGTGTTCTCCCAGGCAGGCCGGCTGACAGGCTGGCTGGTGGGTCTTATCATCCTTGTGAAGACCGAGTTCACTTTTGGTAATGTAGTCATTTATTGGCCCATTTTCTGGTCGGGAACCCCCTTTTCTTGCCCCTCCCCCCCCATCAGCCCCTTTGCTTCTGCTCTTCCTGATCCTTCTCTGTAGATCCATGGAGGTTTTGAAAATTCCCCGTCTGTTGCAAATTAATGTTTTTGCTATTTCACCTTACAAATTTGGAGAAATATGGTGTTTTATCTAATGCTTCCATTTAATTCTAATTGTGTTTGTACTCTCAAAGAAGAGGGAGGAATCTCTTTTTCATCCTTTTTAGCTGCCCATATCACCCTTAAGCAAATGGTGTAAAATTCTTGCCTGGCGTCTCTGTGGTGCATTAGGACATAAGCTCCATCTTCATGTGACAGTGGAGTAATAATAATATATTTCCTTCAAAACTTTTTGATTTCCCTTATGATAGAGAACATTTCAAGTGAATCTTCTCACTCATCAACCAACCTCTTGGAAGGTCGTGGAGAGTTCTGATGGCTTGCTTTAAAACTAGGGGAGCTGGTGAAGAGAGGGAAGGGTGACATGTACATCCAAATATCTATACAAAACTGGCAGATGGCCCAGCCCACAGAAACCCCTTCTTGAAGAGAGTGGTTTAAGACAGTGGTTTGCTCCTGTATCCTCTTTCTTAAATAAGAAAGCAAGTCTCTGCTTTATTTTTAAGACCAAAATTTAGACTCACTTCTGCCATTAATTTTTAAGATCCACAGTTATAAAATTGACTTGAGTTAATCAATTGGCACATTCATTCAGTTACTCAACAATTATTTTTTCAGCATCTATCATGTGCCTGGCGTTTGAGGGACAAATACGTGCCAGAAATGTGTAGCTCTAAGAATCCATCCTCCATCTGGGAGGAGGACATATGACACATAAAGAAAGAATGAAACCAAGTTCTTTAGTAGCACATGAAAGACACAGATGAAATAAAGAATTCATTTCTAGGGAAGGATCCTCTTCCCTTCCAGAATGAACCTGCCTTCTTAACTTTAACGTGTGTGAAATTGGAAAGGTCCTCAAGGATGGTGATGAAAAGTTTAGAGAATGAGATCAGTAAGGAGGAGCTAATGGGCCTGCGCTGTCTCTGCCGGGAGAGGTACAGAGGGGTCCTGCCAGTGGCCGCCAGGTGCTGGAGGACTTCTTCAGGGAGAGGTGGCACATTACTCTTCTGTTTGGTAAAGAATAAGGCTGCTGGCAGCAGCTCTGGTTATTTATAATCTGCCACACAGAGGATTACACAAGGGCTATACGCACGTTTTTCAGTCACATTTTCTGTTTTTGAGGAGAGCCATGTGTCAGTTACTATCCTGGGCCCTGAGGTGACGGGGGTAGAGTCCCTGCCCAAACAGAGTTTGGGCATCATCTCATTTTGTCCTTATAACAACCCGGGGAGGTATATACTTTTATTCTTCTTTTCCAGAGAATGAAATCAGGACTAAAAGCAATTAAGTCATTTAGCCAAATTCAGGCATAGTAAGTGGCAGGCTGGAGATTTTAGTCCAAGTCTGCCTTACAATGAAGTCCAATATTGTGTTCCTTCCCCACAGGCGATAAACAATCCCCTAGATGTCCTACAAAGACAATTACCCAAGGGTTTTCTCAGGACACAATACTTCCCTGGGGCCAGGGTCAAGAAAGCTCAATCATCACATGTGGACTGCATTTGGCATCATGGGGACTCACTGGGGCCAGGACAAGAAAGCAGAGGAGAGAAAATAAATCAGTAAATATTCATGAGGTTGCTTATGTATGTCCTACTAATGACATAATGCAGGGTGCCCCCCAAAAATGTATACACACTTCAACAGCCGATAGCTCAGTTTTGAAAATGAAATGTATTTTAATAAACACTGTCTTTATAATTATTCAACATGTGTACATACATTTTTTGGGACACCCTGTATATGTTATAGGGCAGTGGTGTTATGCAGACCAGATGTTATTTAAAGTTTCAGTAGAGAAGTAGAATTTCTTGGTGAAGATGAAGGTTGAACCAGGTCTTCTAGAAGCTTGACTAATATTTGAATGGCTAAAGGTAGAGCCTTCAGTGAAAGGCACTAACCCAAACATAAGTGAGTAGAGGTGGGAACAAGCATGAAAATGAGCATGTGAAGTGGGATGGAATGAAGAATGGTATCCAAACTAGAGAGTTCAGGCAGGGCCACATGGCCCGTGGGGGTAGACAGGTAGAGGCAGAGCCTGCCCTGCAGGACTTTAGGTCAGGCGGGGTCTGCAGTTTGGTGTAATAGGTACAACTGTAGACTCTGTTAGGGCAGTTGCATAAGAGTGATGGTATGTAAAGCCCCGAGTCTGGTCTGCAGGATAGATTGGGCAAAGCAGAGCCTGTGATCAGGGAGGATGACTGGTGCACCTGCATTGGTGGCAATGGGGAGGGAGGGACAGACATTTCTCAAAAGCTTATGAAAGTAAGCATTAAGCTTTAGAGCTGGCCAGCTAGCCTTAGGGGTTTGTGATGATCTTAGTTTGAAGATGGGGTGGGCGGGGTGCAGGGCAGATGACCCTGGACTCTCTTCTGCCTTAATAATTCTAATGCAAACATTTCCTCTTCCTCTGCTTTCTTGTCCTGGCCCTGATGAGTCCTCATGATGCCCAAGCGCAGTCTGTGATTACTGAGCTTTCCTGACTCTGGTCGCTGGGCAGGGAGGTGTTGTGTTCTGAGGAAACCTGAGGTAAACCCTGAGACTGTGCAGGCTCTGGGGACGTGCACTCGTGGTTCTGGAGCAGAGAGAGCATCATTGCTCCTGCAGGCAGAGTCCCCGGCTACCAGCAACTGCAGGTGCAGAGGCGGAGACTCGCTCCCCCTGTGGAGGTGTCCAAGCTGCTGTGAGCCACAGCCGTTTTGTTCCCAGGTTTCCTGATATCCCGCAGACCTCTTCATTTTATCTCATTTTGTTATTTTTGAATACAGGAGATTTATAAATGTAAACTTAATGGGATTATTTTTATATGCATATACTTGCAAATCAGAACAAATCATTTGTCCATTTTTTATTCAGTGAATATATTAAAATATAGTAACATATACAACTATGGTAATGATTTATTTGTGCCAGACATGGTGCTAGCCTCTGGGGTACAGCCGAGGACAGTAATCATTGCTGTTGTGGAGCTTGCTGTCGGCTTGGTGGTGATAAACAAGAAAAATGAATGGGAAAATTCTATAGTATTTTATAAGGTGATATGTGCAGGGTAGAAAAATTAAACAAGGTAAAAAGGATTGGGAATGCTAGGGGAAGGGTAGCAGGAGGGGATTGGAATCCTACATCTGATGGTTAGGTGACATTTGAACAGAAACTCAAAGGAAGTGAGAGAATGAGCCAGGTGGATCTCTGAGAAGAGCCTTCCAGAGGAAACAGCAAGTGCAAAGGCCCTGGAGTGAGGCATGCCCCTGTGTTTAAGAAACAGCGAGCAAGCCAGTGTGGCTGCGAATAAGGAGCAAGGGTAGAACAGCAGGTGATTTGGACAGAGGCAAAGTGCAGGGAGGGTGCAGATCCTGCCGAGCACAGAGGCTTTGCAGCCACTGCAAGCACTTGGGCGTTAACTCTGAAATGAGAAGCCATTGGAAAGGCCTGAGCAAAGGAATTGTGGGACCTGACTTACGTTTATCAGGATCGCTTCTTTGCTCCTTTGAAAATAGAGTAGGGGGCCAGAGAGGACAAGTGGAGGAGATTGTTGTAATACTGCTGGTGAGGCGCTGGTGCTTCTGGCAGCACAGCTGTAGGGGTGGTGAAGAGCTGGCGAAGTTGAGTAGGAGAAAGAGAAGAGTTAAGGATGACTGTTAGAACATCTGCTCTAATTTAGTGCTTGCAAGCCTAGTCACCCTGTGGGTAGTCATTGGGCTTACTGTGCCCTGAGGGGCCGCCTGAATGCAGACAAGGGAATGCAAGTATAATATTTTTCACCGTGTATGTGCCCTGTGTGCGTGCATGAATGTGTGCGTGTGTGAGCATGTCTGCATGTGTGTGTGTGTGTGTGTGTGTGTGTGTGTGTAGTGCCTTTCCTGTTGGATCCCTGCACCCACAGCACTGAATCCATTAACCAAGGCTGTTATCTCTGGACTCCCCAGGCTCTTGCCAGCTACTTACACATCAGAAAGAAGCAGAACACTCCCACTGCCACGGTAGAGCATTCTGGTTGCTCATTTTGCAGGTGTTGCCCTCCTCTTAATTACCCATCCACTTCCTTTCCCAACCCCCTTCTTTTTGGAAGTTGTAAAAAAAAAAAAAAAAAGATAAAACAGCCAGATGTGAGCCCAGACTCATCAGTAATCCATAAAACACTAAGCACACCCCACTCATCTCTCATGCTTTATGAAAAGTTAAAATTAAATCAGGGCAGCGTTATTAAGCTAAGTGATTTCTGCTGGATTCGGATGAATTCCTGTGTGTGCAACATCGTCTGTTGGAAATGTGCCTGGGGTGCCAGTGGGCTCAGAATGCACATCCACCAGCTATTAGTGGAAATGGATCTGCTTGCAATGGGGCACTTGAGGCTTCCCAGCCCTGGGACACCAGCCTTGTGTGCAGAACCCTAATGCCGACAGCCCTGGATCCTGTGGTGCCCACCAACCCTTAAAAGCAGGAAGGAGAGACATAGGACAAAACAAGGAAGCATGGCCACAGACAGCGTGTCTGCACACACAGAGCGCTGGATTTGAATTGCAGAGAGCTGTAGGGGATCGCCTTCCTTTTAGGGGCCCTGGAAGGCCAGTGTTGGCAGGGTTATATGCTGAGAATGCCATGCTCTGGGGATGACATGGGATGGAATTGCTGATCCCTGCTTTCAGCTGGGAGATATTCAGGAACACCAAGCTGGCTTGGAGCATGGCATAACTAAGGTGGCTCTGAGAGCTGAGGCTTTATTATACCCACTAGTGGCCCAGTGCACGGATTTGTGCACATTGAAAGGAAATTAGGAGAAATATTTTAATATCGCTATTAGAAAATTAGTAAAATGTATATGAAAATAATATATAAATTGATTAATAAATAAACAATAACAACATGATGTAACAACAACAAAGACATGATATTAAAACAACATTGATAAAAACAATGACTGATAAATTGATTGAACTTATTCTAATATCTCCATGTATACCACATTAAGAGTGAAAACGCTTTCAGAGTGCTTGATGAATTTCCCTTATGATAGAGTATTTACAACTTTAACTTTAATGTCACATGCTCTTCGAACTCGAGAGAAAGCAACATATAACTGACCATGTCTGAAAATGGGTTCAGGTAGGAATATTCCTACTCTGTCTCGAGTTTGTCCTTGTGATTTGTTAAAAGTCATCGCAAATGCTGGCACCACGGGAAACTGTCTTCGAAATTAATGTAAATGGGAGGCCAGTGTCAGAGGGGGACAAATCAATTCTTGGAATCAGAACAACCTCTCCTTCCACAGATCCTGTTAAGTCATCCAGAACTTGTGAATTCAGCTTCGATTATGTTAGGTTGAATATTTTGATAATAAATCTATCTAATACCATTACAAAGACCATTTACTATTAAGATTTCTCAGTAGCATGATGATTGTACTTACTTTCAATTTTAATTTGACACGGCATTCCCAAAATAGTAATACTATTAAGAAATTCAATGGGAAAATTTTTGTTTTTAGCATCATCCGTTGAATCAATGAAATCATCATTCAAATAGGTGTGAAAATCTCCATTGTGTATATCCAAGATTTCTTCATTTAATTTATGAACGTGCTCATTTTTAGGACAAAGAATTGCATGATTAGATATATTTTTAATATTATCTATAGATATACTATTTCCAAAGCTTCAATAATAGATCCATTACAAATCATTTCATGGGGGATTTCAATAATATCCATTTCAAGAGCTTTATTTTTAAATTGCCAGTGTGCATCATATGTACTGGCTGGTTGGTTGGTCAGTTGGTCGGGTGGATATACGGTCGGTCACTTAACCTTTTATATATATAGACTAGAGGCCCGGTGCACAAAATTCGTGCACGGGGGGGGGGTTGTGTCCCTCAGCCCAGCCTGCACCCTCTCCAATCTGGGACCCCTCTAGGGATGTCTGACTGCCTGTTTAGGCCTGATCCCGGTAGGATCAGGTCTAAACAGGCAGTCGGACATCCCTCTCACAATCCAGGACTGCTAGCTCCCAACTGCTCACCTGCCTGCCTTCCTGATTGCCCCTAACCGCTTTTGCCTGCCAGTCTGATCACCCCCTAACCACTCCCCTGCCAGGCTGATTGATGCCTAACTGCTCCCCTGCCAGCCTGATTGCCCCTAACTGCCCTCCCCTGCAGGCCTGGTCCCCCCCAACTTCCCTCCTCTGCTGGCCCGGTTACCCCCAACTAACTTCCCTCCTCTTTTGGCCTGGTCACCCACAACTGCCCTTCCCTGCTGGCCATCTTGTGTCCACATGGGGGCAGCCATCTTGTGTGTTGGAGTGATGGTCAATTTGCATATTACTCTTTTATTAGGTAGGATTCCCTTGCTTCATGGCTTTATATCCTTTTGAGATGCTGGAAAGTGAGTTGGTTTGGCATTCTAAAATCCAAAAATGGGTTGGGAAAATCAGATTAATGTTCAGCAAATGGTAGGAGAAGGAAGGACATCTTTTCGGGCTCAGACTTCTACATTCTGCCTGGGGCAGTGAAAACATCATAAGATGGAATCAGAAAGTCTGGGCTCAAGTCTCAGCTTTATAAACTGAGGCTGTGGGACAGTATGTGACTAACTTTCTGAGTTCCAGTTTCTATTTGAGTCCCAGTAAAATGAGAATGATGTAATCCCCCCTAGGACAATTGTTGGGGAGTGATGAACATGCATTTAAATCACCCAGCTGGGGGGATCAGCATGGAAAAGATGCTGGGTCAGTGTTCATTGCTCATCCTCTGTGGACCTGAGAGGGAGCAGGCCTGGGTCACTGACAGCATTGCCCTGGGCACTGAATTCATATCCTGCCTGGAAGGCCAGTCAGCCTTGGGCAGTGCAGTTCTGTGCTTTGGACACAGGCCTCACACTTCCATGGCTCTGCAGACAGGATTATGTGGAAGATTGTGTTTGAAGGGGATGTTTTCTGAGCAATATCAGTCTTGGCCTGTATAGCCACATTTAATTCTACATTCACAACTTCCTTTTTGTCTTGGGCTTTATCGTGTAAAATGCTGTGTGAAGCTCAGAAGTGGGAGAAAGTGGCATTTGTCAATCTTGCTAGGAGTCATCCAGAACTTGTGAATTCAGCAAAAGGTTGATTCTTTCAGCCCTTGCCTTTGCCAAAAGATATCCACACAAAAAGACAGTTTTTAGGGAATACTGTATCTGAATTTGCCAATAAGATTTACTTTTACATCTTTGTCTGGTCCTGTTCGGGATTCATTCAGTAAAATTCTGTGCTATGCACAATGTCAGTCTTTTATTTAAAGAACCAACTTCCCAAATAGAAAGAGAATTTCAATAAATGTTTTAATAAAAGTGTTCAGAATTTTATATTTTTAGGAACTTGGTACTTCATAAATATTGGAATTTCATATAATCTAAACCAGCTTCAGTGCATTTTCAGTTTTTGATATGTTGTGACATATAGTTTTTGAGAAATAGAATTTGGTAGGCTTTTACAGCCATCTTCTAACATGCTAGGGGCTTTCTTCATGCTTGTTCAAATTCAACCTGTACCATCACAATGCATAAAAAAGTCCAGTCACTTCGACAAGTCATGACCCCACTGTACTCACAGAGACAAATAATTTAGACGAGGGATCAGGATATTATCACCAGCTCATGGCTGCTGTGTGTAGCAGTAGGTACCCAGACTACAAGGGAACATGACACTTGATTTCTCTTGCCCTTGCCACTAAGATGCCCCAGCCATTATCTCAGCCATTAGAATCACCCTTTCCCACCTACTTGGGGAGGACTTGAAATACAAACACTTCCAGGTATGTAAGGTTTTAGTAATGTGTGCAATCTGTGCATATATATCTAGTGTAGTTGTGAGAAGGGGAAACTCTCAATGGGAAAATGAATCTCAACATAGGCCATTTTCTGATGACTTTAAGGATACTGGCAAATGGGCAAATGCCTTTATAGGATGAAGTGTGATTTCCTGGGCCTGAAACACAAAACTCTGCTTTATTTCATCTAGGCAGAAGTCAGATGCATTCATTTACTGTACTGAGAAAGGAATTTAGAAGGTCATTTAATCAGGGCATTCAATTCAATGCTGTCCACAGACATTGCTTGGGCATCTTTTATGTGCTGCTCATTGTAAAAGGTACCAGAGATACAAAGATGAATAAAATCTGACTAAAATATATACCCATTTTCTGGGACTTTATGATTGCTGAGCAAGTAATAATGTGTGACAATTATTTCATATAGGTAAATGCTGTAATAAAAATGTAAGTGTTTCTGTGTGTGTATAATCTTTACATCAAGGGCGAGGAACTTTTTATTCTGCCAAGGGCCATTTGGATATTTATAACATCATTCGCAAGCCATACAAAATTATCAACTTAAAAATTAGCTTGTAATATTTGGTCAAACATTTAAATAACTCATCCTAGTGCCTTGGCAGGGCCAGACCTATACGGCCTATGGGCCAGACATTCCCCACACCTGCTTTACATCAATTCTAGATCACAAGTATTCATGATAGATAGCTTTACTTTGAGTTCTGACATAAATTAATGATTTTTCCAAGGCCTTCCATACTTGGTATCTCATTGAAGTATACTGTTCAGATTAATTTTTGGGGAAATTTGTTCCAGTCCCCTGTTTCAATGACCATCACTGTATGGATTTTCTTCAAATCTGTATCTCCATTTTATTTTGTTGCTCTGAGTTGCTTTATTCTGGTATATTCAGTTATCAACTGGGTATTTCTACTTGAAAGTGCTATGGAAATTTAAACTTACCCAGTTGTAAATTGAGCCCATCCTCTACATTCCCTCCTCCCAGCCTTACCTCCCACCTCCTTTGGGTTGTTCCCTGTCAATGTGAATGGCACCAACATTCAAGCCAAATGCTGGGACATTGTTCTTGACTCTTCCTTTTCCTTCAACTACATCTTTCAAAGGATCCTTAACACAGCAGATTCTACTTCTTACTGATTTTTTTTGTACCTCTATTTTTCTCCAAATTCTTTTCTATTTCTAGAGAGGCCCACCATAATCTTTCCCATGGCTTTACATACACACTTTTAACCACTTTTTCCACTTCTAATCTTGGTTCTTTCTAAACATTTTCTTCACTCTAATAAGAGTAATACAAATATGATCATATTGCTTACCTATTTAAAGTTCTCCAAAAGTACATATTGTCCTTGTGATAGAGACCAAACTTTCTCATAAGGCTTACATGACACTGTCTGGTTTGTTCACTGCCTTTTTTCCTGGGCTCATCTCTTGCTGCTACTCTTGCCCCCCAATGATCACTGGATCACCGGGATGGCTATCTATCTCTTGAATGCATCAACTGTTTTCAACCCTCCATCCTTGGCGCTGCTGCTTCTTTCTGCCTAGAACAGTCTTCTGAGTCCTCATTCATCCAACACATACATGTAGAGCGCTTAGCATGTGCCCAGTCCTGAATGTGTTGGTACACAAAAAAGACATGGTCCCTCCCCTCATAGGGTTCAGATATGTAAGGTTTTAGTAATGTATTCAATCTGAGGCCAATGTTAAATATAAATATGTAAATACAAATGATGATAAGCAAGGGAAGGAACATAGACTATAAGAGAGTGTGAGAAGGACCTAATTTAGACTGGGAGGAATAATCAGGAAGGGCTTCCTTGAGACAGTGAGGATACCTGAGACTGGCTTCTCTTTGGGTCTATTTTTCCACCTCTTCCTCTAGGAAGTCCTCCCTGGCCTTCCCAGTGTGGGTTTAATGACTTAGGACTCACATAACATCACACACTGCCCTGTTAGATTTTTTTTGGTCCTATTATATTGTAGTCACCCCTTCCCTCTAGGCTTGATGAGGACAGGGTCAGAGCCTCGCTGGCTGCATCTTCAATTTTAAGCAAGTAAGTAGTTGCTCATGAATATCTGTTGACAGTTTGGGATAAAGCTAGAACTCTTCCCAGTAATTTGAGAGGCACTGTAGTATGTGGACTGTGTTCTCTGCCAGAATTCTTCATAGGATGGAAAAATTTGGGAGTCATTGTCCTAATGTTCGGTGTGACCAACTCACATCTCTAGGGCTATCAACCATGTCACTATCAACCATGGCTCTTCACAGAGCTTTATGTGTAGTCCTGGCAGCAAGCATTAAGGGATGCCACAATGGAAAGGAATATGACACCCTCACACGCTTTGAAAGGACCTAAGATGATATTGGATATTGTAATAAATGAAAATATGTCTGTTCTAATCAATGAATGAATTATGTCTATAAATTTAGGGTAGGGGGCAAAGTGTGACAATGACCCTGGTGAATATGGCTCATATCTGGGTTCAATCCAGTTGCCTGTCATTTGATGGATCCCCTGCCTCACCTCAGGCTGGTATTAAAACCATGCCAGTGATGATGATGATGATGATGATTTTTTTGGATTTGAAGATCTATAGGAAAAATCCTTTTGTGGCAGAAGTCATTACCAAACACTGTGTATAAGCAAGTATTATTATCCATATTTTAATTTGTGGAAACTGAGGCTGAAATGATCTGTGACTTGCTCCAGGCACAGATCCCAGAACTGGGATTAGTCTTTGATCCAAATGATCATAAAACCTTTATTCTTTTTGCTATATCACACAGAATTTTGTCACTCCTCAGTAAAAAAAATTAGAAGCCTCTCCCCTCAGACTAATCTCAACATCTTTTTCTGTATTTTAAAGCTGTTGAGTAGTAAGGCTGAAAAGTAGATCTGGGAGATATGGAAGAATGAGCACCCGTGAAATCACTGCATTAAAATGTGAAATGCACGATCCCTCCTACCCTCTTACTCTGCTTAACTCTCATGACTTCACCTGGCTGCTCACAGTTATCTAGAAGCTTCATTATATTTCAGGGTAACCTCTGTCCCCCACCAATGCCACTGCAGTTGGTGCACCTCTCATGTGAACACACAATTTGCTTTGACATCTGATAGGATATGTACAGACAGGTAGCACAGTAACTCCAGCTTATCTCGAGCTTCTGCTCTTAATCAGAGTTGTTTTGCTTAAGTTAAAAGCCCACTGAAGGCATTTGCCAAGTCTGTACTTCTCCTCGTCTAACAATAAACTCAGAATCCCTAAGATATATGTGAATATATGTTGCTAGACCCTCCCACTACTACTCTCATGGATTGTAGAAGATTGAAGATTTGGGTTTCCATGCAGGTACTGCTTGTGGGGTGGAGAGAAAAAGGAAGAAGTTTCAGTTTCCTTTCTGTGGATTTGTGTCACTGGTTAAGTCTCTTCATCCTCTGATGAGGGTAGAGGGTGACCCTTCCTGTCAGCGAGAGCTACCTGGGATGGCTTTCCCTGCAGCTTCGAAGGCAGGAGGCCTTGCAGGTTGTCATGTGACTTCACTGGGTATTTTGCATAAATCCAATTTCCCTGAAACACAATCTTTTTGAAGTTGCTGAGGTCAGGAATGGCAAGGCAGGCCAGCAGCCCTGGCCCAGCTGGAGAGAAAACAGTATTTACATAGAGTTTAATTTGCGGTCAAGGGCAATTACAGGGCTTTTTTGAATGACGGGAGTCCCCCCAACCCTCATATCTCTATCAATTAAGTTAAGTCCAAGCCAAATGTATCTTAATGATATGAGGATGACAGGACATGACATGCTTCACCATTGATCATAAGCACAGCTATCCTACAGGTAACTGGCCAAAACACATGCACATTTATGTGTTTGATCAAGTTGACAAAGAAGACAAAGGTCAGGCAGATGGACATAGTGAATGAGAACAGAAGAGAAGCTGTAAGGAGAAGGACTTTCTAATGAGTGGAGTTTGCTGGTACCTTGAGAGCTGAGGTGAACTCTTCATGTATGGAGTAGTTAATGTGAGCTGAGGGGTCTGGGAAATCCTTCTTTACCATCTCTGTTGCTGGTCTTTCATGGAGCCTAAATTCTACTGATTAGTCTTTCATCTGGGTCAAGGCATTGGATCTAAGACCACAGACATGAAGCCATATTCTCAAGAATAATACTTTGACCTGTCATCATTCAAAAAAGCATTCATACACTTATTTATTAAACCTGCCAGTCTTAGGATCCAGAGGGAAGAGAAAAAATCACCACCTGATCTCAATGGCAGGGCAACATCCAGTGACTGAGGGTTTGTCCTGCCCAAGTCCTTGTTCTGAGGAGATTTCAGGGAGCTTACAATCTAAGAGAAGGAAAAAGAAAAAAACACCCAAATATTTCAAAGTTTAAAGACTAGTTTCAAAAGAGATGAAAATGAGAACCATCTCACCCTTCATTGTTTTCCTTATTTCATTAATGGCAAATTTATTCTTCCTATCTGTCCAGTTGAACTCTTTTTTAAAAAATATATTTTATTGATTTTTACAGAGAGGAAGGGAGAGGGATAGAGAGTTAGAAACATCGATGAGAGAGAAACATCGATCAGCTGCCTCTTGCACACGCCCCACTGGGGATGTGCCCGCAACCAAGGTACATGCCCTTGACTGGAATCGAACCTGGGACCCTTCATTCTGCAGGCCGACGCTCTATCTACTGAGCCAAACCAGTGAGGGCCAGTTGAACTCTTAAGTCATGTTTGACTTCCCCTTTCTTCAGGTTCCTCATGTGAAAAATATCATTGAAGTATATTTTGAAGCACACAGTAAAATGCATAAATCTTAAGTGAAGAGTTCAATGAATTTGACAAGTGTTTACATTGTGTAACTCTCACCCAAATAAAAAATACAGCATGATTACCACCACTGAATATTTGCTCCTGCCCTTTTGTAGTCAATAACTCCCCTTCTACAGAGGCAACCATTGTTGATGTCTCTCATGCACAGGAGTCTTGCCTGGTCATGAACTTCATGTAAATGGAATCATATTTTGTACTCCTTTATGTCTAGCTTCTTTTGCTACACATATTTTTTGAGATTGTTTCTTATTTTGGTAGTGCAGTTCTTTTTATTGTTGAGTTTTATTCCATTGTATGAATATACCAACAGTTGCTTGTTCATTTTCCTGTTGAAGAACATAAGAGATATTTCCAGTATTTTTTACTTTTATGAGCAAGGTTATTATGCACATTGTTTCATGGGTCTTGGAGGGGGTATATGTTTTCATTTATCTTGGGTAAATATCTAAGAGTGTAATAGTTAGGTCATAGAGTAGGCATCTATTTCATGTTAACAGTAATTGCTAAACAGTTTTCCAAAGTTAATGTACCATTTTCACTCCTAGTAGCAATGGATGAGAGTTTGGAAGACTCTGTCTCCTCCCCAAATTTGGTATTGTCAGCCTTTTAAATTGTAATTATTTCAGTTGATATGCAGTGGAATCTCATTGTGGTTCCTCAAGTGTGATTGTCCTTTAAGTCCCAGTGACTCATTTCTTGACATTGTCTCTTAGACACACATTTTTATTATGTTTTCTTCTTTTCTAAAATAGTCCTAGTCCAGTCTTGATCAACTTTTGTTTGAACGGAGTGGTAATCTCTTCACTTGCCTCCCTTCCACCAGGCGACCTGGCTGCTGGTATTGCCCTGGTGGCTTCCTGATCACTGCCGTCCTTTGCTGCTGAAATTTTTAATGACTAACAATATGAGGAGTTTTCAAACTTATAACGATTGCAGTGGAAAACTCTTTCTTCAGAGCAGAGCTCATCTGGTTGAAGGAAGGTAGGAACCTGCTTATTCATCATTCCCATTTGTTCTCCCTGAACAATTGTAATTCCCAAGGTTCTTTGTGAATTCCTTGTGCTCTTTGAAGTGTTCATTAGAAAGTGCCAACTGACCAGACTTAGCACCTGTCCACATCTAGAGCAGCAGCTCCCACATCTCCCTTACATTGCCTTTCAGCCATATATTCAGTGCTTATAGTCTTCTGAATACAAAATACTGTTCCAAACTTCCAGGCCTCTGCTTATGCTGTTCCCTGTCTTTGGAAAGTGCTTCTCTACCCATCCTCCCAATGTCTGCTTGGGGAAATATGACATCCTTTGTACCAAGATGCTCAAACATGAAGTCTTCAGGGTTGATGTCTCCTTGTCTGTGCTACTACTTTCCCTTGTATGTACCCTGCTGGGCTGCAGTAGTCTTAATCAACTTTGTTTCCCCTGTGCCTAGCAATCTGACATTCAATTTCCCTTATGTTATGATCTCAACCTACCTCTCTTACATTATCTTCGCTAATTTCCATGCTTTAACCTCACACTCCTACTGGAGTGATACACATAATATACAGTACAAGCATTTCTTTCCATGCCATGGCCCCTAATGTCCTCCCTCACCTGGAATATCCTCTTCCCTTTGTCTTCTGTTCCCAATTCTGCCCACCTTATATTGTCTCCTCAATTCTTCTTCCATGAGCCATCCCAGGACATCTACACTAACAGTTAATTCTTTCTTCTCAGAATTATACTTAATATTTCTAAATTCCTTTGTAACTCAGCATATCCTTTCTAAAGGCCCATCATCTATTTAGAGCAGGTGTCCTCAAACTACGGCCCGTGGGCCACATGCGGCCTGCCGAGGACATTTATCCGGCCCGCCGGGTGCCGCTGCCTGTCCTGCTTAGCAGCCGACTTGTCCCGGGCCCACAGTGCGCATAGGAATTGGTTCATAGTTTTTTTTTTTAAACTATAGTCCGGCCCTCCAATGGTCTGAGGGACAGTGAACTGGCCCCCTGTTTAAAAAGTTTGAGTACCTCTGATTTAGAGAGTTGAGACAAATACAAATGAGATAGTAACAGAATGATTTAGACTTCATTGTACTCCCCATCCTGTCCCACACAACCTGAGTGGACTAAGACTTACTGGGGCTCATGCACTATTCAGAACATGGGGGTATTGTGGGAGGGATAACTAGGTGGAATCCTCTTTAAAAGGTGGTGGTGAGCATCATGATAGCACCAAATGCTGGAAGGTTAGAACTATCCATGTAAGTGGTGGGTAGACCTGAAAGATTAGTTTTACTGTCATCAGTATTTGTCACTGGTCAATTCTGTTTGGGAAAATGATGCACCCTCCATTCCAGGTGGTTCTGATTCCATTGAGTGCCTTTAGCTCTCTGGTGGAATCCTGTGCTTCTCCACCCTTCCTGACCTTGTGGATTTGCTGGAAGAGAAATAGTTTTTATCTCTGCTGAAGGTGTTTCTGGCCCTCAGTTAGGAATCATCTAACTCTAGCAACTGAGAGCTGGAGGGAATTTGAGTCATTTGACACCAGGGTCATCAAAGTGGTCAACGGACAAACTCATACCTACAGGGATAGACTCTGCTGGGCACCATTAAGATTCAGGACATCCTGCTCTGCAGGGTAAAACACCACAGCTTGTTAGAAAATAATGCAGGCTCAAGCCGCTTTTGGTCTGGACAAACCGTTTATAAAGAACCTAAGTTAAGTGGGCTGGTGGCCAATTTTTGAAGTCTAGTGTCATTTGAAATGAACACAAACAGCGGGGGATGGAGAAAAACCGTGAATGCCACTGTTCAAATTAGCTGTTGGAGTTTCAGATATTGTTGGTACAGTATTCATGTGGCATAGACTCCATCTCAAAAATGCCCTACCTGTCCTTGAATGTTGATCGTCCATTAAATCGACTATCTTTTTTTCAATAATTAGCCCTCTTAGAACACATCACAGTATTTCCATTATCTTTTTTTTCTCACCCAAAGGTAGAAATTGACCACCCCTGGTATCTGGCAAGCATCTTTTGCCTTCCTTTTCTCTACTGTTTTAACTTCCAGAAACTGTTTTTACACATTTTTCTGACACCCCTCCAGTTCTACCCATAGTATTTGGGCTGAGGCTGGGGTCTTCAGAATCCACATTAGATTGATGGCTGGGAGTGAGGCGGGAGGAGAAATCCAGAAGCCTGAGCCACTCTGTCAAAGGTCTGACCTCTAGAATTCCTGCCTACCTAATCTCCCTGCCTCCTGCAGGTCCACAATTGGTATTGCCTTAGCACTTTGAATTCTCATTATAATATCTAGTTTGTTATCACTGACATTTTCTCATACTCCTCAGGGTTGTTATTTTTATTTATGTGTTGTTTATGTAACTATATTTTAAACAGTTATATAAACAACAGAAGGACATTGTCTTTCTTTTGTGCCATTTTAACCTCAATAGCCACAGGAAATTAGAACTAGGTCTACTTACAGTTGGTGCTCAATAAATGTTTGCATTTTGGCATATTGTATTGGCAAATCACTTAGGACAGTGGTTCACAAAACGTGTTCCGAAAACCACTGGAGTTTTCTAAGGCCCTTGTAGGAAGTCTGTGAGGTCAAAATTATTTTCATAATAATATGAAGGTGTTATTTGCCTTTTCTACCTTGGACAGTGAAGCAAAAGCAAAGATGGTTACAGCTGCTGGCTCCTTAACCTAAATCAAGGCAATGGCACCAAATCGTAGAAGAAGGCAGCACAACCGCCACACGCTTGTAGTAATAAAAACAAAACAAAAATTGCCAGTTTCACTTAAGTCCTAGGCGACGTTTTGGAAATTATTTATTAAATGTCAGTCTTTTTCTACACTTTTTAAAACTATCCTGTGTGGTAAAGTGGGAATAAGCCATAAAGGACTTCTGTTTCATAGTGATGTACAGAGATTATCTTGAGGAAAAGCTGAGTTGTGAGCTGACCTAGAGTTTTCTCTATGGAACATCATTTTTACTTGAAAAAATGCCTGGTAGCCAAACCCTGGCCATTCAGAATTAAATATTTGGGAGTCATTTTCTTAAAATTGGATGAAATGAGCCCGACATTTCAAGGACTATAACAGACTGTATTTTTTGTCCAGTGATAAAATTCAAGCATTCAAGAGCAAATTAACTTTTGGAAAATTTGTATCTATTACAATGAACTTGACAGTTATTTATATTTATTATTGATATAATAAATATAAATATTATATCAACCATCTCTTTACAAAAGTCTTTAAGGTATGGGAAGGTATTTCAGATATTTAAGGTACTCTTTAAGGCATTCTTTTTTTTTTGATCCTGTATAATGGAATGTGTCAACATTTGGATGATCTACATAATTCAGTGAACTGTTTTTCAAATGATCAATACATGTTGTTATAAAATTGATTGGTAGAAGAACCATCCAAAATGCAAGATAAGCCAACAGAGTTTAATATAAACAGCATCCAAAAAGTTTACTGAGAAGGTTTCACATTTCATACTGCAACTAACCCTTAAGAAGCAACCTGTTGTCAAATTTTGGCATAGTATCAAAGAAAAAATATCTGAGAGATGCAAATCAAAGCAATAGTGAGATATCACCTCACACCTGTCAGAATGGCTATCATCAACAAATCAACAAACAACAAGTGTTGGCTAGGTTGTGGAGAAAAGGGAACCCTAATACACTGCTGGTGGGAATGCAAAATGGTGCAGCCACCGTGGAAAACAGTATGGAGTTTCCTCAAAAAATTAAAAATGGAACCTCCATTTGACCCAGTCATTCCACTCCTAGGAATATATCCTAAGAAACCTGAAACACTCATCAGAAAGAATATATGCACCCCTATGTTCATAGCAGCGCAATTTACAATAGAAAGATTTGGAAACAGCCTAAGTTCCCATCAGCATATGAGTGGATAAAAAAGTTATGGTACATTTGCACAATGGAATACTATGTGGAAATAAAAAGAAAGAACTCTTACCATTTGCAGCATCATGGATGGACCTGGAGAGTATTTGCTGAGCGAAATAAGCCAGACAGAGAAAGATAAGTATCACAGGACCTCACTCATATGTGGAATCTAATGAACCAAATAAACTGATGATCAAAAATAGATCCAGAGACATAGAAGCATGAACAGACTGTTGAACCTCAGAGGGAAGGTAGGGGAGGGGAGGTAAGAGGGAAGAGATCAACCATGAACTTGTATGCATATATATGCATAACCCATGGACACAGACAATGGGGTGGTGAGGGCCTGGGGATGGGGTAGGGGAGATGGGAGCAGGCTGGAAGAGGTTAATGGGAGAAAAAGAAGGACCTATGTAATACTTTCAACAATAAAGATAAAAAATAAAAATAAATATAAAATTCTATTAAAAAATAAAAATAACTTTACATTTATAGCAAAGGTCCTAAATAGACACTTCTCCAAAGAGGACATACAGATGGCCAAGAGACATGAAAAAATGCTCAAAGTCACTGATCATCAGAGAGCTGCAAATTAAAACAACAATGAGGTATCACCTCACACCTGTCAGAATGGCTACCATCAACAAATCAACAAATGACAAGTGCTGGTGAGGATGTGGAGAAAAGGGAACCTAGTACACAGCCGGTGGGAATGCAGACTGGTGCAGCCACTGTGGAAAACAGTATGGAGTTTCCTCAAAAAATTAAATATGGAATTGCCACTTGACTCAGTGATCCCACTTCTAGGAATATATCCTAAGAAACCCAAAGCACCAATCAGAAAGAATGTATGCACCCCTATGTTCATAGCACCACAATTTACAATAGCTAAGATAGTGAAACAGCCCAAGTGCCCATCAGTAGGTGAGTGAATAAAAAAGCTGTGATACACTTACTAGTATACTATGGAATACTGTGCAGCAGTAAAAAAGAAAAATCTCTTACCCTTTGAAACAGCGTGGAGGGACCTGGTGAGTATCATGCTAAGTGAAATAAGTCAGTCAGAAAAAGACAAGTATCACATGATCTCACTCATATATGGAATCTAAGTTACAAAATAAACCAATGAACGGAGTGGATCCAGAGACATGGAAGCATGGGACAGAGTGTGGAATCTCAGAGGGAAGGTGGGGAAGGGTGGGTGGGTGGGAGGTAATCAACCAAAGAACTTGCATGCATATATGCATAATCCGAGGACACAGACAATAGGATGCTGAAAGCCTGGGGTAGGGGGGCGGGGGCAGGGGCAGGGGTGGGCTGGAGTGGGTCAATGGTGGGAAAAAGGGGACATATGTAACACTTTCAATGTTAAAGAATTATTAAAAAATAAAAAAACAATTTTACATTTATAGAAAAGTTATAAACATAGTACAAAGAGTTTTGTATAACCATCTCTTTGTTTTCCCTAATGTTAACATCTTACATGACCACGGTATATTTCTCAAAACTAAGAAATTATCATTGGTACAAAACTATTAACTAAACTATACACTTTATATTTCACCAGTTTTCTCACGAATGTCCTTTTTCTGTTCTAGGATCCTATCTAGAATACCACATTGCATTTGGAATATAGTTAATTTTATGTAAATATAGTATATATGTAACATATAATGGTTTATTATTATTAGTTTAGAGTGAATTAATAAATATTTTAAAACTCAGTTTTTGTTTCTATCATAGTAAATACTGATAAACAAAATACTCATAAACAAAAACTTTTGGATTCTCAAACATTTTTAAGTATGTAAAGGGGTCCAGAGACAAAAATGTTTAACTGCTGACCTAGAATATTTTGTAAGAGGAGAATGTTTGTATTTGCAAACTGCTAGACTGTAAGAATAGGCATAAGGTTGAGGGTTTATATAATGTCTCTGGAGAGTTTATTTCCTTCCCCTCCCCCAATGATCCATAAATATACATGAGCATGCAAAACTAAATTCAGTGAGAAAGAACCTGAGTCCTGGAGACAGCACTAGATCAAGTCACTTAGTTCAGTCAGCTCATAAATGTTAATTGAGTACAGACTATGTACCTGGTGATAGTCCAAGCCCTGGGGATACAGCTATTCTTAAGACAGAGTGAGTTTCTATATAAAGAGCTTACTTATTTGGGGGATGGGGCAGCAGGAAGTTATACAGTGAGCACATAAACAAAGAACTTACATCACTTTCTATACTTGTATGTGGTCTAAAGCAGAGAAAACAGAGTGATGTGGTAGAGAGCAATGTCAACAGGAGATGGGTGGGAAGGGGCATAGGTGGGGGCTTGGTCGTATTTAAAGAAGGCAGCCAAGTGAAAATCTGGTGGATAAACATTCCAACTGTGAGCTTGGTGCTTTTGAGTGGCTGGAGGGAAGGCCAGCATGGCTGGAAAGTGGTGGGTGAGGAGAAGAGCAGGGGAAGATATAGCTGAAGAGGCAGGTAGGGTCCAGATCAGATAGGGCTCATGGACCTGGTAGGGAGTTTGGATTCTATTCTCCTTGCCTGAGAAGCTTTGCTAGGCTTTAAGCAGGGGAATGACAGTGTCTGGTTGACTGGTGAAATCATTCTGTCCACAAGGTGTCAAGATGGAGGGGAGGGAACAGTAAGGGATTTTGTAGTAGTTCAGGTCAGAGGTGATGGTGGCTTAGGCTCCAGGTGTATGTCCAAAGATAGTAACAAATTGTCAAATTCAGCATCTATTTTTGAGTTAGGAGAGCATGTTTTGCTAGTAGATTGGATGTGAATGGGAAGGAAAGAGCAATCAAGGTGGAATCAGGTTTCTGTCCTGAACAGCTGGGTAAATAGGTGTAGCATTTACTGAGATGGGGAAACTTTGAGTCCAGTGAATTCACAGATTATATTCAACTAGAGGCCCGGTGCACAAAATTCGTGCACAGGGGAAAGGGGTGTACCTCAGCCCAGCCTGCACCCTCTCCAATCTGGGACCCCTCGAGGGATGTCCGACTGCCCATTTAGGCCCGATCCCACTGGGCCTAAACGGGCAGTTGGACATCCCTCTCACAATCCAGGACTGCTGGCTCCCAACTGCTCGCCTGCCTGCCTTCCTAATTGCCTCTAACCGCTTCTGCCTCTAACCGCTTCTGCCTGCCAGCCTGATCACCCCCTAACCACTCCCCTGCCAGCCTGATTGATGCCTAACTGCTCCCTTGCCAGCCTGTTTTCCCCTAACTGCCCTCCCCTGCAGGCCTGGTCACCCCTAACTGCCCTCCCATGCAGGCCTTGTCCCCCCCAACTGCTGTCCCCTGCAGGCCTGGTCCCCCCCAACTGCTTTCTCCTGCAGGTCTGGGTCCCTCCCAATTGCCTTTCCCTGCAGGCCTGGTTGCCCCCAACTTCCCCCCTCTGCCAGCTTGGTCAGCCCTAACTGCCCAACCCTGCTGGCCTGATCACCCACAACTGCCCTCCCTTGCAGGCCTGGTCCCTCCCAACTGCCCTCCCTTGCTGGCCATCTTGTGGTGGCCATCTTGTGTCCACATGGGGGCAGGATCTTTGACCACATGGGGGCAGCCATCTTGTGTGTTGGAGTGATGGTCAATCTGCATATTACTCTTTATTAGATAGGATATAGGCCTGGTGCACTGGTGGGGGCCAGCTGGTTTGCCCTGAAGGGTGTCCCGGATCAGGGTGGGGGTTCCCTTGGGGCGTGGGGCGGCCTGGGCGAGGGGCCTGTGGTGGTTTGTAGGCCGGCCATGCCCCCTGGCGACCCAAGCGGAGGCCCTGGTATCTGGGGTTTATTTATCTTCTACAATTGAAACTTTGTAGCCTGGAGCGGAGCCAAGCTTTCTGCTTGCTCCATGGTGGCAGCCATTTTTTGGGGGATTTATGTATCTTCTATAATTGAAACTTTGTAGCCTTAAGCGGAGGCCAAAGCAGGCCAGGGTGTGTGGAAAGCTTGGCTTCCTCCATCGCCAGGGGCAACCCTAGCCTCCTGCTCTTTCCAGCTCTGTGGCTGCTGCCATTTCTGTTTGGGTTTATGTATCTTCTATCATTGAAACTTTGTAGCCTTGAGTGGAGGCCTAGGCCGGCAAGGGCAGGCGGAAAGCTTGGCTTCCTCCATTGCCAGGGAAACCCAAGCTTCCCTCCTGCTCTCTGTGGCTGTAACCATCTTGGTTGGGTTTATTTGCATATTTGCTCCTGATTGGCTGGTGGGCATGGCTGGTGGGTGTGGCTTGTGGGTGTAGCGGAGTGATGGTTAATTTGCATATTACTCTTTTATTAGATAGGATAGTTCTCTTTAGATTTAAGTTAGGTTTGAGCCCTCTTGGGTATCCTATCATGCAAACTACAATTTATTTGAGCAGATATTGGTCAAGTACTTACTCCATGCAAGACACTGATCTAAGTACTGAAGGAGATCCTCATGAATCACACACACACACACACGTACACACGCACACACACACACACACACACACAAGCATGTTTATCCCTCTCTCTCATTATGTTGTTTTGGAAGCAGAGAAGATGGAGTGAGTAATGCCATCTGGTGAATTTGGTAAATTATCCTCTTTCTCACCCCATTTGTGGGGGTAAGTGAGGATGATTGAGGTACAGGATAGTAATCAGGTCAGGTGTGTGTTCTTTAGGAGACAGGTGGGGTGATTGGATAACCATTTTACAATTTTTTTGGGGACCCAAGAGATATAAATATATCGTCTTTTATCTCTTTGTCCTGGGAAGCATTTTATCTCACTCTTCCTTCCTGTGCCGGTGGGAGAGAAGTGGGTGGAGGAATGTCATCCTATCTAATAAAGAGAGAATATGCTAATTGACCATCACTCCATCACAAAGATGGCTGCACCCACAGCTGAGGCCAAGTTCCCATAAGGAGCCTTAATGAGCAATCAGCAGGGACCTGAAGCTACGCCCTCCCCTGCCCCCGGGGGACTTGACAGGGGACCTCAGGCCGTGTCCCCCACCCGGCAGGGCTTGACAGGGGATCTCAGGCCATGCCCCCCACCCAGCAGGGCTTGACAGGGGACCTCAAGGTGTGCTTCCCATCCTGGTGCTGGGCTAGGGGGCCTCAGGCTGCTCCCCCAACCCCAGCACCCAGCCGGGGGACCTCAGGCCACACCTCCCACCTGGTGGGGCTTGACAGGGGACCTCAGGCTATGCCCCCCACCCCAGCACCAGGCCAGGGGACCTGAGGCTGCACCTCCCTTCCTGGCTGGGCTTGATAGGGGTCCTCAGGCCGTGTCCCCCACCCAGCAGGGCTTGATGGGGGACCTCAAGGTGCACCCCCAGTGTTGGGTTGGGGGAACTCAGGCTGCGCCCCTGCCCAGCGGGGCTTGACGGGGGACCTCAGGCCATGCCCCCCACCTGGCGGGGCTTGATGGAGGACCTCAAGGTGCACCCCCAGTGCTGGGTTGGGGGAACTCAGGCTGCACCCCCGCCAGTGCAGCTTGACGGGGGACCTCAGGCCATGCCCCCCACCAAGTGGGGCTTGACAGAGGATCTCAGGCCATGTCCCCCACCTGGCGGGGCTTGATGGAGGACCTCAAGGCATGTCCCCCACCCCGGTCTGGGCTGGAGGACCTCAGACCATGCCCCCTGTCCTGGCACTGGGCCAGGGAACCTGAGGCTACGCCCCCTGCCCAGCAGGGCTTGACAAGGGTGGGACTGGCCGGGTCTGGATCTAGCCCAGTGGGGGGTGGGGACAGGCCAGGTCTGGGTCTCATGCGATTTTGAGGTGCATGTGGGTGGGCGGAGACTTGACTCTGGGTCCCGTGGTGTGCCCCAGACTCTGATAGGAGGAAGGTTTTCATATACACTTTACTAATTTTCTTTCATCTCTGACACTTCTATTATAGAGAAAGGGCAAATAGCAATATTAAATGATTTCCTCTAATTAATCCCCTTTTAATGTGCACGAATTTCATGCACCGGGTCACTAGTTACTTATAAATATATTATGAGTAAGTAATGAAAGTACTCAGAAAACCAGAAAAGCAGACTGTTCCTGCTGGAGTGTCTGGCCGTGTTTATCCCGTTAAAGATGATGAAAACAGGGCAGTTGTGTGCTGCGAGTGGCTTGTGGTCAGCCATGGCCATTGTGGATTGGGAAGAAGCTGACGGGTTTAGCTTTCTCCTCCCACACTCCCTCCCACCTCCACCCGCTCTAGATCTGCAGGCTGGGTTGTCTGTGTCTCTTCAGGCAGCTGTGCAGGCCTGACCTGGCAACTTGTGATGCTAGCATGCGGTGGTGCCCACCAGCCTGACAGCAGCTTGTCCTCCTGGCGTGACTTGCCATCTGCCAGGAACAGTGAGAACGGACCTGCAGGAGACCCTGAGCTCTCCCTGGTGTCAAGTCCTTTCCAAAACAGATTCTTTGGGGCTGGCTGAAATGATGCAGGCACTGGCTTTGTTTTTGTCATCAGGAATCAGAGTGAAGAAGAAGGGATGGTTGAAGAATTATACACGCCTCCTCCCCAATCAGTAATATTATTGCCAGTAATAAAGATGATAGTAGCTACCATTAATTTAATCTCAAAATGCACCAAGCTTTTAGATACTTTATATTCTTTGTTCTCCTCACCACAATGATATGATGTGGTTATTATTATCCCTATTTTATGGACGAGGAACTGAGGCTCAAAGATTAAATAACTCACCCAAAGTTCTATAACTCATAAATGACAAAATCAGCAGTCACACCTTTTCTACTTTGTTATATAATAACCACTGCTTGACCCATGCCTAACTCATCTCCCACTTTTCTCCAGAACGTTCCGTTCCCTTAAGTTCCCCCAAATAACTGAAAATAATCATTATGCGTTTGGGTGTTGGAGGGGGCCTTCATGCATACACTTTATTATGTTCCTGGGAATACTAAGGTGGAAAACCAGACATCACCGCACTGGCCATGAGTATAGACTCGGGGGCATGGACTCTGACTTCCACATAGAGAAGGCTTTGCACCTTCAGAGTGGCCTTCTGTCTTAGGGCCAGCCAGGTGTGGCTTGGAACAGAATCATTTCCCTCTAAGAGTCACTGTCTACCATTTGAAGCCCTTTCCCTTGATTCTCTAGTCCAGTGGTCGGCAAACTGCAGCTCACGAGCCGCATTTTGCTGCTCTGTTGACTAATGAGTTTGCCGACCACTGCTCTAGTCCCTCGGATTGGGTTTCACTTTCCTTTACTAGGGTAAATTAACATCTTTTCCCCAGGACAGCTGATGGCAAGAGGAGGCAGACAGAAGGGGCACTTAAATCCAGACTTCCAGCAGACAAACCTCTTTTCATTTTCAGAATTACTCACTGCTAGAGGTGGCCTGGTCCCTGTGGTTCTGAGTAAAAGTCTGGGACTTAAATTAGAGGCCATATCTTGTGCACTTTTGAAATAGATTTCACATAATCCATGGGCAGGTTGGCACTCTCTGGAGGCCAAGAAGGGCTGACCTCAGGTTTTCTTGCCAGAGCCCTGCAGGCACCAGACTTGATTTAAGCAGGATCCGTCCATACCTGGTGGATGGACGTAAGCTGTCACATAGAGGTGATGCCAGAGAAAACTCCCAGGACAGAAGTCACTCCTGTAGGTGCCTTCATTTGCCTCATAGCCCAATTATAGAGAACATGTAAGATATTAGGGGAAGGACATTTTTCTTGCAGTTGCCAATGGAATGGAGCTCTTTGGGAAAGCAGTGTGTGACGTGCAAGGCCAGCTGGCTGCCTGGAACCTGAAGTAGCAGCTTCCAGAGTGTGGAGGAGGAATGGGTGAGCTCCTCTTCTCACCGAGAGAAGGGTGTGGAAATTCCCTGGAACACCCTGTGCCCTCCATGCTCCTCCCCTTCGCTGTCCTTCCTCAGTGCCCCCTGCTTTAACTGAATTGCTCTGGGAACCAGCCAAACTCTCTTTGTGTTCACTCAGAACCTCAGGGAGGCAGGAATAATGCAAGGCATCGTGCAGAGCCTTGTGGCTTGTGGACCATTTTCATGTTTAACATGTTGCTTAAGTCTCAGAAGACCTCAGTGTGAAAAGCAGGGCAAATACAAGAGTACCCATTCTACAGATGGAGAGACTGACACTGGGGGGCTGTTTTCTCTGAGGTGACTGGATTTCCCCTGTTTCTTTTTTATAAGGGCTTAGGAAAGGGGGATGCATTCAAAAGCCCAACAGAATAACTTGAACTCACACTTCAAGTTTTCTCTTTAAAGCGAAGTCCTGCCTTTCTGCCCTTAAAAGGTTGAAAGGGAAAGCTCCCCCTGCAAGGTCATCCTCAAACATACTCCCAGCAGCCATTTGGTTCCGTCCTGTCAAGTGTCTGCTCTTGGGCCAGGCTGTCCCTGCTCCTACAGTTCCTGACTCAGTGCCCACCCAGAGAGAAGCAGGGCCTCATGGAAATTGGGGCGCCAGGGGTGAGTGCAGTGGAATAGTCTGCTTTGCTCCTTAACAGTTGTCACCATATATCGAAGGAAATGAAAAACAAACTGCGCAGCGATTTTGATAACCCTGCATCGAGGGGGTGATCAAACACCCCAGGACTTTAATCATGGGATCCAGAGGCAGGCAGCTCCGAGGCAACCTCCAGGAGCTCTAAGGCGGCTGCAGCCTCATCCAGGGAACCCTTCTCCTCTGCGGAACAAGCGTCCTTGGTTCCTGGACCTTGGTTCTTCTTTGATGTCCAAGAGGAATGCATGGAAACAGGGAGAATCTGTCTTCCTTGAAGGTTGGAAGTGGAGCTGAGTGGGAGGATGGGCTATTGGGGGAACGGATAGAGGAGACAGATGTATGGAAGAGGCTGTAAGAAAAGAAAACAAGTTGATTTGGGAGCCCATTCGGAAGAAAGCTCACAAATAGCCACTAGTTCCCAGGTCTCAGCTAGAGCCGGTGGGTCCGCAGACTCTTCAGTGCGATGTTGGCAGGTCCTCCTGCTCTTCTGCTGATGCCTCGGGAGGGCCACTGTGGAGCTGCTCTCTCTGGGGTTTAAAGAGGCCGGAGTCCAACCTGGGAACATCAGGATTCACAGACAGGAAAGGCCCTGCTTCCTCCCCGTGTGGAAGCCAATGGTCAGTTGGCTGGGACCTTCTTTGGACATCTTGTCTCCTTTTGGGGATGGTCCTAATGGATGCTTGGCTCTCTCCTTGTTAAATGCATTTTTACCCTCACTGCCCCTTCCACCCGATTTTTTTTTTTTTTTTAACTTGCCTAGCACACTTGAAGCCTGTGAGTGTGAAACATTTCATAACAGGCTTTTTGAGAATCCTCGGGACAGTGAACACAGGTTCTCACCACGTTCTCCCAGCGGTCTCTTGGGGTTCTCGCCCTGTCAGGGCTGCCTTGCCTGAATGCAAGCAATTGTCTTGCCTGCAATCAAATGACAGGACGCTGCTATTTTTTCAGAAGCTACCACAGCCTGCAGGTCTGATGGAGCATTTCACCAACTGCAGCAAAGGCTGCTTACCTTCCCAAAGCAGCCAAGTCACCACCACACACGGCATCTGGGAGAGACCAGAGACCCCAGGGCAGTGTGTTTGTAACTGCCTGGAGATGCACATCAATAACACTTAACTCTTTGTCCTCTTCTGTGGGCAATTAGCAGTGCCGAATTGCAAAACGAGAGTATTTTTCTCTGGAGAATCAAAGCTTTTGAAAATAATAAAGATGCTTAAAATGTTCTATTTGAGGCTGTTTGGTTGTATTGATCTGGGAACACATCCAGGGTACCCACACGGTTCTTTTAGCAGAAAATGCAAGTTACATGGAAATGGGGGAACTGAATTAATTGAAAGGTGAGGCTGTGAGGGATGGAGATGTGATATTTATTGGTGATTGAGATTCAACTTAGAGCCTCACTCAGCATCTGCATTCAGGTTAACCAGGACTGAATCTAAAACAGTCCCTCTCCCGGGACATGGGCATCCAGTACCTCTGTGTTTGTCCCATCCACACGCAGTCTACAGTACTGAGGTCCCCTTGTGGACCTTCTCCTAGAAGAACCCTATTATTGCCACCTACACCAATGTCATGAGTGCTTGAGTTCTTACCCCGACCCTGCCATGGACCACATGACATGAGACAAGTCACTCAATTTCTGTAGGTCTCAGTTTTTGCTCTATCAGGTGTGAAATAAAGATACTTCTACTACCCCAAGTGAGTTTAAACTGTCGTGATGCTAGGTGGGATCACTGTGGAAAGTTAGAAAGTTCTGTGGCTAATTCAGGGTAAACTATGATTTCATTGGACGCCTACATTTTCTTTGCCCATTTCCCCTTCTTCATCACTTTGCAGGTGTCAGGTCCGGGTATAGCCTTAGGCATTCTTCAGAGGCCCCTGGGCTGGGCGGAAGAAGATACTCAGTGTCCACTGGTTGGGCTTTTGCTGCATTGTTCCATTCCAGGTTGTATGAGTCCTGGTTTTCTGGTGCAGTGTATACATAGCCTGCAAACCCGAGGGGAAAGAGGAGGGGGCAGGTCCTGAAAACTAGTGTATTGTCCTGCTGGGTTTATTTCCCAGTTGTGCCTCAAATTGGCCAACCAGCCAAAAATCAACATCAGTAGCAAATTCATTCAACCTATTTCTGTTCCACTAATAATTCCCGAGGTGGTCTCTATGTGAGCCTCTCGTATCACCAGGATGTATTGGTGACTTGCAGGCACAAATTTCCTAGAAAGAAGACAAGGATCAGTCTTGGTGTGACACTTGAGTACATAAAGCCAGCGGCTGTTGAATAAATAATGCATTTCTGGAATAACCATTATGGGTGTTGAAGGCTAGAGACGTGCTAAGGATCTGGAGATAAAAAGCCTAAAATATTTAGAACTTACTGCTTCTTTGGGAAGATCAGAGGAGAAATTTTAGTGCAGCAGGTAGAGGGAGTGTCTATGTCCTTGGTAAGCCTTCTACTCCCTGGGAAAACAAGGATGGCATTCGTTTCTTCCCCAGCTCCCTCCTAGTTGCATTTTCTTTTCCAACATACAAACGCCACTTTGCAGTGAGCTGGACACGGGGTCCATGGGGTCGCACTGGGGCTCCGATCTAGCAGTGCCTGGTGAATTATACATTTGGGGTCTTTGTCAGGGGGCGTGTGTGAAGCTGAGCAGTAACGGGAGAAGTCACCCACAGAAATGTGATAAAATGAAGGATCTGGTGCCAATTTATAATCAAGGTCCTCTCAGTGGGGGGCTTTGAGACAGCTCAGCTTCCTGCAGAGGAGAGGGGTAGAAGGAAACCCTAGTCGTTTCCTGGCCTTGGCTTTCTGCACCAGGCTTGAGTTTCAGGGCTGCCGAATTTTTGAGGAGTCTTTCAAACTGTATTTCATAATATTCTGCAGGACTCTGGTTGACTGAAAACCAGCCAAGGACTAGCCAGATCGGAGCTCCATAATTATTACTTTCCTCTTGCAGAGATTTAAAGTGGATTAAGTGATTAGAAGTGCCTAATTGCTTATGGACTCTCTTTATGACACAGGCAGGTGAAGACATGGTTGTAAATTACCGCTTTCTCTTGACCCATAAATCAAGTGCAGCAACCCAGGCAGGATTTGTGACAACTGGGCAGGCGGTGGCTGCAACTGGCTTCCCCTGCCTGACCACAGGACCTGGAATTCGGTCAGAACCACAAATCATTTCTCTTTTTGGCAAGGAGAAAGAAAGGAAGGTAACTGGAATGTTTAAAAGGATTAGACATCTTTAAAAGCAAATACTAAAACAAAGATTTGATTTAAAAGCTCTGGAATGATGACTGGATTTGGAGTCAGGAGACATAGATTTCGAGTCCCTGGGGTACCTGCTCTATTTACACTAGTTATGTGGACCTTATACTGACCTTTCCTTGGGCATGTCACATGGGCTTTCTGTACCCCTATAACCACCTTCCAGGGTTGTTGTGGGGTTTGTATAAAGTCATTATGTGAAACTACATGAAATGCCCCGTCAGTATATTAGTTTCTGAGAAATCAAGGTGTGGGCAGGGCCATGCTCTCTGGGAGGGCTAGAGAGGAGGACCCTTCCTTGTTGCTTCTGGCTTCTGGCATTCCTTGACATTCCTTGGCTCGTTGATGCATCACTCCATCCAATCTCTGCTTCTGTTTCACATGGCCTTCTTCCCCATTTGTTTGTGTCCAAGTTTCCTTCTTTTTATAAGGTCACTAGTTATTGGATTAGGACCCACCCTAATTCAGAATGACCTCATCTTAGCTTCATTACATATGCGAAGACCCTAAGTCCAAATAAGGCCACGTTTGCCAAGTCCTGGGAGTTAGGACTTTAATAGAGCTTTTGTCGGAGACACAATTAAACCCGTAACTATAATGTAAATGTTGATTATAAAGATGAATATTAGTAGCATTTTCCCAGATGTCCCACAGGTGATAGTGGATGAGTCCCTGAGACACAGATTTGAGCACCTGCTCTACTTACACTACTTATGTGGACCTTGCCCTGACCTTTCAGTATAAGGCAGCCATGGGCAAACTACGGCCTGCGGGCCGGATCCGGCTGTTCTATCCGGTTCTCTTGCTCTCCCCTCTGCTCCTTTACTTTGAATTTATATTAGTTCACACAAACACTCCATCCATGCTTTTGTTCCGGCCCTCCGGTCCAGTTTAAGAACCCATTGTGGCCCTCGAGTCAAAAAGTTTGCCCACCCCTGGTCTAAGGCCTTGGGATGGTATGGCTCAGAGCACAGGTGCATTTGGTGGGAAGAGGAAGAATGAATGGGTGAACTCACTTGGTCCCCTGGGATGCTGCCACTTCAAAGCATGTTTTTTAAGATCTCTTAGTGTCACCTCCTGACCCAGCTGAGACCCAGTGTGAAGGAGGGGCTAGTAGGGGTGGAAGGAAGACTTTATACTGACCCTTCCTAATGACAAAGGCCTCATTTTCTAATTAGAGTGGAGCCCTCCATGGGCTCTCAGACACTGAAATGTCTGCACGGTGGCTGAGTGCTGCTGCCTCTCCCTGGAGGAGACCCTGCTTCCCAGACAGCCCAGAGATAGCCCGGAGGTGCTCTTGGAGTTGTTTCCTTTGGAACCACCCTCGGGGCTCTCTTTAATAATTTTGAGGATAAGACTCAAAGAATAGAAAGAGAAAGTTCTACTTAGACATGGTTGACCACACCAGTGCATTTTATTTTTGCTACGCGACACTAGCTGAAGTGCTTAGAATGGTGCTGAGTACTGAGCACAGAGAAGAGAGAGTTCTGCCTCTAAAGGCCAGTCCATGGGGGAGCACACACACCATGGCAAGAGGACATTTTGTCTTTTATATATAGGTGTGCACGGGGAGCTAGGAGAACCCAGCTTGGGTGAGAGGAGGAAGGGGAATGCTCCAGGGAGAGGATGCCTGACACATGGATTAGTGGGGTGATGAGGAGGAGAAAAGAGTGGAGCATTTAACAAGATTGGAAGGGAAGAGGAAGCAGGGCACATTGTCAGCTGTGGTGCAGCGTGCCTGTGGAATGGCTAGAATCAGTTGGCAATGTGGCTGGACAGGAGGCCTTGCCTGGCCTCCAGATGCATTTACATTTCAGTGGGTGTTAGCAGTTGTTCAAGTTTCAAATTGGTTCTCATCAAAATCTCTAAGAGCAGCTAAGGTCCTGGAGGAAAGCCAGCCAGTAGTGGGGGCCAGCTCCTCTTCTGAGTGTTCACTGCAAAAAAATGTTATAATGTACTGTGTTGTACCCACTGATTGTGGGTCCATGGACATCTCCAAGGCACATCTTTTACTGTCAGACAAAATAACCTGTGATGTCACTGCTCCTCTTGCCCCAACACCAGCATCCAAGGGGGTTCTGTTGTATAGTTTTCATTTTGTGGGATTCCATAGCATATTAGCTAAGGAACTCCCCCGGGTGCCAGGTGGCTTGAAATATCTCATTAGGAATAGCTGCGTGGGAAGAAACAATATTTTTAGCAGTGGGTAGGAAGTGCTACTGAAATATGACTTATTTGACATTATGAAGCTTAGAATCATCAGTTCAAGTCAGATGGTATGATAGTAATTGTAACCACATTGGGGACCACAGATCAAAAGAATGGGATTCAGTAGCATATTTCTCTCTCTTGCATATTATTAAATAGCACAGAGCTGATCTCAGGATACAGCATCACCAGAGACAGTTCTTTGCTCAGTATTGCACAAATGTTGCTCTGAGATTAAGTTGATGGGTTCTTGGAGGAGTTCTGAGGCTCTGGGGATTGATCTGGTCTCAGAATTTGTGATGAGGTGAGGTCCATAGTTGGGGCTGCCATGTGAGGTCTGCTTTATGAGGAGGCAGGCGAGAAGAGATGTCGCAGAGAGTGTTTGCCAGGAGACAGACTCTGCAGAGTTCAATGCTCATGATGGCTCCTGATGGACACCATGCAAGGGAGATGCAGAAGAACGATTGGGAGAATGGGCTTCAGTGCAAGTGCCGCAGCCTCGACCCGCCCCATGGGGAGTTATAAGGGTGAGATGGACTGCCGGAGTTGTCCCATATCAAGCTGTGTGGCTGGGCTTCTTCACCCTTGCATTCATCAGTCACTGGTGTGGGTCCCACATTGGTTAAGGTGGCTCTCTCAGCAGAGGGCATTCCTGAAGGGCCAGAAAGCTGACGCTCAAATGCCAACTCCACTCCCAGCAGCTGGGGCAAGCCGTCCTTCCTTAAAAGGGCATCTGGCCTGAACATTTCCCTGTCCCACGAGAGGTTCCGGGTACTTATCTTAATGTTCCAGGCTACTCAGTCACTAAGCAAGCCACAGCCCATCAACTTGGGAGGATGGTTTATTATTTTGGGGTGCTGAGGAATAGGAATTGTTGCTTGTGGTAGAAATTGCATTGCTGGTGCTCAGCTTTAGATGAAATCAGTACTTAAATTTATTTTCCACTCTGACCTGAATATCTTCACTGGCACAGGTCTCTGGGCTTTATTATCACCTGTAAACTCCAAGAAGACACAAGGCACACCCCAACCCAAATGTCTGCTCCTCTTCCTGCTATCAACCCCTCTCACAGTCCTCTGGGGACCTGGCCTGGGAAGGTGGTCTTTGTTGGGCATCTCTGCATCACTGGCTCCCACCAGTCAAAACCACAAGTGTCTGGTTTCCTCCAAGCTTAAACAGTTGCCTTTGGTTCCTCCTTGCCCAACATGATTCCTGAAAGGAAGACAGTAAATATTCTGGACAGCAGTGAGCCTAGAGAAGGAATATTATTGTAGGAGTTAGGTATCCCCACTTTGTCTTTTACTACCAGGATGAATGTGCAGAAGTCCCCTAATCATCTGGGTGTCTTTTCTGTCGAATGTGAAAGATTTAGGTAGATGATCCCCAAGGTCTTTTCTAGTGTTGAAATTCCTTTATTCCTATCTCCACTGAAGGGTGGGGTCTCATTCTCTGATCCACTCAGTTCTGGCTTGCCTGAGTTTCTGTTCCTTTACTTTTGCTCTGCCTCAACTTTTCATCCCTCCTCCACTGTCAGCCAAAGTATACAGATTCCCCTGTTTCCTGCCCAGCCCTTCAATGGCCCTGGTCTGCTCCTCCACTGAGCAGCCCTACCTCCCTCTGAGCAAGTGGGGGAAGGTGGGTAGGAGGGAGGCAGGAGAGGTAGCATTGATTTCAGGGCACCCTGGTTTAGTAGGTGGGCAGGTTAGACAGAGGGGCTGACAATTCACTGCCAGGTTGAGGCAGGGGTGGGGCTAGAGCAGAACTGATGGGAGAGTGAGGCATGGCCTTTGAAGGGCATCACCAGCCTATATGCCTACTCTTTCCCCAAAGCCAGAAACTGCTCAGCCAGGTAATGAATCGATATGAATATGGTTCCTGGAACCTGCCCAACCCCTGCTTACCTCAGCTGAAAAGTGAGAAGAATTGATTCGGGACAAGGATTCGAAAGTGTAACTATGTTAAGGCCTGGATTGGTGAGACGTGTGCCTTTTCCCAACATCAGGGCTATTGCCAGACAGCCAGGCTGTCATTCTGGCGAGGTGACAAGACCCTGAAACTCTGATGTGAAGCATTTGCTCATTACCTGGCATCCCAGTGGTCATGACCATCTGCTCAGTGCACCCCCTCACAAATGGCAGAGCAGATTTCACAAGACACCAGCACCAACGTGCCAGCGGGTGAGTAGGATGGATGTGCTCAAAGCTAGAGAGCAATAGAGTAGCCTTCCTAGAAGGTGCCACTGGTGTTTGAAAAGGACTCCTGGTTAGAATGCCAGAAAAGGGACTCATAGTCAATGCACCTGTACCCAGGCTATGTCCTAAAATCATGCCATGATTTTCTATATGTTGATTTTAGAGTCATAAGAAATCCCACATTCTGTTCAAGTGAAGAGTAGCTTGGGACTGCCCTGGATAAGCATTCTCAGTGAGGCCTGGACTGCTCACTGCTATTGCTCAGAGCAATGAGCACAGAGGCAAGGTTAAAATGCAGTCTCTTGAGTGCAAGGCCCTGGAAAGTCTGGATTTTTCCAGCTTTCTCACAAAGCATGTAAAAGGTGTAATGAGATAAAAAGTCCATCTCTGGGGAATTGTTTTCCATCCCTGTCAAGCTCCCACTGTTCAAGCTGACTTAAGGTAATGCTACATAAGCTCTGGAATCAGTGGTTTAGTGCGTCAGAAGTTCATTTCTCAAGCACACAAAGTCCAGTGGGCACCGGGGATTGGGGACATGGGGCTCTACTCCATGCAGTCATTCAGGCACTCAGACTTTCAGAGACCCTTCCTTCTTTCACATATGGGTTCCAACGCTGACCAGGGTATCAGTACCCAACCTGCAGGAGGCAGAGCAGATAGCTGATCAGGCAACAGGCTTTTAGGGGCCAGGCCTACCTAGAAGCGTGCACGTGACTTTTGCCCACATTCCATTAGCCAGAACTGAGTTACATGACACACTCAGTGCAAGAAAGAATAAGAATTTCAGCTCAATCTTTTGTGGCTGGGCAAAAGGGGCAAAAACAATACAACAACAACAAGAATAACACACACACGCACACACACACACACACAACAAAAAACAACTGTCTGTTACAGAGAGTGTAGCAAATTCATTTCTAGAAAATTATCTCTCATCATTAATGCATATGTGGCATCTATCATATCTCTCTCCCTCTCTCTCTCTCTCTCTCTCTCCATCTGTAATATCTGAATGAGTACACCTATAACATCTTCCAAAGCAAAGTTAAGATCTGGCAGCAACCTGCGTCTATCTAGTCATGTGATTCTCTCTCATCCTGCCCCTCCTAAGAAATCGTCATCCTGAATTCTGTCCTCATTTTTGTACCAAACGTTTTAAGAGTTGTAGCTTATGTACATGTATCTATTTTTATTGTAGTTGTTTTTGACTTTATAAAAAGGATCTTGTGTATGTACTCTGACTTACATTTTTCCATGTAGATATTAGATTGCTGTGATTCAGCCACAGTCTGGTGTGTTGCCATGCCTCACTTACGTTGTGACTATACCTCAGTTTACCCATTCTAGTGAACTAAGCCACTGATTCCAGGGCTTATGTAGCATTACCTTAATTCAGCTTAAACACTGGGAGCTTGACAGGGCTGGAAAACAATTCCCCAGACATGGACTTTATACTCACTTACATTATGACTATACCTCAGTTTACTCATTGGGGCTGATTATAGGGTTGGCTATTTGAACAATGCTAGTGTCATCATCCTTTACCTGCCTGGAATTGTGCATGAGTGAGAGTATTCTTGCCTGTAAACTAGAGTACAGTTGTTGGGTTGTTTAGCTTCATGTAATAATGCTTTCAACTCATCCTCCTGTCAAAAATGCATGAAAGACCCCATGTGTCCACACAACATCCTCAACACTTGAGATAGTCAGCTATTTTAATTTTCACTAATCCTTTCATCATTAATGAGCAAAATACACATATCTTTATATGTTTATCTCCTTGGTAGCTGAATCCCTAAGCTATCATCATTTTCACTACCTATTGCTGCATCCCAAAGCAAGAGGTGGCACTGGATCTCACACCAACATTCCGATGGGAAAAGAAGTTCTGACTGAACAATTTCTAGGAACCGGCAGACCTAAGCATGGGCTCTTGTCAGTTTGTGGATGGGCAGCCCCTAACTCTGCAGCCTTTTAATTCCTGTGCCTTCCCAACTTGGCCACTCTAGATACTTATACATGGACTTTACAATTGTGCAGATTTTTGGAAAAGGCAGCAGGCAAATGTAGACCAAATAGGGTTCCACGGAGAGGCCAAGTCCAGCTAGTGAGCTGTGGTGGAGGACGGAGCTGAACATGCCTGCTGGCTGACGGACAGCCCAAGCAGCAGCCTTGGAGTATGGATTAAAATAAAAGTCATGGCTTTCCCTGCAGCAGCTTGGTCTGCCTCGTCTGCGCCTCCTCTGCAGCTAGGTACAGGTGCAGCGCGGTGCCTCAGAGCCCGGATGCGATAGCAGCGTTTAAATCTGCCCTCAATCTGTCTGGTTTGGTGGGGGCAGTCTTGTGAAGATAAATCATGTAAACAAGTTAGAGTAATGGAATACTTATTTATAAACTGTGTGTTCGAAGGCTTGTACCCACCGTTAAAAAGGAAGGTCTTATCTTTGAGCTTGTTGAGCAGGCACAGGGAGCTCACGCACTGGAGAGCGGGAGTCCTTGGCATTCCTCCCTTGAGTGGTGGGGGAGGGTGGGTGCCTGCTCTCTCAAATGTGAGTGGCTTTTCCACCTGGGTGCGCAGCCCTTTAGTTTGATGGAATAAGCAACAGAAAGCATAAGAAGTGTGTTCTTCTCCCCGCTACTTCCTCCTTCCTGCCCCTCCTTCTCTCGTGGGCCAGGGATTGTTTTGTTTTCTCTGCCTCTGGCTTTCCTCCTGCGATGGGCGCTCTGTTTGTGCTCTGACTTGAAGGGATGAAGCGATGGGAAATTCAAACTCTCCACCCACCACCCCTGTCACCCCTCTGAAAGGATAGAAAGAGGAAGAAAATGCTCTGTCCCACTGTGACTGGCAGGGGGGAGGCAGTTTACTTGTGAATATCCTGCAAACGTAGACAGTGTTTTCCCTGACAAGAGCGCTCCATCAGGCCTCCCAGACCTGTCAGTCAGCCTGGTGCAGTTGAGCTCGCTGCTTTATTGCCAGGGCTCTCCCCAAAGCAGCTTCCAAAAGGGCCTTTGGAACCCAGGTAGGACGGCTTTCGTCATTTGGAATACCTGCTAGCTCCGCTCACCTCCATGCCCAGTCTCTGCTGTTAGCTGCAGGCAAACGTTCAACATTAAAATCTTAGTGAGGACCATTGGGCCATGGGGCAAGTAGAGATTCTAGAATGACATGTGGAAGAGCCAGGTCATTGTCTATTAGCTGGTGTGAATAGTTTATGTATGTGCAGAAGGAGACAGGAATGCTGGCTGTGTTTGCGTAGAATGGCTTGTGCCTGATCCCAGTATGCAAACCTTCTCCGTGAGATCAGCACATAGTAAATGTTCAATAAAAATCCATTTAATGAATACGTGGGAGGATCCTAGTGAAGCTGTATAATGACCTGGACTTGCACAGGGGCCATTTGGTAAATTTCATAAAAAAATCTAAGGGCTGGAGTGTCCTGAAACTTTGGGCTCCATTTATATCCTTGGAGTCTGAAATTCAGATGTGTACATTCAGACAAAGGTGAAGGGGCCAGAGAGGGAGAAGTGGCGAGGACTCAGGCACACATGCCTCCTCAGAGGTGGCAGAGGCATGCGTGTGTGCCCACAGAGGGTGGCCCAAGCTGGGGGCATGCTTGCTGCTGTCCTGCCAGATGTCGTCAGACCAGCCTGTGCCATATGTGAATGAGACTGACAGATATGGCTCCGCGGCCCAGGGCGGTGAGTGAAGCATGTGCCCAGCAGTGGCAGATACCTCTGAGTCAGGAATCACAGAACTTGGATTTACATGCAAAGAAAATGGTGCCATTAAAGGCAATTATTCAAGTGGTGTGAGTCAGCTATGCAGCTCCTGGCAATGCCAAGGAAGGGAGTGGTGTGCAGTCTCTCTCTCTCTCTCTCTCTCTCTCTCTCTCTCTCTCTCTCTGTCTCTTTAAACAAAGCTCAGGCTGGAAAACAGAGCTTCCACTGCATGTGCAGGATGTATGGAGAGGGGCCTGGACTGCCCCATTCCTTTGTCTGAACAACATCGGGGACCGGGAAAGCAGCATCAGACCAGAAGAAAGGGCTCATCCCAAGAAACAGGGAATCAACAAGATTCTTTAAGCCAGTCACACATGTGACCTTCACCCTGATTCAGCCACTTCACAGGAGGTTTCAAGTTCCCAGAACTGACCACCTATGGGGTGTATGGTGAATGAAAGGAAAGTGTGTGCTGGAGTCTTCAGGGCCCCAAAGCTAGGTTTCGGGCACTTACTTCCTCTATGCTGCTGGGCACTGCCCCCACCCCCTTTTCTCTCTGGCATGATTTCATGGAAGACCAATACGCTTTCATTTCTGGAGTACTTCTCATGGTTTTTGTTTTTTTTTCTTCCCTCCTAAGGTTGCTTGGTCTGCTGCCATGGCAACCCAGCCCTGCATCACCCATCTCCATGTGGAGGGAGATGTGAAAGGAACAGGGCAGTCCCTACTTCCAGTGCATCCTCTACAACTGCTGGACCTGAGTTGGGGGTGGGGTGGTTGCTGTGGAGATGTGTGCTAAAACCACAGGTTTGTCTCTCAAGGCTTTTTCCTTTTGTTGCTGCAGGGGTTAGAGGGGAAGGCATTTTAACCTGTCCCCGGAGGACAGTGTACAACCTGAAAGGGTAATGGAGCAAAGGTTGGGCCACAAGGGTGAAATCTGGTTCAGGGGCCCTTTTACAAGTGGAATAAAAACTTAAAAGGACACACAGGAGTAGACTAAGGTTTCTTTGTTCTGTGCTGATAATGGGCCAGCCCTGGTTCTCACACCTTTCCCCCTTCTGAGCAGAGTTTGATCCATTCCAGTACTGATAAAACAAAACCGAAACAATGTCAATAGCTTTTGGGATGTTAACAATTTTTAAATGTGGCTGAATTTTAACAGCAATGATATGCCTCACATGTGTTTCACCTTCATAATTGGGGAATGGTTCCTTTTACCTGGTGGCGTTTTTAATCTACCATTCAGCTTGTCAGAATGGAACGACACAGAAGTTCAGTGGACACAGAGTATAGCAGCTGCTAGGAGCAGTGGCCTTAGTGGGGTGAGGGTGGGCACAGAGTGGAATGTCCCACTGTGGATGAAGAGGAGCTGGTCAGGACAGAGGGTGCTGTGGTATTTGGGGAGGGCAGGGGTAGGTGCCTCTCTGAGGATGAGGTCACAGAGGAGCAGGCTCTGTGGATGTGTAGGCAGAAGCCGGACTAGACTGTATGGGAAGGCGAGAGCGTACTCCAGCTTGGTTCACATGAAAACCTGGAAGAAAGTCTGTGCCCTGAGGTCAGTAACAGCTGTCAAGGCTCTGCCTGGGCAGTAGGGGTGCTCCAGGCCACAGCAGATTAACTATGGGCAGGATGTCTGCCCTCTGCTTTCATGTTAAGTGATAATATATATATATATATATATATATTTAGTGGCCAGATTATTATGATCTCTGAACGCATAATAATCTGGCCACTCAGTGATAATATATATAGACATTAGAGGCCCGGTGCATGAATTCGTGCATGGGTGGGGTCCGGCCAGCCTGGCCAGGGGGAGGGGACATGGGTGGTTGGCCTGCCTGCCTGCTGGTTGAACTCGTGGTCAAGGGGACAATTTGCATATTAGCCTTTTATTATATAGGATATACACTGGGCGGCCAGATTATTATGTGTTCAGAGATCATAATAATCTGGCCACTCAGTGTGTGTGTGTGTGTGTATGTGTGTATATATATATATATATGGAAGGGAAAGTGAGAGAGAGAGATAGAAACATCAATGATGAGAAAGAATCATTGATGGGCTGCCTCTTGCATGCCCCTCAGCAGGGACCGAGCCCACAACCCAGGCATGTGCCCTGACTGGGAATCGAACCATGACCTCCTGGTTCATAGGTTGAAGCTCAACCACTGAGCCATGTTGGTGGGCCATGTTAAGTACTTTTTATGGTGCTCACTAGAAAGGCAGTAGGGAAACAGAGTGAAGGGCTCATGTACTGAGTTCCATCACAGGGAGACAGCCCAGGGTGAGGACTGAGCTGATGGCATAGACATCCCCTGGCTTGCTTTTTGGACACTTGACTGCCACTTAGGATCTGGGTGACCCTCGAGTAGTGACACAACTCCTAAACCTTAGTTTCTCATCTAGAAAATGAGGCTGACGACTCTGCCTGTCTCTGTGAGGGAATTAAAACAGGCGCTTAGGCCCTTAGCCGGAAGCCTGGCTCAGGAGCAGCACGTAATACTCTGATAATAGTCAAATAAAATTTGTATTCCTTCTGGGTCTGGAGCTGTCACGAGTGTCAAGCACTGTTTGGAGCATCTTTAGAGGAGCCACAATCCCTGGTATCATTGAGTTCACAAAGGCATATGGAGTGAGTTTGGAAATTCAGAAATCTGCCCCTAAAGGTGAAAGCAGCTCTTTGTTTAAAATTGCCATGGGTCTTAAAACCAATTTTAAAAAAAAATTTTCCATTGATTTTAGAGAGAGTGGAAGGGAGGTAGGAGAAGTGAGAGAGTGAGAGCAACATCTACGTGAGACACATCCACTGGTCGCCTTCTGCATGCTCTCCAACTGGGGCTGAGGATCACACCTACACCCTAGGTATATGCCCTTGACAGAGACTCAAACTCCAGAGCCTTCAGTCCTCAGGCTGATGCTCTAATCACTAAGCAAACCAGCCAGGGCTTAAATCAAATCTTTAAAGGCTAGTGAGGGGAGGGGGATGGAGTGGGTGGAAAGTAGTTTATTGGATCTTATAGATGAGTTTTATAGTGGAAATGCACAATTTTACTGTAATTACAGGACACCCATGGGCGGGGATCACCAAGCCAAGGGCTTCTCTTCACAAGGGACTGGAGGGGCATGACTGCTGTGGCCATCTCAGGGTGACCACAGTTAAGTGGCTGAGAGTCCAGATAGCTGGAATGCATCCAGTTTTGGGGTGGTGTGTGCTTCCCCTGGTGTCCCCCAGGGAGCAGGGCATAGTGAGAAGAGCACTAATGGGCAAGAGAGAAGGTGGGATTGAGTTCTCATCAAACTGCCCCCTCTGCCAGTATCGGCACCGACCGACAACAAAAATAGATTTTAAATGCTCATGAAACATGGGTTCTTCACAGCAGAAGGCCCGAGTGTCAGCTGGCAGTGGAATGCAGTGGAAATGAGCCATTTTTTGTGTGGATGATATTGTTAATACAAAAGAGAAGGCCTGGGATGGCAATAAAAGCTATGATTTCAGCACACCGACTGTGTTATCTTCCCCCTTAGTGGGAATGTGGATCTATTTATTTCTCTGCTTAAATATTTACAACATCCCTCCTGAAAATGAGAATAATAATAATAATACAAAATTAATATTTATAATAATGGTGGTAATATCTGTTTTTTAGTGTATGCCATACGCCACAGTCTTTGTTAGATGTGTGTGTGTGTGTATGTGTGTGTTTAATCTACATAGTTTCCAATCCTCACAATAGTCCTGTAAGAATGTCTTCCCTGTTTCACAAATGAGAAAGCAGAGGCTCAGGGAGGATATGAACTTGTTCAAAACCTAGTTGGCGAGCTACCAACTTGGATTTGAACTAATGTCTTTTTCCTCTGAGGAGCCCCACACGGGTTTGGGATCTTTGAGTCTGAAGCTATTTTAGCACTATCAGAAATGGAATGGAATGAAGAATATTACTCTTTGCCATGTTCCTGAAATCCGCTTGTGAGATGCAGAAAGAAGCAGAAAGGAAGCTTCATCCCTTCAACTGAAGATGCTGAAAAGGCCCTTTCTTGCACCTTTAGAACAGTTTTGGGACCTGGCACTTCTCCCCCAGTCTCTCCTCCTTCCATCTGGGTACCAAGCTTTGTGTATCTTTTCTCCCTTACATTTTGCCATCACCTCACTTTATGTTGCATAATCTTAAATTAGCCCCACTGACACCCCTCATATTTATCTTCCCATGCCTGCTGCTGGTAAGATTTTTCTCTGTGCCATGAAAAAGAATTAGCTTTTGAGTTGAAACCCATTTCCCTCCACTCTAATTCTATCCATCTTTAAATGTTCAACTCTTGTAGATCCTCTTTGAAGAGTTTCTTATAGTCCCTCTTGTCTTCTCAAATCCTGTAGCATGTTTTACTGGCCAAATTACACTTGCTACCTATGCCTTCAGTAATTGTGTGTGTGTGTGTGTGTGTGTGTGTGTGTGTGTGTGTGTGTGTGTGTGTATCTCTTATCATTCAATAGCTCATGATGATTTGGAAGACAAGACTTGTGTTTTCTGTTATCCCTGTGCTTTACACATTGTAGATACTCAAAATCATTATTAAGAAACAAATTCTCTTCTCCTTTATGCTTCCTTTATATATTACTAGAGGCCTGGTGCATGAAATTTGCGCACTGGGGGGGGGGTGTGTCCCTCAGCCCAGCCTGCACCCTCTCCAATCTGGGACCCCTCGAGGGGTGTCCCTCAGCCCAGCCTGCACCCTCTCCAATCTGGGACCCCTCGAGGGATGTTCGACTGCCAGTTGGACATCCCTCTCACAATCCAGTACTGCTGGCTCCCAACTGCTCGCCTGACTGCCTTCCTGATTGCCCCTAACCGCTTCTGCCTGCCAGCCTGATCACCCCCTAACCACTCCCCTGCCAGCCTGATTGATGCCTAACTGCTCCCCTGCCAGCCTGTTTTCCCCTAACTGCCCTCCCCTGCTGGCCTGGTCACCCCTAATTGCTCTCCTCTGCAGGCCTGGGTCCCTCCCAACTGCCTTTCCCTGCAGGCCTGGTCACCCCTAACTGCCCTCCCTTGCAGGCCTGGTCCCTCCCAACTGCCCTCCTCTGCTGGCCTGATCACTCACAACTGCCCTCCTTTGCAGGCCTGGTCCCTCCCAACTGCCCTCCCTTGCTGGCCATCTTGTGGTGGCCATCTTGTGTCCACATGGGGGCAGGATCTTTGACCACATGGGGGCAGCCACCTTGTGTGTTGGAGTGATGGTCAATCTGCATATTACTCTTTTATTAGATAGGATAGAGGCCTGGTGTACGGGTGGGGGCCAGCTGGTTTGCCCTGAAGGATGTCCCAGATCAGGGTGGGGGTTCCCTTGGGGCATGAGGCGGCCTGGGTGAGGGGACTGTGGTGGTTTGCAGGCCGGCCACGCCCCCTGGTGACCCAAGCGGAGGCCTTGGAATCTGGGGTTTATTTATCTTCTACAATTGAAACTTTGTAGCCTGGAGCGGAGCCAAGCCTTCTGCTTGCTCGGGAGTGGCAGCCATTTCTATTGGGATTTATGTATCTTCTATAATTGAAACTTTGTAGCCTTAAGTGGAGGCCTGGGCTGGTCAGGGTGTGTGGAAAGCTTGGCTTCCTCCATCGCCCGGGGCAACCCTAGCCTCCTGCTCTTTCCAGCTCTGTGTCTGCCGCCATTTCTGTTTGGATTTATGTATCTTCTATCATTGAAACTTTGTAGCCTTGAGTGGAGGCCTAGGCCAGCAAGGTCAGGTGGAAACTTGGCTTCCTCCATTGCCGGGGAAACCCAAGCCTCCCTCCTGCTCTCTGTGACGGTAGCCATCTTGGTTGGGTTATTTGCATATTTGCTCCTGATTGGCTTGTGGGCGTGGCTTGTGGGCATGGTGGAGTGATGGTTAATTTTCATATTACTCTTTTATTAGATGGGATACCTATCTGTACCTCAGAGTCTTACACTGTCACTGCTATACCTGTAAATAAATCTCTATATAGAGACCTGGGACAGCAAAATAAAATCTGATCAGACTCTTGTTCCAATGCTGCCTTTGACTCCACTCTGGGATTTTTTCTTTTTCTTTCTTCTTCTCCTTTTTCTTCTTCTTCTTCTTCTTCTTCTTCTTCTTCTTCTTCTTCTTCTACTAAAATGCAGGTAACACTATTCCCTATGAATACTGAAGAGTGATAGAGAGGTTATTCAAATCTTCAGTGTTTGCTTTGGAATGCACCAGGCTGGGGAACACTGAGGAAGCTTTCATTCAATCTCTTTCAGATTCAGAAAATCACACTCCTGCTTCCCCGCTCTTGTCTCTCTCCTTACAGTCTCACAAGGCCTCAGAGTGTAGCACAGTGAGTGTGTTTCTAGGGTGGAGGTCACCACACATTGGTTCTGATGTGACAGTAGGACTGACCAGTAAGTGGCCCTGCCCTGTTTCTGGTCTAGCTGCTAATTCAGAACCATGGACAAGGCAAAAGCCAGGAAATCAGGTTTGTTTTCTTTTTTCTTAGCAGCTCACCTGTGCTTCTTAAGGCCAAAGAAGCTGATAACCCTATTCTAAAGAAGCCAGAAGAGGGAGTCAACTGGCAGTCCCTTGACCCCTTGGGAATTTCACTTTTTAAATCACAAATCAGTCCTTCTAGCTGTTTAAAGTGACCTCGCAGAGAGAGTTCTCTTCTACTGGAGAAAAGCCCTCATGCACAAACCTGGCTGACACTTGTCCACTAATTGCCTCCCACTGGAATTTAACCTATTTGTGTATTCCATTTTGGCCTTGTAAATTTTGGAGGGGTCTTTATTGTCATTTTACTATATATGGGCTTATTTAAATCAAGATTCTTTTGCGCAAACATTTATATAAAACAGTTAAAAAAAGTCCATGATCGTCTCTTCTTCCTTTGAATATATTTATTTTAGCACACAAGTTTTATATTCTGTCTTTAATGCTATTTCTGCTGCACAGCTGCTTTACCAAGACTCAGACTCCTACGGGTCCCACTTGGTCCGACATGTACCTTGAATATGCTTTCACAGTGTTTGATTTCTGCAGTCGATTGTATAATGAGGAAGGAGTGTGCAGTGAGTTTGTAGATTCCTATTAACCAGGTCAACCATGAATCTATTTTCGTGCACTTCTTTATTAAAAATAGCAGAGAACACAATATTTAAACACAGCTACTTGTAGGAGCCTAGCTTCAAAACTACACCTAATAAATCTCCCATTTGGCATTTCAAAATGTTGTACTACATCTTCCCATCACCAAAGCACCTCTCCTCCATTTACATTTCAGGATGTGAATAGAAACCATTACAAATGACAATGGATAGGGGAGGCTGAAGGAAGGTCTACGGGGGAAAAAAGGAGATATATGTACTACTATATGTAATACTTTAAACAATAAAATAAAATTAAAAAAATGACAATGGATATTTTGGATAGTCATATGAATTTGTGATTCTCTGCACCATTTAGACCATATCTGTAGTGTTTCATTATGCTCTCAGGACTGCCTTTGAATGTGGCCTATAAGGAGATAGATATAGACCAAGATTACCAAGACAGGACAGGGAGTGGGAATAGATAGAAGAGAGCTATCTTCAAACATTTGATGGAGGATATCTCGTGAAAAAGGAGAGTAAAATTGTTCTGTGTTGTATCCAAAGACAGAATCAGTGAGTGAAATCTACAGTGGGATTTTGATGCAACCTAAAAAGTACCTGACAACTAGAGTTGCCAGACTCTCTGGAACAGGTTGTCATGTGAGATAATGAGTCTCCAGGCACTTTCGGTGTGGGACTCTAGGCTTCCTGGGCTGTCTGCCAATACTGATGCTCTCAGAAAAATATGTCCACTTCAGCTGTGTGAGTCAGTGGTTTTTACTACCTGCCATTCCTATGGTTGTGGGGCGTTGAAAAACCAGAAGTATTGTTGTGCTAAATCACTTAATACAAATGCCCTAATGGGCCATGACAGCCAAGGCCACAGTAGAAAGTGAGTTTGGAGTTGTTAAGCAGGCATCCTTTTATTCCAGGAAGATACTTTACTCATGTGGCCCAGCTATTTAGATGGTTTCAAAAATTCTTCAAAATGTACCACAATATTTCATTTTGTTGCTTTAATCAAGACTTGGTTACTCTTGGTTGAAGGCTGAGACTTCAGGACACTCTTCCAACATAGCTCAAGACAACTCTCCAAACAAGACCATAGCAATGAGTCATAGACGAAGCTGCACCCCGTTCACAGAAGATCTATTGAAAATCCTCATCAAAGCATTCAACATACACCTCACCCAGGTTATACTTCCAAGCAAAAGCTTGCTTTAGAAATAGACATTGAAGTGTCTAGAATCCTGATTTGGTTTCAGAATTGAAGAGCTAGGCACCAAGTCCAGAAAAGACCAGAACCCAAAGAGGACTTAGAAGCAAACCAAGACCAAGATCACCTTGTGGAGAAGATTCAAAGTAGAGAAGACAGAGTCCTACCAGCTACACTTCCTCCCAATTGCACACCTTCATTGTGGCACTGGGAACAACTCATATCCTGGGATTGAGTCCACAGAACAACTTGCTAAGGAAATTGGGGTTCCAGAGTCAAGAGTCCAAATTTGGTTTCAAAATTGAAGACCTAGATTCCATGTTCAAAGTAAAAGAGAACATAATGAGCCTCTAGAACAGAAACAAAACCAGGGACAAGATCTCTGACATGAGGCAGTTCAAGGTACAGAATGCACCAATCTCATTAGCAACAGTCTTATTTCTCTGAAGCCAGAACAGGACAGACCAAGAGGCAAAGCATTGTATTTGATGTTATTGAACTGGGATCCAACTTTCTCTCACTCCTCTTGGGAACATACTCTTCTAAATGTACCTTCAGCTTCTCCAGAAGTGGAGTCTCTAGAGACGGTCAACAGGACTTCAGGAGGCAGATAGACACAAGGTATCACATAGCCATACCAATGGAGCCCAGCTCCACAGTTCAGTATATGTCAAGGACCATGAAAATGAACTTATTCATATCATTAAAAAACGACTTGGCTAACATCTTACCAACATCAGTAGATATATTATTAAAAGTGTAAAAACAATCCCTTCAAAATAGAGAGAATTTGGCCATTTATATAGTTCCTTCTCCTATATTTCTTCTTTTGATATTCACCACAGTTCTTTAAGGAGGCATGGAAAATATTATGTTCTCAATTTTTATAGGAGGGAAACTGAGACGTACAGGGATTAATGACTCTTCCAACATCACATGAGTGGTGGGTAGCATTAGACCTGGGATGGATCTGGAGTGTGAAAATTAAAATCATGTAAGCTAGGTGGTATTTATGACCACACCAAGCATCAACAATGTGCTTTTAGACAGTCTCATATGTAAAAAGAGGGCATTGGAATAAGATGAACTCCAAGGTGCCCACCCATTGTCTGAAATTCTCTTGCCTCTCCATACCACATGTTGTCTGGTGCACTCCTTACTTTTTGCCTGACAGGTAGGAGGTAAAAGCAAATTTGTGGGCTGGAGGAAAACCTTCCGATGCCTTGGTGTATGTTTCTAGGGTGGTAACATTATACTTTAGCTGCTATAAGACACCTTTCTGCCAAGTCACTTTCACAAACTTTAGACCCTTGGATGCATTTTGATTTGGGGTTTGGAATTTGAGATTATGATTATGTTTATACATACCTTTGTGGTCTCAACTGTGGTATGAAATAATGAAGGTGGCCTTATGAATTTCAACAACCTATGGGTAGAAAAGTCAGCAGGAATGGCGAGGACTCCATATTTTATAAAGTATAGGTTATAGATCAGTCAGATTTTCTTTTTGAACTTTCAAAGTATAGCAGTTAAACTCAAAATTAGATTTCATATTGATCATAAGGCTGTTGACAAAGCAAAATTGTATTACATGATCATTGTAGACAATTTAAAAATAAAGAAAATTACATAGGCAATTGCCTATAATATCTCAAAGATAACTGCTGTTAAAATTTTGTTAAAATTTCCTGGAATGTTTCTATGTACCTATACATATTTGAAAACAAATTCAAATTGATATTGATTTATAAACCTCTTTTGTTGACAACGGTGAACTTTTTATTTCACTAAATATTCTTTTAAAAAGGATTTGATCTGAATGTAGATTTGGGAATCACCCAATGTTCTAGTGTGTGGATGCATCAAAATTCATTTAACCTATTTCCTACTGTTGGGTATATGAAATGCCATCTTTTGCTAACATAAAACCATATGTGAAAATATCCTCTTCTATAATTCCTTGACAATGAGTGCATTAGATATAAGTCTGATTTATCAAATAGATAAAATTAAAGCTGGAATTCCTTTTTGACAGTACCGGCAACCCTATTTGGAATTTATGAGAAAATTATAAACTATACACTTACTATGGTTATTCAAAATGGCAACACCAAAGGTTTAGGGTGTGCTTCTCCACTGTTGCTATCATGGGGTCTGTTACTATGCTCCTGGCTTTTTCACACAGTCAATGTCTTACGTAAACATCAAAGCAGTGGACTCACTTTTTCTTCTGTTGATTCTCCTTTAGCCTGATGAAGTCCTCCGATATCGACCAGGATTTATTTACAGACAGTTACTGCAAGGTGTGCAGTGCACAACTGATATCGGAATCTCAGCGCGTGGCCCATTACGAGGTAAGGACTGCTTTTCCCACTCAGTGTTTCCAAATGGAAGAAAGAGTAGCATGGGTCGTGGTTGTAGGACTTGAGGGTTCCCCTTTCTGTAGTTGGGAAGATTTTAAGAACCACAGGGCTTATACCTTTGTAGTCTGAGCTCAGGCCAGGAGCAATGTGGGGATGTGACGTTGGGGGTGAGGGCTGGGGAAATCATTCTCAGCCCCTGGCTGCTTCCCAGATTGTGGTTGTTTTTTTTTCTTTGTACCTTGGCCCCTCAAGACTCAGTGGGTTTTCTCTGCCTGTTAAATCTGTCATTGCTCATCCCTGAAGTTCTTTGCAGGGACACAAGGCAGGATGCATTAGTGCCAGCTTCTCTTTTCTTCAATGACCCTGAAGATAAGCTTGAGGCCCTTTGTTCCTCACGGCAGGGAAACATGGCAACATCCTGGCTCAGTACCAAACTCCTTCCACCTGGTGGCTGCTGCCCTAAATGTGTTTATCAGCTGAAAGACTTCCCCTGCAGAGTTATAACAAAGTTTTAAAGCAGAAATACTCTTGGAGGACATAATTCAGTGCCTTTGGCTCTTTAGGGTGGAAGTACAAATGGCTGCCTTTAAAAGCTCTATTGGAAAGAAAAGATGAGAGAAGAGGGTGGCCAGTGTCTGAGGAGGGAACAAGGGGCCATGTATGAAGAAAAGGGGAAGCTGGACCCCCAGATGCCTAGTGCTGTCCAGGGCATGTTTGTTTTTTAAGAGAACATATGCCAGTGGGAACGTGGTTTTTCTTTCTTTTTTGTTTCTAAATTATATTTATTGGGATGACCCTGATTAATGAGTTTAAATGGTTGTAAGTATACGTTTTTATAATACATGATCTGTATATTGCATTGTGTTCCCACCACCAAAAGTCAAATCATCTTCCATCATCATATATTTGGTCCGCTTTTCCCTTTCCTATCCTCTTTTCCTCTTCCCTCTGGTAATCACCATACTGTTGTCTATGTCTGTGATTTTCAGTTTTATATCCCACATATGAGTGAAATGATGTGGTTCTTGGCTTTTCCTGACTGACTTATTTTGTTTAGCATAACATTCTCAAGGTCCATCTATGTTGTTGCAAATGGCTGTATTTTACTTTTCTTATGGCTGAGTAGTATTCCATTATATATATGTACTACATTTTCTTAATACAGTCCTCTATTAAAAAACACTTGGGTTGTTTCCATGTCTTGGCTACCGTGAATAATGCTGCAATGAAAATAGGGGTGCATATATCTTTGTGAATAAATGTTTTCAAAATTTTTGGGTAAGTACCCAGAAGAGGGATTGCTGGGTCACATGGTAACTCTATTCTTATTGTTTGAGGAACCTCCATGCTGTTTTCCATGGTGGCTGTACCAGTTTATATTCCCATCAGCAGTGAATGAGGGCTCCCTTTTCTTCACAACCTCTCTAGCACTTGTTATTACTTGTCTTATTGATAATAGCCATTCTAACAGGTTTGAAGTGGTATCTCATTATAGTTTTGATCTGCATTTCCCTAATAGCTAGTGAAGTTGAGCATCTTTTCATAAATCTGTTGGCCATTTGTATGTCTTCTTGGGAAAAGTCTCAGTTTAGGTCACTTGCCATCCTATCTAATAAGAGAGTAATATGCAAATTGGCATCACTCCAACACACAAGATGGCTGCCCCCATGTGGACACAAGATGGCCACCACAAGATGGCCTGCAGAGGAGGGCAGTTCGGGGTGACCAGGCCAGCAGAGGAGGGCAGTTGGAGGAGACCAGGCCAGCAGGGGAGGGCACTTGCGGGGGGGGGGGAGCAGGCCTGCAGGGGAGGGCAGTTGGAAGGGACCAGGCCGGCAGAGGAGGGCAGTTGGGGGTGATCAGGCCAGCAGGGGAGGGAAGTTGGGGGGGACCAGGCCTGCAGGGGAGGGCAGTTGGGGGAGACCAGGCCTGCAGGGGTGGGCAGTCGGACATCCCTCAAGGGGTCCCAGATTGGAGAGGATGCAGGCTGGGCTGAGTAACACACACAATCCCCGCTGTGCACAAATTTCATGCACAGGGCCTCTAGTTTTTTAATAGGATTGTTTGTCTGGTGTTGAGTTGTAGAAATTCTTTATACATTTTGGATATTAATCCTTTGTCAGAGCTGTTGTTTGCAAATTCTTCTCCCATTAGGTTGGTTGCCTTTTTGTTTTGTTGGCAGTTTCTTTTGCTGTGTAGAAGCCTTTTAATTTGATATAGTTCCATTCATTTATTTTTGCCTTACTCCCTTTGCCTTTAGGGTCAAATTCATAAAAACTTCTCTAAGGTCCATAGGATTAGTACCTATGTTTTCTTCTATGTCATTTATTGTTTCAGATCTTATATTTAGGTCTTTTGATCCATTTTGAGTTCATTTTTATACGTGGGGACAAACTATAGTCTAGTTTTATTTTTTTGCATGTGGCTTTCCAACTTTACCAGAACCATTTAGTTTTCAAGTGTAATAATTTGTATGTAATTTTAGATTGGATAACTTAGCCAGAAATTTTCAATTTTTCTGATGAGTCTGACAAATGCTAGTTGTCACTGTCACTCATAAAACTCATCTGAGCCTCAGAATCCTCTGTGCACAATGAAAATAATAATAATAACATGCACATTTACAAACCCAGAATCACGATAAGCTGACCCTATGTACCCATCAGCGTTTTGTGGCAATCCAATGAGACCTATTGAAATAGTATTTGTGCAAATGCTTTGGAAGCTGTAAAGTGTGACACACATGCAAAATTATATTGTTTTTCATTATTAACTCTGTTGTAGTAATATTTTGTTGAAGGCAAATAAAAGTTGCTCTTTGGAGAAAACTAAAAATGTAGCATCTATGAAAAAAGCATATTTTCTTGTCAATAGGCAATTGAATGTCAGAAGTAAATGTGTATTCTAAAGAATTATCTAATATGGAAAATATCTATCTTTTGAAATTAAGAACTTCCTAATTTCTATGGCTATTGCTTTATAAACACACATGGTTTTATTCTTTTGATTTCCCACAATTAAGCAAAATCAGGGAATTTATCTTTTCTTTGAAATCCCATAGCTTCTTTAATAGTCCTTTATGTTCTCCCTTTACTAGACATTTTATGCTCATATTTAATCATTTCACTAGATTCTTGAGTACAGAAACAGAATCTTATTGATTTGATCTTCTGTAATTCCTGGAATTGTGCCTGTATGTCATAGATGCACAGTCAGTGTTTGTTTATAAAAATATCCTGGTGACAATGTCTAGCCCTGCTTTGTTATTCCATGAGATAAAAAAGTAATGTCAGAAAATTGAAGAAAACAAAAATATTGTTTAAAAGGAAAAATATCTTAGCTGCTCAGACAAGGGTTTAGTTATTTGAACTCAAGTTTCCTTGTCACCACACTGTACTCTTGTAATTTTTTAGAGGATGTGTTAGTATTTGTTTCATGTAGCATGGATGAGAAAAAGAAAAGAAAGCAATTATAATAGATCTGCAATTAACAATGTTACACATCATTAAAACAACATTAAATGCATTCCCATTAACCATGGATGGGAACTCTGAATGATGTTTCACTCCCCGCCTCCAGGCAGAGGTGAGGCACTTCTTCAGTGAGAAATGGCATGTGTGTTCTTGCTGCAAAGCCGCCTTGCATGTGCAAAGGGCACAGTCAGGACTGTGGCCACCTCATGGGATGCAGCTGGTCTCCCAGTTTCAGTTAGGAGACTTCCAAGGACTTCTTCATCTCTAAAAGGATGGCTTACATTAGATAATTTTAAAGGCCATTTGAGAACTGACACTCTGAGTCTGTTAATCTCTTCCCTCCCTCCACCACATCCTCTCTGCTGAAATTGCATATTGAGTGGGTCTCTATGAGTCCAAAGTCCCACTCAAATCACTGAAAATGGCATACTTTTTCTCAGTGCTCTATCACTGATGTATTGCTTTAGAATGATTTTATTCTTCAGTTCAACCACATAATATTCCTAGCTTCCCTATGGAGCAAATCATTGACAAGCCACTATGTACTTTCTGCATATCCAGAACTATTAGTGCTAGTTATGATAGGGGGTTCTCATACTATTTCTGTATGAGAAATAGTCTCTGCCCCCAAGAAGATTATAAATTCATTAGAAGGAAAAGCCACAAATAATTCAGTGTGGTATAAATATGTGTGTGATACTGAGAACATGATCTGTAGAATTCTGCTGCCTGCTGATTTAGTTTGTTATAAACAGAATGTTAGTTTTTTGGCTTTCTGATATATACTACATTGTGCTGTTAACTTCTTATATTAGCTGCATACTTCAAATTCCAAAAAGTGAGTCATTACCAAGAGCTATTATGGTCAAGAAAGATTTGTGGGGAATGTCATGAATTTCCTAGGCCTCAATGGATGGGTTAGGTATAGGGGTTGCTGGAATGAGAGGTCTTGGTATCTCTAAGAAACACCGAGGAGGCTTGGTTGTCTGGACTGGAGGATTTGTGTAGGGAAGGGAGGGAATAGGAGCATGTATAGGTAGGGTGGGGTCAGGGCATAAAGAGAAGGGGTGTTTAGATTATTGTGAGTTTCTTAGGTATTTGGGAGCATCCTATATAATAAAAGGGTAATATGCAAATCGACTGAATAGTGGAACAACCAGTTGCTATGATGCGCCCTGACCACCAGGGGGTAGATGCTCAATGCAGGAGCTGCCCCCTGGTGGTCAGTGCTCTCCCACCGGGGAAGTGCAATCAGCCAGAAGCCCAGAAGCCGGGCTCACAGCTGGTGAGTGCAGCGGTGGTGGCGGGAGCCTCTCCCGCCTCCATGGTAGCACTAAGGATGTCTGATGGACATACCCCAGAAGGCTCTCGGACTGTGAGGGCTCCAGGACTGTGAGAGGGTGCAGGCCAGGCTGAAGGACCCCCATGAGTGCACGAATCTCATGCACCGCGTCTTTAGTAAGAGTATAACTGAGCATTTCTGAATGATAGTCCATTATTTGTGGTTTAGGTGTATCGTGAAAAGAACAGCTTTTGATATGACTTGTGCCATGAGACTAGTGTGTCAGTCCTGCAGAGCAGGAGAGAAAAACATAGCAGATGGGTTAATGGCTAATAGCTGCATGCCCCATTTAAAAGGCTGAACCTTTGTATAGGACAGAAAAACATAATATATATCTAATGGACCAAACCCTTTCATGCTATACTTTAAAAATCTCTTTTTTCATATAAAGTCCTGAGATGAAAAAAAAAAAAAAAAGGGAAATGTCAGGCATTATTATTTTTTTCTACTTGCTAAGTGTTGCTAACGTGTTAATGTTTTGGTGGAAACTATAATTAGATGTTACCTCTGCTCACTGGGTGAATAGTCTGAATTTATAAAACAAGTAGACAGAAACACAGAGGGGAAGAGCAGGCTTTCAAATAAGAATGCTTGGGCCTGGCCAGTGTGGCTCAGTGGTTGAGTATTGACCCATTGACCCATGAACCAGGTGGTCACCGGTTTGATGCCTGGTCAGTGCACATGCCCAGGTTGCAGGCTCGATCTCCAGTAGGGGGCGTGCAGGAGACAGCCCATTGATGTTTCTCTCTCATTGACATTTCTCTCTATATATCCTTTTCCTTCTTCTCTCTCTAAAATAAATAAAAACATTTTTTAAAAAAGAATGCCTGAATGTCAGAGAAGCATCGATCAGAGATGCTCAAACCTCAGAGGGAAGGTAGGGGAGGGTGGGGGTGAGGAGGAGAGATCAACCAAAGGACTTGTATGCATACATATAAGCATAACCAATGTATGCAGACACCAGGGGGGTGAGGGCGTGAACGGGAGTGGGGTGGGGGGCAATGGCGGGATATGTAATACCTTAATAATAAAAAAAAAGAATGCCTGAATGTTATAGAGGTTAGGCAGTGAGGCCACTTGAGTAGTTTGCTGTAGTTTCAAGTGCTAAAGAATAATTTTTTACAAAGGGAAAGAGTTGATTGCATGAGTGAAGGAGTGAATTTTTGGCATGTAGGAGGAGGCTTTGTACAGGGAAGACCATGCAAAATGAAATAAAAAGGACAGGGAAAATTTGTTGTTTTTTTTTTGTTTGTTTTTTGTTTTTTGTTTTTGTGAAGCTGAAGGAAGCAGGTGAATGAGCAGATCTAGAAGAAAAGAGAATACTCTTGTTAGGCAGGCCCAATGAAGCCAGCCATAAATGTGCCCGCCCCTTTTGCTTGCCCCTTTCTTATAAACCCGAATATCCCCTGTGTTGCCGTGCCGTGTGTGGAATTAACTGTTTCTTGTGAAATCAGTGGCTCAGTTATCCTGGCACCTCCGAAAAAGACTGTAAGCTTCCTGAGGGTGGGCAGGAGTCATGCATTGAGTTTTTTTCATTTATTTCCACAGCACCCACCACAGAGCTTTGCCCATGGTTGTTGCTCATTGAAACTTGGAGGTTTATGAAGAGTCTGGGGGTGAGACCAGAGGAGGAAAGCAGTGGGTCAAGTTTAATGGAAGCGTTGATGGGCCAGAAGATGCATTGGTATACATTAGGAGTCAATCTGTACTTGGGAGCTGACCTTCAAGGTATAAGTGATGGTTTTGTAGTTATTGGAAAGACAGTTCTCTAAACTGATGAGAAATCCTTCCCACATATCTGAATCTTGAAGTAATGTCAATCCTGGTAAATGAACCTCATTAGCTCACCAGGGAATGGCAGACTCCAGTATTGTTCCCTCGTAGCAGCAAGCACATTGGGCCTCCTGAACTTGGTTTTTCCTCTTTCAGTTGTTTTGATTGCCTTCCAGAAGGACTTTAGCCTTACCCAGCTTTCTTTTTAATGCAGGAGAATAGCCAAAGTGCATTCTCTGATCTCTTTAATACTAGATGGGGTATAAGTACATTGTGGGTAGAGACAAGGTGAAAATTCAGGTGCCCAACATGTGCTGATTAAAGTATCATAACTTTCTGGAACTTTAATGCCTTAAATGTCTTCTTTCCCTTGGTCTCTCACACCTTCCTCTCAACTTTGCCTTTTCTTTTTTCTAGCTGACTGAGTAAACATATAGGTTGTGCACCTCCTTTCCCATGTATGAGAATTGTGTTTATAAACACAATTTGTGGTTCTCCAGCTCATTAGTCCTGCCAGGGACTACATTAAATGGACTTGAGTACTGTCAGGGCTCATTGGGTCCACACCTATCCTGGGTAGAGCAGGCATGTGCTACTGGAGATGCAAGTATTAACTGGGTGAGAAAAGTAACGGATCTTTATAGCAGGGTTCCTGTGATGATACCTTCTTCGCACTGTACAGTAAGAATTGCTGATTTAGTATTTTTAAATCTCTTCTAGCTGGTCAGTGTGGGTCAGTAGTTGAGTGTCGACCCATGCACCAAGAAGTCATCAGTTTCATTCCCGGTCAAGGCACATGCCCAAGTTGCAGGCTTGATCCCCGGGCCTGCAGGAGGCAGCTGATTGACATTTCTTTCTCTCCCTCTCCATTCCTGTCTCTCTAAAAATCAATAAAAACATAATTTAAAGAAATCTCTTATAGTCATGACATGCTTAACTTCTTCCAGATGCTATTAATATAATTTTTGGTGCATTTGTCCAGCCTAAAGCAATTCTTATTACCCTTCATAATGTCAGGGGACTCCAATCTATTTCTAGTTGGCCTGAAGGTTGTGGGTTATTGGTAAGCTGATTAACAATCTATTTCTGATTTCCTCTATTTCTAGATCATTTCATTAAGAATCTTGAGCATCTATAAAATTTATAACTATTCTTAAATATTGTGTTGTTTTATTTTAGCAGGTCTAATCATTTTACCTTTTATCAACTATTATTAGTCAAAATAGTTCATTGCAACACAAAAATGAATGGTTCATAGAGAGGCTTCAGTGAAGAAACAACAGTAAGCTGAAGAACACAGTCAACTTGAGACAATATACACTTTGGCTAAGAGCATTTGTCAGATGGTATGTGTGTTCAATGCTTATTGATTATGAGTGGGTAGAGTATGCTCTGTGTCATGATTTCTCATTTGCTGAGAGCAAATTATGTTTTTCACTGGATTTTTAGGAGTCAGGCCAAATCTTTCCCTTGGCTAGAATTCAATCACACGGTCCCACCTAACTGCATGGGAAGTTGAGAAATGTGTGGGAAAATGAAGTGGGTTGAACAAACACATAGGATCATCTCTGCACCATCTATCCCTCTAGTCACCAAATACCCATTTCATTTTTTTCTTCAACCCATAGGGCACACACATCCATTCTTCAAGTTTTACCCACTCACTAATATGGATGTGATTCATTTTGGTTCAGGAACCTATGAATAAAGAGAAAGATTACCTCTCCTCCCAGTACACTTTAGAGCAGTAGTGGTAACATTTCCCATTCAGAGAAAGGAAGGCAAGAAGACAAAGAGTAATCACTGACTCATAGCAAATTTGGTATCCTGTGGGGCACCCATTGCGAAGATGATCTTTCCAGAAAGTCAGGGAAGTCCCCCCAATAGATTCTGATCTTCCTCTCTGGGAAGGACTTTCTTATTTATTTTTCTCAGTGAGCCCTGGCTCAGCCCTCCAGCTGTACACATTTATTGTGCTTCCTTGTCCACGCTCCTCCATGCCACATCCGAAATAGATCTTGGGCCCTAGGCTGCCAGCATTTATAGCCCACTTCTTGCCTGAGATTGATTTAAGATTTGCTGCATATTCAAAGCTTTTCTAATTCAAGATCATAACTGCTTTAGTAATATAATTCTCTCAACAAGATAGAAGGCTTTTGATTAATTTTTTTTTCTGAAAGCACCATTATGTCATAACCATGCAGTTCTTTCCTAGACACACTTTCAAGGCTGTTTATTTTATTGCTTCCTTACCTCTGTACCTCATTCTATTTTTCAGTTTAATGGTGGCCTCCTTGAGGTTATCTAAAAGTAGGTGGAAGGACCACATCATTAATCTAAATTTTGCCAAAGGCCTGAGCTACAACGTATAACTGAAAAGTCTCACTGTGTCTTCAAGTTACAATGTCTTTTAAAATGACATCTCTTACGTTTTGGTGACTGGAAGCAATTGGCATATTGACTTTTCCATCTCTCTAAGACCTAGATTTCTGGAATAACTATTGTTTTATTGTCCTCTGCTAATGTACCAGTTACACATTATAGTTCTTTGAGTCTTTCATTAAAAAAAACTGAACAAACATCACTGACAGATAATAACAAACAAACAAACAAACAAACAAAAAAAACAAAACATGCATCTGTGTGTCCTTTTCCCCCCATCCGTTTTAGCTCTTTTTAGAATCATAACCATCACCTTGCACAGAACCATCCAGTTCCAGAACTATAAGCTCAGTAGGCAGGTGATCCATCTTTCACAGTATTATAGGCAATAGTTTTGCCAGTATTTTGCCACTGTGTAGCCTGGATCTGCTCTACGTCTTCCCTCCCCATTTACTATCCATCTACCAAGCTAGTGTCAAATATTCAGGTTTTATGTTATGGGAGAACCCCAATTTCTAAAACAAAGTAGGCTAACTGGTAACAAACAGTCTCAGCATTTTAGAAATAAAAATAAAAGAAATAAAAATTTATTTCTTGCTCATAGGATAGCCCATTGTGAGTTAGCAGAGGGGGATTTTGTGCTGCATAATTCTTTAAGACCCAAGCTGGCAGAAGTGCCCCTGTCTTTGCTCCTGACATGGCTGTGAGTATTAAAATCCAGCTGGTCCCTGAAGGGCTGATGGGCGATGTGGGTGATCATGCAGGACATTTTAGGGGCCAGACCTGGAAATGGCAACATTTTATCGACCCACATTCCACTGAGCAGAACTAATCATATGTTTTCTTCTTACTGTATGAGAGACTGGGACATGTGGCTTGGCTGGGTGCCTCGGAGGAAAGTGGAACAGGTTTGGTGAGCACACAGCATTGTCTCAGCACTGGCTGTGTGTGACACTGCAGGGGCCATGGCAATTAGGACCTGCTTTTGGGATGATGAAGGTGAGGAGCTGGGATGGAGAAGAAAGAGAAAGAAAGGTGATTCCCAGAGGGAGTGATCTTGGCAAATGAACCTTGAAACAACTTTGGAAATTAAGTGTCTGGACTACCGCGAAGTTGATGCCTATTTCATTACAGAGCCATAGAGTGGACATGACATGATAAGGGATAATATGCTATCAAATTGGGATTTTCTCTCTTTTCCCTAGACTTAATTGGTGAAGCACAAAGATTCCAGTTGGAGTTGGGAGTCCGGTGTATCTGATTTGTGGGGTTCCTTCTCTGTGCTGGTTTTTTTGGGCCCAGCCTTCCTATCTCTCAGCCCTTGAGCCCTGTGCCATTGGGTGGTGAATGGCTTGCTTGCTCCTCCCTCAGATGGTCCAAGAGCAACCTCCGAGTGGTCCTCCACCTGCGAGCTGTGTTTGAGGACATGTCTTTGGTATCAGGGTCTTTGAAAAATGGATGTCTGAGAGAAATTTCTCTTTGCTCTCACTTACAAGAAAGGGTTGCTTTTCTGAGAGGCCGGTTCATAACAGGCACTTGATTCTCTGATCATGTTTCCTGCTTTGCTTTAGCCACCAAATTCATGGCCATGTCCAGCTACTAGACAGGATTCTGTGTACACACTTATTGTATTCACTTTGCCTCTGGATTTTACTTACCTTCCCCTGTTTTATTTTAAATTTGTTATCTCTCAATTATTTATTTTATTCTTTTGCATTAGATGTAGATACATTCTGATATCTTTTTAAAGTCTTAGAAGAAAATAGTGGGGTATAAATGTAAAATGTTTAATTCTTTTATTTTAACAATCTTTGAAGAGGCAGTAAATTCATATGATTCAAAATTCAAAAAATATAAAACAATGTATATTTTGTATACTCCCACCTATTCTTGTTTCTCAGCTACCCAGGTGAAACTCATGTTTGAAATAGTCTCTGCATATAGACACAATTTAATTTTCTCATTAACATATTTTTCACAAATGGTGACAGCTATGCCCTCCATTTTTATTTAATTGTGGTGTAGATTGTCATTATACGAATTTATCATAATTTATAAAGACGTATTTATTGAATTGACCCATAACTTCTTGGTAGTCTTGATAAAACTCTGGAAGAAAAAAGACTTTTCCCCTGTGAACACTTGTTTGGTGAAGCACACTTCAGTTGCATTTCAGATCCCGTCCTGTAACTGATTGGTGATTGACAGAGACCCTTTTTCTTCCAGCTCTCAATTCCCAGCATCCACTTGAAGACATATGCATTTCTGGCCTCGCTGTTACTGAGCCATCTGGGCTTGTGGATTTTTTTAAGATATTAGCACACAGGGATTCTTAAAAGCTAATGACCTAAGTAGTGGGTTTGTGTTCATCTAAGCCATGTGTCTTTGCCTACGTGTCTTCTGATGTTTGGAGAAGGTGTTGAGGACAGCATGTTCTTCCCCTTTGTGATTTGAAAATTGAATTGGTTTCTTTAGGCTTTTCCTGAGATGATTTAATTTTGAGTAGAATTTTTCCAACTTTGAATTCCATCACTTTCCCTGAGGACCACATAAATAAATAATTGCACCTACTCGGGAAGTCCCCATTTGTCCCCTCCTGTGCCTAAGCTCCTTGCCCAGTCCTTCAGCTCTCTTTGGCCTCTGGGATGGTCTTTGGTGACACTATGCCAGCTGCTGGACAGGCTCTTATGTTCTCTCTCTACTAATTCAAATATGGAAAGAGGTCTTCTTTTCTTTACCTTGAAAAACCTACAGGCAGTTTGAAAGTTTTACATTTTACTAAAAAAATAGGAAAAAATAGAACAAAATTCTTTTCCATCCCTGCCACACATATTCCTCCTCCTGTTCTGGCCTTGTAGTCATGAACTTTGCCCCTGAATTGAGAAGTTTCCCTGTCTTCTGGTTCAAGAAACGAAGCCTACCCAGTCCTGCTTTCATTAGTTCCTTGTAGCTATTAACTTACTGTTAATAAGGCTATTTCCTGAAAATGAAGCTTCTCCAGGTTTGGCCCTAAATAGTGCACCTTATTTTACTGCCCCATTTTCTGTGGCCCTAAAGCCAAGCTTCCGTGTTTAATGTGGGGAGCCCTCCAGGGTACCATCACTTGCTGTAAAACAGGGGTGGGGCCTCGAAATCATTTGGTCTGGCCCTTCCAAAGCATTAGGAGTGAGTTAATTAAATGTTTGACTAACTATGGCAGGCTAACTTTTAAGTTGAGAATTTTGTATGGCCCGTGAATGATGTTATGAATATCCAAATGGCCCTTGGCAGAATAAAGTTTCCCCACCCTGATGTAAAGCCTCAAAGCAACCTGTTCTTTTTCCACTTCATGGAAAAGTGCATTCATTTTTTTTTTTTTTTGGCTCACCTGCTAAATTTCTCATTTCCTTTCTGAGAAGTGAATCCCCTCTTAGCTTATCCTCAGAGAAGGCAGAGCAGGCCTGAGTTATGAAAAGAGCTTTGGGTGTGTGTACTCCAGGTCAGAAGGCCTGGGTGATAAGCACAATCTTAACTAAGTCACTCACCCCATTCCAGAGTTTAGTTCTTCCTTCTGTAACATGAGAAGATTGATGTCTTCTTTCCATTTATCCCTACTCCTCATGCTCATCCTTTCTACATCCTCACAGGTAATCATTTATTATTTCTATACAGTTCTTTAACATGTGCATTGCTTTGTGGACATGTATATTTTAAAATAATTTTTAGTTTAGTCTAGTTTTAGACTTACAGAAAAGTTACAAACATAGTACAGCATTTCTAAGTACCCTGACCCAGTTTCCCCTACTGTTCACATCTTGCATTAGTATGGTACATTTGTCAGAGCTAATGGACCAACATTGATACATTATTAGATAACATACATTTTAAAGGGTGATGCTTGTACTTTACTCAGATTTCCTTAACGTTACCAAATGTCCTTTTCTGTTTGGGGTTCTCACCCAGGATTCCACACTACATTTAGCCATTAGGTCTTCTGAGGCTCCTCTCTCTAGACTATGACAATTTCTCAGACTTCCCTTGTTTTTGATGACATTGAAAAAATTTGAGGATTTATGGTCAGGTATTTAGTAGAATGGCCCCAATGGAGATTTGTTTGATTTTTTTTATTATTATTAGGCTGAGCTTATGCATTTTTAGAGGGGAAGATCACAGAGCTAAAGTGCTATTCTGGTCACATCATAGGAAGGGTACTGTTATCAACACGACTAATCACTGCTGACGTTGACTGATCTTGATCTTCTAGCTTTTGATAGTGTTTGCCAGGTTTTTCCACTGCAAATGTACATTTCCTGCCTTTCCATATTGTACTCTTTGGAAGACAGTCATTATGCACAGAGTAAGCATGTATCTTTAATGTGTGTATAAATGGTGTTGTGATGTGAGTCTCATTCTTATCTTGCTATTTCATTCAGCAGTATGTTTCTAAGAACCATCCTACACCTGTATCTAATCTCTTGCTTTCAAAATGCTGCACAACCTTCCATAGTGAGCATCTGTCATACTTTGATTTTTTCCATCACTTCAGGGGTGGATATTTAGATTGCTTCCAGCGCCCGACTAACCAAAGCAGTGCTGTGACAAATATCCTTAAACATGTTTCCTAAAGAACCTGTGTAAGGATTTACCTAAGATGGGTATACACACGAGAGTGGAACTTGTGCATCGTAAGCCAAATTAATTTGAATAAGCCTTGCTCTGAAGAGGGTTGGTACATGAGGATTCCATACTCACAGCTCTACCAAATAAATGCCTTTGTTAGTCTTTTTCATTTTTTTCTAGTCTAGCTGATATTGATATCTTGTTATTCTCTAACTAGAGGCCCGGTGCATGAATTCATTCACCCGTGGGGTCCCTTGGCCTGGCCTGTGATATTGGGCTGAAGCCAGCTCTCCAACATCCCTCAAGGGGTCCCAGATTACAAGGCCAGGCCAAGGGACCCCACCGGTGCATGATTGGGGCTGGGGAGGGGCACGGGAGGTTGGCCAGCCAGGGAGGGACCGCGGTAGGGCTCCATGGCCTGTCTGGCCCATCTTGCTCAGTTCTGATTGGCCAGATTGCAGCAGCAAGCTAACCTACCAGTTGGAGAGTCTTCCCCCTGGTGGCCAGTGCACATCATAACGAGAGGTTGAGCGGCCTTAGCATGTCATTAGCATATTACACTTTGGTTGAACAGATGACCGAATGACCAGACACTTAGCATATTAGGCTTTTATTATATAGGAAGGGTTATTATTAAGGTTCAGGCAAAATTTTTAATACTTACCCTTATTTTTTCCTTTTCCTTTTGGTGATTCCTGCTCATGTCCTTTGTCTCTTTCTATTCTCCTATTTTTCTTTTTGATTTCCTTATATATTCTATTTTGGATTTAGACATTGGAAATATCTTCTCCTATTCCATCATCTTCTTATTAATCTGTTCATGATGGCCTTTGATAATTTTATTTGTTAAATTTGTTAATTTATGTAATAAATTTAATAAACTTTGCCTTACAATATTAAGAATTTCTTCCCATTAGTAGCTCAAATATATATTTGATATTATAATTAAATATACTAGATTTTATTAATTTAATACTTGTAATTATCTTTCACTCTGCCTGGAATTTACCTTTATATATTGTATAAGGTAGACCACTTAGATTTTCCTCCATAGAATTTTCCTACCACCATCTATCTATTGTTTCCTCATAATTTATGGTGTCATGTTTACCACATGTTAATTTTCCACATCTACTTTGACTCTGAATCAGACCCTTTTATTCTGTTCCATAGCTCTTATGTCTTTACCTGGGTCAGTCCATACTTTGTTTATTGCTAGGCGTTGGTGTTATATCTTAATATGTGAGAATTACAAGTCACATATCTTTCCTGTTCTATTTCAGAGTTGACTTAGCTATTTGTACAGTGTATACTTTTGTTCTTCATAAAGATGCTTGAATCCATTAACAAATGTAGTTGAAATTTTATTGGAATTCTATTAAATTTAAGAATTAACCTGAAGAGAATTGATATCTTTATAATACCAAGTCATCTTATCCCAAAGCAGGGATATCTATCCATTTATTCAATGCTAACCTAATTTCTACATTAAATTTCATGAAAATGTAATTTAATAAACATAAAACACATGAGCACAAATATAATTTCTGTATAATTTAGTTTTTAATGATATATTTCTTTCTTTCTATTCTTTTACCAAGGTTTAATCATTACTCTTTTACTAAACCACAATCACATCGAGGACAAGGGCCATGATTTTAGTTTCTTTCTTCTTCTGCACTATCTTTGAACTTCGAGGAACATCATAAATAGCATTTTTTAAAAATTAATTGATATTCAGAAAAAACCCTCTATTGAGGGTTATTTTCTCTGGCCTTCTCTTTTACATTTTAGTCTATTTTTTTCTCTCTCTCCTTACTGACTTGCTTGCCTCTTCCATCTGTTTTTCTTATTGCCTCCCCTGGATGAAAATGCCTAATGTGGCCATGGAACGGTAGCTCACGCCTACCTCCATTTATCCAGTGAGGTGAAGCACTTTTCTTTTTTTGCCATGTGTTGCATTTCTTTTGGGGATGAGCAATGGAACTGAAAACTCAGCTGTGTCAATAAGTCAAGGTGAGTCTTCAGCTTTATACAACTGCATTCCCAACCATTAGAAAGATGTTAACATTTATTGCCAAGCTGTTTCTTAAATATACCATAATAAGAAGCCAAAATATGCTCTCTTTTTTTCCAATTTCACCCTTAAGCTGCATATTCATTACCACATTTTCTTTGCAAAGTGTTGTAACATTCTTTATTGAAACCTTTATTGTTTCAGGTGCTCCCATAGTAGCCTCCTTTGATCTAAAGAAGAAACACATAACCATTATATTTTCTCGAAGGAAAGGAAAGTGTCGCTGGGGATGTTATTTTGCTAGTGACATGTCTAAACCCTGCCCTATGGGCTGTTACTGCCTTGCGTCTGCTTTCCAATCTATATAATTATGATGATCCAGAGACATGATTTAACCTGCCCTCTATCAGATCCATATAATAGTAAGCTATATAATGAGGTTTTCCTAGTTTAAAAGCACTTTTCATCTGTTATTGTTGCTGTGGATAGAATCAATCAAGTCAGTTTGCTTTGGGACTGTGTGTACTGGGAAGGCAAGACCATGTTTGGAGGAAAAAATTAAAAGTCTAATGCTGAATAAGCTGAGGGCATTGAAAGAGCATGGTACCCTTGGCTCAAGCACTTCAAGAAGCCAAATGTCTTTGGAATGGCTTGGCATGCTCTGAGGTAGACATCGGAGGGTGGTATTTATGGACTAATCAATATACTGATTATATGGAGGAGGAAACAAAGTTTGAAGTTAATCTGATATCACTAGGTCTTCATGACATTTTAAATTTTTATTGAAATGTTTTCTTAGTAAAAAAATGCAAAGTAATGTTTACCACATTAGCACCTTAAAGACCAAGATGTGTTTGCTCAGTAAAGCAGCCTTGTAGCTAAAATATTAATGTGGCAGATACACATTCTCCATTTAATAAAAATGAAGAGCCATGTTGGGGTTGGGTCATAGGGTCCAGGGTGATCTCTTAAATCTTTGAAAAACATGGAACACCTAGGGTATGATTCCTTCACCACCACCTGGCATGCTCAGACTTTTAGGCTTAACTCTAGAATTCAAGAGGGTCTTATCTGACCCTCTGGGGACATTTATCTGGAAAACTGCAAGTCTCTTCAGCTTATTTTTGTGACACTGATCTATAGAAGGACACACTTGCTAGTGTTCTTACATTTGGGTCAGCCAAGTAGTACAGCTTTCTCAGAGGTGGGTGACTTGCAGGTATTTCTGAGCATTTTCTTCCAAGTTAGGAGCATGGTGATGGATATCTCTGATGTTTGCCTGCATTTATTCTCCCAACATATTTTTGGAACATCTATACTGTGTAACTGCACCATAATAGATGCATTGTTTTCCTTCTCTACAGGGAAACCTACATGAAAAAGACAAAGATCTTGTACTCATTTAGGACAGGGAGTTAAGACAGGAGCAGAAATGACAACCATACAAACGAGAAGGGTGTAAGTAGTGTTAGAGAGGCGTAGGTATGTGCTATTCATCATGGAGATTTAGGATGATGTAGTTAGAAAGAAAAATCAGTTTGACTTATTCTTCTCAATTCTTTTTTAAAAAAAACTATAAACAAAGTCATTTACTTTCTGTCACTGATGAATTTTGCAAGTCACAACATCATACATCAAACAAATGAAATACTTTAGAATAACGTGTAAATAGAAGCTCTAAATAGGATTTTTGTGATTGTTAAGATCACATATACTTTTGTGTCTATGAGTATTTTTCTTTCTTAATATCTTACCTTTTTCACCCAGCTCTGCAATACCTTCCCCCTGAGAGCTGTCAGTCTGTTTTTATCTATGAGTCTGTTTCTATTTTCTTAGTTAGTCTTTCTTATTGATTAGATTTCACATATGAGTGAAGTCATATGGTATTTATCTTTCTCTGACTGACTTATTTCACTTAGCATAATGCTCCCCAGGTCCATCTATGCTGTTGCAAAGGATAATGTTTTCTTCTTTTTTATTGCCAAGTAGTATTCCATTGTGTAAATATACCACATATTTTTTTATCCACTCATCTACTGATGGACACTTGGGCTGCTTCCAAATCTTGGCTATTGTATATAAAAGCTGCAATGAACATAGGGGTGCATATGTTCTTCTGGATTAGTGTTTTTGTTTCTTCAGATAAATTCCCAGAAGTGGAATTGCTGGGTCATAAGGCAGTTCCATTTTTTATTTTTTAAGGTATCTCCATACTGCTTTCCACAGTGGCTGTACCAATCTGCATTCCCACCAACAATGCATGAAGGTTCCCTTTTCTCAGCATCCTTGCCAACATTTGTTGGTTGTTGATTTATTTATTATTTTTTACAATATATATTTTATTGATTTTTTACAGAAAGGAAGGGAGAGGGATAGAGAGTTAGAAACATCGATGAGAGAGAAACATCGATCAGTTGCCTCCTGCACACCCACTACTGGGGATGTGCCCGCAACTAAGATACATGCCCTTGACTGGAATCGAACCTGGGACCCTTCAGTCCTCAGGCTGACGCTCTATCCACTGAGCCAAACCAGTCAGGGCAGTTGTTGATTTATTAATGACTAGAAGCCTGGTGCACAAAATTCATGCACGGGGGGGGGGGTGTATCCCTCAGCCCAGCCTGCACCCTCTCCAATCTGGGATCCCTCGAGGGATGTCCACCTGCCTGTTTAGGCCCAATCCCGGTGGGCAATCGGACATCCCTCTCACAATCCAGGACTGATGGCTCCCAACTGCTTGCCTGCCTGCCTGATCACCCCTTAACCACTACCCTGCCAGCCTGATCGATGCCTAACTGCTCCCCTGCTGGCCCGATTGCCCCTAACTGCCCTCCCCTGCTGGCCTGATCACCCAGAACTGCCCTCCCCTGTGGGCCATCTTGTGTCCACATGGGGGTGGCCATCTTGTGTGTTGGAGTGATGGTCAATTTGCATATTACCTCTTTATTATATAGAATAGCCATTATGACAGGTGTGAGGTGATATCTCATTATGGTTTTAATTTGCATTCCTCTGATGATTAGTGACATCGAGCAGCTTTTTAGATATCTATTGGCCATCTATATTTCTCTTTGAACAAGTGTCTATTCAAATACTTCACCCATTTTTTAATTGAATTGTTTTTTTTATGTTGAGTTTTATAAGTTCTTCATAAATTTTGAATGTTAACTTCTTATAAGATATACCATTGGCTAATATGTTCTGCCATTCAGTGGATTGTCTTTTCATTTTGTTGAGGGTTTCCTTTGCTGTGCAAAAACTTTTTAGTTTGATGTAGTCCCATTTGTTTTATATTTCTTTTGTTTTTCTTGCCTGAGGAGATGTATCAGAGAAAATATTGCTACTAGAGAAGCTTGAGATTTACTGCCTGTTTTCTTCTAGGAGTTTTATGATTTTTAATCTGGCATTTAAGTCTTTAATTTATTTTGAGTTTATTCTTGTGTGTAATGTAAGAAGGTGGTCTAGTTTCATTTTTTTTTTCATATATCTGTCCAATTTTCCCAGTACCATTTATTGAATAAACTATCTTTAACCCATTGTATATTCTTGCCTCCTTTGTCAAATATTAATTGACCATTAAGACATGGACTTATTTCTGGGTTCTATATTCTGTCCCATTGATCTATATGCCTGTTTTATGCCAGTATCATGCTGTATTGATAACTATATCCTTGTTGTATAGTTTTATATCAGGTAGCATGATTCCTCAAACTTTGCTCTTTTTTGTCAAGATTGTTGTGACTATCCATAGTATTTTTTGGTTCCATATACATTTTTGGAATATTTGTTATAGTTCTGTGAACTATGCCATTGGTATATTGATAGGAATTGCATTGAATTTTTAGTTTGCTTTTGGTAATATGGACATTTTAATGATGTTAATTATTCTGATCCATGAACATGGTTTATGCTTCCACTTATTTGTATCTTCTTTAATTTCTTTTTTCAGTGTCTTATAATAGTCCAAGTACAAATCTTTACATCCTTGGTTAAACTTATTCCTTATCCTTCTCAATTTAATAAAATTTGAGAATTAAAAAAATGTCTTGCCTGGCCAGTGTGGCTCAGTGGTTGATCATTGATCAATGAATCAGAATGTCATGATTTGATTCACAGTCAGGGCACATGCCCAGGTTGCAAGCTAGATTCTCAGTTCGGGGCATGTAAGTTTGGAATGGTGTTTCTCAAACTGGGTACATGGATGTAATCTTGAGATTCTAACAATTCTTTTAGACTTCAAATTTTTTAATGATAATTTTTTAAATGATAATTTTAATGATAATACACATATTTTGCCAGGTGTAAAGAGGAAACAGTGCCCTTTTCCATGATAACAAAATATATTTTTGTAGAAGAATAACTTCGATTATTAAGCTATTGTTTCTTAGACAAGAATCCTCAGATCATTGAGAATTTGATGACTCTTGTGCAGGAGGCAGCCAATCATTGATTCTTTCTCATCATTAATGTTCCTATCAATTGCTCCCTCTTCCTTACTCTCTGAAATCAATAAAAATCTGTAAAAGCTGTCCTTGTTTTTATCTGTGTAGTGGACCTATATTATAATGTATTTAATAATTAAAATGGAGAGAAGTGGTTGCTTAGCATATAGAACAAAGCCCTGATTATGACAACACATTTTTGAAAATTAAGGTTGCTCAAGGTCACACTTCAGAAAATCTTGCTTTCCTGTACTGATGTCATGTGTGTCATCATGAAAAAGTACTTATTTGTGTCTTCAGGAAATAAAGATGTTTTCAATGCCCTGAATTTGAAATGGAAAGAGACAATGCTCTGTTTGGTTCCCTAGCGGTTGAGAAGTTTGTAGCTCTGAGAGCCCTGGTGAGTGTTCACACACTGCCTGTGGAAGTGTCCATATGCAAGAATGGACACAGTTATGCAAGTTTGGAATGGTGTTTCTCAAACTGGGTACATGGATATAATCAGATCATTGAGAATTTTGTTCACGTGGACGCTTGAAAATCTCTTATTTATAGTTGAGAAACATTGGTTCAAACTATATTGTCTATCAAAGCCCACTATCTCATTACTTCTTTTGGGATTTAGTATTTTTAAATTGCTTTTGTGCCAGTGATCTCCAAAGTTGGGCAGCTGATGATTGGATTAATAAGACAATCACTAGGTTGATTTTTTAAAAAGGACTGACTTATTTTCTAAGTATATTGCTGGTGTTTTAAAACATTTTTATGCCTTTAAATATTGAAATAGCTTCATTTCATTTGTGTATTCAAATAAAAAACCATAAAGGAGAGCCTCAGAGCTCTCAGGATAAAGCTCCAGTGGTGAAGCGGACAAATCTACAAATCTGTAATAAAGAAGAAACATTTGTTTCTCTTCTTGTCTGACTCTGTTTCTCTCTGCCATTTATGTTAGGGATATAAGGTATATCTGTCTATGTACATACATTAGAGAGAGAGAAATAGAAACAGAATTTTTGATTATCTGTCTCCTATCTATCATCTATCTATCTATCTATCTATCTATCTATCTATCTATCTATCATCTAGCTATCTATCTATCATCTATCTATCTATCATCTAGCTATCTATCATCTAGCTATCTAACCATATAATAATAGGAAAAAGACACACCTATAGATACAATAAAAGATAAACTAGACTCTGTGCTCAAGGTATAGTGAACTAGGAACATTTTCTTGTCCAAATCAATTGAGAAGACTTTGGTCTGAAAGAAACCCTCTAAATGAAGAAACAATTCTGAAATCTGAAGCCGGGAAGGGAAATGGAGGAAGGTCTGCATACTAAAACCGTATAATTTTGGCTGTTATTTTATTCACTGATAAAACACTTTGTTGACTCAGGATGAAGACCTAGGAAGTAAAGTTGAGAAATAGCAGCAACAGCAGTAAAGGTAAGAGAAAATTAATCTCGGCCGAGTGCTGCTTTGGGAAAGCAAGTACAAATTATCTACTTTGTCAGTGAAGTTTTCCTCTGTCAGAGCCCACAGAAGTTGGAAGTGATTGGGGCTCTGAGGAGCATCAACAGGGTCCTGTGTGTCTCTAAAATAGGGAGGATTTATGCAGCATATGGAAACGCAAGGCAGCTCTTCAAGGTGGAATCAGTCATGGGGTAGGGATGTTTATTAGTTTCTAAGTGTTCTTTTCTGCTTTTTAGCAACATCTTTTTTCATATAGCTCGCAAGCAGGGCTTGAAAAATAAGATGTCCTGCCTACTGTGGGGTGTCATACGTTAGCAGCCAGGTATTAGAACCTTGGGACAGAACTGTGCAGGTTGGCAGGAACACATCTCACTTGATAATATCTGCCAGGGGAGGAGCACAAGGACACCAGAAAACTCTTTCCGGGAAATGTGTGAGGCATTAACTTGCAGATCAGGTCTCTGTGTGTAGCTGCCCTTGTTCATGCTTGGATTTAAAGTTCTTTGAAGACATGCATAGACCGACAGGAGACAGGAGGAATGCACAAAGAGTGCATCTCTCTGCCAGAAGTAGAGGTATTTCCCAGATTTCGTGTATGCTGTGCTCTCTTGCTTACCTGCTGTGAGGCTGAGGGTTAGTCAAGTTCTGGAGAAGGTGAAAGGCTTGGACCACTGACACTGTTTCCATAGGAGCTCACCTCAGTGCAGCCTGTGGGCACTCTCACCGGTTTCCCACCTGGCTCACCCTTGGAGGGTTTGGCCTGGACTCCAGGGTTTTACCCCATATCCTGTCCTAGTGGATTTAACAACAAACCAATTTCAAGGTGGAGGTTGTTAAAGATGAGGAATGTGGAATTGGTCAACCACTCCTAGCCTGACATGCTTCTCAACCCTGGATCTTATTTATGGCAACAGCTTCCATTTACCCAGGATCAGGTGCTGGGCCAATCTTTGTATGCATCATCTCACATCATTCTTTTAGTGACTCAAGTGGTAGATACAGGAGTCCCTTTTATCTTTTCAGTAGAGGCCCGGTGCATGAAATTCGTGCACGGGCGTGTGTGTTCCTCAGCCCAGACTGCACCCTCTCCAATCTGAAACCCCTTGAGGGATGTCTGACTGCCCGTTTAGGCCCAATCCCAGTAGGATCGGGCCTAAATGGACAGTTGGACATCCCTCTCACAATCCAGGACTGCTGGCTCCCAACTGCTCGCCTGCCTGCCTTCCTGATTGCCCCTAACCGCTTCTGCCTGCCAGCCTGATCACCCCCTAACCACTCCCCTGCCAGCCTGTTTGCCCCTAACTGCCCTCCCCTGCAGGCCTGGTCACCCCCAACTGCTCTCCCCTGCAGGCCTGGGTCCCCCCCAAGTGCCCTTCCCTGCAGGCCCAGTCGCCCCCAACTTCCCTCCTCTGCCAGCCTGTTTACCCCTAATTGCCATCCCCTGCAGGCCTGATCACCCCCAACTGCCCTCCCTTGAAGACCTGGTCCCTCCCAACTGCCCTTGCCTGCTGGCCATCTTGTGGCGGCCACCCTGTGTCCACATGGGGGCAGCCATCTTTGACCACATGGGAGCAGCCATCTTGTGTGTTGGAGTGATGGTCAATTTGCATATTACTCTTTTATTAGATAGGATAGAGGCCTGGTGCACAGGTGGGGGCCAGCTGGTTTGCCCTGAAGGGTGTCCCAGATCAGGGTGGGGGTTCCCTTGGGGCATGGGGCGGCCTTGGTGAGGGGTCTGTGGTGGTTTGCAGGCCGGCCATGCCCCCCAGCAACCCAAGCGGAGGCCCTGGTATCTGGGATTTATTTATCTTCTATAATTGAAACTTTGTAGCCTTGAGCAGAACCAAGCCTCCTGCTCGCTCCGTGGCTGCAGCCATTTTTGTTGGGATTTATTTATCTTCTATAATTGAAACTTTGTAGCCTTGAACAGAGGCCAGGACTAGCCAGGGCGAGCAGAAGATTGGCTTTCTCCATCGCCGGGGGCAACCCAAGCCTCCTGCTCCCTCCAGTTCCGTGGCCACCTCTATCTTAGTTGGGTTAATTTGCATACTCACTCCTGATTGGCTGATGGGCGTGGCTGGTGGGTGTAGTGGAGGTATGGTCAATTTGCATGTTTCTCTTTTATTAGTGTAGATAAGGGTTACTTTAACACAAGCACTTTGATACTAAAAGTCAATCTGATAACAGAGGCGACTGCTAAGTGGCTAACGGGAAGGGTTTGTGTACAGCATGGAGATGCTGGACAAGGGATGGTTCATATCCAGTGCAGGATGGAGCAGGACTGTGTGAGATTTCATCACGTTACTCAGAATGACATAGAATTTAAAACTTATGAATTGTTCATTTCTGGAATTTTTCATTTAATGTTTTTGGAGTACAGTTGGTCATGGGTAACTGAAACTGTAAGTGAAACCAAGGACCAGGGGAGAGTACTGTATCACAATTTTGCACTTGTCCTTTGAGGAAATTGAAGTTCAGAGAAATTACAGGATTTTCCCAGCTATAATACCTAGACCCTGATATTTAGGGAATTCTCTAAATACCACCTTCCTAGGTCCAGTCATACTCTCCTTTTTCTCTGAGAAGGGACAGGTGACAAGCAGGTGAGTTCAACTGTGTCCTCTTTAAATCAACAAGAATGTACTGTTCCCTTAAAATGTGCCAGGCACGGAGGCTGAGGACAAGAATACACGGGGGCTTGGTGATGTCTCTGTGATTGCATGGGGGCTCCTGGAGGGCTGAGGTGAATGTGTGCATGATTGTAATACACATCAGGTTGCCCGAGTGCTAGGGCAGAGCCACTCTGATGCTTAGAGAGGTGCCAGGCTGTGCTTTGGCAGGGTGCAATGTGGGGTGTGATGGGATCACAAGGCTGGATTCACAGAGGAAAAGTGAGCAGACTGTGAAGTGTTGAGGACAATTTCAGCATCAAACATGGGGAAAGGAGACTCCAGGCTGATGGCACTAAACCTTGGAAGTAGAGTGCGTGGGAATGGTGTGCAGCCTGGCTTTGCTGGAGAGCATCAGTCTTGAGAGGAGTGAGCCTGAATGTGGAGGCCAGGGGAACTGGCCAACTCAAGAGGAAAGGGGACACCAGTTTGGGGCAGAAGGCTTTGTGTTGAAGTGAATCCTGCCCAGGCACCAGTCAGTTCTCTAAGCACAGCAGGTGGCTATTTGGCCAAGAACTTCATGCAGCTTCTGGATACCCAAAAGGAAAAGATAAAACAATGTGACCTCTGGCTGAAATGGGAAAGAATTCCAGATTGGATGTGATGAGGAAGCAAAAGGAAATACTGAGAAAAATGCTTCTAGCTTGCAAATCCAGGCACCCTCACCTCCTGGTCTCCGCAGCAGCTGCATGGGGTGGGGCCAGGGAGGGAAAGAGATACCATTCTAATTAGTGCATTGAAAACAGAATTGTAGGTCTGCAGTTTTGAGAGGGTTTTTTTTTTTTTCTTTCTTTTTTTTTAAATACCACTGAGACAGTGATAAAGGGCTGGGTGAAATTCAGGGGTTGTGGTTAGCAGACAACTTGGTGAATTGCTGACTTAAGCACTTGTTCTTCACCTTCCTATTCTTCTGTGCTAAACTACAAAAAGAAACGTCCTGAGATGGAATATTAACATTCTTATTTTCATTTGCAGTGCTGATCTGAGTAAATTACACAGGGACCATGTCTCTGAAGGGAAATGGTAGGGAGGACCGAGTCCACTATAATGTTTAGGCAGGACAGACAGCAGTGGAGTCCAATATCACCTCTCTCCATGGTGCATCCTGGAACCTGTGTAGGTGCCGGTTTCACTGTGGATGCACGGTCTACTGTAAATGCACAGTCCACTGTGGATGTGTCCTGTCTGCTCAGAACTGGCTTTCAGGGCAGGTTAAATACAACCTGGAAAACTCTGCATTAGCTGACAACCAGCCGGAGCGGGGGAGATTGAAGTTGTTCTGGTGCAGAGGGGTCCCAGCATGAAACTATCCATCTCCTCACACATCCAAGTTGCTACTTAAGACTGGGTGAAAAAAAGGGAGACAAACAAAGAAGAAGAAAACATATATATATATGAAAATTTAAGCACTCCTTTTGCTTTTCAGGTTAATTTTATAATAGGAAGGGACAAATCCTGTGTAGACAGTGTCTTACATAAACCCTAAGATACTTGTGGTGATAGTGAGTGGAATATAAAACATCGCTTTGGAAGCTCAAGACTGCCATCGGTTTGCAATTTGCAGAACAGATAATGTTTATTATAAAGTACAGGGCAATTTTTATATGCTACATTAATGTAATGTATTATATAAAATAAATCTGGGGAGAAAGTTTATACCCCAAGTCCCGGAGCCTCACACTTTAAATCAATACTCCACTGATAAGAACAGTTTCCCAATTGATGTATCAGTGCAGCCAGTCAGAGCAAAAAGGGCGCCTCGGGAGGAAACAGGTGTGATACTAAATTCTCCTCTCAGCCTAAGGACAGCAAGACTCTGAATCGAATTTCTGTAACTGTAAATTCTCCAGTTAACTATGTTGGCTGGAAAGGCACTAAAAAGCATTCTTATGGTCTGGTGATCATGGTATTTCATGAGGCACCTTGCACCTTTCACTTCTTGCCTGGGATGCCGGAGGGGAGTTTCTGTTTGTGTTTTACTGAGTCAGGTGTATAGGGCAGGAGTGCACTGTAGGGATGCTCAAACCATTGGCCATGGCTATTCTTAGGCTCGGCCCCAGGTCAGATGGTATGATGAAATGCAGCCTCATGGTTAGAGCTTTCAAGGTCAAGTCCAGAGAAGATGTGTGATTGGACAAGGGTCAGGGAGGTGGTGACCATTATGACAGGATTCTAAAATAGAATTGCTGATGAGACCCTAATGAGCAGATTAGGAAACGGAGGCTCAGAGAGGATTTCCGGTGACTTTGTTTTGGGTTTCTATACTGAGACTGTATTTCTGCAACTGTTACTCTCCCTCTTCTGAGCCTCCAGGGTCTCTACTCCTCCCCTGCTCTCAGGAGGATAAGATTCCATTTCCACTATTTCTGAGCACCCCCATACTCCATCTGTAGCTTCTTGTCCCCATTAACACAGCTGTTGTCACATAATACCACAGTACCTCTGTGGTGACATCTTGACATCTGGTACCTAGCTGAGACATAGAACCAGGAGGAGAGGACTGAGGATTTGGGGGAGAGACATACCCGGGGTGGGAACACCTGTATCATAAAGAAAGAAAGAGTTGGAAGACAAGGGACCGTGTGTGTCTACTATGCCACCATGTGCCTTATTGGTCCAAAGAGTACCACCCTGATGAAAGGCCTGTTGCTTTTTCCTCAGTTATCTTTCTCCCATTTCTTAGTTTGTTGACAATAAGGCAATATAATCTCCTCCAGAAGAAGCCTGCTATGCAAGCCTGATGATTGATCCCCCCATAGATAGTCCCTGGGGTCATTTAGCTGATAAAACACTTTGTGAAATGTACCATAATGTATATATATTTCCTTCTAGGTGTCCCAGGTTGAGTTAATATTCATGGTGGAGACATGCAGTGCTCTGTAGTGTATTGAGTGAAAACATTTCTGAAGCACTTGATGTCTGAGTTAGGACAGATCCCAATGCCTGTAAATGCCAACGGAGTTTCTTCAGCTTCTGGCATCGACAAGCTATTTCTCATCCATGCTATTGAGGCCGTTTCCTCATCAATGTACCCTCCCTCCTGATAAAGCTGGCAAGTTCCATTATCCTAGTACTGTGGTATATTATGCACCAACATGAATGGGTTAATGGATTTTATTTCATGATATTTATGTTTTAGTTTAAATAATTCTGTGAAAGCTAAAAAATGAAAATGGCCTTTGGACCTCTCTTAAATCAGCCGATAGATAACTAACTCCAAAAAAAATTTTCTTTGGTGAGAATGGACATTCTGTTTAACTGAATGAAATTACAGGAGAATGGGGAGAAATAAGCATGTTTTGTTTTCCAGGGATAGCAGCTTGCAAATGTCCTTGAAGAGTGTACAGAACTGGGGCAAAAAATACACAAATATTTGCTTCTATCATTATAACAAATGGAGTGGCAAGTCTGTCACACTTCTCCTAAAGAAGGTGACAAGAGGAATCTAGATGGATTGTAATTATAGATGTCACATCTCAGGGGACCCCTCAACCTTGAGAGACCCCAGGGCCAGAAAAATAAATAGGAATGAGTGGCTTCAGTCCTTGCAAACTTGCAGATCTGAAAACATTGGGGACACTGCTTGTCACAAGCTATTCATTTCACTTGGAAATGTTCTCAAGTGTTGGACTTTTAGGCATGACTTGAAGATAAGATTAGATGTCACCAGAGCTTTAGAAACACCCCCAAATGGAAAATTTGTGATGCTTGAAAGGAGGCAGCACATTCACAAAAGGGTTTCAAGGGTGTTGTTAAGTCATGCTATTTGGAAAGAAAGGTCAGCCTTAGGCAGATTGGAAAATTGATGAAGCGCGTCTTTGGGAGTTGTCTGTGCTCCCTTCTGTGGACACAGAGCCTGCACTTCCTCCAGATGCCCTCAGCGTCTTCTATGCTTTCTCTCCCCTGGATCACACCTGTCCTTTAGTCTTTCTACCTGGAGATGAAAGGCAAGGTGGCTTTTTTTTTTTTTTTTTTTTTGCATTTTTAATTCATGGCCTTTATTCTTAGAGCAGTTTTGGGTTTATAAAAAAAAAATGAGCAGAAAATACTGTGAGTTCCCTTATACTCCCTCACCCCATAGTTTCTCCTATTATTGACATCTTGCATTAGTGTGATGCATTTGTTACAATCAATGAACCTACACTGACACATCATTACCACCCAAAGTCTGTAGTTTACCTAAGGGCTCACTCTTAGTGTTGTACATTCTATGGGTTTTCACAAATGTAAAATGACATGTATCCACCATTACAGTACGTAAAGAATCGTTGCACTGCCCTAAACATCCCTGGTGCTCCTTCTACTTATCCCCTTTACCTAAGCCCTGGGGCAGCCACTGATCTTTTTGCCATCTTCATAGTTCTGCCTTTTCCAGAATGTGATATAATTGGAATCATATATTATGTAGCCATTTCAGATGGGCTTCTTTCACTTAATATACGTTTAATTTTCCTCCATATCTTTCCGTGGCTTGACAGCTCATTTCTGTTTTTTCTCCAAATAATATTCCATGTAGGGATGTACCCAGTTTTTTATCCACTCACCTATTGAAGATAGCTGGCTGCTAATGGCAAGGTTTTCAATGCTTAGATTATATTAGAATTATAAAAATTGATAAAAGAAAGTGGCTAATATAAGACTAACATAAAGGTTTATAGTCTGCTATTTTTTAAAGACCATATGTTTTTAAAAGAACAGTTTTAGGCTTATAACAAACAGGTACACCCTTTCCCATTATCCACATCATTCTCCAGAATGATTTTTCTAATCAGTTATGAACCTGCATTGACACATCATAATCCCTAAAGTCTGTATTTTACCTTAGGGTTCACCCTTGGTGTTGTGCATGCTATAGGTTTGCACAATGTATAAGGATATACATCCATCATTATAATCTCATACAGAATATTTTCGCTGCCCATACAATCCTCTGTAATATGCTTATTCATCTTCCCACCCCCACCTCCAAACCTGGAAACCACTGATTATTTTTATTGTCTTCACATAGTTTTGCCTTTTCTAGAATGTCATAGAGTTAGAATCATCTAGTATGATTAAGTTTCCTCATGTCCTTTCATGGCTTGACAGCTCATTTCTCTTTAACTCTGATTATTATTCTGTTGTTGGATGTTCCACAGTTTATCTATTCATTCACCTACTGAAGGACATCTTGGTTGCTTCCAAATTTTGACAGTTATGAATAAAACTGCTATAAACATCCCTGTGCAGATTTTTGTGTGGACATAAGTTTTCGATTTTTCGAAAATCAAGATGTATGTTTTTCTGATTATCAAAGAAATATAAAAGTAACCATATCAAACTGCCAATATTTGATGATTTTTTTAACTTAGAAAAATAGCAATTTCACACGATTCAACATACTATAGAGTATATACTATACTATGCCCATAGTATATAGCTCAAACACAGAAGCATAGAAACTGAAAGTGAAACGGAATTTTTATTATGGGTAAAGTAATATAAAATTCACTTAAGAATATGTTATGCCTCGGAGCCCATCCAGACTTGTTTCACTGCCATCCCTAAGCCCAGCCTGGACTTTCTCCGTAACCCCAGAGAAGGTGAGCTCACTGCGTACCGTGGCTGGGCAGCCTCACTAGTGCATTTTGAAGCAACCCACCTTGACCTGGAGACTTCTCTCCTCTGCTGTGCAGTGACCCTCCCAATTAAGCCAGCTGATGCTCACAGTGACCTGACAGATGGACCGACCAGGTGACGCCAAAGCATAGGCCTATCCTTTTACAGCTTCCCTATCTGTAGGTTACAAAGCAGAACCCGGATAGTGGGGACATACTGTGCAGTGGAGTGAAAGAACCATTAGCCTCAGAGTCAGCAGTTGGTCAGTAAATATTATCAAAAGCTCTGTATGCCAGGCATTCTGAATTCTGGAGAGTCAATGAGCAACTCAGACCAGTCTCTGCCCTTAAGGAGCTTACACACCACACAGGGCTGAAGAGGGGGGGGAGATGGGAGCAGAAGATGTTCCCACTCAGCCACGAGCCAAGATGAGGGGCCTGTGTGACCTCAGCAGGTTGCTCAGCCTCTCTGAGCCTCAGGATTCTGGGCGGACCAGAGGAGAAAGGCTACTATATGTGAAATCACTCTGTAAATTTTGCATTACCCTCTGAGTTTCTGTGGTTATTTGTCTTCAGACTCTACCCTCTGCTTTGGAAAGGCTGGGCTTTCCTAGGCTGAAGGACTTAGAAACGCCTAGTGCCTTTTAGCTTCCACACGGCCTTTTACTCTGTAATATGGCTTGGGAACCTACCAAACCTGTACCCCTCTCCAGCTCTTTGCATGTGCTGGCCTCTTCCCTGTCTTCCTCCTGCACATCCATCTGCCGCGGGCTTCTGGCAGGGCCCAGGCTGGAAGCAGGGCATACACAAGGGGTGGCTGCAGAGAGTTAATGAAAGATGTTTTGCTGAGGTGAGACAGGAGTTTAGGAAAACCAGCAAGAAGTAGTGAACCTCCGTGTGTTCACTACAATAGCAATTTACCACCCAGGAGACAGGAGCCATGTAGTCCTTGGGAGCTGGGGGATCTGGAGCAGCTGGGGGAGGGTGGGGGTGTGTGTCAGGAGCCGTGGCCTTTGATGGAGGAACAAAGGAAGGTATTGGAAAAGCATGGCTGAGCAGGGAGAGAGTGGGCAGACGAAGGAATAGGTACCCTAAATTCTTTGCCTGCTCTTCCATGCAGGACCAGATCCTAATATATGGGACTTTGTTCAACAATTACTAAGAATTTCAGGACGGTAATAGGAGAGTATTGAACTGAGTGTTAGACCTTTCTGAGTGCTGTGGCCCATGTCACTGCATGGGTTGTACACTCTATTAACCATATGTCCAGCTTTGTAAACTTGTTGCTTCACTATGTGTCCCACATGCATATGCTGGACAAGCTCTGTGCTGGACAACTTGGGAAAATGCCTGCATCACCTCGCCTTGGCTCCCTGCCCTTGTCCTCCCCCAACCCCCACCTTGGGAGGAGTCTTCCTAATCATCCAAGACAGCTAGGGACAACCCCTGGGCTCGACCAATCTTAAGCCTGCTTACACTCCCTCACCCACTTCTACAGTGGAAACCACAATAAAGGCCCTTGTCCGTGGTTCCTGTCCTTCTACCTCAGGACCAACTCAGGTGATACCCTGTGTGGCCGCCATAGTGCAGTGTGCTCTCTTCTCTTGGAAATTGAGTAATAAACTCTCTTTTCAAAAGCAATTGTCCTTCAATCTGTTAGTATTACTATACCTCACATTTTCTAATAATATACTTTATTTTAGAACACATACCCATGAAGCTGGCCTTGCCTGTGTGCCTTGTATAGGCTGAACTTAACCAAAGGCCAGAAGGGAAAAACCTGGTGGGAAAGTTCATACAGCTCAGCATCTTGAGGTCCATAGAAAGGTGGAGGTGGGAAAGTGAATTTGGTGGGGTAAAGGATATTCAACACTTACTTCATCTTTCCTAATAAGATGGCATGCATTGATCCTTGTGTAATAAATAAATGAAGGGCCTAAACTTCCTTGTGCTATTTTTACTAGTAATTACTTGAGGACAATTTTGGGAAAGGTGTGTCATTTCTTGCCTGACACAGGAGCCATTTTTTATTTATTTATTTATTATTATTTTTTAAAATATATTTTATTGATTTTTTACAGAGAGGAAGGAAGAGTGATAGATAGTCAGAAACATCGATGAGAGAGAAACATCGACCAGCTGCCTCCTGCACACCTCCCACTGGGGATGTGCCCGCAACCAAGTCACATGCCCTTGACCGGAATCGAACCTGGGACCTTTCAGTCCGCAGGCTGACGCTCTATCCACTGAGCCAAACCGGTTTTGGCAACAGGAGCCATTTTTTAAATAGCTTTATTGAAGTATAATTGATATACAATAAAGAACCTTTTAAAAAAATGTGCATGTTGATAAGTTTCGGTGCATGTATACACCTGTAAAACCATCAGAACAATTCAGCTAGAGAACATATCCATCTGTCCCCAAAGTTTTCTGTCTCCCTTTACAGGTCCTCCTTTTTCCCCTTTTATTCAATTATTGGGGTGACATTGGTTAATAAGATTATATAGGTTTCAAGTGTACATTTCTATGATACATATTGCATTGTGTGCCACCACCCAAAGGCAAATCATCTTCCATCATGGCATATTTGACTCCCTTTACCCTTCAGTACCCCTTTTATTTTACAAATGAAAAGGCTACACAGATTTTAATTACAATTTCACTGAATCTGTGGATAATTTATAAGATAATTGACATATTTAAAATGTTGAGTCTTGCGATACATGGATGCAATACATCTCTTTATTTATTTAAGTCATTTAATTTTTCTCAGCAATGTATTGTCATTTTTATTGTATAGGTCTAGCACATATTTTGTCAGATTTATCCCAAAGTATTTCATACTTTTGATCCATTATAAATAATGAATTAAAAAATCAGTTTCTGATTGTTTATTGCTAATATGTATATAACTGATTTTTAAATATCAGTCTTATATCCTGCACTATTACTAATTCAGTGATTAGTTCTAGGACCTTTAAAAAAAGATTCTATAGTATTTTCTAGACATACAATCATGTTGCTTGTGTATTATTTCTTTGTCATGTGGAATGAAATGAAAACTACTACATGAAAATAAACAAAGGCTATTTATTTAGAGCTTGACTCCCTTAGTAATGGAGTCCTTTAGTAAGGGAGTCAGCCACCATCACATGCATTTGGCAGAGACTCAAAGGCAGACAGAGGAGTGGGAAGGCTTTATAGTTGGAAAAAGGTAGGGATTCAGATATGCTCCAATTGGAGGCTTTTGGCAATGAGGAAGCTGTAGATGGGTTAACTAGGAGTGGACATTCTATGTGATTGATTTAGGATGAGTATTTGACTTTCTCCAGTTGGTCCTAAGTTTCAAGCAGGGGAAAAAATTAGGGAAGCTTCAGTTATTAATCATATTCTGTCACTTTTGGGCTATTGCTACTGGCATTGCTGTTTGGTGTCTTGGACTGGTTGCTACAAAAAGTGGTTTGAATTTATGGACTGGTTACTTGCAGATAGTAAATTGACTTCCAGGGCTGGTTGCTACAGGTGTTGGCCAGAGTCCTGTATTTATATATGGTCTGGCCATTGCCCATTTGTATATTTAGTCTTTCACTTTACAATCTGGATGAATTTTATTTCTTATATTGCTTTATTACACTGCCTCTAGTACAATATTGCACAGAATATGTGAGAGTGAATATACTTGCATAATACATTTTTGGGAAAACATTAAGATTTTTACCATAAAGTACAATGTTAGCTTAATTTTTTTACAGATGCCTTTTATCAACTTGAGAAAGTTCTCTTCTATTCTTTAGTAATTAATATTAAGTGAATTTTCTTATTTTTTATTATTGGTCTGTAGGTATGGTGAACTGCATTGATTGACTTTCAAATATTAAACCTATCTTGCACTTCTGGAGTAAATTCTACTTGGTTATGATGTATTATATGTTTTTAATACATTGTAGGATTTGATTTGCTAAAAATATGTTAAGAAATTTTATATCTATGTTCACGAGGAATGCTAGTATATAGTTTACTTTACTTGTAATGTCTTTGTTTTTGGTATCAGAATTATGTTGGCCATATAGACTGAATTGGTAAATATTCCTTCCTTTTCAATTTTCTAGAAGAGTTTTTATGAAATTGGCATTATTAAATGTTTGTCAGAATTTCTCAGTGAAACCATCCTTTGTGGAAAGGTTTTTAACCACAAATTCAGTTTCTTTAATAGATATGCTATTTGGGTTATATATTCTTGAATGAATTTTGGTAGCTTGCATTTTTTCAAGGAATTTTTTCAATTCATTGAAGTTGTAGAATTAAAGATACATAAAGTTGCTTACTATTTTAATATTTGTAAAATATGTAATACTGTTGCCTCTCTCATTCTTGAGTTTGGTGATTTGTATCTTCTCTCTCTCTCTCTCTCTCTCTCTCTCTCTCTCTCCGTTTTTTTTTTTTTTTAAATTCTCATTATGGAACCTGCTGAGAGAGAGAGAGAGAGAGAGAGAGAGAGAGAGAGAGAGAGAGAGAGGGACATCGATGTGAGAGAGAAACAATTAATCAGTTACCATCTGTAGTTACCTTTTGTACTTACCTTCTGTACTTGTCCTGCCTGGGGACTGAACTTACAACCCAGGCATGTAGCCTGACTGAGAATCAAACTGGCACCTTTCAGTGTACAGGACAATGATCAACCAACTGAGCCACTCTGGCTGGGATTTTTTTTTTCTGAGCAGTCTGACTAGAGGCTTACCTATTTTACTAATCTTATCAAAGAACCAGCTTTTGCATTCATTAATTTTTCTTTATTTTCTGTTTCCAACTTTCTGGATTTCTACTTTTATTTTTTCTTTCTTCTACTTTTATTAAAATTAATTGATTTGTTTTCCTAAGTTTTTTAAGATAGAAGTTGAAGTCATTGATTTGAGATCTTCTTTTCTAATATATGCATTTAATACTCTAAACTTGTGATGGTATTTTCAAAGTCTACATCATGAATCACTGAGTGTTAACATTGATTGGGACATTATAAATCATCATGTCCCATCTTTGCATTTTATAGTTAAGAAACCATAAATTAGTAGGCATCTCAAAGTTAATGTTTGTATTGGTTCACAAACTGGTCCTATTCGTGCAGGGCAAGGAGGAATAGAAGAAAGAAGCAGACCACTCCATATGTGGTATGTGGTTGGCTTAATAAAAAAAGGAACTTATGAAGCTTGTCTTGGGTGGCTGTAAGAGGAATAGATCTCTGCACCCATCCTCACGAGAACCTTAAAAGTATATATAGAGGCCTTAACTGTGTTCAGTTGCATATTCTGTACAGATAGTCTCAAGGCTATGTCTTTGAAATACCTCCCACTGTGGTAACAGTAGGCAGAATATACATTCCAAAGGACAGAGGAGGGGGTAAGGAGCCTCTGACTGCTGGAGGGTCAACTTTAGGTCATGTCCTCTTGATTACCTCCTCCAGCAGTGTATTCCTTCATTAGTCTTTAAACAGCATCTCTCATGAAACTAGTTTTGGGTGTTGAACCTATCTTTATACTTAAAACAGATTCTAACCTTCTGTTCTGCTTTAATCTTTGCAACAGATTGCAAAATTACATTCTACCTACTCATCCTTGAACCTAGAATAGCCTTTGGTGGAATGTGACTGCAATTTTATTCTGTTAGTGTAACCTGTGTTTATGTACATCCATAGTAGGTCCCAGAGGAAGGGGAGTGCTTTAGGCATACTAAAGCCAAAGAAGGTCAAGAATGTCAGGCTGAAGAAGGATAGTAGATTGAATTGGGGCACAAAGAGTGAATGAGAAGAATAAATGAATAGAAGGTGATGTTGAGATTTCACAAGAGAATAACTAGAAAGTACATGCTGGCTATGTTTTATTGTAGTATACTTGTTTTTGTAGCAATAACTTAACCAAAGTAATCTATGCACCAGATGACTTCTGCTGGTGGTTTTTGACTCTTTTCCACATATAATATGCTTCAAGCTTTTGGAGAATGAATGAATGAATGATTGTCATCTAGTTGCACATACTATTTACCTGCCATAATCAATGGCTGATTAAATCATCTCATAGCAGAAATATCACAGGTTTGTTTTTTTTTTTTTTTTTGGTAGAGTTGGTTCTATGTAGTAAAAGAAAACTGGAAAATTAATGGAATACCAACATTAGTTAAGTTCCTCCCTCATCTTGGCCTAGTTCCATAAATTTACTCTCAGCTGAGAGGAACATGATTTGAAATACCAGGAATTGGATTTAAATACAATGTAGAATCAACATATCACCCCTTGTTAAAGTCCAGAAGAAAGGACTGCATGGAGGAGAACAGATGGTTATGTGTAAGGCACTAATTTCTGCTGGATTCTTAATTCAGTGAAGAAAGGAACCAACAGCCTCACCTCCCCTTGGCTGCTGTGTTTTGTCATGTAAGCTGGAAACACTACAGTGAGCTGTCGAGGAGCTGAAGAAGACTAAACCCTCCATCCTTTAAAAAAATAATAGTCCTAATTTTCCCACCCTTATTCATCAGTTTTCAAAATTTTAGTACATTTATATGAAACAGCAAATCAGTCAGCAGGTGAAAAAAAGTGGGCAGACTGAGTTGAAATGTAGTTAAGAGCAGGTGGCAGGAGGGAGAGGGCTGTGCATGGTGCTGCATAACCATGTGTGCCCAATCACATTAGGATGAAGACTGTGCTATATCCTCCATGAGAAAATTACCAGTCAGAATGCATGATTACACTGGTTAAGTGCAGCTCAGTAGTTTGGGGCTAACTTTACATATGCATATTTATCTGTGGGCTGACTTCTGAGAAAAGATTCTGAATCAAAATTAGATTGTCAGGAAAGATGAGGATAAGGAAGAAATTATAGAATACTGACCATGTGTTTGAGAAAGACAAGCAGAACTGAATTTGATGACAGTTCTGTTTCCTCTGCTTTAACTTCAGTTTAATTAATTAGGAGACTAATATATATATATATATTAGAGGCCCGGTGCACGAAATTCATGAATGGGGGTGGGGTGGGGAGGGAGAAGGGGTCCCCCAGCCTGGCCTGCACCATCTCGAATCCGGGACCCCTTGGGGGATGCCCAACTGCCTCTCGCAATCTGGGACCGCTGGCTCCTAACCACTCACCTGCCTGCTTGCCTGATTGCCCCTAACTGCTTCTGCCTCGCCTCGCACCTGGGACCCAGGATTCCCTCCTCCAGCCAGTTGCAGGCACCCAGAACCCGGATTTCCCTCCCCCTGGCCAGCTGCGGCACCCAGGACCCAGGCTGGCTTCGCCTGGGCTGGCTGTGGCCACAAGGGACTATGGGTGGGAGGCTTGTCCCTCTCCCAGGCTGCAGCCACAGGTGCTGGTGCCTGGGACCATGGGGCAGGTGGCTTGTCCCTCTCCTGGGTCACAGGTGCAGGCATAGCCGCTGGCGCCCGGGACCGCTGGGCGGGCGCTTGTCCCTCTCCTGGGCTGCTGCCTGGCGGGTCCCCATTCCTCTCCCACGAGCTCATTTGTACCTGGCTGGTTCCCATTCCTCTCTTTCCAGTGTTGAGTGTCTGAGACGTTACAGCATGAGGGCGTGAGGGCTTGACAACCATTTGCATATTAGCTCTTTAATATATATATATATACACACACACACACATACACACACACACACCACACACACACACACACACACACACACACACACACACACACTAGAGGCCCGGTGCACGAAATTTGTGCACGGGGGTGGGGGGCGGTGTCACTCAGCCCAGCCTGTACCCTCTCCAGTCTGGGAGCCCTCGAGGAAGGTCCGACTGCCCGTGTAGGCCCGATCCTCCTGGGATCGGGCCTACACGGGCAGTCGGACATCCTCTCACAATCCAGGACTGCTGGCTCCCAACTGCTCGCCTGCCTGCCTTCCTGATTGCCCCTAACCACTTCTGCCTGCCAGCCTGATCACCCCCTAACCACTCCCCTGCCAGCCTGATTGATGCCTAACTGCTCCCCTGCCAGCCTGTTTTCCCCTAACTGCCCTCCCCTGCAGGCCTGGTCCCCCACAACTGCTCTCCCCTGCAGGCCTGGGTCCCCCTCAACTGCCCTACCCTGCAGGCTCGGTCACCCCCAACTTCCCTCCTCTGCCGGCCTGGTCACCCCTAACTGCCCTCCCCTGCAGGCTTGATTGCCCCCAACTGCCCTCCCTTGCAGGCCTGGTCCCTCCCAACAGCCCTCACCTGCTGGCCATCTTGAGGCCAGCATCTTGTGTCCACATGGGGCAGCCATCTTGTGTGTTGGAGTGATGGTCAATTTGCATATTATCTTTTATTAGATAGGACTAGAGGCCCAGTGCATGAAATTCGTGCACATGGGGGAGGTGTGTCCCTCAGCCCAGCCTACACCCTCTCCAATCCGGGACCCCTCAAAGGATGTCTGACTGCCCGTTTAGGCCCGATCCTCCTGGGATTGGGCCTAAACGGGCAGTCGGACATCCCTCTCACAATCCAGGACTGCTGGCTCCGAACTGCTCACCTGCCTGCCTTCCTGATTGCCCCTAACCACTTCTGCCTGCCAGCCTGATCACCCCTAACCACTCCCCTGCCAGCCTGATTGACACCTAACTGCTCCCCTGCCAACCTGATTGCCCCTTAACTGCCCTCCCCTGCAGGCCTGGTCACCACTAACTGCTCTCCCCTGCAGGCCTGGTCACCCCCAACTGCTCTCCCCTGCAGGCCTGGGACCCCCCCAACTGCCCTCCCCTGCAGGCCTGGTCACCGCTAACTGCCCTCCCCTGCAGGCCTGATTGCCCCCAACTGCCCTCCCTTGCAGGCTTGGTCCCTCCCAACTGCCCTCCTCTGCTGGCCATCTTGTGGCAGCCATCTTGTGTCCACATTGGGGCAGCCATCTTGTGTGTTGGAGTGATGGTCAATTTGCATATTACTCTTTTATTAGATAGGATAGAGGCCTGGTGTATAGGTGGGGGCTGGCTGGTTTGCCCTGAAGGGTGTCCCGGATCAGGATGGGGTTCCCTTGGGGCATGGGGCGGCCTGGGCAAGGGGCCTGTGGTGGTTTGCAGGCCAGCCTCGCCCCCTGGCGACCCAAGCAGAGGTCCTGGTATCTGGGATTTATTTATCTTCTATAATTGAAACTTTGTAACCTTGAGCGGAGCCAAGCCTCCTTCTTGCTCCGTGGCCACAGCCATTTTTTGTTGGGATTTATTTATCTTCTATAATTGAAACTTTGTAGCCTTGAGTTGAGGCCTGGACTGGCCAGGGTGTGTGGAAAGCTTGGCTTCCTCCATCGCCGGGGAAACCCAAGCCTCCTGCTCGCTCTGTGGCTGCAGCCATCTTGGTTGGGTTAATTTGCATACTCACTCCTGAATGGCTGTTGGGCGTGGCTTGTGGTTGTAGCGGAGTGATGATTGATTTGCTTATTACTCTTTTATTAGATAGGATATATCTAATTTACAGTAGGTGTCCCAAAATAATGCTCGTTGATTTGAAGTTATTAAATATATATATGTGTATATATATACACAAACAAATATATATATATATATATATATATATATATATATATATTTAATAACTTCAAATCAACGAGCATTATTTTGGGACACCTACTGTAAATCCTGCCTTGTGAGACTATAGAAGAGTCATATGTTGCTCTTTGCCAAAGTGGTTGTAGTTTGGGACTACATGAGATAGGCTGGGAAGTTATTAGATATGCATGAAATAGTCTAGGCAGTATTTTATTAATTTCTTAAATAAAAATAATAAAGAGGCTAAAATATATGATAAAGGCTGTGAGAGGTCAGAATAAGATGATATTAGTGTCTAGAGCAGCTGTGGGCAAACTACGGCCTGCGGGCTGGATCCGGCTGTTCTATCCGGTTCTCTTGCTCTCCCCGCCCGCTCCTTTACTTTGAATTTATATTAGTTCACACAAACACTCCATCATGCTTTTGTTCCGGCCCTCCGGTCCAGTTTAAGAACCCATTGTGGCCCTCGAGTCAAGAAGTTTGCCCACCCCTGGTCTAGAGCAACTGGGGAAGAATTCATAGACTAGACATAGAAGGGTTATTATATTTAAGTACATAACAGAAGGCTTACATGTGTCCCAGGAATTGGGAAGAGAATCACATATAGAGATAGGAATATGTATTTTATAATCTTATGATGGTAATGGGAAATTATCCTTCACACTTCAGCCTTTCATGTCAGAAAACTGGGTTCAAATCCCGGCTCTATACAAGTTATATAACCTTGTACAAGTTAAATTTGATTTCACTTCTGGTGCAGAGGGATAAGTTATTCACACTCAAAGGTCATAATGCACTCTCAAAATTGGTATATGTCAGGTGCTTCTCCTATTATTTATTTACCTTTCTCCCCATACCCTGGGAAGGACTTGACCTTGGGCAAGGCAGCTCTGTGTAGTAGAAGGGATCCCCAAAAGGGTTGGCAGCTGAAGGCTGTCCGCTGCTGTACTCCCAGCAGCAGGGACAAGTTCTCCACTGAAGGGGATCTGGGTAGTGCATCTTCATGCCCATCGAAGTGACGAAACTCAGCTATCAGTTCTAATAGTCTGTTTGTTAATTCTATCAACTTTTCTAGATAAATGTTTCCATTGTTTGCAAACAATGAGTTTCAGCTCTTCCCATCTTATTCTTAGTTCTCCTTTTTTTCTTTATAGTGTTAGTGAGAAACTCCAGTGCTATATTCAGTAGCAACAGTGACAGTGGTCATACTTTCATTATTACTAGTACTTAAAGGAATGCAATAAAAATTTCTTCATTAAGTGTAATGATTATTGCCGATTTTTCATATGATCCATGTGGAGATAAGAATATTCCTATTTTTCCTTAGTTTACTAAGTTTTTAAAAGAGTATAAATAGGTGCTGGACTATATCATATGATTTTTCTGCAGTGCTTGAGAATATTTTTTTTATTCTGTTAGCCTATTAATGTGATAAATAACATTGATATTTTTTATGTTGTGCCATGCTTATACTTCTTAGATAATCCATTACTGATCATAATATAATACAAAAAAACCCACAATGTTGTATTCAGTTTGTTAATTTTATTTATGGGTTTTGGCATGTACTTAAATATTTTTACTTAATAGACTTTTCTTTTTGTTAAGAGCAGTTTTAGGTTTACAGCAAAATTGAGAGGGATATACAGAGATTTCCCATATATACCCTGCCCCACCTCATACATACCCTCTCTCATTATCAACATCCCAAACCAAAATGGTACATTTGTTCCAATTGATGTACCTACATTGATACATCATAATCATTTTAGGGCGATGGGTTTGGACAAGTGTATAATGATATATATCTGTTATTATAATGTTACACATACTATTTTCATTGCCCGAAAAATCCCCTGTGCTCTGCCTTTTTATCCCTGCCTCTTTCTAACCCCTAGCAACCACTGATGTTTTTATTGTCTCCATAGTTTTGCCTTTCCCAGAATGTATATAGTTGGAATCATGCGGCCTGTAGCATTTTCAGATTGGCTTCCTTCACTTAGTAATATGCATTTAATTTTCCTCCATGTCTTTTCATAGCTTGATACCTCCTTTCTTTTTAGCATTGAATAATATTCTATTGTCTGAATGTAACCACAGTTTATCCATTTACCCACTGAAGGACATCTCAGTTGCTTCTACATTTTGAAAATTATGAACAAAGCTATTTTAAACATCCACATGAGGTTTTTGTGTGGACATATATTTTTATTTAAAACAAACAAACACCAAGATGTATTTTTTTCTGATCATCAAAAGAAAATATAGTTGAACCATGGCTCAACATTCATGAATTTGGTATATTACACTGGTGAATTTTCATCTGTTAAACCAATAAATCTTTCATGGTCATTGTATATAATCTTACTATCTAATATTTCTCATTTTATAATTCTACATTTTTGTTTCATATTGGTAATATCTCCTCAACTTCCTAAATATATTTATCATCCTCATTTAAAATTGTTGGTTGCATACTCCAATATCCTTGCCACTTGGTTTTGTGCCCAGTTGCCTGTAAGAATTCTGGTATTCCAGACAAAGACAGGAACATTGTAACGGGGAAATAATAATGGCTTCTCTTTGGAAGTATTGAGTTTGAGTAGGGTAGAAGGACACCTAAGGGGAATGTTTTGAAGGAGGTAAGGAAGAGGAGAATGGAAGTTGGGAGGGGGACAGGACGAAAGATTGTGAGCAATGAAAGGAGGCAGTCATAGAGGTTGAGAGCTGAGAGGTATCAGAGCATTGCCTCTGCCTACACAGGCTTCTTCCCCTTCTCAGCTTGCTCTTAGCAGGTCCCTAGGAGATTGGCTTTGAGACTGGTTCTTCCCGATTTTGCCTCACATTGAAGTGCAGTCCAGCTGAAGCTGGAGATCGCTCTCTTAATGGACTTCCTTTTTCTTTTCATCTGAGCTTGGCAGCCATAGAGGCAGGGGAGAGGAGCAGAAAGGTGGGAAAGTAAAGCCTTGGTTTTTAAAAATTCACTTGCCTTCTAAGCACTTAGGGAGCTGGTGGAAAACCTAATTCCCACCCCTAGCAATTCTTATTATTAGGTCTGAAACCTTTCTTTTAAACTTTCTAGATTCTGAATCAGGTGGTCCAGGGACCAAACTTTGAGAAAAATGGAGGGGAAAAGAACTACCCAGATCTAGTCTGTATGCAAAGGGGCAGGCAATGTGGTGGGGCCCTGGATTCCTGCACTCTACTCTCTGCTGTCTCCAACATTTTATAACATCTGGAAAGGTAAACTTCTGGCTCCTTTCAGCTAGGTTTCTCTCTGGTTATTCTGGTTCAGGGAAAGGAGTGACATAGGGACTCTGGGAACATCTGGTGAGCATTTATTGATTAAAACAATCTTCTGCTGAACATGTGATCTTTCTGAACCACCTGGCCAGAGAGGAGGATCATTTCAGAAATTCCCAACTTTTCTATAATCATGCTATTAGTTCAAAGCAACCTGTAGAAAGGCTAAAATCTGGGACTTTGAGTAGGTAAACAGATAAGCCGAAAAGCAGGTGGTGGTGGAGCTGCAGGTGACAACAGAATTGCAGCTGGCAGCCGTGAGCATGTTTCCCCTAAAGGTCTATAGAGTGGTATTAAACCAAACCAATAGAGCTGGGAAAATAAAACATGCTTCAGGGTACTTGACTCCAGGAATTCAAGGGAAAATATTTTTGTTTTCTTGTCACTGACTGAAGCAAAGCTACTAGCCTATTTTTTTTACTGGCATAGAGGCTTGACCTTCTGATTTCACCAACAGTGAGGATTCCCAGCCCTGAGGTCACTGGCTAATTTTGCATGCAAAAATCTAGTTCAAATTTTGGAAAACAGCTGGCTATGCAGAAATGGACGTTATACTGGGTGTATTATTTCACACTGAGAAATGTTCCTAATACATTCGCTGATTACTTTTTAAAAAGTTATGTGTACCTGTATTCTTGAAAATAGGGTGGATATAAATTATTTGAAAGTAAAGTCACATTTTGAGTTTACCAGAGGAAACTGGCTTTAGAAATATAATTTTTTGTAAGTTGAAGAATCTCTTTATTAGGCAGATGTTCTACTGCTTTTGTTTGTTTTGTTAGTCCATTTTTAAAAAAAATGATTGCTGTGTTTAAAGTGAGGTCTATTGGAGTTATCTTCTAGAGTCTGAGTCACTTGGCTATTTATTCATTTATTTCAGCTTTATCAAAGTACAGTTCACAACTACTTTGTAAGATATTTAAAGTATACATTGTGGTGATTCAATATACTTATACATTGGGAAAGGATTTCCCCATCTAATTAACACATCCATCACACGTTTATCATATTTACTGTTTTGTGTGTGAGAACATTTAAGTTCTACTCTCCTCTCTTATCAAACTTCAATTATACAATTCTCAACTATCATCACCACTTTTTACATTAGATCCTCAGATCTTATTCATCTTATAGCTGAAAGTTTACCAATCTTTATCAACCTTGCCTTACTTTCCTCTGCTCCATTCACTGGAAACCACTTTTCTATTCCTTTTTATATGAGTTCTACTATTCATTCATTCATTCATTTTAGGTTCTGTGCATAAGTGATACCATGCAATATTTGTCTTTGTCTGGCTTATCTCACTTGGTTTAATGCCCTCAAGGTCTATCAATGTGTCTCAAATTGCCTTTATTTTCATGGCTGAACAATATTCCATTCTATACATATAATACACCTTCTTTATCCATTCATCCATGATGGACACTCAGGTTGTTTTATATCTTGGCTATTGTGCATTATGCTGCAATAAACATGGGAGTGCAAATACCTCTTTGATATCCTATTTTAATTTTCCTTGGATGTATGTCCAGAAGTGGGATTCCTAGATTATATGATAGTTCTATTTTAAAATTTTTTTGAAGACTCACCTTCCCACCAACAGTGGACAAGGATTCCCTTTCCTCCATATCCTTGCCCACACTTGGCTATATCTTGACTCTTTTATGATGGTCATTGTAAGGTGTGAGGTGATATCTCATTGTGGTTTTCATTTGCATTTGCCTGCTTTTAGTAATGTTGAGCACCTTTCCATGTACACATTGGCCATTTGTATGTCTTCTCTGGAAATATGTGTATACAATTTCTCTGCCAATTTTTAATCAGATTTTTTGTTGTTATTGAGTTATATGAATTTCATATATATTTTGGGTAATAACTTCTTATCAGATATGACTTGCAATTTTTTTCTCTCATTTCATAATTGCCTTATTTATTTATTTATTTATTTATTTACTTATTTATATAATCCTCACTTGAGGACATGCTTTTATTGATTTTAGAGAGAGCGAGAGAGAGAGAGGGAGGGAGAGGGAGAGAGAGAGAGGAATATCAATCAGTTGCCTCCTGTTTGCAACTTGACTGGGGATCAAACACACAACCTGGGTACATGCCCTAACTGGGAATTGAACCCATGACCTTTCGGTGCACAGGATGATGCTCTAACCAACTGAGCTATATTGGTGAGGGCTGTTGCCTTTTATTTTTTTGACTGTTTTCTTTGTTGCGCAGAAATTTTAGTAGAAGGAAGAAAATATCTACTTAGAAGTGGGAATAAATCAAATAGAGAAAATAGAAAAGATCAATAAAAGTAAAAGCTGGTATTTTGAAAGGATAAACAAAATAGACAAATCTTTATCTAGACTTACCAAGAAGAAAAGAGGCCACAAAAAATGAAATTATAAATGAAAGAGCAGACATTATAACTAATACTGCACAAATATAAAGGATCAAAGGATCAAAAGAGACCAATATGAATAATTAGATGCCAACAAATTGGATACTCAAAAATTGGATAAATTCATAGCAATATACAACCTATTAAAACTGAACCATAAAGAAATAGTAAATCTGAACGTTTTACTTACATGTAAGGACATTGAATCAGTAATCAAAGACCACACAACAAAGAAAAGTCCAGAACCAGCTGAATTCACTGGTGAGTTCCATGAAACATTAAAAAAAAGAATTAATACCAATGCTTATCAAACTCTTCCAAAAAATTGAAGAGCAAAGAATACTCTCAAACTCATTTTACAAGGCCAGTATCACCCTAATACCAAAATCAGACAAGGGCACTACAAGAAAGAAAATTATAGCCTAAATCTCTCAAATTCAAACCAAATTCAACAACACATGAAAGGGATCATACACCACGATCAAGTGAAGTGGGATTTATTCCAGGGATATAAGGATGGTTCAGCACCTGCAAATCAATGAGATTCACCACATTAACAAAATGAATGATAAAAAGCACATAAAAGTCTCAATAGATGCAGAAAAAGTATTAGGCAAAATTCTATATCCATTCATGATAAAAAAAAAAAAAAAAACTTTCAGCAAAGTGACTATAGAGGGAATGTACCTCAACATAATAAAGGTGTGCAGGAGGCAGCCGATCAGGGATTCTCTCTCATCATTGATGTTTCTATCTCTCTTTCCCCCTCTCCCTTCCTGTCTGACATCAATAAAAATATTAAAAAATAAAGGTGATATAAGACAAACCCACTGCTAATATAATAATGGTGAAACTGAAAGCTTTCCTCTAGATCAGGAGCAAGACAAGGATGCCCACCCTCACTATCTTTTTGTTGTTGTTGTTAATCCTCACCTGAGGATTTTTTTTCCCATTGATCTTTTAGTAGAGGGAGAGAGGGAGGGAGGGGAGAGGGAGAGAGGGAGGGATGGAGGGAGGGAGGGAGGGAGGGAGGGAGAGAGAGAGAGAGAGAGAGAGAGAACCTAATGATCAATTGGCTGCCTCCCACACATATACACACACACCCCTGACCAGGGCTGGGGATCAAAAAAGCAACCCAGGTACGTGCCCACTCTTACTATTTTTATTCAACATAGTGTTAGAAGTCCTAGCCAAAGCACTTAGGTGAGGCAAAGAAATACAAGACATCCAAAGTGGAAAAGAAGTAAAACTACCTCTATTTGCAATGACATAATATCATAAGTAGGAAACCCTAAAGACTTCACCAAAAAAAATGTTAAGACTTATACATTTAGTAAAGTTGCAGGACACAAATCAACATATAAAAATAAGTTGCACTTCTACACACTAACAATGAGTATCAGAAATAGAAATTAGAAAACAATCCCATTTATAATTGCATCCAAAATGTATAGGAATAAATTTAACCAAGGAGATGAAAGGTCTGTACACTGAAAACTATACTATACTGATAAAAAATATTGATGAAGACTCGAAAAATTGGGAAATATTCCATGCTCATGGATTGGAAGAATTCATATTGTTAAAATGTCCTTACTATCCAAAGTAATCTACAAGTTCAATGTAATTCCTATCAAAATTTCAAAAGCATTTTTTTCACAGAAATAGAACATACAATTCTAAAATTTGTGTGGAACCACAAGAGACCCTGAATAGCCAAAGCAATCTTGAGAAAGAAGAACGAAGCTGGAGTCATCATACTTCCTGATATATTACAAAGCTACAGTCACCAAACAGTGTGAACAGAATAGAGAGCCCAGAACTACCCACCTATATGTGGTCAATTAATGTATGACAAAGGAGGCAAGAATACACAATGGGGGAAGAACATTCTCTTCAATAATGGTATTGGGGAAACTGAATCCCTATCTTATGCCATACACCAAAATCTTATCAAAATGGATTAAAGATTTGAATGTAAGATCTGAAACCACAGAAGTCCTAGATGGAAACATAGGGGGGTCAGCTCCTTGACATCGGTATTGGAATGATTTTGACACCAAAAGCAAAGGCAAAGGCAAAGGCAAAGCAAACTATAAAACAAACGAAGAAACGAAGACTATAGAACAAAAAAAGCTTCTGCTCATAGAGGAGCTGCTCTGTGTAGAACTCTTAAAAGTACTTTGTGGGGGATGGATCAATAGTATTAAGATAACAAGACATTGAGATTTTAGTCATAAGAATGGAGTTTAATTTGAGAATAATTATCTAGTACATGCCATTAAAATAATGGGATCAAAAGAGAATCTAATAGGAAAATACACACAAAGTAAAGAGGTCACGTGTGAGCCTTGCTGCTGCTGTTGTCCTTATGCGGTTTTCTGGGGGATTGTCCTGCCTTGCTTGTCTGGTCATTCCTTTCACAAGGACAGGGACTCTTGTTAACCTTGTTTTCTCCACAGACTAAACCTCCCTTAAACAAACAGGTGGAATCTGTACTGTGTTTGCCCACAGCAGTGGCGGGGTTAATCCTGGAAGACTTCACACAGTGATGTTTTTACAATTTCTCTTATTCCAGACATGAATTTTATAAGGGAAAGCAAGAGACCCTGGGCAACAGCAGCCCAGGAGGATTTCATAGCTTGGTTGCTTCAAGTCATCCAGTTTTCTCTGACTTCAGTTACTGATCACATCGGCTTTATTTTTCACACATCTCTAACTTTAACTTCTTTACAAGGGGCTTCTCGGGAAATAATCATTTTTGCTCCCCCCCCAACAAAAAAAAAACACAGCAAAAGAGAGGCCTAGATGAGGTATATAACATGATTTAGCCTCCAGTGTTCTCTTATTTCTCATGTGATTCTGCTTTAAATGCTCAGATAACGTGGAGACATAGTTAGCTCTGTCCTCACACCACAGGAAAATGTTTCCTCCGTGCTTTGGTGGCAATATAACTTTCTGAGTTGCAGGACTTTGATTTAAGATTTCAGTGCATTGATGTAGTCATTTGTGTACACTGTAGACAGACGGAAGTACAGATTTAGTGTAAATGTGTTTACACAGTCATGAATACTGCACATTCTCACCAAATACTTTTTTCTATAAAGAAAATTTATTTTTTTCTAATACTTGTTTAAGATAAGCATTTCTCATTTCAAATGCCCTTTTATAAATGTCTTAGAAAAAGATGAAGTGACCCAGTTTTAGAAACTTTAAGGCTATTATTTTTGCTTTTGAAAAATGTACTTCTTATTGTATATAGAAGAAAACCCAAGAGAGCATTTAGTTTAGATGATGGCACATGTCTTGGCTTGGCTGCCACAGCAACCTACCACAGAATGGTGTCTTGAACAACAGACATTTATTTCTCACAATTTTGGAGAGTAGATGTCTAGGATCAATATGCCAGCAGGTTTGGTTCTGGTGAAGCTCTCTTCCTGGCTTACAGATGGCCGCCTTCTTGCTGTGTGCTCACAAGGCCTTTAACTCTGTGCATGTGGAAAAAGGAAGAGATGGCTGGTGTCTCATCCTTGTCATAAAAGGACACCGATCCTATTGGATTAGGGCCCCACCCTTCTGACCCATTCAACCTTAATTACCTTCATAAGAGGCCCTATCCCAAAATTCAGTAAAATTTAGGATTGGATTTCAACCTATGAATTGGGAGAACACAATTCAGTCTACAACAGTGCAAATGCCCAAGATCCTATAATTAAAAAGTAAGATATATAATACCCTAGCCCAGTGGTCGGCAAACTGTGGCTCACGGGCCATATGCGGCTCACGAGCCGTGGTTTGCCGCTCTGTTGACTAATGAGTTTGCTGACCGCTGACCTAGACTTTCGATTCCAATAATTACAGGCTGTTGTTGTTCCCTGTGATTAAGCCCCAACAACCTACATGTCTGACAACAGATTTAAAAAGATGACCAGACTAGCATCTGGTGAGTCAGGTTCTTAGAAGCATGGGAGGAACTGACTTTGCTTGTTCCAAACCCATTCCTTAAAAGCTGGATCTGTTTGTGCCACTGTGTCTGCAGCAAGGGGTTCACTCTGAATCTTGACTTTCGTACCCGTGGCAGCAGTTTCTCAGTTCCTTCAGAGTTTATGCTCCATGCTTAGTCTTCATCAGTTCACCTGGTGAGACTTTTTCCTCCAGTGTGCACACTCTGCAAAATGCCTGCAGTTGTTTCTTAGAATTCTCTCTGGTCTGCAGGCTCCCTGTTTCTCTGACTTACACTGCAACAGTGGGGTATAGAAGTGGAAATAGTTGGGTGTTGGGCTTGATTTTATTTTCAGAATGGAAGGGAATCTATAACAATTATGGGCACAATACTTTCACACAATTGGTTTAATTCAGTGGTCGGCAAACTGCGGCTCGAGAGCCACATGCGACTCTCGAGCTGCGGTTTGCCGCTTTGACTAATGAGTTTGCCGACCGCTGGTTTAATTAATCAAGGGTCTTGGACTCTTGTTCTGGGATTGCCTCTTTCTCTCATTCATGCATTTAGTTAATCAACAAACCTTTACCTACTATGTATCAGGCATGGTAACAGATAATAGGGACATGACATTGAACAAACAGATATCATTCCTGTTCTCTGAGAATTTATAAGTTGTGGGATCGTGAGCAAATTCCTTGATCTTTCTGAGATTTATTTTCCTCTACTTAAGGAAGGACAATTAGAATGGTAAATCATCAATGTTGAAAGGGATTGATTTTTAAGATTTTTATTTTTTTCTCTAATTACTGGAATAATTATGTCTCTTAAGGAACTGGAAAATCCAAAAACAGCATACATAAGAAAAATTAAAGTCACCTGTGACCCATGATAAATGGTGTTCATCTTTTGGTGTGTTTCTTCCCAGACTATTGCTACATCTATGAATACACATGTATGTACACACATATTTTTGTTTAGAAAATTTGGCATCATTTGTAGTCTGTTTGAAATGGAGGCTTTTTCTTAGTATTATTTTATAGACATTTTTTATGTCACTGAATGTTATTAGTACGCTTGTTAATGGCAGCTTGGTGATCTATCATATAGCTATCTCATAATATTTAACTATCTCATTTAGGACACTTAACTTATTTTCTCATTTTCACTAATATAAACATATGGCAATACATGCCTCTGATTGCTTCCTTAATATAAATTCATAGAAGTAGGATTGTCAGCTCAAACAAGTTTTTGCCTGTTGAATATATATTGTAAAATTTCCATCCAGGAAACTGGTGTCAATTCATATGCCTATTAGCTACATACAAGAGTCTTGTTTTTTTTTCCTGTATCTTCACCAACATAGATTATATTTTGAAAATCTGTACTATTTTGAGGTGAAAATGTATATATTTTTTTAGTTTAAAAATCACAAGGTAAAATTTGGATGAACTTTTTATGTATCTTTTAGCTATTTCCATGTCTGCAATTCCTATTTATATCCTTTGCCTATTTTAATAATGTTATTTTCCTTATCAATTTGTTAGAGCACTCTTTCTCTTAAAGGTATTAAACTATTTTTTTATGTATTGCAAATATTTTACCTACTTTGTAATTTGCCTCTTACACATAGGGTGGGGCAAAAGTAGGTGTACAGTTGTGAATATGCAAAACAGAGTTTTTCTTATATAATTTTTTATTGATTACTAGAGGCCCAGTGCATGAAATTCGTGCATAGGAGTGTGTGTCCCTCAGCCCAGCCTGCACCCTCTCCAATCTGGGACATCCGTCTCACAATCCAGGACTGCTGGCTCCCAACTGCTCGCCTGCCTGCCTTCCTGATTGCTCCTAACCATTTCTGCCTGACAGCCTGATCACCCCCTAACCACTCCCCTGCCAGCCTAATTAATGTCTAACTGCTCCCCTGCCAGCCTGTTTGCCCCTAACTGCCCTCCCCTGCAGGCCTGGTCCCCCCCAACTGCTCTCCCCTGCAGGCCTGGGTCCCCCTCAACTGCCCTTCCCTGCAGGCCCAGTCGCCCCCAACTTCCCTTCTCTGCTGGCCTGGTCACCCCTAACTGCCCTTCCCTACAGGCTTGATTGCCCCCAACTGCCCTCCCTTGCAGGCCTGGTCCCTCCCAACTGCCCTCCCCTGCTGGCCATCTTGTAGTGGCCATCTTGTGTCCACATGGGGGCAGTCATCTTTGACCACATGAGACAGCCATCTTGTGTGTTGGAGTGATGATCAATTTGCATATTATTCTTTTATTAGATAGGATTAGATAGGATAGAGGCTTGGTGCATGGGTGGGGGCTGGCTGGTTTGCCCTGGAGGGTGTCCTGGGTCAGGGTGGGGTTCCCTTGGAGTGTGGGGTGGCCTGGGTGAGGGGCCTTTGGTGGTTTGCAGGTTGGCCATGCCCCTGACCCAAGCAGAGGCCCTGGTATCTGGGATTTATTTATCTTCTATAATTGAAACTTTGTAGCCTTGAGTGGAGGCCAAGGCAGGCCAGGGTGTGTGGAAAGCTTGGCTTCCTCCATTGCCGGGGGCAACTCAAGCCTCCTGCTCTCTCCATGGCTGCAGCCATCTTGGTTGGGTTAATTTGCATACTCGCTTCTGATTGGCTGGTGGGCATGGCTTGTGGGTGTATCAGAGGTATGGTCAATTTGCATATTACTCTTTCATTAGATAGTATTGTATTATTTTCCATAAGCATATGTATTTCAGTTTAAAAACACTTTTTTAAAAAAAAATTATAGCTATTAGTTCTGCTTCTTTTGCTTGGTTGTTTAGAAAACTTTTAGATCACAAAGTTAGATATATTTTTCTAGTTTCTTTTTGGTTTTAAAGTATTGGGTCTATTTTGGGAATTTCTGTGTCTGTTTACTCTGCCACTAAAGCCACATTATATTTGTTTTGGTCTTTTGTATACAAGGTCTCCAGTATCATTTCCCCTCCCTCCTTTCTTATCCTAATCTTCTACATTGTAGAAAGTGTCTCTACCTTGACTTGCATCGTGATTTGCCGTGTTGATTCTGGTTTTGAACTCCTGTGAAAGACCTTCAAAATTAAGCTTTGACATATTTAATGTCCTTACTTTATTAACTCAGACATTACATCATCATCTTAATCAGTTGTCTTATCTCATCTTTTAACTTTTATACTCAGTTTGGGTTTTCTTAAATGAATGACATGAAACATGTACCATTTGAAACTTTCTCCTATTTTTCTAGTAAATATTTTGCAATGAAAATAATTCCTGATGTCTCCTCCTTGAGAGTTTTTTCAAAGTCCTGTTTTGCATTGCAGAGTTTTTTCATAGGTGCCCCTCATCCCTGGCAGAACAGAAATCTATTATGTCAGCCTGCCACATGTTCCCAGTGTGTGTGGATTGGCCTTGGGTCTTCTCATAGAATCTTCTGAGCATCTTCTCATCCAATTTTATCTGTGGGACTTGGGTATAGACCATTTTAGTGGCCCAGCAGCCCGGGTAGGAGATCTGGAACTTGGGGCCTTGGGTGGTTCCAGCAGAGGAGTTTTATTTCTTCCTTCTCTGTGTTGGTAAAGCTTTTCTCTAGGGCCCAGTTTTCTCTTCCTAGGTTTTTAATTGGTCCATCGTCCACTCTAGGTTTCTGTATCCAACCTCCCTCCTGTGGAACTCAGGAAAGGTACATCACTCTAAGAAAGAACCCCACTCATCAGAGGAATCCCCACCACTCTCTTCATTTATGTGTATTTAACCTTGACTTCCTAGTGAAGTTGTGTTATGGCTTGTCTGAGGCTCAGCCCTGGCACCCCTCAACCTTGGAGTGTGAAGTTGGGCTCTTCCAGGGCACCTTCCCCTTCTTTCTGAGAGATGGAAACCCTCTCTCTCATCAGTCAGTCATTCTTGAGAAGCCTTGGATGTCAGACTCTTGGTATTTGTAGTCCTCACCCTAGAATGAGTGGAAATACATCAAACATTTAGGTGGAGATACCCAGAAATTGGTAGCATGTGAGAACCACTCTTCTGTAATTATCAGGCTGTTTCAGACTTTTTCTTATAGTCCCTGGCTTATTTTAGTGGGTTTCTAGAGGAGGTATAATTAGATACCTATGATGAAATAAGATGGTGAAGACTTAACTAGGATATCAGGAATGGATCTTAAAGCTTATTTGAAATAACACCTCTCTTGCCAGCCTCACAACTGTGATTTGAGGAGAAAATGAGATGGTAAATGTGAAAAAATTTTAAAGGCTGTTTGGAGCATTATACAACTACAAAGTCACTTTATCTCCACATTTTATGAGACCAAATTCAGGAGCCTTGGAAGCAAATTTGAGTTGCGAATATTTTTTAAGTTATATGTGATAATGGAAGATGTCTATTTAAGTGAAGCACAAAGCCATTCTATTTCCATGTGGTTCGCCCTCTTCTTTCACAGCAGTACATCTGAAATAGAGGTTTGTCTTGTTCCTCCCCTCCCCCCAAGAGAAGGCTGGCCTGAATTTCCACTTTAGGCTAGTTCTTTGAGTGCCAAGAGATTGCTTCAGCAAAAAACCAATCTGCAGATAGGTCTGCCCCCACACAATGCCAGCCATCGGGGGCAAGAGCTCTAATTAAAATGGAAGAGTTGGTAATTTTCAGCCTATCTGGGAAGCTTAAAGCTGATGTGATTTGAATGAAAGTAATGACTTTTACTTAAAATGCAAATATTAAAGCAAAAAAAAAAAAAAAGAGCTGGGACTGACTCTCGGTGCAATTGAAAGATTATAATTTCTTTTTCATGCCTTCTCTTAGAGTAATTGTCCTTTCTCCTCCTGAAACTCTGCAATATATACATTTAACATGCAGGACACTTTTTTCTCTTTAATGTTTCTTGCAGTTGGCAGCATATCTGTCTTAGAAACAGTGCAAATTTTAAGTGTTAATAAATCTTCAAAAAAGTCGTAAGGATTTGTTGATGTGTATGTTTATTCGTGTGGCGTGAGCCAGTTTCAGAAGTAGCTTTTTCTCAGGCCTTTTCAATTTAGTTATCTGGACAGCATTTGTCACCCAGCCCCATTGTCTCAATTTAGACACCAAAAGCAAAAGTGACCACATTGTGAAAAGTACACATTTTTACCCTGACACATTTGTTTCTACCAAAATAAAGTTTTAATTTTTTTATTTCATTGTTTGAAGTATTACAAATAGTAGTACATATGTCTCCTTTTTTTTTTCCCCCATTGACCTCCCCCCCAGCTTCCCCTACCCTCCAGTACATGCCTTTACCTGCCCCCCACCGCAGTGTCTTGTATCCATTGGTTATGCTTATATGCATGCATACAAGTCCTTCGGTTGATCTCTTACAGCACCCCCGCCCCCCTCAACCTCCCCTGCCTTACTGCTGTAGTTTGACAGTCTGTTCAATGCTTCTTTGCCTCTGTATTTTTTCCCCATTTCTTTCCTTTAAAAAATCTTGCCTCTGCTGACTAGAAATAAACATATAATAACAAAAAATGTTTGAGTCCCAATTTCAATGTCCAACAGTTCTGAGTCCCCGTTTCAATGTCAAACAGTTCCTTATGTGTACATGTCAGCAATGATATCTAGATGGTGGGCACATGGTGGCAATGCAGGTCCGACCCTCTCTGGTTTGGTCCTAGGCAACCTACTGCGACGCACAGCTGCTGACTGCTAGCGTGGCAAGGCATCATCAGTCTTCCATCTCTGGACTGTTTCTCCTTTGTCTTTGTGGTTGGAGCAGACCTGTCAATTCCTCTCTGTTGCAGGAATCCACATGGTCTTGGAGTTGTTTTCTGAAAATATACAAACATATTCTTGACCAAAAGTTAATAAAGGAGTCTTTTCTATATAATTGATTTGGGATCCTTTTTAGAAATGAATGACATAGAGACCAAAAAAAAAAAAAAAAATACAAAAGATCAACAAAAACAAGAGCTGGTTCTTCGAAAGGATAAACAAGATTGATGAACCTCTAGCCAGGCTCACCAAGAAGCAGAGAGAGGACCCAAATAAACAAAATCAGAAATGAAAGAGGTGAAATAACAACAGACTCCACAGAAATACAAAGGATTGTTAAAAAATACTATGAACAACTCTATTCTAACAAACTACACAACCTGGAGGAAATGGACACATTCCTATAAAAATACAACCTTCCAAAACTCACTCAGGAAGATTCTAAAAATCTCAATAGGCTGATAACTATGGAAGAAATTGAAGCAGTCATCAAAAAGCTTCCAGCAAACAAAAGCCCGGGGCCAGACAGCTTCACAGGGGAGTTTTACCAAACATTCAAGGAAGAACGAAAACCTATCCTCCTCAGACTATTCCAGAAAATTCAAGAGGAAGGAACACTTCCAAGCTCCTTCTATGAAACCAGCATCACCCTAATACCAAAACCAGATAAAGATAACACAATGAAAGAGAATTACAGGCCAATATCCCTCATGAATATAGATGCCAAAATCCTCAACAAAATTCTAGCAAGTCAGATCCAGCAGTACATTAGAAAGATCATACACCATGACCAAGTAGGGTTTATCCCAGGGATGCAAAGATAGTACCATATCCACAAATCAATAAATGTGATACATCACATAAACAAATTGAGAGATAAAAACCACATAGTCATATCAATTGATGCAGAAAAAGCATTTGACAAAATCCAACACCCTTTCTTGATAAAAAGTCTCAGCAAGGTGGGAATAGAAGGATCATACCTCAACATAATAAAAGCCATATATGACAAACCCTCAGCCAACATCATACTCAATGGGCAAAAACTAAAACTATTTCCCCTAAGAACAGGAACAAGACAGGGATGCCCACTCTCACCACTCCTGTTCGACATAGTACTGGAAGTATTAGCCATTGCAATTAGACAAGAAGAAGAAATAAAAGGCATCCAAATTGGAAAAGAAGAAGTAAAACTGTCCTTATTTGCAGATGACATGATACTGTACATAGAAAACCTTAAAGACTCCATCAAAAAATTACTAGACTTAATAAATGAATTTGGCAATTTAGCAGGATACAAAATTAACGCAAAGAAATCTATGGCATTTCTATACACCAATAGTGAACTTACAGAAAGAGAGACTAAAAAAGCAAACCCATTTATCATCGCACCAAAAAAAATTAAGATACCTAGGAATAAACTTAACCAAGGAGGTAAAAGACCTATATGCGGAAAACTACAGGACACTGAAAAAAGAGATAGAGGAAAACATAAACAGATGGAAGAACATACCGTGTTCATGGACTGGTAGAATCAACATCATTAAAATGTCCATACTACCCAAAGCAATCTATAAATTCAATGCACTTCCCATTAAAATACCAATGACATATTTCACAGACCTAGAATGAACTTTCCAAAAATTTATCTGGAATAAAGTTTTAAAAGTTGAATTAACATGCATTGCTTTGGTTTAAGGACGTGTATCTAATTACCAAGTATTGCAATAAAAATGTGTGTTTTGAACATTAAGACATTTATAAAGGTAGATGGAAATGTGGTTAATTATACTAGTACTGTACATGTGAAAAGCATTCCAGCTCCTTGATATTTTTTACTAATTACAATCATTGTGAGTAAAAAGTATACTTAATGAGGAGTTACAATGGCTTGAACATTGCGAAGTTATTGTTATAATAAAGGTAAACTTATAGAAAAAAAATTAAAACTACCCATATTTCCTCTACCCTAATAAATCATGCTTCCCTCACCCCTTTTTGATATACTAATGATCTTTGATATAGTTGCAATGACAGTATATGAGCACTATTGAGTTTAGCATTTTTCATTCAACATTCATTATGTAGAAAGAATGTCTTTTTTCAATTTCCAACTGCACATATGGCTTTCTGGGATGTTTGTCAAACACGCAGTTGTTTCTCATTATTTATTCATTTACCTTTTGAAAAAATATATTTTTATTGATTTCAGAGAGGAAAGGAGAGGGAGAGAGAGATAGAAACATCAATGACGAGAGAGAATCATTGATCAGCTGCCTCCTGCACGCCTCCTAATGGGGATTGAGCCCGCAACCTGGGCATGTACCCTTGACCAGAATCAAACCCAGGACTCTTCAGTCCACAGGCCGACGCTCTAGCCACTGAGCCAAACCAGGTCGGGCTCCCATTATTTTTGTTTGTTTTTAGATCATACTAAAATTAACATCTTTGCTCAAATTTAATTTTACCTTTCTGTGGGGAAGGTTTTATTTTTAGAATAAATGGAAGGAAGTGAGATTACCATGCCCACCGTCAAGCAGTTGAGTTACTTAAGTGGTTGAGAACAGCCAGGTGAAGGAAGTCACTGTAGGTGACTCAGAGTGTCCTGCCAGGAGAAAGAAGTGAGTGAGCCATGGGGGAAAAGAAGGCTCAGCTGCTGCACCCTGCTGTTGAATGGTGCCGAATACACCCCAGTGCTGAGGCTGGGCAGGTGTTGAGTGTCCCAGAACATTCTGCTGGGAACTACTTTCCCTTTCTCAACCAGCATCCTTAGGAAATGGCTTTGGGTGTGAATCAGACTGACTGGCAGGGTCACTCTACACGCCTCTCATTGTCTTTGGAGTTTTTACTTCCAGTCCAAAGTCAGGGTTGGCTGGTGTATGGGAGGCATTGGATCCGGCCCAGGCAGCCTGGAAAAAGCAGTGGAAGGGGAAAGAGGTGACCACACAAAAGGGCCACACCTGCAGTATCAGTCCAAAATCAGGCGGTGCTTGCCAAGGCTCTGTTTCTCTTCACCCACACACAAGGGCAAAAGTAGTACCTACAGGGGAGTCAGTCCTCCTTCCGTCAGAGCTGATGGAGACAAACCAGCGTTTATGAACAGCATTTGGTAACATTTGATAATACTCCTTAAACCCCAACATCTCTCCTCATAGCATGGCTTCATAGCAGAGTTTACTATTTATTTCTATTTCTTCTCAGTTAACAAGTTCTTGCTAGTTTATCACACTGCAATTAAATAACCCAGTGAACTCTGCCTTTGCTGGGAAGAGTCTCTATAAAATAAGGGTAATATTTTAGGAAAGAGAAAAAAAAAACAGCCACAAAAAGGATGCATTATGAGATTTCCAATTTTGCCACAATTTTATTCTCTGGGAATCCAGGGCTTTGAATAGATTGATGATGTAGGAACTGTGATAAGAAATTTTTCTATGGTAACAAATGAAAAATTGAAAATCCACTTCAGCTGTATTTGAGTTCTCATTATTATCACGTTGTCTTTTCACCAATTACCTGTCTGCTGTGCTTTTCGCCAGCCCAGGTTCTGTGGCCACAGTCAGCAGCTTGTAGATTTTCTTAATGTTCTTTTTTAAAATGTTTTTGTCTATAGCAGTATGTTCCTAATGTTACCACTACACCTTCTTACAAAAGGCATACAGAACTGTAGAAAATGTGTACATATTTGAGTAGTCAACATATTTATCTGCAAAAAGAACAAATGCCAGTTTGCACTGAGTCGTTCTCAAAAATGTGGAGACTGAACAGTAGAGTTGAAACCATATGACACAGGTTCACATAGGTCTCTATTTCTCTGTCCTACTAACCTTCCAGATAAGCCTGCCTTTAAAATTACTATGCATCCTAGCCCTGGCCAGTGTGGCTCAGTTGGTTGAGCACCACCCCATACAACAAAGGGTCATGGATTCAATTCCCAGTCAGGGCACATATTCTGTGAGTTCTGTTCCCCATCAGGGTGTGTATGGGAGGCAGGTGAGCAACTGATAAATGTTTCTTTCTCTCTCCCTTTCTCTCTCTCTCTTTCAAAAAAAATTCAATTAAAATAAATAAAATTACTATGCATCCTAGAAATGGACACAAATGTATTACAAAATCAAACTTCAGTACTTCTACATATTTTTCATGTTACAATAGCACTTTTAAACCCATTTAAAGGCCTTAAAAGTATTCAGAGACTGTTTAGAAGCAAAGTGTTCTTGCTCTAAGCATAAAAAAGAATTTTAAAAAGTGATTAATGAGTAAAACCAGACAGGAAGGATTTACAATATATCTTGTAAACAAGATGCAATTTGCTGTGTGACTAATCAATGAAGACAAACCATCATCCAGGAGATTGGCTAGAACTCAACTGTCAGTAAGGGCAAAGTGGAGCTGAGGCCTGGAAAAGCAGAAATAATATCTGAGTAAAAAAAGGGGATAGAGGATTAGAATTAGGTAGAAATGAATTCAAGGCAAATTCACATTATAGATTCCACATATAGGTGGAATCTAATGAACAAAATAAACTGATAAACAAAATAGATCCAGAGACATAGAAGCATGGAACAGACTGACGAATCTCAGAGGGAATGGAAGAGGAGGGGAGAAGAGATTAATCAAAGAATTTATATGTATATATGCATAGCCCATGGACACAGACACTAGTGCAATACAGGCCTGGTTGGGGCGGGGGAGATGGGATGGAGGGAGTCAATGGGTGGGGGGGGGGAATGGGGATATCGGTAATACTTTCAACAATAAAGGTAAATTAGAAAAAAATCACATTATAGAGACTATGGTAGAACCAAAGGTAGGGATTGGTGCAATCAGTGTTGAAATCTTTAGCATTATGTAGATTGCAATTTTTCAATGCATTGTCTTATTTGGTTCTCATGGCAACCCTAAGAAATATTATTATGCTCATTTTGTACATGGAGGCAATGAGTCTCATTTTGGCTATAAACAAATTAGAATAAGTGCCTTGTTTGTCATCACACAGTTTGAAAGTGGTAGAGCCAGAAGTGGGGTTTTGAACTTCCGACAACAGTCATGCTCAGCTGAACAATGGGGCTACATTCTGAGAAATGCTTCCTTAGGTGATTCCATTGTTGTGCAAATATCATAGAGTTCACTTAGACAAACCTAGATGGTAGAGCCGACTACACACTTAGGCTATATGGTATAGCCCAGTGGTCGGCAAACTCATTAGTCAACAGAGCCAAATATCAACAGTACAACGATTGAAATTTCTTTTGAGAGCCAAATTTTTTAAACTTAAACTTATTCTAGCGCCACTTCTTCAAAATAGACTCGCCCAAGCCGTGGTATTTTGTGGAAGAGCCACACTCAAGGGGCCAAAGAGCCGCATGTGGCTCGCGAGCCTCAGTTTGCCGACCACTGGTATAGCCTATTGCTCTTGGACTACAAGCCATACAGTGTGTTATGGTACAAAACTGCACAAGATTCAATGAAGCACAAGAGAAAATGATGCAATCAAGAGATTCATCAAATACTAGATGTATGAGGCTGCAGCTGGCATAACAGTATACTCTTTTCCAGCAAACTTTTTTACATGTAGAAAGATTACATTCTAACTTAACAGAAAAAAGTATCGTATAGTAAATACATAAATCAGTAACATAATTGTATTACTATACTTTTATAGACTAGCAGTGCAGTAGGTTTGTTTATAGCAGTATCACCACAAGCACAGGAGTAATGCATTGCTCTACGACATGACCATGGCTATGATGACACTGGGTGACAGGGGTTTTTCAGCTCCATTATAATCTTACTAAAGACTCAGTACACGAATTTGGTGGATCAGGGCCAGGCCTGTGGGGAAGAGGAGCAGCGGGAGGTTGCCTGCTGACCCGCCCTGATCAGGGCCGGATCAGGGCTGGGCTAGCTGTGGGGAGTGGCCGTGGGCGATTGGCTGGTAGACCCTGCTCCCGATTGAGGTAGAGGGGGCAATCAGGGGCAGAGTTGGCTGGGGGGAGGGGCTGCCAGCCAATGGGGTGGTGGGGGCCCATAGGGGGCGGGGATGGCTGGGGGGAGGGGCTGCAGGAGGTTGGCCGCCTGGCCCCGCCCCCTATTGCAGTAGGGGAGACGATCAGGGGTGAGGTCAGCCAGGGAGAGGGGCTGCGGGCTGATCAGGGTAGTGATGGCCCATTGGGGCAGGCCCAACTGGGGGGAGGGGCTGCAGGAGGTTGGCCGGCCAGCCCCACCCCCTGATCGGGCTGGTTTGCTGGCTGCAGTGGGTGTGATAGCCACTGTTTTTTCTGTCATTAGGGCGTTATGGTCGCTGGCTTTTATATATATAGATGGGACCAACAATGTATATGTGGTCTGTCTTGACTGTTTTATTACTATTCTTTTAACCCCACCCTCCTGCCTCAGTGAGCAACTTGGAAGTCAGAACTGCAATGTTCTTTAAAATTGAGGGGATTTGAGGTGGAGTCTCAGTTGAACAAAAGAGTAGAGGAAAGATGGGGCTAAAGGAGGGTCAGTTTCTCCAGGCTGAGCGTGGACTCATCAGCAGGCAGAAATCGATAGTCCTGCGAATCCTGCAGGAAGAGAGGTTTTCTTTGTCCACTGGGTGTGCTGCGGACATGGATCTTGAGCTCTGACCAGACTTCAGATGAACAGATGATATTTTTTGTTTGCTTATGACATCTGACATTGGGAAGCTCTTTTGATAGCTTATTATTGAGGTTCAGGTACGGGAACCGAGGAGATGGCTTCTGTTGGAGATGCTGTGGTGCCTGACTCCCAGGGGCATGGCTCCCAGCTCCTTAGGGCAGGGCACAGGAGTGAGAAAGAAAGTAGAGAACCTGGGTCTTCATCACAGTTGATCCCTGTATTATTCCTTCTACTAACCTGTTCTTACTTTTGAGGACAATCCTATCTAATAAAGAGGGAATATGCTAATTGACTGCCCCACCCTCAAAGACAGCGGCGCCCACAGCCACAAGATGGCGGCACCCAGTCCCCTCAGTCCCCCAGCCACCCTGGGCCAGCCTGAGGCACAAGCAAGCCTCAGATGGTGGCTGCCCAGCTGCCCAGGGCTGCCCGAGGCTCAGGTAACCAGGGCTGGCTAAGGCTTGTGCTGCCGGCATTGGCGGCAGCAGAGGTGTAATGGGGTGTCACCTTCCCCTGATGGCCATGTCACTTCCCGCCCCTGAGGGTTCCTGGACTGTGAGAGGGGGCAGGCTGGGCTGAGGGACACCCCCCCCTCCAGTGCATGAATTTTCATGCACCGGGCCTCTAGTTAAATATATTATCCATTCCAAGCTAAAAGATTCCAAAGCTCTTACCTTTCTTCATTAAGTGTGTTTTCTAATCCTCAAATTATATTGGCTTTATGACCTTGGGCAGGTCACTTAACCTATCTGAGCTTTATCCCACTTAACTCACAGCAGCGTGCGGAAGTGTTTTCTAACAAAAGTGCTTCTTGGCACTTGCAGTCACTGGCTGGGTTTGCAAGGATTTAAAATGCCTTCTCTTTTTCAGTATCTGCTTTTGCTTTTCCTTCCCAGAGTCGAAAACATGCAAGCAAAGTCCGACTGTACTACATGCTTCACCCTAGGGACGGTGGGTGTCCTGCCAAGAGGCTCCGGTCAGAAAATGTGAGTATCTGGCACCTTGTGATATCCTTAGGCAGTTTGTTGTGTTTGCTAAGAACTTTGCAGATCAAGGAATTGTAGCCACATCCAGCTTAGTGGGGAAGCTGAGTGAGTAGAAACAGTTCTCTTTAAGATTATGAGAAATATTACATGTAAGCAAAACTTCTCTTTTTCCTGCCAGAACTTGCCAATGTGGTAATAGAGGACTTTTTGATGATACTGCGCTGGGACCAGGCAGGGGGTCCCTAAAGAATGCACAGAAGTGCCAGTACAGAGAGGGGCTGGGTGAGAGAGACAGGAGCCATCAGAAGACAAAGAGTAGGGGACATGACCTAAGAGGCAAACCTGCTAGAATAGCAGATAATTTGCTTTTTACATATTTCACTTTCTCTTTGGTATGTAAAACAGAATGCCAATTTGTTCATTTATAATGAGGACTGTATGTATCTTGCAAATAAAAATACTCAGGCATTTATTTATTTATTTATTTATTTATTTATTTATTTATTTTTATCAGCACCCCCTCTCCTTGAGGGAACATTTACATGAGAAAACAAATGATAATCAGAAAGTTGCTTTGAGGGAATAAAGTCAGAACAAAGCGTTTACTTCAGCCAAGTCAAGGCAGATTTTTGAAATAAATATTCCTAGCAGGGCTTACTTTTCCTAATAAGCAGAATATAATTTTTTTATTTGAGCTGCTTTTTTAGGTTAAAGTATAGCTGACATACCATATTAGATGAGTTTCAGGTGTACAACATAGTGATTCAACATTTACATATCTTATGATATGTGAACACCACACTAAGTCTAGTAACCATCTGTCACTATGCAAAGTTATCACACTATTATTGACTCTATTCCCTTCACCTTTTTCACTCATCCCTCTATCTCCTCCCCTCTGGCAACTATCAGTTCTTCATTTTTATGAGTCTGTTTTGTTTGTTCATTTGTTTTGATTTTCTAAGAAAAATTCCATGTATAAGTGAAATCATGTGGTATTTTCCTGTCTCTGTATGACTTATTTCACTTAACATAATATCCTCTACATCCATCCATGTTGTTGCAAATGGCAGGATTCCATTATTTTTATCACTGAGTAATATTCTAATATATATGTATATATTACGTATATATATAATACACATAATATATATATATATATATATATATATATATATATATATATATATACACATCTTATTTATTCATTCAATCCATTCATCTATCAATGGACACATAGGTTGCTTTCATATTTTGGCTATTACTATTAATGCTGCAATGAATATAGGTGTGCATATATCTTTTCAAACTAGTGTTTTCATTTTCTTTGGATAAATACCCAGAAGTGGAATTGCTGGGTTGCATAGTAGCTCTATTTTTAGTTTTTTGAGGCATTTCCATACTGTTTTCCATAGTGGCTGCACCAATTTGCGGTTCCACCAACGAGAGACATATTCATAGCCATGAGAAACACTGAGGATTGAACACAGAAATTCCTTACCCTTTGAGTCCTGAGGAGGCTACAGGTATAGAATTTATACCCTACTCAGCTTGTGATCCTGTTTCCTTTGCTGCCACATAGATGCCAGTGTTTTTTTTCTTTATTAAAAATTAATACATGATCATTGAAGAAACTTGACAAAAGCTGTACTTGTATATTCTTCACAAGGAAGAAAAGAGAGAGTGAGAATGGCATATGACCAAAGGTAGTGAGCATCAGGGCTGGTGTTGTTAACAAATTCCAAGCATGCCTGTTAGCATCATAAAGTGAACTGCTCATACACAGATACTGGTAATCCGGAACACTGTGGAGTTTTCTTTTCTGCCTCAGTGAAGCAGCATTTAGAGCTTATTGGAGGGAAAGGATGCCATAAAAACTTTGCAAGTGCTAAGATGTGGGACTGAGTCTAGTTCCGCCAGTGCTCAGCTTTATGACCTTGGACAGGTAATTGATCTCTGTGAGCTTCAGTTTCCTCAATACCACTATAATAATTATACTTTCTCACTGCGCTTTTGAATATGAAATGAAAGAATAGGTAGGGAGGTGCCTTGTTACATGTCAGGCACTGAGGAAGGAGAGGTAAATAAGACACAGACTTGTATAAAAGAAACTCATAATATAGTGAGGGAGATGAACATTGTATAAAAAATAGCTATAATGCCACCGTGTAGGTGTTTCTTAACATTCTTCACAAAGTCCCATGGAAACAAAGGACAAGTGATTATGCCAGGGCATCCTGACCAGGGAAGGTGTTATTCAAGAGTTGGCATTTGAGTTGGGGTCTTTGGGCTTGAATGGATTGTACTGGATGGAGGCAGTAGGAGTGAGAAAAGAAGACAGGAGCATTCTATCCAAAGGATGTATGAAAGCACAGGAGAGTCGGCCTAAGCCAGGTCTATGTTACCTTTAGCTACACTGGAGTCATGCTTTCCAGCAGGTATCTATTAGAAGAGAGACAGAATTAGTTTTTTTCCCCTTTGGAGTTATCCAGCAACGGGGTCTGTATTGTTTCACTCAATAGCCATGTAGTGTCTTATCCCAATAGTCAGAGACTTTAAGTGCAGAGACACTTGACAATGAGCTGTATCCATTCAAATTCTGACCATGAATGTTGCACTTTTATCTGAGCTCCTGGGGAGGGCTTGGCCAGACAGACAGAAAGGGGGCACTGGACTCAAGCTGTGCTCCTCCAAGACATGGTGTTGCCACTCTGGTCAGACCCACGATTCACCCACTCGGGCTCTGGTTCTGCCAGCAACCTTGAGATCAGTTTATGGAGTGAAAGATCTTTGAGTTTTAGAGCAAGAAGTACTTGAAAGGATTTGAGGGCTTTTTCCTTTGATGTATCTGTATTTTGAGAACTTTGATCTACCTTTGATTTATTAAATCATTTTTCTTATAGCTTATTAATTAGTGTTAAAGCAAATCAGTAAACAGGAAAAACAATACAATGATCTTACTTTTGGAAGAAGTGGTTGGTGCTTTTATTAGGCTATGTGTATATTTCATAGGTGAATATATGATTTCTGCCAGGCATTTTGGTATACGGATAAAGTGCAGAGGTCACACCTTGTCCCACACCAGGGCTCTGAGAGTCAGTGTTGCTAATTATTTGGAAAAACTTTGTTTTGTACAGACTCATACCTAAGTATTAAGAGACTGAATATACAGATGGACAATGGCAAGGCCATATATAAAAACAGAACTTTGTCCAGAAAACCAAGCCTTTAACGCACAGTAACCTTCCCAGAAAGTCTGCCTAAATCAGACTTACAGGAATTCTGACCACTGTCTCTGGTTACCACCCAGGGAAGCCAAACAATGACCTTGCTAACAATAGTTCCCAAATGGACGGGGCTTGATTACTACCTTTTAGCTTCCCTAATTTTTGTCCTCACTTCCAACTTAGGACCAACCAGAAAAAGCCACATATGCATCCTAACCAATCACATAGGATGTCCTCTTCTAGTTAACCCACCTACAGCTCCCCCACACCAGAGCCTCCCCTTTTATCCATCATAAAGCTTTCCCACTTTTCTGCTTGCCTTTGAATCTCCTCCAAATACGTGATAGTGGCTGATTTTTTGCTGTAGCAAGCTTTGAATAAATAACCTTTCTTGTGCTCATTTGGTTGGTCTTTATTTGGTTGGTTTGTAAAATGGGATAACAATAATACCTAATGTACAAGTTTGTTATAGGGCCTAACTGAGGTAACTCATTTATTTAGTACTTTGTCTTCAAAGTGCTTTCTGTGTGTTTTATTATTACTATTGATCCTCTTTCCACCAGCACCCTGTGTTCTTGGAAGGATGTAGCACTTTCTTCCACCTGCTTCTCCATTTCTGCCCATGCTCCCATCTGCCCTGCTTCCAGGGGCTGGGGTGGGTTTACATGCCAGTGTCATAGGACTGAGAGCAGTTTCCTGGCTGCCCTGAATACCCAACAAAGTGAGAGGCTTCTAAAAAGAGAAAACTTATTGATGACTTTCCAGACCCTGACCTCTAAAGAACCTTGAGCCCTCAGTGATTCCTGATATTGATGGGGCTGGTGAGTAATGGCAGCCATCCTTCCCATCCCCCTTCTTGGCCCTCTGGAATACATAGTAACTGCACATTGACATGCAGATAAATGGCAGGGCCTATTTTTATTGCTAAGTCCTATTACCATTTCTACTTCAGGTCACTTGACCTTTTTGTTGCTATTGTTGTTTAAAAACTTAAATTTATTTTTGTCTGCTGTCCTGGCATTCCTAGCTTTTAAAATTCCCCCTTCATATGCTTTTACTTTTTAGAATCATCCTTTGGGTCTTCTATTTTTTTCCCCTTGAAATTTTAGAGCAAGACATCTTCCCCTTGATGCCACAGAGTAAAATTACACGTGAAATAAATTGTTATAGTTGATTGCTTTAGCAACTTTCAGTAATCCGCTGAGCGTTTGAGCCAAGAACGGGCTTCAGAAATCCTCTAGTGCATTGATAATCTCAGTCTTTCACCAACAGCCCTTTTGATTATCTTCTTACCCACAGGTCACGTGCTTTGAAAAAAACCATCTGTTTGGGAAATAGCACTTTTAAGTATAAAGGTGATTTAGTTTACTTTTATTTATTTTGTTCTGGAAAGATAACTAACTGCCAATCCAAATCTCTAGTCAGTATTAAGTAAATGGTGTTTTTTCCTGGAGTTAATATAATTCCTTGTAAGTGGAGGAACTTGACATTTGGTTAGTGTGATCAGGCTTATCAGGGCTACATATTTACCTGATTTCCCTTAGGCTTGAAGTGTTCAGCATAGCTTGAGAACCTGCAATATTATTTTCACAGATACCTAAACACCCAGGATTTCAGGTTGGGAGGACTCAGTGTAATCAAACCCCTCCCCCGCTCTTATTACAAAGGTGAAAATAAAGCCCAGAGAAGAACTATGCCTTGTCCAAATGGGTCAGGCCTGAGGTTAGGACTCTCCCTGCTTCCCTAAATCCTATTCCCAGGTTTCTTCCACATATCTGGAAACTGTGTCTGATTTGTAGGCATTGCAGCCATTGCTGGGTCCAGAGCTGAGAGCACTTGTTCTGGGTCAGAAAAATAATAGTGGCTGTCACTTATCAGGCACTTCCCCATGTTCTAAATGCTTGCATACATTAACACATTTAATTCTCCCAACTTTTCTGCAAGGCAGCCCTCAGAGAAGCAACCTGAAATAGAGGTTAGATAACTGGACTCTGCTCACACAGCTGGTAAGTAGCATACACAAGGCTGGGGAAATATAAAGCAAAACAAAAAGAAATTCCCTTGGGACTGCAAACTCACCCACCATGCCACGTCATGAAACAGGTAGAAAACACTGACTTTCTACGTGTTTCATGTGCTGGGGGTACAAAGGTGAAAAGACTTGGAATCTTTTTCAACAGAAATCAGGATCTAGTGTGTGTGGGGGTGTTTTAATAGAGTGTGATAAGTGCTACTGCAGACAGGCCTAGACGACCACCTGGGCACTAGGAGGGGTTTCCAGCCTCTCTGGGTAGGCTAGCACAGGGCAAGGTTTCGGAGAGAAAGGGACACCGAGCTGATTCTTGAAGGACAGGTGTGGGTGAGCCAAATGAAGAACAGTGAGAAAGGGCTCTTCTGAGTGGGGTGTCAACATGAGTAATGTCTTTAGGGACATAAAATTCAAAGTTGTTTCTAGAGTATAAAGTGCTACTGGGGGTGGCTGTATTAGTTTCCTAGGGCTGCTGTAACATTACTACAAACCAGGTGGCTTAACACTACAGAATTTTATTCTCACACAGTCCTGGAGGCTATGAATCTGAAATCAAGGTGTAGGCAGGGCCTCCCTCTGGAGGCTCTGATTGGACAGGTCCATGCTTCTCTCCTCGCTGCTGGTGGTCACTGGCAATCCTGGGCGAACCTTGGCCTGCAGCTGCAGCCAGCCTGCCATCACATGTCCTTCTGCGTGTTCTCCCCTCTTTATCTAAGGATGCCAGTCAGTGGAGTTAGGGCCCATTGCGATCCAGTATGGCCTCATCGTAACTAATAAACGGGCAAAGACCCTATTTCCAAATAAGGTTCCATGTCGGAGATGGACATACATTGTAAGGGGACAGTGTTCACCCAGCACAAAAGCGAAGGCAAAAGTTGAGGTTGGGATGGTGAACAGAGTACAGATCTGTAATGTGCACAATACTGACATTTACTTCGTCAATAGTAATTTTGTCAAATGTAGGTGCATTTACCCACAAATGCTGTCCATTTCGGCTCCCAGCTGTGCACTCAGAGCTGGAAGTGGGCTCTGGCCCTGGCTCCGATGCAGAGTTGCTTTCACTGCTTTCTCTTGGACTTTCTAAACCTTAATTGCTGTGGCTTTAATCTGGGCCTATCATCACTGCCCTGTCTGCCTCTCTGAGCAGTGAAGGGCTCAAGCAAAGCTTCCTGTGTGTGAAGCTGCAATTATAAATGTATGTGAAGTGTTATTTCACAGAATTTTGCAAGGTTTGTAAGCTAGGAATGGATTCTACATTTTTAAATGTTTAGGGAAAAAATTCAAAAGAGAAATAATAGATTGTGATGCATCAATTTCATGAAATTCAAATTTTAATGTCTGTAAACAAAGCCCTATTGGAACACAGCCACACTCAGTCCTTTACGTAGAGTCTGTGGCTCCTTTCTCTGCAATGGCAGAGCTAAGTAGTGGCAGCAGAGACTCGAAGTCTCTCAAAGCCTAAAATAGAGGGTGGGTAAAGGTAGGTAGACAGTTGTGAGTACAAGAAAGAGTTTATTATTATATTCTTATTACTTATTGATGATTGTATTATTTATTTGCATTACAACTATAAACTTATTTTTGCCCACCCCTGAATTTACTCTCCCAAGTGAAATATTTGCTCACCAAAAACGTCTGCTGACGCCTATGTGAAGAGGGACGTTATCACTCCTCTAGGTGTGGGTTGCCCTGCTCACAGGAATGACCCTTCAGGACACCTGGACTTTAAATCTGCCTTGTCCTCTGTTCCTTGCGAGTTTTAGTGTATGAGCGTCCAGCAGGTTGAAGGTTTTGCTCAATAGGAAGCATTGTTCCAAACCCCTGAGCAGGAATTGGCACTGTTGCTTTCTGCTTTGTTTCTTTCAATGCAGATAGTTTGAAATTTATGAACAGGTTATGTTGTAAGAATTAGCTTGAAGCCTGCAAAACTGTGGGAACAATGAGGATGTTTTGTTTCTTCCACCACCTGCACATCAGACTCAACTTACGAAAACCCAAGCTCCTCCGTTTTCTGGGATAGCAATGATTGAGAATATTCTTTCTTGTCACTACACATCAATAATATCTCTTGGAAAGGCTAATGTTTCCTCTCCAATTTGTACCCAAAAGTGGAATAAAAACCTTTGTTAAACAGATACACCAGTGATAATCCAAATGAAGAAAACAGAGCTCATTGATTCATTGTGTCGTCTGGCATTGCAGCTGTATGTGACTTTCTAGGCCTGAGACCAGGTCTTGAGCTTGGGACTCTGTTCTGAAACTCATTCATTATTACGATATATATGAAATATATATCATACTTGTTACCTCTATACAGAATCTGATCTAGAGGAGAGAAAAGAATTCCCCAAAAAGACAGCTATGAAAGTAATCTTTTTAACAGTGAAGTTGGTATTATGGGACTTTGATTACTGAAGCCTTGTCATCACCATCCTGTCCTGTATAACTCCATTATTCTATTATTGTCATATCATTGGATATATTCTCTTGTTAGCAGGCAACTTATTATGTCCTCTTTATGTAACAGGCCATATATTAAATACTGGTTAGATATTTCATTTGAATTTTATGAATGCAAGTAGGAATCTGTATTTCTTCCATTTAAAAAGATGTGAAGACTGAAGCTTGGGTCAAGTATCTTACCTAAAATCCCACACCTTGTAAATGATACAGCCAAGATTCAAACACAATAGAGTTTGTCTCTAGAACCTGAGCTCTGTATTACTATATAGTCTTCATCCATTTATTTTTTTCTTTAAGAAATACTAATTGATTGCCTTCTCAGAGTCAGGTACTGTGGTGATTGCTTAGAATTTAATAGTGAATGAAACAGATATAGTTTCTGTTTGCAAGTGTTTACAGGATAGTGGGAGATATGGGCATTAATTTTTTAAAGGGTCATATGAATATACAAATAAAGGAAAGGAGTGGAAAAGCATAGAAGGGAGAATCATAAGGTCTTTGGGGTCAGAGAAGGCTTCTTGATTCTTGAGCTGAGGCTGAAGATCAGTAAAGATTGAGTAGTTAAAGAGGTAAGAGGAGACAGGGGGATTCCAGGCAAAGGGAACAGCATGTGCAAAGCCTCTGCAGTTAAGGAAATCACGGCACACTTAGGAATAAAAAGAAAGCCCGCACGGCTAGTGTTCAGAGATAGAAACAGGCAGTGATGTGAGATACAGAGAGTGGATTAATGAAAAAAGGGTAGAGGTGAAGTGTCAAGTATCAGGCTTTCAGTAGTCCACTGAAAGAGTGTGACCTTTGAAGAGGGTCATGGCAGCAGTGAAAAATGAGAAAGAAATAGATGTGAGAGATAATTAAGCAGGTAAAAACAGATGCACTGAATAATGGGTGTGAAAGGGAAGATGGTTTTTGAATGACTTCCAGGTTTAGAACTTGCACAATTAGGTGGTTGCTGCCTCCTCCTGCAGCCATGACAACCTTCATTTTTAAGGCCATGACCCAGAGAGCAGAAAGACATGAGAAGCAGGCAAGGAAGCAAAAAACCCCCTTTCTTCAGAATGTTCTATGTTGACCCAGGCTGAGCAGGACTGAAGTTGGGTAAATATGAATTTGGCACCAACCAAGAGGTAGGGAGCAATTAGGGGGAATGGACTGGTGGATTTTTGTCCTCAGAGCTTCTACTCAGTCAAGTGTTTCTACTTCTCTGAAAGAGGGTGAGGCCATGCCAGGGGCCAGCCCAGGAAGCGGATCCCACAGAGGCACAGGCTAGAGATACCTGCAGGTGCGCTGATGTCCAAAGCCAGAGCAGTGAGTTAGGGAGCTCAAGGCAGTCACTTAGTGGGGGGATGTGGTGAAGATAGTACTAGCTCCTGACTCCCTGGGCTAAGCCAGCAGGAAGTTATCTGGAAGGTTTTCAGAGAGGGATGCAGATGCTGGCAGTGGTCAGATACATGCTTCCAGTAGGAGAACTGGGGTTATTTAAAGGGTTAAGCAGCTCAGATGTGGACATGGGACCTCGGTCCAGTGACTCTCAGAGGGTTCATCTTGTGTTTCCTTCGTTTAAAAGGCAGAGATGGTAGGACCCAAGGAACACAATTTTAGATTTTATGAGGACAGGTCTTTACCTTATTTATCTTTGTGTCCTTAACACTTCACACACAGGGATTTCCTAAATGATTGTTCATATTTTCATAATACGATATTGTCCTGTTATTTTTTCTTTAAAACAATTATGATTTCAAAAAAATAATTTTAATAAAATGATAATTTGTATGGAAAGTCTTGTAGAGCATTTCCATGAAATTATACTTGAGATACATACCTATCAAAATGCCTTTGTTAAAAGAATATCTTGTGAAATTGGATTTGTTCAAGAAAATATGAGGGTTATGAACAGTTTCCATAAAATCTTCACCAGGTTCTTGGCCTTTTGTGGGCCCTCTAATAGGAAAACCCTGTGGAAGGGAGAGGCGGGTTTTTGGAGAGTGTATTCTCATAGCACGAGCTGTTCTCTCCAGCAATTACTTCTGATCAAGAACTACACATTCTAACTCCATCTTCCCCCTGCAAAATCCTGCTCGCTTATTTGCTCTCTCTGCCACGCATCACTGCCTCCTTTCTCCTGTCTGTCCTTGGGGCTTGACCCTATTTTACCACAAATCAAGGCTGTTAGTACAAGTGTTGATGTGGAGCTAATAGAGGTGGATGTCCTTCTCAACCCCAGCCCTCTTTCACGCGACACTCAGGACGTTCTCATCTAAAGGACATTTTGGTGCTGACTCAGGGGTAAAGAGATTGAGCATATCTATTGGATGATTTAAGACATAGAAGAGTATAGGTCAATTTCCTTAGCATATGTCTTTCACTTAATGAGCTCTTAAAATGAATCGGAATATATATATTTTGTTTAGGGGAGTTTAAATAAAAGATTTCTGTTGATTATAGACTTCAAAAGAGCCATTTGTTCCATGATAATGACTCTCTAACTCCAGCTCTGAACGTTAGTTTATATGTTGGGTTTTCTTTTCGGGGGCGAGGCAGGGGAGGGGGCTAGCAGGGATGCACAGGAGCCTCTTAGCACCATTTGATGACTCATTAGCCTGTGGCAGCTGGGTTTTCAGCTTTCACTTTCCTTTCTGCTATGTTTTCTCTTTTGAGGTGTCTGTATCTCAAGCACATCTTTCCTGTCTAAAAAAAAAATACCTTTTGTCTCCCCTGATATAGTTCTTGGTTAATGTGCTAGAATTTCACAAAACATGTTTGTTTTTCTCTTAAGTCCAAAATCATTCCTGAAAAAAATTATTACTCCTTTTTAATCAAATATCTTTCCTTATGTATCTGGGTCCACTTATCTTCATCTCTTCCCTGGCTGCAGGTAGGGGTGTGAGAGAATCTTGCCTTCCTTTCTTCCTTTGTCCTACATAGCACACTGAATCTTTACTCTCATACAGCTATGCCATAAATCATGCCTGCTGTCTTCCCATTAAGTGACCCTGTATGCCCATTCTGTTTCTTTTTAGTAACCTCTGGGCCTTCCTCATGCTCACAATGTTATTCTTGTAGAACAAAGAAGTTTGTTTCCTTCACTACATTCTGCCTTATGACTGTTTGGCTTTGTTTAGGTTGATGTATTCTTGTAGGAATATCTAATTTTTTTCTTCTTGCCTTAGAACCAGCCAAGGGTTGTGACATTAGACTACAAAATACATTTATAACTGTATGTGACCTGGATTTGGTGCAGGTAATGCTGAGACAATGATGGATGTCTCCTGATAAACACCAGAAAGCCTTGCAAAGATACATTTGAAAAAATAGAGATGATGTACTGAGTTCTACTAATTTGAAGTAAAATGTCTCTTTGAACTTGGATCCGGCAAACCTATCTTATGCACCTGCCCTGTATCACAGACGGCACTGGGGGATCTGCATATATGCTCTTAACTAATTCTCAGAAAATTTTATCACGTGCCCCCTTTCAGGTGAGATAAAGAGGGTTCAGAGAACAGTAGAAACTGACACAGAATCAAAACTGAGGTCATCTAATTCTAGTGCCCTTTTCATCCTGCCACCTCCCTGTGGCAGCCTTTGAGGAACTGCATTTCTTTATTTTTAAGAACACACTTTTACTCCTGGCTCAGCCATTTCAACATGTTGGTGACATTGTAATGCTAAGTTCCTGTAAAGCATCCTTTATGGGAATGACTCAAGGAATTCTTTCACTCAGAGCCTATGGTGGACTGGGTAATGTTCATTGGGTCATCCTAATCATGTCCTTTTCTTTTCCACTGAGAGTGGATGGCATTACACACGGATTAAAATTCAGAGGGGTCAGATGCTGTGGTGCCTTACATTACACTCAACTGGGTGTAATGTAAGGAAAAGGCATAGATTTTGGGAACTTCCCAGCAATTGAATCTGGCCTCCAACTCCTGCTAGCTGGTGACTTTGGTCAAGTTCCTTGACTTTTCTAAGACTGAGTTTCCTCATCTGAAAAATGGTGGCAACCACTAGTATGTGCTAGGATTGCTGTGAAGAATAAATGTGATAATGTAAATGTCAAGTAAGGGAGCACAGGGCCTGGTGAGGGATGAATGCTCAGCAACTGTTGTTACTTCTTCCTCTTTTCTAATGGACCGACGATGGTGAGTCTTTATTTGATAGGGGGAAAACACTTGCCAGTCTGATTAGAATAAGATGGTGGGAAATTCAATGCTCTATATTTCAGGACTAAATGCTGCTGACAAATACATTTTCTGCAGAAGCCCGAAGTAATTGACAGAGAACTAGAACAATTGAGAGAAAAATACTACAGTGTTCAATAACATTCTTGTTTTAAGGAACCTAAACTAATACAAAGAGTGAAAAATATGGTGTTGGCATTTGCACATCCAAGCTTTGCTTGGAGGAACACGTATGTCTTGTCATTACTTGGCCCTTATCCAGTCCCAATATTTAAGTCTAGCCAGAAGAGAGTTAGACCTTGGGAACAGCTCTGGGGAACAGCATGCATGACTTCAGCCACGTGCATAGTGCTGTGGTTGTACCCTCTTGCTCATGGGTGGTATTATTCAGTCATGGCACAGTGACCTCAATAGATACTAAAAATGTGGCTGTTTAAGCGTGTCATTCTTAAAGCCTCATTGAAACTCTCTATGGAAGCATATGTGAGTGAACATGGTACAGGCTATTACTTGATTGCAACAGGAACATTCTTATTGATCTGTGACACTGTATAGCCAAATCATCTTGTAATTATGTATAATTCATCTATTAGCTTTGTCTTTTTGCCAACCACATTTAAAAGAAAAATTGTGCAGAAAACGAAATTATTTTTATTGTGAATTCCTGATGGAAAAAGGCATTTTTCTTCAAAGTTATTAACATGGTTTTATAGATGACCTTTAAAGGAATGTCTATAATTTCAGGTTTTCAAGAGCTCAGCAAATATCCTCCATATAATTTAAATAGTCATTATAGTTTGGGCTAAATGCACTGAATATGTATCATAAGACACTGTTTTTTTAATTTTTGATATTTTATTGTAAAAGGAAAAAAATCTTGTTTCATTGCTGTATTGAGTGATGGTTGACCTTTTCTTATTAAATTTTCTCTTCACATTTCAGTTGTTCATAATCTTAGAAGGTTACTAGTTGGCATTAGCAACCCTGGAAAAGAATGGTCATGGTGTCACATCCTAGAATTGACAAATTAGTTTGTTTTATCTCTCATTATCCATTATATCCATTGTTGTAATGGGGGATGGAAAATGTCAAGATAGAACCATGACCTGAAATTTCCTGAACACCAATAAGAGTCTTTAGTGTGTCTTTCCTACACATTCCTCTCTTCATACAGACTGTGCATTTTTGTGTTTTTGTGTGTGCATTGTGATGGACCATCCTAGGCAGTAGTTCTCTGCTTTCCTAGTTAATGAGACAAAAAAGAGGTAAAGAGAAGGAAGGGAGGGAGAAAGGGAAAACATAGAATTCTTCCAGGCAAAGGTGAGGTTAAGAAGTATCCACAGACTATCTGAGCCTGGAAGTGATTTTAAGCCTTCTCAGTGCGAATCTTGTCACCTGAAATACAAGTCTTGTCATCTAGAAATAAAATAGAAAAGCTATAGTCCTTGTATGCACTTACTTCACTTGGACTTTCAGAAAGGCTGAGTGACCTTGGACAAATCACATTCCCAAATTGTTTCCTCCCCGGACTAACTGTTGCTTTCCAATTTTAGTAGCATGTGACTTAAATATTCTCTGGAAACCAACTATATGATCCATCAGTAAACTAGATCAGTGGATTGTTTTTAATTTCAAATATTTCTTTATGTTCAATACAGTAATTATTAACCTATGCAATACACGAATCAGTGTTTTGTGCCTGTTCCTGATGTAGAGCAAGTGGTGAGCAAAGCCCAATGAAGATAAGGTCTCTGCTCTCAATTGAAAATTGCACCTCTGAAAAGTGCTATGGATGAGTGGGCATGGTGCTAAGAGAGGCCATTCAGGAGAGGTGACCTAGCTGGGAATTGAAGGAAGGTTTTCCTGAGCAGTGAATCCTAAGTGGTGGCATCTAGTGATTTATAAGGTGCATGGGAATCAACTGGGGAAAGAAGCAAAGAAGAAGGAACAGTATTTATGAATGTTTGGGGAGGGAGAGAAGGCAGGTGAGCATGGCTGGGTCAGAACAAAGCAGAGGTGGTAGTAGAAAGGCTAGAAGGAGCACTAAGTAGGAGCCAGACCACTGAGGTTTTTAGGGGAAGGGTGAGGATGTAATTTATCATCCAAACTGGGACACTTCTGAGAGTGAAAGAACACTATTAACAATGAAACTGGAACAACAGATGTAACCTGATAGGTATGATTGAGGACTCTATTTAAAAGCTATTGAAAGAAGTTTTTGTCTTTAAAATGCAATGAAAATTCACTGAAGAATGTAAGCCAGGAGACAGAGATGATCAGATTTGGCATTTAAAAATCACTGTTGCAATGTAGGGGAAAGATTGAAGGAGATTCCAGAGGGGATCTGAGTGGGCCTGTTAGGATCCTATTGTAGAGGTCTAGGGGAGTAGGGATTAGGGCAAAGTAAGTGCAGATTAGGAGGAATGAACAGATTTGAGAGAATTTCAAATTAACATCTTTGGTGATGGAGAACTGATTGCAGTAAAGGCCCTGGATTGCTTCCACCTCCATATATCCAGCCCTTTGGTATTATCGTCCCAACCTGACTCAGAACTTGACCAATTTGCTTTGGCCAGTGGAATAGTAGCAAAAATATCACAAACAGAGCCATGAATACAGGTGTGCCTCACACTTAGACCCTTGATGCTGTTGGACTCTGGCAACCAGTCTGGGCCCGCTGACTGGGGGGTAGAGGTAGAGGCCATCACAAACCTCAGAAATCAGCCAGCACCAGCACCAAATAGCTGGCTGCAAACTCAGAGAGCAGGCAATCCCGGCTCAGACCAGGAGGACCACTCAGGTGACCCTGCCCAAATTGCTGACCTGCCAAATTATGCACTAGATAAACAGTTGTTGTTTTAAACCATTAAGTTTTGGGTTGGTTTGTTACACAGCAGTAGATGCAGAAGCTTTTATTGGGAGAAAACTCTGAAAGAAGACAGGGTTTGGATAAAACAGGTTTGTTGAGACATGCTGACTTTGAAGAGCAATTGGGGCATTTAGGAGGTTATATCCAATAGGAGTTTGGATGTGTGTCTGGGGCTCAGAAGAGAGGTTTGGGTGGGAGGTAGGAATTTGTGTGTGATCTGTGTGATTGGGAACATCGAGGGAAAGAGTGTGAGGAGAGAAGAGGAGGGAAGAGAAGAAGGCAGAGGAAGGCAGGAGAGGGAGGTATGGGTGCGGAGAGTCTAGAAACCTACAGCTGGGAAGACAACGAGGCTACAAAGGAGACATGGAAGAAACAGGCAGAGAGAAGGAGGAAAACCAGGAATGTGCAGTGTAAGGGAAGATTAACTGATTGCTATTAAAGCAGTGATAGAAGATGAAATCAGCTACAGAACAAAAATTTGTGCATTTTACTACTGTATATTCAATAAAACAATACTGAATGGTCTATTTTTTTGCTAACCCAAGCTGGGGGTTAAGTAATGAGCAATATGAGATACCAAATGTCCCTTTGCTTTCTTGCCTTCTGGATCATGATTTTGGGGGACAGTGGTTTTGATGATCTTAGAGACAGCAATAGGATAAATCCGTTCTCTGGCTGGAAATGGAGTGATGTTGCCTGGAAGCTCTGACTCTGGGCACAATGTCAGGAACATGCTGCCTGTGCCCTCTTGCTGCGCGTTTATTCCCTCTCAGGGCCATTGTGCTTGACTCTCGGATACTCTCTCTACCTCTCCTCCAAAACCTTGCTTTGGGAAAAGACATTATAAGCTCATTCACACTAAGGTGCAAATGACTGATTAGCTTAAGTCTTCTGTTTTGTTCAGAACACTAAGTCTTAAAAGTGAAGACATATCTCTCTTTTCTGGAAAATGTTATTTGAGTGAGGGGAAGATGTTTTAATATGTCACTTATTTGGATTACTCCCCTGCAGTTTGCTTTTATATATTGAAAATAGAGCCCTATGACCACAGGATTGTGGACTTTTGGGTGTTTTCAGTCTTGAATAACTATGCCTAATAACCATTCTCTCCACAAAACCTGCATACTCTCCTGTATGTCCTTTATGATTTAATAATACCAAACTTTTCCCATTTTCTCAGGCTAAATATTATTGAACTACAGGCCTGGTGCATGAATTCGTGCATGGGTGGGGTCCAGCCGGCCTGCCCTGATCTGGGCTGATCTGGCTGAGGCCAGCTCGGGGGACGGGCCACAGGCAGTTGGCCAGCCAGCCCTGCCTCCGGTGGCGGGGGGGAGGGGGTGGGCAATTGAGGGTGAGGCAGGCCTGGGGGAGGGGTGTGGGCCATTGGGAGACCAGCCCCATCCCCTGGTCAAACTTCCGGTTGAACTCCTGGTTGAGGAGACAATTTGCATATTAGCCTTTTATTATAAAAGATGACATTTGGCCTCACTCACCTGTCACACCCAGACCCTGCAGTTCTGTCCTATCTGACCCTGGTCACCTCATGTCTGTCCTTTCCTGCTGTTTAAGAACAAGATTAAGCCTTCATCAGCTCCCACCTGGCTTGATGCCTCTGCCCCCTGACCCTTGTTTTCACTCTGTCTTTTCTTCTATCCAGCCTAGAAATTTTGTCACCAGAATCGCTTTTCTTATATCTAGATTTGATCTTGTCCCTATACTCTTCATATACCTTTGATGATGCATTTTCTTGTAGAATAACATCTAAACTTCTTAGCAGAGCACCACTCCCTTCTAAGGACTGCCAATCTAGGGCTTGCCTCAGTTGTTATTTTTGTTTGACATTACATAGGAGTTGCAAGATACTGAGTGAAGAGACAGGCCAAAGGATTTCATTCTCTGCCAATAGTTTTATGCCTCTGGGTGAAGATACAGTTCTTGAACTGTACAAGGGGTCCTATATATCCAAGATGGATGTTTCTCCATCATTCAATTGGAGGACACTTGTGAGTTACAGCTGAGCAGGATCAGGCAATGACACCAAGGAGGTGCTGAAAGTGAGGAGAAGGAAATGACCCATGTATTCTTCTACTTAGAACAGAAATGGTGGATTTTTGGGTACATATTATCACTTTTTTTTTTTTACCTCCTTTGGGACACCGATGAGCAGGGTGTCCCTGATATTTTATAGAAGCGTAAAAGGCATTGAGTCTGCTGACTAAACCAGTTGAGTACCTGCAGATAGATCATGCCTCTTGGCCTCTCCTCAACCTTTCACTCCAACTCCCAGCTCTCCACCTTGAGCAGGGTTGCCTTCAGTATCTGCTGGCTAGGTACCCACAATCCTTGGAGAATCTGGATAGAGAACCCAAGGCAGCAGGAACAATCTGTGAATTGATCCCTCTTGCTTCCCTCGAGAAAGACACATCTAACATGCAGTACCAGGGAGCTCCAGGTCCCAGGTACAGAATTTCTCCAAGGGCTCCCTTAACATGCCTTTGTTTTCCTTTTCTTTGTTTCTTTCTTTCTTCTGTTTACCTCCCAGAAATGAACGCCTGTTCCTCATTTCTTTGTCTAGAGAAGCCCATTCATTGTTTATGGTCTAGCTCAAATAGCACCTATACCATAAAGAGTACTGTGACCTGTGACTCTCCTTCGAATTCTGTTTTGTGGCATATCTGTGCATGTTTCCCATATTCTAAGAGCTCCCTTCTCTCCATAAGGTCTAGAGGCCAGTGGTTCTATTATTTCTTTTCCCTAATAGATAATTATTACGTATGGGATGAATAGATAAATGGATAAACGAATGAGAGAGTAATGTGTGGGTTTTAGCCATGCCTCTGTCAGCCCAGAACATCATTATTTTTAAAGCAGATTTCTTGGCCTTCAGGAAATGCTTAGTAGGCAACCTTAGCAAGGGCAACTTCCAATCAGCTGTCTGAGGCTTCTGCCTGACATCTTGGGACCTTTAGGAAATAATCAGGAAGAAAGTTTGCTGTTCAACTGTCATCTCTGGTTACTGCCTTTAGGTATTAACTGAAATGACCCAATTAAGCACGTGTTTTAAAGCCCCAAATTCTTGTTAAAAGCTCAGTTATTCAAAGGCTCCTTTCAAAGACATCTACCTTTGACAGATACCAAAACCAGGTTACTTTTAAAAAAAAATTTCTTTATTGATTAAGGTATTACATATGTGTCCTTATCCCCCCATTGCCCCCTACCCCCCCCTCATGCCCTCACCCCCCTGTTGTCTGTGTCCATTGGTTAGGTTTATAAGGTAGGGGAGGGGAGGGGTAAGGGGGAGAGAAAACCAGGCTACTTTTTGTCGGAAATATTATTTTCATTTTTAATTATAAAATAATTATTATTTTCTATATTTATTTATTTAAGTTGAAAATAAAATTTTCACTCCTAAGAGATAGTATTGTTAGCAGTATGGTGGTATGGTGTATATCCTTTCTGGTTTCTTTACTTTAAGATACTTGCAAATATATATATATATATATATATATATATATATATATATATATATAATTTTGATAATTTCATTTCTATATATGTATATATACATAAATAATATTTATATGTAAACTATAAACAATGCATAATATTTACATATGAACTATACATAAACTATATACATACATATATATTTTTGGGAGAAATGGGGTCACACTATAGATAATGTTCTATGTCCTGTTTTTTAATGTAATAAAATAATTTAGTCAAATTCCTATTTCAACACCTAACAGAGATATCTCATCATTTTTAATTCTTACCATTTTGCTATTATATTGAATGAATATTCTGCAATTTATTTATTCAATCTCTTTTTAATGGATATTTATGTTATATCGTAATTTTAACCATATTTTTGTTTACTTGTACAGGTATTTATTTAGAATAAAGTCCTAGTGCCTTGACATGTTAAAGTATGTGCACATTTATAGTCTCTCTCTCTCTACATATATATTCATATTGCTTTCCAGATAGTGATTTATATTTCCACTGTAAATGTATTAAAGTGTCCATTTTACTTCATTGTCATAAATACTAGATTTTATTAAGCTTTTTAATCTTTGCTAATTTGATAGGTAAAATGAGATTTTATTTAGTTGATACAGTTTAATTGTTAGTGAGGTTGATTATCATGTCTATGGCTATGTCCATCTTTCTAAATTTTCATAACTTTTCTAATATTTATGTTATATCATTTATTTTAAAATTATTGGCTGTTATATTTTGTTCTTTGTTTTCTCCCCCAATTTATGAAATTGTCTTCTAACTTTGAGGGGTGTGTGTGTGTGTGTGTGTGTGTGTGCGCGCGCGCGCGCATGTGTATGTGTACATGTATTTCTCAAAGGCCAGTGCTGTTCAAATGAGGTTTGCTAAAGGAGATAAAATCCAAAACGGACTGAAATAGATTCTTCCAGAATGATTGCAATAGGTTAGAGAGAAGAAATGTATATTGGGGGAGAGCCTTTGAATCTGATGGTCCTGTAAGTCAGCTAGCACATTTCTGCTCCTGCTCCTCATTCCTTCAACATCTGCCCCAGTCTGCTTATTTTATTTGCACAGGAGCTACAGTGCAATTTTTTAATAGGGGTCCATGAACTTCCAAGGAATTTGTGGGTAGAATTCTAGAGATTTGTGAATTAATATTTTAAAAAATACACCTTTATCTGCTAACATCTTGAAACTTAGTATTTTCTTCAATTATAAATGTGGGTAATATACCACAGTAATATTAGCATTTCCTGATATTGGACACTATAAAGACCACCAATATTTTATTTATTTTTATTTTATTTTTTAAAAATATATTTTTTTTACAGAGAGGAAGGGAGAGGAATAGAGAGTTAGAAACATTGATGAGAGAGAAACATCGATCAGCTGCCTCCTGCACATTCCCTATTGGGTACATGTGCTCGCAACCAAGATACATGCCCTTGACCGGAATCGAACCTGGGACCCTTGAGTCCGCAGGCCGACGCTTTATCCACTGAGCCAAACTGGTTAGGGCAAAAATCACCAATATTTTAAAATCAGATTACTGCTGTTGAAGATACCTTATAATATCATTAATGCTCATCACTATGAAATTAAACTGGATCCTGTGATGTTATAAGGAAGCATATATGTTACTCTTTTTATCACAATACATTAAGTATTTAAAAGTTGCATTTCACTCCAATTTGTTTCTTTTGTAGTCCTGTGCATTTTGCTTTATGCATGTGAAAACATTATTTTGAGAAGGGTCTCTAGGCTTCATCCAGCTACCAAGAGCATCCAAGGTACACGTAAGTCAAGAATTCCTGAGCTAGAGAGAGTGTTAAAGTTACCAGAAGGTTTTAACTTGCTCCTCAGTGAGAAGGTAGGCCTTCTTCCTTTGCTCTGACTCATTTCCCTGCATCCTTACTTGTTCTCTGGGTTACCTGTCTTAGGTGCCCTGGAAGCTTCTCCAATATTCTATCAAATATATGATCACCTACCCACATTCCACATTAAATACATTTTAGTTATAAACATTTGAAATAATTATAATAATTTTATTTAAATTTACTTGATAACGAGAAATTAATTTAGTTACGATTGACTGTGATTTTTTGACAGCCAATGTGCTTACTCAGGGATTCTTGCAAAATAGTAAAATCTAACATACAAATTGTTTTCTAAATGTAATGAAATTTTTATGAACACTAAATTTAACATTAATGAAGTTGACATGATACATTTTGTGTACATTTAATTAAACCTTTAGTTATAGTGATTTTGCAGCTTTCTTATTTTGGAGCCATTTTTTTTTTTAAGTTTGTTTGTAGGTCCTGGAAAGCATGTAGGCCCTGAGGCCCATGCCTCCAGTGCCTAGTGTAGTACTGCCCCCTCCCCCACCATCAGGGCAAATTAACAGCTCTATACTCAGAGCACATCCTCCATCTCCTTCACTTATCTGAAAACTCTCTCTCCATGTGGAGGGCAATTTCCTGCCTCCATGAACACTGCTGGCCCCCCTTGCCATGGGGCCTAGAAGTGTTGTTAGCGCATGCCTAGTTCCCGCTTGCTTTTTCCACTTTTCCACCCTCATGCAAAATTCCCTCCTAATTCTAGGCTCACTGCATCCACATATATCAGCCTCTAGCTTGCATTTAGTTATAATCTATGGTCTTATCCTGACTGCTCTGGATTTACTGAGTCTAGTCTCCCTGCTGCTGTCCAGCCACCACCTTGAATAACTCTTCCATCTGTGGGGACAACCCATTTGCCCCTAACCTCAAAGCTTTGCAGCAGGTTTCAATTCTTTTGAAGGTATGTCTCTAGCTTCCCAAATAACACACAGCCATTTCTCAAGGAATATTTGTTTGAGAGTGAATGAATGATATTTGTCTTACTTTTAATTCATCTCCCTATTATTGCCTTCATCCTAGTCCTTTGTTATTACCTGGCACTAAACTTCTTCTATAGTATAATGTGGTATACACACTTCTAATATCAACGTCCTATTCACCTAGCTCTCCAACTTCTAACTCCTGGGATACCTTCTTCTTACCTATTTATAGCTCCAACCCTTCACCTCTTTCCTTCTCAACCCATCCAACACTTACCCTTTTGCTTTGTTTTTCTCAGCACTCTCCCAGACCAGTCTTTTGCTAGCACCTTCAATATCTTAACTGTGGTAGCAACAATGGTAGTAATATTAATCACTAGCATTAATAATATTAATATTATAAATGTTAATGACCAAGTGCATCTAGTTCATCAGACTCTAAGCTAAATGTTGCATGTAACTCTTTGAGGTGAATACTGTTATTCTCTATTGTCTCCATTAAAAAGAAATTAAGCTGAGGACAAGATAGATTAAATAACTTGCTTAATGTCATGCAGTTTGAAAGTTACAAAGCTGAAACTTTGTGCTGTTCTCCACAATCTATATATCTATATAGAAAGGTATATCTATAATCTGTGTCTATGTTTATAGATATAGGTATATAACCAGATGTCCCCCAGCTTCACTGCTTTCCATGAACAAGTTTACACTGGGTTCTCATCTCATTTACCTCCCACCCACATGGCCATTGGGCACTGCTGAAATGTGGCCAAGGTTATTAATGACCTGCTAATGACCAGTGTCAATAGGACTTTTTAGTCTTTTTCTCATCTCATCTTAGCATATGACATCAATGACTACTCCTATATTATTAAACACACACTTGTCCTCTTGGATTCTATGACTTTTCTTCCTTCTGTTTTTCTGACTTCTTTCCATTCTTCTTTCTATGGTTTGCTTCATTAAATTCTTAAATTCTGATAGACTTAGAAATCCCATTCTGGGCTCCCATCTCTCTCCATATATATCTTCTCTCTATATATTTTTCATTTGCTACCATGGCTCCTGTCACCACCCTGTCTACCCACATTCAGAACTTCTTCCTACTCCTGGACCTATGTATGCTAATGATTTAAGGATTCCTGCATCTGCAAGTCCCATAGGCACTATTTGTCAGTCAGAACTAAACCTGTTCCCTATATTTCCAGTTTTGGCAAATGAGGCCCCAAGCCAGACATCCTGGAGTCATTATTGTTTTCACCCGCTCCTTTCAGTCCATAAGTCCATCCCATCTGCTGTATCTGTTTGGCCTCTCTGACCTGTTTGCTGCATGGTTTCCATGTCCTGTCTTCATCACTCCTACTCAGCTCTCACACAGCTGGCAGAGGATCCTTCTAAATTGCAAAACCCATTTCTTCATGATCTTTCCCTTGGTTATACAACTACCTTCCATCTCACCCTGTTCTTGTGGTCTGCCTCCTTTACTCCTCTAAACTTGTTATGCTCTTGGAAAATACTTCCAGCATTTTTTTGGTGACTTCTGTTTTTACCGCTTTTCTCTAAGTTGATTATACATTCCTCCTAAGCAAGAATTGTGCCTTTCATTTTGTATCCCCAGTGCTTGTACTATACTTTTCTCAAAGGTGGTACACAAGTGAAATTTACTAATGAGAATGGCAGGATGCTACTTTGAGATTGTTAGCTAAGACTTACTGCTCAAAGATAAAAATAGCAATGCCAGGAAAGCAAAGGCTTCTGAGTATTAACGAAATTTCGGGGAAAGTGCCCACCCATCGTTTTCTCACTGAAGTTTGCTTCTTGTTATTGGTATACCATGGTCAATGGACTCCCTTTCTCTATGTCTCATGCATTTTCATGGTGGGTTCATTGCAGCAGGCCAGAAAAGGTAAGAGGAGTGTCCTCCTTTTCATCAGCAGGCCTTGTACATTTTCTTGGATGCAGGCCCTCAGCCAGCAAACGTCTGCTTGTGGTGGCTCTTCTCTATGTTCCTGAAGCCACTGGGAGCTCAGGTGAGGTGAGTCAGACTATCCATCATTCCACCTGATGAATTATCGGTCTGAATGGTCAGAAGGTGGATGTTTTATTGTGTACCTGCTGCTCTGCATTGTAGTATCACCGTATGCACTGATGTTCTCACCTTTTCTATATGTGTTCCTCCATAATCCATCTGGGATTCTTAGCTTTTTAGAAGACTTGATTTCCAGTTTCATCACAGCTACGAACTCACTGTGTGACCTAGGACAATTCACTCAGACTCTCTGTGCCTGTGTCTTTTTCTGTGAAAGGAAAATGCTTTCCAAGCTCCTGTCCAGGAATGCTGTTCTGGCACTCAGCTTTGCGATGGTTAAATGCCCCTGTGCCTTTGTTTGCAATGTTTACCAGAGAGGCACTGAACTCTCTGATCTAAAAGGATTATCACATTCACTGAGCACCACTCTTCGCAAATTATGATGGTTGGTTGCATGTCCATTTGTGAGGAGAGCCAGAAAAGTGGCTTCAAATTCAAATTCATTTCCTCAAGCTTTGCATTGGGTTTAACTCCTGAAATCAGCTCTAAAACATTTTTATCAAGTTTCTAGTACACTAGAAGAAGTAATACTCATATCCTGTATTTTAGTAATGCTTAAAAAATATCTGGCACTGTCTAAAATGGACTATCCTAGGTGAGAGTCTTTTTCAGATAATAGTCTATTACTCTTGAGGACATAAAAAATGAATATTTAAAAATTTTGATGGAAATCCTTAAAAAATATATGGAACATTATCTTGTCTTCTAATAGCAGAAAATATTAAATATAACAACATTTCTACATGACTAAGGTCATCTCTTTTATTCCTTTATTTAATATTTAAAAAAATATTTTTTATTGATTTCAGAGAGGAAGGGAGAGGGAGAGAGAGAGAAACATCAATGATGAGAGCGAATCATTGATCAACTGCCTCCAGAACACCCCCTCCTGGTGATTGAGCCCGCAACCAGGCACGTGCCCTTGACCAGAATTGAACCTGGGACCCTTCAGTCCACAGGCCGATGCTCTATCCCATGAGCCAAACCAGCTAGAGCTAATAATAAATATTTTTAAACTCCAAATATTTGCCAAACACTGGGTGTTTAGTATTTTCATTTGCAGATATATTAACACCAAACATTCCTTACTGTATCTCCACTTATACAATGTGACTATTTGGCTATTATATATTAAATCTGGAGTTTTGAGCAATGATAAGCTAGTTTCTGCCTAGAACATCAGATTTAGTGAGCAGTTCAGATTGTCACATGCTCAGTCAGTTAAAAGCTGAGTCAGCCATGCCACAGACTGGGTTTTTAGTCATCCAGTCATGGGCCTTCTCCCAAGAAAGAGTTAGAAACAGTTTTTGTTCTTCAAAAATCAAACTCAATAGGTTCTATAATTTTGGGTCATAACAGAAACTGGTTTTATCACATTATATTCAATAAAAATTGACATAGAACTCATATGATGTGTTTAGGGTATTTTTAAAAATCCTTGCACATTTATTCAATTCCAAAGACAAAAAATATTTTTTGCAAAATTCAAGGAGAACAAAATTGCAAAAAATGTAATTGCTATGTTAATGTTTCAAAGTTTTCTTAAATATTGGACAATGTAGATTTCTTTTGGTTGAGGACTTTTAATGTTGGCTTTTGGAAAAGCCACCTGTAGCCTTAAGGAATAGTTGTATTGTGAATAAATTGCTGTAAAATGTAATGTGAATCCTATTTCCCCTTTGACTTTCACTGTAGACTTAGACATGCTTTTTGATAGGGGGTGGGGAGAGTGGACTGATGGCTTTTTCTCAAGGGAGACACCAGATTTCCTGGTCTTCTGGAATGTTAGAGCATGCTGGCAGGCTATTCCTACTCTTTTTTGTCTCCTTTCAAACTTAGAATCTTTCCACTGGGACACTGGGCATTTTCTTAGCAATGGGTAATTTTTCTTCATGTGAAAACCATCAGACTCTACACTGAAATATTCCAGATTTTGTTTTAATTTGCAGAGTCTCAAGAAATTGGTTGTGATTCACTAGTAGATGCCAATAATGAACTACACATTTTACATCTTAAAATGGGCTACTATCTCTTTGGGGCCATTAAAATGGCTGAGAGTGTTTTGGTTGTTATAATGGGATCTATTGGCATTGAGCAGGAGATGACGAGGGATCCTAAATGTCTCTCACTGTTCAGGGCAGTATTGAACAGGTAAGAATACTATTCTAGGCGTTGAGGATGCAGTGGACAAAGTCTCTGTCCCTGTGAAGTGGAATATTCCAGTGATATAATGGACTGGTGTTTTCCTGGTTTTAAAAGTTTGTTTAGGCATGTTTTGCTTTTGTTTGTCTTTTTAATTTTGGGTGTAGATTTGGAAAACAATTGCACAAACAGTGTTATGCACAAAGGAGATAAGGGACATATCAGAAATTCACAATTCTTTAAAAAGAATAGTGTGTGTTTTTTATTTATTACTCTAAAAATGTGTAAAAGCATCTGTGATTTAATATCAAATATAACAGCAAGATAATTAAAGCTATACCTCATTTAAAACTTTTCTAGAAAGTTGTATGTAAACTGATAATTGTTTTAAGATCATCTTTTTATTGGTTTGTAGTTTATTTTGAGAAATGGTTATCCCTGTGTCCTGACCTTTCTGGTGATCTCTCATTCTGTCTTTTCAATCCCTGTATCTTGCTCTGGATTTCCTACCCCAACTCAACATGTTCTCAACTGAGATCATCATCTTACTGAAATAATTTCCCCTCCCCAACTACTAGGATCTGTTCTTCCAGTTCTCCAAACTCAAACATTCATTTGTACTCAGCTCTTCTTCATGTATCTAAGATGAAAGCCATAACTCATTGTTCTTGAAGTTACCCAAAGGATAAGCCTTATAACATGCAACTCTACCACAGTATTCCATTTTACTTGCCCTGCGTCCAAACAACACACTTCCTGAACACAGGAATACTGACTTTAGAGGGGCCCTTTCCATCCATTAAGGAATTGAGGCATAACCTTCACTAGCAATATTAAGGAAGTCGTTCTGAACTGACCTTGTCTACAGCTTCTTCTCTGAGGCTCCCCCTGCTCTTGCCCCAAAGAGTTTGGTTTGCTTTGGAATGTCCAATACTTCCTTACTCCAGACTCTCATCATCAATAACTTGGACTTGGTTTGGTTCTATGTAAAATGTGTCTTTGACAACTGCCTTTTCTTAGCCCTTGCAGTGGCATCAGCAGGTTCTGTTCCATTCACCTGTTGTGTGTGTCAGCATCTGCCCTAAGGCTAGTGATGAAACTCTATTTTGGGAGGAAGAGCCACCTCCTGTTTGAAGCCCCAACTGACCATTTTTGCTCGATTTGAGCAGCACCATAATTATCTTGTGTAGCACAATTGAGCCCCATCCAGGCAACTGTATGTGACATCACTGCTAAGTATACTCCATGCATAACTCTACATGGGTTGAGCCCCTGTTACTTCTCCACCAAACTACAGTGATGTATTTTTATCTGATATTGCTTCTCTCAATGTTCTTTCCCTGTACTTGATGATCAGCATTTCGGAAGCAAATGTCACTGTCATTAAATAAGCATTAATCCTATCATTTTCTTTGCAGATAGCTTCCTGGCTCCTAACAAATCCATCACATATTTCTTATCCTGGCATTAATGGTTCTTCTTGGTTCAGCTTTAGTTTACCTTTATGACTCTATTTCCAACTCCCACCATTTTGTTCAAATATCACACCCAGAAGAATGGATCCCTTTGCTGTGCCACGAGCATGCCTTATAGTTTTCTGTCCTCATTCTTTGCATGTCTAGGTTGTTAATCTTTTCTACTTGCTATCACTAACTCTTAAAATCTTGTTATATCTAAGTGTCAGTGAGGCTACTCTCTTCTTTGTGAAGCTTTCTTTGAATTTCCAGCTGAAAATGTCGTTTCCATTATTTTAATGCTCATAGCATCTTGTTTTTAACCTGTCACCTACTGGATGTAGCTAATTGTTAATATGTGCCTTCAGGGGTATCAGCTCCTTTAGGACAAGGATCATGTCTTATTTATAGTATAGTCCCTTACTCATAGAAAGGCTCAGGAAACATTTGTTGAATGAATGAATGAATGAATGAATAATAGTTGAGTAAATAGAAAATCCTTCATTGAGGCAAATAACATCCTGCTAATTTTGACATGTCCTAAGGTTGCCTTTCATGAACTAATATATTTTAAGATGGAGCCCCCTATGATAGTTTGCTGGATTGTATGAATATGTCACTCTTAATGAAATCTGAAAGTAGTGCCTAAGGCTCCAAAAGAGTAGCAATTCTCTTTTGCCTGCCCCTGAAATTGCCTTGACACAACTTGTAATAGGCTATGACTGCCCAACAAATCCAAAAGCTTCTGCATTTCAGCAACTTGTTAAGAGTCCCCTGGACAACTCTAAGTTAATTCAGTAGAATATACAAAATTCACTTTGAAGTGTATTAGATTATTAACACAAGTCCTGTGAATTAACATTATGACTAGGCATGCATTGCAAATTAGTTGCAGTTACTCTTTCTGGCAACAACTTTTAAAACAACATAATAAAGTTTCAAGGCATTTTAAGATGGAAATGAAATATACCAGAGTTTTTATTATTCACAAAGACATTCTCATAAAAGAATGTACATTTACTCGAACTGTGTTAAGAGCCGGAGGTCATGCTCAGCCTGTGCCTGCCAGGTGTCCCTGGTTCCCAACCTCTGCACTCCTCTTCTTCCCACAGCTGAAGCAATGGGGGCATGCTGTCCCCAGGCCCTCTTTTGGGAAGAGATGATGAAGGTCTATCCTACATCTTCCTCTCTCTTTTTTTTAATCCTCATCTGAGGATATTATTTTCTGTTGATTTTCAGAAAGAGTGGAAAGGAGGCAGGGGGGGCGGGGGAAGAGGGGAAAGAGAGAAACACTGATGTGATAGAGACATATTGACTGATTGCCTCCCATACAAAACCCTTTGGTGCACAGGCCGACGCTCTAGTCACTGAACCACACTGGCCAGAGCTGTCCTACATCTCTTGAAACCAGCATTAACCATGCCTGCTTTAAGACTCTGGACCTTCAGTTACTTTGGATAGCTGTTAAACTGTCCCCTTCCTCTGTCCTAGTCCTATCTCAGTGACTTAGCTGTCACTCTAGGGCAGGAAACCATTCCTGCCAGTCTCCATGCCTCTTGGGCATATGAGTCCTGGACATAAATCCAGCCCTATGCTTGGACCCTGTTCCCCATGGGCCAACTGTCCTAATGCAGGTACCACTTTTCTGCTTGGACATCTGGGGGCTGTAGCTACAGGACCCTTGTTGTGTGCTGTCCGGCTCTGTCTGATGCCACCCATCTGCCTGAGCCTGCTCTCTCTTGTATTTTTGGCCTGCTTGCCTCCCAGTACCTACACTGGATCTGACCTTCCAGTTGCAGGCACTTTATCAGGACCCTTTGTCTCTGAACCAGATATGTCTGCCCGTTCTTTGAGTTGGGAGTGGAGGAGAGACTGTTCTCCTTAGAATTGCCCTAGATCCTTATGAGACCCTTTCCAGGCCTACACCAGTCAGACCCTCCATGTACATACTTAGGTCTGAACTCTTTGAGGCAACACCCATTGGAAACACTCCTAAAATCCACATATACAGAAATATACAATGAGTACAACCAAGTATTTTAAAGGCAATAAAGAATTAAGCATTGGGAATGTGTTAGGTTAGGCAAATAAAAAAGACCATCATATGATGGCATATTCATGTACATACACAAAAACTTTCTATTTGTATATAATGCAAACCTGATATGCCCAACTTTAGAAATGAGCAATATAATTATATCAACTTATCTTCAATCAGTTTTCTTTTTATGTATTTTTATTGAGTTTTTGTACATGTTAGGTGATTAGTAAACATAAAGCAGAGGATGCTGGTCTGTTTTACCTTTCAGCATTCCTCAAACAGAAAAGAATGCTGTGTTTTCTCACTGTGTTTTTAGGATGCTAGCCCTTTTGGTCTGGGAAAGATTTTGTTCTGAAAATATTTATGAATTTATGAATACAGGCTTCCACTCATGGATGCCTGTGATAAATATTCATTTTACATTTCTATGATTATGAATTCTATTTTTTCTTTTTACTTTAAGTTAAAACAAATGTACTCATATCATATGAAATTTAAGGTGAATCCTTCGTGAATCACAAGTCTGCAGATTTTAAACATAATATGGTAATTTAAACAGATTACTCTTTATACCTAATCAATAATGTTCTAATCAATGCCAAGTAATTTATTTTTAAAGTATTGAGGCTTTCAAGGAAAAGATGTACAAAAAAGCACTAAGATGAGGTAGCTGAAAGTTCTTTATTGCTTTGAATATTGATTGGCTGTTTAGTACTTTGTCAGAACATGTGGATAATTAACTGCAATAGGCGTTTATTTTGTTATTTAACATGGATGACTAGTAAAAATGTTTATAGAGCTGATAGTTTTTCAGACTACATTTCAAAACTTATTATATATGTAATGCAAGTACTTCCATGTACTGTAAGAGCTTTGACCTCTTCTAGGCTAGATGTCAGAATCAATATGTAGATCTCCCATGCAGATGCTAGATATGACAGAGATAATTAACTGTCCTCCAAAAGATTTATGCTTTACTTTCCAGAGTGCAGAACTGTCACTGACAAGTGTCTGCCCAGCTAAAGACATCACTTCTAGACCTTTCTGCATTTATATGGGTCCTAATACTAGTTCTCACCAATGGAATGTATGCAACTGTTAATAAAGATTTTTGTGGTTTAGTCATGTAAAGCAATAGTGTTTAGCAACACGAAGGAAAGAACTACTGATTTATGCAACAACATGAGTGAGTTTCAAAATATTGTGTTGAGCAAAAGAAGACAAAGACAAAAGGATGCATATTGTGTAATCCCATTTACATAAAGTCCAAGAATAGACAAAGCTAATCTATGGTAATAGAATTAGAAAGCAGTTGCCTAGGAGGGGATGATGAATTGACCAGAGAAGAGCACTAGAGATTTTCTGGAGAAGAGAAATTGTTCACATCTCATTTTGGATGATGATTATTACACAGGTGTAATTGTCAAAACTCATTGAACTGGACACTTAAGATCTGTCCATTTGTATATGTAAATTATCCATCAATAAAAAAGGAGATGTGCTTTCTCTTCTCTTTCTTTCCCCAGTCTATAACTCAGCAGTTTTCAAAGAGAAGCAATTTTATCCCCAGGCAGTTTTTGGAGGCATTTTTGGTCGTCATACTTCCATCATCTAGTGAGTAATGACCTATACTGCTTTTAAACGTCCTACAATGCATAGGATGGCCTCCACAACAAAACGTTGTTCTAAAATGTCAATAGTGCCAAGGTGTAGAAATACTGCTTTACCTGAATGCAGATGGCTCTGAGTCCCTAAAGAATGTGAACCCATAAAATGGAAAGATCATGGCCACCCACTGACCTGAAACACTAGTACTGAATGTTATGTGAGCAAGAAATAAAGTTTTACTATGTAATACATTGAAATATTAGGGTTTGTTTGTTTTAGTGGTTAGCCTCACTTTGACTAATATATCAGACTTTAAAAGGTTTTTGCTAAGGATATTATCCTATCTAATAAAAGGGTAATATGCAAATTAATCATTACTCTGTCACAAAGATGGTGGCGCCCATAGCCACAAGATGGTGGCACCCAGTCCTCTCAGCCCTGCCAGAGTCCCCCAGTCCCGGGGGGTGGCAGGGGGGGGGGGGCGGCCGCTGAGAGCAGGCAGTGTGAGCGGCCTAGTGGAATGCTTGCTGCCCGGAGAGCCTCTGGACAGCGGGTGTGGAGCAGCCAGGCCCCGCAGAGAGCTACTGGCACACGGATCCTTGTGCAGGGCTACTAGCTTTTTATAATGTCCTCCTTATTGGGAGACATGAGTGGAATTTATCTGATATCTAAATATCAAGCAAAGCTATGCTTTTCCTAAACAGGTATTGTGATTTTATCTCATCGACATTGTCAGTTTTATAACTTACTGTGTTTCTCTTCTTGTTTCAAATGATAGAGAGCTAAGAACTCAGTTTTTAGGTCTTTTTTTACCAACAACTCTCCAGGAACACATGGCTTGCATTTCTCCATGCCTCCTTAACTTGGTCTTTAATGTTTTCCTTCCCTTAATTTCTGCTAGCACCAATTCCCATTATTTATTTTGCCTTTTGGTATTTAAATTTTTTAAAAAGTTAGCTCATATTTTGTATGCAAAAATGCAGCTTATAAATATAAAAACATAAAAATAAGATATTTATTCAAACACCCCCTGTTCCATTATCCAAGAATTAGAATTAGTAATGGTTTTTGTGTCTGAGACCTGGAAGGGATTTTCATCTTGTCTTAACTTTGTGAGATCCAGAGAGATAAAAGGATGTACCCAAATTTATAGTGATAGTTCATGGAGCTATTTTATTTTTAAAATAGAAAGTATTCCCTAATATATATATATATATATATATATATATATGTATATATATATATATATATAGTCTATGCTTCGTACATAGAGTACAACTTTCTGGTCACTAATTGGATGTAACTTGTGACTTATTTTTCCAGTGAAAAGGAGATTCATGTCAATCTACAACAGACATTGTTGGTTGCCTACTCAACATCCATCCTCCCTCCCCATTTTCCTTCTGGCAGAGCCCCAATTTTTTCACATATTCATCATTCTCAGCTAAGCCAGAAACACTAGGGAGTGAGATATCCATCTCAGCATGAAGGACTGCATCATGATCTGAGTAAGCATTGGTCCTGTGTCCTTGTCAGTCACTATAATGGCTACTGAGATACAAGGCAAGATAGCTGAGGGTGGGCCTGGCACTTATGGGAATAGTTTTACTCAATCTTAAAAATAGACATAAAGAAAGATTATTCTACCACTGCTGGACATTATTGTGTCAGCATGAAGTGACTAGAGTTTGAGAAGGCTTCTCAGGGCCTTAAGGGGAGTTAGCCTGAAGCACAAATGAGGCAGACGAAGCACTGCAGTCCACAAAGATCCAAAGAATCTAAGTATTTGTTGAATAGCCAAGACAATAACAAAACCAACCCTGGAGTTAATTTACTTCTCAACTTTTTACATGAAAATGAAATCCTTAGGCCAGCTGATTTTGTGTTTTCTTTTACTTGCAGTTAAATGTATCCATCCAAAGTATATTTTTCTACATTTCTGATCACTTAGGGTGGCCTTGACATTTGTAATGTTCCTATTGGGGGCCAGTATGTCATCTGGGCTCATGAGCTAGAGAATGTAAGGCCTCCACCTTCATCAGAACATGCTCCAAGAAGCTAGGCTCACTAGCCCAAGCACCTGAGACAAGGGTTGGAAAATTGCTTCTGTAAAGGGCCAGAAGGTAAGTATTTGGGGATTTGTGAGTCACACAGTTTCTGCTGTAACTACTCAGCTCTGCTGCGGCAGTGCAAAAGCAGTCATTGATGACACAGCAAATGAGCACCGTGATCCAATAAACTTTGTTTCCAAAAAAGCAAGCAGTGCTCTGGCCAGTGTGGCTTAGCTGGTTGAGCACTGTCCCAGGCACCAAAAGGTTGCCACTTTGATTCCTGGTCAGGGCACATGCCCAGGTTGTGGGTATGCTCCCCAGTAGGGGGTGTGCAGGAAGCAACTGATAGATGTTTCTCTCTTGCGCGTGCTCTCTCTTCCTCTCTCTCTAAAATCAATAAAACTATTTTAAAAAAAGTAGGCAGTGGGCCAGATTTGGGCTGTGGCCATACTTTGTCAACCTCTGACCTAAAATACAATCTCAGCCAACTGTGGCTAATCAAGGCTGATGGAGCACAGAGCCGCTAACTATGAGATCATTGCCTGACTCCCATTTTCACTCCTAGAGTTGTCTGTGCTCTGATTCAAGGGCTATCTGCAGTAAGAGGGTGGAAAGGCCAAAAGGCAAGAGAGAGAAAATTGCAGAACAAGAGGTTTATATAATTGACTGTCTATTTAATCAGTTACTGAATAATTGACAGTTGGCTCCATTTTTCGAAACCATTTGTCCCTTGAACTTGATGCGGCTGACTGAATGAAAAAACACATCTGGAGCAGTTTTCCCCCAGTCCATCTGCTTAAGCACAAAACATCTTTGACCAACTAAAGGCAACATGATTAGCCGTCAGAGTTGCACAAAAGCAGGTGCATCTGGGTAGTCTGTGCAAGAATGTTGTTCTAATTAGGGAAATAGGATTTCTGAAAGTGCTGGTCTGTCACACTTAGCCAGGGTATTATTTGAGATAATGAACTCTGTCAAACAACATGGGGTAATGGAAATCAGGTAAAAGATTGATCTAGGGAAGTACCAGTGATGAGTATCTGTTGAGAAAATAAAAGAGGCAAAGCAGAATGAAAATTGGAGAATCCTGGCTTAGATGGTATAATGATGAGTATTATAAAATACATATTTGTATATAAGACATATTCAGAAGAATATTTCATAATTTTTACAAAACCCTTCTCTTTTTAAAATATGTTTTTGTGGATTTTTAGAGAGAAAGGAAGGGAGAGGGTTAGAAAAACATCGATGAGAGAAACATCACTGATCGGCTGCCTCCTGCCTCTTGCATAGCCCCTCCACCAGGGCTAGAGCTCGCAACCTGGGCATGTGCCATGACCGGGAATTGAACTGGCAACCTTTTGGTTTCTGGTTAAATGTTCAACCACTGAGCAACACCGGCCAGGCCCAAATCCTTCTCTTATCTCTTACTTTCCCTGTTTCTTTAAATGCAAACTGTCTCTGACAATAGGTGGAAATGAAATCATTATTTTAAAATAGTTCCTCAGTGCACATAGCCCCAAAGTATAGCGTCCCAGTGGATGGTTTGATGGGTCCTCCCCTGTGACTGCCACTCAGGATCAGCAAAGGCTAAGCCTGGTGCTTTTAAGCAACTGTCCCTTGCACCCCATTTAGAAGTGTATGTTGCATCACACTAATAATGCTATCGCAGGACGTTTATACCCAGCGCCTTAAGAGCATTCTTATTAATGCAAACATACAGATAGAAAATCGAACAAGAGAACCCTCCCTTCCCCTTAAGAAGCACCTCAGGAAAGATATTACCTTGGCTTTGTTTCTAATTAGGTCCTCTCTGCCTCTTTGGAGAAGGAGTGCACACAGCCACGAGACGTGAATTCCTCTAACTCTTCCATATCACTCTCCCCACAGCCTGATTGCCACTTTACAATTAATTGAAAAACCTATGCTTTTAAGTTGCTGCCAGGTGACTTAGCCGGAATAAACACACTTGCAGGTGTCTCAGGAAGTGCAACCCGAATGTCTGGTAATTCTGAAATGACTTCCCTCTTGAGTGTGCTCCCTGAGGCGTGGCTCCTAACTAGGCAGCTTTTCTACCGAGAAGTGGTCCACCTGCGAGTCGTGTAGAGGTGGAAAAGGAGTTGTCATTCCAGCTTTCTTACTGGAAAATATAGACAGTATAACAGGAAGTACAGTCTTGCTTTCTGATCCTTCCATTAATAAACTATTTTATAGATGAGCATCGGGAGCTAAGAATATCAGATCACCCCCTCACTTCAGGTCTTGAGCCTCTTTTGGTCCTGGTTTCTGCTACCTGTTTACTCCATCTCCTCCCACTCTGCATTTTCCCCTTTTCCAAACTCTGCCATCTTCTTTCTCATGCCCTGTGTCTCACATGCTTGGCAAAATCGTGATCATCCTTCAAAACCCAGTTTGAATATTCTTCCTCTAGGAAGGCTGGGCCTCCCTTTGTCTACTTAGAGCAGTGGTTCTCCACCTTTCTAATGCCGCGACCCTTTAAAACAGTTCCTCATGTTGTGGTGACCCCCAACCATCAAATTATTTTCGTTGCTACTTCATAACTGTAATTTTGCTACTGTTAATGAATCGTAATGTAAATATCTGTGTTTTCCGATGGTCTTAGGCTCTACAGCAGCGACCCACAGGTTGAGAACCGCTAGCAGGGTCGCCTAAGACCATCGGAAAACACAGATATTTACATTACAATTCATAACAGTAGCAAAATTACAGTTATAAAGTAGCAACGAAAATAATTTTATGGTTGGGGGTCACCACAACATGAGGAACTGTATTAAAGGGTCATGGCATTAGAAAGGTTGAGAACCACTGACTTAGAACATATCAAGTGTATTGAAACAAACTGACCCAGTTATATGGCATTCTTTCTCCTTTCACCGTGAGCTCCTGAAGGGTAATAGTCTGTACCTTTTTATATCTTTGATACCTGTCATATAGTAGATGATTAATAAATATCTGAAGCCAAGTCAGACAGCTGAAAAGCCAGATGTCATCTTAAAACACTGTCCAGTGATGTCCTGATCTACAAAAACAGGTTGGAACAAATCAAACTTTTTTTTAGAAGGCTGACAGAGCACAATACCTATGTGCAAGTTAATAAGCTTCAAATCTTATTAAAAGCCAAGAAAATAATTTTTCATCCTGACTTCTTTGAGACTTGGGCCCACCATAGATAGTACATCTGGCTGCTTGAATGGTTTTGTCATCCCTACCTCTCCCCATCCTATTTGGATTATTTTACCAAGTGCAGTCCCAGAGTGTGATAAGCCTGCCTGTTTTCATGTGATTGTTTATCCCAGGGCAACTCAGCTGGGTAGAGAGTCGAGAAGGAGAGCATTGGGGAGTGCCTTTTGTATAGAGAGATCAGAGTGCAGAGGAAACAACCCAGAGGACAGGAAAACACTGAAATGCCAACTAAGCAGGGTAGTTTTAGGAAAACCATCTTAGCTGGGTGCAAGGTGTGGGGATGCTTATCATGAGACTTGAGGAGGCAGTTTTGCACATGGCAGTGGGATGGCAGTCATTCAGCAGAGTGCATTCTCAGATGTGACATTTTCAGAACATTTTAGCACAGTCCTCTCCATCAGCAGCATCTACCTTCAAGACAAAGGTAAAAAATCTATTCCCTGCCCTCCTCAATAGTGACCAATGTACAAATGTATTGTGTTCCAATAATTCATTGGTAAATCCATTGCCTGAAATTTGGAGCCTTTTTCCACTATAGAAATAATATAAAAGCTGGTTAGATTTCCACCTGGTCCATTAATCTTTCATGATGTACCTAAGGTAGAGAATCAATAGAACCTTTTCAGCTGTACCTAAGCAATCTTTACAATATGGTTCCCATGGAGAGGTCTATCTGGGAACTCAAATATGGATGCTTATTCTCCTCTCCCTCTCTTGCCTGTCTGAGGAGGCTTCTAGGTCCTTAGTATTCACAGGCAATGCTTTGAGGGCTACAGTCCTGAATATCAGTTGGATTCTCACTTTTTAAACCAGTTATACTTCTTGTGCTAAGAGTGTGTATGTTGGGGACCAGAAGACTAGCTTATGATAGGTAGAGATGGATGTAAATGGTGTCTGCTTCCACCTGTCAGTTTTCTTCTACATGTAGATTCTCGTCATTTCTCTGGTGCTTAATTCAGCCTATTGTATTTCCCCATAGTTAGCTCCTGTTCGTGGGCATGAGGGTTGTTGGTTGGTATTCCAAGTCTGGTTTTCCCCTTGGGGTTTCATCACATAGTTTAATTTTGTGGATCACAGGAAAAGGTGATTATTACGTTTTTAATAATAATTTGAATATGACTTTATCATATTTGATGACATTTTATTTAAGGACACATTTTCTTTATAAAGGAAAGCAGATAGTTCTACAAAAAATATTCAAAGCATAAGAAGAGAGGTGCAGAAGTGGCTTTAAGATATTTGTGATCCAACTGTGTACTTAATTATAAATACAAATTTTCTTCCTACTAAGACGATTTTAGCTGAAAGCTCTAAAATGCAGGCACATGGTTCAGCTTTAAGATGAAGCTCTATGGTTCAGAAAACCTCTACCCTCAGGGTCACCTTTAGACTTAAAAATAGCTTTCTGATAACATTTGTTATTCTGCCTCTGAGCCTCTCTCTCCACCCCCTTTCCCTCTTTCAGACTGAGCTATTAGGAGACAGGGACTTCTAAAAGAGTCTACCCGATGATTCTGAAATTTTATCAGGCTGGTGACCTAGTCGGGCCATAGATGTCACACTCTCTGTCATCCTTTGCCTGTAACTCGAATGGATGATGACAGGAGGGAGGGGCTATGATGCAAGGGCTTTTGACCTCAGACCAACAATTGTATTAACCCAGAGCAGTCATAACACCTTCTAGAAATTAAAAATAAATTTATATAAGTAAAGTTTGAGGACACTTGCCCTGAGTGGTAAACAAATCCTAGCACCATTCATACTCAGTAACAGGACTGATTGTACAGTCACTGGTAACAAGGATCACTTGAATGAGATTGCTTTCATTTGTATCATTAATGGTGCTGGTGTTTTCAAACAAATTCTGGAACTCAGTAACATGGCCAAGAATTTTATTAGATTGTTCAGAGGCAGACATCCTTTATTACTTTGGAATTAGAGAAAGCCAAGTCCATTGTTGACCCAAACTCTTGGGAAGCAGAAGATTACATAGATGGTTACCTGGTCCTACTGCAGAGGACAGACCAGAACTGTCTCCAAGTTTTAATGCCAAGCCAGAAGTACCCTGGGGGAAGGGCAGGGGCTGCTGAGAAGTATGGGGGTTTGTGTTCTTTGCACATGAAAAAGCTTTGAGAACTTCTCCATGCAACTTGTTGTCTTCAGTTGCATATTTCCCATTGCTTTCTCCAATGTGTTTTTATTCAGATCTTAGCAACTCATGACAACTTATGAATTGAAAAAAGGAAAAATGTCACTTTGGTGTAATGAACTTAAGAAGAACCCCAGTTTTATGGGCCTACCAGGGGTCCTCAAACTTTTTAAACAGGGGGCCAGTTCACTGTCCCTCAGACCGTTGGAGGGCCGGACTATAGTTTTTTAAAAAAACTATGAACAAATTCCTATGTGCACTGCGGGCCTGAGACGAGTCAGCTGCTAAGCAGGACAGGCAGTGGCACTGGGCGGGCCGGATAAATGTCCTCGGCGGGCCGCATGTGGCCCGCGGGCTGTAGTTTGAGGACACCTGGTTCTCATCTGGGTGGTCAGTGTTTTTAAGTGTCTTCAAGAATCAGACTTGAATACTTTTTTCTTCCACTTATAAGGGTCCCTGGGATTTCAGGTCAATGCCACATGAAGAATATCATTAGAAATGGAACATGAATTTACAGGAATGCGAGAGACAATTGTTTCCACGCAGGAAGCCTTTTTTTTTTTTTTTTTTTTTTTTTTTTTTTGTATCCCCAGAAACCTAATCTATAGAACAGGCTTGGGAACCATTGTCTGGATAGGCTGTTTGCAAACTTAACTTTGGGCTATAGGTTTTTGTTTGTAACTCTCTCTCACCTCTGTGGAGGTCAATCAAGTGAGAAAAAGGGTGGGAAGCTGGCGAGTAGGTAATTACAAGTAATTGTTGTCAAGAGGATTCTATCTCCTTGGATAATTATCCCATGGATAATTTCTGTTTTTCCCATCTTTGCCCAGACCCTCTTCATACTACATAGTAACTTTTTCAATAATGAATGATTGTAGTTTTCTAAACCATTTGTCATTCTGGCCATCTGGAAAGTATTGTTACAAAGAATTGGCCTACAACACACCAGCTTACTTGTATCTTCAGGAATAGGAACCAGTAGGGCTTGTTTAGATTGTCCAGTTCATTTGGATCCCAAATGGATTTCTTGCTCCAACTCCAGGCCTACCTAAGAGGGCGCCAAAGTCTGGGTAAGGCCAGCCTACCTTCTGAGGCAGGCTGGTGGCATTGCATAAAGGGCTGCTTTATGTTTAGAGCAGAAATGCTACCAGTTATGAAACATAGGATGCTGTGCTAGTTCATTAACAGCTATTTATAAGTGGCTATTCTATATGAAGTTCCAATCCAGAAGCTGGCAGGAAAGAGCAAAAGAGAACTGAGAAACAAAATGCTAAATGCAGTATGCTATCCTGGATTGGATCCTGGCACAGAAAAAGAATATGAGTAGAAAACTGGTGAAATCTGAATAGAGTCGGGGGTTTAGGTCATAGTAATATTAATTTCTTGTTTTGAAGAATGCATCATGGTTATGTAAGATGATCCATTAGGGGAAGCTGAGTGCAGGGAATCTGGGGACTCAGTACTATCATCACAACTTTTCTATATATTTAAAATTATTCCAAAATAAAAGGTTTATTTAAAAACTAAATAAAAAGGAACATACTCAGTAAACTTACTCTGCTAAATTCGATTCCTGTTTGATGTTGAAAGAGTGTCTGAAGTTATAACTATGGGATTTTTTCAAGGAATACACATTATTATTGAATGTTATATTTTGCATATTTCCCACTAGAAGGTATTTTTTTGGGTATAGATTGCTTAGTTGAACTGACACAGAAAAGCTAGTGAAAATGATTTGTTCTGACCTTTTTATGTAGTCTGCATCAGAGACCAAGTACATATTAAATGGTAAATGAGAATCTCAGAATACCTTCCATCTGGCCTCTTCAAACTGGGACTCAAGGGCCTTCAGTGTGTGCAAGATTTAATAGCAAAAGCATGATTCTACCCTACTGGGAAAAGATGGTATTACTGAGCAATCAAAGATAAAATTACAGGATTATAAAAGAGATACAGAATGTTTCAGCTGGTCTCCTTGTTAAAAGAAAGTACTCAGAACTTGTGATAGAAAGACAGTGTTTTATATCTACAGAGATTAATTTACCAGCGAAACAACTTCACCCTGATAGGTATGCTTGTAGTTGAGAGAATAAGAGGAAAAAATAGATCTGCATGTGGTCTGTCTGCATCCTGCACTAGAGAAATTGTACTTGACCCAAACCCAGGCCAATCTAGCCAGCTAGCAAAGTAAATGAGCCTGCTAGGTGTTGATATGTTGAAGAGACCCTGCCTGTAGAAACCTTCAAAGAGCAAAAAACAGTAATGAAGACGTGACCCCAATCAAACTGACTTTCCCTTAAGTAAAGGCAGGAAGAGTCCAAGGAAACAACTCCTGCAGTATATTTAGGGCATCCTTTAGATAGGGCAGAATCCCCTAGAGCGCTTGATCCTATGGGAAGAATTTCTGATGCAGCAGCTCTTAGGTGGGGGCCTGGGAATTTGCAGCAAGTTCTCTGGTGATGCTGATCCTGCAGACCTGGGCACCACAATTTAAAAATTGGTAAGAGAGGAAAGGAGAGCGAGAGAGATAGAGAGAAAGAGGAGAGAGAGAGAGGAGAGAGAGAGAGAGAGAGAGAGAGAGAGAGAGAGAGAGAGAGAGAGAGAGAGAGAGGGGTAAGAGAGGGTAAGAGAGACACATTAATCAACAGGGGATCAAACCCACAACCTGGGTATGTGCCCTAACTGGGAATCGAGCCCATGATGTATGAGAGGACGCACCAAACAACTGAGCAACACCAGCCAGGGCCTCCATTGATTTTTTTTGTCCATTCTTTAGTTTCCTAGTGCTGTGATGATAAAGACAGCTGTGCGAATTGGTGTAAAAAGTGTCTGTTTCTGATTGTTTTCTCTGTAGGCCAGTGGTCGGCAAACCGCGGCTCACGAGCCACATGCGGCTTGTGAGCTGCGGTTTGCCGCTCTGTTGACTAATGAGTTTGCCGACCACTGCAGTGTAGGCAGTTGAGGAGTGGAAGTGGCATTTGGAGTGATAAAGACATACAACCACATGCATTTGAAGATTTGGGCAGAAAGCAAGCCCCTTCTTGCTGCCTTGGCAGTTTCCTTTCATGCCTTGTCAGGTCAGGGTGTTGCTAGACTTGCAGCTTTTTGGGAAGTTTAAATAGATGTGGAAATTGACCACAGGGGACCCAGGTTATTGAGGCATCTCATGCTGGTGGCTCTGCTTACTAGACACATCCCTGTAGATCTGCCTCATCTTTGCTGGGTTTCTTCCCAAAGAGCTGAAAAGGAATCTCATCTGAAATTGCATGATCTCTCTCCTTTTAACTCTCAACCTCCAAAATAGAGGGAATAGAGATTTGCTCATTCTTTCTTTTTAAAATATTTTAATATGTTTTTCAAACTTTTTTTCATTAAAAAGGAACACATAGTAAATATGGAGTGTTTAGACAATTTATAAAAAGCAAAGTTTAACTTTATGTAAATGTACATATGTAAACTTTTAAATATTTAGTCATGCCTTTCTAATTTGTTTCACTCTTCTTCCCTCCCCTACCTTAGGAATATATGAATAAATAAAACCCATGCATACATATGCAAATATATTTACATATATTTAAACTTTTTTTGTGTGTAGACTGTGCTGGTTGTTGCCTGTAGATCCTCTGCATCTCATCAGTATAAAAGCCAGTGTCTTTACTATGACTTACCAGGTCCTGCATGGTTTACACCATGCCTCCCATTGTCTCCTGACCTACTGCTACTCTGGTCTTCTTGCTAATTAATCTATGAACACATTGGTCATCCTCATGCTCAGTGTCTTTGAAGTAGCTGTTCCCAGTACTTAGAATGCTCTTTCTCCAGATATATGTGTGAGCAGTTCTTTACTTCTTCAAGTCTTTATTCAAAAGTACCTTCCTCACCGAGGCTTTTTGGATCACTTTAAAATTTCACACTCTTCTTCCCATAAGCTTCACACTTCATTTTTATTTTTCTCTCCTCCTTGGCAATTATGACAAATACAATATATATTTCACTTACTTATTAATTGTTACCAGCTTCCCCAATGATCAGGTACGCTCTATGACAGGGGTTGTCACCTGGGCCATTCCTTGCACTGTCCCCAGTGCATAGTTGGACAATTTTATAAATATCTGTTTAAAAATATCAAATGAACGAGCCTAGCCTCAGGAATCATATTCTGTGTCCTTTAATATCATCTATCATGATTTTAATAGATTTGTTTTCATTTAATGACTGTTTTTATTTCACTAATATGCAATATACCACGTTTTATTAAATGTTATTTTTATAACTAACATACCACATTTTGTTCAAGTATTTTCCTCTGATATTTTCAGTATGCATTTATTTTGCTGTTGTAATCAGCCAAATAACCTTGTATGTATTTACTCAAATCTCTGATACTTTCCATAGGCTAAATGTTCAGAAATGAAATTTCTGGGTCTATAAGGAAATGTCTGTAAGGTTTTGATACACCTTATCAAATCTCTCTTCAGAAGGGCTGCATCTCACAACAGAGATTTAGAATGCTCATTTCTGTTCAACTTTCATAATACTAGGTACTTTTTTCAAAAGCTTCCAATTTTATGAGTAAAAAATAACTCATTAAAATTTGTATGTTTCTTAGATTAGTGGTAAGATAGATATTTTTCATACTTTTTATTGAACAAGTACATTTCTTCCATACAATTTTAGTTTATGTTCTCTACTTAATTTGGGGGAGGGTGATTAGCTTTCTTTTAGTGTTTTGCAAGTGCTCTTTATATAGATAAGCATTAAAAATATATATGGTTAATTTTCTTTGCCATTTGCTTTTAAATGTCTTCATGGTGTTTCTTGATAGAGAGCACATTAAAGTTTATGTAATGGAGTACATATTTTTTTCTGTATTGAACTGCTTTTCATTTTATGCTTAAAAATTTAACACCTCCTAAGATTATATAAATATTTCTATATGTTCTAGTTATTTTATGGCTTTATTATTTTCCTCCAATTGTTATTCAGTCTTCTAATTCTATTTATTGAATAATGTCATTTTCCTCACTGACTTGAAATTCCCCTTTATTACATACTAATTTGAAAGTATTGTTTGACTGTTTCTGCTCTAATTTTGTTTTATTAACTCGCACCTTTATGTAGCAGTAACCCACTTTAAAAATTAGCATTTTATAATGTTTTCTTACATTAGGCTAAATCACTTCTCATTTTTAATTTTCAAAATGATTTCATCTCTCTAATATGGGCTTTTTTCCTTGCAGAAGAAATTTAGAAAATTTCCCCCCAACTTCCAGTGGTTAAGTTTGTAGCAATCTATACTAATAAAAGGGTAATATGCAAATTGGTCAGGATGTCCTCACAGTAATGATTGAATAGCAGGCTGAGTGGGGCGACCAGGCCTGTTGGGGGGGCAGTGAGGGGCAACCAGGCTGGCAGGTTGGGCAGTTAGGAGCCAGCAGTCTCGGATTGTGAGAGGGATGTCTGACTGCCGGTTTAGGTCTAATCCCTGGGATCAGGCTTAAACCAGTAGTCGGACATCCCCCAAGGGGTCCTGGATTGGAGAGGGTGCAGGCTGGGCTGAGAGGGACCCCCCCCATGCACGAATTTTGTGCACCGGGCCTCTAGTTTTATAAATCAATGTGAGAAACAATGACTTCTCCTGATATCTGACTGGCTAATTCTCAATCCCTTTGTTAGAGCTATTATTAGATGTGGCTTGATGTGCACAGCTTCTGACCAATTCCCAGTTTCCTCAAGTTCAACTTGACAGTCAAGCTCTGTTTTTCTGGTGCCATCCTTTTGTACCTTTGCTGCCTAGTTTCCAAAATTAGGAGTCAGTGCCTCGTGTTAAAGCTGTGATTCCCAGGGTGCTGAGCCACGGCAGCTTTATCTGTCTCTGCCCCTGTGGCCCATTGCTTTTGATGAGATGGGAAGCTACATTCACCAGTGTATAGTGGATCAATTGCATTTCTCTGCCCAGATGACAACTAGGAATGAATGTCACAGAATGGATATGGAAGGATGATAAGCAATCAATCTTATATCAGTTCAAGAACAATATGATAGATAAAGGATAGCTGTTCAGTCCCCCTGCCTCCACCCCCTCCTACAAATCTGGTCTAGGGGAAGGACAGTGGTGAGGCAGATAGTGCAATTTTATTTTTTGTTTCAAGCGTCTCTCTTTTATGACAAGCAAGCCTTGGTAAGCATGTAATAAAAACAAAAGCCTATTCTTTCTTTTTCTTTATTGATTAAGGTATTACATATGTGTCCTTATCCCCCCACTTGCCCCCCGACCCCCTACTCTTGCCCTCACACCCCCCTCGTGTCTGTGTCCATTGGTTAAGCTTATATGCATGCATACAAGTCCTTTGGTTGATCTCTCCCCCTAACCCCTACCCTCCCCTCCCTTCCCTCTGAGGTTTGATGGTCTGATCGATGATTCTCTGTCTCTGGATCTGTTTTTGTTCATCAGTTTATGTTGTTAATTATATTCCTTTTGCTCTAAGTCAGGCACCATTCTAAATACTTTTCACATATAAATTGATTTAATCATCCCTACTACACTGTAAGGGAAATTCTATTATTATTCTACTTTAAGGGCTTACCTCAGTTGAACTCCTCATACCTTATAGCAGGTAGGAATTCACTTTAACTTCAGGCATCAGATGGTCTATAAAATTATTTTTTAGTGTGTTTTCATCTTTTTCTGTCTTCATTAATATTTTAGAGACATACTTAGGGAGACACTTAGGGCTGCTAGCCAGCTGCATTTTAAACAGGAATTCATCTTTTTTTTAACCTTTTATTAAAAAATAAAACACAGACACAAAATTAAAATAAATAGGTCCATCACTTAATGAATTCTAAGGCAAACACTCTTGTAACCACTACCCAGGTCAAGAGAATAGGTCTTTGCCATCATCTCAGGACCTCCTCTATTTGCTCCATCCTTATCTGGACCCTCTTTGTTTCACCAAAGTAAACATTATCCTGCCATTTCAGAACAATTTTCTTCCCTGTTTTTTTTTTTTTTTTTTTTTTTTGTGTGTGTGTGTGTGTGTGTCTAGTTTTATGACAAAGTGTGCCTCCCAATTATCATAGGTTAGTCTTGCCCAATTTTTAAAAACTTGATGTATATTGTCATCTATTTGAGTTTGCAGATTCTTTCTCCACTGTCTTCTTTTCTTTATAACATAACTGTAGAAGAACTTGGGGCCATTTGCCCTATAGAGTTTTCTGAAGTGTAGGTTTTGCTGGTTGTGTATTTCTGGTCCCACTCAACACATTTCTCTGTACTTTCTATTCCCTGCAAATTGGCAGATGGATCCAGAGACTTGATAGGATTTGAGATTATGCATTTGGCCAGACAGTGAGTGGTGCTGAGTTCTTTTATCCAAAGGCACATGATATCTGAATGTCTCTCTTTTTGTGATGTTAACAGGTATTGATGCTCAGTGCCTTAAAGCCAGTTATTCATTGGAGGTTAAATAATTGTTTTATTCTATTATTTATTTTTCATTGTTTAATTGGAATAATTTTGAACAAGCATAGTTCCTCATTTACTAATTGGTATTCTGTGCTACAGTTTTTTTGTTTTTTTTTTAGAAAAGGCAGAACAATTGATTTATTCTTTCCTTTTATTTACCAATTTCTCAAATAAGGAATTGGTTCACTATTACTCTGCAAAGGTGACCAAATAGGATTTTAAGAAATATCCTTGTGAAGGAATGAATTTAATGGGTTTTGTCAATCACAATTACTATCTCTTTTTGAAGTTCAACATTTCCCATCTTTCATCAGTGGAAGCCTCTTCAAATTTGTCCCTGAGTCCTTGTGTCATGACTATAGTAGTCTTTGATAGCTTTCTTGTTATCTAGTACGGAGTGGAGCAGGATGCGTGGAAGAGGACAGTGGGAGACAAGATTGTTCAGGACCCTGTTGTCAGTCAGGAAGCATGCCTTGTAGGTCTTTGGTTCTCACTGCAGTGGTAGAGGAGAGGAGAATTCTTTCATGCTTGCTGCATCTTTTCAAAATTAAATACCAGACTATAAGAGACAACATACATAACACAATAATTAGTTGCATTGATTGAACATTTAATCTTACTACCAGGTATGTGCTAAGAGATACAGTTATTTCTGCCTCTAGCAGTGGGTATGAGGTGTCTCTTGCCTTTAGGTGTAGCTCAGTAGTGGCTGCAGTTAGAGTTCCAGTATAACCATGAAATGTCTTTAGCCAGTGATCTGAATTCTAAGAATGTCCAGTTAGTGCTCAGAGGAATTCTATATACTATAAAGGAGACAACATAAGCAAAATAATTCTCCCTATTTTTCCCTTTCTGTAATGGGTTTGGCTTCCAAGTAGAAGATTTCAAGAAAAGAAAATTAAATTTATGCTTCAAATTTTAGTATTTCTTTGGGCTTTCTAAATCGTTTAAATGCACCTCTTAGGCTTTTTCTATAACAGCTTTATTGAGATATAATACTTGTATCATACAATTTACATATTTAAAGTGTTCAATTCAAGTGTTTTAGATTATTCACAGAGTTGTATATCCATCACCATAATAAATTTATCATCACCAAAAAAGAAACTCTGTACCTGTTAGAAGTTGCTCCTCATTTGCCCTGACCTCTCCCTTCTCATCCCCCTACTTTTAGACAATCACTTCTGTCTTTATAGATTTTTCTACTTTAAAAATTTCATATAATGAAATCATATAATATATAGTCTTTCGTGATTGCCTGCTTTTACTTAGTATAACATTTTTAAGGTTCATTTGTCTTGTGGAATTTATCAGTACTTTATTTTTTTATTACTGATAATAGGCAGTTGTATGTATATAGCACATTTTATTTACCTATCCTTCAGGTAAATAAATTGTTGATAAATGGGTTGTTTTCACTTCTGAGCTATTATGAAATATACAGCTATGAATATTTATGTACCTGTTTTTATATGAACATATATTTTTATTTCTCTCAAATGAAATATACATTTGATTTCCATTTTTTATGATATTTATGTTTTATAAAGTCGCCAATTAGTAAATACTGAGCCATTCAAAATTAAATACCAGACTCTAAGTAAATACTGAATTAGCAAATACTGAGCCATTGCTCCTCAAGGAAATATAGGGTTAAGTTCTGTAAGCTGCTGTTTACAAGACTTTTGCCAACCAATCAATATATAACCTTGTTTGATGTGTGTTTCCATTTAAAGATGTCTTATTTAATATATACTTCTTACAAATAATTGATTACATAGTATTTCTTGATAGTAGTATTTCTTGATAATAAAACACTAGCTGAAAAGGGTTTAACATTTTCTTGACTCTAGTTAATATGGTAAATGTCACTGGCTTTTAACCTTATAAGGATGCTTTTTCTTATCAGTCATTATCTCATGAATCCACAAATTTTGCTACTTCATAATTTCATCATGTACTATTGATGTCTTTAGCATTTTCTGGAGTGGTCTCACAGACACATCAGGAATTTCCTCCTTTTTATTCTATAAGTACAGTGTTGTCAGGTGATTAACATTTAATTCATAGCCAACATCACTATTTCTCATGCCTGAATGAAGCTTATTTACCACACGTATTTTCTTTTTAAAGTCCATCACAATCTTCTTGTGCTTCGGAACACTAGACAGCAGCTTAGCATTACCCTTGGGAGTAATTTTAAGCAGCAAAATCACCAACAAAAAGCACAAACAGCAAAAAACGTGGCACGAAGTAGACCATGAAAAGACACTATTTACATTCTGAGAGATGAAACTAGGCAGACCATGGCCTTGTTCAACCTCAGCTGGGAATGGGAGTGTCAGATGACTCAATATTTTTGCCACTTTGCATGTATCCATAAATGACCAGAAAAAGGACACAGTATTGATTTGGGGTTACAAATAAATATTTGCAAGCAGGTAAACTCATATGTGTGTGAATAATGAAGATTTTACCTAGAAGTGGAATTGCTAGATCATATGATAATGCCATGTTTAAAGTTTGGAGGAACTGGCAGATGGTTTTCCAATGTGGCTGTGCCATTTTACATTCTCACCAGCAGTATGTGAGAGTTGCTAATTCTCCACACTCTTGCTAATACTTCTTATTACTAACCTTTTTTTTTGTTCTGGCTATCTTAGTGGTTATGAAGTGGTAGCTTGTTGTGATTTGATTTGCATTTTTTCTGATGGTTAATGATATCTAGCATTTTTTTCAGGTTGTTATTGGCCATTTGTATATCTTTTTTTGTAGAAATGTCTATTCAGATCCTTAGTTCATTTTTTAATTTGTGTAATTTTTAATAATACGAGTTGGAGACTTTGATACTGCACTTTCAATAATAGGTAGAACAATTATGCAGAAGGTTGATAAGAAAATCAAAGAAAAGAGAAGACTTAACTAGATTCAATAGACATGTATAGAAGAATTACCTAGTTCTCCCTTCTATTCTGTCAGATTTTGCTTCATATATTTTGTAACTGTACAGGTATGTATATGATTGTTATATTTTCATGAAGACTTGGCACTTCAATCATTATCAAGTGCTCCTCTTTATCCCTAGCAATAATTTTTGTTTTAACATTTTATTTTATCTGATATTAGCATAGCTGCTATGGCTTTCTTATGGATGCTGTTTGCATGGTGTATGTTTACATCCTTTTATTTTAACCCATATGTATCATTGAATTTAAAGTTAAATGCAACGTATAGATTGATCACTTTTTTAATCCAGCCTTACCATTTCAATTTTGATTATATTCTATAATACTTTCACATTTAGTGTTATTATTCCTACAGTTAGATTTATGTATACCATTTACTTTTATTTTTTAAATGAATCTTGTCTTTTTTGTTTCTTATTTCTCCTATGCAACTATATGTTGAATTGAGAGGATATTTTGTATTATAACATTTTAATTTCTTTAGTGATTTTTCATTCTATTATTTTAAATTATTTTTTTAGTGGTTGTTCTGGAGCTTACTGCATAATTCTCAACCTATCAAAATTTACTTAAGATTTAAATGAGCTTAATTTAAGCCAGATATAGAAATATTATTCCTCTATAGCTGTCTTCTATCTTTCCTCATTTTGTGCTAATATTGTTGTACATTTTCCATCTGTATGTTACAACTCAACAATATATTGTTATAATTACTGTTACATAATTTTATCTTTTAAAGAAGTTTATAAAAGAAATGAGACCAATATATATTTAATGTGTTAACCTTATTGACCCTTTATGGTTCTCATCATTTTTTTCCATGAATTTGAATTAGAATCTGGTGTCATTTTCTTACTCAAGTACAATTTTGCTGTCACCTACCTCCTTTGTGCTATTAGTGTCAAATACCTTATATTTTTCTATATGTTATTGGCCCAACTATACAAATATTTACATATGATTTCATACCTATGCTTTGTAAATTAGTTAAGGGAAGAAAGAAGACATATACCTATATTCTGTTTTTTTATAATTATATAATTATATAATTATTTTTACTGGTGCTTTTTGGTTTTGGTTTGTTTTTTTCATGAGATTCAAATTACTGTCTGGTGTCACTTGTTTTCAGCATGAAGAACTTTTAGTAGTTCAGGTAAGATAGATCTGCTAGTAACAATTACTCTCAGTTTAAAAAAAAATCTCTGAATGTCTTTATTTCATTTATTTTTTTGAAATATAAGGTTGCTGGATATAAGATTCTTAGTTTATAGATTTTTCCTTTATTTCAGCACTTTGAATATATCATCCCATTAATTTCTGGCCACCATTGTTTTTAATGAGAAGTCAGCTGTTAATCTTATTTTGTTCTCTTGAATTTAATGAGTTGTTTTTCTCTGCTGCTTCAGAATTTTCTCTTTGCTTTTGGCTGTCAGTATTTCAACCATGATGTAGCTGGGTGTGGATCATTTGTGCTTTATCCTACTTGAATTTTATTAAAAATATTGGGTGTGTAGATAAATGTTTTCTAAATATTTGGGAAGTTTTCAGTCATTAACTCTGTAAATATTGTTTGCTGCTCCTTTCTCTTACTGTTCACCTCTGATACTCCCATTTTATGCATATGGTGTTCTTAATGGTGTCCCACATTTCTTTGACACTTTAATTTTCTTCATTACTTTTCCCTATGTTTTTTCAGTTACATAATCTCTATTGATCTTTTTTCCATAAACTAAAATCTACCAATGAGCACTCTCTAGTGAATTTTTTATTTCAATTATTATATTTTTAACTCCAGAACTTTGATTTAATTTTTTATTTATTGATATTCTCTATTTGATAAAGTATTGGCACCATACATTACATTACTTCTTTAAACATGATTTCCTTTAATTCTTTGAACACACCTATGATTGTTTGAAGTCTTTGACGTTGTTTCGAAGTCTTTGCCAGTTAAACCCAACATCTGCCCCACCCCCCTTTCTTCTGTGTAGGGATTACACTTTTCTTTTTCTTTCTTTCTTCATATTTTTAAGTTTGTTGCTATTGTTGAAACTAGATATTTAGGTAATATATTGTAGCAGTGCTGTATTCTTATTCCCTCATCTTCCAGGGATTGTTTTTTTTTAAAATATATTTTATTGATTTTTTACAGAGAGGAAGAAAGAGGGAAAGAGAGTTAGAAACATCGATGAGAGAGAAACATCGATCAGCTGCCTCCTGCACACCACCCACTGGGGATGTGCCGCAACCAAGTTACATGCCCTTGACCGGAATCGAACCCGGGACCCCTCAGTCCGCAGGCTGACGCTCTATCCACTGAGCCAAACTGGCTTTAGCTTCCAGGGATTGTTTTTGTTTGCTCATTTCTTTGTCCAATTTCTTGGCTAAACTATTTTAATAATTATTTCCTTCACAATGGGCAGCTACCAATATCATTGCTCAGAGGAGCAGCCTTAGGAATGTGCATAGTCACTGTGTGACGACAGAAGTTTTAAAGAATTCCCTTTGACTCTCTTTTTCTGGTCTCCCCTGTTAAATTGCCTATCTGTACTGGAATCATACCTAGAATGTAGGTTTCACTAATTGCTAGATAATTGCTCAGTTGTTTTATCAGTGCTCTAGGATATAAATGCTCCATAGTCTGATCTAATTAAATTCATTTCTTTTTGTAGAGTTAGTTTCTGAGGCAAATCTTTGAAGTTTGTTCTGACTCTAGAATGGCTGTCCTTAGCTGTCTTTTTTTCCTGGTCCTCTCTGGTAAACTAGCTGGCCTATGGTTTAGCTTATTGCTTTAATGGAGCTATCTGCTTTGTCTTAATTAGTTACCATCAAAATCTTCATTGGTTTTTAGAGCACCCTTGGACTCTATTTCAAATAAAGTCAGTTCCTTTGGGGAGAGTTTTATGAGCTCTCTGTTCTTATGGACTTACTTTTCTCTATCTGGTCTTATTGAAAAATAAAAGCTCTTCATTGGTGCTCTAGAGCTAGGGACAGGGACAGTGGCATGACTCTCTCAGAGTGAAAGCCTTGCTTTATTAGCTGGACAGAGGTGGCAGCCTCTGGTCTTCTAAGCTTATCTGTCTTGGCATGGACAGATAAGCATGTGTGCTGAGGCAAGGGCAATCAGAGTTACAATATTCTTAGCCTGCTGTGCTTAGGATAGAGCTTCTGTCTTATAAATGAGGGTGAGTGGAAGAAGAGAGTACCTGATTTCATGGCTACATTACCAGGAATTTAGCTTTTTCATCTTATAAATGAAGAGAATGTGATTAATTTAGGTGGCCTTTCCTTCATGATATCCCTTAACTGGGAGCTGATGGGTCAAGGAGCTCTATTTTCCTGACCGCACCCAACCATCATGTGGAACTGAGGGTTGATGGGGAGATAGATAGTTGTAGCTGTAGTTCTTATTGAAATTTAGTATATTTTCTTAAGTAAATATTTCTTAATTTGCCATTTGCTCTTAGGAAAATTTCCAGAGACTTCAAAGAATTGTTTATTTTTTAAGAAGTAATTTTTATTAGTTATGGTTGTTTGCTGGGGAGCAGTTTCAAAGAAGTCCTTACTCTGAAATTCTGGAAGTGAAAGTCTCTCTCTTAGACTTTTTATATTTATCTAATGTATAAGAAAATGAAGGCAATTATTTGAATTAAATTTTAGAAATCTTAAAGAGAAAGGCCTTCTGGGACTAGATTTCTGGGCAGAATCATCTAGGGTTTTTCACTGTGATTGAATTCTTCTGAAAACTTCTTGGCTTTGCAAAATGTTTTGACTAAGCAGACTTAGGATACTCTACAAATATATATTTTTTTTCAGCAATGTGGACATTGCACTAAAAAAGTCTGACTTAATTATTGCCTCTAGTGTGAAATCCATATTTTAAGACAATCTTAGTTTTCCTCTTCATTTACTTGATAGCTTGGGGCCATTCTCAACTTTTTAAGCCAGAAACTTTAAATGTATTCATTGAAGTCATTTCATCAAACTTTATGGAGTTCTACCCTGGACAATCTATCAACATTGCTCTGGGTACAGTGGGAGACTTTAATATAGATTTTATGATCTATAGTTGCAAAGAGCCATTAATTGGGAATTTACATAACCCAATTAAAGAAGGCACAATTAAATTCTATCTCTTTGCAGGCACTTGGTTAATATTTAGATTTTTTCCTAAGTAGTTGTTTTTTCACGAAGGTCATTAAAGTAGTCAGAAGAGGTGGTATTTACAATTGTATCATGTGAGTTACATTGGCTCCTTTAGTAAAATATCCCACAAGCATGTCCTGCTGGCCTCAGTGGCCACCTAACTTCTCAAGGCATCATGGGCCTTCTATTGTCAAGTACCCAAACTTTCTTGGTCCCTCGTTTATAATTATGGCATAACTACATTCCATGGTATTTACTTTCATAATGATTGGTTCTCCTTTTCTATTATTATTTGATTCTCCTATATGATGATGGGAATGAGATTGCCAAGGTAAGTAGAAGTCTAGGAATATATATTAAAACTATGCTGAAACTAACAAATTTTGGGGGAAAATTTCTTACTTAAACCCTCAAGTTAGGAATAAATTGTTGATACCTCTGGTTTTTCTTTCTAGTTATCTTCCTGTCAGTCTGAAAGAATTTGGATAATAACAAGACCCCCATGTGTTATCTGTTTTCATTTTTTACTTATGTCATTCAAATTATTAACCCCACAAAACAACCCAGAACTCCATTCATTCAGTAAACAACTAAAGGTCCCCCTGTCTGGCAAGCATTGTGCTAAGTGTTGGGGCTTCAATATCAGTGAGATTATTTTCTTGATCTTAAAAGAATTTTATAGGCTCATGAGTGAAACAAATAAATGTATTAGTTAGTGTTCTATGGTAAAAGATTTATGTACAGGGCAGATAGAAGACCACAAGGTCAATGCTTACTTCTGCAGAACAGTAGAGAGGTCAGAAGAATCTCCACCTTCAGGAAGTGATGACTAAACTGCGCCATGAAGATAAATTCTGAAAAGACTGAATTAGACAAAAAGTGATGAGGAAAGGCATTCCAGGCATGAGAAAGGTTTGAAGAAAAAAAAATCCACACAGATAGACTTATCTTAATGGTCTTTTAACCTTACAATTAGGAGGATGTAAGTCCAAGAGAAGACTCTGTTTCCTTGATTATAATACTTTTATTTTTATTTTTGGTTTGACTTCTCCAAGTCTCCTGGTCTCAACGTCCTTGGTAACAGAGAGCAGTGCCATTTTTATCTAATACAGAATCTAATATTTAGTAGGTTCTTAAAAATGTGTTGAATGAATCAATGACATAAATCCATTGGTCATCACCCACATTATGGCCAATTCTTTGCCCTGGAAATTAGTTCTGAGTATACTTCACATCATGATACCAGCACTTATTTCTGGGTTTCTGGCCTTTCATTAGAGTTCAAGCAAGAGAAGGACTGCTTCCTGTGGTCAGGTTTGGCTGTACTTTCACTGGAAGTAGCAGCAAGGATGTGCAAATTCCATGTAGTTATAGATTGTGGGTTAAGCTTTGGCTTATGGTCTTGTGCCTCATTTTAAGAAAAATTACATACCTTGAGGCATATCATGCATAAATAGATCAAAAATTGGTAATTCAAGCTACTCCTTTCATTTTAACAACCTTTCTTCCATTATTTTTAGTTTTTATTTAGTGTAGCACTGATATCTTCTAACACATAGCACATAATAGGAAAGTACCGGGTTGTGTCTTTCATCCCTCCTGGCCTATCACCTCCTCATTTACTGGTCTTGAACCCTTAGTAACACCACAATTTGTCATTTCTGGGCATTCCTGGGCTCTACTCCCTCCATGAGTTATGTGTCAGCTCTAGGGCTTGGTGGGAGAGGTAGGTGAGGAGAAGCCAACTCTCCCCTTTCCTGCCTGGCCTAGTCAGTCTTCACTGTAGACCACACAAGGGTGTAAAAGTGTTTATGGCTTTTTTTTTTCAATGGGAGGAAAACTCAAAACATCTTGACTTTAAATGCTCAGCACTGGCAAGCTCAGTGGGCACAGCTTTCAGTGACTACCCAGGTGTCCTGCCCTAAGGTGAGTCCCTTTCCAGGAGAGGACATTTGGGGGAGCCCCTTCTCTCTCCATAGGATCCATTTTCTCTCACTGACCACCCCCAAACTCCCAGCAGTACATTCCCTCACACCTGACTCATTAACTATAATAAAGGGTGACACTCTGAGGTTTAATATTCTAAGATTAAGAGAATAAATTGCAGTAGGTACAGCTTTGTAACTCCAAATCACACAGATTCCCTTTTGAAGTCTCTCACTTCCCCTCCTCCCCTGAACTACAAGCCAGCCCCTGGAACACACATACCCTCCCCCACACTCACACCCTCCTCAACCACCACACACCACTCCTCCCAAGAACTAATGCTAATTATCACAGAAATCACAGACTAATGTCTTAAAGAAGGAAGAGTTAGTTTTCTGCCACATAATTTGCAAGGCAATTCTCTCTCCAGCAGTCTGGACATCTTATTATTATGCAAAAAAATACACAGTATAATTCCCTTTCTCCATCCCATCCTCACCCTAATCCTTCTCCCCATGCCATTTTAAATTGCACTCCCTGGGCTTGCTAGAAATAAGAGAAGGTCCTATCGTGGGGCCAGAGATTCATCCAGGGCCTGCGCTAACAAAGAGATGCTTTGCTATTGCTGTTCCATTAAGGAATAGATTAACTCCTTATCTGAGAGTCCACTTTACCCTCAATTTCCAACTAGGCAGGAGGGGAGCCAATGGATTAATCTTCCCCTGGCAAAATATAGGCAATTAATGATGTGTGCACAATAGCCAGGTCACATGGTCTGACAAAGGATTTATTTTTTTCTGATTCATGTTTCATTTTCATCAAATCTTACAAAAGAATAAAAATCAAGCTGGATTTCAGTTTTTGGGTGTGTGGCATTTAATCACCTTTGTGAAGAAATGGAAAATTACACAAACTCACATAGAAAATTCTGCCAGCATGGTCATCAGAGCTTATAGATACACAAATTAATTATGAAAAATGTTCAAGCCCTTAAATAAATCTTAAAAATTCTCTTTGAACACGTGGCCCTGTAGTCTGGTGATGCTAAAATTGGTCAAAGGCAGAGCTGAATGTCAAATGATAATTCCTGCTAAATAATTCAGGTCACCCGAACTCTGATATTTTACCTATTTTAATGAGTATAATGGGTGCAATTAGAGGCTGTTTTCCTCACGGCGCCAGACACAATATGTTCTCCCCTAATTGTGGGCTCCTTTTTCTTCTGGTAATTCCCATCTGAACATTTGTCCTATATTCCCAGTGCCTGGCAGCAGCAGCCACTAAATAAATGTGGGGTGAAGTCAGGAACTGAGTTAAGTTTTGATGCTTATCATGAAGCATGAAGAGATTGCAGAGCAAAAACTAGACATTTCCATAAGGAAGTCTGTGGTCAGTTTCATCCGCAACAGAATGGAGTGGGAATAAAGACATGTTAGGACTTGGGCTCCTCTCTAATGTTATCTTTTTTTCCTCCCCTGGCAGGGAAGTGGTGCTGATATGGTTGATAAGAACAAGTGCTGCACACTCTGCAACATGTCTTTTACCTCAGCAGTGGTGGCCGACTCCCATTATCAAGGCAAAATCCATGCCAAAAGGTTAAAACTGTTGCTAGGAGAAAAAACTCCACTGAAGGCCACAGGTATGTGTGCGATGCGTAATCGTGGGGAGACGCTGGAGTTCAAGCAGCGTGCCTGTCTCCTTAATTCTGCTCCCTCTTCGGTGGTGGCTGCCAGAATCGGAGACTCATAAGCAGATGTCCTTCCAAACCTAAAGGGAGGGGGCAGGTACCCCCGGCAAACCTTACTGTCATGGACCGTTAAGTCCAATAGCGAGTGCTCTTTCTGAACCTGGCTCCTTTAGATCTGTAATCTGACAGCATGCAATTCCTGAAAGGCTGTTTACCTCCTGCAAGATGTTGTCTGTCATACTTATTGTATGTTATGTAAGATATTATATCTGTTATGCAAAGAACACTGTTCTTCCCTGGCTTCAGTCTGCAATCAGTATGGTAACGGAGAGAGTGCTGGGTGTAGCGGGTACATTCCCTCCCAGGCCTGTGTGGTGTGGGGTCTTGCGGGGAAGAGGAAAACTGCAGTTATGAAAAACATTTTTGTTTGCAGATAGCTGAGTTGTTTTTTTTTTAAGAAATTTTCTATTTAGAATAATGTGTTTTAAATATAAATCTTAAATCCTTATTTTCAGATTTAAATATTATTTGCCACAATTTTTTAAAATATAGTTTTTATTGATTTTAGAGAGGAAGGGAGAGGGGAAAGAGGGAAACATCAGTGATGAGAGAGAATCATTGATTGGCTGCCTCCTGCATGCCCCACACTGGAGATTGAGCCCACAACCCAGGCATGTGCCCTGACAGGGAATCGAACCATGACCTCTTGGTTAATAGGTTGATGCTCAACCACTGAGCCACACTGGCCAGGGTATTTGCTATAAATTCAATAATCCATTATTATTTATTTAATTATTGAGGTAACATTGGTTTTAACATTACGTAAATTTCAGGTGCTCACCACCGAAGGTCTAGTTTCTATCTGTCTCTGCACCTTTGATCCCCTTTACCCATTTCACCCTCTCTCTACTCCTCCTCTGGTGACCACCGATCTATTGTCTGCATGAATGAGTTTGTTTTTGTTTTTTGTACGTTCATTTTTGTATTTTTTTCTTCACAATTGAATAAAATTACACTTTTTTGTCCTTTCTCATCTGGCTTATTCAATGAGCATACAAGGTCCATCAGTGCTCTAACAAATGACAATATTTCATCTCTTTTTTATGAGATTCAACCTATTAAATTTCACAATAAAAAGCTTACATATTGATAGCCCTTGGCCTTCTAATTGCTTAACTAAATATTTTTTTCAGGAGTCTATCAAAGCACAAAACTAAAAATACTGTTTTAATTTAATCAAGGTAGGCTATTTGAACAAGGTGTACATTATGGTGAAGATGTTAACTAGAATAGGTTATAATCCCAAGAAGTTGGGGGTGTATTTCATGATGTCTATTCTTTCAATGCAATTAAAAGTTAGCAGTTCATTTTATCCTGCTGTCTAATGAATCGTGCATAAATCGTGGGTGTAATTCTTTTTTAAATGGTATTTTGGAATTTGGAGAATGTATAAAGCAATACTTGGCTTTTATCCTCAGCATTGTTTTTCTTAGGAGAAAGATCTTCTTTTACTTAGAGAATAGCAAGAAATCTTTTCACTGTATTTTTCCACTTAGTCTAACAAAAGAATACTGTTTTTGCAAAGGTGGCTTTGACATTCAGATATAGGATAGGGTTGTGAAACATGAAATCTGGTGACAAGCTCAGCCCATTTGAGGGCATACTCTGTGTATGAGCATTTGATAAGCAACCACTTGATTGAAATTCCTGATTCTTGCTCTTTAAAAGGTTGGATACTCACCTTGTAACCTACACCCCTTCAAATCTCTTAAAATAGACACCTCAAAGAAACAGTCCCTGGAAAAATTTTCTGTTTTCCATGAATGAGCAACTAGCTCATTTGTTCTCTCTGCCTCAGCAGAAGATTGCTATTAAATTTAAGTTTAGAGGTAGAGATGGAAGAGGAGCTGTACCATTGTTTATCACATTAAGTAGCAAACGGAGAGTTATTATTTCTGTAGAAAAAATCATCACATGGCAAAAATAGTTCTTTGTGAATTTAAATATATCCTCAAGATCGCCAAGTGCAAATGTGTCTTCCTGAATTCAAATACCCTCAGAGCTGTAAATAGAACTTGGCTGTAATTTGTTAGTTGCCATCAATATTCCAAAAGAAAAATCAAAAGCACTTAAGCTAAAATCTTTATATAGTGCCTTTGCTTTGGTGTCCGTAGAACTGGCCCAGTCCTCACTGTGACAGAAATCAGGTTGCTGGGTAGGCAAGTAAGGAATGGGGGTGGTGGGTGGAAGAGTACTACCGGTGTGTGGGGCTGTGGGAAACAGCATCCCCTTTCCTCACCTTGCTCAGAGTTCTCAGGCTGCACAATCACTGTTCTGAAGCTTATCCTCTCATCCATTTTCTTCTAATGATGCTTCGGGCAGAAAGAATCTTGAAAAGTGGCAACATCAGTTAGAACTGAAGGGCTTGGGAAGTGAAATTGGTCCCTGGGCTTGGGTTAGTGTCAACCCAGCTGCTGGCAGTGAGCAAAGGAGGCAGTATATCCTGATAGAGAGAGGTGAGTCCTTAGGTAAAGGTATAAGCGGAGGGTAGGCTAGGGAGGTGTGGCACAGGATAGGGTTTGAGGGCTTGCTAAGGAGGGTAGAACCTAGCAATGGAGTGTCTGGGTACAGAGGTCCTGCAGAGGCTTGAGCAGGGCACCGGCATTGGGAAAGTCTGGCAGGTGGAAGCAAGGTCCTGGCTGCAGTCGTGTGGTTCTAGGGAAAGGAAGGGCTGTTAAAAGTGTTGCAGGGCATCATTATTTAAGAGCTCTGGGCTGGTAATCAAGCATAAGGAACATGTCAAAAACCTGGTTCCCAGACCTAGGTTATAGGTGAGGGCTTGGTCTCAAGGACAAATTCAGTTACTACAAGTACAGGATAAGGACCAAGAGGCAGCAGAAATGATACCCAGGACACGGGCTTCCTGAGCCTCCGTGCGGCCCCGTTAGCTCTTTTCCTGTCATGGTTCCTGCAGCCCAGCCCAGCCCAGCAGCAGTTCCTGAAAGACTTCACCCTCTGAACTGTGGCTGCCCCGTGCACATCTAGGAACTGCTCTGCCTAATCAACCAGCTTGGCTTCAAATTACCTCTATAATGAAAACAAAAGGGGAAAAAAAACATATAAAACTCAAGAAAATGAATCAAGATCCAGAGCGAAGCAATTCTCCTGCTCAGGTGTGCTGCTTAAGCTTCCCCTCCATGAATAATGGGCTCTTTGAACTGTAGTGTTTTCTGGGCAGGAGTAATTGAAGCACGACTCATTGCTTCTCCTAGCTATTCCATGTGTTGAGGGTGAGCAATTGGTACCTGTGAATCATTACCTTTCCTCTGACTCAGGGTGCCTTGGGCTCACGCATCAGCTGGGTATCTTGCAGAATTAGCTGTCATTTTAGTTGTCTTCTCCAGGTGGGTACATGTTTACTAGAATTCCTGAGTCACTGGAACAAAAACCAGTTTCAATTCTTGGTTAGTGTGTTTCAGAATCTCTGTTCTAGTTCATGCTATTCTAGATCCTGCTGCAAGATGAGAGCAGGGGGAGGACTCTCGACTCATCGTGTTCTTTCAGGGTCAGCAGACCTCATCACGGAGATCTTGCCAAGATCAGAGGTCAGAGTGAGGTTGCCATAGTCATGTCACACTACGAGGAGCATTGAGGGGAGACTCAGAGGCCAGAGGCCAGAGGCCAGAGGCCAGATAATGAAGAGCATGAAAATCCTCTCATTGGAGGAAGAGTGAAGGAAGCAAAGGTTGTTAAGCATGGAAAAATGATTACTCAGGGGTAAATCATTTGGAAGACTGTCATGAGAAATATTCATGTTGTGTGTGTGATGTGTGTGTGTGTGTATGTGAGTGTGTGCACATGCATGTATGTGCTTGGTTGCAACAAATATAACCAATGAGTGAGTAGAAAATGAGGGAATTAGATCTGAGCTCAAGATAAGGAAGAATTTATTAATATTCAGAGATACTTAAAGGTAAAATGTGTAGCTGTGAGAGCTGCTAATCACTTGGCAGGGCATTTTCTGAGGGGGTTCCTGCATAATTAGCATACATGACATTTAAAGTCCCTAGTTTATATAGTTAGCCTGAATGACATTAAATTCCTCTACCCTGTGATTCCCCTCCAGAATCTACAGGCTTGACCCACTGACATAATATAGCAGAAATAATACTGGCTGGGAGTCAGGAGACAGGAACTCAGGCTCTAACTCTGCCTAGTTATATAATCTTTACTAGCTTTGTTATCTTTTTCAATCTCAGATTTCTTATCTGTCATTTAATTCTAATTGTGGATGAAGTGATCTTACTGACCCTTATCAGAATAAACAATAGATTTAAAAGCACTTTTGGGAGGTGGGGGCTGGGTGAAGGTGGGCAAAGCGGGGGGAGAGGGGGGCATGTACAATAGTGCCAACACTAAAAAATTTAAAAACAGAAAGAAAATTAGAAGGTGCTCTGAGCATTTGGTAAATGAGTTAATAAGGGATGTGGCTCCTTTCCTCTGTTAGAGCCTCTGACTTCCTGATTAAAATGGGCTGTTCACACACTACCTTGGGAATAACATATAGGGACATTCTGTTGTGATTCCTTCGAGACAAATCTTTCTGGGATCATTCCTATGAACTGAGGCAAGCCTGCCACTGGAGCTGCCCATTAGAGAGGCAGTGCTGGTGGGTATGGGGAGCACAGACTGTGAATTCAGGGGCAGGGGATGGCCATGGAGCTGAGGAGACAAACAGGCTCTGACATTAAGAAAACTTGTCAGGAGGGAGAGACAGCCACCAAGCTGGGGGCAGGACCACGGATCTGGGCCTGGGGCCTGGTAAGTAGAGACCCGAGTAAGTCATTTTCTAGAGGGTAAAACAAGGAACCAGACACCATGAGGGCCCAGAAAAGGGTATAGATCTCAGGAATATGGAAGAGGCTGTTATCAGAGTAGAAACATAAATGATAAGAGAGCTAGAAGCTTAATGCCAAACTTCAGAGATCAGGCTGCTGCAATCTTGCTCATTTAAGCTGGGATTAGCCCCAGAGACTGCTCACAGGGAGCTGACTCTGGGTGAAGGTGAGTACTTCCAACAGAGTGGAGAGGACAGAGCCCTAAGGTTGTGCACTTCATGGTTGCTTTTCTGGGCTCCTGTGCACTGAGCTGTGGTTTTTTCCAAGTGGCTGCCTGGTTGACCTGTAAGGACATATTTAGGTCTGTCTTTGATGGATCCCCAAAGGCAAGATCACTGACTGTAGGGGGACCAAATAGTGGTATCTAAAAATCTTTACATCCTAATCCCCAGAACCTGTGAATATGTGTTGCATGGTGAGAGGAATTAAGGTTGCATATGGAATTAAGATTCCTGATGTCTAAAATAGCAATACAATAAAATTGTGTTATTATAAGGAACTAAATTTGTGGTGACTTGTTATAACAGCTATCAAAAACTAATACAATGACCTAAGTAAATACTTGGCCAAATAGGGTACTGCTTCATGTGTATTTCACACATTTCCCCTTGGGGAAGCTCAAATTCCACTCAGGGAACACTGATGTAACTATTGTCAGGAACTTACCTGAGGGGCAAGAAGTATATCTTTGTGTGATAGTCTTATTCTTCAAACACAACTTATTACTGTACTGTGCAACATTTTTGGTGACTGTTTCCTATGATATCCAGACTCATTAGTCTTTCTAGTTCACAGGAGCTGTACCAGTTAGCTCTTCTCTATCTCCAACCCTATTTCCTCTGTCTTCTCAATACACACTCTCAAATGTACCAGAGGCCCACAGTGCCTTTCCTGCTGGTATCCTATATCCAAGATGCCCTTTCCTCTTCTTGTCATGGATTTAAACACCTTCCATCCTCCAAGGTTCAGTTCAAGTCTCAACCAATCTCTGGAGTCCCTCCTGCCTACTAGAAATCACAGTTAATACAGTGTGGGCTGTGAAGTCAGACATATCTGGGCCTCACTCTTTATTAGCTGAGGACTTCACTTGCCTGAACATCCTTTTCCTAATCTGTACAATGGGTATAATGCCATCACTTATATCAAATGACTTCCATGATGATTACACCAGCTGATTAATAAGCGCAAAATGCTTATCACAGTGCCACATAGTCAGAGTTCAGTAAAAGTTAGCTCTGTCCACTTAGGAAATTAAGCTATTTTTATTTACTCTGCTCTGAACTCTGTGCTGTATCATTTTGCACTTAAAATATTATATTGCCTATTGTACAAGGTTGCTCCCGTTGGGTGAGTCTCCTTTTCCATGCGGTCTGTAAGTGCTCCTCATCTCCACACTGATTCTTCTGCTACATTCTGTACACAGCTGGGCTGGCATGTTCTTCCTCCTCACAGACAGTGACAGGAGAATGTAACCTGCTGTTCCCTTCCTGCCTGAGGATAAGTGCAATGTAGTAACATAGGACAGGGTACAAGGTCTCAGAAACCTTGGGGAGAAGAAGAATTGAAATAGCCATGGAAATCTGCCAAAGGAGACATTAATCCAGTGCAACTGGGCAGAGAGGGGAGACAGGTGGCGCTAATAGGAGTGAGCAGGAGACCAGATTTGAGCAGAGGTTAGGTTGGAGGATGGGAGAAATGGTCTGAGTGCCTGAGAGGCTGGCCCCTGAGGTTTTGCATTGTGTGCCAGGGGCTTGGCTGTGTGCCGGGAGGGAACCAGAAATGTGTTGGCCTGGACATCCAGGTGTGGACAAGCTGATACCAGAAAACATGGGAGGGAGAAGCATAATCAGATGCATAGGGTAGGGACAGAGAGGAGCTGTGAGAAAGGAAGAGCAAACTCCTGATTGAGAGAAAATCAGGAGTTTGGGAGGGAAGCTGAGTCAGGAGTCCCAGGGGCATTGGGTATGTCAGATGGAAGCAAGGCTGAGCAAACTCAGAGTTAGGTATTCTGCCAAATACATATCATCTCTGTGACCTCAACTGCCCTGCCTCATGTAATGCCACACAACTTCTAGCTTCTGACTCCAAGTTCAACAGCTGCTTACCATTCAACTCCTCCAGGAGTGGTGCAGGAAGTCCTATCTGGCATTAAATCAGGGGTGGGGGACATCTGGCCCAAGGGCCTTCTACGGCCTGCAAAATCATTTGATCTGGCCCTGCCAAGGCATTAGGGCTGAGTCAATTAAATGTCTGACCAAATATAGCAGGCTAATTTTTACATTGATAATTTTGTATGGCCTGGGAATGATGTTATAAATATCCAAATGGCCATTGGCAGGAAAAAGGTTCCCCACCCCTGCAGTGGCGCTTCTCACTGCATGGAGCCTCAACCAGCTGCAGTCCCACCAGGCTTTCTGGCCAAAGCTAATGCATGCTACATCCAGCATGGCACCTTGTTGCCAGTTGACCTCCCAGGACAGCAAATATCCACTGTCAGGGATAGAAGCAACTTTTGCAGTTTCCTTATCTGGTACCTGCTCTAAGAGAGTTCATAGCCTGAAGATTTCCTTCATTTTTATTATTTTCTTAGCTCAGTTCCTCTTAACAAACATCCTGTGATGTGGGAATACAAAGGTGGATAAGACGCCCTTGCGCTTCTCAGGATTACCATGTAGGAGGAGGGAACATATGCACCTGACTACAATACACAACACACCATGAAAATCTTCAAATACAAGAGTATACTGAAGAACTGTTAAAATAACTGCACTTTGCCCTAGCTCAGTGGTAGGCAAACTCATTAGTCAACAGAGCCAAACAACAACAGTACAACGATTGAAATTTCTTTTGAGAGCCAAATTTTTTAAACTTAAACTTCTTCTAATGCCACTTCTTCAAAATAGACTCGTCCAGGCTGTGGTACTTTGTGGAAGAGCCACACTCAAGGGGCCAAGAGCTGCATGTGGCTCGCGAGCTGCGGTTTGCCGACCACTGCTCTAGCTGGTTTGGCTCAGTGGGTAGAGCATTGGCCAGCCTGAAGACTGAAGAGTCCCAGGTTTAATTCCAATCAAGGGCACATGCCTGTGTTGCAGGCTTGATACCCAGTAGGGGTCATGCAGGAGGCAGCCAATCAATGATTCTCTCTTATCATTGATGTTTCTAACTCTCTCTCCCGTCCTCTTTGAAATCAATAAAAATATATTAAAAAATAAAATAACTGCACCTGGAAAGTTCTGAGAATAATTTATGAAGAGCGGTGTTTACATAAGGCCTTACTAACTATATAACTTATGAGGATGTGTTAGGGGGAGTTCTCAATATCTCATAGGAATCTTATATCTAGATCAAGTTTTCTAATCTCAATAGTATTGACATTTTTGACTGGATAATTCTTCCTTGGGGTGTGGGGAGCTGTCTTATGTATCACATGATGATTAGCAGTATCCCTTGCTTCTCATTAGATGTCAGGGGAACCCCTCTAGTTTTAATGGTAAAACATGTCTCCAGACATTGTCAAATGTTTTGTGGGGGGCAAGGCTGACCCCACTTGAGAACCAGTGATCTAGAATAGGGTACACTTAGCAAAATAGGGCCTGAGGACTAAATTTGACCTGATGCTGCCTATGTTGTATGTTAGAAAGCCAAAAATCATTTTTATGTTTTTAGATGGTTAAAAAAATTAGAAGAGGAATGTTTTGTGACATATGGAAAACATATAAAACTCATACTTTTGTGTCCATAAATAAAGTTTTATTGGAACACTGTCACATGCATTTGTTTGCATTCCACTTAAGCTGCTTATGTGCTACAATGGCAGAGTCGAATAGCTGTGTCAGGGAGCGTACAGTCCACAAAGCCTAAAATATTTGCTACATGGTCCTTTATATAAAAGGTTTGTTGACTCCTGATCTAGATAATGAATGATCTCGAGGGAGAGGCAGCAGGGAGAGAATGGCAGGGGTATGGGTGCACATATAAAATGGATGCATTTTCCAGGGCCATGCACCTTTGAGAAGCTGGGGTGGCACTGAGATAGGGATTGGTGTATAGATGAGACTGGGCACAGAGGAAAGTTAGAAAGATGTACCTTGGGGAAGTACCTTAAGACTAGAGAATGAGGAAAACCCAGTGGCTCTCCCTTGTTAAGCATGTAGAGGCCCTCCAAAGAAGCTACAAGATTTGAGTGATAGCAAATGTCTCAAGTAGGCCTAAAATTCAAAACATTTATGAAAACTAAATAGAGGAAATTATAACCAGATTTTGCCATAATCTTAATATGCTTATATCTACTGATTGAAAAGAAAATATGTTTTTATTGATTTTAGAGAGAGAGGAAGGGTGTGGGAGAGAGATAGAAACATCAATGATGAGAGGGAACAACTATCGGCGGCCACCTGCATGCCCCCTATGACTGGGAATCAAACTGGCATCCGCTTGGTGCATGGGTCTACACTCTCCACTGAGCCAGACCAGCTGGGCAGTATCTCCCGATTTTTAATTCTTATTTGAAGTCTGAGATCCAATCTGTTTTAGTTTCCAGGGCTGCAGCCATAAAATCTCATAAACTGTGGGTTGCTGAAAACAATAGAAATTTATTCTCTCACAGTCTAGAGGCTAGAAGTCTTTGCTCAAGGTGTGGGCAGGGTCATGCTCCTTCTGAGGGCTCTAGGGAAGAATTCTTCCTTGTGTCTTGCTACCTCCCGGTGGCTCCTTCCTTGGCATTCTAGCTGTATCACTTCAACCTCTGCTTCCCTTGCCACTGTCTTTCCCTGTGTCTCAGTGTGTGCTCTCCTCTACTTAAATAAACCCCAGTTACTAGATCAGGTTCGGAACTAATCCAGTATGAGTCAACTTTACTTAACTAATTACATCTGCAAAGACCCTATTTCCAAATAAGTTCACATTCTGAAATTTCGACTGGACATAAATTCTGGGAGAACAATTTCAACACAGTACATAAGCCACCTTCATTTAACTGATTGCAACTGATAAAGGTCAGGGACTTCAATATCATTCTTTCTGGCTAGTGATTTTTCCCCTTCCTTTCTTTTTTTTTTTTTTTGATAAATTCATAAAAATAAGATAGTTGGAATAAGAATGAGATTGAGGTCTTACTACAAATCCTAAAGAACATCCTAAAAGAAAATTTCATTTAAGTGTTCTTAATAATATTTTTGAAGAGAACATAAATTATTTAAAAGAAATTTGAGGCCTAGGGGGAAAAAAGCTTTAAATTACAGATATTCCTCATTGTGTACTACTAATCAAAGGAGAATTTAAGATTACCCATAATCTAAATTGTTATGTACTATATTTATGATTAACAAGAACATTTGTCTGTGGCAGAGACATTGCTCATCTGAAACTCATTTGCTTTCTACATTCCCCAGACTTTCCATTGATTGTGTTTAGGTGTAATTTGCATTATTTTAAGACTAGCCAAGAAGACAGCAGAGAGCCATTCAACCTACATTAGACTTTGCAAGACAAGAAATTATTGTTATATTTTGGTGGTGTTTCTTATTTCAGGATAGTCTAATCTATCTGGTTGATACACTGTCCTTTAAAGTTACTGTTTCACATATAAGCTTTTATGAATACTTCTATCATTCTTAAAAAAACTGGATATTGAGCATTCACCTTTATATAATTCCCAGCAGTACCTTTTCTTTCATTTTTGATCCCTATGAGTTTGAACTTGCCTTAGAGGTATGTAGGTTTTAACATCTTAATGATGCTAGAAGATGGATAGTGGGCAGTTCTGAGGTCAGTTGCTAAGGCATCACACCACCACCTCTCAGTTGATGACTACACATAGAACACTTTCTGGTATAGTAAGCATTCAATAAATATTTGTTGGATGAGTAAAAATTGGAAGCATGCATTAGAATAATGATAGACATTTACATATCTATAGTTTTATTTTCAAATTAGGTTACCTTGGATACTTAAATTTCAGTTAAATAAGGTGATCAAAGGTAGTTGTTTTTCATTTTTACAGGAAGTGTCATGCCTGTTCATTTGCTTGACTTTAAAAAACTCCTTTTCTCCTGATAAAATAGGTAAAATACGAAATAATGTAGAGTATGAACATAAGCTCTAAAATTAGACCTAGTTTTAAATTCTGGTTATATCTCTTGAATCTTTACAAGTTATTTTAACTCCTCTGCCCTCAAATTCATATTTTAAATTTATGGGTATTTACATTATATCTATATATATAAAAGGCTAATAAGCAAAGTATCCCCTTGGGAGTTCGACTGGGAGACTGAGAGTTCTATTGCTCACTATGATGTGCGCTGACCACCAGGGGGTAGCACAGAACATGGTGGGCAACCAGTGTGGGGGAGGGGGGCACTGAGGAAATGAGGAAAGGAGGAGGCGGGAGACCTGATTAACCCTGATCACCGGCCAGGCCTAGGGACCCTACCCGTGCATGAATTTCGTGCACTGGGCCTCTAGAAATTATTATAATAAAGGAGAAGATATAAGTAAAATACATAATATAGTGTCTGCCATATGATTGAATTGAATGAGTATATTATTGTATGTTAACATATGCAAGTGTACACATACACACACACAGTGGATCCTCATTATTTGCAGATTCTGTATTTGTGAATTTACTTACTTACTGGAATTTATTTGAAACCACAGAATCAGTACTCATGGCACTTCCGTGGTCATTTGTCGACATGTGCAAAGTGGTGCAGATTTTAAGCTGCTCAATTTGCAGGTTCTCAGTTGAGGTTGACAAGGTTGACTCTACTCTCTCTTTCAGCTCTCATACTGTGGACAGTGCCCTTTTGGTAATCTATTTAGTACCAGGTTTTTAAAATTTTTGTGTTTTTTGTTGGTGATTTTGCCATTTTAAATGGCTCCCAAGGATAGTGCTGAAGTGTTGTCTAGTGTTCCTAAGTTCCAAGAAGTAGTGATGTGCCTTACAGGGAAAACAAGCTTGTTCCAGGCATGAGTTATAGTGTTGTTGGCTTTGAATCAATGATATATTAAATAAAGTGGCTTTAAACAGAAGAACATATAAAACAAGCTTTTATATTGATCAACTGATTAAAATGTGGTAGCCATAGGCTCACAGGAACCTAAACTTTGAACTTCCCCAAGAGCAATGGTTCAGTGTTTGCAATTTGTGTTCTTGGAGACTTTACAGAAATACCTACCATGAGTAATAAGAATTAACTGTCTACATAGCAAAATTAAGTCTATATTTATTATATTTATAAAAAAATAAGTTTTAAAAAGTCTGTTCATCTCTCAACAATGAAATAAAAATACATAATATTTTAAAGATCCTGGGATGTGGTAAAACTGTAATTGAGTAGACCGAATGTAACCTAATAATAAAATCAATTATCATAACTGATAATTATAAAGATTTGGTATCAGAAAGAAAACATTTATTATTTCATTTAATCATCATAACAAACACAAAGTATAAAGTATTACGTCTCTTTTACTGATGAAGAAACTGAGGCCCTGCAGAGTAAAGTAGCTTGCTTGGTGTTACATAGTAAAATATATAATTGGAGCTTGAACCCAGGGCTTCTGATTGTACATTCTAGGACCTTGCCTTGATTTCTAGATGGTGATAAATAATGCTTCATAAAATGATCTATAGATTTTTGCTTGCCTAATGAACAGTACCATTCAAACCCCAAGGTTCTCACAAAGATGACTGGAAGCAATAAAGCAACCAAGACAGATATTTAGAAACATTAAATCAAGCATTTCTCATTTGTAGGAATAGTGAACAATGTGGGAAAAGGGACAAATAAGCAATGATCTTGTCAACTCTGCTTGTCTTCCGTGTAAGTGTGTTTATTGTATATTTCTCTTCTAAAATCTTGTTGGTTTTCTTCTTTCCTTCCTTCGGAAGATGAAATAGACAGAGCTTCAGAACTTTTCTATAAATTTCTATGTCACACAGAATTGCTTATTTGAGTTTTCTGTTGAATGAATAAAGATTTGTTTGAAAGTTACATAAATTCAAATTTTGAATAATACATGTGCTTCAGGTTCAATCAACACCTTGTATTTTTGCATATAAGATTTTATATGCCATGGCAGTTCTATCATCTGATTCAAGTTATTTGGTTTGCCAGGCATGATCTGTCTAGATACTTATTTTAATAGATGCAAACAATAGTTTGTCAAACAGGCAGCTCTTCATAGTGATACATTTCCTTTGAAATTAGGAAAGTTGGCCTGTTCTAAGGCGTCATCTCTAGATCAATGTATTTGTTCTGATGATGTCTTTGGCTTTTTGAATGCTTATAAATATAATAAGGAATAGAGTCATAGAATTGCAGGCTAGAAGGTGCTTACCAATCATTATTCTAATCATCTAGTTTTCCCAGTGATGAAACTGAGGCCTAGAGAGGTGAAATCATTTGCCCAAGGGGACACAACTGCCTGGTGGCAAAGAGACTTTTGTTGCAGTAGTGTTTCCATAGTGTCACACTGTCAGAAGAAACCACATCAATCCGGCTATTGACTATTTTACAGTGAACAGAGTTTGAGTGAATTAACAATGTGAACTAAATTTTTTTGGTCACTACTTCTGTAAAGTGGATCAAAAGAGGCTTTGGACAATGATTAGGTCAAGGCTACTGTCTTATTTTATATTTGATGATCAATAAAACAAAGGATCAATGATTAGGTAGAATGAAAGATTTTAACAATGAGGCTATTACCTAGGTGACTTTCACAAATCCTTTTAAAAACCATAAACTCAGTTTTCTATTTTGGGTGATCAAATAGTGGGGTAAAATAGTTAAGAATTTCAGAAAGCTTTATGATGCAGTTATCCCTTTATTTTAGAGTGTTCTTTAATACATTTTTATGAAGGAATATAGTAGAAAAATAAAATAATCAATTTCCTGTGCTTCCTCTGAAACTGTCAATAGGAGATGTAGTTAAGACTTGGAATCTGTACACAGAATGCATTGCTATTCAGAAAAAAACAGAGTGAGAGATTTCTGGCAATAATTCTTGGCATCTATTAAAAATAAGAACCTTAAAACTGTCTAGTCTATGAAATTGAAAAGGCACTTGTAAAGTAAACGTCCCACCTAAAATAATTGTCAGTCAGTGTCCCAAACTACATTCTCATCTTTTGAAATATCTATATAAACATCAGCCTTAAAAGCTTGCTTAACGCTTAGTTTGATTTCTTTAATAATCTGATGCAAGAAGTATGAATTACTGGATAGCACTTGAGTACAGTAAGTATCATGTTTATTTATATTTTGAATCAATTTAAATTACATCTGTCCTCTAGCCCTGATGATTGGTTAGAAGACCAGTCTCAGTCATTCTCTGGGTACCCTATCCATCTTTTGGGTCATACAAGGGCCCTAGAGGCATTAGGTATCCTCAAAGAAGCCTCTCAGCCTATGCGCTCTGACTACTTTATGACCACCCAGATGGTGTTGTGTGCTATGTGTCCACAGGCTGGCAGTGAAGCCAGGGCTTCCTCAGAATGGATGTCACTCACCTTCTCCTTGTGCAGCAGTCCTATTTCTCCAGTTCAGTGACTTCCATGGATGATCCCATCTCCTTTGTGCCAAGCTAGGCTATGGAAGAGAAGGCCAAAGCCCCATTGTAGACATTCAAGGCCCCAACTTAGACATACTGGTTTTAAGATGCGTAGGTCTCTATCCGTTCTTGCAACCCTCTTTTTTTTCTGGGCCCTAAGAAGCAATTATTTTCTTAATGTCAGGCACACTCCTCTTTAAACATTCAGGTCCCTTTGTCTCTCAGAGAGCCCAGAATAAATGCATTGTTCATTCTCTCCCAAGGGTAAGGAAAACCAGACCTCAGGGCTTAGCTCTCAGTATGGAATTCAATGGAAACACCTTTTATTTTATGAAGTGAGTCTATAGGAAAATAAAGCCACTAAGTAATTTATCGATAGCCACTTCTGCTATATAAATTGCAGGTGACACAGAAAGATGACATTTCATGTTTTCTTACTCTACTTCCAGCTGTCAGAGAAGCTGTGTCTGTTGTGTAGGATTTTCTGCTATGTGACTTTCTTCGATTGTCTGCTGAGCACACACTAGTTTATGGCTCTCATTATAAATCCATCCAAGGTTTTCAAGAGGATTTATGGCCATTTTGATGCATTATTAATTGCCAAGGTGAGATTAAAGGGCCCCAACTAAGCCCTGGCAATTCCTTTTGGAGGAAGCCATTCTTATTGTTAGTGATATTGGCTAAAGACATGATCTGGGAGTTCTGAGTGCCATCCTCAAAGCTGAAAGATATGAAGGTCTTTGGAAGCCAGGAGTCTCAGCCAATTGCAGGCATGATTGCTGTTCTATGCTACCTATTGAGACCACTTAACTGAGAAGCAGGAGACGGGTGTTAATGGAGTAGTCATGAATTCTCTCTGTAATTATATCTTGATTAGTGCAAAGTGCTAATCATTGGCATCTTTATTTTGCTTTTCAGTCAACAGAGAAGATGAAATCTCAATATCTGGATCTTTCATTTTCAGTTAGTAAATATAATAAAACAAGAGTGCTGATGGGCAGGGAGGAAAGAATTGACTCTGGCATATACATGGATATTTTAGTTGATCTTAATGCAAATGCCAGGTTATTTTTAATCAAAATAAGTCAGAAACATGTCCTTACATTTGATTAATTATGATGACTTAATCTTCAAGAATGTTACTTTTTTTTAAGTTATGTTTTATCCTGAGACTGCGATGTAGAATGAGTTATACGTAGAAATTCACAGACTCTTGACTTAAATCTTATCCATCTCACTGTTCCAGTAAAATTTCATTTAATTCTAAGTTCCAGCTTCTGGTATGGTTTAAGTGCTTTCCCCTCCACCACTAGGTATTGATAATGCTCACATTATACAAACCTTATCGGGGCAGTAAACATGTCTCAGCATCATGCACCAGCACCCTTAAACTCCCTCTCTTCTAGAGGCCTACCATTTTAAGCTTAGTCTGTTTCCTGTGTTTAGTGACTTTGGAAAACAGCTTGCCATCAGTCCAAATTCCATATTCCTCTATGTATCTCAGTGTTATTAAGTCATATTTTTGCTTCCTTTCTTCTGGCTAAGTATTTCAAAATTCTTTAACCATTACTCATACATCTTTCTTCCTCAAGCCATCTCTCTGGCTCTTCTGTGTACTTTATTCTACAACACATCAGTTTGCTGTAGTAACTGCAGACTTATGACTAGCTACTTGAACATTTCACTACCAGTAGATGAGCTTTTTTGACTTCCTCTTATCAGAGGCAGAACTAATGTGTGTGGGACAGTGGAAAAACAAGGGGGAGGAGTTAGGAAATCTGGATTCTAGTCTTAGTCTTCTCTGTGGCCAGGATGCTTGGGAAATAATTTTTATCAAGCAAGCAATTTTAATCCTCACAGCAAAGGTCTGAGGTTGAACCACTAGCCCCATTTTAGTGTAGGAAACATTGGCATAGTTTAAAAACCCTGAGTTTTGTTTTGATTTTATTTTAAAACCTGAGTTATTTTCTCTAGAACTATTGTCTCATGATTTTTTAGGAAGCACATAATCTTCTGTAGAATTAATACAACATAATAAAGTAGTTCTGTGAAACTATTTAAAATATTTTCATTCCAGATTTCAAGCTCCATGAGGGCTTGGGTGGAGCTGTATGCCTACTGTGGCAGCACATACAGTTGAAGGAATAAAACATGAAAACATAGAGGCTTGGTAAGATTGACATAAAAGTGAGGCCCATCACAGATGGTATCCTTTCGGTCCCATGGTTTCCAACACACAATAGAAGTACCTGCAGAGCCTTAAAACTTATCATTGCTCAGCCCCATGCCACGGGATTCTGATTTAATTGGCCTGGGGTAGGGACTAGAGTCCATAAGTGTTTAATCTCTCCCAGCTCAATCTAACCCTCAACCAGGGATGAGAACCACTGAATCCTAATTTCAGAGCTTTTGAAATTTATTTTGCATATGAACCAACGTAAGTGATCACAAATATAGATTCTCATCCAATGGTGGAGGGCTGGACCTGAGATTTTCATCTTTAATGAATTCCAGGTGGTGTGGAAGCTCTTTGTCTGTGGCACACACTGACCAAGAAAGCCTGAAGTGCCATCCTTGTTGGCCGTTAATAGCACCCTTGTTCTAAAAATTCTTCAATAGAAATAATTTATATTCTTTCTCATGCACTCCCTTTGGCGGTATCTGCTTGGCAATGAAGTGTGCAAATTGTGGTCAAGCCATAGTTTAGCTAATGATTATGGATAAAATATCTACATGATTCAGATCCTGGGAAAGCTTCTGTTCCCCCAGGAACTGAATTAATCTAATGATTTTTTAACACTCATCTGCAAAGTCTTATCTAGCCTAAAACTGCTTCCTTGTTTGCAATCATCTTCTGCCCACCAACCTCATTGCTCAATATAAGAAGCAGTGGTGTAAGGCAATGGTTTTTAAACTCTCAGGAGAACCTTATTCCATTGGTATTTGATACTCCAGATTCTCTTGATCCGAGTGTTGGGAGGCAGCTCACATGATGGAGCACAGTAGCTTCATCTGTCTCACAATCTGACCTCAAGAAGTTCTAGAGCTGCTTTGAGGTTTTGTAGAGCTGACTCAGAATAGCTTCAAACTTTCAGATTTAGCCATTTCTAAGTGACAGTTAATATAAAGTACTTTATTTCTAGATTAAATAGATCTATGCAAAATATGTGCATAGCTAATATTCATTGTTTTAAATACAAAATAGAGGCATTTTTTATAACTTGCAGACTATGAGTTATTTTTTTAAAAAAGTATTTTTATTGATTTCAAGAGAGGGAGAGAGAGTTGGAAACATCAATGAAGAGAGAGAATCACTGATCAGCGGCCTCTTGCACTAGGGATCGAGCCCACAACCCAGGAATGTGCCCTAATCAGGAATCAAACTGTGACCTCCTGGTTCATAGGTTGATGCTCAACCACTGAGCCATGCTGGCTGGGTTGGACTATGGGTTATTAAGGCCAATGTTATTTTCATGGATATATGTTTATGGTAACTCACAACTGATATTAAATGGAGTAATCAGGAGATCCCTTTTTGGGGGAGGTACTCTGGATGATGGTGAAGAAAAGTGTAGATGCACACATTTTACTCAGGGACTAACTTCCCTAAAATTACTTCTAAAGTTTCAGCTTCATTCCACCCCAGGTCAAAAGGCCATCTTTTCTCTCTGTCTTTGTCTAAACCCAGCCTGCACTTTATCTTCCGCTGAGCTTCTGACACTGATCACTCTTCTCATCTTTGAATCTTCTATAAATATTCATAGGCTGTAAGAAATGGTCCGGGAAGCTGGCTCTCTAGTTGAATAGCTGATGCTGCTGGATAAGTAGTAAATCATCCCCACCCCTGGATTAAGTGAAATCAGGAAATAAAGGCAGAATGAAAAGAACAAAAGCTAGTATCAAATCCCAGGTTTCAGATCACCAGCCCCCCTCAATACTGCCTGTGATCTGGGTGATGCCCTCAAGCTCACTAGTCTAAGGATGACATCTGCTGGGGCGGGCACCGGGGTGGCAGTGAGTCATGAGTCCCTGTCAAGGAAACCTACTCTGCCCTTCTGAAGCTCTGCTTCTTGTCTGAGGTTTATGGGAAAAGGCATTTCTAGGAGCACCCAATTAGCAGGTCCTCAGTTCTTGCTCAAACATCCTATAGTAGTATGATGTCATAACTGTTAGTGTCCAGACAACTTAGTAAGTATTTACCAGTATGTGCTAATAACAGCAGCCATCTGAAAAAATAGTACACATATACTGAAAAAAATTTAATTTTTGTATTTCCTTCTTAAGCAATCATATTGGGCACTGCCTAATTTGTCAAATCTTGAAATTAGATTGGACATTGTCACCTTTATTTCCTGTTCCTCATTTATTGGTTGGGTGAATTGGAATAACACAGCAGCCTTCAATAATCCAGCTTCACAGGAAAATTAACTCACTGGAGCATCTCATATTGAAACTCAACTACCTGGAGTTAGTGGTTCCCATGGTGTCAGAGAAATGTAGCTATCCTTTCCTCAGAATTTTAAAATATTTTATGGACCTCCTGTATATTCATTGCATCATTTCAGTGCACTTCTGTGCAGGGTTTAGGAACTGTTTGGCCATAGCCAACTATTTTGACCCTGAACTCAGAGGGAGTAAACCACCCTAACTGAATATTGTTTGAAGATGGCATGCCATGAACAAATTACAGACAAAGCTCAGAGATATTGCACTTCAGTTCCAGACCACCGTAATAAAACAAGTATTGCAATAAAATGAGAAGCAATCTTTTGCTGGTGGAGGGTCTTGCCTTACATTTGTAAAAAAACACACCACATTTGTGAAGTGAAATAAAGCAAAGTGCAATAAAATGAGGTATGTCTGTATACCCACAATGCAACAGCTGTTTTAAAGAGACAGAAAGAACGCTCTCACATCATACTAGCTGGATGTCCTAATGTAAAACCATGATTCCTTCTCTTACATAGATAGCTTTGTCTTTTTTTAAAAAATATATTTTATTAATTTTTTACAGAGAGGAAGGATAGGGATAGAGAGTCAGAAACATCGATGGGAGAGAAACATCAATCAGCTGCCTCCTGCACACCTCCCACTGGGGATGTGCCTGCAACGAAGGTACATGCCCTTGACCAGAATTGAACCTGGGACCTTTCAGTCTTCAGGCCAGTGCTCTATCACTGAGCCAAACCAGTCAAGGCGCATAGATAGCTTTTGGGAGAATTAACTGCTCCCCTCATTCAACAAGAGTTTTGGTTGTGTGTGTGTGTGTGTGTGTGTGTGTGTGTGTGTGTGTGTGTGTGTTTAGCACATGCTATGTGCCAGGCTCAGTTCTGAGCACCTGGGATACATCAGTGAGCAAAACAGATAAAGATCCTTATCCTTGTGAATCTTACATTCTGTCTTCCTGTTTTCAATGAATAGGAGAATGAAGAGCAGCATAGCCTTTGGGTTCATTTATATGTGTGACTCTATGAGTGTGTATAAAAGTTGATGGGAGAGACAGAGAGAATGATGAAGCACATATGGCAAAGTGTTAACAATCTGGGAGCCTGAGGGAAGGGTACAGATAAGTTCTTTGCACTACTCTTGCATCTTTTCAGTAAATTTAAAATTACTTCAAATTTTAAAAAAGTAAACAAATAAATAGAACCAGAAGATATTAAAAATGAAATATTTTGAAATATTTCCCATTAAAAATGAGAAAGTTAGAAAAGGACTTTTATCTCTTCTAAAGTTCTATTTAATGGCATATTTTCAAAGATTAGGATTCTGCAGAAAACAGGCATACTTAAGATGTTTAGAATCTAATCAGTGGCTGAAACTAGAGGGAATTATTCTATATTAATGAAAATCAATGATCTATGAATACTATATTAATGAAGACTGATGATATGTGTATTTAGTGAGAGTGAGAAAGCAATTCCTGTTAATGGATTGATTATATTTAGAGTGTTGATACAAAATTGAGTTGGAATGATGTTTCCGCTAGGTCATCTCATCTTTGTTTACTCTCTGGAAGTGTTTAATGGCACATACTTTGAAGCATGGGAAAATTGATTTAATTTCCTTCATGGCATAGAAAAAATTAGCACATGCTTTCCCCCCCCCCCCCCCCCCCCCGCCTTATAGCCTTGGATAACAGAATTCACTTCCAAGCATATCATGTGAGAAGGAAGAGAGATTCTTTATTTTATCAGAATAATTAGAGCCACTTTTGGATCTGCTATACAGTAGAGAAATGGCTTTCCCTGTATCTTTTGGAAAAGTAGGAGATATAATAGGGTCTTTCATATCATATTCTGACTAAGCCAGCATTTTCCCAGCCCATTTCTCCCCCAAATCAATAATAAATTAATAAATAAATCATTGCAAATAAAATCTTCTGAGATTTAATTTAAGACCTAGTTGTGGCACCACAAGTCCCCTAAGCAGTGTTGTCTAGACTTTGCACTAAAATAAGTTAGCATGAAATATGGCCCATATATAAGTGATAAAATATAAATGTTCTCCCTCTGCAGCAATGAGTATATGAGTATAAAACAAATCACCCAGAATCCACAGCTTAGAAACAATTGTTGCTAAGATTTTCATTTATAACCTTCTAGTTTTTATGTATAGTTGCATGTGTTTGTATAATTTAATAATAAGTAATTTGGTTTATACCCTACATATACTAGTAAACAATATCGTTTTTTAAAGATTTTTTCTTGATTTTTAGAGAGAGCGGAAGGCAGAGGGAGGGAAAGAGAAACATTGATGTGAGAGCAAAACATCAGGTCACTCTGACTGGGGATCAAAGCCGCACCCAGGCATGTGCCCTGGGAATTGAACCAGCAACCCTTCGGTGCATGGGACAATGCTCAACCAACTGAGCCATACTTTCCAGGGCTAAACCATATCTTTTAGTTTACTTTATATCCTAAACATTTAAAAAAAAAACGCACAGGTTTTTTTTTATTACTGCCTGGTATTTCAGAGTATAGATGTATACAATATATTTAATTTATCATCTAATTTATTTTCCTCTTTTTAAAAAATATATTTTTATTAAATTCAGGGAGAAAGGGAGAGGGAGAGAGAGATAGAAACATCAATGATGAGAGAAAATTATTGATTGGCTGCCTCCTGCACGCCCCCCCACTGGGTATTGAGCCAGGAACTCAGGCATGTGTCCTGAGCGGGAATCGAACTGTGACCTACTGGTTCATAGGTCAATGCTTAACCACTGAGCCATGCAGGTCGGGCTCATCTAATTTATTTTTAATCCCTTAAAATCGGTTTAATGAAATCATTAAAGATTTAAAATGTAGCTTTCATAAGTTATTTATTAAAACATAAAAATCCCCTGAGTTGATATTTACTGAAATTCACTAGTATTTTTTTTCATTTATTCTTCACGTGATTGTTGAGTATCTGCCATGTACACATCCTCTGTGAGAGATACAAAGAAAATCTGCTTTGAGCCCAGACTTTGCACAGTTTCGTTGAGCATTTTCCTTTAGGAAACTTGGGCCTATTTGGAAACTGAGTTGTCAATCTATACTGACAGCTGTCTTCTCAGGCCAGCAATAACTGACCCAGTCAATTTGAACTCTTAACAGCATTTGCAGAAAAAAAAGTGATACTTGCTGAAGAATTCCTACTGTCATTGTTATTTTGGTTTAGGGTAGGAAAAAGGGAGGAGGGGAGGGCAGTTTATCAGAGGGACTAGAAATCAGAAAAATTATTTTAGAGGCAGTGCATATTTCCAAGTAATTCCCACTGAGAATAGGTGTTGAAGCCTAGAAAATGTGTTCTGACTCTACAGTTTATCTGTATGTTTATTCGGCCTATTGCTTCCTGAGAAACCATCATAAGAAACCAGTTGACACTGAAATACAGTGTTGGTCTTCAAATCCCAAGATCTGGTCTTTGCTATTTCCTTTGCTGCTTTTTATTAGGGGGCCTAATACTAATTGATTTACCACCCTGAACTTCAAGCTACCTCATTGGTCAAATGGAATTTGGAGGCAACTAAAGAAAATACATGAAATAGATATAATGTATTAATTGCAGAATATCACACAACTTAGATTAACTTGTATTATGGATATGAATGCCTTAGGTGAGAAAACAACATCCTTTCAAATGAGTAAATTCCTTAAACTATTTCAAAAGTTCCCAAATCCTTTTTGAGAATGGGATAATTTTCGTTATCCTAAAACCTAGAAAGCATGAGAGAGAGAGAGGGGAATGTTAGTAGAAGCCCCAGGTGTGGGGGTTGAAGGGTACCCCAGGTCCCTGGTTCAGAAGATAGATAAGTAGGTGAGAATCCCATTATCTGTTGACTGTGTTATCCCCTAATCTGGCTAAGGACACCTGCTTTGTGATCTGACAAGTGAAGCTTTGAAATCTATTGGTGGGTCCTCTCTGCTTGGTTGAAAGTGCACCTGCTCTAGGCTCTTGAACAATTGTTGCCAAACTTTTCACTAACTCCTGTTTCTCCACAGTATGTTAAATCAGGTCTGACCCAGAACCTGGGTGACCAACTCATTCCCGTTTGCCCAGGACTAGCACTTGAAAGATCCACATCCTGGGAACCCTCTTAGTCATAGGCAAACTAGGGTGCTTGGTACCAGGCCAGAAGCTTGGAGTGATGTCTGGATGCCATGATAAAAAAAAAAAAAAAAAAAAAAAGCAGAGTAGATGGCTTCCTGTTTGAAAGTAAACTTTCTAGAATGATGTGCATATTTGCCCTCTCTGAAATACATAGAAATAGGCCACTCCTACTTCTATGTAAATTGGCATGTGTGTCACACAGCTCAGTGGTGGGAGAGTCCAACTCAACCTTGAGTTCATACTTTGATTCAAAGATCTTTTCATTCCCCTCATACTGTTTAGTTTGCCTTTATATGAAATATAAACTGAATTGAGATTGGTGAAGAGAGTTGGAAACAAAGCATAAGAAAATTTAATTTTGGGGCTATACAGAGGACAGAATTATTAAAGAGGAGAAGCTATAGTACAGATGCAGCATCAAACTACACTCTTAAATGCAAGATAAGATTACTATCTTATTTGACAAATATTCTATTGTACATCACTTCTGCTAGAATGTGGTGCATAAAGTATCAATTGATAAATTTGACTCTGAAGTGTTTTTTTAGGGTCCAGTTTAGACGGAAGTAAATTATGCTTCAAGAGTCAACATTCATTCAGATTGCAAACATTTGATATGTTTTCTGTTGTCATCAAAAGACAACAGGCAGCTATAAATCCTCAAAAATTGATAAGGATGCAGGAAACTTTGGAAGCAAAATCCAATTTCCTTCAGAAAAGTGGATAGAAGTCCTTTCCCATGCAGGTCAACTGCATATTTGTAGCTTCTTATTAGAATTTCTAAGTCACAGCAGAATGATACTGGGTGGCTGCCAGGATGGTAAGGCCCACATTTGAGCCTTTGTGTTTCACATAGTGATTTATGACTGAATCTGGCAATGAACTTTTAAAAGAAGTATTATTTCTCTAAGTCTTTATTTCTCTTAGAGAAATAATACCATTGTTTCATCCAAGCTAGTTAAAACATTCTTGCCTGATGAAATCTCTGAGTAGAGAGGAAAATACTTTCTTGAGATATTGTTCCACTGTAGGCATTTCTTGAATTAAAATGTCATTCAGCAAATATTTATTTCTATATCAATTATTTAATTTAAAAAATAAAAGGTTACATAAAAATTATTTGAAAGCTTGGAGGGTTAATTAAGTGGTTGCTTACCTTTTTATTGAGCTTCCATATCTCAGCTTTTCCTTGAATGACATTCAGCTGCCCTCCGAATCACAGAGTGAAAGAACAAGCAGAAAGTACTCCTGCATGACATTGTAACTGATGGGCTATGTGAGAATTTACATTTCTTTGTCTTCATCAAAATATTTGGATCAGAAAATTTCCCCTTAATTAAATTAAATCCTATATAAAATAGATGACTGAGGTCTAGAAAAACAAATCTCTTTGCTTAATAAGAAGTACGAAAAGAGTCCTTAGGGGTAGCAAAAAGAACATTGGTCTTGGAAACAAAGGATTTGGTTTGGAGTCCTACCTTTACCATAACTGGTTACCTCACCTTTAGTAAGTCATTTGGTGTCTCTGAAGTCCATCATCAGAGACAATAATCTGAGATGTTATTATGAAGCTAAAAGCAATGTGCATGGTGTAATGCATTAAGAAGTTATTTTTATTTTTTTTACTTTCTGTTAGTAAACATAAAGTTGGGTTCATTTTTTTCTGGACCAAAAATAACCATAGTTCACAATGGAATGTGTTAAATTAATAGCTGGGACTGGAATCTCAAAATATGCCTTTTCAGTTTAGGGAAGCAACGTGTGCTCTGTGGTGTTTGTCTTTTGGTCTTAAAAAATGTACTTTCAACATCAATGTTAGCAGGTATAAGTTGAAAATAACCTGTCACAGTAAACAGAAGTAACTTACAGTAAAATTAGCATGATTTTTTCAATTGGTACAGTCCATATCACTGAAATATTTGCTATCACTTGGGCAAATTATTTATTTATTTATTGGTGATTTCTACTTATGACACAGATCTCTCATTCATTAATTCATTTGTTGATTCAGAATATTTCAAGTCATGATCATTCAATATTTGTTTCAGAGTTTGGTTTCAATTCGATTAGCAGATCACTCCCTATCTCAAGAGTTTATTTAAAAAAATAGTTCTTTCTTTATAAGGAATAATCTCCTGAACTATTAGAATTTTCAGTCGTATCGCAAGTTAAAAAAACAAAGGCTGGCATAGATTATTGTTCTGCTCTCAATAAACTCTTGGATTTTTGAGCTTTACAATGAACATGAGATTCTTCCACCTTCAGAGACTGAGGACAAGTGTACTAACCTGTCTTGTACTTCTCTCTGGTTGTTTGCCTCCACAGCAACCCCCCTGAGCTCACTTAAGCCTCCCAGGGTGGACACTGCTCCGGTGGTCACATCACCCTATCAAAGAAGAGATTCAGACAGATATTGTGGGCTCTGTGCCGCCTGGTTTAATAATCCCCTGATGGCCCAGCAACATTATGATGGGAAGAAACACAAAAAGAATGCGGCAAGAGTTGCTTTATTAGAACAACTTGGGACAACTCTGGATATGGGGGAACTAAGAGGTAAGAGAAATTCTAATTTCTACCCCAGAACTGGGCTTTCAGAGAAAGGTTTGTGTTTTCACAAATTGGCATGATTATTCTTATTAAGTAGGCTCATCCAAAGGAATAGAAGAAAAAGGAAATGAGCAGAAAATTAGCTCAATTTTTGTGATCTCCTTTGTTTCAAAGAGTTTATTTCCCTATTTTTATTGACTATTTTGCAGATCAAAGTCACCCATCCATAAACCAGGTATTTTTTCTTCTGCTTTATCTTTAAACACATTCTCTAATGAATGCTTTGTACATGAGCAGTATGAGAGAAGATGCTAAAAAAGCCAAATAGCATGATCTTATTTTAAACTTTTGTGCTATTATGAATTCAGCCCAAACAGGACAATACATTGACTTCATTTGATGGCTTAAAGCAAACCCAAGCCCCTTTAATAGAAATATCCTGGAAATTGATGCAAGGTGGTGCTGTGTGCCATGTTATAGTCAATACCAGGTATCCCACCCCATTTTGACAGGTATTTTCTTAATTGATGGAAGCCATGCAACATTCAAAGTTCATCTAAGGTTTCCCAGCAGCTGCTGAGCAGAAACCTGGAAGCTGTAGGGTGAAGATTAGTCCTGTGGATTTCTTAGGAGGCCATATACCAATTTTTAGAGCTTTATAGAATATTTCATTATCATAACCATTTAAGCATTTTTGATCACCTAAACATTTTTAATCAGCTTAATGTTGACAGTATAGAACACAATCACATATATGTGAAGCATTATATATGTGAAGGGTGCTATTGACAATATACATCAGATGTTGTTTGGGTGTGATAAGCTTTTATGGATTGGCTAGGGCATGGTCATAGCTGTAATAACCTTTACAAATAAATTTTCCAAATGTAACCTAGGTTGAAATTGGGTTCTGTGTGTAGAGCCTACAATTCTGATTATCCCCCAACCAGGCTATGAGCCTCCAAGAGGGATAATTGTAGTCAGGAAATAATCTGTTACAATTCTAGACCAAGTAAGTGGAACAGAAGTCATGCTGTGTGAGCTGAAAGGAGGGACAGGGCACTTCTAATGATATTGGTGAGGAACACTCCCCCAAGGAAAGGGACTTGATTTGGAACTAGAAAAGTGGATAGCATTTCAGCAGAATTCCGTCTGAGCAGAAGTATATATGTGCAGGCAAAGAGGCAGGGAAATAGAAGCAGTTAGCTGGCAAATAAGCATGTTATTCTGAATCCTCTGATGCTGCATGTATTTAAGATTGGAAGTCCATTAGTACATATACAGAACTTGAGTAGGAACTGATTATTCCAAGATATGTGATTAAAAATGACAAATAAGAGCAAACAATACTTTAGTGTATGTTTTCTAGCTGAAGAAAACATAACATGGGCCTTAATATTTTTTCTATGTTGAATAATCTCAATGCAGAAACTTTTGAATTGTTGTTATTATTGCTTTTTGTTGGGGGATTTCTTATGTTCTCAGTCTGAGTCTCTCCATAGCTGAAGGCCTACCCACCATTCACTGTTACTGGCAGATAACAAGCTGGCTCAGTGACTCTTTCACAGCAGGGCACTGAAGGAGAAAGCTAGGGCTTTATGCATGTTCTGTGCCAGATAGTATGACTTAGAGAAGAATTATTCCTAGAGCATATTCTTCTTGTCAATTTTGAATTATCAGCGCTGCATCTTTTATGAACAACCACATCTTAATGACTTGGGCGCCTGAATTCTGTTACATTTGAGCAGCTTGTCTTTTATAGAGAAGACAAAAGAGCTGCACTTTGACTTGGTAACTCAATGTGACTATGACTTGGTACCACATGAATGCGATTAGCATTGAACACAGTGTCCTTGAAACCAACCCTCTAACCTATCCCAGGTGACATCTTGATATATATTTATTCAGGCATTAAGTATTACAAAAGCTTGAGGAATAAAACAATGATGATAACTCAGCACATTTTAAAACACACACACACACACACACACACACACACACACACACACACACACACACACACATCCCTGTTTCTGGAGTGCTTCTAATGCAAGATTAATCAATTAACCAGGACAAAAGTGCTAATCAGTTAATAAAGGCATAACCATAACTTTTAAAAAAATGTTTTCAAGCAGTTGGACATCATATGGCAGTATCACAGACTTTCTTTTTCAGCACGTCTCAGTTTTTTAAACAGTGCATTTACTTGTGTATTATGGTTTCCCTAATAATCTATTTTTAACCCTACTTCCCCCTATAGATTTTTATCAACTTGAAAGTAGGCATCTCTATCTGTCTTGCTCACCGATGTGGTCAAAACACCTAGAACTGTGACAGCCACATAGTAGGTACTCAATAATTGCTGAATAAATAACCCAAAAAAACCACCCCAAAATTTAAAAATCACCTAAAATCCTACATTCTTAATATGGCAATCATTTTCATTTCTAAAAGGATCCTGATTGAATAATTTTTACAGGAAATTATTTATGATATTTTCTCTAATTTAAAAAATGTATATTTTACATATTGTCAAATGAGAAGGCATTAAGTGTTACAGTTCAATGAGTTTTAACAATGCAAACACCTGTGTAATCACACCCCTGTCAAGATACACAGCTTCTCCATCTTGAGAAAATCCCCATATGCCCCTTTCCAGTCAATCCTAGCCTCCCACTCCAGGGAACCACTTTTCTTATTTTTTCACCATATATTAGTTTTGCCTATTCTAAAACCTCACAGAAATGGAAGCAGAAAGTATGTATTTTTTTGCGTATCTAGCATCTCTTGCATAGCTTATTGTTTTTGAAATGTATCCACTGGGTGCATATAAAGCAGAGTATCCCTTTTTATTACAGAGTATATTCTACCCCAAATTTCACAGTTTTAATATCCATTCTCCTCTTGATTTTTGGTGGGTACTATTTAGAATAAAACTTTCATGAACATTCCTTTTTTTTTCTCTTGGTAAATCCCTAGGAGTAGAATTTGTAGACATAAGTTGGGTGTTTTTAACTATATAAGAAACTGCCATTTTTTTTTCAAAGTAGCTTCATTATTTTGCATTCTTGAAACATACAGTAGTCTCCCCTTATCCACAGTTTCACTGTCCCTGGTTTCAGTTACCCCTGGTAAGCCATGGTCTGAAAACATTAAATGGAAGATTCCAGAAACAATTCATAAGTTTTAAATTGTGTGCTACCCTGAGTAGCATGATGAAATCGTGTGCCATCCCACTCAGTCCTGACTGGGACGTGACTCATCTCTGTTTAGCATGTCCACCCTGTGTATGCTCCCCAACCCCTTTAGTCACTTCATAGCCATCTAGGTTATCAGATCGACTATTGTGGTATTATAGTGCTTGCATTCAAGTAACCCTTATTTTACTTAATAATGGCCTCAAAGCCATTTGCGTAACTTTTATTACAGTATATTGTTATAATTGTTCAATTTTATTATTACTTATTGTTGTTAACCTCTTATTTTGCCTAATTTATAATTAAACTTTATCATAGGTATATACACAAACCTAAGGTTTGGTGCTACCTGTGGTTGTAGGCAACCACTGGAGGTTCTTGGAACATATTTCCCACAGATAAGAGGAAACTACTCTATATGAATTCCATATTCTCACCAACATTTTTTTTTGTCAGTCTTTATACATTAGCCATTCTCCTGAGCATAGGAGAGGATTTCATTATTGCTTTAATTTGTGTTTCCATATTGACCAACATGTGAAGCACTTCTAAAAATGTGCTTATTGGTCATTTGTCTATATTCCTCTGAAAAGTGTTTATTCATGTCTTTTGTCTTTATTTTTCAAAATTTGGTTGTTTGCCTTTTTTATTATTGAGTAGTAAGTAGAAGGTTTTCACATATTATCAATATAATCCTTTGTCAGATATATGCATTGCTAATATTTTTTTCCTAGATGGTGACTTGGCTCTTTATTTTCTTAAAGAATATATGGTGAGCAAACATTTAAATTATGGAAGTCTACTTTATCTCCTTATTTCTCTTGTGATTATTGTTTTCATGCCCCATCTAAAAAATCTTTGTCTACACCCATGATCAAAGGCATTTTGTATGTTCTCTTCTATAAGTTTTATTATTCTAGCTTTTACATCTATGATTATGATGTATCTCAAATTAGTTTTTTAAACTTTATTTTATTGATTTACACTATTACAAATGTCCTTTTTTCCCCCTTCCTCCTTTGCCCACTTCCACCCAGCCCTAGCCCCTTCTCCACCCCCTCCCTCTGGCCAACACCACACTGTTATCTGTGTCTATGGGTTATGCATGTATATTCCTTGGCTAATCTCTTCACCTTCTTTCATCCAGTCCCCCTCCCAATTAAGTTTTATATATTATTTCAGGTAGGGTTTGAAATTCATTTTGTTTTCATACATTTACTAGGTTATTACAGCAAGTTTGTTGAAAATGTTTTCTTTTCCTCATTGAATTGCGTTGGTATCTTTATTAAAAATCTATTGATTATGTGTGAGTCTATTTCTATACAATCTATTGTGTTCCATTGATTTCTTTGTCTATATTTATGCCAGTGCAACGTTGTATTGATTTTTTTAGCATTACAGAAGTCTTGATATTAGGTAGTGCAATTTTTCCAGAATTGTTCTTCTTTCCAAAGATTGTTTGATTGTCCCAAATCTTTTGCATTTCTATATAAATCATATAATTAGCTTTCCAAATTCTACATAGAAAATCTATTGGAATATTGAATGGGATGGAGTTCAATCTATAGATCAATTTGGAGATCATTTATTTAAATTCTTCATAATAATAAGTTTTTCAATCCACGAATATCCTATATCTCTATTTATTTATTTTTAAATCTATCAGTAATGTTCTGCAATTGTCAGAATAAATGTTTTAATCATATTTGTTAAATTTTCTTTAAGTATTTTATGTTCTTTAACACTAGTGTGTTATAGTTTGGAAATTTCATTTGTATATGTTTGTTACTGATATATAGAAAATGTATTTGATTTTTGTATATTGACCTTGAATCATGTAACTCCCACATAACTTTTTACCTGTTATTTGTATATAACTTAAATGCACAAAAAAAGTTACACCTTTTGTATTTTTTTTGTATTCTCACTATTTAGCCATTAGAAAATATAGAACCTTTGCTTAAAGTGCAGGTCAAATAAAAATTATTCTTATAAGAGAACAAATAATTTTAAATGGAATTGGTCTAAATAGATATTAATATGCAGAATCTGGTTACTGATTTAATGTTAGTATTATTCACTTCAAAAAACAGATGGTATTTGTCTATACTTCCAAGTTTTAATTTGACAAGAAAAACAGTCACCTCTTTTTGAACTAAAATCCAATGTAGAAAACAAAAGGAAGTTGTTGAATTACATAATTATAAAATTTAATGGTCAGAAAGTACTTTAGAGGTTTGCTTTATAGTTTAAATTCTTCTTGTCAGCAAATATAAGGCAATTTCTTAGTTAGAAACAATGACAGTGTAAATTATGAAATTATAGCTAGGTGGAAATGAAAGATTCATTTTTCAGACTTTTATTATATTTATTCTTTTTTATTATTCTTTTAAAAGTTTTAGGGTTGAAACAATGCAGGCATTTTATTGTTTCAGAGGAAACTAGACCAGTGATTTTCAACTGGTGTGCTGCAAGAATTTTTGGAACATGCAATACCTGACATTTAGTTGGGGGCACTGACCTCTTTTTCCTTAGATTGTCAACTAAAAAAATGACAAAAGCCAAGACAAAAATAGCTATCCAGTGTGAATGCCTTGTCTTGAACACAAATATATAATGAAGTTGTATCTTCTTGGTCACATCACATAATAAGGTTACATCTGATTGGTTAATTATTGGTACCTGAAATCTTTATATACAAGTATAGGTACCTCATTTTTTTTAAAGTAACTTTGGAATAAAAAGGGTAGTTAAATACTATTATTATTTTTTTGTAAATCAATCAAAATTAGATCTTTTATGTCAGATTGGTAAAAAATGTATCATTTTTGTATGTGGCATAACTTTATGTGTGCCATGAGATGAAAAAGGTTGAAAACTCTAACTAGACTATTCTGGTATAATTCTCATTTGAAGACACAGGCAAACAAACAATTTTGAAAATGTCATGTTTCTGAGCATCATAAACTGATAGTGTTAGAAAGAACATTGAACATTATTGAATTATGCCCCTTTTTTCTTTATTGATTAAGGTATTACATATGTGTCCTTACCCCCTCCCCCCCTTCAAAGCCTTCCCCCTTACCTTCCCTCTGAGGTTTGACATTCTGATCAGTGCTTCTCTGTCTCTGGATCTGTTTTTGTTCATCAGTTTATGTTGTGCATTATATTCCACAAATGAGTGAGATCATGTGATATTTATCTTCCTCTGACTGACTTATTTCACTTAGCATAATGATCTCCAGGTCCATCCATGCTGTTGCAAATGGTAGGAGTTTCTTCCTTTTTACAGAAGCATAGTATTCCATTGTGTGGATGTACCACAGTTTTCTAATCCACTCATCTGCTGATGGGCACTTAGGCTGTTTCCAAATCTTAGCTATGGTAAATTATGCTGCTCTGAACATAGGGGTGCATATATCCTTTATGCCCCTTCATTTTACAGAGCAGGATTCTGAAGCCCAGAGAAATGAAGTGACTGTCCCCTTCTAAGTTATGGTGTGATCTGGGATTCCTGATTATATGTGTACTAATTCTAAATTCCAGCGACTCATTATTGACTAACTAGAACTCTGATAATTAACTCTTTTCTTTTAAACAGTTGAGTTTGGGAGCTTATTTATTTTAGTATAAAAGTTGGTGTGAACTCAAGCATTGAATAGGCATAGTTAACTCTCAGTTTTCTTGGAATGAATTTTTTTTTGCAGAGTACACTACATACCTTTAATAAAGGAGTTTTTCCCACATTTATGATTTCATCTTAGCTGGAGTGAATATAGAAATGCAAAGAAATCATGTTGAATATTCAGAGGGTTTGGGATTGAGAAGCCAAGTTCAGCTTTTAGAGATTCCACTAGATTTATTACTCCCTCTATAATACAACTTCTGCCTTTATTAGCAGGAATGGGGATTAATTTCCAGGAAGCTTATCTAGGACTTCAAATCATAAAAAGTAGTATGTGAGTCAGAATGATCAGCCTTCCTTCAAAATAAGCATAATGCTGGAGTCAGAGATTTGTACTTTTTAAATTATTTCTGCTGTGGACTTTCAGGTGATAGAGGATTGGCGTCTCATATTTTGTTCCACTTACTTTAGTTTAGCCTTTGCATACTTATCAGGGAGTAGACAGCGGAGTCATATCATTCAGTGACACTCTTGTACCTTCAGTTAACCTAAGTTTCCTGTGCAGGGGGACTTGGGCACTGGATCTACTTCAAGACCAGTGGAATTTTTAGGTTAAAAATGAACAGTTTTCAGAGGAAGCCAGTGCTACTGTTGCTGTATAACAATTACCTCAAAACTTAGTGGCTGAAAAAACACACTAGACATTTACTATGTCTTGCAGGTTCTAAGGGGGAATTTGGGCTTGGCTTGGCTGGGTGATTCTTGCTTGAGCTTTCTCAAGTGGGCCTTAGCCACAGTCCCACTTTTCAAGGTGGTTGCATTCTGGAAAACAGATTAGTGGTTGTCAGGCACTGGCTGGTGGTAGGGAAGGGGAAGGGGGCAATAAGAAGTGGTAGGGGACCACAAAAAGGCAATAAGAGGGAATTGGAGGGATAATGAAACTTGCCTGTGCCTTGATATGATGGCGGCTATGTAGCTGTGCTTATCAAAACCTGTATAACTGTACACAAGAAGAGAACAGTATGTAAATTTTAAAAGTCAAATAAAAGTAGGAAGAAAATGTGGCTCACTCTCAGGACTGTCTGTTGGCAGGAGACCTTAGCTTTCCTCCTCATGGGCCTCTCCCTGGGGTTTGAATGTGCTTGTGAGGCAGTGGCTGTCTTCTTATAGGGCAAGCCATCCAAGAAAGCATCGTGTGGAAGCTATCTTTTCTTAAATTCTTGAAGGTCACTTAGCATCACTTCCATCGTATTCCATCAGCTAAAGTCAAAGCCAGTCTCTATCAGAGGATTGGTAAGAAATTAAACTCCACCTTTGAAGAGATAATTATCAGAAACTATGGGGACATTTAAAAACTACTACAATCAGTCAGAACACAGGTGGACAACTAACCTGTGTGGCAAGCACTATGCTGTCACACCCTGTAGGCTTTGGAGTGAAAAGCATCACATCTATGGGTGGACTTTGTATAGGCAGTAAACAACCAAGTCAAGGATTTCAAAAATTTTAAGTAAAAGCCAATAGTGATTTCTACCTATTCTCACAAGAACCAAACCAATGGAAAATAGTTTCTCTGCGGTCCTCTGTTCAAGACCTGGACCTGTCCTGATGGATGTCCTGGCTGAGGTCTGCAGAGAAAAGGTACCCTTTCCCATCTGAAGCTTGCTTGAGAATCTCCACATGAGTTTTAAAAATTCTTTCTTAATCCAACAACCATACTCCCTTCATATGTGGCCACCCCAACATGCTTAACAGATTCCAAAGATTTGGGGATCAAGTTAATTTGCGTTCATAGCTTGATCGTGGTCTCCCAATATCCATGTGAGATGATAGAAGCAGAAGTTCTGATCAGCCGACTTAAGGTCAAGTTTGTAAAAGCAGAAAGCTTGCTTTATGTCACTTTTTTATTTCCTCTATGATTTCTTCCTTCATTTATTTGTTCATTTTCCATTCATTGTGCTAATATTGAACTCCTACAGCACACCAGATACAACGTGCTGGACATTCTACAGTGAAGGTTCTTAGGAAGAAGATAGCAAACAAATGACAAGGGATAAATGGAAAGGAATAGAGTAACATGATAAATAATGAGAGCTGGGATGTCGGGTCCTTTAAGTGGAATGGTTTGTGACAGCCTTTTAGATTAGCTGACATTTGAACTGTGACCTGAAGGAGGAAGGTTCCAGAAGCACTTGCTTATTCCAAGCAGAGGTACTAGCAAGTGCAGAGGGCTTCATGGGGGGGGGGGGGGAAGAATTGGGTACATTTGAGGTCTAATAATAGGCAGAGTGCCTGAAGCTAATGAATGTTGTAAAAATTGACACTGGCGTTACATAGGGTCACCTTTTGTAGATTCTAATAGGTCACTGTAAGATGTTTTGATTTATTGTAAGTGCATACATGTACTTGCATCTGATCTCAACTGTGAATCCAAATGCTCCACATTTTCTCTACTGAAGGGCCTGGTTCATTTCTACCATAGGTCACCTTCTCTTCTGTCCAGACCAGGTCCTATTTCTGCCATTCCTGTGAAGACACCTATTACCTACTTTCTTTGTTTGAGGCCACATTTCTCAAACCACTAGCAGATTTTTAGGGTAGCAAAACTTTCTAGTAAGGGGTTCATCATTCATTCATGGTTTTTACTACTAAAAATATCCTGGAGTTCCTATGGTTTTTAAGGGCAAGAAAAACTGACATAGGCCTTTTTAATACTGTTAGCAGAGTTGGTGGGTAGATTGGAGAACAAAGATTTCTTATCAGTCATTTAGTTTAGGATGAAATCAAGTTCAGGAACAGCATGCTGGCTCCTGCAGAATAGCAAGGGTGTTAAAAGGGAATGCAAAAGGTGGATTCAGGCATGTTAGGGACAGTTTACTCACAGGAAAATGGGCCTACCAAATATCCACTGAAGGCTTTCTTTCAGAACAGAGGATTCTGACCATTGGTTAAGGCTTGTATAACTGGGCAAGTAAAAGAGCCAGACTAGTCAAGTCTGGAGATGCAAAGGTGTCAGGATGAAGTGGAATTCCCATACTTGGAGATCAAAGGAGTTGGGTGAACCTTAAAGAACAACTAGAAGATGCCAGGTTAGGCAGCTGCATGGGACAAAGGTGCAGGTTGAGGACAGAGCCTATGAAAATGCCTGAGGCAGGGGACAGTAGGGCCCTTCCAGGAGCTGTGTAGTGTGGCTGGAGCTTAGTGACAGGTTTGAAAATAATTGGAGAGGTAGCTGAAGAGACAAAGAGTAGGATCATAGTGGGAGCTGAACACTTTCACTTAATCCTGAAGGCTATTAGGAGTGATTTATAGATTTTTAGCAGGAAAATTACATGTTGGTATTTCTATTTTTGAAAGAAGTCTCTACATACAGACAACAATGTGGAGGCTTGAATAGAAGGGCACTAGACATGAGGCAGGGAGGTTATTGTAAGGCAATTAATTTAATCTAGTGAGAAAGTATACCAACTAAAGAAAGTAGTAGCAATGAGGATATAAATAAAGGGAAAAAATGAGAACAAAACTGGATGTGAATTCAACAGAATTTGGTGGACAGTTGGTCCTCCAGAGACCCTTGACAGCTGCCCCTTCCATGTAGAGGCAGAGCCTGTCCATGCTTCATGCCCAGATACTGGCACAGCCTTCTGAAGTGTGGATCCCATTAGGGTTAGGCATTAGGTATTATCAGTGTTGGTCTTGTCGAAGTATTTTGAGGGGATGGCCCAAGTCTTCTTTTATCACCTACAGTATAGAAGGTCTTGAATGAATACTCAGTGATTTGAATGGTTTCACTTCTGTTAACTATTGATTTACTCTAAGTGAGTGATATGAGTAATAACTTAAGATTCTCCAATATCTATGTTAGAGTTAGGATTATCAGTTTTGAGCAGATGATTGAACATTTCCTAATGTTGGATACTTGATAAAAAGATTACTATGTCAAGTAAGGTGTATTTTTTATTACATTTAATAAGTTGAAAAAGAATTAGTCCATTCTTTATGCTGATATCGTTGATCTCTGAAAGTTGTATGTATTTTATCTAGTTAAGAATCAGCAGAAAATAGGACCTTTAGTAGATATGATAATTATAGAACACAATTCTAAATTGAATGGTAGGGGAGGAGGTGCCAGAAGAAAATGCTCAGCTTAGATTTCACCTGGTTATTTTTGCATTATTATTTTTAATGTGTTTTGACACCTCAGCTGTTTCATATAGACTCACTCTGATCTTCAGAGCCCACACTTTGGGTTAACTGATTACACTGCTTAAATGGCTCATGTTCCTGTCATATCATTGGAGTGGGGAAAATACTGTGATATAGAAGAGATAATTTTCATTCCTTACTTCATTCATTCATCCACATTTACTAAATACCTATTACACACCCAGCTCTGTTTTTTTAAAGTCATATAGAACATTAAAATGTCTATGACTCATCCTCTAATCTCAAAGAGTTTAAAGTCCGGAGCAGGGAAGAACAAGATCATACCTTTGAAATAAATATAATACAAAATATGGAAAAAATAGGAGCTGAGGAGTCATCCCAATATAATGCTTTGGGAACTAAAAATAGAGAAAAAATTACTTCCAACCTGGAATTAGTGGTAGTTCAGCTAGATGTTTTAGGGCAGAGAAATCAGCATGACTAAGGGCCTAAAGAAATGAGAAAAAGTGTGAACATAATTGGCAATTTCGTTCAGTGGGGTTAGATGTGTAAGTAGACAAAGCTGGGGAAACAAATTAGAACCAGATTATAAATAGCCTTGCATGTCAAGCAAAGCTGAACTTTATTTGCTAGCCACTGACATTTGTTTTTTTGAGTAAGGAGATGACCTGTCTCATCTGTGCTTTAGGGGGATTACTGCATGATGGATTGGAGTGGGCAGGTTCAAGAGGCCAGGAAACCAGGTAGAATTGATGCAGAGTCCTATGTGACAGCCTGGAGGGGACTGAGGTAGCATAGGGCGAGGGGTACAACAAGTGAAAGATGTATTTCTCTCTGCACTGTTCCGCATACTCTCCCCCACAGCAAAATGGAAAGGAACCAGAGCATTCGAATTCTCAAAGACACCTTGGCAAGGCCTTAGGAACACTAATAGAAAAATATAAATTTAATGAGTAATATGAGTAATAACTTAAATTTTTGTTTGGTCTCAAATCCAACAAGGAATGTAGTTGATGAACATGCACAATAGTTTATTTACATCCTGTGGCAATTTTTTCTTCAACCGAGACAGGCTTTTGCCCATTATTGTTATTAATGAAGCTAATAAATGGAACACTGTCTAAAAAAGCTTGGTTAACTCTTCATCATCACTGACTAGGTTCCAAAAAGGATGAGTGCAGCTTTTAAAATGGAACACACACTTCTGCTTCCATTTATGCATCTCGGGTGCACTCATTAAATAGAGAACTGGAAACCAACTTGGATTTCTAGTTTTAGAGTTGGCGAATACATTGGAAACTGCCCTAAATTTTATACTGGAACCAGTATCCTTCATTGTGAAATATTGACCAGGGAAAGGGCAAAAGCAACATAAAAGCATACCCACCCAACTCCCACTCAACTGTTTTTAGTTGCCAATTTTGGCTACGTTGAGGAAGCTGCCAATATTATGTGAAGCTGCTGAACAATTCATCTTTCTTCTTCAGGGCTCTAAGGTTTTATCGGTATTGATTGAAGGTCTCTATTATTTAGTTTAAGCTCAAGAACTAGGATAGTATTTTGCAAGAGCTCAGCACAGTGTTTTCCTAAGGTTCTAGGAAAACATATCTGCTATGTTGGCTCTTAAATAGCTGTGGGCTTTGTTAGTGGCATGTAATCATTTGACAAAATAAGGGATGTTTGCGAAAAGATGCAAAATCAGAAGAAATCTATCTTGTAACCAATGGGAAACTCTTTTTTTTTGTTTGTTTGTTTCTAAAATTACAGCTTTAACTCCGTGCAGAGAAAGTAGACATAAATGTCTTTTATTTTAAAACTGCTATAGATAGACCTATTTTATAGACCTGCAGTAGATGGGATTCTACAAAGGTGACTGTGAGCTGTGATTACGGTATACCAAACAAATGTTAGGTTTACCCAAAGTAGGGCATACCTACTGATGTTTTTGTTCACTATCTTATTTTGACTAATATTTAATGAGCACTTACCAGGGAATAGCCATTGTGATAAACCTTGAGATATAAAGCTGACATTGTCGTGGGATATAAAAGAAGACATTCTTTTGTCTTCAAGAAGTCCACAGGCATTGTGTTGCTGTAGCAAATGAGATGCTGTGAAAAGCTTTTTACTTGATGATCTCTGGTGTGTTTTGTGTATAGAGATATGGGAAAGAAAGAAACAAATAAAAGTGTAGTCCCTTTTATAAATTTGATCTACTTTTCAAATAGATTCTGCTGCTGGCAATTATCATCTCATGTGAATGTTAACCCAAGAAAATGGGGATTTTATAGTTGAGGTTGAGGCAAGAAAGGAAGCGTCTGGCATCCTGATAAATTCTGTCTGAAACTTTGTATGGCTATCTGCCCATTTCCAAAACTGCTACATGAAACTAGAGAAATTCAATCCTATTGATGTCACATGAAGGAAAGTTCTCTGCATTTATTCACCCATTCAACAAATACTTACTGGGTGATTGTTACGTTATAGACATTGCACTTGATGCTGGGGATGCAATAATGGAGAAGGCATGGTCCTTGCCTTCAGGAAAGTTCTATGCTAGTAGGAAATGCAAGCATTTTAACATTATTTAAAGGATGTATTTAAAATCTCCAAATGATTTACATATCTTTCCTTGTAAGAAATGGGAAAATTTATTGGAAAAACCACTTTAATTATCACACACACACACAAAATGTAGCAATAAAACTAAAGGTTTCTTTGGAAATATAGAGGCTGGTGATGTGCTGCCAATAAAAATGTTATTTACCAAAACAGATCTTTTACTTGGAAGGTGTGTATGACGTCTACATTAGCTAAGTGGGTTCTTAGACCTGAATAATGAACAAAAATATGCAATAACTTGAATTTAGAGTCTATTTTTACAACATATGAAAAATAATGATACATTTACTGAAATAGCTATTGGACCAGTGAAGTAAGTGGCAGCATAGCTTTTCACAGACACCAGCTGGCAAACTGTTAAATGATTTGAAATGAGTTATCAAGCACTGCTGTTTTGTAAATAAGAGTCTTGATTTCTTTTGCCATAACATGTGAAAGCAAGATATCTATTGCTCAGTATAAACCCTTTCAAGGGAAACTACAGTTTCCCCAAATCCTGGTGAATCATTAAGATTTAGTAAAGTGGACTCAGGGTGAAATCCTAGAGTTGGGTCCTGTCTCTGTTACTAAGTAGCTGTGGGACCTGGGTGACTCACTTCACCTCTGTGAGCTTCAGTTTGCTCTCTATAAAATGAGGGTCGTGGGTTGGGTCATGCACAATGTCTCTTCTAGCATTTTATTTTTCTATCTGGTTTCCATCTAGGTCAATCTGAACCACAGAGGAACACTTAATTGTGAGTCCCTGTGCTTGGGGTGTAGATAGTTTCACCTCCAGAATAGGTTTTGTTATATCAGATTGTTTGAGATAGTGCAGAGAGCTTTCATATATACCACATTCAGTTTCTCTCATTATTAACTAGAGGCCCAGTGCACAAATTCATGCACGGTAGGGTTCCTCGGCCTGGCAGGCGATTGGGGCCTATCAGGGCCATCTCGCCCAGTCCCAATCGGGGCTGGCCAGGGGGAGGGACCATGGGAGGCTGGCTGTGGGAGTGCACTGACCACCAGGGGGTATCCCCTGGTGGTCAGTGCATGTCATAGCTATCAGCCGGTCATGTAATTGTCAGGTCATACGGTCACTTATGCTTTTATATATATAGATACCTTACATATATAAAGTACATTTGCCACAGTTTAACAAAAGCCCATAATTTATTCATGCTTCTTCAGTGTTCTTTTTCTGTTTCAGAATGTCATACTACACTATAATTATTAGTCATGTCTTCTTAGGCTTCTCTTAGCTGTGACTTTTCTTGGTTTTTATTATCTTGACAGTTTTGAGGACACTTATCAGATATTTTGGAGAATCCCCCCAATTGGTGGTATCCTTGTGATTTAAGTAGGATGATGGGTTTTTCATCACATCGTATTAAATGTATACAGTATCAAAATGACTTCACACTGTTGATGTTAACCTTGACACCTGGCTCATGATCAGGTTGGTCATACTGTACGCCTTGGGAGGAAGTGTCTCTGCATTGCTCATACTTAAGGAGCAGGGAGTCATCTTCTACCTTCTTGGGAATGGAGTATTTACATACATTATTAGGAATTCTTCTATATGGGAGATTTGTCTCTTGTCTTTGTCTATTTATTTAATTAGTATTTATATCTATATTAATTCATATATATATTTATTTTGTTGTTCCAATGATTCTAGATTTTGCCATTTAGAACTCCTTAAGTTAGCTCCTGTGTCTCTTTTATATAATCCCAATATTGTTATTTTTGTTTTGTTTTACTTGAACTTTGTTACTGGCACAACAAGATGCTTGAGGCTCATCTTATCAATTTTCTGCCCCAGCCATTTCTGAAAGACTTCTTGGTTCTTCTCCCCACCCCCCCACCCCCTTTTTAAATAATGATATTAGAAACCAAGATCTGGACAATAGGTTTCTTGCTTACTTTGAATGATTTTCCTACCTTTTTATTTCACCTAGCAAATTTTTTCTCTTCAAGAATATTTTTCCACTTTTATTTTCAAATTCCCACTATGCCCTGTAGCTCATCATTCCTCTGCTGTTGGCAACCAAATAAATTTTTATAAAATACTAATATCATTGTACCATTACCTTGGTTAAAAACTTCCATAATCTCAGTGTTGCCCTTAGGAGAAAGTTTCAACTTAATATTGTTGGGAAGGATTTTGGGATCTGTTCCTACGTTCCTCTCCAAATTCACCTCTACAAACTCTCAACCTTCGTTTACACTCCACCCAATCACCTATCCACATGCCTCTTCCCTCTAGACTGAAAGCTCTGTGACAGCAGGAACTTTGTACATTTGTTCCATCACTGTATGGTTAACACTTAACCCATTGTCTGGCACTTGACAGGTACTGAAGAAGCGTTTGTTTAGTGAATCAATAAGTGATCCATGGACTATTCCCCATCTTGTTAGTCTCAAGGAGGCAGTGGTCACTGATGTCTTTCCAAAGGACAATGGCTTTCCAAGTGTTAAATACATAATAGTTTTTGCAGGCAGAGTATCTCTCAGTATAGAAACAGTTAATGCAACTCCTCTGTTGTTACTCATCATGAGGCAGAGTTCCCGGCCTTCTTTTTTTTTTCCATTTCCAAATGAAAACAGAAGGCAAGGTGCAGCTTCTGGACTGCTTGAGATCAGTTCCAATCTAGTGTGTGGGTATGTTCTTGGTTAAACAAACTGGGAAACCAGCCATGAAGAAATGGACAGGAATTCTAAAGCTGCCAAGAAATTCACACCTGCACTTCATGGCTCAGAATAGAGCATGATCTCAAGGGCATTTCCAGGCAAGTTCCAACATTTCTACACTTCCACCCTGACAGTTACACACTCACAAGGAGTCTAACACAAGAGCAAGTAGATAAGATTTGACATTGCTCATCCACACCTTTTTTTACCCAGAAAAGATGTTGGTGCCTTTTAATATCTTTCAAGAAAGTAGGACAGTCATTTTTCTCTAATGAAATATGGCTTGGATGTGAAGTTTCCAGAGCCATCAGAATGGAAATCATTTGTACTCCTACCAAACATATGCACAGCAATGCTCTCCCTCTAAATCTCTTAGTATATTATAGACATTGCCTCCAATCCTCTTATTTTAGCTCAGCTCTCCTTTAGATGGGGAAATGAAGAGAATATTAATAGCCCTCTCTAACAATTTTCTGAGAGAGTCTAAAATTGCCACAACTTGCTAAGTTTTTCTCATGAAGGAAGTACATGCTTCTGTGTCAGGTTTAGGAGGAAAGTCTTTCACTTGGTACTAAATGGAGTTAACTAGATATATTTGTCTTAAAAGGCTGATCTTGTTTTACCAAGTGAGGATAAAACAGCTTAATACACTAAAGTATTCACTTCCTTTAGTCTCCTGCAAACCATGTTAATTGTATAGATGTGCTGGCCCTCTCAGCCACATTAATAAGGATGACTTAGTGTTTAAATTTTCCCCTACTTGTCTATGATAGCCCAGGGTAATTATTTTGTAATGACCTATATTATTGAATGCTCACCCACTAATACAGTGGACTGCATGAGGTAGTTATGGCTCCTGGGATTGTCAGATAAAATACAGGATGATCAGTGAAATCTGAAGCTCAGAGAACACCTACTTCTTAACTTAGATGTGCAAGTATGCCATATTGGGGACATGCATATATTAAAATTATTTGTTGTTTATTCGAGAATAAAATTTAACCAGGCATTTGAATTTCATTTACCAAATTTGGCAACCTTAATGCCATTCCTAATTTTCCAGGCCAAAATACCTTTAAAAGCTTACATTTCAATCAAATAAAGAGCAAAATACCATCTTAGGAGCAGAAAATTGGTTCACTTCACTTCACCGTTATATGGTTAACTTTGGCTATCTGGGATCCCAAAATTTGGAAGTCATTAAAAAAAAAAAAAAAAAAGAATAACCCAGCCAGTTTGCTCAGTGGTTATGCATCCATCTGTGAATGAGGTCATGGTTCGATTTTCGGTCAGGCCCTCAATCCCTGGTAGGAGGCATGCAGGAGGCAGCCAATCAATGATTCACTCATCATTGATGTTTCTATCCCTCCCTCCCTCTTCCTTCCTCTCTCTGAATTCAATTAAAAATATTTTTAAAAAAGAATAAAATCACCAACACTCTCTTAAAAATATTTCTGAGCAAACTATTGAGAAGTTTAAAGTATGTAAAAATTCCTGACCTTTTACCTCATTCCTACCTCTGAATAAGATTTGAAAAGTCAGCTAAGCAAAATACCTATGTTTTTCCACATAAAGTTTAACTTTGGTAAAAGAATTCAACTGGGCAAATTTTAAAGATCGTATTGCCTTTATTCAATGATTCATGAATTGGGCAGCATCCAATCTTGCAGATAAAAAGGTGCTCCAAAGAGATATACAGGCAAGAGATTTTATAGGCAGAAGGGAGCAGGAATAAGGAAGTTATACTAGGCAAAATAGGCGATTAATTATTGCAGGTTACTTTTCTTTAGGGAATGGCAGAGGTTTATCAAGCAGATTACCTAACTAATGCTGACCAGGTGATGCCTGATGGGTTGGTTTAAGATTCCATTTCCGGGAGAGCCGAAACTGTATTTAAGTCTGGGTTTGATGACCTGGGGCTCAGCATATGCCAGTCAGTTCAGGGCCTGTTGTCTTTTTTTTTTTTTTAAACATTTATTTCCTACTAATTTGGAACATCAAAGCCTCAAACCCTCTTTTCTTTAGTAAGGTTTTTAATGCCAATTTTGCCCATTACTAACCTTGCCTCTATTTTTCTTCTCAGATAGGTTATTTTATCTGCCACCTACACATAGATCTCTAGAGACATTGGAAATATTTAGCACATTTACAAAATGATTCTTATTGGCATTGAGCTAATGTTAGTTATTTTAAAATATTTTTAAAAATTTGATCTGAAAAGTTTATGGATTTTCAATCAAGTCCTGTGTACTCTGTTTTATTGTTCCTGCTGCAAACATATGCTGTCCTTTTTTAACATAAGTAAACTAAGTTGACAAAATCTTTTTTTTTTCAAAGAAAAACTTTCAAAAACTATCAAGATTCACCTCTGATATATCTTTAAATGTCTGATATATCTTTAAATGTCTGATATATCTTTAAAATTACTGGGCAATAAACCAGTAATCCTAGATATTTTAAAATGAGGGATTTTGTTGTTGTTGTTGCTGTTAATTGCTCATTAATAGGACTTGAGTATTCATCTCTATGAGGGCACCATACAAAGAGAGGTAACTTGTAGAATGATGGCTACCTCTGTGCCATCAGGGTGGAGTCATAGTTAGTGCTTTCACAGCTGTATTTCTCAAGTATAAGTTAATATGTACACTTATTGGAGCCCTCTGAATCATCCCCTAGCCTTCACATTCTCTGTAAACATTAAAATGGGTATAAGAGAAAGACAGAGCACAGGGGAAGGAGTGACTTGTGCTAGCCCTCATTTTTCCCTTTTTTAAAAACTCCTTTCTTATTTGAGTCCTCTCCTGGATCTTTCTATTGTATAGCAATGTATTTGCATTATATTATACTGAGGTAAGTACAATGCCCTCAAAGCTATGAGAATTAGATGCAGGCAAGCAGGAATATAGACACAGCTTTGTGTGTGTGTGTGTTTGTGTGTGTGTGTGTGTGTGTGTGTAATTTCATCAATGTGTGTGTTTGTGTGTATATGTGTGTATTACAGCCTTTTCTTGCTCTTCCCCTCCCTCTCTTTATTTTTCATAGGAAAAGTTATTTGGGAAAACTCAACCTTGCCTTGGCTGAACCTCAGAGAAGCAGGGTTTTGCCTTTTCATTCCACCTCTATGAAGAGTTATTAGAGAAGCCTCTATGACCTAGAATGGTGGCAACTCTGAAGCTCAAGAATTGCTGCTCAAGCTGGCTCCTGTGTAGGCATGGGATCAGCTTAAGAAGCAGCAGGGCCAGGCACTTGTCATAGACCTGGGAATTAGATGGCAGGAGTAGATGCCCTGGGGTGTTCGCATAGAGTGAACTGCAGGAGTAGAGTGAACTTAGTGTAACTAAGGATAATTATTCGAAAGACTTAATAGTTATGTATTAGTGGTCACAGCTATGTAATAGACTGAACTCATCAAAGCTTTTCTGTGCACTTAATGTTTATAATGTGCCTTCTAGTCATTATCATTTTTTATTCCTCCAAATACAACCTTATACATTTACACAGTGGTTTTTTTTCTACTTGATAGAAATCCAAACAGTGTATATATTCATTGCTGACCTTGTTTATGCTCTATTTTCTCCAAAGCGACAGAAGTGTTTTCCAAGGTTTTCACATCTAGGTATAGCCTGAAAATACAAAATTGAGAAGTGGGTGGAATTTAATTTTAATGCTCCCACTTGTTTCTTCTGCTGCTTTTTCTACCCTTACAGAGCCTCTCCTACAGTACCTCTCCTCCTGCCTCTAACTCTCCATCCTTCATTCCTTGTAACACATGTATTTGCATGTCTGATTAGCAGTTACTTATACTGTAGAAGGGACTCCAGCGGATTCCCTCTCCTAACAGAGGGGCTTTTTAACCCTTACTTTAGCCATGCAATGAAAGACTCTATCTTCCATTAACTAAGTACCAAGTAAAGACAAATTGAGGATTTTCTGTTGTTGTTGGCATGAATGTCTTCCCAATGCCCCCTAAATTACAGCATCATAATGTATATGCACTACTCCATTCACTGGCCACCCAGGGATTGGAATCTTGGTGACTCTAGAAAGAAATGATCCCTCCATATAAGTCACATGAGTGGTTCAGATGTTCTTAAAAGTTGTCATTTGCCCAGCCAGTGTGGCTCAGTGGTTGAGTGTAGACCCATGAACCAAGAGGTCACAGGTTCAATTCCCAGTCAGAGCACATGCCTGGGTTGCAGGCTTGATCCTCAGTAAAGGTCTTGCAGAAGACTGCCCCATCCATGTTTCTTTCTCATTGATGTTTCTATCTCTCTATCCTTGCCCCTTTCTCTCTCTAAAAAAAGTCAATAGAAACATATTTTTAAAAATGTCATTTGCCCAGGATGTCATTGTGGCCTGAATTGACTCAATGGCTATTTTGTACATAGTTTCTATTACAGGAAATTACCTACATACTCATTATTTTAATATGGCACTGGGAGGTTATGTTTCTAAAATTTAAGTTGAATAATTCTCTGAGTCCCATTAATCCTTTTCTCTTTAGGGGATAGAGGGAGTGGTGGGTGCATAATTTTAAGGAAATGCATGTTACCACCTTGTTTTAAGTCACTTGATTCAGACCTTGGTTGATTCAGAGACTGGAATGCAGAAATCACACCTTTACTGGGATGTCAGCCGCTTCAAGTCTGAGTCAGCCTCATTGTTATTAATTCTGTGGTGTTCAGCAATTCTCATGATAACTGTTGACTTTTATTGTCTCTTGAAAATTGGTTCCATTCTGAAAATAATCTGAAAATAATTTTATGTTATATTTTGTGGTCATATTACTCTAGTGTTCTTTCTGACCTCTTCTCCAACACTTGCAATTTGGCTGTGAGAAATGTAGTTTCAAGACAGAGAAGACATTTCACCAGTTCTGTGTATCCTCATGGGAATTGCAGAGTTGGTTTTTTTAAAGATATTTTATTATTTTTATATTCGAGACTCAGAGTGTCTCCCTTTATTTGGAACTTTTGAAGGTGGTTATTTCTTTTCAAGAACTACCCATTTGAGCCTTAACCAAAGAAGCAATTACTTTTTAAGGATACCTAGTTCTGCATTTGGCAGCTCTCAGCTCAGAAAAGTACTGTGCCTCTCTCTAGAGGGAGGTGTTTGTTAAAAAGATGAAAGGTTTTCATTTTAAAAACTTTGCCATTGCATCTTATGAATTCAGTGAAATTAAAATTGATCCTAAGGCCCTAAACCCTCATAAAAGATTCCTCAATGCCCCCAAAGCATCCATTGAACTGTTGCTTGATTGTCTGAGACACAAACTCTTCTTTACCCATTGATCCATTGTCAGTGGTTTCATGTTGCTACTCAAAGCCCCACTATTTAATTATGAGCTCCTCTGGGCTATGTCACTTGTGACCCCCCCTCCCCATTTTTCTCCTCTTATTTCCCAGAAACTTTCGAAAGCATCGCAAATTATCCTCCTTTTAAAAGTTATTTTTCTGAAAGAATAATAGAAGCCAACTGAAGAAATGTGAAGGCATTTAAAGCTGACCTTCTGAACACCAGGAAAAAAAAACAACTTACCACCACCAACAAAAGAAACATTTTAAGGAGTTTGATTGTGTTTGTCAGAATAAATTGAACACTGGCTTTTAAAAAAATGATGGATATGTGCAGGGCTTGAGGCAACTCTTTGACTTTATGTCAGAGATGCTGGTTTTTCCCAAACTTAAAGTTTCTGTGCAGCATACTTCAACCCTGACTTCCTGGGGGAGTTGATTTTTTAATTGCAATCAGTTCTGTGATCGCAAGTCTGTTCCTTGAGAATAAAAGGCATACGAAGTGTGTGTGTGTCCTTATGTCTATGTGTTTGCACACTCAAATTTCTACTAAGGAATGTTTTCAAGCCCATCAATTGAGAAAGCAACGACATATTGAGAAGTACATTTGAATAATCACAGGCTCCTCTGGAAATTTCACCCATTGTTATTGCTGGACAACTTTCTCCCTGTTGTGTACAACATATCTTACAGCAGTCGGCTAAGAAAAGAAAGAAGGAAAGAAAGAAAGGAAGGAAGGAAGGAAGAATGAAAGAAAGAAAGAAAGGAAGAAAGAAAGAAAGAAAGAAAGAAAGAAAGAAAGAAAGAAAGAAAGAAAGGAAAGCTTAGCCCTAGCTGGTTTGGCTCAGTGGATAGAGCATTGGCCCATGGACTGAAGCATCCTGGGTTCAATTCTAGTCAAGGGCACATACCTGGATTTCAGGCTTAATCCCTGGCCGTGGTTGGGGCATGTGCAGGGGGCAACTAATCGATGTGTCTCTCTCACATTAATGTTTCTCTATCTCTGTTTCTCCCTCTCCCTTCTACTCTCTCTAAAAATCAATGGAAAAATATCCTTTGGTGAGGATCACCAACAAAAACACAAAAAAAGAAAGAAAAGCTTACAGGTCTATAATCTTCATAAAAGATCTTCTGACACTTTTCCTGTTGTATCAGCCCTCACTCTTTCCTCCATTCAAATGCTAACTAATTAGGTTACAGTATATTTGACATAATAAACTCTCCTTTTCAGAAAACATGCACAAAGGTAATGTCTATTAGTCACTTACTCTACAATAGTAAATGTTTTCAAGAGCCTTTGCATGGCCATGATAGCAACCTTAATCAGGAGGTCTCTGGAAGGTGCAAAGTGATTTTTCAAGACCACAGAATTAGTAAATGATTGAGCAAGGGTGCATATCCAGGACTTCCAAACTGAAGTCTGGAGCTCTGTCTGGAACACTGCAGCCACTCTCTTAGTGGGAATTGCTTTAAGTAAATATTTAGTACCTTTAATACCAGGGCACTAGGTTTTGATTGTTGAAGTCAGAGGATGGGATAGTCTGGAATCAAGCCTCTAAGTATACCTTGGTGCTGGGCTGAAGTGTGTGTGTCTGTGTGTGGTGGGATGGGGCGTTCTTTATAGAGAAAGGAGTCATAGAGAGCACAGGAGGCAGCAGGGGATTGTAGGGGACAGGAAAGGATGCATATCCATATAATATAACCCTAATATGCAAATCGACAGAGCAGCAGGATGACCTGCAAAGAAACGGTCGCTATGATGCACACTGACCACCAGGGGGGCAGACACTCCATGCAGGAGCTGCCCTCTGGTGGTTGGTGCGCTCTCACAGGGGCAGCACTGCTCAGACCGAAGCTGGGCTCAAGGCTGGCGAGCACAGTGGCAGTGGTGGGAACCTCTCCTGCCTCCGCTGCAGGCGGGCGGTAAAGAGCGAGGGGTCCCAGACTGCGAGAGGGATGTCCGACTTCTGGCTTAGGCCCGATCCCCAGGGGGACATCTCCAGAGAGGTCCCAGACTGCGAGAGGGTGCAGGCTGGGCTGAGGGACCCTCCCCCTCACCCAAGTTCATGAATTTCGTGCACCGAGCCTTTAGTAATAAGATAGAAGGGAACAGTGCTGAAATTTTCCCTGTCACCCTCATCATTTGTTTCACATTGTGGTCAAAGCAATGATTCAAACTGATTGATTTCCCAAGCTACCTTTTACTTGTTGGTGCCTTCGCTAAGTTGACCTCTCAGAAATCATACAAATGGAAATGCTTTATACAGGTTTGAGAGAGAAAACCTAGGTATACTCTATTGTTCGTCAGTTTTTTTTAGAATTGAGTTATCCATATAAGTAGCTGATCGTAGACCACTGAGAAATTGTGGCCCTCCCCTCGAGATTATCTACCATCTAAATGGGGAGATGGAATAAAGACATATGACTAGACTCTAGAACTATCACTGGGAAAACCCTGTAAATGTGTTCAAATTAATATACTGCAAATGATGCGCAAGGTGCTGAAGGGATGTGGGTAATGGACTCATTAGACCCTGCAAGAAGCTAGATTGCAAAATAAATCATGCATTGGTATCTTTTCTATAACTATGTGGATGTCTCTATTCCTTAGATGCTATTACACACAAGTGAATTGTATAAGTTTATTGATGTTTGAGGTTTTTTTTTTTTTTGTAAAGTGATCACAAAGTATTATGAATGCAGAGGACGTAATTGAGCTTAAGATCACCATGCTCAACAATTCCCCTAGACAGGAAACCTTTACCTGCAAACTGTACATTTCCTGCCCAACTCCCCACCTACAGAATTAGAACTTCTAGAGAATCTTAATTGTGTGTACAATGACTACTTACTGCATAAGGTTATCACTTTGGCTTACTTTTAAATTTCTGGATGAACTTAAGATTGTGGAAATAATTTTTCTGTAGTTGCTGTTAGGAGTGTTTCTGGGCTGTGAAGTATAATTTTTAGAGGTGAAAGCAAATAGAAAATATTTCTCCCCAGCTATAAAAGGGGACAAAACCGGGGTAAACACAAATTCATGCATACTGTGCTTAGATGCTAAATCAATAAGGTCTTTTTCATGCATCTCTAACTGCTGGTGGGCCAAAAAAGAAATCAAAATTATTCAATATAATGGCATTTAAATCTTAATTTTATCTGATATTTAAACAAACCCTTTAGATAATGCTCCATCTAGAGAGTTCCTAAATCATTCTAGTCAAAGAGTTTTATAGATTTTTTAAAGCCATGTTATATTCTCCTGCTTATTACCAAATGATTATGTAAAAACAATACTATCACAGAAATAGGAAAGAATAAAATAAAACAATGCATTATTATGGTGGATTGGATAGCCACCCCCAGAAGATTTGTTCACCAGAACCTCAGACTTGTGCCTCATTTGGAATAAGGGTCTTTGCAGATGTAGTTAAGAATTTGAAATGAAATTATCCTGGATAGGGTGGACCCTAAATTCAATGAAGAATGTCCTTAGAAGAGACAGGAAAGGAAAACACACACACACACACACACACACACACACACACACACACACACCAGAAACACAGAGAGAAAGTCCATGTGAAGACAAAGCAGAGGTTGGAGCCATGTAAGCCACAGCCAAAGAATGCTAGGAACCACTAGCAGCTGGAAGAACTAAGGAAGAATTCTCCCTTAGAGCCTTTAGAAGGAGTGGGAATTGTTGACACTTTAATTTTTGACTTCTAGCCTCTAAACTGTAAAACAATACATTTCTGTTGTTTTAAGCAATTCTTGCATCTAAAATTGAGGTGTGTAAAACTGATATTTAAGACATCATGACCTAAATCTTCCACCCTAGGAATCTGCAATCCAATCTGTTCAACCATTAGTCATGACTATATATGAAACCACAGAAACTCTTGAGTCTACTTAACTAGCTGGATGAATCAAGAAAGGGTTCCCTGTGGTCATTTACTTGGAAAGAACTGGATGTGAGCAGAAATCTAGTTACAGAGGAAGGAATAGTTTGGATCTTATGTGTAGACACAAAATGTCTGCAGGCCAATATTTACTTAAGAGGTTTAGTCTGTATATTTGAAGATGGGGGATTCATGTTGAACTGAGAAATTAATTGTCATAACCTCAGGGTTAGGATGCCAGCTTATTCTTGGGTTCAGGAATAAAGGTAACTCCCAACCAGAGCTACAGATCTCAAAGCTTGGAGCATGAAACACTCTCAAAATACCCAAGTGAATTCCTCTTTCTCAGTTTCTTAATTTGTGAAATGATAGATTTGGACTTCACGGTCCCATTATGTTCCTTCTATGTCAAGAGGTTTAAGACTATGATTTGATTCTGATCCAAAGTGTCTTCTTACTAGAGGCCTGGTGCACAAAAATTTGTGCACTCAGAGGGTCCTTCAGCCCAGCCTGTGCCCTCTCACAGTCCGGGTCCTCTCAGGGGATGTCCAACTGACGGCTTAGGCCTGCTCCCCAGGGAATTGGGCCTAAGCTGGCAGTGAGACATCCCTCTGGCAGCCCAGGCCAGGGGGCTAAGCTGTTAGTCGAAGATCCTTAGGGCTGCTGTGGAGGTTGGAGAGGCTCCTGCCACTGCTGCTGTGCTGGCCAGCCATGAGCCAGCTTCTGGCTGAGCGGAGCTCCCCCTGTGGAAGTGCACTGACCATCAGGGGGCAACTCCTGCATTGAGCATCTGCCCCCTGGTGGTCAGTGCATGTCATAGTGACTGGTCATTCCTGGTCCTTCTGCTGTTAGGGTCAATTTGCATATTACCCTTTTATTATACAGGATAATTCCATCAAATATGAAATATTAGGGAACAGGCCAGGAAGGGGAACTGAAAATATCTTGCATTAGAACTGAGTGAAATTAAACAAGTCACTCTACATTTCTGAGCCTCAGGGTCTAATTTGTAAAAGCATTCTTATGAAGTACACAATCCAATGAGCTATTACAGGTCTAACATTCCAGTATAGTACTATCTAATGTGATCGCCATTGGCCACATGTGGCTATTGGACACTTGAAATGTTACTAGTCTAAATGAAGAGGACCTGTGAGTATAAACTACACAACAGATTTTGAACACTTGACATGAAAAACTAATGTACATCTCTTATTAATATTTTTATATTGATCATATGTTTAAATTAAAATATTTTATATATGTGATATAAATAAAACATTAAAATTATTTCACGTCTTGCTTTATTTTTTTTTTTACTGTGGCTTCTAGAAAATTTAAGTTGTATGTGTAGCATGGAGGTCACATTACATTTTTGCTTTACAATGCTGCTCTATGATATCTATGCAAAAAAGTTTTGAGAATAAGCTCCAAATACCCAGAGTTACATACAGTGATCATATGTACATTTGTATACAGATGAATATTTGCATATACCTATGTATACAAGGCATCTTCTAAAAGAACAATGTTATTGTTAAATTATGTTTCATTGCCTTCCTTTGCTATCAGGCAACCTAGAACTAACATCAGTTTTGGTTAAACACCTAATTATGGAAAATAAAGGTGTTGACTTAACACAAATTATGTATAGATTACCTTTTTATACCATTATTTTTTAAAATTTATTAATAAAACTTTATTTTTTTAATTTAATAAATCTTTACTGTTCAGATTATTACAATTGCTCCTTTTTTTTCCCCCATAGCTCCCCTACACCTGGTTCCCACCCCACCATCTGCCCTTACCCCCCGCCACTGTCCTCATCCATAGGTGTATGATTTTTGTCCAGTCTCTTCCCGTACCCCCCAAACCCATTTCCCCCCCGAGAATTGTCAGTCCACTCCCTTTCTATGCCCCTGATTCTATTATATTCACCAGTTTATTCTGTTCATCAGATTTTTTATTCACTTGATTTTTAGATTCACTTGTTGATAGATATGTATTTGTTGTTCATAATTTTTATCTTTACCTTTTTCTTCTTCCTCTTCTTAAAAAATACCTTTTAGCATTTCATATAAAATTGGTTTGGTGGTGATGAACTCCTTTAGCTTTTTCTTATCTGTGAAGCTCTTTATCTTCCCTTCAATTCTGAATGATAGCTTTGCTGGGTAGAGTAATCTTGGTTGTAGGTTCTTGCTATTCATTACTTTGAATATTTCTTGCCACTCCCATCTGGCCTGCATAGTTTCCGTTGCGAAATCAGCTGACAGTTGTATGGGTGCTCCCTTGCAGGTAACTAACTGTTTTTCTCTTGCTGCTTTTAATATTCTCTGTCTTTTGCCCTTGGCATTTTAATTATGATGTGTTTTGGTGTGGTCCTCTTTGGATTCCTTTTGTTTGGGGTTCTCTGCGCTTCCTGGACTTGTAAGTCTATTTCTTTCAGCAGGTGGGGGAAGTTTTCTGTCATTATTTCTTCAAATAGGTTTTCAGTATCTTGCTCTCTCTCTCTTCTTCCGGCACCCCCATAATTCTGATGTTGGTATGCTTGAAGTTGTCCCAGAGGCTCCTTACACTATCTTCATATTTTTGGATTCTTTTTTCTTTTTGCTTTTCCAGTTGAGTGTTTTTTGCTTCTTTGTAATTCAAATCTTTGACTTGATGCTTGTGATCCTCTAGTCTGCTGTTGGATCTCTGTATAATATTTTTTATTTCAGTCAGTGTATGCTTAATTTCTAGATGGTCCTTTTTCATATCCTCTAGGGTCTCACTAAATTTATGGGTCTTTTCTAGGAAATTCTTGAAAAACCTTATAACCGTGGTTTTGAACTCTATATCCAGTCGTTTGCTTTCCTCCATTTCTTTTATTTGTGATCTGTTTCTTTGTCTCCACATTTTGGCTGCTTCCCTGAGTTGATAGAGTGGCTTTGTGTGCTAGGGCCCAGTGGCTCAGCCTCCCCAGTTACCTGAGGTGGACACTCTTGGTGCACCCCCTTGGGGGCTGTGTGCATAGTCTTGTTGTAGTTAAGCCTTGATTATTGTTGGTATCAGTGGGAGGAATTGACCTCCAGGCCAACTGGCTGTGAGGATCAGCTGTGTCTACACTGGGAGAACTTCTGTGCTGGAGACACCCTTATGAGAGAAGACTTGCAAAAGCCTCTGTGCTCAGCTTGGATGGGGCGGAGTCTCAGGGTGGAGCAGACAGCATTGGTTTCCCGTCAGCCCTGCCCTTCTAGGCCCCTGTGTCTCAGTGTCCCGTGGTAATCGCTGCAAGCACCTCTGAGAGAAAGCCACCCTCGAGTTCCACCCACTGCCAGACAGTCCAGTTTCTCCCCAAATGAGTCAGGGTTCCCAGAATCTTGCCCGGAACTGGAGTTCAGTGCAGTCGGGATCTTTTGTCTCCCTCCCGCTTGATAAAGCCAGCTGCACACTCGATTGCCAATCCTGTCCGTGCGAGTGTGCGCATCTCAGTACCTCTGCCTCCTGCAGTTCCTCTGAGTCTCAATGTGCTTCTCTTTCCGTCTAGTGGTAGAATTTCCACTCAGCCAGCCTTCCTGTGGTTCTGGATGATGTCCGTTTTGTCTTTTAGTTGTAGTTTTGAAATTGTTGTGCGAGGCAGCAGTTTAGGTGTTCTGCTGTGCCGCCATCTTTGTTTCTCCCTTACCATTATTTTTTTAGTTGATTTTTTAAAATAAATCTTTATTGTTCGGATTATTACAATTGTTCCTCTTTTTTCCCCCCATAGCTCTCCTCCACCTGGTTCCCACCCCACCATCTGCCCTTACCCTCCCCCCGCACTGTCCTCATCTATAGGTGTACGATTTTTGTCTAGTCTCTTCCTGCACCCCCCACACCCATTTTCCCCCGAGAATTATCAGTTCACACCCTTTCTATGTCCCTGATTCTATTATATTCACCAGTTTATTCTGTTCATCAGATTTTTTATTCACTTGATTTTTAGATTCACTTGTTGATAGATATGTATTTGTTGTTCATAATTTTTATCTTCACCTTTTTCTTCTTCCTCTTCTTAAAAAATACCTTTCAGCATTTCATATAATATTGGTTTGGTGGTGATGAACTTTTTTAGCTTTTTCTTATCTGTGAAGCTCTTTATCTGCCCTTCAATTCTGAATGATAGCTTTGCTGGGTAGAGTAATCTTGGTTGTAGGTTCTTGCTATTCATTACTTTGAATATTTCTTGCCACTCCCATCTGGCCTGCATAGTTTCTGTTGCGAAATCAGCTGACAGTTGTATGGGTGCTCCCTTGCAGGTAACTAACTGTTTTTCTCTTGCTGCTTTTAATATTCTTTGTCTTTTGCTCTTGGCATTTTAATTATGATGTGTTTTGGTGTGGTCCTCTTTGGATTCCTTTTGTTTGGGGTTCTCTGCGCTTCCTGGACTTGTAAGTCTATTTCTTTCAGCAGTGGGGGATGTTTTCTGTCATTATTTCTTCAAATAGGTTTTCAGTATCTTGCTCTCTCTCTCTTCTTCTGGCACCCCCATAATTCTGATGTTGGTATGCTTGAAGTTGTCCCAGAGGCTCCTTACACTATCTTCATATTTTTGGATTCTTTTTTCTTTTTGCTTTTCCAGTTGGGTGTTTTTTGCTTCTTTGTAAATCAAATCTTTGACTTGACTCTTGTGATCCTCTAGTCTGCTGTTGGATCTTTGTATATTATTTTTTATTTCAGTCAGTGTATGCTTAATTTCTAGTTGGTCCTTTTTCATATCCTCAAGGGTCTCGCTAAATTTATCGGCTTTTTCTAGAAAATTCTTGAAAAACCTTATAACCGTGGTTTTGAACTCTATATCCAGTTGTTTGCTTTCCTCAATGTCTTTCATTTATGACCTGTTTCTTTGTCTCCACATTTTGGCTGCTTCCCTGAGTTGATAGAGTGGCTTTGTGTGCTGGGTGTCCTATAGGGCCCAGTGGTTCAGCCTCCCCAGTTACCTGAGGTGGACACTCTTGGTGCACCCCCTTGGGGGCTGTGTGCACAGTCTTATTGTAGTTAAGCCTTGATTGTTGTTGGTATCAGTGGGAGGAATTGACCTCCAGGCCAACTGGCTGTGAGGATCAGCTGTGTCTACACTGGGAGAACTTCTGTGCTGGAGACACCCTTATGAGAGAAGACTTGCAAAAGCCTCTGTGCTCAGCTTGGATGGGGCGGAGTCTCAGGGTGGAGCAATCAGCAATGGCTTCCCATCATCCCTGCCCTAATAGGCCCCTGTGTTCAGTGTCCCGCGGTCATCACTGCAAGCACCTCTGAGAGAAAGTCACCCTCGAGTTTCGCCCGCTGCCAGACAGTCCAGTTTCTCCCCGAATGAGTCTGGGTCCCCAGAGTTTGACCTGGAACTGGAGTTCAGAGCAGTTAGGATCTTTTGTCTCCCTCCTGCTTGAGAAAGCCAGCCACGTACTCAGTTGCCAGCCCTCTCCATGCGTGCCTCCGTACCTCTGCCTTCTGCAGCTCCTCTGAGTCTCAGTGTGCTTTTCTCTTTCCTTCTAGTTGTAGAATTTCCACTCAGCCAGCCTTCCCGTGGTTCTGGATGATGTCCGTTTTGTCTTTTAGTTGTAGTTTTGAAATTGTTGTGCGAGGCAGCTGTTTAGGTGTTTACCTATGCCACCATCTTGGTTTCTCTCAGTTAGATTACCTTTCTTAACATTTTTTTTTTTGGGGGGGGGGGGAAATATGCTATTTAAAGGTTGTGTATTGTTAAGATATTAAGAAAATGAAACAAGTAAAATAAATTTTAAAAAGAAAAATTAAACTCTTAACAATATGAAAAAGACTTCCTGAACATATCTAAAGACACATTCACACAAAATGTATGCATTAACAGAGTGAGGGGTTAGTGATGCTATTGTAGCACTGGTGTGTATGGCTCAGGCCTCTTTAATATTTATGGTACATATACCACTTATATCCGCAATTTCCTTCCACTCTACCACTGCCTATTATTCCTCAATTTCTAAGCTTATTTTCTTCCGATAATTTATCTTCTTCAACAATTATTTATATGCTTAGAAACAATGTTTTTCCTTGTTAAATCTTATAAGCCAGATTCACTTATCCTTTCATTCAGTATCTTTGTTCAGCCTGCTATGGGAAAAGCACTGTCATACACACTCAAGGAAATGCAGAGATGAATTAGACTCAGATTTTAACCTCTAATATTTACTCTTTAGGAAGCTCATAAGATTTATGAAATATAAATCTATTAATGTAGTTTTGTGCAAGGGTTAAGCAGAGGATTGGTAGTAGGTACCACAATATGTGTGTTTGAATACTGGGTCTCCTACTGTTTGGTTGTGGAGCTTAGCCAAGTAATTTAATTTCTATGAACCTCAGTTTCATCTATAAAACAAAATTCATACCAATTACCTTCTACAGAGGTTTAGAGAAGATAATCCACTTAAATGGATCTGTTCTAAGCCTGGTGGGAAATATGTTCTCATGATAGTTAGCTGTTATTTTTCCAATTATGGATGTAAATATGAGAGGCAGGATAAGCATTTGAAATACAAATAAATGTGTTGGGGATATTTCAGAACAAGTAACACATACTACTGTTTGAAGAAAGAAGAAAAACTTTGTGTAGAAAGTAGAACTTGGTCCAGTCAAAGGAGAATTTGGATAAATGCAGTTGAAGGTTGGACATTCCAAGTGGAGGAACCAACATGAGTGATTTGAACCTTTGCATATGGAGTAGAAAAGTCATTAAGTGGGTGTTGAAAATAAGATTTCTGAAAGATAGTAGAGAGAACTAAGATTGAAAAGGAAACTGAAAGTAAGACTCTCTCAAGTAAATATTATAATATCTATACTTGATCTTCCATAGAAATACAGTCTTAATATCCATTGTATGATGTATCTTTATAACCGTATATTTAAATTCAAAGTAGTAATGATTCTGTATAGTATAGAATAGTATATAGTGTAACGTAACAGAGTATATTATATATAGGATAGTATCGTGTTGGCATTTTCCCTTGTGGCTGCTCTTTCTTTTAATTCTCTCTAAATTTCAAAGCACCCAGAAGCAATATGGACATCCTCCTAGTTTATTAATGCCATTTCCAAATTCTCATCTCTCTGCTCCAAATTAATAATCATGTTCCTTTAAGTCTGATACCATCCAGCTACTAACTTCTAGACCTTATCACCCCTCCAACAGTTCATTGTTTCCATTCAAAATTCTATGCCTAGCCCACAGCATTCTAATCTTAAAATAATGTCTTAATTCTACTATAACAGTTCTTCATATGTTTTTATAATATAATAAAGGGATCAGTCCTCCTAGCTTCACCATTTACTAGCTGTATGACATTGGAAAGTTTACTTCTCTGAGCTTATAATGGAGATAGTCTTACTGCATACTTCATAAAGTTCTTGTGAAATCAAATAATGTATATGGAATGCTTAGCACAATAGTTGGTGCATAATAAGTCTTCTAAAAATGTTACTATTCAGTGTTATGACCTTTAGACCTTTGATCCATATATTACCATCTTATCAACACTTTTCTGTGTTCATTTATTCATTCTTCAGCTGAGACATCAACATGTCTCCCTGTCTTCAGTATATCTCTCATTAGTACACTCAGGTCCCTTTTCCCCTGTGTTAACCCCTCTCAGACAGGCTGTAACCTGGAGCCATACAGCTTCGGTCTTCAGTCCTTTGCTGTGATCATAATGCTGAAACTCCAATGGGGAAAATCACCAGAACTTTGGACTATGGTAAATTAACAAAATCCTTCCTTAGCTTTTCACTCAGAACCTAGTCCTCCTATGCATCCCTATATAACATTTCTTTTTTATTCTCTAAGAACAAACAATTCAAAGCTGACACTTGTTTGAAGTCTCCTCCTAACCTCCACCACATTCTCTCTTCATGGGTGGCTTCCCTTCCTACTGCAGGTAGAAAATTGAGACCTTCAAATAGTAAATTCCTAGGCCTCCTGTCTCTGTACCTAAGGGTTTACTTTTACCTCCTTTGCCATCCTCTCAAAGGAGTCTCTAAGAAATAGGGCTATTGTCAATGGCAAAGTCTTATTAACAGACCTATTGTTTAATACAGAGAGTGATTATTGCTATATAAGAGAAAAGATGCTTCTTTCATTGGATTTAAAGTCAATTGAGCAAGTTGAAATAATTCAAATATGAAAAAGCAGCTTTGAAAGCATTTAAATCTCATAGGTATAAGATGTTTTAGTTATATTCCCTGCTTATATATAGTTGAAATGTTTTAAATGGTAGAAAACTTATAATTCAAATGATACATTGAAATATAATATTATTAATAAATGTTATTAAATATTAATTTTAGGAGTGTATATTGTCTTTCTGATCCATAAAGATAGTAAAACAATGAATACATTATAAACATACATGTAAAAAGCACACATACTCACATATATATATATACACACTTTTGTGTATGTATGTATATGTATATATGTGTATGTATATATTCTTATTTTTCTTTGTTTATCTAAATATTAGATTCTTTTTAAAATATTAGATTCTAATGTTTGACTATGCTACAGATATATCTGGTTTCAAAATGTTCTAGTTACATAATGTGGTGATACATTCTCAGTGTGCTTAATGCCCTTGAAAATCTCAGCCTCTCTGACAGAATATTTCACAGCAGTATTCTTAGGGGGAATATATGTCTCAGGTTTTCAAGGACAACCCAAACTTCAAATCTTCTGACTCATTAGTTTTTTTGATTATTGGTTGGTTCAATATCTTCCTGAATATCTGCTAGAACAAGCACAGTTCACTGGGGAAGTTAGATGCAAAGGCAGATAAGAACAATGAGATTTTAAATATAATTATTTGTGAAAACGGCAAAGGGAACAACTAATTCAGAGTGGGGTTACCAGGAAAAGCTTCACAGGGTCATATGTCCTAAACTTCAGGTGGAAATTTAGTTCATCAAATGGGTAATCCCATAGCTCCTCATTGTCTCCACCTTTTCCCCAAATTTAAAACCCAGCCTATTGTGGCTTTTCTGTGGAGGGCTGCAGTTGTAAATGGCTCTGTCCAGACTACCCCACATCGTCCCTGCATTTCTTTTATTGCTACAGTTGAATCCTAATTGGTTCCTGTCCATCTTTATCCATCTCCTATTAGCTATCTGCAGCTTTGCTCTCTTAACTCTAAAGACACATAGACGTTTTCCTTCAGTCATAGAGACTTAACCCTCACACCAGCAGGATAAAAATCTGGTTGCTCTAAGACAATGTGCTGTACAAAGGTCAACCAGAAATAGATCCTTAAACAACCAGCTCTGCCCGTTCTCCTAAATGCCTTGCATGATTACTACTCTAGGCAGGCACAGTGGCAGAGAGGGTGATGTGATGGGACAGGTCAAGAACGCAGGACTGACAGAAGACTAGTTTGGTCTTGGAAACTAGTCTTGGCCCTTTACACAGATGAGTTGTATATCCTTGGGGAATGTTTCCCCCTCAGTTTCCTCATTTAAGGTCTAAAATCTCTTTTAATGCTGTTATTCCTAGAAATCAACTACAGATTCCTATTTTGTCAGATCTTCATTTTACTTACTGGGAACATTGCTATTTCCTATTGGTTGCTGAGATACCACACTTTACCTGGCTTTCCTCCTCACTAGCAGCCCTTTAAGGGCTGGTTTCTTTGACTGGCCTCTAGCATATCTGATTCTAGAAATTGAAGTGCCCCAGTGCCTTGTCTTTATCATCTACTGTTTTCCCACATACATATTCTCCCTTGGTGCTCTTACTCAGATCCATGGCTTCAAATATTGCCTTGATGCTTATGGCTGACAGATTTACTTATCTAGCTCTGACCTCTTCCCTAAATTCTAGATTGATATATCGAGCTGCCTATTTTACATCTGCACTTAGTGCCTAGTAAGTATTTTAAGCTTAAATGTCTCAAATGATCAATCATCTCCTCCCCCACAGCGGCCATTGCCAGCCCTGCTTTCCCACCTTGTCGCTGTAAACTCTATCACATCCATGCAGTTACTCATGCCAAAAAACCTTGATCAGAGTCTTCGATTCCCATTGATTCTTTTCTTCCTGGCCAGTCCCACATTTAATCCATTCATAAATCCAGTTTCTCTACTCTCAAATATATAGCCATAATCTGACCATTTTTAACCACATCTACCATGACCACTCTTGTTTAAGCACTTCATTCTCTCCCAGACCATGCCACAGTCTCCTCAATGTTCATCTTCTGCACACAGTCAGTCATACTTCTAAAGAGTAAATTGGATTATTAAATATCCCTCTAAAACACCTCTAATGACTTCCCATTGTAAATAAATAAAATTTATACTTGTCATCAGAGCCTGCAAGGCCCACATGATCTGGCTCCTGCCTTTCCCGCCTTCTCTCTCCCCACTTTTCCCCTTGTTCACTGTGCTTCAGTTGCTTATTTTCTTTTCACAGGACAAAATCAAGTGTGTTCCATCATCAGAGACTTTGAATTTGCTTTCTTCTGCTTGGAATTCTGTTCCCCAGATCTTCACATAGCTGTTCCCTCTCATTATTTAGGTTGCAACTCAAATGTAGGCTTTTCAGAGAGATATTTCTCAATACTCTGAATAAGGCAGCCCCCACTCCATCATGCTCTACCACATTACCTTATTTCAACTTCTTCAGAGCACTTGGCAGTATTTGAAATTATCTGATTTCCCCACTGCATGTTTACTATATGTTTCTGTCCATCAGAATAGAAGTTTCTTGGGGCAAGTACTCAGTTTATTATCTTCATGGTTATATCCTCAGTGGCTGAGTCAATGCCTGGTCCTTGGGAAGTACAGTCAATATTTGTTGATTGACTCACTGACCATTCTTGCTGCTTTTCTTCTTTAGCAATGGGGTGAGACATGAAAGTCTCCCTCTAAGGAGAGAATCCTTTTTATGTGGTTCAGCCTCTTTATCCTGAGGAAGGCAGAAAGAGAATGTATATTAAGATCTGAGAAGAATCTATGCGTACTTTGAAATATATTTACAGCTAACCATTTAATTAAATATTTCCTTATTCAACAAATATTTTTAAGTATTAAAGGTGTGTTGGATACACCTTAAGTATTAAAGGTGTCGAGTATCCAACTAGAGGCTAGGCAACAAAAGCAAGTAAGCCAACGTCTCTACCCTTAATGAGTTCATAATTCAGTAAGGAAGGGGACAGCTGTCTTAGTCAGCTTTGTCTGAACAAAATATTACAGACTGGGTAGCTTAAACAACAAAAATTAATTTTTTTACAGTTCTGGAGACTGGAATCCAAGATCAGGAGCCAGCATGATTGGGCACTCTCTCTGGTCTGCAGATGGCTACCTTTTTGCTGTTTCCCCACACGGCCTTTCCTCAGTGTGAGCTCATGGAGAGAAAGATGGAGATTTCTCTCTCTTCCTCTAATATGACTACAAATTCTATTGGATTAGAACCCCACTTTTATGACCTCATTTAACCTCAGTTAACTCTAAAAGACCCATCTCCAAATACAGTCACACTGGGAATTAGAGTTTCAAATATGTGTTTTGTGGGAACACAACTCAGTCTATAGCAGACATATATGCAGATCTTTGCAAAGCACCAATAGGAAAGCACAGGATTGTGGGAGCACAAGTAAGAGAAGTAAGTGTGAGCAAGGGTTAGCAGGCCCAACCCTTCCCAAAAGGAATCTGCTTTTGGGTCATTGATGAGAGCCTGGCAAACTGGTGTTTCTTGAGTGTCTATAGAATATAGGTGACAAAGGGCCACCCACTACTCACAGAAAGTCTCTCCCACTGGAGTCAGCACTATAGTTGCTTGGATGGATCAAGTAGGGACTTTATTTCTACAGTTTATTACTGCAGGGCTGAAACTTGGAGAAGAAGAGGTCCTTTATTTCATCTTAGGGTCAATGTGATGTCAGAGGTCCCTGTGGTTTTTAGAACTCTACATGTCTCACGCCTGTGTGATGGATCTCCAGCAACCAAGATACTAGTAAATGTTGTTTACTGGTTTTTGCTGGAATGTGGCCCTTGTACCCCTAGTGTTCAATGAGTCATAGGAGAGATAGATCTGGGGATCTGCAGGCTAGTGATGACCATGTCTTCCAGCCAGGCTAATCGAGGCTACGTTAGTCTTCTTGGCTTTGTGGCTCCAATTATGAATAACTTGCATATCAGTGAAAATGAAAATAGCTAACATGATTATGCTAGGCATTTTCCAGTATTTTCTCATACATTATCTCATGTTAATCCTCATACCCACCTTGCAAAGAAAATAATATCAGTCTTGTTTTTCAAGAAGAATGCTTAGAGTAGTAATGGCATTAGACCAGAGCAACCTCTGAGTTTGGACTCTGGCTGTTATGGCATAGTGTCCTAGTGCCACATGCTGCCCCACTGTGCCTGCTCTGAAGGCATGCACTCTGATGACCTGTAGCTAATCTCTGGCTGGCTTCCTCTGTTATGTCAAGTGACCCTTCCTCTATTGTCATAGCATCCTCTCCAATCTTCATTCTTCTCAGGGGTGAGCAGTGTCCTTGCTAGTTCCCCAGCTACACAGAAGGCTCCCTGAAGCCTCAGATGCTGTTTCATTTGTCTGGGTGTTTGACAGATAAGAGGGAGGCAATAAATCTTTGTTAAATTAAGTGTTAATGCTATATAATTTCTTAAAAGCACATAACCTTTGAGCTAGCCTTAAACACCCTCTTTAGTACAAAACTCAGAGAAGTGCAAGGTGATTCAATTAGTACCATTGTTTAGAGTAGAATTGATGCTTGGGCCAGTGTCCCTTCCTCTCCATAACCCAACATCAGTCATACCTGGTTCTTCTGAGAATACAACCTCAGCATCAGAATGATCTCTTCTTAGTGTTTGAGAAGACAGGTATTTAGGGGCAAGGATTCTTCCATATATCTTTCAATCATGTACCATACATACATACTCATTCTCTTCACTGCTTGATTTTTGTTAATCATCAGATCTATCTTATCTTATTTTATTAAATTTATTTTTATTGATGAAAGTAAAAAAAAAAAAGAAAACAACAAAGGGGACTCACTGTTTTCTTTGGGCAGATACAAATGTAAACTCTGAATGTCTGAAATGAACTATTTTGTGTTCTTTATATTTTATATACTAGAGGCCCCATGCATGAAATTCATGCAAGAGTAGGTCTTCCTTCCCCCAGCTGCTGGCACCAGCTTCCCTCTGGCACCTGGGACCCGGGCTTTGCTCCAGCCGCCATCTTCTTCTGGAAGGATGTCTGGAATGACGTCCGGAATGATATCCGGTCTAATTAGCATATTACCCTTCTATTATTATAGATTTCAAATTATAAGTCATAGTAATTGGTTCCTGGAAAGCAATATCAGGTCATTTATCAACTGAGCTTTCTGTTATGTTTTATGTCTTGCTAATGTGCAATTTAAACATGGTAAATACTTTGAACTGACTCTTACTAATAAGCTTATGAGAACTGTTATTCTGGTCAAATGGGAGTGGAGTTTCTACTTTTGTGGATACTGAATGAAAGATTCAATATTTATAATGCCCGCTAAATAAATTCTGCGACCTAGTAGCTGGTGTGTAGAGCTTATATAACTGAACCATGGGTAAGCTTTTTGACAATATGATTTGACCTACATTGAACAATTCATAGATGGCATCAAAAAATCATTATGATAATTATATTTTAGACCCTAAATGACTCTTAGAGATCTGGCATAAGTCAGTCTAGAGAGGAAAAATCCAAAGAAGAGACATGCAATATTTTCCTGATTCTCCACCCCATTTCCCAGTGATCTTGAAGCTGAGGCCTGTGGGCCACTTAGAGATATGGTACAAAAGGGCCCAAGGAATCGATGCCATTAGCTTAATGATGTCACATAATGTTATCATTATTGCTGATTCCTTTGACTCCAAAGCTGGGACAAATTCCCAGCCCTGCCTGATACTACCAGGATGAATCACTCTGGTTTCTGCTGTGCTTATTACCTGCTTTAACTCTGAACCATGGATCTTTGCAGATTACCAGCTGCTCAGACCTGGACTCACTTCACAGCACCAGCTCGTGGAATTACACATGCTTCCAGATATTTTCTTCCAGAATTATGTACCAATTAGGACCATCTTGAGGTTTTCTTGTGTCTGCATTGACCCTTTAGTGGAGCAAATTCAGGCTTTGCCTAAATATTTCAGCATCTGTGTGGTGTTTTGTTTTGTTTTTGTTTTTGTTTGTTTGTTTGTTTGTTTGTTTGTTTTTCCAGATCAGAGGTCCTGGTGTGTGCAGACCTTTCTCACAAGTACAAGCTCTGTGCCTGGCCTTCAGTCACCTTCCCAAGGTCCCTCAATCCCTGTCTGGTAGAGCTGAGACTACAATAACAGTGTCTTGCCTTCCCACCCAGCTCACTGTCCTTTGCAGTACATCACCCATTCTTATTAGGCTGGAATTACTAAGACCAGAAATGGTGGATATCACTTCTCTAGTAAATTGCTCAGGTCTCAATTTTGTGGAACAGCTCATATTGCTAATACGTATTAGACTATAAATAATTCCTCCAAGACTTTGCTGGTATTCCAAATGGTCTACAATGCATTGAAAATGAATAAACAGCAGGGGATATATAATCAAATGCCTCTGCTGAAAAAATGCTCAGCACAGGCTTAAAAGGAGCTTGAGCAACAAAAAGGCTTGTCTGAGAATTCCACTAAAATATAAACAGATCTGTCTCAACATTTTGCTGCCTGTTTGCATATAGGTATTATAGTTGCAGAATTATAACCTATCAGGGCCATTTGTAATGGGATGACTCAAATAGAAGCAATAGAAAACCAAGTGGCGAAATCAAGAACTTAATAAAATCTGTAAGCAAGTGATTGGGAGTAAGGAATTGTTGGTTGGATAATTTATGTTATAATGTACAATAGATTTCGTACTGGGAGCATCTCAGAATCTGAAATTGTGTTCCCTTTGAACACAATCCTTGCTTTGCTACTAAATGGGATTTAGCTGGCATAGGAAGGCTCCTGAGTTATAAAAGTGTTCTTAATAGGAAGAAAAGTGATGTTCATCAGGTAGCAGGTTGCATACCCCTGGGCAGGAAAAACCTCACTTTATCCTGGCTCAGTGCCCCGAGGCCATCAGCTCTGCCTTGCTCTGGGGAAGGATGAAGAAGAAGGGAGCTTTTTGACATGTTTCCCACATCATCCTTTGCTCCAACATCAACTCTCTTGTTGCTCTAAACACATAGACTTTTATTTTTCACTTTAAAGTTTGCCTCTGTTGTGACCCTTCAGGATGAAGAGAGGCAGAAGTGAAATCATCACAAGATGGGTCAGTACTCCTGCCCGCTAGCAATTCGTAGCCTGCTACATTCCTAAATGAGCTGAGACACTTTCACGTCTCAGGATCTCTCAGAACTCTATACAGCTAGTGAGAAAAATCTAGATTTATATTTCGTGTCCAACAACCCCCAAATCCTGTGATTTTGTTTGGCCGATGGCTTAACATTTATGGAGCCAGATGTTTCTACTGTGCATTTTCCTTTCGAGTAAGTGATTTGCTCTGAAAAATGCATGGAAGTGAATTGGGCCACTGGTAAGAGGCTGGATTTCAATTCTGAGAATGATATTTTTGACCCATAATTAAAGGACTGGGCTGTTGGTGGTAGGCATGGTCTCCATTGATCCCACCACACTCCAACTTGACTTAACACTGTTGCCACCAGCATCTCTTTGCCTGAGGGTTTTCTCTGGTCACCAGAGCACATTTTGCTGTCCCCATCGAAGGCTGGAAGCATCAGAGAATTAATTATCTGCTCTATCCCCTATTAACCTACCCTCAGGGATGGGTGTATAAAAGCCTTTCTCCCTCCTCCCTCGGATGGGATTTCTCTGTAACATTACACTCACTGGCAGAGTCCCCAGTGGGATTCAGCCTTATTCAAGCTCACTTACTAGAAAACAAATCCTTCCTTAATGGCTTTCCTTACCTGTCTAATTTCCCACCCCCTCCTTAGTGTTTCCTGAAACTGCCTCCAGAATAAACCTGCACTCATTCCTTGAACCAGTCACTTCTGGAGATAGCCAAACTAAGATCCTACTCAAGTAGTAATATCAAGTAGGGACACGAGGAAAGAAGCTGTGTTGTTCAGACTAACACCTGGTTGAGCTGAGTGAACCAGACCTTGGCTTCTCTTCTTCTTTCCATCTTTAGTGTGACCTGACCTCTAAAACATGTAATTTTTTTTCTTTTTCTAGTTGCAAGAAAACTATAATGTGCTCAATAAAAAGGGTCACACAATTTCAATTTTTACACTAAACAAATGAGTTCCTAACTTGGATTTAAAAGTATTAAAGGACAATTAAAAACTTTGTCCTAAGTAGTATCTGACTTTCTGTCAACACAAGATGCGTCCTCTTAAAAGATATTTAAACCATGGTTTCATTTTTAAAGTCTGGAGTTTCAGTTAGACACTATGAAATATATTTGGTGTCAGGAAGTATTATTTATACCTGCTTTTTCCCCAGACCCTCTGACAGAATTGTTTGTGAGCATTTAGCCTCTTAGAGCCGTGATCTAGAAGATAAATGCCAAAGGCTCTTGTGGGACTCTCTGTTATGAAAGAAAATAGTGCCTCCTTTGCCTTTGTCCTGGATACCCTGGGTCAAAGAATTTATTTCTTTTTCTTCTAATTGGACTGATATTTTAAAATATCTCTAATTATTGAATACGAAAAGTCATATTAAGCTGGTGCTATTCTAATGGTTGTTAGGCTTGTCAAAACACACACAGAGAGATCTGGCCAGGCGGAGTGTCGTCCAACCAAAAGGTTGCAGGTTCGATTCCCAATCAGGGCACGTAACCGGAGCATTCGAGAGGCAGCCAATGGATGTTTCTCTCTCACATCAATGTTTTTCACTCTCTTTCTCTCTCTGAAATTAATAAACATATCCTTGGGTACCTTGGGTGAGGATTTGAAAAACAAAACACACACACACACACACACACACACACAGATAGTAGAAACCTAGTGCTGGTAGGTTAATGTGTAGAAGGCAATGGGGATTCAACTTTGAACTGTCTCAATCTTATACTCTAAAGGCTGAGAGCAGGCAGCATTTGAGAGAATATTTCAGTGGTCTTATTTGAGTTGTGCCTCATTTGTTTCATTTTTAAATTAAATTTATTGGTTAATAAGATTATATAGGTTTCAATTGTTTGTTTCTATGATACATGATCTGTTATCCAATCTCACAACAATTGTCTATAGCAAAACTACCTATGGGATAGCAACTTCCTTTTAGAAAAGACAAATGTTTGGCTGGTTTTGGGCTTCCTCAGTGAATTACATATTCAGGAAGCAGTTTGTGTCTATGGGTATAGAGTTAGTTCATAGTACAGCCCTTAGTGATATAATCTTTTGTTGTGTGGCTTTTTTCTGTAAGCTTAATGATGGTGCTTAGGAATCCTGCTTCCACTTTAAGTGTCCCACATTCTACATCCTAATGCTAATACTTAACCAAGGCTTTGTAACAATAAAGGGTGTTTCACAGATATTTACTCAAACAATATTCAACCGATCCACAACTTTCCATTTTACTTTAGTTGCATATATAATTCCTGAAATTTAAATGATGGTGTTTATTGGTGCAGTGATCCAGCATTCTATGATAACACTTAAAATGAATGTATTCTTACCTAGAAGCTGCCTCTACTACCAACATTGTAACAGTTTTCTAGACAACATTTAGTTTGAACTGTTGGAAATTGCCAATATTCAAACTTTGGTGTGCATTAGGTTCATCCTGTCTAAAATACACCTACCTAGACCCTAGCTCCAAGAATCCTGATTCATGAATGTGGAAATGGACTCTGAAATGTGTGTTTTTAAGAAACCTCCTGTGTATATCAAGGCTTTACAACCATTGTCTGAAAATCTTGCCATTGCCTTTCCCAAAATTCTAATATGGGAAAATGCTGTGTATTTTAAAAATTGTTTATAAAATATATCCTATATAATAAAAGTCTAATAGGCAAATTGACCAAACAGCAGAATGACCTGTGGAATGACCGATCACTATGATGCACACTGACCACCAGGGGGCAGATGCTCAATGCAGGAGCTGCTCCCAGCCCGCAGGCCCCAGGCCAGCCAAGGCGGGTGCCAGCAGGGCCCCTCAATCACTCTACCAGTCGCCCCATAGAGGGAGGTGACTGGCGGCAGTGGCAGGGGTCAGGGCTGGCCAGCAGATGGCATCAGGCTGTCCAAGGCAGGTGCCAGCAGGGCCATCCCCCCCCCTCCCCATCAATGGTCCTGTCGGCCAGGCCTAAGGACCCTACCCAGGCACGAATTTCATGCACCAGTCCTCTAGGACATATTATAAAAGATATGATCCATTACATTATTTTATGACCCTTCTGTAAAGTTCACCATGACAAATTCCTCCCAAAGCTCAGGGTCTAGTAATAGCTAAGAAATTTTTTTCTTGGTAAATTTACATCCAATCATTATTCACTTGCGAGATCTACTATGTTTCCTCATTCATTCTGGCTCCTAAACTACCTAAAGCAAACTTTTGTAAAATTATTGTAGCCTTCTTACAACAGGCTTTTACACTATAAATATTTATTTTATTGTCCTTTAATATTTGATGCAGGAAAAGGAAAATGAGTCAAGCGTTCCCACTTATTGTAAAGAGACTTTTATTTAAAGTTGCATAAAATCATTTTTGGAAGTTTTGTTAGTTCTAAATTTTGTAAAAACATAGAACTTGAGGCAAGGATTAAATGCCAATTCTTTGATTGCTAGGTGCAAACAAAAGGTAGCAGAAGTGAGGAAAAATGGAGGGGCTGCAAAGAAGGACATGAAGCAATAAAAAGTGATGCATTATTGTATGGGCTGCTGCTTCATGATGAGCTATGAAGAGTCACAGAAGGCCACTCAACAGGGATGTCACTCAGTATGTGAATGCTTCTGGACTGTCTGTATTGAGGAGACCAACCTTAAATGAGCCCATTGGAGGTAGGAAGAAGGGAACATTTCTTTGTCCAGATTAATCTAATCTCTGATTTTCTTTGGGCCAATATTGGCCCCATGGAAAGCTACTTCTCCCATGCTTTCAGGTTGGGTCATCCCTTTGGAGGCTGCTGGGGATGTCATATCTCATGACCTACAGAGGGATGTTTCATTCAGAAAGTCCAGAAATGGCTGAAGGAGAAGCATCTCAGTGCATAGACCTGGCCTAGCATTCTCAGCAAGGTCAAGTGGCTTACTGGCTCCTGGTGGTGGCATCCAGTCCAGGAAACTGGCCAGCTCAGGAAATCCAAGATAACAGATAAGATTTGCATTTAATACATGAGTAGATATGAAACTGGGGAGCAGGTTAAAGGTGTGGGGTGGGAACAAGGTGGGAGGGAATGTAAACCCATAGCGGAATGGAGTAGTAAATGTAGGAACATTGGGAAGAGGGCAAAGCTAATTTAACTAATTTAAATTGGCAAGTGAAGAATTTCTAGCATAGAAAACTTTTGGGTAGAAATATATTAACGATAACATGGGAAATAAGAGAAACATGTTTATGGGGAGATCAGAGTATTGAGTAGGTTAAGGCAGTGAAGACACATTTGGACATGTTAAATTTGAGGTACTTGCAGGTCACTCAGGTGAACATGCCAGTCAGCCATGGGATGTGAGAGTCTGGAGCTTAGGGTGAAGCCAGGACTGGACATGTGGACTTCAGACCATCAGTCTGGAGATGGGAGCTAAAGTTCTTGCATGGATAAAATCAGCAATAAGATAAAAGCAAGGAGAGAGTGAGCCAAGTACAGAAACTGGAGGAATGTCAATGTATAAGGAATGGATATTGTGTGTGTGGAGCGGGGGAGAGAGGTGGCAATAGAGGAGCCAGAGTTGCCAGAGATATGGAATTATACATTTTCTGTGGGTGTCACAAGTAACTAATTTGGCATAGAACCTGCATTTCTTGCCTCTATTTGTGTTGACACACAAAGGAGTCTTTGGGTCTATGATATTGCCCAGAGCAGTAGTGGCTATAATTTAGCATGCACATACTCATGAGAGGAAGAAAGAGAGAGAATATGAATGAGAATTTACTGAGAATCCATAATATGTCATGAACTGTGCTGAGTACTTTGCATATATTGCCAACTTCATCTCTTCACTATAAGTGAATTGTGTTATCTTTATTCCTCCTACAAAGCAGGAAACTGGGCCTCGGTGCCTTATGACAGTAAGTAATGGTGCTGTGAGTGGAGCCTTGAGTTTACCAGTATTTGAACAGGAAGTCCAGGTACTTCCCCTTAACTGGACAACCTCTGCCTTTCAACAATGACAGTGGGGTCTGACCATAAAAAAAGTCTTGCTGAAAAATCAGCTCTCTGTGGCAGGGAGAGTTCCAGACCGTACTTTGTCTAATTTAGTGTGGCACTTAAACTGCTTATCTGCAATACTAAAATATATAATAGTCAAATTTTATTTTTAACCTCTTTTGAGAACCACTTAAACATTTGAAACTTTTTACCTTTATTGATATTCTTTACTACTGCCCAGAATAATGAAGCTCAAACAAATGTTTTATCTGGAAGGAAATCCTACATTGATCTGGTGTAGGACAGAATAATGTTATTCTAAATGTGATTACATGCCCCAGACAATAAGTTGAAGTGTGAATTTCAGAGATCAGATAAATCCTACAGATAATATGTAAATGTCTGGGCACACACAATTAATGTTGACACATCGATGTAGTTTTAAATGGACCACAACCCAAATAATGCGGTAGCTGACATGCTGGGCCTGTATTTTTGCTTTGAATAATTTTTCAACATTTGAATGGAATATTTATGTTATTATGCTAAAATAAAAGAGCACAGCCAAATAAGCTATTACACGGTCCATTAAAGCTACTTTTAAGTGACTCTCCGTAGCAAAAGATTGCACAACTTCTGCATTTGCAGAAGGAACTTTTCAATTAAGCACAGATCACTTTTCTCAGAACTCAAAGGAAGGGCAGATGCCACCTTGGATCATTTTGAAAATGATAATTGTATATTTTTTATGAAGTAATAAAGAGAACTCTCTGTAACATCCATAACACACATGAGTTAAGACCAGCCAAATAATGCAAAAGGGCAAATCTGGTTATTCAGTTTGAATAAAGGAGAAAGTTTAGTGTAGATTTCACATACAACCTTCTTTCTTGATTGCACACTTCTTATCACTCCTTTTTGCTGTTATAGTGCCTGAAAATTTGAATCAAGGACCCAAATATTCAAAAATGCATGAGGCATTTTTGAGGCATCATCTTTTTCTTATTTACAGTATCAAGGAAAACATGGCAAATATACAAACATCAAATTCTTATTTCTGTGTGAAATCCAGGCACTTTTCTCAAGCAGAAAAGATAACAGAATTAAATTATATTCATGCTATTTATGAAAGAAATTGTTCCTGCTTTCATCCAAATGAGGCAGGCGACTCATTTTGCCTTAAGTGCTTCAACTGGCAATCAAGCTTTCCAGACAGATGTAACGAAAATAATGTATATGATTTGGTGGATCATCCACTTGATTAGGCTATTTTTGTGTGATTTTCTTTGGATATCCTTTCATGGGATGAATTTTGGCCCTGTATAGCTGCCTCACACAACCCATTTTTGCTTTGTAATAGTGCCTACGTAAGGAATGAGGTGCTTACAAAGGTTTGCCTGTTTGATCTAAGATAAGATATAAGTATATACCCAGGCATTCGTTGAGCATGTGACAAATATTTTTGGTATTCTTTACATTTATTCTTGTGTGCTTCTGTGGATAATTTCTCAGTTTCTTGGACATATTGAAGCTTTTCAAGCACTGGATTCAATAATCAGTGGGGATTTATTGGCGAATTCTTTGTAGTTTCGTTTGTTTTCAAGGATTGGCATTATTGGAAGGTACTTTTATTTGTTTTCATTCTTTAAACAGACTACATAGAGTTCACCAATTAGACTCTGTTAAAATTGAGAGCATTAATTACTCTTCTATTAATAAAGTTTAGAGATGTGCCGCCTTACCTTGGAACTGGGTGTCTATGTCAGGATAGAATAAAGGGACATGGGCCTAGTTCTGGCCATTGACAGAGGAAATTCTGTGACCCTCTGAACTGGGACTCTGTTGGCTTGGCAGGAACATGGAGTGCCTCCTGATAGGTAGCTGGATGAACTGAAAAGGCTTGAAACTTGAGGGAAGCCAAGGTCCAAAGCTATAAGAAAATTTTGGAGGGGTGGCAGACCAGAAGGTCTTGAATCAATTATCTATCAAGGAATCCAGAAAGTGAGGATAGGTAAAAAGAAAATTAAGAAGAATCCAGAGGGGGAAAAATCTGACTGCTATTTTACCAATATGCGTGGTTTGACTAACATCGAAGGACTGATAATAGGTCTGATTGGCCTATGTTAAGAGCCTAACCTGCATCCCCCCATACATACTCTATACAGACATGTTTAATTATTCAGCTGGTTAGTGAGCAGCTCCATGAGCAGGAATCTTTGCAGGGGTTGGGGTATAAAAGGATGACTGCCTTAGGATGCCATTGTTGTTTTAAAGAAGCTTTTCGTTTAGATGGGGAGATGCAAACATAGGAAAAAGCAAACTGTACTAGTTTGAATAGTTCAGGACCAAGTGAAGAACTCTGCATGACTAATAGAGGCAATCACTGTCTAAGGCACCCAGAGGATAGCTTGGGCACTGTGCATTGTGAGGAAGGCCAGACAGAAGAAGGGATTGATGCTGGGAACTAAAGTCTCAGTTGGACTAAGTAATAGGGACCCCATCTCCCTCCACACCTTCCCCTTATACAGCACATATTCAAACAATTACCTTCCTTAAGTATCTTCCTTCCAGACATCTTCAACCCACTCTCCCACCTGCCTCTAGGCATAGACCTCGGAGAGGAGGAAGCCACACTTAGCGGACCACACAGCCACATATTTACACAGCTCTTTGTATATACCAATTCTTAGGTTCAAAGCAAGCTGACATTTCCCTAAGACAATATTTTTACCAAAGGGAATACAATCTTAGCTCCTTTAATAGAGAAGACCCCTTAAGGAAGCCCTTATTTGATGATTTTTTTCAATTTCACTTCCAGAAAGACAGTGTAGAAAACATTTACATCTATACATATAGATGTGTATGTGTATATATGTGTATTGTACATGCTTGTGTATGCATATATTTGTGTGTTGTATTGGACAGAGTCTTGCTGATTAACCTAAACTGAATACCTACTATGTGCTAGCTCTATGTTGGAAATACATAACATAAATGAATTAGACATTCCCTGTTCTCCAGGGCTATAATCAAGTAGTACATGAGGCCAGAATGTTTGAAAATTAAAGTGCACTGGGAATAAATGAGGGGAAAGATGAAAGAAATTGCAATGGGTGAATCTGGGACTGTAAGAATTTATTTTAGAAATATTTCAGAATAGAGGTCAATGTCAGACATTTGTAAGAATTCAGAAAATCCTAAATTTAAAACTATTGATTGATTTGACTGTCTACTTACTAGTATATTATTGAATTTATTATTTTCCAGTCAGAATTTCCCACCAAATTGAAACTGTTGACTGAGATCAGTCATTTGTATTGTCTGAGCAGGAAAAATCCTGCAACAATTCACATGCCTGGTGATAGTTATGCCTAGAAACCATCAGTTGGAACATCAAAGTGTCTTTTGTAACTGTTCGGGGATTTTATCTCACTGGATTTCTGGCCTAATCTTTTATTTATTTTCCTATATATGTTCACACAGAATTTCAAAATAAATTCACTCTGCATTTTAAAAATATACACTGTGCATTACTTTCATGTTCAACATAAGCATATGAAAATTGGCATAATTAAAAAAACTGAATTGTATGCGTTCTTTTTTCCCAATTTATGGTTCAATCTTATACCATAAAACTCAGGGAGTTTTAAAAATACACATACTCTTTGTCTCTTCACATACTTCCTTTTGGAATGGCACATTAGAATCTTGGGGCAGGGAGGGGAAGAGAGGCACTATACTTACTCCTGAAGCCTTCCCTGCCTCATCAACCAATATTAGTTTTAAATAATCATGAAATTCAAATAATAGTTCAATGAGCTTTTCCACTCAGGTAACCAAAAAGAAAAGCCATATGGATATTTCTCTAAAGATTAAATATTTCTTTAGAGTTCAGCTTACCTGTATTATCTTTTAATAATTGTTCATTGCATTTGCTCATTCATTTATCCTCTTAAATATTTACTGAGTACCTCTATGTGCCAGTCACTCCTCTGAGCTTGATTAACAGAAAGAAAAAAACATATGCCTTTTTGAATGTTAGATTTTAATTCAGCATTTCAGGAAATTGTTTTAAAAAGTAAAATCTATACTATGTTAGCTGTTAATAGTGTGAGGAAAGATGAGAGAAAAAAAAGATAGAGAGTGGGGTAAGTAGAGCAGTCAAGAAAGACCTCACAGAGAAGGTGACATTTGAATGAAGATGTGAGTGAGCTGAAGGCAAGCCATGCACAGAATTGAGGATGAGCAGAGGGAATAGCTGGACAAGGCCCTCAGGCAGGAGTGTGCAAGGTGTGGAGTAGAGAGAGTTGAGGCAATGGGAGAGGCAATGAGAGAGGTCCAGACAGTGTGAGAGTTCAAGGCCACTGTGATGACTTTGGCTTTCAATCAGAGAGTAATAGGAAGCTGTTGGACTGCAGTGTTAACAGAATCACTGACTGCTGTGTTGAGAATTGTCTAAAGCAGGGGAATAAGAGCAGAAGCAGGGAAACAGGTGTAGAGACAAATTGCAATCACTCAGATGGAAAATTATGAGAGTTTTGACTAGGGTGGTAGCAACAGAGGTGCTCAGTAATTGTAAAGACCCTAGAGAACAAATGGTATTGTTAACAGAGGTTACTAAGGAAAAAAAAAAAAAAAACAGAAAAAAACACATGTCTTCTGATGGATCTTTGAGTATGCTTCTTAAAAATAAAAAATAAAATATTGGGGTGGGGTACAGGGGCGGGCTTGAGGGTGCCAATGAGTGGGGGATAAGAGGGACATTTGTAATACTACCAACAATAAAGAAGTATAAAAAAAAATTACCCTAGCCAGTTTTGCTCAGTGGGTAGAACGTTGGCCCGCAGTCTGAAGGGTCCCAGGTTTGATTCTGGTCAAGGGCATGTACCTTGGTTGCAGGCTCAATCCCCAGGGGACACATTGATGTTTCTCTCTCTGTCTCTCCCCCTCCCTTCCACTCTCTCTAAAAATTAATGGAAAATATCCTTGGATGAGGATTAACCAAAAATTTTTAAAAATACAATTACATGACTTCTAATATACTCTTCTGCATTTTCCTTTTTTATCTAATTTATGAACTTAGCTAATTACCTATTCAATAACCTCAATCACCCAATTTAAAAACAAAGTAGGGAAAATATATTGAAATTTACTGTATCAACTGCTTTCTAACAAGCAGTTCATGAAATGTCACATCTTCCATGTTTTCAAAAATTAAAAAAAATAAAGAATAGAGATAATTTTCAATTTAACTCTATGCCAAGCAAATATATAAGATGATTGGTTATAGAAAGAAGCATTGAACCTGTCAAAAAAGATGTGTACAAGTAGCATCTGTGGAGGAGGCAACTTGCCAGGAATATTTAAATATGCCTCAGGATGCTAAAAATGAGAACTTTTTCTAGAATATTAAATTATAAAACCTCCCACTCAGGAGTTCGGTCTTTATTTTTATCCAAAGCAAAGAATAACTGTGATTAAAATAAAAATCGTAGTTTGCATTTATTGAGCTGTTTTGGTTCTTTTCGAAGTTGTTCACCTATATCAGCGATTTTCAACCTTTTTCATCTCATGGCACACATAAACTAATTACTAAAATTCTGTGGCACACCAAAAAGTATATTAGATTTGTTTGCCGACCTGACAAGAAAAGAAAAAAAGGTATAATTTTGATTCATTCATACCAGATGGCTATTGTTGTGTTGGCTATTGTCATTTTTTTTGCCCCTCACTAAATAGTCAGGTATTGCATGGTTTAAAATCACTGACTTATATTAACTCTTAATGTTCATATAAACTTTTTTTCTTTATTAATTAAGGTATTACATATGTGTCCTTATCCCCCACATCCCTGTTTGAGATAGATATAATTATTATCTCCATTTTACAGATTAGAAATGAAGACACCCAAGGGTTAATAACAAGAATAGATTAAAAGAAGAAAAGATACAAGTTCCTCCTCCTGAAAATGATCAGTACTCCATTCTTTCATGTCTTTTGTTTCCCATATTTTCAGCCCCCAATAGATTTGATAATTATTGAGTCACAGTCATTTTCTAGATTTTGTATATTTTTTTTCTAAAATCAACAATTTCTCTTATCTGTAACTTACGAATTCTGCTATTCTCTTTCATGTTGGAAATCACACCAGATCAGGCATATTTTTATAAATAGGTAAGACTGTTATGATGATGGTAAATAGGGAGGTCTCCTGCCTTGTGTCCCAGAGAAAGGCCACTTTGATGCAAGTTACAGTGGGGCTCCAGATGTCAGGGTGTCTGTGTCAAGCTGGCCAGGGGGAGGCAGCACAGGAAGCCATGAGGTACTGGTGATTGGAAGGCCACTCTCTTCATAAAGCTCTCTCCAACCCATATAGTCAAACCTCAAATCCTACATTTAAAGTTGTTTTCTTCTAGTGTTGAAAGCTGTTAACATCAAACATCCCTATTAAAAGGTCAGTGCTTCAGGGAAGCAGCAGACAGCCATGACTTACCAGAGTATGGTGGGCTGTCTGGTGAAAGCAGGATAAAGACCTGGGCGTATGAGATAGATGTCTACAAACCAGCAAAAGGGATTAACAAAAGAACTAGAAGGACACCAAAGATTATAGTCATGTACCTAATGGCCTGCTTGTGTGTGAATGACAGAGAGAATAAAGAGGGAAAGGATACAATCTCATTTATAAAGAGATTAAAAGGAGATATTGACAATGATGACTTTATTGCTGTTCATATTTCAACTTGGAATCCTTCTTGGATGAGGTCTCTTGAAAAGTAACACCAATTCTTCTTTTCCTTCCTGGGGCCCTTTGACTGACCAGGCAGCTGGTACAGCTCCAAAGCAAGTTTGCTAAAGATGTATTTGGACTTCTAACAAAGCTGACAATTACTGTGTCCTCAGCTAATGCAGATAAAAAGCCAATACTACAATTTTTTGACAGCTGTGGACCTATCATGATTACTGACAATTCTGTAGGGAAATCAGAGCAGCCTATGATCCCTAGCTCTTGAGAAAAAAATGAGATATAGCTTGAAAGAGACACCACTGCAGGGCAGAGAGAGAGAGTGTGGAAGGGAAATGCCTCTATTCTATTCTGCGCTCTGCTTTCTACCAACCCTAGGGAGTAGTAACAAGCAACTATTGGAGCTTTAATTTAACCCACTGTTTAACTTGATGTCATAATCAGGCTGAAGTACACTCTACGCTGTGCAGAAAACAATCTCTAATAAAAAATTGTGTTGTGAAAAAGCACAAATTTTATGAAAACATTTTACACTAAAACAAAACAAAAAATGCTCTGTTATGTTATTAGTTGCCTAAATCCACTGAGATCTGTGGCACTGCCATGGGACCCAAAGGAAAAAGTACATTTCATGTTCCATGAATTTTCATTTGTATGACATCAGCATCCAGGACAGGAAGAAGCTATTTTGCCCACATGTTGTTGTTTAATATATGGTTGAAAACCACTTGAGTACAATTCAACTAAGAAATTGCTTCAGAGTGTGTTTATTTATTTATTTATTTTCTTAGCATTCAGTTCAAATCACAAAAGTCAAAACAAAAACCAGTTCAATTATTTGGGTTGTTTGCAGTTTGCTAATAGAAATAATATTTATAGTGATAACCTCTAAGGATAAATTCAAGGTTGTATGGGGGCTGATTTGCTCGAAGACTGAAAATGTATCATTGATTCTCTGCCATATAAAATACATCTAAACCTTCTTCCAATGAAGCAGCTCTTTAAATATTTAGCATGAGTTACTCTGTCTCTTCTGAATCTTCACAGTAGGGTAACAATTTTCCAGTCCTTTGTTGGGTCAGACATCCAACATGGCTAAAATTATCTTTTAATTACTGAGAATAAATTTATTTCATAGCTCTAGGTTTTGTTTGGAAATAGCTTTTGAAGATGCAAAGCCATTCACTTTCTGATTCCATTTTCAAAGCTTTGCATTTATACTATTTATAGAGAAAGGATTGTCTTAGAAAATGCATGTTCTTTGTTTAATTGACTGTTTGGTACCCTGTGGTCTATGCCTGCAAGCAGTGGGATGAACTCAGAAGGTCTAGAATTTACTGGTAAACATCCTGTACACTGTGATGGCTGTAGTATGGAGTAATACAGGCTCTCCTCTAACTGGGACTGCAGCAAACCCTGATCTTAGTGAAGTTTTCTTAGTTTAAACTTACAGGGAAGAGATATCCCACAGTACAATCTAAGATTGAACATACCAACATGCCTCATTATTATCCTTATAATGTAACATGACAAAAAGCAGTGGTTCCCAAACTGCCTACAGAGCCCAAGGTCCCTTACTTTGGGTGCCCTAAATGCTATGATTAGAGCTTGATGTGAAACTGACGGGAGTTTGAGACCTCCAACTCATCCCCATTTAAAGTAGAGCATCTATGCTTATCTGTTTTACATATTAGTTTCAAATCAAGGTTTTTTTTGGAAACATGATTCTTTTACTTTCCTTTCTTTACTCCCATGTTTTCTTCTTTTAAGAGCCCAAGTATAGTTATTAAGGTTACTTGCTTTGAAATCAGAAATAAGTAGATTCATATATGGCTTTTCCACTTACTAGTTCTATGACTTTATTGTCTTTGAAACATAGTTTTCTCATCTGTGAAATGGGATAATAATATTCATAAGAAAGTTTTTAGTATTAAATATGATAATGATTTCTTCATACTGCTAGAAAAGCTTTCTTCTCTCAGCTTCCTCAATACCACCTCTATCAGTTAGTGTTTGATCAGAGAAGTACAATCACTGTAATGAGTACTGTATAGAGCGAGAGCAGAGTGAACTTTATTAACACCTTGGATAAGTCAATATGGAGTCACTGTCAGTCACGACAGTTATGTCAAATGCTATGTCAAGACTGAGGTAATGGGGTGTAACAAGAATGCCCAGGATGCCTCAAACCACAAGTCTGGACACCTGGATGAGGATTCCATCTAGACACCAATATGAGTGGGACTTCTGCCTCTTGTGGGCTATAAGAACTCAGGTCTCCAGCCCACCTAGCACTGAGCTCAGCTGTACATGGGTCATGCTCAGAACTCTGCTGGACTTCCACTCCACAGGATGCCTGCCCACCACTGTAGTGCCTGGCTTGAATCCAAAGCCTGCCTTTCTAGCTGTGGACAAATGCCACCAGTGACAGGGACTTCGCATTGGATGAAACCCATGAGGACAAACTAGAGACTGTGACTGCAGGTGACTGCAGGATAGGCTGGGGTGTGGCACCAGATTCCCACACCTACATCTGCCCCCATCTGCCCCAGGTTTCCGCAACACTGAAGATGGAGATCCAGTGGGAGCTGGAGATGCCCATGGGCCTGGCTCCTACCAGAGGCATCAATGGCAGATAGCAGATCAGCAATACTCTGATATCATGGAGTACAAACTGTTCCTCTACTCTCCTCCACACTCTCTTCTCTTTACCTACAACCATCTCTGTAGATGATCTAACTATCCCTATGACTTTAACTACCACCTATATGTTGATGACTCCATGGTTTACCAGAATTTTCCTTGCCCTGACTTTTCTATGATTTATGTTGACATGCTATAACTGGAATGACAGAGACATGAAAAGCATGCCACTGGCACTCCACCCCTCATCAATGACAAACTTGGCTAGCAGACGATGGCAATCTTTATATTCTGGAGTGAGGACTCATATTGTTTTCATAGCACCCTGGCACCTACTACCAACCAATCAAAATGAATAAATGAAGATTTGGCTTAGCAGAAACTTGTGTAGAAAAGACTTAGAATTTACCGATAGCAAGTTCAATATGAGTGTAGATTATGTGGGTCAGGGTTGCCAGGCACATGCACAGGCACGCACGCACGCGTGCACACACACACACACACAAAGATTTAAAGGTATTGATAGAATGAATGGTGCACAAAGGTTGTGACAATTCTCTTCTACTTCCTGCTCATGAAACGCACTAGTGATTTGGCCTTCAGTCTGAGGGCTGCAGTTTAAGAATGTCATCAACAAATAGAAAATCCCATCTAGAATGTATAATACAGATGACACAGGGAACATGAGCCTATATTATAATGAACAACACTGTCAAAATGCCAGTGGACTTTCAGCCTGGTAAACAGAGCCTCAGGGGGTGGGATAACTTCATTCAAGTATTTTATGTATTTGAAAAGATGGGAATAAACTTGTGCAAAAAAGCAGAACTTGGGTCAGTGGGCAGAGTTCAATCATTTTATAAAATAATAGCCACCTAATATAAGCAAATACAAACTATTCTGATTGGGGAAAATTTGTGTTCCCTATGGGGTTTTGGACTAGATTAATGGTTTATCCAAAAGTTGTACCTTGGGGAGCTTTAGAAAATGCAGATTTCTAGATTCTGTTTTAGATTTACTGAATCACAATCAACTGGGCGGAGGCCTGAAATTTAGATGAGCTCTAAGGAGCCTTTCTTATTTCTGTGACTATTTCTAGTCACCTGTCAGAGGAAGTAGTATGAATAGTGGTTAGAGCATAGGCTCCTGAGTAGAATGTATGGATTTAAAATAGCTTTGTGATTTTAAGTAAGTCTCTGTACCTCAGTTTCCTCATCTGTTAAATCAGGATAATGATCGTGTCCACTCACAGGATATTGTGAAGAGTAAATGAGTAAATGGATAAAGTGCTGATACATGGCATACATAAGTATTAGCTTATTTTTTTTTAAACTGGAAGAGAACCAATTCATTCACAAGACATGTTGATTAATGAATGTTTAGAAAGTGGAAGAGAAAGAAATAATTCAAAACCAAATATCTCTTGTTTTTACTTTTATATTATTAATCATCTTTCAAAATTATTTCAGCTTTAGTAAGCATTATTACACAAACCATATGTAAATACTTCTTTGTGTTGCAAGGTTATCAAAGCATAAATATGAATATGAAGTTTACTTTATAGTAATTTACAATAGAATGTGTTGGGACTAAATGAGTCTATTTTGCTGAGATTTCTGTGTAGAATCAGATCCATCTAACTTTAAAAAAATGTGAAATTATATAATCTGATAAATTTTGATCAATGAATATACCCTGTGACTATCATCCCAATCAAGATATAGAATAGTTACATCACTCTGGAAAATTGTCTTATGTTTCATCCCAGTCAGTCTCCACCCCTAGAATGTGACTGTTCTGAAGTTCTGTTTTTGCAGGATAGCTTTGCTGTTCTTGAACTTTATATGAATAAAGTCACACAGTATGGGATCTCTGTATCTGAATTTTTTGCCTACACATTATGTTTTTGAGAATCATTTATGTAGTTGCATAACTCAGTAGATTTTTAAATTTCCATATTCCATTATACAAATACATCATAATTTGCTTGTCAATTCTTGTACTGATGGACATTTAGATTGTTTTGAGTTTTCATTCTTCAAATAAATGTCTAGGAGTAGAATTTCTGAGTCATAGGATAAAATATGTTTAACTCTATGAGAAATTGACAGTTCTCCCAAATAGTTTTACCATTTTACAGTCTTCTCAGGAATGTGAGAATTCCAGATTTCCCACATAGTGATTTACATTTGACATTTTTGTTTTATTTGAAAGTAGTAGTTGTAGAAGGTGAGACAGTATTTAATTGCTCTTTTAATTTTTATTTCCCTGGTGAGTGACAAATGATGTTGAGCACCTTTTCATGTGCTTATTGATCATTTTTTGGTATTTTTTAATGACATATCTGATCAAGTATTTTGTCCTTTGGAAAAATTGGGTTGTCATTTTTAATTGATTTATAGGAGTTAATTGTATATTCTGGACACAAGGCCTGTATAAAATATATGTATCCCAAATAGTTTTTCCTAGGATGTGACTTAACTTTTTGTTTTCTTCTCTTTGTCTTAATCCCTTCACCTTTTTAATTTTTTGTCTTCTTAATGGTGTTTTCTTAATGAGTAGAGCAGTGGTTCTCAACCTTTCTAATGCCGCGTCCCTTTAATACAGTTCCTCATGTTGTGGTGACCCCCAACCATAAAATTATTTTTGTTGCTACTTCATAACTGTAATTTTGCTACTGTTATGAATTGTAATGTAAATATCTGTGTTTTCCGATGGTCTTAGGTGACCCCGCTGCTGTAGAGCCTAAGACTATCAGAAAACAGAGATATTTACATTACGATTCATTAACAGTAGTAAAATTACAGTTATGAAGTAGCAACAAAAATAATTTTATGTTTGGGGGTCACCACAACATGAGGAACTGTATTAAAGGGTCACGGCATTAGAAAGGTTGAGAACCACTGGAGTAGAGACTTTTAATTTGTATAAAATCCAATTTATCATTTTTTATGTTCAATATGTTTTGTTTCCTAAGAAATCTCTACCCCAAGTTCATAAAATGTTCACCTGTATTTTTTTAGAAGCTTTATAGTTTTAGTCTTTATATTTAAATCTATAATAAGTCTGAATTGTAAAGTGAGTTATGAGGTAGAAGTGATGTAAGTCCTTTGGTTTCACACATTTATGTAGTCATTCCAGCACCATTTGTTGAAAAAGATTTTCCCCTCTTTGAATTGTCTTACACCTTTGTTTTAAATCAATGAAGGTGGTCAAAAGGTAGAAACTTTCAGTTATGTGATAAATAAGTACTGGGGATGTAACACGCAACATGGTAAGTACTAGTAGAGTTAACATTGATGTATGATATATTTGAAAGTTGCTAAGAAAGTAGTAGATCCTGTAATGTCTCATACAAGGAAAAAAAAACATTTTTCCTCTTTTCTTTTTGTATCTATATGAGATAATGGATGCTAACTAAACTTCTTGTAGTAGTCATTTCACAATATATGTATGTCAAGTCATTATAGGGCACAATTAAACATACCGAGCTGTATTGCCAATTATATCTCAACTAGAGGCCCGGTGCATGAAAATTTGTGCACGGGGGAGGGGGGAGTCCCTCAGACCGGCCTGCCCACCCCCCCTGCCATAGTCCGGGAGCCCTCATGGAATGTCCTACTGACAGCTTAGGCCCATGGGGAGCGGGCCTAAGCGCAGTCTGGCCTCCCTCTGGGGGAAGCGACCGGCAGATCAGGTATATAGATATTTTCTAGAAGCAGCATGGACTCCTTCCTTATTTCTTTCTTCTGTGGTTGGAGAACAGGGGACTAAAAGGTGGAGACAGAACTGTGGCCAGGCCTGGGGCTTTTGTAGGCAGTGGAAAGAGGGAGAGGGCTGGGTAGACACATTTCCTTTGATTGATTGTCCTCCCTTCCTCTGAGCTCCTCCCTCTATTTTTTCCTTCTCATGGTGGACGCTCAGGCCTTGGACTGACCAGAGCCCAGCGACGGTGGTGTTCAGCCCCCTCCCTTCTCAGCTGAACGTACAGCCGCCTTGCATTCCAAGCGGGGCTGTTTTCAAGTGACTAAAGCACTGGGAATCCACAGCTCCCAGCCTCTCCTCTCTCAGCTTCCTCCTTGGGTCGGTTGCAAAGTTCACCGAGACACCGAAGCAGCTCTGCGTAGGGGCGGGGGACACACGCAGGCAGTGCCATGTCCCAGGTCAGGGACACACGCAGGCAGTGCCATGTCCCAGGTCAGGAACACAGGCAGGCAGTGTCACATCCTTGGCCAGGGATGCAGGCAGGCAGCTTCATCTCAGTGCTGGCCGGGACATTAGCACTGGGCAGGCCTGGGCGTACCTCCGCTGGGAGTTGAAGTCCCTGCCCCTGTCCCTGCCCCCCTGCTCCTGTGCATGCGCAACCCACTGACTGATCCTGACTTGGACACTGTAACAGACAAAATGGCATATTACGTCTTTATTATATAGGATTGACCCTTGTGTGTAGGTCTAGTTCTGGACTCTCAATTCTGTTCCATTGATGGAATATTTTCCATTCTTTTGCTAATGTAAGTAATACTTTTATGATTATATTAAATTTTATAGCAAATTTTAAAGTCCTCAAGTATGAGTCCCCAAACTATTTTCTTTTTCAAAATTGTTTTGGCCATCCTAGTTACTTCAATTTCCACATAAATCTAGCAAATCACTGGCATATTTCTACAAAGAGCCTGTTGAAATTTTTATTGAGTTTTCATTGAATCTATATGACAGCTCATATCTTAACAATAGTGATGTTTTTTAGCTCATAAATATGGCATATATATATATATATATATATATATATATATGTATTTAGATTTTTTTTAATTTCTCTCAAAAATGTTTTCTGGTTTTCAGTTTTGTATAACTTTTATTAAATTTATTCTTAGGTATTTTATAATATTTTAATACTATTATGCTGGATTTACTTTTTTTAAAAAATTTTCCAGTTCTTTGTAGCTATTTAAAAAATACAATTGATTTTTTGCCGAAACCGGTTTGGCTCAGTGGATAGAGCATCGGCCTGCGGACTGAAGGGTCCCGGGTTTGATTCCGGTCAAGGGCATGTACCTTGGTTGCGGGCACATCCCCAGTGGGAGGTGTGCAGGAGGCAGCTGATCGATGTCTCTCTCTCATCGATGTTTCTAGCTCTCTATCCCTCTCCCTTTCTCTCTGTAAAATATCAGTAAAATATATATATTTTTAAAAAAATACAATTGATTTTTTTTCTATTGGCCTTGTGTATTGTGACTTTACTAAATTTGTTTATTTTAGTGGCTATTTTATAGGTCCCTTAGGATCTTCTATATAAGCAATCATATCTTCTACAAATACAAACGATTTTACTTCTTTATTTTCAATCTGAAAACATCCTTTTCTTTTTCTTTTCTATTGCACTGCTTAGAATCTCCAGTGCAATACTAAACAGAACCAATAAGAGTGACATTCTTAGCTTTTTGCTTACCTTAGGAAACTGTTCACTATGTTACCATTTAATATAACATTAGCTGTAAGTTTTTCATGGGTGCTCTTTATTAAAATAAGAAAGTTCTTTTCCAGTTTGCTGAGAATTTTGATCATGAATGGATGTTGAAATCTGTCAAATGATCTTTTCTGCAGCTTTTAAAATTATATTATTTTCTCATTTTGTCTGTTAATAAGTGAATTATATAATTTCATTTTTAAGTGTTAAACCAATCTTCTCTCTTGCAACAAATAAACTTGATTATGATATATGTATGCACATATACATATATCATAATGAATCTATGAATGTATATATGCATATATACATGCATGTCTGTATATATCCTGTGTTTCTAATTTGCTAATTTTTTAAAATATATTTTTACTGATTACAGAGAGGAAGGAAGAGGGAGAGATACCAACATCAATGATGAGAGAGAATCACTGGTCTGCTGCCTCCTGCATACCCCCTACTGGATCCTTTAGTCCACAGGCTGCCACTGTATCCACTGAGCCAAACCAGCTAGGGATGATTTGCTAAATTTTAAAAGATTTTTATGTCATGCTTATGACAAATATTGGTTTACAATTTTATTTGCTTTTGGAGTCTGTTAATTCTTTTTGTTAGTGTTATACTGGCTCAAAAACAAGTATGGAAGTGTTTCTTTCTCATCTCTTCACTGAAAGAATTTGCATAAGTTGATAGTATATAATCCTTTAATGTTTGACAGAATTCTCCAATGATAGCCTCTGGGTCTAGAGCTCTTTTCTTGCTTTCTTCTGGGTTAATCAAATAACTTTACCATCCTATTTAATTTTCTCTATAGGCTCCATAGCTTTATGTCCTTGTATTTGTTTCTAGTGGAATAGAGTATGCACCCTTAAATGACCACTGTCTATTTAGAGTTACTATTTACCATTTTATGCAAAAGATAATGATCATTCAATAGTATTGTCCTACTCCTATTCATTCTTATGTTATTGTTGTCATGTATTCACAATATAATGTTACAGTTTAAATCGTTCACTTTCTTCAAATAAATTCAGAATAAAAATATAGATATCCACATATTGATCATTTATGGTGTTCTTTATCTTTTCCTGTAGATAGGAGTTTGTCTTGTGTTTTTTTGCCTGCCATCTAAAGGACTTTATAAGCCTTTCTGTGATGTGGGTCTGCTGGAAAACTGTTCTCTTAGTGTGTTTTTTTTTTTAAATTTTTAAAAATATCTTTATTGATTTCAGAGAGGAAGTGAGAGGGAAAGAGAGATAGAAACATCAACGATGAGAGAGAATCATTGATTGGTAGCCTCCCGAACCTCCCCCAATGGGGATCAAGCCCACAACGCAGGCATATGCCCTTGACTAGAATCGAACTCAGGACCCCTCAGTCCACAGGCTGACACTCTATTCACTGAGCCAAAGCAGCTAGGGCTGTTCTCTTAGTTTTTATTGAAAATATTCTTATTCCACTTTCAATTTTGAAGGATGTTTTTGCTAGATATAGAATTCTGACTTGACAGTTTTGTTTAGTTTAGTTTCTTTTTTTCACCACATTTTGTTCCTTGAATAGTCCCGGCTGATTTCCACTCCTACCTCTCTATGTTTTCTGTTTACTCTTCCTGGACAACCCTTGAACTAGTTCTTCAATCACAGCTTAATTCTCATTCCCTTTGTTTCATATCATACTTCTCAGATAACTCTTGACCATGCTACCAAAAATCAACCTTCTTCTCTGGTTCTTTCTCATTATTCTGTTTACATTCTGTGTGACACTTTCACAATGTTTAATTATGTTTTTCTTTCTTTACTTGTTTCTTGTGTTCCTACCTGACTAGCTCCATAAATAATTTTATTCTGCCTGTTTTATTCTCTCTTACATTCTTGGCATTCAGCAAAATAACTGGCATCATAATAAAGTCATAATGATGTTTCTCTAATGTAGAATGGATACATCTAAAGTTTCAGGGACATCTAAAGTCTAACTTTGCTAGACTTGAAAAGACAGAGTAGTCACATACTGCTCAACCCTCCAGGACCATCTATTCTACATACTGTACTCGGGAATATAAATACAAAAGCGATGCATCTTCAGGAAGCTTTTTCCAATTCCTGAGTTAGAAACAATTTTCTCCCCTAGTTTCTGGGACACTCTACTCATCCAGACTGTGGTACTTGTTATGATCTACCTAACACTATTGACATTTGTATTCATATATCCTCTCTCCAACTGGACTGTCAGTTCCTTGCAGTCAGGGACTATATTTCCTAACACATATTGACAATCCTGCAGAAATAACCTTTAGGTCTACAGAGGTTTTATGGATACTCTTAATGGTATTGCACTGAAAATGAGTTAAATAGAAAAGTTAGCATTTTTGTTTAATAAGACTCTGGTTCTCTGAGGAAGAAAGAGCTGTATAATTCCAAAGTATTTGGCTTTCAACTGAGCATTAATAAAGCCCTAAGTTCCCAATAAGGACACTGTGTCATGTGTTGGGGAAGACTCCTCTGCTCCTTTGCTGCCTTTGTTCTTGTTTATATGCACAGCCTTTCTAATTTATACTCCCTGTAGTTTGCATCACAATAAAGTGACAAATATTTCCTGCCCACGCCTCTGTTTGGCTGCAGAGCATGAAAAGTTTAATGGAAAGTAAGAGATCAGAATATTTTTTTAGATTTGTTGGTGATCTTAAAAGTGCCTATTTTTAAACAAATATTTACGCCTGCTGCCAAGCTGAACCTCCATTTATTATGAGGAGACCTTTGATTAGTCTGTAGTCAGAAGGGGACCTGTATAAAAAGTAGTTACCATTTATTATGAGAAGATTGATGGAGAACTGTGGAGTGAGAAAGGCTAGAAGCTGGCTTTCATATTCTGATTCCATGCATAAAAGGGGAGATAAGGTTTTAAACAACTCATATGCATGCTGGTTGTGATAACTTACAGTCTCTGGGTTTGGGGACTATGGTAATTTGCTCAATCATGCACACCTATTAAATTAAAAAGTGATATAAGCACAGCTCTTTTTTATAGAATAACATTTTATTCTGACAAATTCAGGTTACCAAAAGACATATGAGTCTATGGGGCAGTACTTGTTAAAGCGTGTGTGTATGTTGAGGTTTGGAGTTACTAGTCTGAAACTTCTTGTATATTCCCAGGCCATATCCAAAACTTATAGAATCAGAATCTCCAGAAGTTGTGCCTGAGAATCTACATTTTAGCGACATAACTGGAGGCTGTATCCACACACAGAAGTTTGGGAGTCACTGCTTAAGCCTAAGGGAATAGAGAGACAACAGTTGTCTGTTTCATCTCTGAATCATCAGTCTGTACCTGGAAAGTTTTGAGTCCCTTAGATTACTTCCCAAAAAGGTCCCAGAGATCTGTGGCTTTGATACCATTGTGATTAGCTATTTATTTTCCCATAGGTTTCAGGTGAGAGAGAAGAACTCTTCCCACAGCTCACATGGAGGAGGATAAGTAAAACACAGTACTGTATAGCTCCCTTTTAGAAACTCTCTACCTATTTCTTTCTATCTCTTTTTTAGACTTGTGGTGAATGATCAACTTGGGACTGGAAACTGGTTCTTGATCACTTCCTTTGGATGCCCTGAATTGTGGCCCTCATATTCACTTTAGTAATGTGGGTGTAGTTAGCATCTATGTCTTAGGACTTCAACTTAGGGCTTCATCTGTACATTGGGACAGAAATAGTTCCGTTTTAACACCTCTTTGAAATCATAATAATAGCTAATTTATATTGATCATTTGTTATGTGTCAGTCATTCTTTCACACGTTTTTCCTTAGTCTTCCCACAATCATATAAGAAAACAGAAGTACAGAGAAGTCAAATAATTTGTATAATTGCACCCAGATATCAGGTCATAAAATTCTTCAAACAATATGTGCCCTTGACCAGAATCGAACCTAGGACCCTTCAGTCTACAGGCCAATGCTCTAGCCACTGAACCAAACCAGCTAGTGCTAACAATGTGCATTATTTTCCTATTAAGAATTTTGTCTCTTAGAAAATACTGTGCATTCATCAGAAAAAATTTCTATAGTTGTTTTATAGTCTGGTTTTTACAATGGTAAGACATTGAATTTTGGAGCAAAATTAATAAAAACAACTCTTACTAAGAATTTTAATATATCTTATTCACTTAATTTTTATAACAACCTTGTGATGTGGATGGTCTTGTCTTCATCTTGCAGTTGAAGGAAACTGAGGCTAGGAAGAAATTATATGACTTCCTCTAGATCATACAATCAGGAATGATTGGAACCAGGATTTAAATCTGAAGTTTCAGATCTTAACTCTGAGTTTCCTTTTCTCTCTGCTCTGCTGGGACACACCATCAGAAGGAATGTGTTCAATTGTGGGTCTCTGAGCTGTGGCAAATGTTTAAAGTTGTTTTGTTGAAGCTGCTTTATAATATGTTGACTCTAGATGAGTCAATATTACAAAGGAATGAGGTTTTTAATAACTTCTTTGGAAACAGAGAGCATCTTATTCATCTTAGAATCCCCAGTGCCTGGTCCAAAGTTGATCCTCTATTAATCAACTAATTAAATGAATAAATAAGTACATAAATAGATAACATTCTTTTAAACTCTCTCGTGGGAAGTAAGCTTTCTTGTGAAATAGATTAATATATGATTCCTCTGAGTAGTTACATTTTATAAGATGATCCTGAAAGAAGAACCCAAGTGAATGTTGTGTAAGTTGTTTTCTGACTCTGCCATTGGAGTAGTTGTGGAGGAGGAATTGAAACAGGTATTCTCTGGAGTCTCAAGTTTCATGCAGATAAGACAGCTTACCATCTCTATCTGCCTCGAGAAAGAGTAAACTGCTTCTTTGCTTAGGTTACAAAATTTCCAGAACCATTTTATATCAAAAATATGTTTTAATAATGTCAGCCACCTATAAATGGAGCAGGCACCTTCTAACATATTCAGAGGTATACTTCTGCTAAGAGACTTGTTGACTGGGCTCTGGAAGGAGGGATCAAAATGCTGTTGGTAGGATGGACCAGATAACCACTAAGATATTCTGTCCCTGAACTTTGGGAGATTCTAGAATTTATTCAGGTGGTTGAAGACAAGGATGCAGCTAATGTGGTCTGTCTGTTGTCCACAGGTCTGAGGCGCAATTACAGATGTACTATCTGCAGTGTCTCTCTAAACTCAATAGAACAGTATCACGCCCACCTGAAAGGATCTAAACATCAGACCAAGTAGGTATTTTCATACTTTCACTCTTTAGTGCTTTTGTTTGTGGTTTTTAGATGACAGTTAAAGGCTAACCATTGTAATTGTTTCTGCATTTAAACTGCATCTCTTTATCTCCAAAGTTCCCTTGATAGTGTTTCTTCAGAAGCTTCCCAAGTCTGCTTAGTGCTATTTGAAGAATGGCTTTTTCTCCTTTGGGGGCACAAATAATGATAGGCTTTCTTCTTTCATTTTCAAGGACAGTTCAGCACATTTTTTTATAAACTTCAGGAAACATTTATATCTATTCTAAGGGTTTTTAAATAAACAATGTTATCTCTATTTGAATGATGTGCCAGATTTTGGTGTTATGTCAAATTCCACGAATGTCTTCTACCACTTTCCATTTCTAGATGAATGTTGTTAATTAGTATAGAAACTTAGCAAATCTTATGCTAAGTATTTCCAATTAAATGTAAGCTTATTTCATTATTTTAAAAGAAAGTCTCCTGATTTTAAACCTAAAAAGGCTAATCAGGCATAATTTCACCTATATTTATACTTTGCATCTCTTTAAAAGTGAATGATGTTAGCTTTGAGGGCATTTTTAAAGTAGCTGCTAGGACTGCTAATAAAATCTAACAAAATAGAACAAATACACAAGGAATATCTCAAAAGTATATAATTTTCCTGAGTGTAATTGTTTTCATTTCTCTCCTATTTATCAGCAGAATCATTTAACAGATTTGACTGTACCAAGGCTTCATAAATAATAAATGATGTATTTAACAAACATTTATTGAGCTCCACTATGTGTCAGACTCCGAGGTGTGCACTGGGAAATAAAAGATGAATTGACCCAGGCCTGCCTCTTGTGGAGCTGTCTGCCAGGTGGGGGGTGGGGAAGGGGACAGCCATGTAAACATACAGATTCTTCTCTAATACCACGTGGACACCTAGAGCTTTGAGTTCTAGGGAGAGAGCAACCAGGGTAAGTTTATAGGGGTGTTGGTGCAGAAGTTGATAGATAAGGTTGAAGTCATGGTCTGATGCTGCTCACCATCAGAACCCTGGTTCCTAGCACAGCACTTCATGCCTATTAAGGGGTTCATAAACATTTTAGATGGAATGAATGTGTGATTTTAAAGTACGAGTAACAATTTTTCATGCAGGCATGTGAGGAAGGTGCATTCCAGGCAAGGAAATTTCTTTGCAAGGATATTTTAAAGACACAGGTCACAGGGGATCTGATGTAGGTGAGGAAATATAAGCCTAGATTTGGTTACTGATTCTCAGTCTCTTCATCCATTTTGTGCTGTCTCATGAGTCAAAGCCACTTGCATGATTGACTTTACTCTGATCCACCCTAGAGTACTTTTATCAAGGGAATTCTGCAAAAAAATTTTTCTCTGATTTGTTATAGAATACCTAGAGTGCTTGTTTTGATTATTGGACACTGCTGTCCCCTCCTCCTCAAAATAGTCTATTCATCATCTCTCCAACTTTGTAAGAGGCACCATATAAAATCTAATTAACATGCATCGAATCTACACACCAGGACTTTGCAAGTAGCTGCAAAAATAAGTGGCAATCTTTTAGAGTCATGTATTTATTACTCTTGATATAGATAATATTAATATGTTATCATATAATATAATATATATTTGTAATGTAAAAAGGTAGACAGTGATTTTGAGTCTCATAAATCATGTAAATAACTAATGCAGACAGTATCTCCAGCTTTGGGAGAATTTCTGTCTATGAAATGTGCTATGTGCACATATAAAACTTTACTTGCCAGAATATGTGCCAGCCATCTTCACACCTATTATCTCATTTAATCCGCTTAACTACCTTGAGATAAATACTATTGACCCATTGTTTTCTATGAGAGCACTAAGGATCAGAGAGACAAAGCAACTTACCCCACAGCACCTTGCCAACAAATGGCAGATCCCGGACTGAATCTCGCAGTGTGACTCATGTTTCTGCTGCTTTCATTTCAGTTAGTTACCACACAGGCATGGGATGAAAGACTGCCAATAAAGAGTACTATGATGAATTTTTAGTACTTCCCTGGTGGGATTTAATAATTATATGTGACTTCAGAAGGGTACTTCTCCTACTGTGCAATCTTCTTTCCAATAAACACATTTTTTTCTACCTCAAGCACAAGGTTGCTCTCCCTCTGAAGAGTGAAATGAGGGAAATATGAAGAAAATAATTGTAATAGCCTTGTCCTACATGCTTCTTTCATCTGCCCTCATACCTAGTTTGGATTGTGTGTGTGTGTGTGTGTGTGTGTGTCCTTGTTTATGAGCTACATCATTCCATAATTTTTTTTGTAACATTCTTGTCCAGTTTAGTATCAAAATATATGCTGACAGCATTAAACAAGTTGAGAGGTCTTCTCTCTATTTCTGATCCCTGATTGAGTTTGAGGTAAATTGCTATTATTTCTTAAGTATTAGGAAGAACTAACTGATGTAGCCATCTGGACCTGGAGTTTATCATATGGGAATATCTTTACTAGAATTTTAATTTCTTTAATAGAGCACTGTTCATATTTTCTATTTATTCTTGGATCAGTTTGAATATGTTGTTTTTCAATGAGTTTGCCCATTTATGTAAATGTTAAAGTGTCTTGATATATAGTTGTTCATGATACGCTCTAATTTTATTTTTGTCTGGAAGATGGTTTTCATTCCTGACATTGTTTATTTGTGCTCCTTCGTTTTCTTGTCTATTGATCAGTTTTGTTAGAAATATTTCAATATTTATTTGCTTTTGTTGAATGAGTGTTGGGTTTGGTGATTTTCTCTATGTACAGTTAGTTTCTATCATTTTAAAATTATCTTCATCCTACTCCCTTTGGATTTAATTTGCATTCCCCCCCTAGCTTGTTAACATCAAAGTATAGGTTATTAATTTTTCAGTGTTTCTGTTTTTCTAATATATGCATTTAAGGCTCTCAATGTGACACTACAAATTGCTTTTGCTATATTCTGCAAGTCATCTTTTTGTATTCCTATTAAATTGGCACTTTTTGTCACCATGAAATGGCTTTCCTTCTTACTGGCAATACTTTCCTTAATGTATACCAACATCAGCTATACCAACTCTTCAAAGCTTCCCAAAATGTTTTCTTTAAACTTTATCCAGCTTTTATTTTGTTCTCAGGTGAAAGGTTAGCATTATACCAATTATGCTATTAGGGCTGAAAATGGAAATCAGCCACTGAAATGGTTCCTAACTATTCTAATCTGACCAATTAAAACAACTAAGTATTAAGGTGTCAGCAATGTTCAATGTCATATACTTATATTTTTACTAATAATTTCCAGTAAAAGTGTTGAGATGAGTAAATATTATTAAAACATGTAGTGCAAAGAGCACTGACTTTTAAGTCAGTAGATTTTATTCTAGTATAACTTTGCCACTGAGTGATCTTGGGCACTGACAAACCTTTAAGTCTCAGTTCCCTTATAGATAAATGAATAGTGATGACAAGAACAGGGCAAATGTGTATCTACTTTCCATGCCTTCCTCATGATCTGAGTACTCTTTCCTTCTCATCCTGAATTCAGTCTTAACATTCTTAAAACAGCTCCCCAATTAGCTTTCACCATTTTATTAGAACTATAATGTGTCCCAATAAATTATGTCCACCCAGAACCTCAGAATGTGATGTTATTTGTATATAGGGTCTTTGCAGATATAAATAGTTAAGAATATCAAGATAGAATTATTCTGGATTTATTGTGGGCCCTAAATCCAATGCCTGGTATCTTTATGAGAGAAAGGAAAGGGAGAATGGGACACACAGAGAAGAAGGCCATGTGAAGATGTAGGTAGAGATTGGGGTTATGTTTTCACAAACCAAGAACACCAGGAACCAGCAGGGTCTGGAAGAGGCAATGATTGATTTTTCTCTGGAGCTTTTTGAGGATGTGCCCTGCTGATACCTTGATTTCAGACTTCTGTTCTCTAGAATTGTGAGAGGATAAATTCCTGGTTTTGAAAAAAATGTTTTTATATTGATTTTAGAGAGGGAGGAAGGGAGATGAAGAGAAACATTGATTGGCTGCCTTTTGCATGCCCCCCACTTGGGATGGAGCCTGCAACCTGGGCATGTGACCTGATTGGGAATCTTCTTGGTGCATGGAACAATACTCAATTGAGCCACACAGGCTGGTACATTTCTATTGTTTTAAGCTATGCAGTTTATGGTCTTTTTTTAGGGAAGCCTGAGGAAAGTATTACAGTGTAAAACCTACTTGACTTATTCCACAAGTATCCCTTTAGGCAACTTCTTATCATGCCTATCCCAATGACAACGACTGTGGTGATGCTGATGAAGAAGATGGTGATGATGGTAATGGTGCCACCACTGATATGCATGGGGTGGAACTTCTCTTTGAGTGGAGTACAGGAACACATTAAAATGCTTTGAAAGTGATGTCATATCTAGTATGTGCTCTTTACTGTAGCAATGATGATTTTTTTTCTTTTTTTTGGCAAATTCATAAACAGGAAAATGGCAGTCAAATTTTACTCCATTGTTAAAGATAAATATTAAGTAGCTAATGAGACTAAGGGTTTAGAAATGCAAATGATCACACTGACATCTAAAGCAATTGCCTATTAATAGATTCTTCAGTGTTTCCAGGGGAGCTAGTCTGTCAATTAGTACAAATGATTAAAATGAAATTTAAAGGCAGATGAGTACAAACCATAGACTAATGACCAATTCTCATGTAATGTACTTAAATTTGAGATTAGGGAACACTTCAAGCCTTAGGACAATATATTACCTAGAATAAAGGATATAAAAGTTGTCATTACTTACTTTGATGCTTCAGTTGGTTGAGAATGACACACAAGTGTCTAAGAGAATTAATCAGACTGATCAGAACTTAGCAGCAATTTCTAAATTTGCTTTTTCCTTTTATGGGAAGCCTTAAATGGTATCCATTGCTTTTTCTGCAGATTTACTCTTCAACTTGGTGAATCTTCTAGACAAAGCCTTTATATTATTCAGTTTCCCATTATGTTCATTTATTTGTGAAGTGATTGAATGGATATTTAGACTAATTTTCAGGGCTTAAAACCCCAAGAAACACGAAAGAAAAAACAACAACAATGAATGTACTTCAAAGGCTGAAAATATAGATGTTCTTTGTGGAATTTTCAATGTAGTTTACTGGCACTAAAGAAAAATTTTCATAACCAAAGGGTTTGGGATTTTGATACTGTGCTATATTTTTTTTTCATGAGAAAGTTTTCTTTTCTGAAAAGTATAAAAGTTCAGTAAAGTTTTGAGATGAGCAGGACATAAGATAGTATTGAAAATAGAGCTGTCCTTTCCCAAAGTATGTCAGGTTATTTCTCGTTAATTGATAATCATTTGTAAGGTGCTTGGAAAGGTTTGGAATAAAGAGCAAAATCTAGACTCCAAGGAAATTGCTTTGCTTATCTCATTTTATGACTCTAGCTGTGCAAAATAGCTCTTCTAGAAAGCAGAGACCATGGAGTGTCACCAAATCTTTCTAGCCCAGGGCACTCTTAGACACTGTAAATAGGGTGCCTATAGCAGCACAGAGATGAGAATGTGGCAAACCCTGTGGGTCAAAGGATGTTCTTTTTTTAGCCCTGTTTTTAATAGAACATTCTAGTCTACTATTGTCAAGAGCCCTCCCTTTTGATGGAAGGCCTCTCATGAAACAGAGTACAACTTCTCAAATGAAACACACTGTGGCCTTTAGGGAGAAGAAATCCAGAGAAGACAGGAAAAAACACACAAAACAAACCCATATCTTTCTCAATATATAGCACTAATGCACAGGCAATTCTAACAGCTCTATTTTTCCCAGTCTCACTTGCATGCGTTTTCTATATATGCCATACCTAGGGATACATTATAATTACAGTATGTGAATAAATTAGGCCTTTGGCAGGGTTGGAAAGAACTAAATGGGAAGCACCTTCATTCTGTCATATTATTTCTAGAATTACTGATGACATCTAATATTCCTTAGCTCACTCATTTTCTACCCACCTCTTTCTTGGGGGACTTGTAATCATTATTTTGTCTTGCTTGAAATTTGTATGAGTCATGGCTGTCTCCAGAGTGGTTCTGAGCTGGTAATTTAATGTCCCAGATTTAACTGTAGGCCCATTGAAACCTCTCAGTTCTTTGTCATGCTGCTTCAGATAGTCATCAGGACCAATCACCAACCTGACTTGGTGCTGAAAAGTGCATCCAGAAAGAGAAAAGAACTGGAAGGAGGATGGTGGAGCTCAATAGGTCTGGCTGAGGGTCAGACAACCAGAGCTCCAGTGTCAGTCCTGCTTCTCACACCCTGTGTGGCTTTTAACCACTTTAAAACATTATTTGAAAATCCACCTATTGAAATGCAATATACATACAATAAAATGCACAGGTTTCAGGTATATAATGTGTTGGGTTTTGACAGTTTATACACCATGTAGCTACCAGCCCAATTAAAATAGAGAACATTTTCACAACCATCAAAAGTTCCCTTGAGCCCCTTTGCAGTCAGTCCCCCATCCCAAGCAAACAGTTTCTGATTTCTGTCACCATAGCTTAATTTTGCCTGTATCGAACTTAATACAATAATACATTATGAATTCTTCTCCTTCTGCATTCTTTTTCTCAACATAATGTTTTTGGGATTCATTCACATTGTGGCATGTATCAGTTCTTCCTTTCCCCTCACTGAGCTTCAACATCTTCATTTGACAGGGAGTTGGAATATGGAGTAGTCAAGTCTCATCAATTCTAACATTCGCTTATGTTATGACTTTGATGTTTAGCTTCCTTAACTGTTTTATAGTTTCAGCTGGCAGAAGATTGACTGTGAAATATTTCTTTAGTGTTTACTTCTCTATTGCTGGGTGGCCCAGTTCTTTTTGGCCCTTTACTAATATAATGTCGATGTGGTAGTTGTGTGAGTGCACAAATCAGCCAATAGGTTCTATAAGAGGAGAGAGGTCCTGGAGGCCTTTTATTCTGTCCTTAAAAAAACAACCAGGCACTTTCCAAATGCTTAATACTTGGGGCAAGAGGGGTAAAACTTATTGTATAAGCAGGAAGTAGAGAAAGAAAGCTTATTCTAACTTTATTGCATGTTGTGAATACAGATCACAAACTCTGGTGTCTTCTCAGGCCAACAGGGATAAGAGGTAGTTAGCAAGGTTCTAGAGAAGACTTGGCCCTCACCTGAATAGGCCAGGCTTCTGCACTTGCACTTATTCTGGTTCTGCTATAATCCCTTCTCACACATTTCACCAAGGTTCACTAGAAATTAGAGTATGCTTATTTGTAAACTATATTTAGCTGCCATTGACTTTTACTCCAGCCAAACTTTAGTGGAACGTTGAATTTACCCATCATTTGTCTGTCTAATCTCTTAAAAATCATCATGGAACATGGACTGCCAAGGAATCTATATATATAAAAGCCCAGAGACCAGTACAGTAGAACAACCAGAATGACTGCAACAAAAGGTGGCTATGAGGCACACTGAGGCAGCCAATCAACCTGATCTGGACCCACATCAGCCCCCAACACCGTGATCAGGGGTGAGGCTGGCCAGCCAACTACCCACCTTCCCTCCTCCCCACTGGTCACGCCCCTGATTGCCCCCCACCCCAATCAGGAGTGGGGCCAGCTAGACAACCTCTCAGGCCCCTCCCCCCACACTGGCCCGGCCTGATGGGCCCCCACTGGCGTGGGCCAGCCGGACTCCACCCATGCACAAATTTGTGCACTGGGCCTCTAGTTGAATTAAATAAAGGAAGGACCTCACTTCATATAGGTCAATTTTGTTGGGAAAGTAGGGGGAGGAGATATGATGGGAATGAAAACATGTCCTTAGCTGTGTTACTCAATCCAGCTCTCTACCGCCTCTTTTTGGGGTAGGGGAGAGGATTGAGTGGGTCCATTTTAGCTGGGATTGTCATAATGTGGATGTGGTAGTTGTGTGAGTGCACAAATCAGCCAATATGATGCAGTCCCAGAACCAAAATATATTGAGCATCTTCTATATATAGGGCATTAAAACAGACTTTGGGGCCCTAGACAGTTTTGCTCAGTGGTTAAAGCATTGGCCTGCAAACTGAAGGGTCACGGGTTTGATTCAGGTCAAGGGCACATACCTTGTTTGCTGGTACCTTGGTTACAGGCTCGATCCCTGGTCCCAGTTGTGGCACATGCAGGAGGCAAACAATCACTGTGTCTCTTTCACACCAATGTTTCTCTCTCTGTCTCTCCCCCTTCCTTCCACTCTCTTAAAAAAAAAAATCAATGCAGAAAATATCCTTGGGTGAGGATTAACAAAACAAAACAAAAAGCACAACTAGAAAAAAAAAAAAAGATAGGCCTTGGGGACAACAGAAGATGATACAAAGATAAGTATAGCTCTCAACAAGTTTATAATCCAGTTGAGGATTTACAACAAGTAGTCAAGTAATTATAGTTAAAATCAACATGGGATATGGTAAGAATAAGAGGTATAAAATGCCGCTGGAATTCAGAGGAAGAAGAAATTGCATCTGGTTGGGCCCATCTGGAGAGGTTACTGAGGAATGAGTGCAGTAAAGTGGTTTTGAAATGAAACTATCAGGGTTCAATCATGGCTCTATCTTCTAACTGTGTGACCTTGAACATGCTACTTAAAGACTTCTCTGTGGCTTAGTCTTTATATTAGTAAAGTATAACAGATTACAAAAATGCTTACCAAAACTGACTATGGTGAGGATTGAGTTTTAAGACCAACAAATGCATTAAACTGCTTAGACAGTACTGGACATGAAGTTTTTCCTCATTAGGTGTTAATTATCATTCTGTATTAATGAAATTAAACTTGAAATGGGCCTGGAGGAATGGTTAGATGACTGTTGAGGTAACAATACTTCTGCTGTCCTACTAGTTCTTCTACAGGATTTCCCCAGAATTTTTCGTAACAAACTCTAGTTTTTTGTCCAAAGTTTGGGCTTCTGGACTCTCACAAACATCAGGCCTTCTCAGTGTTTAGAACCCAAAATTTTATTAACCAGCAGTGGGATATAAAGACAAGCCTCCAAAGACTATCCTCATTCTGCTCCAAGTCCTCATATTATACAACAGCTTCAAGCTTGATATCCAGTCTTGCAGTGCCAGAAAGAACACTTTCTGAATGCTCCCAATTACATATGGTCTTTACACCCTGATTCCTATCCAGGCTTCGCACTTTATCCAGCTCTCTGATTACTGGTTGTATCTTGTCATTCACCTGTAGTTAGCACATTACTCTCCAAAAACCATGATTTATGAACCTTGAAAATAAATAAAATAAAATGAACTATGCCGCTGATTGACTTTCCTAAAATCATTCTCCCAATATTCTTTGCAAATCCCTGGATGAAATTGCTTAACCATTCTGATTACATGGATCTCATTTTTCTTCCCCATTTGCATTTTTTACTTTACCTTTTTAAAAGCACGGGTATCATTTTTACTCAGGCATCTATATACTTCTGCTCGTACCAGAGTCAGGCTAATCTCAATATTAACTAATTAAATCTAACTTTGAGTCACAACATTTGATAAATGCTCAATCTTTAATTGGAAGGGTTTTCTCAAAAAATAAATGCTCTCCATGGGTAAGGGTAACACCTCTTTACTTATTTATTTATTTATTTTAATTTCTTTACTGATTAAGGTATCACATATTTGTCCTCATTCCTACATTCCCATCCCAAACCCCTCCCCACGCATGCCCCCACCCCCCTGTTGTCCATGACCACTGGTTAGGCTTATATGCATGCATACAAGTCCTTTGGTTGATCTCTCCCTCTTACCCCCACCCTCCCCTACCTTCCCTCTGAGGTTTGACAGTCTGATCGATGCTTCCCTGTCTCCGGGTCTGTTTTTGTTCATCAGTTTATGTTGTTCATTATTTCCCCCAGAAGGGTAACACCTCTTTAAATATTAATCACTGTTATTTCAGTTATAACTTAACTATAAATATTTTGAAGATTTGTGTTTTTTTTCTTCTTTGCACTAATATTATTGAGACCCTTCTATATTGTATTAAGACTAGCCAGATGGAACCAGAATCTGGACCTCAGTCAGAATATAAATTTATATAAGCATCATTATAGTCATATATATATGTCACTCTTAATAGTCCTTAACAGCAAATAGGAAATATGTGATTTTTCTATAAATTTTAGGGTCACAGAAAAAGCCCAGTCTATTCATGCTGAGTAGTCATATACAATCTATAAAGCTATCTTTCAAAAATGTGGGTGATATTTCAAGCTCAGGACACAATTAGTTCAAAGTTCTACCTGCTGCCTCTGGTGCTATTATGCTCTCTAGAGCTATATCTATTTGTTCTCTTCCTTATTTAAGTGCCCTTTCTTCTAAAGACACCGAAAGGGATAGCATGTGCACTTTACTCTTTTTTATTTCTAAAACCATCACCACCAAACTTTTTTCTGTTCTTACTAAAAGATCTTATAGTAGCCTTAAGTAGATGAGTTTCAGACATCTGATTTTATTTCCTTGATAATGGATAAAGTTCAAATAATAGATTGAATTTTATAACATTTTTCCGGTGCTAAATAAGATAAACTTACATATAGCTAAGATTTGCATGAGCAGACAACTTACTAAATTAGAATCTATTGTCCTTGAATGTCTATATGACAAAGGACATTTAAGTCTCTGTTGTAGATGGTTTTACTGGGTATTCTAAAGTTTCTCTCACGTTAAATCCAGCTTTAGGTTTTAAAGGCAACTGTCTAGGAAGGAGCTTCAGATTTTCCAGCAGTCTCCATACTTACAAGGTTTGGAAGCCAACCATGTAGGTTTCTATTTCTTAGTCTTAGAAATAGATGTCATAATTTTGTTAGTCCATATTATGTCAGAATCTTGAAGGTAAAAGTGTGCCTCCTATGGTCAAAATGTAACCTGAGAGATTCATTACAGCCAGGAAATGTAGTTGCAATATCTGTTGTTCCCTTTCTAAATCTGAAGAGAAAGGCGTCAGGCTCTCTCACACCATTATTGCAGGAAAACATCAGTACAAGTGAAAGATTTATCAATGCTTTTTCAATATATGTGTACATTGGAGAGGCATCTTTTATTTTAAATTTAACTACCAAGTAACACAGTAACAAGTAACGAATTAGCCAACCTTCTAGAATATGCAAATGACATTTCTATATCGAATCTAAAGGATTCATTTCTGTGGATAAAATTTGATCCACTCATGATCTGGAGGTTTTCAGTGAAGCAACATGTCATGGTGAAGGAAAACCAGGATGTTTATTGATTGGGTCAATAGTTTAGCAAATTATTAAGTGACCCACCATGTGCTAGGTTCTAAATCACTTAAGTAGAGAATGTCCCATTCTTAAAGTGCTCATGTAATTTTTAAATGCCTAAACACTAAAGTTTTGTGATTCCAGAGAGTGATCCTTCAATTCTTTGGTCCATTCAAATTGCAAGAGAGATTATTGGTGGTTTAACTCAGTGATGAAGGTCAGGAGCACTCTGAGCAGCTATCAGTGATGTGGAGCTGGGTAGTGGCACAGCAAGGACCTGTCACCAGGAATGTGGGCTCCAGGTACAGCTCTTAGTGCCCAGAGTAGCCTGGAACCTGACTTAAGAAAGGAAGAAAGAAGACAGACTCAGGATCCAGGAGGAAGTCAGGTATGAACAGAATGAGGCACCTTCTTATGAGCAGGAAGTTTTGTTGAATGCAGTCATGGGAGCTTTGCCTTCTAAGTTCTTTCCCAAAGAAAACTACTGTCTTCCCTCAAAACTTTATTTGTTCTGGGGTCTATTTGTATAGCCCTTTTAGTTATATATGATTATTTAAATCTGATAACACCTGGTAGGATATTTTATTTTTATTAAGCATAGGGAGAAGCCTGAATTAAAAATTATATTAAGAGTACCTGACACTTTTTTAAATATATATTTTATTGATTTTTTACAGAGAGGAAGGGAAAGGAATAGAGAGTTAGAAACAGCGACGAGACAGAAACATCGATCAGCTACCTTCTGCACACCTCCTACTGGGGATGTGCCCACAACCCAGGTACATGCCCTTGACTGGAATCGAACCTGGGACCTTTCAGTTCTCAGGCTGACGCTCTATCCACTGAGCCAAACCGGTTAGGGCGGTACCTGACATTTTGACCAAGAATGAAGGTTAGAGACATTTGCCTGTCCAACTTCTGTTGAAAATTAATTATTCTTTCTCTCTTCATGTTTATAACACTTTATTTAGTGTATGGTTCTAGGAATTAACAGTAAATGATTTGCTCCATAGGAGTCAGATATTTGTAGCAAGAATGGATTTGTTGTCCTAACACAGATTGTTTTACTATCCATGCAGGTAATTTCTCTTTTAACCTTGAAGTAGGATTATTCCTGGATCTTTTGATTAAAATATCTCATCCACAATAAATGCTCAAAAATTAAGTCTTTTTTTCCCTCCACTATTTAATTAGAGTTGATGCCAACAGGGGATTAGAATGATTAAAGTCAATGAAAATTGTGAATATCATTCAAAAATGTTCTCTGCTAATTGTGAGTAACTTTTCCATTTCCATGAGAGAATGTGACAGGTTGTAATACCTGGCCAGCCTTATGATGTGATTTCAGGGAATTGATTTCTCCTCTCAAAGTGATAACCTTCTTCCCATACATAATTGCCAGCTAATTGTCAAAAGTATTCTTCCACAGAGAAAAATTTTACTTTGTCTACTTTCCCATAAAAATCTCAGAGATAATTGCACAATGGGATGTATAAATGAAAAATATTAGAATCTTACCTGTGAGAGATTTAGATGGCAGGTGCTGAGACAGAAATATAAAGGACATCATTAAGTGGGATAGAGAAGGCATCAAGGGGAGGCCAGGACTGGCAAGATTGAGCTTAGCCTCTTTAGGCCCAGAGTCAGACAAGCTTGAAGAAATAGCACCCACTTCCATATACTATCCTATCTAATAAAGAGGGAATATGCTTATTGACTTTTACACCCTCACAAGATGGTGGCATCCACAGCCAATAAAGAGGGAATATGCTAATTGACTGCCATTCCCTCACAAGATGGCGGCGCCCACAGCCACAAGATGGCAGTGCCCAGTCCCCTCAGCCCTGCCTCATCCAGCTGGAGTCCCCCAGTCCCCTCAGCTCTACCAGGGGGCAACAGGCATCACGCGCCTCACCCAGCCAGAGTCCCCCAGTTCCCTCAGCTCCACCTCAACCAGCCGGAGTCCCCCAGTCCCCTCAGTCCCACCAGGGGATAAGAGGTGCTGCATGCTTCATCCAGCCGGAGTCCCCCGGTCCCCTCAGCCCCACCTCATCCAGCCAGAGTCCCCCAGTCCCCTCAGCCCTGCCAGGGGGGCGGCAGGTGCCACACGCCTCATCCAGCTGGAGTCCCCCAGTCCCCTCATCCTGCCTCATCCAGCCAGAGCCCCCCAGCCCCACAGGAGAAGGCAGTTGGGGGCGATCATGCCTGCAGGGGAGCAGTTAGGTGTCAATCAGGCCAGCAGGGGAGTGGTTCGGGGGCTATCAGGCTGGCAGGCAGAGTGGTTAGGGGCAATCAGACAGGCAGGCAAGTGGTTAGGAGCCAGCAGTCTCGGATTGTGAAAGGGATGTCTGACTGCCAGTTTAGGCCCGATCCCTGTGGGGTTCCAGATATTGGAGAGGGTGCAGGCTGGGCTGAGGGACACCACCTCCCCGCCCCACCCCACCCCCGCCCTGTGCACGAATTTCATGCACTGGACCTCTAGTGGATTTATAAAAAGATAAGGGAAAAATGTAAAATTCTATAAGTTAAATGTTTTCTTTTAAAAAAATGTTTTTATTGATTTCAGAGAGAGGAAGGGAGAGGGAAAAAGAGTTAGAAACATTGATGAGAGAGAAACATTGATCTGCTGCCTCCTGGATGCCCCCTTCTGGGGTTGTAGCCTACAACCTGGGCATGTGCTTTGACCAGGAATTGGATAGTTAACTCCTGGTTCCTGGGATGATTCTCAACTGAGCCACACCAGCGGGACAAGTTAAATATATTCTTACACAAAAATATTTCTAGGCTCCCTTATCATCATAGTTTTCCCACTATGATTTCTTTGGCTTTTTAGCTTAGTGCTAATAAATCATTGATTTCAGTTATTTTGGAATAATTGTAGATATACGGACCACTTGAGTCACCCATTGTTATTCTTTTAGAGGACAGAAAAGGAACAAGTAGCTTCATTATGATTTTTAGTCAGAGAAAGGTTATTAAATAGCTGATGTATGATCTCTGAGAGTCTGGGATGAAAGAGTGGGAAGGACTCTTCCTCCCTCCACCACTTGCCACTTGGTAGAAGGTCAATAGCAGCCCCTATGGGTGGTCCTGACCTTAGGGATCAGAAGAAGGAGTTGAAAGCCCTGCTTCTGGCTTCTACTTACAAGCTTCCCCCAATACCCCAGTTTCTGACTTGTTTTCAGAGTCAAGGAAGAGCTATCTTTAGAGACAGAGCCACTATAGTCTAATAAATCATGTCCTTATCATCTGGCCTTAGAGAGTTGAAGGTGGAGATAGATATATTATCAAGTCTTACAGAACCATACAGATGAAGAAATTTCTTAAGATAGTTCTAAGTAAATTTTTAAAGATTTCATTTAGAACATTGCTTTTTTAATAGGTATTTTGCTTTAAAATTACTTCTATTAGTAGTGTTCAAAGAAGAAGATGAATTGCGTATGTCTGTTACAATTGAATTTACATGCAGATGGATATGATTTCCTGGCATGTCCTCCTTTTGTAGAGCTCCAATTCTTGAGAATGATTTAATTTCATGCTGTGCCTAGCTAAAATCCAGATATTGCAAGGATATAGGACCATCAAATGGTATGATCCTTACCTTCAAGAAGCCTAGAGTTTAAATTAAGAGACTAAATTAAGAGATGAACATAATAGAACATTTAAATATATGCAAGTGATTTTACATAACATCATGCAAAAAAATGAGAGAAGGGAGAGATTAGTACAGACATGAATAATGAGAAAAATTTACTTGGATGAGATAAAGTTTGGCTGGGGAACAAGGGTGAGTTCCATTTGAGGTGGGTCAATGTAAGGGGTCTGGGAACATTCAGGTGGAGGTGCCAATGGGCATTTAGGTCTATGGGCTAGAGTTCACAAAATAGATGATGGTTGGAGGTGCAGACTCAGGAGTCATCATCTCATAGGAGATTATTTAAGTGAATGAGAAGAGACTAAATTAGATCATTTAAGGAGAGCATATGGGAAAAACCGAGAATAAACACACATTCATATATACGTATGCGTGTATGCACATGTGCACACACAGGGTGACAAAGGAAGAGAAATCAAAACTTTTTCTTGTAAAGACACTTTTTATATTTCTTTCCTAAATAGGAGATGTACAAGACAGATAAGCACTTGAGAAGTAAAAAATAAATACATTTCAAAAAGGAAGGTGCAGAGCAGAGTAACTGAATACCAGAAAGAGTCAAGTAGAAAGATCACCAAAAGAGTCTAGAGAGTTTGTCAATTAGGAGGTGGCGGTTGATTTTGGCTAGGAGAGTCTTGCTAATGTTTGAGGCCATGATGACCACATGATGGCTGGGATAAGAAGGAAGTGAGGGACTTTCTTACCATTGTTCTCAGTGAATGAGGGAGAATGCCCTGCAGCCTATGGATGAGTGCAGTGAGAAGGGCAGAGGATGACATGTGACATGCAGAGAGGAAAGGATTTTGCAAGAGAGCTCAAAATTACACTGCAGAACCCTCTTTTAAAATAAATAGTATGTGGAAATTGAGAAAAACAGAACGCTAAACAAAGTTGAGTGCCACCCACCGAACTTCCTCCCTGGCCCCTGCTATTCTCTAGGGCTCAGAAGAACCATTTGACAGTCATTACTGATAAGACAACAGGGAAAAAGTAAAGGGTTCCTGCCTTTCTCCAGCCTGGGAGATGGCAGGAATACTGATAGAGACTAGCAGGGACCTTAGTAAGTTGATTTTAGACACATTGGTTTTGAAATAATGACATTTCAGCAAAGTACCATTGGGTGTGCTGTAGGTAGTTGGAAATGGGCCTGGAATGCAGATATAAACTATAACTTAAAATGGAGACTTTTGAGTCAGCTAGGTAAGTGAAAGCTAGAGCCTGGGGACTAGATGTATCCTTTAAAGGAGAGAAAGGGCAGAGAAAGAGAAGCACCACATTTGACCACTGGTTAAGCACTGTCTAAAGCACTGCATCTGATGCTGGAGCTTGAAGCCTGCAGAACAGGATGTTGGACAGGGAAATGGATACATAGCAGGAAAGACCAAGAACAAGCTCAAATTCATGAGTGTGAGCTGGAACCTCTGAGGATGACAGTAAACCACCTTCAGCTCAGTGAAGTGAGCATTCTGCAGGGGAATCAGGTGTGTAAGACACAAAAGCACTGACCTTCCAAGTGTAAAAAGACAAAACCAAAAACAGGGAAGAGAATTCTAGGAAATGTTGCTCAGCCTAGTCATGTTAGCATGCTACAAAACCACCACAGTACACCCATAAAGCTGCTAACAATGATATAAGACAGAACATTGAAATGCCAAATGAAAGACTAAAGCATTAAGCGCTGAGTCATTTTTGTGTCTCTAAAAAAATTAAATAAAGGATAGAGCGACTTAGATGTTTCTAATTCTCTCAGGAAGATGAACTTGTTTTATTAATGAATAGCATTTGGAATCTCTTTGCTTTAGGAGCATGTAAAATTATAAATGAAAAACCGTTTCTTTTTTTCACTGAATCATATGCCTTTAATGAAATTATTCTAGATGCATGTGTAGGATAATTAATATCCACCTAGGAATGAACTATATCCAAAATATTAAAAAATTAAAATACAACCAGGAACATACATTATTTTTTCACATACTGAGATTAATTTGAGGGGAAAAATAAAATTTATTTTCTCGTTGATAAGCAAAAAAAAAAAAAAAAAAAAAGGAAAAAATCTGCTGGTGCTATGGCTTAGGGCTTTATTGCAGAGGTGTTATGGAAAATGGAACATCTGTGATCAGAAGCATTATTATTTACATAATTTGTCGAGGACAACAAGCTATAATAAAATGTCCAATTTCCCTTGGTGAAATTGTCTCTTTTACTTTAGATGTATAGATATTTAAAGTGTGACAGGGTTATGGAAGAGCGTTCTAAAGAAAATAGCTTTGTCACTTTGTGAATGGGTAAAGCTGGAAACTTATTAGGTGGCACTAATGTTGGCAGTTGCAGGAAGCCATCTACTGAAGCTGGCACCAGGATAAGAGTTAGTGGGACCAACCTCAAGGAAAAAAATGCATAAAACTTAGAACAGGCATCAAGTCCTTGCCCAACCCCAACACCTTCTCTACTGTGGGAACCCCTTTCACGTCCCGCGTGGTTCAGGGTTCCGGTTCAGGGTTCGGGTTCTGGAGAAGGCCGCACACAAATGAAAAGAGACTTGGAAAAGTATTAATTTGGAAATATTGGGGGCCAGGCGGGAGCCCAACTCTAGTGGAAGGACTACCCTTTGCTCTGGCCTTGCAATCCCTTTTATTGAGACTATGGGATACGCCCATAACCTTTAGGCAGGAAATTCCAATAACAGAAATTTACATAGGAGAAATAGGTGGAGGCTGCTTCAGCTAACAATGTTTCAACTAAACAGTGAGTGATCAAAACAATTAAGGTTGTTGACCAGCCTTCCCAGTTTCCTGTCCACATCCTTCCATCAGTGGTAGAATGATTGGCCTCCGGCATCTCCCCCGTTTCTTTCCTTAAAAAAAAATCTTACATCTGTAGACCAGAAATAAACACATAAGAACAAAAATGTTTGAGTCCCAATTTCAATGTCCAACAGTTCTGAGTTCCAGTTTCAATGTCCAACAGTTCTTTATATGTACATGTCAGCAATGACATCTGGATAGTGAACAAATGGTGGTAAGGCAGGTCTGACCCTCTCTGGTTTGGTCCTGGGCAACCTGCTGCGTCGCACAGCTGCTGACTGCTAGCATGGCAAGGCATCGTCAGCGTCTTCCATCTCTAGACTGTTTCTCCTCTTTGTCTTCATGGCTGGAGGATTACTGCCAATTCCTCTCTGTTGCAGGAATCCACATGGTCTTGGAGTTGTTTTCTGAAAATATACAAACATACTCTCGACCAAACGTTAATAAAGGAATCTTTTCTATAAATTTTACTTGGGATCCTTTTTATTTTTTGCCCAGACGATTTTCCTTTGGCCTATTTTGATACCATGTATGTTTTTCATTGGTGTCTTGCTGTTAGCATTACAAATGAAAATGAAAATTTTTTAAAGTAAAGATTTTCTAGATGTAATTTTCTTGCAGAATATTTTTCCTTACATGCTATTTTTCCACTATCCCCCCCCTTTTTTTTTTGATTAATGGAGGCTTTTGGAAAATTTTTTTATAAATTTTGGTTAATACTTCAGGAACAGCCTCTTGTACAATTAAATTTTCTGTCAAATTTAATACTTTAACAACAATTTTAGTTTACTCTGTAAAAATTAATGGAAAGGATTATATGCATCCTTGAGAAAGCCCTGAGCACTCCTAGATTTAATAGGGCAGTCACCATTAGCCACTTCTCTGTTGCTTGGGTCTCAATATGAGCTGGGCCAAGTCTCTTGTTTGTAGCTGGATCTCAGTCTGAGCTGGGCTGTTACCTGGGTCCCGATCTTGAGCTGGGCATGGGAAGCGCGAAGCAGCCATGGGGGCAGGAGACGTCCCTCAGAAGAGGCAAGGATTCAAGCCCCTGCAAGGCTGTGGGGGGGGGTGAGGGACTGTGCCCCACCTCTGTTGATCCCCAAGTTCTCTCCTGATGGCCCCCTGCGACTGTGCCTGTCTTAGGTTGCCCCTCCCTTGAGGAGTCTTACCCGTCATTGACTAACCAGCCATCCTCCGGGGCCAAGCAGGGTGATGTGAGGTTCAGTTCTGTCTCCTTGGTAGCCTATGCCCCTATGGCCTCCATGCCCAGCACTTGCCTTGGGATCCTCTCGCCTGCTGGCAGGGTCCCGGCACTGATCACATATCTTGGGGAACCCAGGTTTCTTCTCCAGAGAGGGCCCAGCTCACGCCATTGTGCGAGAGACAGATCCATGGTGCCAGCCACCATGAGGCTTCAACTTCAGCATGAACTGAAAACTCAAGCAACAGCTATGGGCAATTGGATTGTAAGGAGAGGGTCCCTCTTTGCAAATAAGGCAAGAAAGGCCAATATAGGATGCTCAAGTGCCTTCCCAGTGAGGCTTTCCACACAGTGGAAGGGATTAAATCCTTTCATGTCCTTTTAAATTGCTGCCATACATAAAAAAAAAATTTAGATTTTTAAGTTTGTTTGGATTAATTGTTCAATATGCTGTTGTAAAATATCAAAAATTATAATGACATTGTAGAATAATACCATGCAATTTTCAAGTATATTAGATCTGTTTTAAAAGGATTTCCTTTAAGAAGAGAGAATAATTTTCTTGTATCACTCTGGGCCCTTGGAGTTTTACAAGAATCATCTCTGTTAAGGCCTTGAAATTTTAACATGGAAAAAATGATCAAATATATATATATATCCATATATGATTTAAAGATTACAATACTTTTTATAATTATTTTAAGATACCAATTAGATTTTAAACTAGTTTTTGCATAGAAAAATTTTGGTTGGGATCACAGAATTAATCCTCTTTTTAATTAGACCAATAAGCAATTTATTTTGAATTCCTAATTGTTTTCAGCGAAAACACTTTTTTTTCTCAAAAATAAGTTCTTATACTTTAGACATTTAATTACCACAACTATATAATTTCTCCCAATTTAATTTGCACTTTGAACTTTTAAAGCTGGCAAGTCATACATTTAGTAGTTCCTAGATTAATAACAACATCCTGCTTACTTTGGGGGAAGTTTCAGCAACAGATCTGGCCGAATTTCTTTTCATGCTTAAAAGATAGATCTTAAATTTTTTCTTTCTTTTTCGCTTTCCAAAATTATAACTAGCACCCAATTTGGCCAAGTTTTGCATTTCCCTGCGAGTTCTTTTATAATTTTTAAACAATACCTTAAGCAATCTCATTGCGGGATAGCAGATAGCCTTGCCCTCTCCTGCCACCTTTGAATTTCTCCGCACCAGAGGCAGTTTCAGCAGTGGAGTTTCATTTCTTACTACAGATTTTAAATTCCAAATACCAATTAAGATTTTAATTTGAATAAGAAACCACATTATTTTATAACCTAATTCTTCCCCATTAGCCTGGCTGAAAAAGACGTTCCCACCCTACTTACAGTTCGCGACTCTGCAGCTAGTCCGTGGGCTTTGTGTGCGGTGAACCTCCCTCACCTTTTTCTAGGTGAATTTTTTCCTTTCCTTCGCTCTTAGGCGAAAAATATTATCTCCTCCAGAAGTCCCGGGTTCAGGCGCCAGATGTTGGAACCCCTTTCACGTCCCGCGTGGTTCAGGGTTCCGGTTCAGGGTTCGGGTTCTGGAGAAGGCCGCACACAAATGAAAAGAGACTTGGAAAAGTATTAATTTGGAAATATTGGGGGCCAGGCGGGAGCCCAACTCTAGTGGAAGGACTACCCTTTGCTCTGGCCTTGCAATCCCTTTTATTGAGACTATGGGATACGCCCATAACCTTTAGGCAGGAAATTCCAATAACAGAAATTTACATAGGAGAAATAGGTGGAGGCTGCTTCAGCTAACAATGTTTCAACTAAACAGTGAGTGATCAAAACAATTAAGGTTGTTGACCAGCCTTCCCAGTTTCCTGTCCACATCCTTCCATCAGCGGTAGAATGATTGGCCTCCGGCACTCTACAATTTCTGTCTAGAAAGGTTATCAAAAACGCTTGGTCACAAAGGGCCTTATAAAGGCCATTTCTGGTGCTCTATTCTTTTCTGTCAGCACACTTTCCAGAAGATATCTAATCCAAATATACTCTATCGATCTATCTATCCATTTATACACATCCATAATATGGATATATATATTCAACCCTGATTTCTCCCCTGGAACTCCAGACTCCCTATTCAGATGTCCAAAACACATTATCTAACTTAGCATAATTAAAAAGAGAACACCTGACTTCCTTCCAAGAACTTCCAACGCCTTCTCCCCATATCTACCGTATTTTAAGCTGCACTATCATTTATACAGTTGCTCAAGGCAAAAGTCTAGAAGTTAATCTTGATTCCTTTCCTTCACTCCATGTCCACATCTAATCTATCAGCAAGTCCTGCCTCTGATAGATCAGACTCTGCCTTTACATATTTCAAATCAGTCCTCATTTCTCCATCTCCTTTATCAGCACCCTAGTCCAAGTCTCTGATCATTATCTTTTCTGGACTCCCTGCAGCAGCCTCCTAACTTGCCCCCTGTGGACCCATTTGCTTTTCTATATGCCATCCCTCACACAGCAACCAGAATGAGCTTTTAAAAATATACTCCATATTTTACTATTCTCCGCAGAAAATCCTCTTAAAGTTTCCCACTGTGGTCAGAAGAGAATCCAAACTTCTCATGCTACTCACAGAGCCCTGTGAGAGCTGACCTTTACCCACCTCTCTGTGTCAGCTTAAACCAATCTGCCCCTGCCTACTCTACTCCAGGAATACTGACTGGCCTTTGCTCTGATTTTCAAACAACCAAACATTTTTAGGCTGTAACTTGTGTTTTTAATACTACCTGGAATCTCTTCCTGATGTATTTTCCACCAATCACCACACGTCTAACTCTTTTTTGTCAATCAACACTCAGCTTAAATATCTCCTAGGTATTATTGGTCACATCATCCTATTTTAATTCTCTACCAAGTATGTATTTACCTGATATTTATTTATTTATTTATTTATTTATTTATTTATTTATTTATTTATTATTTATATCTGTCTATCTATCTATCTATCTTTCACCTATTCATCCATGATTTCAAAAAATGCCAGAGATGCCAGAACTTTCTGGATCTTGTTCACTTCTATATCTTCAGTGCCTCAAGAGGCCAACGCACAGCAGGAATACACTGCTTTCTAATATTAGAGACAATAATGCATTCTAGTATTAGAATCAATAAAAGACAGATACTTTTAATATAAGATGGGAAATTCCATATCAGAGGAAAGCAGGAAATGCTATGGGAGCACAAAAGAGGGGTAGCCAACTTAGTCTGTGAGAAGACTTCCTGGAAGAGGTGGTACTTGACTTGAATTGTTGATGAGTAGATGTACAGAAAAGTAAGGAAGTTTTTCTAGGAAGTGATACCACCATTAGTAAAGGCTGATTTATATATTTAGAAAAGAGGCTGGAGTGGAGAGAGAGAGAGAGAGAGAGAGAGAGAGAGAGAGAGAGGCCTGAGACATTATTAGGAGTTAGAAGCTACAGTAAGCAGTCCTAGCAGTCCTAGAGAGAGAGAGAGCAAGAGAGAGTACTTATCCTATAGGTAGTGGAGTCACATTGAAGTGATTTTAGAACTATCATTCTGGCAACAGATTGGAAAAGTGAAACAGAGACAAAAAATTAAGAAATTATTAAGGTAGTCTAGGCAAGAATTAGGAATGATCCCGACTTATATCATGTCAAGTTATAGCTGCAAGAATTTTAGGGACAGGAATACTAAGATTGAATGATAGTGACTTTGATATTTTCTTGTAATTTTCATAGTTTCTTATTATTTTTCCTCTCTCTCAAGATTTTTCATCTAAAAATTGATATTAACAAGAGTTATGTCATTGGATAATTAAGTAAAGTATGTAAAATATCTGGTACACTTCTTGGCATAGAAGGAATAATCCATAAATATTTAACTCCTTTATTCGCTAACATAGTCATTGGCTTGGGAATAGATTTATGTAGAGAGTATAATATAAAATAAATTATGTTCAGTTGAAATTCAGGGGTCCTAAATTGCCCATATCATTATCTACGAAACCTTGGGCAATTCACTTTATATCACCTATGAAATATAGAATAATAATTGTCCTACTTTACCAATGGGATTGTTATGAGGAGCAAATGACATCAGGCATGAAATGCTATATGAAAGTAAGGTGCCATTATTTTGGTCCTCAAAGCTACCTGTGGCCAAGACTCACATACTGTCTTGGGATGAGAGTCAACATAGCTTTGCATTTAAAAAAAATTTGTTTTTCTACCATTTCCAGGTTCCAAAGTTGATGGCACAGCAAACTCAGCAGCTTTAAACACAATATATCACCTGTGACTTCTAAGTAACTCCAAAACATTACATCCATGTTTCCTCTGTACTACTAGTAATTATCCATTGCTATGTACCAAATTATCTCAAAACTAAATAGCTTATAACAAACAAAAAGTATTTGCTATTCCACGTTTTCTATGAATCAGGAATGATGCCAAGACTCTTCTGGGGTTGCAGTCATTCAGGAGCTTGACTGGGGCTGAAGCTCATGCTTTCAAGGTGGCCCACTTCCATGGCTAATTGGCAGGAGGCCTCTGCTCCTCAGCACAGGGCTCTCTCCTCATGGGATGGTAGCTAACTTCTTCTAGAGTAATTAACCCAAGAGAAGGAACAAGAAGGAAGACACAGTCAAGTATCCAAAGTCACACACTATTAAGTCTACTTTTTTTCTATTTGTTACAAAGGAGTCACGTGCAGCCACCCTAAGTAAGGTTTCGGGTGGAACTAAGCTCCTCCTCCTAAAGGGAGGAGTATGAAAGAATCTGTGGGCATATATTAAAGCCACTACCTTTATCTATAGTCAAAGTCAAGGAATGGTTTCCTAGGGTCTTCTTGGACATCAGCAGAGCCTGTGGTTGTCTTTGCTGGTGATACACTTAGCCTGAAAAGACTCATCTTCCTTCCACAGGGACAAGTCAACCTGCTTGCTCAACTTCTCCAAATAGATTTTGTTTATGTTTATTTATATGTCCTAATACACTATCTTTTAAAGAATATAACACCTCTGACAAGACCAAACACAGTGCCTGGTGAAAGTAGGAGTCCCATAAATATTAGTTCAGTTTATTGAAAGATTCTGAATGCAAATAGTTCATTGGATCCTTTCCAGGGGACAGGTGTTTGGAAGGTGAAGAGGAAGAGGATGTGAGGGTTTGGAGAGTAGGAACATGGATGGGGGAAGAAGGCAACGTGGAAAAGAACAGAGAGCGAGGCACTCCGTACAGCTTTATAACTGCACATGTCTATGGAAGGCTACACTGTGAGGCCTGAAGGTGGACTAAGCTCTGCCATAGTAGCAGCAGCTTAATTGGTGGCAGGATGACTTACACACTGGAAACCACATTGGGGACATTTCTCAGAGCCTGCAAAAGAAAAGCCATTCTCAAATATGGAGTAGGGAATGCAGCCTGAAAGAATGAGTGGGTTCAGCAAGAGCAAGAGAGGGTTATTATGGGAAACCTTTCCAAGTAGATTTTAATTTTGGAGAAATACCAAGTTGTAAATTCATCTCAGACACTTAAAATGCATTAGATGCTACTACAACCCTGGCTGTCAATTCAGCCAACATTTATTGAGCAGCAATTGTGTGTCAGCCGCTGTTCTCATGGCATGCACATTTATTATCTCATTCGGTCTTCACAAACACTGTATGGGAAGTTTTATTATTATTCTCCTTTTATAGGAGATCACTGCTCTGGCAGCTTATGTTCCTTGTTCAAAGTCACACAGTTAGCAAAGGGAAATACTGGGATTGGAGCCCAAGTTTTTAAACTTTATTATATCCAACTTTCATTTCTTAAAATGAGAAATTGCAAATGAAGATACATCATGGATTAAATAACATTTCTTAAAATATAGCATCACCCTAAATAAATGACTGGTAGAGGGTAAACTATAGGTCTAGCACAGTGGTCGGCAAACTCATTAGCCCTAGCTGGTTTGGTTCAGTGGATAGAGCATCGGCCTGCGGACTGAAGGGTCCCGGGTTCGAGTCCGGTCAAGGGCATGTACCTTGGTTGCGGGCACATCCCCAGTGGAGGGTGTGCAGGAGGCAGCTGGTCGATGTTTCTCTCTCTCAACAATGTTTCTGACTCTCTATCTCTCTTCCTTCCTCTCTGTAAAAAATCAATAAAATATATTTAAAAAAAACACAAAAAAAAAACCTCATTAGTCAACAGAGCCAAATATCAACAGTACAACAATTGAAATTTCTTTTGAGAGACAAATTTTTTAAACGTAAACTTCTTCTAACGCCACTTCTTCAAAATAGACTCACCCAGGCCGTGGTATTTTGTGGAAGAGCCTCATTCAAGGGGCCAAAGAACCGCATGTAGCTAGCGAGCCGCAGTTTGCTGACCACGGGTCTAGCACATTCCATGAAAAGTACCTTGCTCTTGACAACACAATTTTACTGCAATAACATTTAAAATGTGGGTGACTGCCCAGCTGGCTGGTGTGGCTCAGTGGTTGAGTATCAACCCGTGAACCAGGAGGTCACAGTTTGATTCCAGGTCAGGGCACATGCCTGGGTTGCGGGATCAATCCCCAGTAGGGGTTGTGCAGAAGGGAGCTGATATCTCTCATTGACATTTCTATCTCTCCCTCTCTCTGAAATCAATAAAAACATATATTAAAATGTGGGTGGTGTTTATTTTGTAGAGTCTCTTCTGCCAATTCATGTCTTTCCCATTCAGAGATAAGGTTGTATGTTCCCCACAACAATCACCTTTCTTGAACCTCCAGGCTATAACCAATGCATCTTCTACTGTATAACAACTAGTGACAGCATTACCACTAAAGCAGTCCAACATAACAAAATTTAAAAAAATTTTCAAATACTTGATTTACAATTATACTATTATTTGAAATGTCTATAGGGAAATTTGGTCTTTTTTTTTTTTATAGTGCTTACCTGTTAGAATTTGCTCATTATCCATTATTTCTTCAAGTAAAGAAAACATTTTTCTTTTTGTTCCTGGTATTTATGACCTTTGATTTCTATCACTGCTCTCCACACATGTGTGCTATTCATTTGTGCATTCATTTACTTAGTAAATATTACTCATTCACTCTTTCAACATATATTTATTGAGCATGTACTATGTGCTTTTTCTAGTGACTGATGGACTACTTTTGGTTGTGGGCCAACTCCTGTGCTCAGCTCTATGGGTGCAGAGATGTTGTGTGAGACACTATCACTATGATGAGCAAATACAGTGTAATAGAAAGTGTGATGACATTTTATATAGGACACAGTGGTGACCTGGATATTAACATCTCTAATATGAACAGTGCTATTATTAGTTATAATATATAATATGCTACTATTATTAGTTACTAGAGGCCCAGTGCACAAAATTCATGCATGGGGGTGTGTGTCCCTCAGCCCAGCCTGCAACCTCTCCAATCTGGGACTCTCTCACAATCCAGGACTGCTGGCTCCCAACTGCTTGCCTGCCTGCCTTCCTGATTGCCCCTAAACGCTTCTGCCTGCCAGCCTGATCACCCCCTAACCACTCCCCTGCCAGCCTGATTGATGCCTAACTGCTCCCCTGCCAGCCTGTTTTCCCCTAACTGCCCTCCCCTGCAGGCCTGGTCCCCTCTAACTGCCCTCCCCTGCAGGCCTGGTCACCCCAACTGCTCTCCCCTGCAGGCCTGGGTCTCCCCCAACTGCCCTTCCCTGCAGGCCGGTCGGCCCCAACTTCCCTCCTCTGCCGGCCTGGTCCCCCCCAACTGCCCTCCCCTGTAGGCTTGATCGCCCCCAACTGCCCTCCCTTGCGGGCCTGGTCCCTCCCAACTGCCCTCCCCTGCTGGCCTGATCGCCCACAACTGCCCTCCTTGCAGACCTGGTCCCTCCCAACTGCCCTCCCCTGCTGGCCATCTTGTGGCAGCCATCTTGTGTCCACATGGGGGCAGCCATCTTTGACCACATGGGGGAAGCCATCTTGTGTGTTGGAGTGATAGTCAATTTGCATATTACTGTTTTATTAGATAGGATAATATATTATTATCATGTTTTACCTAGGGGTCCTAAGGTATATGTGGAAGAGTGACATATCATAAAAAGTAGGCTTTCACCAGATGGTCACTGTGTTAGTTTGGGACCTAGTCCTCTGAGAGACAGGTGCTAAGAGAGGATTCATTGTGCAAGAACATTATTAGGGTAAATTGTGAGAGAAAATGTAGAGGGATTCAAGAGAAACTGGTTAAACTGTCAGACCACATGTCTGACCCTGAGTGAAGCAGGGCAGGAAGGGAAGTTTGGTGGAAGTCTCTTGACTACTGTGTAGGACCATTGGGAGATGACACCATTGTCTGCCTCAGAACTCCATGCCTTCCGGGAAAGATGTGCCTTTGCATCTTGGCTCCTGAAGTCATGGTCTGGGAGGAGCTCCGAGGAGCAGTCAGAGCTCAGCAGGTGGCACCCTTGCTCGACTACACTTCCTGTAGGTGCAGGTCTGTGAGGCACATTCACAGTGCTACCTTAGTAGCAGTGAAGCCAGCACCCCAGGCTGAGAGGGCAGATTAAACAAAGGCTTTGCCTAAGGCAGTTGGTGAATTTTAGGGGAACTCCATGCTCAATATGGCTGAAGTGTAGGTGCATTTTGCTTTGGATAATGAGAAAGTGAAAAGGGCAGGTATTGTGAAACAATACCAGAGATGTTCACTAGCCAAATGGCATAGTCTAATGTGTAAATCGAAGGGATTTAGGCAACAAGAAGACATTGGGAAGTTTAAGTAGAGAAGGGGACTAATCAGGTTTCCACTCCAAATAAACCAGTGGCTTTAGTAGAAATGTGATAAGAAAAAGGGAGAGAAGTCGGAACAGCTTATATTATGAACTTTCACAGTGACACTGGAAATGCAGAAACTCCGAAGTGTGAGAAGTAGAATTAACATCACTTGATCACCAATTGTGTGTGAGGTGTCTTTGATTCCCAGGTTTCTGGCTTGCATTCTAGACAGTGGAGAAATTGCCTAAGCTAAAGACTGCCTGAAGAGACACTGGTTTGGCGGGGGGGGGGGGGGGGGGGGGGGGGTGGCGGGAAATAAGTTTTTGCAAACCACAAACTACATCAGTCATATTGAGCTTGCAGTTCTCCTAAAATGCACCAACTGCCTTAGGCAATGCCCTTTTTTTTTTTTTTTCATCTGTCCTCTCAGCCTGGAGCAATGGACAGCCTCACTGTGACTATAGTGGTCCTGAGGCAAACCAGGAAGCTGTGAGCCTTTCTTCCCCAGGAGACACTTTCATAACCCTTGGAGTCTGCCAACCACCTCAAGTCTTATATTTGTGAAGTTGTTTCTCTTGTGTCTCTTTTGACCTTTCAATATGTAGCAGAAATCAGCAAAGCAAAGAAAAAAACAAACAGCCAGAGATTAATGTAATGACTACAAGATCATGAGATTGCAAAATTAATTCCTCACCAAATGGACATGTAACTCTATTAGTCACATCCATCCCTGTCTTTATTTTTCTCTGTTCATTTGGGAGAAGACATCCTTGTACTATCCATGCAGATGTGTGGAGTGACTTTGCAGATGCTGTTCAAGAGCACTCTTATCTCTCGACAACTGATGATGGATGGATGGTGAAACATTATCTGACTTCCTTAACATAGCAAGGCAGCAGTCAGCCACAGAAATCCTCAGAATCTCTAGTAGAACATCATGCTTTGATCCCAAATTTTTTCCCTATTATTTAAGTTTCATGACATTGATTCAGAAAACAAAAATTTCTACCCAAGATCATACACAAAAATCAGTCTTGGGCAAATGGGAAGAGTCTTGGGGAGTATGAAAAGGGCTTCAAAATAGCATTTTTAAAGTACCTGTCTGTCCCAGGAGATGTGCTAAGTACTTTATATCATTTCTCCTGCCTCTTCCTTTTCCTCCTCCTCACCTCCCCGCTCCTCCCTCACTCCTCTTCTTCATCTTTGTCTTCATCTTTTAATTCACTGAATCCTTCATAATCAGGTTGCTCCTTGATTCAAACACACTAATGGTTTTCCATCTTGTTCACCATAAAAATCTAAGCCTGCACAATAACTGCAGGGCCCTACCCACACTAAACCTTCCCATTCCAGTTACCTCTTGGCTCTCCTCCCACTTCTCTCCCTCTTTCCCTCATTTCCAGCCTCACTGATGCTACTCCTTGGAGACCCCGAGGGGGTTCTTGCCTCTGAAATTTTGTACTTATTGTTTCCCTACCTGCTCTTTCCCCAACAACCATGGGTTGACTGGTGAATTTTTTAGTACATGTAAACGGCACATTTTTTGAACACTCTTAAAAATTGCACCTCCTATTGTCACATTCTTTTATCTCCTGCCCTGATTTTTTTTTCTTCATATTCCTTAACACCTTCCAACATACCAGGTAATTTATTTATTCTTATTTATTGCTGGTGTCTCTTTATTAAAATATAAGGCCTGGGTTTTGATACTTTGGTTTTCTGCTGTGCCCTTGGCACATGATGGTAGTGTTTGGCTCTTAAGGGGTGAATGTTAACATCCCCAGTCATAGAGGAGGTGACTGGCTTGAGGAAGCTGAAACAATTTCCAAAGTCACATGATCACAAATGGCAAGGCTTAAGTTCAAATGCTGATCTGTCTGGCCCAAGATCTACACATGTCCTTTTCACCACATTGTGCTTTCCTGTCTTTCCAAATGGCCAGCTTCAATACTGTCATGTAACCAGGGACGGCTTCCATACAGGGAATTTCTGCTTCCTAAACTCTGAATCTCTGAATTTTGGTCAGGAAGTCCAATTGTGAGGGACCAGTGTGAGAGGCCAAGAGATCAACAATAAAACTGGGGGCGGGGGGTTGTATAGTCACAGGAATTAAGTGTCAGGAGTGCCAGGAAATCACTGGAGACCATCTTCCTGACACCCAGGTTGGATCACACCCACAAACTGTGGGAAAACAGGTGGCACACAGGGGCCAGACAGAGTTCCATTTAGATGGCAGGAGCAGATGTCTAACTGGAGTTTTCTGTTTAGTAACATAAGCTGCTCTGCTATTTACACATGGGAGTTAATAAAAATATCACAAATGATGCACCTTGAGAAATGTCACTCTTTATCATGATTGCATTTCCATATTTTTTCCATGTTAGTTTGGGGTGTGTGTGTGTGTGAGTGTGTGTGTGTGTGTGTGTGTGTGTGTGTGAAATGCTTTTAAAATGTGTCCTCTAGCCCTAACTGGTTTGGCTCAGTGGATAGAGCGTTGGCCTGTGGACTGAAAGGTCCCAGGTTCGATTCCAGTCAAGGGCATGTACCTTGGTTGTGGGCACATCCCCAGTGGGGGTGTGCTGGAGGCAGCTGATCTATGTTTCTCTCTCATTGATGTTTCTAACTCTCTATCCCTCTTCCTTCCTCTCTGTAAAAAATCTATTAAAATATTTTAAAAAATAATGTGTCCTCTACTCAGACTAGGCCCCGGTGGCAGGATGTGTATGAGTCTGTTCCGAGGACCCGGCAGAAGCAGTAGTGAGCCATATTTTAGTGTGGCTCTATGCTCTGCACACAGCCTACATTTCAGTAGCAGTCAGCTGGGAGCAGAGGACTTCCTAGCACTTGCAGCTCCTGGGAGCCTTGGAGATCCCCTGCTTCCTTCTTCCTTCTCTCTCTGTCAGTCATCAAGGAGTAAAGGTCACGGGCTGGAAGCAGATAATCATGCTGCCTCAGGAATTAGTGCTCCTCTCTGAGGACCATTGGATGCAATTCATTTCTGCATTATTTCTTCTCTAGCATTAAAAAAGTCAACCAAAAAAAAAAAAAAGGATTTTCTTCCCCAGCAGGACTCGCCAGCACTAGATGAGAGCAGTCAGCATGAATTTTAATCAGAGTGTCTGCATTTCAGCCCTGGATTTTCCATAATCAATTTCTTTTTGTCTATTAATTAAAAGTGAATATGTATAGAGTTTGAGACTTGAGGTTCTTGACACCTGGGAGACCACTCCATTACATTTGGAGCTGAGTAGGAGGATGTTTCTCCACAGAGCGTGACCTTATGTAAGAGGTACATTAGAAGATGATTTTTTCATGTTAAAATGATTCACTTTGTGGTTCTTTAAATGGGTCAGCTAGTGCTGTAAATTAATTTATACAAAAGGGAGTCAATTTTGTGTGTGTGTGTTTTTTTAAGAAACAAATCTATTTAGGAGGTGAGATACATACAGATTCTTCTTCCATTGACCTTCCTTTGTACTGTGCCTTGGGGTTTGCTCTGCTTTGCTTACTCTACCCCACTTACCTTTTTGAGGTGTGTGAAGGAGGTCATGATGCAAGGGGCATGCCCACCTGGATGAGTCATTGACTTGGCCCTGTACCTTCTGTGATCAGAAGAGCCCATCTTCCTGACCTGGTGGTGATGGCATTTGAATAGGGACACAGATTCCCCTCTTTATCCCCCTTCGCCCTGCCCCTAGGCTTTGATAAGGGTGTCTTGGCATTTCAGGAGACTATTGGGATCAGAGTAAATAATTCTTTGGTTGTTTTTCTCCTGCTTGATACTCCATAATAGCACTTTATCTCCCATTTAATAACTATTCGTTTCCTAGGGCTGCCACAACAAAGAACCACAACTGAGTGGCTTGAACAGCAGAAATTTGTTTTGGAGACTGGAAGTCTGAGATTAAGGTTTGGGCAGAACCATGCTCCCAGATCCTTTTAGGGCAGCATCTGTCCCATGACTCTCTCCCAGCTTCTGATAGTTCCTTGGCTTATGGCAGCATAACCCCGATCCTCTCAATGCATTCTCCCTGTATACTTATATTTGTGTCCAAATTTCCCTTTTTATAAGGACACTGGTCATATTGGGTTAGAGACCCACCCTACTATGACCTCATCTTAACATCTGCAGTGACTCTATTTCTAAAGAAGGTCACATTCTGAGGTCCTGGAGGTTAGAATTTCACATATACATAAATTGTGGGGTTGGGTTAGGGTTGGGTGAGACACAATTCAATGCACAATACTGATCATTACTTATCTACTGTTGCTTAACAAATTATACCTAGATTTAGTGGCTCAAAACACCTACATTTATTGTCTCACAGAATCCAGACAGAACTTAACTGTATTCTCTGGCTCCCAGGGCTTCAATCAAGGCTACAGCAGGGGTGAATCTGCTTCCAATTTCATTCAGATCATTATTGGCAGAATCTGGTTCCTTGTGAGTTGTTGGAATCAGGGTCTCTCTTCCTCACAAACTATTGGCTAGAGCCGTGGTTGGCAAACTGCAGCTAGCGAGCCACATGCGGCTCTTTGGCCCCTTGAATGTGGCTCTTCCACAAAATACCACGGCCTGGGCAAGTCTATTTTGAAGAAGTGGCTTTAGAAGAAGTTTAAGTTTAAAAAATTTGGCTCTCAAAAGAAATTTCAATTGTTGTACTGTTGATATTTGGCTCTGTTGACTAATGAGTTTGCCGACCACTGGTAGAGGCATTTAAGGGCTTGGGCAGCTCACAATTACCTGAGCAAGCAAGACAGGGCCAAGGGACAGCGTGGGAACACGATGGAAATCACAGCGTTTTATAACTTCATCTTGAAATAATGCTATTCATATTGCATTTGTAGGAAACATTCTCCAGATCTGGCCCACACTTAAGAGGCAAGCATCACACCATGGCATGGCAATGGATGCAGGGACCTTGTTAGCCATCTCAGAAGCAGCTCACCTTGGTCTGCCCTCAGAGTCATCTTTCCTTTTTCATGAAAGTTAGCACATTTTTACACCCAAATACTTCACTTGGCCTGCTTCCTGCCAGTAGAATTTCTGGGTCTACCGGCATTTTTTCGTTTTGTGCTGTCTCTATTCCTTTCAGATATCATTTTATCATTTTAGACTGAAAGGAGTAGATAATTTTCTCGAAAACTCCAGGATTTCTGTGAAACTTATTGGCGTTCACTGCACCAGGAAAAAAAGTCACACCCACACATCTCTTATTCTGGCTTTGAGTCCTGTTAAGAAGGCTAAAAGACAATGCCCTTAAACTTCCTAGAAGCCCTATTGTTCCATCCAGGGACACCCTTAATCTCTTTAAAGGCTCCTGTGTGGGACCTAGGATCAGTCTGATCCTTTTGTCTTTTTAAAGTCAGAGTGATGCAGTCTTGGTTAGCTTTATCTCTAGATCACATTTTCCTGGTAATACTTAGAAGCCGTGCCTTAATTTTAGCATCTTCTGTTGTCCAGAGAGACTGAGAATTTTCAAAATCAAACCTTGCTTCCTTTCTATTTAACAGTTCTTCCTACAGTTTATTACTCCTGCAGTTTATTCTAAATGTTACTGATTGGGGTTACCAGCTGGGACCTCGGTTCTCCTCATTGACACAGAAAAGATTTTAAGGCCAACGAAAATGAAAGTAAAGCAAAGTGAGATTTATTACAAATACACTTCCAGTGAAGAGCAGGGCAGTCCAGAGAAACAATGGCCCTGAACTTCCTGGGTTATATGGTTTAAATGGGGGATTTTCTGGATAGAAATTTTCATTTGCATCCAGGGATGATTGACAGAAAAGTGTTATATAACCATATTTCTTCTGAGCATACTCTTGCCCATAGTGCATACAGAAAAACTCATGGGTGGGGGGTGTCAAAATTATAATGCAAATTTTATTAGAATTAGCCCAGGGCCCTGGTAAGGTCACATTGAGGTCATGTCATTTTCCTTTGTGCTCACGCCAAGAACCAGATGGTTTTGAACTTGCCCATTGGTGGTCTGCTGGCTGCTGGGCTGCCCATAGAGGAGTCTGAAGGCAATGTTGGTCTGACACCTGTCAGGACCTCAGGGCAGGCCCCACCCCAGCCACTCATGTCTAACTTCCTAGCTAACATAATAGCAAGAAAAAACAAAATGGCACCTTAAACACAGCTTGAAAATCTCCTCAGCTAAATCATCAAGTTCATTAATGCTGATCAAGACCAAGTTGTGAGATGGAAATATATTTCAACAGCCCCTCCCATACATAAATGCAAATCCTCCTGGTGGACTCTTCTGTTCCTTTCTTTCCCTCCACCACTCCATTCATTGCCCTTCATAGTTCCTGACTGCTTAGGCCAAAGTTTTCATCAGCCCCAGCCTTACCCACATCTTATTTCCAAGAGCTTAAGTATATTAGAGTCAAATCCATGGACACTTTGGAAGTTCATGGTGACAGAGATTTATTATATAAACAAACCAATGATAATGTTGTAGTTAGCTAGTATATTATTCCCACTATATTATCTCAATTAAAATATATAAAATAGCCTTTGAAGGTTAACAAAGTCACATCAATATATAAAGTTATCATTGTAATGATTTATATTTCAATAGCTTTGCCACTACTTTTACCATGTACAAAGGGCTTCACAACCCATTTATTCCTCACAAAAATCCTATGCAGCAGATATCGTATGCTCAAATTAGAGACTAGGGAACTGGGGCTCAGATAGGTAAAGTCATTTTCATTAATTATATGACTCAGATTGTGTCAACTGACCCCAGGATCCCAGACTCCACACCAATGTAGTATACTTCACACTGTATCATAAATGTCCTACTGGGACACTGTGGAAGATATAGTTCTTTAAAGTGAGACATCACAGTCAATTTTTACTAGGATGATTCCTAGATGTGACTGACCACATCATTGAGTTTGCCTACCACAGATACTGCAGACATTATTGCCCTTTGTAGTATGTGTCTTGTTTTGTTTTGTTTTGGTCCAGAGCTGGATGCCCTGAAGGATGCTGCACCAGACCATCATCTCCCAGAAATTCTCCCTTGAGGACATGCTGACATTCTTAATCCTTTCACTGACTCATCAACGCATTTATAACACAGAGTTCGGCTCTTCTAAATTATGTGCTGATAGCTTTCAGTAGTGGATCTGGACATCTACTGAAAGTTTGGCTGTGTTTGTAGTTCTAGCTAGAACATGAGCTCTGAGCCTGAAGGGTAAAAGGGGAGGAAAAGAAAGTTAATATAGAATCCACTCTCTGTGTGGATTTGTCATTTTGGAGTTTGTAATAATTTAGATGGGGCTGACATAAAACTGCTGAACTTGGAATTGAATGACTTAAAGGATTGGGTCTATCTCTGCTTCAGTGACCTTGGACCAGCCAAAGGGTTTCAGCATGTCAGAGATGAGGGGGCCCAGGGAATGACTTGGTCTATCTCTTCATTAAATAGATGAGGACATTGAGGCTTGGGGAAATGAAATGACACTTATAGTGTAGCCAGTTTGTGGTAAGTCCAGGCCTAGATGTTAATTTTTTTTTAATCCTCATCTGAGGATATTTTCCATTGCTTTTTAGAGAAAATGGAAGGGAGAGGGAGAGACAGAGAGAAGCATCAATGTGAGAGAAACACATCAATTGGTTGCCTCCTGCATGCACCCCGACCAGGACCGGGGAACCTGCAACCAAGGTACATGACCTTAACCTGAATTGAACCTGGGATCCTTCAGGCTGATGGCCAACACTCTATAGATACTAATTTAATGCTGATTCTGAGTTCATTCATTCCATCACATAATGTTTTGGGGTTTTGATATTAATATAATAATTTTCAAATAATTTATTATAAAAATTATATTATCATGTTAGTTGTATTTTTACCACTAGCAAGCAAGCTGGGGTATCAGACATAATTGACTTTGCCTGAAGCAGGGGGCAAGGCATTGAGTAAATAATTCTAATACTAATAATGATAAAATGCAACATTTATTTGTTTTTCCATATGTATAAGGTATATAATAATTTCATGTATTAACTCATTTAATTTTAGAACAGCCATTTGAAATCTGTGTTATTGTTACATCATCCCCATCTTATAGAGGAGAAAACTGAGATAATGGCCACAGAACTAGAGAGTGCCAGCTCTGGGATTTGAGGTTCAGCATCTGATGTTAAAACTCACTCTCGGACACTCACTACTGAACTGCTTCTGCCATATGCTACATTGCAGAGAAGTTCCTGGTGTAGTATCTTGAGCCTTCTCAGTGCCTGCACCACATAGAAGTAGTGTTGTGCTCTGTCCACTACCACAGAAGCAGAAGCAGATAGGTTTGCTACTGCAATAATGCAATGCTTTTGGCACTAACTTCCTGGAGTTAATAGACTTTAACAGATAAGGGCACAGTCCTCTCTAAGATTACCCTCCTTTAGACACCAGCTACAATCTTTTGGGATTCCAGGTTATCAACATATCTGACCAAGTGGCTATAAATTCCAGGTTTCTCACTCGGGTTCAACAATGTATTAGAAGGAATTGCGACACTCAGGATAGTGCTAGACTTATGATTATAGCTTTATTACAATAGGTAGAAATCAGGAGCAGATAAAATGCATGGGGTGAGGCCTGGGAGGATCCTAAGTACAGAGTTTCTCTGCCCTCTCCTTGTAGAGTCAGGAAGCACCACTCACTCTCCAGGTACATTGATGTGTTCACCAAGCAGAAAGCTCAATCGAGCTTCACTGTCCAGCGTTTTGATTGGGGTTTTGGTACTTAGGCCTAATTAATTGAATCATTGGCTATCTCCAGCCTTTCTCCCCTCTCCAGAGGTAAGCTATTATCATTACACTAGAGTCTAATCCCTCTAATTCCATGGTTGGTCTTTATAGCATTGCTAGTCCCATCTTGAAATTATCTAAGGACTAACCATGAGTCACCTCGTTAACATAAACTACCAGGGCCCACCATGAATAACAAAGACACTCCAATCAATTAGGAAATTTCAAGGGTTTAGGACCTTCATCCAAAGACTTGGGACAAAAAACAGATAAAGTCTTTATTATATACAACTACATCAGAAAATTTTCTTTCAAGTGATTAAGAACAACGATAACATCATAAAAATCTCTAAATTTTTTGTGATTATGTGGCAGGATGGTAAGAAGCTAGAAAAATTCTTGGCAAGAGAAATGGAGAAACTGAGACAAGAAAATTAAACAAAGCCAAGCAGCTTGGGCAGCTTACAGCCAGCTTGTGAATCATAAGAGCTTATCATCCCCAAACAAGGACAGTTTAGAGCAAATGGTTTATACAGAGAATGCATAGCTTAAATCTCCCTGGCCTGGGAAAATAGAGAACAAAGACCCAATTAATGTCATTTGTGCCAACTAAACCCAAGGAAAAATGAAGTCTTGGGATAAATAACAAAAACCCCAAAAGCATTTGGATGGTTTCACTTGAAAGGGGAATGTTAGGAAGGTATATAGCTGCTAGGGAAGAAGAAGGGGAAAAGGGGGAGAAAGAGGGGAGTTTCTCTTATCCACTAAACAAAGAAGTCAGCAGTCTTGGGACTTGCCAAGATTAAGTCACCAGATGTTTTCATAAATTCTGAGAAAAGCCACAACACTATAAAAGGGGGACCTTGAAACCTATAGAGGGGAAAACTATAAAACCCTTGAACACCCACCAGGTGGGGCACTCAGATTAGCTGAGTTGCCTGCTTATGCTTTATGCCAAGTATATTCTTTTTTTTTTTTTTTTAATATATTTTATTGATTTTTTACAGAGAGGAAGGGAGAGGGATAGAGAGTTAGAAACATCGATGAGAGAGAAACATCGATCAGCTGCCTCCTGCACACCCCCCACTGGGGACGTGCCCGCAACCAAGGTACATGCCCTTGACTGGAATCGAACCTGGGACCCTTCAGTCTGCAGGCCGACGCTCTATCCACTGAGCCAAACCGGTTTCGGCAATGCCAAGTATATTCTTAATAATTAACTTGCTTTGCCTCAACACTGCTTCAGTAATTTGTCAGAATTCTTTCTCATGAGAGAGACAAGAGGTGAGGAGAGGAAAGCCCCCTCTGATTGTGATGGCTTTCCTGTAAGTTACTTGCCACATTCATGTACATTATTTCATTTAGCCTCATGGCACTCATTTGTAGAAGATAATTATTGATGTCTTTGTTTTACACATGGATAAACTGAGACTAAGTGAAATTATAAATATTGTACATGAATATAGAATTAGTAACAATTGGTGTTGGAGTTTAAAGCCAAGTTTTCTAACTTTACATCATCAGCCCTTTATCTCTTTACTAGAGGCCCAGTGCACAAATTTGTGCATGGATGGGGTCTGGCCTGCCCGCCCAAATGGGGGCCCATGGGGCCGAGCCAGTGGTGGGGGAGAGGCCACGGGTGGTTGGCTGGCCCTGCCCCCAGTCCGGGCCTGGATCAGGCTGGTTGGCTGCCGCAGTGTGTGTCATAGCCACTGGTTGTTCTGGTCATCCCGGCGATCCAGTTGCTGGGCTTTTATATATATAGATTATAAGAAGAGTAGAAGATAATAATAGAGATCAAGATGCTTTGAATACTTAATTGTTTTTGTTCTCTGAAAATGCAGGATGAGAATGGACTTGCCCAGGATAGAACAGGAAATGAGGACTGTGAGTATCTGGGAGTTAGGCTTCTTCCCAATATGGCAATAGAGTTCCTCTCTAGTTTTCTTTCTGTGTTTATTTGGGGAAGGTTATGCATTGATTCTGTGTCAGGCCTCATCCAAGAACTGAATACACAGACAAAGACACAGGCCAGGCTTTTTTGAAGGGGAGATGGTCACTAAAGAAAAGATGGCAATATGATGTGGCTGAAGAAACAATAGAGGGGAGCACTGAGGATGGGCACCTAATTAGGACAGGGTAGGAAGAAGAGGGAATCAGGAAAGCTTTCCTGCAGGAGATAAAATGATAGCGGATGCTCTGAAATAAACAGGCCTCCAGTTCTGTAAGTGCATTGAACAGGAGGGCTGCACTCTCTTGCATCTGTCCAGGAGACTGATGTTCTTTGATCTGTTTGCATTTGCCTCAGCTGTGACAAGAACCCCAAGGTAGGAGAAATGGAGTCCCCCAGACAAAAGGGCTCAAGTGTGAGGGTATAGGCGTTGGTAATGCTGAGGGGATATAATGTGTCAGGGCCTTTATCAAGTTTCTCATATGTAAAGTGAGGACTTTGGACTTCCCTATGATCCCTGGGGTTCCTCCTGCCTCTAACATTTCATTCTTTTGCTTTGCAAAGCAAATGAATAGTGTAAACAAGATTATAAAGAGAATGTTTGCCTTCTTAAGGAAATAAATTGTTTTCAAGCATATCAGGAACACTAATTTGCATATAAACAATGCAAATCCTATATGGAGGAGAGAAGGCTGTTTTCTTACTCTACATTTATTATGAAGTGATAGAGCTGCATTCATTTTAAATATTCTATACTTTTGAATATTTGGTTTCTTGAATGTTCACAATATTTGATTGTTCTTCGAAGTAGTCTGAATTTTCTTATATTATTTCTTCATTCAATGGTTATGGCAGACAGGATTTGTTTTCCTCAGAAGGATTTGGGTAAATTTATCTTGTGTTACCCATATGTTAGAGATGTTGGCTGAACTCCATCCCACTTCCAGTTACCTTGGATTGGCATAGGACTCCCAGCAAAGTTTTTAATAGTCTGTTGGAATTCAAAGCCCTGCCTATGCTTATAACTCCCAATGTCTTATGGTCTTTCTGCATCTTTCTCTCCTATAACTTTGAATGCTTCCCTCCCTCTTATCAATCACACTACATAGACTTCCACTAATAATTAATATTTTGCAAGTATTTTATTTATTTAGACAATTATGAAAGATTTGGACATCATAGAGCAATAGCATCATGCACACAATAAAGCCTTTTTTCTGGTTTTACTCTCTCCATGCATCATCCCCTGCTCCCACATCCTCTTTCTCTTCTCCCCTTTCTCCTCTCCCTACCCCCAATTCCCCTGCCCACCCACCCTTATCAGACTATTCAGCAACATATTTGTGGAAAATGTCTGGGACATAACCCCTCTTTATCTAACAAGTCTGGCCATATCATTGCATATAAGCCATGGTCCACAATTTCATTTTTCATGTCACTGTGAACTTGCTCCCTGGCTATCTCAGTCATCCCTGTCTTACGCACAACAGTTTACTGGGTATCACTTCCTGTAGCTCGGGTATGTCCTTGAAGTTTTGTTCTCTACTTCTATGTGGCTGTTCAAAAATATTACAAATATATTTTAAATGTTGGGCCAGAGTTCAGGAAAGGATATCATAAGGAAGTATGCTTTCACTAAGCTGGATGTGTAAAGCTGGGCAAGTAAAGCGTTGGGGGATGAGTTTCCAGGCAGAAGGAAGAGCCTATGCAAACCATCAAAGCACATGGGAGCAGGGAAAAACCTCAAGTAATTCTGTGATGGAGCTTAGAGTGCTTCAGGGGGTGGGGGGGTGTGACTTACAAAAAGATGGAATTGGAGAAGCAGCTGTCACATCACAAATGACTTTGGCATATTATATTTTTCTGCAGTAGGTGATGAGAACCCAGAGAAGCATTACAACACCAATGAGATAAAGCAGCAGAGCTGGTTGCAAAGTTGCCAAATAGATTAGTACAATGTTTCCAGATAGACTAGTGCCCTGGAGTAGGGCAGGGACAGGGGCAGCAGAGGAAATAATGTATTTCAGAGTGAAATAGGAAGCCAATAAAAGTTGTAGGTGATTTGTATGGGATGGGGAGAAAAAAACAAGCCTAGGAAAACACTGAATTTCTGCCTTCAATTCTTATTTGCCAAGTTAGAGAATGCAGGAAAGAAAGAATGAAATTTCTTTGATCAATTTTGGAAATTTAATTTAGTTTCTTTGGTACTATTTTAATAAATTGAGCAGAGGTGACAAGTACTTGGATGTCATTCATGGCACATCTCAGGCAGTAGGTTGAACAAGTTAAAAGTCATGACTGTGCAGCAACATATTTGTGGAAAATGTCTGGGACATAACCCCTCTTTATCTAACAAGTTCTGGCCATATCATTGCATATAAGCCATGGTCCACAATTTCATTTTTCATGTCACTGTAAACTTGCTCCTGTGCTATCAGAAATGAGACTTGATAATGTCTGAGAATGTTCTGCTTTGCTTTTTAATTGGTATGTCACAGTTTAAATTTAGCATGGGACAAATGAATCAGTAGATTTTTCTCTAGTCACCACCTTCAAACATGCTTGGTCAGATGCTTTCCCCACCCCTCTCCCATACCTTGGTAATATTTCAAAAAGACTGAATACATTTCAGGTCATTTTTATTTTATTTATTTAATTCTAATGTATACACCCGGTGTTTCAGTAATTAATGTACCCATTGGGTTTACTCAGATTTTTTAATTTTTTTTCAAGTACAGTTGACATTCAGTAGTATTTTATATTAGTTTCATGAGTATACCATAGTGGTCAGACATTTATATAATTTATGAAATGATCCCCCAGTCTAGTACCCACATTGCACCATACATAGTTATTACTATATTATTGATTATATTATCCCTATACCAGTGGTCGGCAAACCGCGGCTCGCAAGCCACATGCGGTTCTTTGGTCCCTTGAGTGTGGCTCTTCCACAAAATACCACGTGCGGGCACGCACGTACAGTGCGATTGAAGGAGTACCCTAATTAAGTTAATAACAATGTACCTACCTATATAGTTTAAGTTTAAAAAATTTGGCTCTCAAAAGAAATTTCAATCGTTGTACTGTTGATATTTGGCTCTGTTGACTAATGAGTTTGCTGATCACTGCCCTATACTGTACTTTACATTCCCCAAACTATTTTTTAATACAAATTTGTACTTCTTAATCCCTTCACTTTAAAAAAAAAAAAGTCTGGTAATTTTTAATGGTGAGAAAAGGTTAGTTGTATTATTTAACACTCCTTTTTAGGTATTAAGAAGTTCTTACCAGTCTACACAAGACTGCTATCTGATACCCAGTTTATAGCATCTCCTCTCCCTGAACCTTCTAAGTCAGAATGGAGAAAGAAGTGACTAGTAAAAAGAGAAGCTTTTTCATTTAACTGGTCCTGCAGTTGTGATTCTCATTTGGGTTGGGGTCCTGGAATGCAATGCATGTCCTGCAAGGCCTTCACATCCCTCTGTATGGCAGGAGCCTTTATGGGCTAGAGCGCACAGAAATTAGACATGAAAACTTCTCACAGTTCGCTGACATGGAAACTTCTTTTGGAAGGTGGAGGTACCCATCCAAATTGTTCTAGGGTTTTCTCACTGCATTCCAAGACCCTGAGAAAAAATACCCTCATGATTTTGTTACTTTTTTTTTAAGTAAAACAGAGGGTATGTTTTCCAGATGTACGTTGAAAATAAGGGGGAACTGGCAAAGGAGGGGGAAATGGGGACATCTGTAATAGTGTCAACAACAAAAATGAATAAAAAACAAAAATAAAGTGAGCTCTATGAGTGTAAGTGGTATATGTACAATTAAATGGAAATTATCTCTTCAACTCAAATCAAATTTAAAACTCTCTGAAAACAAAGACTTATTTTCACCACAGATGGAAACTATATAATAAATTATTTTTTCCCTATGCCTTTCTTCAATTTTCTATTTAAAGAAATTTCTGAAAATACATGAATTACGCAGCTTATCTTTCAGATGAAAAAGAATTTTCTTCTTGGGTTGGGTGGCTCCATTTTATTAATAGCAATAAAATTTTCCATGTTCTTTTGTGTCAAATAGGATGCAAAGTATAATATGAAGGAGCCTTTCCAGCAATATCAGAAATGGATGAATAATTATGAAAGCTACTTGGAATTGAAAGCATTTTAATTTGTCATTACTTCAATGTGTTCAGAAAGGACCTGAAGAGTTTTATTGACCATAAAAAGGAAGGGTGTGATATTCTTTCTCATTATGAAATTAAGTTCTTAATAGAACACTTTTACTGGAAATTAAATAAACAACTCTCTTCTGGTTTCCTCTAAAGATGTCATTATGACTGAAGACTTCTCAGCCACGGATGTTGGTCTTCTTATTATTACATGGGGGCACTGCACTTCAAACTCATTTTAATTTGAAAAAAATATTTATCTTTGCAGGTTATAAAAATGAGATCATACTTGTTTGTCTAGTGAGAACTTCCCAACTTTATGTCACATGAATTCATGTGGCAACGACTGTAGAATTTTCATAGGTCATGGTAGCAGGAACTGATTCTAAAATAGGAAGTTTTGTTGTATAACTATGTAAAAGTAGCTGTGATTACTAGGGTCATTTCAAGGCAAACTTTCAAAGCTATTTAAAAAATAATGTCTCTGTTTTCTTTTGGTCTACATTATACCAATAATATCCAAATTCTTATTTGTCTCTTAAGAATATTTTATTAAGACCTACTCTATTCAGTATGTGTGTGTTTTTATGTTTTGGAAAATAACATTTCAAGATACGCTGTGTGCTTCCAGGTTAGTGATAGAATTTTCCTTGGTTGCTTGTGAATTTTCATTTATCAACTTTCCACTAAGATATTTGGATCTTAGTGACACGGGAAGGCAGGTCTATACAAGGATTCTGACCTGCTCCAGCACATTTGCACCCTCCCTCCCCAGAATATTGCTTTAGGGTTAATAGTCAACTATTACAACATACTGTTTGGCAGTCTTGATGCAGCCAGAGGACACCTTCAATATCATGTGGGAAACCCTGCACATATGTCAACAAGTTCTTTGCCTTCTGATTCTGATCTTTCCCAGAGTCCAACTCTTATCCCTTAATAGCCCTATGACCTTGTGTCATTAACATAGTCAGTTTAAGCCTCACTGTTTTCACCTTTAAAATGGGGAGAAATAATATCCACATAAAAGGTGGTGTGGGGATTAAATTAACATGTAAAATAAATGGGAAATTCCTGACATATAGTAGGCATCCAATCAATGGTAGTATCTGTTTACCATAAAGCAAAACAAAACTAAAAAACCTTTAAAAATTAGTTATCTATTTGATTTAAATCAATACTTCTTGACAATAAAACCAGAAACAACTTTTCTATTTACCTAACAGAGAAAATTCTTGATGAATAGAGAATGAAGTTTACCATAATTTGAAATCTAAATGCTACCAAGTTGCTCTCCCCTCCCAACAAGAGGTTTCTATAAATAGCGATACCTGAAATTTACAGGTGGGTATATGCAATATGTCATAAATAAAAATTAATTTATTATTTTCATTTTAACAACTTTCAGAATGAATTTAGTGTCTGGATTGACATTACAAAGATATATATTTTCTTCTACACACATGGAGATGACATTAGTAATTGAGTTATTATATACACAGATTATTTAGAACTTAAAAGATTTATATAAATTCAGCTTTATTTTAATTTGATGGATAAAGTGATGTGGGGTTGGGGCATAGGGAGGGAGGGAGAGAGGGAGGAAGGGAGAGAGAGGGAGGGAGAGAGAGAGAGAGAGAGAGGTTGAAATATATAATTAAGAAAGAAGGTAAGACTATGTTCTCTTCTGTTTTATAGCCTGAAGAATAAGTAGTGAAAACATCAATCAAGATGAGAAAAAAATGTCAGGATTTCTCTGCCATTGAGAATTGCTTATCAACCACCAGAGGAGAAATCTTTCTTGAACAATGAACATTTCTTACAAGGATTCACAGATTAACATGTGACTAATATCAGTTTTGGAAAGTAAATGAGCTTTATTTATTTCTTCCTTTTTTTTTAATTTTGTGGTAAGTTGTGATGTTTGGATGGATTTTTAAATTCTTTTCGGATAATATATTTAGCACATGTTCTAAATTATAATCCTATACCAAACAGTGAGAGCATTATTTAAACTTAAAGACAATGGAAAAATCTAAATCTCCAGTTTATTCTAGATTTCTTTAACATATAAAATTATTCTATTAAATCCTGGATGATTGTTATGTAAAGCACCTCTATCAAGAAAGAAACACTATTTTTTCATCATGTGGAACATGACTGTGGCAACATGCCCTAAACGGGAAGGAATCACTGGTCCTTCTCATCTCACCTTACAAAATGTGAGCCAGCCTTGCCATCTGAACAGCAAGAATGAAGAAGGTAAATAAAAGAAAAATCATCATCTCTGTTTTCTGATCATTCAAAAATTTTTTTTCTCAAGGTTAAGCCAAATCCTCTTTGTAAGCTGCCAAAATAATAGCTTAGGAAAAGAATTAGTTTGCCTGCATGATGATCCTCTTAGGCAAAAATGTCTTCACAGCAGTTGACCTTGATGAAATGTTTTCCCAAAGGCATCCAAAAGAAGAATTATAAATCCAAAAACAGGAGAGAAGTAAATGAATATTTCTTATGAAGTTGGCCTGACTTATGAGCTGTGACTTGGAAATAAGTGGGTGAATTCTGAAGAATGACAGCCTTGGGTATGAGGAGGTCCCCTATTCCTCTGTTTCTCACTGAAGTGCTCTCATTGAGCCAAGATTCAATCACTTTGGGAAAAACACCAGTGGCCAGTATGACAGACTGGAACCCGGTTACTCTGATGGGGAACAGAGTGTCTCTGAGTGTAAATCACAAGGCTCTTTCTCTAGGTTCCGTCTTCTCCATCAGACTGGATTTGGTGACCTGCAGGCTGGCTGCAAAGTCGGGCATTTAGCTTCTACTCATGAAGCTTCTCAATGCTCTGGCCGGGGCTGCTCTTTGTATGTTGTGACCACAGGCAATTGATCTGCTGGTGTCAGGGTTTTCTGTCGCCTGTTGTTTTTCCACAGACAGCCAAGGTGGTTACAACTCAGTGAGCAATAAATGAAATGACATAGAAACTGCACAGTGTCATTATTAAGGTATTTGAGATTTGGCACCATTTCCTGGAGGATGGCCCACTCAGGAGGGACCAAGGTGGCCAGTGTCCGTGACTACAGAAAGAGCAGCCACCCCAGCCACAGCTGTCCTGTTGGAAGGAAGGAAGGTCTGATGGGGAGCAAACTATTTTGCTGTTTTGGAAAGCACACAACCGAGCTGCAAACCTCCTACGGTGACTTTTGTTCAAATGTGTAAAATGAGGCTTTATTTGTCAATTCTGCTGTAACATAAGCAACTGTCCAAGTAAAAAACAGAAAAAAAGTCTTTGTTTCTCTTTGTGTTTAGTGAGTGAGCTCATGCCCGCAGGTGTTTTTGTTTTTGTTTTTAATAACCCAATATAGTGCAGAGGAGTCTATGAACATAGATCTCGTTTGCTTTACAGAGAGTCTCTGCCAATCTTGATAGATCAGCTTCCAGATATAATAATCTGATTATTTCAGAATCCCTCATCTAAGTGCCATTGCTCCTTGGCAACTTGTCAAGTGAAAGTGAATACCCTGCCAGAGACGAGATTTTGTTTTCAAATCTTTTTCCTTATTTTTGCTGTACAGAGAAGGGAAGTTACCATTCCAGCGAACCATGGAGGTGACATGTTCAGCTTTAAAGAGGAAGAGCCTGTGAATATTATTTATATTTTGGGCCATCTTAAATGGAAACACCCCTGCTTGGGAAGCTAGCTGTTTGTTGTCATTATTCTTTTATCTTGTTGTGGTGGTTATATTTGTTTCATTAGGTTGTATCTTGCATTCCACTTTCACTATGAATGAATGGGAGTGAGAGGTAAATGTTTCCAAAGAGCCAAATTAAATCTGGCGCAGAGAGAGAGCCTTGCAGACCTGACCCTGTGGAGCTGCTCTGGCAGGGCCGCCGGGTTACAGCAGAGATTCCAGGAGAGACGAAGACAGGTCCAAGGATTTCCTGTAAAACCTCAATGCTGGAGAACTAGAGGTGAACCCAATGTTCAATATTTAAAGTACCAGAGTACATATAAGAACGTCAACTAAACTGACCCACTACTGCCCATTCGAAGTGTTGCTCCAGTGAGGGAGAAATGATTCAAAATGAACTAAACACACAAGCCTAATGGCATCCTTATAGTAGAGTAAAATTTTTGTGTTTAAAGAAACCCTTGCTAAGTGGTTGAAATAGTCTATGTCTTCTTATAGAGATAATATACTCCTGCAGTCCTGGTCATGCAATTCACTTATTTTCTAATGAGTTTTCCTTCAAGCACAGAGGTGAGCTTCAGGTTAGCACTGGTGCCAGTGGCCACACAGGCCATGGTTGTGAAACCTAAATTAATGAGTTTTCCTTATATGTAGTCTTCACAGCCAAGTGCACTAATAAATGTGATCATAAAGCAATCTGCTAAGTGGAGAGGACTGCAGTGATCCCTCCTGATGATAAAAAGTGGCAATAAAACCCGCATCTGCAATTGCTTGACTACAAAGACCAGTAAGATTTGTTTTTCATCTGCCTCTTACATGACATATAAACATAAATTGGAACTGCAAGAGTCTTTATACCTTTCTATTAAAGTGACTTTATTAGACCAATCAGACTAAGAGAAGAAAAATATGAAATAGATGAAAAAATGCAAATACTCCCATAGGGAAATTTGAGCCCTGGGGGCTGGGGGAGGGCACACCTCCAAAGCTGATCTTTTAAGTGAGGTATTTTTGGCAGGTCACTGTGAGCACAGTATATTAGAACATTTCTAAACTGTCAGGAAATAAAATTACCACCCTCTCTACATTCCATCCACGCTAAATATGCATTGCTTGTTTGACCAGCTTGTACAAAAAAAATTTGATTGTTGTTCTTTTGTGACCAGAATTGTTGTTCTTTTGTGGGAACAGATCTCTTTTTCTGCTTCTTACCTAATTTATTCATACTAAAGTCATGCTAAACTACCTCATAGGTATGTGGTGTGGATGAGCTAAGTAATAAATGTCAAGTGCTTAAAAATATAAATCTCTATATAAATGCTGTCTTTGTTTTCTAGTTTAAGATATGCATGTCAAATTAACTCTCGGATATTTCATTGTAATATCCATGTTGATCAATTGGCTTTAAGTTTAATATGCAAATATCTTAATGTCAAATGAAATCCTGAACATCCCAGCATGGATTGAGAGCATCAAACCCAAGTGTAGCTTCTAAGGAAAGAAAAAGTAACTGGAGGCAAAATGTTTTCTTAAGCAGATGTTAAAGGAGGTATCCTCAAAGTTGTGTCTGTTGGGAGTGTATAAATTTGCAATATAACAGTTAAAATGCCAATAATTGGCTGTGATTTTGTGATTTATATTTGAAATCAATTAGAGTGGGTTTAAGGTTATGTCTATGACCATGTAACCCTTAATTCCTTCACATGTTGAGTAAAAGATAGAGGGAAGTGTCATATCTATTTCATATATATATATATATATATATATATATATATATATTGAGTAAAAGATAGAGGAAAGTGTCATATTATATATACAGTCTGAATACCTTCAAGAGAGGTTTTACAGATGATCATCTGTCTTGATTTTGCCTTGATTTGTGTCTTCCCATAATGATGTTGAACACTGTTGTGTGTGTGTGTTTTTAAGATATAGCCTAAAGAGAAAGGAATTAATGTCTAATAGTTCTTAGTAATGGCATATGAAGGCTCTATAACAACTAGCTAAAAAATAATTTTACTGCTGGCTCTACTTCTCTGTCATTTTCCCCCATATGATTAATTATTCCTTAGTCACTGTTCTGAACTGCATTTTTATTTGCTAATTTCAAATACCTCAACTTAATTAGCAATTTATTCTGACCTTTAAAATTCACATTCCATAATCTTCAAATTATATGACTGAAGGGAAAAAGGTCTAATTTTACCTGCCCCTTCACCTTCAGCTATCATTAACAGGTTACAGTCGAACTATTGTCATGTGTCAAACTTTCACCTCAACTGTGGTTGTTTGAAGTCTAGGCTCAAGTTCCCTCATTCCATAGGTGGTCAGTAGGATCAGCAAAGGCTGAGTTAACTTCAGAAAGTTTAAGTAATGTACAATGTAGTACATTTGGCTGCTAAATATATGCCAAAAAAGTGAAATTGTTATACACAATATTGAATCCCCTCTTTTATTCTTGCTATTTTGAGAACTCTCAGCACATGTTCTGCTTGAATTGTTACTCTTCAAATGATTAAAAGTTCTGAGTGTAAGACCACAAATGATGAATAAGAAGTTTCCTTATGATGGCCAACTTGGTGACCATATGTTCTGCTTTGAAATCAATATCTTACTGTATATGCTCATATTTCTTGAAATTGTCTTCAGATGGTGGAGTATTAATCTGTGTACATAACAGCATTAGTGCTAATGATTTTGGTACTAAGAATCCAAAGAGTTGCCATGTTGGATCAACCCCATGTCCCATCAGTCTGCTACTCTGGCAGTAAATAGCATCCAAGAAGCTCAGAATGGGAGGATGCGATTAGCCTCCCTAAATATTAGTGCCAAGAAAATTATTAATGTTGCATGTGTGTAAGACAGGTAATAGGGGTGTTTTTCTATCTTGTCAAAAATATGATCTCTTTGGTTGAGCTTGATAATAATGGGATAAAGGGAGGTCACCTTGCAAGGAAGAGAATCCAGAGCAGCTCTTTTTCTATCCAGAACTGTCTGAGCATCAGGGAGACACCTGCAGAGAAGAGACAACCCCTGCCCTCTACATGTCCACACTGGGTTTAGAAGCATTAGTAACTAGCCCAAGATTCCCCTCCTTTCTTCTTCTTAATTAATTCTTCTTGCCCCTTGTTAGATTTACTTTGTGACTTCCATGATGATTTGGCTCTGAGGACCATATGTTCAGAACTTTAAAGTGGCTTGTCCTCTTTCTCCACCACTCTTTCTGCTTAACTGGAGCATGCTGCTATTAAAAAAGTGATTAGTAGCAGAAAATACAGTCCATGTATGGTAATATTTTCCATGTTGGATACAGCTTTTCTAAAAAACCAACCTACTTTTGACTAGATATGCTTTTTAAAGCCTTTGTCTTCATTTTCTTCTTTTTACCACTTAATTTAAGGCCAATTACAAGCTCATCTCCTACCTCTTTTATATGAGCTACCAATTCTCAGTGTCCTTTAGGTGTAGAGAGTTTAATTGTGATGAAAGTTAATCAAGTACCCTTTGCAAGCTGCCCATGTGGGTATGTAATAAAGTGAGTCTTCCACCTGGGTGATTGCACCAGCTATTGACTTCTTTGATAGTGTTGAGGTATAAATAAATTAAATACTCAATCATTCACTGGTTCAGAAACTGCCCATATTTTCAGATTAATAGTGGGCCTCTCTCTGGGTGGACTTGAACTCAGTCCTTATATATTTTTGTATAAGAACACGTGCCATGGTTCCTAAAGGGCCTTATCTCTATAGATGTTGAATGCAAGACAGACTACAGTTCCTACTTTTAGGAAGTATCTGATATTATATGACTTATTGCTGGGATTTGCAGAGAACAAATCATTTTCCTTTGCAAATATCTTTATCAGCCAAAGTTTTTCTGAGAATAGAGGTAGGTATCCCTAAAAGGGAAAAAACAAAACCAAAATCAATTTATCACTTTGTGCAAATTCTGGTAATCCAGTTGTTAACAAATACTGTAAAGGGGTTTGTATGTGTTATGTTTATCATATATGCATAAATTAATTTAATAATTATGGATGGAATACAAAATTCCAGACAAAGGATATGCTATAGGGTAAATGATACAGGATATTTTTTTAAAACGCTGGATCTGGAATATGGTTCTGTCATTTATTTGCTCTATGATCTTGGGCAAGTTATGTATGTTTATTGAGCTTTTGTTTTTCAATGTTTAATGTGGGCTGATGATACCTTTCTTATAGAGTTGTAAAAATTAAACAAATTAACTGTATGCATTACTTATTCTCCCCTCTTTTCTATGATCCAACTAGCTAATAATCTTTCAATATAAAAAAGAACCATTCAATGTGAGAACTGGAGGGATCTTTAAGACTACCTTGCCCATCTCTCTCATTTTGATCATTCTCACTTTTAAAACTATGTGAGGACATAGAACTTTACCTGGGAGAGAGTTGCTGCTAGTATAGCTTCCTAGCAAAGCAGAGCCCAGAATGTTCCAGCTGCTGACACTGTGAATTCCCAAGCAGCCCCTCTATCAGGTCTCAGTCTCATTTCCTCTGCACTCCCCAACCTCCATTCCAGGCTCAACAGCTCTGCCAGTTCCCTGAGATATCTTTGCCCTGATAGCTCAATCAGCCTGTGGGGCTTTTGCTTAGTGCAAGGACCCACACTTAGAGCTAGTGAGGAGAGCTCGAGATCTATTTTGCTCTAACATGGCAGGATATGACCTGGGGCTCCTCAACATATTTCCCACATGAAGAAAAGAATTCAGCATATGGTTTTATCTGGTATTTGTACATAGTATCCATTCGTGTATGCGTATAAATATGGATCTATTGCAGTATGACCTATTCATTCCTACACTTTGTTCTATTTTTTCATAAGATGCAGGATGAATAGCACAGCTGTGGGTTATTCCCCTTTGTTCCTTTGTTCCATGATAGTAGCCATTTAACTGTAAAAATGAAGCTGGATTTATGACTGCCAGTCTGTTTGAGTGGTAATAAATGTCAGACAGACATTGCTGACTCATAAACATTGTGAGTTTGAGCCAAACTCACTACATAAATCAGCATGTGAGCCCCCCACTCCAGCAAGTCAGCTGACTGCAAAGAAATGTGAAGACCAAAGAACCCAAAGCTCGAAATATATCAGTCCCTTGGCACCCTGAAGAGTTCTTTGTTAGCTGTTTAGAATCCCCTATATGTTTTCTCAGAAGTCTGCCCTATGATTCATGTTCTCCACATCCTGGGTGTTAGAGGTGCAGGCGATGTGTTGGTGCACAGCCAGAAGCCTCATCTCTGGGGGTGGGTGAGTGAATTCCTGTGGGGTTGGAGCTGGCTTACTCCTGCCCTGTCCTGTTAGGGACATGATAGGTTGAGGATTCCCACCTGACCCAGTTCCCGAGCCAATGAGAGCCCTGCCTAGTTCGGACTAGTTATTCAAACAATATTAGGCTGCAACCTCTCTGTACAGCCCTCAATGTGTGTCTAGTTACTGACTGCTCTGCCCAGAACTTGGCTTCTTGGTCCCCATTCCTGGAGCTTGGTCCCTAGATAGAAATCATGTTTATTGCACCTCAGTCTTGATATCACATACTATGGACTCCTCCCTTAAAGAGATGTGTGCTGCACTCCTGGTTAGCTTCCTGCATCAGCCAGTCTTAGTTCACAACCCTCTTCCTGTGCATCTTCTCCTCTTTGGTGGATGGGACCTTGATGGTATTGACAAGTTGGGGATAAAAGGAAACCTGTGCTCATACAGTCTGTACACATTAAAAACACACACACACACACACAAAAAAAAAACACCAGTTTTGGTTCAGTTATCGGAAGAAGTTAAAGAAATAATCATGAATTTAATTTGAAACTCTATGAATTAGGAAGCATCAAGTTGCAGTAGCAAGAAGGGAGCTGAAGTTTAGGAAGATGAAATTTTAGCCGTGCTCTGCCAGGAGAGATATTTGGGCTTTTATCAAGCAAGCTACCTCCCACTGTCTGGGCCCAGGTTTCTTGGGTAAAACGAAGGGGTGGGTATGGACTGGATGGTTTCAGTTACTGTTTAAAATAAGAAGTCAATGGGATATTAAAGAAAGGGACTATGCATTTTTACTCTTGTGTAATACCTTCTACTTAAAGATTATTAAGAGAATTAAAATGACTCAGAAAAATTAATATGAGCTGATCACATGAGGGTAACACTGATGTCACCTGCATCATTAAATGGAGTTTGCAAGTACTTTGTCCAGAATATTGCATGATCATAACCTCCCAAAGATGTCCAGGGGGTTTCTGGCATTGTACTTAGTGCCCTTACCACTTGTCTCCATTTACCTCTCATAGGATCTGGCTCTGACTCATTATTCTTAATTTTCTAGAACATGCAATTGTCCAGTATGTCTCTGGTTTTGGCTTAGAGTGAGAAAGCCACATAATTTTATAACCAAATATGACAAATAATTTTAACAAAACAACGGGAGAAAGAGCATTGAATCCAAGATCAAATCAACATGCAGCTCAAGGGCAGCGGGAAGAAAAGTCTCATTCCAGCCACAGCGACAGTCACCTAATCTGCTGCGTACGTGCCATCGGAAATGCAGATCTGGAGCGCCATCCATCATTTCCAATAGTCATCCCATTACTGCCTGCTGCAGCCCCAACAGAGTTCCGATACTGCTCCCCCTCCCCGGCTGGAGTCAGAAACAGCACACGCCAGCGAGCCCTTGAGAAGGAAGGGATCAGCATTCTTTAGTGTGGTTTTAGGTGCACTAGGAAATGCCCGTATGAGACACTGAAGAGGCAGGGATGGTCATTTGTCATATCAGAAGCTGCAGTGAGAGCACCTTGGGCTTTTCCTACCCTTGGGCTTTCGGGTCTAGCCCCCTCCAATCAACCCCGTTCAAATCAGACTGACTTGTGAGAGATGCTGTCTGCTGTGGTGGAGAATGCCCATTCATGCTGGGGGGACAAAGGGCACAGTGAGATAAGGCTCTGGAACACAGCATACAGGAGACGAGAATTGCTCTGGCAATAACACCAGCACCATGTCGTCGTCGCATGAATGCTCTCAGCAGGGAAAAAAACTTCTCTTGTGTAATAATGGTTGTTAGGATGGAGAATGTAAATAACAGGAAGAGTTTAAATCGAATATTTGACAACACTGAAATCCTCTGAGCGTGCATTGAATTTTCATTTATTAAAAAAGGAGCTTTATTTAAATGGAAGGCCTGTGAAGGCTTCAAACAAACAAATCCCTTGTATCACTTAGCAGGGGAAATATTTTCTCTGTTCTTCACAGGAGAAATAATAGGTGCGGTCTCCTATGAGGGGAAGAAAAGTTCCTTGGAAGAGGATGTTTAGGTGATTACTTAAGCCAATTTGCTTCTAAAACTGACAAGATTGGCAAACTGCCCATTATCACATTGGCATATCAGATGATAACAATGTTGCCTAGGAATATTAAGGCACTGAATTAGCTTCTACTTCCTGGGCAGGAGCGGGGAGGGGAGGACCTGCAGTTGCAAAAATGCTGTAGCTACATAAATGTTCTATTGTTGGGGGACAGGGGAGAAAAGAAGGGGGATGAGAAAGTAGAATTCAGGCACAACCAGCTTCAGGAAAGAGAAAAGTATGAGATTTCAGAAATTTCTGTAGCAATTTTATACTAGTCTAAAGAGGACAAGATGAGAACGGCACTTGACCAGTGTCACCTAAACTGGGGACAGGCCAACAGATTGCACAGCAGCTATGGGTCATCCGCTGAGGTACCACCTGCCTGCGAGGTTTATAAAAAGGCTCGGAGTTCTATTGTCAGTTCTGCTACCAGCTCTGAGACTCGGGGAAAGGCCTCTCTAGCCTCGCTGTTCCTGCCTAAACCATGTAGGATTGGAATGGGATGCTCCATAAGGTCCCTGCTCAGGTCACTTCATTCCAGCCAGGCTGCTCACTATTCCCTGGATATGTCAAACAAACAAACAACATCAAATGGAGGAGCCCCATTTTCTCTGCAAAACAAACTGAGAGGGATAGCTCACTCTGGTGGAGCCTAACTTTCTGTTCCAAGTGTACACATTTTTAGAAATGCACAAGCCCTTTTGAGAAAGGGGGTGCTGAGATAACCTCTGGTCCCTGTTTCCGGTCTGCCTTGGCATGATGAGAGTCGACACCTCTCAGGTGCCCTCCTGGGCACCCAGGGACCTCAGCATCACATCTCAGCAGCAATGAGGAAGCAGCAAAGTCTGGGCAGAGATGAAAGAGATTGATGGGATGACAAGGGCTCGCTACAGTAAGAATTGCTTGAAGAGCTATTGTGCAATTTCCAGAAGACCTTGCAAACTCAAGTGTCCTTAGGAAAAATGTTTCTATTCAGTGGTAAGGCATGGTCTGAATATGGATATGTGAAAAAGATCACACAGCAGGTCAAAGTTTCCAGGGGGAGACTGGAAAGCGAGGGACTAGGATCCAGTCACCAGGTAAAAACCATATCGAGATCTGGTCCAGATAATGGGTGAGCTCTCTGGGGTGGGCCTGACTCCTCAGCTGGTGCTTGAGGGAGGACACCAAAAAGGGGGCCCAATTTCAGTTCGGGTGACTCTGGAGCAGGCAGCAGGGGATTAGGTGACTTGCCAGGCCCAGACTGAGCAGGAGCTGAGCAAGGCTGAGAGCGAGACTGGACACAAAGGAGGAGATGATGCAGGGCAGGAAGGCAGAAAACAGCATGAAGCACGGAACCTGATGGGAGGCACCAAGAAGTAGCTCCAAGGAGACAAAGTAACACGCCAGGATTGGCACCAGCTTCCCAAAACATCCACCAACTTCTACCAGAGGGTTGGATGCTGCTGCAATTTTACTTCTGATTTCTCTGTGTGTTTCTGAGGAGTTTTGCCCCTGGGACTTAGAGGACCAAGTCCACAAAAGCTTATGACAGGGTAAATGGCAGATGTCTGCTCAGGTCCGTATTGGCCGGGTGGTCAGCTTCACCAAGATGCTCAGAAGCCAAGATACTAGGATGACGCAGGAACTGCAGGATCTGCCTCAGTGGGCACAAAGCTGCTGATAAACAATGTCCTAGCAAGGACTGCCCTGGGACAGGTGGGTAATGGCCACCTACAGGAGCTAACTTAGAATCTTTTGTCAACTCTCAAGTTAACATACAAAAGATAGGTCTATTTTGTGGGTAACATTCTGTGCTATTGTAGGTCTTATTTCAATGTATTTCAGAGGCTAAAAATACAGTTTAGAAACAGTCTATAGGTTAGGGAGAAAGATGTGTTTGACTGTAACAAAATTAAAGTTCTAATTAGAAATGCATTTGCTAATTACATAACTGGTATTTGAATTTATACACCTAAAGAAGCGTAACTGCTTATTGTGCTGAGGGGCCACAGAGCTGTGCTAGAGTAATGGGAAGCTCTCAGATACACAAATGAAGGCTTTCTATTTGATCGAAGACCAATGTGTTCTGCTGTTTGCAAAAAAATAACTTGTCATGTTAGTGTTCTCTGGTACTTTGTGAAATATTCCAAGCCAGTTCAAGCCATCAATAAGAGTCAGCAATACCCTAAGTATCTTAAGGCTTTAATCATTTTTGGAATGTCTGGAACAATGAGTTAGTTCTTCGCCCATTTGCAGAAAGCTACCCATCATCCATGTACTCTTTTCTGTGAGGAAAGTCTGTTAAATATAGTAACTTTGGCAAAAGAAAATTAGATAGACCTCATTAATCCTCCTCTAAAAGTAGCTAATGTGATTTCTATGAGAGGCTGAAGGCACAGAAGTGGTTACCTCTCTCTATTTGTTGCTGGGCAGGAAGTGATTGTCGTCTTGGAAACATGATGGCCATCAGACATGGAATACAGAGGGTAGATGGTGAGAAGTAATTAACAAAACCATAGCTAACACATGCCCACTGAATTTGGCCAGAGTCTCTTAAAAATGAATGAGAGAAAGAGAGGCTTTTTGGCCTCTATCCTTCTCCACAACATGGTCCTTGTGACAACCCTACTCCCATCCAGCTGCAGAGGTCTTAGAGTACCACTACACAGCTGAGTCCTAGGAGGCAAAGAAAGGAGACATTGCCAAGTCAGGACCTGAGAGTGCTTTATGCACCCCAAAGAGAAACCCAGAAGAATGCACATGGCTCCAAAATGTTTGTAATCACTAACCAACAATAAGAGGGTTTAACCTACAGTAAATGTACCAGGTATATTTCCAACAAAAAGGAGAGAGAAACCACCCTCCACAGATTCTACATCAGCTATAGCCTTCTTCCCCTTGCCTATGTGCACGTTATATCTGGCATCTTGTCCTAGGATACAGCAGTTCTGTGCACACTATAGGTATAGTGACGATCCTAAAAGTGTGACAGGTGAACTACTCAGCTCACAGTGGCTTTAAACCAATAGGCTACCATGGGCTTGCAGGAGCATCTTTTCTGTAGCCCTTCCCCACATTTATAAAGAATTTTCCATTAACTCCTCCATCTCCTGAGCTGACCAAACAGGTGAATGCAGATGTTTCCTTTCTATTCTGACTTATATGTAATTTTTTAAATATAAATTTTATAATGGTTACCTTTAAGTTTTTCTAAGAATATAACCAAAGCCATGTTTTCTTAATTTTTGATCTAAAAATTTAAGCAGTATTTAATTCCCCTAATATTTTAGAAATCAGCATGCTTTAGAACAAAATTGTTTCACCCTCTTAACCCTCTCCAAGAAAAATCCTACTGTGAACATTGTTCAATTGTATTCTGAGATCTGATGTAGAGAAAGACAAGTTAGTCTGATTTTTTTAATTGACAGTATTTTAAACACACAGTTGTTATTCTTTAGGTAACAAAAGTTGAGAGGTGGGCAGTCCAAAGCTGGGACAGCTGTTCATGGATGTTAAGATCCAAATTCTGACTGCCATTCTCTAGCTTTCTTACTTAGGTTTCTGGCCTGATTTTTGATTTAGGGATGTATAGATCAATAAGGCACATTTCTTGCTCTCAAGCTGTTCAACTAGGTACAAAAGATAAACGAGGCCACTGATTCGTTGACACTGCCCCTCTTCTTGAATCTGAGCTGGCTTTGATTACTGGAATATGCTAGTCACAATACAAGGCCCGTTTGGCAGTTCCCAGTTGCTTTCTCTCACAGAGTCCTGGGCCACCCCGTGAGAGTCGGACAGCTCTTCTGGGAAGGACTCTGCAAATGTGAGCACTCTGGACTTTGCAAACTGAGGGATATAATTCCACGCAAATAAAGGTTTCTACCACATACCATCCTCCTGTGGGGGCCATTGAAAATTCTTATTCCAATAGTACTCCAAGAACCCCACTCCCACTGGCAAAGGAGAAGGACAATCCATGCAATTTTCTGATAAAACAAAACATAGGGATACTAAGACGCCCAGAAGAGTCCAACCTTCCCATCATCCCCCTGAAGTTGAGACATGGGAGTAAACTGTCTGGACTTGCCAGACCAGCCCAGCTGCCAGTGGAATACTACCAAGCGCCTCCATGGATACCACACGGAACAAAGGATTTGCTCAGCAAGCCCTGTCTGAATTTCTGACCCATTATATTGTGAGATAAAATAAAATGATCATTTTAAGCCACATAGCATTGGAATAATTGGCTTCACAGAAACGGGTTATCAAGAGAGATGTCTATATATACAGACAATTATAAAATAACATGAAAATGCAGTGCTAGGTACCTAGTAGAATAAATAGTAAATTAAACAACAACAATAATAGGCACATCTTTCTAACCAACTAACAAAAAACTTAAAAATCTAAATTTATGTATACTCTTTTTCAATTTCACTTATTTATGGAATTTCTAGTCAGGACTCTTTCAGTGGCAGAAATATCTATAATAATAAAAGTGTAATATGCTAATTAGACCAGATATCCTTCCTGGCCACCTTCCAGATGAAGCTGGGGCTGCGAGGGAAGCCCGGGTCCCAGGTGCCAGAGGGAAGCCGGTATTGCCAACCAGGGGAAGAAAGGCCTACTCTTGCACGAATTTTGTGCATCAGGCCTCTAGTAATTCAAATAAACAAGCAAAAAGAGAACTTCTTGAGCATCAGGACTGAGAAGAAGAAATTCCAAGGTAGAAGCCAGGTCTGGGCTCAGAGGGGTGGCACTCAAGGCCTCCCCAGCTTTCCTCATCCATATCCCTCTCTGCTTGTTGCACACTGCAGACAGGATGTCTTCATGGGGACAGCAAGGCAGGAAGGCAAGCTGGCTGTTGACAGCCCCAGCAGAGCTTCTCCATATATAAAATTTACTTTTATTGTTGAAAGCATTACAGATGTCTCCCCCACCTCCACCTCCCCCTCCCCCCCCCCTCACACACACTTTATATTTTTATAAACTGTTCAGGTGAGGACTGGCCAGGCCTGGCTATACTGGCTCCTGTGTTCTGAGGTTCAGGAGGTGGGATCTGTGCAAATCATAGAGACAGCTTAAAAAGTGCTTAGGGATTGTCACTAATGTAAAGGAGTTGCAGTACCAGAACTAACAAATTCAGAATTTTCATGGGGAAAAAAATTGAATACAAGCAAAATTCTATGTCTTACAGTGCATCTTACTTTGAAAATGCAGGTTATCAAGGTATATTAATATTATTATTAAGCTCCTACTAAGTGTGGACTCTAAGTGAGATTAAAACAAAGGGTTAGACTTTAAGAGTCTTCTATCTAGTTTTATCATGAGACATAAAAGTTTAACAGTCATAAAAGATGGAACTATGAAAAATTATAGCCAATTTATACCAATTTCTGAATAATGTTAAAAATGTAGTTTTATGAAGGGTTCAAAATGTAATTACCTTAAATAATCTGTGAAAAAATACTGGAGAGGCACTACATTCATATTTGAACAGGGAAAACTGATATTATTGATCAAATACTCAGTAATGAGAAAAGACATTGATACATTTTTAAACATATTACTATTTCAATTACCTTAGTAAATTTAATTTTAAAACACTTATTATTTTGAGAATGATTCTGTTCCATATACCCAGTAAAAGACTGAAGATGAGCGAAGCTCTGTGGCTGGAATATGCACCTACACAGTTAACTATCGAGTGTGATATGAAGGTACTTTATAGAAATAGTAACCTTCCTTATTCTTTCATAGGCCATCCACTTTTCTTTGAGTTTAATGGAAGAGAGATAGGTTTGTCTGAAAACTCCTGGAGGTATTGAACAACACTTGAAGTTGCAAACTTTTTATTAGGATACTAGTGCACAAAATTCGTGCATGGGGTCGGGGAGGTGTCCCTCAGCCTGGCCTGCACCCTCTCACAATCCAGGACCCCTGGCTCCTAACTGCTCACCTGCCTGCCTGCCTGATAAACCCTAACCACTCTGCTTGCCAGCCTGCTCGCCCCCAACTGCCCTCCCCTCCTGGCCTGATCGTCCCTAACCACCTCTGCCTCGGCCCTGCCACGATGGCTTTGTCCAAAAGGACGTCTGGAAGGTTTCCCGAAGGTCTCCTGGTCTAATTAGCATATTACCCTTTTATTAGTATAGGTAACAATCTGGCCCTTGGTTTCTTTTCACTCTTTTACTGGCTTTCAATGACCTCTTTATTCTGTGTCTTGGGTGTGTCATCATATTCATGAATGTTTTTCTCTGATGATGTACCTGATTATTGTTTCTGTTCCATTGATTAATCTTAAGTTTAGTTGTTTGCATTTCTGCATTTTTTACATTTTATTTCCAGTTGAGTGGAGCTTTGAAGACTCATCCTCCAGATTGTTTCTTTGATTATTTTTTCCAATATTGATTCTGTCTTCTGGGACTTCTGATGCAGATTGCAGTTCTATGATTGCATTTCAATTGTCTATATTTTTTTCTTATTTTCTCTAATAACTTTATAAAATCTCTTCCTGGTTTCCAACTACCTATTTTTCCATCTCAATTTGTTGTCTCAACAACTAATCTTTCAACTTCCCTTTATAGATTGTTTCTATTCTTGAATATTATTGAGAATCTAAGCAACAAGAAGCAACAGATTTCAAAATATATTTTTGTTTCCTGCACTAGATGATGAAAAATATGTATTCACTCTTTTATGTCTCAAGATATGTTCTTGGGTGCAATTTTTTTTTTCTTTTTATTGCTACTCATCTTTAAATGAGGAAAGAGCTATTAGGGACTATTGTTTGCCCTCAAAAATAATAAAATTTCTTACCTCCCTGGCTCTTACCTATTTGAATTTGCATGTTATATCTCAAGCAGAAGGATATATTGAAGTTTAGAAGCCTTAGCCAAAATTTTGGTGCCTGGCATGTGTTTGTCTAATGTGTACCCTCTGAACATGCACTGTTCAATACAGTGACCAATAGCCCCATGCAGCTATAGATTAAATAAAATTAAATAAAATTAAAAATATGTTCCTTAGTTGGACTAACTACATTTCAATTGTTTAATAGCCACTACAGACATAACACATTTTCATCATTGCAGAGAGTTCTGTTTGACAGTGTTGTTTATAGTGAAATTCATATGTACATACTCTACAGTTATCTGCCCATGGAAAATTACATTTATTTCTGTAAAATTAAAACATTCTATAATTTTTTACAAGATACAGAAATGAAAAACTGCAGTTTCAAAGGTGTATCTCTTCCATTGTCCTTCTTACCTCCACCAATTTTTAGTACATTCTTAGTGTGTCAAGGTGCAAGGCATTCTCATTTATTTATTTTCCATGTTGGCTATTACTAGGAATTTGATTTCTGGGAAGGATGTGCTCAGAAACAGGGACTAATTCCCAGGAAGAGAGACCAGTTGAGGAATGCGGGAAGGCTAGGGGAAGAGGAAAGAGTGAAAAGGCCCTGGACACCACAGGGACAGTAGCTTCACATTAGAGGGGTGGCCTTCGCCCTCCTGGTTGCCAAGGCTCCCTGTCTCTTAGGAAGAGACACACATTAAGGGTAATGAGTCTACATGGCCAAGTGACTGTACCTTAAAGCTTCTTCTGTATTTTGCTCAATATAAGAGCATTCATTAATTTTACTATCTCCAGAGAGACTGTACATTGACTTTTTAAAGATTGTTGCAGTAGAAAGGAAGGGAGGGGTAAAACAAGTGTTGGAATCAAGAAATTGCCTCTCTGCATTTGTCATTTATAGTTTATTAGACACAGCAACCATTCAACAAATATGTGTTGAAAGTTGAAATAAATGTACAACCACCCCCTATAGTAAAATATAACAATGCCTGAAGCATGCTTTATAAAACAATCTACCCAGTTCTTAGGCATGTATCTGACACCTAGTAGATGCTTAATTAAGTGTTTGTTGAATGGATATATACATGAATATTACTTTTTTAAAAAACAACAGCAAGATATTGTCTTCATCTGTGTCCAATTAGGCTTGGTTCTCCAAGGCCAGCTCCCTACCTGGGCCCTAGTGCCTTTGCTTTTCTTGTCATTTACTACTTGGCCCATCCATTCTTAGTTTCCAGTTCTCTGTGTTCCCGACAAGATCCAGTCCTATCTGGCATGATACCCAATTGAAAGCTCAGAAAATACACAGCACTGACCATACTCTTTGAGTGAGAAGTAGAATTTTAGAATAATCTCTTCTTTCATGAATCTTTTCACTTGCTTTCAAATAAACATCTTCTTTCTATTGCTTTTATTCCAGAGAATTCTCTGAAATCTTAATCCAACAGATAGGGAGAAACCCAGTTTAAAATAGACTAAAATTTCCATAAAGGCAGCAATAGTGTCTAAGTCATTGCTCTTTACCTAAGACCTATGTAGACTTTTTCAGCCTACAGAAAATACATACCTTGATGCTTTTCTACCTAAGTGACCAAATCAAATTTAAGGATTTCAGGATCAACAGAATTTATTTTGCTGACAGAGTCTTGAAGTAAATTTAATACAACCTTCTCATTTTGTAGATAAAGATACTGAGGAGCAGAGAGGAAGCAAGTTTTTTTTTTTTTTTTTTATCATAATAAGAGTGCTGCCCTCAGTATAGAATTAACCTGGATTCCATCACTTATTAGGGAAGTGACCTTGGGCAGTGGAGTCAATGATTCAGTCTCAGTTTTCTTATCTTTAAAGGGAGATTCCTGATACTTTTTTTACAGGGTTCTTATGGGATAATGAATGACTTAGTGGTCATTCAACAAAGAATAACAATTATAATTGCAGGTTTTATTTTTCAATGACACAGAGAGAGGTATTATCAATGTGTATCTTCTTTTTCCCAGTCCCGTGCTCATCCAATTTTACTTGATGTCATCTAAACCATGTGTTATGGGAGTCCTAATCTAGAAGTTTGTGGATGATTTGAGGATTGGTGAGGTCAGAACAACTGGAGATGAAATGGAGTTAATTAGTCAATTGGTCTACCCAAATTCATTAGCCTGCTAAGACTTTCTTCTGCAAAGGTTGGGCTGTTTCCTGATTCTGAGATGGAAGGCCTAATCTTTCTATAAGCATTAAGGCAGCCCTCTTTTCTGTTTTGTTTCAGTAGTAAAATCTGATGTCACTACCTCTTGTTAGTTGGAAGGAGCATGTAGAACAGAAGTTGATATTGGTGACATGAAAGACGATACACAGACTTGGACATGAAGGATCTGCTAGGGAGACCCCTGACTCAGAGAGGTGGAGAAAAATCCTCCCATTATAGCTTTTCTCTTACTTTCAACCCCTATATCAGAGGCCAGAAAACTTTTTTTTCTATAAAGGGCCAGATAGTAAATATAATGCAAGGCTCATTCAGTCTCTTGGCAACTCCTTAGTTCTGCTGTTACAGCACAAAAACAGCGACATTCAATACATAAGTAAGTGTGGCTGTGCTCAATAAAACTTTATTTATGAAGACTGAAATGTGAATTCCATATAATTTTCACATATCATGATACATTATGATATTTTTCAACCTTTAAACATGTAAAAACTTTGTAAGTTGTACAAAAAAGTTGGTGAGCCAGGTTTGGGCTGTGGGCCATAATTTCCTGACCTCTTCCCTTAAATCATTGACCAGAGTAGGACTTTTGAAATAATTCAGACACTATAGGAGCCTCAGGCAAACTATGCAAAGGTTCCATATCCATGAGTTTAACGAACCATAAATCAAAAATATTAGCAAACAATGCTATGTTGTTGCTGACGTTTAGTGTGTGAATGGGTCTATGATGGTTTTGTCTTTGCTGAACATGTACAAATTTTTTTGGTAATTATTCCCTAAATAATACAGTATAATAACTATTTACATAGTATGTACTTTTTCGGTAAATGAGAGATGATTTAAAGTACATAGAAGCATGTGCATAGGTTATATGCAAAACCTATGCATTTTGTATATGAGACTTGAGAATTTGTGGATTTTGGTAGTCATGTGTGGACAAAAGGCGTCACATGCTGACCTGACAAGCTCAGGGGAGGCCTGCATGGCAGTCTTGCAAACTCAGAAACCTAAAGAAACCACAAAGGATGGTCTGAAATTAAACTTTAACTAAAAGCAGTTATGGTGGGCAGTTACGTCCTAGGCCGGTATCTTCACTGACAAGGTCAACCTTCACCTTAACTGAGCCTAACTGTCTTTTTGCATCTATGATAACATAACCTTGAAATGTCTAACTTTTAACTTCCCTTTTTATGGAGCCTCTGGGGCACAACCAAATGTGGTGGGCGCCAGGACAGATACCACAAATCCCTTCATTACCATGTTAATTGTTCCTGCACCCACCTAAGTATGTGTCCATCATTTCACTTTTTATCCAATCCCAGGGGTTTTCCCAGCTTTGCTTTATCTTACCTCCTTCATCTATCACCAATGAATTTCATGTAACCCACCTATGTCCCTCCTCTGATGGCAATGTATAAATACAAATGTAACCGGCCATTCTCCAAAGCATTATCTCAATTTGTTGAGGTTCTGCTTCCTGGCATATATCCACATTTTGGCTCAAATAAACTCACAAAAATTCTTTACAGGTTTCAATGGGTTTTTTTTACATTAACACATGGTAGTCTTGGAAACAATATTTGTTTACAGCCCTGCTGCCTTCTGCCCTGTGTTTCTTTTCCATCCTCCTCTCTTCTCAGGCTTTTCTCCTTTATTCTGAGTTTTGGGAGGATTCACACAGGCTCTTAGGCTACTGGGATCCTTCATAGTGATGCACCCACAAATATGCCTTCCCTGCCCCCGGTGTATCCTGATTTCCCTAGTGCAAGGGGTAGGAAATGGGGTGGTGGTAACTAAGAATTAGTAGGAAATCCATCCATTTTGAATAATTCACACTGACAGATTTAAGACTTCCTTTTCACTTGGGAATATCTTCTCCTTTAAAATGCAAATTGCTTTTGAATTCATATACTGAGTTGAAAGTATGAAGGGTGATGTCACATTCCCCTTGCCTACTCTTGGCCCTTCTGCAGTCTCTGACATTTCCTCATAAAGCAGGTCAAAAGAAAAGGGGTCCTTCACTCACATCCTGTTTCAGAAAAGTGACCAACCTTGTGGCTGGTATCTTCAGTTCTGCCAATGTGCTTTCTGAAAGGCCCAGAGGTTGCCTCTCTTCCCTGTTTGCTCAGCCAGACTGGCAGGGCTTGTCCTGTGTGCATGTCTGCACTGACTGAGGGACTCCTGAGACAGAGGCAGAGCCCCTCCACCACCCCAGCTGTAAAGACCCATGTCTTTGGCAGCATTAAGGCAAGCCAGGATTGAGGGGCATTTCCTTCCTGTACCTGGGTCCAGGCCACTCCAGAGGACAGGGGTACATATACCTTTTGTTGGCTGCTGTGACTAGAAACATCAACTGGCAATGAAGCCTGGCAGGGGCAGGAAGTGGCAGCCCTCAAAGTTAATCCTGCTTTAAGACCCCAAAGCATGGAAAACAATAAAATATTATGAGCTTGTGCTCCAGTTCCAGCTTTACTACTAAAGCAAGTGCAGCAGTCACTTAACCTCTCTCGTCCAGGACAGTCTATAAAATGAGGAACCAGCTTAGATCAGCTCCCCTATGTACTGCAGGGGAGCAGGGGTGGAGGGAACTACCTGAAATATGTGAAATCTACTGAGGATCATGTTCTATGTAAAATGCCATTCTCCTTCCCCATACCAACCCAAATGTATCAGAATTGGGGTGGGGCAGAGGATGGGTGGATGGGGTGGTGGTAAGAATTAGCAGGAAATCCAATCATTTTGAATAAATCACACTGACAGATTTAAGATTTCCTCTTCACTTGGAAAATATATTTGCCTGGCATTCTGAATCAGGGGAGAACTACTGGGCTAAATTCTCCCTAAAGACCCCTTGGACTCTGACATTCTATGATTCTGTCCTTCCTTAATCGTCTGCCATGGATTAATGGATCACTTTGTTGTAAACAATGCAATACAGCAAACTTGGCTTACATTGATTATTTTTAAAAAATTAGTTTGGAGGCAGTTGGTTTCCTGCAGCCTCTACCCTTGAGATGATCTTGTGAGAGCTGGCACTGCTCTGGGTTGAATTAGATGCAGGTGCCTCTTGTAAATGGGAATGTGTGGGTATCAATAGAGGCATCTCAGGTTGAAGTTACACACAATGAAAGCAGCACCCTAATCTGGACAGGCTAGCTGTTGGCCCAGGCAAGCCTGGCCTCTGGCAGCAGCAGGGTGTCTGCTTTGCTGGTGTTTAGATCCTTTTGCTCCTCTACCTCGTGCTTTCACTTGAGGGACATTCTTTCTCTTGATTTTTCTAACAAGGTCATGATGCTCTTCAACAATATGCGCTAACAAAGATTGTTGTAGCTTCTGTGTCACACTTGTAGTTAATGGCCTGTAGAACTGTCTTCTGCACTAGAGTGTAAGCTTCATGTGAGCAGGGACCTTGTCCATCATGTTCAACACGCTTCCCAACATGGTGCCTGGCACCTCATGGCAGGTCAATAAAAACTTGCTGAATATAGATGCTATCTTGTTTAAAGATTCTTTGCCTATAAAGACTTGCCCCAAACAACTGTTTGTTCTCTGAAGGACAGCAGCCTGGAGATCTTAATAATTCCCTTGCTCGATAAGTTCTTTATCAGCCAAAATCCATAGAAATTCCTGGTATTCCAAGCCCCCATGGTAGCTCAGGCTTATTTCCTAAGATGAGAGGGAGTGTTTCCCTCTGAGTGGTTCCCTTCATCTTCTCTTCTTCTTTATCTTTCATGACCCCCTAATTCCTCATCCTCCAGGTCCATTGTGACTCCCAGCATCACAGGCTCAGCAATGATGTCTAACTTCTCCAAATGTGTAACTATTTGCCATGGGCTCTGAGGTCACTGCCCAGAGGTGTTTGAAAACCTGATATTATTCTAAGACAGTGAGTGACTGAAGGGATGGTGCTTTCAAGACTGAGCAAAAATGGAATGACTTTGAAATAGACAAGAAATGGATGAATTGAGTCTTACCCAGAATGTGTCTAAATCCCCTCTCCCAAACCAAAAATGTTGAAATACCCAAGAAATGAAGAGAGATAAAGAAAAGAACAGCTAGATTGGAGGTTAGAGAATTGAGTTTGGGTTTTGATTTTTTCCTACTCTTCTCTTGTTTTTAATTTATTTTTTATTGATTCATTGGGGTGACATTGGTTAATAAAATTATGTAGGTTTCAGGTACACACTTCTACAATACATCATCTGTATATTGTTGGTGTTTACCACCTCAAGTCAAGTGTCCCATTCTTCTTTCTTCCTTTTCCTTCTCTAAACAATGAGCCCTGAGGAAGTCATTTCCAAGGTCAGGGGTAGGCCAGAGGAAAGGCGAATGGTGGTTGTAGCTGACATGAGATTGCTCACTTCTGAGGTGTTCTGTCCTTGGACTACTTCAGTCCTATCCTCCGTAGCCTCGGCAGCTCAGGCTTAAGTGTGCTGCCCCTAAGCACTCAGGGCTGTCATGGCCACAGGGCTAGGAAATGTCATGCATGAGGATGAACGATATAGCCATCAGAGCTCTTAGGAAATACTATACCCATCAGAGGGAAATCAACAAAATAAGGAAAAGAGCATTTTCAAAACAAGTTGACTTGTATTTATTGATATTTATCCAAGTTCACAGTGCTCTTAGCAGGTTGCAAATTAATACTTCAGGCCAGATTCTGAATAAGCCACAGGGGACCAACAAGAGCCTTCATGCCTGGAAACTAAGGAAGCTAATGGATCAGCTGTCACTTTCTCTGTTTGGCTGGCAGTTAGAGCTCCTGTCAAGCCATTTCTCCACATTATCAAAGTCATGGAGTATTTTACATCTTTCAATAACACTCACCATTTGGCAGGCTAAAGCATGCCCCTTTCCTGCCAATTTGCAAGATCATGTGTTTGCTGGTAACCCAACACAGTACTGGTTTGTTATCATTCCCAGTCCAGCAGGAAAATGGGGGAGAAACAGACAAACCTTTAAATGTTGATGAGAAAAAAGAAAAATTGCAGATTTGAGGAATTGAAAAACACTACCCAGCAGGTGCTGGATGGAGAGGGGACATAGGGAATGCTCTGATCCTCCCTCTCCAGGGGTGGGCAGTAACAAAGTACGTTATCTGGAAATAACTTGCAAACAATAAAAGTGGGATAACAGCCAGTCAGCTCATTATTATCCATGCACCAGTAATTCTAAACAACACCAGTGAGGAAATATTCCTCCCACTGGGGTAGCCTGCTTCTATAGTCCCCTTGAGGTATAGTTGCTAGAAGAGAATTAACCTAAACCATGTCTTGCTGGTCCTTGGGCTAGAGCCACTCATAGACCCAAGCTCACTTTGCTGCCACCCCAGAGGCCTTTTTGCTCCATTATGCAGCCTGACCCCAGGGTGAGAAAACATAGGGTGAACCCAGTAACTGGGCAAAATTGGATCAAGCTAAACCTCCTGGAAAAAAGCCCAGCTGCCACCCTCAACACCTATTTTGTTTACAACCATATTTGGGAGTTTTCAGTCTTAAAGCAATTTTTTTTTTATTCCTGCCTTCATTTGCATAAAAATCGATTTTCTTTTCATACTGGGAAATACAACTATATTCATATAAGTTCATTTCCATTTTAAAATCATTGTGAGACTTTTGATTTTTCTAGTTGATGGTGTAGTGGGTAGGAATCTCACTTCTCAAACTCAGGTGTGCAAAGAATATTGTATTTTTTTAAACTAAAAAATCAGTTTAATGTAGGCTCACAACTTTCACGCCACCAAGCAGGCAGGAAACTCAAGCTCAGCTATTTAGGGACTCTCTGATTTTAAGGTTTTCAACCCATAGCCTTTTCTTTTCAGTTGAGCCTGTCCTGCTGGGAAGTCCCATGCCACCTGCCTCATGGTCCCTCTTGGTTCACATTTAGGTCCTTGGCCTCCTCTCAGGGGAATTTCCAGTTTCCCTAGATGACATTGCTTCCCTAGTGCTATTCAGTAGGCATTTTGTTGTTGAAATCCTGGCATTTTGTATTTATTATTGCATGGGTTCTTTTTCTTTCAAAATGAATTCTTTCTCTCCTGGGCTTTTAGGATCAGAAACATGTTATTTAAGACCCCACTGGAAAAGAAATTAATCCAAGGAAATGCATCCACAAGCCAAGAGAAAGGAAAGTGTAGGAGTAACTTGACCAACACCCAAGGCAAGAGCAATTTTACATTTGATTTATCCATATAAGGACAATGGATTCATTACCCTGGGTGTCATATCTCCCTGAGTTATTTCCCAGTCTGATCTCCCACTGCCCACATCACCTGCTTGCCACAGAAAAGTTCAAGTCATTTGTTTATACCAAATCTTTGCTTTCACGCACTACCTCCATATGTCAAACATTTGTCAATTGCCACGTCTATCCCCACCTCCTTTGCCAACACCAAGAGAAGAAATAGAGAAAATGAGAAGGGCAGGACACGCAGAGCTAGAAGTAAAGAACAAATAGGAGTGAGGTGATAAGGTCCAATAGAGAACTAAGGTTAGGCCCTGGTGACTTTGCCATGCAGACCAAATCCCCTAAGGCATGGATCAAGAAGTAAAGAAAATTACTAGAATCTCTTCTATTCCTCGGCTTCTTTACAATTTCAATCACACTTTCACATAAATAGCCTCCGTTATTCCTCACCACAGTCCAGTGAGGCAGGCATTTTACACAGAAAGAAATTGGACTCCAACAGGAAGTGACCAGACCTGGTTGATTCATTAGATTAAAAACAAGGTGGGACTCGAATAGCCAACCCCTCTCACATATATTCTAGGGGTTGGAGCCTAACCTAGTGGGAAAAAGCAGGTTTGGGAACCAGTATGACCTTTGCCTCAGTCCTAACTCCAGCACATGCTAGCTCTGTGACTTTGATGGAATTCCTTAGTGATGCTCTGTTGGAAATTGTCCCCATTTTTCATGAGTTTTCTTATAAAGATTAAATGAATTAATATAGATATATCCCCCAGCACAATGTTTGGCACTTTAAAGGGGCTCAATCTCTAAAAATAAAAAGTCCACATTTGTGGCAGCATATATGACCATATAGATGATTAAAAATGAACAAATAGTTATCCATACTCTATTTCTTACTTATTATAACTAATGTAGGAAACTTTAGCCTTTAGATGATAAACTTAAAATTCTTATCTAGTACCAAGTCACAGCCTGGAGCTGACACAGCACGTTAGTATAAGTCCACTCCTTAAATTAGTGCCCTCCAAGCCTCTGCTGCTTTGCATACATGAGTGCAAGGTTCAAATTCTAAGCTATGTCATTGAGCTACTTCCAGTGTTGGCTTAACCTGCTTTCCAGAAATTGGAATGGAACAGTTGTATCATTCATGTTTTGTCTAGTCCCCATTTTGGAATCCAGTACATAAATTCTCTTTAGAACTCTAGTCCTAGATTGAATATTGCTTCGACCTTGATTAGGTGAGTAACACATTGCTGGAAAGATGAGGAAAAAGTAACTAAGAAGTATTCTGAATCTTATTGTGGCCAGTTCAGGGCTGGCACAAGGATATCCCTTGATGTGGAGTGTGGTGTCTCTTCCCTATACCTGATGTTCCCTTCCACGCGGGAAAGCTTAGGGAGTATAATGTTCCTGGATTCTTCCTGCTCCTTCACATCTCTGCTTCTGGGAAGATAGAGTGACTAATATGATTTGAAACTTTTGGAAGAATCAGTTACCTTGCTCGCTTCATCTCCTCCTGTATTCCATCTGCTATTGCCTTTCAAGGATGCCCTCCCAGGGCAGTGGGTGTGGCTACCCTGGCCCAGCATGGCCATTGCCAGATGTGTAAGTTGGCCTGATTCAAGCTAAAATATTAGGAAAATTAAATGCCCACCTATGGACGTCATATCTTTCCATCTAGACTTTATCAGTAAAAAGGGTGATATTTGGCAGCTATCTCCCTTTGACTAACTGCCTAATTTGTTCAGAACTAAGACAGAGAAAAAATATGTTACTTATTGCCCCACCTCAAAAAAGACTTTACAACACTTAGGTGTTCAGGGCCTAACATTAGCCCTGTACCCTAACAGGGTCCATCTCAAGGATCTATGTAAATTTGGGGGTCAAACTCTTAGGTGGGATATAATAATATAGGACTGGGGTAGAAAGAGAGATGTGAATCTATAGGCTTGAATGCCCCAATCATGAGTTCATTTATATCCGTTGGACTGATTTATATTGAAAATAACTGTACCAAACTGAAGTAGGACCCTTATGCCCCTGATGGTTAGTGCATTCTGTTAAATAGGTCAAAGTTGTAAGTTCAAAGTCCATTATGTTTCGTTATCTCTATAGAAATTAAAACCTCTTTTGATAAGCTATGACCTTGGGAGGCCATCTCACAAAGTCACTTTATTAGTCACAGGAGAAAACCTCATGAAACTGTGTAAATGCATCCACACAAATTCATTCCCGCCTGAAGGAATGCAGCTCCAAGTATGTCCTATGTATAAGAAAAATAGAACTGATTAATGCATTGCATGTATTCAGTGTAATAGCAGCCATAATTGTTGGCAAACATCAGTATTAAGAAGAACATTTATTAATTGAGAGAATATTTATTATATACCTTTTGTGGAGGTAGGTGCTCTGGTAAAATATATGAACACAAATAGTATCCCCATTGATGTTCAGCTACCAGGATACAGTATGAAAAACATGGAATATTAACTAACTAAAGAAGTAGACATAAAAAGTAGCAAAATAGAGGAATAAGCAGTAAATGCTAGGAAAGCTCCTTGTGGGCTGGGATGGTTAATGGAAGTTGGTGAGGTCAGGTTGATGGGAGTACGATGAGGAAGAGTACAGGTAGGAAACACTGCTGGAGCAATGGGCACAGCATGGGACAAAGTTGTAGGTTGAAAATTATCAGGACTGACTTACAGTGGACAGGCCAATCTCAATGGAAATAGTTTTGTTAAGACTGAGTGAGAGATCAGGCTAGAAAAATTAGCAGGGACTAGATCATGGAATGGCTTGAAAGGTGAGTTCAAGATTTTGGATTTTATTCTATAGATAATGCAAAGTCCTTGAGGATTGTTTAAAAAAGGAGTGGTATGGTAAAATATATATAGATTTTTTATACTTTAAGAAAATTAACCTGTACTGTACAGGCTGGATTGATGAGAAAGAACCTGGAGGAAGAGAAACTGTTAAGGGGATTATAGATCAGTTGAAACAACAGGAGTTTAGCCAGCATGGCTGCAAAAAGGCTTAAGGGAGATAGAAAAGGTACTAATCAATAACATGGAGACATAATTATTAAGACTTAATGACAGCTTAGGTATAAGGAAGGGAAGGATAGAAAGTCAAACCTAACAAACCTTCCAGTTGAGTTGTCTGAGAAAATGGCAGTAGAGATTTATCACCATGGGAATCTCATTTGGGAAAGGGTTTCAGTTCAAGCAATGGTGCTTCCATTGGTCACTGCCTACTTGTGCCCTGACCTTGTCCTGCTTGGTGAAGGCACAAAAACCTCTTGCAGACTCAGGCCTTGCCGGTTCCTGCACTGCTGAGAACTCAAACTTTAAGCTCAGCAGAGCGTTTTCCAGTGAGCAGGCTTAGCCATTGTCTGTTGGTCTCATGGCCTCTATCTACAGCCTCCACCACTCAGTCTCTTTGAGAGGCCAGATCACCTAGAATCAGAATCTGATGTTCTTATTCCAGGTCTGTATTGGGTTTAGAACTCATTTTTGAGACCAAGTTCATGTCAATGACCCTTTGTCAAGTTTCTGCTGCTCTTCATCCCAGGGTTACATATTGCTTCTGGCTTATTCTTTTTCATCTGGACTTCCCACCTAATTTATCTTTCTAGTATCTTATTTATTTATTTATTTATTCATTTATTTTTGTTAATCCTCCCCTGAGGATATTTTTTGTGTGTTGATTTTTAGAGACAGTGGAAGGGAGAGAGTGCATGGAGCAAAAGAGAGAGAGAGACAGAGAGATCAATGTGAGAGAAACACATGGATTGGTTTTCTCCCACATGCTCCCTGACTGGGGCCAGAGATGGAGCCTGCAACCCAGGTATGTGCCCTTGACTAAGAATCAAACCTGCAAACCTTTCAGGTGGATGCTTTTACCACTGAGCAACACCAGCCAGGGCATCTGGTATCTTCTTGATCCTAAGAACTCCTGCCACTTAATCCTCTGCCCCTAACTACGTGGGCCCCTTTACTATGGACACCAGTTTGAAGTGACTTGAGTTTACATTAGCCCTCCGAGTAAGACATTTGTGGTCATGGTGCTTTTCCTTTTCCAGAGATGATTAGCCTTTCTTTCTTGACTGGTTGTCATCAGTCTTTGTTGGTATCAGAACCAATTCACTGGATGTTTTCTTGGAACTTCCCTTTGTGGCGGTTAATAATAAAAGTGTGATATACAACTCGACATGTTAGGAACATGGTACAACATAAGATTCTGAAGCTGACAAAGGTGGTCAGAATTAGACATCTAGACTTTGGAGTTATCACCATAGATAAACACATCATTATGGTTACTGCTAACGTAAGGGTCAGATACACACGGACAAATGAGTCAGTAGGAAGCACTAATAGCAAAACTTTGCATCACAAATCATTTCAATTATATTATCTTTTTAAAAATAAGACACTGGTCAAAAGCAGCTATATTTGGGAGAGGAGAAAGAACTATTTCTACCTCAATAATTTTTTGAGAAAAGGAGATTTTAAAAAATAAGCAGAGATTAAAATCCTGAAAGTCAAGAAAGTCTAATTTCAGTCATAAAAAGAAGGAGGAGCTGTGTCTGGGTGGCTTGGTTGGTTAGAGCATGTTCCATATACCAAAAGTTTGTGGGTTTGATTTCTGCCTTATCAAGACAACATACCTAGGTTTCTGGTTTGATCCCCAGTCTGGAAGCATACAGGAGGAAACCTATCAATGTTTCTTTCTCACATCCATGTTTCTTTCGTTCTTGTTCTCTCTCACTCCCTTCCTCTCTCTCTAAAAATCAATAAAAACGTACCCTCAGGTGAGGATAAAAAAAAAGGAGGAAGTGGAGGAGAAGGAACCCTGGGAGGAGAAAGACAGAGCCATGTGAGGGAGCTGAGAAAGGCTGCAGCTGTGGGTGGTCAGAGGTGACAAATCTTAAAGAGATATTGAAGAGACAGTCAAACCTGCTCTCTTCTGCCCTGGTGGGATGGTTCTTTCCCATTCCTGCAACCCTTTCTGGGGAAAGAGTTTGTGATCATAGAATCATGTAGGAAAACAGCCTTTGGTCTTCTATGTTTATCCTCAGACAGGGGGTCTGAGCAGGAGGCCTTCCCTGTCTGGCCATGATAAGGAACAAATGATAGTTTGGCGGAATCATTATGGCAGGGCACTGCGGCCATGGACACTTTCATGCTTACATGCCAGCTTCCACAAGGACAAATCCCATGGGGCAGGAATAGAGAACAAGTGAAATGTTTCCAATTCAATATCAAGCAAAAATATATCACAGCCTCAGGCCAGTAGGTATTCTGGGAATGGCCTTTTTCCCAGCCCCTTAAATGTAACCAGCTGGAAGTCTTTTTTAAGTGCTGTACTATTCAGCCTCTGAGCTGTAGGATTTGCCATTTAATGGAGAAGCTACTTTTCAACATAGAGGTGGAACAATGAGTCCTTATTATTCTCTAGGGATTCTCAGTCCTTATTGATAAGATAGGCTTAATATATAAAAACATATAAAGGATCTAATATGTTGTAAGTAGGGAAGTATGAAGGCATATAGGTGATCTCCAGATTTGAGGAGTGTGAGTCAGGATTCTTTATTCCAAGGCTACTGGACATCTTCTGATGAAAAGTCAAAAGAAAACATCTAAACTTCTATTTCACAGCCAGTACAGGTTTCTGTTGGGAAACTATAGAAAATAATTGGGATTACTCGGTTTTAGAGTTATTTAATTTGGCAGTGAGTAAAACTAGGCTCAAGTATTGTGAGGGAATGAATAGGTCGCAAGGTCTAGCACTAAACTTGGCCCCATAAGATGTGTGCCCTCCTCATTTTCCTCTTGGATAGCATGTAGGGTCCTCCACAGAACACTGTGCCTGGATTCCAATATTGCTATAATATTTGAAAGCCCCAGGCATTTTATGGATAAGTACAGGAAAGGAGACCATAATGAAGATCAAAGACATGAGCTCAAGTCCTATCTCTACTCTTTATTATTTGTGACATTCTGTGAAAATTACTAAAATTCTCCGGATTTCAGTTTACTAACCTGAAAAGTGAAAATACTCATATGTGCCTTAGAATTGTCACAAGTATTGAATGAGTTAATACATGAGTAAATGTGGTACTATGAAAGCATCAGGAAAAGCCCATATTAAGGCACAACTGGTGAGAGGGAGGTCTCAGATTTCACAATCGAACTTCTAGGAATGCAAATGACCAAAATGTCCTGGACAAAGAAGTAATCAAATAGGTTTCATTTCTAAAACAGCAGGGATCTCCATAAGTGGTTTTATTTTTTTTTTAATTTTTTATTGATTAAGGTATCACATATTTGTCCTCATCCCCCCATTCCCATCCCAAACCCCTCCCACACATGCCCCCACCCCCCTGTTGTCTGTGACCACTGGTTAGGCTTATATGCATGCATACAAGTCCTTTGGTTGATCTCTCCCCTGTACACCCTCCCTACCTTCCCTCTCAGGTTTGACAGTCTGATCGATGCTTCCCTGTCTCCGGGTCTGTTTTTGTTCATTGGTTTATGTTGTTCATTATTTCCCCTAGATGAGTGAGATCATGTGATACTAGAAATACACGTATAATAACAGAAAATGAGACAAGCAATAATAGTTACGCTGAGGGGCAAATGAATCAGTTTGTAGTGAGTTTCTTTCTGGGCCAACAGTTCTTTTGAGTCCCAATTTCAATGTCAAACAGTTCCTTATGTGTACATGTCAGCAATGATATTTCAGTTCTGGATGGTGGACAAATAGTAGTAATGCAGGTCCGACCCTCTCTGGTTTGGTCCTGGGCAACCTGCAGTGACGCACAGCTGCTGACTGCTAGTATGGCAAGGTGTCTTTAGCATCTTCCATCTCTGAACTGTTTCTCCTCCGTCTTCATGGCTGGAGCAGTCCTGTCAATTCCTCTCTGTTGCAGGAATCCACATGGTCTTGGAGTTGTTTTCTGAAAATATACAAACATATTCTCGACCAAAAGTTAATAAAGGAATCTTTTCTATAAATTTGACTTGGGATCCTTTTTCATTTTTTGCCCAAACGATTTTCCTTTGGCTTATTTTGACACCATGGGTGTCTTGCTGTTAGCATTACCAATGAAAGTTAATTTTCTAAAGTAAAAATTTTCTAGATATAATTTACTTACAGGATATTTTTCCTTACATGATTTTCTTCTACTATCCCCCCTTTTTTGATTTAAATATTAGGAGGCTTTTGGAAATTTTATAATGCAGTCTTGATCACTTTTAAATTTTAATTTTTTACACTAAAATATGACTGCTTTAAGTTCATTGCATGTTATGCAATTTTACCATGAGATGAACTACCAATAAAAATTTTAGTTAACACTTTAGGAACAGCTTTTTGCCAGTACAATTAATTTTTCTAGAATATTTGCTTATTTCAATTAGCCAATTTAAATTAGTCTGAAAACTTGACTACTATTTTACTGTCAAATTTAATACTCTAACAACAATCTTATTTTACCCTGTAAATATTAGTGGAAAGGATTAGGTTCTTCACCAACCTGCCAATAAAACCACTTATGGATTATGGAAGGCAAATAATCTATAAGTGGTTTTATTGGCAGGTTGATGAAAAACCCTGTTGGGAACGGTGTTAAGGAAGGAAGCTGATACATTCTAAGCTCCCACAGACATTTCTCTAGGAGTAGATGCTGCTGGTGTTTGCTCAGTAACAATGACAGGTCACCCCATCTATGAAAAAGTGCTTCCTATACAGACAACTTAAATAAGACACCTTAGAAGAAACTCATATTTCCCCTGGTGTTCCATAGAAGGTCCATCCGCACCCAAGCTGAGGGGAAGTTATATGTGATTGCAGTTTATTTCAAAATGTTTCTGCTCATTTATAAACTACGTGACTTTGAGTAAGATACTGAACCTCTTTCTGTTTTTTTGTTTGTTTGTTTGTTTTGTTTTTTTTTCTGTAAAACAAGTAATAGGTAGCCAACCATGTAGATTGTGGTGAGGATTAAGTAAACTAATGACATGAAAAGCAAGGCTACTATGCACTAAGACTAGAACATAGAATAATTTCAACATGGTAGTTTTCTGCCCTTCTTCCCTCCATTTCCTGCTCAGAGGTTTAAAAATGAGCAATATATAGGCACATTTGATTGTGTATTCTCTGCTAAAAGTTGCACATCATTTGCAGTTGATATTTTTTAAATCTTTCCTTCCGAATGCATTTTCACCTTTAGATTAATAAGCAAAATTGTGCAATCAGATTCACAACAAAAAGTCTCCTGATTGGGCCACAACACACACACACACACACACACACACACACACACACACACACACACATATATATATATATATATATATATATATATATATATTATGTCATTGTCTATGAAAGCCAGTGTTATCTTTTCCAAGTGGAAATTTAGGATTTCTGCTAAATGTAAAAAATGTACTTAATTAGGCTATTTCAATTTTAGTATTAAATTTTTAATTGACCCAGAACAATAGCACAACCAAATGGTAGCTTGATTCTGAGTATCTCAAGCTATTTGGTTATTTTTTCCCATTCAAAAATAAGGCCTTGAAAAGCCTTAAAGAAATAAGTTTGAGACAAAAATAAATAAAAATAAACAAAACAAAAAGCTTTTCTATCATCTTTCCTGAGTTATTGTTCAGTTCAAATAAAAAACATAAAATAAAGGGCTTTGTGCATGCAGAGTGAAATCCCTGGTTCCCCTAATTTCCTGGTCTGCACAACCTGAGGAAACATCTTCAAGAAGCACATGCAATGACATGAGTGTCACCAGCAGAATCACTGGAGCAAAGCCTGCTGCCCTTATCCTGCTGCCACACTAATGCCCTTTGCCCTGCCACTTACTGTGTCTGTTCTGTTGGCATTGCCTCTGAAACATCTGAGGCTGGTCTTGTCACTCTCTGGCTGCCATGGTTGGCCTGCTCTTTGAATAGCTGGTATGCAGCTGGTACCCATGCCACTGCTGATGCTGCCTGTGGAAGGGGGTGGAAAGCACCTGTCACTGGTATATAGTGATTACTGGGCTCTCTTAAAGAACGAATTTTTCTCAACCTCCTAAAAGGGAAGCTTGATGAAAAATAACTTTAAAGTTGGAACGGAGGACATTGGCAGAGCATACCTGGCCTGACACTGCAATGTGTTTGTTTCTTTAGTGCTGCCGAAGCAAATTCCACAGATTTGGTGGCTAAAAACAACAGAAAGGTGTTCTCTTAGTCAGAAGTCTGATGTCAAGGTGTAATCAGAGCTGCACTTCCTCTGAAGACTCTAAGGTTATCATTTCCTCTTTTGGATTCTGATGGCTATTGACTTTTTGTGGTTGTAGCACTTAAATCTCTGCCTCAGTCTTCACATCATCATTTCTTCTCCCTAGGTCTCTCCTCTGGGTATCTTTTATAAAAACAACAACAAAAACACTTCTCATTGGGTTTAGGGCACTCCTGATAATCCAGGATTTTTCATTACTAGATCCTTAGCTTAATTTTATCTCTTACTCCACATGAGGTCACATTCACAAGTTCTGGAGAGTAGGACAGGCACATAGTTATTTGAGGACTGTCATATGGCTGTCTACAGCCTGCACCATGGATTATAGACTTCAGGGGCAAGCGTTATAGGGTCCATTTTAAAAGGCTAGTGAAATAGCCCAGGCAAAAGATGGTGGTGACTTGGGCTAGGTGATTGTGGTGGAGGCCCTGAGAAGTGGTCAGATTCTGTTAGTATTTTAAAGATTGAGCTAATGGTAATTTCCCTTGTACTGAACATGGGTTATGAAAGAATAATAAGAGTCAGGGATGGCTCTAGAGCTGTTGGCCTGAGCATCTGGAGAAGAGGGCTTTCACTTATTGAATTGAGCAACATTTGGGAAGAAAGTCAGGAGTTCAGTGTTGTACATGTTACCTTTGAGAGTTCTGTTAGATACCCAAATGGAAATGTGAGGCAGTCCGTTGGATATACACAAGAATGAATAACATTATTTTCTAAACCTCATGGTGATAGTTGGGGGAGACACACCTTAGGCAGACAGTAAGTATCTGCCTTAATCAAAGCTATAGAGGAGAGGGGAACTCAGTTCATGGGACCTAGAGAAAGGAGTTCGGGGGCTGGTCTTAAAGGGGTTTTGGTGGCTACCAGGAGCAACTCCTCGGTAGTCTCAGGGCAGCTCCATGGTGAGGACATCGCCCAGAGGGAAATAAGAGTGAAGGAGGAACAGAGAGAGAGGACTCTGTGCCAGCACAGAAGGGACCACCAAGATCTCTTTTATAGGCACTAATGCTCTGCAGACTAGTCAGTGCCTAGGGACCCTGCCAGCCAACACCCACAGAGGGATACTTTCCTATCAGAAGTGGACAATAGTATTTCTGCAGAAACTGGGAATTCAGCCAGGCCTCACCTGGGACAATAGAGGATGGGGTTAAGAGGTACAGTGATAGCACATGGGAAAGGAAGGTTGTAAATCTACTCCTGGCCAGACATAAACTCCTGCCCAGTTAGTAGTGTGTGAGCCTTTTTGTGCTCTCAGACTTGGTGGCCTAGGAGACATGTAGATGCTTATCCTTTTACTGGGTGGCTAAAGGTGGGGGAGCCTTCCAGAAAAAACAACATACAGAAGCCTGAAATGACATGGCATATACAGGGTACTGTAGTGCACCATCTAGCCACATTCAAGGTCAAGTTCTTTCACTTTATAAAAGGAATTTACCTTTTAATTGACTTTTCCTAGTTCAAATGAGTGAGTGTTGAAATGGGCACAGAAAGTTAAATACACCTCTTTTAATGGTAGCTTTCTGTCTCCGTCTTTGGGTGCACATTGCTTGTATGAATGTGCATGCCTAGGAAATTACATTAATTGAGAGAAGAGGAAAGAAATATCTGTGCCTGTCATATATGAATCACCTTTTTGTGTGTGTGAAGTCTCAAGGTCTCTTTTAGTGAGAGAGGGCAGAAGAGGAAACTCTGCTTCTAGCAACCCATGAGATGGGATTATTAGCCGGCCACCAACAGTAAAATGACTGCCCTTCCAGCGTGAAATCCTGTCAGGATGCAAACAGCACATGCTGCCCGGAGCTTCCCGTTTTGTCAGAACTGTGAGCATCTGAAGGTCATGCGATGGTGTAATATATTTTGGAGAGTGAAAAGGAAAGGTGGGCAGAGAAAGAGAGAGACACTCCCTACATGCTCCTGCAGCTTTTCCTGTGGGCTGTCCCCGTCCATGAACCTGTCCCACTCTCAGTGATCTCACCTTTCTGTCAGGTGTTGTCTCGACTCCAGTGCTCAGTTCTAAAGCATGTTTCAGGGACAAAGATTGAGGGCACCACTATTTTGCTGAGCTTTGCATCATAAAACCAGAGCTGAAAGGTAAAACTATGACTCCACTTGATAAGGTGGCTATTTTGATTTTTATCCAAAGGTTAAAAAAAAAGCATCAAGTTGAAGAAATAAACAACAGAGATGAGTCTTGGCTAAAACCAGATTTTAAAATGGAGAGGAACCTCTCAGAATCCCACATTGGGCACATTTGTCTTATTTGTTAGGATGTAATTTTTTTTGTTAAGTGCCTTTAGTATTCTTCCTTTTTTACTGCTTTCCCTTCTCTGCTTTTCTGCCATCATACCCAAATTACACTAAATCCAAAGTATTGACTAATTCTATTTTTTAAAAAGGAGAAATAAAGAAATATAAGTGTGTCCAGGTCCTCTCTTCTGATTGACAGACAAACAAAAAGATGCTTACATATTTAGATATGTTGGTGAAGCAGCCAAGCCTGCACATAGCTGAATTGATCCTATCCAGAGTCTACTGACTCAAAACCAATTCATGTGTAGGGAAGTGGCAGCATCATTCAGGGAAATAAATGCAGGTAGGTCTTGTGGTTCATAAGAATTTATTGACACAAAAATGTTTTGTCTTTTATAATCAGCAGAAAAATCCCACAACTACTGTTGTTGTTTTTAAAAATAATTGTAGCTTGTCAGAGTCTTAAGAATAGTCCAGGTCTAGGAAAATGTCCTGCAGGCATCCATGCGGAGAGTTGGAGAGGGGTACTGATGGGAGTGAGTGTGGAGAAGGGTGTCAGGTCTTTGCTAAATCAAAGTATTTTGACATTCTCAGGTTCAGGCATGTGGGTACAGACTAAGAAGTGGGGCCTTATAACCAGCATGGGCTGAAGAATGAGACTCCAGCAGCTACTGTGGAGGCCCATATTGGTGAGGTGGGAAGTCCATGGAAATTCTCATGGTGCAAATCAACAGATTCCTGGCAAAGGAGCATGAAGCTTAGGAAGGAATTTGGTGGCTGAGGTTTCCTTTTCCATCAGCTCTGCTCCTCTCTGTAAGTCAGTCATTTGGAATTTTATAATGTTTTAGGGACAACAAAACTAACACACAAAAAACTATTAATGAGCAGTTGATGACAACATATGAATGTGATAAGATACCTAAAGTTATACAGTTGAGCAAAATGTTGAAGAATTCTGTTGTAAGAGGGTTTATACCATGAAATTTGAACCTTATGAATCAGACTACATATACTGTAATCTATCATATTTGTTAGATGAAACTTTAAGAGAACCTTCTTTTGCCATTTCTCTGCATCTACTATCATCTCCCCTGTCATGGTTATCTCTCAAATCCCACTATTAATGTCTACCTTATCTCAGTTAGGCAGGAATAAATTGCTTCCAGATCCTGGTCTATTTTGCTTCCTCTATTTTGCTCAGGTCAAACAAAGGGTAGCTTGGTGAAGATCATGGACATTGAGCTAAACTTTGCCAGAGGGTCAAGATTTCCTTCTATAAATGGGGACGGTCACAGTACATAGTGATAAAATCACTGTTGTTGTACTACATTCACTCAAACAAGTGAGGCCCAAATATTTTGAGGTAGAAAGAAAAATACACAATCAATAAAGCAAAGTCACCCAATATCTTTTTATAGCACATTAGAAATATAAACATTGTTACACAAGAATTTAATTTTCCCCACTTTGCTTTCCAAATCAGTGGTAATGTTCCAGTCCCCAATGCTCAATTTAGAGAGATTCAATGAACCTGTATATTGAAACTGAATAACACCACAATCATACTCTGAGCCCTCCTGAAGCTGTTAAGCCTCAATATATATGTTTTTAATATTAGTTGATATGGATTTAATATAAACTAAGTATCCTAGTTAATTAAACGTGTTGCTAGGAACATTTCCAAAGCTTAATTCAATGTCATATTCAATGGCCTTGGGCACCATTTTCATATCATTGGAGTATTATCAATTCATCTTGGCTAAGTAATAAACACTAGGAAATAGACAGTGAAGAGTGTGTGTTTTCCTAATATTAGCCATTTACAAAACAAAGCAAAAACACTGAATCTTTAGGAGTTGTTTTCCTGGTACCCCATGTGATTTCTCTGTCTCTCTCTCTCTTAAAGTACCCTAACAAAAACATAAGAATGCTCCTATGAAGCAAGTCTGAATCACATTTACTATGTGAACCCTTAGAGATTTTGTCCCCCAGAATATAATTAGCAATGTTTGGAGACACCTTTGGTTGTCATGGTGGGGGCAGGGGACAGGTTGCCATGTCATTTAGTAGATAAAAACCAAAGATGCTGGTAAACATTCTAAATGCACATGACTGTTCCCACAACAAAGAATTACCTTGTCTAACATGTCAATAGTGCTGAGGTTGAGAAACCTGCTGTAGGGAATCAATTTGCTGAGCATAAGTAATCCTAGATATGCTAAAGGCAACATCTCATAGAGAAAACAAAGGCTTGCTCTTCTTCTGAAGCGTGGGTGCACTCAGGGGTCTGCACACATGCACATGGGAAGGTCGTTCAGGGAGCATCTCCGACCCTGCTTTCCTCATGGACTTCCTCTTGGTATTCCTGTGCATGTTGATATCTTCTATCCCTGAACTAATGCACTTATTGAAAGGCACTACTGCAATCTAATGTAAATCAGACCCACATTATTAGTCTTAATTAACCAAAATAAATACAGGTCTAAGTTGTCTAAGCTTTATTGCCCCACTTAGACCAGATGCTCCTTCTCTTTCTTGACTAACAAGATGTGTGTCCCCAGTGTGAACACATCTGAGCTGTCCTCAAAAAGGTTTCAATGTATACTTGTTTGTTGATAAAATGTCATATACTTACATGAATTTATTTATTTGCTCACATTTACAGTCATTTGTTTTCTTAAATAGAACATAAGACCAGAATAATCAAGTCATAATGGAAGATATTTTAACACCCTCCCCCTAAAAAAACCACAACTCCATTCATGATTAGGATTGGATGCACACTCTCACAGTATTTGAAAACCTGGCAGAAGAAATCATTTATTTATTCATCAACAATTTCGAGAACAACTACTGTGGGATTGGCTATTGGGAACACAGGGATGAACAAATAATTTTCCTTTGCAAATCACGAAGTCTAGAGATATAAGAAGAGAAATAAACCACAAGTTAGAGGGGAGTATGATAGTCCATATATAGGTACACGATTCTGTGAGAACCTGAAGGATGAGAGGTTTGCTCTTGGATCTGGGAAAGAGCTAAGAATATCAGTTGTAGATGGATGAGTAGAAATTTTCCAAGTGAATAACAATATAAAGGGACTATATTCTTGGCAGAGGAGAAAGTGAAAATAAAGATCTAAAAAACACATGGGGAAGTCAGGCAGCTGGTATTAGCCTGGTAAAACTGAATAGTCAGATGAGTTGGGTAAAGCTGAAATTATAAACTGAGGATGGATGATGAAGGGCTCTGAAAGTCATGCCAAGGGCTTTGGCTTTTGTCTGTAGTCAATATTTAAGAATGGGAGCTCTTTCTCCTCAGGTACAAGGCCCAGTGAATAATGGTAGGGGGGTTTACACCTGAAGAAAGCTTTGGAGGCTGAGGAAGAGTCTGATGAGTGAGGGGTTAAAATTTAACCAAGGAACATCAGCTTGTTCAAATAAACACTGAATATACATGTCCAGGAGATATCGTTCGCTATGCAACTGGCAGACAGCCAAGGAGGGATAATGGAGACATCAGTTCAGTATAACTGAAAAAGAGCTTTCTTTATAGGAGGTGGCACACCCATCAGTGAGCACCAGTGGCTTCCTGTGGCAGGATTCATGAGGATGCTGGTCTGTGATGCAGTGGCCACAGGGATGAATGGGAACCTCCAGAATCCCCTCTCTGGTTGCTGCCAATCATCCCTGCTTTCTGTCTTCCCTTGACAGAGTGAATAAAAGAGAGTTGGTGTTATTGGGTCTCAAAAAGCTGCAAGAAAATGTAGGAACAAATAATAATACATAGATGTGGGTGAGAAGCTGGCATTAAACCGGATCTGTCTCTCTTGGATTATTAGGCTTTCGTCCAACAAGTGTGGTAATGTCAACTTTTCTCTGTACATTGAGAAGAAATTCTTCATTTCCTCTTTTACCTTCCCACCCTTCTTTTTAAAAATCAAGTTCTAAATTTATAAACATAGTATACACATACTATATAATACTCCCTTTTCCTTGGAAGGAGACACTATTTCTATCTTCAAAGGCTATTTGTTCTGCAAGCAGCCTTTTAAGATTGTCTAGAAATAAGCTGTCCATTCCTTATCACAGATATACTGAAGTGCAAAACCTCCAGAGAGAATTGTCTGCCAATAGTTTATCAAGGTACTACTGGCTAACCAGATGACAATGGTTCCTGATGTGGGGTTGTGCTGATCTCCAGCAAGGGAGAGCTCTCCAGAGCATTGTAGTGGGAAGTGTCTGGGAATGATGAGAGGAATACAAATGTCAGGAAGTTCTTACTTCTTAGGTCTAATGTTGAGAACCATAAGATTCTCACTGAATTTCTAAAACCTCCTGAACTTGAGGCAGGGTATATGAATCAGTCATAGTTATCTGTTCAGTATCCTTTAATCCAGCGGTTCTCAACCTGTGGGTCGCGACCCACAGGTTAAGAACCGCTAGCAGGGTCGCCTAAGACCATCAGAAAACACAGATATTTACATTATGATTCATAACAGTAGCAAAATTACAGTTATGAAGTAGCAACGAAAATAATTTTATGGTTGGGGGTCACCACAACATGAGGAATTGTATTAAAGGTTCGTGGCATTAGAAAGGTTGAGAACCACTGCTTTAATCCATGCCTCACAATCGGAAAGGCATGCTGATTCAAAGGCTTGGCTGTAATGCAATTTTCAAAGAGATCCTTGACTTGAGCTCTGAAATCATTGCTTTCTGACAGAATGATTCATCTAGAACAATTTCTCAATGATTTTAATTACTGCCCCCCAAAGATTTTTTTTTGTTTTTTCTTAATTGCCCCTCCTCCATGAAATTTTACTGCCACATATACAGTATAATTCTTTATATACTGTGGCCCACAAACAATGATAATATCAAAGTTTTATTGTGTACCCAAGAACCAATTTTCATTTCTTTGGGGTTGATATAATCTGCATTGAGAATGCACGGTCCAGAAAATCCCTGTATAAATTAGAGGATATAATAGTCTGGATCTTCTGAGAAGCAGATATCAGGTCAGGTTAAACATGCAAGGATTTTATCCCTGGCTGGGTGCTCAGTTGGTGGAATGTCATCCAGTGCACCAAAAGGTTGGTGGTTCTATTCCCAATTAAGGCACATGCCTGGGTTGCCAGTAGAGGGTGTGCAGGAAGCTAGCACATCAATCTTTCTCTCTCTTTCCCTTTCCTTCTTTCTCTCTAAAAAAAAAATCAACCACAAATTAATAAAGCAAACAAACAAACAAGCAAACATAAACCTGCAAGGATTTTATTAGGTGCAATATTTTTATGAAAGTAAATGGAAGGAAGGAACCAGATAAGGTAGTTTTCCAGGCTTGGACCATAAGGGCTCCATTGAATGTAGCTAAATAACGTCATTCATAGATAATTGGTATGTGCAAATACTTAATGCTTGCTGTCCAGCATGGCTTTGCATACCACCTCCTCTGTTCATATGTGGCACCACTATCTTCATGGAGAAGGGACTGAATTCCCTTTGGATGGAATGGCCTTGGGGCAGACACATGGAGCAAAGCAGAGAGCTCCTTGAGGTTGGCTAGCTCTCACATGTGGCCCAGGCCCTTTGTCTGACTGCACTTGAACGTCTGAATATTTCCACAACACCATCTGCCTGTAGTGCTTTCTCACTCACTTAGAAGTCAAAGATGACTAAGTAAATTCATGAATATGCCTAGAAATCACTCTTTATTCATGATGGGGAAAACTTGTAAATTGGCTCCTTTACAATTTTCTCTGTCTGTCCCCTCAATTCAGGCACCCCAGGCTGTTTGTTTCCCTGACTGTGGGCTGCTTCTCATTCTTCTCTCCCACCTGAGTCAATTGAACTAACAGGCTGAATCCTTTAGCTCTCTCAAAATGCATAAGGTTGGTTAGTAGAGCTGGGATTTACAGAATTTCCACCAGCACTTGCTTAAAGCTCATAAAATTTATTTCACCTCATGACATCCCTCCTCTTCAATGTCATATCTAAAAATATTTCTAACCTCATCAAAAACTGGGAGTCCTTTCATTCTTTTTCTGCCAGGTGGTCAATACTGTAGTACACGCTTTCTCAGCAGTTTCTGATCTGCCAAAAAACTGCTCCAGAGCAAGAAGTAACTGAAGTTTCAGGACTTTTATGTCACATACCACCTCTCAAGTTGCCATAATCACCTGCATTTTCTAAGCTCTGAGACAATTATTCTGATTTCTGTATAGGACCCTGTATCTTCAGCTGTGGTGTCATATTTGTTTTGAGTCTGTTTTTTAAGTTAAGTCTCTGGTTGAGCCCCTGTGATGAATATATTAAATAAATACATTTTGGATTTTCCCCCCTATAACAATTCCCTGTTGTATTTAAATTCCTTATCCCCTGGGACCTATTGTATCCCCCCCATCTCACTTCCTACCCATTATAAATCATAAGCATTATGTTTTGGGTAATTAAAGCATAGTTTTTATGGCTTATCCAATTTCTATCAACCCAATATCCTGAAGAAGAAGAGTCTGGATCTGATGTAGGGTAGAGGTCCTTCCACCCGACTTATCTTGTCACTTACAGATCTTCTACATTTTGAGTAATACACACTTAAAATTTTTGTAGGATATTTACCATCTCTCAACATAACTGTAAACATGCTATTATTTTAGATGCTGTCTTTTCCACAAGGTCTAAATAGGACAGACACGAGAAGATGAAAGGGACAATGAGGGGGGCAAAGAACTATGTCCTGCTATACCACCTTTGCTCCTGGCTGAGCCTGGAAATCCCACCTGTGAACAATGAGGAAGATGCTCTTTGACATCACATTTTCATAGAATACAACAGAACCACACCTCTAGAATAGTTCTGGATTGGAAAATTTGCCAGAATGGCTTGCTTCCTAGGAGGGAAAAGGGGTTCTCTTATACTGATTTTTAAAGAAGCTAAAACATCCAAGTATTCCATCCCAGGGGAAACTCTGAGCTAGGAATGGCTGAAAGACTGTTACAATCTTCACTTTGTATAAAGTTCTCTTGCTCAAAAATAGGAAATCCAGTGGCAGAAATTATTATATCATTGTATGAATTAGGAATGCATTAAGCAGCATAAAACAGAAAATTTGACTAAGAGTGACAAACCATATGACACATATATTTTGTACTTAATAATAAATCTATAGGCAGGTGATTTCTAGATTAGTACAGCAGCTCCAGCCTAGAGCTGGTGGATATATGTGAGATTTTCTTGGCATTCCTGTAATGTCAAATGGCTAGTTCAACCCCAGATATTAGCTCTTCATAGACTTTGTCCTAATGTAAGAACTGGTCATGGCAGAGAGAGAAGAAAGCAAGTAAGAAAATAATTCTTGTAATTCTCTCATTTCATCAGGGAGGGAATTCTTTTTCAGAAATTCTGCAGTAGTCACCTTACATCTCACTGGTCTGAACTGAGCCAATACTACCTCTAAGTCAATCACCAACAGGAGATGGGACGCTGATGCTTGACTAAAAACAACCACAGTTCACCTCTTGAGACCTGGCACATTGTCAGCTGAACAAACTGAGCACTGGCAAAGAGGAAACAGAGACAAATAACAGTGTTGGCTATGACCATTAAGGCAGAGCTGGTAGAAGGCTGATGCAGAAATGCTGGCATACCTTTGGACTTGGCAGTGAAATTCCTTACCCTTTGTAAAGTATTTTTGAAAATTACACCTAAATAAAAGGACTTTGGGGATTATCTATTCTGAATTTTTGTATGCTCTTCCAAAAGCAAAGCATTGCCCTGATCTCAACTATAATGTGTTGACGGTGGAAATTCTGTTCTTTCATGGGACAGAAAGGGAAGCATTTCACTGACCCACGCATGGGAGATTGTGGTGTGGCAAGATTTATTCAGGTGGAAATAGAAGGCTCCCAGTGTCCCTGGATTTCAATGTCCAATCTCCATCCATCCAGCCATGGAAAAAGTCCAAACTTATCTTCATCGAGGCTAAAACAAAGACCAGTGTCCAGAGTTTCTGTGCCATGTCGAAGTTTAGTCCAGTTCAGCCTTTCTCACCATCTAGCTAGCTTAGCTGTGTTCCCATCTTCCATCTGTAGCTGTGCTGAACTCAGACTCCTGCCTGAAGCCTGCATTTGGAGTCCCCTCGGACATCTGTCCCACAGCTGCTAAGGTCACATGGCTATGGAGAGAGAACACGTGAACTCATGGGGCAAGCACAGGTCACCTAGTGAGAGAAAGCTGTTTTTGTTTGTTTGTTTGTTTCCCCTGGGATTATATTACCTCAGGTTTGGGGAAGGACCAGGAGCTTTTTCAAAATAGCTAGTCAACTTCCCATGCTTTTGCAGGCTTCTGATGGCCCCTAGCCAATTGACCCCTTTCCCAGGTTAGATTGACAGGCCTCTGTGGTCAAGCATCCATCCTATTCCCCCCCATTTTGACTTCTATTATGCATGTGCTTACCTCCCTCTTTATCTTTCTATTCCTTCTCCCAGTGATCTTCGGGAACTGATGGTGGTGTGAAACTGTAATTTCTTGGTGAAACAAGCAGGCTCATGCTCCCCAGTTGATCATGCTTAACCATGTTGATTCCCTTTGTTTCCTTTTGTGTTAATATCTAGCTACTTATGGTAACAATACTATAGCAAAACACAATGAGCTGCCTGGAAGTCAGGACCGGATCTTCACCTTCATTTTCCCAGTATTTTTTATTGTGTTTGACACACTTAAGACACTCAGAAAATGTTCTCTCCTTGAATTAATGAAATAAACCTTCATTGAATAAGTGAGAAAACTTAGGCCAGCACAAGAGACTGACAAAGTCCAAGGTCACTCAGTTAGCTATTCCCAGAGCCAGAACCACAATTTTGTTCTTCTGACTTGCAGTTTGAGTTTTATTTTTTCATTTTCACATGGGTACTTGTCCAAAGAAGGCATATAAGAATTTTTTGTGTATCCTAAAAATCAATTTCTCAGGAAAGGCTATGAAGGCAGAGACATAAAAGAACAATTGTTTCATTGAAGAGCTTACACAGAATTCAGGAGAGAATAAAAACATGACCTTGGAAGATATAAGTGCCTCTTTGAGGCTAAAGCTGCAGATGGGACTTATTTCTGGAGTTAGGAGAAATTATTTTCTTCTCCTGTAAGGAGCTCTGTCCCATAGTTCTGGCTGAACTTGACTGCACTCTCTGAAAGACCTGAGTGGCACTTCCTGGCTAGCCTCCTGACTCTCTGAGTTGACTCTTGTGTTTTTTAAGACTTCCCCAGAATGTGTAAACTATCTATGGGCTCTCCTAAGTCAGAAGGCAATGGATGAGGGATGAAAAGGACCCCTCACATGTCCTGTGTTTTTTCCAAACTGTCCATGATGGCAGAATGACATTTACTTTATGAGACCACAGATGATTAATGTTTTCAATATGACATTTTAACAGTCCAATCTGCAACAGGAAAAAGTTTATTGGGGTTGATTGTTGATTGTGACTTGTTTCCCTTATTATGCATATCAATCTAGCGTATTGCTGTGCACTTATTATAAAAATCCAACACTCTAAAATAAAACACTGGTGTGTAGAATCACAAAAAATATTAGAAGATTAATATATTACATCAAAGAATGTCAAGGTTTGACTATCATACTATCTATCAATACTATTCAACGTGTCAATATATTATTTTTACCCTATTACCTTGGATGAGGTATGGTGAAGTTGAATGAAGATGAAGAGAGAGACCAGAACAAGCTTTATAGTTTTATTACCTATAGTTCCCTGGGGAGAATACAGCATACTCTCTGGCTATAGGGGGAGCTCAGGATTGGTCAGGAGGCAGAGGTTGAGGGGCTGTGGCAAGTGCCTTTATTGTGCCTTCTGTGGAAGGAGGAGTAAGGCAGGGCAAGCAGGTTTAGGATTGGCTACTTTGAATAATCTCAGCTGGCTGGAGTTTAAGGACTGTGCCTGGGTGTCAGGTACCTGGCCTAGGGTGATTAGGGTAGGCATATGGTGGACCAGAGTATAAAAGCTCCACATGGGAAGTGGTGGGGATGTGAATTTAGCTGCTCAAGAAAAGGAACTGACTGGCTTTAGCCAAGGTCTTACCACTAAGTCAAGACAGCTATGAAACAACTATATTGCATAAGTAAAAGGAAATAATAATGTATTATTTCAAGAGATATGTCAAAAACATTAATAAGACATAATGTCTTTACTAATTAAAAATAAACTGAAAAAAAAATAAAAAAACTGAATAAAAAAGAAAAGAAAGATTAAGAAAAAAAGTATTAATGAATTAAAATATTTTCTTGACATGATTTAACATACAAAAGCCAGTGTCAGAGTTGATGAAAATACAATAGAGTTCTCCACTAAAGTCAGAAGCAAGATAAAGACATCTATTATCAACACAACTTTAATAACATTCTGAAATGTTATCTAATGTATGGAGAAGAGAAATAAATAGAATTATTAGAGAGAAAGTTCCTATTTGCAGATGATGTGATGGTATACCTAGAAAATTTATGATAGTTTGCTGGAGCCTAATTCCAGCAGGTCATAATAATGCAAGAAGTTCATCAAAAGGTTGATGGAACTTGAGACTTCAGCAGGGCTGTATCATATTACCTGCTGCTGGAATACCTGAAAGCATTTCCCCAAACCTAAAAATCTGCATATATTATTGCCTGCTGCCAGACAGCTGAGGGCATTTCCCCCAACCTGATAACCAAATCTTACCTTTGATATGTATATCTACTTTGCTATAGGACAAAATGTGTTAATAAAAAGCGAGGGGTCCAGAGACTTGGAGAACTCAGCTACTAAAGCTAAGCCTTCCCTGGCTCCCCTGAAAAATGCCTCCCAAATTTATATTTCATGTCTAGTTTATTTAATTTACTTGCAGCCCCTTCTCCAGATTCCTGAACACTTCTACATGCAGATAACACCCTGGCAATAGTTATTCAAATATTAAAATCTAGAACAAAGTTTAAAAAGAAGCCTGGTTACAAAATTAATATGCAAAAGCATATATGCATATCATAGAAAAATAAGATGCCATTTAGCATGGCAACATCAAAAGTAGGTGAAGTATCTAGGAATTAAATTAACAAGAAATATAGATAACTAATATATAGAAACTTTAAATTCTACTAAAGATTATAAAATAATAGTGAATCTAACCACTATGCTGTACACCTGAAACAAATACAAAATAATATTGAATGTAAAATAGAATTGAAAATGTAACAACATTGGAAAAATCCAAAAAATTAAAAACAAACAAAGCAACTTGAAGGTCCATCAGTAGAGGAAATATTGAATCAAGTATGATGCACTCAGACAGGTATAAGAAACAAGAAGTTAGATCTACTGGTCTGAAGAGAAGTCTATAAATCTCACTGTTAAATGAAAAAAGCAAACTGCTGAATAATGGGGATAGCATGTTAAAAATTTTTTGTAAAGGTGGGAAAGTACATGCATGTATAGATGTATATAAGCTTTGATTTGCAATGTCCAAAGGCACAGAGAGCTACATACAACATTGTTTATAGTTACTCTGGGGATTTGAATGGACTGGAGGGAGATTAATTTGCTTATTTTACTAAATGTTTACACTACTTTGGTTGTTACAGAAAACAACCAAAGTTACTTTGCAATAAAATTCGATAACAATAAAAATAATATTGACACAATAGACATAAATGTCAAAATAAGAAAGTTCACTAATGTAAAATTCTTTATACCGATTCTCTAAATCAATCTATAAATTTTATATTTCAGTCAAAAAACAAGATGGGTTTCAGGGAACTTGATAAAATTATATTTTAAAGGTCACACGCAAGAATAACCATATTGTCTTTTAAAAGGATGAATAAAAAGGTAAAATAATCTTTACCAGTAATTTAAGCATACTGAAATTTTATAATGTTTATATTGGCCAGTAATACATGGGTAAATAGACCAATCAGTGTAATACACTAGCAAGAAATAGACCCTAATATAAATGAAGATTTTGTGGACTAAAAATGTAGCAGTGAGTGGATGATATATCATTCAAATTATGTAAACACAACTGTTATCCTTTAAAAAAATTAGTGACAGATTCACTAAAGATCTGAAAGTAAAAGGATGGAATTAAATATAGGTGGGTTTCCTTATGTAATTGCAGTATGAAACCTTTCTAAACATAAAAAATAAACCTGAAAACCATGAAAAAAAGAATACCGTTGATTTCTTAAAGGTCAAAGTTAAAAATATTGTAAAACAGTGACAACCTGGAAAATATTTACCATACATTACTAAAAGATTAATTTTATACACACACACACACACACACACACACACTAGAGGCCCGGTGCATGGATTCATGACCGGTGGGGTTGCTCGGCGTGGCCTGTGGGGATCAGGCCGAAACCATCAGTTCAGCATCCCCAAGGGATGTAGTAGTGCATGAAGCAGCAGGCAGCAGGGAGGAGCCTGAGCTCAAACCTGGCACTATGCCACTCCTGCTCATCCCCACCCTGCTGTGCCTGCCACCTGCCACTTGCTGCCACCCACCCACTGCTGCTTGGTAGGCTCGCTGCCACTCCACTGCAGTCTCCACCCACCCATCCTAGGGTGATACCAGCACACCCATGACTGAGAAGCAGCCGTGGGCTCATGCTCAGTCAGTCCCAATGCCAGTCCTGATCCTGGTCCAGGTCTGGATGGGGGAGGGGTGCACAGGGGGAGTGTTCGTGAGAGAGGATAGCGAAGCCATGAGCCCGGGTCTGGCACCCGTCAGTCAGCTGAGCAATGCTTCTGCTGTGGGAGTGCACTGACCACCAGGGGGCAGCTCCTGCGTTGAGAGTCTGCCCCCTGGTGGTCAGTGCATGTCATAGTGACTGGTCGAACGGTCAAACAGTGGCTTAGGTTTTTACATATAAAGATCTTATGCTGAAGATATCGCACACATATGCAAAGAGTGTGCAACAGAAAAATAGTTGTAGTGTTATTTTTTAACAGGAGGAAGGAATAAGGGAAGGAGTAAGTGGTACAAAGGAAAATGGGAAGAGAAAGAGGAAGAGAGAAGAAATCTTTAAGAAGAGTCTGTCTATGAATCAGGAACTGGCTTTAGATAATTAATTATTTTCCTATAAAAATACAATATTTCTTTCTATTTAAACCTAAAGGCTTTGAGTCTTTTATAATTTCTTTTAAAAATAAGTATTTCTATTTTTATACTTAATACTCACCTTGAATTACAAAAGATCTAAAGCAACATGAAATGTATGTAAATTCAGTAAAATAGATAAGATAAAAAGTCAGATCAGTGAAAAACAGAAAAAATGAGAAAGGAGGGCCAATAAGAAAAAAACATGGCAAAAGTGCCCATATTTTAAAATGTTGGTTTAGAAATTAAGTTCTGAGTTTCTTGGTGGCCCAAGCAAAAATATAAGAGCTTAGGAAAACTCACAATGTACAAGTATTTTTTTTTTATTGTTGAACAAAAATTTTCCTTACTCTTGAGTTTTGATGATCTATCTTGCATAGTTTTTTGTTTTTGGTGGGTTTTTTTTTTTTTTTTAGATAGCTTATTGTTGAATCATGGGGACACTGGACAATGTAAAAAAATGTATGTTTAATAATATTATCTCTATAATATACACTGTAGTCAGTTAAAATTGAATGAATTTCCAGCTATTTCTATGACCATTTTTAAATGTCACTACATGGGAAACATGCTCGTGGAGGAATAATAGATACAGAAGAAGTGTTCAAAGCCCCGAGAGTGAACAAAGCATAGTGATTTAGAGGAAGAGCAATGTCTCTGGATCCAGACTGCTGGGACTAAACCCCCAGCTCCCCCACCTAAAACATGTGTGATCTTTGGAGAGTTGGTTAAGCTCTTTATATCTCAGTTACCTTTGTGTAAAATAAGGATAAAAGTACTAGATAACTCATGGAGCTGTGATGATTACACCACTTAATATACACTGAGTGGCCAGATTATTATGATCTCTGAATGCATAATAATCTAGCCACTCAGTGTGTGTGTGTGTATATATATATATATATATATATATATATATATATATATATATATATATTAGAGGCCCAGTGCATGAATTCGTGCATGGGTGGGGTCTGGCCAGCCTGGCCAGGGGGAGGGAACATGGGCAGTTGGCCAGCCTGCCTGCTGGTTGAGCTCCTGGTCAAGGGGACAATTTGCATATTAGCCTTTTATTATATAGGATATACACTGAGTGGCCAGATTATTATGTGTTCAGAGATCATAATAATCTGGCCACTCAGTGTATATAAAATCTTAGAACAATACTTGATATGTAGAAAGAATCAAAGCAGTGTTAGCTAAGAAAAAATATATTCATCGTATCTATCTTAGGATCATATAAAATATAAAGATTAAAAAGGCACATTATCTTTTTTCCAAAATGAATAATAGTTCCCTTTAATTTTACACATTTAAAAAATTAAATTCTAATTGTCAAAAATGTAGACGGTTACTGTACATTATTTCACATTTGTACCACTTTCTTACACCTTATACCAAACAGCTGTTGCCCTTAAAACCCTTTCTCAGCCCCCACCTTAGGTTCTGCCTTCGAAGTTCACCCAGATTAGGTTCTGATTGGTCAGTTTCTATGTCAGTCAGAGTCAGAAGCTTCGCCTCCTAGGCAGTCATTGACTCCTCGCAGTTCACCCAGATTTGGTTCTGATTGGTCAGTTTCTATGCCAATCAGTGTCTCCAGGCCTATCTCTGGGCCTGATCAGAGAGGCGGGGCTGATCAGCATCCCCTGTGGTGGCCCAGAGAGAAAGAGATGCTTGGCTGCTGGCAAAGCCCAGAGAGAAAGAGAGAGGCAAGAGCTGATCAATAGCTGCCACAGAGGCTGCGGATCAGACCCTGCCTCTCTCTCCAGGCCTCTCTCTGGGCCTGATCAATAGCCCCCTCAGCAGTCAGTGCTGGGTTGCTGTGTTCACAGTGGTGGCAGTAAGTGCTAGGTCACCACAGCAACCCAGGACTGCAGGACTGACTTCCTGTGTTCAGTAGAGCCTTCGGTCATTACGGACCCTGAGTTTTTATATATTAGGATATAGACATAGACATAGACATAGACATAGACATAGACATAGACATAGATATAGATATTAGCAAGCAACTAACATGCTTAGATTTTGAGTTACCCCCTTTCTCTGTGGGCTCTGCTCAGAGCTTAGATTGCATCTCTTAGCCTTGGCTGAAAGCTGTTTTGAGTGTGCTCACTGTGCATTTGCCAGGGACACCAAGAAACTCAGACAAAGTTACCTTACAGAATGTGGGGCTCTCCTTTGTGTCTTTCTCATTCCCAGGGTTCCCTCTTCACTTTTCTGTGGCTGGGCTGATTCCTGTCTTTTTCTTTGTTCTTCAGTGTAGAAGGACAGCTGCTTTTTATCTCACTTTCAAAAGCTCTCTGCTTTGGTTTATTCTCCAGGGCATTCATGGGGTTGATCTTTGCATTTTGTCCAATGTTCATAGTCATCTGTGGGGTGGGTTAGTCTGCTAGGGGCTTATGCCTTTATACCATAAGTACAACTCTCTCATTTTATGCTAAGAGGATTAACTAGCTCTTGCAGCTATTTTTTGGTCTTATTCCAACCCATCTTTTCAGGGGCTTACCTTCAACCCTCAAGTGGCTGATGGTGTTTTCCAAAATAAAAATGGTGGTTAATCTTCCTTTTTTTCTTTCTTTTATTTTTGTAACTCAGCCACTAAGCCAATAATTCCAGATTTCCAGATGTGGGCATCCATAGGTGAGCTTTGGGCTCAAACACAAGGAAGACTGAGCATTTTATGCTTCTGCAGACTATAGTTGACAGAAACCAAGAAACCAAGAGAGAACAGTAAATGGGGTCCAGACAATAAAATTAGTAATAACCTTAACTAAATAAGAAAAGAAGCCAAAGGTACAAAGTAGTTGCTCCCCAACTGAGCCTGAGAAAGCTTCTATAATACAATGACTGGATAGCTAATAAGCGTAGTGGAGTCTGCCATCTATGACAAGGTCAGGGGAAGATGACAAATAATCTCCTAAGGAAGAAGAAATAGAAGTGAAACTCCAAGTCATTTACAGTGAGATGACTATTCCCAACATCCTAGCAAGAAGAAATTGGAAAGTAAAGCCAAAATGTCATCATTTCATCATGACTTAGATTAGTCAAAGTGTCAAGTAAATTTGTGCATTTGGCCCTGCTGATGTGGCTCAGTGGTTGAGTATCTGCCTATGAACCAGGAGGTCATGGTTCAATTCCCAGTCAGGGCATATGCCTGGGTTGGGGACTCAATTCCCAGTGGGGTCCTGCAGAAGACAGGCTATCAATTATTCTCTCTCATCACTGATGTTTCTATCTCTCTCCTTATCCTTTCCTCTCTGAAATATATATATACTAGTAGCCCAGTGCACAAAATTTGTGCATGGAGGGGGGGGGTGTCCCTCAGCCCGGCCTGCACCCTCTTCAATCTGGGACCCCTCAGGGATGTCTGACTGCCGGTAAGTACAACACTGATGAGTAAGGGCCTATAATATGATAAATAAAATTATTGGGAGGTACTGTTTTGAGGTATTATTACATATTCCCACACATTCTCCTTTGTTTTCTCTTTTTCCTCTCTCCAAGATAAGTAGCTGGTTCTGCCTTTATTGCTAATGGAGAAAGATTCAACAGAACATTCTGGATGGTGGCTACCTGGGTGTAGACATAGGTAAACATTTATTGAGCTGTACAATAGAGATTTCTGTATTTTACCTGGACATTTGGCTCTTGTGTTTGCATATACATAAGCAGTGGCTTTTAACCCACAGATTAGAATCATTCAGGGACACTTAAAATTTACTGTTGGCTGGATACTCTCCAAATCAGCAAAATCAGAATCTATGGAAATTGAACAGAATTGGAACACTAATTTCTGAAGGGGTAGACTTGTTGTTTGGAATATTTTACACACACACACACACTCACACACACACACACACACACACACACACACACACACACTCCTCAAGTAATTCCCATGAACAGCTATCATTGAAAATCAACTCCCAAGGGAATTTAGAGTCCTTGTAAGGGGGCAGAAGAATTCAGGCACAATAAATACACAATTGTGTTGTTAGAAAGACCAGGAAATGTGGGCCTTCCCTCATGCCCTACAGCAGCCTAAAAAGCCTCATGCTGCCCGCCTCGACTCCCCGAGCCCTGACGGAACAGGACTTTGCTGGATGGGCCTGGCGCTGCCTGCCCCGCCTCCCTGGGCCCCCGATGGACATGGACCAAGTGGTTGGGGCCTGGTGCTGCCTGCCCCAACTTCCTGGGCCACCGATGAAACAGGATTTTGTGGGCGAGGCCTGGTGCTGCCCACCCTGCCTCCCTGGGCCCCCAATGGACCAGGACCTGCCAGGCAGGGCCTGGGGCTGCCCGCCCCGCCTCCCAGGCCCCTGATGGACCTGGACCCCGCTGTTGGGGCCTGGCGCTGCTCCAACTCCCTGGGCCCCTGATGAAACAGGACTTTGCGGGTGGGGCCTGGCGCTGCCTGCCCCAACTCCCCAGATCCCCTATGGAACGGGACTTTGCAGGCAGGGCCTGGGGCTGCCTGCTCCACCTCCCCGGGACCCGGATGGACTGGGACCCCGCGGTTTGGGCCTGGCACTGCCTGCCCCGCCTCCCCGGGCCCCCAATGGTCTGGCAACCCACAGTTGGGGCCTGGCGCTGCCCGCCCCACCTCCCTGGGCCCCCGATGAAACAGGACTTCGTGGGCGGGGCCTAGCGCTGCCCTACCCTGCCTTCCCGGGCCCCCGATGGACCTAAACCCTGCGGTTGGGGCCTGGCACTGCCCGCCCCGCCTCCCCGGGCCCCCAATGGACTGAGATCCCTCGGGCGGGCCCTGGCATATGCAAATTTACCTGCCATCTTGGTTGGGTTAATTTGCATATCACTCCTGATTGGCTGGTGGCGTAGCGGAGGTACGGTCAATTTACATATTTGTCTATTATTAGGTAAGATTATATATATGTATGTATATATTTATGTATATATTTTTTAATTGTGTAATATGGTAATAATTAATTTGGTAATATGATCACCTACCAATGGTTTATGTTTTTTCCTTAAAGTCTTTGAGAAATAATCCCATTTTTGCCTGGTTTCAGTAGAGTGTTTGTCACTCTCATTCTGTGTACTCGGGCATGCCTCATGCTGGGGGGCTCAGAGGTTATGGTTACACAAACAGCTCCTGGAAGGATGGTAGAGGGACACCTGAGGTGCTATCCCAGAAAAAGAAGGTTTCCTTCTGAATATTAAACTATTTAAAAACAGAATGTTCCCTGGACCAATTGGTAATGTTGAAATATATATCCTATCTAATAAAAGAGAAACATGAAAATTGACCGTACCTCCACTACGCCCACCAGCCAATCAGGAGCAAGTATGCAAATTAACCCAGCAAAGATGGCAGCAGCAGCCGAAGGCTTGGATTGCACCAGCAATGGAGGAAGCCAAGTTTCCTGCCCACCCTGGCTGGCCCTGGCCTCCACTCAAAGCTATAAAGTTTCAATTATAGAAGATAAATAAATCTCAGCAAAAATGGCTGCAGCCATGGAGCTGGAGAGAGCAGGAGGCTTGGGTTGCCCCTGGCGATGGAGGAAGCCAAGCTTCCTGCCTGCCCTGGCTGTCCCTGGCCTCCCCTCAAGGCTACAAAGTTTCAATTATAGAAGATAAATAAATCCTAGATACCAGGGCCTCCGCTTGGTCACCGGGGGGCATGGCCAGCCTGCAAACCACCACAGGCCCCTTGCCCAGGCCGCCCCACACCCCAAGGGAACCCCCACCCTGATCTGGGACACCCTTTAGGGCAAACCAGCCAGCCTCCACCGGTGCACCAGGCCTCTATCCTATCTAATAAAAGAGTAATATGCAAATTGACCATCACTCCAACACACAAGATGGCTTCCCCATGTGGTCAAAGATGGTGCCCCCATGTGGACACAAGATGGCCACCATAAGATGGCCAGCAGAGGAGGGCAGTTGGGAGGGACCAGGCCTGCAAGGGAGGGCAGTTGGGGGCAATCAGGCCAGCAGGGGAGGGCAGTTGGGAGGGACCAGGCCTGCAAGGGAGGGCAGTTGGGGGCAATCAGGCCAGCAGGGGAGGGCAGTTGGGAGGGACCAGGCCTGCAAGGGAGGGCAGTTGAGGGCAATCAAGCCTGCAGGGGAGGGCAGTTAGGGGTGACCAGGCTAGCAGAGGAGGGAAGTTGGGGCCGACCAAGCCTGCAGGGAAGGGCAGTTGGGGGGGACCCATGCCTGCAGGGGAGGGCAGTTAAGGGTGATCAGGCCTGCAGGGGCAGGCAGTTAGGGGCAATCAGGCTGGCAAGGGAGCAGTTAGGCATCAATCAGGCTGGCAGGGGAGTGGTTAGGGGGTGATCAGACTGGCAGGCAGAAGCGGTTAGGGGCAATCAGGAAGGCAGACAGGTGTGCAGTTGGGAGCCAGCAGTCCTGGATTGTGAGAAGGATCCCAGATTGGAGAGGGCTGGGCTGGGGGACACAACCCCCATGCACGAATTTCGTGCACCAGGCCCCAATATATATATAAATAAATGGTCCTCCTCTTAGATTTTCCAGGATCACTGAGTCACTCATTGTTCTCTTTCCTACATGCCCAGTCCCTTGAATCTACACACTCATATCACTCTGATGCTAAAGACATTCTCAACTTTATATCTTCCTCTAATCTAAATCCCAGTCAAGCTCCTTAAAAGAGTAATTTATATTTCCTGTCTTGAATTCCTTATCTCCTAGTGACATTTTGGTTCATTTAAAAATATTATTATCTGTGAAGGCTTCAACCATCTTAAGAGATAGAGTGTTACCATTGGAGGCCTGTGTATCTGTCCACAATGGCATCCCTCTCACCCACTTGTGGCTCCACTATTCTGATTATTTTATTTGTTATTCTCTTTCTATGCATTACAGTTTTACCCACCTATATGTAGTCTTCATCAATTTGCTGATTTTTTGGTATATTTAACTTCGTATTATTTGTATTGTGCATTTTCTAATACTTGCATTTTCTCTCAGTTTTATAAGAGTTAGCTGTTTTGTTACAAGTGGCTGTAGTATTAATCTTCATGGCTATGTAGTACTCCATGGCATGGCAATAGTTTTCTTTATTTTTTGTCTTACTCCACATACTTTTCTTGGGAGAGTTTATCTACTTTTGTAACTTTTTACATAATTTCCAAATTTTCATTTCTCGTCTTTGGATTGAAATATTTAAATTCTGCTGGACATTTCCATTTATGTATCTCACAAGCACCTCAAGCTCACAATATTGATCCTTCTCTAATCTTCAACCTACATCTAATTGATTACAAAATCCTGAAGATTTTACCTAAAAAATATTCTGGAATCCATTCTCTTCCTCAAGTCCCCCATATCACTATCCAAATTTAGTCTTTTGTAGTTTTCTCTTGGGCTTTGGAAATGACTACCCAGTGAGTTTCCCTGCCCAGATACTTGCCCTCTGAGTTACATCATTGATACAATCACCAGAGTGATGTATCTAAAGCACAATTTGACCATATCACTTCCTAACTGTAAATATCCCCTGAGTTTGAGTCATCCGCATTGTGAAACCAAGCTCCCACGATGGCATCCAGGCACTTCACAGATTCCTTGCCTTGCCTTCTTTCCTGTTCCCCCTATTTACAATTTACACAATAAAGAACCAAAGATCTATGGCTCTTCATACATACTATGTGATTTTCTTCCTCCATGTCTTGCATATATAGTTCTCTCTGCAAAAAGCAACCTCTGTGCTTTTTTTTCACTGACAACTATTTATCCCTCCAGATTCAGCTCAGTGGTCACTATTACACCCTGCTCCTATGTCTCTCATAGACTTTAATGCACTTTGCTGTGTTAGTTTATATGTCTATATTCTCTTCTAAAATATAAACTAGCAAATATGATTTCTATAATTCATATTTATATACTCAGTATTTAGTACAGTACCTAATTCCTAGTATTTCCTCAAAAGATGAAAATAGGACTGTTGACCTGAAATAGAGAAGGAAGGTGTGTCATCAGACCCTATCACAGTGGCTAGAAAATACCCCTTGAGACTACCAATTTTTTCTTCCCCAGTTTTCAAGCAAATTTTTAATGCCTAATTAGTTTTTCTTAGTACTTAGAATATACAACACATGGTCTCTAAAGGAATACATATTGTTGTAAATTGACTATGTTAATGTCAGTTTGTACAACACTTAATCAGTGTTCCCAGTTATTATTGTTAAATAGCCAACTACCCCTAACTTAATGGCATAAAACAATAACCATTTTATTGTGCTCAGAAGAGCACAGAAATTCAGACAAGGTACAGCAGGAATATCTTGTCTTTACTTAGTGATGTCTTAGTCCTTTGCTGGACTGCCTTTATAGCTGGGGGTTGGAATCAACAGGGGTCTTCCTTACTCACATGTCTGGTACCTAGGCTGGCATTACTTGAAGTCTTGAAATACCTACACATGGCATCTCCAAGTGGCTTGAGCTTCTTACAGAATAGTCCCTGGGTTCTGAGAGGGAGCCTTCCCAACAGAATCAAGTAGAAGCAGCATGGCCTTTTGAGGCTTGTCACATGAGTTCTTTTCTGTCATACTCAATTGTGGAAGCAATCATAACTTCATAAGTCTGATCCTCTGAACTACTAATTAAGTATGGTGTCTGGGCATCTGACATTAATGTCCATATATGAGCCTGCTCTTAGGAAGCTCTGTCTGAGTGCCCACCTGGCGCCCTTGGCTGATGGTCCTCTTGTGGCGGTCCCTAAGTGGGAGGAATGATGGGCTTCTTATTGACCAGGCCCACCTGGGAGACAGGGAATTATGCATTTGTGAAAAAAACACTTTCCTCAGTTTCAAGTGTTAGGCTATGTTTGTTTCAGGGGCATCCCCCACCTTAAAGATTGCTGATTTGGGAATAAACATGACCTTCTGTCATATATCTCAGGGCCTCCCTGTGGAGAACAAACTGTGAAGCTATTTCTCCTAGGTTCCCAAACAGTTACTTTTCTTCATCTTATTCTTTTTTTCTTTCCCATTTTGTTACCAGTCAAGTTTCTTTGTGTCTTGGAAAAACAGCATATTGTCCCAAGGGACAAGATATCCTATATAATAAGGAGGTAATATGCAAATTAACCTTCATACCCTCACAAGATGGCTGCATACGACCAGGCCAGCAGGGGGGTTAGTGAGGGACAACCAAACGACTGAACAGCAGGCTGCATGGAGTGACCGGACCAGCAGGGTGGGCAGTTAGGGGCAACCAGGTCAGTGGGGGGGGGGGTGAAGTTGGGGGTGACCAGGCTGGCAGGGGGGCAGTTGGGGGCAACCAGGCTGGAAGGCAGGTAAGCGATTAGGAGCCAGTGGTCCAGGATTGTGAGAGGGATGTCCGACTGCCGAGGTCCCGCATTGGAGAGGGTGCAGGCTTGGCTGAGGGGACCCCGCCCTGTGCATGAATTTTGTGCACTGGGCCTCTGGTTTTCCATAAATGCAGGCTTCACTTTAACACCAAAACACACCATATACTGAGATCCATCCCCTTACTCAGTTAACACTGGAGCTTAGCAGCTAAGACTGCCTGGAGCTTACTAGTATGTATGAGCCCTCCTGTTTCCCCATCCCACATGCCCAAGGCCCAGACTTTTCCCTGTCCACACTCATTCCTTTTCACCATCACCATTGTTCCTTCCTTTGCACAGGGAGAAATACTTCCTACTCTCACCCAGAGCTGGCTCCCCCTGGACAGAGCTATGTGCATAGGCCCAATTCATGTGAGGATGGACTAAAGCCAGACCATTTGCCATGTTGGAAAATGTTAACATGTGCTTCATAATTTCCCAGATATTCAGGCTTCCTTCTGAGCTACACAGGGATTTCTGAGCTCCTTTACTTGGTAGCTCCTTTGCTCTCAGGGCTGGGCCTCTGAAAAGGCCCCCATGGCAAAGCCCACTCTTAGGCTGGTTCCCTCATTCCCAACATTTTTTTTTAAATCCAGCATGTGCTTCGTGGTTTTGCCACTTGCTTCTTTAAAGAAAATTGAATAAACACGAAGTGGTGGAGGGGGGTGCAACAGTTACAGGGGAATGAGGTAACAGGAGAAGAAGAGGTTCTATCCTAAAATAGAAATTCTGGTGGATCAGGAGGAGCCCAGCATGATTGTGTGAGTTTTTCTATTTGCTTCTGTCTCCATAGATATGTTCTACTTCAGAGTAGGGGTGCTGGTTGAGCTGTTTTGCTTGAGGGGAGTGGGAGATGACTGAAAATCTGGTTAGCAATTCTTATGCACCAAAGTTAGCAGATATGTCCCCTGGTAATTGGTTCCTGCTGCCGGGGTTGGCTGGGCCTGCTGTGTAGTGACGGCAGGACTCCTGGCCCCCTGCTTCGGTTTCCAAATAGATTCATCCGCTTGCAGCAAAGCTGCTTCCTTTGTCAGGTTCTTTTGGTCCATCCTTTATGCATAAGGGGGCTGCAGCTCCGCCATATGGGCGGCTAATGGTGCAGCTGCCCCAGCAGAGCGGCACACCCAGAGCTGAAGGAAGTGGGTGTGCACAACAAATGGTGCCTGTCTTGGGCAGAGCAGCACACTGTTTGTCTGGGAAGCTCCCTGAGGCTTAAGTAGGTATTGATGGAAGCCACACAGGATGTCTGAGAAACCTTCTCTGCTGCAGACCCAAACCTGCCTCGGGTGTTGAACACATTGTGACACTCTACTTGGGATTAAGTGCTTTGGCTGTTGAGTGGGGTACTTACAGACGTGAACTCTGAAGCAAGATTGGGTAGGAATGCCTTCTACTTTATAAGAGCAAGTTAATGAACATTTCTGAGTCTCTGTTTTCTTATTTGTAAATTGTGGTTGCTGCCAAAACCGGTTTGGCTCAGTGGAAGAGCATCAGCCTGAGGACTGAAAGGTCCCAGGTTCAATTCCGGTCAAGGGCATGTAACTTGGTTGCAGGCACATCCCCAGTAGGAGGTGTGCAAGAGGCAGCTGATCGATGTTTCTCTCTCATCGATGTTTCTGACTATCTATCACTCTTCCTTCCTCTCTGTAAAAAATCAATAAAATATATTAAAAAAATTATGGTTGCTAATGCCCATCTTAGAGGGGTGTTACCAACCCTTAGAGGGTTATTATATTACTTGAGAGAATATATGTAAAGCATTTTGCACAGTGCTGGGTAAAAGAGCATGGGCTTTACAATCAGACAAACCTGGGTAATAATCCTGGCTTGACCACCTACTGGCAACATGACCTTGAGAAAGGCCTTGTCTCCTACAACCTCAGTTTATTCATCCATATAATGGTTTAACAATCATCTCCTAGTTGGTTATTAGAATTAAATGACAATTGATGACCATAGGAAGGTATCCAGCACATATTAGAGGCATGAAAATGCTGGGTTTCCATCCTTTATCTGCACAGCTTGCTCTCCCTCATCTGATGTCTGTGTAGAAAATGACCCCTCCTCCCCCAACACACACACACACACACACACACACACTCCAATTTATCAGGGCCAATGAGGACATGCCTGCCAGGACCCTGCTGAGGATTTTATGCCTCTGGTTCACAATTGTAGCCAGAAATGGATTTTCCACCTGAGGTGGCAAGAAGAAAAGGTGTATTAATGTGGAGCCTTCAAATTGTACAGTCACAAAGACCAATAACCATCCCTGAAAGGCACAAGCCCAGGATTTATATGTGTGATAAGTTGCAGATCTAGCTCATTTCTTCCAGACCACCACAATAAGCTCAAAGGAGAATGTATGAAAGTCACTTCCCCTGTTTATAAATATGGGGTCTAAGCTGTAGAATATAAAGTAGCATGTAAGTTATTCCTGAAGGGAAAAAGGCATTTGATAAGAGAAGAAAAATATAGACTAAAGGAAAAGAAAACAAAGGGAAACTCAAGGACAGCAACTAAAGCAGGATGTTCCAAAAAGAGTTCAGGTCCACGGAGGCAGATAAAATAGCACAGTGGCAAAGGGAGAATGACAGGAAAGGCAGAGTCAAGGAGCTGGGCCAAGTGACATCTCTTTGTACTTTTCTAGCCTCTTACTGAGGTGATCGGCACTGAAATGGAGAGAGAGCACCCAGGAAGGGCCCGGCTGTCCTGAGATTTTCCTCAGTGTGCTGCTGATAAGTCTGCCTGACTTCCCCGAGGGGCCTGAGTAGACTCGGGCAAGAAACACCTCAGGTGTCCCAGATGTCTTCATGTCAGTGATGTAGGAGGCTGAGTGTAAGCAAGATACACATACATTGTGTGACTAAACCTCATAGCAGGGTGGCAGAGCTGGAACGTGGTGCTTCGGGAGGGAGTCTGGGTAATGATGAAAGGCAGGCAGAGGAATTGCTTGGGCATTCCAGGATTGTCTCAGTCAAGGTCAGAACTCTGACTCCAGAGTCAAAGTCTGAGCTCTAAAGCACGGGACACCTTGAAACCTTTCATAATTGTTATTTACATCAATGCTTCAGTGTACCCAAGAGTCAGCATTTGGGCAGAGCTGCAGTCCTTATTCCTTTTATTTTCCATATGGGAAAAGCGAGGGTAGGTGTTATTAGAATCACAGAGTATCAGAAATAGAAGAGATCTTACAGGTTATGTAGGCTTACCAGAGGGATTTGCAATGGCTCACCACAAACAGAGAGACCCATATAATGTATACTGATGCTGTTAGCACAAACTAAGAAGGTGAAAGGGACAGAACAAAAGAAAGAGAGATGGGGACATAAACCCAACCCCCAAACTCTTCTTTAAAATGTATAGCAACTGGAGTTTTAAGCTTCCTAGCAACCAAGACAAACAAATGACCTTCAAGATCACCTAATCCAACCCCCTCATTTTATGGATTTGGAAATGAAGGCCTATATTATTTTTTAAAAGCTTTTCATCAATGAAATGTGTTTTTGTAGTTTCTGTAGCTAAGCATGGAATTATTTCCACTTTAATGTTTCCGATTGATTTTTTTTCAAATGGGCTTTTTTCATGAGACACTGTTGACCTCCCAGAAACCAATTACACATCAGAGCAGTGCAGAATGCTACATGAAAAGTTAACCTTCAGGAGCTATAACAATTCACACAACAGGAAAACAGTCCCTTTTCTATGAATAGCATTCTCCAGAACATCTGCAAGCCACATATTCTAGAAGTGCTCTCTGCTTCCTTCAGTCGAATTACCCCAAAGCCTTCAATCTTTTACCATTTTCACTATATGGTCCTCATTTCCCCCTGGCTCTCCACTTTTGCTCATAGTTTTGGGCTTAGGGCAAAGTGAGAGGGGTCCCACAAGAACCTGGGCTTGATGTTGAGTACTTGCTGAAACTTATTCCAGGTGTTAGGCAGTCAATTTAGCAGGTCGTCTGGCAAGCAAGTGATGTAATTGAGAGCAGATGCCTCCCCGCCCAATCCTTCCTGGTGCACCATCAGACAGAGTTTAGAGAGACAGCTGAACTGATGGAGGCCTGGACTTTCAGAGGCAGGAGAGAGGAAATCCTATTGGTAGGGAATCCTGTTGTATCACTGCAGTGAAGGGAATTTTGACCCTGGGCTGCCAGACTATGAGGAACTCTATGGAGTAAAATAAGGACTCATGAATTCTGTGTCCATGAGTCTCCCTACTCAATGATTAATATCAGATCTGCTCTGTCTCACCTGCTCTTTATTCTAGCTGGTGTTGTAGCAGCCATACAGGTACAGCAGCATCTCACTTTACCCCTATGGCCGTTATCTCTTGCTCCCCATTTTAAGGCTTCTCTGCTCAGCCCATTGCATGTGTGACCTGGGCAATTTATAGCACTTTGTGGTGGATGGTCCTCCACCAAGGAAAAGCCACAGATTGCATTCATGGTGACTATTTTCATCAATGTAGTTTGCATCGTCTCTCCCTCTTTCCCTGCTTCATTCTCCTTATGCCTCTCTCTTGTTCTATGAAGTACCCTAGTGAATTGAAAGCCTGAAAGCCTCTGCTTTAGGCTCAGCTTCCTGGGGAACCAGGGCATGGACCAGTGCTCATCTTCTGGGCCATTTCTTCTCCTTTCAGTTACGCAGCATTAGGTTTTTCTGGGTAAGCTCACTGAGAGAATGAGTTAGATTCTATGCCTGGTTAGATTTTTAATTTTGGTCACCGAGGTTGGATTTGCCTTCCTTTGGAAAAAAAACCCTAATTTCCTTCTGGCAATCATCTCTTCTCTGTTCCTGGTTATGCAGGCCCGATGAAGTTCATTCCACATCCAGCTTAAGAAGTGAACATGTTGTTTGGTTTCAGCCAATCAGAACACTCTATAGCCCCTGACTAGTGGCCGGTTAAAGATGGTCACATGATCCAAACTTGAGCCAATGTGACACAGCATAAATTCTTTCTAGGACTAGTGAATGAGGTGCATATTTTCTTTTCCACTGCACTTGAAGGACTGAACTTAGAAAATCTGGTAATAGGATCTGATGCAACCATCTTCTGAGGTAAAGCTATCTCATGATGGATCCAGAAAGAAGGAAGCAGATCTCAGAAAAATCAGGATCTGATGACATAGTTTGACCACACTCCCAACGCCCATCCCTGCCCTCCTCAACAAGCTATGGCTATGGCCCTAGACTTTTTGTTTGTTTAAGCCAATACATTCCCCTTTTTGTTGAAACTTTTTTTTTCTTTACTGTTGTTCATTTGCAACCTAAAGAATCTTGGCTGATACATGAATTTCTTCCCACTTCAAATTCCTTATTTTTATAGTCCATCTTAGTTGTCCTGAAGACTGTTTTCTAAAATTTAGTTTTATCAAATATTGAGGATATTAAAAGGAAATTTGTAAGATTTAAATAATAACTATAATTAAAACTCCCAATTATTTGCCATCAAGTTTAAGAAAAAAAACACATAATTGTTTACCAGTTCTCTATAGTCTCTCCTAGATTCTAAAGCTTTTCTATTCCTTCAGAAGTAGCCAGTATCTTGAATTTTATATTAGATACCCTTGCTTTCTTATACTTTTATTATATGTTAATATCTCTAAATAATTTATTGTAGTTTTGGACCATCTTTAAATTTATATAAATACAACCAGAGTGTATATATTCTTTCTTGACTTTCTTCTTAAACTCAAGCCTGTATTGTAGGATTCTTTCATATTGTTGCATGTAGCTATAATGCATTTGTTCTTTATGTTATATGCATATACTATATTTTTTTCCTGCTATTGGTAGACATTTTCTATCTAGATTTGTTTGCTTGATACCACAAACAGTTCTGATATGAGTATACTTGCACGTGTGTCCTGATGCACATTTGCACAGGTTTTTCAGGATTTATACCTGGAAGAAGAGTCTGCCATTGTTCATCTGCAGTTTCCTATTTACTAGTAAGTACAACTTATTCTTTAGAGTGGTGGTATTACTAATGTACATAAACGATGAATAAGTATAGTTTTCCATCAATTACCCAAAACTTGATATTACCAGACTTTACTGATTATCAATATTGATCACTATGAAATTCTTTCTCTTGTGTGATTTCAACTTACATTTTTTATGATCAATAATAATGTTGATATCATAACTACATCATAAAGATTTGATCAATGTTTCCTCTGAAAATAAAAAATATATATATTACATACTAGTGGCCCAGTGCACAAAATTTGTGCACATTAAAAGGGGATTAATTAGATGAAATAATTTAATATTGCTATTTGCCCTTTCTCTATAATAGAAGTGTCAGAGATGAAAGAAAATTAGTAAAATGTGTATGAAAACCTTCCTCCTGTCAGAGTCTGGGGCACACCACAGGACCCAGAGTCAAGTCCCCACCCACCCACATGCACTTCAAAATCGCGTAAGACCCAGACCCGGCCGGCCCCCCCTCATTGGGCTAGATCCAGACCCGGCCAGTCTCACCCTTGTCAAGCCCTGCCAGGCAGGGGGCCTAGCTTCAGGTCCCCTGGCCCGGTGCCAGGATGGGGGGCGTGGCCTGAGGTCCCCCAGCCCAGACTGGGGCGGGGGGCATGCCTTGAGGTCCTCCATCAAGCCCTGCCAGGTGGGGAACATGGCCTGAAATACCCTGTCAAGCCCCACTGGGTGGGAGCATGGCCTGAGCTCCCCTGACCCAGCACTGGGGGTGCACCTTGAGGTCCCCCATCAAGCCCCACTGGGTAGGGGTCATGGCCTGAGGTCCCCTGTCAAGCCCCACGGGCACAGGGGAGGGCGTAGCCTCAGTTCTCTGCTGATGGCTTATTAAGGCTCCTTATGGGAACTTGGCCTCAGCTGTGGGTGCAGCCATCTTTGTGATGGAGTGATGGTCAATTAGCATATTCCTCTTTATTAGATAGGATTAACCATCTTCTATTTTGAAGTGAGCATCTGGCAGCATTATCAAATAATTAATGAGAAAACCAACCAACAAAATGGCAAGGCTCTTCACAGAGAATTGGAGAGAGTGAGGAATTTGTAGTGGCCGATGCTTGGATGAGATGGCTAAGTTCTCTTCAAAACTCATTTCCTACAGTGCAATAAAACTCCAATTTGCAGAATTATCTTTCATGTTATACAGAAATCTTTTGCATCTCTACCAAATGACTTGTATTTACATTCCTATTAGACAAGAATCATTTGCAACGCTGTTAAGTTTTTTTAAGTTATTATCTATATGTACAGAGTTGAAAACTACCCTAGTCAATAGTAAATAACAAGTCAAACAAAGAAAAAAAATCTCAAGAGGAGAACTTGGCACACTTTTTCTGTAAAGAACCAGATAGTAAATATTTTTGACTTTGTAAGCCATATGATCTCTGGTGTTCTGCTCATCTCTACTCATGAAAGTAGCCATAGAAAAAAATGAGCATGACTCTTCTGTAAATTTTATTTATTTACAGAAAAAAAGGTAGCTGCTGTGTTTGACCTGTAGTCATTGTTTGCAGACCTCTGATGTGGAGAGCCAGGTAATCCACAGGCAAGCCTGCCAGAAAACAGGCAGAAATACACTGAAACAACATCAGACCCTTTGGTCTATTTTTATGGTTTGGATATTTTTCTTAAATTTCCCCTTTGATCATAATCTCTAAAGATTATTCTTGATCACAACAAAGCTGACCTCATTGTGTCTGAGTCTAATTCATTTACATTGTTGTAGTAAGAAGTGTTCATTTACACTTTCTAGCCACCTTTTAATACTGTCAGCAAATCTAGAGTCCTGTGCTGTTAAGCAATTGTAAGGCCAGAACATTAACTTTGGTCCTGAAAAATGGAATATTTTCTACTGTTTTAGAGATGTTTTTTCATTACTTTTATTTTCTCTTCTAATTTAAGGCCAAGGAATCAAACCCAAGATATTCACCTCTACTCGTTTTGCCTGCAATGTCTATAAATATGGGTTTATATATATATACTAGAGGCCCAGTTCATGAAATTCATACACTGGAGGGGGGGTGTTCCCCAGCCTAGCCTGCACCCTCTCCAATCTGGGACCCCTTGGGGGATGTCCGACTGCCGGTTTAGGCCCGATCTCAGGGATCAGGCCTAAACCGGCAGTCAGACATCCCTCTCACAATCTGGGACTGCTGGCTCCCAACCACTCGCCTGCCTGCCTGCCTGATTGCCCCTAACCACTTCTGCCTGCCAGCCTGACCACCCCCTAACCACTCCCCTGCCAGCCTGATCGAACCTAACTGCTCCCCTGCTGTCCCGATTGCCCCCAACTGCCCTTCCCTGCTGGCCCTGTTGCCCCTAACTACCTACCCTCCCCTGCCATCCTGGTCACCCCCAACTGCCCTCCCTACCCTGCAGGCCCGGTTATCCCCAACTGCCCTCATCTGCTGACCTGATCGCTCACAATTGCCCTCCCCTGCCGGCCATCTTGTGGTGGCCATCTTGCGACCATATGGGGGAAGCCATCTTGTGCGAGGGTGTAACAGTCAATTTGCATATTACCTCTTTATTATATAGGATATTTCTTCCATAAGGTTCCTGGTCATCCAGGAAGTAATCTTTCTTACTACTTAGAAGGATTGGAAGCTTTAAACCAGGGGTCAGGAAATTTTCTCTAATGGGCCAGATTGTAAATATATTAGACTTTGAGAATCATGAGTCGCTGTTGCAACTATTCAATTCTGTTGTTGTAGTGCAAAAGCACCATACTCAATATGCAAATAAATGTGTGTGCTTCTATTCTAATAAAACCTTATTTACAGAGATGTTGAAGGACTGGATTTAGCTCACAGGCCATAGTTTGCCAACCCCTGCTTTAAGCCTCTGCTTTCAATAGATACTAACCCAGTTTTCTCACCAGGTATCATAGAAAGTAAAGGAGAAAAAAAACAATATTCCAAGACAGATTTGTCATTTTAACAGAGAGAAAACTCAGTTGTAGTTTTGCATCCATATGCTATTTGATACTAAAGAATTCATAGCTCTTTTAAAAATTCTTTGAATAAGTGTATCAAAAGTAAACCACCATTGGCAAAATGTTAACACATTTTATTGCTTCTTTTCAGACTCCTTATTTACAAAAAGTTCAAGGAAAATAAAATACCCTTCTGCAAAAGGAATTCATATTTTGTTTTTCACTAACCTCTTTCACATTTTTAAAAAAACAGTCACTTAATTTTAAACAAAGCTATCCTCTTTTTTCACCTAAGAAAACAAAAACACATCTAATGACCGTGCATGTTAAGTTGTACCTCTATGCTATTATTGCTTCTAATAGAATCTCATTCATGTATGCTAATTGCAACTTTTAGCAAAGTATGAAACCTCTAATTTACAGAAAGAACTAGGAGGTAGGTGACAACCATCATATGCAAGCATTTTAACAGACCTGTGATGCTCTTTACATATATGACATGACTTTGCAGCTGAAAATAACTATTTCACACTTTTTTTTTTTTTTTACCTTTTAAAGTACTGAAAAGGAATACTTTTGTTAACATTACCCAGGGATATAGCCACTCCATAATACATAAAAATAAGAAGCTAAGAGGCAAACACTATACAACAACAACAAAAATCAATTGAAGAAACAAAATTCTCTGTGTGACTAGAACCCTATGTCTATCTGACGGAGTTTACCTAATGGTCAGACCATAAAAACCAACCCACTCAACCAGTTATTATTGCCACCAGTGCAACAATGAGCAAATCAGAACAGGAGCCCGATGCAGCCAAGAACCAGAAGCAAAGACAAACACAGAGTTTTGAAGGAAGGAAGGAAGGAAGGAAGGAAGGAAGGAAGGAAGGAAGGAAGGAAGGAAGGAAGGAAGGAAAGAAGGAAGGAAGGAAGAAAAGAAGGAAGGAAGGAAGGAAGGAAGGAGGGAAGGAGGAAAGGGAAGAAGGAAGGAAAGAAGGAAGGAGGAAAGGAAGAGAGAAAGAAAGAAAGAAAGAAAGAAAGAAAGAAAGAAAGAAAGAAAGAAAGAAAGAAAGAAAGAAAGAAAGAAGAAAGAAAGGAAGGAAGGAAGGAAGGAAGGAAGGAAGGAAGGAAGGAAGGAAGGAAGGAAGAAGGAAAGATTGAGAGGCAACAAAAACAAACTTTCATTGCCTCTGAGGATTCATCTTAGAAGTCAAGACATGTTTAGGTCTAAATAACCCAGGAGGGGCACCTCTCAGGCAACCAAGTTTAATTAGCTATAGAATTTAAGCCCACTGGACACCTCAGTATGACCTCCAAAATTGCCAAATATAATTTCAAAAAGTTAAAAATTATGTCTCTAATGCAAACATAAAAGAACATGTGTTAGCCCAGCCTGTGTGGCTCATAGGTTGAGCATGGACCTATGAACTAGGAGGTCACAGTTCAATTTCTGTCAGGGTACTTGCCCAGGTTTCAGGCTTGATCCCTAGTAGGGCATGTGCAGGAGGCAGCCCATCAATGATTCTCTCTCATCAATGACGTTTCTATCTCTATCTCCCTCTCTATTCCTCTCTGAAATCAATAAAAATATATATTTAAAAGAAGAACATGTGTTAAAATTTTATGTAGCTCATTACTGATAGAACCAGCTAGCTGACAAAGATGGTTTCTAATCTCCATTTAAATATTTATTGGCTCATTTCCCTGCTCAATACCTTCTGTAAACTCTTATTTTCTTTGTGTGTGGTGTTTTGTTTTGTTTTTCGTCTGATTGGTACAGAAAATAAAATAAAAAGTGAAAAAAATCTTGGAAACCATGGGAAGCAACTTTCACAATAAATTTTCTGCTTTCTTCTCAAGACTTTGGACTCCAAATCCAGAGTTCTTTTACTGCACTGTAGCTATCTCTGCTGAGACATACTCCTTGTCTTCTGGGAGATTATGAAAACATTGGAAACATGAACGAACAGGGAAGAAATAAGGAACCCAGGGTAAAAACTCAGTGGTCACTGTGGGCTGCCTTGGTCATAACAATTCATGGAGCAGGCAGGAACTGAATCAGTTCTGAAAGTCAACAGTCTTCAGTAAGAGATGTTCGATGGAAATAGACACCTCTGAATTTCATTTCCAGTAGTTCGAGGGAGATTTAAAACAAGGAGGAAGTGGATTCTCAGCTAACAAGCAAAAAATTGTCTTCTGGTGGTTTTCACTGCTAGTAGGTTTTGCCTTTCAGAAGAACAGTTGAATTATAAAACATTTCCTGCGGATTCACATTATCTACTTCTCATTTTTATTATGAAAGCTCCAGGCTTGAGCAAGTGGTAAATTAATCCATATACCCTTCTTTCAGAAAGTGAAATAAGTTTGTATTTCAGCTTTAAGGCAATATAAGAAAAACATTATTTGAAACTTAAACAACAATGAGAAAGAAAAAGAAGGGGGCGACAGAGATTAAGAAAGGTAGAAGGAAAGAGAGTGAGAGGAAGAAGGGAAGGAAGAGGAGAGAGAGAGAGAGAGAGAGAGAGAGAGAGAGAGAGAGAAAGAAAGAGAGAGGGAATATCTTCTCTTCTGCAAAAAATTAAAATCAATGGAGGAAAGAATCTTCTACATAAATAGTGTAATGCTGAGCAAACTGTGAATCAGAAACGAGGAGATCCCCAGATGGAAGATGTGGCAAGAATGACTTCAGACTTAAGACAATGTTGGAAACTTGGGAGAACTTGCTTTAACATCAATTCTTAAAACATCTTTAAAAATAAAATAAAAAATGATTTCAGAGAGAGGAAGAAAGAAGGAGATAGATAGAAACAGTAATGATGAGAGAGAATCACTGATAGGCTGCCTCCTGCACGCCCCCTACTGGGGACTGAGCCTGCAATGTGGTCATGAGCCCTGACCAGTAATCAACTGTGACCTCCTCATGCATAGGTGGATGTTCAACCACTGAGCCACACAGGGAGACAAACATCAATTCTTAATGGGTAGGTCAAGGTAAACATAAAATGTTTAAGGTGAGAAAATGAGAATGAGTGCTTGTTTCCAAATAGTTGTCTACTCCTGAGCCTTTCTTTTGTTGTTCTCACTTTTATGGAAAAAATATATATTGTCTGCAGATAAGTCCCTTGTGGAACCGCCTAATGTGAAGCATCTCTGAAAAATATAAAATGCTCTTTAAATGAAAAGTTAATAGTGAGTGTGGTAGAAATCTCTCCCCAGAGCAATCCTTTTCTAGGAATCTGAAACAAATATGACTTGACGTTTCTTTTCATTAAAAAGATTTGAAGTTTAAATTTAAATTTCACATTATTGGGGTTCTCCTGCCAAGTCCAAGTATAGGCATTCTAAATATTTTGTTTTTATTTCCCATTAGTTGTATTTATACTCCCCAAGGGATGTTGATTATGGCCCATAAATAATAGTCAAATTCATTAATGGATTATGAAGAATTTTTAAAGGCAGAGGTCCTGTGGCCTCAGCATATTCTAATTCAAAAGGTCTAGAATAAGAAATCAGCATGCATTTTTAAGTAATATTTAAAATTTCTGGTGATCCACAAATTTAGGGACTGTTAACCAGAAGTGTGGGGACAGAATTAAGGATAAAGGTTAGTCTCCTTATCTTGCAATATGCATTCCAGAGGTGAGTCTTAGAGGCAAGGGAGTAGCAGGAAGTTGGATTAAGAAAGAGAAATTGTGCTAAATTTTTTGGGATAAGTGTAAAGAAAACTTTTTAAATGATCTGAGGAGCTTATATTTTGGAGAATAATGAAGATAGTGGAGAGATTTTTCAGTTAGCCCCAAGAAAGCCAAGATCAAATGTAAAGATGGTTCCCGCAGGCCTCTTTAGACACAGCTACAGACACTGGATTTGGTAATAGTTGTGGAATTTCTTTTTCATCCTCAAGTGGGAGGGCCAGCGGGTATATTGTATGTATGCTCAATGCAGTACACATTCCCTGACCCTCAGATCATGGTCACATATCAAATGATATCAGATGAAGCATTCTGTCCTACCTAATACAGCACCTTTCTGAAAAGAGGTCAAGTTGAGAAAAATATTTTTAAGTAAGGCACAATTTGTTTTTACTTGTATTTACAAGTTGTTATCAACTTGTGACTCAACACTTGTTATACCTTAATTGAATATTCTTGATTAGAAGATCTGAGAAACTAAAAAGTGAGCCAAATTAGAGTTACCACAATGGGAATGTTAGATATTTAAAAAAACAAAAAAACAAAAAAAAAACAACTTTCTATGCCTTGTGGGAGGTTGAATCATGCCCCAACCCTTCAAAGACATGTCCATGTCCTACTCCCCAGAACCTGTGGGGGTGACCTTACTTGGGAAAAGGGTTTTTGCAGGTGTAATTAAGCTACAGATCTCAAGGAGAGATCCTCCTGGATTATCTGGGTAGATCCTAATCTGAAGGGAAGTGTCTTTATAAGAGAAACACATAGAGGAGAGGTACAGGAGAAGGCCATTGGAAGGTGAAGTCAGAAATTAGTTATGCAGCCACAAGCCAAGAACACCTGGCACCACCAGAAGCTGGAAGATGCAAGAAAGGATTTTCCTCTAGAGCCTCCAGAACAGTGGTTCTCAGCCTTTCTAATGCCGCGACCCTTTAATACAGTTCCTCATGTTGTGGTGACCCCCAACCATAAAATTATGTTCGTTGCTACTTCATAACTGTAATTTTGCTACTGTTAATGAATCGTAATGTAAATATCTGTGTTTTCCGATGGTCTTAGGCTCTACAGCAGCGGTTGCAGATATAATTAAGCTACAGATCTCAAGGTGAGATCCTCCTGGATTATCTGGGTAGACCCTGTCATGACGCACAGGTTGAGAACCACTAGCAGGGTCGCCTAAGACCATTCGAAAACACAGATATTTACATTACTATTCATTAACAGTAGCAAAATTACAGTTATGAAGTAGCAACGAACATAATTTTATGGTTGTGGGTCACCACAACATGAGGAACTGTATTAAAGGGTTGTGGCATTAGAAAGGTTGAGAACCACCGCTCCAGAAGGAGCATAGCTCTTACTTATACCTTGATTTTGAACTTGCCTTCAAAACTATGACAGAACAAATTTCAGTTTATGGTAATTTGTTACAGTAGCCCTAGGAAACTAACATGACTCTAGCATAACCAAGTGGGGAGATAGTCTTCTCTCACCACTGTTTTGTGCAACATGGCTGTGACGGAAAAGGAAAGAGAGATGAGACCCAGGAGGAGGTAAGCAAGGTCTCACGGGCCTGGGAATGGCAAATGGTTAGAATGATGGCAGAGGGGTGCCTTCCAAGGACCATGCTAGAGACGGACATGCTAGTCACACAGCCAAGGAAACAGGAAAAACAGGACAAAAGCCATGGCAGAGGAAATAGGAACTGGCAACTCTAGAGAACCTCACTGGCCAATTCTTCTCTGGATTGTTCCTCGGGAATAGAGGGTTTGTGGATGTAAATCCCCCATGATTCTTCTGGGGGGAACTCCATGGCAGAGATTACTGCATTGCACCCCTCATCTCAAATGTCAGGTAGATAAAAGGGGCGGCACCACATTATGAGCCTATTCATTAAATACTAGTGCCAGTTTTTCCTGAATTGTCCTTGAACTACATCACTGTGTCAAGCAAAACTAAAATGCTTTCAGAAAGGATAATTGCTAGTAAAGGAAAAGTGGCTTGGGAGAAATCTATATTTTTGGATGTTTATTCAACCTTTTTCCTGTGTGCAGTGAGCAGAAGAAACATATCTCCAAACAGTCATGTTAGAAGATTAAGACTCAGTTCTCCTCAGGACTAGATAAACACTCACAGGTACACTAGACAGGAAAATACCTTCAAAATAATATTTCTTACTTATTTTTCACTGTGTATTTAGTAGGAGAGGATACAAAGAGATCTCTGTTAATACATATCTTGACATAATTTGATACCAGGTTTTAAAGGACACTTTTCTGTTTACTAATTTGCCAAAACAAAATTAATATGCACGAAAACACACACACACAAAACACACATTTGGTAAAATGTTTTCTATTTTCCCATAATTCTTTCTTCTCCAGTTTACATTCATTTTTTTTTTTTCAAGAGCAGACAACTTCTTGGGACACATATTAATGATTTAAAGCATATGTAATTAAAAAAATAATAATTTAATGTTGTAAGCCACACTACCTCCTGCATTGTTTTGTTCAGAACTTCACCTAACTGGGATTGTCAACATCAGTGACACAGAACTCACCCAAGAAGGTCAGCACTGGAGTGGAATGTTCATGTCTGCGCCAGAGTTGCCTACTTCTGCCGGATTAGAAGCAATTTGTTGGCCTTTGGCTTTCAACAAAGAGTTGTGCCTATTGACAATTAAAAGCAATGTGAAAATGCCCTACTGGTCCAAATTGTCTCCATTATTCAAGACACAATGCCCGTCCTGCAATTTCCAATAAGACTTTTATGATGTTTTGTTCACACAAATCCTTTTCTATCAAGCTGTTGCAACTATTGCATATGAGTAAATTTTGAAACTTAGAAGATTATTAAAATTTTTATTAAAACTGAGTTTACAAAATGCTTATCACAAATTATATAGCATTTTAATCATTATGAAAAGCATTGTGGGGGTAGTTGTTTTTTGTTTGTTTGTTTGTTTCTAATTTGAAGATAATGAAAATTTAAGTGATTTGCTCATGGTCACATGTGCAGTGAGCTACTGCCCCACAATTCTAACCTGGGCGACATTCATTTATTCTTTCACAAATACTGCATCTTGTTGATTTTAAGATATGGTTGTAGTTTTTTTTTAATGTTAACATCTCTGACATTGGTAAGACGTGTTCAATCGATACTGTAATTTTTCTTAAGGGTACGAAATATAATGGTGTTTTTTACAGTGATGCTATCTTAGATTAGATGGAATATTGTATTTAATAGGGGCTTACCGCATGCCAGGAGCGATGCGGGGTCCTAGAAATAAAACCGTGAGCAACACAGTCATATTCCTCACTCCTGTGCATTTCCAGTGTTTTACTCTGTTTTATTATACCACCCAATCCTAGCCTGTCGTAAATTGTTTTAATTTTGTCCCATATATTAGAAGCAACAGTCTTAACAAGATTCCAAACCACTTGAGGTGCTGTGTCTGGCCAAATTTTCTTCCTAGTAGGCAACCCATGATATCATTCCAGTGTATTTTTTTTCTGATAGTTATCTTGACTTTGCACACTAAACAGAAGGGTGGTGGAATCATTATTTCGATCCATATTTTTAAAGTATTTTCTCTGAAACTTTGGAAATCACAGCTGGGCCAGAGATATAGAAACACCCCTCTGCAGTTTTACTATGTTGCCAGTTGCCAATAATTCGGATCTGATGCCTTAGGCACGGAGGAGGAGTTAATAGGTAGATCTCCCCCGACCCCCACCCACATTTACTGCCCCAAAGCACCACCATAGCACTGCCAAAAACAAGACAAAACTGAAACAGACTGTTCCATTACAGCAGCGCTGGCATTAGCAGCTGTCCCAGGATCAAATGCAGTGAGATTCGGAGAAATAGTGCAGCTGAGAACCCTGAGCTCCATCCAGCCTGGCTTTCCTGCTAACCAGCTGTCAGTCTCTGAACCTCCATTTACTTGTCTCTGAGATGAATGTATTACATCGAATGATCTCCAAGTCCCTCTTGGCTTGAACAGTATTATAAGAAGTGAAAGCCAGCTAAGGCTTGGTTTAATTTTTCACCATGTGCTTCCAATTAAGGCTTATCATTCAGCAGATGCCGGCCCCCTAATTAAGAGATGTGACAACGATTGGATAAGAACTGACTCTGGAAAGTTCCATGTTGGCAAAACAAGTTGTAGCTCTCACAATTATTAATTAACTAGAGGCCCGATGCACGAAATTCGTGCAAGGGGCTCGGCCCTCGTGGCCCCTCGCAGCTTTGGCCGGCTTTCACAGCCCTGACTTCGTCCGGAAGGTTGTCCGGACTGTCATTCTGCTGTTCAGTCTAATTAATGTATTAGCTCTTTATTATATAGGATCATTGTAGTGGCATGACATAGACGAGGCTGGTAATTAAATGCTCTTCTGAATGCCTGTCTCTGTCCCTTAGTGAAGGACAGAGAGAATGAGAAAACCAGGAAAGATTATGGGGGACAAATAGTATTCTATTATAGAGACCCATTTACAGCCTCTCTGCCTGCTTTCCCGCCCAGCTCATGTGTCATGGACAAGTCTGATGCAGATAAGCAGCAAATTAATCTTCCTAACCATTACTATGCTAGCCATCTCAGGGGAAGTCACTTCTCATAATTAGAACTGAAATACCGGATTGCTATTATACTGCTTTATCTTGTTTATTTTAAATCTTGACCTGAGAATGCACTTGTTAATATGTGCCTTTGTTTGAAATCATATTCCATAGGAAATAATCAGATTGCTTTATATATGCAAAGCTAGATTTTATTTCTCTGGACATCTAATCTCTGAGAAGGATCCAAGGCATCTGGAAGCCTTGAAAAGACCTGGATGCTGATGCTTTCCAACTCATCCTTGTTTATTGAAGGCTAAAAAGTAGAGCAAGCGATACAACCAAAACACAAGCTAAAGCCAATGGCAAAGTTGGAAGGAACCTGAAAGATGCTCTGGTCCAACTGTTGCACTTTAAGGATGTGGTCATGTGATTTGCCCAAGCCTGATGAATTCTTGAACTTAAAGCCCTCTGTTCTCAGTTCAGTCTTCTTATCCCACTAGTTCACTCCCAAAGTCCAGGACAGTGTGAAGTGATGAGGCTCAGACAAACAAAGCCTCCCTGGGATGTACACTAATCCTATTGTAAAGCCCTGAACTGGGAGACAGAGCGCGCCCAAGATAGTATCTCAGAGGTGTAAAAAATGGAACATTCAAGTGAAAACACTTCATTCAATTGGAATAAAATACCAGAATATCCCCTGAGACTTTCACTTTGGTGTTGTTTTTTTCGTTCGTTCATGTGTTTGTTTTATCTTCTCAAGTTAAAAGGAGAGGTAATAATGCTGTGGTGGTGAGCATACCAGACATGGCATCAGATACTGAGGTTCTGGTCTTAGCTCTTTCATTTGCCAGCCAAGCAATACAGCAGAGCAGAAAAGGTCTTGGGTATGGAGTTCAAATAGAGCTAGTGAGCCATTCTGTAGTACCTGCCATAAATACCTATAATAATAAAAAGTGTAATATACAAATTGACCAAACGACCAAACAGCAGAACGACTGTCTGGACGACCACGCTATGACACGCACTGGCACTCGGCCAGCCAAGGCAGGTGCGATGTGATTGGTTGCGGGGGGGGGGGGGGGGGGGAAGGGGGCACCATCGCCCCATGATCCCAAAGAGGGAGGTCCAGGCCACCTGGCTGGCGGCACTGTGGTGAGTGGGTGGGGCCTCCCTCTGTGGAGCGATTGATCTGGGGACCCTGTTATCTATCTGCCCATAGAGGGAGGCCCAGGCAACTGGCCAGCAATGCTGTGGTAAGTGTGCGGGTCTGGTCAGCGATTGCCCCACTGAGGGAGGCCTAGGATAGCCAAGCGATCGCACCCCACACCTGTCACTCTCAGAGGGAGGTGACCTGTGGCAGGGTGAGTGGGGCAGCACTGCACACATGGCAAGCAGTGGCAGCAGCAGGGGCAGGGGCTGTGCGGCAGCCAGGGGAAGGAAAACCCTGATAGGCCCTGATTGCCGGCCAGGCCTAGGGACCCTACCAAGGGGTCCTTATTACAAAAGGGCACAGGTCAGGCTGAGGGACACCTCCCCCTCCCCCCCGCCATTCACGAATTCCGTGCACCGGGCCTCTAATATATATTGGGCTTACCTTATTAAAGACATTATATATAGATATGTATTATGTATAATATATTAATAACATTATCTATAGTTTATAGCTAATATGTGGATTTATTTTTCTCTATATCTGTCTCTCTGTATTTTTTTGACAAAGAAAATGTATGGCAATTTTAGCTCAGTCACATATTGTGTCTAGAAGCACCAGTTGTCCTACCCCTTTCAAAGAGGAATAATAGTGTATACTTGCAGAAGCATTGGCCCAATCAAAGAAAATGATATAATGTGGTTAGCATATACTAGTTGCTCAATAAACATATTTTTATTTCTCTAAGTGACTTTGCATAATTTATTTATTCCCACTTTCTCCATTTTCTCATATAGAAAAGAGAATCATGATAATTAGAAGCCATGAAGTAGTAACAATTAAATGATAAAATGTGTAAAAAAATGCTATGGAAATCAAACTCAATACTAGGGGATATAAATTCTGAACATAATGATATAAAACATTCTATACACCATTGAAATTATAATGTGCTGCTATATAAATTGACACAAAATCAAATAATCTTACTCCACAATAAGATACTAGTACAACAAGCATGTCAAACTCAAAGGCTAACACGAGCCAAATAAACAAAGTTTAAGTTTATGTGGGCTGCAAAGAAAACAAAAGCTTCAATTTTCATGGAAATGTAGGTTTATTTCAATCAAGACATGCTGAATACAAAGGGCTGAAATAAATGAGTAATCATTAACATAAAATAATAGAACATTTTAACAAAAATTAATATTTTTTCTTGAACATTAACTTAGCAGACACTGAATAACTGCACACATTAATAAGCGTAATGCTAATAAACCCATTTTTATTTTTCTTCAAAAGTGAAATATTTCCTGTTGCATACACCAAACAAGTCAGCACAAGACTAATGACATGCCAATCGGCTGCTAAAATATTTGCTGCTAGTATTAGTGGAGAGAAATGGTGCACCTGTGCATAAGGGAAATGAATGCAACACAATTATAGTAATCAGTCATTAGTGAATGTTGTAGTTAGTTATTAATAATTACATATAACAGGATATTGTAAAAATTAAGTTATGAAGTTTTTATTAAAATGTTTCTTACATACTGTTATTTTGGCTGGGCCGCAAAAATATTTGTTGTGGGCCGCATGCAGCCTGAGGGCCTTGAGTTTGACATGCTTGCTGATCACACTCATAAGAATGGCTAAATTATTTTTGAAATGATAATACCAAATGCTGGCAAATGTGCAGAGAAACTGGCAGGAAGGTAAATTGGTGCAGCCACTCTGGAAAACAGATTGGCAGTTTCTTATAAAACTCAATATGCAATTGCCATATGAACCAGTCATTACACCCCGAGGCTTTTATCCCAGAGAAATGAAAACTTACATTTACACAGAAATCTATACATGAATGTTCCCAGCAGCTTTGCTTATAATAATCAACACTGGAAATGACCCACATGTCTTCAATGGATGAATGGTTAAACAAAATTTGGACATTCATGCACAGCAGCGGAGAAAAGGGAATGAACTACACAACAACAACTTAGATAAATTAGCAGAGCATTATGTTGAGTGAAAAAATAACATCTCAAAATTAAATACTGTATGATACTATTCATATTAAGCGTTCTTGAAGTGATAGTATGGAACTGGAGAACATATTAGTGACTGAAGGGGTTAGAAACTGGATAGGAGATTGGGAGAGAGGTGGATGTGGTTATAGTTATAAAAAGGCAATATGAGGAATTCTTGTGCAGCAGGAACTGTTCTGTACCTTGACCTTGACTGTAGTGAAGGGTACATGCAGCTACATATGTGATAAAACTGCATAGTTCTACACACACATACACACACACACACACACGAATACAAGTAAAACACAGAACATCTGAATAAAATCAAGATGCTTGAAACCGAGTCAAAGGTATGTACATGGAATCTCTCTGTATTACAAATGTATGTGAAACAAAAATTATCTCAACACAAGTTGAATTTAAAATGATGCCTGCAGTACTTATGATATAAAAAAGGCAGCCACTTTTATAAAACACGCATACTGAAAGTTGGAAGAATCCACTGTTAGACGGGGAAGCTGCCACTAGCACGGCTGGCTCAGGACCCACCCCTTCAGCTGCCCATCACACCAGAAACACCATGCTTTGTGCATGGCATGGACCAAACGCACACGGACCCTGGGTCACTCCTTTAGTGACTCAACAACTGTGCTGCTGTCCCTAGAAACTGCAGAGGGAGAGGCCGCACCAGCACCCCACCCCCATTTCTACCTTCCAGACTTCAAGCTGTGCTTTGGCTTGGGGGCAGGTGGAGCACATGGGAACCAGAGGTTTACAGGAGCCTGAGAAACATGCAATTTACATTTCTAGCTTCTAAACTGAAGTAAAACTTTCTTCAATTTGCATGGAGTTTACTGAGGCATTTCTGTAGTGCCTGCCACACATAATACCAAAATTTCCAGTGCAAATCAAGACCATGTAATCATGTACCTGTTTTCTTTATTTTCCTATTCCATTCATTCCATTCTCAATGTCTTGTTTTTTTATAAACAAAGAAAATGTATGACAGTGTTAACAAAATCAAAAAGCCATCGCACTTTTAGGAAACCAAACCAAATGAATATTCAATGAGCAAGTTTGGGGGCGTGGAAGGGGGGCCACAGGGATTTGACGAAGTCATCTTCAAAATGCCTTTTCAGGCCAAGAGCCTATGTTTCCATGATAAATGGCCAGCCTAGCCCAGGAAGCTTTAGGCCCAGGGTTGAAAACTGAAATGTCTGTAATAAAAAGTAATATAAATGAGTGAAACCAGTGTCAAAAAATAATAAACGGAGCCACTTACAAATGCAGTCAGAGCTGTCATGCCAGAGGAACTAACTGTCATACACCTCAAACCTCAGAATGTTAAAACAGAGAAAATAACTTCTGGACTTTGGGCCTAAGGCAGCATTTCTTTCCCAAACACTGTTTACAGAGATAACAAGAAAGAAATTATTATGATTCCTGGACTGAAAATTAAAAACATTGTTTAAAGTTAACATCACTTTGTTAGGTTATCTGCACCTGTAGAAATGCCTTCCTTCTATTGATATAAATTGTTCTCCTTCCCTTTCACAGAAATACCCATTGCCTTTGTCTCCTTATTGGAACATTACTTGGGCTTCAGCATGAATTAATGATTCCTGAATAGTTATTCTTATTGGTCTCAAATAAATAAATGCTTGTTTGTCTTTCACTTTGAAAGGCCTTTTTATTTTTAGGTTAACACTGGCCAGGTGAGGCAATATCGAGTGGTGAGGACAATGGTGAATATGTTCTGTCTGAAGAGGAAAGTCACTATTCTGCTCCAGCTCATTAGTGCCATGTGGAACTTCAGGCCCAGGGTTATCCAACTTCTGGTTTCTTTTTAAAGAAAAGAAGGAAGTAAGGACTTTTATGGAGTATTCTACGGTTTAAAATGTTGGTTTCAACACATTTAAATCTTGACTTCTACTGATTGTGACAGACAGCAGCTCCTTGCTAGCCTCTTGTTGGGGACTCGTTACTGAATGCTCAAATTGAAATACTTTTACTAACACTGTGAAGTTCAAACAGAACAGCCCTGCAAGCTAGATTTGCCCAGAGCCTCCAAGTATGGGGGCTCTGCTTTAAGCCCTTACTGCACCTTCACCTCTGGCTTAGAAGTTCTAGTAGATACTTCCCTGAACAACAGAGACTACATTGGAGAAAGACCAGTCAGGCCAACGAGTGTATCTGCCCAGATAAGAACATGTGGGGTTTGGTCACTTTTCCCAGAGCATCCTTGGGACCAAGATGGAGATGAGTTTGGTGGCTATTTGGTGGGACTTGCTTTGTCTCTGCCTCTTTCTTGAACATCATATCAACTGGTATGACAGGGCATAAGACACAGGGCATGAGTGCTTGAGACATCTTTTCATACAGAATTTATTCCTTATAGCTCCACCTTTGAATACACTGAGTGGCCAGATTATTATGATCTCTGAACGCATAATAATCTGGCCACTCACTGTATATATATACCGTATATGTATATATATATTAGAGGCCCGGTGCATGAATTCGTGCATGGGTGGGGTCCGGCCAGCCTGGCCAGGGGGAGGGAACATGGGCAGTTGGCCAGCCTGCCTGCTGGTTGAACTCCTGGTCAAGGGGACAATTTGCATATTAGCCTTTAATTATATAGGATATACACTGAGTGGCCAGATTATTATGTGTTCAGAGATCATAATAATCTGGCCACTCAGTGTATATTCCTAAGTAGAAACATAAAAGGATAAGGCTAGGCTGCCGGGGAAAGGCAGAATTGGATATACATAAGAACTGACAAGACTTTTCTAGTAATACCAATAGCTAACACTTCGTGATGTTTTCTGTGTGCCAGGCATTGTCCTCAGTACCTTACATATAGTAACTTACCCAATCCTCACAATAGCCTGTGAGATAGGGGGAGCAGTTGTGATTCCCATTTTAAAGATGAGGATGCTGAGGTGCAGAGGGGTCAGGCAATGCATTGGATTCAGCCAGTGCATCACTGGAGATCCCAGCCCTGGCAGAGCAGAACTGCTCTGGCAATGGCCATCATTGCTCTCAGCATTGCAGAACCAGGTCACAGATGCTGTTGTTTCCAGACGTGGAGGCCAAGGAGTCATCTGCAGAAACTTCTCCAGCCCTTCCTGGTGCTCTGAGCACAGCCTCACAGTTCCTGCCTCCATCTGCTACCTGTCTCTCAGCTTCTATCTGGGGTTCCCTGTGGCCTCTAAGGGGTAAAGTGAAACCTGCTGGTCAACACTGCATAAGCAAGCTAGAGGCTCAGGGGAGTTAACTCCCACAGAAGTGGACTTGGATCAATGGAAGATAATCTGCAGATAAGGTCTTTCCTACCCTCTGGGAGTAATTTCACAGTGTTGCTTTGAAAGGATTAGCAAGACTGAGATATCAGAGTGTCAAGGAACTGTGATCAGCCCTTTTCCACAGTGCCTTGGATTTGGTCTCTTTCCCTGTCTCACTTTCCTTTTCCTTTATTCAGGTTTCAGTGGGATTGCTCTCCCTTGCATAGCATGAGCACACAGCCATGTGCCTTATGCTCTGGGTTCTAGGGTCCCCGGCTGAGACAAGTACCTCCTCCAGGGCTTAGAGCCAATGAGTGCCAGTGCCAGGATGAGAGCCCAGGAGCCTGTTCCCAGCGTTTGGGTTTTATAACCACTCAATCTACTGCCTCTAAAGGAAAAAATAAAACCTTGGGTTGCAAAGTTAATGTCATCTTTAAAAATAACCTCTCCCTATCTGCCAAGTACATTGCTGCTGTTTTCTATCTTTCTCCAACTGAAATCTAACCTTAACTTTGTACTAGGCTGGGTGCTTAAAGTTTCCTATACAGACTGCTAACTTGGTCTGTTCTATGTCTCCCAAGAATGTCAGCTACTACAGGGCAAGACCTACTGAATGCAGTGTGAGGAAGCTCAAGAAACGTGAACCATAAAAGCCATTGAATCATGGCCTCACAGCTGTGTTTCAGAGTACAGCTTTGTTTTGGTTGGCGAATAATCTTAATATCTCTCCAAAAAATACATACTGAGTTCTTATTATGAGGCCAGGTACAAATATATGAAATTGGGTAAAACAGTCCTTGTGCTCACTGAAACCTCCTAGTGGGGAAGACAGGGGTGTCAAGAAACAAGTTTAGCAATGTGATAAAGTACTCTTCTTCCATTTTCCCTAATGAAGTTTTATTTCTAAAGAGATCTTTGTCTTTGTTTATTTGCTTACTTGAAAACTTCAGGCAAATAAGTAATAAGGGTCCTGATAGTTTTTAAAAAAGAAGTGATATCTGTGCAGGGTGAGCTACTCAGAGAGGATCAGCAGTACCACAATATATTGGATCTCATCCATGGTAAAACCACATTCAACTACCAATCTACACTAATAAAAGAGAAACATGCAAATTAACCATCACTCCCCTACACCCACAAGCCACTCCCACCAGCCAATCAGGAGTGAGCATGCAAATTAACCCAACCAAGATGGCGGCCGGCCACGGAGCAAGCAGGAGGCTTGGGTTTCCCCAGCGATGGAGGAAGCCAAGCTTTCTGCCCGTTCTGGCCGGCCCTGGCTTTCGCTCAAGGCTACAAAGTTTCAATTATAGAAGATAAATAAATCCCAGATCCCAGGGCCTCTGCTTGGTTCGCCAGGGGGCGTGGCAGGCCTGCAAACCACCACAGGCCCCTCACCCAGGCCACCCCACGCCACAAGGGAACCCCCACCCTGATCCAGGACACCCTTCAGGGAAAACCAGCCAGCCCCCACCCATGCACCAGGCCTCTATCCTATCTAATCCTATCTAATAAAAGAATAATATGCAAATTGACCATCACTCCAACATACAAGATGGCTGCCCCTATGTGGTCAAAGATCCTGGCCCTATGTGGAAACAAGATGGCCACCACAAGATGGCCAGCAGGGGAGGGTAGTTGGGAGGAACCAGGTCTGCAAGGGACAGCAGTTGTGGGCAATCAGGCCAGCAGGGGAGGGCAGTTGGGGGCGATCATGCCTGCAGGGGAGGGCAGGTAGGGGTGACCAGGCCAGCAGGGGAGGAAAGTTGGGGGCAACCAAGGCTGCAGGGGAGGTCAGTTAGGGGTGACAAGGCCTGCAGGGGAGGGCAGTTAGGGGCACAGGCTGGCAGGGGAGTGGTTAGTGGGTGATCAGGCTGGCAGGCAGAAGTGGTTAGGGGCAATCAGGAAGGCAGGCAGGCGAGCAGTTGGGAGCCAGCAGTCCTGGATTGTGAGAGGGATGTCCGACTGCCCGTTTAGGACCGAATCGGGCCTAAACAGGCAGTCGGACATCCCTTGAGGGGTCCCAGATTGGAGAGGGTGCAGGCTGGGCTGAGGGACACAACACCCCCCCACCCCCCATGCACAAATTTCGTGCACTGGGGCCTCTTGTCCTATCTAATAAAAGAGTAATATGCAAATTGACCATACCTCCACTACACACACAAGCCACACTCACCAGCCAATCAGGAGTAAGTATGCAAATTAATCCAACCAAGATGGCTGCAGCCATGGAGTGAGCAGGAGGTTTGGGTTTCCCTGGCAATGGAGGAAGCCAAGCATTCTGCCTGCCCTGGCCTGCCTTGGCTTCAGCTTAAGGCTACAAAGATTCAATTATAGAAGATAAATAAGTCCCAACAAAAATGGCAGCAGCCACAGAGCTGGAGAGAGCAGGAGGCTTGAGTTGCCCCTGGCGATGGAGGAAGCCAAATTTCCACAGCCCTGGCCTGCCTTGGCCTCCGCTTAAGGCTACAAAGTTTCAATTATAGAAGATAAATAAATTCAAGATACCAGGGCCTCCCAGGGCCTCTGCTTGGGCCGCCAGGGGGCATGGCCAACCTGCAAACCACCACAGGATTCTCAACCAGGCCTCCCCACACCCCAAGGGAACCCCCACCCTGATCCTGGACACCCTTCAGGGCAAACCAGCTGGCCCCCACCTGTGCACCAGGCCTCTATCCTATCTAATCCTATCTAATAAAAGAATAATATGCAAATTGACCATCACTCCAACACACAAATGGCTGCCCCCATGTGGTCAACGATGACTGCCCCCATGTGGACACAAGATGGCCCCCACAAGATGGCCAACAGGGGAGGGCAGTTGGGAGGGACCAGGTCTGCAAGGAGCGCAGTTGTGGGCCATCAGGCCAGCAGGGGAGAGCAGTTGGGAGGGACTAGGCCTGCAAGGGAGGGCAGTTGGGGGTGATCAAGCCTGCAGGGGAGGGCAGTTAGGGGTGACCAGGCAGGAAGAAGAGGGAAGTTGGGGGCAACCAGGCCTGCAGGGAAGGGCAGTTGGGGTGGGGGGGACCCAGGCCTGCATGGGAGAGCAGTTGGGGGGGACCAGGCCTGCAGGGGAGGGCAGTTAGGGGTGACCAGGCCTGCAGGGGAGGGCAGTTAGGGGTGACCAGACCTGCAGGGGAGCATAGTTAGGGGTAAACATGCTGGCAGGGGAGCAGTTAGGCATCAATCAAGCTGTCAAGGGAGTGGTTAGGGGGTGATCAGGCTGGCAGGCAGAAGTGATTAGGGGCAATCAGGAAGGCAGGCAGGCGAGCAGTTGGAAGCCAGCAGTCCTGGATTGTGAGAGGGCAGTCGGACATCCCTCGAGGGGTCCCAGATTGGAGAGCGTGCAGGCTGGCCTGAGGGACACACCCCCCCTGCACGAATTTCGTGCACCGGGCCTCTAGTCTGATAATAAATACTGACATCTATCATCTTCTTGTTCTATGTAAGGCTTTTCAAAGCATTTTAGCGATGTTGATTCTTTTAAGCCTCACCGGGGAAGTTAAGGTAACACTGCTAATGTCTTCCTCATCTTACAGGTGAGAAACTAGGGCACAGAGAAGTTAAATACTTAAGCCAAGGACATACAGGAAAACATGCATATGGCCAGCATCTGAGCACTGTGAGTTTGACTACACAGTCACCCTGAATCCCCTATGCTACCCATCTCTCTTTCTGCCATGTAATCATCCTTCTAGGCAAAACCTTCAGTGATTGGATATCTCTTAGCTTCTTGTAGGAATGATTCTGACTTCTTTATTTTCAAAATTATGCCATTAACCTTTTAAAGAATAATTTTGAATTTCTTCATATATAAACTCTTGAGGTGATGAGAGTAAAATGTAGTGCCAATCTGACACACTTTTGAGAACAAAAGGGGAGCACTATTAATAATTAAAACAGGACATCAGGTCAAACTAGGACTGTTCCAGGGAAACCAAGATGAACAGTTACCTGAACATGCATCAATTGTCCCCAAAGAAAAACAGCAGAATCAGTGCCATATTGGAGTGAGAATTTTTAAGCAGAAAACAATCCCTCTAAATATTACAGAGCTAGGAGTAGTAACTGAGGGGTCTTCAGAATGAACTCCTTCAAAGTCTTTTCATTTCTTAAAGATATTTAAAACTTAGTATGCCACAAAAGGTCCCTCATTATCTGCTTCCTGCCTACTTTCCCATCTCATCTCTAAATCCCTTCTTCCTCCCCTGATGCTGTGTTCTGGTCAGTGGGTTATGTGAACTTTTCCATTCTTTCCACACCTCCATGTCTTGTCCATGTTGTTGCCTTTTCTTAGAATGCCATTTACTTGTTTGCAAGTGGCAAACTCCTCTGCATCTTTGAAGAACCAGTTCACAGCTGACCCATTTCTTTGTCTTTCACTAGAATGTGAGTCCTTTATATAAAAGACTGGGCCTAAGTTACACAAGTAATAAGCAGTAGAAATAGGAGGTTTACCGGGACTTAACTGACTCCTGAGTCAGATGACCTGGCTCTTAAAGGATTAGGAGAAAGGAGTTTTGCAGGTAGGGAAGGGGTAGGGGGGTGAGGTTTGGAGAGAAAGACTAATTCAGTCCAAGAGAACAGCACAAGAAGAGGCAGGGGATTCAGAACATCATGATGGAAAAGGACAAGAAACCCTGAGAGTCAAGCAGCAAGGGTGGTGAAGGGGAGAGGGCCAGGCTGTGCAGATCCTTGTGATCTGTGCTAATGCAGAGATAAGTAGACTGAGTCACAATCTTTGCCAAAGGTGGTTCTACTCTACCAATGGTTTCAAAGAGCTCATTTCTTCCCTGAATTTCTGAGTCTCAGGGAACCTTGGGACAGAACTATCAAAATTCTCTTGTACACCGTATAAAAGAAAATAGCCTCTCCATCTCTATTATTGCTTTGATTAGAAAAATGGTATTAACCTTTGAAAAACTTACCATTTTGTTTTCTTGGAGTTTGGTCAAGGTTCCACTTTATCTTGAAAATGCTAGTTTCTGCATTATTTTAATTGAAGGACTTTAGGGAAAAATCCAATTAAGTTGTGCTATATGAACTGAAACTTGCAATATATTAAAAATATTTACACAGTTAATCAATTACCCAGTTTCTAATTTGAGCCCCATTGTCATCCCAAATTTGCACTCAAACTCAAAAGAAAGAACCAAGGGCTTCATCAACCACAAATACATCCTAAATGCATTTCAGCTAACTTAAAGACTGTCTGTCTTGATTAGAATGATACCAATCCCAGCTGCTACTTAGAGAATCACAAAGCTGGAAGGAGCCTCTGAGATCTTTCAAACTTTTTCCCTAATAGAGGAGCAAACTAAGGTCTAAAGGGGATGACCTATTCCACAAAGATAGGCTAAGGGTAGGAACTCGGGTCCTGTGCCTAGGCTGTCTTAGCACTGTCCCAGGGTCTGGTGGCTTCCTACTTGTGTTCTTGAGTGACATTCATTTTCTAGAAGGCCCATAAGGAGGGCCTTCATGTTTTAGGAGGGCCTTACTGTTTTAGGAAGCTCTTAATGTTTTAGGCTGGTGGAACCATGAAGAAGAGACAATTAGGAATATAATGATCACAGCTCTATTCTGATGCTGGTTCTCTCCGACCTGACTCCTTACAAATGCTACTATTATTTGGTTTATATTTTATTGCCATCATCCAGAACAGAATCCAGCCCCCTTCCATACACCATGCTCCCAGATTTCCTGCTGGAACTATCTCCCTACAGTGTCCAGACAGGACGGTGAAGTCTGAGGAGAGCAAGGGGTGAAGCAGGCATGAGGCGCTAGATCTGTAGTTAAGTTAGTCCATACTGGTGATACTAAAATGCACTTCAAGGCTAAATTAGAATTATCTATTAGCAATTGTTTTTCATTAACCACAGCTGTCTGCCTCTTGTTAGGGAAGCCAAAGCCAAACTTGTGAACAGCTGCTTCAGAGTCCAGCACAATTGTTAGGGTAAATGCCCATAAATCATTATGCAAATTTGGGACTGGGACTGTGTTGATACAATGGTTCTCAATTGAATGTACTGAATTCCTTGTGTCAGGGATTTTTTAGGTAGATGTACACATACCTTATCCAGAAGAATGTCTTGCAGGAATTACCAGGCAGAACTCATAGCATGGAAGACAGAACTAAAATTTCCCCCTGGTTAACAAATATTGTAATAACAACTTTTTAGTTCTAATAGAATTTTGATAAAGAGACTACAATATGGTAGTCCCATTACTCAAAAATTTCATTTTTTTGCCTATTTACTTTCCAAGCTTGAAAATCTTAAAGCCATCATGAATTTCTCTTTTGTAATTTTGCTTTTTATATTTTAATATATAGTAAAATTTTCCTTATTTCTAGCTATCATTTCTTATTTTAAATAACTCTAATATTTTATCACCTTGATGAACAATAATTTTGGGGACAATTTCTCTCTTTTATTGTTATTATAAGATGCTGCCAAAAGTATATTTATGCCTTTTTTGTTACTTTACAGAATTGTTTCCTTCAGAAACATTTTGATTTTGAACTGAAGATGCGAACATTTTTATGGCACTTGCTGTACATTATATTATTGATTTTCAAAAAGGAAGTACCAATTTGCAATGTCACCAACAGTATATGTGTGTGCTAGATTTCCAGGAATCTGACCATCTTTTATTTATTGATTTTAAATGTTTTTTGGGTTGGTTTTTTTTTTTTTTTTTTTTTTTTTTGCTAATTTGCTAGGTTGTAAAATGCTCTCAGGTTGCTATATAACTTTTTTTTTTTATCAATTGATTGATTCATTCAGAACTATTTATCAAATGGGTGCATTTTGAGAATTTGGAGAAAGATATTGAAGGAATCCTTTGCCCTACAAAGACTTGAGCATCTGAGTGAGTGGTACAGCATACCATTTATTGTGGAGTGTCTTAAGAATGATGGTAGAGCTATTCACAAGGCACTGTGAGAACATGGTCTGAGAACTTGAGTCAGAGGTATAAAAAAGGATTTCAGAAATAAAGTGACAAATGGGGACATGGGTATTCCAGGAAAAGAACTGAAGAGAAATTGTGGGCTAAGATATGGATAGAGGCATGAGAGGGGGAAATCAGCTTCATTAGCTAGCTGGAGACATCTACAGTATTATAGCCTCATATGCCAGGGGTATGGGCTGCACTAAGTTAAATGGTGAGAGAAGAGACTGATATATTAGTTGGCACTATTTTGGCTTCAAGTGTTGTAAATGTCAACTAGAAATAGTCTAAGCAAGAAGGAGGAGGTGGAGAAGAAGGAAGAGGACAATTATTTATTATAAGGAACTGTGTTATCTCAGTGATCCTAAAGATAGTAATATGTCCAGGTGTTAGAGTAACTATAATCAGGAAGAAAAAAAAGGGGGTGGCGGAGGGGTGGTGAAAAAAAAGAAAAAAGAAAAAGGAGGGGAAAAAATGGAGTGCCATGAATTGAGTTTGATTCTTTATCCAAAATTTTCAGTAAAAGACTTTTAACCATGGGAGCATATTTTTAAAAATGAAAAAGAAAAACATAAAACTTAAACCCTGAAAGACATTTCTGTACCTTCTCATCTCTCGTTTCTCTCTGAATCTCTCTATCTCCCTATATATCTCATCTCTATCTATCTCTATCTCCATCATCTCATCTCTCCCTCTCACAGCTTTACCACATACAGTTTAGATGTCTAAATAGAGACTGATTCACTCTCTTGGTTCTAGTTCAAAAGTTCCAAGGAAGTCCTCTAATTGCCCCAAACTGAGTCAGAGATCCATCTCTGAAACAATTTATGAAACTATGAAGGCCGGGCATCAGAGTTCTGTACAAACATAGAAACTCCTGTTGATAATTCGGTAGTACCAGGAAGAAGTGATTATTCAAAGAAAAGGGTAGGTGGATATTGAGGTGCTAAGAAACTAAAACAATACGTGTCCATTATTTCTGAAAAAAATGTCTAGGGTACTATCATGAATGAAGTTGAATAATATATTAAGGACTATCAATTTTCTATAGGCAATACAATTTTATCACTTGGCCAACCCATGTATCTCCAACTCTTATATTTCTCTGGCATTCTGTTTGTTCTGGATGATTTGACTTGCATGGTCCACTTTTAGGGTGCTCATGGAAAGAATAAGATTGTAAGTACCCCCTAAGTCTTCAGTGTTGGCAGCAAGCTTTAGATTAGAACAGGCCTTGATCTTGACCTTGAAAAAAAACCCTGTGGGGCCAATATGCCTTAGCCTCTGTCCACACAGTTTGATGGAGAGACTCAAGTTGGACCAGAGCCATTCAAAAGGACTACTGTGCCTTCTGGTCTCTGGGCTTCTGTCTTGACCTGGAGCAATGCTTGTCCCTTCATCTTTCTCTAATTCCACCCTTTTTTAGTGCTTTCCAAATAAATGTAAATCATAAAGTGATTTTGCTCTAAGTGGTGGCTAAAAAGTAAATAAGAAAAAACAAAATTCTGAAGAGATTTTGAGCAGAAGTCTGAGACAAGCAGATTTCTCCTCTTCTTTCTCTTTTCCTCCCCCCCTCCACCTTCCCTCTTCCTCTTCCTCCTCTTCCTTCTCCTCTTCTTCCTCCTCCTCCTCTTTCTTCTCCTTCAAATAATCACTCAGGCAGCTCCAGATGATGCATTGCTGTACATTGAGGTTAGAGGCAGCAGCACCAATTACAAAGATTGTTTTATTAATCCAAGTAAGAAATGGTGAAAGCTGGAATGAAGATGATGATTGGAAGATGGACATTAGATATTGGTAAGACTTGATGAATCATTTAGGGAGATTTTTGAAGCAAATGATAGAAGAACAAACATCACAAACAAGCTTCCACAATATAGTGGGATTCACTTTCCCAGAAGCAAGTATGCTGTGTGTGAGGGGATCTGAACAAAATTATGAGTTTTCTAGAAATTGGAGAAGGGAAAGTGGATGTGCAGTAAGCATTCAACATTTTTCAATACAGTCAGTAATTGTGCTGGTATGGGGAAGTGGAAGGAAATACCACCACAATTCTCAGGTTTACTGAACTGGGTGATTAGGTAGTTTCACCAGGATAAAAAATAAAGGAAGATAAACAGGTTTGGGCAGATAAGTTTTGAAGGGAATGAGGCACATCCATGTGAAGATGTCAAATAGGCAGCTAACCATATGAGTTTGAAGCTAAAGAAAAGATTTGGGTTAAAGATATATATTTGGATGTTATCAGCATCTGGAGGTGATATAGCGCACAGGTGCATGGTGAGGTCATTGTTGAATGAGATTACCCAAGAAAGTGTGTAGAGTGAGGAGAGACAAAGATAAGAATTCATCTCTGGAAAAGGGCAAAGTATAAGGCTGGAATTAACTAACTGCATTTGCATATCAAAGAAGTGTTTCTTGAATTTGGATAGCTGTTGCAGTGAAAATTTCTACATAACTAAATGATTTCTAAGCTCCATTTGACAGCTCATTATTTTTAAAGCAACATTCATCCCCAGCAAAAGTCACTTTACACTAAAGAGGATGGGAAGGACTTTGGAGTTCTTAGCAATAAGACTTGACCTAAAGCAATAAATAAATACTTTATAGATTGTAAAATGTTTGGAATTCTTTTATGACACAAATAACCAGCTATGGTTAATAGGCTGGATAGCTTCTCTTGAAATGAAGAAATGTTTGGTGAATTTTTAGCTGATGACTTTGCTATTAGCTGTAAGGAATTAAACTTGACAATCTTATAGGAGGGCCTTAGCAAAAGCTCAAAGAATATTATGTTCAAAATCCAACTGAAAGTATGGGGATCTCATTCTAATAAATTAAAAGTGAAAGGACAGACACTTTGCAGGGAGAGAAATCATCTGTGTTTGCTAGGTATCTGGGAGCCATGAGGACTGTAAGGCATGGCTCATGGTACTGGGATGGAGAAAGCCTCAGAAAGCAAAGCCCTTCCTACTGTCAGAAGCTGACCAGCCTGAGAAAAGGGCAGACCCAACAAAACCTGGTTGAGAGAAAGTTACATAGGCAGTCCCCACTGGTGAGTTTCTAGTTCTTTTTTAGTGGTTATTTCCTTAATACATGAAAAGGATCTCATGGATAGTTTTTCTAAGCCAAGGGGGGAAAGTTGTTTTAATGCTAGATAGACGCAACCAAAGGGTTGGTCTTTAGATATGCCTTGGGAAATTTAGAAAATGTTTAAAGACAAGTTCTTTCTCCCTTCTCACTCAGCTAAAAAATAGAACCACTTCACTGTCCAAGAAAGAAGAGCAGTGGACATGAGGAGGGAGGAGCAAGACTCGGTGAGCTCCAGGTTTTGCTTTCCACCTTTGGAATCCTGTGCTCCTGTGTCCACAGGGGCAAAGCTATAAGATGGACTGGGAAGCCCAATGTCACTACACCTCAGCTGCTCCCTGACCATGTGACCTTGCACTCCAACACATGGCCTTGGATTCACTTTATCCACTTGGAAAGTAAGTGAGTGGGGAGAGTCTCTGAGGGAGAGGCAGTGTATTAGTTAAGGGCAAATTACCCACATTCATATCCTGGCTTAACATCCTCAATGTCTTTGGTGGGAATTAGTTACCCTTCCTGCGCTTTATGTTCCACACCTATAAAAAGAATTTAGGGACTTCAGAGTGCCCAGAATAGTGCCTGGTCTATTGTGAGCATCATGTAAAAGGTTGGGTAATTTTAGTCCAGCTCTAATTTTATGTAAATCTGTAATCCGAGGCCCAGCACTTAGCATGATTCTTTAGCCCATGTTAAGATAGCTAGGGAATTAAAAATACTTCTATAAACAGGAACTCATCTTGGGAACATCCCACAGCCAAAAGCTAGTTTTGTTAAACTGCCTTTTTATCACTTTTAAATATTCCTAAATCCTTTTGGGAAAGGTTGTTTTTCAAAATAAGGTAAAGAATTTCAATTAGGCATTGCAATATCTTGTAAAACCGTGCCCTAAAGGCTTTCTCTCCTTTGTATTAAATGAAGCTATATTAGAATTAATTACCAGGAGAGATAAATGAGAGTCCATTGGCTGCTTGATGAGAACTGTCACTGCCCCTGGCTAAGTAACCTCCACACCCTAGAATGAGGTCCACTCCAATTGCAGGGGGGAATGCAAGAAGGGGAGGGGCAGTGATTCACTTGGAGGGAAAGAATGCTACTTAAATCTGTCTACCAGAAAGAAAAGTGGCATTTCACATTTTGTCATTCATTCATTCATGCTCATTCATTCATTTATCTTCCCCCTTCCTTTAATAGCCCTTTAGTTATTAATTAAATAACCCTTGATATTATGAGTCTTCATAAGAATAACTATGGTTACTTGTTAAAATGTAGGTGCCTAGATTTTTCTTCTGATTTAGTAGAGTTAGATGGGGCCAGCACTTTACATTTTTAACTAGTACAGTGGAAGATTTGGAAACACTTCAACTTGGAAACACTTCTTACCCCTGGGCATAGTGAAAATAACACTGGACAGACTTGTGGGCAATGTAAATGGAAAAGTGATTTCATGGCCCTCCAAATTCATTTCCTTTAAACATTTATTCAGCATCTATACTATGACATTTATTTGGTGAAGTATTTATTTGGAAACTTATTCAATTAATATTTCTATTAATTGAAAAATTTACCTAATAATTGCCTTGTACTATTTGAAGCCAACTTCATGCTGTGAAGGAAGCTTAGCAAACAGGATTATAACATGCTTTATCTTAATTTGGAATTTAGATTTTGAATGCCAATTTCAGAGGACTAGCATCTGATTTACCTTAGATTTGCACTTGCAACATGCAAGTGTTTAATTTATAATTTTTAATTTTAATTTACTTTTGAGCACGCTCTGAAAGTCAGGACAAATTAACATTTCACCAGTTATATAATAAGTCCCCGTGGAAACCTGAATTAATTGACATCACAATTTCTATTTACTGCAGTGCCTTTTAAATGTCTTTTTCAGATTGGCATGATCAGTGGGTACCCGTCCCTTCTTTCTTAATCCAATCTAAGTGGACTATTGAATATGAGCAGGAAAGAGGGTAAAAGAGGAAAGCTTGGGGTTGAGCTAGGGGCTCTAGATACCAGTCTCAGTGTCACAGGTCATAGACAATGACCCATAATGGAACTGTTATATAGTATGTCCAAGGTGCTGGATGGGAAGACATGCCACAGGGCTCTCAGGAAAAGGTAGTGGTGGTGGGTCAGTGTGGACTCCTCATTTGGAAAACAGTCTAGCCTGTATTAGAACTCTAAGGGAGCAGGATGCCCAATAGAGGCACTTGCAAGAGTTAGGCAGGTATCCAGACTTCATCACTCAGCCCGAGTTCAAGGCAAAGCCCAGTACTGGAGTGACCAGCAGGTGCTCACGTGTGGATGGAATGTATTAGGACCACAGAACCAATGGATACCAAGATGTTTAGGGTCCATCATGGGCCACAACCCACATTCAGAGCAGCTGACCGAAGTCCACTGTTGGTTCTGTTGGAGAGAAATTGCTTAACTTAAAATTCTTTTCAATACATTCAGAATGTCTCAGGATATAGGAAGAATTGTCTTAGAACTTAAACAACTGTTCCTATTTCCCATGGCTAAGAAGAGAATAAATGGATGATCTCCAAGAACAGGGCTTTATAAATTATTTAAACTGTTTGGAAGATATTTGCTGATCCCAGAAATAACTTCCAAGGGTCAAGCATCAAAGAAGTGGTGTGACTTTAAGGTTTAGATATGATTACCTCATCTTTGGAAGCCTGGAAATGTGTACAGGATGGAATTACAACTTCCACACTTGCAACATTTCTCCTCTGTGTACTTCATAACATTTACTCTGATCCAGGTACTCTGCTAACTGCAACATGTATGTGCATGCACCTGCATATTTCTGACTTATTCCTCATGATAACCCTAGGCCTTAGCACAGTTACTTCATTTTATGGATGACCAAAATGAGTCTTAGAGAGGTTAACTTACCCAGTCACAATGCAAGTGAGTAGTGTGGCTGAGATCTAGATTCTTTTAGTCTGCCTATAGATTCTACCCCTTAAGCAGATTGCTCTGCTGTTGAAGACTGTATTGTACATAGAGTATGTAGTGAAGTTTATATTGCGTGTGAGTACATAGTGCAGCTGAGGAAACACAGGGGTGGGAGAAGATCAGGCTCCTTGTGGCAGATCTGCCCTTAATAAACTTTTCCAATTCATTTATCTTTCATTTATTTAAAAAATATTTGTAGAATATCTTTTATGCCCCAAACACTATTTTAATGAACAAAACAGGCAAAGATGTAAAGTATTATTACAAATTACAAAAATTACAATTTGTAAAAAATATAAAAACAAACCTAATAGAAAGAAAATTATATTGTTTGTTAAGAAGTGTAAGTCCTTTGAGGAGAAAAAGGTACAGTGAAGGTACACTGGTAATGTGGGAGGAGGCTGCTTGGTGATTGTAAATATGTTGATCAGGTTGGCCTCAGATTTGTTGAGAAGGTGATATTTGATTTTAAAAACTTGAAGAAAGTGGAGGAGTTAATCAAACAAATATCAGAGGAGAAAATACCAGGCAGAGTACCTTGGCAGTGTGAAAGCCTTAAAAACTAGACCTTACCTGGGACATTTGAAGAATAACAGGTGCCAGAGTGGCTGGAGTGACTGGAATAGTGATGTCAGAGAACAATGGGCATTCGAGTTATGAAGGGCAGACTGTTGTAGGAACTCAGTTCTTACTTGATGGAAAATGGGGAGTCAATGCAGGCTTTTGAGCAGAGGAGTTATACAACCTGACCTTACTTTTTAAAAGGATGACTCTGGCTGCCATGCTGAGAATAGACTGTAAAGAGGCCAAGAGCAGAGGCAGGGAGACACAATCTAATGAAGCTATCACAGTATCCAAGTGAAAGAGAATGGTGGGTTGACATGAGGTAGGAGTAATTGGGGTGGGGAGAAAATCATCCAGATTCTGTATTTAGCTTAGGGATGCAAGAGAAGAGGAATCAAAGCTGATTCCAGGGATATGGAGATTAGCATCTTTAAGGATAGTGTTGTCTCAGCTGAGATGGGAAGGCGATAAAATCAGCAGATTTGGGGTCAATATTAGGTAATAAAATGGAGACATGTTAAATTTGAAGTAACTATGAGACATCCAAATGAGGTTTTGAAGTATATCATTTGGTATATGGACCTGGAGTTTAGGAGAGAAGCCTTAGCTAGAGGTCTAGATTCAGAAGTTATTAGAAAAGCTACTGCAGGAAACGGTGACACATTCAAAGCCCTTTGCTAGAAAGGATTTAATAAAGGAGCTATTTACTGAGTTTTGGCAGGATTAAAGGGATTTACAAGGGGTGGTGGGCATCAAGGGAGCAGCAAAGATGGAAAACCATTACAACTAGTCCTGAAAGAGAAACAGAAAGGGAACAGTGTGCCTGAAACCAGTGAAAAGTAGAGCTATAGAAAACTCTATTTCCTGCATTTACATCCTATCAGCCAGAGTCAGAAGCCAGCCAGTAAGTGGGCCTGGGGAATATAGACTGCAGGGGTCAGCCTCCTGAGACACAAAGCAAGACAAAGTCTGATGGAGAATGGATCTGGGGTATGAGAGGAAGTGGAGAATCACTAGCAAAGATGATGTATAAAGCCTGAGGCTAGTTTAAGGAATGAGACTAATAGTGAGGAGCTAAGTACAAATAACTGAGCCCAAGGATTACATCATTAAGAAGTTTGGGAAAAGAGGAAGGACTAGCAAAGGAGGCTACAAATAAATATACATAAACTAGAGGCCTGGTGCATAAAATTCGTGCATGAGGGGGTGCCCCTCAGCCCTGCCTGCAGACAACCCTCTCACAGTCCGGGACTGCTGGCTCCTAACCGCTTGCATGCCTACCTGCCTGCCTGATCACCCCCTAATCGCTCCCCTGCTGGCCCAATCACCCCCAACTGCCTGATTGCCCCCAACTTCCCTCCCCTGCCAGGCTGGTCACTCCCAACTGCCCTTCCCTGCTGGCCTGATGGCCCCCAACTGCCCTCCCCTACCAGCTTGGTTGTCCCTAACTGCTCTCACCTGACTGCCTGTTCACACCCAACTGCCCTTCCCTGCAGGCCTGGTCACCCCTAACTACCCTCCCCTGCAGGCCTGGTCACACCCAACTACCCTCCCCTGCTTGCTTGTTCGCCCCCAACTGCCTTCCCCTGCTGGCCTGATTGCCCACAATTGCCCTCCCCTGCCAGCCATCTTGTGGTGGCCATCTTGTGATGACGTGGGATGGCCATCTTGTGGCAGCCATCTGGTGACAATGTGGGGGCAGCCATCTTATGGTGGCCATCTTGTGGCGGCCATCCTGTGACAATGTCACTTGACACCACCTAGGTGTTTTTTTTACAGGACAGGCAGGACAGCAGAAAGCATGGAATCCTGGAAGCCAAGAGAACATCTATCAAGGGAGAGGGTGTGATCAACTGTGTCCAATGCAGTTGATGTGTCAAGTGAGATGGGAGCTGAGAACAGACCCTCAGATTTCGAAACATGGAAGTTATTGATGCCCTTTACAAGAGCCATGCAATGGAATGGTAGGGACAAACACCTAATGGGAATGGCTTTCATGGAGAAGAGCATGAGAGAGGTTTCTGACAGCATGATAAACAATTCTTTTTATAAGTTTTGTTGCAAAGAGGAGCATAACAATGGGGAAGAAAGTGGAAAAGAAATAAAGGTCAAGAGAAATTATTTTTGAGATGGATAAATAGCAGCATATTTCCATGGTGATGGGAAGGACCGAGTGGAGGGGAACAATGAATGACTCTGAAAAAAGTGGGGAGAATCCCTAGAGTGATTTCTTGTCCTGGGTCATGTTTCTTCTTGAAAATGGGGTCAGAATTTTCTTGCCATCTCTGAAGGGTCTTTTGGAGACTGAATGAGATAATAGGAGACTGTGTGGCACCCTCCATTATGCAGGGCACCCTTCACTCAGCCTCAGCATTTCCAACCTCCCACCTGGCTTTCAGAGCGCCCAGCGTGAACATGAGCGAAGACTCTAGGTATCCCCTCTCCAGGGCAGGAACAGCTAGTTACTTGGCACCTGTTAGGCACAGGCACTGTACTTTATAAACATTAACTCTAACCTTCACAACAATCCAGAGCTCTGTCTCTAATTTTCAGATAAGGAGTGACATAGCAATGTCTCCGGGAGCTTAAAGCATTTGTTATCAGACATAGCTTGCAGGAGGGAGAACCAAGACACAAATCCTGGTCTTTATTACAAAGCTTTTATTCTAATCTAGCTTCCTAGCCAGCCTCCTATTCTATCTTTCTCTTCCCACATTCTCTCTGCAGTCATCACTATCTATATCTCATTCTCCAAAATCTCTACCTTCTCACTTCTCATTAAAAATCAGCTCTGATAACATTAGTACCTCAGAAAAACTAAGTGCATCAACCGTGATGTACTATTTCTTTTCTAAAACGGGACCTTTCTGCAAAGGTGGAGCCCACTCCCCTTCCCACAGTGAATCTCTAATGGTGAATGTTCATGGCCGGCAGTTGTTGAAGGAAAGAACAGAGACTTCAGAAGCTCCTGATATCTAGCTGTGAAGGCCAATATCTATGTCCCTAAAAGATTGCTCTGTCTCTTTATACTGTTTATATAGACTACAACTTATTCTTCAATTCAAGTTCTCAAAACTTTATGACCTCAACATCTTGGCAGATCCACACTGAACTGCCTGTTTTCCTGGTTTAAGGCTGATCAATGCTTGGTCTATCTCATTTTAAATATGCCTCTCACTAGCTCTTTCTCTTTCTCATACTCTCTCTGTTACACACACACACACACACACACACACACACACACACACACAGTTACACACAACAAACATACTTGCATGGAATTTAGAGAGAATTTGGAAGGATAGAGTGACCTGCCACTGTTGCTAATAGGTTGGATCAATATTGCCAAAAGTGCCACATCCTTCTTCATTTTCTCATCATGCGGCAATCAATAGCTTCACCTTGCCTGTAAACTTTCCTCAAAGGTTCACACTTTTTACGCCGGCCCCCACCACCCCCCATTGTTTCCCAGTCTGTGCATGCTCTCTCCAAGACACTTGGGGCAGAAAAGGAGAAGGTGGTCCTAAATTTGTCAAATGTGAGTGGCTTGTGCTCATTGCTGTGTCACCCCCATGGCATGTGCATGTGTATGTTTACAGAGGTACAGGTATGTATGAATGAACATGTGTGTGTGTATGTGTGTGTGTGTATGCATGCACATGCATCTATTTCTTAAATGTAGTAAGATGAATAACATCTACCTTCCTTTACCCTCAGGGAACTTAGCCTACCAGAGGAGGAGCAAAGTGCAGAAGCATTTATTCTTCCTTACAAATGAATGTCATATGGAAAAACTCCTTTGCTTGCAGAGGTCCTCAAACTTTTTAAACAGGGGGCCAGTTCACTGTCCCTCAGACCGTTGGAGGGCCGGACTATAGTTTAAAAAAAAAACTATGAACAAATTCCTATGCGCACTGTGGGCCCGGGACGAGTCAGCTGCTAAGCAGGACAGGCAGCGGCACCCGGCGGGCCAGATAAATGTCCTCGGCGGGCCGCATGTGGCCCGCGGGCCATAGTTTAAGGACCCCTGCTAGTGACTTCCTGCAGCAGGCACTTGGAGCAGGCAAATAGCATGACCTGGTTCCCAGTGATGCTGCTCAGCCCAGTTTATGGTGCTCACTCTGGACCCCAAAACTATATGTTGTGAAAAAGGTTTTGTGAGATACATGTCTGACTTCAGGCAGAACTAGTAAATGTCAATCCGTTGCTGTTTGAAGAGCTAGAACATCCTGTTTACCCCGAACAGAAATGACACCTCCCTGGGGGATGGGGCCCACCATGATACCTCAGACGTTCACATGATAGACTACCCAGGGCTAAGGATTGAAAGCAGCAGCTAAAAGGGAAGCACAGTGTTAGTGTAAATCTCCATTCATTCCTGATCATGAATTAGTGTATCAAATTAATGTTAGGTGTCTAAAAAAATCAGAGGGAATGGGGCCAGGAAGGGTGTGATATGCATAATAATATCAGGCATCCCGAAAATGTTTACATCTGAATCCCTGACACTGTGCATATATGTTAGTTTACATGGAAAAAGACACTTTGCAGATTTCATTAAAATAAGGAACTTTAACTGGGGAAATCTCCCTGGATTATTCCATTGGATCCAGTGAAAGCATACATGTCTTAAAAGTAGAGGAGCAAGGCAGAGAAGGAGACGTGATGACCAAGCAAGGTGGGAACAATGTGAGGTGAGGAGGACGCAACCTGCTATTGCTGACTTTGCAGAGGCAGGAGGCAGCCCTGAGCCAAGGGGTGTGGGTGTCTCTAGAAGCTGGAAAATGCAGGGAAGCAGATTCTTCCCTGGAGCCTGCAGACAGGCACTCAGCCCTGCCAACGTTGCAATTTCAGCCAATGAAACTTGTGCTGGACTTAGAACCTACAGAACTATGACGTAATACATGTGTGTTGTCTTTAGCTAAATTGGTGGTGATTTGTTGCTGTAGCATTGGGAAAGTAATACACAAGGAATATTTTGAAAGAGAAGCAAGAGTCTGGACATATGAAATGTGGGAAAGAAGCTGGGAGGGCAGCCTAGATGGACGAATTGAGCTCTGGGAAAACAGAAGTCAGGACTGAGAAACTTATGGGGAGAAGTCAGAGCTGAGGCAGGTATGAGTCAAGACAAGTACAGCTCTCGTGAAGGCCTCTGGTCCATCAAGTGTGTATCTATGAGAGGCATGGCTGGGAGGGTGCCAGACTGGAGGCAGTAGGACCTGGGAGAAACATGTAAAAGCTTATAGCCACCTGGCTGAGCACAGAGGGGGAGCGGGCTTCTCTTGCAGATCATCAGAGGCATTCTGGTTTCTGTTCCAGCAGCCTCAGCATTCGATCTGGAATCATCATCTGACAAGGGCTGTCAGATGTAGGCCTGGAAGGACCTTCTCTCAAACCAGACAAGAGATCTAGCCATTCAGATGGTGAGATTCTGTGACACCTGTTGGGAGGCTTGTCAAATATATCTTCACAGACAAAAACCTGTGGGACTGAAAGTAACAAGGGTACTAGGGTAGAACAACCTATATTCTGCAACCTGGCTGATATGGGAAAAATATTAAGTGTCAGGAACATACCACATCTTACTTGCGTGGCTGAGGACAAAATGTGCTGGCATATAATTTCCAATGACAAAGGGCTCATGACTTGTAGCTTCCCGGGAGAAAGTTGACTTCCATTTGTTCCTGGATCTTAAATACTGTCTGCAGAGCGAACATCTGGTGTAAGATGGTAAATAATAATGAACCAATCTAGCAATGTTGATTTTTCTAGAAATTCTCTTCTTATACACTCAAACCCACTAAACTGGTTTGGAAATTATATAAAAAAGGCTGCATTTTATACAAGAGGTTTACAGTTTAAGCAAGAGGGACCTTTCTCTTCTCTTCCTCCTCAAACATTCAGGAAGTGTCTAACATCTGAATCAGTAACTGCATGGCATGCATTTCTCTAGTGATTGGTTTCATGGGCTATTACCAGGGAGTGTTCCTCACTCCTATCTCTGTACTCCTGAGACTATCTGAACTATGGACAAGCACTTTTACCACAATGAAATATTAAGAAGTGTAATGAAGAGAAAATGCTACCCCAAATGCCAAAAGTATAGGCTGCAAATAGAAACTGATAATTCCTAGTTAAATGTGGCTATGACACTTATTTACCTTGCCCATCTCCCTGGATAACATAGTCCTTCTCAGATGGGCATTTGAAGCCAAGCAATGCACTGGCTTCAGTTTTCAGCTTGTCAACTCTCAGGGCCCTCAAGGGACTTAGCCCTCACTCACCTCCACCCTGCCACTGGGATACTAGTACCCCCCACCCAAGGCTTGCTGGATACCTAATATGCCTTAAGTGTTATGACTGGGCAGGAAACCCTCTCAGCAAGCCATGGGGAGGTCCTATGGCTGCCACTGTCAAGAGTCTATGGACCACAGAGTGATCTCCCAGTGCCTAGCTGATGCTGTTCCATGATGCTAAACCCTTTTTATATCCCCTCCGGAGTCTCTATTGTCCTTGCAGTTTCTCCTTACTGGAGAGATACTCCTAACCTCTGAAAGCCTACAGTCCCTGTCCTTTTGGTTTATGAATTATTGAATTCAGTTTCCCTAATTGTCAGTCTCTGCAGCCTGGGACTGCCAGCTAGGGACAACAATCTGCATTCTCCTTTCTCAGGTGCACAAAGAACTGAGAAATTCAGTGGGTTTGGGCAAAGTGTGTGGATTTTACATATCTAGAATCTGTTGCACTGATCCAGTTAGTCAAATAGAGTGAGATGAAAAATGGGGAACAGGAAAAGGAGGAAGAGGAGGAAGGGAAGAAGGAAGAAGAGAGAGAAAAGGAGGAGACAAAGCAGGGAGAGGGTAGGGTATGGATGTGGGAGGGAGAAGAGGAGCGTAAAGGAAGAAATAGGTAAAAAAAAAAAAAAAAGGAAGTGAAAGAGGACAGGGAGTTGCTGTTTTTAAACCATTAAGCTTTCAATCTGAGGAGGAAAAAACATTTAGGAAGGGTCATAACTAGTAACCAGATAGAATTGGAACTGGTCCTCTGTTCCTCCACAGGCTGATAGAGCAAGCAAAGCATATGCCGAGCATCTGTTTACCATCAAATCTAGGTTTCTGCCTTATGAAGGATCAGCTCCAAGGAACACGCAGGTCACCTTGCCACTTGCTGTAGCCACTGGCATCGAGAGGAGACACTGCGCAGGTGCCAAGAATACAAAGCCATCTGCAGGATCCTAACCTTCCCTGCCAGCCCAGGGCTGTGCTCTGTTCTCTCTGCAGGATGCTTGTCACCAGTCCATTTCCTTCATCTCACCCCACCTCTGTCTGAGCTCTTCTTCTGTAATAATTGGAGCCCAAGGCTGCAGAAACCCCCAATATCATAATCACACAGGCCTCCCAAGTCTATAGGGAACTGGTGGGTAAATGAACCACTACAGGAAAAGCCATAGAAAACAGACATTGATCCTAATGTGGAGATGAAGTGTGTGAATGGTTTATTAATCGTCGGGATAATTGCAGGCACTGAAGTGGGACATTAGAGCTTCTATCCTCTCTTGTTTTTTGAGCCACATTAATTAACTTTCAGGTGGGAAATAGCACATTGTTCAGAGCCAGGCAGGGCTGGATTCAGATCCTTCCTCTTAATACTCACTGCTGTGACTTTAAAATCATCACATTTTCCTCATGTCCCAATTTCCTTATCTATCAAATGGAGATGATAGTGCTTCTTTGAGGCATGGTAAGCAATAAGACTTAAATGAAGGAAGTGACAGAAAACACATAGAGCAGGGTCCGGGATATACTGGGTATTTGTTTAATGTGGGCTTCCTGGAACTCCTTGGATCCTGTATCCGAATCTCCAAATCTTTACCCTGTATGAACTAAATGTGTCATTTTGTCCCCCAAGCGTGCTCTTCCTCCCTAACTCCTTATCCATATGAAAGCACTTGGGCTGGAGATCTTGAGTTTACTCCTTTTCCTTTTCCACACTTTTCCTTTGTGCTGTCTATCCATGGATACTTGCCTGTAAGGATGACATCAACAGGCCCCCATGCACTTGGTTTCCAGCTGGGGGTGTCAATAGGGATCCTGACAGGATATCAGAGGGAGGTGAGAGGGTGAGCTCAGGGTATTTGCTCTTTCCCTGGGAGGTCAACTTGGGCTGGCAGTATCCCTTCTCAGAAGCACGATGCTCCTCTCAAGGTGGTCTGCTCCACAGGACTTGCCCTCTTGATTCTGATAATGGTTTGCTTCCCTGTCCCTTTGAACCTAGCTCCAAGATTGACAAGCAGAAAATACTCTCAGGCATGCTTTGGGGAGGTCCTACTGCAGAGTCTTCATGGTTTGCCTGTACCCTGCCAGTACCTTTGTAATTATACACTGTGCAACAGCACACACACACACACACACACACACGCACACACACGCACACTCACACACCCTCCTCAAATTATCCTAATTCGATAGGTCATCTGTTTCCTGTGTGAATTCTAACTAATTCAGGGCCAATATCTCTCCTGATCCTAAAATCAAGAATCTAGTAGTCATTTTAATCAACCCATTTTTGTGCCCCTAATTCCCTTCCTGTCAGATATGCTACCCAATATTTCTGGAAGTGGTAATTTCCTTTGTATTCCTGGTGATTGTCTTAATTATTGCTTGTTTGGGTTTCCTAGCTGCCTGCAAAATGGTTTCTCTGTCTCCCTCCTCTTCAGTGCATCTTCTATGCCTCCAACACGATGGTACAGAGCCTTTCCCAGGTCCCCACTCATTAACAGACAATGTCCAAAGCCATAGGCATGCAAGACGCATCACAAAATGGCACTTCCCTGAATCCCTTCCTGTGCAATGCTTCTTTTCCCCCTGCTCCCAGCTGCCAACCCTCAGGCCATGTGTGAACTCTGCAGTCTGGCCATTTGTTGTCACATCACAGGGCGATTTAGTGATACGGTCTTGGCATGATAGACACAGGAATAGCTAGAAGAAGCAATAACTTAAATGGATGGTGTTCCTATCTCCTGTTGTCCTGGATGAGTATTTGTCCTGAGAAACACTGAGAGAGGGGAGCTGTAAACCTGCTCCCCCCCCCGCCCCTCGCCACTTCTGCTCTTCAATCCTGGTCTCTTTCAGTGTGAGTGCAGCAAAGCCTACAGTTTGAAGGTAAACACATTTTGTTGAACATCACTCCAAAAGTTAAGCCAACTCTTTCACCTGCTGCTTCAATGGAGAGATAGAATCATCTTTCAATATTGAGAAACAATCTCCTTTGGATTTAGAGAGAAATGATACATCAATCTCCTAATGAGTTTCTAAGCATACTTTGACTATTGCAATCTTCCCTCTACAATGCAGATGACTTATGTGTGGCTTTGGGATGTCCCACACTCCCTCACACCAAAGTGCTTTGCCATGGCCGTGTTGTTCACCTTCCTAGAGCATCCAAAACATCCTTTTCTCACTTAATAAAACCTACTTGTTCTCCAAGACTCAGCATAACGTGGGCAGGTACTCCTTCCTTTCATCCCTGGGAACCCTTAGTAGAAATTTTATTTCAGCCCTCATCTCATTGTGCTGTAACTGGCTCACTGCTGATCTCCCCACTGCACTGTAAGCATCTTGAGAGCAGAGGTGAGTTTGATCCTCTATCCTCTGTGCACATTGCTCTTTGTCACCTGCCATTGTATCTGCTAGGGTTCCAACTATGGATCACCCCACCTCCCTAGAGTAATGTTAGCAGCAAGGCTGCAGAGCTGTGGTTATTTATTGAACAGGTCTGCTACTTATGCTCCGTGGTCTGAGAGAGGCATGGATGCATCAGGAAGCCACCAGGCAATTTGCTCCATCCTGTATCAGGAGAGACCTTTGTCATGATGTCAAGCCATGTTAGCCTCTCAGAGAGGCTGGAGTGGCCAATCACTCATCTCTTTGAAGGTCATTTCTTTACAAGAAGCTCAGCTGGTAGCACCAGAGAGTTCCACTCAACTACTGAAGTGGAACTTAACTGGAATTTGTTTTTATGAGCGATCCAGAGGGCAAAACCCCAAAGTTGCAGATGACATTTAGCATTTCCTGGACATAAAATACTAAGCAGACAGACACAGATACACTCTCCAAAGATCTCTATGCACATTGAGAGATGAGTGGTCTTGAGTTGGAGACCAGATGGCTCTTTTCCAAGTTGTCTCACAAGGAGGTGTTAGAGTGGTGAATTCACAGTGCCCAGGAGATCCAAACTTAGTCGTTGTCCCAGAGTCATATGAAAGCAGGGACACTGACTCACACTAACCAAATTTAAATCAAAGTGCATCAGGAGATTGCAAGCTTATTAGTGCACAATGGAAGTTATGTTGATCCAATGGAAGAAATTCTCATTTCTCCAGCTAGGAACAGCATAGTAAGTATAACATTAGAGCAAAGGGAGGTGGAGAGCCTGGGAGATTTTTATCTAGGTCATGATATTGTGAATCATTCTTGTCCTGTGCTAAAGAACACCTCTCCAGTAATTAAATTAAGGTTGTCTTGCAGATTCAGTGTCTTCTTAGCTTGAACAATGCTGGAAGAACACTGCCAATTTTTTTCCTATTGAGCTATCCTTTCTATGATTCAAATTATCCCTTTATGTCCACACATTACAATATGATTAGGCTTTTGCTTACTAAATATTAACCACATCCCTGTCCTGCCTCTTTGAGACCCAGATCACCTTGTGTGGAATTGGGGGTCAGTGCAAATCCTCTAGTCACATACTTACAGATTTAGAATTATTTACTCATTTAAAATTCTAAACATTGTGTGTGGATTTTATTAGTTGAACCCATGAAGGCTAATTTTATTTCTCTTACCTCCAAGGTCTTAGGGGACATCTCAGACATCCTTCCCACACTAACAACATACTATTCTGCTAGAAGGCTGATAAACTTCAGTGTGAACAAGGGGGTATGTTTTATGAAAAGAATATCTATAAGTTACCTATAACATAGAGTACAGGGCATTATTTGTAATTCTCTATGAGCAGAGGATACTCAGATTTTAAAGGTGGTTTCATTTAAAGAAAATGCTTCAATAATCTTTCTAATAAGTTAAATTATAAAATCAATTCCCCAAGTAGATGATACATGTTAAAAACATAATTGGTACACAAATGTCTCAATCAATCTTTACAGGTTATTAAAGGGAACAATGGAATTTGGAGGTCAGCCATAGCCTCTGGAGCTATTATCAGTAGAGGTTACTATAAACCCCAGGGACTACCATTAAGTGGATGACTCTGGACCAGGCAGCCTAAGGCCCAGAAAGGCACTTTCTACTTTGCTTTCTCACAGGCAGTTGCAGGTCAGTTTTCCCCTGACTAAGACTTAAGATTTGTGTGTGGAAGTTTTACTACAGAAATACTTTCACAAATAAAATAAATAAAATAAAATAAAATAATAAAAATAAATAAATAAAGCAGATTGAGATGGAGGGAGAAGTTGGGCTGTGATTCAATTGCAACAAGATACCCTGGGGGAAGTCCTGTGAGAGATTTTGGAGCTGGGATGGCCCATTCCAGAAAATCTAATGAAATTGTCTCCAGGGTTCATTCCTATCCTCTTCTCTCCTCTAATGCCAGGTGTCCTTATTATAGACTCTCCTTCACCTCCTTTTTATATTATACTGCTGTCAGGAAATGACATGACATTTATTGGCATTAAGGTGTAGATGACTCATAATCATTGTTTCCTACTCCTATCCGCAAGAAACATTTAGCTTAAGTCTTTTGACAGTCAGCTATATTGCAAATGAGGCATTGGTCACTCTCCTGGTAGCACAAGGCAGGGCACAACAGATTTCTGGAGAATGTGGAAGAGACTGATATTCCTGCCCAATATTCTTTTTTCTCTTCCAATTTTATTTTGAGTGGTTACATGCTCAGCTAAAGGACTACATTTCCCAGGCTCCCATGCAGTGTAACAGATGTGGTGACATCGCTGAAAGTGATATAACAGTCACTGGAAGAAGCAAAGGAAAGAATTTCAAATTAAGCTGACTCAGCTGATAGGCTTTAGTTTTTGCTCAGCACCCCTTCTCCCTTCTCCTTTCTCTTGCTTGGAATCTGAACATGATGGCTAGAGAGTCATCAAACATTTTGGACAATGAGGTCACCTTGAGAATGATGGTAGGAGCAACCAAGTCCCTGGAAAACTGTAGAGCTACTAAACCAATCTTAGACCACCTAGTTACTTTATGTGAGAGATAAATGAACCTCTGACTTATTTAGATCACATGTTTGGAGGTTTTCTTCTATATGTGGCTGAAACAAATTCTAACTGTTACAGATTTTGGTTCATTGGTTCTTAAAAGTAGGGCAGTAGAGACTTATCTAAATGGAGGAAATGGAGAAGTAGATATTAAGGATTCAGATCTTGTAATTGTGTTTGTTACTACAGTGGGGAAACATTTTGTCAATCTGTTGCCTACTGTACCTTGGAAATCAGATTACCTGCTGACCAAAATTGAAGTGTTAGAAAATGGTAGAAAAACTAAAATTTTTGGTATATTCTAGCCTCTTCTTATTGCTCTCTGTAGAGTCCTATAGGAGAGAAAGAAGCTCATAAGAGCCAGCCACACTATGCACAGATGGAGATATTCCTGCCTACACCCTGCAATCTGAGTTGAATAGGAGTTTCATAATTTAGGTCTTGCAGAGTCGAAAAGCCAACTGCTTTTGTGCCTCAACCTGTATCAGTTATAAGTGGTGGCAATAAATTGCTGTCTTTTTAAGACTGATATTCTCTCATTGGATGTTAGGAACCTGCTGACAAATATAGGAGTAAAGGCGTTACATTTTTATCCGAGTACATTGTCTTAGATGAGTCCAGTAAGTGACCATTAATTTGAGAAAACAAGGCTAAGCAGAGCACAGGGGCCAGTAAATAAAAGATGAGGCCCTTTCTGCTTGAAAGATCTCTTTAACCTACTATTACTCTGCATAAGACAGAACAGAAGCAAAAAGACTGGGAGTGTGGTACACTTTAGAGGAAACAAGATAATAATCATAATAAACCTAAACCTGGCTATTAGTAGCCTAAGATTTTTGTACCTTCAAAGCAATTCTTGGGCCCCAAAATTTCACATCAACAAATGGGTTATGAGAGATATGCAGCCCCCCCAAGCAAGTACTCTCTAGTTTCTACTTTAGATGTGGTCATGACAGATAATGAGGATTGACAAGAGTTCTAGCCTTCAAGATGAAGGACAACAGAAGGGAACTAATGAAGAAGGGAGTTCCTCCCAGGAACAGAACTGAGGCTGCCTGGTAAACTAACTCATTACATACTCCACTGACATGGCTAGGAGTCCTTGCTATTGTTTTAGAAAAGGATTTGATGATTTCTGTGAATCAGTGTTTCTCATTCTCCACTTTTCCAAATGCAAAGATATATTTTTTTTAATTTTAAGGAGACCAATTTATTCATTATTAGCTGAAGTCACCACATTAATTCTGCAACATTGGATTAAAGAGAGGAGGGAGCATTTGATCTCTGAATGGATGTTTTTGTTCCACACACATGGGAATGAAACTGAGGAAGCTGGTACTATTATTATTATTACTATTTGCCTGGTGCACGGATTCCTACACATTGAAAGGAAATTAATTAGAAGAAATATTTTAATATTGCTATTCGCCCTTTCTCTATAATAGAAGTGTCAGAGATGAAAGAAAATTAGTAAAATGTATATGAAAATAATATGTAAATTGATTAATAAATAAACAATATAACAAAAACAAAGTCATGATATAAAAACAACAAAAACATGATATAAAAACAACATTGATAAAAACAGTGACTGATAAATTGATTAAACTTATTCTAATATCTCCTGGGTTTTTTTTGTGTTTGCTTGTATTGCAATTATCCCATTTCTTCTCTATCATGGTTGTTTTGGAGAAGATAACTTGCTTTTGAGTTTGCGTTTCAAAGGAAGAAACATCTGAATATGATAGAGTTTCACATAACCCAGATGTCTTAAAAATTGAACTGGATATAATAATTTGCTAAGAATTTGTAATTAACTCTTTTAGGGAGGTGGTGAATGTATTCTATACATAGTTCTCATGGACATTGGGTAATGAACGGGCAAACTATTGCCTAATCAATATCCATTCTACCCTTCTTTTTTTTCTAACAGGACTGGAAGGAACTAAAATGTTCTTCTTTGAGAAAATGTTCCTCTCAAAAAAAAAGAGATTAATTTTACTAAATTCCCTTAAAGCTAGGTAGGGGTGACAAATAAAATATAAAGTGGTGGCCCTGGGGGCCTTCTAGAAAAGCTCATTAAAGGGAGATGATTCTGCTGGGAAGTATGCTCTTTTGCATTCCCTATTTTTCCTTCTTCCTGCCAAAAACATGGAGATAATGGCTGGACCTCTGCCAATCAGCTTGGACAACAAATCAACCTTGATCATGAAGCCATGTTCTAGATTGTGGAGCAGAAATATAGACGGAGGCTTTCTCCCTCCTAACCATACGACATCAGTCTTCCTTATCTGGTGTCAGTTTTTTTTTAAATATTTTTGTTTTATTTAAAATAGAAATTCATTCATTTATTTAAGCCACTTGTGTTTTCTATTATCTTCAGATTAGTCAAATCCTCTCCAGTACCAGGGATGAGCCCACCTTTCATGCTTCAAAAGTTGTTGCTTGCCTATATTGCTTATCCATAAAGCAGACCTAGGTAGTCACAGAACTTTTAGCGGTGGGAAGTCCCTGAGCTCTAAAAGTAGAGATTCTAAAAGCCTAGGTTTAGAAGAAACCAAGAAACAAATCCCTGAAACAAAGCAGGCCCTCTAGGGCCTGCTGTGCAACATAATTGTTGAAAGGCTGAGTTCAAGTACACATGAGACAGACATTTGAATAAATTGAGTTTGAGCTAGCTTGCTAACTCTAGAGAGCTCAGATGCTTGGTTCCTTAATTGTCTGTCTTAGCAAAAGCACAGCATCAGTTTTAGTGACTAAGTGTAAGTACTATTGCCTAGCAGAGACAACATTTACGGGCTTTTCCAGTTTCAGTTATGACTATTCTATATAATAAAAGCCTAGGTGGCATTGTGCGACACCCTTGCACGACGTTGTCATAAGATGGATGCCACAAGATGGCTGCCACAAGATGGCCACCACAAGATGGTCACCACAAGATGGCTGGCAGGGGAGGGCAGTTCGGGGTGACCATGTTGGCAGGGGAGGGCAGTTAGGGATCAGGCCTAAACGGGCAGTCAAACATCCCTCAAGGGGTCCCAGATTGGAGATGGTGCAGGCTTGGCTGAGGGACTCCCCCCCCACACCCGTGCATGAATTTTGTGCACCGGGCCTCTAGTGAGAATATAAACTATGGCCTGTTTCATTTTTCCAAAGGTTCTATGGATCCTATCAGTGCTATAACGAATTGCCACAATTAGTGGTTATAAACAATATAAATTTCTTCTCTTGCAGTTCTGAAAGTCAGAAGTCCTAAAATTGGTCATCAGGGCTATGTTCTTTCTGACCCTAGGGAAGAATCTATTTCCTTGTATTTTCTAGCTTTTTAGAGGCTTCCTGCATTTCTTGGCTTGTGGCCCCATTCTTCCTCTTCAAAACCAGTAGTGTGGTGTCTTCCAATCTCTCTGTGTTCTTTTACATCCATCGTCACATTGCCTTCTGTCTGAATCTAACTTTACAATCTTTCTCTTAGAAAGATCCTTGTGATTACATTGGACCAACCAGGAAAATCTAAAAATCTCCCCATCTTGAGATTCTTCTCTTAAGTACAACTGTAAAGTCCCTTTTGCCATATCAGGTGACATATTCTCATATTCCGGAAATTAAAACAGAGATATCTCTGGGAGGTCATCATTCACCATACAAGGATCAAAGTCAACCTGACATCCCCTTGGGTGTTCTTTGATAAGAGCACTTATGTTTAATTTCCAAGATCCCCTAGACTTACAAGCCAATCATACAGTCTTAATTTTTTCTATTAAAACTTTTAAGAGCCCTTTATTATAATAAATATACTAATTGCAGTGTTACTGTACAAAACACTCAGATTTTCTTCAAATTCCCTGTCAAACTGCAACTGCCTCGGAATGAGGAGAAATTGGCTCTAGATAATTAAATTTTATAATGGAAAAAGTTGATATGAGGAATTGTATTGCTATTGAGAGCCTGCATGTGGCACTGCTGTACAGGCCCTAAATGAGGGGTGTCATCAAGAGTCACTGCATAACAGTGAGTAGTGAGAGCATATAAAGGCAGTGCTCAGGAAGACAAAGGGTATCAAATGGAAGCAGTCAGAAAGAAGAATCTTCTTTCAAGAGTGTCTAGGGATAGTACTGTTGTAAATAGCTAATATTAAGTAAACTTTTAATATATGCCAATGCAATAGACTAACTTATTGGTCGAAATTCTTCATACTCTCTCCCATTCAAATCCATGTCCTTAGCCATCTACCTGTGCAGACACACAAAGACAGACTATAATTCAGTGGTCCTTGATGTTAGGCTTACCCACATGACTTATTTGGCCAACACGATGTCACTAGATGAGAAAGACACAAGGGTTAAATGTGCTTGCTAGTTTGTGCTTGACCTCTGGTGTTTCTGCCATAGGAACAGAAGAATATCCTTGCCTAACTCACTGTCCCAAGGAAGAAGAGGGAAATATGGAGTAGCACCCCAATGAGTTTCCCCAGTGGATCCACAGATATCTGAGAAATAGATCCTTATTATCTCATGCCACTGAAATTTCTGTGATTATTTATGTCAGGTTGCTTATTTCCTGAGTCAGTCAAGAATCTTTCTAAGTGTTTGACATGTATTAATTCATCTAACCATCCTCTGAATCTTATAAAGTAGATGCTGTTCTCCCTATTTTGCATTTAAGGAAACTAGGCATGGACTATTAAGAAACTTGCTCTAAGTCATACAAATAATAAGAATTGGAGCTACAATTTGAATTTAAGTCACATGGCCACTTAGTTCTTAACTACAGGATCATACTCAGGCCACAGCCACAGGTATAAGTTTCCTTTCTCTCTATCCTTTACTCCTTATAATCCATTTTAAATCATTTCTAAAATATTGAGGTTTAAAATTTTTTTGTGAGTTTGCTGAATAAGAAATCCACTGGTCTGAGTCTGGATTCTGAACCCACTATCAATAAGAGATGCAAGATTACCCAGATATAAACAAATATTTCTTTTGACAATTCATTACCCACATTTCCAAGGTCTGATCTGGTAAAACCAAGGACATGTGCCTAGAAATCAACCATGGTGTGACTCAGCTGACAGCCAGTTTCAGAAGACTAGCCATGTTTGAAATTTTTATAAATAATATCTTCATTCCTAGCTTCAAACTCCTGTAACGGAAAGTTTTATTCTTTTTGGAAATTTTTGGAAGCTGAGTTCACAGGAAAAGGATAGAGGCCTAGGGGGTAAGAGGTCATTTACAGGATGAAACTTAAGGAATCCCAAATGTGAACCTAAACATAAGCACTGGAGAGTGGGATTTTCCCAAGGCAAAGAACTAACAGAGACTAGAAGGAGAACCAGGAGGTTTTGATGTTTCTAGATAAAAATAGAAGGTCAAAAAGTTTACTTAGACCCAAAAGTAATAAACGATTTAGGAATAATTACCCATGTACAATGAGAATGAGGATTCTTAAAATATGACATATATGGCACCTGCTATCTTTTGTCTAATAGTGATTGGTAGGAAAAACCATAAAAACAAGCTAATAATGTTATTGTAGGAGGCATAAAAGGAGTGGGAATCCAGGAAAATCATTTCTGCTGCTCAGCCAATGATGATGATGATGATGATGATGATGATGATGATGATGATATCAGACATCATTTATTGAACATTTATTATATTAATTTTTAATAGAATTTCTCAATTTAATTTTTCAAAGCAAACCTATAAGGGACATGCAAACATTATATCTCTTTTTAGATGTAGGATTTGAGACTTAGAAAGCTTAAATTATTCTGTGAAGTCACAAGGGTAGTCAAAGGTGAAACTGTTATGCAAATACAGAAAGTCTTTCTTATTGTTTCTTAACAAATAAATAATTCAACATAGAAAATTCTGAAAACAGAGGAAGTTGTTCCCATTTTTAAAAATGGTGACAGATTCGCTTGGAATTTCTGTGGACAGATGAAGGGGCACATATGTTTCTGGCCAATGAGAAAATCTGTGATATGTGTGAAAAGAGGTACTATGTTAAGCTCTTGACAGCCACATTTCCCTGATTGGCCTGGGATGAGTTTATTAGGAACCTCATTCATCCTGGCCCCTACCAAATATATCCAGTCTATCCCACAGAAACTCTATCCTATCCCTGTTTGACACATTGCTTGTCTGCTTTTCAGAATGCGCCCTCATCCAGGGTGAGGGCTGCCGTGGCAGGCAGAGGAAAAGCATTAGAGCAGGGGTGGAGGGAGCATTCTATAAGCCCAGGAGCCAAGATAGGGAGTTCTTCCCAAGACAGTAAGAGAAGACTAAGCCAGAGCAGTAGAGAAAGACAGTCTGGAGGTGAATAGAGAAATAGCCAGAGGTGGATATAATAGCCTAGTCTTTGGAATCAGAACATGAAGACCATGAAAAATATGTTAGGGACAAATTGGGTAGGTAGGCAACCTGGGTGGCAGCTTACTGTTTGAAACTGGCTTTTGTGAACCTGGACGTGATGATGTTTGAATGTGTTGGTTCTGTGTAAAGGACCAGGCTAGAGGTGGCATTGCTGGGACAGGGGTCAAGGCTTAAGTCTTGTTCTGATTGATGGGGGGCTAAACCCTGGGCTCACAGCTTGCCAATTCCTCCCTCAGGAAGCCTGCTCCTTAAGCCACTAGCTGCTAGCTGGAATCCAGCCCTAACATGAGCTGGCCTTCAGGAACCACAGTGCAGCCATAATATCTGATCACAAGGATCTCCTTTAATTGTCATTTCTGGTGCAGCCTCTTTTCAACCAATACTACCAGTATTTACTCTCAGACATCAACACATATCCATGTGACTCCGGCTCTTCACTACACTCACCCGTTGCCTACACCCAGGTCTGCAGTCACATCTGTTTTCCCTGGTTTCATTCTGTCACCTCCAGTCATAGACATGCCCTAAATGCAGAAGGAAATCTTCCTAGGACAATGGAGACTTCATTAAGAGTAATAGAAATTGAAGTGCTGTCCACAGTACCTTTTTTTTTTTTTTTTGCCTGTTTTCCTCAAATTAATTCACCACCTTTTCTACTCTGGCTTGTATTACAAGAAGCTGACCCAGAGAAACTTTATTTTCAAAACTCTCTTGCTAATAAGTTGAATCCAGATCATAGGAGTCATTGGCAGGAGACTGGAGAGTAGACGGAAGGAAGAGGCCAGGGAATTTCTCTTCCCCAGCCCTCAGCTTTGAGCTGTATCTCTGGAAATGACTGTCTCCTGCATGGTACCAGCGCCCTTCAAACACTCCCCTCTGTACACCCACCTTCTATGTGCAGCCTCTGACACAGGCCCAGTTTCCACTGGCTAGCAAAACACCATCTCGTCCCTGTTTCTCCAGCTCCAGAGATGACAGCAGTTTCCCGCGCTTGCTAAATCTCTGGGTTGCCTCACAACTCCTCTTTGAACTTGCAGCTAGCTCCTCCAGTATCTTGTAACTATTTCCCCGTACTAAAATGTTTCTATTGACTGGAACCTGCCTGATACACACGGAAAGGCACATTCAACTAGCATCGGGAAAGGACAAAGTGAGAGTGTGGAGAAAAAAAAAAAAAAGATTGCAGGGCAATGAAGCTGACTTTGAAATTGCACATTTTGTCCCGAGGTTGACTCTAATGCAGGAGACTGAATGGGACCATTTGAGGCTGCAAGTGTAGTGGTCACTGACTTCTAGAAGTTGCCTAGGATTGCTTATTGCTGTTGAGATCACTCCTTCCCTGCCCCAATTTGCCCAAGAGGGTATTGGTCTGGGCTACCTTCCTTCTGTATATGTGGTCTAGAAATGACTTGTTTTCAGGAAAATTTTTGTTGAGATTCAAATACTGTCAGAAAATATCTTCATCACAATAAAAATGTGAAGTACAAAGTTGCCGTTCTGCACAACATCACTGAAGGATGCGGGGACATTATTCAAATGTGTTCAGGGCAATTGCTGCACATGCACTTGCAAGCTGACGGGGACTTAAAAATAGCACTTTCCACTAACAGAAAAAAAAAAAAAAGAAAGACTCTTTGGTAACAAAATAAGTGACTGTTCTCTTTGTTTCTTTTTTACACAGACACCAGCCCCCTCGCCAGACTCTTTGCAGAGTTGCAGTTTTCCAGGAAATGGAAGGGACAAGCAGGAGTTATGGTAAGAGGACTCGAGGGAGGAAGACACAAAGCCAGGAACAGAAGAGCTTAGGACCACTGTCTCCCTCTTGCTGCCAGCTGTCTCCCAGCCATCTCTACTACTCACCTGCCATGGTAGGGTACCTCGGCCTGCTGGCGCTACCTGGGACTGTCTAGAAATGTTACAATTTGTGGTTTGGGAAGGAAAGAAATAATTTGTAGAAAGTTTGTGTTGTCATTAATTTAGAGATTTGCTTTTCACTTATCAATTTATATTGCAAATGGAGTACCCAGACCCAGAAGAGCTAAGTGATTTGTCCCAAATCCTTCTTTAGCTTGCTAGGGGCAGAACAAGAAAGTAGGATCCCAAACCAGTGTTTTGTTTTTTGTGTGCGTGTTGTTTTTTTTTTTTTTTTCATTAAAAAATTTTGAGAGTATGTTTATTAATGCTGGGGACAGTTAAACAAAGGAAGGGCTTATTGTAGAAGAAGCAACAGGAAAGAGCCTAGGTGAGGCTGCTTGGGCTCACTGAGAAACTAAAGTCACAGTGACAGAAGTGAGTTCACTGGGAAGTCAGAGAAAAGGGGGGCCTTGAAGACAGGTCCAGGGGGCAAGCCTGGGATGAGCTGTCACTGCCCGCTGCTCCCTGGTTGCAAGTCTTGTGGGGACTCATAAAGTTTAGGAGAAAGAGCAGAGATACAAGATGTGGGCATGCTCCAGTGTGAGCACACTGTAGGTCCTTTGTCTTGAGGCTTTTGATCTCTCTTTGGCCGGCAGGAATCCTAGACGAGGTCTCAGGGGAGGGTCTTAACAGAATATTGACTAGTTTTTCAGGTGTGTCCTTTAATATGTTGATTCATCAAAATGTGTGGGTCAGGGGTTATTTTTGGGTTAGTTTCATTTTTTTATTGTTAACAGAATTACAGATGTCCCCTGTTTCCCCCCCTATGTTTTTTTATAATCTAATTTAGTACAGTGTTTAGTTTAAGGAAGGCAGGTCTAATAAATTGAATTTTAATTCTTCATCCCCGCATATACCAATAAACCTGAATAGATTGATGATAGATAGATAGATAGATAGATAGATAGATAGATAGATGATAGATAGATAGAGTAGTCATCTTCAAGCAGACCCCATAGGAAGGCTCCCTCTCAGAAGTTGGCATGGTGGAGGATGCACAGAAGATCAAACTAACATTGAGAAATTTTAGTTCAAGTCCCTCCTGGCTACTTGTAGATGATGGAATTCGGGCATATGGACTCTCTGAGCTTCATTTTTCACATCAGCAAATAGGGCATAAAGACACAAACCATAACTGCTTCATAGAGTGTTATGCTGTTAAGATAAATTGAAGTATAGAAAAATGTAAAAAATATGACAAGTTTGTAAATGTTAGAACAAAACAAGGGTCCATGAATTTTTTTCTGAAGCACCAGATAATCAATATTTTAGATTTTCAGACCAAATTTAGTTTTTGTTGCAACTACTCTGCCATTGTGGTGCAAAAGCAGCCATGTACAATAGCCAAATGAATGAATGTGGCTGTGTTCCAATAAAACTTTATTTACAAACAGGCAGAGGTGTGAATTTAGCCTGTGGGCCATCGGTTGCCAATCCTGGGGAGAAAGTCCTCCCACTTTGTTCAGTGCATCTTTGCTAAAATAACCTCCTTGCCTCCTCCACCACATCCCTTCCCTAGCCCGGGGCTTGATGACTCAGCCCAAGCCTTATTTTTGGATCACCAGATTTTTAAGGCAAAACATAGCTCACTAGAGGGTTTAAAAACACAGTCATCTGCAGCAAGGAGAAAAAATAGCTAAAAGCGCATTTATAACCACAATCACAGCCATCTTTCTTTATGAATATGTTTATGTCTGCTTTTGGACACACAGCCACATATATAAAGTGATATATAAAAAAAGCTGTAACTGTGGATAGCAAAATATATCAGTGGATTTCATTGAAGCTGTAGGACTAGATTTAAGCATAAACAACAACGCTTAATATTTATATCCCAGTTCTCACTTTTTAAAAGCACATTTACATTTACTTTCACTCTCACTATGAGATTCTGAGGGACTTTTGACAGATTTGAGAGGAAACAGATACTTAGAATCACAATCTGACTGGTTGCTAGCTTGGGGTCAATCACTTTTAGAGGCTCTGTCTTATGAACACAATTGAATGTTTTTCCCTCAGACTGAAACCTGTGTTTATCCACAGAGTGATGCTTTAGCTACAGTCATGCTTATGTTTTATTTAACTTTATTAAATTTATTGGAGTGACATTGGTTAATAAGATTTGGTCACACTTCATATCAATGCCCTACTAGAGCCTCATGAAGTCTATCTTCTTTGAGGAAGTTACTTCTCCCCCTTTGATTAAAATAATCTCTGTTAATTCATAATAAAGAGTATTTTAAATGCTCTGGGGTGGGTGGAAGTCTACCTAATTGAATCCTCTAAAGGAACTGAGGACTGATCATTTCTTGGGCTAGGGGTGAGCTAATCACGTGTGGGTGAGCTGGAATTAGAAATGACCTTCAGGCTAAATGCATGACATGTTTCTGATCTTCCTGAAATCACTGCTGGGGAATAGAGGAGGCAGGCATCTGCAGAAGAAGGATAAGGGATTCAGCCCAGATGCTGACTACACCTTAGGAGACTAGTGAAGAAGCTTCATGGTGGCATTGGAACAACTAAGTCAGGCAGCTGATGAATATACTTCGGATTACTAACTAGGACACCAACAGAGAGAGTACTCTTAATGTCTGGGCCGCACAGCTCAGCCAGAGGAAAGTAAATAGCCTATAATGCAAGTGCAGGATGGTATCAACCCAGGGGAAGGGCATAGGGACACATAAATCAGTACCTTCTTGTCCAAGGGAACCTGATGTTGAGGAACCATCTTGGGACCTGGAAAGGTCTGAAATGAGCCAAAAAGTCCTCACAATTAACCTAACATCCATATCTATATGAAGCTGTAGTCATATACCTTTTCCTGACATCCACCTGAAACTGGCCTTGGTTGAAGTCTGAGCTGAGAATCATGGAGATGGAAGGACAGGCTAAGCCCAATTTATAATGACATATGGTCAATAAGAATTTATTGGAATAAATTGAATTTGAATACAAAGTTTGTCAAGCACTACTTATGCTTTAAATCTCTAAAAACAAACAAATAAACAAAACAAAAACAAGGACTTCCAAACTTAGAAAGCCAGTCATTTTCCCTTAGGGACATTAAGGGAAAATTGTAATATATTACATTTTAAAAAATTATCCAATTAATAAAAGGGTAATATGCAAATTGACCCTAATGGTGGAACCACCAGAACAACTGGTTGCTATGATGTGCACTGACCACCAGGGGGCAGACGCTCAATGCAGGAGCTGCCTGCTGGTGGTCAGTGCGCTCACACAGGGGGATCTTTGCTCAGCCACAAGCTGGGCTGACAGCTGGGAGCGCCGTGGTGGTGGCGGCGGGAACCTCTCCCACCTTCTTGGCAGCACTAAGGATGTTCTACTGCAGCTTAGGCCTGTTTCCTGTGGGAAGGGAGCCTAAGCCATCAGTCAGACATCTCTCGAGGGCTCCAGGGCTGCCAGAGAGATGTCTGACTGCAAGCATAGGCCCAATCCCCCAGGGAGTGGGTCTAAGCAGGCAGGTGGACATCCCCCAAAGGGTCCCGGACTGTGAGAGGGTGCAGGCCTGGCTGAGGGACCCCCCCCCCCCCCGAGTGCACAAATTTTCATGCACCAGGCCTCTAGTTTATTTATATTTGAGAGAGGAGGGAAAAGAGAGATAAATTTAAAAAAAAAAAAACAACTCATCAATTTGTTGTTCTACTTATTTATGCATTCACTGTTTGATTCTTGTATGTACACTGACCAGGATCAAACCTATAGCCTTCACATATAAGGACAGCGCATTAACCAAGTGAGCTACCCAGCTAGAACTATTACAATTCCTAAAGAACATTGTATTCAAGAACCTGTGTGCTAAATAGGCCTTTATGATTTGGGCAAGCCAGCTGACCATGCTGTGGAACAAGAATTGTTTCTCTGAAAACTTGTTCCAAATAAATGGCTGCCATCTCAGAGGTTCATTTTTAAGTTTAGGACTGCTGGTCGTGTGTGTGTGTGTGTGTGTGTGTGTGTGTGTGTGTGTTTATTCAACACCTCCCAAATCCCCTTGCTATCCCACAAAATGAATACCCACTCTTTCAAAAGCATAATCCTCCAATCATTATTTTTTTAAAGGCCTCATGTGAATATATTCACTTATTTCCATTGCTGCCTATCCTTTATCAAATGAAAAATTGTTTGCCAGAAATAAATGCTTCCAGGAGCACCTTCTACTCGCAGCCCATTATATTCTCTGAAGAAATCTGCTGTGTTGCCCATGGGCTTTATCTCTATTGTGTGGAGTAAATAGAATCACTGAAGCTATATTTCTTTTCTTTTTTAAACAGCAACAAAAGAGGAATAAGGAAGAAGAGGGCCCATGATGTTATTTCCTCATTATATTCACAATTAGGGGGATAAAACCCACGCCAGGGAAGCTAGTGAAGGACCTCAGTGCATGTCCACACACCATGAACCTCCTAACTCATCACTTGGCCGATGCAGTGAGGAAAATACCCCAGTAGAATCAGCGGTCTCCAAATTTAAATCTTCAAAGAGATTCAAGGGGAGGCTTGAAGAAGGGAATGCTGTTAAAAATGCACACGTTAAAATATACCACATCATTAAAACTAAGAAAGAAAGGAAAAGGAACTTTAGCTCCTCTCCTCTACTTATGAGTGAGTCACTCAAGGAGATAGATGGCAAGAATGTATTCCTTGCTACCTACCCTCTTTAGTCTTATTGTGTATGTGCAGAATCACTTTTGCCATCTCCAACTATATTTTTTTGTGCAAATCAGGGCCCACAGCTCCTCAGAGCTCCTGAAGCTAAATTCATTTTCACACAAGGCCCCATGGAATACAAGAATATAGTATACAAAGATTGGGGACACTAGGAAGTTTCACTTCTTCCGTTAAAAAGAAACAAACAAACAAAAGAAGTGAGTGTGATTTGCAAAGGTATCCAGCTCAGAGATGGACAAAGGGGACTTAGTGGATATTTCCCCTGGGGCCAAAATGAAGTGGTGATTCATGCTGCTTTGCTGAGAAAGGGGATGATTGTATATTTGCTTGAGAGGCTTGGGATGGGAAGAGAAGTTGAACAGTCAAGTTTGCCCATGCATATAGTTCACCGTACCTGCGGTATATTAGAAAGTATATGGAAATTTAAGGGAGAAAACCTGGGAGTGCACGCCAGCTGTAGTAATAGTACATGATAATTGTATGACTTTGGAATGATAGTCAAACTACCTAAAGCTCAGTTTCTTTCCTTATATGTACATTGGGGACAAGCATTTTAGTTAGCTTCAAATTATTTTATGATAATCAAATGAGAAAATGCATTAAAAACATTGTGGAAACTATTAAGCGGTTGTAAGCATTTTCACAGTTTATAAGGGATTCAAGCAATCCAGGTGTTACTAAGGCACTGATTTCCAGTCTTTCAAAAAATTATTTCTAAATATGATTATTATTAAAACTTGGCTAACATATAGGTATTTGCTGTAGCTATATAACGAACCTATTATTTTGGACTATTCCTGTTCATTAGTTACATTCCATAGCATTGCTATTCGGATACTTAGCACATAAATTGATAAATGAACCATTGTTCTAATTTAATTAGATTTGGGACAATATTTCTAGCACATAATGACTTTCTAATTTATAAATTTACATCTGGGCTTTTTGAATTGGTATGCGTGAGTAATAATGATCCTTCATAGTTATATGACATTTTATAGTTTACCCAAAACACTTTCACATAATTTTAACTCATTTTATTCTCCTAAAAACTCTATAGAGTATGGAGAGCATGGATTATTATTTATATTTTGCATATGATAAAGCTAAGATTTGCAGAGTCTATATGACTTTCTCAATGTCATACAGTAAGTGACCAGATCCAGGCCAGGAACCCATAAGGGCAAGAACTCTTCCCATTACATAATAGCACTTGTCCCTAATCCCAACACTAATTCTAAGATCCTAATACTACCACCAGACCTTCCCACACATCTGAAAGCTTTGGGCTACTGTGGCCAGTACAATAATTGGTGAGTTTGTGAATTAATTAATTTGTTGTATTTCTGCCACTCAGATAATGATAAAAGCCATCTCTCTTTTTGGAAAAGGGGAAATATTGTGAGAATGGCCATCAGGCACCTGGATTTCTAGTTTGTTCCATCTGGATAAATATTGGACCTTAAGGGGTCCCTCACCAGCAGGCTCCCTGAATGGCTTTTCAAAAAATTATGCCTTTACAACACTTTCCCTGGGGTCAAGACTCTCCCACACTTGCATTATAGGTAATTTGCTTTTTCTCTTGGTGTTTCTTAGGTCCAGCCATGGACATGAGAAAGAACAACCAAAATGGAAGCCACTGTGTCTTTTATTACCAAATCATGGAAGAGACATACCATTAATTTTGTTGTGTTTCCATGGGTTGCACAGACCAACCTTGATCTGTGAGCTGAGTACCAGGAGACAGAGATTATGGGACCATCTCAGAATTTGGCTACCACACTTAAGGTGGGGATGGGGTAGTAGTAGCTTCACAGAGGTTGCTCAGGCCATTGGAGGCTAAAAGCTGTTAAAGGAGAAATGACCATTCCCTCCAGACCATGAGGAAGCAGCAAGCATCGCAGCACCCCTGCTGCCACTATAGTGAGGAAGAATGAGAAAACCTCTACAAATAAGGCCCCACATGCCCATGGGGAACTGTGGAATCCTTGCCCATGTGTCTGAGAAGGCAATGCTAGAATTCTGAGAAGCAGAGGGCCCCAGGCAATCTCACTGTTTGGTGAGAGAATATAGCAACAGATGGTGTGAAGATTACTCAATTTTTTTAATTTGTCTTTATTGTTGAAAGCATTACAGATGCCCCCCCCCTCCCCATTGAGCCCCTCCTCCCCACTCCCACCCCTTCCCAGGCCTTCATCGAACTCTTGTCTGTGTCCATGCTGGAGGCCAGGTATAGACCTGGTATTGCGATGCTCCTAAAGCCAGTGTGGGTTTTTTCCAGTAGATAATGGCAGTCACCAAAAAGTTTGAGCTGAGCAATAGCAAGCTGTATTCTGCTATGAGATTATAGTAAAAACAAGTCATTCAGACATTTACTAAATACACATTTGTTAGCAAGTAGGCATAAAGCAGTATGCTGAATTCCAGCTTTCTGTCCTTAAATCACATCAAACCAATCCTGGATTAAAAGCTCACTTACTGCAGGTGGAACAATATTGGAAAGAAGGGATTCTTATCAGTAGAGTATCAGAACCAAAGTTCTCAGATCCTAAAGCTGGTTATGGGACCATGTAGAGATCAAGCCTCCGGTGTTATTCTTTAGAAAAGAACTTGCCATGCTGGTTAAATGTTCAAGCGAAAATGAGGATGTCTCTACAAGATTCTAGCCACACCACACATTTTGAATAGCACTAACCTTATCTATGAAAACCCATCATGCTAATTCCTAAAGTCTCTGATATTGATGGCAGATAAAGTTAGCTGAAGTATCTGTATTTATTATTCATGTGTTAAAATAACTTAGTGTTTTCAAAGCATGTAGCCTAGTGCCTGGCATAAAGTCAACACTGTGCATTTTTTCAGTTTAAACTAAAGAAAAAAAATAGTAGCTACCCCTGGAGTGTGCCAGTCTACAACGATAGGAGTGTGAGTTTCAGAATAAAGCAACCACCTATCCTATAATATAGTTTTAATTAACACACAAATTATATCACACTGCTTAGGCTGATATAATTTTAAGTAAATTACAGAATCCATGGAGTTGCTAATAGTCTAAACAAAATTTACAGGTGAACAAAGATTAGATGTAGTGAGTTGCATCTCAGTAGATGCTATAGTGCAGTGGTCGGCAAACTCATTATTCAACAGAGCCAAATATCAGCAGTACAACGATTGAAATTTCTTTTGAGAGCCAAATTTTTTAAACTTAAACTTCTTCTGATGCCACTTCTTCAAAATAGACTTGCCCAGGCTGTGGTATTTTGTGCAAGAGCCAAACTCAAGGGGCCAAAGAGCCGCATGTGGCTTGCGAGCCGCAGTTTGCCAACCACTGCTATAGTGGAAGACAGAGGACAGGTGCAGACTTGGCTCCTCCCCCTGCTGGATGCCACAGAGGTCCCCCTAAAAGTCTGGAGAGAAAGATGGGCCTGACATGACAAAGACTGCTTGAAAGTGACTAAATTAAGTTGTCTGTTCCACAGGTTTAAAACAATGCAATACTTGCTCTAGCATGTAAACTTCTGTCTCAAGCCCTTTCAGATTCTACAGTGGTGTCAGTCATTACCTTAGGGGCGTGCTCAACACTGTGGGATTCTGTGTTTGACATTCCAATCTTCCCGAAGCTAAAAGCTATACATTTTATCAGATTTTAATTTCCACTCCATCACCCCAAATCTGATGTTGTTATCGCTTTATTGAATTATGGGTGGAAAATGACTATTTACATTCTTTATGCCCTTGAAATGTTCTCCCCAAATAAATCTTCATTGCCCCCATCTCTATGGTAATCAGCAAGTCTCTCCCCTCAGCAACAGCAGCTGTGTATAAACCACCCATCTGGTGTCTTTCTGGGGAGCTGCCACATTCTGCTTCATGCCCACTTGCAAGTGTATCCCATTTCTATTTAGAAACATTATGCCTACCCTGGTTATCTTTAGCTACTTATCATTGTGAACTGATTTGGCGATCAATGGCATTGCTGAACTGTCCTGCTTCTAGCATGCCCACAGTCTGTAGACTAGGTCAGTGATGGACAATGGGCGGATAAGTGAGCCTCTTGCACCTGGTGCATTTCCCCAGGGAGACTGAGACTGGTAGGATGGCGGTGAATCAGCAGGTGTCTTAGTCTACGCTGACTGCTATAACAGACCACCATAGACTGAGGTGAGTGGCTTATCAACAACCACAATGTACTTCTCACAGTTTAGAGGCTGTATCTGAGATAAGGTGCCAGCATGGTTGAGTTCTGCTGAGAGCTTTTTTCTGGGTTTCTCTTTCTCCTTGATCCTCACATGGTGGAGAGGTCAGGGAGTGCAAGAGAGCCCAGAAGAGCACTTTTTAATAAAAGCTCCTCTTCCATGACCGAATTAATTCCTAAGACCATGATATTGGGGGTTAGGATTTTAACACATAAATTTTGTGGAGACACAAGCATTCAGTCCGTAACACAGGGCAAAGCGAGGGAATACACAGTTTAAGTGCTGGGAGCTCTGGTCACATGTCAGCAGAATGGATATTCCCATGGGTTCAAGAATATGCACAGAGCCTATGTTATTTCTATCAAGGTAAAATTTGCATAACATAAAAGTAACTATTTAAAAACTTATGATTTAGTAATATTTCTAACATTAATGTTGTGCCACCACCATCTCTATTTAGTTACAAAATGTTTTCATCAACTCCAAATCGAACTCCATACTCATTAAACCATCAAGTCTCATTACTCCCTCCCCAGAGCACCTGGCAACCAGCACTCTATATTCTGTTTCTATGAATTTACTGATCATATATCTTATATAAATGGAATTATACAATATGTTGCCTTCTGTGTCTAACCTCTTGCACTGAACACAGTGTTTTCAAATTTTATCTGTGTGGCAACTTCATTTCTTTTTATGGCTGGATAATATTCCATTTTGTGTACGTAGCATATTTTGTTTATTCATTCATCCACTTATGGAGATTTGGGTTGTTACCACCTTTTGTCTATTGTGAATTATGATGCTTTGAATATCCATATAGGAATATTTGCTTGAGTGCTTGTTTTCAACTTAGGGGGGTATATACCAAGGTGGGTCATTGCTGGGTCAAACAATAGTTTTATGCTTAAACTTTTTAAAATACTGCCAATTTTTTTCCACAGCAGCTGCACCGTTTTACATTCCCACCAACAATGTATAAGGGGTAGAAGGGTTCCCATTTCTCTATTTTCTTGCCAAAATTTCTTTTCTTTTCTTTTTAACTTTTCAATTACAGCTGCTCTACAGGTTGTAAAGTGATATCTCATTGTGGTTTTAATTTGCTGTATGGACTGCAAGTTTGGTTCCCCCCCAATTCCTCTAATTCTCAATGTGATGGTATTTGGAGGTGGGACGTTTAGGAGGTAATTGGGTCACAAGATGGAGACACAACAAGAAGATGGCTGTCTGTAAATGGGGACGGAGTCTTTCACCAGAATCTGATCATGCAGGCTCTCTGATCTCAGCCTTCCCAGCCTAGTTGTTCTTAAGAGTGAGAGAGACCAGAGTCTCTTGGAGGAGCAGGTGATTTTAAAGTGTATATAACTGTTGGATGAGGATGTAGACTTTTTTTCTTGGGGTTCTGTGAACTCTGTTACGACATTGCCAGGAGCCAGGGTGCTGGACCTTCTCAGGGTGAGGGTAGCAGCAGAGAAAGATTTTTAATATCCGGGGTGTTTTGGAGCAGGTGATTGGCTTGATTTTCTGATAGAGGACATAGTGCAATTGTAGTGCCACAGATCTCTGAACTCAGATGGAATTGTAACCTCTCTCTAGTGACTGAAAGTGATGCAGAGAACAGTTTCTTATGAGATTTGCAGGCACAGAGAACTTGCAATTTCTTTACTTCCTATTACTAAACAGATTATGCCATTTGTTTTTCTTGACTCTTAATTAAATTCTTTTTCCCTGCATAGTGGCTAGAGAGAGTATTTAGAGGTTAAGGAATAACAAGCTTGGAGTAGATGGAGCAGATGTGCTGTTTTTAGGTAGGAGTTTGCTCCTACCATAGAAACCAAGGATAAATTGCTATTATGTGGTTACCTCTTACAGAAGCCCAGAATGGAGGTTACATAAAACAGCCATCCGGCCCCTCTTTCCTACTGTAGCTAATGCGAGGCAGCAGTGCTGAGTGCAAACAATATCCTATGGGGATGTCATATGCATTAAAAAAAAAAAAAAAGACATTGTGTGCAGAAGATGCATTTACAAATCTTTCCAATAAACTGAGGCTAAAGTGCTATTCTTCCTTGGAGAGTTTAAAGAGAAAGAAACATCTCACGGGAGAGAAAAATTAGGTGCCTTAAAATATCTTTCTTTTAAATGAGAGTGAGAAATTGGTTCATAGCTTGAAGCAAAGACTTTACATTTCCAAGGTCCCTGTACCCACTGTTCTAAAACAAACATGGAGCAGCCAGAAACAAAGGCAAAGGGGAAGACTCATCCTGTTGCTCATCTAAAAAGAATGAGAGAATGACCCGGAGTGATGCTAAACTATGCAATTAGAAAGAGGGAGAGCAAACACCCTTAATTTGAAGGCTACACATTTTGTTTACCCCCTGCCTATTGATACCAGGCCTCATTTTTGTTGAACTCATCTGTCTGCCACTCTTACGCCATGAAATTATTTGTCATTTCTCTCTAGTGAACTGGTAATGGAGAGCACTAAAATTCAATTTGTAAGTGGGTGTTACTACATAATACCATTGTTGATGATGGATTATGGGACTTAAAGGAATGTCCACATCGTAACTTTTTAAAGGCTATAAACTACCAGGACAAAATGGCCTCTGTAATGCCCACGTGCAGAGGAAGCTTATCAAGGTCTTGAGAAAGTAGGTGTTTATGAGACTTTATCATCATCTCATGGACAAAATAAGCTGAAGTTCTGTCACCTAATCTTAAAAGTCCCCCAGCATCCCCACTACCACTACCAAGGAAGGACGCGCTGGATCTAGATGGCTAAAACAATGATCACATCTCAGGTTGGAATATTGACAGCCAGACCTCTGTGGCATAGATTCCCGATGTTACCAAACCAGGTTCCTCTCCCTTCTGGGCCAAAAACAGATTACATTTCTCCATACAGAGACTCCTCCTTTGCCCTGTATGGTCATGTGATTGGATGATAAGACATGGCGTGTGATTGAAAGTAATGTCCACTATTTCCAAGTCCTGTCCATAAATATCTTTAATTCAATTTCCTCTCCCCACACTCTACTCCTTGGAAATTATAAGTAAATAGAGATGAGATAGAAGATAGAAGAATCGAGGTCTCTGAATGATTGGATAGATGTCTACTGATCAGATAGATACATCCTTCTGATTGTTTCATGACTGAGAAATAATTTCCTAATGGGGTATGCCAATGAGATTTTGGAATTTATCTAATATATTTGTGGTGAACATTACTTTCATTTCTTTGGCTTGACAAGAAGTTTTTAAAAGTGATCAAGATCATGGGCTTTGGTGACCTATAGATGTGAGTTTGAATCCCTGTTCTGCCAATCTTGGGCAAGTTTCTTAATCAGGTTCTCTGAGTTTCAGTTCTCTCATCTGTAAAGGAAGATGACAATGCCCACCTCTGGGTTCTAGTCCCAATTCCAATGTCTGCAGGGTTTCACTGCCCATTCCACTAATTCTCAGACACCAGCTGGTGTCCTACAATTCAAATCAATTCTGGCACTATATACCTGGAGATGGCATCAGATCCCACAGGTTAAAGGCTCAGTCCCACAGGACTGCCTCTTCCCCCCTACTCCACCTTCAGACTTCAATTGCAAGTCCAGTTGCACCTGTGCTTCTACCCAACTGGCCATAAATCAGAGCTTATCGCTTCTTTGGGTTCAATTAATTTGCTAGAATAATTCACAGAAATCAGGAAACCCCTTTATTCACTAAATTACTGATTTATTACAAAGGGTATTAAAGGATGTGAATCAACAGCCAGATGAAGAGATGGATGGGGCAAGGTATGCGGAAAAGGTTCAAAGCTTCTGCGCCCTCTTTGGTTGCACCACTTTCCTAACATGGCCACGTAGTCACCAACCCAAAAGCTGTCTGAACTCCGTTCTTTTAGGTTCCAATGGAGGCTTCATTATATAAACATGATTTATTAAATCTTTGCTATTGGTGATTGAATTAAATCTCCAACTCCTCTTTCCTCCCCAGAGTTGGGGTAGGGTAGGATACTAAAAGTTCCAACCCTCTAATCACATGTATGGTTCTCTTAGCAGCTAGCCCCCATCTTTGGGTGCTTTCCAAAAGTCACCTCATTAACCTAACAAGACACCTTTGTGGCTCTCAACACTTAGGGAATTCAAAGGTTTTAGGAGTTCTATAACAGAAAAAGGATGAACACCATATATATATATTTTTATTATAAATCACAATCTCACACTACTCATTATTGTGAGAAAGTAGTAAAATTATATTATTTAAGTGTTAGCACAGTAATAGCACCTTGCTATAATAGGTGCTTGCTTTCATATTTCCCTTGCCAATTTATTGCATTCAAGATCTAGGTGTAGCCCTGGCTCAAGCCAGCTGTGCCAAGCATCAGGGACCCATAACTTGGGAATTATTACATGAAATTGTACACCTAATGTAGGCTTCTCTAATTCAGAGATCATAAATTAGAGGGCTGGAGGCTGAATTCAGTCCTCAGCCATATATTGTTTGGTGAGTGTACAGAGGTATAGGCTTTTAAATTAAACCCCAACATTTAAAATCACAATGAAATCAAATTTCTCACTTTTCTTAAATAATTGAATCATCCAGAACATTGGGCCCATATTCCTACCTTGACTTTTCTAAGCATTTTGCCTATAATGGAATATAATGCTTACAACAAATTTATGACAGAGGTACTCTTATCAGTCCTTTTATTTAGAAAAGAAAATTGAGGGCTAAGAAAACAAAATAACTTACCCAAGGTCATGGCAATTAGAAGTGGCAGAGATTGGATTCAAACCCAGGCAGTCCAGCTGCAGATCTACACTCTAAAACTGCTTACATATCACCTCTCACATGAACCAGACTGTTTTGGGTGCTGGAAACATTAGGTTCACGTGCAATACTCCCTTTTGCTAAGTTCTCTTGGAGTGCAACTTGCAGGAAAATCTAGATGGAGATTCATTTTTAAATTAATTTCTGAGAAAATACTGCAGAGGATTTTAGTGAGTTAGTAGATGGAGGTTAATTATCCGTGACTGGTCAGGTAGAGACAATGCCAAATGAAATGGAGAGAAAGCCAGTTTTAGACAAAAGAAATTATCTGCCAATTGCTTCAGTCTTTCAGCCCCAGAGGAGAAAACAAACTGCTTTGCAACAAATATCCAGATCCTCCTATCTTGGTAATAAAGAGACAGTTTCTGAACTAATTTATTTATGGCTCCCTCATTTTCAATGATGCCACTAGATAATATCTCAACAATAAATAAATAAATAAATAAATAAATAAATAAATAAATAAATAATCAAGTGCCCATGTAACAGCCTTACTTGATGTAGTGAGTATTCTAAAATCTGGCAGATGATACAGCAATATCTATGCTGCTACTAGAAGCCTCTAGATATCAGGTTAAATGACTCCTCTAGGCTCACAGCTGGCCCCTACCCAATGCACTAGCACTGTCTCTCCAGGATTCCAATGATAATAATCCCTAAATTAATATGCTGACTATGGAATTGTTGTTGCTGTTTTTTTAAAACTGGTAAGCATCTTTATTTGATTTTGAATCTCATAACAACTCTATTGCATAAGTAAATCCAGTTTATCCAATCTTTCTAATGACAAAATCTGACCCTAAGAGATATCACTAATTTGCCTCTGGTCACAAAGCAGAAAGTAATAGAGAAATAACCCAACATGGTCTGACTCCAACTCCAAAGAAAATTCTGTTATATAAACCTGCCATGGACTATTTCTTCTTACTGTTTAAACTTCTGGGGCTGTTTCAGAGGATTGAACACAAAGAAGGTTTATCAGGAAGTATTCCAAAGTCAGTAAAAGGGTCTAGTTTCTAGGTGAGTACGAGGTCAGGGTATCTGGAAATAGGAAGCAGGAAAGAGTGTTGTCAAAGGCTGGAGAAACCCAGTTCCAAACATGAGACATCAGAGCAGAAGAAAGTCAGGAAGATTACATAAACAACCAGCATAAAGCAAGAAGAACAGGATAAAAATGCTAAAGATTGCATGTTGCCTGTGACAAAGTCATCTAATTATGGTAACTCTTCACATATGAATTTAGTTTTCTTATGTAGCAAGTAATTTGGAAATTGGAAGTCCATAGCAGGTCCTGTGACCATGTCAATGCCTCAAGGCTTCCAGTTTCAATTTCCTGCTCCTCTATCCCTAGTATGTGGCTTTCATATTTATACTCAAAATGTGGGCATGGCATCCACTGTCCATAAAGGAAGAAGGTAAGTAGAGGACTAGAGAAACAGAGAGGCAAACCAAACCATCCCTTATTAAAAACAAACAAACAAACAAACAAACAAAACATTTCCAGAAGTCTCCCACCTCCTCCCAACTTTTAGTTGCCTCTCATTGGTCTCAGGTACGTTACATGACCCCTCCTGGCTGCAAGGGAGTGAGCTGATTTTTTGGTTTGGGTTTTAAGATCATCACATTGCTATCCTGAACAGAATACATCTCTGTAGGTGTATCAGTCAGCATCCAATAATAGATGGCATCATATATAATAAAAGGCTAATATGCAAATCGACCGAGCGGCGGAATGACCGGTTGCTATGATGCGCACTGACCACCAGGGGGCAGACGCTCAACACAGGAGCTGCCCCCTGGTGGTCAGTGTGCTCCCACAGGGGGAGCGCCGCTCAGCCAGAAGCTGGGCTCAGAGCTGGCAAGTGCAGCGGAGGTGGCGGGAGCCTCTCCCACCTCCGCAGCAGAGCTAAGGATATCCGACTGACAGCTTAAGCCCGCTCCCTGCATCAGACATTCCCTGAGGGCTCCTGGACTGCGAGAGGGCACAGGCTGGGCTGAGGGATTTCCCCCCTCTCCAAGTGCACGAATTTCGTGCACTGGGCCTCTAGTTTTTAAGTAAAAATATTAAGACTATAAACAGATTGTACACTTGCTCTGTATAGCATCTTCAAGTATTGGTACAGTAATCTGGGACTAGTTACAGACTATCCTTAGGCCTAAAGGGATGAAGAGAGAGTGATGCAAGAACCAGAAAGAGCTGAAACAGGTAGAGAATGGCACCTTTAAAGGAACGGTGACTTGATTTTTAACCAACCATGAAAAGAATGCTGTTGTCATAAATTTAATGTTAAGCTAATGTGCAATGCTAAGAAATCATATGTCCTCTGAGATCAGTTCTTTCCCACTGAATAGGATTGGATGGCCACACAGCCCAGCTGACCTAACTCAAAAATGCTGCCTTGTAGGACTGTGCTCCTCCATGAGAAATCTGACTTGGAATTAAGAATCCATTTTCAAACCAAACTGTCAATATCTTGCAGTTTTGTTTTGTAATTACATATTGACCTTAATGCAGTGAATGTCAGGGTGCCTCTTCCCAGCTGCTTGCTACTGGGGACCTTCTCCCTGGGGTCTGACCCAATTGATCAAGGGTTGCTGAATCCTTCTTCTAAACATACCCAAACAGTTTGTTTCCATCAAGATGTTTAGTGGAGGAAAGGGTATTATTTTCTAGGTATGTTTACATAAAGAAGCTCTCCAGTCAGTGTTAGGAAAGATAACTTTGGTAATATTTCTACTCATCTATAATAATCTATAATAATAAAAGCATAATATGCTAATTAGACCAGAAGTCCTTCCAGATGAAGCCAGGGCTGCCAGGGAAGCCCAGGTCCCAGGTGCCAGAGGGAAGCAGGTGCCAGCAGCCACGAGAAGGAAGACCTACTCTTGCACAAATTACATGCATCGAGCCTCTAGTTGAAAAGTAAGAAGCAAGTTCCCATTTCCAGAGTATATGGCAAATAAAATATAGTGGTGTCTGAGTTTTAACACACTCTAATATTCACAAATCCCAAATCACTGACTAGGTATACATTGAATTCTTTGTCAAATAACTGGAAGGAGTCTTGTTATAAAAACCTAATTTTGCAGTTAATTAAAGTATCTGTAGGTTGGGATTTGTCTATAGTTGTGATTATACAGTTAGTTAGTGTCAGAGTGTATAGTAGAATATAGGCCTCAGAACTCCTGCTCCAGAATGATTTTCTCAGCTTTCAAATACTCTGAACTGCTTATACAGTATATCGCTCCTACTACATTTAAAATGTATTTTAATTACGGAAATTCTGATGCAAAGAGAACTTATTTGAAACTCAACCTGTGAGGCATGCCTCTCACATAAACCACACATATTGTTATTTATAAAGCCTGAGGATTGGGACATTATAGAGAATTAGCATCCTGCTTAGAAGCCATAAAAAAGAAGAAAAGAAAACCAGTTATTTAAGTAAGTTGTTACTGATATTTCTTCCACTAACTTTCACTCCTCCTTCCTCTGAATCTAGCCCTGTTTTGTGTGTGATGTGTTTTGTGTACAGATTAAACAAAAAGAGAGATAAAATGCACCCTTGTCTGAAAACTTTGCCTATAGGAAACCATTCTCTCTCTCCTGACAGTGGCTTTCTGTCCACAATGGAGGTTGCTCATCAGGACAATCAAGTGCTGAGGCATGCCCATTTCTTTCACAGCATCCTATAGCTTTTCAAGGTCAATGAAGTAGAAAGCTTTATTGTAGTCTATAAAACATAGACTAACCTTCTGAATTCTTTGTAGTGCCCTAGTATCCAACAAATGTTTGCAGTCAGATCTCAAGTGCCTCTTCATCTCCCGTTTGAACACCCTACATTTATTTCTTGCTCTATATAAGTTAAAACTGCTGTACCACCTCTAGCATCACTGAACTTGCATGGGAAATTAGAAAAGCGACCCTATAATTACTGTGCTCCTTGGCTTCTCCGTTCTTGAAAATTGGGATGTTTATTGAATATTTCCAGTAGTAGGCCACCCCCCCCCACACCCCATATTTGGTGACATATTCTTGTTAGGATTAAAATAATTCTATCAGTGTTCCACCTACCCTGGTGATTTATTTCTTCCCCATACTTTCAGTTTGCTTTCTAGAATTGCAAATTTTTCTCAGGATCTTCTTTAAAGGTGTCTGTCATCCTTTTGTCTCTTCTGTATGGCTTTCCAGTATTCTGTTTCCACCTTCCTTTTATTGCCTTCTAATTAGATAATGTGCTCCTTTGTTGGTTGTTCAGCATTCCTGGTCTAGATTTGAATTTGCCTTTATTTTTTTTCTTCCCCAGGGTTTCATTTGTTTGTTTTAATTTTATTTTGTCCAGTTACAGTTTATATTCAACATTATTTTATATTAGTGTAGGGTGCACAGCATAGTGGTTAGATAATCATATACTTTATAAAGTGCTCCCCCCAATATTTCAAGTATTCACCTGGCGCCATACATAGTTATTACCATATTGTTGACTATATTCCATATGCTGTACTTTACATCCTCCTGGCTATTTTGCAACTAACCGGTTTGTACTTCTTAATCCCTTCACCTTTTTCACCCAGCCTTCAAAGTCCCTCCCAACTGGAGTTCATCAGTCTGTTCTCTATATCTATAATTCTGTTTCTGTTTTGTTTGTTCATTTCTTTTGTTCTTTAGATATTTCTCAAATCTTCTGGAAGATAGAGATACTTTGTTTTCCCTTTTTGTTGTTCGCTCCTATCTCCTAACATTGACTATTGCAATACCTCTATCGTTATGTGATTGTTGCTGAAAAACTGCTTTCAGCTTTCTAACCCTATCAGTGTCACCTTTTATGATACTTTTGCCTCTTGTTTAACAATGTTTGGTGTTTCTGCTATCATCCATCTCAATTTTCTTTCCTTTTTCCTTCCAGCCTTGTCTTTTTCATTCTTCCCTAATTATACATCTAGTTTCATCCATAGTTCTCCTAGTTCTCAGTCAATTAAGTTTAACAGTGTAAATCTGTGTTTTATGTAGACTTTAAATCCATCAGGAATGTTATTTTCATTATATTTTGGCACTACACATTTTCAGTGGCCTTTGTCAGTTTTACTCTAAAGTTTGATATTAATAGTCCATAGTCAGCACCACAATCTGCTCCTGGTCTGCTTTTGGCAGAAATAATACAGCTTCTCCATCTCTTGCTTTGCCACCTGGTGATGTCCACGTTTGGTTCTCTGTTTGGTTGTTTGAAGCATGTGTTTGTGATGGACAAATTGTTGGCCTCGCAGAAATACATGAGCTGATCTCCTACTTCATTCCTGACTCCTAATCCAAAGTTCTGATGACATTTGATTCTTCTTTGTTTCCTACTTTTGTGAACCAGTCACCTATAATTATCAGCACGTCTTGTTTGGTATGTGATCAATTTCTTCTTGGATGCTTGCATAAAAGCTTTCAACTTCAGCCGTAGATGGAGCATAGACTTTAATGATAGTTATTGATTATGTTCATGGGTTTTCCCTGAAGTCTGACTGTTATTATTCAGTCAGACCTTGCAACACAGCCACTACTGCCTGTATCAAATCTTGCCTCAGTATCAAAGCCACTTCATTTCTTCTGAGTTTGTCATTTCCAGAGTAGAACACTTTGTAGAGGCCTAACTGTAAATGTCTCATTCCAGTTCATTTTAGTTTGCTAACACCAAGCACTGAAATGTTTAGATGTTTAATTTCTTACTTTACAACTTTCAATTTATTTTGGTTCATGCTTCTTATGTTCCATGTTCAATGGAATGCGTTGTGTAACATTGTACTTTCCTTTTACCTTTGTGCAACTCTGCTGCTAGACATCCTTTCAGCGTGGCCTAGCTGTGTGATTAGCATCAACATTATTTGTACGTGTTCTCTGCTCTTCCCCAGTAATTATTTAATTAATTCAATGTTAGGTAGAATTTACTAGTGAAGCCATCTGGGCCAGAGCTTTTCTTTGTTGGGTGCTTTTTAATAGATCATTTGATATTTTAATTTGTATAGGCCTATTTCTTTTTAAATCAATTTTGGTAGTTTGTGTCTTTCTAAGATTTTATTAATTACTTTAAGTTACCTAGTTTATTTGCATACTTGTGAAGTATTCATTAAAATAGTTTTTATTCTTGTAATGTTGGTACTGATTTCACGTTTCATTCCTAACCTGCAATTTGAGCCTTCTCCCTGTTTTTTCTTGGTCAGTCTAGCTAAAGGTTTATCAATTTTGTCATCTCAAAGCACTGATTTTTGTTTTTGTTGATGTTACGTATTGCCTTTCTGCATCCACAAATTGTGATGTTGTGTTTCCATTATCATCTCATTCAAAATAGTTCACAAGTTTTTTTTGAGATTTCTTCTTTAATGCAAGCGTTGTTCCAAAATTAGTTATTGCCAAGTATTTTGGTTTCCTAGATATCTTACTGTCATCAATTTTCTAACTTAATTCCTTTGTGAACATTAAATATATTCTATAAGATTTCAATTTCTCTAAATTTACTGGGCCTTGTTTTATTTACCAGCATATGGTCTAACTAGTAAATATTCCATGTAAACTGAAAAATAATGTGTGTTCTGCAGTTCTCAGGTATAGTATTTCATAGCCTTTACTTGACCTGCCTATCAGGTGAAGAATTTCTCTTAATATTTTTTGTAGTGTACACTTGGGGTTAACAACTTCTCTCAGCTTTTGATTTTCTCATATTGTCTATATATACTTGAAAATAATATGTACTCATCAGTTCTTGTGAGTGTAGTATTCTAGAATTGTGAAATTAACTGTCAATTGAAATTTTTCTTTCAATAGTTCTTGTAATACAGGTCAGTAGTAATAAATTTTCTCAACTTTTGTCTGAAATTGTTTTAATTTCAGGTTGACTTTTGATGGCTAATTTTTCTAAATAAAGAATTCTAAGTTGATGGAGCTTTTTAAAAATTATTATTTTACTACTTTAATGCTATCTCATAATCCATCTGTTTGTATCGTTTATAATGAAAAGTAAGTAGATATTCTTATTCTTATTTCCCTTGCATCCCTTTTCTCTGAAGCTCTTAAAATTTACTCTTTGTCATTTGTTTTCAGCCATTTCGAGTATGATATGCTCTTTTAGTAATTTTTCTTTTTGTTAATGCTTCTTGGGTTTCCTGGGTCTGTTGGATTATTATTATTTTTTTTTTTTGTCAAATTTGAGATTTTTGTGGCTATTAGTGCTTCACACATTTTTCTTTCTGTTCCAATCACTTTCCTTTCCTTCTGGGACTTAATTACACACGTTTCTCTGCTTGATGAATCACAGGTCACTGATGCTTGGTTAATAGTTTTCCCATATTTTTTTTCTATGTATGCTTCAGTTGAGATTATTTCTATTGCTCTGGCTTAGTTTCCATTTATCTATTGAGATAGCTCATCTCTTCTCTATTGTGATGATATTTTCCTTTAAACCCTTAAGTACATAGTAGCTATTGTAAACTCCTTGCTTTAATTCTATCATGTCCATTAGCATGTGTATCATCTCTGGATCTGTTTCTATTAATGTATTTTTCTTCTGCTTCTCTGCATGTATAGTATTTTTCATTTGAACTTTAGAATTGTGAAAAACAATTGTTGAATGTTAGAATTTTGTGTCTTCCTTTGTTGAGTGTTTTGTTAAGGACCATTTTGGTTGTTATAATTTTTTTCAAGTTTTGTTAAGGAGAATCTAGCCCTATTTCCAGGGGTGTGACCTCTCTCAAGTATCTACTAAATGAGTAATTCAGTAAAATCTCTCCACTCAGGCCAGTAAGAACTCCAACATCTTCTAGCTCTGCACGAGTCCCAGAAATTCTATTTGGCTTACAGCTCCCCAATACTTACTCTTTGTCAGGGTCATAAAATCTTGCCTTAGCCCTAGCCAGTTTGGCTCAGTGGATAAAGCACTGGCCTGTGGACTGAACGGTCCCAGGTTCGATTCCGGTCAAGAGTACATGCCTAGGTTGTGGGCTCAATCCCCAGTAGGGGGCATGCAAGAGGCAGCAGATCAATGATTCTTTATCATTAATGTTTCTATCTCTCCCTCTCCCTTCCTCTCTGAACTCAATAAAAATATATTTAAAAAAAATCTTGCCCTACACCTGAGCAGTTTAATATTCACCCATGACACAAGGGGACTCTTATGCCATTTTCCTCAGCCTCTTCTCTGAAAGCTTGCTCCTTTCTGATTCTCTACCTTATAAATTCCATTTATATCAGCCACCCCAAACTTTGATTTATTTGTTCTCAGCCTTGCAATACCACCATAGTCTGCATGATTCCTTTTGTATGGAGTTGTATGGAACTCAAATTTGTACAAACTCCAAATTCCTGAGCTGCTATTTAGAAAAAACACCCAGACAGAAAACCAGGACAATTATTTGGCTCCCTTCATTGTTTTCCTTTCTTTCTAGGATAACAGTCACATGCTGTTTTCTAAAATCTGCAAGTAGCTGTTTCATACATTTGGTTCCTTTTTATAGAGCTTATGGTGGAAGGGCTAACCTAGTGCCAATTACCCTATAATAATCAGAAGCAGAAGCCCAATGTATTAAAAAAAAAAAACACTAATATAACATCCTCTTATTTTTCCTTTTATTCTTTTAAATTCAAAACTCTTTAGAGATTCCATAGCTTACTCAGTAGAAAAGTATAAGTCCTTTTCAAGGCCCTTTTAAGGTTCCTGGATCATGTCCCCATATTTCCCTGACTTCACATCTCAGACTAGCCCTCATTCTCTCAAAACCAGACATGTTGGCCTTCTTGATCTTCCTCAAATACACTCACCTCACTTCTTAGGATGTTTACTTATAGATATCTCTAACTAAATGTCTTTTCCCTTGTTATCTACATAATTGATATCCTCACTTATTCCAGGTATCTGCTCCAAATTCACCTGTGATATAGCTTTTCCTCATGATTCGAAATACAATATATATATATCCTCCCATCACTTCCTGCCTCCCTTACCATGCTTTATTTTCTCTATAGCACTTAGCAATGATTAACATAGTTCAAAACTACACAGGCCTGCCCAAACTCTGGAACCTTTATTTGACTCACAGCTCTCCTATAGTTATTCTGCCCAGGATCATGGAGTCTTCCTTTATACATTAGCAGCTTAGTTCATCCAAGGTGCAAGGCAACTCTTTTGCAGCTTCTTTTTAATTTGTTTGTTTGTATGTTTCCATTCTCAGTCCTAGATTCTAAGAACATAAATATTTTATTTTATATTTGCTACCTGGAACAGTCCCTGATAATACTAAATGTTTAATTCATAGTTGCTGACTTTTTGCAATAAAATTTCTTGTGTAGTTAGAGGAAAATGTCATCTAATTTATAATTATGTGCGAAAGCAGAACATTGAGACAAATAATAAATGTTTGGGCTTACTATTGTAGGGAATGTAAGAAAGCCAACTAAAAATGTTTAAGCATTTCTGAAGAACATTGAGAATCTTTTTGCAAATAAAATCATAAATTTGGAATGGGTCCTATTAATATAGCTAAATATATTTTCCCATCAAGATTTAGCTTCACAGGAATGAGACTAAGTTGGTCAAACAATAATAATTGGCAAAGTTGGTGAAGCTGAAGGACAAGGGATAGGGAGCTGAGAATACTAATGAGCAGTTGAGGCTGGTCCAGAAGGTCAGAGAAGTTAGGAGAGGAATGACATCCTTTAATAATGAGAAGTGATCAAAGACTGGAGGTCATGAGAGGAAAAAGAGCATGCAAGGTGGGAATGAAGATAAAATCCAGGTGGAAAATACTGTTTAAATTTTAAATTTCTCTGGTTTATTTTTGAAGGGCAAAGAAGATCTTAGGAAAGGCTTGGCCTAAGTTAATCATTTTATCAATGAGGAATTAGGTTCCAAAGAGATGAAATAACCTCCAAGGTCTCGAAAAGAGAGCTCTAGGAATATAACCCAAGTGCCCAGTAACCAATGGAGAACAAGTCTACCACCCGGCAGCTTTTCCCATCCATCTGCCCCTTCAAATGGGCCCCAGGTATATTCGCTCATTCCTCTCAAATTCAAAACTTCAAAATTCTCAATGACAAAAGAAGGAAATATCTAAACTTGAGCCCTGTACTGTTTTCTCTGCGGTTCAACAAGTTTTGGGTTTTAGAGCATATGGACGTTTGTTTTTGACACAAGTTAAAATGTAACTGCCTCCAAGCATTTGGCTTGCCAGCAGGGTGCCTGTCTAGCTGGCAGGACTGACTGCCTTGTGTTGTTTGGGTTTCTAACCTGGTTGTCTGACAGCAGAATACTTTTCAGTTTGATCAAGGACAATGGGCTCTAATGTCAGCACTCACCATTTATTAGGTTTCTCTCCTGCACTTGGAAGATCTCACGGCTATATTGGCTCTTGCTTCAGTTGGGACTAGGAGAGAGGCAAAAATGACTCATCTGGGTTATGAGTTACACAGGAGTCTTCTGGATTCAGTGTGTGGGATGGTGGAAAGAGGTCTGTGTGGTGAGTCAGGAGATCTGAAGTCCAGTCCTCCTCCACTATCTACTTGGTACATGTTGTAAAGAAAGTCATTTCACCCCACTAAGCCTCGTTAATCATCCCCAAAGCGAAGAAGGAAAAGAAATAAACTTTAGAGTTTATTCTTGTTCAAAAATCTCGAATTGCATGGAAACAGACAGGAATCATTTCCTGTGAGGACCTATGGGATTAAATACCAGTGAACTGAAGTCCCCTAAGAAATTCCTACTTCTGCTTTACTGCTTATCAATAGTCATCATGCAAGATGAGCTAAAGATGAACCAATGACAGTTAAAACCAAGATTCCAGTTCCTGCAGGGGAGTCTGAGAGATCCCAGCATGATGGCCAGGAAGAGGGTAAGCCCCTTCTGATGAAGCAGAGAGGAGTAGGGAGGCTACACACAAATGTGCAGTTTGAAAAGGCAATAGTATTTCATTACTCTTTTCAGATAACTGGGTATTTTCTCTTGTTATTGCACTTATCACTATGTAAGTGGTATTTTTTAGTTTGTGGCATCTCGAATGTAATGAGTCAACATTTGGAAGACTTGGAGAACCCAGTCAATATATATTTTCCAAACTATCAACTCATGTTATTACAAACATCAAAACAAGGGGGAAAGTTCCATTTAAAGTAGACTAATGGATTTTAATGTAACAATGCAAATCTTTAGAGACGAATGGATTTTAATGTACCAGTACAGAAGTTCATTGCACAAGTGATTTTCCTTGAGGCAGCCATCACGCACAACTCTGGTATGCAGCAGACATGCTTTTTGTGTACTTCCTATTTCCTCACATGGAATAATAAAAAGAAAGGTACTTAAAATTCAGAATTAATAAAATTAATAGTTTTTTATTGTTTCATCCAGGGCATTCTTAAGTAAAACTGAATGTATGGTGATGGGAAATGCAGTTTAGGACCACTGCCTTAATGCTGTGCATTGGGTCTTCCACCCACCATTGCTTTTGCACCATCTGTGCAAATTTTAACACAGTAAAAAAAAAAAAAAAGGCAAATAAGATCTTAGTATTATTATAAAAGTAGTTTTGACTTCTCAGATAGCTTTGAAAGGATCTTTCCTAGTATAAGACTCTTTAGACTCTTATTTGAGAACCACAGAATAGAATATTGGAAGATGGGGGTTAGGTAAGAGGCCAGGGAAAGTGAAGGGGCATGGCAGACAAATAGAATCATACCAGTGGAGGTCTGGAAATAGGGGTAAGCCAAGTGGGTTCTTCCAGTCTACATGGTGCAGAAACAGCTATTTAACCTGCTTCGTTCTGACCTAAAATAGAGGCATACACAGAAAGGACACTTTCCTTTTAGCTTGTTTATTGACTCAGCCTCAGTGAAGCAGCCGCAACTTCAACTGATCCACATTATGCTACTTGAACTTGAAAATCTGGGCAACTGATTAAAGATCAAAATTCAAAGGGAAGACAAACATAATCAATCTCTTTTGTCATTGTGCCTAACTTAAGAAATTTCAATCTTTTTTTTAAAAAGGAGGGAGATATTATTTATGAACTACACTCCACCCCCAACACCCAAGGGGTTTGGAATACTATTACTAACTTTTATTTTACATACTTTGGAGAAAATATTTATAGCTTAGAAAACCAAAGGTATGCCATTTGAGATTGCAGGTTGCCTTGAATTCTAAATGTATAACTATTATCCTCATGTATTTGAGGGTTTACATTATTAATCCTGGGAAACATAATAGTAGAAGACTAGCACAAAATTCCCAGTGCCTTGGCTTTTTTTTTGTCCCTAAATATCACCCTCGAATAAGAGGATACTGTAAAATACCAACAAATGGAAAGCTAGTTCTTAAAGGGTCTCCCTCAGGGACACGTGTTACCTTGAAGATATTCGTATCTGTGAGGTCTATATTTCAGACCATCAAGCAAATAAATACATAAAAGCTCTAGGATCTAAGGATCCCTGGGAACCTCTGCCCCTCCTGTCATGGCCACCTTTGATGTTCACATAGCCTTCAATCTGGACCCTGTAGGGACCAGATGTATTATATCTTGATCATTCTACATCCTTTACCACCCGAAGTCTGCAACTCATACTCACACTATCCCCTAATTTACCTGTGTGACTATCAAGGGCCTTCTGCTTGATAGCTCCTCGAGAGAGTGTGTAATTCAATGAACTACACTCAGGCTCCTTCCCTTCCAATGAGGCTTTCACAGCTCGTGCCTGGGGCCACTCTCATTTTCTCTGAAACAGACTTCAAGAGATGCTTGGCTGCTTAAAATCATTAGTGAAAATAACTCACAGGACGACTTGAGCTAACATAGCCGAACATGCCATTACAGTCCTATTCAAACCCTGCGCTGGGTGCTTTTTATTTCCTAACCTGATTTAGGTGTTTTACCCTACATTCGGAGGAATGTAAAAAAGAATCTCTTTTTCAGATTATAAAATGGGTGCTTATCTATTTTAGGTATTTTGTAAAATTACTAAAAAAAAGAGAGAGAGAGAGAAAGAAATTACCTATTTTCCTATTAATAGAAATAATTTAAACTGGGAAATGAGATATAAATATGGGTGTCATGTCCCTTCAACATCATAGGAGAGCAAAGGCACACCCAAAGATTATCTGGAACATATAATGTGAAAACATAGTACTGACTACTAATTTTCAAATTTCTAATAAGCATAGTAAAAACATAAAAAAGGGTATATTTAAGTTTTATAATATACTTGACTTAACCCAATATATTCAAAGTATTATCAAATTAATATAAGAAATTATTAATGAGGTATTTTATTCATTTTAATTGTGCTAATTTCTCAAAATCTGGCATGTATTTTATATTTAGAATTCATCTTGATTTGGGCTAGCTATATTTCAGGTGTTCAAAAGCCACCTGGGACTAGTGGCTAGATCATTGGATAGCATAGATGTAGGGAAAGGCACTTTGCTCAACTCACTGTTTATTTTTGATTAAAGGGTTCTGTGTTAGTGAAGTCACAAGTTAACTTGTAGGATTTTGTCCTATATAGGTCCAAAGAATTACTGTTCAATAGGAATGATAACATCAATAATAATTTTGTGTCGTAGGAAATTAACCAGGTTTGTACGTAGCCCAGCAATCATATCCTATCATTCTTTTGTTAAATTGCCTATATATAGCTCCTTAAACATTCTTTGAACCAGTCTTAATATCTTACTGGCTCCCTCATCTATTATAATAAAAGTGTAATATGCTAATTAGACTGGACAGCTGAACTACCTTCTGAAAGTCATTTTCATTGTCCTTCCTGATTAAGCCGTGGTGGTGGGGGCTGAGGCAGAGGCAGTTAGGGGCGATCAGGCAGGCAGGCGAGTGGGTAGGGCGATCAGGCAGGCACTTGAGAAGTTAGGGGTGATCAGGCAGGCAGGCAAGTGGTTAGGGGAGATCAGACAGGCAGGCAGGCAAGCGGTTAGGAGCCAGCAGTCCCAGATTGCGAGAGGGTGCAGGCTGGGCTGAGGGGACCCCCTCCCCCCCACCGCACAAATTTTGTGCACTGGCCTCTAGTTACTTAATAAATTGAATAATATATTGGTTATGTGCTCATTTTATATTTTCCTGAGTCATAGATTCCACCTTGTGAAAAGTCTACTTTAGCAATTCTACAACCCAGAGCCTTATTAACTTGTTGTCTTTTGTTCTCTCTCGATAGCTCGATCTTTGTAATATATATTTCAGATACATAGCACTATCATCTCAAGTTCAGCCAATATAAATCCTAAAAACAATGCATTAAGTGAACATATATATTTTTGTTTTTCTAAAATGAAAGAATTTTATATACACAACAAAGATTTTTATATCCCTTACCCAATTGTCCTTCTGAATTGTGTTAGAGCATTCGTATTACCAGATTATAAAAGTGCCTGATTCCTAGCTGTCTAAAAACTCTTCCCAAGAATTGATAATATTGTACTCTTGCTCAATCTAGATTTATTTACAATGACTAAAATGTTCAGAACAGTAAGTAAAATGTCCATAATAATAAAAGTGGTAGCAAAAGGAGCTTTCATTGTTTTATGTCTGACTAGGTGAGAGATACCTATTATTGTTATTGTTGTTTTAAAATCATATTAAAAACATATTTCTCTACTCCTATTTTACTAATTTTTTAAAAATTTGAAATAAAATTTGAATTCTATCACATACATCCTTTTTCCTTTGATCTACTAACATTATAAATTATGTTTATAGGTATTCTAATAATAAACCATATGTTTTTAGATTAAACCTTATTGAACAAAGTACATCCTTCTTCTAATATACTAATATATCCTAAAATGCTGATGAAATTGATAAGCTGTTAATTTTTGGTATATTTGACATCTATATTCATGAGTGATGCAAATTTAAATGTTTTATTTTTAAAACAATTTAATGAGATTTTAATGTCAGAGTCATACTAACTAAAATATAATTTAAAGGTTTTCACTTCTTTTGAATCCTTAGGAACTCTTTAAATGGTAACTAATAATGGTAAGGATTATCTATTTTTTGAACATTTGAAGTAACTCTCCTGTAAAGCCCGCTGACATCTTTCCTAGAGGTTATTCTTTCACATACTTATAAAATTTCTTTCATTTTTTTGGTCTATTCCAATATTCTTCTTGTATCTGGGTCATTTAAAAAGTCTTAAATATAGTTAGATTTTATAGCAATTTCTAATTTGAGTATGAGATTAGACATATTTAAATATAGGTAAATGTATAATTATATATGTATCTGTGTACATATGAAAACATCCTTTGCATACTAGTAAATATATTTATAGTAATTCTATATTTGTATCTTCTTTCTTATTTTTATTAATTAAATTAGCCAGAGATTTGTCATTTTTACTTGTGAGAATATCTACTTTTAATTGAAATTGATCAATTTTTTTTATTTTGAGCAATTGAAATAAACCTTTTTTGATTATTTTTCCTTCTGAGGTCAATCAGCCGTCACCGAAGAGGCTGAAGCAGAGGAGTGGCCTGAGGAGGTTTGTACTTTGAAAGCTCATTCTGCCAACTATGGGATCATGAGGTGGGGAGAAAGGCAAAGGCAGGCTGGGCTATCAGTCCCATTGCAAACTCCAGGGCACAAGCTGTTAGAAAACAGAGAGCCAGACTGGAAGGAGGCAAGCTATCATACATTTCTGCCCCCTGTGGGGGGTAGAGGTGTGAGGAACAGCAACATTAGAGGATTTGCCAGACTCAGGCCACACTAAATATCCTAGAAATGTACAACTAACTGTCGCCTTTCTGAACAAGATGAAACAAACATAATGATTTGCTGAAATCGGAATTAAAAGACATAACCCCCCCATCCACCCTAGGGATGTTGGAATTTGATAACAGGACTGTCATCCAAGGTCATACAGTCTGTGCATGACAACTTCAAGGAGCCTGATTCACACGAAGGGCAGCTCTTGATGTGTGCAGTGCTATGGGCACCACCAGTGTGGGAATCTGAATAGGACCCTAGTCACATTAGAGCAGCTAAAGACAGAAAGGGGACCAAAGGCAGAAGCTTGTACATATTTATGCGGACAGCTTGATGAGGATGTGGGGGGAAATGCAGTTCAAATGGTGCTAGGAAGTCCTGGGTTCAGCCCAGGAATATGATCCTACAAAATTGTCTCTAATTCCAGACTTCAGCTGCAATGAAAATGAGATTTCTATTACACTCCAAGCCCTGGAATAGACCAGGAAATTAACCTGGTTGAAAAAGCCCGGAGTGATTGCAGTGAGAGAGAGGATAAGAGACCTTCCCTTGCCAGGATTCATCCTCCCACAATTCTACAGACCATATGCCTTCTTTCTTTTCCTCCTTTCCCCAGTTCTCTGCTGCCTTTCTTCACATCTCCTCTCCCACTCATCCTCCTCTGACCATGTTTTCATCTAATGTCTGATGTCCCATACTCAGTGGTTGTCTCTCAGTTCTGATAAGGTCCTTAAGCTCTGGTTACCACCCCCTGAGAAGGAACACCAAGCTGACATGCTTCCTTCCTCACGAGCTGAGCTGCCCAGACACTTGTTTCAAGACATTTATCTGCCACGGAACAATGCCATCTGCTGCTGAGAAGAAATTAAAGCTACTGCTAAGTAGAGCGGCACAGCACATAATGGTCTTGTTGAATAGGGAGGATGTGTGGTGGTGAGGGGTGGGAAGCTAAGACTGATAAGGTCTTAACCCATATTGTCTGCAATCCCAAAGCAGCTGGCTGTGCAGCTGCTGTGGAGTCTGGCTCCCTCTACAAGGCGGGACGTTGCCAAAGAGCAGACTCAGGTGTTGGGGGAAATGCAGTGAGGCAGGAAACAGCTTGACCAGGGAGAGCTCTCCCTGCATATCAAAGTGGGGCTGCTAAAAGGAAAATCTGAAAAGGGGTAGTATTGAGGGCAAATTTAACTAAATTTGCTGCAGTGAGATCAAGACCAGGATATGAATAGGATGTGACAACCTTTCCCATTAAAACAGGACCCTTGTCAAGTAAAATAACACTCATGAATTGGCTGAAAACCCCACAGCAGGGCAACTGACCTCTTGGTCATTTGGCAGTCACAGAAAAAAAAAAATAAGAGCTCCAATTAGATTTTTTAAAAAGACAAAAAGCATTGTGAATAACAAACATTATTATTTCTCGGAGGCAAAGGCTTATGTTTTCCCTTCAATGACCTTGGAACAGGAGTTGCTGAGCTCCCTCTGCAGAGGATAAACTGTGGAACTCCAAACTCCTCTGACATTGCTCTCCGCCTAGCCGGCCTCAGCAAGGACCGAAAAGGCTGTGAGGTTCTTTGGCACAGGCACCAGACTGTGGTATGGGAGGAGGAGCACCAACCTGAGTGTGAATATTAATTTCCCCACATATTAGCTACATGACTGGTCTAATCACTTAATCACCCTGAGATCATTTTATTTATTTAAAAAGTAATAAAAGTGATATAGGTCTCAAAAGGTTTATGCAAAGGTTAATTGAAAAAAAAAATGTGTGACCATACTAAGCACAGCACCTGTTCTATTTCAGGGAATAAGCCAACATTTTATTTTCCTTTTATTTTCCCTATTTAAAATCTCCATTTTCCAAAAAAACAAACACAATATTTGGAATACGTACAGTATGGATTCAATACATAAATGTCTAGTGTGGTATACTGGATAGCATGAGCAGCACTCTGACAAACCATGATAGTTCCTGAATGTATTGTGATTATTAGTCCCACTAGGAAAACACGAGCACACAATTGAAGTTCATTTATTCACTCAAACAAATCTGAGTTGTCTACTTGGCCTTATGTACTTGCAAGGCCCTGGGAATACATAAGTGGAAAAGATAAAAATCGTCCTGACCTGGGTCACTCAAGATGCTTCTGGTTCCATGGAAGAAAATGCCCGGCTCAGAGTAACTTGAAGAATAAAAAGGGATTATTCCCTTACATAATTATAAAATCCAAAAGCAAAACCTGCTTTAAGGATGGCTTATTCATCACCTGATTGAGGTCACCAGGGACTCGTTTCTTTCCATGTCTGCTGTGTCTTCCACCGCATCTGTCACATAATAAGGCTGGTTATTGTCAAGGTTGTAAGATGGTCACCAAGGTTACATGCTTCCTCTTCCATATGGAGACATTTCCATGTTCTGGAAGCTCCCAGTAAATCTCTCTTTGTGTCTCTTTGGCCTTAATGGAGTCATATCCAACCTGAATATACAATAGATGGGATCATGGTGGTTAGTTGAGACCAAAGCCACATGCTCTATTCTATAGGTTGGTGTAGTCACATAAAGATAATACCTGTGAGCTGAGGGCCAGGGCCAGAGACATCCAATAGGCCTGAGATAGACAGAAAGAGAAGAGGGATGTCCCTGGGAGGTAAGGGACAGAGAGTCACATTAGTGTCCTCAGAGAGCTCCCAGTCAGGTTTGGCAACTTTATATGGTAAACTTTTTAAGAGCAAAAAGTAAAATTCTGTGCCAATATCCTGGGAAGAAATGTGTATCAAGAGTGAATAATGACACTTCATGTTTTGTTATGGAAACATTTAATATATTGACCAGCCGATATATTTAATGAATTGTTCTAGGCACCATAAGACCTACAGAAAAAGTGAAGGAAAGCAACTAGCATTAAGAAGCCAATGGTCCAATAGACAAAGATAACTTATTTACTGATGAAGTGACAAATGCAGTAATAACACCAGTGTAACGGAGCGCGTCCCCCGGAGATAGACCACCGAGACCAATTGGATCAAACAGGGAAAAAGTTTATTGCAGATTCGAATCTGGGCCCCGCCGTAGCTGACGCAGCAGCAGGCAAGTGCCGTGGCGAGAGCGCCGTTGAAAGGGGCAGTCCCTTCCTTTATACCTCTTCCCTCTACAACTGTTTGTCTGGCATTCCCTGATTGGCCCCTTTAAATGACCCGCGAATTTGGGACCCCTTTGTCTTGGGCTCTTCCGTTGCTGGTGCAGTGAGGAAGCTCTACACCGGACCCTTCCCTATATGGGTTGGTCGTCGCAGGGACAGCTCTGTAATGCCTCTGGCATGCAGGGGAGCAGTGGTCAGGTAGAAACTATTTCCTTTGTTGAAGGGACTCAGTGCCTGTGAGGGGTGACCTTTCCAAATAGCTGTTTAAAAAATTTTTCTACTCTGACTTCAGACCCCAGGGCTTAGTCCCTTCCTGCCCTCCACAACCAGGCCATGTAGGAAGTATCTAGTGAGTGGAACAGACGTTCATTTTTGTAGGAGTGGGTTGCAAACTTGGATGTGCCTAAGAATAAACTGGAATGCTTGCTTAAAATGCAGATTTTTAACCCAGAAATTCTGAGTCAGTGGTTTGAGATGGAGCCCAGGCACTTGTTTGTTTGTTTGTTTTAACCAGCACTTTAATGATTGCAGTGCAAGACAGGGAGAGACTGACTGGGGCTGCTGTGGTCAGACAGAGCTCCATGAAGGAAGCAACAAAAGTTATAGAGTACTTTTGTGCATGGGAATGTCAAAAAATGGTCCCAGGAGTCAGTGAAGAGAACGTAATAGAGAAACCAAGACCTTATGCATGGCAGTTCATCTTTTAGGACAGTGCCTCCGCCAGGTGAGATACTTGCAATAGAATGGAATGAATTAGTTTATTGAGGGTATTTTTCTGGTTGGGGTGAAGTGGAGAGTTAGCAGTAGAGGGATTTGCTCATTGTAATTGTCTTTGAATAAAATGATATGAAATTGGCCTGGAGAGCATAAGAAGAAAGGAAGAAATTGCTTTTCAAAAACCCTTCAAGGAACAATAGGGTTACTCAACAGATAATTTACACTGCATGGAGAAGTTGGAAGAATGTTTTAATTATTTAAAGAGAGTGTGAATGGGTGAGAGAAAAAAATCTAGGCTCTTCCATTAGAATGTTACCATATTTCACTCTGTGTTGGTTTAAATGAGAAAAGAGAATTAGACTGGGAGACAGAAGCCATGAGTTCTAGCACCTGCTCTGCTTCTCAGTAGCTGTGCGATGTCTGGGAAATCCCTTCCTTCTCTGGAGCAATTTCTTCATTGGTAAAAAGAAGTATTGAAGAATTTACTAGGCAATTGAAAAATACACGAGTACCCAGAGATTCAGGAAAAACCCTTTATTTAAAGCCAACGCTACTGGCTCAGGGAATTCGAAGATCCAAAGCCTGAACAGCTAATACAATGAGATCACCCCTTATATATTCCTAAGTTTCTTTATTTCCTATCTGTTTCCTTACTACTGGGCTTTTGTGGTGGACTTTCACAACCCCTCCTGAGTCAGTTAGAATGGGGACGTTAGATTGTATCTAAATGCCTGGCCTGGGTGGCACCAGCGACCCCGCCCACTCGAGCCAAGCTGTCAAATTCCATGTCCAGTCCATGGCCCCTGCAAACTGGGAGCACCCAGGAAGACAGACTATTACCTAAGGAAGGGGAGTGACTTAATTATAGGCTAACAAGAATGTGCACTAGGACACCGGTCACTGGCACCGATTCAGATTGCTAGCCACCCTCCCCCCGCAAGTTGCCCCCTATATTTCTCCTCAGAAGAGGTTGACCCAGATAATCTCCAGTATTCTTTGTTTCTGTGACGGAATATTACTGCATGCAACTTGATGAGAACTGAATTATACATTTAACTTACTCTTTAAACTGTTAAAATAAGTATGGCTAAAAATAAAATGCATGTTGTATTCAATATAGGAGTAATGGTGTGCTAATTATCTGCCCAAGCAATATAACTATAGTTAAATTTATAATGCGAATAGCACATCCTTCCATCTGATCAGGTTGTGGTAAATTGAAATTTACAGCTTCCCTTTATATTGATTTAAAGGCAACCCTCTGACACCAGCAACACAAGTCTTATCAGCATATAAATAAGGTGCATTAACACAACAAAAGTTGTATCACAGAATGTCAAAGTCCTGCTCTAGACATCTAGTCTTATAAACATTGCACTTGTATCTAAGGAGAAACTCATGTTTATTATCTCTGTAACCAGCCCAGCTTCTCCTCTATCTGTAAGTTAATTCAAAGGGACTGAGTAAAAAGTCAGGAAAATATTCCTTCTCTTTTATGAGGGATATATGTAACAATTGCTGGCATGGGTGTCTTATACCCCAGTCAAGACCAACCTAATATTTAAATATCTCAACCAATCTATTGGTCATTTGAAGATCATAATTTCCTTACAGAAAGGTTGTTTTCTTTTAAAAAATATTAACAAAGGATCTTATTATAGGCAAATTCCTAAGTGCATTTGAACTATGGTTCAACATCAGAAACTTCATGCCCAACATTTTAGATGGTATTAGTTAGAAAACAAGAAAAGCTAGCTTTTTGAGCCCCTACAAGTTGACAGGACATGCTAATAGGTATTTCCTAATTCTTCAAATTAACTTGAAAGGTAAGTATCATCTCCTATCTGTAGCTATAGTTCAAGAAGAAGTCACTTGCTCAAGGTAAAGCATTTAAAAAGAAAGAAAGTTCACAGTGTCACCATTATAATTAGCTAGTTATTAACAGTAGGAAAGGGGCCCAGGGAAGGCCAGACATTATAAGCATGGTCATTTGGGCAGCTTCACCAGGAAGCTGCAACTTTGCACTCCCCAGCCCATCCCCTGCAGATCACTGGGGGGAAAGGAAGATGGATGCATGCACAGCAAAGTCAGGGTGATGAAGGAAAAAAAATACTTGCCTGTCAGGCTAGCCTGGAACAAAGATCACAAGTTAGAGGGGTGGAGCCAATTCAAACCTTCAAAAATTTGGGAATACATAATCCCCAGACAAAGGCAATCTCTTTGTTACTCTCTCTTGTTCCCCTGGTTTGGCTCCTGCTTCCCTGTACTCACCTGTGCCCCCTCCATAGCCATGTGGCCCTAGAAGCCACATGGCCCAGGGCCATGCAGACCCCACGTGCAATGGACTACAGCTGGGAACACAAACTAAGCTAGCCTTCTGCTGGTCTGGACTCTGTAAATATGAAACAAAAACTCTGGGTAATGGCTTTAACCCTAGCTCTGCTGAACACAGCTGGACTTCTTCCACGGTGGGATGAAGGGAGACGGGACCGGGGAAACTCAGGATTTAATTCCACAGAAATACCTCATTCTCCCACGTGAGTCTCAGAAAATTCATTTTCTCTTGACTTTGCAAGAAGCCCACTTCCACCAGCAGCAGGTGGGGACACAGAGAACTTCCCACAGATGACAATAGTACTCTTTAAGAGAACACCATCCCCTGAATCATTCCTAATTGGAAATGAGATAAGTAGCTTTTATTGCTTCTAGGTCTAGTGTGTATTTTCTTTGTTTTCACTAGGAATAGCTATAGTTAGTAATGTACATTTTTAGAATGCATCTAAAGGTATAATATCCTGGAAAATGTCAAGACAAAGAGTTGTAGTTATTCCAATAACATTTTTTATAATTAAATATTTTTGTATCTTTTTAAAATTTTTATTTATTAATTTTAGAGAGAGTGAGGGGAGAGAGAGAGAGAGAGAGAGAGAGAGAGAGAGAGAGAGGGAGAGAGAGAAGGGCATCAATTTGTTTTTCCACTTATTGATGCCTTCACTGATTGATACTTGTATGTGTCCTGACTGGGAATCTAATCTACAACCTTGATGTATTGGGATGACATTCTAACAAACTGAGCTACCAAGCCAGGGCAAATATTTTTGTATGTTGAATGTTTTTATAATGCTGAATAAAACAATTAAAATTTATTAATTCAATGTAATAACTTTAAATTATTTCTAATATCTATGCAATAAAGCAATTCTATATAAAACTATAGCAGACTCTACATTGGAACTAGACTTTACTTTTTCTAAGTGATTTGGATTAAAACAAGTGGTGCAGTTCAGTGGTTGAGCATTGACCTATGAACCAGGAGTCACAGTTCAATTCCCATTCAGGGCACATGCCTGGGTTGTGGGCTATATCCCTAATGTGGGGAGTGTAGGAAGCAGCCAATCAATGATTCTCTCTCATTATTGATGTTTCTACCTCTCTCCCTTGCCCTTCCTCTCTGAAATCAATAAAAACATATTAAAAAAAAACAAAGCCAAAAACAAATAGTGCAGTAACACAGCTGTGAATTTACATACAAGTAAAAAAAAAAAGAAAATATGAATTGTAGTGACCTACAATAACTTCTTCACAATCCCCAAGTCGAAAGAGTCCTTAAAATTTATTTTAGGTTAAAAAGAAAAAAAAGAAAAAAAAAGAAAAGAAGAGAAAAGAAAAGCTAGTGAGAATATTCGTATGTTCTGCAGAAGAAATTTTAATGGATTTGAGGATGAGTGCTTCCCCCAGATCCTTTGTGTGTGTGTGTTTTTTAATGTATTTTTATTGTTTTCAGAGATGAAGGGAGAGGGAGAGAGAGAGATAGAAACATCAATGATGAATCATTGACTGACTGTCTCCTGCACACCCCACACTGTGGTTCAAGCCCACAACCCAGGCATGTTCCCTGACGGGAATCACACCTTGACCTCCTGGTTCATAGATTGATGCTCAACCACTGAGCTATGCTGGCCAGGGCCTTTGGGGGTTTTTATGAGATATATAATATATATACAAGGTGACTTTCTAAAAACTACATTCAATAGGGATGACCTATGTAATCACTAGGATATTACAGAAATGATCGTTTGTGACTTCTAAGACTAAGTAGTAAGAAACATTGCTATTCTGCATTTCTCTTTCTTGAATCCTCACTCAGTGGAAAACCAGTTCTCTTATCATCAGACACACAAGTCACTTTATGTAGAGGTCCAAGTGGCAAGGAACCGAGGCCTCCTATTAACTGTCATGGGAGTGAGACATTTTAGAAATGGATCCTCCAACCTCAGCCATGCCATTAAATGATTGTAGCCCCAGCAGACATCTTGATTGCAATCTCATGAAAGATCTGGAGCCAAAAACACCTAGTTGAGCCCTAGCCAGTTTGGCTCAGTGGATAGAGCATTGGCCTGCGGACTAAAGGGTCCCAGGTTCAATTCCAGTCAAAGGCACATGCCCAGGTTGTGGGCTCAATATCCAGTAGGGGTCATACATGAGGCAGCTGATCAATGATTCTCTCTCATCATTGACGTTTCTATCTTTCCTTGTCCCTTCCTCTCTGAAATCAATACAAATATACAAAACAAAACAAAACAAAACAAAAAAGACATAGTTGAGTTGCTTCCAAATTTCTTACCTATTGTGTGAAATCATCAACTTTTATTGTTACTTAAGCTACTAAATTTTGGATAGCTAGCAAGTACAAAGATAACATGTATACCTGTGTGTTTTTTCAAGTTGCTACAAATTACCCGATTCCATGATTAAAGGAGAGAAATAAGAATGAGTACATTAATTGGGTTATTTACAGAATAAAACACTTAGAATATGCTGTTTGGGAAGTAACTGCCCCATTTAACCTATCTAATAAAAGAGTAATATGCAAGTTAACCATCACTCCACTACGCCCGCAAGCTACGCCCACAAGCCAATCAGGAGCGAATATGCAAATAAACCCAACCAAGAAGGCTACGGCCACAGATAGCAGGAGGGAGGGTTGGGTTTCCCTGGCAATGGAGGAAGCCAAGCTTTCCGCCTGCCCTTGCTGGCCTAGGCCTCCACTCAAGGCTACAAAGTTTCAATGATAGAAGATACATAAATCCAAACAGAAATGGCGGCAGCCACGGAGCTGGAAAGAGCAGGAGGCTAGGGTTGCCCCTGGCGATGGAGGAAGCCAAGCTTTCTGCACACCCTGGCCAGCCCAGGCCTCCGCTTAAGGCTACAAAGTTTCAATTGTAGAAGATAAATAAACCCCAGATACCAGGGCCTCCGCTTGGGTCGCCAGGGGGCGTGGCCGGCCTGCAAACCACCACAGGCCCCTTGCCCAGACTGCCCACACCCCAAGGGAACTCCCACCCTGATCCGGGACACCCTTCAGGGAAAACCAGCTGGCCCCCACCCATGTACCAGACCTCTATCCTATCTAATAAAAGAATAATATGCAGATTGACCATCACTCCAACACACAAGATGGCTCCCCCAATGTGGTCAAAGATCCTGCCCCCATGTGGACACAAGATGACCACCACAAGATGGCCAGCAGGGGAGGGTAATTGGGAGGAACCAGGCCTGCAAGGGAGGGCAGTTGTAGGTGATCAGGCCAGCAGGGGAGGGCAGTTGGGAGGGACCAGGCCTGCAAGGGAGGGCAGTTGGGGGCGATCAAGCCTGCAGGGGAGGGCAGTTAGGGGTGACCCAGGCCTGCAGGGGAGAACAGTTGGGGGGGGACCAGGCCTGCAGGGGAGGGCAGTTAGGGGTGACCAGGCCTGCAGGGGAGGGCAGTTAGGGGTTACCAGGCTTGCAGGGGAGGGCAGTTAGGGGCAAACAGGCTGGCAGGGGAGCAGTTAGGCATCAATCAGGCTGGCAGGGGAGTGGTTAGGGGGTGATCAGGCTGGCAGGCAGAAGCGGTTAGGGGCAATCAGGAAGGCAGGCAGGCAAGCGGTTGGGAGCCAGCAGTCCTGGATTGTGAGAGGGATGTCCGACTGCCCGTTTAGGCTTGATCCCACTAGGATCGGGCCTAAATGGGCAGTCGGACATCCCTCTAGGGGTCCCAGATTGGAGAGGGTGCAGGCTGGGCTGAAGGACACCACCCCCCCCCCCCGCACGAATTTTGTGCACCAGGCCTCTAGTATAGAATAATTGTGGTGGACCAACCAGGAAGAGAATAGGATTCATTTGCTCTAATAACTTCTTATTGGCATAACGAAGACTTCTTTGTAGGCATCCAGGTCTTCACTAGACTTCACTAGATTTTTCTCTTTTTATCTTTTTGCTGTAGCTGCCTCATTTTCTGAAAATGAGGGATAAAATTAGAGATAATTAGATTATTCTGTCCAAATCAGGAAACATACCATAATTAAAATGGAGAAAAAAAAAATTTTTTTTTAATTTAAGCAAATCTTAACTGTTCTGATAAAGCCAAAGCACTAGATAGTGCCTTTCATTTTTTTTCTGGATAACTACAAAAAATACCTATTTTCAGAAAAGAAACCAAAAAAATAAAAGGAAGTAAACTTTCTTGAATTAAACTTTTGTCACATGTAATTTACTATAATGAGTCTAATTTTCTGCTATTACAGAGTTCTGTTTAAATATAATATTGACGGCTTTTTCTACTTTACAACAAGCAGGCAAAACATGTGAAGGTAAAAATATATGTGACATTCTTTAAACTAAAAAATACCTCACATTTCCTTGTAGCATAATGTGACATAAAAGGTGACATCTAAAGATCTTGTTTAAAAATGCCATACCAAATTCGATCATTCCCTGAGTAAATCAAATGAATCATTATGCTGCCCAATATTTTTTGGAACAATGGAAAATATATGCATTTATATAAATGTACGTAAATTTATATTTTAATACAAAATACATATTTCAAAATTTTTATTAGTTAACCAGTGCTGTGTAACAAATTGCCTGAAAACTTAGCAACTTAATACAACATTTATACTCTCACCATTTTTTGTGGTCAGGAGTTTCAGAGCCGTTTAACTGGGTGGCTCTGGCTCAGCTACTCTCATGAAGTCAACATCAAGACCTCTGCTTGGGCTACAACCATCTGCAGACTCAACTGGAACTCTAGGATTTGCTTTCAAGATGGATCATTCACATGGTCATTGGCAGGAGGCCTCTGTTCCTTGATCTTAGACCTCTCCATAGACTGCTTGAGTGACCTCCTAACATGTAACTGGTTTTCCTCAGAGCGAGTGATCCAAGAACATAGCAAGCAGGGGCTACAATGTCTGTTACAACCTCTTCTCAGAAGTCGCCCATTTGATGATGTGCAAAGTAGAACTAAGTGTGTTCAACAGATCAGAGGCTTGTCTCAATAGGTCATTTTCTGCTGAAGATGATGTGGAAACCTAATCAAAGTATGTGGGCTGTTGAAGGCCAGTTTAAGTGTGGGGGCCCGGTCCATAGTATACCAGATGCTCAAGGCCAATTTGTCATACGCAGGTGCAAAAGCAAGGGCACAGCGATTGTACTGTAGGCACTGCGCAGGCGTGCCTCTCTGTAGCCCAAGTATTGACGTCACTATTTGGCAAGAAGCCTCTTTTGTCTAAGTTGGTATAACGATGTGTTACTGACCAGCTGGTGCGTGGCTGCTTGGTATGGCTCCTTAGTAGCAGTGGCTACTTGAGCTGCAGTGAAGCTTCTCCCGTGGGCCTGTAACTTCCCCATGAAGGTACAGTTCCTGGCAGGGGAACTGAGGTCCTACAGTTGGTATAGTTGAGCAGAATCAAGGAGTAAGTCCTCCAACAGATGGCATGCCCAGGACTGGGGGATACTTGGCTAAGTAGCCACCCGAGCATGGAATAGGATACAAAGCTATTCCGTGTTTTGTTTTGTTTTGTTTTGGTATCAAAATACTTCTCCTTTATCAACCAATTTTAAAGCCTAATATGCCACATTTGGAGACTCATTATTTTGACTAAAGAAAATTATCTTTAAAATAGATTAACAGCTTTGTGCAGATATAGCTACGTAGGTCTTATTCTGCCTAATAACTAGATGAAAGGAAAGGTACAGAACAAACATATTTGATGAGGAAGTGGATTCAGTTGAGGAGACAATGTGGGTCTGTGGGGCAGTTTAGGAAGAGCAGTCAAGCCCTTCGGCCTCCTAGGATGGAAGGTATAAAAAGGAAAGTGGGATGGAGAGTGCTACAGTGATTTTCCACCTTTAAAGCTGCTTTGATGGTGAAAAGAGGTGTGAGGAACCCTGTGTGAAGAATGGGAGTCAGGGAACTGTGTGAAAGTGGGTGTGAGGAAACTCTGGGCACCAAACACTAGATGCCATTTTGGTCCAGAGAGTCAGCTGGGTCATCACCTTGCCCTTTTTTATATCCACCAGGCTTGAAAGAATCAGATTCCTGACTACAATGCTGACAGATTATACCATCGAAGACTGCCTTTTCTATTTAGCTAAGACCACTCAGTAACTTGTATGACAGAACTATAATTGACAGTATTTTCCACCATCTCTCTCTCTTTCCCTGGTTTTCCTTGGCTCTGGCCCTTATTGTTTCCATCTTAAGATTATATTTTTTTTTCTTGACTATTTCTGCCAGAGCTCCTCCCTGTTCACTGATTCAGCAGTGTTTAAGTATGTTTGTTTCAGTGATGATGGGAGAAGATGAGGAAAGATGCGGATGGCAAAGAGAAACAAGTTATATCTAAAGAACATTTCTGTAAAATTTACATACATTACCCCAAATCAGTGCCCTTTCAAATAACCTTTAGATTGGACTGTCCCCCAAAAAGTTATTGTTTGTTTTTGAGACATTGTATGGAACCCCTCACCTCCCACCTCTGTGCAAATATTTGGACACAGGCTCGGATGAGACCAGTGACTGCAACATGGTAGCAGGTTAAGGAGAGGACAAGCCAACAGAGAAGCTAATGGACAGACACACTAGCCCAACTCTAGGATGCTTACCACTAAGCTTGTTTTTTATTAATATGTATCATGTGCTATCACTAAGTCTTTAGTAAAACTGTATTCAATGATAAAGGAAGTTAAAGGAGGGAGGTCATTTTTAATGCTTAGAGTAGCAACAAATGGGTTGAGACATTCTTCTGAGGCCAGTGTAGCCATACCAGCATTCTTTTTCCCCCACATTCTTTTTTTTTTATTGATTAAGGTATTACATGTGTACATATCTTCCCATTGCCCCCCCCCACCCCACTCCCATACATGCCCTCACCCCCCAGTGTTTTGCGTCCATTGATTATTGATTATGCTTCATACCAGCATTTTCAAAGGAGCATGCTGGTCTCAGAGGCACGGACCAACATGACAATGATGATGAGTAACTCTTCTACCTGCTCTCTCCTCATATTAGGAGGAAGGAAATCTTGAAAGGAGAAAGCTAAATATGTTGCTGGGAAAAGCTATGCAAACAGCATCTATTCTAGGTGACGTCCTTGTGCTGTAAATTTTCCAACAGTATTGATGGCCTAGAAATGGCTAAAAAGCAAGACTGATCCATGACCAACCAATGAGAGAAAGGGATTTTGGCTGGCACACATAAATCTAATGAGTTGTCAGGAAAATCCCAATCAATGTTTAAGTCTGGAAGTTGCATCTTCTCTGCTGGTTAAAAAGTTAATTCATACGTGCCCCTTTCATTTCATTATTCACGCAACACAAATTAAATGGCTTAGCTGTTTCAATAGAGATTAATTACATTAGGCGCAAAGCACATTTCCAGTTCAGGCCATGGTTTCTACTTCATTTAATTCATTATCCCATGTGCAATCCAGTGGCATCCTGAAGATAACAGCTAATTTCCATCGCATATGTCTCTTTCGGCACACTCTTTTCTTACTTCCAGGCACCTCTAAGAAAATTGCTAGCTAGAATAAAAGGAAAAAATATTTCTTTGGGCCAAAGAAATGTTATTCTAAAGGGCTTTTTCTTCTCTTATTGTTTGTGTTTGCTTTTTGTTTTGAGTGAGGTGACTTAGGAAGGCATCACCTGGCCTCCCGGGAGAAGATGCTGCCTCTGCTCTGTGCTGTGGGATGCACCTGGGAGAGAAACTGGGTGTCCAGTTAGGGTTGCCAAAGGGTATGGATGGAGGCCACTGCCTGTGACTCTGGATGAGAGGAGGAATTTAGTGCCTATGCAGGTCTGTTTACCTTGGCCTACTCCTTGCTGGGTATTGATTGATTGATTTTTAGAGAGAAAGGAAGGGAGAGGGTGAGGGAGAAACATAGACTGCCCCCTGCACAACCTCTACTGGGGATCCAGTGTGCAACCAGAGCATGTGCCTGGCCCAGGAATCAAATGGGCAACTTTTAGGTGCATGGGACCACACTCAATCAAGCCACACCAGCCAAGACTTTGCTGGGTGTTTTTTACCCAAAAAAAGGTCAGATGCATGCTTTTGTATGCTTGTTTTCCACTAAGTTCTTTCAAACCATAACTCTTTGAAAATTAACTACCAAAAATGCTGAAATTTCTTTCTTGGCAGCTGTGAGCACAGGTTCATAGCATGAAGAGCCTGAATCTAGAATTGGAATGTTTACATATATCCAAAGTTCTTATGGAAATGGAGTTAAGATCCTAGACGCTTGGAATGTTCTTACCAAAAGCAACTTGAAAATCATTATCTAGATTTAAGTCACATTGAAAAATCTACACTAATAAAAGAGAAACATGCATATTGACCATCACTCTGCTACACCCACCAACCAATCAGGAGTGATTATGCAAAATTAGCCCAACAAAGATGGTGGCAGCCACAGAGCTGGAGTAAACAGGAGGCTTGGGTTGCCCCCGGCTATGGAGGAAGCCAAGCTTCCCACCTTCCCTGGCCTGCCCTGGCCTCCGCTCAAGGCAACAAAGTTTTAATTATAGAAGATAAATAAATCCCAGATACCTGCTTCCAGCTGGCCCTGGCCTCTGCTCAAGGATGCACTGAAAAAAAAAAAAAAAAAGAAAAGAAAAGAAAAAAAGGAGGGGTTGGGAGCCTGGATCACCTGGGGGCGTGACCAGCCTGAAAACAGCCCTCAGCCCCTCACCCAGACGGGCCACACACACCCCCAGTGGGGTCCCTCACCCCATGGGGGCATGGCTGGCCTGCAAACCATCAAAGGCCCCTCGCCCAGGCCGCCCCACACCCCAAGGGAACCCCCACCCTGATCTGGGACACCTTTCAGGGCAAACCAGCTGGCCCCCACCCATGTACCAGGCCTCTATCTATACTAATAAAAGGGTAATATGCTAATTAGACTGGGAGACCTTCCGGATGTTCTTCTAGACAAAGCCATGGTGGCGGGACCGAGGTAGAGGTGGTTAGAAGCCAAGAGGGGAGGGCAGTTGTGGGTGATCAGGCTGGTGGGGGGCGGGGCCGTTGGGGGTAAGAAGACCAGCAGGGGGGCCAGTTGGGGGTGATCAGGACAGCGGGGGGCGGGCAGTTTGGAGTGAGCAGGCCAGCAGGGGGGCAGTTGGGGGCAAGCAGGCCAGTGGAAAGGGGAGGTGGGGGTGAGCAGGCCAGCAGGGGAGGCAGTTGGGGGCAAGCAGGCCAGTGGGGAGAGAAAGTGGGGTGAGCAGGCCAGCAGGGGAGGCAGTTGGGGCAAGCACACTGGCACGGGGGGCAGTTGGGGGTGATCAGGCTGGTGGGGGGGCATTTGGGGGTGAGCAGCCCGGCAGGCAGAGTGGTTAGGGGCAATCAGGCAGGTAGGCAGGCAGGTGAGCGGTTAGGAGCCAGCAGTTCCGGATTGCGAGAGAGATGTCCGACTGCCAGTTTAGGCCTGATCCCTGTGAACCGGCAGTAGGACATCCTTCCAGGGGTCCCAGATTGGAGATGGTGCAGACTGGGCTGAGGGACACTCCCCCCCCCCATGCACAAATTTCATGCACTGGGCCTCTAGTAAATAAGTAAAAGGCTGTCCTGTGACTTAAGTCTTCAGAGAATTGCAAGAACAGAAAAATACAATATTCTGTAACCCCCCAAAAGGTAGCCTGTATAGGGGAGCCAAGATAATGGGAGCTTTATTTGTACTTAGCTTTGTGAAGAAAAATAAAATTAAGGTTTGCCTCTGAGCCTTATCATTTAATCTAAACAATCCTTTATGAGCATTTATTTCCTTGGCTGAATTCCAGTTAAAGGTATTTGAAAGTGCAAAGTTGATACCACTCGGGCAGTTATAATGAATTTCTGGACTTTTTTTTTTTGCTATATGTGTGGCAGGTAACTTTTCCTCACTGATTCACTGCTTTCCCACCTGCTCCTACATTTTCGACTGTATATTCCTCAGGAAGGCTATGAGAACCACCAGGCTGCTTGGTTTGCAAATTCAGAGACTCTTGAGTGATTTAGGTGTCTGATGTCGGGGCTTTCATTACTTTTTGTAACATCTGACAACACATCACAAGAAAAAGGAAAAGATAATAAGAAACCATCCAAAGGCAATCAAACAACCATTAATCCCCTCCTCTTTCCACACACAATAAACATTAGCTGTGGCTCAATTAAACTCTACAGTTCACAGATGTTTGCAATAATGACTGCCCCCACAATAGCATTCTTCTCATTAAGGTGTTTTGGAACCGTGCATATGCCAACTCCTTCCCGTCAGGGAATGGGGGAATGGAAAAAAACACAGGTAACAGGCATGCCTGGCATACCAAGCAGAAGACAGCTGCCTGCTCTTGCTAGAAAAGGTGCATCAGCGAGATTTATCATCATGTGTTTTTTTGCCAACACACCACCCCCTGACCCCCTTTGAGTCATTAACAGTGAAAATACAGGAGAACTTGACAGAGGCAGAGACCAAAAATGGGTCCCTGGAGCCTGGAACCATCTGGAAGAAACACAAGTTTTCCCTTTGCCTGGGTGCTGCCTGAACAGAAGCCAGCTTGAATTTTACAGTGAATGTGGTTTTTTGCCTTGTTTCTTAAGATGCCCCAGACACTTCAAACTATGTTTCCTTTGGGGAAATGAGTTGCATAACGGAGGTATGGAAGGTACTGGAGATGAATTTTAAATAGTTCATTAGATATGAAGTGTCAGTAGTAAGTGGTACCCCTTTCCTTGAAAAGCAAAGGAAAAAAACCAGCTCAGTGAGGAGGATGCTTACATCTCAGAGACTGGGTGTTCCACTTTGCCACCAATCAGACCTGAGCCTGTGGACACCCACCTGCGTCGCCCCATCTCCAGCTGCTGGGGTACAGGGCACTCATAGGCACAGCCATGGCACCACCTACACAGCACACGCTAAGATCCTCCGCTCTGGGGACGCAACGGTAGTTATAACCTCAGAATAGATTTTTTTCATTGGTCTGGCTTTCATGCTAATGGAGGTCTCTCCCTCTGAAGCCTTTGGCCAGGATTACACAAGCATCTTTGGCTTTTAAAGGAGTAACAAAGTCATTGCAAGCCCAGGAGCCTCAGCAGTAACAATCCCAGGATTTCCCAGCTGGAACATACCGTTGTTTAGAAGGATATATCTCTTGGAAAATAATGTTGTGGCTGCAAAGGGACATGTTTGGAACAGGAACTTTGAACCAAGTAGTCTCAGTCTATCTGAGACCTGGTCTCTGTGAGGTCAGTCATGACATCATTTCTGTGTCTGACAGGCAGGCCTCTTCTGAGGAATAAGAATATTCCTGAAGGAGTGATCTACTGTGATGGGGCTCCCTGGCATTTTACCAGAGACTGTTACTCACTGCAGGGGAGTGGAAACCCTCCAGATTCTATAAGGCCAGATTTGAAAACCCAAGCCTGGAACTACATCGAGGGAAGAGGAAATACGAGTGCTGAATCAGTTTCCTTTAATTTGGGATTAACCTTGTATTCAGTAGAGAAAACTCAACCTATTTACAAAAGGGACATGTTTTAGAACATAAGAATTTTAACGGTAAAAGAAAATCTAAATGCAGTTCTTGGACCAGTTTTGCTAAACGCTTATCTAGGTAGTTTTATTGTTTTAGCAATTATCCCAATTGCCTCCCAAGTAACTGGGACTTGGAAAAGTTATAAGCATTGCTTTACTCTACATGTAGCATTTTTCACAAAGGTTAGTATTAGGCAAAGCTTGACTTTTAGCATCTCTCTCTTCAACCTCTGTACTCTAGTTATGTGCACCCCATCCCCAGGACACACACACCCCCCCACACATTTAAAGTCGAGTTCTTGCCCTAGCCGGTTTGGCTCAGTGGATAAAGCATCGGCCTGCGGACTGAAAGGTCCTGGGTTCGATTCTGGTCAAGGGCATGTACCTCAGTTGCTGGCTCCGCCCTGGTCGGGGCACATGCAGGAGGCAACCAATCGATGTGTTTCTCTCACATCGATATTTCTCTGTCTTTCCCTGTCTCTTCCACCTCTCTAAAAATCAATGGAAAAATATCCTCAAGTGAGGATTTTAAAAAAATCTAAAGTAGAGTTCTTTCTGGGATGGTTGCTACTTGGATCTGCCTTCCTTTGCCTTCTAGTTTTTTCTCCCTCTCGCTTTCTTACGTCAAAATATGCCTCTCTCTTGAATATTACACTGGAGCTTCTGTAGATTCCAAGGTCTTGATGACAGTCATGTTTTACATACTCTGTACTTGGTTTCCTTGTTAGCTAACTAACGGTGGGTGAAACTGACCACACACTGTCTACGGTAGGAGAAAGTAACGAAAGGGGGCCCTTCAGACCCAGCAGTGTGTGTACACAGAGGACAAGAGTGCTGTAGGACTGTCCATGTGACTTTGGGGCTCAGGGACTTTTTTAAGGGTCCGGAGAGGTTAAAAATATTCATGGTAAAAGAAACATAGCTGCAAGATAGATCACTGGATTTTAATGTAACAGAGAGAAAAAAGTACTGTAGTTATTTCAGGTGGCCTTCCAATGGCCACTTACTTTTTTAAAATTAGATTTATTGGGGTGACATTAGCTAATAACATTATACATGGGTTGACAAAAGTAGGCTTACCATTGTTCATGTGGAAAATAATATAATAATTCATAAATAATAACACAAGAATAAACTGTTTCATATATTCACAACTATAAACCTATTTTGCCCGCCCTGTGTAAGTTTCTAGAATACATCTTTTATATTTGCATTGTGTGCTCATCACCCAAAATTTAGTCTCCCTCCGTTGCCAATCTATACTAATAAAAGGGTAATATGCTAATTAGAACAGGTCAACCGGCCATCTTTCAGATGTCCAACTTCCTTCCAGACAAAGCCATGGTGGTGGGGGCTGAGGCAGAGGCAGTTAGGGGCAATCAGGCTGGCAGGGGAGGCCACTTGGGGGTGAGATCAGGCCAGTAGGGGGTTAGGGGCAATCAGGCCGGCAGGGGAGGGCTGTTGTGGGTGAGATCAGGCCGGCAGGGGAGGGCAGTTAGGGGCAATCAGGCAGGCAGAGGCAGTTAGGGGCGATCAGGCCGGCAGGGCAGAGCAGTTAGGGGTGATCAGGCAGGCAGGCAGGCAGAGGGGTTAGGGGCAATCAGGAAGGCAGGCAGGTGAGCAGTTAGGAGCCAGTGGTCCCAGATTGTCCAACTGCTGGTTTAGGACATCCCCTAAGGGGTCCCCGATTGGAGAGGGTGCAGGCTGGGATGAAAGACCCCCAAACCCCCCGTGCATGAATTTCATGCACCGGGCCACTAGTATACATATATTTGATTCCTTTAAACTACCACTTGTCAAGTTTTGGATGTAATATGAAAGAACTTCACAGTAATCTGAAAATAGTGCTAATATACTCCTCCCTTTTTTAACTATATGTATGTCAGTGTGAGATTGGATTTTCCTCACAATCTTCAACCAAAACAACTTATCAGAACAGATTGAATCCAGAGGCAGATATGAACACCCAGCTGTCTCCTATTAAGATAGACATTAAAGAGATAGCAAAAGTAGAAAACAGTGCCATTTTCTCACTATTTTTGAATATAGTGACTTTTTAAAAATATATATGATTGATGTTAGCATGTAACAAATTTAATATTGTTACATTAAATGAATTAGTAAAATATATTTTTTAAATTTCTGTTTTAATTTCTAATATGGAAAATATTGATAAAAAGATAGATACAGAGGCAGTAAAACACCAAACAGAATGTCAAATTACAGCAGGAAGGCTGGGGAGTATTGGGGAGGGAGGGAAATAGATCAACCAAAGGACTTGTATGCATGCATATAAGCACACCAATGGACATAAGACACTACGGGGGCTGGGATGAGGGCATGCGACAGAGGGTAGGGGAGGCTGGGGGAAGGTCAATGGGGGGAAAAAAAAGGAGATATATGAACTAATATATATAATACTTTAAACAATAAAAAAAGAAAATATTGATAGATATAGTTTATATTAAAAAAAAAAAAAAACTTTTCTGGGCTCTCAATAATTTCAAAGAGCATAAAGATGTCCTAAAACCAAAACGTTGAAGACCCACACAGTTCAAGATTATCTCCAATCATTGCATCTCAGTAATCGAAACATTAGGCCTAAAATATCATCACTCTAATTTGCTATCCCAAGGGTTATCTCTGGCCTCACCTATTATTATTTTTGAGTGCTACCTTGAGAAGAACTCATTTCTGTTTGTAGGCTCTACAGTAGTTAATGCTGTATGAGGTCTTCAAACTAGGTTCTGCAACTTCCTAAAATTGCATGAAAAAGTATCTGTATGTTTGCTTACTTTTTAAGGAAAACTTTCCTAGCTTTTCAAAGGGCTTAGTGACCCACCAAGATCAGCAGCCACATCTCTAAGAAGAGAACCAAGCCCTGCCTCTGCCTCCAGCAATGCCTTGAACAAGTGCTGTTCAGAGGTTTAGTTCTGAACTTTTAGTCATCTAGTTTCCATCAAAATTTATCTTATATGTGGTTAAGGGATGCTGAGAGGGGATAGGAGGAATATGAAGTTTTACAAACATTTGAATGGAACAGTATAAGGCCATTTTCACAAGAATGAAGATTAAAATGGAATATACCAAAAAAAAAATAGCTTTGACAAGTTTGGAAAATTATACTTTCCTCATCCTCAAAATTTATATTGAAAAGATTTTTATGTTGCTTTTACTATTAAAGAGTGATAATATGAATGTTGAGCATGACATTGTGATTCTCCTTCTGAGACTTCTGGAAGCTTTGAACAACATTTAATATTCAACATTTTAAAAAATATGTTTTTATTGATTTCAGAAAGAGGGAGGGAGAGGAAGAGAGAGATAGAAATATTGATGAGAGAGAAACATTGATTGGTTCTTCCCCTCATGCCTCCCAATAGGGATTGAGCCTGCAGCTGGGACATGTGTCCTGACCAGAAACCAAACTGTGACCTCCAGGTTCATGGGTCAAAGCTCAACCACTGAGCCACACCGGTCAGGCAATATTAAACTTTTAATGCAGTAACTCTATTAGCCTACATGTATTTATTTTTCTCCTCTTCATTTATAATTTTCATGATGTTATGATGGTTATAGTTTCTACACTTTCATTGTAAGCCATATTGGATTCTCTTTGAAAGTAAACTCTTCAGACATATTTGATGAATTAATTCTTCTTGATTCTTATGAAGATGGCAAGAGTGCCCTGCCACTGAGAGCCCATGACTGCTGTGCATCGTCACAACCTGCCTGGCTCAGTGCACCTCCTCAGACAAGTGTCCCAGCCTGAAGACAGAGATTGGGAGGGCAATGGAAAGGTGGGTCTATGGACCTGTGTGCTTTAACTGTGATCCCATTTGAACCATGTTCCCTTATAACAACTGGCATGATACTAGTTCTCAATATCTTGAAAAATCTTGAAAATGCCTTGTAAAAGTGCACTTGTCCTCTCATCTGGCTTGAGGACCACTTATCCAGGCCAGACCCATGTCTGGACCGAGCCCACGCAGTTAGTGAGGAATCCTCGAACTCAATTTGGCTCTCCAGCTTTTGGCCTGTCACGTGTCCACTGGTGAGAACCATATATTCTTCAAGCAAGAACTTAGAAAAGGGCCTCCGAGGAGATTCAGGCCCCACAATGATGGCTCATCTCAGGCTAAGTTAAAAGCGCTGGCAGTTCTAGTTGCTGTTTTTACATAGTTCTTCCTCTTTGTTTGGGAAAATAATAGTTATAAATATTTGCATTTGAAACCAAAACATTTTGACAACAATTGCAGCTGCTCAATGATTTATGAAACTTGTGAAATCAAATAGAGAAAGATAGAAGGCAAACATGTCGCTGCTGAGAAGGAAGGTCTCCCTGACATGGATGTAGATGATGCTGGTTTCCTAGACTGTAATTATATAGTCATACTTCTTCAGGGAGTTTGGTTTAAAAATACAAAGCACTTAATTGCCATTTGATCATTAGCATTTTTCTGTCATTAATTACCTATTTAGGAGATAAATTACCTGGTTAGGAGAGATATATGTCAAATTAAACTATTAGAGGGATCATGTACTCTACGAATTTCGGTCAAAAGCCAGATCCATGGATAAAAACATAACCCTGGGACTCAGGAGGAACTATCTCAGTATGGCTTAAGTTTTCCAAAACACATAAGTAATTCTCAAATAATTAAATGTGCTAATCAACAATAAAACACCTCTTTTTTTTTGTAGATTTTAACATTATTAGTCAAAGTATACAGGTAATTGGTACCCTCTGTTCAACACTGACTCTCCATCTGGTGGACTTAAACATTTTGAGAACAATTGCAGCTGCTAAATGATTTTTAAACTGGAAATCATGCACTTAGGTCTTCCTGAGGAACTGGCTCCTCCCTGGGAAATAAGTCTATCAGAACAGAAATGGCAAGCATACTTCAGAGTTATTAGACCTGAGTTTAAATATCTTACTTGATTCTTGTTAAATAAGTGGTCCAGCCAAGTTAATTAATTTCTCTGAGTCTGTTTTCTCACATATAAAATATAAAAAATAATATCTGTCCCATGGTAATGCTGAAGTATTTAATGAGATAATTTAAGTAAAGAACCTGGCAGCTTAATAGAGGTGGGTAAATAGTAACTAATTGCTGTAAGGGTTTTGAAAGAGAGCTTTGAAATGACTGACCTCAACTTATACTTATTGAATCTTCCACACACAAGGACTTACACAGAAATAAATGTTTGTCCACACACCCCTTCCAGCTAAAGGGTGTGTGTCCAACTCTGGGCCACAGAAACAGGGGTGGATCTACAAATCCAAGAGGGAGGAAATCCGGCAGCAAAGGAGGGATAAGTTAGAAAAGAAACTGCCCCCAAAAGAGAAGGAAGATGGGAGTGGAAGAAACTCACACCACTCAGTCTAGCTCAGTAGGCACCAGGGTATTCCAGGAGAGGAGTAGGACTGGACCCCAGCAGTGCCTCAGAAGCTGGAGCAAGGAAGAGTAGTGATGCTCAGGGAGAATCAGAGTTGCAAACCAACCTAGCAAAGGCCCCAGGTGGGCCATGGACCTGGTGTGCCCTGCCTACCCAAACATGTGGAACTACCAGTATGGCCAGGAGCTATGACAGAGCAGGGACTATAAGGATGGCCTGCTGCCCAGTTTGTGTGTGTGTGTGTGTGTGTGTGTGTGTGTGTGTGTGTGTGTGTGTGTGCAGGCGTGCGCACTACTTATCCAGTAAGAAGACAGAGAAAAAGAGAGCCTGCTTACCCAGAGCAGCAAATATAGGTTGGGCTTTAATACAACAGTAATGGAGAGGTAACAGTGAAGGTCAAACAACAAAAGTTTACAAAGAATGACCAGCTACAGGGGCCCTGTTGAAACCCCAGCCCATCCTGTTTGGTTTCTGTGAGAGTTAAAAGCATCCAGTCCCCATCCCGGTAACTGAGGAGCTAAAAGCAAGCCCTTGTTGTGGAGAAAGTACCCACCCAGAATTACTGAACCCATTCTTCTTCCTCAGGTTGGTGGCCCAGAAAATGCTTTTGATAAACAGATGCTGAATAAAAATGCAAGATGATCTGTGATGTGGGTCACTTAGGCTGTCAATCAAATCAAGGTAAGGGAGAAATCATCTTGAGCTGCTAAGGTCCAAGATAAACTTCATTTCAAACTGAGTCCTGAAGATGAATGACATTAAGATTTTTCTTTTAAAAAGTTAAAAATGAAAGCATGAGCAAAAAGATAAGGGCTAAAACATACTTGCCATATTCAGATGTCAGCAATGGTGCTTGCTATTATAGCCAGGCTTATAGGCTGGAAAGGTGGGGATAGCTATGAAATAAGTCTGTGGCAATTGACCCAAAACCAGAGAAGTATGCAAATGTTGACTTCAACTGCCCCCAAAATCCCATTATACACAAGAAAATGTTCTAAATATATTATTTTTTTCAAAGTGGTGATATTTTCAAAATCACCAAATACTAATTGTAAAAAAAAAAAAAAAAAAAAAAGAAAAGAAGAAAATAATAGTTAAAATCTATTTCTATTAAGATTACCATTGCAGGTTCCTCACAAAAGGCTGGCAGTACACAAAGAAAGATACTGTTAGCGTTTAGTATCTGTTGCGGTCACCTTGGCGTAATAAAGTGAGCACAGACTTTAATGGCAATTTAATTAGATTTGCCATGGGGGAGATGCCACATAGGAGACTCAATGGTCCTATATTTAGAAACCTGTATGATGACACAAATAAATAAAAACACTAAAAATAAGGCATAGTGAAGATAATGTCAGTTATTTCTCTTTCTTTCTCCCTGCAGTTTAAATACACTTTTGGTTGTTCTCCTGTAGTGTAAGTGTCTAAATACTGTATCTTTAAAATATTTTTATATGTTTTTGTTGATTTCAGAGAGAAGGGAGAGGGAAAGAGAAATATCAATGATAAGAGATAATTATTAATCGGCTACCTCCTGCACACCCCACACTGGGGATTGAGCCCACTACCAGGGCATATGCCCTGACTGGGAATGGAACTATGATCTCCTGGTTCATAGGTCAATACTCAATCTCTGAACCATACCACCAGGCAGTACTATATCTTTAACGTTTATGGAAATTGAAAGCATATGGAGAGGAGGATATATGCCCTGTTTTATATTTTATGATCAGGTGGCATATTTCTAACCAACATTTTCAATCAACTTGACCTTTTTTTGAATGAGAAGGGAAGGCAGTTTATCTCTACAATGAAAAATATGTATAGAGGTTCCACCAGAAACTCAAGACATAGCAGATGGTCTCAATGACCAATAGAGCTAATGATAAAGAATATATATTGGTTTTCCCCCCTCTATAGAGACTGAAAACTCAAGACACATAAGCATGTTTTTCCTTTTTCTCTACCTGTTGCCATAGAAAGAGGTTAAAACCTTCTTTAAGGGAGGCAGGGATAAAGGAAAGCATGTGGAAGGAATATTTTTTGAGTCATTTTTATAGTTCTTACATAAAAATATGTCTACACACTTGGCAACCGTGTCCGCACCTGCAGTGGGAGTGAAGCACCAACTTAGAGCATCCAGGTGGTTTCTTAGGACTGAGTCATGCTGGCACCCAAATCCAGCAGGTGGCAAAGCTCTGGTTGGAAGATCCTGCAAAGTTGTTGACTCCTCCTGAGCACTTTGGAAGAAAACACATAGATTCTGAAGTGGTAGCTTAAGTATTCCACTGGGAATCTTCCAGAAAAGTTAGGCAGAACTAGGAACTGCCCACACATAAGGTAAAGGTTTTCTTAAAATCACTTTAAAAAGCTTTAAAAGTACAGAGAGTTCTCAACACATCCATGTACTGGCTTGGTAGCTCAGTACCAAGAAAATCAAATTTAGTAACAGTTCAATAAGCTCAGTGAGTCTGTTGCCAGACCCTATGCTAAATGCTGAAGCTGTGCTTCTCCTGGGTGCTCTGTGGACCCCCTTTATGAGAATGGGGGTGGACAAGGCTGTCTATAACACAAGCTCCTGGGTCCACCCAAGTCTACAAATAATAATCCTATCTAATAAAAGAGTAATATGCAAATTGACCATACCTCCACTACACCCACAAGCTATGCCAACCAGCCAATCAGGAGTGAGTATGCAAATTAACCCAACCAAGATGGCTGCGGCCACAGAGCGAGCAGGAGGCTCAGGTTTCCCCGGCAATGGTGGAAGCCAAGCTTTCCACCTGCCCTGGCCTGCCTTGGCCTCCACTTAAGGCTACAAAGTTTCAATTATAGAAGATAAATAAGTCCCAGATACCAGGGCCTCCGCTTGGGTCACCAGGGGGCGTGGCCAGCCTGCCAACCACCACAGGCACCTCACCCAGGCTGCCCCACACCCCAAGGGACCCCCCCACCCTAATCCAGGACACCCTTCAGAGCAAACCAGCTGGTCCCCACCTGTGCACCAGGCCTCTATCCTATCTAATCCTCCTATCTAATAAAAGAATAATATGCAAATTGACCATCACTCTAACACACAAGATGGCTGCCCCCATGTGGTCAAAGATGACTGACCCCATGTGGACACAAGATGTCCACCACAAGATGGCCAGCAGGGGAGGGCAGTTGGGAGGGACCAGGCCTGCAAGGGATGGCAGTTGGGGGTGACCAAGCCTGTAGGGGAGGGCAGTTAGGGGTGACCAGGCCTGCAGGGAGGGCAGTTAGGGGCAAACAGGCTGGCAGGGGAGCAGTTAGGCATCAATCAGGCTGTCAAGGGAGTGGTTAGGGGGTGATCAGGCTGGCAGAATTGGTTAGGGGCAATCAGGATGGCAGGCAGGCGAGCAGTTGGGAGCCAGCAGTCCTGGATTGTAGAGGGATGTCCAACTGCCCAGGTAGTATCGGGCCTAAACGGGCAGTCAGACATCCCTGGAGGGGTCCCAGATTGGAGAGGGTCCAGGCTGAGCTGAGGCACACCGCCCCCCCCCCCCCCCGGCATGAATTTCATGCACTGGGCCTCTAGTCTCTTGAGAATGGGGAAAGAATTTGATAATCTGTACTTAACAACCCATCTCCCTGGTGATTCTCATATATGCAAAGCTAGAGAAAACTCCAGGAGAAATCTGGAAATTTAATGAAAAGAAATAGGAGAGAATATTAAGGTATCCTGTTCTCAGGATTTCAGTGACCTTTTCTTGGAAGGACAAAGAAATGCCCACTTTGATGATTACCATTTTTACTGAGTTAGCTCTTTAAATTGATCAGAAGTGGTATGACAGAATAAGAAGGGCATGGATCACTGACTCATTGCCAACATTTTAAAGAACTTACTACAAGCTGGGCACTGCTCTAAATCCTCTCCATGTATTATCTCACTTTGAATTCTTACGGCAACTTATCTGTTAAGTACAGAAGATCCCCCCTAATACATGGTTTTGCTTCCCATGGTTATAGTTACCTGCAGTCCTGAAATATTAAACGGAAAATTACAGAAATAAACAATTCATAAGTTGTAAATTGAATGTTGTTCTGAGTAGCATGATGAAACCTTGCTTTATCCCACTTCATTCTGCCTGGGATTTTAATGATCCCTTTATCCAGTGTAGTCACACTATATAGGTTACCAGCCCTTCATTCTGCCATCTCAGTTATCTGATCGACTGTCTCTGCATAGTAGTGCTTGTGTTCAAGTAATCCTCATTTGACTTAATAATGTCTCATTCACCTCACTTCATCTCATCACATAGGCACTTTATTATCCCCCATCATCATAAGAAGGGTGAGTTCAGTACAATAAGATCAATCGAAAGAGACCACATTCACATAATTTGTATTAGAATATATTACTACAATTATTTTATTTTGTTACTAGTTGTTAATCTCTTACTGTGCCTACATGATAAATTAAACTTCATTATAGCATAAGAAAAACATACTATATATAGGGTTCAGTGCTATTCTCAGTTTCATGTCCACTGGGGGTCTTGAAACATACCCTCCATAGGTAAGGGGAGGACTCTTGTAGATGCTTTTATTATATCCAATTTACAGATAGGAAATTAGATGAAATTAGATTAGTATTCAGTTCTTGTCCCATGTAAGGGGCAGTCAGGAAGAAGACAAATCAGAGAGGAAGCAAAAGACCTTTGTGCCTTGTCCAAACCAAGGTGTCTAGCTAATTTCATTATGAGTAGAGAAATTAATGAGATGGGAAAATTGAACTGGAATGCACGATGTTCCCCTGGGCAGGATGATCCCCTAATTCTTGTCCAGGTGGAGTTGAAGAATGAAACCACGGACGAAAGGTGGTATAGTAAAAGGTGAAAATTTATTGAGAAACAAGCACAGATTCCCACGTGGGGAGGGAGAAAAAGTCCCATTCAGTCCCCTTTTTCCACAGTTTATAAAGGCTGCAGTTCTTTGTGCCTTGACATCCCCTCTGATTGGTTACTATCCCCTTTGATTTGGTCACTATAGCAACTCCAGTGCTCAAACTTCACATGAGGTACATGAGGTTCTCTTTTTCTCCCTTATTGTTTTCCTATTCCCTTTGGGTTTTCCTCTTCCCTCTCTGAATGAGGGACTTCCTTCTCTTTATTTTGTAAATGTATATTTTCTGCAGCTACCAGCTCCCTTATTCTATAGAAATGTACCTTCTGCTGTTCCCAGCTCCCTTATTCTATGGAAATGTACCTTCTGCAGCTCTGTAGCCCTGTGCTTCTTCCATGAACTCTTAATTCCTAAGATTTCTTAAACCTGCCTATTTCACCCTTAAAAACTCCTTTCATTAACATTACAAACTTTAAAAAAAAAGATTTAAAAAGAAATCAGAGTGCCCTTTAAGTTATAGAAACAAAGGTAACTCCATCCAAATCTAATAAAGAGCTAATATTCTCTGTTTTTCATTAATTTTTATGTATTTAGGAATGTGAGTTACTGGAAGGTGGTTAAGTTGCTTTTAGTTACTGGTGTCTGTGTATAGAATAAAACACAAGAACAGTCCCATAAAATCCATGACACTACTCTCCATGGATTTATTAAAAAGGCCCCCAGAGAAAAGAATTATAAAATTTGATGAAGTCAGCAGTTCCAGCTGTGTAATTGATATCCATTATTTTCTATTGACTGCTGTGCAGAACTTCAATTTCTGTAGCATAAACAGAATTCCTACTTCTTTTGCAAGGAGACTGCCATGGGGTATAGCTGAAAATAAGCCTCATCAGTAAAATCATTTCATAAATTCCTAGAGACTTTCAGGAAAACTCCTCAGAGAATGGTTTTCTATAAAAGTACTTCTTCTCTGTAAATCATTTTTATATTTTACATCATTACATTTGTTCTACATGATTCTTTTCAATGTATAACATATCACATGATCAGAATACAAACCTCTTGAAGGATCAGGGAACAGCTAAAAAAAATGTTGGAAAATATCCAAAGCTCTGTTTTTTTCCTTCTTCTGTTCTTTAGATTCATGAAAGTAAGAAGATACAAAAAGGCACCTCCCCGCACCCCCCCCCCCAAGAAACAGTAATACAAAGATCCCAGGCTTCATAATTAGTATTGCTTCTGTAACCCTAAAACATAGTTTCACGTTTTATCTTTGAGGTAAAGGGGAGCAGCATATGTCACTCTAGCACAGGGGTGGGCAAACTTTTTGACTCAAGGGCCACAATGGGTTCTTAAACTGGACTGGAGGGCCGGAACAAAAGCATGGGTAACCAGTAGTTACCACTAGCACTTCCGTTACTGGCAAAAAACAGCCGCAGTGCACATAGTGTGAAAGAGCCCATTATCAATGTCAGATTGCATCCACTGGACTCTATAAAAACAACCAAGTGCCACTTTTAAATGCCCATTGCAACAGTTTTTCTTATTAAAAGCTGGAAATGGCAGGATATTTATATATATACCCCTACTGTGACAGCCTGGCAGAGCATTACAAAGGAGAAAACCCAGCATCTGGTGATGTCCATAAGTACAAGACTTCAGGCTGTCATTACCAGGAAAGGGTTTCATCCAAGTATTAGATATGAACATTTGATTTTCAGTTTTTCATTTGTCCAATTACTTCTGAAACCCTGAAATTAAGTGATTTTGTAATAAAATCTTTAGTTCATCACATTTCTATACAATCTTTTTGTTCAACCCACTGAATTAGGGTTCGTTCACACTAGCCGTGCTGCCGTTGCAGTGTGGTGCAGTACTGCAAAGCAGCGCAGCTAGGGTTAATGCAGGGTACACAGGTTTCCATCATGTTTGCGTTGATGCTAATGTGCAGTGGTGCATGTTAACACAAATGCCCTGTAGCACGCATTTTTACAGGCGCAAGGGGGAGAAGCAAACGCAGCGCAAAATGCATTTGTTTTGCCGCTAACACATGCGGTTAGTGGCCACGGTAGCGTTACTGATACCGCATCCATATCAGCAGAAAAATGCAGCCGCAGCATGGCTAGTGTGACATGTCCTCTGTGTGTCTTTTTCCCTGCTGCGTGCGTCCGCAGTGGGAAAAAAAAAAACTGCAGTGAATACAAGCCCTAAAAGCTGAAAGTCTTTGTTGTTTTATTAACAAGTCATTGTGATGTACAGAATGTGGGAACAGGAAAAAATTGTGTTTGAGTAGAGCTCTTAATCTTACCTCAGAAAGGCTCTGATACTGTGCTCTCCAGGGGCGTGTCTCCCTACATCACCACGATAACGTGTCTCCGCATTCCCAGGGTGATGTCGGGGGACGCGTCCGCGGGCATTACAAGGAGCCTCTGGAAGATTGAGAGGTTGTTCCTTCTACTGAATGGGCGGATATAAATCCACCCACTCAGAAGAAGGAGCTGCGGCTGTGTTTCCCGACGTTGCCATGTTAACACTGCTGCTGGTGAAGGAGCGGAGGGGAGAGCAAGAGAACCCTCCGCTCTTTCGGCTCCGCGGGCCGGATAGAACAGCCGATCGGGCCGGATCCGGCCCGCGGGCCGTAGTTTGCCCACGGCTGCTCTAGCATAAACCTCTTTGGCATAAGGATTACTACTATTTTGAGTTGATTAACTTGAGAAAGAGCAGATACAAGAAAAGCTCTGAAAACAATACTAGAAGTTACTCTTGTGAGTAAAATTTACATTTATGAAAGAAATCTCATTTGTAAGGGCCCCTCTGCATCAGTAAGAGGATGATTGTGTCATTAGAGAATCTTATCCAGGGAAAATACACTGACTTAAATCTATGAAACTAAGCTTAACGTTGCTTACCATGCTTTTCCTGGTGACCTCCCAGGAGTGTCCCCTCCCCCACCACTCCTGACCCCTCACCCCAGCCATACTTAACTCACTTTTGCCTTTAGCTAAAGATGGTATTTAAGCTGGTGTCTTAGGTCACTTCAGAGAGTTACTAATTTTCCCTCATTATCTTTCACGTGTACAGGGGATATACATGTTGTTTGGTTCAGGTAGGCAAAGTATGCTCAGAGACTGAGATTATCTTTGCCGATAATTTATTTAACAGTTTTACTGCGGGAATAACAATTTCAAAAGTCAATCGCATACAGGATACTGACTCTTAATAAGCCAATAAAGAAATAACATACTCCAAACCGATGATAAATTAATTCTACTAATGCTCTAGGCAAGGGGTAGATTCAAGACCTAAGGTGTAAATTTAGTTTGGGATATATCTTTCTATGAGTTGGTTCTTGAGAGAGTCCGCTGAGTCAACCAAGAGCTGAGGTCTAGCTGTCCACATGAAATTCAAGTTCCTTCTTGCTAGAGCATGTTGCTGGTGAACCAAGGCACTGGCATTCATGGCCAAGATGATCTCCCTGGGGCCAAGGCATGTTTTTCAACACTGCTGGTAGGTAAAGAGTCGCTTTAACCAGGTAGAAGTTAATGCCCCAAGGTCTTTGGAGAGCTATTTAGATCAGCAGAGTTGCCTTACCCAGAGGGAACTCTTTTGGATATTCTTCACAAACTCTCAGTATTTATAGCCAAAGTGTCCCCTAACCATAGTTGCTTCTCCACATGTTCTTATCAGTAAGCCTCCAGGTGTGCCCCTCCCAGCTGAGCTACTGAGAGCTTATTTTAACCACAGATATCAGTGAAAACATTGTGACACAACAACTTCACTCTTATGTCAAAACAACTGTACTTACAAAATCAACGTTTAGTCATAAACAAGTGGATTTAAAATCAAACAACCCATGGGCATAAACTTCTGTTTCTTTTTCTCTTATTAGTTTGTCTATTATAGAGGTCCCCAGTCAAGAACTCAGGAAGGTAGAAGGAAATTATTTTTCCTCCCTACAGAAGGAAAGTGAGTAAAAATCTCCCTGATAATACTTGTAATACTCAAGAAACACATTCTAGTAAGACCTGTCCTTCCCCATGTTAATCCATTTCAAAGGACAATCACTGTGGTACAAACAAAAGCTTCAAGATCCATAGAGGTAATACTAGGTTTTATGAATCCCTCTGAACCGCCAAGATTAGTTAACCCCAGCTGTGACCTATAACTCTTTGTGTCCTTATATTTGCATTTCTATATGGCGTTATATTGAAAGTTTTATTAGGCAGAATAGAAGATGTTTCAGCCCACTATTCAGATCCTTTGTGCTCTTATTTTTTTTCTGAAGCCATTTGCTTATTGTAATTTTAGTTTCCTGGGAGTGATAGTGAAGTATGGTAGCAATCATCTCAGGTAGAAACTGCTGTTTGGGTTCTGTACTTATTTGTTTGCTAAAACAATAGAAAGTCATTTTGATTTTCTGAACTTATGTATGATTGAATACTCGATTGATGATGGTTTGAATATCCCATTGATTGTGATCTCACTGGTTACTGAAGCACATTCTTCTGGGAACCAGGACAGCTCAATTATCCTAAATTGCCTCAGTAGCTACAGATAACTGAGTTTTGGTTGACTCAGTGGTCCCAGAATCAGAACAGCACAATTATTCTAAATTGCCCCGGTGATCCCAGATAATGTGTTTCTGTTGATTCAGTGATTCGTAGATACTTTAGATAACTAACTTGCTCAATTTCGCTTCTGTAAATGCTTTGCACGAAACAGGTTCCTCATTCCAGACCCAAAGATGTAATCGATACCTTTGTGATATTCTGCCAATATAAGCCAGATGTGGTGAGCCTGTCGGGGCTATGAGATTTGGAGTGCTGAATTGCTCCCTCGTATGCTGCTGGCTTTTAATAAATGACTCCATAATTCGACTTCTTGAGGTGTCCTTTGTAAGATGGGGGTACACTACAACATTAGTAGAACTACTTCTTTTTTTGGGGGGTGGGGAAGGGGGCGCAGGGAATGTTTGAAGTCAGCACAAAGTAAAATTCAAGTAAAGGTATTTTTCAATCCTTTTGACTGGTTCTGCTCATGATCACTGTTTCTGCTTGAGCAGAAACTGTTACACAGTGATTAGTTTCTGCAGCTAAGTGTCTTCAGCCGCATTGCCCTTTGGGACTGCAGATGGGTTAGTTGCTGCCAAGTGCATGGGATGAGTTCCCAGGCATGTTAATGTTTTGTTTGTTTGTTTGTTTCTCTTAAAGATGTTGGAGGTGTCTGAAGAGAGCATTTTGGACTCCAGTCATAGAATTCATAAAGCCTTGTTCCCAGGTAAAATATAAAATAGGAAGTGGCAACATTTGCCTATGTTTTTTGATACTTTCTCATCTTTTACATTTTTTTCTCTCTTAAGCTCCTTGCTATTCAATCAATGGCTCTTTTCTTAGACAACCATGTCCTCTGCTGCTCTACCTGGCCTTACATCCTCTACCCCATGGGCGCCATCCCATTTCTTCCCAGTGCAGATGCCCCACCCCAGAGCCCCTGCCTCACATCCTGCCCATCCCACATTACCCACTCAATATACTACCCCACACATCTTTCCTTTTGGCACCACGCCCAGTATATACGGTTAAGAGATAAGCTGATGCATAGTAAAATGTTAGTTAGGCAAACATTTATGTGAATCAGGCAGCATCCCATTTAGTGCATGGAAAGGAGCTCCGATGAGCTTTACAGAATGAAAAACCTTGATAGGCATAAAGGAGCTGGAACCAGGAAGTCACACAGGGCAGAAGAGTAGGTTGTGATACCGAATTTTTGGACTGGAACCCGGATTCTTTGTTCACCGGAACTGAAGAATGAATCCACGGACAGAAAGTGGTATGGCAAAGGTGGAGATTTATTGAAGAACAAGCACAGACTCCCACATGGGGAGAGGGAAAGAGTCCCACAGAATGGACTCCCAAGTAGGGAGGGGGGAAAGGATCCCTGAACTGACTCCCATGTGGGGAGGGGGAAGAGTCCCACTGAGTTCCTCCTCCCAACGCTGCAGATCCTGGTGCCTTGATATCCCCTCTGATTGGTCAATATTCCCTTTGGGCTTTCTTCTGCTCCTTCTGAATGAAGGGCTTCCTTCTCTTTATTTTGTAAATGTGACCTTTCTTGGCTACTTCCAGTTCCCTTGTCTAATGTAAATATACCTGTTGCTGCCTCCTTGTCTTATGGAAATGTAACTGCACCTGGCTTCCTTGTGTTATGGAAATGTACCTTCTCCCAGTCTGCAGCCCTGTGTTTTTCCATGGACCCCAATTCTAAAAAAATCCCTATGCCTGCCTATGTTCCCCCCAAATTCCTGCTTCAGTTGGTTATTGAAAAGTTATTTTCCTTTAGAGGATGGCAGGAGCCTTTCAGGCAGATTACCTATCTAGTGTTGATCAGGTGATTCCTGGTTGGCTGCTTTAAAATTCCATTTTTGGTATAGCAAAAACTAGAAGTGAAGTCTCAGACTGGTGATGTGGGGCTCAGCATAAGTGATTCCATTTTGTCCTGTTGTCTTGTTTTTAACAACACTTTAATAAAACTCTGAATACAGTACCGGGTTCACTGTAGGCACTCCATAAATGCTACCAAGGTTTTTCCTCCCTCCTTTTCTTTTCCCATTTCTCCAGGGCTCTTGAGATTCCAAAAAAGTATACACTGAGAGGGCAATCACCAATATATAAAAAGTTACCCCAAGATTCCATGTCAGCCACAGGAGGACCTGGATTTTGATGATGGAGAGAAGGTTTCATTAAAATATGAGATTTGTGACAAAAAAATAAGACTTTTGTATTTTTTTTTATTTGAGTGAAAAGTTATCTGTTCTTTTACATTTTAGTTTGCTTCATTATATTGACATTTCAGGAACCTTCCGTGTCTTACACAGTGTCATCCAGGGCACCTATCTGTGTCCCTAGTGGGAAGCCAGCCCCTCCTCTGAGCCTCTCCTCACATGGCAGGAACACTAGCAAAAGAGTATTTTTATATGGGCAGTGCATTTTCCATTTGCCCCACACTTTGCATAGTCTTTCCCAAGAAATGTTTTACCTGCATTTCCATATAATTTCTCTCCTTTCTAGGCCTCCAGCTTTTCAGCAAAAGAGCCACTCTTAGGTCTGATGAGAGGTATAAATGGTCCTTGTTGCTCTAAAAAAAAGGAAGAAGTGTAATTACCCACTTCACTTACTCAACTGCTGTTCTAGGATTTCAAAGGCTTTTCTGAAGGGGGTGAAGAGAGGACAGGGCAGGAGGAGGAATGTGTTTCTGTGATGAGACAGTGGCTACAGTCAGAGGAACAGGCAGGACTCGTCCACTGCAATTTGCTTACACAATTCCCTTCTCTTACATTAGGCTCCTAAAAGGGAGCAGAGATACTGAGTTGGTTAAAATACAAGTAAAATTCTAGAGAAACAGAAGAAAACAGCAAGAACAACGAGCTTTTTACAGTCTCCAGACTTTTCCTATCCCTCCTGATTCTAGTCTCTGTGTTCCTGTTTTTGCCTGAACTGTTTTCATTAGTTAAGATTTCAGTTGCCTGAAGTTACAGTATGGCTTAAACAATCAGGGTGAATTTTTCTTTCCAAACAAAAAATCTTGAAGAAGGCAGTTATAGTTTTGGTTTACCTGTTTAGTGATACTATCAGGGCCCCAAACTCAAACTGTGTTTTTAATTTTTTGTTTCATTTTGGTAAAATCATCTTTTATCACCATCTGTTTCCCTTCATAGGTAATGCCACCTTTTATCATCAAGTTCTTCTCTTCGTAGATTATAGATGGCTGTTGGCTGCTTCAAACATTGCATCCTCGTTCAAGGAAAGAAGAGACACAAGAGAGATGCTTATGCACCTTTGCAATGTTGATCAGAAAAGCAAAAATCAATTCCAGAAAATTTATTATTTTACCTAATTGATCAGAACAATGTCACAGGATCACTCCCACTGTAAAGGGAATTGACAAGGGGACCGGCCATGTGTTGGCTTTCCTCCTCTTTATTGTAGAAGCAGGCAAGGGAAGGATCACCACCACATTATACAGGATTATGATCTGATTTTGAAACCTGGATCTTAGTCAGAAGGAAAAGTAATCTTTTTCTCTACTCTCTTAAGTTCTGTGATAGGGGACTGAAAATTAAACTGACAAGAGATATAAGAGCAAAAGAAAAAAATAGAGCTTTATTCACAGATGTGTACATGAGAGTTCACAGAAAAATGTGATTCAAGGAGGTGGTTAGAATGTGGGGCTTATATGCCATCTTAATAGGGGGTGGGAGGAAGAAGTGAGGCACTTCTGGGAGATAAAATGACTTTTATAGAAAAACAAATGATTGTTGATAGGAAGAAAGGAAAGAAAGAAGGAATAAAAGAAGGAAAGGAGGAAGGAAGGAAGAGAAAGAAGGAAAATGCTTCGGAGAATAGATGGAAGCCATGGCAGTTAGTGACAGTGTTTGTCTGAGGGCAGTGCCCACTGCTCATCTCTCACAAGACAAGATTAGAGTTGTTCCCAGGGAGGAGATTTATGAGAACTGAGTTCTTTTGGGAGGCTCTGTGTTTTAGGCAGATAAGGAATTTTAGGAACTCAAATCGTTTCAGCTCTTTTATTTTTTTAATGCCACAGTGGCTTATTATGGACTACTTCATCCTCAATTCTAATTTAGTGTCTTATTTCAGAAAACACATAGCAGCTTTGCTTAGTAACTAAACATTTCTTTTTTAGAAAATCCTCACCCAAGGACATGCTTAGAGAGAGGAAGGGGGGAGAGAGAGAGAGAGAGAGAGAGAGAGAGAGAGAGAGGAACATTGATTGGTTGTCTTCCACATATGCCTGCAACCAGGGATCAAACCCACAACACAGACATGTGTCCTGTTTGAGAATAAAACCAGCAACCTTTCAGTGCACAAGACAACACTCAACCAATTGAGACACTCCAGCTGGGCATGACTCAATATTCTTAATCCTGAATTGCTCTAAGACTCCATCAAATCCTGCAATAGTGTATCTTCAAGAGGGACCTGAACCCGTCTTCCAACACCACAGGCCATTTGGATTAAAATAACTGGTCATATAGTTATTAAATTAAAAACTTGTTTTGGTGAGCACATAAAAAAAATCAAGGCTACCTCCTACACTGAAGGGCAAGCATACATTAAAGATGGATTCATTTCTGTATTACTATTTCTTCCCCTTGCCAATATTAAATTATCCATGGACAAACTGTAAGAAAAATAAGATCATTTGTCACTACAGGAATGAACCTAAATTTCTGCTTCGCCCTGTCCACTGCTGAATTCTGCCTCCTGTTTCTGATTTTGTTTACCTTTGTTCCTTAAATATCATCATCATGACCCGAGAGGGAGGAATGCTTCCCTAAGCCTTTGGTTATTAATGCTCACCTAGAGAAAGAGTCAATTCCTCTAGGAAAAAAGTTCCTGACAATTATTTGCAAGTAATTGTTCAATTTGGTGGCATTTTACTCTTCTCTCATGAGCACACAGTACTTTATTAGCCAGTCTTTCCAGTCAAGCTTTTAGAAAACATTTTACAGCAAAGCCATTATTACATAAACTAGAGCACAAGTAAAACTTATGCTTCTGTTTCAAAGTGGAGCAAAGGTGATTTCCCTTACATGTATTACCCACTGTTTATCTAAAATTAATCATAACTCGAGGTCATAGATGAAACAACCTATGTCCATGGTCCAGAATCTTCTAGCAGCCAAAACAGTAAGGTTTATACTTCAATTTTATGACTCTTATAAACTCACTGCTGCTTCCATTCTACGGATCTGCCCCCAAAGAATTTATGAATCAGCTTCCAAGTAGTTTGTAGCAGGGGGAAGCCAGATGGTGATAGTGCGCTATTACAGCCTTTCAACTCGGTTCCTCAAAAGAATTCAGCCCTAATATTCAAGGCACCCATTGCATGTTATGAATTAACCTCTCCATTATCACTCTAGAATGGTACTAGCTATGCACCATCCTTGGGAGAACTGAGTATATAGTCACATACATTATTTTATGCTTCCTATGCTTAGATGAGTCTCAGTTGAATCAGTTGCAGCTGAGCCTGTGAGTAACCTCCTGCATGACTTTTAATTTGGTTGCCTTAGTGTCCTTATCTAAAATAAAACAAAATAAAAGAAATGATTGCTCAGATTAATTCCAAAATGCCTTCTAGCTATGATAGAAAATATGCTCTCTAGAAGGTTGTTCTAGAAAAGTTTGGGATCTTAGAGAACCAAATTCAATACTGTGTGTAGTCACATGGCCTTCTTTTTGTATTCTACCAAAAAAAAGTGAGATCAAAATTTTAAAAATATGTTTTTTGTGTAATTCCTCTCCTTCCACCCTGTCCTCATTAAACCCTCTACCTTGCCCGTCATTTCTTCTTAGAAATCATAGATGCTGAGGGAACCAACCAAACCTTCATACAATTAAGTAATCTTTGTTCTTTACAAGTTGCAAAGGGTTAAGCTCTTTATGCTAGCTAGGTTGAGAACAAATTCAGCACCTGGTCCTCTACATCCATGGCTCACCTGTTTTTCTCCCCAGTTCTGTTTCTCTCTCTACACTTGCCTAAATTTGAAAATATGGAACTGTCAGTCCCCCCTTGTACCTCCTAATGTACAAATAGATGCCTGAAGATATGAGCTGTGCCAGCAGTTATAGCAACTGCTATATATATATTTATGGCACACATATACATATATATTTATTTTATGTATCTTTTTAACTAAAGTTGTTACATTAACCCCCCCACAACTAAAATAAAAAAGGAAGAAACAAATAAGAAAGAAAATAATTTTTGATATAAAAGTCTTGTCTTTTGTCCAATATTCTCTGCACATTGCCTCTCTGATTTGTTTGTTTGTTTTGAGCTTTTGTTTGCTTTGTTTTCTCCCTTATATTTTCAGGGTAAGCAGAGATTGGTTAATAAAAAAAAGTAAATAGTGAGAAATTTCATTATAAGCAACTTTTCCATGGATTTCTGTGCTGTTCTGAATTAGTCCCTGTCCTTTGGTAAATGAAAATAAACATTGAGGAAGGAAGGAGACTTCAGACTAATCAGGTAGTTGCAGAAGTCAACATCACAACCCACTTGCCCAGCCAGTGGAGATAAATGTATATGAGGTTGACAGTAGTAGAGAGGTCTAAGATGTTCACAAAACTCTACAATCTCCACTCTAGAGACAAACTGTTAGGAATAAACTAGAAATGTGGGAAATGTGTTCTGAGAAGCACACTAAGCTGAGTATGAGCTCTGTGGGAAAATGTCATGGCTGCTTATTGGTATCTGCTATGGCTCAGGTTAAGAGGAAAGCAGCATGAGTCTCTCATGGTCTTGTAGATTCCCTGACTACATTCAAATACGTTAGACTTTGCTTACAAAGCAGAATTAATCAAATCCAGGTAATGCATAACCTTCCTTATATACAACTGACTTAGATTTTGCACACTGAATCCTAAAAATTACTATTATATTACTAGAATTTTTGAATAAAATACTACTATTTGACAAAATGGGTGGACAAATGACCTTCAGCTAGAAATTCTATGATTCAATGGAATATTGATATTCTATCAGTAACTTCTTTTTGTCTCCCTGTTTTTATTTTAACATATTTTTTTATAATGCAAGCCACACGTGTAATTTTATTTTTTAATTGCATTTATTAGAGTGATATTGGTTCACTAAACCATACAGGTTTCAAGTGTACAACTCAATAAAATATCATCTGCACACTGCATTGTGTGCCCATTGCCCCAAGCAAAGTCTCTTTCTACCTATCTCCCCACCCCCTTTCCCTCTGGCTATTACTACACTATTGTCTATGGGTTATGCATATATGCCCTTCTTCTGCCCTTTCATCCAGTATCCCCACCCCCTTTTCCTCTGACAGCTGTCAGTCTGTTCCATGTTTCCATGCCTATTTCTATTTTGTTTGCCAGCTTATTTTGTTCATTAGAATCCACATATAAGTGAGATCATATGGAATATCACATGACCCCCCCCCCCCCCCCAAAAAAAAGGATATTTTACCTTTTGCAACAGCATGAATGGACCTGGAGATTATTATGGTAAGTGAAATAAACCATTCAGAGACAGTCAAATATCTTAACACATTTTTAATAGGAAAGTCTGTCTGAAGTGTATCCGTAAAAAATATTACCTACTTAATAAGATTACTAGCTGATTTCTCATCATAAATACCAGACATGTCATATTTAAAGCTGTAAAAGAAAAAAAACACCCTTAATTAAAAATTTTATATCCAGCAAAACTATCTTTCAGAAATGAAGGTGAAATTAAGACATTCCCAGATGAACAAAAGCTAAGGGAATTTATTGTTAGTAGATTTGTCCTATAAGAAATGCTAAAGAGAGTTCTTCACGCTGAATTAGTAGGACACTAGAAAGAATATCAAGAAAAGTAACAACATAGTTGACCACAATTTAAAATAATGGGAAAATTATCTGAAAGTAGTTTTCCTTTAAAATATAGATTGTTAACCTGTTGATTCAATTATGGCAAAATTTTTAATGAGAAGAATTCTATAATTTTTATTTTATTACTTTAAAAATATTTTTATTAATTATTTTTTTTAAGAGAGAGAGGAAGGGATAGTGATAGATAGAAGCATCAATGAGAGAGAAAGCTCAATCGGCTGCGTCCTGCACACCCCCTACTGGGGATTGAGCCCAAGCATGTGCCCTGACATGTGACCTCTTGGTTCATGGGTTGATGTGCAACTTCTGAGCCACACCAGTTGGGCAAGAATTCTATAATTTTAAGAGAAAAACAACAAATGTGCTAACATTTAAAATAATTTTATTAAAATTTTCAATTAAAAATTATAAGAAATTACTATATCAACTATAGAAAGTATTTATTTTATCCCATTGTTTAACTTCTATGTTTGTTTATAATTTATAAATGAATGGATTCTGAATCTGTGTTTCTTAGAAAGTGTAACTTTCTGTTGCTGTGTGTGTCTTGTCAATCTGCTGCTATTCTTTACACAAAAGCACAAAATTCAGTAACCCTCCAGGGGGCAGCAGAGTACCAGCCATCAACCAAGAGCTTAGGCCTAGCAATCACTGAGGACTAAGAGAGTTATTCTTAATTTTACTGAGCTCTTGGGAATAAACACAAGGACAAATTTGGTTGGCAATAATAACCTTTATCATGTTATATAAACAGCAAATATATGATAAAATGTTATTACATCAATCTGTCAATCTGCAAATTTTTCTATGAATCAACAGTACACAGATCCAAAAAAAACCCCCAAAACAACAAAAAACAAACAAACAAACAGTACACAAAGTGCGAAGCTCAATATTGTGGTGAATATAAGAGGCATCAGGCAAAGACCCAACTTTTAAGAAATGTATACTTTGGGGAGAATCCATAACTAGCAAAACAACGCATCTATAAAAATTCTAAGTAAATATTCTATCATATAATACTAAAGTTCTCATATCATTATATATAAATTAAGAGTAATTTTTCATAAGGATAAATATAGCCTAACTTTAGAGTCAGAATCTCTTGGATTCTAAGCCTGTTCCAAACATTTATTAGTTATGTGACTTTGGCATTTAATTTCTGTGAATAATATTTTCCTTGTTTGAAATGGAACCAACAGTGTTTCCCTCATAGAATTACTATAAAGATAAATCATATTGTATATGTATATTAATCAGGTTCAACTGAAATAATGCTTCATAACAAACAACTCTAAAATCCCAGTCACTTTTGTCCTTCTCACCTTGTACAGGTGGGCTTGGCTCAGCCAGGCTGGGTTGGGTTGGGTTCAAATGTGCTCCATGCACATCATTGTGGATCCAGAATAAAGAAGCTGGAATTAGCTTGAGTTTGTTCATCTCATGCAAATGATAGTACTACAAAAGGGCAAGCAGAAATAGGTAATACCTTTAGAAACCCTGACTCAGAACTGGAAAATATTACACGGGTCAAAGCAAGTCTCATGGCCAAGACCAAAGTCAAGGGTTAAGGAAGTATATACTGACCCCTGGGAAACCATGGCAAAGCTGAAGAGAGGAATGTAGTTTTATGAACAAATCAGACACTTTGCTGACCACACCCCCTTAAGTATTTCCTATTACTGCTGTTAGCAGTACTCTCTGCCATTATGATATAGTTTTTCACCAATCTGCTTGCACAGCTCTATATACCAATTATAAAATTATCTACAGGCATATCTTGGATATATTATGGGTTCAGTTTCAGACCACTGTAATGAAGCGAATATCACCATAAAGCTAGTCATGTAAATTGTTTGACTTCCCAGTGCATATAAAGTTATATTTACACTTCAATGTAGTCTATGAAGTGTGTAATATGATTATGTCTAAAAAATATGATTATATATATTTAAAAATACTTATATTGCTAAAAAATTCTAAACATCACCTGAGCCCTCAACAAGTCATAATATCTTTCCTGGTGAAGGGTCTTACCTTAGTAACATCAAGTATCACTGATCACATATCACTCTAACAAATATAAATAATAAAAATGTTTGAATTATTGTGAGAATTACCAAAATGTGATGCTGAGACACAAAGTGAGCAAACACTGTTGGAAAAATTGCTCAATACAGGTTGCTACAAGCTTTCAATTTGTAAAAAACGCATTATCTGTAAAGTGCAATAAAGCAAAGCACAATAAAATAAGTTATGCATGTATTACAAAACAAGGGTGGACTGCTATATAGACCAGTTGTTTGGGTGTGCTGCTCCAAAGAATTCAGGATTATCAGCAGTGGAATTTCCCTTCCTTCATTATTGACATCTTGTGTAGTCCTTCTCCAGGACTGTTAAGCTATCTTTTTTAAAATATATTTTTATTGTTTTATTGATTCAGAGAGGAAGAGAGAGGGAGAGAGAGATAGAAACATCAATGATGGGAGAGAATCATTGATCAGCTGCCTCCTGCCTGCCCTCCACTGGGGATCAAGCTCAAAACCCAGTCATGTTCCCTGATGGGAAATCAAACTGTGACCTCCTGGTTCATAGGTCAACGCTCTACCACTGAGCCATGCTGGCCAGGCTGTTAAGCTAGCTTTGATCAGAGAGGTTCAGAAATATATCTCTTTTCTTTTTCTCTATAGCGGCATTGTCCAATAGAAATATAATGTTCATCACATATATGATGTAATATTTTCTAGTAGTCACATTAGAAAATTATTTTAAAATGTTTAACAAAATTGTCCAAAGTATTATCCTTTCAACATGTAATCTATATAAAAATTGAGAAATTTATTGCATGACTTAACATTTTTTCTTTATACTAAGTCTTCAAAATCTAGTGTGTACATTATATTATAACACATCTTAATTTAAATTCTCTATATTTCAAGTACCCAATAGTCGCATGTAGCTTTTGGCTACCCTATTGAAGACTGCAACTCTACATTATCCCTTTCCTTTGTCATTTATTATTGAGTGGCTGACTTTCTTAATACCATTAGAATGAATGCCTTTTACTTTTGTCTCTCCCCCAGTACCTCTGATGTTTGTTTGAATATTAATCTTAAGCCAGGTTTGACCAGGCATTAAAGACTTAAAGAAATAAACACAGGTTAAATAATTTACAGACTAAACCTCAAGTTTTGTCTGCAGATCTATAATTGTACCTTGGATGTCTTCAGAGCATCCTAAATAAAATTTAGAAGATAGAGTTTCTTAGAATGTAATACATATTCAAATGGTTTTCTTAAGTCATTCATTTGACCAACCTATGAAGCCAAAAGTTCTCTCTATCCTAAGATAGGTGAGGCTTACAGAAGCAACTCAGCACAACTTATTTTTTATAGATACTACTTAACTGAAATGTCTGCAGGAATCTTATGTGTCTATAAATAAATCTATAAGAAGCAACAGTGCATGTAAGACAGTAAATTGTGGGAAGAGTCAGTGCAGTAGCCAGTGAGACTGGATATGAAATAGGGAGAGCAGCTCATGATCTATGGATTAGAATATATTAGGTATCAATGATAAATGGTTGTCTATAGCCATTCAGGTTACTGACAGTCACGATCCTAAAGTCCTTCTTTCTCTACTAAACTGCTGAAAAATATTTTGTGAAAGGCTGGTTAGTTATGCTATGAGTGCTATGGGACACAGAGGAGAATAATAAAAATAAAACTAGTATATTTCCCATGTCTGTTTTCTAGGTTGAAATTTTGGTATAAATTTATCTCATGGGTGAAACACAACAATTTAATACTAGATATTTTGAAATAATTTTAAGACCTCTTTTAAAAAACACACATAAATCTGCTCATGAACCAAAAGAATATCCCAATCTTTGGATTTGTGTGAGCATTCTATGTGGACATATATATGTGTTAACTATTGTTATTTATTATTTTAAGAGGACAAAAATATCTTTGGCTATTTTTTAAAAGTCTGCAAAGTCTTTTTATTTATACCTGTAAAACAGAATAGAATACCTACTGCAGTGAAAAGCTGGACAAGATGCCTGAACAAAAATAGCTTTCTTCATGCCTTATTTTGCTTTGCTCTTTTAAACTTCTTTTTTTTTTAAAATATTTTATTGAATTTTTACAGAGAGGAAGGGAGAGGAATAGAGAGTTAGAAACATAGATAAGGGAGAAACATCAATTAGCTGCCTCCTGCACACCTCCTACTGGGGATGTGCCCGCAACCAAGGTATATGCCCTTGACCGGAATCAAACCTGGGACCTTTCAGTCCGCAGGCCGATGCTCTATCCACTGAGCCAAACCGGTTAGGACTAAACTTCTTCTTAAATTGACATATTTATGAAGAAATAAGGCCCTAACAGGCACATTTCAATTGACACTTTAAACATTTTGAAACTGAGCATTATTATTTATCATCTATCTTTTGGTTTAAAAAATTGGAAGAAGCAGAACAAAACAGATGGCGATGGACATTTACAATCATCCCTCATTTGTGTTCTTAATGTCTCATCTATGGCCGTGACTTCGGACTTCCACATCTTAGAATTGTTTCTCATTTATACCAGAGTCATTATTTTGTTGGAAACTATCAATTGTGTGAAAGATATAGATGATGATTGTACCAGCTTATACATTTCAAATAACATCTCAGATCATAAGGGACCAAGAAAGTTGGTCTTACAAGGCAATTAACTGCGTTATCTTTCATTATTAAATCTAGTTCTCAACATATCCAGTCTAGTTGATTATTTCTATTTGCAGCCTAATACTTTGTCCTCAGACTACTGTCTTGTAAAGGATAATTGAAGACATTTACACATATCTTGCTAGCAAGAACATTGCTCTTATTGTTATGGAAAAATTCCAATCCAATGTGATTTATATTGCATAATATCATGTAGCCATATCAAAAGCACTTTGCTTAAAAATAGAGGAAAATTATTGCAGTTGGAGTTTATAAAAGTAAAAGGTCATGGGTAATCACTGTCAAAGAAAGCAGTTAGCTTATTTTATGTTTGCTCCAACAAAATTAAGCCTGTTTTCTCTTGGAGGTGGTTAACACACAATGGGAGCAACTCTGTCAAATGTGTGTTGCATGGCCTTATTCAGACACCAATTGGCTTCTTAACTCAGGGTTCCACTTTTCACCTTGTTGGATGTAATGCCAAAGAAAAGCAGCATTTCAAAATTCAATTTTACTTTCTCTACCTCCTGTGAATCAAAAGTCAACCAAAACAAGACATAAAATTTTATACAAAGGGAGGGCAAGTTTCCACAGGAAAGTAAAAATAAAATTTATACTCCTCATTTATTCAAATTATAGTTTTTGAATACCTATATCCCCAGTTTAAAATCATGTTCATGAACTTTGTGATTCAATTATAATTATTTGGATAATTCTGACATCAGTCTTACAAATTAAAAAAGTATTTCAAGTCACTCTATTTTATTTCCATTTTAAACATTCAGGTGCAACCTGAGAAGCTATAGGGTGACCACCCTGTTTGCCTAAGACTGAGAGGCAGGACTTATGATGCTGTAACAAGGGCATATTAAGGTGGTTGATACTGTAAAACTTAAAACTCCAAAATGTATCTTAGGAAGGCTCAGTATTTAAAATGAAAATCTTCTGCAAAGTGAAGAAAGCCTGAGTCATTCATTATGTGTTCATACAGGTACACTTTATTGAGCACTTTCCTTGAATCACCTATTTGGGTGGGCACCAGATTCAGACTCAGTTCTTATCCCAGATATCCTATATAATAAAAGCCTAATATGCAAGTTGTTTGGGAGTTCAACCACTTGCTATGATGTGCGCTGACCACCAGGGGGCAGCACGGAACATGGGGTGACACAGCGCTGGCAGCGGGTAGCCGTGGAGGTGCTACCAGACCCGATCGGCCCCAACCAGAGCAGGACCATGCTGGATGGTGGAGTAGGTGAGCGGGTGGTGCCAGGCCAAGGTGGGTGTGAGCGGGAGCCCAATTGCTCCACCGATCACCCCGCAGACAGCGACCAGCAGTGTGGCGGGGCGGGGGGGGGGGGGGGGTTGGGGTAGGGCTGCCGCCCAGCTCCCAGGCGCTGAGGGAGCTGAGCTGGGCAGGGGGGCCTGGCCCCGAATGATCACTCCGCAGGAGGGATGGTGGAGCAGGTCAGGGTGTGGCACCAGGCCATGGCGGGGTGCCAGGCGGGGCTGCAGGGCTCTGAGGCTGGGGGTGTGAGCTGCGGCCCGATCCCTGCAGGCCACCCCAAGGACCCCACCCATGCATGAATTCATGCACCGGGCTTCTAGTATACATAATAAAAGAAAAAAAATAAAGAGAATTATGAATAATGATTCATACAAGGTTCTAAAGGACATGGAGGAGTATAATGAAAATATAACTTGTATATTTCTCATGATCTGTTTTCTAAGTTTGAATATTGATATTTAAGCTGTTAAAGTATCACATATTTTATTTATTTATTTTTTTAAAAAAATATATTTTTATTGATTTCAGAGAGGAAGGAAGATGGAGAGAGAGATAGAAACATCAATGATGGGAGAGAATCATTGATTGGCTGCCCCCTGCACGCCTCCTACTGGGGATCGAGCCTGCAATCCCGGGCATGTGCCCTTGACTGGAATTGAACCTGGGACCCTCTGGTCTGCAGGCCGATGCTCTATCCACTGAGCCAAACCAGCTGCAGGGGTAGGCAAACTTTTTGACTCAAGGGCCACAATGGGTTCTTAAACTGGACCGGAACAAAAGCATGGATGGAGTGTTTGTGTGAATTAATATAAATTCAAAGTAAAGGAGCAGAGGGGAGAGCAAGAGAACCCTCCGCTCTTTTGGCTCCGCGGGCCGGATAGAACAGCCAAACGGGCCGGATCCGGCCCGCGGGCCGTAGTTTGCCCACGGCTGAGCTAGGGCAAGTATCACATATTTTAAATATATAATTAAGTTATAATTCCAGTAACTTTCTAAAAACATTTTGTTTTTATAAGCAACAAAGTCATCCACTAAGTCATATTTGAAAATAAAATAATTTCTGAAATAAATCAGTTTGGGGGTCAGTATATAATTTATTTTATCTTACAAACAACCTAAAAGTTTGAATTTTATAGCACTTGGCCATTGTTACATATTGAGAAAGAAGTCAATTCACCAAGAAGACATACCAGTTCTAAGTGGTAATAACCTAACAAAAGAGTTTCAAAAAACAAAATAAAAAATGGATAGAATTCAAAGAAAAAAAATTAGTTTCAAATTATAGTTAGAGGACTTAATAGTCTTTTCAATAGCTGATATAAGAAATAGAAAATTTAGTACAGCAAAGATCTGAACAACCCTATCAACCAATAGCCTAAATATATTGATAGACCAATGCATGTTCACCTTATGATAGCAGAATAGACATCCTTTTCATATGCAAATGGAAAACTTAGTAAGGTACATAATATCTAGGCTTTAAAACTGTCTTTAATAGATTTATAAACTAAAATCATACCAAGTATGGTCTCTGAGCACAACAGACTTGAACTAGAAATCAATAGCAAAAATATATCTGGAAAATCTTCAAATATTTGAAAATAGCACATTGCCACATAACACATGTGTCATAGAGGACCACAGTAATGTTGAAAAATATTTGAATGATATAAATATGAAAATGCACTATTATTCATAACAAAATCGGTGGGGATACAGCTAAAGCAATGTTTAGAGGAAAATTTATAGTTTTACATGTTTCTATTAGAAAAGAAGGAACATTTCAAATTCATGATCAAAGCTGCTACCATAAGTAATAGGGGAAGTGTGAGAAGAGGGGATATAATTAAAGAGACAGGAAATAAAAGAAAGAAAGTAATAAAGGTACGATTAAAAATCATTAAATGAAACAAAAACAATAGAGGGAATCAATGACACCAGAGCTAATACACTGAAATAAACAATACAAAAGGTAAAGTATTAGCTAGAGAGAAGATACAAATTACCAACATCAGAAATGAAAGAAGATACATCCCTGTAAAGTCTACAAACACTAAAAAGATAGTATGGTAACATTATGAACAAATTTTTGCTGACAAATTTAACACTTAAATGAAATACACAAATTTCTGAATTCCTACCAAAGCTCACTAGGGAAAAAAACAGATAACTAGAAAAATCTTCTAGTTTTTTTGTTTGTTTTTTTTTTCATTTTTATATCATTCAAGATATTTCCCAACATTATTTGAGTTCCTTTTTTACACGTGTTATGTGGCAATGTGTTGTTTTATTTTCAAATATTTGGAGATTTTCCAGATATCTTTTTGCTACTGGTTTCTAGTTCCAGTTCAAATCAATGATGATTCTTTCTAATCATTGATGTTTCTCTCTCTCTCTTCCTCTACCTCTCTCTGAAATCAATAAAAACATATTTAAAAAATAAAAATTAATTAATTAAGATATGCAATAAAAATAATCACAATATTATAAAGACAGTGTGAAATAAAGATGAATACAAAATATCTCATTAATATTTTTATTTGGTTTAGATGCTGAACTGATAATATATAGATTAAATAAAGTATTAAAATAATTTTTCTTGTTTCTGTTGAATTTTTAAAATGTGGTTATAAGAAAATTTAAAATTACATTTTATGATTTTACTATCTATCCTCAATCTTATAAAGGATATCATGAAAAATCTATAAATATATGCCATTTTTATTGGTAGAAGACTAATTTCTTTCCCTTGAGATCAGAAATGAGGTAAGGGCCCTAATTGGTTTGGCTGAGTGGATAGAAAGTCAGCCTGTGGACTGAAAGATCCCAGGTTCTATTCTGGTCAAGGGCATGTACCTTGATTGTGGGCACATCTCCAATGGGAGGTGTGCAGGAAGCAGCTGATCAATGTTTCTCTCTCATCGATGTTTCTAAGTCTCTATCCCTTTCTCTTACTTTCTGTAAAAAATCAATAAAATATATTTTTTTTAAAAAGAAATGAGGTAAGGGTGTTCATTCTCGTAACTGCTTTTAAACTTGTAATATAACAAGGCAAAAAATAAAATAAAATAAATTACATATAGCTGAAAAGGAGAAATAAAAGTGTGTTTATTCACAGATGGTATAATTATCCCTGTGAAAATTACCAAGAGGAATATGCAATAAAACTGTCAACTAATAATTGGGTTAAGAAAGTTTGCAGAATGTAAGGACAATATACAAAAATCAACTGCATTTCTATATATTAGCAATAATCAATTAGAACTTAAAATTTTAAAAGTACTTATAATAGCACCAAGGTAAGGAATAGATAGGGACAAATCTAACAAAAATATGTACTAGGTTTGGGTGCTAAAAACTACACAATATTGATGAGTCAGATACAAAAAGATTAAACACAGGGAGAGCCATACTGTGGTACGTAATAGATTAGAAGACTCAATATTATTACTGTCAATTTTCTCCTAATTTACTTGTAGTTTCAATGAAATCTCAAAATTCCAACAGACTTTTATTTTGAAGAAATTAATAAGCTTATTTTAAAATGTCCATGAAATTCCCATAGAAATGGAATAATTAAAACAATTTTGAAAAAAAAAAAAAACGTAAGTACAGGACTCACACTATTTAACTTACCTTAAAGCTATAATTATTAAAACAATGTTATAGCTAAGAAGATAGACACAGAGGTCAATAGAACAGAATAGAAATTTCAAAAATACATCTCACCCATAGGGTGGTCAAAAAATTTGGGGGGAATAGATTCCCAAAGGTATTTTATTCTTTAGTTATGATCTTATTACTTGATAAAGAAGAGGCCGTTAATACTGAATATAGTAATTTAATTAGCATTGTAGAGTTTATCATAGACTAGACCCTTTAGCAGTTATAGTTTAAAAATACTTATAGAAAGCTTTAGCAGTTTTTTAAATTTATCTTTTTTTTAAGTGTAAATTTTTATATTTAGAATTAGGCAGCTGGACTCAGTTTAGATGATCCCAATTTTGTTGGCAACATCCAAAGCATCATAGTCAGGAGCCAGTTGAACATATGCCTTCTTCTCTCCATCAGGCCTGATCAGGGTGTTGACCTTGGCCACATCAATGTCATAGAGTTTCTACATAGCCTCCTGTTTGATCTGGTGCTTGTTGGCCTCGACATCACAATGAACACAGTGAATTGTTGTCTTCTATCTTCTTCATGGCTGACTTGGTAGTCAGGGGGAATTTGATGATGGCATAGTGGTCAAGCTTGCTTCTCCTGGGTGTGCTCTTCCGAGGATATTTAGGCTGCCTTGGCAGCCTTAGTGTCTTTGGCCACTGGAAGGCTGCAGATCTTTATTTTGTGGCTGTGGATGCCTTTCAACACTGCTTTCTTTGCCTCCAAAGCTTTTGCTTTGGCTCCGGCTTTGGGAGGGGCAGGGCCTTCCTTCTTAGCTTTCAGCACCATCTTCGTAAAAAGCTAAAATTTATCTTTATTGTTGAAAGATGACTCACGTTTTATCCCCCATTGACCCTCTCTACCCACACGGGTCCCTTCCCCCCGGGCCTTCACCACACTATTATCCGTGTCGGTGGGTTATGCATATATGCAGGTAAGTTCCAAAGATGTTCAAGATAATCCTGAAGAGAAATGTTTGTATTTTCTAAACATTGGGTGTTCATATCAAAAATGATGAAAGTTGGCCCAGACCTAACATTATTTTAAAAAACTAAGTCAAGTCCAGCCTGTGTGGCTCAGTAGTTGAACATCGACCTATGGGCCAAGGGGTCACAGTTTGATTCCTGGTCAGGGCACATGTCCAGGTTGTGGCTAGATCCCCAGTGTGGGGCATTCAGAAGGCGGTCAATCAATGATTGTCTCTCATCACTGATGTTTCTTTCTCTCTCTCCCTCTCTTTTCCTCTCTAAAATTAATAAAAATATATTTTAAAAAATTAAGTCAAAATGATTAGTAGACTTTTAGGCCTTAGAAGACCTGTTTTTAGAAGGAAACATTAAAAAGCTCTTTGCAAATTGAGATAGGCAACTATATCTTAGGTAAAACACAGAAAATAAAACTATAAAATAAAAAATTAGATAAATTGGACTTCATCAAAAATTTAAAAATACGCTTTTAAAAAGACACTGTTAAAAATAATGACATGCACAGATTAGGGAAAATATTTTTAAAACACATATTTGAGAAAGGACTGGTCTGCAGAGTATACAAATAGTTCTTTCCCAACTCAGCAATAAGAAAACAAACAATCCAGTAAAAAGGAGCAGAGATTTTTACAGTCACTTCACCAGAAAAGACAAATGGGTAAATGGATCTTCATTCATTGCAGCATATGAAAAAAAATGCTGAAAATCATTAGTCATTAGGGAGATGGGAGATGCAAATTACAATCACAATAAGTTATTACTAAGCACCTGTTAGAATAAACTCAATTAAGGAAAAATAAATGGTAATAACAAGTGTCTACAAATGTATATGCAAGCCAACTGGTATTCTCATATATTGCCAAAGGGGATGCAGAATTGATGTAGCCACTTAGGAAAACAGTTTGGCAATTTCTTCTGAAGTTAAATATTTACTTATATTATTCAGCAATCTCACTCTTAGGTATTTACCCAAGTGAGATAGAAACATATGTTCACAGAAAAGGCATACACATTTTTTTCTAGTGGCTTTATTACCAAAATTGGAAATAAACCAACTTTTCATCAAGTGAAGAACGGATAAATAAACTGTGGTACATCTGTAAGCTGAAACACTAATAAAAAATCATACCTAGTAAAGAAGCTACTGATAGTAATTCCACACTGATGAAACCCATAATGCTATGTGAAAAAATTCTGGATCAAACAGCTATATGCTATATGATTCTATTTATATGATATTCTGGAAATATCAAAACAGTAGGGACTGAAAACATATCAGAGTTTGCCAGGAGCTGTGGCTGAGAGTAGGGGATTGGCTCCAAATAAACATGGACAATTTTTGGTGTGAAGAAAATATTCTGTATCTTCATCATAGTGGTTATGTAACTGTACGTATTTATCAATATTCATAAAATTGTACACAGAAAAAGGTGATTTTTACTGTTTGTAAATTATAATTCAATAAACTTAACCTTAAAAAGAAGAGGATGGCCCAGTGCTCAATGGTTGAGTGTTGACTTATGAACCAGGAGGTCACAGTTCAATTCCTGGTCAGGGCACATGCCTGGGTTTTGGGATTGATCTCCAGTAGGGAGCGTGCAGGAGGCAACGGATCATAAATGATTCTTTCTCATCACTTATGTTTCTGTCTCTCCCTCTCCCTTCCTCTCTGAAATCAATAAAAATATATTTAAAAAAACATATATATCCTATATAATAAAAGGCTAATATGCAAATAGACTGAACGGTGGAACAACCAACCAAACAACCAGGTCGCTATGATGTGCACTGACCACCAGGGGGTGTACGTGTAACATGGTGGGTGTCGGCAGCAGGCAGCAGAGCATGGAACATGGCAGGTGGTGGGATGATGCAGCAGGTGAGCGGGGGCGCCAGACCAAGGTGGGGCACCGGTCACTGTCATCGGGGCGAGCCCCTGGTGGTTACTGAAAATTCTTTGCTCCCATGTGCAACGGTCCTTCCCGGCACTTGCACCTGCTGGGGGCTCCCACCCCGCTCACACCTGCTGCCAGTGTAGGAGCTGCCGTTCGCACCCGCTGCTGGTGCCTGGCGCCAGCCCCGATTGCTTGACGTTGTCAGTGGGTGCGAGTGGCAGCTGCCAGCCCTGATCGTCCCTCAGGGATTCCCCACCTCCCCCTGCTCCTGAAGGGTGATCGAGGCAGCAGCCACCATTTACACCTGCTGCTGGTGCCAGCCCCAATTGCTCTGTGCCATCAGCAGATGCAAGCGGTGTCGGCACCGTCAGCGCATGGGAGCAGCAGGGTGGGTGCGGGGCTACCGGCAGACAGGGGACTAGGGGCTGCAGCAGGAGGGGCCAGGCAGGGGCGCAGATGATGGGCCGATACCCGCCCCTGTGCCCACTGCAGCCTCGCGGCCCACAGTTTCTTTCAAAGTGCACAAATTCGTGCACTGGACCCATAGTGTGTGTGTGTGTGTATAATATATGTATTATGTAATACAAAGCCTTCTTGGAATGTGGCAGAAAAAATGTTACTTATATCCATATATATATGGATATATATGGATATATATATGGACAGTGACCAGTGCCCCACCTTGGTCTGGCGCCCCCGCTCACCTGCTGCATCATCCCACCACCATATATATATATGGATATAAGTAACATTTTTTCTGCCACATTCCAAGAAGGCTTTGTATTACATAATACAGTTTACTTCAAATTGATAAAAATTAAATTATACACTTAAATCTCCCAAAAATGTAGTCTTGGTTGATATTGTAAAGAAATTTCTCATTTTCATCTCAGTAATATCTAACATAGCACCTAACACAGCAATGGGCACAGAGTGCTTAGAAAACCATAAAGCATCCACAGGCCAAGTTTGTGATAGTGTGATCGTGTCTATATATGGCAGATTAATTTCATTACTGACTGATCTTGAAGACTTCCTGTTATTTTCAAGTTAAAAAAAAACAAAACAAAATGAAAAACACATTAGTAACTGGTAGAATTCCTTTTTTCCCCACGATGTTATTTCAAACATGCAGAGAAAAGTAGGTTAAATTGTGTTTAATGGGTCTAAATATAGACTACTTTTTTTACCTGCTTCCACCTCTAAGCTTTTGAGTGGAATCTTGGGATTAAGACCACTTGATAAATTATTGAGAAAATAAAATATTTGTAAAGCAGGTAAGGAAAAGAGACAGAAATAAAAACTGAAGGAGTATTCAGTTAAGATGATTAAACTGAGGTAGCAAGTGAACTAAAACAGTAGTAAAAATATATGAGACATAAGAAATTCTTTAGTCATAGAAGAATAATACACAAAAACCACTAAAACTCAGGTGTGAAGTCAAAGACTTAGGAAGCTGATATTACCAAGAGTTCAGAACTGCTTTGTTATGGGAGACATAACTGAAGGTCATACCCTTGAGATTAAATGTGTGGAGGATAGTTCTTTCCAGGGAAAAGGTAACGCCAACTAACATGAGGCCAATCAATGCGTAACAGTAATTTCATAAATAGGATTGCTGTGTAAATATATGACAAGATAGAGCTACAGAAAAATTGTATTTTAGCACAGAAAAAACAGAACCATCAGGGAAGGAAGGAAAAATCAGCAAATATCTGATAGTTTACATTAGGGAGATTCCAGGTTTTTTGGGGGGGTCTAATGCTTATACAATTAGGGAACACTTTAAAAAAGATTATGAATGAAAAATTTGATTAAAAAAGTGAATATGTATTTAGAATGTAAGAAGGAATCTCATCAAATTACAAATTCATGTAATGTTACAAATATTACAAAATCCGGAAAAAAAACAATAATAATTAATATGCTGACATATTCCTATAATGACTTCTGCAATTTTGTCTGTCATATAATTTGATTGCCTTTTCCTATGACAAAGATTATCTTATAATATCTTTCCCTAGAAAGGCAATGAGTTTTTTTTCTCTAACATCATTGGTCAAAACATTTTTGTTGTCTGTAATTTAGAAAAATCTTTCTGTTTCATATATTAGTGTTGGTAATGTCATGTAAATTATTAGGATTATTGTCAAATTTGTGACTCTTCGCCCATGTTTATTTCAGATATGAACTGTTACAAATGAAGTTGATGTTTGTAGTACTGCTACAGATTTAGATCTTTCAAAAAAGAATTGGGATAAATCCTGTTTTGCACAATTTCCATCAAAAAGAAAAAAAAAATGATACTTTTATAATTATATATGCTGTTCATGAATACACTAGAGGCCTGGTGCATAAAATTCGTGCACGGGGTGCGGTTGTCCCTCAAACCAGCCTACATCCTCTTCAATCTGGGACCCCTCAGGGGTTGTCCGACTGCCAGTTTACAGGGATCGGGCCTAAACTGGCAGTCGGACATCCCTCTCACAATCCAGGACCACTGGCTCCTAACTGCTCACCTGCCTGCCTGCCTGATTGCCCCTAACTGCTTCTTCCTGCCAGCCTGACCTCCCCCTAACCACTCCCCTGTCAGCCTGATTGACGCCTAACTGCTCCCCTGCTGGCCTGATGGCCCCCAACTGCCCTCCCCTGCCGTGACCCACATCCTCTGCCGGAACCTGCCTTCTCTACACAGCACAGAACTCCGGGACCCCCAGGCCTCACTGCGTGGAGCAGCCACCAGGCCCCACCTCTGCTGTGGCTGTGGCCATCTTGTGGCGGCCATCTTGTGGCAGCCATCTTGTGGTGACATCACACAAGGGTGTCACTTGAGGGCATTGCACAAGGGCATGATGCCACCTAGGCTTTTATTATACAGGATTCTTGACAGGAGACAACTTTTTTTTACTAGATGTTGTGAAACAGAATCTTCTGCTTATAAGTTTATTCTGGAAATGATTAGAAAAAAATCCCCACACATAGCTTGTAGTTTATATATTTCATACTTCTTTCTCTTTCACTATCCACCTACCTCCATGGTAGACACTCTCAAAATATGATACCAATATTCATATCATAATGCAAACTATGACTACAGATGACTTAACTATATACACAGAAGTAAACCCATCCACAGTAAGCCCAATGTACACTCAATTCAACTGTGACAAGACACAGCTACTCCAATGCAACCCAACAGACACTAGGGAATGTGTGAAGTAAGTCAATCTTTATATTTACAGATATGTTAGGTTTTCAAATTTTACAAAAACATATAATCATGTGAACAAATTGCTAGAACACCACCAGGGCCAAGCAAGCAATGGCTCCTGAAGCTTAATGGTTAAATATTCATTTATTTAGAAAAACACTATTTAGAAAATGACACTATTCAGCTTTCCCATTTTGTGAAATGTATGTAAAATTTGCAGAAAAAAATCCCATTTTTATAATTGTAAAATTGAACATATGTCAGGGAAGTGCATGTATTAGTCTCCTAAAGCTGCCAAAACAAGCTACTACAGACTGGGTGGCTTGAACAGCAGAAATTAATTTTCTCACAGTTCTGGAGTCTAGAAGGCCAAGATCAAGGTGCTGGCAAGGCTGATGTCTCCTTATATTTCTCTCCTTGGCTTGAGGGTGCTGTCCTTCCTGCTGTGTCTCATAGGGCCTTTCCCTGTGAGCATGCATCCCTGGTGTCTCTTCCTCACTCAACTTTAATTACATCCTTAAAAGCCTTATCTCCAAAGATAGAGCTTGGACATATTAATGAGAGTGGTAATGAATTTCAGTTCATAATTATGCAGAAAACATATATGTAAATGATCATAAAGCAAACATACCTATAAACATCATCCAAGTTAAATATAAAACATTGCTATGATTGAAACACTTTTTTCACACCCATAGCCCACGAATCCTTCCCTGATCATAATATACTTCCTCACACCAGAGGTAACCATTCTTTCTGACTTATATTTATTTTCATTATAGTTTTACCACCTATGTATGCAACTTTAAATGAAGTATGTACAGTTTAGTCTACTTTTGAAATTTGCATAATGGATTTGGGCTCATGTGTATTGTTTTGGATCATGCATTTTTTGTACAACTTATTACTTGTGAGATTCATCATAATGCATTTAGTTTGCTCATTTTCCTTAAAGGAAAAATATTAAGTATTTAGGCTTGAAGGCCATGTGGTCTCTGCCACAATTCTCTTAGTTAGTTCTGCCATTGTATTATGAAAACAGTATAGACAATATGTAAATGAATGGTTGTGTTTTAGTAAATATTTACAAAAATAGTCAGCAAACCTGCAGACCATAGTTTGCTAACCTCTGGTCTATAACATCTTCTATACATGATGGCTACTTATAACTTCTTTCTGTTTTCCAGGATGAATCTCAAAAAGTTAATAGTAGTTGAAAATAAAATTGACTTTTGAATTGGTTGATTCTATGGACATAGATTTTTCAGATTTGAATGATATTTTTAGTGAATTAGATATTATTACATTGTCTTCTGACTCCCATTGTTGCTGTTGAGAAGTCAGTGATAAATCTAATTTTGCTCTTTAGAAGATGATCTCTTATTTTTAGGGGTAAGCTTGAGATTTTCTCTTTGTCTTTGCTGTTTTTGGTGTTATTGCAATGTCTTTATATGGAAAATTTTTATTCATTGAAAGTTTATGTTTGGAAATTTCCCATTCATTGTTTTCACAGATTGCCTCTGCCCTTTTCTGTCCTTTCCATCAAGAACTCCAATTATATTGTCTTATTTTATCTTTCATAACTCTTAACTTCTCTTCTGTGGATCCATCTTTTTATTTATCTGCTCTGCTTTCTGTGTACAATTTCCTCTGACTGATTTTCCAGGTCACTTATTTCCTCTTCATTATGGTCTGTTTGCTTTTAAATCCATCTACTAAATTATTGCATTTCAAAATTGTAAATAATCTTTATTTCCAGAATTTCTATTTGCAACTTTTTCTAATATGCTAGATTACTTTTTATATCTTCTTGATAGATACTGCAAGTTTTTTTTTTTTTTTTCATAATGTATCTTTGTAATCTGTTTTATAAACTACTAGAGGCCTGGTGCTAGAAATTCGTGCACTGGGGGCAGGAGGAGTCTCTCAGTCCAGCCTGCCCCCTCTCACAGTCTGGGAGCCCTCAGGGGATGGCGTAAGCTGCAGTTTGCCCTCCCTCTGCAGGAGGCAACCAGGCTGATCAGGAGAAGGTGCCACCCCCATCACCCTGCTGCTGCTGCTGCCACTGCCGGCTGCCACAGCTGCCAAGGTGTTTTCATCAACACGGACTCCAGTCCCTTCACCATGAAAAAATGACAACTTTCTTTAGGCATTTTCAAGATGTCTCTTTCATAAGATATGACATTTCTTTCTTTTTTTTTTTTTTATCCTCACCTGAGGATATTTTTCCATTGATTTTTAGAGAGCATGGAAGAGAGAGGGAAAGACAGAGAAAACCATTAATGTGAGAGGGACACATCAATTGGTTGCCTCCTGCATGAGCCCTGAACTGGGCCTTGGCCAAGGAGGAGCCTGCAATCTAGGTACATGTCCTTGATCAGAAATGAACCCGGACCCTACAGTCCACAGGCCAAGGCTCTATCCACTGAGCTAAACTGTCTAGGGCAGGATATGACATTTCTTAGCCCCTCCAGCAGCAGACCTTCATTTTCCCTTTAGGAGTGAGGTGGAAAAATCCTAGATCACCTTCTTGGATTCTTATTAACCAAGTTAGCAAGAACACTCCTAGTGGCATAAAGGGAGCTTAGCCAATGAGAGGTCAGAAAAGGTGTTTTCTCTCAGCTCATGTGCAGAGGTGGGACTGCTGGCCCACCAAGGAAGCTTGGGCAGGCCCCCCTGTGTGTGTCTGCTCCAGGCCTGCTCCAGTCGTGCCATGGTGGCTTGGGCAGGACCCCTGTATGTGTCCGCTCTGGGCCTGCTCCATCTGTGGCTTGCCTCACCTCACATGCATTTCCTTCCCACCCATCTGGGCATGCAGCCTCCTCCTGAGCCAGTTGTGACTCTTACAGCATCCTGGCTAATTTGCATATTTCCTCTTTATATATATATATATATACTAGAGGCCTGGTGCACAAAATTTGTGCACGGGGGGGGGTGTCCCTCAGCCCAGCCTGTACCCTCTCCAATCTGGGACCCCTCAAGGGATGTCCGACTGCCCATTTAGGCCCGATCCCAGTGGGATCGGGCCTAAATGGGCAGTTGGACATCCCTCTCACAATCCAGGACTGCTGGCTCCCAACTGCTCGCCTGCTTGACTTCCTGATTGCCCCTAACTACTTCTGCCTGCCAGCCTGATCACCCCCTAACCACTCCCCTGCCAGCCTGATTGGTGCCTAACTGCTCCTCTGCCAGCCTGTTTGCCCCTAACTGCCCTCCCCTGCAGGCCTGGTCACCCCTAACTGCCTTCCCCAGCAGGCCTTGTACCCCCTAACTGCCCTCTCCTCTAGGCCTGGTCACCCTTAACTTCCCTCCCCTGCAGGCCTGGTCACCCCTAATTATGCCCTCCCCTGCAGGCCTGGTCACCCCTAACTGCCCTCCCCTGCAGGCCTGGTACCCCCAACTGCCCCCCCTGCAGGCCTGGTACCCCCCAACTGCCCTTCCCTGCAGACCCAGTCACCCTCAACTTCCCTCCTCTGCCGTCCGGGTCACCCCTAACTGCCCTCCCCAGCAGGCCTGATCGCCCCCAACTGCCCTCCCTTGCAGGCCTGGTCCCTCCCAACTGCCCTCCCTTGTTGGCCATCTTGTGTCCACATGGGGGCAGGATCTTTACCACATGGGGACAGCCATCTTGGGTGTTGGAGTGATGGTCCCTCTGCATATTACGCTTTTATTAGATAGGATAGAGCCTGGTGCACAGGTGGGGGCCAGCTGGTTTGCCCTGAAGGGTGTCCCGGATCAGGGTGAGGGTTCCCTTGGGGCATGGGGCGGCCTGGGCGAGGGGCCTGTGGTGGTTTGCAGGCTGGCCACGCCCCCTGGCGACCCAAGCAGAGGCCCTGGGATCTGGGATTTATTTATCTTCTACAATTGAAACTTTGTAGCCTGAAGTGGAGCCAAGCCTTCTGCTCGCTCCATGGCGGCAGCCATTTCTGTTGGGATTTATGTATCTTCTATAATTGAAACTTTGTAGCCTTAAGCGGAGGCCAAAGCAGGCCAGGGTTGTAGAAGCTTGGCTTCCTCCATTGCTACGGGCAACCCTAGCCTCCTGCTCTCTCCAACTCCATGGCTGCTGCCATTTCTGTTGGGATTTATGTATCATCTATAATTGAAACTTTGTAGCCTTGAGTGGAGGCCTGGGCCGGCAAGGGCAGGCGGAAAGCTTGGCTTCCTCCATTGCCAGGGAAACCCAAGCCTCCCTCCTGCTCTCTGTGGCTGCAGCCATCTTGGTTGGGTTTATTTGCATACTCACTCTTGATTGGCTGGTGGGCATGGCTGGTGGGCATGGCTTGTGGGTGTAGTGGAGGTATGGTCAATTTGCATATTACTCTTTTATTAGATAGGATATATATATATATATATATATATATATATATATATGACTGATTCTACTATAAGAAGTGTTTATAGATCTCTTTGTATATTTGTTTTTGATTATTCTTACTCATATTTTCTTTTTCTTATGTGCTTACTTATATTGAAAAAAATATTTAGGCCTAAAGTAAAGGATAAAAATTCATTTCTATATAGAGTGCCTAAAGGAACTATTCTCAATTGTTTTAAACTAAATTCATGACCTAAAGGGTTTTTTGTTGTTGTTTTTGGTCACTTGGATGATATGAATTTGGTTCAAATCTAAAAAATGTTTAGCTTTTTGTTTATAAGTTCTCAGGGACAGTTTTTCTCTATCCCTTACTTAGGATGAAAACTTTCCTGGAAACCCTTTGAAATGTGAGGGTAGAAGTGGGTTTACTTTTAGCTTATCCTGAATATGAGAGTGGTTCTTTGGGGCTCCAGCTTACTATATGATGGTCACCTATTAAGCTCCCTAACTAGGGAATTCTGGGCTTTGATGTCCTTCCCCGTGGAATACGAGGCCATCTAGCAGAAAGTTCAAATGTACTTGCATAGACAAATGCTTCCACAACACAAATGGCTTTTGTCCTCTCTTACTTCTCCAGATACTTTTTCCCCCTTTGATTTTATTCTGACAATTCCTTTTTACATTCATGTCTTTAATACTTTTAAGAAGTGAAAAAATAATAATAATCCATCATTTAGTAGTTCTCAGTAGGAAAATTAGTCCAAATAACCTAGATCACATTAGTAGAAAGAAGAGTTTGAAAAATCTTTGGTATATATTTTGGTATTTCCTCCTTTACTTTGTATTTAGGAGTTTTAGTAGAAATGAGCCTTAATTTTTCCCCTTTGTGCTTAATTAGTAACCTATTATGAATGGAGACTGCAAATGTTTAAATTGGAAACTTATCTGTTAGAGATTAGGTTCTACTTTCAAAACTTAGCACCTAAAGCTGAAACACAGGGAGACTTTATACTGTTTGTGTTGCTATTTTTGACCTGCAGCACTGAACTGGAGCTAATGATAATGGTAGTAAATGTTCTGAGACCTGAATGTAGCCTGCATTGGTAAACTCCTGTGGTCCCATTTGCCATCATATGACCCCACCTCTTGTACTGTGTCCAATATAAATCCATTGGTGAGGCAGTTCTCTGTGTTCCCCTTTCAAAAAAATACCTTCAACTGTCTGGTTCCAGATCTAAGAGGTAAGCTGGTCCTTCCATGCTTCTCTAAACTATAAGAGCAACAGATGGCAGCATTACATACTTGGCACCAAAACCAAAACAGTAGAGCTCAGACTTTTTTTTTACCGGGCTTAGGCTGTCAGTCGGACATCCCCTGAGGGCTCCCAGACTATGAGAGGGCACAGGCTGGGCTCAGATGGCCCCCCATCAAATTTCGTGCACCAGGCCTCTAGTAAGGTGAATGAGAGTTGTTTAGTAAGGCTTATTTTGCAGTCTCAGGTGATGAGTTATCTCTGTAGACACAGCGGGGAGGAGGACACTGACAAATGGAAAGTTCCTTTACAAATGTAAATTTTCTTTACAAAAGGGAAATTCATGTCCTGCTTGGAGGCAGAAAGGGAAGGACAGAGAGCTCTTCTTGTGTTTGCTGTTTCTTAATTGCCTTCAGCACAAAGTAATCCTTCTGCAAATAATTCTTTACCAAAATAATCCCTTGGCAAATGCCATATCATGGTGTGGCTATTCTGATGCCCTTTGTAACCAGTAGTATTCTTAAAATTAATAAAATGGATTGCCACAGCCACTTAAAAATAAAAAAAAATAATCAGAAATTATCAAATACCTATGTGTAATAAGTCAAATTGTTTTGTGAAACCAATGTGTTTGTATACTGGGTTATATGTAAAATGTGAAATATATTTCTAAGAGAGGGTCTGTTAAGATGTTTTATTAACATTGTTTTCATGCAATAACTCATATACATAGGCAACTTCAGCTACAGCAAACACAACCTTTATATTGTTTTTCTTCACAACAATTCAGCTTTTTTGAGCTAAGGCTTCTCAGGCATCCATCTCTGAGAATCCCTGCAGCATATTTGGATAACTAAAGGTATCCAAATGATATTCCTGAAATATGGAACTCCCATAGGAGTATTAGTTTCCACTTCTAGTTGAAAAAACATTGTATACCAATTTTAAATCATCTTTCTCCTCCAGCTTCTACCTATCAATATTTCAAAAACAAATATGTGAACCAAATTTTAATTTGGAGACCATAAATACATTATTATATCCTGTTTTTTCACATATGTTTTATGGATTTATACCTTGATCCCCAATTAATATAAACTCCTGAGAATAGATACTCTAGTTATGTTTAATTTGAATTTTTCATTAAAAAGGTACTTACTTAATAAAATATAAAAATATCCTCTCTAATAAAAGAGTAATATGCAAATTAACCATAACTCCTCTACACTCATAAGCCACGCCCACCAGCCAATCAGGAGTGAGTATGCAAATTAACCCAACCAAGATGGCTGTGAAAAGGAGGCTTGGGTTGCCCCCGGCAATGGAGGAAGCCAAGCTTTCTGCACACCTTGGCAGGCCCAGGCCTCCGCTTAAGGCTACAAAGTTTCAATTATAGAAGATAAATAAATCCCAACAAAAATGGCTGCGGCCATAGAGCAAGCAGGAGTCCTGGCTCCGCTCCAGGCTACAAAGTTTCAATTATAGAAGACAAATAAATCCCAGATACCAGGGCCTCCGCTTGGGTTGCTGGGAGGCGTGGCTGGCCTGAAAACCCCCACAGGCCCCTCATTCAGGCTGCCCCACGCCCCAAGGGAACCCCCACCCTGATCCTGGACACCCTTCAGGGCAAACCAGCTAGCCCCCATCCATGCACCAGGCCTCTATCCTATCTAATAAAAGAGTAATATGGGTCACCAGGAAAAAAAAAAAAAAAAGAGTAATATGCAAGTTGACCATCACTTCAACACATAAGATGGCTGCCCCCATGAGGACACAAGATGGCCACAACAAGATGGCCAGCAGGGAAGGGCAGTTGGGAGGGACCAGGCCTGCAAGGGAAGGCAGTTGGGGGCAATCAAGCCTGCAAGGGAGGGCAGTTAGGTGTGACCAGGCCGGCAGAGGAGGGAAGTTGGGGGCAACCGGGCCTGCAGGGAAGGGCAGTTGCAGGGGACCCAGGCCTGCAGAGGAGAGCAGTTGGGGGGAACCAGGCCTGCAGGGGAGGGCAGTTAGGGGCAAACAGGCTGGCAGGGGAGCAGTTAGGCATCAATCAGGCTGTCAGGGGAGTGGTTAGGGGGTGATCAGGCTGGCAGGCAGAAGCGGTTAGGGGCAATCAGGAAGGCAGGCATGTGAGCAGTTGGGAGCCAGCAGTCCTGGATTGTGAGAGGGCCGTTGGACATCCCTCTAGGGGTCCCAGATTGGAGAGGGTGCAGGCTAGGCTGAGGGACACACACCCTTGTGCATGAATTTCATGCACTGGGCCTCTAGTATTATATAATAATATAAAGCAATTATATATTACATAATATAACAAAATATATTATATTTAATTATATAATGTATAATGTATTACTATATAGCATGTAATTTTATGACAAATCAACATACTATACAATTATATACTATATAACACATTAATATATAATATATACATATTAATAAATGTAATAAATATTAATTATAATTAATACATATAATAAATAAAAATAATGTATTAAGTCCATATCCTGATGCATGGAGTCCAGAAATAAAATGGAGCTTAGCATCATTGAGACATTAATGAAATGCGTGAGCCAGTTCAGCTAAAGTGCTGCAGGGTCCATACCTGTTACCCAATCTGTGCTTGTCCAGGTAGTGTTTGGTGCCATCCAGTGGCTAGCTGCTCCATTTTAAATATTTCTGGGGACAATTCTGGGTGCTGTGACTGACTGAAGATCATCCTGACTGACTGGAGATCAATTTATATAATTACAACAGGGATTTGAGGAATCTCCAGGTCAGCTGGGACACACTCACTGGGTGCTTCCAATGCCCTTGTAATAATCTGGTTATTATTTAATAGTAAAGGAGTGAAAGGGGAGACCAGTTGATTTAGGCATGCCATTTCTACAGCTTTGCCAAAAAACTGCATTTATATTTCTCCAAGTCTATTCCCTACTAATTGATGGGGGAAGGGACTAGACAAAGGCAGTTTAGACACATGCCCAGTAAAGGTCTGAGTGATGTGGGATAGTGCTTGCCTGTCAATCACATCTAAAAGTGGGTCAGTGGCAAGGATGGGCATGAAGCTCTCTCTCTCTCCTCTCTTTGGGACTCATGTGAAACCCATTTGTCAAATTTTGAGAAAGCATTTGCATCTAGGGTGGCAGAAATATTGATTTTTGCTCTTCTTATTTTATTTGTATCCTGCTTGCCTTCTTTGCTTCCTTTTTCTCTCTCTCTCTTTTTTTTTCAGGTTGCTATACAAGCAAAACTCTTAGAATTTACTTTTAAAATGTTTTTTGCTATAAAAGTTGAAAGCTTCCTGCTTACTAGTAATGAAATTTTAACTAATAGCATAAATAAGGTCAGGAAGAAATGAAAGAGGATAATTTTGAGAGCACATGTCTGTTTATGAGCCAGTCCATGACTCAAGCTAATTGAGCAAATTAATAGGAAAAGGAAGTGTTGAGCTCATATTAAAATGAGAATTTAAATCCTGAATTAATGAAAATGATCTAAGGTAATGGATAAGTTCTTCTCTATCTCCCAAATTTTGTGTGTATGTGTGGAGAGTATGAAAAGCCTATTCCATATAGTAAGAACCCTGTGATGATATAAACTGAGTCATATGAGACTGCAGCAAGGGAGAATAAATACCACACAGACAATTCTAAAATAACATTTTGTTAGAAAAAATGAGTGCATGGTTTTCACTGCTTATTGGTTAGGCTAAAGAGTCCTTAGGGTGCCCTGGCTGGGTAGATCAGTAGGTTAGAGTATTGTCCCCATATGCCAATATTGCGGGTTCAATCCCCAGTCAGGCCACATATAAGAATCAACCAATGAATCTATAATAATCTATAATAATTAGATTAAACAGCCGAACGACCTTCCGAACATCCTTCCAGATGACCTTCTAGATCAGGCGTCTTCAAACTACGGCCCGCAGGCCACATGCGGCCCGCCGAGGACATTTATCTGGCCCGCTGGGTGCCGTTGCCTGTCCTGCTTAGCAGCCGACTCGTCCCGGGCCCGCAGTGCGCATAGGAATTTGTTCATAGTTGTTTTTTTAAAACTATAGTCCGGCCCTCCAACAGTCTGAGGGACAGTGAACTGGCCCCCTGTTTAAAAAGTTTGAGGACCCCTGGAAGCTGGGGCTGTGAGGGCCTTGCAAGCTGCCACAGCTGCAAGGGCCCAGGCAAGCCACTGCAGCTGCGATGACTGAGCACCTTTCACGAATTTCGTGCATCGGGCCTCTAGTGTATAAATAAGTGGAACAACAAAACAACTTCTCTCTCTCTCTCTCTCTCTCTCTCTCTCTCTCTCTCTCTCTCTCTCTTCCTCTTTTTAATTTTAAAAAGTCCTCGGGGTGGAATATCGGGAGCATTGATTGATTTCTTAAGGTCAGAGTGAAGTCAAGTGAAGAAGAAAGCATTTTGCAAGTCACAAAGTGTTTGCCGGTTATAATGATCAAACTACAAGAGGTATTTGTTCAGATTCTCAAAGGTTATAATATATATACTACTTTAAAATGTAAGGATTAGGTCCAGGGTCCATTTCAGTATGGACATCACCCTTTTGAACTTTTTTCATCAACAAGTACATCAGACTGGTATTAATGCAGCTGGAATATACCTTTATTTTACTCATTACTGTATATAGCACACCTAAATGGTTAAGTAGTGAAATATGATGATACAGTAAGATGAACTGCCCTTTTTCTGGATCACCAATAAAACAGTCAATGAAATAAAAAGTGTAGAGGAAAAACAACAACAACAAAAAAAACACTAGTGAAGGATTCTGCTGAGATGTCAGAATCTTTGAGAAATTTCTAGATAGAAGGCTGATGGAAAGAAATTGAGGCAGTTCAGTGAAGGTTGACTTCCAGCAACCTCTCTGAATAAAAATAAATGTCAGAAGGAAGCATGTAGAGCAGCTCTTGAAAAAAATCCCCCTTAAAGCTTTTGATTTAGAGATCCTGGGACCAGGGGTGAAGACTGGCTATGAGACCACTGGGGAAAGTGCTTGTTAGATATTTATTTCTTAGAGCAGAGGAGCAGCACATGAAAACTGTAGTTCACTGAGAGGCTAAAGCAAACAGAACAACAGCTGAATATTGGAAGCTTAACCCTCTTAGCACAGGGAGCAGTCTAGGAAGCTGTGGTTTTTAAACACCAGAAACCAACTCATCACTAAAATTTAAGCAAAGCGTAAAGTTAGTTAGATATTAGGTTGCTCATAGAACACTGGGGGTGCTGAAAAACTGGGATTATAAAACAGGCAGGAGACAGGTTGGGGCTCAACACTGGACACAGTTTGTGCCATGGCTACCAACAGCTACAGGCACTAAAGGCCACTCACTGTGAGTTCTGCTGCTTCTGTGGTTTCTCAGACAGTGATTCTGTGGTTTTAATACTGTGAAACAGTATTTCTCACAGTCTTTGCTTCTTTGCATCTTTGGCTAATGTTTTAGGAGCCTCAATAAGTACATTTCACTGTCCAAGTCCATGCTAGGGAGGGAAATAAAACAAATAACCAAATGAACGTTATGTTGCTTTGCTGAACCAGCTATGCTTCTACAAAAAAACAAAAGTTTCAGATACACTTTTACTGAACAAGTGATTCATCAAACTTAAAATTACATGAATGTCAAATCCATGACATAAAAGAACTAGAGCTGAAAATCAAAACTAGCTAAATATAGCATTAATCAAAAATATTTTTTAAGTGTGCAGCAATATGGAAGATAAACTAATTTTCCACATGTGACATACAGAATATAAACAATCAACTATAATAGTGACTTGGCATCCCAATTTGTGGGAAAAAATTGGAAAGTTGGTGGGGTAAAAGAACATAAAGGTATGCTAATTTCTTTATATAATGTAAATTCTTTATATAACACTTATATAATAAAGTGTGGCATGCTATTTCATTATTGCTGTTAATAATTAGAAACATTGCTCAGCCGTTGTGGCTCAGTCGACCTATGAACCAGGAGGTCACAGTTCCATTCCTGCTCAGGGCACATAGCTGGGTTGCGGGCTCAATTCCTAGGAGGGGATGTGCAGGAGGCAGCCAATCAATGATTTTCTCTCATCACTGATGTTTCTATCTCTCTCTCCCTCTATCTTCCTCTCTGAAATCAATAAAAATATATTTTAAAAAATTAAAAAATAAAAATATATTTATTAAAAAATAAATTTGAAAACTAAAATATATATATTAATTTTATTGTGCCCTTGACCTGAATCAAAACCAGGACCCTTCAGTCTGCAGGCCAATGCTCAATCCACTGAGCCAAACCAGTTAGGATAAATAAATACATTAAAAAAAAGAAATGCATAGGGTCTCCTTTTTAAAAAGTTAGAAACAGATTAATTTTTATTTGAAAGAAACTAGTAAAATATAGTAACTATATATAGCTTTTAAATTTATAGAGAAAACACTGAAGATAATATAATAGAGTCTATAAAGTAAATGATAGAACATTACCTATAAGAAACAGAAAAGAAAAATATTAAATTGAAAAGAAAATACATTAACTTTGACAATAAATTAGAATTAATGTGAATTAATATACTCTTCTATTTAAAGCCAAAGTCTTTATTTATTTTTAAAATTTTTAGATTGATTTTATAGAAGAGAAAGAGAGAGAAACATTGCTTTGTTGTTCCACTTATTTATGCATTCATTGGTTGCTTCTTGTATGTATCCTGACTGGAATTGAACCTTCAGCCTTGGCATATGGGTTCAATGCTCTAACCAACTGAACATGTGGCAAGGGCAATGCCAAAGTCTTTTAAATTAAGAATAGATAGTAGACATTTGATGGCATTTCTAATATTTATTCACATTCTCCTTCCTTAAGAGAACTCAGATTTTTTTAAGAAATCCACATTATTCTCTCCCCTTTGAGGATAGCCCTCCATAGCTTAAGCTAATCAGTGCACAGAGTTGCCCTCCAAGCTCTTGTTAGTCCATGAATGGATACATGGTCTAAATTGGCCCTAATCCATTGAAAGGAAGAAATCAGTCTTTGCTGTAGACCAAGTTGAAACTATAAGGAAAACAAGGTTTAGGGTGAAGTCACTGCAAAGATGGAATACTGGGGAGGTGGAAAGGTCATGGGTCCTTAATTATATAATTGAGCCACTGATTACATCACCTAGATTCCAAATATGTGAGATAACACATTTTCTTATCTTTAATATCAGAGATTTCTGTTACTTTGGGCCAAGAACACATCTCAAACTAGAAGTGTAGCTTGCTCTCTATAGTAAAATAATCAAACTCCATCTTATGCTAGCTACAAAGTATACATATTCATAATAGGGACTTGGTAAATTTATAGGACATATATAGTAGAAGAGAATATAGCTACTCAAAACAATGATATAGACTTCCTAGGGAAGGAAAGTCAAGTCAAGTGATAGGTAAGGTAAATAAAAATATATGTATTTTGATAGTATTTCTGTCAAAATTACATGCATGATGCATTTTTTTCTATATTTATAGAATACCTATGGAAAGATTCACTAGAAGCTATTAAGGGGTGATGCATGGCTGGAGCAGAGGTGAAAGGAGGTTTACTTTTTACCATGTACTGTTCTGTTCCCTTTGAATTTTGTACCACATGCTTGCACCAGCTAATCAGCACATAAACAAAAGTAAAAAGAGATAGATAAAGATTAAAATCAAAACGATGGGAAAAATAAATGGAACAAATGGTGTCACAAAGTGAATTGTAAATTTTAGAGAATGAAGCATTAATAAAAAATTTAAGTAAATAATGGAAATAATCAGCAGTAGAAAAGTCAAAAACATTTATGTGCCAACTAACAAATTAAATATACAAGAATCAGGTAAAAAACTTTAAAAATAAATATATGGAGATTCTTAAGAAATGAAATATTCATGGCAGACTTTGTTTATGACTAAAGATGTTAACCATTTCTCACTCATTGCAAATGAAATACCATGTTTTTGTTACTATTTTACTCTGGTGTTTTACTTTTTGGTTGTATCAAACTTGTGTATTAAATATAATCATATGCTATTTAAAAAAAAGAATTCTGCTCATTTGACGGATTGATATAGGTAAAAGTAAATAATAAAATTATACTATTTCTAATATTGATTTAATAGCTATGTAAATATTATGTTAATATCTTGAGTATTATAGACAATATTTTTAAATGCCTATGAAACATTTATAAGGAATCATCATATGTTAGGTCTGTATTAGTATAGAATAATTTCAAGTAGCCTAAATGTGCCTTATAGAGGCTCAAAAATGTTTTTTGTTTGTTTGGTTTTTATTTTTTTCTCTCACGTAGCAAAAAGTCCAATTGAAAAAGTAATTGATGCTGGTTCAAAAGCTCACGGTTTTACATTAGATTTCTTTTGTGATTTTCTTAGCCTTCCCTTCAGGGTTTTAATATGTCTGCTGTTGCTATTGGCAGCATAACATCTATGTTCAAGGCACATGGAAAAAAAAAAAAAAAAGATGGATGGGTTTTTTCATGAAAGTAAAATTCTTACCAGGAAATAAACAGTTTGCCACTTTGGAAACATGTCATATGGTCCCCTGCAACTGGAATACAGCAAGAGAAGGAGCTAGAAATTGGGTCAGCCAACCAATATTGTTCACTAACTATAAGATCAAGAAAAAGACCTCATTAAGTTTTGAAAAGCAGTAATTATGTAAACCACATTTTTGAAATAGAATATCATCAAAGTATAATTTAATATGAAATTTCAAAAGAAAGAAAATTTCCCAGATATTAAAAATTAAAAACACTATCCTAATTAACTCTATAGCCAAAGAAAAAATCAACTGTTCAATTTTAGAAAATTATTACACTGAGGTCTTAAATATGTTACTAATAAACAAGAATAGTTATAAAAATAACTCATCTATTTTAAACTTAGGGTTAATTTTATTGTTATATTTCTAAGAAAAGCAAGAGATTATAGAAATTACAAATCAGAAAAGAGAAAAAACAATCAAATGGATAAATAAAAATATTTCTTTTAGAAGTTAATATAATAGGCAAACTTCTGACATTATTACTGTCATAATCTAAAATTTCATTTATTTAATTTTTAAATAATTTTTATTTCTCAATTCCAGTAGACATACGATATTATATTAGTTTCAGGTGTAGGACATTGAAATTTTAAAAGAGAGAAAAACATAACAAACATACTAAAAATCAATATAGGCTTTTGGTTATATCTATCAAATTGAAAACCTATTGCATCTAGTATCTTTGAGCTTCTACTAAAATTTTAGTAAAGTAATGAAAAGATTATTAATCTACAAATTAAAAGAGAACAGGAATGGAAAAAACAGAATATTAATGGTGCCAACCATTATTTGGAAATTAGGAAGCATCTAGTAAAAAAAAAAAATCTCTGAGCAAACAATAAAAAGCCAAGAGATAAAAAATAGGAGAGAAAGGGTAAGAATTACAGATAATTTGTCAGAATGCACAACATCAGATACTTGAATGTTCCAGAAATGATAAGCAAAGAAAATGGAGAAGAGAAAATTATAAAGAATTAATTTAGGAATATTCCCAACAACTGGAGGATTATAGTATAAAAGGTCAACTAATTGTCCAGATTGATGATTGAAAAGGCTCTTCATTATAAAGAAATAAGCCGAAGATCGTTGTATTTTCAAAAGCAACACTGGAAGTGGTAGAACAATAGAACACTGACTTGAAAATTCTGGAGGATATGGTTTTAGTCTAGAATTGTATACACAGCCAATCTAGCAATCAAACACAAAGATGTCATAAAAACATTTTTAGGCATTTAAGTTCTCAAAAAAAAAAGTAAGAAAGGAAGTTAAAAGAGGGAGAGACTGAGGGAGGAAATATTGAAGCCATTTATGTCTAACCAGTTTAATGATCAAACTAAGAAATGAGACACTCCCCACCCACGTCTAGAAATTCCTGGAAATCAATTTGTCCATGCAAATATATTTTTTCATCTTGACAATTAACTTTTTAATTAAAAAAAAAAAAGAGCAAAAACCACTAATGAATCAACAATATGGTTACCTGGACCCACTTCAAAAAGCACTGTCTCTTGTCTTAATTAAATTTTCACTAATATTGCTTAACCCCAGTAAATTCCTAACCTTAAATCATTTCAACCCAAATAAAAAGCCCTATAAATATTGCCCTCTAAGTTTTATTTTCTGATATATTATGACACTGGTAAGGCTATCTGTGTTCTCCTTTATAAACAGCAGGATAATCTTTGCTTGTTTAACAAGTTATTCTGGTAAAGTGTATGTGTGTGTGTGTGTGTGTGTGTAAGGATTAGGCAAACTCAAGCTGGCAGAAGTAATTGGTAGATTATCTGTTTAATTTGATCATGCAGATATAATATTGAGAAAACTTGATAGATGTGTTAAAGTAAATCTTATAAAATGTTATGTATATAATATACAGTATATGGTATATTGTACATTAATATTATGTATGTGGTATTTTATGTACATAATGTATAGAATATGTCATATAAAATAAATGATAGGAAATATTAGAGAATTTGTCACTCAAAGAAAAATTAAAAATATAAGATTTAAACGATAATTATAATGCATTAATTGGGTTAGTAGTAAATAACATTTTTATTGTCATAAGGTAAAAACTAAATTGAGATTTATTTGACAATCTTATATAATAAAAGCCTAATATGCAAATTGACTGAACAGCAGAACAACAGGCAGAACAACTGGTCGCTAGATGCACACTGACAATCAGGGGGCATATGCTCAATGCAGGAGCTTCCCCCAGCCTGCAGGTCCCAGGCCAGCCAAGGCAGGTGCTAGCAGGGGTCCCCTGATTGCCCAGCCGGTCGCCCTGCAGAGGGAGGTGACTGGCGGGGGCAGGGCTGGCAAGCGGGCAGCACCAGACTGACCAAGGCAGGTGCCAGCGGGGGTCTCCTGATCATCCTGCTGGTCGCCCTGCAGAAGGAGGCGACCGGCAGTGGGGGGCAGGGCCGGCAAGCGGGTGGCACCAGGCCGGCCAACGCCGGTGCCAGCGGGGGCCGCCCCCCCCAATCACCCCACTGGTCATCCTACAGATGGGTCCTGATCACCAGCCAGGCTAGGGACCCTACACATACAGGATTTTTGTGCACCAGGCCTCTAGTTGTGATATACGTAGTGTTCAGGGAAAGGGACCAAGATTATGAGAAAGAGATGGATTAAAAATTCTAAATCCTCCTCAACTATGATAAGAAATTGATAAGAGCATATAGCACTTATAGGAAGGCAAATAACAACATCAACAAAAGTAAAAGATTTAGAAGCATTGCCAAATCAACTGGACCCAAGCCCTTAGAATAGTGATCTAGCCTTCAAGTGAGCTGAGGCTGTTGGAGGTTATATTGGGTAATCCAGGGATCAGAGGTAGCAAGTAAAACAGGGCCTCCTCTGTATAAAATATATAAATACTTATTAACTCATTTAATTAAAAATAATAAAATTTGAATAAATTCCAACAATAACAACAGGAAATTAAACCTCCATGCAAAAAACAAACAAACAAAATAGTACATCTTTGGCTAGAACTCAGTCTCAGTGCCCTGCAGAGCTGCAGGACAAGCTGAGAAGGGAAGCCTTGCTGGTGTGCAGTCAGCAGAGAACATGAATGTGAAGAACAGCTGGTCACACTCTACTGCAGTTTCTTGCAGTAACAGGATACATCCATAATCAGATGATATTTAGCATGTTGCAGCTAGACCTGTGCCTCTCTTTCACTGCTGTACTGCAGGGATCATAAATACTCTGATTGATTCTCTGACCTAGTAGACTTCATGAAAGTGTCAAGTTATCTAAAGAAAAGCTGATCAAACCTACAGGATCTCTAGAGACCCTTTAGCTATATCTTAATATTAAAATTTTGACAAGCAAAGCTGCTGAAACTGTTATAATCATTTTATTAAATTATTCCAAGCCATCCTCACTTATTTTTAACTAGAGGCCCAGTGCATAAAATTCATGCATGGGTAGGGTCCCTAGTGGCTGCTGGCTGCTGGCCGGGGCCTCCCTTCCCTGGCTGCTGGCTGTTGGCCAGGGCCTTCCTTCATTCCGCACTGCCCCCTGGTGGTCAGCACACATCATAGCGAGCAATCGAACTCCCGGTCAAACTCCCAATGGGACACTTCGCATATTAGTCTTTTATATATATATATAGATAGCTATATGTTGCCCTCCCCTCACTCAATAATTACGTGTATTGCTACCAGTTGAGATGAAACTCTAGGGCCTCTGTAGAATTTTGGATGCTACCTTTATGGGACTCCTACGCATCATTAGAAGAAACAAATGGAAGGCCTTCAGTTTGTATGGTTTCAGGCAAAGCTGGTACCACCAAAATACTTCGTAATTTTCAACTGGTGCTAAATATGATCAATGAAACATTTCTATGAGATTGATTTTATACAGGATCTTGGGAAATTAAACCTCTCAACAGATCATCCTTTCCTGGCTGCCAACAGAATATGATATATTATTTACCTTGTCTATGTGATTCATTGTCATTGAAGGTGAGGAACATCAATGTGCTCCTTCTGGGCATGGAAAGAAGAAGGCAGGTAGAGAAGATGCAGTGCTTGAGAATTTTCAAGATTGTTTTCCTTCCATAATCATCAATCACAGTGCATCTTTTTTGACATATACAGACACAGAGCTATGATTGTATCGTCATGGGTTATCATTTCTGCTCACTACCCTCTTCTTTCTAGTAGCTCATGTCTTCTTAAGGATCATTAATTCACTGAGGGCTGTTGAATATTGACACTGTTTACAGCATCACTGTTAGCACCTTGCCCCTCACCCTACCCCAGGGACATGAGGATTCTACTTTGACAATATTTTTCTGGCGAAAACATATCAATTTTAATAAGCCTAATTTCTTTTGCACCTAAGCGTTACTGCTAAAAAAAAAAAAAAAAAAGTCTTTGTTCAGGTGATTCAGGGTAACAATGTTGTGACACGGAAGTCAGACTCTCCTGAGAACACTCTGTTTGGTACATTTATGTGTTTTGCAAGGGCTATTACAATCCTCCGGCAGTGTTTAGGAAAATGGTGTACTTTATTAGGTAAGAGTACATACTTTGCTATCAGACTGTCCGAGTTGGGATCTGCCAGTTACAAGCAGGGTGACCTTGCACAAGTTATATAATCTCTCTCTGTCTCAGGTTCTTTATTTGTAGAATCAGGGCATTATAAAAATATTTACTTCAGAAGTTTGTTGAAAGTACTAAATGAAAAGCTTCTGGCAAACCTTGCCACATTTAAGTGTCAGTGATGATGAGAAAGAAATTCTAATTCCAATTTAGCACCTGGTTTATTTCCATTGGTAAATCTACCATTCTTTTTTATTTCATTGTTTCCAGTAACTGAAGAATTGGACTGAAACTTTTTTTTTTCAAATATATGTACTTGTTATATTAAACAAGGTGTCTACTAAGATTCACTTAGCCATAGTGGACCAAATCTATGTATAGAACAGTTTAAATATGAGGCATTATACTTCACTAATTAAGAACATAAACTCTTCAGAAGTCAAAGTCATAATTCATATTCTTGCTCCATTTGCTATCTGTGAACCTAGGGCCAGTTACTTAATCATTCTATGTCCCACTTTCCTTAATCTTAGAATGGAGAAAATAATAGTACACTATTTATAGGGTTGACCTAAACTCTGTAAATATTATTTATATAAACTCTTAATCCTATATTTTGAAGCTGGAACTTTCCTGTAAAGTTTGAGATTATATATATACCATTGTTAACAATCTTGAAATATCTGACAGAATTTCCTGCATCAGAAATTTGATAAGCTTCATTTTTTTTCCACTTAAATATTTATTTATTAACTACTTTGTCCTCGGTACTATGATAGGTATGTTGATAGGATGTATCAGGCATGGCTAGTCCATTGATCAAGCTTCCAATTAGTAATGTAACAACATAGGGAAAGCAGGGGAAATTGAGATATAATTTTGTTTCAGCATGATTTGGGATATGCCATTTCACCTTGATCGGATCATTTTATTTCAGTTTATTTTGGTAGATGTTTATCTCATTATGGGTCCTGATCTTCAGACTGCTCTTCTTAAATTTTTAAGAACAGCCAACTCAATGACTTCAAGCTCATACTGTTACTTGATTTTATTTTCTCTAACCCTCACCTCCTTTTTATCACCCTTCCTCCCTTCTTTCCATACCTTTTTTTAAAATAAGAATATTTCCAACATATTTTTTAAAAAGCTACCAGAAGTAGTAGTATATAGTTGGATCGGAGTTTCACTGCAGCTGAGAAATAGCCGATGTTGAGGAAATCAGAATTTTTCCTGAAGCAAGAGGGGAAAAAGGTGTAACCTGGAGCTGATGTTTTTACTTAAGAGTAAAGGTTGTGGAGACATCTTCTCACCTCCCTTCCTTTATATTTAATATAAAGTTTATAAGATGACCATATATGAAAGAAACCAGACCTCATAAATCCCAAACACCAACCCCCCATGCAGTATTCCATATAACTCACCTGCCCTCCATCTCCAATGTTCCATGTAACTCATCTGCCCTCCATCCTGAAGTCCGTAAGTAGTCAAACAAGAAAACAGACAAACACATCTTGTGTGCTCTTTGATCAAAACCTTCTCTCATGCCAGCTTGTTTATTAAGTTACTAGAGGCCCAGTGCACGAAATTCGTGCACTGCCATGGGGGGGGAGGTGTCCCTCAGCCCAACCTGCACCCTCTCCAATCTGGGACCCCTCGGGAGATGTCTGACTGCCTGTTTAGGCCCAATCCAGGCAGTCGGACATCCCTTTCACAATCTAGGACTGCTGGCTCCCAACTGCTCGCCTGCCTGCCTGATTGCCCCTAACCACTTCTGCCTGCCAGCCTGATCACCCCCTAACCACTCCCCTGCCAGCATGATCATCCCCAACTGCCCTCCCCTGACAACCCAGTCACCCCAAATGCCCTCCCCTGAATATTCCCTCTTTATTAGATAGGGTTTTTTCTTTAGCATATTGGACAGCCCTAACTGGTTTGGCTCAGTGGATGGAGCGTTGGCCTGCAGACTCAAGGGTCCCAGGTTCGATTCCAGTCAAGGGCACATACCCAGTGGGGAGTGTGCAGAAGGCAGCTGATCGATGTTTCCCTCTCATCGATGTTTCCAAGTCTCTATCCCTTTCCCTTCCTCTCTGTAAAAAATCAATAAAATATATATTTTAAAAAAAGAAACATTTAAGATTCCTCCATATCTGCCTGGCTAGTGTGACTCAGTGGTTGAGACCCCAGGCTGCCACACCTGGCCAGGGATGGTGCCGCTGGGGGTGCTCGCCCCGACCAGGCTGAGACCCCAGCCCAGGCTATGGCCGGGATCATGCCTGGTGCAGGCGCCTCCCAGCTGGACACCCCAGGGTGCCGCCGCTGGGTGGGGATAGCTGCATGGGAGGCGGGTGCCTCGCAGCCGGACACCCTGGACTGCCGCTGCTGGCCAGGGATCGCACCGCAGGGGGTGCACCCCGGCCAGGCTGAGACCCCAGCCCAGGCTGTGGCAGAAGATCGTGTGGCAGGGGTGCGCGGCTCTGCCAGCCTGAGACCCCAGCCCAGGCTGTGGCAGAAGATCACGTGGCGGGGGTGCACAGCCCTGCCAGCCTGAGACCCCAGCCCAGGCTGTGGCAGAAGATCGTGTGGCGGGGGTGCGCGGCCCTGCCAGCCTGAGACCCCAGCCCAGGCTGTGGCCCGGGATTGTGCTGGGCGCTGGTGCCTCCCAGCCGGACACCCCAGACTGCTGCTGCTGGGCGGACCAGAGGACTCCAGCGGGGCTAAGAGGACTGGGCGCAGCCATCTTGTGGCTATGGGCACCGCCATTTTTGTAGCGGAGTGATGGTTAATTTGCATATTACTCTTTTATTAAATAGGATTTCCTTTTGTAAAAGTCATCAGAAAACCCAGTTTTATTGCTCTTTTTAAATTCTTCTAAACTATTAGCCTTCTATTTTCTTCACTTCCATCCTTACATAGTTTAGATTCCATAGTTCAACATTTTAATAACACTTTCGCCAATACCACAGATTCTCTTGTTTTCCTGTGATGCTGTCACACCTATCTGACAACACACCCACTCAAGATGAAGCTGACAATATTTTTCCTCTATCTTCTATCCAAGTATATATTTGTAACTGCAGAAATTCACAAACTGTGATATAATGGTATGATTAACAACCTCAATTAGAAAATCTATAGTGCCTAACAACTCTTGGACATTAATTGGGTTTATTTGTTTTATCTCACAAATATTTTAGACATAAACTTCACACATACCTTACCATCTACTTTTCAGGGAAAATTGAAGTCACTTAGAAATAATTTATTCCAATTTCTGCTCTTAATCTTGCAGATCCAACCATGTTTTCCATCATATCTTATTAGGATATTCTCTTCCTTTTGTTGTTACCCATCTCCATATTCCTAGTATTCTTACACTATCAGTTATTTCATCTTTCTCCTTTCTATTGAACTATTGCTTTCCAATATATCCATTCCATTAACTATTGAACATGTTCGTATTTAAGATATCACTATTTTAAATGCAACAATTTTCTCCACTATCACCTTACATCTCACCTCCCGCTTAGAGCCAATCTTTTTTAAAATTTTGTTGAACAGTCTCCAATTCTTTGCTTTTTATTGTTTTGTCAAGTCATCCCAATCATTCTTTAGCAACTGTTGTTGTTAGTTACCCAATTATCTTTATGCTACTAAATCCAAGGGACTTCTTAATCCTTCATCTTTTAACTGATTTATGAGCAGAAACTACTGGCCACTTTATTGTCCATATTTTTTGTAGGGAGGGGACATTTTGTTTCCTTTGCTTCTGAGAGCTCATCCTTTTCTATCTGTTGTCCTCTGTCTTTTTGTAAGCTAGGGGGTGGGGCAGGTAAAGGCATGTACTGTGGGGAAGGGGAGGGTGGGGGGAGGTCAATGGGGGAAAAAAAGAGACATATGTACTACTATTTCTAATACTTCAAACAATTTAAAAAAATGTAAAAAAAATTAAAATAAAATAAAAAAATAAAAAAATAAAATACTTAGTAATAATGTGTTTCCGATTTTAAATGTTTGCTCTTCTATTGTGCACTTGTTTTAGTCCACCTTTACCATGTCCATGGGTTCAATTATCATTTTCAGGCTAATGACTCTTAAATTTACATCTCAGGTCAAAACCTCTCTTTCTATTTCCACACTAGAGGCCCAATGCACAAAATTCGTGCAGGGGGGTGAGGGGAGGTCCCTCAGCTTGGCCTGCACCCTCTCGCAATCCAGAACCCCTGGGAGGATGTCTGACTGCAAGGTGAGGCCTGATCAGGCCTAAATCGGCAGTCGGACATCCCTCTTGCAATCCAGGACCCCTCTCTCCTAACCACCCACCTGCTCACTCCTTACCACTTGGTTCACCGCTCCTTAGCGCTGCTGCAGACTTGGGAGAGGCTCCCACCACCACCTCTGTGCTTGTGAGCCCAGCTTCTGGCTGAGCAGTGCTCCAGCTGTGGGAGCGCACTGACCACCAGGGGGCAGCTCCTGCCTTGAGCGTTTGCCCCCTGGTGGTCAGTGAGCATCATAGCGACCGGCTGTTCCACCGGTCATTCTGCCATTCAGTTGATTTGCATATTAGGCTTTTCTTATATAGGATATGTTCATCTACTTACCTAGCATCTCTGCTCCAATGCCACAAAGACAACTTACCCAAGAGAGATCTTTCCTTTCATTCTAATTTCCATCTCGTGCACTCTGTCTCAAAAAATGGAGTCACTATTTATTTTCTTGCTTAATATAGAAATCTTGAAGTCACTCAACACTGTCCTTTTCTCCAAACCTCCATAATATCCAAATCCAATATCAGGTAAATTTTTATTGAATTGAGCTACCATTAAATTTCTTGTGGAGATGTTTAACATTTTTATCTACTTACCATATTCCATCAACCTGTATTAATTTTAACTCATACATATCTTTGGAAAAAAATGTTATCTCTGTCTTCTCAAGAGCCACTCTGGCACCAATCAAATCCATCTTCCAAATTTCAGCTAGAATGATTTTCCCCCTAAACATAGTTTTAATCATACATTCTTAAGCATAAATCCCTTAAGTGCATGCTCACTTGATTTATGAAAAAAAACAAAATACTTACCACAGATTCTATATGATTAGATATATAACTCTCTTCAACCTGACCTTTGTTCTCTGTACCTCAGCCACACAGGCCTCCTTTCAGTGTCCCAAATGTGCTATTTTTTCTTCTGGATCAAATCATGTGTACATGTAATTGCTTGTGCCCAGAATGCTCTTCTACTTCTTCATTTGATTACATCCTACTCTTTCTTCAGATTTCATGTTATGTGTTACATGAAGCATTTCCCATCTCTCATCTGGGTCAACTATATTTTATGCACCCTTGCAGATTCAATTTCCTTGACTTTGAAACATAATATTATATAACAACCAGAGGTCCAGTGCATGAAATTTGTGCATCGGTGGGGTTCTTAGGTGTGGCCAGCGATTACGGCTGCCCAGGGTCTTCCTGCCAGCTGCTGGCTGCCAGCTGGGGACTTCCAGACAGGGGAGGGATCAGGGGAGGTTGGCTGGCTGTGGGAGGTTGGCTGTGGGAGCACACTGACCACCAGGGGGTCAGGTCCTGCGTTGAGCGTCTGCTCCCTGGTGGTCAGTGCATGTCATAGCTACCGGTCATTCTGGCATTCCGGTCACTTAGGCTTATAGATAGATAGATAGATAGATAGATAGATAGATAGATATAGATATAGATATAGATATAGATATAGATATAGATATAGATATAGATATAGATATAGATATAGATATAGATATAGATATATAGATATGCACATTATTTTAATTATTTGGCTTTTCTCACAACAATGTCAACTCCATGATTTTAGGGAGCATATATATATTTTGCTTTCCATTATACTCCCAGTATAAAGTACAATGCCTTCAATGTAGAAGTTTCATATTAAACAAAATCTACTATTTAATATTACACTTGTGATATTTTTGCTTCTGCTCTAGAATAAGTGCTATCAGCATCATACCCTTGAGAGGATTACTCACTAATGAAGCATGAAAGGTTCTGTGGAGGGTGAAAAATAGAATTTGCTTCCTGTGTTTTAGAGATCTACCTCCTTCCCATCAAACAAAAACTACCCTTTGCCCAGCCAGCATGGGTCAGTGGTTGAACATCAACCTATAAACCAGGAGGTCATGGTTTGATTCCCAGTCAGGGCATATGCCTTGGTTGCAGGGCTCAATCCCCAGTGTAGGGTGTGCAGGAGGCAGCCAATCAATGATTCTCTCTCATCATTGATTTTTCTATCTCTCTTTCCCTCTCTGAAATCAATAAAAATATATATTTTAAAAACTATCCTTTGAGAAACTGGTTCTACTGTCTAAGAGGAGGTTAAAGATCCTTTTGTATTAAGTGTCAAAAAGTGGAAGCTGTTAGGTTGATACCTGCTCCCCATAGGAGACAATCAATCAATAGATCTCTACTTTTGTTTCAAAGTCTGTGCTTCATTGGAACTGCTCAATAGAAAGGGAGTTTACAGCTCATTTATATTTTGAGAATTGGAAAGATGTGAATATGTTCATTGTAAGATAATCCAGGTTAGAAAAGAAAAAGAGTTGAGAGTTCTGTAATGAACAAAACTTTTGAGCTAATCAAGACAACGTGCCCTAGGGCAGCACCAGATAGGTATGTGAACAAAAAGATGGAACATTAAGAAAAGCCGGCAAACCAAAACTGGTTTGGCTCAGTGGATAGAGCATCGGCCTGCGGACTGAAAGGTCCCGGGTTCGATTCCGGTCAAGGGCATGTAACTTGGTTGCGGGCACATCCCCAGTAGGGGGTGTGCAGGAGGCAGCTGATCGATGTTTCTCTCTCATCGATGTTTCTGACTATCTATCCCTCTTCCTTCCTCTCTGTAAAAAATCAATAAAATATATATTTAAAAAAAAAAAAAAAGAAAAGCCGGCAAAGTAGTACTAATGAAATGAAGCCACCCTCCTCCTGAAGGCTTTGTTATACTAAGCTGAGCTAGGCAAATTGTGTGGCTAGGTCCACTAGGAGAGAAGAAATAACATTCCCATCAATACCATGTGTCAGTCATGACTGTATCTGATTCTTAAAAGGGAATTAGAACATCATCTTTGGAAATCTCTTCAAATGCTGGGTAGCTCTTTTCCCTCTATCTTTGAAAAATGCAAGCTTCATCCCACTGTTGTTGATGTTTTAGTGATTCTCTAAAGGTGATGCCACAGTCACCCTCAATGAATCAGGAAAATACCTGACTGGAGAAACAAAATTCTCAGGTTTATTAGGGATGTCTCAGAGGCCCATCATGATGAGAGATTCACAGGGATGTGCTCAGTCCCAACCCCAGAGAATTGCTAATGTCTTTGTGTCCCATTTTTCAAACAAACTTGGGCTGTGTGGCAAATTAAAGATGACATCAAATTCTTTGACATTCTTTTTTTCAAGAGGTGGGTTTTATATCACCTCCCCTTGACAACTTTGACTAATGGACAGTGGAAGTGATGTTCTACCAATTTGAGGCCTAACTTTTAAAAGGATTATCCTTGCTCTCTAGAAAATTCTGATCTATGAAGTAACAAGTCTGACTGCTTTGCAGGAGAGACCACATGAAGAAACCCCAAGTCTTCATAGACAGAAAGACAGAGTGATACAGCAGAGCCTTCTCGTCATCTGACAAAGGAACTAAGCATTTAATAAAGCATTGTGGACCACCCATACCAGACCAACCACCAGTTGAATAACACTCCATGTGGGACAGAAGTATATATAGCCCGGCTGATTTCTGACTGAATTTCTGGCCCACAAAGTTGTAACATTAATAAAATGCCTATTGTTTTATGCCACTTGATTGAGTATAGTTTGTTACACAGCAATACTTAAATAAAACTGTCTAGGAGGACAGTTGAGGATAGATGATCCAAATCACCAAAGTGCTCATGAAACTCACCTGTTATTTTTATTTTCTGCCTATATCTTTTCACTGAGAAATTCCTTGTAAGGGTGACTAAATCAGATTTTGAGGGTACACATGATAAACACTCATCACTACAGGTGTCAGAGTTTTCTGGCCTAGTATGAGCTGTCATGGCCTGAGATTCTAATCCAGAATCTAGCTGTGACTGGGTGTGGCAGACCTCATATATTTTATGTAAATTTAAAACATACCATAGATTAATTAAATAAAATGCTAAATCAACTTGATAAACTATATAAGAGGAGGTCAACTTCTGAAATAGCAGAATGAGAACCTTGGTGACCTTACTCTCCCTTTAAATTAAAAAACAAAAATACAGGCAAAACAACTACAGCTAACCATTTACAAACTTTGTTCAAAAGAAACTACTAAACCTCAGTTAGAGGGAGTGGAGGAAGGTGGGTCTGTTAAGTTTTAACTTGAGGCCCTCTTACTCCCCAGCTCAGTGGCATGGTCTTCAAAAGACAGCAACATTGCAGACAACAAAGAGATTTGACCTATTTTAGAGTTTCTTTAAAAGCAACATCCCCAGAATTCAGCCAATGTTTTATCCAAACTTTCAGCTCCTTGAAAATCTCTATTCCCAGAGCATAGTGGCTATGTGATTTGATTCAGAGCGCAGCTCAGTGGAAGTAGGGAGGAGGAGAAAGCCTACTCCCAGGTTGTTACTAAAACAATAGCAATTCTAGAAACAATTTGGCTGCCTAAGGCTGTGATTTCAGTTGAGACCAATAAGAGGTTGGCAGGAAATCCAAAGATCTAGACAGCAGCCATAAGGAACTTTGAAAAATTTCAACATATTGAAAAATGTCAATTTATTCCTATAGGGGGCCTAAAAGACAGTGAGAAAGCCCAGGAAAAACATGGGAAAGGAGAAGGGCTAACTTTGAGGCCCTATATAAGCAGGAAGTCAAAGCTAAGGCTGTCTTCTAAACTACGAAGACTTGTCTTCTCATATACACTGTTGTGGCAAATATAGAGATTAAGGCAAGGCATTTAAGAAAATCTAAGCCATCATTGGCTGACCATTAAATTATATTGACCCCAATTGTGACCCATAGGAAACCAGATTTATAAGCAAAAACAGTAACTTAAAAAAATAAAAACTAGCAGAGGACTCAACTCAGAGGCCATGCACAGCAGAGAACACAGAATCTACAGTTAGTTCAGGAAAAATACTACACAAACAAACACCAATAAGAAAACAACAGCAACAACAACATACCAACAACAACAAGCTGTGGGGGAATCTGATAAAAGAGTTGAAAGAATATATTATCTAAATATTTAGTTTTCCACAAACACTATGAGAAATACAAGGAAACAGGAAAATATGGCACATACGCAGGAAATAAAAAATAGCCTGCAGAAAATGTCCCAGAGATACTCAAGAGTATGGGCTTAGTAGACAAAGACTTTAGGTCAGCAATTATAAACAGAATAGATTCAAAGAACTAAAGAAATGACATCTAAAGAACTAAAGGGAAGTATGACATAGATGTCTGATCAAAGAACATCAATACAGAGACAAAAATGTATTTTAGAAAATAGAAATGCTGTAGTTTAAAAAAAAAAAAAACACATGTTAACGGAAATGAATATTTATTAGAAAGGCTCAATCAAACAATTGAACTGGCAACCCTGGTCAGGTGATTCAGTTGGTTAGGGCATTGGCCCATATACTGAAAGGTTTCAGGTTTGATTCCTGGTCAGGGAACATACCTAGGTAGCAGTCAGATTTGGGGCAGGTTCTTGAGGCAACCAATTTATGTTTCTATCTCACATCAATCTCTCTCTCTCTCTCTCTCTCTCTCTCTCTCTCTCTCTCTCTCTCTCTCCCACTTCCTCTCTTTCTAAAATAAATACAAAACATACCCTTTGCTGAGGATAAAAAAAGATGGAGCTGGCAGAAGAAAAAGTGAGTAAACTTGAAGATAAATCAATAGATATTATCTAGGCTTAGGAGCAGAAAGAAAAAAATGAAAAACAAACAACAGAACTTTAGAGTTGTTGGAAAACATCAAGTGTACCAACATATACACAATGGGAGCCCCAGAAGAAGGAAGAGCAATAATATTTTCCTTCTGCTTTCACTTTGTGTACTGTCTATCTTTTTTTTCTTCTATGTTTTGCACTTCTCCTCTTCAACATTAATAGCACCAATTCTGACACTACCTTCAAAAACTCATGTGTCTTGTAGTATCTCTCCTGAATTCACTCATGCTTTCAGCTCCCTTTTTAATTATAGAGATTCTACTGTTCTGGACTTGTCAGCTTTGGACTTGTCAGCTTTAATAGGATCCTTTCAGCAGTGGCAAACTAAACTAGGAGAGAAAAACAAGATTTAAGCCATTACTTTAGCCTTGATTTGATTATTTGTTCTGATCGATTTTTGGGTATTGTGTGTGTGTGTTGTTGTTGTCTTTTTAATCCTCTCTGGCAGTTGTCATCTCATAGCTTTGTTCTATAGATTTATTGATAAATGAATGAAGATAATAAAAATTAAAAGAAATGGTTATAGAGGTGACTCAGAATACAGAAAAGATATCCTTTTAAAAGATTTTGAGGCTTTGGCCCTGCACTTAAGTGGGAACCATGAATTTCCTAATATGTGTAGGAACTGTGACCAGAGCCCAGATCACTTTATTGGATAAGGATTTTATTGAATTGAAAATGTCTTTTTTTTCTGATAGCATCCAATGAATAAGTCAGTAGATTTACAAAAATTAAAGAAATCTTAATGTATCATCATAAAAAGCCACATGGCTGTGAGTTGGAATTGATTTTCCATGAATTGAGCGTGTTCCTAAATGGTCATGGATGGATGCAACTCTTCCATTTTATATTGGGTTATTTCAGAAACAGCAAGCCCAGAATCTGATTTAATTTGAAAGAGACAAAATTGTATTTCTCTGCTGATTCTCCAGGTGTTAGAAGTAAATGAGGAGTTTTCTTTTCTTTTTTCATTTTTCATCAGTCCTCCCTAAGTTAATTTGACAGAAATGGCTTTTACAAGAAGACAACATGTGATAGGAATTGTGTTGAGAATAATGAACATGTCAGACAAATGGCAAAGCATAATTGGAGTAGCTTGTTTTCTTCTCTCTGAAATTATAGTACATATGACAAACCGAGGTGTTGTGTCTGCTATGAAAACATCACTAGGGCAATTCACTGATAAGACTAGCTAGTTGATACTTATAAATAACAACAGAAAAATATTCTAAGCAAAATTTCTTTGTAATATATAGAAAAAATATATGAACAAGGCTAAAATCAATATTCTTATTTATCTCAGGATAAGAAAGTAAGATTTGCATTGAAGATATATTAAATATAGTTGAAAACATAAGGTTTCTGTTTAATTCTGTAGCAATTGACTATGTCACCTTAAGCAAGTTACTTTTTAATCATTTTTTCACATATTCTTTCAATAATTTGTTGTGTTGGTATGCCGGGCCTTTTTCTAAATCCTGATTATAGATAATATTTAGGCATTTCTTAGGAAGTTCAACACTTGGTTGTAGGAGCCGAAAGTTGTGAGGGTTTTAAGAAATTGACATAATGATACCAACACATTAAAAATAAAGACCTAATGACTTAATGGCTTAAAAGAAAAATCAAAACATTTTATTACTCTTTCTCAGTACAAGGTTCAACGTGACCTGTCCAGACCAATGGGGAACTGGGTTCCTTAAAGTCTATCAGGGACCCAGTCACTGCTTCCCCATGCCCCTGTGACATTGTTGCTATCTAGTAGTGGGAGCTGGGCTCCTGTCACAGGAAGAGAATATGGATCATCAATAACGATAGATCAAGTCTTGGGAGCAGTAGGCATCACACTCCTATTCCAAGGCACACAGCCATAGTCACATAGCCATGTCCCAAAGCAAGGGAGTCTGGAAAATGTAGTCTAGCTGAGCATCCATAATGGCCAAGAAAAGGGAGATGAGATTTTCCTGGCAACTAGCTCTCTCTGAGAAAGAAAGAACATTTGGAAAGCACAGTAATTGCTGTTTTTCTGGTCTACAAAATAAAATATTGAATTTAAGTTAATTTGATTTCAGCCTTTGAAGTCTCTTTGACACAAAGTGATCTCTAATGTACTCACTTTGCATAAGAGCAACAACATTTAAAATAAAAAAAGATTGCAAGTTCGAAAGAACAATAGAAATACATTGAAAATGTGATGCTCTACAAATTTTAAAGCCGAAAATAATTAAATTGTGGACCAAGAGATGCCCTCTGTGGCTAATTACTTTTTTCTAATTAAGATTGTCAAGAATACTATCAAATAATGAGTTAAGTTTATAGCATTTTAGGTACATTAGCTATCATAAAATATTCTTTCCTGGCAAATACAAAAAGTTTAACCTTTCTAATGTGGTTCTATCTTGATTAGCCCCAACCCCATAATGTTCCTAAGGTTTGAAGTCATTATAGATCTTTTAAAATTACTTCTTGGTCCCTTTCCTTTCAAAGAGATTCTAGATGTAGAAATAGAGTTTAGTGGTTTGATTGGCTTTATTATCTCTTAAAGCTCTGAAATATTGGTTCAGCAGTGCTCTATGGACCCCAAGGGCTGCATTTCTTATCAATTCATAAGCCTGGTTGAGAATCACTATTATTATGACCTCAGCAGTAGAAAAGAGTAAATGATTATTTTTTCCAGTTCTGAGATGTTCTAAAAGTCTTCAAAGGCTGTGCTAGCTTTGGCAGCACATATACTAAAAGTCTTCAAAGGCCTAAAGTGATTGGACACAGAGTATTAGAAGTAACAGTTGAAGAGAGAGAAAATGGAGCTAAGAGAATACCTGCCACAGGCTGATCACGAGTCTCCCTTTGCCTCTATGCCCTACGCAACGCAGCACTTGGTACCATTCCCATTGCTTGCAAGTTTCTATTTTGAATCAGGTTTGGGAAATTTCTTTTCCCAAGAATCATTTTTATGTGTTGAACTATTTTAGCTAGAATGACACTATTGCTCTGAAAGAAGTCCCAAAGTTTCAGGGGAAGATTTGCTTGCTTTGAGCAGATTTGACACCTCAGTGTTGAGGTCAGCACTTCCTAAAATCAGCAAAGTGAAATAGAGAACAAAATCCGGCTCCCCATGCCTCTCTTTGAGCTCTTTCAGGAGATAATATAGGAAGAGTTCTTCCCATCTTTCAGAACTTGTCAGTGTCACCCAAATAAACAAATAATCTCAGAGAGATATTTAGTTTCATCAACATCTATACCCAGAACTCAAAAATCTATATCATGCTAGTTCAAGTTATCATTTGTCATAATTTTAAATACTTTATTCATTACTCATGATATAAAGACATTTAAATTCTTGAACCAAGTAATGATCCTGTTTTATTTTGTAGACCCAAGTCTTGGATGGATGTAATGGTACAGAGTGGGGATGTAGTGTGGTTACAAGGAATGAAAAGAATAGTGTGATTCTTCCCCATCTCTTTTCTCTCTTCCTTTATCCTCCCTCTTCTTCCTTCTCTCATCCTCTAAGCTCTTTTGGAACATCTGGATCCTAGGCATTTTTTCACTGGATTGTGTTGGAACTTAGTATCAGTGAGATAATTTCCATCCAGCAAGCCTTGCCTAAGGTACTCAGTGGCTTAAGTAGGGACAGTGTTAATTTGCTTTTAAAAGAACCGATTCTACTGTGAAAGATGGTTACCATATTTACTCATATAATTTCACCTTTAGTCTACTCTTAGAAAGGAAAATTTTATAGTTTCAGTAATGATGAGTATATTGTTGTTCACATAGGAACGAAACCCACTTATCTTTTGAGATTCATTTAAATCTCTTATATGTCATGATATATTCTGTTAAAAATTCTCACTTTCTACTCTCAAGGGAAGTCTCCCCAATGGTGAAATATTTTGGCATTCTTTTATTACATAACCATACTTATTTTCATCTATTCAGCTACAAGCCAGGTTTGAAATTTTTGAACTAATTGAATAAATTAAAAAATGAATATACATTAAAGTAGATGCCACCATCCTTTTTTTTATTTTTCCTTAAACTTGATTTAATTATGTACAGTTGTCACCTAGTCGTCTATATTTCAGGACTAAAGTATATACACATACCAGTAAATACATTCCCTAGTCCATCTCCTGGGCCTAGGAGCAGCTAGTAAAAAAAGGTTGAGGATAAAGACAGTAAACCTATAAAAGCAGAATCATTTAAGAAAAACAATAAAGGGTAGCATTCTATTATACTTTTAATCCATTGCTTAATTTGACATTTACAACAACTCTTAGAGGGTAGTTTGTTAAGTATTATTTCACCTTGCTATAATGAGGGAGGTTAGGGATATGAAGGGACTCATACAGGTTACAGAGCAAATAGTAGAACCAGAACTGATTTAATTTCAGATTCCTAGTACAGTATTCATTTCACTACATTTCAGGGTAGATACCAGCTGTGAGGGCTTAGCTGGTATATTTAATGAAGGATAAAAATGTTTCCTCCCTTCAGTCCAGAATGTGTTTGTTCATTTTGTTTTATTGCATATCTATAAGTATGTGTTTTAAGTGGTCTAGATTTCAACTGCCCATTTGGGGGTTCCATTCACTTCACAAGTTTGTAGATGGGATCTTGAGCCAAATGGAGAAATCTATTTATTTGAAGTTCTCCCCTGAAAGTCCAACAACAGAATGAAAACTGAATACCTTTTTTTTAATTTTCTTAAAATATGTTTTATTGATTTTAGAGAGAGAGAGAGAGGGAGAGGGATAGAAACATCAGTGAGAGAGAAACCTCTAATTGGCTGCCTCCTGCATGCCCCCTACTGGGAATTGAGCCTGCAACCTGGGCAAGTGCCCAGACCAGGAATCAAACCAGAAACTCCTCTGTGCATGGGACAACACTCAACCCACTGAGCAACACCAGCCAGGGCAGAATACCTCTTTTTTCTTTCCTATTTTTGTTTTACATTCATCAACTTACCATTCACGTAGTCCCACCTAGGAGACCACACATGAAGGCTGCTGCACTTCTCTGCCAGGACTATTTGCAAAGTAACAAATCTAACAATGCAATCTAAAAATGCAAACAGTAGTTTGAAAAGTTGCTCTTCTCTTAGGTCCCCTCTTCCACTCCCCCCTCCCCTGCCCCAGGTTTAAAAGCTATCTTTTAATATTTGGAGAGTTTCATTTAGCAATTGTCTTGGCTGAATTGCCTGACATAAATTATACTGCTGAGGCTCTTCCTTTCTATCATCTACATCTTTGTGGTGTCTTATTAAGATAAATATCAAGAATAGCCTCCAAGGGGAAAATCAGCAGAGAAGGTCACATCAGAGGATAGCAGGCCTGATGGGGAATTGTGGAAGAGGTGAAACACTGTGGCAAAGCAGTTTGTTCCAGCTCCATTCACATTACTTTGATGACTTCCCAAGGCTGTGTGAGTGGAAGTGGTTATGGTGGTGGCAGCTAGATCACAAGGAAGAGGAGATGGCAGCATATTAATACCAATTGTCAGCATTACATGCTTATTCTCAGACCTCCTGCCTCCTTATGTTACACAGCAATCCCAGCGACTTGGGGTTCATGGCAATATAGACACTTACTCCAATTTAACAGTTCCTTGAGATACATTCATGCTGAGGAGAATCTGAGTTCTTGATTGACTTTTTAAAAAAAGTATAGGTTTCCTGATGTGATTAATAAAGCTCAGAACAACTGTACTGCCAGCTAGCTTTTTGTCCACAACTGTGTGGTCATTATAGGAAATAGCTTAAAACACAGGAAATCTTTTCATGTTCCAGGTGATCTCCCAGACTTATTTGCCATAAAATGTCACCTTCTCAAGTGAGAGAACAGAATTTGTCACAATTAAAGAAAGTGTCAACATGTGGCTTTATGTGGTTAAAGAGACCCCTTTAACTTGAGATCTCTGCACCACTTGTTAGATGTGCACAAGTGCATGGAAAACATATTAAGACTGTAAATGCTACACGTTCTTCAAGAATAATTACGTGATTTTTATTGCTTTCAGAAATGTCTGTGGCAAGAGAACTTTCTTGTCTTTGAGAAACTAACGAACCATGTTTATGATCTACAAATGTGTATTGAGTATTGAGGTAATACTCACTGACCTACAGGGAACTCATTTTCCACCTTGTGCTATGTTACTACACAAATGAGCAAAACAAATTAGGATAATTATTAAAGAGAGAGGCACATGATGCTTCCAAGTATAATTTTTCTCCAACCAATTGACAAGGTGTGAAGACATTAACATCTAATTAGAATAGATTAGAAATGAACCACAATTTAAGTCTCTGTACAGCCTTCTTAATCTGGGATTGCTATGTCAACTTCCAGCAAACTTTGATAGCAGATATTTTTAACCTCTGTAGTCATCAACTGTAGAATGTGATTCTTGATTGTAATAGCTTCTGTTGATTTGGTGATGCTGATGACATCCCTCTTCTCTTTTGTATCCAGAAACATTAAGAAACATTCAGGAGGCAAACAGGAGTCAACTATCGTATTAATTTATCAATGGCTTAATAGCTCTCAAAGTATAGGGCTTCCTTGTAATGTTGAATTGGAGAAAGTATCATTGGCTTGCTATAATTCACTCCTCCAACTGAACTCCTCCAATGAAGCTGGAGAAATGTGAAACAAGCTTGAAGGGAGGTTCTCATTCCCAGTAACCTTTTTGTGTGAAAACAAGAAACAGGAGAGTGTGAGTCGTTCACAAAAAACCAAGCAACTGGCCTCTATGCTATTGCAATGTAATGGCCCCAGTTCCTACTTAACATTGCCCAGCGAAAGTCATTATTTCACCTGTCTGCTCCACAGGGAAGATTGAGTAATGCGATAAGAAAAAAAATGGTATAAGATCTGCAACTGCCCATTTGGGTCCCTGTTATGCCCAGATTTCATGATCCCCAAAGACCACCAGGGAGCTGAGTCCGATGCAAAAGCAAAGAGCCTTTAATCGAGCTAGCTCGAGCTCAGTCCCACACACACACACACCGGCGCAGCGGCGAGGTGGAGAGAGAGAGCCCCAGACCCCAAACGTGCTGATTTATAGGGGGCCTGGGAGAGGTAGGAGGGGTGAGGTAGTGTGGCCTCCGCTGATTGGTCGGGGTCAGGTTGCACATGGGGGCAGGGCACGGCTTACTTTCCTCTTGCATTTCTATTGGCTAATTCAAAAGTGTGGGTTGGGCTCTTGGAGAGGTTCTAGGGCGGGAACCTGACTCCACGAAGTGGAGGACATGGAACAAAGGGAACATGGAGTCGGTCTCTCCCCGCCCTTTCATTCCCCCCTTGTCTTGAAACTTAGAGGCCCAATCATGGGTCAGTTTGTATTTCTACTGAACAACATTCCTGGGTCACGAGGGTACACCATCCCAAATTCCCTGCACTGATTAAATCGGAGTCCCCAAGTCTTCCCAGTGTCCCATCAAGTAGCCTTCCTTCCCCCTCCAGCATCAGGCAGGTCGAGCACGCAGTAGCTTGCGCTTGAGCGGGTTGCGTTGATCTCAATCGACGCTCCATTTGGTGACAAAGTCTTCCCGGATCACAGATGGGTCCGTTGACCAGATGTGAGTGTGATGGACCCAGGTCGCGATGCCGTCTACCTTGAGAGCGGTGGGGGTCGTCAGCACCACGACGTAGGGACCCTTCCAACGTGGCTCAAGGGTCTTTCGGCGGTGTCTCTTGACGTAGACCCAGTCCCCGGGCTTATGCTGATGAGGAGTCGGGGCTGGGCCGGTCTCGTAGATGGCGCGGAGGCGCAGCCAAATGTCCTCGTGCGCCCTCTGGAGCCCTCTCAAGGAAAGAAACAGTTCTTGACTTTCAAATTCTGTAAGAAATTCGGCTTTAAGGTTAGGGATAATAGGGGGTGGCCAGCCAAACATGATCTCATAAGGAGTAAAACCCAGGGTGTAGGAGGAGTTCCTAACCCTGTAAAGGAGAGCCACCCAGTCCCCGCCAGTCTCCATGGTCAATTTGGTAAGGGTCTCTTTTAGAGTTCTATTCATCCTTTCTACTTGCCCTGAGCTTTGGGGCCTATAAGTGCAATGCAATTTCCAATTTGCCCCAATGGCCTTGGCCACTGCCTGCATTACCTGCGAGACAAAAGCTGGTCCATTGTCTGACCCTATCTCAGCGGGAAAACCGTACCTGGGCAAGATGTCTTCCAGCATATACCATCACCTCTTCTCCTCCTTTGCTTGGGGAAGCTTCCTAATGTGCTGTAACTCCTCCAGGGAATATCCTGGCTGAACTGGCAGAACTGGGTCTGGGAGCTGTAGGGCCATGGTGAGGATCGGAGAAAGGGCTACTGCCTTGGCTGCCTGGTCAGCCCTGTGGTTTCCTCTTGCCACTGGGTCATCAGCTTTCTGGTGTCCTTGGCAGTGTATGATGGCCAATTTGGCAGGGAGCCATAAGGCTGAGAGTAAGTCGAGTATCTCCTGTTTATTCTTTATAGTCCGCCCCTCTGCTGTTAGTAGCCCTCTCTCTTGGTAGATTGCCCCATGAACATGAGCAGTGGCGAACGCTTACCAGCTGTCTGTGTAGATGTTGAGCCGCTTTCCAGCTCCAGTGTCAGGGCCTTGGTGAGGGCCACAAGCTCTGCTCTCTGGGCTGATGTCCGGGAGGCAGAGCCTCTGCCCATACAGTGTCCGATTCAGTGTCTACAGCTGCACCCGCATACCTGCTCCCGTCCCATACGAAGCTGCTTCCATCCGTGAACCAGGTGACGTCTGCATCTGGAAGGGGTTGGTCGGTCAGGTCCTTCCAGAGCCCATTCACTTGCTCTAGGATTCCCAGGTCCTCGTGCAGGGCCTCGTAGAAGATGGTGGGCAAGTTCTTGAACCCAAGGCAACCGAGTCCACGTCAGTTGTCCGCTGTAGCCCTCTATTGGAGAGGCTTTTTGGTGAAGCCGGTACTCATCCTCCAGCCTTATGGTCAGGACCTGAATGGGGTGGCCCTTGCCTTCAGTAACCTGAGGCCCCCCTTGTCTGAAAGTTATCTGAGCTCCGATCTTAGTGAGCAAGTCTCGTCCTAACAGTGGGTAGGGGCATTCTGGAATTACCATAAAAGAGTGGGATACCCAGCCCGTCCCTAAATCCACCATTCTTCGGGTAGTCCATGAATACTGGCTCATACCAGTTGCTCCTTGTACCCAAGACTTATTTGTTAATTTTCCTTGAGGCGTACAGAGGACTGAGTGTTGCGCTCCGGTGTCGACAAGGAAGTCAATGGAGGTCCCCTCCACTCTAAAGAGTTACCCTGGGCTCGGGGAAGGGGTCCGAACCCCGACTCCCCTAATCACTCAGTTCATCTAGCTCCAGGACCTTCACTCGATCCACTTCGCCTCCCTTTTTGCTGGCCCTTTTCGGACACTCTTGTTTCCAGTGCCCTATCTCCCTACAGTAAGCACACTGATCTTTCTGCAGCTTCCGCCTCCCGCCCCGGGCAGTCCCCTTACCATCCTCCTGGTTGCCGGCGAGTTGGCGGAGACGGCGGTTCCGTTCCTCGGAAGAGTCCGCGGTGGTGGCGAGCAGGATCTTAGCTAGGTCTTGGGTTTGTTTGCTGCTGGCAGCCCCCGCAGCGTGAGCCTGCCTTTCTTCCGGGGGCTCCCTGTTATTATACACCTTCTCGGCTACCTCCAGTAGGTCCTTTAAACTCTTCTCCCCCAGCCTATCTACTTTTTGCAGTTTCTTTTTAATATCCGCAGCCGATTGGTTTACAAAGCTTATGATCACAGCTGCCTTGTTTTCAGGAACTTCTGGATTCATGGGGGTGTAGGTGCTGTATGCCTCCATGATCCGTTCTAAAAAGACAGCTGGAGACTCATCCCTTTCCTGCTGAACATTCCCTACCTTGGCCAAATTAGTTGGCTTTCTAGCAGCCATTCGGAGACCCCCCATTAGAGTCTGGCGGTAGACCCGGAGCCTCTCCTTACCTTCTGCCATGTTGAAATCCCATTCAGGCCTAGTTAAGGGAAAAGAGACATCTATCTGGACCGGGTTGGTGGTTGGGTTCCCGTCCACGCCTGGAACCACTTTCCGGGCCTCATTGAGGATTCTTTCCCTCTCCTCAGTTGTGAACAGGACCTGTAAAAGCTGTTGGCAGTCGTCCCACGTGGGCTGGTGGGTGAAAAGGACAGAATCTAACAGATCAATAAGCCCTGCTGGCTTCTCAGAGAACTTAGGATTCTGAGCCTTCCAGTTGTAAAGGTCACTAGTGGCAAAAGGCCAATAGTGATGGGGTTGATTGCCATCTGCATCTGGGAGCCCACCGGAACCGTAGCCGCTCCCGGAACTCCGCCCCCAGCCACTCCCGGAACTCTGCTCCCCGTAGCGTCCGCTTCCCCTCGCGTGGGAAGATCGCCCCCCTGTGGACTCCAAGGGGGCTGATATGAGAGAGGAAAGATTAGTTCCTCTTCAGTTCCCCCCAAAAGACAGGGTAGAGGGGAGCTGATGGCGGGGTGAGGTCCTTCTCCTTCACCTTCTCCGTTTCCTGCAAAGCAAGTATTGGTTTCGGCTCCAGGGGGCGCTGGGACAGAAAGGGCTTAAGCCAGGAGGGTGGCTCTTCCACGAGGTCCTGCCAAGTAATAATGTAAGGGAGTTGATCAGGATGTCTCTTCTTGGGCTGAGAGACGATGTCCCTCACCCGGTGGATGGTGGGGAGGTCGAAGGTCCCCTCTGGCGGCCACCTGACACTAAAAGTCGGCCATTCCCTAGAACAAAAAGTTTACCACCGGCCCTTCCGGACCTCTACACTGAGGTTGCTAGCTCTTCCCTTAACCTCTTTGAAATAATCAACCATAATGCTTAAAGGAGTGGTTTGAGTCTGTCCCATGATGTCCGTCAAGAGAGTCCACAAAACAAAACAGAAAAACACAGCCACAGACAAACAAAGGGCCCTTGAGACAAGCTTTCCAACGCAAGTCCGTTGGAACAAAACTAACAAAACCGAAAGTGCGGACGACGGCCTCACGCCGATCGGTGGGAGCGACCCACCTGGTCCCAGAGGTTTGAGGGGAATACACGTCCCTCCTGAAGGAGGATCGGGACGTCTCCCGATTCCTCCCGCCCGTGGTCCTCCGGTGTGTCCACCTAGACTGCTTCTGGCACTGCCGGAGATCCAGAAATGAGCTCACACAAAAGAGACAAGGAACAGACAGACACCTACCGTGGCCAGTCAGACTCTATGGATCGGGGGTCCCTTGAGGTTCTTGGGGATCCCGGGTGAGCCCCCAAATGTTATGCCCAGATTTCATGATTCCCAAAGACCACCAGGGAGCCGAGTCCGATGCAAAAGCAAAGAGCCTTTAATCGAGCTAGCTCAAGCTCAGTCCCACACACACACACACCGGCGCAGCGGCGAGGTGGAGAGAGAGAGAGCCCCAGACCCCAAACGCGCTGATTTATAGGGGGCCTGGGAGAGGTAGGAGGGGTGAGGTAGTGTGGCCTCCGCTGATTGGTCGGGGTCAGGTTGCACATGGGGGCAGGGCACGGCTTACTTTCCTCTTGCATTTCTATTGGCTAATTCAAAAGTGTGGGTTGGGCTCTTGGAGAGGTTCTAGGGCGGGAACCTGACTCCACGAAGTGGAGGACATGGAACAAAGGGAACATGGAATCGGTCTCTCCCCGCCCTTTCATCCCTCCTTCTTGTAGAGGAGAAGACAACAATTTTCTTTATTAATTCTTTTTCAAATAGTTAACTCTTAAGCTTCAAGTACTACTGCTTAAAAGTCCATGAAGTTTGGGTCAATCTAAGAACAAATTAGCAAACAGTAAAACTCTGGGAAACTTTCAATCTAGTCATATGGGTAAGCTTTTCTTTTTGCCCTTGGAAAATTAGAAGTCATCAGATCTTATTCTTGTAGCATGAATAAAATCACTGTCCTAAGAAACAGTCCCAGCCCAAGACAGAGCCAACTGAAGTGGCAGTTTGTGATGGTGAATCAGAGTAGAAATCCTTCTCCCCTGATTTTCACAACTAAATGCAAAACACTGGTGTTCGCTATTTCCTTGAAATATATTGTTGCCAAATAATATCCCATATGATAATGTAACTTTAAACAGGTTGTTTTAATCCAAGAGTAAAAGAAAATGATAACATAAACCAAGGTCTTATTTTAACATTTTCAATAATAAGTCTTCAAGCATAGTGGGAACACTTTGAAATATGATTCAGGAGACCTGAGTCCTTCTGTCTAAATGCATGACCTTGGGCAAGCTACTAAAGTCCTTTGTCACCAACTCAACACACTTAAACATAGAGATTTATAAAATGTTAGAGCTGGAAGAAAATTAATGTATAACCTATTCAAATCCCTTTTTTTCTGTGGATAAAGAAACCTAGGACAAAGTTTAGGGATCTCTCTCAAGGTCAGAACAATTAAAGAAAAACAACAACACAAGAATAAGATCAGAATCTTGCTTTATAATGCCTTTTAGTGCAAATCTGGTGCAAGGATAACCTGAGAATGTGTTATGTCAGAGAATGACATTGCATAAATCTAAAAGAGCATTAATATCATTAGCTTGCATATTATTGGAGGAAAATTATTAAGATTAAATTTTCTACATTGGACAGAAAGGAACCTGAGAATTGAGTTTACAATAAAAAGAAAATGGGTATACTATAAAAACTTATTTTAGCATTTAGGAAACAAAATAGTCCCTTGAAATGTTTAAAACCATAATCAACAATTTCTTTCCATTTAACGTTGTTATAAATATTTTTTTTTCTCCTGCATTCATTCTGTTTTGTTATATTAATTCCAACTCCTTTGGTCTCTGCCAGTTTAGCTGGACATACAATGAGCAGAGGGAGGGCTCATAACTCTTGGCCACTGATAATTTGCCATGAAAAATAAAAATTAATAGTATTTTATGGAGAATATTGCAACAATCACATTGGACAGGAATCATTGACATTGTTCCTGTGACCTGCAGTTTCCTTAAGGCTGCCCTTATAGATGTCCTTCATGGGAGTGATCGACTTTTATCTCTCCTCTGAACCACACTGACATGGGTCAGCTGTTCTCATTTAATTAAATGGTGTCCAACCTTTGGTAGTCCTGCTCTTCTCTCAGTTTGTCCTCTAAGCCAGCTTGGATGCAATGTCCACTGATGTTTAAGAACTGATTCCTGCCCAGGTATTCTCAGTTTCTGGTAGGTCTTTGTTTACCTGATCTATGTCTCCAGAAATTGTGTATGAATGACATTCTGGCAAATTAAATCACATCTTAAATAAGGAAGAACTCACTTTTTACAAAAATTCCATAGTGAATCTCTTCCCCATCATCTCTCAAGTCCTTAATTTACTTGAATTACAACTCTAGATTCTTATTTGTTCAGTATACTTAAAAATTAGGTCAACTGGTGTGGAATATTGAGAAAAATATAACGTATTAAAACCAGCTTTTGTACTTATAAAGGTTTATAGCCAGTGTCTGACATTGTTTCTGGACTATAGTTAACCAAACAAATAGTAATAGATGGATAAATGAAATTCTAAAATAAATGTGTAAAATTTATCATATAAAAGCAGATTATCAAATAACTTTCAAAACAGAAATGCCATCTTATGTCACTTCATTTAAACAATAATAACTTTTATATTTTGCAAATGATTTCAATTTGCTTTTAAGAGTATTTTGTTTCATTTAACTGTGACAGTAGTGAAAGGTTAGAGACTTTGCATAACATTTCATTATATTTGGCATTTTTTCACTTGATCAAACAAATCTTTTGCCAACAGTTTGAGGACATGAGGACTTTGAAGGTAAACTCTAAATTTGTTCAGTCTGAATTGTTTGCTTAGTGTTATTTGAACTTAAAGGGATAGTTCATTTTATGTGCCATAATGAGTTCTCTATCGATGGAAATGTTAAAAGAGATTGGTTGAGAAAATGTCTACATTTCAAGAAAGGTGTTTCCTGATTAATAGTTTGCAACCTTTGTTGGACTTTGGAATGACAAGTAGAATTTTTTTTTTTAAAAAAAGATCCTGGTAATTAATTGTATTGTTTGTGATTGGGTCTGAGCATTAGTATTGTTTAAAAGCCTCCCCAGTGATTCTAATGTGCACATAGGATTAAGAAACTTTCCCCTACACAATTTTTCTATTTTCTTCAACCTCTTAAGATTTTGCTAATACAAGGATGTGTTGTACTTATACTAGCTTATAAAATACAAAACAGATTGTGTATTTTAGTTTTGAAACTAAAAATAGAAATCAAAATATAATGACTTATCTATGACCTAAGCAACCTGAAATGAATTTTAATGAAAAAAATCTATTTTTTTATACAAAGGCCTACTATGTTCTAGGCATGGTGTAAGTACTTTACATATATTAACTCACTGAACTTAGAGAATAACTATATGAGGATGGTACTAGCAATATCATCATCCTCATTATCATCCCATTACAAGTAAACTGATGGAGAGATTAAAAAACATGCCTATCTGCTAACAGTGTAAAAACTGAAACCCAGGCAGTTTGGCTTCAGAAGGCACCAACTTAGCCAAACTACTGCACTGACTCTCATGGTTTTACAAACAGGACCTGACACAACTTGGACACCCAAATAGTTCTTCCAACTGAGTGGCCTCCTTTAGGACATTACAAGGCACTCGGGACACGCTTGATTTGCTTTGAATGAGTGAGTGCAGAATTCAGCCCCGTCTGAAAGAATGAGCTTTAGACTGCAATATCGTCTAGGCTTTCCATTAGAAACATATCAAAGGCAGATGGAAATTCATCCTTGTGAAATACTCAGAAAATGATGTGGCATGCTATCCCAGAGATAATGCATTTTAATACTCAACCTCCTGCCTTCTGAAAGTTTCTTCTTAGATCTAATCCCAATGCCTCACACTCAAATTTAGACTGTTTTATTTTATTATGTTCTCTTCTGTCTTCAGAGAAGCTGGGGAAAATGGTTTGGTAAAGTGGCGTGTCCCTCAGCGAATAGATGGAATATAGGTAGAGTTTTGTGCTCCATCCCTATAAGGTAGCTAAACGCACTGCTCCAGGGGTTGTCAACCCTGAATGGTCAGGAGCATCACCTAGGGAGCTTTAAAAAAATGACTCATGCCCAGATCTCACACCAATTCCATGCTGTGGTCATCTTTCCATGCTAAAATAGCTATCCACTTCATAACTGCCTGGGTTTTATATCATTTGCAGAGCTGGCACTTTTAATAGATTTCGGTTTTCTTTGCAACAAGGATTTGCAGTCTGTAATAAGTTCCATAGATAGTTGCTCCCTTAACCTTCCACATGGCCAGTTCACCGAGTGAGGATGATCTCTTGTCCAAGGACCATAGAGGCACATAACCCACGGTGGGCATGAAGTTAAGTCCAGCCATGGCTGATTCACAAAACACATGTTTTCAATTCCTCAGCTCTGTCATGAACCTAGCTAGTTGTCTCAGTTGTGGCTGTGGTGAAGGATTCCTGAGACACCAGGATAAATGGCTGATTCTTTGCTGCCCCATGTAGTATTTTACCTCGAAAACTGAGGCCGGTAATGTAACGGCCCAGCTATTGAAACGAAGCCCTCATCCTGGTGGCAAAACTCAATCAACTACAGTATCAGCTATGAACAATTAGCGCTTATGAAACAAAGAGTATGAACAAAAAATAAATCTCTGTGCTTTGATTAGTTCGAGTTCCACTTTCATCACGTAAATGATTTACATTTATCCCCCAAATGGCAGCTGAATCCAGTGCTCTCTGTGTTGGGCTAAAAGGAAGCAGAGAAATTCTCCCTATCTTTTTGCACAGCATCCCCTTAAATAAAAAGCAGATTCTCTTTGTCTTCAAAATTGCCCTAAGGTATTGATTGTAAACATATTTCCACACCGTATACACAAACATCATTTGACATGTCCTGTAAAATGAACAGGTTGGCAGGCTGCTAGATGCATCGTTGTTTTTTTATATACTAAGTAGCAGAACTTTTGAAAACTGGAGACTCTATTATATAATTGTGCAAAGCAAGAATAAATCCACATGTGATATAATAAAAGCTATTTTGAAAAGTAAAAAAGAAAATAGTCTTCACAGAACAATGGACTGAGAGTAACTGCTTGGTATTTCAAACAATAAATCTGTTTGCTGTCATTATTGATTTAAATCAAAATGATTCTGAGCTATAAAATAGCAAGCAAACTAAAACACCCACACCTGTTCCTATGAAAGCAAAACAACAAGAACACAGAATCCAACAAAATAAACAGCACCAGCATCAATAACAATTGCAGCAACACCGCATCAGTCTCAGAGCCAGGGAGCCGCACAGCCCCTGGTGGGCAGCTGAGGCCTGCACAGCTGTGTTCAGGATGGAATGAGAAGAGGAGAACGGTGTCCACGTCTAATTTTTACCTCTGCTTTTTTCATAAGAGCTGCCAGTTCTCTCCTTGGTGATTTATTACTTTCACTTCAAAGGGGAAATTTAATATTTGGTTTAGGAAAATGGCATGAAATTAAAGAATGCTGAGAAATGCTATGAGCTTCTCTAGGAAGGACAGAAAACAATTTGGAGATCTCTGTGGACTGCAGTTTCCTTTGTTGGAGGGTGGCAAATTTTTATAAAGCCTGCTTTTGAGTTTCAAGGTTCCTTTTTCTGTTCTTAAAGAGAGAACAATGTGACTGGGCTCCATCAGGAATCTTGGGGCCTTTGTGAAACAAGCATGAGGGGCAAGTGCTGTCTTCCCACCTTCTGCACAACAAGGAGCCCATTTGGAGGCCAGCGTTGCTTGTAGGGTGATGCTGGTCCTCTCAGCCAGCATCTCTGGAAGAGCTTAAGGCCTGTTCCATTTTGTCAGAGGTGCAGGCATCAGGCTTGGCATCCTCCTGTGTCTATGCTGGAAGGATGGAGGGCCAGAGATGTGCAAACAGAATGTCTTTGCAGCCCTTGCCTCTCAGCACCCAGGCCATCACATCCCTAGCTTTTTCCTGTGTCCTCATGAGGATAAATCTGCATATTGGCTTTCAGTAGTTGTGCTAAGAAATCTGGATTCAGATATTTTTTATTTACTGTGGGCAAATCAACATTTCTTTGGGCCTCCAGTTTCTTACCTTTAAGCCATGGATGTGGATGGGTGTAAGTGAAATAAATTCAACCCTGGTATTGTATGATTAGTGGGTTAGTGTTTTTCACACACACACACACACACACACACACACACACACACGTATACTTCCACAGTTTGAGATATCATGATGAAGTGTTAAGAGCTATAGTTTTTTTCATCCACAGGGGAACTGAGCTGACTCAAATAGAGGAAATTTTCTATTTTAATGTACAGCCTCTGGGATAGCTTCTCCTGTACCTGTAGCATGAGTACAGGCAGCAAGTTGCTAATATGTTTTCAGCCACTAATTATGGATTCCTTTTGCATATATCATATATGCTCAGATGAGACAAAAAATTATTAATTCTGAAGTGTCCCTAGCCTTCTAACCACGCCCAATTCCATCCAGACTTTGATGTTTGTCTCTCAGCTTTTTTCCCATCCTCACAAAGCTTCTCTCCTCTTTTAAGTTTCTACAAGACTTATCATTGAAAGATAATTCAAGGTGCTAGAGGAAAAGAAGGAGGACTTAGAACATATCCATTGAATTAGATAATAGAATTGAAAGAAAGGAGAGAGCAAAGCTATACGTGCTGGAGTAAAAAATCATTTTGTCCAGGGGCTTTTAAGAGAGGAGCATCTTGGCAGTTGCAAAATATAATGGAGGAAAATAGGAAGGAAGGAGGGTTTATGCGGTTGCCTTGGGCTATGTATTTGGATCCTCTTCAGCTCTTTTTGTTTGTTTTATTGACTGTTCCATGACTCTGAGACTAAGCCACATAGTATCAGGTGGTACACGGGTGTTGGTTGTTTTTTTTAACTAAGTATTGAAATGGTAGCTCCGAAGATTAAAATTTTGTTTAGCTCACAGTTCATGGCCAATGCCAGTTATGATAACATGTAAGCTCCCTCATCCCCCAAAGAAAACAAAAACAACTAGGATTCATTAAATCTTGATTTTAGATAATGTTCTCAATGCTCAAAGCATCTACTATCTTAACAGACATGGCCCCTCTGCTTCAACCGCCATTTTCCCAGATAAGATGATAATTATGATGACTATAGTAAGCTAGTCTGTTAATCATGCTTTTGGCACAAATGAATGACTATCATTATGCCAATAAACAACCCAAGGCTAATGATAATGAGATCGATTCTGAACTCAGTCCAATATCACACAGTGCCTCCTGAGCTATGAAGCTTCAACATGGCATTTGTAATTTCAATATAATGACCAAAAGTTATCCTGAAATTCACAATGTCTAATTGGGCTGTGGATATCGTTACTGAGATAGAGGAAAGCAGTGTGACAAAGGAACAGTTAGGAGTCCAGGTCTCCATTTGAAGGTATTGTCAAATCAGCTATTTAGAGGAGGTGGAGGGTCCTCTATTTCCCTGAATTAATTATCTATGAGTGAATTCATTTTTGAGGGGAAGAAAAAGCTGTTTTATATTAAAATATTCATCAACAAACTGATCACTTATAAAATTAGAACCCAGTCAACTATCCTTGTCTGATAAAATTGCAGAGTAAAGCTACATATTTCACAAAAAAGGCAGAATGACATGTATTTAACAAGAGTTGTTTGGGAAAACTGCTGGAATCCCAAACAGAGGCACTGATGAATATGGATCTGGGAGAATTACTCCACAGGAAGACTGGAGAAAATGGAAGGGGATTTTGGCCTGATTAATTATTCAAAAGGGAATGGTTTGAATATCCAAAGATGAGAGAGACCCTTGGGAAAATTGATGAGTCCACTGAGTGTTTCTGAAAACTGATCTTCTAGGATTGTTGTGTTGAAGTTCAACCTGACAGGATCAACATTGTTTCTTGCTATCATATAATGTTTTTTAAAAACCATGTTTAAAAAAAAAGTCCATGTTTTGTTTATTCTAAGACTTGCTACAGAATGTAATTATATCCCACATCTCTCCAAATATAAAATAAAAACATATTTTCATGCTCATAAAGTTTAATATATTTTCATGAAAATATCTAAAATGAATCACTCTAGGCATGTATTATGTATGTATGTGCATGACTATCTGCTCAGGCTAATTATTCCATGCTACTCCAGAATACATACCACCTCTCAGATCCGATAACTGGTTTTCCTGGTCACAGTAATGGAAGTGGTAATTCTGAGGTGAGTATCAGGGAACTGGTACCACTTCCTATTTTCATTCTCCTCACCACTGAAATTGAACCCAAATTGTTGCTCCAAGGCTGGATCTTAGTCTTAGAGTCTTAGCTGCAGCTTCCCCAGCAGCACTCATGAATCCTCCACCATGAGGCGTTGTGCAGTGTCAGCCATTAGAGGGCACCACTGTTGCACGATGTGTTAGGTTTGCTGTTTCCAGGCAGCTGGAGTCCTGGCCAGGCAGCAATTTTTGTCAGTAGTTTTCAGAAAGGAAACAGGTTGATGTTGATGGTGGCAGGTGATAACCATTTGTAGATGACCCTCTTGTATTATGTAGACTAAATTAGCCTATTACTTTAAAGTAAAATAATAATTAGAAAAAAAACTTGACTCATCTCTTTCAAATTTTTCTCCTTTGCTTATCAATGATATTAACCCAAAACCAACCTACAGCTTTTATTTATAAGGACCACTCTTTTCTTTAAAAAAAAAAAAATTCTTATCGTTCAGATTATTACAGTTGTTCCTCTTCTTTCTCCCCATAGCTCCCCTCCATCCGGTTCCCACCCCACCCCATGCCCTTAACCACCCCCTCCCCCGCACTGTCCTCATCCATAGGTGTATGATTTTTGCCCAGTCTCTTCCCCCACCCTCCACACGCCTTTTCCCCTGAGGATTGTCAGTCCACTCCCTTTCTATACCCCTGATTCTATTATATTTACCAGATTATTCTGTTCATCAGATTTTTTATTCACTTGATTTTTAGATTCACTTGTTGATATGTATTTGTTGTTACCTTTTTCTTCTTCTTCCTCTTCTTAAAGAATACTTTTCAGCATTTCATATAATACTGGTTTGGCGGTGATGAGCTCCTTTAGCTTTTCTTATCTGTGAAGCTCTTTATCTGCCCTTCAATTCTGAATGATAGCTTTGCTGTGTAGAGTAATCTTGGTTGTAGATAGAGTTCAAAACCATTGTTATAAGGTTTTTCAAGAATTTCCTAGAAAAGGTCGATAAATTTAGTGAGACCCTCGAGGATATGAAAAAGGACCAAATTAAGCATACACTGACTGAAATTAAAAATAATATACAGAGATCCTACAGCAGACTAGCGGATCGCAAGAATCAAGTCAAAGATTTGAAATACAAAGAAGCAAAAAACACTCAACTGGAAAAGCAAAAAGAAAAAAGAATCCAAAAATATGAAGATAGTGTAAGGAGCCTCTGGGACAACTTCAAGCATACCAACATCCAAATTATGGGGGTGCCAGAAGAAGAGAGAGAGCAAGATACTGAAAACCTATTTGAAGAAATAATGACCGAAAACTTCCTCCACCTGGTGAAAGAAATAGACTTACAAGTCCAGGAAGTGCAGAGAACCCCAAACAAAAGGAATCCAAAGAGGATCACACCAAGACACATCATAATTAAAATGCCAAGAGCAAAAGACAAAGAGAGAATATTAAAAGCAACAAGAGAAAAACAGTTAGTTACCTATATGGGAGCACCCATACAATTGTCAGCTGATTTCTCAACAGAAACTATGCAGGCCAGACCGGAGTGGCAAGAAATATAAGGACCACTCTTGAAGGTTCCCTGCCATGGGGGTAAAAGGTATGGAGGAGTTATCTAATGGAATCTGAAGAAGGATATAAGGAAATGTCAAATTTAAAAAGTAAAATATTGATAACCAGGAAACTGAAATCATAAATTATTATAGTTATAAATTACCACAATTTTGGTAGAATAAGGAGATACTATGTTGAAGATATTGTTAAAGAATACCACTTCAAGGAAGTAATGAACTCAGATTTTAAACCAGAGTTTCATCCCAGTGGAATTCAGATGGAACTAGGCCAGAGATTAGGAGGTGACATTTTTTTGTCTTGGTGCTCACATGGAAATGTTCCATTTAGTTAAGGTGAAATAATGTACTTAGCTGACATCTAAATATGAGACGTCCATTAGCAATAGTGGATCGTTCCTTTTGCAGATTGTTCACAAAAACCTTTAGTACCAGATAGTCTGATACATTAATAAAGGAGAGCACATTAATTTTAATATGGGTCTAAAAATATGAATTGGTAAGAATGAATTTTCTTCTTCAAATTCCCATTATAATGAGTTGCAAGACTAAAAGAAATGACAATTGGATTATCTCTTCCACAATTCTGTTTCCTTAATGTAGATAACTGATATTGGAATGTAATTTGGAAATGTCACTTGAAAAAAAGTAACAGCCAAGCGGAATTAAGAGCAGATAAATCAATAGACGAGCCATTAGGCTCTCCATTCAAAATGTCACTGTGGAGTGTTACAGTCCATGTGTTTGTGAATCATTGTCCTTTTCATTGTCATTTCATTTTTCTGGTCTTGTTAGTGCAGCTGATTAGAAAAGCATGATGCTGGACATAAAACCAAGGTCATGTGTTTGATTCCTATACACTCAGGGTGCTAAGATTGGTCAGGCCTCATGTTTCATTGTTACAGCCTCCTTGCAGCAACTCCAGCCTATCCCTTTATCTATGAGTGGCTTCTCTATACTGTATATGCTCTTATTCCAGCGAGTCCAGAATGGATTCCATTTTCCATTCCACCTTTTTCTTGTGCATGGTTTTCTTCCTCAAACCCTACACCTAACTATTAAAAGTCTATTCATTATTTCAGGCCCCCCTCATGCACATTATCTGTAAAGGCTTTCCTGAGCCTAAACAAGAATCTTCGTGCTCTGAACCCTCATAGCATTCTGTGTGTCACTTTATGAAAGTAGTCTTATTTCACTTGTGATCATATATTTTACCTTCTAACATAGAATAAGTTCCTTGAAGGCAGGCATAGTTTCTTTTCTTATATTCCCACACTAATAACAAGATGATTTGTGAGAATTAGAGGCTCCAAAGGATTTACTAACTGGATTAGTGCATTAACTAAGTTAAGAAATTAATTGGTAATGGTACATCAAGGAATAGAGCGAGGTTGGCCCGGTACAGCTACTGAAAAACCAATTACATAACACATTCAAGTAGCAGTAAATCTAAGCATAAAAGAAAGTACTCTCCTTTTTTCTTAAATTATAATTGTACTGTGCACTCTGGACTGGGAGGTAATGAATCACCATGCCGAATACAGTGAACAAAGACAGGAATAAATATGAAGATTCACTCTTCATACTTATGCTTTGATTTATCCTCGGTACATGCAGCATGCAAAGAGATGAGTGACAGGAGGGCTATTTTATGTTTCAGACTCCAGTTTCCTCTCTCTGGAGAGGAATAGAGTGAATCCTTTAAGAAGGGGGGTGAGGGGGCAGTTTCTCAGGCAGAAGAATCTAAGACACTTAAGGAACACAAGAGGGAGCCCTTTCCTACCCAGTTGGAGAAAAGAAACACCTTTGCTTTTAGAAATGTTCCCTAATCATTAAAAAAGGCATCTAACACTTTCTTCTCTTTTTGCCTTTTTAAATTTCAAAGTCATAAAAAGTTTAGAAATTATAAGATGAAATATATTGGGTTATCAAAAAGTATTTTGAGATTGTATTCTGCTAAAGGTTTAGTCTTTCATTTTTATGCTAAACAGACTGAATTAATTTTATATAGTAGTAAATATATATCTTGCCTTATATGTATATGTGTAAACTATGCATACTTTTTAGCATTTAATGTGTTTTGTTGTAGACTCCATGATTTATGGGAGAATATTCTGGCCTAGAATTCATAGAATCTGAATTTCATCCCATTTCTCCCATTGTATGACTTTAGATAAGATAATCAATGACATTTTCCTTCCTTTTTTTAAAGTCTGGAATTATAGGTTTGGATCAGATGGTTTTTAAGGTCTTTTCCAGGTTAAATAGTTTCCTGGGTCTATGAACTATGATGGTTTTATTAAGTTTTTGATAAATATTTGGGATATGGATTTCACACACATATAAGCCATAGATATCTGCCTTTTAGGTCTCTTATAAAAGAATCAGTATAAATTGAATACATTGAAGATACAATGTTTTAGAAACCAGGCTAGGGTACTTAAACTTTAAGGTCAAAATATTTCTGTGAATTTTCTACACAGTGTATTATTCATCTGGTCTTGAGGTGACTCAGTGTTGGTGACTAGTTAGTTCTAAAAATACATGAAGACATTACTTGATCTTTTTGATTAGTGGTTGCTTTAACTGAACCAAAGAAAAGGTTTTATTTGTCGGAAGCAGGGGCTGAAGGTTGTGATGGCTAGTTTTTGTGGTTTTTTCTTAAGCGGTATATTTTCAGTGTCTGTATTTAGAGGAGTAAATAAAACCTCACTAGATTAAAGATATTGTTTAAAGGGAGAACATAATAACTTTCTTAATTAGGGGGTGGGCAGCATTATCACTATAATAGTGAGCTTAATTACTTCTATCCTGTCCTCAGCCCATGGATGTAGTTATCATGCTAGCTCTTGGTACTCATTCTCCACCTCATATTGTGTGGGGCATTCTTCTTTTTCCCACCAACTTCCTCATCTTGCTCTCTTTCTCTCCTGAGTTTTGCGGATCTTGCATGTCTCTAGCAAGCCATACAAATATTTGATAAGTATGGCCTGACTAAAGCTGTGAAGGAAAATGGGGATTGTGAAAGAACAAGAGAGAATGAGAGCTCAAGAGGTTATTTTTCTGGGGGAAATCAATGGCTCAGTGGTTTGGGGATAAAGAGGATGACACGTGTGCAAAATAATGTAAAATATTTCATCATAATGTGAAAGAAATCCAGAGCAGATAGATATTCTAAAGCTTAGGAATGCGTTCTTCCTCATCACATCATTCCTTCTCTCAATAAACATTGAGCATCTTCTATGTGTCAGGCACTGTGCCAGGCACTTGGTATCAAGGTTAAATTAGATGTGTTCTGTGGTTTCAAGACTATTGGATTCTACGCAGCAATGTTAACAGGTAAATAAGAATGGAAAAGAATAAGCAGATACCAATAGAGGGATGGCACAAAGAAGGAGTAAAGATTCTGCTTCTCTTGAACATACAAGCTTCACAGAGGAGGATTTGGTGGTGTTAAGTGTAGGATGATTACTATTTTTCCAGGTAGCTTTAGGGAGGATGGGCAATGTAAGCAGAAGAAAACGTTTTGCAACTGTACAGGGATAACAATGACACAGTGTGTTCAGGGAACTAGGAATTGTTTGGTGTGGTTGGAGACCAAATTCAAGGGAAGGGGTGGAGAGAGGTGAGGCTGCTAAATCAGGTATGAGTCAACCCTAAGGGTTGTGAGCCATATGTAGAATGCAAGCTAGTTTACCTTAAAGGTGATGCATTTCATGTGGGGAAAAGGGTCATAAAATGAATATTTTAGAAAGATCACTATGGAAGTTCTTAAAGATGCATTTGAGGGTATAAGAATGAAGGCTGTAGGCAATATTTGAGGTTGATTGAGAATAAGGTCTATATAAGAGCAAGCTTCATCTTGCCTACACTTTCTGTTTTTTGGTTTTATATAAGTACACCACTCTTCACAGTGGTCTCATCTATTTAGGTTTAAGAGTGTTTTGTAGTTTTAAAAGTTTCTCCTACTTGCTATTATCCTATTCTATGAAAAATATGTTAAAAGGGCATCACTAACCTCATTTTGTGTAAGGAGAAACCAGATAGAGAGTCCACAGTGAAGTTAGAATTAGAACTTGCACTCCTAAGTCTTTGTCTTTCTTTCCTTTCCTTCTTTCTTTCCATTTTTCTCCCTCACTGTCTCTCCTTTTTTTTCCTCCCTTCCCCCTCTCTCTTTCTTTCTTCTTTAATTCTTCTTCCCTACTAAGTTGCTAAAAAAGGCATTATATAGAAATGGGGCTCTGCCCAAAATGCAATCAATATGGTTGCTGACAGACCAAACAATAATTCATGGGATGCATTTAAATGAGTGAAAAGTTTAGTCACCAAACACACATTGTGCATACATATGTGTGTAAATATGCACGTGTGTGTGTCCATAGGTTGTACATAGGTTGTATGCTTTCTGATACAGATGAATTTGGGTGCACATGGTCAAACTTTGTTCTTGGTTTGCTGTATATAACTGGAAAACAAGTTCAGAGGCAGCAGGTCCCCTGCAGATAGAGGTTTTCTTAGATGCCATTCAAAGGAGACTCGCTGAACAAAAGCTGTCATGCCAACCGTATGTTTCTCTGCTGCTGAGTTACAAAGAGTCCACCCACACTCTGATGATCCAGAGAGAACAAATTTCTTTAAAGGCCACATTTCTCCATGAGAATTCTTTCTAGCATTTTTTCATATAAAATCTGCTCCAAAAGAAACGACTTTGCTCATGGTAGCACCTGGCTCCAATTATGAGGGTTTTTTTTTCTTTTTCTTAATAATAGCTATAAAGAGGCAGGTTGTGTAAGCAGGCATAATTTTCACAGCTAAAAATAACCTAATCTCTGTTACCGGGTCTTTGGGCACAACACAAGGAAAATTTCCCCGTGTTAGCACTCATTCTGTGAGTTCCCTTTTGACTTATTTGCAGTCATGCCCCTTGAAGGGCAATTAGTCATAAGGGTTCTGGCACTGAGTGTTAGCAAAAGCTGTAACCACACATGACAAGGAATGAAATTCTCTGGAAAAACAAATAAGCACCCTAAGAATTCCCCAGATGCTCAATAGTATCATGTAGTAACTGGCACAGGCGTTGTAGGACTAGGTTGTTGAGCTCTAGACAATGTATATAGGTATCATTTCAGGAATGGTGCAGAGAGAAGCAAGGATTTTTCTAGAGGCATGCTGAGCAGAAAGATCCTTTCATCCTCCCTTCCTTATAATCGCAGTCAGCTCCAGAATAGTTGGTTTATCTGATGAAGGTGGACGGCTTAGAGACCACTGCTGTGCTGACTTGCACATCGTGGGAGGTATGGTTTCTCTAGAGATGAAAATATGCAGGGAAGCACAATTGTGAAGCACAGGACAAGGATGAAGGGAGGGATTGTCCTTCCTGGGTTCCTGTTCTCCTGTGTAGGCTTCAGCACCCCAAGCTGTTAGGGTGTTACAGGAAATCAGATAATAGAGCTGTTTGCTTGGGCTTGATTATAGAGTGCTCACCTGAGAAACTGTAAGGAGCAGGGCTATAAATCTTATCCTCAAATATTGAATTATCTCTAATTTATTTACTTAGGGAATCGAGAGCCCTGAGTTCTGCAATCAAATGTATAAAGATTTATTATGAAAGGCCAATTTTAAGAGCAGGAAGAACAAAGTGTTTAGTTTTTCTGCAGTAGAAACATTTCTAAATAGCAGGATTGTTAGAAGCCAAACCTAATTTAGAAAGCAAGGACAGAGTTGCCTCCTTGTGCCCAAGCACTGTGCACAAAGCCACAAGGTCACCTTCCAAAGTTACTGCCCAACACTCTCTTGCTATCAGTCAAAAATGAAATGCAAACATGAATATATTTCCCCTCATCAGTAGAAACAAAATGAAGCTGGACAGAGAGTGCAGTAGTATTTGTTTGCCCTCTGCGCTTCCCGTGTTAAGGGATCACAGAAATTATTCCAGGGAAGACTTTTCCACAGTACCTGTTGTATCATCTTCCAATATAGTATACAATTCTCACAGCTCTGTATTTGCTCCTCCTGTTTTTGTTTGTTTGTTTGTTTGTTTTAAGATGCAGAATTATGGAGAACGTTGCATTGGATTTGGCAGAAGACCAACGATTATAAATCTGAGGTATTCAACATATGCTCCACCACAAATTTTATTACTTTAACACCTTGAATTAAAAAGTGAGCCTAGCCTAGCCAGTGTGGATTGGTGGTTGAGTATTGATCTATTAACCAGGAGGTCACTGTGTGACCTTGTTCGAGTGAGTTCATCTCCCTGTGTCTCATTTTGTTAAATATTTAGAATGTCGGCTGTGTCTTTAAGTGCCCAATTTTTATAAGCTATTTTCTAATTTTCTTTGATTTTGAAAACTTGGATACTGATGGATTTGTCTTAGAAAATTTTTTCTGTTGTATTGCCATTTTCCCTTGAGTTAAAAGAAAAATGGGTATCTTAAGACCAATATTCTTATTCTGTTCCAGCTCTATTCAGTCCTGATATTTAAATAGTTCTGAATTGTCTATGAATTATTACTATTCCTTTGGGTTCCTCCCTTACAGTTAGTTCAACCAAGCCTGCTCCATCCAAATACGTGTTTTCTACTTGTTCACTTCTTTTTTAGGTTTAAAAATGTGCTTGAAGTGCTCCATGTAAGGAAGCACAAATAATTCAGCTGTAAGACTCTAAGAAAATTTTCTTTTTTCAAGCAGGTTTTTTTAAAACATTCAAGTGGTTACAAATCTTGCCTACTTTTTTTCCAGATTAACTCTACTGTTCATGTTTCAAACATGAATAATTCTCTCAGCTGGATTTCTTCACCCAAAATAGTTCTATAGTGAATAATTTTATATCAGAACTTAGTTTTAGTTTGTGTGTTCAGGTCAAGAACTAAAGAATTGCTACTTTGAGCTAGGCCAAGAATTTATCCTGCTGAAATCCACCTCTGACAAGGCACCAAGGAATTCAAGGTGGAGAGAGCTATATGGCATTAATGGGGGATGGGAAAGTGGGACAAAGCAGGGGAAGTGATAACAGCCATCATTACTAACAACCGTTATGTTGATGATGTTTCCAGATTTTAGATTTTCTACACGGGATGAATTTATCTACCTATATTTCTATGATCATCACCTATCACTATTCAGCCCTTATTATATCATGAGGTTTGAGCGGAATTATAGGCAGTTATGATTGGAAAGCACCTTAGGGATAGTCTTCTACTTGGGTAAAATAAAATGCAAAAAATTTTTATACTAGCTAATTAGAAATGGGATTAAGCCTTGGCAACAATATTGGGAAATTCTAGTTGCAATCTCATTTTTTTTCCTTTATTTTTATTGTTGACACTATTACAGAAGTTTTCATTTATTCCCTTTTGCCCCCTCTCCACTCAGCCTCTGCCCCACCCCTTCTCTCTGGCCTCACCACACCGTTGTCTGTGTCCATGGAGACTTAAGTAATTAATTTTCCTTTTAATAAAGTAATACAAGCACCTAAATAAAAAATGAAAGGCTTTTAATGCAAATAGCTTCCCCTGACCCTTACTACCCTCTCCTGTCACATTTCTCAGAGGCAAATACTTTAGCTTCCCTGTTGTTTCTTTTGGTATTTGCCTTTGTAATTCTAAATGAAATGCTTATGTAATAATTTCCTGATTTCTTTTTATGGACATAATCTGTTGCTTGCTGGTAATGCTAACTCACTTAAGGGGCAATACAAAAGCATGAACAGTGGAGCTAGAAGACCTGGGCTTAAAATCTTGGGGCCACCACTTCCCAGCTGTATGACCTTGAATGAGTTACTTTATCTCTGTACCTCAAGTGTCTTGTATGTGTAATAGACATAAGACTGTACTTTCTCATTGGGTGGTTGTGAGAGTGAAATGGGTGAGAACATGTAAAACATCTAGAACAGTCTCCAGCACACAGTAGTATTTTTTGATGAGTATTAGCAGTTAAATGGCATTCCCTACCCCTTTCTCCCAATACTACATTTATAAGTAAATCTCTAGTGAGGAAATACACAATTATGATCCAGAACTACTTTTGAACACTGAGCTATGTGACTCTTCCAATGTCCTTTGTGACCAAATTTTTGTTTCTTTCCAGAAAATACTTTTCTCCCAGAAATTAATAGCAACTTCATTTATTTTTCATTTTTGTCCTTTTCATGATCTTTATTTGAACGATGCCCACAGAAAATTTGTGTTTCCAAGGGACTGTGTCCTAACCAATGACCCTTTCTACAAAATAGAAAAAAAAATCAAAGTTTGACCTGTTCCCTCTGGATAGGTTATGCTCCAGTCTTGCAATATGACCACCTAGGATTCCCTGTTTTTTTTGTTTGTTTTGTTTTGTTTTTTACATTTTCTCATTGTAGAAGCATATTTTCCAGTACCTTCCACAGAAAGTATTCATGGAATATCCATTTTTGACACCTTGCTTGTATGGAACTGCCTTTCTTCTGTCAATCATACTTGATTGACAGCTTGGGCTAGGTATAGAATTCTGGGTTGAACATTATTACCTTGGGGATATTTAGGGTGTTGTTTTCTAGCTTTTGAGAAGTTCACTACTCTTCTGATTAATTGTATCTTACTAATAAATGCCCTCACACCAACACAACCCATCACCAGGAGGCGGGGCCCAGGGGCTTCATGCAGCCTTGAGGCAGTGCATTGGGGTGGCTCTCCAGGACTCAGGGCCATCCCACCACATGGGTGGGGTCCCGAGTCTCGCACGATTTTGCGCACCGGGTTACTAGTATGTTTATAAACTCTTGACTCTTCTGAAATCTTGCAAGATCTCTATCCTCAATGATTTTTCATAATAGTGTGACCTCTTATTATTTGCTTAGTTTTTAGTTTGTTGTGCTATTTAGAAATTCATGTTCTTCAGTTCTAGAGAGTATTCTTAAATTATTTATATCATAATTTTTTCTCCCATCCTCTTTGTGGAACCCCTATTAGTTAGGTAATGGGCATCATGAATTGATGTTCCAAATTTTTCATTTTTTTTCTGTCCTACATTCTACTGCATTTTTAATGCTGCTTCCAGAAAAATTTATTCAAGTTTAGGTTCTAATTTTTTTATAAGTTTATCTCAGTTTTTCAATCAGGTATTTCAAGAATTCTTACCTATTCACTGATAGTGAGCTTTTTACTTAGCATCCTATTTTTATTTCATAGCCTTAGGAATGAATAAGGAGGGATTCACTGAGGTTTTAATCAAGCTTATATATCCACCATTCTTTATACCATGGTGATTACAGTCATGTATTCAATCCTCAGCCATATAAATTTAAGGGTAAACAAGGTTGTGACAAAGTCTCAAGAACAAAGTACATAAGAAATTAATTTATGGATGACAAGAGAATTGAGATATGTTAACTAAGGCTCTTTCTCAGTACCAAGAATCTTAGAAATGTTATCTCTAAATTTGATAAGAATGGAATTTTTGAGCAAATGTGCTGTGTGGCATGAACTAATAATAATTTTATTTACCCATGAAAATATTAAAATATGTCATTATTTTTTATGTTTATTCTTGTTCTAGCCACATTGACCTACTTTTCTGTTATATCCTCAGACTTGAAAACAGCCAAATTGGTGGAACATAACCTAGCTAGGCTTTAGAATGACCTTGGAAACTAGTTAAAAAAGAACGTGTGTGTGTGTGTGTGTGTGTGTGTGTGTGCGCGCGCGCGCGCGCGCGTGTGTGTCAAAGCCAAATCCCAAATTTTCTGGGTCAGATGCATTGGACCCAGCATGTCTTTTAAGCACACCCCTATGATTCTGTTCACATATACTTGAAAAATCACAGAAATAAATGTTCAGACTTGTCTCCATCTAATGCTTGTGTCAGGTACAAGAGTTTACTTTAAAGAAAGGTTCTCAGGAATCTTTCCTTATAGCAATGAATCTATTTGACTCTGAGCTACCAGTCAGACTGACTTAATTGTCAGACACAAGAGGGAATTTTATTCCATTTCTGCCCAGATGTATGATCTTCGCTAAGTTATTTAACCTCTATGAACCTAAATTTACTCATCTGTAAATTGAAAGAAACAATAAGCCGCAATATGGTAGAAAAAATGTTTAATACATGGTCAAGTGTCAAAAACATTTTTTTAGTTTCCTCCTTTTGATGGAAATGTCATTAAAATTTCATTTTTTAATGACATTTGGGTGAGTGCTTCCTGATAAGGTAGGATGCCATAAACTTGCTGATAACGCATCTCTGGCTACTGGATGTGATGACTTGCTCTTGGTAGATCACTTGTACATAGTGATTCCCATCCAAGGGGTGTGGGTCTTCCTTAGATTCAGTCCCAGGCAGTGTCACTTCCTGATCTGAGCGCCTTATCCTTTTCCTGACTTTGCGATTTCCTGACCTCGTGCATCTTGAGAGGCAGCCATGACAGAGGGGAAATAGCACTAGGATTTGGAGATCATCCTGGCTTTTTCATCTACTAACGGCATAAACCCGGAAGTTTCAGAGAGGCATTCCTAGACCTTCTGATAGAAATAGCTTCCTTCTGGTTTATTTTTCCTTAGTACATTTTCTTCATGCCACTTGTCATCTATATAATGTGATTGTTATATACATTTTAAAAATATATGATGTGATAATTGGCTTAAGGTCTGCCTGTTCTTCTGAACTCAGAGCTCCATGTCCGTTTTGCTCACTATCATATTCCCAGCACAGTTTGTGCAGTGCTGATCACCTAATAGCATCTGAACATATATGTGTTGAATGAATAAATGACTAAATAAACAATACAGAGATAAAAATCACATTCTCAAATGATAATTATAAAAATCAGATGAGGTAAGGTATATGCAATGCTTTGTAAGCTATAGTAATAGAAGTGTAAATTTTCTTAATTTGGTTAATCTATTCTTCTCTACAATTGTGTTGACAAAAAACATTTGGCCTACAGCAGTACTGTTCAAAGTAGTACTGGTCCAAAAGCCAGAAGCAACAGCAACATCTGGCATTTGTTAAAAATGCAAATTTATAGACATGACTGGTGTGGTTCAGTTTGTTGAATGTCCTTCCATGCACCAAAAGGTCTCCGGTTAGATTCCGTCAGGGCACATACCCAGATTGTGGGTTTGATCACTGGTCAGGGAGTGTATGAGAGGCCACTGATTGATGTTTCTTTCTCACATCAATGTTTCTCTCTTTCTCTCTCTCTCTCTCCTTATCCTTTACTCTCTCTCTAAGATAAATAAAAACATATTTAAAAATGCAAATTTAACCTGGCCAGCAGGTCTCAGTGGTTGAGCTTTGACCTATGAACCAGTAGGTCCCAGTTCGATTCCAGGTCAGGGCACATGCCCAGGTTGAGGGCTCCATCTCAAGTGTGGGGTGTGCTGGAGGCAGCTGATCAATGATTCTTTCTCATCATTGATGTTTCTATCTCTCTCTCCCTCTCCCTTCCTCTCTGAAAACAATAAATATATATGTTTTTTAAACATGCAAATTTATAGGCCCAACCCAAGACTTACTAAATTAGAACCTCTGAAGGTGGAGTCCAGGAATCTGTTTTAAGGAGTTCTGTAGAAGATGATTCAGATTCATGCTAAAGTTTAAGAATTACCACCCTACAGAACACTATTAATAGAGTTTTTAGAATTACATAGAGTAAACATATGATTTATCTTTAAAATTGTTCTTTTACTTACCTATGCGATTCCTTGGAATCTCAGAAAGACCTTCCCTGGACACTCACTCTTTTTTTTTTTAATATATCCTATTGATTTTTTACAGAGAGGAAGGGAGAGGGACAGAGAGTTAGAAATATCGATGAGAGAGAAACATCTATCAGCTGCTTCCTGCACACCCCGCACCGGGGATGTGCCTGCAACCAAGGCACACGCCCCTGACCAGAATCGAACCTGAGACCCTTCAGTCCGCAGGCCGACGATCTATCCACTGAGCCAAACCAGTTAGGGCTGGACACTCACTCTTAACATTAGTCTCTTGTTTATCAACTCCATAGATCATAATTTATATTTGCTTCATTGTTTACTTGTGTTTTATTTATCTTCCTCAAAAGATAAGTGTTCCATAAGAAGGGCTAAAGTTTATTTTAACCAACAACTGTGTCAATCCCAATTTTTAGCATGGTATTCATAATAGAATTCAGTAAACATTTGCTATTTGGACAAATGTCCATAACAATGTATCTATTAGCAAAGTGTGTCTATGGATTGAAGTGCAGGATTCATACCAAGGGTCATGTTTGGTTCATATTAAAATTCATATCTGTTCCAGGTTCCTGAGAATCAATACAGATTTGATAAATTCTTAAATTTTCTAAGTTTATAAAAAAAACAAGTTGAGCTTTCATTCAGTGGTAAGCATTGAATGGCACACATGCCCCATTGCCAACATTATTTAACTATTTTTGCAATTACTTGAAGGTTTCTCACACAGTGTTTTCTAAATAGTTAACTTTTGGTTATCTATAGGTAAATTATTTATTATCTTGGCAAATCTTGCTTTCAGACCTTGATAAAATTGTATAGAGTTACTTTTTATTTCCTTAGTCAGTCCAAGCAGAATTTGCCCTAGCTTGGTATCTTTTAAAATAAATAACCACTTCTTCTACGAAAGAAATATATCATAATAAATGAAGTGCCTTTTGACACTTTCTTAGCTGTTTGTTTTTTTTTTGAGATGGGGGGGTAAATATGAGCATATAAAGCATTCAGAGTTATACTATGAACTCTTCACATTAATACAAAAGTCAAGAGCTTGGAAGAAAGTTCTGGCTGGAAATAAGAGGTTGTTTCCAGTCATGTCCTTATCCATATTTGGACAAACATCTCTATACACTAAAAGTTCAGCAAAACCAATGAACATGAACTTGACATTAGCAGCAATCTAACCAAGGCAATATTCTCAGATGGTCTGAGCTCAGTGGTTCACTGGCTGCATGCATAACCCTCTTTGGAATATTCTTTCAAAGCTGTAGCTCAGATTTGGCAACCATCCTGGGTGATGATAGCACAGTGTGAGCCCTATAACCCTACTTTCTCCTCATTCTCTATAGGTCCATATTGATTGATAAACCTATCCACTTGAGAGATTCATTTCATCCATCACAAATCTGCTGTCTCTAAAGATAAAAATCTGAAGCTTCTCTGTATTCATCTGGTAACATTATATAATGATTCATCACAGAAAGTACAAATAAAATAATAATAATTGCAACATGGGTATTTTCACTTGCAGAACAATGGCCAGTCTTATTAAAGACCTAAAGTCATATATCTTTAAGTTTTAAAAAATCTTCTTTTAAAGGATGACAAAAAGAACTGAGTATCTGAGAAGTTAACCATCCCTTAAAATTCCATAACTACAAGAGATATAACCCAGATTACCTTTACCTATCCCTCTGGATATATAGGCTACACAGATTACTGTATAGCATTGAACAAGAGCAGAAAGCAAACTTTGGAACAAAACAAACCTGGGTTCAAATCTATCCCATGATCTAAGACAAGTTATTTAAGTCCTGTGACAAAGGTTGCCCACTACACATGTGGCGTACATCTTCCCCTTTCTTTGTTGCATAGAATGCCATTTTTTCTTAGTTGCTGGGGTGGCAACTTGGGAAATTTTTTTTTACCTACAGGAGAGAAACAGCTCTTCTTCTGCTAATAATTGTTTTATCTAGATGTGATTTCTAAAATGTGGCAATCATCCTGTGATTATGAAAGGAGCCTGGGATAGGCTTAAATACCAAGGATACAGAACAGAAATATGGAAAGAATCCAGATTCTTGGCACATCTTTGATCCATTAAGTTAACCACTACTGGAGTTGTGCTATATTTAGATTAACTACTATGTAAAACAGTACTTGTTTCTATTGTTTAAGTCATTTGGTAGAGGGGGGAGGGTGTTCCATTTCTTCCTGTTGAAAGCATCCAACTACATGATTCATTTAGCATACCATTCTAAATGATAAACTTTGAAGATTTGATTCTATGCTTTATTAAAGAAAAATCATAATAGCTATATCATTAAGTTGTTACCAAATGTTAATGACATAATGTTTACAAATTATTTAGCATGATGTCTGGTGTAACGTTCCATCGATGATAGCTAGTGTCACCTTAGACCAGTGTTCCTTTTATGAAATCACCCTGCCTTCCAGACAATTCAGAAGTGTAAATAGATATTAAATTGAAAATTATATTTAAGCCACTAAAATGTAATAGATATAATATTCTAAGGTCAACATACCAACATACAGAATTTCAAAGAGTTTAGTTGTTGTTTATTTAAAGCAGACTTATGACTCTTGAATCACTTGCCTACATGTACAGTAGTGAAAAGCTTGAGGAAGGAATGATCAGGAGATTTCCTTAGAGAGAGCTGTGATACCAATTCTCCTGGCACCTGAGACACATGAACACTCAGGTGGAAGAAACCGTCTTCTACCATCTCAAATCTAGAGAGGAACTTCAAGAACACTCACGAGAGTACTAAGTATATGTGGCTTGCAGTGTATAGCAGGGTTTGGAAAGAGACATAATTGACTGGTCTGAGAAATACAAGGGGTGAAATAAAAACTGGCTACTTCCTGCTTGATAGGTAAGCTGAAGAGAAGTTACTATGGATTTGACCTTCTTTGGGGCAAAAGACAATACATAGATCTAGTGAACCAGATGTGGACCATCCATAAAAAAAGAATATCTAGAACTTTCCAATAGGGCCACCAGGAAGGGCCAACTGGCTTCAGCAGAGAGAAGCTGAGATGTTGCTGTATTTCTAGAGGCTAAGGAAGGAGAAAAGACGAGCCAGTAAAGTGTAAATTATTCATGTCAAGGACGATAGTCATCCAGTGATGTGGGAGAGAAGGCTTCTAAAGAACCTACAAGTCAACCTTAAAAGAAGAGGTGCGTAAATCCCTGACAGTCCCAGGGAGCACAGGGCCATCCCATCGCAGCACTGTGAGAACTCTCTGGCTCCCCCTGGGGCCCTCTCTCCCCAGGCCCTGAATGTTCCTGGCCTACTGCAGGGCTTGGGTGGGAAAGAAGACTATTTTCAACGAAGATGGCACCTTTCATTATTTCATAGCTTTGCCATTCTATATGCTGAGTTGAAACTATTTTGTGACATAAAGAAACTCTAGGATATTTAGTTTCTTGAGGCCTATCCAAGTTTTTACCTAGGTTTATGGAAAATAAAATTACTACAATGAACAGGCTTAAAGGAGAAATAAAAATCCAAACAAAATTGCTTATATGTTTATATCCCATGAGTTCAGCTCTTTCAATGCACCAATTACACAGCTTCCTATTATATACTCATTATGTGCTCTGCACTCAGATAAGTGTTTCAGAGATGAATAAAATCAGACACAATCACCATTTCACTAAATTGAATATTGCAAGGGGTATAGAGACTGGCTCTTATATATTATTGCAGCCATTATAACAGCACAAGCCCTCTTCCTAAAACTTTGCAAACTATCAATGGAGATGGAAATGGCAATCATAAAATAATTATAAGATCTGAATTCTAGTTAAAGTTTTGCTGCTAAAAAACAGTGAAACATGACTTATTTCCCCTATCTTTTCTGGTTCTTCTTTAGCATATCTGTTAATTGAGAGGGATTGGGCTCCATATGATACTTTCTAGGTTTAAAATTCTACAGCAATATTATTCATAGTAACCCAAAACTGGAAACCATACAAATGTCCATTAAGTGATGAATGGATAAATAAAATGTGGTGTATCCATACAGTGGAATATTATTGACAATAAAAAAAATAAAGTAGTGATGCATGCTACAGCATGGATTGACCTTGAAAACATTATGCTAAGTGCAAGAAGGCAGACACAAAAGACCACATATTTCTGTTCATATGGAAGTCCAGAAAGGGGATACCTATAGATAGAGAAAGTGGATTAATGATTGCCAAATGCTAAGGAAAGGGGATGGGGTGGGAAAAGGAAGCAACTGATAAAGGATATGATGTAGCTCTTTAATAAGTGATGAAACTGTCCTAAAATTCATTGTGGTGATGGTTGCACAACTCTGTGAATATACTAAAAACTTATCGAATGTACACCTTAAATCAATGACTTATTTGATATGTGAAGTATATTTCAATAAAACAGTTTTTTTAATTACAATTTTTGTGTATAGAGTAAAAATTCAGCAAACACATTGAGTTAAATAATGTAGTAACAGCTCAGAGAAATTAAATGAGATTAACTTTTTCTAATAACATCACATCCATTAAAAGAGACGACACCTTTGTTACTATTTTTACTCATTACATTTTAGTAATAAACCTTATATGGATTTATGTATAATTTATCAGAAGATTAAAGAAAAAAATAAGTAAAACCTTTTAGGGAGAAACCAAGATGGCGGCATAGGTAAACACCTAAACTGCTGCCTCGCACAACAATTTCAAAACTACAACTAAAAGACAAAACAGACATCATCCAGAACCACAGGAAGGCTGGCTGAGTGGAAATTCTACAACTAGAAGGAAAGAGAAGCACACTGAGACTCAGAGGAGCTGCAGGAGGCAAAGGTATTGAGAAGCGCGGAGAGGACTGGCAACTGAGTGCACTGCTGGCTTTCTCAAGCAGGAGGGAGACAAAAGCTCCTGACTGCACTGAACTCCAGTTCCGAGGGAGACTCTAGGGACCCAGACTCATACGGGGTAAAACTGGACTGTCAGGAAAGAGAAAAGCACACTGAGGCTAAAAGGAACTGTGGAAAGCAGAGGTACCGAGATGCACGCACCGAGAGGGCAGGCAACTGAGTATGCAGCTGGCTTTCTCAAGCAGGAGGGAGACAAAAGCTCCCGACTGCACTGAACTCCAGTTCTGGGTGAGACTCAGGGGACCCAGACTCATTCGGGGAGAAACTGGACTGTCTGGTAGTGGGCAAAACTTGAGGGCAGCTTTCTCTCAGAGATGCTTGCAGCGATTACCACGGGACACTGAGACACAGGGACCTATCAGGGCAGGACTGACAGGAAACAAATGTTGTCTGCTCCGCCCTGAGATTCCGCTCCATCCAAGCTGAGCACAGAGCCTTTTGCAAGTCTTGTCTCTTAAGGGTGTCTCCAGCACAGAAGTTCTCCCAGCGTAGACACAGCTGATCCTCACAGCCAATTGGCCTGGAGGTCAATTCCTCCCAGTGATACCAACAACAATCAAGGCTTAACTACAACAAGACTGTGCACACAGCCCACAAAGGGCTATACCAAGAGTGTCCACCTCAGGTAACTGGGGAGGCTGAGCCACTGGGCCCTATAAGACACCCAGCACACAAAGCCACTCTATCAACTCAGGGAAGCAGCCAAAATGTGGAAACAAAGAAACAGGTCACAAATGAAAGAAATGGAGGAAAGCAAACAACTGGATATAGAGTTCAAAACCACGGTTATAGGTTTTTCAAGAATTTTCTAGAAAAGGCAGATAAATTTAGTGAGACCCTTGAGGATATGAAAAAGGACCAACTAGAAACTAAGCATACACTGACTGAAATTAAAAATATTATACAGAGATCTAACAGCAGACTAGAGGATCGCAAGAATCAAGTCAAAGATTTGAAATACAAAGAAGCAAAAAACACTCAACCGGAAAAGCAAAAAGAAAAAAGAATCCAATAATATGAAGATAATGCCTCTGGGACAACTTCAAGCGTACCAACATCAGAATTATGGGGGTACCAGAAGAAGAGAGAGAGCAAGATACTGAAAACCTATTTGAAGATATAATGACTGAAAACTTCCCCCACCTGGTGAAAGAAATAGACTTACAAGTCCAGGAAGCACAGAGAACCCCAAACAAAAGGAATCCAAAGAGGACCACACCAAGACACATCATAATTAAAATGCCAAGAGCAAAAGACAAAGAGAGAATATTAAAAGCAGCAAGAGAAAAATAGTTACCTATATGGGAGCACCCATACAATTGTCAGCTGATTTCTCAACAGACACTATGCAGGCCAGACGGGAGTGGCAAGAGATACTCAAAGTGATGAATACCAAGAACCTACAACCAAGATTACTCTACCCAAGAAAGCTATCATTCAGAATTGAAGGGCAGATAAAGAACTTCACAGATAAGAAAAAGCTAAAGGAGTTCATCACCACCAGTATTATATGAAATGCTGAAAGGTATTCTTTAAGAGGAGGAAGAAGAAGAAAAAGGTAAAGATAAAAATTAAGAACCACAAATACACATCTATCAACAAGTGAATCTAAAAATCAAGTGAATAAAAAATCTGATGAACAGAATAAACTGGTGAATATAATAGAATCAGGGGCATAGAAAGGGAGTGGACTGACAATTCTCAGGGGAAAAGGGATGTGGGGGTTGCGGGAAGAGACTGGACAAAAATCGTACACCTATGGATGAGGACAGTGGGGGGGGGGGTGGTAAGGGCAGAGGGTGGGGTGGGAGCCAGGTGGAGGGGAGCTATGGGGGGAAAAAGAGGAACAATTGTAATAATCTGAACAATAAAGATTTATTAAATTAAAAAAAAAACACCTTTTAGGGCCATAAGACTAAATGTTAAGATTTTCCCCTTTGAACTCTTAAGTCCTTACAGTAAAATTGTTCTCATCATTGATGGTATAATTATTGATGGATGAATTACTAAAACATAGGTAATTCTTAAATGCAGGTGTATTTTTTTAGTTTTTTTTTTAAGGTGGAAATTATTTCACTTCAATCTTCTAGTAAGAAGAAAGAAAAAAGACATAGGTACTGGGCTCCTACTATGCAGTAGGTCCTATAACAACTGACTTTATACATATAATCTGATTTACTCCTTATAGCAATGCTTAACAAAAGTAGAGTTATCCCAATATCACAGGAGAATAAACTGATGCTTAGAAAGTGTACAGTATTTTCACAAAAGTACTCAGTAAATTTTGATTTAATTTTAAGTCATTAAACTTTTAAAAAATAGAATACAAAAATTGATTTTAATTTTCACCTTGTATTTATCTCTACAATGACTCTCAGAATAGCTGGTCAGATTCAGTATAAGCTCACCAGCTTAGCACTTGATGTCTTTACTAATCTGGCCTTATTATTGTTTCTCAGGACTTCAATCATAAATTCTCAAACACATATGATATTTTTCTTACTGTTCATCAGCTAGAATTTCCTTTTCATTTAAATAAGTTCTATATTTCCTTTGTGGAAGATAGTAGTTCGAAGTTAAGTTGATATTCTGACTTTCTGAACTTGATTGCTAAATGATGGGCAAGGCCTTTAGGGGTTAATGTTCATTTGGGGCTGAAAGAGAGGAAAAAACATAGCAGGTGAGCCTGAGGCAATATTTGTCCCCTTCTGGCCCCATGGACTGGTTTTGAACTTTATAAAGAGAAAGCTATAGGCAGAAGCAATAAACAGCTCTTTTCTCAAGGAACCACAGCACAATACATCACTTGGGCGCTGAATTAAACAATTAAAATTCAGTGCCCAAGTGATGAATTGTAAGATGGAGCGAGGTAGAGGCATGTTCTTCTCACAACTATGCAGAACACAGCAACACTTTCACCTGGAGAAGCAGACATTTGAAATATGGGGAGAAAACCCCAGCCAAGGATATGAACATGAGTGTTCTCACATCAAACAGCAATGTCACTAGAAATGATGAGTGACCTCCCTTGAGTGACCTTACAGGTGGCCATTATCAGTAAGAAGTATGAACTTACAGACTTGACTACAGGGAGAACACGTTAAACAGCCTGATTGAGATTTTGCATATACTGAGTTCCTATAATGTGAGAAGGCATAAGTCAGTCAAATTGAATTTATTATTTTTAATGTGACCCATTAGCATGCATGAGCTATAGATATGTGAAAATTGAATTACAGTTTTAATTCTATCTACCTTACCAAATGTATCTGGTCTCTACTCCATGTTTATCTCTTCTCCACTTTGCACTGTTCTCTTCTTCGTGTGCAATTTTAAATAATAAATATAAATTTAGCAGGGCTAGTAGTCATGTAAGATGCTTCCTTTATATTGGTCAAAATGGCTGCTTCAGGATTATTTACTCCAACCTTCTCAGTTTATGGTCACAACTCATGGAAGTTAAGTCATTTGCCCAAGTTAAATAATATAGCTAAAATTAGATAGAACACCTGAATAGTATTCAGGTTCTCCTAATTATGAATTTTTTTCATTATTTCACATTCTCTACCTATTAATTCACCATTCATCCTGACCATATGCAGGTGGAAGTTTAGCAGCAAGATGGCCACAAAGCAACTGATCTAATGAAAAGGAAAAGTCACACTGGGTAAATGTGTACTATGTGTAAGGAAATGTTCTTAGTAATTTGTCCATTAAATTTCCTTAGTATTTATAACAACTTGTATTATAGGTGTTAATATTCCTATTTTACAATTCCGGGTCTCTCTTAATTAAAATTTCTTGCTGAAGAAGCCACAAAGCACACCATGGATCTTTAAATAATCAGGTGGCACCAGAAACATAAAACTTTCTTGAGTTTCAAAGAGTTATAGTTATCATCAAAGAAGTTTAAATAGCAAAAATCTATCAAGAATCTCTCTAAAGTGCATATTTCCTAAAAATAAACCTAATAGCTATTAAGATTTGCCTGGAGATTTTGCCAAGAAATTGGGATGAACCCAAAAAAGACAGTGTAAAGAATTTTTAAATTCCTTTCGCATGTGTATAATTTCTCTGCTAGCAAGGGAGCAGCTTTGATCTAACAATCAGATAACCTAGGAAATAATTTAGAATTCTTCTCAATATCTATACCATCCTCAGGGCAGGGCACAAGGGCATATCTATTATTTTGATTCACATGAAAAGAGCAGCCTGGGCTTTAGGCATTGTTGAGTTGGTTCTTTAGCTTCCAATTTGAACAGGGCAGGAAGTAGCTTAAAGATTAACAAAGTAAGCAAACTTGTTTGCTGTGTAAACTATGGGTAAGTTTGAGGCTAACTGCAGGAATTCTGAACCCTGGGGCTGGGCTGTGTGGTTTCCATAGCAACTAATGACAGAAAATGAGGCAAACCAGCCTGACTCATAAGAAATGTTTCTATCAAGTTCCCAAAGGCCAAATTTGGTCATTGGGAGACCTTTAAAGAATAGAGTCATTTCTGTCTTACTAATCACATTCAAAGGGCAGAGTGTTCCTCAGTAAGAGCAGCTCTCTCCATGAGCAACCAAGGAGGCATATTCATTCATCTGTGAGGAACAATGTGGTGTTACTACTATTCACACATGGCTGCTCCTTCCAAAAGCCCCACTGTTAAGGGGTATACTTCCGGGCATTGGAAAAATCAGAGTTACTGCCTGACCATATTGTACACAGTGACTGATTGGGGTCAGGTCCACAGGGAATTAGACAGCAATTTTTGGGATGGGATTAGCATTGTTGCATGAGCCAGACTCATTCCTAATGGATCAGGGTGGCAGTGAGTGTAAGGAAGAGAATGAAGGGAACTGTTCTAGATCTTAAAAGAAATTCTGAGCCCCACAATCAGTGTGAAAATCACCTCCTCACCATCCTTATCCTCAACTGCCGCAAGTCATTACTGAGGCTGATCTCTGGCTTTATGCCCTGCTGACCTTCTTTGCTCTATCCCAAGGATTTTGTGTACAGCTTCTCTTTGACAATTTCCTCCCCCATTCTGCACTTTTATCCCCTACTTCCATATTTTTGTTGTTGTTTCTACATTATTGTTTAAGGCTTTCCTTAATGCTCATTGCCACATTTTCATTATTTTCTCCATGTTCATTCTTGTCTCTTAACCTATCTACTTCCACACAACAACCACAGTGAGCTTTATAAAATATAGATCTACTAGAGGCCTGGTGCATGAAAATCATGCACTGGTTGAGGGGGGGGAGTCCCTCAGCTAAGCCTGCATCCTCTTGCAGTCTGGGGACCCCTCGGGGGATGTCCACCTGTTGGCTCAGGCCCACTCCCCATGGGGATTGGGTCTAAACTGGCAGTCAGACATCCTTCCCCCAGTCTGCGACCCCTTGCTCCTTACTGCTTGGCTTGCTGCTCCTTCCTTAGAGCTGCTGCTGAGGCAGGAGAGGCTCCCGCCACTGCTGCTGCACTCACCAGCTGTGAGCCAGGCTTCTGGCTAAGCAGAGCTCCCCCTGTGGGAGTGACCTGATCACCAGCGGGCAGCTCCTGCATTGAGTATCTGTCCCCTGGTGTTCAGTGCCCAGCGTCTGTCCCCTAGTGGTCAATGTGCATCATAGCGACCAGTTGTTCTGGTCATTCCACCTTAACGGTCACTTAGGCTTTTATTATATAGACTTGCCACCCGTTTTTTTGAATAGTTCACTGACTTTATGTTGCTCTAGGAGTAAAGTTCAAATAGCATGAGCTTCACCTCAGACACTGGGCTTGCCTTCTACTCCTCTAAGTTGCCAAGCTAACTCTTTTGTCTCAGGGTCTTTGCACACCCAGACCCTTCTTCCTCTTTCTTTCATTCTTCCTCTTCCTGAGACATCCTTTACATTTCCCTTTGAAAGTCCCATTCTCAGTAAAGATCCACGTGGATTAGGTCTTCCTTGATAGTCTCACTCATGGCACCCTGAAATGACATATTTATTTATATTTTTGACTAATATTTGTTTCTATAAATGCAACTGCAAGGTGACACAGTGATCTAGCATAGTATCTGGCTATATTCATGATAGTTAAATTGTATTTAATACACCTTATTTAAGGCATGGAAAAGTGGAGTATTTACACTCCTAGGTACTGATTGTTCTCAGGTAGAGACTACAAAAGTACACCAGGCAAAAGCTATCCCTTATTTCATAATTTTTGGATCTTGTTGAATCAGAGTAGGCTATTCAGAGAAGGTTTATGATGCAAGCTCTTTATTACATTATGCCCAGAGGAAGCGACCACACTTGTTTTGGCTAAACCCGCTCTTGAATCATTTCCCGTTAGCTCTGGAGGCATCTTGAGTGCATCACCAGACTTGTTGGGAAGGATCTCAGGCTTTAGCAGGTCGGGTTGGCTCTGTGACATCAACCCTGCATTGCAGAGAGGACCTACATGTTCCCAGTGCATTTCTCAGGGAAAGCCTGCAAGTTGGAATTAGTGAGTCAGTTAGAAAATGACTAAAACAGTATGCCAAAGACAGGGTCTCTGAAAATATTTAACATGGTGATAAATGGCCTTATCTATTTCATTTTTTAGAGCTATGCTCAAAATATAGAACACAATACAGAATACATTTTCATCATAATAGAAGATGAAACTTGAAGTATTTGGAACCTGAAATATTGTTTCTGTTCCAATGTCTTCAACTATAAGTCAGAATGAAGTGACTGGGAACAGAAAGAGTAGAAATCACTGAACAATTACTCATTAATTCTTTATTGAAGAATGAGCTTCTGAGTTGGGTAAAATTCTCTCCATTCTTCAAATAAGGGCAATAAAGCTGAGAGGTTAAATGACTGGCCCAGTGTCACAGCCAGTGAGTGACAGAGCCTGGATGGAAACTCAGAGTGCAGGCTCATGCAGGGTCCAGTACTGCTCTGCTACAGAGTTCTCAGGGGAACACTGGCTTCCCTTTAACCAAGAGAACTGTTTATTTTACATGTTCAGTATGCTGAAAAATAATGTGGACATGTTTTGTTTTCCTTTCTAAAATATTAGATTAAAATAATTGGAAATAAAGTATGCCACTCTCTTTATTAGATAACAGGTTTTAGTATAAATCACAAGAAATTGATATTTTTGTAACCCAAAAGTGGTGGAATGTTGGCCATTTCAGATTATATTTGTCTTTGAATTATCTTTCTCTCCTAATACCACTGTATTTTATCCCTATGTTTAGCACTTAGAACCTTGGCAATGACATAGTAGAGACGCAGTAAATGTTTATGGAAGGAATGGACAAAATAACGTTGTATTGTCTAAGATAGACATCCTTGCATGTTACACGTTTTATACAGAGACATAACGTTTTAATAAAATAAATGGTAGCTTTCTGAAGACATCTTAGTGCAGTGGAAAATATGTGGGCTTTGGAGATAGGAAGATAAGTCATATTTTCGCACTAATGTTCAATATGTTAGACACTGAGCATGTCCTTTGTAAAATGAGAATGACAGTAGATACCGGCAAGGATTGCTATGAGGATCAAATGAGATTCCATTTCTACAGAACCAATCTTACAGAAGGTACCTGGCAAATGTTATTCTCAACTCATACATCAACTCTTAAATCACAATTTAAAAATAATTGTTACCACTTCATTTTTTAAAATTTAAATTATTTACTGTTGAAAGTATTACAGATGTCTCCTTTTTCTCCCATTGACCTCACCCCGGCCACTCCAACCCCCCTACACATGCCCTTAACACCCTACTGTCTGTGTCCATTGGTTATGCTTATATGCATGCATGCAAGTCCTAGACCGCTTCATTCTTAAGAAGAAAACTTTGAGTTCTAAAAAGTTCATTGTAGCATTGGCTTCAGCTAAGTTATGGTCACTGTAATGCTTAATGAGCACTGGAAATTTCTGAATTATTTTAAAAATTATCATTCAAGTAAAAATATATAAGGAAGCAATACTTTCTAAGTATGAGGTACATAAATACCTTCACATACTAACATGGCATAGTGATATCAGCAAATTTAAGAAAATAAAAATTCTAGTTACTTTCCTTTGTGGGATATTATTTTTGTAATAAGAAATTCTATTTTAATACTGTGAAGTGGTAAACTTCCTGTGTTCTAAGTTCATTATCATTGCTCTGCCCTGTGAAGATAATAATGGTCAGCAAAACAGAACTATTTTGGTACCAAGTAAGGCTTCACAATCTTCCTCATCAGCAAAATTGAAGGGAAAGGCAAGGAAAAAATCTTTTATGTTTGCAATTAAGCTTTGATATCTAATAGTAAAAACAAAACAAAACAAAACAAAACCTTTTGTTGATCTAAAACAATTTGATATTTTAGAGAAAAATACTATTCATATGGAAAATGTCTTAGATTTTTTTTGCTGCTATGCATAAAGATACACTTAGTAAAAAAATATTATGGTGTATTCACTATAGAAAAGATTCTTAGATTATTTTTGGCCCTTCATTTCTTAAGTGCAAATGTCCAGGATATTGTTTGCTTTTACATTATTCCAGAAAAAAAATGATCTTAACAAAGCTTTAATTACTTTATTGTCTAGGAGTTAATGTTGTGATTATCCACAGAATTGAAATTTAATACTGTCGTGCTTTGTTCATTTAGCATTCAACAAATATTTACTGATTATTTACTATGTGGAAGGCACAGACATAGGCTCTGAAGACCAGTGACCTACAAGAAAAAAAGTGTCTTGCTTTCATTAAGCTTATGTTCTAGATGACTGCTCCCACCATGATAACTATAAGCCATGCTTTATTATAATTCATGGTGACGCTACTAACATGACCTGGTTAGTCTATTGTCTTATGATCCGACCTACCTACATCGAATAGGTTACACACACATGCACACACCCAAATACATCCTTTGCACATGCAGTCATATTTTAAGTTAAATTCTAACTGAGCCAATATTTGTTAAGGTTCAATTCTATAACAGACATTATCCTGGAATTTGGATGAAATAGACCAAGTCTTTCCCTCAACGAAAAACAACTGAGAAGTAATGGAAAAAAGACTTGAAGCAAAATACCTGCCAGGGAGTGAGACAAAAAGCACTGGTGCACAATCTTGAAGTTTAGGAACTACCTTCACAGGACAGACATTTGACTTAGCCCATAACAAATGTAGAGGATTTGAGGGGCAGGTGTGGTGCAGGGAGGTAACAGTGATCTTGCTACTCTAACTTGGGTTTGTAAACTGGCATCATTGGCATCATCTGGAAGCTTGCTGGTAAAGCAGAATCTCAGGCTCCACCACAGACCTCCTGAGTCTCCTGCATTTTAAGAAGATTCCCAGGTTATTTGCATGTACATTGAAGTTGAGAAGCACAGGGCTAGAACACAGAGGATGAAGAGTCTGGGCCTTTTACTACCTGGGCTATGTAGCTGGACAGAGTATAAGACAGTTGTAGTACAATTAATGATACTTTCTAAAGGCTCTAATGGTGGAAAACTCGAGGTCTTTGCTTTTAGGGTTAGGTCAGGAATTTATTTGAATAAATCTAACCTTTTGAGGAAAAAAAAAGTTGGAGTGGAGCTAGGGTAGTGATCTATCAAACTGGGACACGGGCAAATTCTAGTCAGTCAATACTTCCCTATGCAAATTAATCACTTCACCTACTGAGGTTATTGTTATCATGTGTATTTTTCTTTTGTTGTACTTACTACCTTATGTTATAACTAGAGGCTCAGCGCACATAATCGTGCATGTGTAGGGTCCTGAGGCCTAGCCTGCGATCAGGTCCATCTTCCGCCCACTGGCTAGTCCCCAGTCCCACACCGCTGCCTCCACCAGCCACCCGGTTCCCCTTGCTGGCCCCCCACCTCATAGCGATTGGTCAAACTGTTGTTCCAGTCATTATGCTTATGGTAACCAGCCTTTTATTATATAGGATTACTTGTTTGTGTGTCTGCCTTCCTTCCACCCTCCCCAAAACCATCACCACTATTTTAAAGAAGAAACTATTTGCTTTTACAAATCCTGGACTAAGTATTCAAGAAATAATTGAACTAAACTTTCTAAGTAACTGCTGTGCAATCATTAAAAGCTTATTCCCAAATTACTTATAGTTCAATACTGTAGCTAAAGAAAGTTGTCAGTCATTTATTATTCAATAACTATTTACCAAAAGTCAGGTATTTTCTACTTTCCCTTTCTGGTGTCTGAGCATTTTCTCCTTCCACTGCTGCTCAGCATCTCCAGTCCCCAAGAGCATCTTATGCAGAGCATGTGATCATTGATTACATCATCAGCAACAAACTCCATACTGAGTACCTTCTCAATACAAAATAAGATTTTTCACTTCCATTGACATATGCAATGATTACTAGCAATTGATGATAGAACATGATCATAGGTGGTGTATACAATGGCTAGCTGTGTCTAGTATGAGTCAAAGTCTCACCAAAAGCTTCTTAAGAAATTAGTTCTAATCCAGAATGAGGAAGAGCTGCATTTTTAAAAGCAGCGATAAGAGCCAGGGCATTCCATGAAGACAGAATGAATGAAAGAACAGTGAGAAGAAATGCTTTATAACAAATTGCTGGTAGTAATTAATCTGGCCTGAAATGGATGTGAAAGAAATATTGTTTTTATTGAATCCATGTTATGGGGATCAGGTAGATACATTAAGAGAAATCAAACCATAAAGCACTTTGAATGCCAGGCTAAGGAGATTGGACTTAATACTGTAGGCAATGGGTAGACTTTGAAAATTTAAAGCAAAAAAGTTTGTCTGTGGAGTGGCTTTTTAGAAAGCTAAATCTAGCTGTAATGCAGAGGACACATTGAGGGGCAAGTGCTGAAGGCAATGAACTCCATCGACAGTAACAATACTCTAGTGGATGGATGTGATAGAGGCCCAGGTAGGGTGACTGTGGACCTGGGGAAAATGACTAATTAGAAAAATAATGCAGAGGATTAAGGCAGTGCATCTCCAAAGTCTGTTGATAGTTCCTCCCAAATTATCTCTAAAATACAACTACTTCTCTCCATCTCCACTTCCATGTACTCTAGTTTGGACAAGTACAATAGCCACCTAAAAGATGAAAACTTTTATGCTACTGCTACCCACTGGCCTTTCCCACAAAATGCTGTTAGATAGACCTTTTCAAATCACAAACCATAATATTGCCATTCTCCAGGCTTCCAGCAAGAAGGTCTTCTTTGGCTCTATTTGAGTTATAACAGAGTTCAAACTCTGTAACCTGCCCCCCTCCCCCATTCCCACCCTGATTCCGCCCCACCTGTCTCCATTCCCAACACGTGCTCTTCTTTTCCTTACTCTGTGGGGTCCACCAATATCAACTTGTTCCTATTTTCTTGAACAAGGTATACTTTTCCCAACACAGAATCTTGTCATAAAATAGTTCTATTCTTTGAAATTTTCTCCTCTCCATCATTTGTCAAAATAACTTCTACTCATCCTATACTAGTACATTGTGGCTTATATTGCAAGAGAGCCCCTTCCATAGTCATTGGGCCTATAAAATCAGTAATATTTTGAAAGTCCCTAAAAATAATCTGAAAATTGAATAGTAATTCAAATGTTTTAATAAGGGGGAATGTTCTTATGTTTTGTTGCAAAATCCATGCTCCATTTTTAACTCCTCTTATTTTATTGTAGTAAAATATCCAACATATACAATTTACCATTTTAACCATTTTTAAGTGTACAGTTCAGTAGTATAAAGTAGAGCCGCATTGTTGAGAAGCCATCACCACCATCCACCTACAAAACTTTTTTCATCTCAAACTGAAAGTCTATACCCATTTATTAAACAATCTCCCCATTGCTCCCTCCCTTCAGCCTTAGTCTCTGTGAATGTGACTACTTTAGGTACCTCATAAAAGTGAAATCATACAGTATTTGACTCTTTGTGGCTTATTTACTTATTATCTTCAAGGTTCATTCATGTGGTAGCATGTGTCAGAATTCCCTTCTTTTTTAATACTAATATCACATTTTGTTTATCCATTCATCCATTGATTGACATGTTAGTGTTTCTACCATTTGGCTATTGCAAAAAAAATATTAATATGACCAAAGGTATACAAATACATTTTAAGTTCCAACTTGCAATATTTGGGGGTACATACCCAGAAGTGGAATTGATGGTTCACATGATAATTTTGTGCTTACTTTTTTGAGGAAATGCCATACTGTTTTTCACACTGACAGCACCATTTAACATATCCACCAGCAATGCACAAACAAGGGTTCCAATTTCCCCACATCCTGGCCAATACTCGTTGTTTTCTGTTTCTGTTTTTGTTTTTTTGTTTTGTTATGGTAGACATCTTAATAGGTGTAAAGTCCACACTTTATAAAGTTATAAATTTAGAAATTAGAAGGGCTGCAGGCTCATTTTGTCTAGTTCCTTAATGTTATCAAGAAGGATTAAACCCAACAAGTTAAGTTACTTTCCCATGGCACACATTAGAATGGGACTAGAACCAGGTCTCCTGCTTCCAATGTTTCATGAACACAAGAGTGGGGAATCAAAATCGTTAAGCACAAAGTAAGAAATACATCAGGGCTGAAATCAAATCACATATGAGGTAATGGCAGATTTCTCATGTTGTACTTCTCTACATCCTGCTGAGTTTAGAGCATTGGAAAAGTTGGTGAACCTCCTGGAGCCTCAGTTTCTTATTCTATAAATTGGGGATAATAAAACTTGCCTTACAAAAATATTTTTAAAATTAGGTGAAATTATTCAGCATCCTATGTATTGCGGATACTATGTAGGCACTGAAAAAATAGTAATTTTCCCTCTACTGCCAATACAGAGCATAATTGTTACATATATTAGGTGCTAACCCAAAGTTTGCTAATTTGACTTGCTTTTACAAGCAGCAGGGTCTAAAACTGCCTTAGGTTTAGTTTTATCCTGGTAATTTCTTTCCAGTTTTGGGTGGGTTCTAACAAAAGGTCAGAGGAACAAGAAAAGCAGATGGCTTCCTGAAGTGTGTGCCAAAGGGACTCTTGTGCCTTAAGGGTGATGTCTCCACCCATCACGCAGCTTGGAGGCTCAAGGGCAGGTCCCCAACATTGTGCATGTCCCTTCCTGCACACTCCCTGGTGCAGACTCCAAGTCTGACAAGGAAAATGTGCTGTGGTCATCACAGGGGGAGAGAGCAGCTGCTCCAAGGTGGAGTCTATTGTCAAGGCTCTCCTGGTAACAAAAAGAGGAAAAGGCCTATCAAAGCATTTCCTGCTCTCAGGAGCCATGTGCTTCCATTAATTCTTTTCTCTCAGTCAGTCTGTCTCCCTCACGTGAATGTCTCTCCATATCCACCATCCCCGAGAACAGAACGGTCATTTTTAGTATTTAAATTTACACTCTTCCCAAACAGTGTATTTTTTAATGAGAAGAACGAGCTCAAATATTCAGTGACACGTACTGAAGGCTGTATCCTAAGGAATAAAGAGTTGTGGTTAGGGTGGTTATAATTTTTCAGAATTCAGCTTATACCCATCAACTGGTATTGGCACATGGAGATAATAGTGAAGTCTCTGCCCTTCCTTCACCATCAAGGGATTACAGAAAAACAACAGTGAATGTTCTCTGAGTCTGACATTGGTTAAATTCACACCGCATGAAGGAAATTAGCTAGCCAGGATAGTCAGTGAAAAAGGATTCCTAAATGAGTGATTCGTTTTGTGAACCACAGTTCTAAATGAATGTCTGAGTCTTGTGGACCAAACTAACCAGCCATGGAAGTAAGTAAAAAAAAAAAAAAAAAAAAAAAAGCATTCCTAAATGAATGATGGCGCTTTGTGAATTAATCTGGATTTGATCTCAAGGAAGAAGTCCTGGAGTGCAGCTATCACTAATAAAAGGTAGTTTCTTATTCTGTACCCCTGTTCTGGAAAGGATAATGTTACAAAGAAGGTAGATGGTGAGCATAGCCTATACTCATAAGGGAGACAGAAAGGTAGAATTTGATAAATGCTTACCTAGCATTTGTATGGTGAGAGTCCCTACATGCTAATGTGGTAGATTGCAAAATATTGTGGAGTGTAATCAAGATGTCCTGGTAAACAACCTGCCAATCACCAGACATGTGATTGGCATCATCCTGCATCATCTAGCTACCAGGGGCATGACAGCTGACCCCAGGTGTATGAAAAAACCCAACAGAGGACAGTGACTTGGCCCAGACCAGTAGAACCCCCAAGGTACCCCACAAAATCATGAGCTAAATAGAGCAGTTGTCATTTTACATTACTGAGTATTGGGAGGGTTTGTTATGCAGCAAAAGCTAAGATTGCAGTGGTCAACAGATAAGAACATTCTGTTATGAGGCAAGTTCTTTAAACCTCACCCAAACCAGGGTGAAATTGGCCTCAAGAAACTGTGTTCACTTTTAATTTGCCTTCATGCTTGGTAGTTAAATTCCTCCTATAAATAAATTAATTAGTGGTCCTTATTTATATTGCAGACTGTGAGTTTGATTAGGGTAAGTGAGTCTTTGTCAGTCTCTCAACCTTGATGCCCAGAATATTGAGTTTCTGGTCTTTCTTAGCTAAGGAGCAGAGTTTTAAGTGGTCATACCTCTCACAGGTCTCTGTCCTGCCCAAGGAACCAGCTCTGTCTTATTTGTCTAGAAACCTTACAAACCTAACAGCAACACTGTGTTTTGAAAATTGAAAGAGAAAAACTGTTCAGTATCTTAAATCAGTTTCAAAATAATAAGAAAAAGCTACAAAAGAATAAAGGTTCACTGAAATAGTGTGAAAGGCAACCAATCGGATATAGGAACCTTGTCCTGACATCTTTTTAAGATAACGAACAATCCACATGCCAGGCTAGAAAATCTTGGAAGAATCACATGCCCTTTTGACCCCATAAGAAAGGTGACAATGCAGATATTTTCAACATCCAAATGTATGTGGAATATGAAGACAATAGTTCATACCTATTTAATGTGATACGATCAATTTAAACTTCAAAATGAGAAACTCATATTGTTATTTTGCCTACATATTATCCTACTCTTGCTTGGCTGACTTATTTTAGTCAACTTATTTAATTAAATGACTATCCAATGTCACATTAATATGGTCTTGATTGTTGGTCTGAGACACATTTAGTTGTTTGTCTTTTCCGAATGAAAACAGAAAATAGGCAAAGGCATTTGGTTCCTAAGCACATGCTGGAAGGCTTTAGCCCACAAAGGCTCCCACACTTCTCCAGCACAGATTATGGGACTCTCTAAGTCTGTGCCATTCTTTCTGAAATTCTTTCTAGATGACATAAGATGTATAGAATTGCTCTGGTGATCAGCACAGCCTTTCTTTTTCAGTTTTAATAGCACTTAGAGTTTTTAAACCTTCCCACAGCCAGGCCCTCCCTTCTTCACACTCATCTGCATGAAAGCCCTGGCAGTGACTGGTTATACTATGACTCTGAAGCTGGAAAGAGAATGAAAGAAAACAATACTTTTCTGTCTTAGATCCACAACCAGAGATACAAAAATTATGTCAAGAACAACAAAATTAGAAGCTGTCAGCAACTCAGTTCACAGATGTTCAGAGAACTTGTTCAATTCCACGGAACATTTTGCAGCCGTTCATGCGTAATGACAAAGTGCTTCGAGGCAGAAATGCGCTATGGCAGGACACCTTCCCGGCATGACTCTTCCAACATGAACTGTGGCTCGTGCCTTGGTTTAGTCATTTAACACGAATGGGCCACTGTCCACTGAGCCCTCCACTGAGATGCTGAGGAGACAAAAGAGATGCAGATGATCACATGTTGATTTCAGAGATTAATAAATGAATATATCAAAAAGATGCCTTATATTTATGAGAAGTGTGTGTGTTCATAGTCAACAAACACCTACGAAGCACCTACCCCACGTTTAGCTCAGTGCTAGAGGCTTTGTAATGTTCTAGCATCAGCAAAGCACCACCCCAGTCTTCAAGAATCTTACCCTTATAGGTACTTAACTTCGGGTCTTTTCCAAAACATTACCTTATTTCAGGCTTACAACAATCAAGAGAAATAAGTGTGAAGGTGTTATGAGCTAAATTGTGCCCTCTCTAAATTCATATGCTAAAATCCTAACCCTAGTATGTGACAGTATTTGGAGATACAGCCTTCAGTGAAATAATTGAGGGAAAATAAGGTCGTGGTGGGCCCTAATCTAATAAGACTGGTGTCCTTATAAGACAAAGAGATTAAGACGCAGAGAAAGAAGACCCTGTGAAATCACAGAGAAAAGACAGTTTTCTTCAAGGCAAAGAAAGAAGCTCCAGAAGAAACCAGCTTGCTGACGTCTCAGGCTTTCAGGTCTAGTCTCTAGAACTGTGAGCAAATACATTTCTGTGGATTAAGCCACCTAGCCTGTGGTGCTTTGTTATGGCGGTCCTAACAACTAAAATAGGAGGTATGATTATCCTTATTTTATAGATGATAAAGGAAGACTGAAAGATATTAAATTATTTACTCAAAATGTGCACATTCACTAGTAAATGGCTGAGGCAGGATTAATCCAGTTCTTCTAACTCCCTGTTTATCTTTCTACCATCTACCACACAGCACAGCCAAATATGTAGCTATCTAACAGCCAAGACCAGTGCTGAGAAACCTCGGGGAGCAGATGTTTTTCCTCAGGCCACTACCACCTTCCCTTGTTTTTGCCTTTACCCATTTCAAGTGTCCCCTTATCCCTGATTTCAATCTTCCTGTTCTGCTTTAAAAGTAAAACCACATTTTCTCAGTGGAAGATATTTGCTGTTAGGAAGAAATTTGTTTTATTAAATGTTCATTATGTAAGTGATTATTTGTGATGAGTGCTAAGCCTTGCTTTTTAAAAGACTACCTCTGAAAGAATAACTTGTCTGGATTAATAAATGAATTCTCCAGGATAGCAGGCAAGTTGGAAGAAAGGCCTTCCATTCAGATGAAAAATATATTTAATTTGCTAAGACTATGTGGCTTCTGAGAGTCAAGCTAATGGTGATCAGGTAAGATTTCTTAGAACAGACAGAATTTATGAGCAAAGTTAATATAATGATATTATTTGAATGAGAGATAATAGGAATAACACATTCCAGGATGAGGTACTAATTGCATCTTGGGTTAACATTTTGTTTAGTCAAAAATGTATTGAGGCCTGTGATGTGCCTGAGGAGGCATGGGTGGGTTAAACTGAGCCATGTCCTCACACTGGACACAGTTTGTGACTCTGATTCTAGTTCTCAATCTGACTTTATAACAAAATCACCTGAGGAGTGGTTATAGAATAGAGATGGCAGGTGACCAGTCCCAGAAATTCTGAATAATTAAGTGCAGAGGTTAATCTTCACATACTACAATTATTAAAGTTCAAGAAAAATTATACTCTCCTCAAAATATGTTTTTTTGGGGATATGATTTTCAATTAATGTCAGAATTAATATGGTAAGAAAAACTCTAGCTAATGGAACAAAATCAGAGTCTTTTTAGTCTTACATTGAGCGCCATCAATAGAAGGAGCAACTGTAACATAAGGAATGGTTCCCAATATCCAGTGCTCTTCACAGTTAACTGGGCAACTTTGTAAAAATACCCATTACATAGCCCATTGTTCAGAGAGTTTGGAACCAGGAATCTATATTTTTACTATTTTAAAAAGTTATTTATTTATGTATTTAACTAGAGGCCCAGTGCAGAAAAATTCATGCACTGGGGGGGAGGGGTGTCCCTCAGCCCAGCCTGCACCCTCTCCAATCTGGGACCCCTTGGGATCGAGCCTAAACTGGCAGTCGGACATCCCTCTCACAATCCAGGACTGCTGGCTCCCAACAGCTTGCCTGCCTGCCTGCTTGTTTGCTGCTCATCACTTCTGTCTGCCAGCCTGATTGCCCCCTAACCACTCCCCTGCCAGCCTGGTCATCCCTAACTGCCCTCCCCTGACAGCCTGGTTGCCCCTAACTGCACTCCCCTGTTGGCCCTGTTGCCCCCAACTTCCCTCCCTTGCCAGCCATCTTGTGGTGGCCATCTTGTGACCACATGGGGGCAGCCATCTTGTGACCACATAGGCGTGGCCACCTTGTGACCACATGGGGGTGGCCATCTTGTGACCATATGGGGGTGGCCATCTTGTGACCACATGGGGGCAGCCATCTTGTGCAAGGGTGTGATGCTCTATTTGCATATTACCTCTTTATTATATAGGATTTTAAAATTATTCAATATTGTATTCATTTCACATGTATGGCATAGTGGTTAGACGTTTACATAATGTATGAAGTGATCCCCTCATATCTCTTGCACCCTTCTGATACTATATACAGTTATTACAATATCATTGACTATATTCCTTAAGTTGTACTTTACATCTATGACTACTTTGTAGCTACCAATTTGTACTTCTAATCCCTTCTCCTTTTTCATCCAACCCCTTAATCGCCTTCCCATTTGGCAAGCATCAGTTTATTTTCTGTATCTATGAGTTTGTTTCTATTTTGTTTGTTTGTTTATTTTATTTTTCAGATTTCACATATAAGTGAAATCATATTGTTCTGGGTATATATGAAGCACATGGTAACTACAAACCAAAAATCTACAAGAGATATACAAGAAATACACAGAAAGGAAAGGAATCCAAACATGAAACAGAAAGTCACCAACCTATAAGAGAACAAGGGAATAAGAAGGGAACACAGAAAGAAAAACAGACAATCAGAACAATTAATAAAATGGCAATAATTACATACCAACCAATAATTAGTTTAAGTGTAGATAGATTGAATGCTCCAATCAAAAGAAAAGATGAATAGGTAAAGAAAAGGTGGACTATATATATTTTTCTTTTCTTTTTCTCACCTTTCCTTTACATATATCTATATCTATATCTATATCTATATCTATATCTATATCTATATCTATATCTATCTATCTATCTATACACACACACACACACACAAAGGAATATTATTTGACCATTAAAAAAGAGTGAAATCTTACCACTTGTGACAACATGGATGAACGTAGAGGGTATTATACTAAGTGGAATAAGTCAGACAGAGAAAGGAATCAGTATCTTTTAAAATGCCACAGGCAATTATGGTTTTCACTCACAGTGGAGATTTTCTCAGTGACAGCAGTGGCAATCATTGCTTGCATATGAAAGAGGTAGTTAGGTTAACAGGTGGCCTTACCATAGGCACACACCAAAAATGATGCAGGCTATTAAAAAACATAGATGGATCCACCGAAAGTTATTCCCCTCACATTATGCCTTCAGCAACCATCATTAGTAATCAAAACTTTTAAGTTAGGCTTTTGTTTTATTCAAGAGAAATTCCTGACACATATGGAATGAAGGCCTATCATGTAGGTTGTACAATTATTATTTCCAATTTATGTAGAATATGAGTTCTAAAAGAGGTTGCAGATATCATCCAGTCAATATATTTTTTCCCTTACAGGTAAAAATCCAGAAATTAAAGAAGAATTTGTTTAAGACAAAGTTGGGAAAAAATCCACAACTTCAGACTCAGTCTGGTGGTATTTGCTTAAAAGAATGTGCCATCTACAGATGAGGAAACAAAGGCTCAGGTAAGTAAACTATCTTTGAAGGACTGTAAATAGTGTGTGTGTGTGTGTGTGTTAGTAATTTTAAATTAGTTTTTGTTTTTTTGACACTTCTGAGAAGGAGAATAGAGATCCATTCTAACCATGGTGGCCCACAGTTAGGGGTGTTGACTATATTTTGATTGTGTGAATGGATAAGGTACAAGTCTTGATTCCACTCCCCATGTGTAAGAAAGGGAGTTAATTAAGTGTATGCCCTTCTGGGAAACCCTATGTGAAGTTTAGAAAAGTAGTTGGGGAACCCTGGAAGACCACACAATTCCTAAACCATGGCCTGATCATTTGTTTATTAGTAAGGCTAGCCAAGGGCACATCAATTGCATCATCTGATTGTCCTCTGAAAGTGGGAAAAATAGTAGCCAGGCATTCTCCTTGGCCCCTTTTCCAGTAATTCCCATCTACTGGAGACTCCTACAGATGCAAACCATTCTTTTTCTGTGGACCAGGAATGTAAACTGATGAGCCAAACATTGAGTGAAATAAAATAATGAATCCATAGTTTTTGATTTCTCCCAATGAGCAAACGGAGACCCACAGCGTTTGACTGACCACTGCAAGAGAACTTAGATATGGGGTCTTCTGCTCCAAGGTATTAACCCAGGTATTATTTTAACTGCAGACTTGAAAGGGTTACAAGGGTTTACATAGAAGAAACCCTTGATACAATTGAAATGACTAAACTCAGAAAATTTCCCCCCTATAACACAAGTGACAAAAAAACTAACACACACAGATCAGATGAAAGTGATTTTCTCAGAGGACATGCCTTCCTGTCTTTCTGTCTTACTTGCATATAAGTAATTGTCATTTTCAAAGGAAAAAGAGAAGCTTAGTTTCTCCTAGGGAAGCAGTTTAAACGAGTGGCTAGGAGTCAAGGCTTTGGAGCAAGCCTTCCTGGATTTGAGTCCTGGCCTCATTAGCTGTGTGCTGTTCAGCATGTTACGTCATCTCTCTGTGCTACAGTTTCATTACACTGTATACGTTTGCACATGCATGCACACACTTGCCCTTAATGATTTAATGCATGAAAATAACTTGGGAAATTGTCTGGTAAATTGTTCAGTACTCAATAAAAGTTGTTATTATGATCCGAATGATACAAATGTTATTAATGAGCCATGTCATCTTTGCTGCTTATATTTCTTCTATTACAGTGAGATACCTTGAGATATATTTGGCCATCCCTGTGCCATAGAAGGGTTTCTAAACTGAATTAATTCTACCTGTTCTAGTGATGTTTGCTTTGACCTCCTGTTAAATGATAAAAGTATTATGCAGTTAAAAACCATCCTTGTGCAATCACGTTGATTCCAACTTATGTTCAGCATGAAGGGACAAACAGCATGTTTGTGTAATAACTTCCTGGAACAGTTATTATTTTCCACACTGTTGTGGATCATATCCCAGTTGCTATTTAATTCATTTCCTATGTGATGACTTTGCAATCAGAAAATAACGATGGTAGACAGCAAGAAAACTAAGTTAGTACATGCTAATGTGAAAAGTGGATAAGATTTATATTGCATTCTATTGAAAATAGGCAGAGTACATAGTTATGAGTATGTAAAATAAATTGAAACTTTGAACTATGTTCGGCATCTAAGATGTGTTTAAAGTCTTTGAAAAAAAATAGGTTAAACACTTTCATTGGAAGCATGGAGTATAATTGGTATTCTGGAGGAGAAAGTTGCTAAGATTTTTTCCCTGGTGATTTATCAGTGTCTTTTGGGGATCCCCCATGGATACAGAAAATGTGACATGGAGAGGCCCTGATCAGAAGTGGGAAGTTTATTCTTGGCACCTGAGAAGAAGACTTTGGGTGAGATCATTAAACAAGCTCTGTTGGCAAGAAAGGGGACAGAGGGTCATAGAGCAGCCTTCATTTTTATAATGCCAAGATACCATCACCAGTTGAGACTCCCATCTGTGAAAGCTTTTCCTCTTTTATTCTCAATTTATTTTGGTACCATGGAGTCTTTGAAAATCTGATAGAAATTAGAAATATTTCTCCCAGAAAATGCACACACACACACACACACACTTCTGTATATTAATTTGTGCTTCTCATAGATGTTCTCATGTAAAACATTTCCTTTTTAATTGAGTGATTTTATATTCTCTTCAGTTAACTTTTGAAAATTAACTTTTGAAAATATATTTGACCACTTAGTCTCCTTTTAAAAAATGTACTGTTTAAAATCCTGACTTGTGACTCTTCCAAAAGATTTTAGAACATTCAGTTATTTTGTTTTACTGTGATCAGCAGTTTCAAACATCTTTATAGATGTTCCTGAGACACTTAATTTCTGAGAAACTTTTATTTCTGTCTGATAGGAAAGTGCAGTAGGCATGGATGTATGTCTTCTTAGAAGTGTTTTATTATAATTTTATGAGGAAATAAATAAAGATTGTAATGTTATTCCCATATTGGTTTATATTAAATAAACATTGATATCCTACAGAGTGTTGATCATAATTCAGACTCTAACCTCAAAATATACTGTTTTTGGAGAAATAAGTGTACAAATGTAGTGAGTTACTGTAGCCACAGAGGAGAAATTTTTTAAAATATGGGAGAGAAAAGCCTTTTAAAACTCACCCTCAATGGAGACATAAACAGCAATATTAATAATCAATCCATACATTTCTATGTCTGTACCTTATATTTTAAAGTGGGCAAGAAACTTTTTGAATATTTGATGTAAGAATTAGGTTTGAAAAGTTTGGCAATTAACATAAAGCTAGCTAGAGCACCTTTTAATACTCAGAGTAAAATCCTTAGAAAAATTGATAATAGTTTCTATAAGATTGTAGTAATAATTTATCATCTTATTTTGTATTTTGATTCCAATCAACACAGACCAAGGGCAGTCAAGTTTATAATAATTTATTATGGTTGCATATCATTTGTCATATATAATAAATTATAGAAACTATAGCATCTTTATAAACTATTTAGTATACCATATTCACTTACTAATGCTCACTGCAGTAACTGTAAGACATTTAATTAGATTATATTTTAGCATTAGTTAGAAGATAAAAAAAATATATATATATATATATACATTTTTTTCACAGTACTTTGCATTTCTGAAGGGCCCATTATTGCAACTTTTGTGCAACCAATCTGAAATGCATAAAAACCTTTATAAACCAGAAGGTGGCATATGGTTTTACTGAGCTGCTGAAGGTACTGCAGCTCCTTGACTTTGCACTTACACCCATGTGGTGTACTTTTCAGGCACTGTAATAAATGCAAATAAATAATCACTTACTGCTCTCTAAAAATCTATACCAATAGATAGCATTGAAGCTTGGAACATCTTGAGAATCAAATAAAAAACTCAGTAAACAATTGTAGCATGAAATTCTCTCTCCCTCTCCTCCCTTCCCTCCCTCCTCCCTCCTCTTTCCCCTTTCCCAGTTTGCTTAAGGAAACAAACAAACAAAAAGTTCAGGTTGAATTTAAGTCCTGGGGCCTGACAAAGAGACCCTGGCTGCAGTTCTTCCTCAGCCACCTGTTTTCTTCAGTTTCATCTCTCATTACATCTGTCCAGACCTCTCCTGATACCAGCACCAGTCCTTTCTGGCCGGGAGAGTTTTCAAAACCTTGCTGAAAGCATCTTGTTCTCCACTGTCACAGCACAGGTGTGAGATTGGTTGGAGTCCTTGTCACCAGTTTGCTCTGTTCCTTTCCAGCCTCCGGAGTCCTGACGGAGGAGAAGCTTGCAAGGAGCAACACAGCGCTGCGTGTTAGCGTCTCACAAACTCACTTGGTCTTTAAATGTCCATTCTTGGATAACGTCCTTATCCATTCTCTGGTCCTCAGTGAACTTTGATGGAATATTTCCGCAGTTTCAGAAACTGGAAAAGCTTGTCTTTCGTCCTCTTCTTCAGGGCCATCAGGGCCCGTGTTTTCTCCTCCAGATCTTGATCTATGGCCAAAATGATCTTGGCTCTCTCCTCTGCTTTCTTGTCCCCAGAGTTTTTGAAGAGCCTCTGTAGTGATTCTTGGTCGATGTTTTCAAAGATGTTGCCCACGGCTTTCTTGCGTGAGGCTGTGTCGAAGTGGTAGCCGTGGATGGACGGGCTGACCCGCAGCGAGGAGGACATGGTGCAGGCTTGGTTGCTTGGCTTTGCTTTCATAGATGGGTGGATCTTCGGGAACTCAGCGCCCGGGCTCTCCAGAGAGTCTGTAGCAAACTCATTCCAGCACTGCTATTTAAAGCATGAACAAAAGCTCCAGGCTCAGATTACACTGGTGACATCAGAGTGATCTCAAGGAAGAATAATCACAGGCAGGTTTAACAGTTGAGTTGCCAATATCCCGTTCTTGTTTGTGCAAAATGTTTCCAAAGCTGTGTGTTCCGTGATGGGGCGTGGAAGCGAGGGTTTCTTTTTACCTCATCTTTGTCAGTAGGATTATAGAGACGTGGGCTCTTCTTAAAAAAAAAAGAAGAATTGCTGAGACCAGGAAAGTGCAAAGATAAGACGCAAACTGGGTGCCTTAAGCTCTCAAAATCTTTCCAAACAAAACAAAAGTTCTGCTAACACAAGAAAGTGTTAACAGAAGAATTCCCAGAGAATTTATTAAAGTGTTCTCCAAACATCTGTGCCCTTTGGACACTTCTATCCAGGGCCACTCCTAAGCTGCTCAAAGATAGCTTAACAGTTAAGGACATCCGTTTGGAATAAATAGGTCCGATTGTAGAATGGGAGTTTACCTACAAAGCGCTGACAGGACACTGCCTGGAACTGTGACCTTTCAGAGGCTGTATACAAGTGCTAATGTGTATTCCCTGAATAAAAGTGTAAGTTAATAATAATAATAGACAAAATTCCTTAAGTTTGTGTATACAGTATATCAACAATATGTCTACTTTTAAAAAGTAGCAAAGGTAATCAGGTGTTTTACGTATACAGTACTCAAAAGGAATGATTTGATTTTTTTTAATATGTATTTTGGCATCACCCAGACATAAAACGACACCTTCTTTGGAAGAATTTGAATTTGTTCTTTTCACCTTCCACAATATTCAGCCAGCCAGTATCCCCACAGATGTATGGAGCACTTATATTCAGCCAACTGCTTTCTTCAACTTCAAAGGGCCCCAGAAACTCTCTTAATGGACCTTCTGCCTGGTCCATGTTCTAATACTCCAAGAAGCTGGGCTGGTTTTCATTTTCCTCTCATCTAGTCAAGTCAGATCTAGTGCAGGGAAGGCGCCACACTAGAAAACTGAGTTAGCCACTCTTCACATATATTCATTCAATCATTTATTCATACACTCACTCATTTATTTAATCAATATCTATTAAAGGTCTACCTTTACCTACAACTTTCCTAGGCATTGGGAATATAACAGTAAACCAAACTAAACCAAATAAATAAAATGAAACAATAAAAAATCTCTACCTTACCTTAATGGAGTTTAAAATCTACCTAAATAGACAATAGAAAGATGTATGTTTATCTATACTAATAAAAGGGTAATATGCTAATTAGACCGGGAGACCTTCCAGATGTCTTTCCGGACAAAGCCATGGTGGCAGGGCTGAGGCAGAGACAGTTAGGGGCAATCAGGCCAGGAGGGGAGAGCAGTTGGGGAGATCAGGCCAGTGGGGGGGGGGCAGTTGGGAGCAAGCAGGCTGGCAGTGGGGGGCAGTGGGGGCCATCAGGCTGGTGGGGGGTCAGTTGGGGGCAAGCAGGCTGGTGGGGGGTCAGTTGGGGGAGATCAGACTGGCAGGGGGGTAGTTGGGGACTATCATGCTGGCAGGGGGGCAGTTGGGGGTGATCAGGCCAGCAGGCAGAGTGGTTAGGGGTGATCAGGCAGGCAGGTGGTGAGCAGTTAGGAGCCAGCGGTCCAGGATTGCAAGAGGGATGTCCGACTGCCGGTTTAGGCTCAATCTCACAGTCAGACATCCCCTGAGGGGTCCCAGGTTGGAGTGGGTGCAGGCAGGGCTGAGGGACAAACCCCCCCCCCCATGCATGAATTTTGTGCACCGGGCCACTAGTAATATAGATGACGTCAGGAAGTAACAAATGAGTAGATTTGTATAGCAGAGGAAGGGAGGGGTTGAGATTTGCATAGGATATTTAAAGCCAGCTTCTCAATGAGATATTGTGCAAGAATTAGAAAGAGGTAAGGGAGTGAGCTGTGTAGGCATCTGTAGGAAGGGTGTTGTAGGTAGAGGAAACAGCAAGTGCAGAGGTCTGAAGATAAGAGTGTCGTGGAATATATGCCAAATACCCAGGAGACCAGTGTGGTTGGGGCAAAGTGGCCAGAGAAGAGTGGATGGAGAGGAGGAGGGGGTGAGAAGGCAGAGGCAAGAGTACAAGCTCATAGGCTTTTTCATGGATTTAGCATTTATTTATTCTGTAAGAGATAGGCAGCCTTTGGAGAACTTCGAACAGAGAAATTACAGGATTTTAATTATAATTTAAAAATGTAACTGACTTTTCTTTGTAGAGAATAGATTTGTAGGAAGACAATGAGGACACGGGGAGCAAAAGGACTAGTTGGGACACTTCCCAAAATGAGCCAGGCAAGAGACGATGAAGGCCTCCACTAGGGAAGTCCTTGTGCAGGTGGTGATAACTGATGAAGGTTAAGTCAGAAGGGTTGCTGAAGACTCCAATGTGAAGAATGAAACACAGACAGGAGCCTAGGATGATCTCTTCCTGAAGGATGCTTCCCTGAAAGACTATTCCAGGTGGGCTTATGTTCATCTCACCAACCATGGCAGCTGATGCTTGTTCCAGGGTTTCCATGGACCAACCCTATGTTCTGCTGCCTCTGACTGTAGGTTTATTGGCATATGAAACACACCTCTCCCTCACTAAATACAAAAAGTACTTTTATGGTCATAAGGATTTTTACTGTTTTAATTAAGTGTCAAGAAATTTACATAACCCATCTGAATTGTTGCCATACTCAAGGTTTCGTCAAACTTCTCATGCTATGCTCTTTCTTGAGCTGATTCTTAGCTTTTTATTTCCTATATATTGATTACTCCCAAATTTTAAATCCAAGCCTAGTCCTTTTCTCTGTGGTATAGACTCACTTATTTAACTCATCGATACAGATATATACAAATATGATACTAATATCTGTTTAGTTATAAAAGACAGAAATGCAGCCATAATCTTTGATATCGTCTTTCCTTTCTTCCCCTATCTAGATCTATCCCCCATATATATCTATCACTAAGGGCTGTCAATTCTATCCACAAAATATTTCTTAAATCTATTTACTTTCAACTTGCCCTGCCACTATTTAGGCAAGCCTCCATATGGTGGATGCTGAGATGCACAACTAAGAACTCCCTGCAAGATTTCCCCAGATGTTTGGCTGTCAGCCCCCCTCATGGGTTGCCACCACTGAACAAGGTCAAACCCCCCACCCCCTTCTTGGTGCAGCTGTATCTAGTGGCTGATGGATAAGAGGACACAAAAGCCTGTACCCCTTCTCCAACTCGGAGGGATCATCTACACTTCAGAGCATTCTTTGGAATCAGCTGAGACCTCCTTATTCCCAAATTCGTATCTTTCCCTTCTTTCAGGCATCAATCCTAAGAGCACTCCATAATAAATGACCTTCCTGGTGATCTCCATTTTGGAGTTTGCATCCTGGGATCCCAGTCTATGACACCCCAACTTCTCTCACCTGGACTAAGACCATGCTGTACACAGCATCCAGAGCAATAGTTTTAATAAGCAATCTGATCAGACCAATCTTGCTATTACATTTAGGATAAGCTCCAAAATCTTAACATAACCTTTTCTTTTTTTTTTAATCCTCACCTGAGGATATTTTTCCTTTGATTTTTAGAGAGAGTGGAAGAGAGAGGGAAAGACAGAGAGAAATACCAATGTGAGAGAAACATCAATTGGTTGCCTCCTGCATGAGCCCCAGCCCAGACTAGGGCCCTGGCCAGGGAGGAGCCTGCAGTGCAGATACATACCCTTGACTGGAATTGAACCCAGGACCAGCTAGGGCTTAACATAATCTTTTTGAGCATGACATTGCTCTGGTCACTGACTACTTCTGTAGCATCCTAATTTGCCACACTTTCTCCATACCTATATGTTTTCCAATTCCTTGAATGTACCATGTTCATTCCTGTCCTGGGTCTTTGCATATATTTTTCTTTTTTTCTGGAAAGTTCTCTACTTATTTCAGCTAAGTAACTTTTATTTACTCATAAAATGTCAACTAAAAGCTACTTGCTCAGAAGACTTTCCTGATCCTTCTAGACTAGATCGGGTCTCCTTGCAAACATACCATTTACTAGGCCTTAGTAGCACTTATTAGAGATTTCAAACATACATTTATATTTATGATTACTTAAAATCTATCTCCACCAAGAGCAGGTATCAGATCTACTTTTCTCATAAATGTGTCTAAAGCTCCGAATCACTTAAATGTTTCATAATAGTGTTAAGTAGCAATGTATATGATTCTATTTAATTCTCATAACAACCTATAAGGTTGGAACTCCTGTAATCCTCATGTTACAGGTAAGAAATTTGAAACAATGACAGTTTACTCCCTAAAATGTCAATTTTCTAATACCTGGAATGAACCTATAAATATAGACAAAAAGGAACCTTATACTGCAAAAGGAACTTATGGGACAAAGGAATTTTACAGTTGTAAGTAAGTTAAAAATATGAGATGTAAGGATTATCTTGTATTATCTGGTTTGGCCCATGTAACATAAGAGTCCTTATAAGAGGAAGGCAGGAAGTCAGAGGGGAGAGAAGATGCTCAACCGTTGGATTTAAAAATGAAGGAAGAAACCAAGAGCTAAGGAATGTAGGCAACCTCTAGAGGCTAGAAAAGGCAAAGAAACAAATTCTCCCATTGATCCTTCAGAAAAAACATAGCACTGCAGACCATTTTTATACATCTAGCTTCCTGAACTGTAAAATAATGAATTGTGTTGTTTTAAGCCACTAAGTGTGTGGCCATTTGTTACACCGGCAATAAGAACCTAAAGCACTCTGCAAATCCTTCAGCTACAATAAGACAACTTGAACCAAGGTCTATCGGATTCCAAAGCCCATGATTTTAAACTCTATGCTGTATTGCTCTCGAATCAACTGCAAGCTCTATTTTCAAAAAGTCTGACTAATCCTTCCACATGTCATTGAGCAGCCCTCCTTGAGTACTGCCTAAATGCCTTCAGATGAATTAGAGAGATTAAGGAGCTTCAAAATTGTTCAGAGGGCAAGACCACCCACAGGAAAACAATGTTTGTTTCTGTTTCCCAGAAATGCGACATAAACCCTAAGGTTATGATTCGTGGATGCTCTTTGCCAAAGGTGACTGACTCCACATGTGCTTGAAAAGCCTTTAATTGCTGTCCCTCTATTCTTTCCCTCTTTGTACATGTATTTCCAGTGAAGAATGTGGACAACGGGACTAAAAGACTTCTAGAAAAAATTCACAAATTGCATGTAGATAGGATCATATCAAAAAAGGCACCTCATAGAGTTTTTGCTTTTCTGTAGTAAAGACAGAAAATAATGAAGGCTGTTCAAAAGAAGCAGCTTCTGGGCACCGGTTTTCAAAAGTATTGTTTCATCGCACAAAGAGGTTGACTATCTGCCAGCAGTAAATGTGCTCGGCTAGGTTTGTGTCTGATGAATAGACTTGAGAAAACAAAGGGAAGGAAGAGAACAAACAGTTATTAAGTGACTTGTAAACCCAATTTTCCTCATCTACTGTCTAAATTACTCTCTCAACTATACTGGAGATAGATAACATTGACCTCAATTTTGACCATAAACAAAGACTTGGTCTAAACAACCTGCCCAAGGTAAGTGGTGGAAAATGAATTCATTTCCATTTTTTTTTTCAATCTCCCAAATCACCCCGGGAAGATTTTTCTGACCTCTAATGAGTTACTTGGTTCTCCAGTTTGCATCACCAGGACTCTAGGTTTTACTGTTTCAGATGAAAAATTATGAGATTTCTATTTATATCTTTAATGTTTTGGGAGAATTTGGGTGAAAGGTTAAGAATTAAGTTGTACACAAAGATCTGAAATGCCTTTATATTTTTAATGTTTTAAAGATATAAAGGTATAGTGGGTGGTACATAGAGTGTATCGACTGAAAATTTATTGAATTATTATAGGAATAATTGAAAGGAGGCATAGAATGTAATTCAATGCTACCTTTCTGTATCAATTTATCTCTCTGGTAACTTCCTGAATATGAAGAGTATAGAAGCCAGCACTAGAAATTTATGCTTCCACTTCAACCGAATTATTCATGAACACTTTTGTTTTAACAACAAAAATTTCATACTGCATTATAATTGCAAAGTGCTTTTACATATACTATTATTATTATTTTTTTTTACTTTCACGGTATCACTGGTATTTTCTCAGATGAGAAAACTGAGTATTACATAAGGTAAATTAATTTCCCAAAATCTTGGAGCTAATTAAGTGACAGAGCAGGCCTAGGAACTCTCATTTTCTGACCCTAAATCCTGTTCTTTTTCCCCCCCTAACATTGCATAGATTCCTGATTTTATTATTTACTGATCTCCTATAGTTTGAAAATTCTACCATGACAGTCTTTCATTTTTCTTTACATGTATGTATGCAGTGATTTATAGATTCCTTCACAAAGAAAGTGTTGAATGCTTACTAGGTGCCAGGTACAATAATTCTTGCTTGAGGAAGACCTTGGGGGAAATGGACATGGTCCATGTGTTTGTGGGACCTGAGATCTGGAAAAGAAAAGCGACATTAGGCAAATAAGTACACACATAGACATATGAAGAAGACTTTTACATGCGCTGGAAAATGAAAGGCATCAGGTGAAATAAAAGAGGAAACAAGGTGAGGCTCCATTTAAATAGTTTGAGTCATAAAAAAGCTTTTCTGAAAAAGAGTCTTGAAGTAAATGTTGAAATTAATCAGCCTTGGCACAGAGCCTTGGCTACATTAAAAAAAAAAACACTATGCTAAGTTCCTGAGGTGAGTTTGAAGGGCAAGAAAACAGACACAGAGACAAAGCAGGTGGGAAACAGAAACCAATGAGGAGAGAGTAATGATAGTAGATTGGGAGGCAGGGCCAAACGATGTAGAGTATTGAGGACCATGTTAAGGACTTAAAATTGTATCCTAAGAGCAATGGACAGTCGATAATAAGCATGGGAGGAAACTGCTGGAGATTTATTTTAATTTAAAAAAAAATTACTTTGGTTGTTGTGCCATCAAAGGCAACACCTAAAGAAAGCAGTTGTGGTTGCAGGTAGTAAGCAGATTATTTCAAATGTATTTTGGAAGTAAACTCAAAGGGACCTGGTGATCAGTTGGATAGGGGATGGGCCAGGGTTAAGGGTGCTCCCAGGTTAAGTCTTAAGGTCCTTGGTGTGGAAGGCTGAGTTGGGGAAGTGACAATGGAGAGAATCTGGGAGAAAGGTCAAGAGTTCAGTTGTACATAAAGATCTGAAATGCCTAGGAAACAGCCCAGAAGATAGTGAAATATAAGAATTTAGAGTTTCCAGGAAAAGTCTGAAATGTAATTTTCATTCTTTATCCTTTCTCAGTAATAATTGTCAAGAAATCAACATTGACCACAGCTTTCTTCACTCTACCTATGCATAAATCCAGCACCCAGAACGAAGCCTGGCCCAAAGTAGACTTTAGATAAATAATTTTAGAATTATTTTATATAAGATAAATACTGCAGGCTAGATACAGTTAAGTAACAACAAAGAAAAAGCAGCTTGTCAGTGGAAACATTGTTTCTTTTCGTCTGGTGTTGAAATCTTCTGCTTTTTTCTATATGCCACAACTGAAATGGCAAACGTTCTCTTCAGTACTTGTTTCCAGGGCCTTTTTTATATCCCACACTTACATAAATCCTATTCTAGATTTCCGTTCCTTCTACACTCATGATGGTTAATGTCTTCTTAAAACTAAACAGCAAACATTTTCATTTCAGTAAAATTTTATTAAATGTATTTTCATTCTTAAATTATTGCTGATAGAAAGAATGGCAGTTTTACTTAGAGGCTTTGATTCTGACATTTATTTTTTTTATCATTTAGAGGAACTAATTATAAACTCTGAAGCAATACGAATTTCAAAAAAAAATTGAGGAAATGCATTTTCAAAGCCTTTTAGTCAAAATATGAGGAAAATCCACAACTTTCTTGAAATAAACTTTAGACAAGACCATTTTTAAGAAGTGTGCAGTTTTTTCTGTGTTTTTTTTTTAATCATGCTTCTGCACGTGAAATGAAACAGCTGTCTTTGCTTAAGCCATCAGTCTATATTTACAATGTTTCCTAAAAATGGAACTGAAGATAAACTTTTCTTTTTTTTTTAAATATTAATTAGCTGCTCAGATTCAGATATTGAGCCCCTGGTATTTATAGCTGTTTTAAAAAGAAAACAATTGTGAACATAAACTAACATGCTTTTCTCAGGAAGTGAGCATGAGATATTTATATGTATTTATAGTAGCATGTGTGTTTCTATAATCTATGACTAAAATAAGTCTTGATGAAACATTGCCTCCCACTCCTAGCTCCCACCCACTCGGTGCATGCTTCTGGCTGAGTGGTGATGTTGGCACATTTCAGTCATTCCCAAAGTGGAACTACTAGGAAAAGGAGAGATTTCTAGTATGTGCTTCCCAGCTTGTGTTTAAGGAGTGTTGCAAATGATGCATGTGGCCCTAACTCCTAAAATGCCTCCTCTATTTTCTTTTTCTGAGCAGGGCGCAGGCACATCTGGCTACTCACTCTGCAGACTGACCGAATTATTTATCACTTTTCCAAGGACTATATACAGCCCAAACGTGGGCCATAGAGAGGCCTGGTCAGTGAAGGTTCTTAAAGCCACCGGAGGGACACTTGGAACCTTGAAATTCTTCGTAAGGTGAAGCAATTAGTAGGGACAGCACAGCTCAGTTTGAATATTAATTGAAGAGTTAGTATGTGGAGGAAAAATTAGGCTTGTCTGAATAGGGCCCAGAGGTAGAAATAAAGACAATGCAATAAGGAAGCTCCAGGAAGATGGATTTTGACTCAGTACAATTGAAGGCATTTTTTAATGAGTGAGTAAGCAATGAGAATGCTCAAGTATACTTAGGCCGACGGTTTAGGGGGTACACAGTAGAGGCCTGTAAGCAGTAGTAGACCAGTGCTTATTTTTATTTATTTGATTTTCCCCCCTTTCTTCTATAGCCTGTCACCAGGTTACACTTCACATTATAGAAGTGTGCAACGTTTTTTGTTTCAGTTATTATGCGTAAGAACATAAAGCCTTATATATAAAATGTGCATATATAACCGCAACACAAATTTCAAAAAGAGTTAAATCTACTAGTTTTATGCACTGTGTTTTCCATTCTATTGTATTCTACCCTCTCACCTTTTAAAAATGGCTGGTCTAAACCCATGAAACCGATTTCCTAACTCCAGTTTGAAAACCGTTGGATTAGACCATTTTAATGACCCTTTGAATGCTGAGCAGCGGAGATAGTCACGCTTTTATTCAGTAGATGTTTGCATAACCAGTTGTTGCTTTGATGCTGCTGCTTTGGTTTTCCCACAAACACTGTCACCTGGAATGACAGACAATCTTGCACTGCTGTCCTCACTATAATCACTTGGGGAATTATTATTTTTTAAATGTCTCTAGAACTAGATTGCAGAATGGCTTAAACATATATCATTTTTTAGACTATATAGGCATTTGCTCATTCATTTATTTGTTCATTTATGGAATGAAATATAATTCTATTTTATTTTGAAAGCCTCCATCCACTTTGCTATGTCCTAATGAAACAAATACTATATATGCTTATTAGTCCTATTTGCCACTCCTCCCAACATCCCCAAGTGTGCCCTCTTCCATTTGTACAGGATAGGAGTTGGAAGACTAAGGTAGTAAGAAGGGAGCATGATAGAGGGCAACATTGGTGATACTGGATATGAGAGGGAAGACATAAATAGCTTTGGGTGAAAGATGAGAAAGTGGATCCAAACAGACTCCCAAGATACTCAACAGGATCAGTTTTCAATACATGGAATGAAAAACTAAACTTCAGCTAATTTATTATTTGTTGACATGAATATGAGTCCCTAAAATGTTGGAAAAATGCACAAATGTTTTAAAATCTAAGCTTTATCTCTATAGATAAACCCATTTTTCTATTTAAGCATGTCACACCTAAGTTTTCAGACTTGCTAAAAAGGAATGGAAAGTAGCATTTAACATATTCATCCATTTCAGGATCATTCAGTGAGTATGTATTAAGGGGGCCATGGGGAAATAAGGACACATATGTAATACCTTAATCAATAAAGAAATTTAAAAAAATAAATGTTTTGCTTAAAACCAAGTGTTCTTAAAAGAAATACTTAAGTACAAAATACTGGAATACAACCTAACAAGCATATAATATTGAATGTTAGGACCCCACAAGGAAGAAACAGAACTAAAGAAAAGAAAAAAAATCTTAAATATCTAAAGATAATGGGAATTCTTAATGAGAGTTCTTTTTTAAAATTTCTGTTCTTTTCTCATCATTGTTAAACTGATAACTAAATTTTTTTTAAAACATAAAATACTATCTATATCTTGTTTAAGTATATTTGTATATACAGAGGTATAGAAAAAAAATGAGTGTATTTTTTAATAGTGATTATCTCTTGATGATGGAATGTACTCAAGGTAATTCTTATTCCTTATTTTTTTGGTGAACATTCCAATTTTATATATTAGTTGTCCTAAAAAAACAAAGCAATAAAATGCATTAATAAATGAACTGAAAAAAAGGAATGCATTATGAATTTTACGTCTCAAAGGCAGAGGAAATGGATCATGGTCCCTAAGCCTGTCTGTTTTTATTTTAAACACTGACAAATTGGTCCATGGTCATTGGACAATAGTATCTAAATGTTTACTGAGCCCTTGAGAGTTCATTAATTTTCCTATAATTTTTCTTTTAAAAAAGTTTTTGACATCAATTTACTATATTATCCTCTGTTGAGGTATAGTATTCTACACATGCTCTCAAATATTGTTAAATGTTATTTTTAATTAATTATGTTCTAAGTTTTACTGTGCATCAAGTAATTCCTCTAGTGCTATAAAAAAATAAATTCAATTGACATGTTGGTGGAACCAGGCCATCTGTCCTATTATACAGATTTTGTGGCCAGAATGGCACCACCCTACCTATTTAACAGATTAGACTCAGGAAGGTGAGGCATGGGCTGCTTTCCGTGGCTCAGTAAGAGTTAACACTAACCAATGGCTTATCTGCAAATGTGGGTAGGGGGCCAGGTTTGTATTGAGTGTCTCAAACTTCCTCTTGCTTCTTTCCAGGTAACAAATATGCCCCCTTCCATTTTCAAACTTACTCTTCAACAGAATTGAGAATCAGCACTTCACAAATTTAAGGCAGATAGGAACAACTTTCTGCGGTGCCTTCTGAAGTATTTGTATTTGAGCTGGATCTCTGGACCGCAGACTTTGAGTTTCCTGTAGTCAATGAAAACACACGCTGGCCTTCCTGGTCATAATTTCTACTCGGTTGCTTAATTATTGATCTTTATATGACCAACAGCAGTTATTAATAAATTACAAAGTACATGCTGAGGGCCTAAGTGTCTAGCATGCTTCCCACTTGTTTTTGAGTTTCAAAAGCAATGTGCAGAGCCTTATGGTGAGTTAGGCTCCCTTGACCTTGGTGGTTCTCTGTCTCCAACCCCAGTTCATTTCCAGCATTCTGTTTGTCTAACCTTAAAGACACAGCAGAACACCAAGTTCCTGGACTTTCCTCTGCTCCAATCAGGCTCCGTGTCCCAGAGTGTACTGCAGTTCTTGGCATGTTTGCTCACCCAGCTCCTCATCCAGAAGGAAGTAGAGAAGCACAGCCAGGGGCTGCACCCTGAGCAGCTGCGAGGTTACGCGCTCCCTGGCCCTCCTGCTTCTCAGCGTCCCAACTCCCTGGGGTGGCAGCAAAGGTTCAGGCTGTGCGAAAAAGGAATCTGACTGTTCTGGCGTCCTCACCTTCCTTCCTCTGGGTACTCCTGGCAGGAAGTCACTGATATAAGATGACACTTAAAAAAAAAAAAAAAAAAAAGAATGATAGAATGCTGCCTAAATCCCAAGTTCAGCTCAGAGTTTTCTAATTGTCTAGAAGCCAGTCAGGCTGAAAGACGACATCAGATCACATCGTCCATTTAACAGGTATTTTGAGAATGACTTTGCTATTGAACACCTTACACTAAAACCAAATACCGTAGTCATTGCTAGAACTGAGAGGAGCTGCAGAGACTATTAGAAAAGATGTGAAATAACGCAGAGACTGGGCTGCAGGGCACAATCACCCTCTTTCTGTAAGCCTGCTATTGTTTCTGTGAGGTCGGTGTGGCAGCAGTTGTATGCATTGGGACCCAGGGCAGGCCACCCAAGATATCCCACAATAATATGTGGATTAATTAATTTGAGAAGCAGCACAAGCCAAAGGAGCTCTCTGATCTCTCTAAATGCAGGAAATAAATCATGTGATAAGTGCCCTGCCTACTCCTGCTCCGGAGGGCTGGGAGACAACCTTATCACAAGAGTCAAAAACAAATATCCAGCATCAAACAAGCCTGTATAAACGAACGTTTTCATGCCTTTGCTAATTTACCTCAGCCAAACACTGGCTTAGATTCCTTTCTAATGAGCACTAACTTTCTTTGCTCTGTCAACTTTTCTCAAATTTATTGCTTCTTTTGTCTACAAAGTATAAAAAGGTGCCTGGTTTGATTATTTCGGTGAGCTTCATTTCATGATCTGATTGTGATTTTTCCCATGCACACATATTAAGTAGCTTTTTCTCTTGTTAATCTAGCCTTGTGTCAGTTTAAACATTTTAGTGCTAATCCTCTCCTAAGAACTAAACAATGGTTGGAGTGGGAATTCTCCCCCTCCCAACAGACCCAAGACAGTTTTTCAGAGACTCCCAGAACTGCAGGGGACAACAAGGAGACATCTGACTGTCCATTCCTGCTTCTGGCATAGATCACACAGTTACCATTTGAAGCCAGCAGAGTGGAAGTTCCCCTAACTCTGATCCTATACTCCTGGGCTTTGCTTATCACGTGTTTTCAGTTTGATGAAAGTGATGGGAGGGCGGAGGGAATGAGTTTCTCTTTTAGAATAATTCTAGAGAAAAGCTAAAGTTTAAAAAATGCCTGTCTGGAATTTAACACCAAATAGATTATGATCATAAATAATCAGCCGCCTGGCAAGCAGGGCTCCAAGTCTGGGCAGAGGAAAGAGGGAAGGGAAGCCGTCGTTCAGGAGTTCCCTCTGTTTCAGGCACCATTCATAGAATTTACCGATAGGAGCAGAGTCCTATAGGTAGGTAGTTGGGTATTTGTGGAAACAGAAGTTCAGTTAATAGCTGAATGCACAGGGTCTTGTTTTTTTCTGTGGGACTATCCTAATCCAAAGCCACAGAGAGCATTTCCGCCAACTGCTACTTTCACCGTTTATCCTGTATTGGCAATCATGGTATGTTGTATCTATAGTGTCATTTTAAACACACACACACACACACACACAATATATATATATATATATATATATATATATATATATATATACACACACACATATATATATGTATATATGTATACATATATATATGTATATATATATATATATACACACACACACACACATATGTGTGTATATATATATATTTATATAATGTAAAATAATTCTCATAACAAGTCATTGAATTAATGAGAAAATTAAGGCTGAGGAAGTTTACCTGGTAAATATTACAGAGAACTTTAAGTAGCTGAGATGGAATGGCTGTCCCACTTCTGTGTAACTCCAGGTCCCTGCTTTTTCCTTTTTCTACAACCCCACTCCATTTGTATAGGACATCTGAAAGAAGGCTTTGTGCATGTCAATAACTGTAGCTGTATTAGATCAAGAGAACAGAGAGGGAAGAGCTCCATGATGGGGAAGACATGAATGAAGGATAAAAAGGAGAGCCATGCGTTAGATGCATCTAGCAGCTAAAGCATGCCAGGGATGGCCAGCAACTACCAGAAGCTAGAAGAGACAAGGACAGCCCTTCCCTAGAGCCAGCAGAGACAGGCTGGCCCTGGAACATCTTCATTTCAAACTTCTAGACTCCAGAACTGTTAGAGAACACTTCTGTTGTTTTACCAGTACACAATTCAGTTTTTATCATTTGTATGGCAACCCTTGAAATAAAGACAGAATTCAAAGTACCCCCTAACTATTGCATTACTATATTTTATTTTACCCATAGCATTTATCATTCTCTGAAATTACGATTGTGTTTTTAATAAATGTAATTAATCTATAAACTTATAATATGTATGCTTACATGTTTATAATGTTTTATATTTATAATATGTGGCTATTTGAAAGTACAGCATGTACCTACCGAGCTCATCCCACACCTAAAAGATTGCCGATGTCTAATAGAGCTATATAAATACCTGTTTAATGAATATGTGAGCTTTGTGAATGCAGTAAATAGAACTACACTCAGATAATCTCTGAACAGAAGGCTTTACTATAAATGCTGCAACCTTTTCCCTCACTGAAGGACAGGTTATCTCAAATGCAAACTATTGTTTCAATATTTGATTTGCTAAATCTAATTCTGTGAGCTCTGAACTCAAATTCTGTCCCATTTATTCAAACTCCCAGAGAGATGAAGAGCATTGTAAAGACATGATTTTTGCATCAGTTAAGGGATATATGTATTTCAGTGTGATTTCTACAACAAAGATTAGGATTGGAAGCAATAACAGTAAATGGTTAATAAAAAAAAGAGAAGACATATTAAATCAAATATATCAGTTAGAAGGTTCAAATTAATTTACTTGTAGCTGCCACCATTATTTAAGAACTGAAACAAGAGATTCACAAGCAATTATGACTTTTCCTATAAGTTGGCAAAAATAAATTTATTTTTGAATCTGAGTTTAGGTTTGGCTAAATTGAATGTGGCTTTTTATGCTCTAATTCATCACATAATCTGCTTAAAGTTTGTGCTGATGTCACTTTCTGTTTCCTAAGTATGAGGCCTTGCAGAGATATGTTGAGTATCAAAGATGAGTCTGAATATAGAAAAATCAAGCTTGTTTAATGTCAAAGCTCAGGCTTCAAGAATCAAAGCCCTCTGATTTCTAATAAGATGCATCAATAATCACAGGTAAAAAACCTGAAGTTTCTGAGAATGACATGTTGTTTTTAATATAATTTGTTTTTCTTTAAAAATCATCATAAAAGCAAGAGAGGCTTATAACAACAATTTAGAAAATACAAAAAATATAATGCCAAGAATATAAATCACAGTCTTACCAGCCTTAAGTAACTTTAAGTAACTGTTAACATGATAGTTTATTTTGTTCCCAGTTGTTTTTGTGCAAATATATATATATATATGTGTGTGTGTGTATATATATATATATATATATATATATATATATATATATGCACAGCAATATAGATGTGCTTCCACAAAATTGAGAAAATATGGTATACAATATACAGTTTTTATATATTGCTTTCTTTTAGGGCTATATAAATATGGGTTTCTTTTATTCACATACTTTATGATATGATATCCTGGAAAAGGCAAACCATAGAGACTGTAAAAAGATCAGTGGTGACCAGGGGTTGGACAGAGAGAGGAGGGGTGAATAGGTAAAGCATAGACATTTTATGGCAGTGAAAATACGCTGTATGCAACTATAATGATAGGTATAGTATATCATTATACACAGGTCCAAACCCATAGAATGTACAACTCCAAGAGTGAGTCATGATATAAACTATGAACTTTGGGTGACTGCGACGTCAGCATGGGTTCATCCATTGTAACAAATGCACCACTGTGGTGAGGGATGTTGATAATGGGGGAGACTATCTGGGAATTCTCTTTACCTTCCCCTCCCTTTTGCTGTGAACCTAAAACTACTCCAAAAAATAAAGTCTTAATTTTTTAAAAAGTCTATTATCAAGTTTCTCAATATTTTTGTATTGTTTTCTTTAATTTATATGATGGAAAGAAAATCATTACCATGAAATGGTTCATGAAGTTTCTATTGAACAACTACTACAGGGCAGACCTGATCTGGGCACTGGGGTTGTAAAAAGGGTAGAGATTCTCACTGAGTTTACGACCTAGTGGTATTAGATTCATAGCACAGACAGTTAACTAATTAAATGACTGGTTAGTTTGTGATAAGTTCAAAGTTCTTTTTGCAAACATACATACTACTTTATTTTAGCTTATCTGTCCTTACTGACACCTTGTATATGTGACTAAAATAAATTAATTTGAATTTTCAAATTTCTGACTAGAAATCTCTTTAGCCAAACTATACTTCTTGAAATATATTTTCTATTTTCCACATTACTTCAGACAATAGTGTTGTCAAAATTTCTGCCATTATGTAATACAAATTTCTTTTTCTTCAGCATTCAATAACAATTTTTTCACCGTCTTTCAGGCTCATAGTCACAAAGAACATTCTACTTTTTTTGCATACAACATGATCTCAAAGACAATGACACAGGTTTTACCTTTAATTTTTTAAAATTTGTATTTATTGATTTGAGAGACAGAGAGAGAGAGAGAGAGAGAGAGAGAGAGAGAGAGAGAGAGAGAGATTTAGTGTTCCATTTATGTATGTATTCATTGGTTGATTCTTGTATGTACCCTGACCAGAGATGGAACCTGAAACCTTAGTGTATCCGGACAATGCTCCAACCAAATGAGCTACCCAGCTAGGTATCCCAATTGCAGTCACCACTTTAAGTATCAGGTAGGGTTTGATCAGGCAAACAAAACTAAAAGTGACACAGCCTAAGGAATGCATTATAGAAATTAGACCGTATTCATTTGTGGGAGCTGGTGAAGAAGTCTATGGAAGACTGTTTACTCTGGCTCTGGTGTTGAGAATGAGTTTCCTATAGGTCAGTAAGACCAGCAGTCAGGAAGAAAAACTACAAGTGACTTGGAAAGAGTAAGGACAAACTGGAACATATGGGGACAAATTGGAATCCACAGAATAAACTGGAACCCATATCTCTCAACAGTTCTGACTATGCTGACACCAGTGACCAGCAATTGAAACTAATGTCCTTTGCCACAGAGCTACACACATACACCTCATTAGGACTCAAAGAAGCTGAAAAACAGATCCAGTGGAAGCTAGATGAGCTGGGGAAGCTGCGGGGCAAGTTGCTACCCAGAACCACAAGTTAAGTTAGCAGACAGGTAAGGAGTGTGAAATGCCCTGGCCCCTGGCCCCATACACTTCAGAGTATAATGCCCTATGTCATCCACCTTCCAAAAATAATGTTTAAACAAAAGGTGCTCTTGCTCTGTTCACACAGCTGAAAGCAGCAGAAGGACACGCATTGGTCTAAATCTGATTTTTGTAATCACTATTCACTCAATGCACGTTTTATTATGGGACCAAAGTCTAAAAGGAAGAGGGAGCTCTCAATGCATTGGTTTTCTCTCCACTAATAGGATAATGAAGGATTTGTATTTTATGAACTTTCAAGTTTAGCTTTTGCTGCAGGAAGCACAGAGCTAAATTGGGACATTCAGTTTTCTTTGTTATCTTTGGTCAGTTTTTTTCTGGCTTAATAATGGCTTTCCCTTTATTATCACTTTAAAAAATTTGGACCATTATTTTAATATTTTAATATGTAATTTTGTAGGGCATCCATATAACTTCTGGAAGTAGGTTGAGTGTAAATATAATGTATTATTTGTGGTAGCTTACAGTTGCTGCCAAGGCTTTTTTAATTCTCTCTCCCATCTGGTTGACTCTCTGTCTCCCTGTCTACTAGCTGGTTAACTCTTTTTCTATTCTCTCTCTCTTTCTCTCCCCTGTGAAATATTACTTTTTAGAATCGATAAGGAAATCTTGAATTAAATGCAGGTGTTGTTAGATGATTTTTCAAAGAAACAAGCTCTAAGGACTTATTTTCATTGTACAGTTTCACATACAATGAGGAAGACGGGTGGCGGGGGGTGGGGGGACTCAAAAGAAACAGGACTCTTCCAGTGAATAGCACAAACCAGGGGCTTCAGTTTTGCCAACCAGTCTTCAGCCTTTCCTTATCATATACAAGCATAAGTTAATCACATTATGCAAAACCAGGAAGGAAAGAATATGATGAATTTTAGATCCTCATTGAGAGTTAATAGTCTGATACTTCCCATAAATTCAGTGCCATCTCTTGAGTTCCTAATAGTGCAGTACATGACAAGATAAATTGCTAGTGACTTTAAGCAAATTACAGAGTTTTACCAACCTCAGAAGCAAAGCTGAAACTTGTGACATTTAAAAAGTATTCACAAGGCAACATGAAAGAACTCCCAATTACAGCTGAAGAAAACGGCAATCATGAACCTACACACAGTTCTTGCTTCATATATGCAAATACACACCCCTCTCTTTGTCATTTTGCACACATTTCTGCCTCACAAGCCTCTAGCTTTATGTAGCCAGGAAGCAATAATGTAAAGAGGGTCAAGAATAAGCACATATCACTGTTTACTCTTTTGATTATATCCCTAAGTTGCCTGAAGACCTCATCTGAATCTCAGTCATCTACTTATTTATCACAATTATTTACAAAGTCCACAATAAATACTAGATACATGCTTATTAAATGAATTAATGATATTGAATAGAAATCCTCTTAAATGGACAGACCCCTGTGTGTGTGTGTGTCTTTGTGTGATATAGAAAGAAGAAGACATTTTCTATAATTATCTGCTTCAAGGGGTACCACCAGCTAGAACTATTGGAAGTCGTTGGCCACCAGAGTGCCTCTAAGCATGCTATTAGACAATGACTTGGGTTTTCTCTTAAAATCAGTTCCATGTAGATAATGATAGGAAAACTGAAATAATGAAAAATATATAGTGTCCAAGACTCAATAGTGGAGCACAAAATTACATACTTTCACTACTTTTACTTCTTATTCAAAAAAGAGAGATTGGAAAAGAATCTCTTTTTTTAATTTTATTTTCTCAGCTCCCTTTCTATAACCGAGAATAATGACCTTGAGAGTTTAACAACATGTAAACCATGGAGGTAGAGAAGCAAGAACTATAAAGGCCTAAAAACTCTGATTTTGCTGTGGAGAGAAAAATCCACAGTAAGGGTCAGTTGGAACAGAACACAGTTGATTCTCATTACCTGTGGTAGTGTGCTCTGTGAAGTCACAGTGAACTCGGAGTTAGTGACTGCTGAGCCATCACTCCAGGGAGAAATATATTGTCAGGTTCCTGAGGGCCTCTGCTCACAACATTTTCATCAACCAATCAACACATACCTTGTTTTTTTGTGTGTTTATGCTCAAAGACATCTTGTTTAATATGCATTGTTGATTCATTAACATTGAACTCACAGCCAACAGCACTGTCACTCATGCCTGAACAAAACTTATCTAGCACATGTTTTCTCCGCAAGGGAAACTGTACTGGATAACACTCAGCGCTACATCTGGGAGCCATTTTAAACAGCAAAATTACCAAAAAAAAAAAAAAAAAAAAAGCACCAAAATGTGGCACTAAATAAAACACACAAAAGTACACTTACTTATAATATGAGAGCTGGAATAAAAAGGCAGAGGTGTCTTCTTGTTCCACCCCAGCTAGATACATATGTGTCTGGCGAAACACAACACATGTCCGCAAGTGGCTGTGAAATTGGCATCAATATTGATTTTGGGATTACCAATAAATTTTAGTAAATTGGCAAATTCACAAATACAGAATCCATAAATAATGAGGATTAACTGTATATGCATCAGGGGAAAAATTGGGACTCCTTAAAGTGAATCCAATTAAATGTTCCATGTCTATAATTGAGTCTATTATGCATCAGCGTAGTTTCAAGAGGAAAAGGGGGAAAAATGGTTCCTAAGACGTGTTTCCTAGTGTGTTTTCCCATTAAGTGTATGATGAGTGAGAGGCATAATCATTTTGCAAAGCCATGAGAATGATGAGAAAAAAAAGTCTCTATTGTTTGAAACCCAATGACATAAATGGAGAATATAAAATAGTGACTTGACAAGTAAAACAGAAATGAAGTCTCTTGAGGAACATCATGCTCAATGCTATTTTAGTGATGATTGAAGTGTCCCTGAGCTAATGTGAACCGCAGATGCCACTTCTGAAAGAAAAATAATGATCACCTAACTGGGTAAATTCTACAGGAAATCTGGATCTTGCCTTTAGGTAAGGCCAAAAAAAAAAAAAAAAAAAAAAAACCGAAGAGATAGAACTGTCCCTAGAGTAACATCTTGAAGAGTCCTAGTAAGTTTCAGTGCAGAACTTTCTTTGAAGGAGCTCATTATAGTGAGGCCAAGCAATTTGTAACCAAATGCTGCTGAAAATCCTAAAGAAAGCAGTAGAAAACAATGAACTCAAGACAACCCAGAAACACACTGTAATGCAGATTTGTATACCTATTGGATACTAAAAGAATTTTGTTGTTGAAAGGATTATTAAGGTGTTACATAAATGAAAAATTATTACAAAACTTAAGGATAAGACCCATAATGTAGTATATGATGTTCCATACTAATGTGTTCACCCCAGTTTGACCTAAGCAGTAATTAACGGGGAAACAGAGGAATTTTTGAAATTATTTTGTCTAGACCGGCATCTGACCAATTACAGTCATTGCAGTGGAACATTCCCTTGTAATAGAGACTATTACCTGCAAAATATATATTCTCCCTGTTTCCTTCCAAGCTAAAATAGCACACTCTAAGCTTTGTTTGTAGTAAAATGTGAACAAATGACTGAGTTCTGGCAGATTAGGGCTAAGTGAAAGTGACTAAGTGGGACTTTTGGAAAAGCTCTTTAAAGGGAAATGATAGAGCCCTAGCTGGTTTGGCTCAGTGGATAGAGTGTCAGTGGACTGAAAGCTCCAGGGTTTGATTCCGGTCAAGGGCACATGCTCAGGTTGTGGGTTTGATCACCAGTAGGGGACTTGCAGGAGGCAGCCGATCCGTGATTCTCTTTCATCATTGATGCTTCTATCTCTCCCCCGTCTCCCTTCCTCTCTGAAACCAATAAAAATATATTTTTTAAAAATTGTAATCATAAAAAATAAAGGGAACTAATGTAGCTGGCATAGTGTTTTCCTTCCCATTTTCCCTACATGATGGTGCTGAGGACATTGAGAGAGTGTGGGGAGAAGGGTTATACCCTAAGAAAGGAAGAGCACCAAGCTAAAAGGAGACAGAATCCCTGCTGAAATTGTGAAGGCTGGACTGCCTGCCTCCAATTGGAAAAAAAATAAACCCTAAGATGTTTAAGCATTGAGTTTGAGGTTTCTGTTCCTACCAGCCAAATTCAATTTCTAACTGACAGACCCAAGATCATACCCCTAACTGGAGCTCAGGAGTATCTGGTAAGTCCCTGTGGAATATAGTCAATACTTTCAACCTCAGGAAATACTAGGTGTACCGGTTAACAATGCAGATTTTTTTCACTAGAGTTACACATATGTTGATATATATGTGATTTGATATGTATGCTATTTTGTTGTATTGACAACAAGCTTCATAACCTCATATGTCAAATTTTCTGAAGGTGTTAACATCATAGATATTTTTACGCTTATGAATGTCGAATTTTGTGCTAAAACAAATCATTTGTGGGAAGTTTTAATTCATTACTTTATTTTGAAGAAAAGTGCTGCTGAAAGTTATTGTATACTTCAAGAAGCTTATGGTGAACATCCATCAATCTCAAGATACTTGTGAACGCTGGTTTATATGCTTTAAAAGTGATGATTTCGATGTGAAAGAAAAAGAACTTCCAGGTCAACCGAAAAAGTTTAAAGACCAACCATTACAAGCATTATTAGATGAAGATGCATGTCAAACTCAAAAACAACTTTCAGAAAGATTAAACGTTGTTCAGCAAACAATTTCTGATCATTTACAAGCAATGGGAAAGATTTTAAAGGAAGGAAAATGGGTGCCACATCAACTGAACAAAAGACAAATGGAAAACCAAAAAGTCATCAGTAAAATATTGCTTCAATGGCATGAAAGAAAGTCTCTTTTGCATTGAATTGTGACTGGAGATGAAGAGTGGATTTATTTTGAGAATCCCAAACGCACAAAATCATGGATTGATCCAGTTCAACCATCAACATCAACTGAAAGGCCAAATCGCTTCAGAAAGAAGACAATGCTCTGCGTTTGGTGGGATCAGGAAGGTGTGGTGTATCATAAGCTCCTAAAACCAGGTGAAACCATTAATACTGATTGCTACTGACAACAAATAATCAATTTGAACCAAGCTTTGATCGTAAAATGACCAGAATGGGCCAGAAGACACAGCAAAGTTAATTTTGCTTCATGATGATGCACCATCACACACTTCAAAACCAGTTAAAGACACGTTAAAAGATCTTGCCTGGAAAGTATTAACCCACCCGCTGTATTCACCAGACCTTGCTCCTTCAGATTACCACTTGTTCTGATTGATGGCACATGTGCTTTCTGAGCAGCACTTCAAAACGTACAAAGAAGTGGAAAATTTGGTCTCTGAATGATTTGCCTCAAAACAAGAAAAGTTCTATTGGGACGGCATCCACAAATTACCTGAAAGATGGGGGAAATGTGTAGCTAGTGATGGACATTACTTTGAATAAAGCACTTTTGATGTTTCTCTTGAAATTATTGTGTTTTCTTTGATCACAAAATCTGCATTACTAACCAGTTAACAATTAATCCGTATTTTTAACCGGTTAAAGTTAATTTGTATTATTAATCAGTTAACAGTAAATTTGAATTTTTAACCGGTTAATACAACCCATGATTTTGTGCATTTGGGATTCTCAAAATAAATCCACTCTTCATCTCCAGTCACAATTCAATGCAAAAGAGACTTTCTTTCATGCCATTGAAGCAATATTTTACTGATGACTTTTTGGTTTTCCATTTGTCTTTTTGTTCAGTTGATGTGGCATCCATTTTCCTTCCTTTAAAATCTTTCCCATTGCTTGTAAATGATCAGAAATTGTTTGCTGAACAACGTTTAATCTTTCTGAAAGTTGTTTTTGAGTTTGACATGCATCTTCATCTAATAATGCTTGTAATGGTTGGTCTTTAATCTTTTTCGGTTGACCTGAACGTTCTTTTTCTTTCACATTGAAATCATCACTTTTAAAGCATTTAAACCAGCGTTCACAAGTATCTTGAGATTGATGGATGTTCACCATAAGCTTCTTGAAGTATACAATAACTTTCAGCAGCACTTTTCTTCAAAATAAAGTAATGAATTAAAACTTCCCACAAATGATTTGTTTTAGCACAAAATTCGACATTCATAAGCGTAAAAATATCTATGATGTTAACACCTTCAGAAAATTTGACATATGAGGTTATGAAGCTTGTTGTCAATACAACAAAATAGCATACATATCAAATCACATATATATCAACATATGTGTTACTCCATCTAGTGAAAAAAATCTGCTTTATTAACCGGTACACCTAGTAAAGTGCCAGGCTTTAACATAGAATGTAGGACTTTATACTGCTCTTATTTGTGGATTTATGTAATCATTCTGGAAATAATGGCATCGAGTCAATAGAAGGATGCATTTAAGAAACAGTTTTCTTTTGTATTTTGGGTTTAACATGGAACAATTCATGCTGAAAACTATGGCATGACACACTTTCTTTTTTAGACGGGTGAGGTTTCAGGTTTAGGGTCAGATACTTGATTCTTAATAATTTTGTCTAAAATGACCTTTGCAAATAGATATTTAAGTGATCCAGGGCATGGTTGGTCTTATGATAATATTTAAATCATTTAGGATAAATGAATTAGTCTCTCTTCCAGATATTACTTTACATATCCCCAATGATTCTACCCATCTTCTGAAAGACCAGCCTGACTTGAAACTGTTTGCCTCTCTGCTTTAATTTGGTAACAGCAGACCTCTCCCCATTACTGAAAAGAATGTTGCAGATTTCCTGTTTAACAAATGATGGTGAAGAGGAGCCGAGGGTGAGGCGTCAGTGATCCTACCTATGAAAATATGGCAGAGGCTTTGCTAAAAAAGGATAAAGATGAAAGATCACTAAGTTGCTGTGTATCCATCCATTGTTTAGTGCAGGCGACGCTGACTCACTGTTCTGACGGCAAGGGGAAATCCTGTATTTCCCTCTCTGGGGCTTAAGGGAGGCAGGCGCTTTATTGTTCTGCTGGAGCCTTGGTGCCACTCTCCCAGACACATGTGTGCCAAGGTTCAGGTGGCCTCTATGAATCATGTCATTGGAACTTGGGGACATAAGTCTTTTCTATTGTTTGGAGACTGGGTAGCATTGTGTTGGCATGCATTTGTGCATGTTTCACTCCACCTGGGACAATGCAGTCAGGTTGTCATGGGAACATCTTCCAAGCTCACCTTTATTCTCAAGAAGACTTGGTCTCAGCATTTGCACCATAATAGGAAAACCCTATGTTAATTGTCAATTATTTATTTCATCATATTAAGTATATAAATTGTCAATCATTTACAGTATCATGTACTTAGTACTATTCCCATCGATTTACATGGGGTAGGGCAGTGGTCGGCAAACTCATTAGTCAACAGAGCCAAATATCAACAGTACAACGATTGAAATTTCTTTTGAGAGCCAAATTTTTTAAACTTAAACTTCTTCTAATGCCACTTCTTCAAAATAGACTTGCCCAGGCCATGGTATTTTGTAGAAGAGCCACACTCAAGGGGCCAAAAAGCCGCATGTGGCTCGCGAGCCACAGTTTGCCGACCACTGGGGTAGGGGAAGAGCAAAAAAAAGGTTAAGACATGGTGTCTGCCTTAAATGGATGAAAACAGTAAGACAATCAACTTGAAAATAACATGGCCTAGAACAAACATTTTCTCACATGTTCCCAGATGAAGTTGAACAAAACCATAGAAGATGCAATGAGAAGTTGCATAGTCTATAGTCAGTAAAGAATTTGCTCAGAAGGTGATAAGTGACTTTAGGGTTTAAAATGTTTGTAGATTTTAAATTAGGAGGCAATTCTGGTAAGAATAAGGGTATACAAAAGCTTAGAATCAAAACTAAATACATGTTGGCAAGGAGGAGTAAATTAAAACCTTGACTGGAAAAAAGAGGATTTGCAAAGAGAGCTAGTGGCATTTTATTTTATTTTATTTTATTATTTTATTTTAAATCTTTATTGTTGAAAATATTACATATGTCCCATTTCCTCCCCCCATTGATCCCTTCTAGTCAGCCCCTGCCCCTCACCCCAGTCCTTCACAGCCCTATTATCTGTATCCATGGGTTATGCATATATACTACAAGGAGAACTAGTGGTCTTTTAAATCAGTTATTTAGGTGATGCTACACTAAGACAAGTGTTCGAGCTTGATCAACTAGGAAACAGAGATGCTCAGGGGCATGGTGAAACAATATCTAAGAAGAAAACTTGGCAAATCTTCATTAGTTATTAACACAATGTTTGAAAAGCAAATAAATAAGGAAATTAAAATTTAATGTAGAAATGCCTAAAATTACTTAAAAGAATAAGCTGTTTACTTACATTGTAGAATCTATTTATGGGCAATGAAGATACTATGTTGGAATTACAGAATGATGAAAAGGGTAGTACAAAAAAATAGAAATTAATTATTTTAATCCTATAACATTTCTGATGAAGAATTTCTCAGCTAGAGAGCATAGAGTATGCTTAAAACACAAAACACACACACACACACACACACACAAAAAAAAAACAAACAAAAAACAAAAAAAAACCATACACTGGCATAGATAGTCTGATGCAGGTTACACAGTTTACTTTAAAAATTTTGTAATTTAAACTTAAGCTAGGCTTTTCTACTAGTTATTCTGAATTAGTGAGATCTATAACAGTTATAATAAGCACACTCTGGCTTTATGCTCTTGGGCATAGTTTACTTGGTAAAGCTGTAGTAAGGATATCACACAGCAAGCAAATGAGCTTGTGGCTCATGTTCATCGTTTTTTTTCATTGCATAATTGGTTTTTGTTCCAAACAGCAATTTGCACTTGGCAATTATTTTTGCTGAAAGTTAAGTTATTTGATAACTTTAAATTTATTTAAGTTATTATTTCCCTTTTCACAAATTTATATTTTTGTTTAGTATACTGTTGTTTATTTCTTCGGGTTCAATGAGCTAACCTTTAAATCTTGTAGAAGTTGATGGATTTAATTTTTTTTTTTTTTTTGTATCTTGGTTATTTTTTGTGGTGCTATTTCTGAGTGAAATTTGACTCTCATCTGTCATTTTGAGATCAGCCAGCTCTTATGAAATCTTCCACTATCGCTCTGATGGGTCTTGTGGATGTTAGTCAGCATTATCTGTCAGAGCTCCTTGCATGCACAGGAATCACTAGCAAGCTTAATTACATGAATTTTCAATCATTTTCTTTATTACATTACAAAATGCCTTTATTCAAGGACTTTAAATGTAAAACACAGTCATCTGAATAATAACCAGGTCATATCTCAGGATACAACTTCTCTCAACCTAGAAACAAAATGGTGATTTCATTTTTAATGTAGAGAATGTTTTGGCAGTATGTGACCTTTTAGTTTCCAATTTTTCAATTTGCATGTTCTCTTTATCATTTACGTATAATTTATATATCACAGAGTCTTGTTCTCATGTCAAAGTAAGTTTTAAGATTAAAAGGTTTCATTGGAAAATGGTTTCATGGGCACTAAGTTTCTCCTGCTGACATGACCTGAGTTGCCAATGCTAAGCAGAGTGGGTCTCAACTCAGGAAAAAGGATCAGGCAACAAAGACAAGGGTGATTTTTTCATTGCTGAAAAAAATTAGAACTTCTCTTATTTCAAACTTTTAAAGATACTTTTTTATCCTCTTGAATTATTGGAGAAATTTCTCTGTGGTAGTTCTCCATGAGTTCTGATTTGGTTTTGATTCCACCCATCAGGAAGTGCCATCAAGCTTTGATGACTGGAGTTTTATTGCCTTTCATTATGTATGCAAAACTGATTGAATCATTGGCTTTGTGATTCAACTCAATCTCTCTATTCCCTTCCCTCCTCAGAAGTCTGGAGATCAGGCGGACCTAACATGGCTCAAAACTTCAACCCTCTAATCACAAGATTGAGTTTTCCAGCCTAGCCAGGCTCCATATTGAAACTATTTAGGGCTTTCCCAGCAGTCACCTCATTAGCATAAAATCACTTGTGATCCCAGGTGTTAACTATGAATAATAGCAAAGATACTTCTATCACTTCAAAACTTTCAAAGGCTTAGAGTCTCTGCCTATGGAACCAGGAATAAAGACCTGTCAAATTCTTTATTATACAACAGTGTTCAATAAATTTAACTCCATTTATTAATGTTACTATAGCATTGTGTATCAAAATAACTTGTGTGAGGCAAGGAGAGTTTTTCACATAAATTTTCACATTGTGCTTTTTAGAGATGAGAAAAGTGAAGATGTGAAGGTGTGTTCATTTCAAGATAAAACTTCTGAGACTCATTAGGAAACCAAATAATTTAAGAAAGTAAAGAAGAATGCTAGGAATATCACATATTTTTCAATTTTCAGATTTGTAAGCAAAAGAGTAAAGGGGCTAACTCTAACATATTTCTATACATTAAGTCAAAGTTTAAAATGTGCACTTGAATTCTGTGTTAGTTATGTATAACAACTATTAAGAAGTAACTTCTATGGGAAAACTGGTTAACTCACTTTTTTTTGGAAGAAGAAAATGAAGATGGAAGGTAAGTCAGACACTCCAGATGTTTAGCATATGCTGTTTTACAATCATTATCATTGGTGCCAACCAAGGAAAATTAACTCCTGTCAAAATGTCTTAGATTTGCCTGTATCACTATAGGTTCGATTTACCTCATTTTCCTCCCAGAGAAGCAATAACAGACTTAAAAGATTACATTAGCATTTTTATCCCTTTGTCACAGTGGGTTAGATGATGGCTTTGCATCCTATTAAGCAAAAATAAAGATATTTGAAAAGTGTTCTGCTGCAATTATAAGATGTAAGGAGTGTTATGGTTCACTTATTTACCCTAGCTGGAGTCTAACTCAGCAGATGAGTGACACAAAAATGGGACTTGCTTCACCATAGATGGGTACAAATCTGGAGGGTTAATTTAATTGGCCTTTGAGAAGGAATCTCAACAGAGTTTCTCTTCTGGCCTCCTTCCTTGGAACAGACAATTCAGTAACATTTTACACTTGAAACAATTAAGGCCAAAAACTAGGTAATTGGATCTGGGATCATCTTTAAATAAGAATGCTACAAAAAACAAGGTAAGCCCCAAAATCCATGAGTTTGAAATGTTTCTCAGCAATCCATTAACACCCACAATAATAAGTTAAGTTTTACAAAGCAACCCAGTACACTCAAGTAGAGATGAATGCATGTGCAACACACACACACACACACACGAAACAATAACTTCAATAACACACAAAAACTTACTAACCTTACCACATACTGATACTGCTAGTCTGTTTCATTAAAAAAAGAGTTGGGCTGTCAGGCCAGTATGGTTCAGTGGTTGAGTGTCAACCCATGCACCAAGGGGTCACCAGTTTGATTCCTGGTCAGGGCACATTGCCCAGATTTCCGCTTGATCCCCAGCAGGAGGTTTACAGGTAGCAGCAGATTGATGTAGATGTTTCTTTCTCATCAATGTTTCTATTTCTCTCTCTCTCTCTCTTCCTTTCTAAAAATAAATAAAAACTTTTTTATTGTTTAAAGTATTACATATGTCTCCTTTTTCCCTGATTGACACCATCCCCTCCACTCCCGTCCCCCAGGACAAACCCCACTTCCACAGTGTCCGTGTCCATTAATTATGCTAATATGCATGCATAAAAGTCCTTTGGTTCATCTTTTACCTCCCCCATCCCTGCCTTCTCTCTGAGGTTGGACGGTCTGTTCAGTGTTTCTTTGTCTCTGGATCTATTTTTGTTCATCGGTTTATGTTGTTCATTATATCCCACATATGAGTAAAATCATGTGATATTTATCTTTCTCCAAATGGTTTATTTCACTTAGCATAATTAAAAACATTTTAAAAAAAGAGTTGGGTATAATAGCACAGAACTTTACATTTTAATTTTTTCTATAAGGAAAAATTTTTAAATCTTTATTGTTGAAAGTATTACATATGTTCCCCTTCCTCCCCCAATGACCTCTTCTAGCCCATCCCCCCACCCAAGAACTTGTATGCATATATGCATAACCCATGGACACAAACAATAGGGTGGTGAAGAACTTTACATTTAAAAAGGAGCTCAACATATCATGAATACACAAAAACGTGAAATAAATAGTAGATAAAGAGGAAAGATCCAGAATCTCCAAAGTGGGGTGAACTCATTGAGGTGAATAAAAGAAATGTTTGAACTTTTATTCATATTTATTTATTAGAGGCCCGGTTCATGGATTTGTTCACTGGTCAGGTCCCTTGACCTGGCTTGCAGGGATCAGGTGGAAACCACCTCTCTGACATCCTCTGAGGGGTCCCAGATTGTGAGAGGGCTGCTCTCAGGTCACACAACAAGGAATGGGGCTCCCTCCTTTCTGGTTCCGGGTGTGCTACCCAAGAACTGCAGCTGCCAAGTCACTGCAGCTTGGCAGCTCCTGTGTTGAATGTCTGCCTCCTGGTGGTCATTGTGCATCACAGCTACTGGTTGGATGGTCAAACGGTCGGACGGTCAAACGGTTGGACAGTTGCTTAAGCTTTTATATATATGATTTTAATTTTTATTTATGTGACTTATAATTACATATATGACTACTGCACATGCATATAATATATAAGTAAAGACAGACTGAATAAACTGAGTAATTTTGCTCTATTTTTTTTTCCTTTATAGGGTACTGTGATAAAAAAAAGTTTGGAGAAAAAGGTATGGTTTATATGTACAAAAAGAGTTGAAAGGAGAAGAAATGTCTGGGAGCATCTAGTTAGGGAAGTTGCCCAGAAAATAATATTTTATTTGAACCTTGAAAAATAAATTATATTTGACCAAGTATATGTGTAAAAGTTGTCATGTAGAAGTTTGGTGTTCAGAGGCTCCAATTATTGGACAATGGTCATAGGGGATCTTTGAGAATCCCCAAAGAGATGGCAATCAAATCTTAAATTAAGACAAACCACACAGTAAACTAAGTGTGGAGAAAAGATCAGAAAGTCCTTCATCCTGTTAAAGACACTAGGGCTAGGGCACCAATGATGTTTTCTGAAGCTCTCTGGTCCTGGGGCCTTGGGAGCTGTGGTGGATGCCATCATTTACTCATCCTATATAATAAAAGAGTAATATGCAAACTGACCATCACTCCAACACACAAGATGGCCACCCCCATGTGGACACAAGATGGCTGCCAGAAGATGGCCAGAAGGGGAGGGCAATTGTGGGCAATCAGGGCAGCAGGGAAGGGCAGTTGGGAGGGACCAGGCCTGCAAGGGAGGGCAGTTGGGTGCGACCAGGCCTGCAGGGGAGGGCAGTTGGGGGTGACCAGGCCATCAGGGGAGCAGTTAGGCATCAATCAGGCTGGCAGGGGAGTGGTTAGGGGGTGATCAGGCTGGCAGGCAGAAGCGGTTAGCGGCAATCAGGCAGGCAGGCAGGCTAATGGTTGGGAGCCAGCAGTCTTGGATTGTGAGAGGGAATGGGATCTGGCCTAAACGGGCAGTCAGACATCCCTCAAGAGGTCCCAGATTGGAGAGGGTGCAGGCTGGGCTGAGGGACACACACCTACTGCCCCCCATACATGAATTTTGTGCACTGGGCCTCTAGTTCAGATATATTCCCTCTTATCTCCACCTGCTTAATGGCCCAGGAGGTCTATCTATAATTTTATGAGTGGATTCCCTTACTCAGTTTCCTCCTTGGATTCTTCATTGTGGTGAGGAGTAGGCACCAGAAGATCAGAAAAAAGGGAGGGTGAGTTTGGAGTATGTACTCCCATGGGTCTCCACCTGTGGCTACACACCATTTCAGGCTGCTCGTGCTCTTTAATTCTGAGGTCCAGAAACTACTCTTCTCCAGCAGCTTCAGACCTGGAGTATAAGGGTTCTCCTCTGTTGCTATTGATTTTTCTAAATCCTGCTTCTTCTTTTGCAAAAATAAAACAAGTCCTGCCAATTTGAGTGTGTTATCTACATTCTGGAATCTTAACTGACAGGTGCAAAACAGGAGGGGATGGATTTCTAAAAGGCAGAATGTGAATTATTTACTCTGAGCACATGGGTGCTGGGCAGTGCAGGAAGAGAAATGCAGGTTAGTTGGGGATGCAAACAAAAGGTTTATCAGGCCATTTTCCAAACTAATCACATGGGGAAGAGTCCTGAAAAAGCAAATGCACTCACTCTAAGGTATCATATCCCAGCTCAGAAGAATGAAGGAGAATTACCCAAGGGAACTTCTAAGGTTCTGGCAGTATTTAATTTCTTGATCTGGTGGTTGATTCATAGACATTTATTGTATTGTTTATTCTTTTTTTTTATTGTTGACTCTACTACAGATGTCCCTCATTTTCTCCCCATTTGCCTCCCTCCACCTTGTCCACCCCCATGAGGCCTTTATTTTTATAACAGTACATAAATATTTTATAGACTCTTTTGCATGTTTATCCTATATAATGCAAATCGACTGAAGGGCAAAACAACCAGTCGCTATGACACACACTGACCACCAAGTGGCAGACGCTCAATGCAAGAGCTGCCCCCTGGTAGTCAGTGCATTCCCACAGGGGGAGTGCCACTGGTGAGTGCAGTGGCAGTGGCATGAGCCTCTCCCGCCTCCACAACAGCACTAAGGATGTCCAACTGCCAGCTTAGGCCTGCTCACCGGGAGCGGGCCTAAGACTGCAGTCGGACATCCCCCTAGAGCTCCTGGACTTCAAGAAGGGTGCAGGCCAGGCTGAGGACCACCCCCCACCCCCACGAAGTGTATGAACTTCATGCACTGGGCCTTTAGTGTATTTCATAATTAAATACCTGGGGAAGGTGAAGAGTGGATAAGGGTATGGTGGACAATATCACCCATGATTCTGTCAATTTAATATTTGAATGTTCCATATACTATTTTCTGCTTTGCAATCTTCATTCTAGGATTATGAGGTAGAAATGTTTATACTTTATTTCAGTTATTCTCAGGATTGTGGAAAAGTGGTGTATTTTAGCTGGCAATACTTTATGAAACAATTTAACTAGAAAAAAAAAATTGTGAAAGATTGCCCAGACTACTGTGCTTCACTTTGCAAAACATTCTTACTTACCATTTCAGATGAATTTGTGAGTCAGAAGTGTTCTTAATAAGTAATTATTATCTTCTAAAAAGAGACTTTAATCATTTACAGGAAATTTTAAAGTTCAATGAATGCAATTTCAAAACTATTGGCAACTTGTGAAATAACCTTAATATGTCTAGCTTTAAAATATTTACCATATTTTTTATCAGTCTTGCTTTCTAAAGCTAAGTAAGTTTTCATTTTTTCCTCAGTTATTCCAATAATGTAGAATGCTTATAAAAAAATCTAAGCAAGATAAATTTTGGCATTATATTTGGTTTCTAAACAGAAAGTTCCCCTATACATATGTGCATAAAGTCCCCTTGAGATTGACCTAACAATGGAGAATAGTTTCAAGGATAAAAACAGAAAAAAATGTTTATTATACTCGTTCCCTACTGAGAATATAAATGAGTTAGGACATTATTATTAAACCCCTTTGAATTGGATTCCCCTGCCCCCAAAAACTCACATTTACTACTGTTAGTTTGATTTTAAAGTCAATGTGAATTCAGATGTGAGGAAGGAAATGCTTTATTCATATGAAATTTCTGCAGTGATTTATACATGAGTGCTTCAGGCAAAAAGTAAGATGAAAGCACTTTATTTCCCACTTAGAATTCTTATCCACAGTTCAAAAGTAAAATTCCTTCTCAATGTGGTTATTGAGTTTAAAGACACTTAAAGCCCTGAAAAAAAATCATGGAAGAGGTAGTCTCTGCTTGGACTCAGTCCTTCCTACTGCAGAAGTTGCCCCCAGCAGTGGTCGCCAAACTTTCGGACCTCACGGAGCACCAGTGGTCCACGGACCACCAGTTGGAAACCACTACTTCAAAGGTTTCCTTAAACCAGTGGTCACCAACCTTTCAGACCTCACGGACCACCAGGGGTTCACAGACCATCAGTTGGCAGCCACTGGGAATCTCAGAGCAAAAAGGGATTGAGGAAACTAACCAAAAAGATTGGATCACTTTGATGTCTGTGGTGGGGTAGTGGGTTAAAAGAGGGAACAATGGGACAGAATTGAATTTTGGAGAGTCTTACAAACTAGACTTAAAATGTAGCATTTTCATGTATCAATAGCAAATCATTAGTATGTTCTTGAGAAATAGAATAATCCAATATATGTAGTGCTTCAAGAAATTTAGTTTAATAGCAGTGTACCCATTGAATTGTGTGCTTAGACACATTTGGAGTAACACACAACAGCAGTAACCTACACACAGGAGTAACCTACACACAACCAGGAGGCCATAACATACTGTTTAAGGAGGGATGTACAGGGAAAAACTTGAAAGGTAATTAAAAAAAGAAGAGGAAGACTTTTCCAGAAATATGAACATATGAGGAAATGGAAGAATAGAGCATAATTGCAAAGCTTCCAGCCTCCAAGATTGAGACTATGTTGGACAGAGAAAGACCATTGGGAATGTGTCCTTTGCATTAAGATTCGGATGAGAAAGACCAGTCTGATTTGAACACGTGAAGTTTATGATGACCATGGGACATCCAACTAGATGTATTTAGTAGGTAGTATGAGTGATAATGGTAGTCACTATGTAAAAATGTTAACAGTGACTAATTATCCAAGGGAACCAGACTGAGAGAAGAGCAGAGGGGACAAGAAAGGTTTCCAGTGAAAGAGAAAAAGGTGCCGTGAAAGCAGTGTGAAGGAATGGGAAGAGAAGTAGGAGAAGAAACTGAACATGAAATGCTATGAAAACAGAGATAGAAGAGTTTTAAGAAGTAGCTGGATACTAAACTCAGACCTTTCACAGATGTCAAGAACATGAAATTTGAGAATAAGTTACCTTGGATGGAGTATTTTAATGGAGTGGTTAGGGTGAAAGAATATAGCAGTTAAAGGTAGAGCAGAGGACATGTCAATGAAGGTGTTGGATATAGATCACAGTAAGAAGTGAGCAGAGACAAGAATAAACTAGAAGATGTGAAATAGATTGCAGATACAGAAACAGTAGGCTCACCAGCAAGGGTTTATTTTAGGGCGGGATTCTCAGGCATAGAAAAACTTTTGAACCTGGGTCGAGAGGCTATATGTTTTGATAGATGACCTTGTAGGGTGCCTGATAATAGCTCCAATGCTGGAATCTGATTTCTGGTTTTAAGTTTGTGGCTTAAAATGATAACTTTAAAAATCAACTCACAATAACGAGAGGGAGAATGAAGAAATGCTAAAATAGTCTTTTCACGCATTGTAGAAGACAGTCTCACAACCCCCTTCTAACTGGTTAGTAAACCAGCATCTTATTTCCTGCTCAGACTGTGAGGTTAGACACAAACCAGATGTGTTGTGACCTTATCAAAACCTACACACAGCCAGGAGGCCATAACATACTGTTTAAATACAGCCCACGTGTCGCTAATCCAGGCTCTCATTTTCCATGATGCACCTAAGGGGCTGGGGCCCAGCCAGCTGCAAAGGCCCCAGGCTAGGATTTTACAATGAACATGTTTGCCTAAGAGAAAAGTCTGTGCTGTGGAAAGATAAGTCACAGAGTGGTCACTCTTCAACACTGAGATGTTTCACCTTAACGTAAGCCACCAGGGGAAGTCTGACGTATACTTTTTACTTTTTCCATTTTCTCATAATGAAAAGAAGAAATGGAGATGGGATCCTGAAAGGTCAACTTTCAGAAACTGGAAAAGATAAACAGAATAGTGTTTGTTTTTTACAATTGACTCAAGTAATAGACTCCTGCCACTTCCCTTGTGGTTCATTTCCTCCATCCAGTGTATCTCTCATTGGAAATTTTATATTTTTAATATTTGGCTTTGACATTTTTTTTGTTTCCATGGCTTCTTTTAGACCACCCTGGAAATATTTTTATTTTCATATACACATGTGTGTGTGTGCGTGCACACACACACACACACACACACACACACTAGGGCAGGAGTGGGCCAACTTTTTGACTCGAGGGCCACAATGGGTTCTTAAACTGGACCGGAGGGCCGGAACAAAAGCATGGATGGAGTGTTTGTGTGAACTAATATAAATTCAAAGTAAAGGAGCGGAGGGGAGAGCAAGAGAACCCTCCGCTCTTTCGGCTCCGAGGGCCGGATGAACAGCCGAACGGGCTGGATCTGGCCCACGGGCCGTATTTTGCCCACAGCTGCACTAGGGGCTCGGTGCACGAAATTCGTGCACTGGGGAGGGTCCCTCAGCCCAGCCTGCCCCCTCTCACATACTGGGATCCCTCAGGGGATGTCCCTTTGCGGGAGGCGACCGGGCTGATCAGGGGAAGGAGCCAGCCCCATCACCCCGCTGCTGCAGCCACTGCCAGTCACCGCAGCCGCCAAGGTATTTTCATCAACACAGACTCCAGTCCCTTCACCATGAAAAAATGACAACTTGAAGCATTTTTAAGATGTGTCTTTCATAGGGTATGACATTTCTTTATTTTTCTTTTTATCCTCACCTGAGGATATGTTTCCATTGATTTTATTCCCTTCCCTCCGATCCCAGGCTCAGCCCCTGTCCAAGCCTAAAGCCTCCACCCCAGGCTTTAGGCTTGGGAAGGGGTTCCCCCACCTGCACCTCCGATTGCAGGCTTGGCCCCTTCCCAAGTCTAAAGCCTCTTCCCAATGGCCGACTGGGAGTGACCTGGGTGCCGAGGAGGTTCCTGGGACGGAGGTATGTATGCAAATTAACCACCATCTTTGTTGGGTTAATTTGCATACTCACTCTGATTGGCTGTGGGCGTAGTGGAGGTACAGTCAATTTACATGTTTCTCTATTATTATATAAGATATATAGTTTTTCATTTCTTTCTCTTAGTAGGATGGCAATTCTTTGACCTTAATGCATTGTCTTTCTACTCCAGATTGGCTTTAAGATACCTTGAGAGTAAGTGGTCTTAATATGAAGAGACTTTATGGAAGCTATATTTTATGTTCTGTTCTAGGCAGATCATAAAGGATCCAAGGTGTGGAATTGAATGCGGCCAGATTATGGTTTAACACTCAGACATAGGTCTAGATAACTGAAATAACTATTAAATAAATGAGAGAATATAGATCTAAAAGTGTGCAGCCAGTGACATAGCCCAATAATTGTTAAAACAAATATAATTATTATGTTGTAATTATGGAAGGAATTGCTTCATTAAATGGTGAATTCCTAGGTCTTTACTATGTTTGTGCTAATACTAGATGAATAATTGTCAGCAATTACAAGACAAATTTTTCTTAGGTGGATGTTTGAGCAAGCTGACGTCTTATATATGTCACTCTCCTTTAATTTTATGATTCCAAAGTGGAGCAAATATTGAATTGTGGCTCAACCTCACTACCACTTTCTTAAATCCTACCCCACCCTCCACCCCAACACCACCACCAAAAAAGGTATGTGTGCTTTAATAAGGGACTTCTGAACAGTGTAATTTTGGCAGATTCTTGACAGGTAAATGAAGCGAGATATTTGGAGTCAGGGAAGTCTTTTAGAGTGCCTATTTAAATCACAGTTTTTCTAATATCTATTTATTAGTTTCCAACTTACATTTCATGGGTCTCAAATGGGACCAATTAGCCCCCATTATGACCATCACATAGACTCATATCCAGAGTTTCAATCCATAAAATTTTCTGGTTTGGAAGGTCAATGGATGGATAAAGAAGAAATAACAATAGGAGAAACATGCATATTCCGCAATATTACATTATATCCCCAATTACAAATCTTGAAAAGATAGGCTATATCAGACATCAGGACACATGTAATTAGAGGATGTCAAACACAAGCATGGGGGTTGGGGGCAACATGGAAGCCTTGATTTAATAGGGAATTTCTCACAACTGCTTCCAGAGCAGCTGTCCTTTCCAGAAAGCATCTCTGCCCACCTCCTAGGAACCAGGACCTGCCTGCATGCATACATAGAGTCTCAGCTACAATGTTCTTAGCCTTGTTCACACAAATAAATTCATGGAAAGTAGTACCATTTCACCAAGAAAGTAAGGCTGCATTATTGTAGAATGAAGGTTTGTACTTGAAAATTTAATATTTTGCAAAGTAGAAAGTTTCTCAAATAAACTTTGACTTTTTAATAAAAGAAATAGTGCCCTCAAATAAGAAGGAAAACACATACACTTTTCCAGAGGCCAACTCTTTGTAGCCCATTATTGGCCTCTGAGCCAATCTTGAAAGAATTTGCTGAAATAAAAAGTAAACAATGTATGTGCAAGTTCTTTGAAAAGATAATCTTTAATGATGATAGCAATGGATGGTCTTCAACATCTCTGTTCTCAGGTGTGAGAAAGAGTTCAGGAAAAGAAAAGTTCCCCTTAAAGATAAAGAGTTTGCATTTACCTACAGCTCTTGCCTCATTTTAAAATTATGCCATGCCATACCCTGAAATAATGATTCTCTCTCACTTTTTTCCCTCCAGAATATTTGCAATGGTTTTTCATAGCACATGGTTAGTGCTTTTTAGTTGGCATATTCTTACCTTGAGGGTTATTTTTAAGTGTGAAGTACTTAAAGATCTAAGATAAACCATTTGCCTACAAACTGGATTTTCTGGAATTTTTGGTAAAAGAAAGTCAGGATTGTTATAATCATGAAAATAGACATTATGGAGTAGAATGGGGCATTGATATGCATTATTGTATTTGTAAAATTATCCATATAAATTGTTATATAATTTCAAAACTTTCCCTTTGCAGTCAAATGAGAATAGGAGCAGGGACATATTCTTGCCAGCCTCAGGGATACTTTTGTGGAAAATTTTGAGACAGTAACCTAAGAGTGGAGCACATACTTTCAGCTGGTATTTAAAATCCTTCATAATGTGGTCTCAATATTCCTCTTTTTCCACTAGTTTTCTATCTGAAATCTGAATACCAGCTGGCATGTCCACCCCCTCATCATCCTTCAGGCATGCCAAACTCTACACAACACCTTAACCAGTCTCTCTCCGAAGATGTTCCTTACCTCTACTTCTCCCTTACTTCTGGTTTTCAACGTTCAGCTCCAGTATACTCTTCTGTCGCCAAATCCCTTGGTAATTCTCCTTTTCTTGCTACCACATCTATATCTTCTTTCATGTTATTTTCTATTAGTGGCAAAATACATTGTTTGGTTAAAAAAACATACAGCTTCTTATTTGAATTGTATTTATTGTTTTCCCAACTTAGGCTGAATATTCCTAGAAGGAAGAACTTTTAATATTCTTCATGATTCATGACAGAGTGTCAAGCACATTAGTAACATAGATTGTGATACCTGGTCAACATATTAGAGGTCATTGAATCTGAATTTCTCATTTTAAAACTAAGGAAGTAGAGACCAAAGGTAGAAAAGTGACCACTGAATGAATGAATGAATGAATGAGAGAAAAAAAAATGACAAAACTTGAAGGACAACACAGAACAGTGATTTCATTTAGTCTTTCTCCTTTTAGTTTTGGTAAGAGAGCAGTTCTGCATAAAGCCCTCTAGTAGATAAGAGAGAAACAGAGAGACAGAGTGACTATCACTATACCCGGTGGTACATAGATTAGGTCAGAAATTTGGAATTTTGTCTCATGGAAAGGATTGTTTCATTGGTTTCATTCTGGCCACTGGGACTCTTTTATGTTGATCTGAAGGATGTATGGTATTTCCTGAAAGCAGAAGGCATTATAGCCTTGTGATTTCCTTCACCTACACTGAGCACTAGTTTGACCTTCATTTTTAGCATGGGTTTATTTTTGTACTGTTACCCATTTAAATGCAAAACCATAAGTCCCACAACAATCCTCTGAAGATTTCTTTACAATCTTCTCCTTCTTAGATAGTGACTGAATTTGTTTGTTCAGGTGTGTCAAACCTCCTTGATTTAGTGTGATGTCATTTGAGAGCCTGGTGGAGGGTGAGGATCAAAAGAAATAAGAATGTTAGAGATGGGGAATAAGATGTGTCTACTAGGACATAACTTGAGAAGGCAAATGAAATTGGGGGACATTTTTATTCATCCCTCATTCTCTTTAAAGAAGAAGAGTAGCATTGGTCTATGCAACTTGTATTTATTAACTCTGAATCTCATAACAATTCTATAATTTGTGTAACTTATAATCAGAAACTGGAGCTCAGAAAGGTTATAACTCGCTCCAGTAAGTCAGTTTAATAGGTATCAGTACCAGTATTTGAATCCAGAAAAACCAGATCCAGAGCCATACTTCTATCTACTACACTATAATACATCTCAATAGAGAGATTTAAATTAGAGTTAAATTAATTTAGAAGTGAGTTTATGCTATAAGAGAAGTTCAAGTCAGTGAAGCATAAAGTAGTAGACTCAGACCCTTATCACTGATTTAAATTATTTATGAGATATGGATTGGTCATGTGTATATACACAACTTGAGAAAACTTCTGGAGAAGTTTAGTTGTCAAAGCAATTCAGAGTTTAAACATTTGAAAAGCTAAAAATTCAAATACTCCTTTCTTGTCTAAGTAGACAGTATAAGGATTTTGTGGGAAAATATAATATTCATTAATGAAGGAGGCCTCAGAAGCGCAATTATGGGTAAAAGCCCACCTATATTGAAATATCAAATATACAATCTACTATTTAAGTGATTCAGACTGACACACATTTTAGCTTCACCTTTCCTATGAAAGAGAGTTCTTGAGCAAGGAAGGGTAGGTAATATTGCCGGGGTTCTTGTTCCAGCATTAAGAAGGGTTCAGCAATCTGGAGAAAAGCTGTGTGTAGATTAAATAGGAGTCCAGAGACGAAAGACAATTTTGAAAGGCATTGGGGGTCAGAGGAGCCTAGCTAAAGAAACTAAGTTCTCCTTGTCTCAGGACCCCTTACTTTTTATTAACACAATTTGTCCTAAGGCAGGGTGGAGATATACACTTCAAAGGGTAGGGTTTCATCTATAGAGTCCATTGTCAGATTGGAAGAATTACCTGCGGCTGTTCAGGTGTTTGGCCAACAAGAGGCAATAACATGTAGATTAAGATGCCCTGAGCTCTCTGGCAGCAAACAACCAATTTAAAGCATCTCTTTCAGGTTTGGGGAAATGCCTTTAGCCATTCCCAACAGTCGACAACATATGTGACTCAGCCCTTGTTGAGTCCCCAAGTTCCATCAACCTTTTGATGAAACTCTTGCAATTCTGACATGCTGGAACTGGCTTCCGGCATAATATGATGAAAGTTATATTTTCAGGGACCTAGAGAATGGGTAGGAGATGAGTGAGGACAATGAATAAGGAAGGGAAAAGCCTATTAGAAGAATATGCCATTAGTTCTTCAGGGATAACTTGGCTGTCAGAGTAAATGCCAAAACTTTTTTACGCAAAATTGATCATAAATCTATGGCCAGAAGTGCAAGTTGAAAGAAGAAGAAATGGAAAATGAGTACAAAATATGCACTCATTTTAGGAAGGTATCAGTGACAGAAATGAGCTGGCTTGGGGTGTAGTGGAATGTGAGATCTATGAGGGAAGGAACTATAACAAATTCATCTTCGTACCCCCCAGTGCCTGTCACCTAATAAGTTCTCATTAAATGCTGACACTATGAATGAAACAATGAGCTTGAGATTTTCATTTTTGGGAAAGAGGAATCACTTTTAGGGAAGGTGATGGACTAACTGTAAAGAAAGAAAAGTGTAAGTATAATTCTGTTTGGGCTGCCAAAACAAAGAACAGCAGACCAGTTGGCTTAAGCAACCAAAATTTATTTTCTCACAGTTCTGGAAAGTATAAGGCCAAGATCAAGGTATTGACAGAATTGTTTATTTTAAAGCCTCTCTTCTTGGCTTGCAGCAAGCAAATGGTCTCTTCTCCCTATGTCTTCATGTTGTCTTCCCATTATGTGTATCTGTGCCTTAATTTCCTCTTTTAATAAGGATACTAGTCACATTATATTAGAATCCACCTATATGACTTCATTTTACCTTAATTGCCACTTTAAATGTCCTATCTCAAAATGCAATCACATTATGAGTGTATTGGGTGTTAGGATTTAAACATATAAATTTAGAGAGAGACATGATTCAGCCTATAAAAGATGATTATCCAACTGCAAATCTCAAAGCAACTGGAAAATTAAGATTATATATAACACAGGAAAGAGGATCAAGTTGAAAAGAGTTATTTAAAGGACTTAAAATGAATGAAACCATGAGACATATAGTCTTGCATAGTAACTTGCTCCAAATAGGGAGAAGAGGACCAACATGGGGGTTTCTCAGATAAGATTTGGGGAGTGACTCTAGGTGAATCCAGGAAAAAATAAAAAGAATGGAGCTTAGTCATTTTATGCCTGAATCACAATCCAAACATTGCCTATCAAAGGAGCTCCCAACCTTTACCCCCCCTCCCCCCAAGAGTGGGATTTAGGATACTTACTCAGCGGGGCTGCATCATTGTGCTCCAGGCAAAGACTCACCTGGCAAACAGATTTGGTGAGTTTTGTGACTACAAGAGAGCTTTCAGGTTTGTGATTGTAAACCTATTTATTGCTGGTACAAGATTGACACTACTTTCTTCAAAGAAAAATGTATCTTACAGCTTGATATACTGTTAACATAAAAGGAAGCTCATTGTCTCTTCAAGTCTCCCATATTTTACTTTTCTAATACTGAATTGGTAAGGTTGGGTCCACATGGTATAATTATACCAGCAGTGTCCTCAAAGCAACTAACTTTAGGATTTGTGCCAAATAATGCCTATCATGATACTAATGTACAAAGGTAAATCCAGTAAGCCTTAAATTGGCTTAGTGAAAAGGAAGGAAAAGCACCAATAGTTGCACATTGCTATCATGAGAAGCCATACTATTGATTCTCCTGTTTGAAGCAGTGCTGTTCACTGGTAAGGGCCTCAGGAAGGCATGTTCAGAAATAAAATCTGGGAATTAAATATAAAATCATTATCCTTTAAAAGCTTCTCCTTACACTTAAACACAGACCTTTAAATATGACTCTTTTTTATAACCTGTCTGTGCTGGCCTTTCCTGGACAAGCCTAGTTATTAGCACTTACCAGTGATTCTCCCCTTGTTACGAACCTCCCCTCCACCCCCACCCCCACCATCCCATCTCATTGACTGCTACCATTCTGGAGATCTCAGCTCAAATATGATGCCACCACTGAAATTCACACAAAGTTGGGTCCTATCAATTATAACCTTTTAGAACCTCATCATATTTTTCCTTCATAGCACTTATTAAATGTGACTATTGATTACTAGCTAGCAACTTCACAAGACTGGAAGCTCCACAGGGGGAGGCATCTCTACACCCAGTATCTAGAACAATGCCAGATCTAAGCAACCATGGAATCAACTTATATGTTTAATTAATGAATGTTTCTTAATAAGTCAAGGTATTTGACATCATTTTAGCACTTCAAGTTTGTTTGTATGTTTGTTTTTAACGTAAAAGCAAGTAGCATGGTATGGTAGAAAGATCACAGGTTGTGGAATTAGACATACCTGAACTTAAACCAAGCTGCTACAGTTTATCAGTCTAGATTCAGAAGAAAGAGATCACTAACTAATGTTCAGCTATCATCTTCTTTGACTTTTCAACCAAGCACTTGCTTTTACTTGAAAGTGTCCATCCTTGGCTTGCGGTGTTACTCTCTTACGATTCTTCTAAATCTCTAAATATTTCCTCAGTTTTCTTTCCTTTGTTCCCAGAGTTCTATTCTGCATCCCTTTCAGTCCATCCATAGGACTTCCTGAGTTTAATACAGTACTCTTCAATCAAATGCTTAGACAACTTCTCAAGGCATGAAATCCATATGGTGGAGGATATATACTCTATAAGTAATTCCAAAAGAAGGCTCAGATATTAGGATAAGAAATATGTCATCCAGACATATTTCTGTTTTAAGGAAGGCATCCCCAAACTAAAACAGTCTGAAATGAAATGGTCTTCCTTAATAGGGCGGATAAAGATTTGACTGGTAATGATCCTACAAATATCAAACCTGCCAATCAAAGAGAAATAATTTTTCTTCATATTTAAATAGCCTCTGCTAAGTTATGGCATTTTATTTGATAAAAAGAAAATGGATTAGTTATATTCTGAGTGTCACCTTATGAGTTTCTGAGTGATCCACAGATTATTGATAAATATTTTTAAGGTAATTCTGCAACCCTAGAGAGTAAAAAAGGCAAAAAAAAAAAAAAATCAGGCCACAGCTATGGCAGGTACAAGTAGATAGACCTTAGGCACTGAGACTTGCTCTCCAAGATACTTTTGCCCAAAAATTTCTCATGTCACCTCTGAAATCATTTGCTTCTTGGAGACACCTAGAGATGGTGAATAAGAAGATAAACATTTCATTGTGGCTCTTTAAAACACCTACCCACTCTAATGTCATAACACAAACATATTACAAAAGCAGTTGTCTTTAAAGTTAAAGCTTAACTTATTTTATAATAAAAAAATAAGGGAAAAAAGAAATACTGAAAACATTTTCCACACCAACACTATCCCAAAACAGAAATCAGTTGTCCGACAGGCTTAGATACCCAGAACTTGGAAAGAAAGCCTCTAAGTAACTGATGATATGTTCAATGAGATTTAGTCATTTGACATGTAAACAAATGGTTGAGGCACTCATTTTAGCCCACTTATGGTTATTTCATTATATCAGTTTAAAATATAGAAATTAAAATGTAGAAATAGGCAAGCAATGACATAAATAATTTGAACCTATTTGATAGACAGAGGAAAGAAAAACTAAGCAAATCAGCAACATCTCAAGGAGCAGAGAATGTTATGAGGAAACAATGTAAAAAAAAACAACCCTGCTGATTCTAAGACACCAAGGAAATTCGAATTTAGAATCTTCTGTTAGGAGAGTGTAAATTTTTATTTTTAAAAATTAAAATATATAAAATTCACATTTTGGTATTTAAGAAGTCTTCAGGTACTCATGCATTTTACTGGGTCATTTCCAAGCCCATCATCTGTCCTCTGGTACATGATGCTGGGGCTTGAGTCTTCCTTATATTGCTTCTGATTACCATCAGACGATGGAAGGCCCTGAGAGTGTGTGGAAGACAGATGGAGGAAGGAAGGAAGAAGGCACGACTTCATGGTTTCCAGTGCCTGTCAGCTTTTCTCAAGCAGCAACAGTTGGTTCCAGGCAATCCAGGCTCTTAACATGTCCTATTCCTGCCTCAGCTGAGTTCCACAATAACCAATACTCAAAATAGTGAGCACAATTAAATGGCTGTTGTTTCTAACACTAAGTTTAGGATAACTTCTTGTGTAGCAGTGATAACCAGAACATGAGCCTTTTTATGTTCTTGTAGCAGGTGCTCAAATAGTATTTATTAAATAAAAGAGTAAATGCAGGGGAACTCAATGGAGAAGGTGGTGGCAGGACACCAATGGTATAATCCACTTGCTCCCTAAAGTTGCATCCCATGGGCCGTAGAAAGAAGAAACAACCCAGAAACAGTTCAGAAAGCAAATCCCATTATGCAATGTAGTTTTTTTATTTTTCCTTTAATGAAGAGGAAGTTCTTTTTTTTAACATAGTAATTAAGGAAGCCAGTTTGTTGTATATTGACACAAAACAGCAATTCCCACATTTCCCATACTACCACTTAGAATTTCTTTTTTCTCATCCATTTCTGAAACTAGACTAGGTTTTCATGCTATTTTAAGAATTCTAGGAATTGATGTTAATGAAGTGCTTATAATATCTCATAGTCCCAGAATTGGTAGACTTGGGAAGAGTGATTATTCAAGAATTTTTCATTTTTAACAGGTTAGCATAGTCATTCCAGATGAAACTCAGATTTTTTTTAAAATTTAAATTCTTTATTGTTGAAAGTATTATATATGTTTCCTTTTTCCCCCATTGACCTCTCCCTGTCCACTCCTGCCCCCCAGCACATGCCCTTGCCCCCTGGTATCTGTGTCCATTGATTATGCTTATCTACATGCATACAAGTTCTTTGGTTGATCACTTACCGCCCACCCCCCCCCCCCCCACCCCGGCCCATCCATCCTCCCTTGCCTTCCTGCTGAGGTTTGATAGTCTTTTTGATGCTTCTATGTCTTTGGATGTACTTTGGTTCATCAGTTTATGTTGTTCATTATACTCCACAAATGAGTGAGTGAAATGCAGATTTTAAATGTTTATACATGAACACCACAGTAGTGATGGCCACACCTAGCAACAGATCTAGGTTTCTAATATCATTCACCAATAAAAGGCAACAACAACAATAAAAGCAGGGCTCCTTGGAGAAATGGCTGATTCTTGGACTAGGACAGGAAATATGCAACATGAGCTGGATCATCATGTATTTCCAGAAAGTACAGGACTTCTCAAAAACAAGTAAACAAACAAACAAAAACAAAAACAAAAAACCCCCACACAGATGAAGGGATAGAGAAGCCAAATAAAAGAACTCCCAATAAAAGCTAGAACAATTTGAGCAACACAATACAGTAATACTGAATTAAAATCCAAAGTATAAAATAAATATCCATGAGTAAATATATATAACATAAGTGATTAAATAAATAAAGTGAGAGAATGAATCAATTTCCCATGCGTAAGAATTCCAAATTATTTATGCAGATGCTCTACTCTTAAGGAAATGTACACATAAGTCCCCACTTCTTACTGCACAGAATGACTTCTTCTAAGGAATACAGTATAGAAGCTGTGGGGGAGAAAAGTAACTTGACATTGATGAAATAAATACAAGAAAATACAAATAAATGAAAAGGTATCCTGTATTCATGGATTGGAAAAATTAATATTGCTAAAATGTCAAACTACCAAAAGCTATCTCTGGGGTCAGTGGTTATCAATATTCCAATGGCACTTTTACAGATTTAGGAAAAAATATTTCTAAAATTTATATGGAACCACAAAAGACCCTGAATAGCCAACAAAATCCTCAAAAAGAAGAACAAAGTAGAAGGCATCGGCACTTCTTGATACTGAGCTATACTATAACGTCATAGTCTTTAGAACAGTATGGTACTGGCATAAAACAATGAAACAAAATAGAGATCTCAGAAATAAACACAAGCATATATGGTCAACTAATATTTGACAAAAGAGCCAAGAATATGCAATAGAGGAAAGCCAGTATCTTTAATAAGTGGTGCTTCAAAAATTATTAACATGTAAATTAATGAAACTTAACCCCAACCTTACACCCCTCACAAAAATTTACTCAAAATGGGATAAAGACTTAAATGTAAGACCTTCAACCCTGAAACATTTTAGAAGAAAACAGAAAATAGCAATTTGGCCTGGGTCTTGGTAATGATTTTTTTTGAAATCACAGATGAAAATATAAAATACATTAATGGTATTATATCAAAATATAAAGCTTCTGCACAGCAAAAGAAACCCCATCAACGAAGTGTGTAGAGCAGGAATTGGAAGTAAGTGGTTAAAAGGCATAAAATTTTAGTTAGATAAGTAAGTACAAGGAATATAATGTACAAAATGATGACTAGAATTAACATAGCTGTATAGAAAGTTATTAAGAAAGTGGATCCTAAGAGTTCTCATCACAAGAATATTTTTTTTCCTTTTTCTTTTTATTGTATCTACTAGAGGTCCTGCGCACAAAATTCATGCCTGGGGGTCCGGGAGTCCCCTCAGCCCAGCCTTCACCCTCTCCAATTTGTACATGCCTCTCACAATCCTGGACCGCTGGCTCCTAATCGCTCACCTGCTTGCCTGCCTGCCTGGTCGCCCCTAACTGTCCCCCCTATCAGCCTGATCACCCCTCACTGCCTCTGTATGCTGGCCTGATAGTCCCTAACTTCCCCTTTGCTGGCCTGGCTGCCCCTAACTGCCCCCCCTCCGCCACTGCTGGCCAGGTCACCCCCAAAGGCCCCCCTCTGTCATCCTGGTCGCCCCTAACTGCCTGTCCCTGCTGGCCTGGTCGCCACACACAGCCTGTTGTTCAGTTGTTTGGTCATCCCTCACTAACCCCCCTGCCGGCCTGGTCATAGGCAGCCATCTTGTGAGGGTGTGAGGGTCAATTTGCATATTACCTCTTTATTATATAGAATATGAGATGATGGATGTTAACTAAACCTATTATAGTAATCATTTTATGTAAATCAAATAGTTATGCTATACACTTTAAACCTTATACAGTGATGTCTGTCAATTATTTCCCAATAAAATTAGAAAAAAGAGTAACTTCATAGTAGAGAAACTAACAAACACCATTTCAAGTCAGAGTATCAAGATTAACATCAATGGTCATGTGATACCTTTGAATGTGGGTAACCTTGATCTGATGTGATGAGAAGGGCACTTTACCTCTGTGTTCTTTCTTTGAAAAACACAGTATCCCACTCCAGTCATGAGAAAAGCACCAGACAAATTCCAGTGGAGAAACATTCCAAAAAATACCTATCCAGTACTCCTTAATACTGCCTCGGTCATGAAAAACAAGGAAAGCTGTATAGACTGTCACAACCAAATGGAGCCTAAGGAGATATGACTACTCAATATGATGTGGTAACCTGGATGGGATCCTGGAACAGAAAAAGATATTATGGAAAAACTGAGCAAATCTGAATTAAGCATTTAGTGAATAATATATCACTATTGGTTCACTAATTATGACAAAAGAACTATACTAATAAAACATCTTAATAGTAACAATATGAGGGAGTGGTTGGAATATTTGGGATCTTTCTGTACTACCTTCACAATAATACTATAAATCTAAGAGTGTTCAAAAATTTAAAGTTTTATTTTAAAAATGTTTGCACGTGCTGAGTTTTGTCAACATTATGTTTTTGTCAACATTTTGTTAATGTTTACAAAACTAAACAAAGTAGCTTTACAGTGTGCGTGATTGCCTTGTTGACTGCCCTCTCAATAACTAGGCTTACAAGTTCGAGTTAAACCTATACATGTGGGTACTCATAAAGGGAAACATTAACATCCTGCCAAGTTTGGTGATTAATAGGCTGGATGCTGCCACAATAAGGCTGTCCAAGTATTTAGAAAAAGCAGCCTAGTCATCTGCCCACTCTCTTCTTCATTAAGTCTAATTTATGGACTATGGATTTCAGTGTAATGAAATCCTGCAAACAATAGCAAATTATTCCACAGAAATGGATGGCTTGGGGGCTGAGGCCCACGGTTCTCAGAAACAAAGGGGAGATACAATTATGGAAGGAAAATAATGGTCTCACATTGTTGAGAACTCCCAGAACAGAATAACTACACCTAACTTTGTCCCTATCCTTTCCCACTTAGCTCAGTCCCAAAGAGTCATGAATAATTCATTTTAAGTATTCCATGGGTACTAGATTTTAACTATTGCCTTAAACTTTGCAAAAAATTAAAAATGCAATTAAAAATTAGAGCAGAAACATATTTTAATCTTATTTGTGTATTTGCCAGAATTTAAATTATTTTTCAATTGTAATATTGTAAATAAACTCCTAAAATATGTGGTGCTAAAAGGAAAATTCTAGGCAACCCTTCCAAAAATTACTTTGAAGACAACCCCTTCCAGCAGCCCTGCCTTGCATTTGCTTCTGTTGTTTTTTATGGTAATAAGGGGCTTTTCTTTAAACACTGGCATAAAGAGAGCTGTGTCATATAGTGTCAGACCCTGTGTAAGTGTAACATTTCTGATAACGTCTTGGGCTTAGGTAGGTACAGAATTGAGAGCAGGACTCAAATTCACACAAAAAAGGGCATGACTAAAAAGCATAAAAAGAAATAATATCCATCCTATATAATAAAAGCCTAATATGCTAAGTGTCTGGTCATCCAGTCATCTGTTCAACCAATCAAAGTGTAATATGCTAATGATATGCTAAGGCTGCTCAACCGCTCGTTATGATGTGCACTGACCACCAGGGGGCAGACACTCTGACAGGTAGGTTAGCTTGCTGCTGGGGTCCGGCCAATTGGGTCCAAACGAGATGGGCTGAACATGCCCTGGAGTCCTCCCATGGTCCCTCCCAGGCCCCGATGTCAGTGGGACATCCCCCGAGGGCTCCCGGACTGTGAGAGGGCACAGGTTGGGCTGAGGGACACCCCCAAGTGCATGAATTTCATGCACCGAGCCTCTAGTTTACATATAAAATGGCAAGAATAAGCCCTGGACAGTGTGGCTCAGTTGGTTGCAGTAGGATTCTGGGTCAAGGACACATGCCTGGGTTAGGGGCTTGATCCCTAGTGAGGGGCATGTGGGAGGCAGCTGATCAATGTTACTTTCACATCAATGTTTCTCTCTCTGTGTCTTTTAAAACATGGCAAGAATAAGAACAAGGAATGTAGATGTAAGTGCTGCATAGGAGCTGAAAAACACAAAAATTCTCAACAATTTGGCAAATGAAATTCTTTTTAAAATTGATCTATTAGCAAATGCTTTTTTTGCAAATTGAAAAGACAATGGAAGGTATGCTAGTGATCTCCTAAATAGTGTAGGCTAAATTCCCACATCCTCAGAATAGTGATATAAATTCTTGAATAATATTGTGTTCTATCCTGAAATCTATTGGAAGAAGAGAGTGAATGGAGGAAGGGAGAGAAGAAGAGAGGGGAGGATGCTGTGTTGAACTCTTTTGGTATGGCCAGCATGAAGCTCAGTGTGGTGGAGATTACAAGATCAACATTTTCTCACTTTTTTCACATTAGTCTCTCCCAGAACAACCTTGTCACTGTTTCCTGGACGCACTGTACTTAAGCTGACTTTCTCATCATGATTACCTTTCCTTTCTGACTCTTGAATTCCACCTCTTTGTCAGGACCGTTTAATGGCCTTTCCTCGATGACTTTCCTATCCACTCTGGTCTCTTTCTACTATCCCTCCTGTAAATTTATAGTAGGTTTATAAACGCATTTGAGTTTTGACCCCTTTTAGTTTGCATAAGTTACTTAGAAATTAATGAGCAACAAATGAACAGAACATTATTATTTCTTGTGTGTATTGTATAATAGCAATATGAGCAGGCCCACTAAACATATAATGTATTGTATTTTTTTCTCCCTTCAGTGTTTATAAAGGGGTGGTCCTATTTGGTGAACATATAGGTTGATAGATAAATGAACAAGTGAGTGAGTGCACTGACCTAACAGTTGCAGACATAATTGGAAGAAGCATGAGGAAAAGCCCAAGCAATAGAGCAAAGAATCAGCTCAGAGCAAAGTATTGGCTCAGCATTCGCTCTTTCCCATGGAGCTCTGAGCTTTCTTTAGAGATTGAAACTCAGTTGTTTCAAAATAACTCATGGCAAAGAAAATGAGATAACATCAAAAGAAAAATGCATGATTTCATAAACATGAATCCCTACATTAATAGACCTTTATGGACAATAAAAAGTCTGTAAGAGGCATTCTAAAATAAGTTTCCTTTCCAGAACCTAAGAAAAAAAAATCATTGAACATCTTTCTTCAATCAAGTCTACATTTTCAGTAATAAGGAAGCTCAAATAACTCCATTTCCTGTTTATGTAAAACATTTGTCACTGGATTCAGGGAAAATATTCATTTTGGTGGCCTTCCCATAAAGGTAGCACCCACTCCCCAATGCCCTATTCTTTCAGAATGCAATTCATTAATGTCACTGCCAGTAACCCGGAGGACATATTGAGGCAAAACTCATGTTTTCTTTGTGTCATGTAGTTCCATAAGGAAAGATACTGCACTTGCCTAATATTTCATTTCGTTCCATGCCCACGGCTTTGGAAAGCATACTTTTAAGTCCAACATGGGGTCTACCTGGGTTGATGCCTTTTAGAGATCTCCTTTGTTGTAAACTGAACCAAGATGCATAACTGTTTACATGGCATTTGTTTATTGCCTGTCTTCAGCTGGCAAATGCCAAAACCATGCATTTGTTCAAACTGTATCCTTGTTCTGCCAACACAGTGTAGAGATAGCATCATTGAAAACTGGCCATTGTTACTGCTGACTCTATCATTCAGAGGAAGGGGACAACATGTAGTTTTGCATCTGGGAATCCCTTTGTGACAGGACTTTTACAGTCTGCATACTTTTATTTACTGGGCCCAGATGTTGCATGATAATTTCTCAATAATGTATATTTTGAAGAATTTCTTTTAACTATTTGATTTGAAATAATTTTATACTCACACCATGTTTTATCATTCTCCCTCTCTCTCTCTCTCTCTCTCTCTCTCTCTCTCTCAGTGTGTGTGTGGGTATATGTACATTTTTCTCTAAATCATTTGAGAGTAAGTAGCAAAGATAATACCCCTTATCTTAGTGTGTATTTCCTAAAAACAAGGGCATTTTTTCACTACCCTGAATATAATTTTCCAGATCAGGAAATTTGCATGAGTACAGCTCTATTATCTAATCTATAGAATTTAGTCAAGCTTTATCTTTTTTTCACTAAATTCTTTATAAGAATTTCTTTTCTAGTCCAGGATCCAATCCACAATTAAAGTTGCATTTGATTTTCATGGTTTTTTATTCTCCATTAATTCAAAATAGTTCTTCAACATTTCTTTGTCTTTCAGGACTAATAATTTTTAGAAAGTAGTGGCTATTTATTTTGTAGGATAACCCTCAGTTGGGAATTTTCTGAAGCTTCTTTATGGTTATATTGATGAAATACATTTTTGGCAGGAACACCCCATAAGCAGTGTTGTTATTCTCATTGCATTCCATCAGGAGGCTCATGTTAACTATGTGTCTCATTAACTTTGTTCACTTTATTAAGGTTTCTCATAAAATTCTTGCACATTTATTTTACTATCTATTGATGGTTCTTAACAAAAACAATTATTACTATGGTTGTTGTCAAATGGTGATTTTTCTGAATATATTTATGCCATCTATATTTATTATTTGCCATTCTACTATAAAGAACTTTCCTCTCTTATCTGTTTGTTTACTTATTATTCATGTGCTTATTTTCTACTAGTGTCCTAATGCATGAAATTCATGCACATTAAAAGGGAATTAATTAGAGGAAATATTTTAATATTGCTATTTGCCCTTTCTCTATAATAGAAGTGTCAGAGATGAAAGAAAATTAGGAAAATGTATATGAAAATATCCCTTCTGTCAGAGTCTAGGGCAACCCGCAGGACCCAGAGTCAAGTCCCTGGCCGGCCCCACCCCCATCAAGCCCTGCAGGGAGAAGGGAGTAGCCTCAGGTCCCCCAGCCCAGCGCCGGGTGGGGGGCACAGCCTCAGGGCTCCCGGCCCCAGTGCCAGGGCGAGGGGCATGGCCTCAGGTCCCTGGCACCAGAGTGAGGGCATGAGGGCACAAAGGCATGATGACCATTTGCATCTTAGCTCTTTATTATATAGGACTAGAGGCCTGGTGCATGAAATTTGTGCATGCTGTGGTGTCTGTCAGCCCAGCCTGCACCCTCTCCAACCTGAGACCCCTCATGGGATGTCCAACTGCCAGATGTCCTGCGGGATCAGGCCTAAACCGGCAGTCGGACATCCCTCTCACAATCTGGGACTGCTGGCTCCTAACTGCTTGCCTGCCTGCCTGCCTGATTACCCCTAACCGCTTCTGCCTGCCAGCCTGATTGATGCCTAACTGCTCCCCTGCTGGCCTGTTTGCCCCCAACTGCCCTTCCCTGCCGGCCATATTGTGGTGGCCATCTTGTGATGATGTGAGGGCATTGTGTGAGGGCACGAGGACCACCTAGGATTTTATTAGTAGAGATATTCATATTCAGTATGGATTTTGATTAAATGTGTGTATACAAATGTACACACACAAATTTACATAACTGAGTTCTGATATCCTAAAGTCCAAGTCAAGATACAAATTCTCAAAATTAAAGTCCTGCTGAACCTCAAGAAAGAGAAATAAAAACAAAATTTTTAAAAATCCCATTCAATCCACATTTAGAAACATTTCATCACAACAAATATAAAGAGAAAATATAAAATTGGATTTGATACAATACTTGAAAAAAATAAAAATCTATTTGGACTAAAAACCACGAAGCTTTTGAAAAAAATCTTTGGGTTTGTGACTTTATACCAGAAAATATGTATTTTCTAAAGGTTTTAATATGAATAAATATTTGGCAACTGTGACCAAGAGAGAGAGGCATAAGTCACAAATAAAAGAGGAATTTTTCATGGAACTTGACAAGTTATTTCTAAAATTCAAGTGAAAAAGATATGTGTAAGAATAACTAAGCTTTTAAAAGGAAAGAAAAAAAGAGGAAACTTTTGTCCTAACAAATACCAAGACATATAAACTTTTAAATATCAAAGCAATGTGCTAATAGAACAGATAAATACAAATAGGCTAATAGAACAGACCAGAAAGTTGAGAAGCAGAACTTATTAAATAAGGGAATTTCTTACAAGTGGTTTATTTATATTAAGGAGAAATTCTAACACATTAAAAGATATTGGAAAAACTAACCATACTTTCAGGAAAATATTAAATTAATCAATAGTTATCAACAGTGGTGATATATTTTTAAATAAAAATGCAGTTAAATCTTTGTATATAGCTACATTTTTTAATAAAAGTAAGGGCAGATCAGAAAGATGTCTATGAGAATTAAAATTAAAGAAGAAATGCAGATGATCCTTCTCTGTGAGAGACTTGTCTAAAGAAGGAACCGGTGATATGGGATTTAGCCCAAGTTGCTTTGTGAAATTTTCATGGTCATCCAAAAATAACTAATTTAGCCCTCAGTACAGGAGGTCATGTGCAAAAGGGAACTCTTTATAACCCACTGAGCTTGGAAGATGGGAAAACAAAACACCAGTCAAATCTCAAAATAACAAGGCTTAGCTTCTTGGACTTTTTCTGACAATAGCTCTTTGTGGTTAATAATTAGAACTAAAAAAATGGATATGTTCTCTTTACTTACTATCAGTCAGCAAAAACTTCTGGGAGACAGGAGTGAATAAGTCTTGTTTATCTTTACATCTTTTGACTTAGAATGTCAATAAAAATTATTAAACTGAAAATAAATAAGAAAGGATGGATAATTGAATGAAATCTATATTAACTCCTACTTCTATACAGGTTATTTTTCTGGCACCTTAAGACAAAGTTACCCATAAATTTTTGCCCAACATTCTCTTACAAAATTTAGTATAATATAGCTATTTGTTGCACATGTCTTTCTTTGAATGGACTACGAATTCTTGAAAGTTAGGTAATGTATCTTATTGACCTTTTCATTTTCTTCTGGAAATCATTGCTGAACATAGTGGCAGGCAAGACAACAAATGTTTGGTAAAAGAAATGTGGGAGAAGTGTGAAAGCACAAGATTGTCCACAGTGAAAGGAGATGGAGACAGAGAGAGAGAGAAAAAAAGAGTATGCACAATTTCAAAAAAGAAATGGTAAAAAACACTGTAACACTATGTGTGGATGTAAAGATGATGTTTTATAGAGATACTGTGTGTGTTTCCAAAAGAAAAAAAAAGAAGTAATAGAGATTAGAAATGACAACAGGAAAGGAAGTTATAGAGTTGTTGAAAACTGAAATTGTTGGGCATTTTTTATTTGGCTTGTTTTTATAAATGCTTCACAAACATCACAGCCTTCATGGTTTCCACTGCAAAGAGATAGTGTGGTCAAGGTGGCAAGTTGATTCAAAACAGGTAAAAGTAGAAGATATTGCCAATACAATTAGCCAAAAAGAAGAATGCAAAATTCAGAGTACCAAAGACTTGCAGAGAAAAATAATACATTGACTCTGAACAAATACTAATTTGGATAAAAACATAAATCAAGAGAATATTTTGGCCCTGGCCAATGTTGCTCACTAGTTAGAGCATTAACCATCACACCAAAGGGTCTTGGATTTGATTCCCAGTTAAGGGCAAGTACCTGTGTTTTGGTTTCCCTCCCTGCCCATGGTCAGGTGCATGCAGGAGGCAACTAGTTGATGTGTCTCTCTCACATCAATGTTTCTCTCTTTTTCTCTCTCTCCTTCCCTTCCTTCCTCCTTTGCACTCTCTATGATGAAGAGCAATGGAAAAAAATACCCTTGGGTAAGGATTTAAAAAACAAAGAGAATAATTTAGAGAACATTAGGATAACATTAGAAGCCTCTCAGAAACCTCAAGAACTTCAACCATGGATTATTTCTATAACAGGAAAAGACTTTCAAACATTTAAGAGCCAGGCTAAAAAGAATATATTAATTAATATGAATGGGTGTCATAACAGTGCAAGTAAGTGACAAAACTAACCTGACTTTGAAAGCTAGGGTGGAAGTACTCACCACACAATTTGCTGAAAGACCACTGTACCATCAACAGCAAAGCCTGAATCATCTACAGCATCTACACAACCTGGTTCTAGGAAATCAGCCATATGTGATAGAAACTGTGAAAATTGGGTACCATCTAAAATCCAAGTCTTTCCGACCTAGTCCCATCCTATATAATAATATAATAAAGAGGTAATATGCAAATTGACCATCACACCCTTGCACAAGATGGCCACCCCCATGTGGTCACAAGATGGCCACCACAAGATGGCCAGCGTGGGAGGGCAGTTGGGGGTGACCAGGCTGGCATGGGAGGGCAGTTAGTAGTGACTGGGCCGGCAGGGGAGGGCAGTTAGGGGCGAGCAGGCTGGCAGGGGAGGGCCAGTTAGGGGTGACCAGGCCAGCAGGGGAGGAGTTTGGCGTCGATCAGGTTGGCAGGGGAGTGGTTAGGGGGTGATCAGGCTGGCAGGCAAGTGAGCGGTTGGGAGCCAGCAGTCCTGGATTGTGAGAGGAATGTTCAATTGCCGGACATCCCCTGAGGGGTCCCAGATTGGAGAGAGTGCAGGCTGGGCTGAGGGACAACCCCCCCTGACCCCCGTGCTAGGAATTTTGTGCACCGGGCCTCTAGTTGTAAATAAGCATGAATATAAATGTAAAAGAAGAGAAGCAGGAGGCTGACTCCCAGTCTGCAGCTGGGAGGGGATCCCTCTGTGGGGGTCCCTTTGTTTTGTGCAGTCTCAGCTCCGGGAGGGTAGGGTGCCTGAGGAAAGCAAATGAAAACATCATGAGGATGAGAAAACTACTCTAAATGATGGGAGTAATTTCAGAGGCACCAGATTGTGCTTGAAATAAAAATTGAGCTTCATGGAATTCTAAATGGGGAGAAAGAGCACACAAGGTTAGCCAAAGCTGGCTGAGGAGAGATGTTAGTTCTCTGTGAGCAGGGAGAGAGATGCTCACAGAGTAAACAAACATCCCAGAATTTCCAAGGAAGCTTGTTTTAAAGCACAATTTGCACAAAGCTTTCTAATCAGTTTTTCTACTGAAAGTAGTGAAATCAGGGCCACCAGCTTTTCTTTTCTAATAATATGCAGAGGAAATCAATTTTGTACCAAAGGAATACCTGTTAGGCATTTTCTGAATTAGTATAGTTTAATTTGGTTTATTACAGTTTAATACCATAGTAAATCAACAAGTATTTACTGAGGAACTGTAGTGCACAAGGCAGTAGATGCCTCATGTGATGACCAGAATATGATATGCGTGTTTGAAAATGGACTGTTGTAGGTAATTTTATCACATTCGTGTGCACATTAGTGATATATATCAGAAGAAAATCAAAACACTAATTGGAAAGGTTATATGCACCCCTGTGTTCATTGCAGTGCATTTACAATAGCCAGCATATGAAAGCAACCAAATGGCCTATCAATAGATGATAAAAAAGCTGTGGAACATATATATATATAATGGAATAGTACTCGGGCATAAAAAAGAATGTAATCCTATCATTTGAAACAGCATGGATGAACCTAGAGGGCATTATGCTAAGTGAAACAAATCAGACAGAGAAAAACAAATGCCATGTGATTTCACTTATATGTGGAATCTAAAGAACAAAATTGAAACAGACTCATAAACATAGGGAACAGACTGATGGTTGCCAGAGGGGAGGGGTCTGGGTCCTGGGTGAAAAAGGTGAAGAGATTAAGGAGTCTGAATTGGTAATCACAAAATAGTCACAGGGATGTAAACTACAGCATAGAGAACATAGTCAATAATATTGTAAAAACTATGGTGTCAGGTGAATACTTAAAATATAGGAGGAAACACTTTGTAAAGTATATGATTGTCTAACCACTATGCTGTACACCTGAAACTAATATAAAATAATATTAAAATTAAACTGTCTGTAAAGTAAAAAATAAATAAAGTCATTGAAAGTTGAAGAAAAAAAAAGAATATTCTACACTCACTGACTTCATTTCATCTCTAATTTAATTTTTTTTTAAATATATTTTATTGATTTTTTACAGAGAGGAAGGAAGAGGGATAGAGAGTTAGAAACATCGATGAGAGAGAAACATCGATCAGCTGCCTCCTGCACACCTCCTACTGGGGATGTGCCCGCAACTAAGTTACATGCCCTTGACCGGAATCGAACCCGGGACCTTTCAGTCCGCAGGCTGACGCTCTATCCACTGAGCCAAACCGGTTTTGGCTCTAATTTAATTTTTAATATCTACTTTGTGTCTGTTTTATTTTTAAATGCAAATATTTAGCCCTGGCTGGTTTGGCTCAGTAGCTAGAGCATCGGCCTGCAGACCAAAGAGTCCCAGGTTCAGTTCCAGTCAAGGGCACATATCTCAGTTGCATGCTCCTCCCAGCCGGGCCCTGGTCGAGGCAAGAGGCAACCAATTGATGCATTTCTCTCACATTGATATTTCTCTCTCTCTCACTCTCTCTAAAAATCAAGGGAAAAATATCCTTGGGTGAGGATTAAAAAAATAAAAATGCAAATATTTAGAAAATGCTAAATATATAGAGAAATAAACTGGCATATGCATATCCACCAATCAGATTTAACAAATATAATTTTTCCATATTTGCCATAGATTATCGCTTAAAAAAACACACACAAAATATCACAGAAACACTTAAAAATTCCCTGAGCTATCCCACCCTTCCTCCTCCCATCTAATACATAGCTATTATTTTGAGGTTGTTAAATGACATTCCTTGCTTATGGTTATAAATTTAGTAAATATGTGTTTAGAATTTTTTTCTAACCTAGTGTCATATGTCCTAAAATTGATTCTTGGTGTTTTAAAGTTTATTTTCACGGTTAGGACCTTGACTCATGGGGAATTAATCTTCATCACAATACAGTCTCCTGTGATAGTTAAGAGCAAGGGTTGGAGCCTGACTGCCCCTGAACAAAGCAGGATTCTGCCTCTGACACTTACTTGCTGTGTGACTGTGAGCACGTTCTGCCTCTTTCTGAGCCTGGACTTACCCTATCTAATAAAAGAGTAATATGCAAATTAACCGTCACTCCAGGACAAAAATGGCGGCACGCATAGCCACAAGATGGCAGTACCCAGTCCTCTCAGGCCCTCCAGAGTCCTCCAGTCCCAGGGAGGGCTGGCCCTGAGAGCCGGCAGTGTAAGCAGCCGGGCGGAATGCTGCCCAGAGGCCATCCTGACCCTTTATAAAAAACAAACACAAATTCACTCCCCAGAGTAATCCCCCACACACACACCTGCAGCCTCGTGTCTTAGCTTGGGAAGTGCCTGAACCTCCACAGAGTGATCCCCTCCCAGCGGCAGCCCAGGGTGTCAGCCTGGGATCCCCACGGAGGGATCCCCTCCCAGCGGCAGACTGGGAGTCAGCCTAGAAAGCGCCTATGCCCTTATGGAGTGATCCCCCACACACACACCTATAGCCTCAGGGTCTCAGCCTCAGAAGCACCTGCGACCTGGCAAGTGATCCTGCCCCACTGGCAGCCTAGGGGAGTCCACTTAGAACTTCCCTTGCCCCAAGCCAAGTGATTAGAGATGGGGTGGGGGGGCGTATTTGGGCGATGCTGCCCAGCAAACCTCTCCCATTGGGTAGAAACTTCAGACCAGGTTAGGGAGGTAAATGGGTTTTAAAATCTTTACAAACTGCAAAGGAAATGTCTGAGGTAGGGTTTCACATCGGAAGTAACTTACAACTAATTTCTGAAGGCAAACGGCGACATTGCAGTTACATTATTGGAGAGTACCCTGGAGGTTGGCTCTGCAATGGTGGTGGCGGGCGCTCCCCACCCTGGTTCCTCTGCACCTCGGGCAGGTCTTGAGCCCACCCAGGAAGGCCTTTTCCCCTACACTTTTCACCAAGGCAGGGAGTTTTTGTAGACATGAATAAGAAATGCCCACGTACAAGTCCTGAAGATGCCCGGGAGGCAGAAATGACAAATAAACCAGGAAAAGAGCAAAACCAGAAACACCACCAATCCCAACATAGATCATCTTTTTCTTCAGATGACGGCGTGTTTCCCCCTTCTTCGTCTTCTGGAAGCAAGACAGATTCAAGTACTGACAATTCTACCAATGGAAAAGTTAAGAGAAAGATAGGACAGAAAAGGAATAAAAGGAGAAAAGAAAGAAAGGACAAAAGATGAAACATCAAGAAAAAGAAAGAGAAGGAAAAAAGGAAGAAACAACCACATGATATCACCTTTCCAAGGTCTCATGAAATTCCTGTTTAAGGAGTTTATTTTATGACACTTTTAGTTTGGGTTTACATTTTTACTGGTTTGTCAAGACCATGGCAGGTACACTGTCTAATATGGTGTGTTTTTTTTTTAATATATTTTATTGATTTTTTACAGAGAGGAAGGGAAAGGGATAGAGAGCTAGAAACATCTATGAGAGAGAAACATTGATCAGCTGCCTCCTGCACACTCCACACTGGTTATGTACCCCCAACCAAGGTACATGCCCTTGACCAGAATCAAACCTGGGACCCTTGAGTCTGCAGGCCGATGCTCCATCCACTGAGCCAAACCAGTTAGGGCTGTCCAATATGTTAAAGAAAAAACCTTATCTAATAAAGAGGGAATATGCAGGGGAGAGCATTTGGGGGTGACCGGGCTGTCAGGGGAGGCCAGTTCAGGATAATCGGGCCTGCAGGGGAGCAGTTAGGCATCAATCAGGCTGGCAGGGGAGTGGTTAGGGGGTGATCGGGCTGGCAGGCAGAAGCGGTTAGGGGCAATCAGGCAGGCAAGCGAGCAGATGGGAGCCAGCAGTCCCAGATTGTGAAAGGGATGTCTGACTGCCTGTTTAGGCCACAGGGATTGTGCCTAAACAGGCAGTCAGACATCCCCCGAGGGGTCTCAGATTGGAGAGGGTGCAGGTTGGGCTGAGGGACACCCCCCTCCCCCACCTCAGTGCACGAATTTCGTGGACCGGGCCTCTAGTTCTTCTGTATAATATCTCATTGGCATGTAGAAAGGACTAAATGAGTTAACTCATGTATAGCATTTATCAGACCTACAAGGTGCCCTATAAAAAACACTCAACAAATGTTAATTATTATTGCAATTGTTGTTGCTACTGTTATTATCACATAAAGTAGAAATTTAATTTAATTTGTTATAAATAGATAATTACTCGAACACTATTTATTATGCAGTAATTTTCCTCCCACCAGTGGTTTCTAAAACCATCTCATAAACAAGTTTCTAAATATGCAAGTGTCTGTTCTGGTCTCTCTGCTGTTCAATTGCTCTGATAACCTATTCCTGCATCTATTCCACACTGTCCTAATTATAGTAGCCTTATAATAAATCTTGTATCTGAGATAGCTACTAGTACATCCTCCTCTTCTTATTTTGTACTAGGGGCCCAGTACATGAATTCGTGCACCTTGAAATTAACTGTGGGCTGTGAGGCTGCAGTGGGCACAGGGGCATGTCTCGGCCCATCCTCTGCACCCCCGCCCAGCCCCTCCCACTGTGGCCCCCGGCCCCCTGTCTGCTGGCAGCCCTGCTCCTGCTGCTGCCGTTCCCACACACTGATGGCAACAGCCTGCTCGCACCTGGGGCCGGCACTGGCAGTGGGTGCGAGAAGCGGCTGATGGCCCCAATCGCCCCTTAGGAGCAGGGAGAGGTGGAGAAGCCCTCAGGGGCAATCAAGGTGGGCAGCCACCACTCACACCCACTGAAGGCACCAGTGATCAGGGCTGGTGCTGGATGCTGGCAGTGGGTGTGAGCGGTGGCTCCAGCACCAGCAGTGGGTGGAAGTGGGGCTGGTGCCAGCAGCAGGTGTGAGTGCTGTGCGGGACTGTGTTGTGCGGAGCAAAGAATTTTCAGTAACCACCAGAGGCTCACCCGGATGACAGCGACCGGCACCCCACCTTGGTCTGGTGCCCCCACTCACCTGCTCCACCATCCTGCCACAGCCGACGCCAGCCATGTTCCATGCACACCCCCTGGTCGTCAGCACATATCATAGCGACTGGTTGTTCAATTGTTCGATTGTTCGGTTGCTCTGCTGTTTGGTCTATTTGCATATTAGCCTTTTATTATATAGGATGGTTTTGGCAATTCTTGGCCTTTCATTCTCCCATGTTAATTTTAGAATCCATTAGTTAAATTCTTATAAAAAACAACAAATAAACAAAAATCCAACAAATAAACAATAAACAAAAATGGTGAAATGGTTAGAATTAGATACTGAGTGTTCCTATTCCTGAACATGAGTTATAGCACCAGATAATTTGATTTTTTAGCATATCTTTCAATAAACTTTTAGAATTTTCCATAAAGTTTATTCCTTACTTTGCATAAATATATTCTTATATACTCTTGATGCTATTATGAATAAGATTTCTAAATTTTTGTTGTCAGCAAAAAGCATTACTGTTCTATCCAGTAACATGGATGCACTTTTATCAATTATAATAGTTCATGCAATTTCTTTCTTTTCTGTGTAGATAACCAAGTCATCTTTGAATAATGTTCATTTAATTTCTTCCAAATTGCACATCATTTACATTTTTTTATCTTATTGGTCTGGCTAAACTGAATGTACAATCCTGAAGAAACTTGCTGATAGTTGGTGTCCTTATCTTTTTCTTTGCTTTGGGGAAGTGCTTTAATGTTTTAACATCAAATACAATATTCAATTTCAGATCTTAATTGACAAAGTAATAAAAGTTGATGCCATTTTTATGTCTACTTTGCTAAGAGATTTTAAAAAAATCATTAACATTCAATTTTAACACATGCTTTTTTTGTACTTATTAAGATAATCTCATAGTTTATTTCCTTTAATCATAATTAATAAGGTAGTGCATTATCCTGTCTAATAAAAGAGTAATATGCAAATTGACCATCACTCCAACACACAAGATGGCTGCCCCCATGTGGTCAAAGATGGCTGCCCCCATGTGGACACAAGATGGCCACCACAAGATGGCCAGCAGGGGAGGGCAGTTGGGGGGGGACCAGGCCTGCAGGGGAGGACAGTCAGGGGCAATCAGGCCAGCAGGGGAGGGCAGTTAGGGGTGACCAAGCCTGCAGGGGAGGGCAGTTAGGGGAAAACAGGCTGGCAGGGGAGCAGTTAGGCATCAATCAGGCTTTCAGGGGAGTGGTTAGGGGGTGATCAGGCTGGCAGGCAGAAGCAGTTAGGGGCAATCAGGAAGGTGGGCAGGTGAGCAGTTGGGAACCAGCAGTCCTGGATTGTGAGAGGGATGTCTGACTGCCCGTTTAGGCCCGATCCAGGTAGGATCGGGCCTAAATGGGCATTCGGACATCCCTCGAGGGGTCCCAAATTGGAGAGGGTGCAGGCTGGGCTGAGGGACACCCCCCATGCATGAATTTCGTGCACCAGGCCTCTAGTAATTTTATATTTTCTAATCTTAAACTATCTATGAATTACTGAGCTCCACCCTGCTTGTCCACTGAAAAAATGCCAGGATTCAAAAGACTTTAACAATATTTTATTTAAGGCTATTGCATCTGTGTTCCTATGTGAGATTGCCCAACAAATCTTCCTTTTCATACTTTCTTGGCACAATTTTAGAACTGAAATTATATTGGCTTCATAAAGTGATTTGGAGAGCTGCTTTTCTTTGCCTGTTTCCTGGAATATATTGCATATTAAGACTAATTTAACTTTCTAGGTATGAATTTTTTTAGGGGAAAAATGAGGACTAGGTAGATATTTGACCATCAGTTGAATAATTTTAATGACATAATTTCTAACCAGGATTCTCTCTCTCTCTCTCTCTCTTTCTCTCAGATTTGCCTACATCAGTGGTCGGCAAACCGTGGCTCGCGAGCCACGCTGCAGTTTGCGGCTCTGTTGACTAATGAGTTTGCCGACCACTGGCCTATATCATTAATCTTTCAAAGAACCAGATTTAATTTTTGTTAATCCTCATTGTTTTCCTTGCTCTTGTCTTTCTCTTCCTTTTTATTCATTTCTCCTTTCTTTTTATTCACTCTATTAGTCTTTTCACACTTTGTAAATGAATACCTAGCTCACTAAATTTTAAAATCTGTGTTTATTTGTACCTTTATGGCTCTAATCTTTATTAATTTAGTCACATCTCATTAGTTTTGATATGTGGTTTTGCAGTTCTTTAGACATGGTAATATCCATTCTGAATTCCTCTTTGACTTATGAACTACTCAAATTTTCTAATTTTAAATTTTTAAAACAAGTTATTTGGCTACTTGTAATTTGTTTTTAATGTTTGTCCATACTATGTCATATTCTGGCATATCTTTAGACATGATCAATCATGGAGTATCTTAATTTGGGGGTACAGGGTTTTATATAACAATTTAAGCAAATTTGTTAAATATGCTCTTTGATATTTTTTGCTTTTTTCCACTTTTTCCAATTGTCCTGCTTCTGACAAGTGATAAGTAAAGTCTTTTGCTATGATTTTATTTTATCAGTTTTCCTCTGATTCTATTTTTAGTTTTATATATTTCAAAACTGAGATTATATTGTTAGAGATGGATGGCTTTAGTATTGTTTTATTTGCCTAGGGAATTGTTTATTCTATAATCTCTATGATTATCTTTATTACCAATATTTCTTTATACCTTTAAATCTAATTGGCTGACATTAATATTGGTATACAATTTAACATTTGTTTAGGTTAGCATTTGCCTAATATATCTTTTCCCATTTTTTGTTTGTATCCTGTCTGAATCATGCCTGTAAATTATATAAAACTTCACTTTTTGTTTATCCAATTACAGGGCCTTTATCTTTTAACTGATGAGCATCTTCTATATTTATTGGGATTATGAATATGCTTAGAATTATTTATATAACTATTTCTTGTGTTTTCATACTATTTTAAATTTTATTTTACTTTACTTTTCTTAATCATCCTTCTGTTGGATGATTAGATTTTCTTTCTGCTTTTCCCCCCCTGTACTAAATTAAAAGTTATTCTATATATTTTGTCTGATAGTATGATGTAATGTTAATGCATACCTGAATTAACTGGTTCTTCTCAGGAATAATAAAGGACTGTGAAATGGCCATATCTTCCATATTATTGTTGTGTAGTATGTTAGTAACATTCTATATTTTCCCTTTTTCCTACCCTTCCTTCCCAATTAGGCACTATTTTAAGTATAGTCATTAACTTTTACAATAATCCTTATTTAGATTTAGTCACATTTTCCTGGCCATTCATTTTTCCTTCCTTTTTCTGCCGTAGGTTTTATTTTCATCTTTAGTAATACTTTCAGCAGAATATCTGCGTGGTAAAATTAATATCGGTGTGAACATATTCTATTTTACATTTGCTCTTGAAAGAGAAAATTAACTGGGCAAAAGAGTCTAAATTCACATTATAGTTCTTAACAACTTTAATATTATTTCATTTTATCCTTCTACTAGAGGCCCGGTGCACGAAATTCATACATGGGGGGTTGTGTCCCTCAGCCCAGCCTTCACCCTCTCCAATCTGGGACCCCTCGAGGGATGTCCGACTGCCCGTTTAGGCCCGATCCAGGTAAGATCGGGCCTAAATGGGCAGTCGGACATCCCTCTCACAAGCCAGGACTGCTGGCTCCCAACTGCCCGCCTGCTTGCCTTCCTGATTGCCTGTAACTGCTTCTGCCTGCCAGCCTGATCACCCCCTAACCACTCATTTGAAAGCCTGATTGATGCCTAACTGCTCCCCTGCCAGCCTGTTTGCCCCTAACTGCCCTTTCCTGCAGGGCTGGTCACCCCTAACTGCCCTCCCCTGCAGGCCTGGTCCCTTGCAACTGCCCTCCCTTGCAGCCTGGTCCTTTGCAACTGCCATCCCCTGCTGGCCTGATCGCCCACAACTGCCCTCCCCTGCAGGCTTGATCGCCCCCAACTGCCCTCCCTTGCAGGCCTGGTCCCTCCCAACTGCCCTCCCCTGCTGGCCTGATTGTCCACAACTGCCCTCCCTTGCAGGCCTGTTCCCTCCCAACTGCCCTCTCCTGATGGCCATCTTGTGGTGGCCATCTTGTGTCCACATGGGGGAAGCCATCTTTGACCACATGGGGGCAGCCATCTTGTGTGTTGGAGTGATGGTCAATTTGCATATTACTCTTTTATTGGATAGGATTTTTGTTGGTGGCTTATCTAATTGACTAATTGATCCTTTTTTTGCAGGTAAAATGTCTTTTATCTGATTGCTTCTAAGAAATTTTGCTTTTTCTTTCCTCTGAAGTTCCACTATGATACATCTCAATGAATATTTATTTTTATTTATCCAGTTTGGGAGTTCATGTGATTCTTTTTAATGAAGATTCACTGTTTTTCAATCAGATCTGAAAAGTTTTAGCTACTTATTTTGTACATATTTTTGCCCAACTTTCCCCTTATTCTCTCCTTCTGGAGCTCTTATTAGGCACACATCAGACATCTTTATTCTATTTGCCGTGATGTTCAATCTTTACATTTTCCATTCCTTTATCTCACTGGGTAATTATGTCCTAAAGGAATTGCCACAGATGAATCTTTCAGTTCACTAATTCTTATTTAGTTGTTCAAAATTCTTTTTTCAATTATGTTCAGCATGATGTTTAACTAAAACTTTGAGTATTTATTTCAATGATTTTATTTTTATTTTAAAAATTATTTTTGTTTTTCCCCAAAATATGATTTGTGAAATGTTGCTTTTTATCATAATTTTATTATATCTTTTAGTTCTTTAACAATTTAAAGCACATTTTGTGATTTATCTATTAATTTTAATCCTTTATTTCTACTGTTTGTTATTAACAGATTCTTCCTTGGCATACATTATTTTCTAATGTAGTTTGTAATTTTTTGTGTGTGCCTTTTTATTTAGCTAAAATATGTGTGTGTGTGTGTGTGTGCTGCACACAAAAATACCCTCCTAGAAAAAAGGAAGATGGCGACATAGGTAAATGCCTGTCCTTGCTGCCTCCCACAACTACATCAAAATTACAACTAAAATACAGAACAATTATCATCCAGAATCACTGGAAAGCTGGCTGAATGGAAGTCCTGCAACTAGAGAAGTAAAGAAGAAACCACACTGAGACTGGTAGGAGGTGTGGAGGAGTGGAACAGGCTGGTCTGGCACCCATATGGGCCGCTTTTTTAATTGGGAGGGAAATTGTCTCTGCGGAGGCCACCCAGAGGAGCAAGGGACCCCAACCCCTCACCAGACAACTAGCCCAGGGTCCCAGAGTTGGGAAAAGAAGTCCCTAAGGGCAGTAAGAACTACGAGCTGTAAAAATCAGTGTGAATTGGGGCTCAGTGACATAGAGGCTGCTGGAGACCCAGATGTCCCTCTTAAAAGGTCGGCAGTATGAACTGAACTTACAAGGTCTCTTTTCCTCTGAGCTCCAGCGGCAGGTGAGGCTCTGGGGAACACAGACACATAGAAGGAACTGGATTGTCTGGCATCAGGGCAGGAACTTGGGGGCTACTTTCTCCCAGATGGAAGTATCTCAGAGATCATTGTTCCTATGCTGGGATCTCCTGGATCATAAGGCTGACTGGCAGCCATTTCTGTTTGCTCCACCCTGATGATTCCCTAACACGCCACCTTATCTAATTTACAAGCTGTGCAGTGGTTTTTGCATATGAATGGCCTGTCCTTGTTCAGGCTAAAAGCTCTCAATCAAGCTGCAACTGGGTCAGGGAGCCTCAAACCTATCAATAAAAGGCCTGTGACCTGGCACCAGTATCAGCCTGCCTTGCTTCACAGCTGGGCCTCATCTGGGCACTTCCAAACCTGATACAAAGTAGAGGAATATATAGATCTCTCTGTAGCTACTGCTGGGTGGCCCCAGGAAGTAGCTGACTTTGCATCTCCCTGGAGACTCAAGAGCCAGTATACCCAGTGGTTAGTGTCAGACCTTACCAGATTACAACTCTACATATCCATAAGCAGCACACTCAAAGGACAGATTCAGTGAGCACCAAAGCCCCATTGAAGCAAGTGCTGCTCTATAGGGGTGTCTCCTGCACAGCAGCTCTCCCACTGTAGTCACAGCCGGTCCTCACAGCCAATTGGCCTGGAGGTCAATTCCTCCCAGTGACACCAATAGCAATCAAGTGTCAACTACAACAAAACTATGCCCACAGCCTTCAAAGGGGCACACCTAGAGCTCCCAGCTCAGGTGACTGGTGATGCTGAGCCACTGGACCCTATAGAACACCTACTACACAAGGCCACTCTACCAACTCAAGAAGACATAGCAGCTCTACCCAATACATAGTAACAAACACAGGAAGCAGCCAAAATACAGAGACAAAGAAACATGTCACAAATGAAAGAAATGGAATAAAGCAAACTACTGGATATAGAGTTTAAAACCACAGTTATGAGGTTACTCAAGAATATTTTAGAAACCTCCAAAAAAATGGAAAAGGACCAGTCAGAAATTAAGTATGCACTGACTGAAATAAAGAATAATATACAAGGATTCAATAATAGAGTAGAGGATTCTGAGAATCAAATCAAAGATTTGAAATATGAGGAAGCAAAAAACACCCAACCAGAAAAGCAAAAAGAAAAAAATAATTTAAAAATATGAAGATAGTGTAAGGAGTCTCTGCAACAACTTCAAGTGAACCAACATTCACATTATGGGGTGCCAGAAGAAGAGAGAGAATAAGATATTGAAAACCTATTGAAGAAATAATGACAGAAAACTCCCCTTACCTGATGAAAGAAACAGACTTACAAGTCCAGGAAGCACAGAAAGTCCCAAACAAGAGGAACCCAAAGAGGACCACACCAAGACACATCATAATTAAAATCTCAAGGGCTAAAAACAAAGAGAGAATTGTCCAGCTGGCATAGCTCAGTGGTTGAGCATAGACCTGTGAACCAGGAGGTCATGGGTTTGATTCCCAGTCAGGGCACATGCCCGGGTTGGTGCTCAATCCCCAGTGTGGGGGCGTGCTGGAGGCAGCCGATCAATGGTTCTCTTTCATCATTGATGTTTCTCTCTCTCTCCCTTCTTCTCTGAAGTCAATAAAAATATATTTTTTTAAAAAAGAGACAAAGACAGAATCTTAAAAGCAGCAAGAAAATAGTAGTTAGTTACCTACAAGGGAATGCCCATATGACTGACTGTCAGCTGATTTCTCAACAGAAACTACGCAGGCCAGAAGGGAGTGGCAAAAATATTCAAAGTGATGAATAGCAAGAACCTACAACCAAGATTACTCTACTAGCAAAGCTATCATTTAAAATTGAAGGTCAGATAAAGAGCTTTCACAGATAAGATAAGAAAAAGCTAAAGGAGTTCACTACCACCAAATAAGTATTATATGAAATGTTGAAGGGTATTCTTTAAGAAGAGGAAGAAAAAGATAAAAAATATGAACAACAAAATGGCAACAAATACATACCTATCAACAATTGAATCTAAAAATCAAAATAAATGAAAAAGAAATCTAATGAACAGAATAAATTGGTGAATAAAATAGAATCAGAGGCCTGGAAAAGGAACAGACTGACAATTCACATCACGCAGGAGCTTTCCTCTCTGACTTTAAGATATTTCTTTGTTTCTGGCATCTAATAATTTTACCATGTTTCTTTTTATGTCAAATATATTAAAATATTTGTTTAGATATTATAAAAAATTATATGTATTTGGAACATATCTCAGTATGCCATATTGTGAAAACCAAAAGTCCAACTTATTCTTTAAAAAAAAAATCATTGTAAAATAAATATATACATATATTGGGGTGTGTGTGTGTGTGTGTGTGTGTGTGTGTGTGTGTACGTAAAGTGAACTCCAGACTCCTACAGGTCAAGAAAAAAACTTTAATACCAGTACCTGAAGTTCCTGTGTACCTCTCCACGTGATCACACTCTTTTTCCCACATAATAATTACAATCTGACTTTTGTGATAGACATTTTTGGGGGTTTTGTTATAGTTTTACTACTTACATTACTGATAAAACAGAAGAGTTTACTTCTCCTGGATTTTGAACTTTATTTGATTGAAATAGTTTTCTGTTCATTCTTAAGTCCTACTTCTTTTGATCAAGAGTGTCCTTTAATATCTATGTCAGGCATTGGCAAACCTTTCCTGTAAGGGGCCCAATAGTAAATATTTTAGTCTTTTCAAACTATGTACATTCTCTGACATATATTATTTTGTGTTTGTTTTTCTGTTTGTTTTACAAGCCATAGGAATGTAAAAACATTCTTAGCTTGTAGGCCATGAAAAAATAGGTCACAGTGGATTTTTTTGGGCCCATGGGCTATAGTTTGCTGACATTTGATCTATGTTATTACAGGCAACTATAGTTATTTATTTGTATTACTATACAGCAGTCTACACTTATTCATCCTAATGTCGATGTGCATTGGAGTTTTCTTTCAGATTTTCAGTTATTATTATTCTTCTAGGAACATTCATGAACATATTTCTTGGTGTACATTTTCATGAGTTTATACTTAGGGTGGGATTGCTTAATATGCATATATTCAACTTTTGAAAATATTGTTGAAAATTTATATTCTAATTATATATAGCAATTTATACTCACACCAAATAATGTAACATTTCCTATTGCTTCATATCCATGCCAACATTACTGTGAAATGCCAGATTTTAGCCAATTTGATACATAAGAGTATCTCATTGTGGTTCTAGGTAATGTTTTCCTGATTATAATTGAGATTCATTTCAAATGTCTTTGGCTGTTTTGATTTCTACTTCTATAAAATAGAAAATGTTCACATATTTTTTCATTTTAAAAATTGGGATACCTTGTTTACTTCCTGATGTATGTTTTTGTTGTTGTTGTTGTTATTGGAGGTTTTATTAAATATATTTTACATGGTAGTTCTTGACCAGTTATATGGGTTTGAAATATTTCTTATACTCTGTGGCTTTCCTTTTCTCTCTATAAATGTTGTCTTTTGGTAACAGAAGTACTTAATTTCATAGTAGCTAAATTTTTCAATCACTTCTTTCTGATATCTCGTTTAGTAAGTATTTCCCTATTGCAGGCCATAAATATATTCTTTTATACAAAATATGTTTATAAATTTTTCTTTACATTTATATTGTTAACTCACCTAGAGCTGAGTTAACCTAGAGAGATAGAAACATCAATGTTATACAGTTTATCAATGTTTTGTGTATGGTATGCAGTAATGTTGAAATATTTTTTATCCACATGGGAAACCCAATTGTTCTAAAACCACATAGTCAAAAAATGATAATTCTGTCATTTATTAAGTATTCACATGTTCTGTTCATGGCCCACTACCAGTGTCCTCTATTTTATTCCATTGCACTACCCCAGAGCAAATACAAAGCTTTTTAAATTATTATAGTTTTACTAGAGGCCTGGTGCATGAATTTGTGCACTGGTGGGGTCCCTCAGCCTGGCCGGTGATTGAGGCCTATTGGGGGACTGGTCGGCCGGGGTAGGGACTGCAGGAAGTTGGCTGATTGCCCCCCCTGATTGGGACCAAAGGGGGGGCTGATTGGGAGAAGGGGCTGGGGGAGGTTGGCGGTGGGAGCACATTGAGTTCCTGCATTGAGCATCTGACCCCTGGTGGTTAGTACGTATCATAGCGACTGGTTGACTGGTCATTCCGGTCATTCATGTGTTCATTCGTTCCGTCATAAAGGTCGCTTAGGTTTTTATATATATGGATAATTATTTGAAATTGGAAAATTCTTCTGAATAAGTATTTCTTCCTTAAAATGCCATTGTTTTCTGCAGCTGGCATGGCTCAGTAGTTGAGTGTTGACCTATGAACCAGGAGGTCACAGTTCACTTCTGGGTCAGAGCACATGCCCAGGTTGTGGGCTCGATCCCCAGTGTGGGCTATGTAGGAGGCAGCCAATCAATGATTCCCTCTCATCATTGATGTTTATACCTCTCTCTACCTCTCCCTTCCTCTCAGCCAATCAATGATTCCTTCTCATCGCTGATGTTTCTGTCTCTCTCTACCTCTCCCTGCCTCTCTGAAATCAATAAAAAAATATATTTTTAAAAAAATGCTGTTGTTTTATTTGACAATTGTATTTCTATGTTATTTTTACAATAAACCCATCATATTAAAAAATAAAATAAAATACCAAGAACAATTGCTGGGTGGTTGATTGCATTGAATCCTTTAATATCAGACCTTCCAAGTAGTCAATAGGATCTATTCCTTTTTCTATTTATATTTTCTTCTTTAATATCTCTCAAAAACATTTAATGTCTCACAATTTCTCAGTAGAAGTCTATCATACATTTTGTTATATGTTTCTTACATGCTTCATATTATTTGATGTTATATAAGCAATATATATTTTTCAAAATTTTATAACTTCTAATTTCTACATGTTCATATTTTTGTTATAATATAGAAGTAAAATCAGTTGTTTTATATTGTTTCAATATTCAGCTATCATTAAAAACAACTGTTAATTTTAATAATTTATCTATAGTTTTAAATATATATAATTATATTATTTTTGTATAACTGCTTTTTACTTTCTTTCATTATTATCTTTATAATGCTTAATATTTTATTTTGCCTTATTCTCTCAATAAATGTTGAGTAGAAGCAGTGATAATACACCTATCTTGTTTCAGCTTTCAGAGGATAAGCTCTTCCTATTTCACTATTGTTGTTATAGGTTTTACGTAAATTTCTCTGATATCAAAGAGTTTTTCTTCTACTCCTAGTTTGGGAGTTATATCATGAATGAATATTGTATTTCATCAAATATTTTTTCTAAATGTTTTGAGAAAAGCATACAAATTTTCATTTTAATCGGTTAATATTGGGAATGAGGTAAAAAATCTACACTAATAAAAGAATAAGATGCAAATTGACCATACCTTTGTGACGCCCACCAGCCAATCAGGAGTGAGCATGCAAATTAACCCAACAAAGATGGTGGGTTAATTTGCATATGCAGGCACCAAGTGGCCAGGAGCAGGGCGGGACACTTGCATCGTTGCCATGGCGATGACGCAGGCATTCCGCAATGCCCCAGCTGCTCCAGGCCTCTGGACAGTGTGAGAAGGCGGAAAGGCTGCTCTGGCTAGAACGAAGGTGGTGCCGCCAGCCAGGAGAAGGAAGGCCCATTCTTGCACTAATCTTCGTGCATCGGGCCTCTAGTTAGAAGATAAAAATCTAGTAATCATTGGTATATACATTATTCTTAGAGCCAAAAGCATTCATAAGGTCCTATATGAAAGAGTGTAAAAACAGAGGATAAAAAATCAAGGACTGAACTTTAAGTAAATTCAAGTTTGTAAGGTAGAGGGAGCTGGAAAATAATATTGAGAAAGAATACTTGGTGAAGCATAAGACATAACAGAGAATCAAACAGTTTAATAAGATATCGACTAGTTGGCAACACAGAGGTCTTTAAGTACCTTTTACAATAAAAATCTTAGAAGAGTGTTGGGGGTAATAGGGTAGGTATGGAGTAACCAAATTAGAAAGAATCTGCACTGGATTTTGAAAAAAAAAATGGTTTTTGAGATTAATGCTCCCAATGAAAGCAGCTTCAAATCTAGACTTAAGTATTATAACAATCTCCTTAAAAAGCACTAAGGAGTTCACCAAATAGTGTAAACTTCCTTGAAAAGTTCTGAAGGAAAGCTGGAATCCAGAGATTTAAGCAGAATAAGGATAATCAAGCCAATTTTCTCTGAGAGTATTCTGAGTGTAGTAATTAAGGGCAAAAGATGCCATGTGAGAATCAAGGGCAAAAGATGCCAGTGACCCACTACTGTCTTTAGACCCTGACAGGAAAGATCCATACCCTGAAACCATGCTTCAGATTTCCCTCATACAATAAACTTAAAAACAATAGCAATGTTACAATTATTAACCCGCCTTAGGCAACTCTGTCATTTGGGATCCCACATCCAATGTTGGCAGAGCACTACTTGTAACTGCCAGCATTTGCTCTGACTAATACCACCCAAGGAAACTCTTTCACATCTCTTATTTTATATACTGGAAAGAGTGGGCAATTTTGTTCAAATTCTTTACAGATTTGAAAGTTGTATTGCTGCTGACATCAGTGAAGGGCACTGTTGTGAATTGCCCAGTGGATTTGAGAAGAAGTGTTTAGATACATTATCTAACCTGTCAAACTCTACCCGTTAGATAGCATGAATGCAATGATTTCCCAGAAGTGTGTACTGTCCATTTTTTGTTTCTCTTTGTTTCCAATTTGGTTCTTAAGTTATTTATAAACAAACACGGAGTATGGTACTAGCATAAGTTGCACATAGTGTCTGAGGAACATTATGCCATATACTGGTAAGACAATTCATATTGCTCTTAAATTTGTGCATATGTTAGACTAGATATAAAATGCATGAAGAGTGATGCCTCTTATTGATCCTTGCAATGAAATGGATCTTAAATGTTTGTTAAAACTTTAAATAGTTTTACTTTTGCAATATTATTTAATAAAGCTTACTTATGTTTGAAAAAAAACATGAAAAAATTACATTTTTTAAGTAATTTGATTTTGTATAGTTTCATATTTAGACATATGGCATGAATATACTTTTGACCTAGTCTCACAAAAGTTAGAGATAAGATACTGCATGCGTTACATCAATAAGGCCTTGTAGGTCATAGCAGACAGATTGATTTTATTCTTTATGTAACAGAAAACCATGAGAGTATTTTAAAGCAGAAGAGTGATGTTAGCTGACTTTTTAAAAAGGGAATGATTAGTATATTATGTGGAATATTTTCTTTAGGAGAAAAAGAGTAAATACAGGAGAATAAATTAGTGGATTATGGCAATCTAGGCAGTGTAAAATGATGGTTAGGATCATAGTCTCTGGAGACAGGCTTCTCAAGTTTGAAATCCCTTTCTGGGCACGAGCTATCTCTATGGCATTGTGAAATGACAACCTTTGTCTTTTTGTTTCCTTATCTTCCTAATGAGTAAAAATCAGTAAGGTAGAGGTAAAAATAACCTAGTTTATTAATTTTTGTAAAGGTTACATTAGTTATGCAAAGCACTTGCAACTGTGCCTAGTACTCAGTAAATGCTCTATGGGCGTAAACTATTGTTACTGAATGTGGAAAGAGAAAGGGTAAAATTGAGGATGATTTTAATGATTTTGGCTCAAGCAACAAGATAAATGGTGGCAGCATTTACTGAGGTAAGAAACACTAGGAGATTAGCAGGTTTTGGGGAAGAGAAAGGAATTAAGAATTCAGTGTTGGATTTGCTGAATTTGCAATTTCTAGTAGATATTTAATTGGATTGGATGTTGAGTAGACAATTGGATAAATGTCTTTGACAGTTAATTCATATAAACTTAGGAAGCAACCGTGCATTGGTTATAATTACCTAAGGGGTGATTTTAGATTTAAAAGAAAAGAGGGTTGAGGAGAGAACCTTGGGACATTACAAGATTTAATAGTGGGGGAGAAGAGAGAACCCAGCAAAAGACAATAAGGAAGAGCAGCTTGTGTAGTATAAGGAGAACCAGAACTGAATGGCGGTACAGATGTAATGTTTTTAAAAAGGCTTTTAAGAATGGGTGAGTGATCATTTGTGTAATACCCTCCTGAGAGGTCAGATGATATGACTGAGAATTGACCATTAGATTTGATCTTGTGGAGGTCATATTGACCTTGATGACAATGATTTCAAAGGAGTGATGAAGAGGTAAATGTATCCAGTAGATTCAAGACAGAAAAGAAAGAGGGAAAGTCAAGACTGAATGTAAATAAACATTTGAGTTCATGTCTGCCAGGATTTTTCATTGTAAAATTATTCTTTTCCTGCTAAAGTGAATAAATTGTATGTAGTTACATTGATAGTATATAAACATTCCATTTCAAATTAAATATTCAATAAATTCATGCTGAAATAAGATTCATGATTTCCTATGGTATTTAGTGGGTTATAATCTGTTACTATAATTTAACTTTAATGCCCAAATTGTTCCTTGTTTGGCCATTCAGTCTGGCTTCTGTGTCCTTTTGATATGCATTCCTTCTTTAGCCTGTTTGGCTTATGCCAGGCTTGCCTTTTGCATGGATGTCCTCTACCCTTCTTGGAACATTACACTCTGTTTACTCCTTGACCTTTAATGATGGTCTGAGATGTGTGCACCAGAAATACGAGTAAGTCTTATTCTTGTCTTATCCTGACATACTTCATCCCAGAGACCACCTCCAAAGGAGCCTGCTGGATGATTTTCTGATTCTAGGACTCAGAGGTATGAACCACATTACAAAACTGAAAACAAATCTCTTTAGGGCAAGATCACAATGAACTCTTCTTTAGATCAGCCAGTCCAGGGAGGTTGGGCTGCCACTACTGCTACAACTGATAATAATGTTTTTATGTATTAGATATTTCCTATATATCAGGGCTTTCACACCTAATTTTATTCATTCATTTCATCTTATTCATTTATTTCAGCTCATTATGAGGTAAATACTAGGGTGGATGTTTTTACTTTCAATATCAGTGTCTAAAAAAAGAATAAAAGATTATATAATATTTACATCCAGATGAGAAAACTGAACATCACAGCAGTAGATTTCATGGAGGGATGTGAATCCACAATAATCTGACTCAAGAAAGCATACCTCTTGACTTGAGGGCACTCTTCAGTATTCTAGTTTCAGGTCCTGCCCCAGCTGCCTACACATCCACACAAAGTATACACATAATAAGCATCACAAAAAAGCTAAAACATAAGGAGAAATAATAACCCCTATGTCATATGATTTGCTGTATCTATTGCTAAACAAAGCCCCATCCAGAATTATGGAAGGGGAAGGATAATTTTTTAAATCTTAACACCCCTAGTCTTCTCCACCTTCCCCTTTCTCTGTGTCTGAAATTACAGTGTTGGGCAAAGTGGGCTTATAGTTGTGATTGTGCAAAACACAGAGTTTATTCTTGTATTATTATTTATTACTTACTAGAGGCCCAGTGCACGAATTCATGCCCGGGTGGGGTCTGATTGAGGTGGGGGGTATAAGGGGTAGGGCTGGCTGGGGGGAGGGGCCCCAGGTGGTTGGCAGGCCAGCCCCGCCCTGGTTGAACTCCTGGTCAAGGGGACAATTTGCATATTACCCTTTTATTATATAGAATTACATTAGTTATGTGTATTATAACTGTAAACCTACTTTTGCCCACCCCTATATTACCTTACCACAGCTATACCTCTTGAAGAAGCATATTACCAATCTGTACTCACAAAAGGGGACCTTAATGGAATAGGCATTTTTCTATTTGGGTGTATTGAGGAAGATATCTGATACCCATTCTTTCTTATTAAGTGCCTCCACTCAAGTCTGAGACCTAGTGTCACCAAGTCAGTTGGCCCTTCCTTCCTGGAGCGAAAGGCACACCTTTGTGAGGAGTCAACAGGTTGAGTCACCTGCTGATTAGCACTTTCTAAAAGGAAGTGTATATACACAGTGCTTTTCTATGTACAATCCATTGGTGTTTGTTTTGGTGACTGTTTGCCCTAGAAACTTTGGAGAAAATACACCTTGGACTAAAAGAAATACTCTGTAATGACCCTGTTATAGTCCCTGGTAGACTGACTTTTGGATTTGGGGGCTGCGGTTTTGATTTCTTTTTTAGGTTGAAATCTGAGTAATGAAGTAGCCAACTGTTTCTGTCTTGTGAAGTTACTTCTCATGAGTGGTACAATGCCCCTCTCAAGTTGTTACTTACCTGAGAGACTGAGATTTGGTAACCTTACCAGAAATTTTATCATCTACAATTTTAGTTGCATTACAGTGATTTCTAGTCTAATCAAACATTGAAAGAAATCAGAGTAATATTTCTTAGAGCCTGGAAGTATTTTTGACTGTAATAGTATTGGCTTTGCAGGATGTCAATCTCTAATTAAAATGATATATTTAATAATTCTGACATCTAAGCACCATGGTATTAGTACTTGTATTATGTCTCATTTCACAAAAGAATTGAGTCAGCTTGCAAAATTTCAAGGGAAATTTTTGACTGAAATATAAGATTAAGTTTGTGGGGAGAGGCAGTGAAGAATCTCCTGGATTATTGGACTGGGAATGTGTCTTGGTTGAAAAAAGCCTGAACAGAAACAAAGCAACATACCTGAGAAAAACTCCTACCCAGGATCTTCTTGATTGTGAGTAGGTTTCACCTTTCTTATCTCTTCCTCTCCACCCCAGTTCCATATCCAGAGCTAATGAGTTGACATTAGTGGCCTGTGTGGAAAGGCACCATGTAGGTCCTGAGTCACCCGAAGCTGGGGTGACACTGTAGTATGATGGGGTAGGAGATCCCCTCTCAATATTGTTTTCTCTGCCTCAGTTCAGGGGATCACAGGAGTCAGGATGCCCCAAATTAGTCCATACTGGGCATTCAAACAACTCCACTTATTTCCTCACTGATTCACACACTTATGAATTCAAAATAGCTTAATAAGTGCCCACAAGATTAATAATCACTATTTTTAAAAGATCACTTTTAATGTGCTGAGTTCCTAAACTACTTTGGTTGTATAATATAGTATATAATTACTTTTGTGTATAGTCATCTGTTCAATTAATTATATTCTCCTCATTTTAGAGAAGAGTGAGCTGAACCTTAAAGAAATAAAGGAATTTGCTCAGCTTTATTCAGCTAGTAAGTTGGAAGTTTTAGAATTGAAACCAAGGTTTAGTTTTAGAGTCTATATATTCTCTATTATTCTACATTTCTTATGAGAAACACAGTAGACAGGGACTTTGATAAATATCTCCAAACAGAAGAATGGCCTGTAACATTCCACATATTCGTTAATAAAGAAGAAAAGATGTGTAAATGTGAAACTGGTCCAAAAACAACATGTGGTAATAGATAAAAGGTGTCAATTAAAAGCAGGGACTTGAAGAGATGTATGTACATCCATGCTCATAGCAGCATTATTCTCAAAAGCCAAAAGGCAAAGGCAACTCAAATGGTCATGAATGGATACACAAGGTGTGGTATATACATACAATGGAATATTATTTAGTCTTAGAAGGAAAGAAAATTTTGACACATGTTATAACTCGCATGGATCTTGACATTAACACTAAGTGAAATTTGTCAGCCACAAAAGAACAAATACCATATGATTCAACTTATATTAGATACTTAGAGTAGTTAAATCCATAGAGACAGAAGGTTGCATGGGGCTAAGGAGGAGAAGAAATGAGGTGTTATGGGTACTGAGTTACAGTTTTGTAAGATGAAAAGAGTTCTGTGGATGGATGGTGATGATGGTAGAAAAACAATGTGAATGTACTTACTGTCACTGAACTGCACACTTTAAAATGGTTAAGTTGGTAAATTTGATGTTGTGTGTGTTTTACCACAATTAAAAAATATATTTGCGATCATGCAGCAAAGGCAAAGATCTTGGTTGGTGAGAGGACTATGGGAGCTGTGAGGGAAGGAAGCATGGTGTTGAAACAGACACTTTGGAAGTCAGAACCCTTAACTGTAGCTCCAAGGCCTTTTGTAGTCTAACCCTGGGGATCTCTAAGGCCCCACCTCTCTCCTGTTTTTCTACTCCTCTCTTCCTAAACTCCAGTCCTACTAAATTGTTCTCAGATTATTAGACACATTCTAAATTTTGGGGGGTTCTAGATCCCTCCAAAGAAAATAAGCTCAGTAAGAATAAGAACTTCATTGGTCTTATTTACTGTCATGTCTTCAATGCTTAGCATAGTGCCTAACATAGAGTGGGAAGGCATTCAATAATATTGGTTAAATAAATAAATTTGGTGTATAATAATGTTTAGTTTTATATCTACAGAAACACTTGCTCATTTGATCCTCTTAAAAATTCTGCCAGCAAGATTAAATAGATCTTATAGCTTTCATTTCACAGATGTAGAATTTGAGGTCTAAAAAAAAAAATTAAGGCAATAATGTAGAGCTATGCAGATAGAAGGTGGTGGAGTGACTCTTAGAGCTTTTGTTTATATTACCATACCTCATGTCGTGGCTTCCTATTGAAGCCAAGGGATCAGGCCTGCAGGGGAAGGCAGTTGTGGATGATCAGGCCAGCAGGAGAGGGCAGTTATGGGAGGGACCAGGCCTGCAAGGGAGGACAGTTGGGGGCGACCGGGCCTGCAGGGAAGGGCTGTTGGGGGGAACTCAGGCCTGCAGGGGAGAGCAGTTGGGGGGACCAGGCCTGCAGGGGAGGGCAGTTGGGGGTGACCAAGCCTGCAGGGGAGGGCAGTTAGGGGTGACCAGGCCTGAAGGGGAGGGCAGGTAGGGGCAAACAGGCTGTCAAGGGAGCAGTTAGGCATCAATCAGGCTGGCAGGGGAGTGGTTAGGGTGTTATCAGGCTGGCAGGCAGAAGCGGTTAGGGGCAATCAGGAAGGCAGGCAGTCGAGCTGTTAGGAACCAGCAGTCCTGGATTGTGAGAGGGGTCCCAGATTGGAGAGGGTGCAAGCTGGGCTGAGGGACACACCCCCATGCACGAATTTCATGCACCGGGCCTCTAGTTTCATATAAAGAAGAGTTTTCCTCTCTAGGTATCCATTGCTTTCCAAATTCAAATTTTGTGTGTGTCTGCTGACTGTAGCAGACACTATTGATGCTCCTCCATATCCCCACAGTCCCCATCTGAGTTCACTTATGGTGGTGGTAGATAGTTTCCAGAATCTTTCCACCTCAAGCACCTGCATTTCTCTCTCTGCCTGAGGGTTTTCTTCCGTACCACTGAGCTTGTCCCCTGCATACCAGTGCAACCCAGAAGTATGTGTAGGTGGTTGATGTCCTTTGGAGCAAACCACAATTCATGGAATGGGAGTCACTGGGGAAATCATGAAGCCTCCACACTCCCTGATTGGACAGTTTGCGGTGTGCTCCCTTCTCATGGTGCCTTGCAGTGTCTTCATAAGAGTTGAGACCCAGTTGGCTGCAGAGCTTAGCCCACTCAATAACATGCTTTAATGGATTTTCTTCCTCTCTGAATCACTGTCATCACTTTCTCATTTGTGCTATTAGAAATTACTTCAAAATAAATTACTGGCATCCAAGTCTTTGTCTCAGGGATTTCTTTTGGAAAAAACCAGTCCAAGATATTGATAAGTCTATAACAAGAAGGGTCTGGAAAATAACATAGCTTTGTCTCCACTGTTCAGTGTCTTTGGGAGACACTCTCCTGACATGTTCCTCGCCTACCTCTTCATCAGATAATGTTTCGGTGCTCCATCCATCTCTGAGAGGCCACTCATTCTATTCAAGGTATACCTGTTCACCAAATGCCAAGCTCGGTGATAATTTTTCTTCCCGATGTTGCATTCCTATAGCTGCACAGGCACCCTCAGGACATTGACCCGTGGCAGACTGGTAACTGGCACAGAGCAAGTAATTTCCAACCTCTGTGCCAGTTCTCTCTGTCCTTTGTTTATCAGAACTGGCTGGAATTACTAACTGGAATCCCTAAAGGGAGGACAGAAGTTGCAAATAACCACGGCTATCTACACTCCATTAGCTGAAGCAGACAAAGCCAGAAGCACAGTAGAGCATTAACTTCCAGACATACACATTAAGTTTTAGACAGTCCATGAAGAAGGGTGGGGAGTGCACAGACTAAAACATACTCATGCAGCACAATGCAAACAAGAAGCACACCAAATGCCCTTGATCAACTATTACACAACAGGTTTCTGAAACCAGTTTCCCCGGAGTTGCTAAAGTGATTATTTGTTCAAGGAACATTTCTTTAAATTCTAAAGGTCAATGTAGTTGATTAGTGTCATGCCACCTCCACCATAAAATGTGCACTTCTGACTTCCATCCTTCTTTCACCTCATATTTCTGGGGATAATGGTGACTACCTACCTGCCTAGCAGGACCTGGGCACCAATATACTGTTTTCTTCACCCCTAACTATTTAACCTGATGACTGCTCCACAACACATTACCCTAGCAGAAAGAAAGCACAGGTGCAAGCAGGCAAATGTGTTTCATAGGCAGGAGATAACACTTGATCAAACTTTGGGCACCTCCAGAACTTTTTCCTTATTTATCTTCATATTCCATTCCTAAGTTGAGTGTTTGGCATTTAGTACATGCTCATTAAATAGATGTTGAATACTTGGATGAGTGCATCAGTGAATTAATGAGCATATGCATAATTCTTCTAGCTTGAAAGATTTTGGCTAATGTTATTATTCTGTTTCCTGAATAATTAGCTCTGTGCATAGTGGGTGTTCAATAAATGTGAATTAATGAATTAGTAATGTGCTAAAAGAGCTTTGCAGAGAATAAGTCACTATGGAGCCTTGTGACTCACCTTGCTGCTGGTAGTTTGGATGTTGTACCCAATGAATTATTATAGTATCATTTAAGTGACTTGTGATAACTTGCACTGCTGAAAGTGGTTATGCATCTTTTAGTTGAGCTTTCTCTTTCAGTTGTGCTACTTTCCCATATCCTGTTTTGTATTAGTCTTTTGAGGCATCTTAGCAGGGTTAAAGAGTGGGGAAAGACCAGGGCTAGAAATAGATTTCAGACAAGTTTCTTAATTGAATAAGGGTTTGTCTGTGGTCTTAAGTATAGGCAGTTAGTCCCCAAGGGGAAGTACAAGCTATGTTATCTATGTACACTATGGGCATGTAATCCATTTTATGAAGCCATAATAGAGTAATAGTACAATCATTGATTGTTATCATTACCTGTCTAAAGCTGTTTCAGAGTGCTATATTAAATACACCCTTTTCTTTCCCCTCTTTATAATGATATTGTAGAATCGAGATAATTTGTTTTTCTATTCTCATATAACATTGAATGTTTCCAGAAAATTGTATACATAGTATACCTTGAGTCAGCATGTCTTATGTTTAATAATAATGATAATAATTATAGTGATAGCAGTTCCCATTTTAAAGCATTTTACTGTGTGTTATACTTTATACCAGTGGTTGGCAAACTCATTAGTCAACAGAGCCAAATATCAACAGTACAACGATTGAAATTTCTTTTGAGAGCCGAAAAGTGACTTCTGCACATGGGCCACGAAGTTTCATTCGCACTGTATGTGCGTGCCCGCAAGTGGTATTTTGTAGAAGAGCCACACTCAAGGGGCCAAAGAGCCACCTGTGGCTCGCGAGCCACAGTTTGCCGACCACTGCTCTATACTAAATGCTTTACATCAAGCATGTCAAACTCAAAGGCTAACACAGGCCAAATAAACAAGGTTTAAGTTTATGTGGGCTTAAAAAGAAACCACAAAAGCTTCAATTTTCATAGAAATGTAGGTTTATTTCAATAGAGACATGCTGAATACAAAGGGCTGAAATAAATGAGTCATCATTAACATAAAATAATAGAACATTTTAATAAAAATTAATATTTTTTCTTGAACATTAATTTATTAGACACTGAATAACTGCAAAAATTAATAAGCATAATGCAAATAAACCTATTTTTCTTGTTCTCTGAAAGTGAAATATTTCCTGTTGTGCACACCAAACAAGTAAGTCCAAGACAAGTGACATGGCAATTGGTTGCTGAAATATTCGCTGCTAGTATTAGTAGAGAGAAATGGTGTGCCTGCGCATAAGGCGAGTAAGGGAAATAAATGCAACACAATTATAGTCATCAGTCATTAGCGAACCTTGTAGTTCATTATTAATAATTATGTATAACAGGATATTGTAAAAATTAAGTTACAAAATTTTTACTAAAACATTTCTTATGTACTGTTATATTGGCTGGGCCGCAAAAATATTCGTTGTAGCCCTCGAGTTTGACATGCTTGCTTTACATGCATAATCTTATTTATTCTTTGGATTAAGCTTTTGAAGTATTTTTTCATTATTTTCAGTTTACATATGAAGAAGTAGAAATTTAGAGAGACAACTAACTTGATCAGTATCATATTACTGGTTGAGGTCTGTTTGATTCAAAATCCTTTGCTCTTAATTACTAGTATATATACAGGAATACTTTAAGAAGACTAAAATTCAGGTTAACAGTTGATAAATATTTTCTTTTATGGCCCTTAGATTTTGAATCAAGTAAAAAACTTTCATTTTGAGATCATAAAGGGGAAAAAATAAGACTTGGAATAATAACAGTTATCATCAGATGTTATGCTAAGTGTATTATATAAGTTGTCTCATCTAATATTTAGGTATATACCTAAGAAACTCTATACCTTAACCTCCTGTACAGATGAGACAATTGGAGCTTCTATAGGTCGTGTGATTTGCTATAGATGACCAACAACTAGGTAGAAGAGCTTGGACCTAAACAAGCTCTGTCTTACACTGAAGGTTTCTTAGCAACCCCATAACACTTAACTATGTCTAGTAAGGTAGAAATTGCCAAAGTATCCTTAACAGATATTTATCATTTTTGTCTGATAGCATCCATTCCTCCTTCTTACTGACATCTTGATTTTGCATTTTTTTTGGAGGGGGAAAGGGAGATTACTTCTCAATTATATGGAGTGCTGGACAGTGAATCCGTGTTTCTACCTTTCCTATCAATTGGAATCCTTTTTTTTTTCCCTCAGGTACTTGAAACTTGATTTACTGGTAGTATATGATTGGAATGTATTAATCTCATTTCTCTTCCATCCAGTTTTCCTGCTATGAGATTATTCTTGTGATTCCCACATCACTATAACCTCACTCAGGCACAACCCTGAAGCACGATGGAGAAAGTCATTCCATGAGCCAAATTCTAAAGAGCTTATTTCATCAACTTAGTTTAGGAAAGCTGGAATGAGATAAGATTCTTACTTAACCATGGGCAGTAGCCAATTGTCTGGTCAGATGGTGAGGAATTTGGAAGGTGCTTGATTAGGAAATTGGTGACAAGGAAGTTTTGAGGAGAATAGTGTGTGGATGAATCTTGAAGAATTAATTCTATATTATTTAGGATTTGTTTCAGCTAACACCACAGAAACTCTACAAAATAATGACGGAACAATGCGAAAGGTTGTTCATTTGTTTTGATTTCTGTTCTAACATAATAGAAGTTGTAGGTGGATATCAAGGACTAACATAACTACTCTGTGGTCATCATGCTTACTTCATAGTGTATGACATCTGCTAGAATTCCAGCCAATCGTGTTCTAAGCAATGAAAAGGAGGAGGGAGAGGAGAAAAGCAAAAGAGGAGTGCCTCCATGCTAGGTCAACTTCTTTTAAGCCATCTTCTTGGAAATTCTATGCAATATTTTCATTTACATCTCATTGGCCAGAATTTAGTTACATGGCTACACTTAGTAGGTACCATGGCAATAGGAAATGTAGTTTTATTAGCCGATGGTTTGATATTATAAATAAAAATCAACACTCTATTTCATATAAATCATCACCAACAGTTTAGCACTACAAAGGGAATCTTAATAATCAGATTGACAGACTTGCTTTGTATAAAGTTCCTTTACTGGTTACCCCAGAGTTTGCTCAATACACTCTGATCAAAGTAGCCATGTTGGCAGGCATGGAAACTGTGCACCGACTCAGCCACAAGGACATCCCATTACCAAGACTGATATGCAACTGACTATTGCTGTCTATCTAGTAGGCCCCCATTGCTGAGCACAGTTTAGCAGCATTTGCTGGTAAGAGAATTCAGCACAATGGCAATAGATTGTCCACATTAGATCCCTTCCATTATGAAGGAGGCAGAGATTAGCTTCTACTGGAACAAAATTTTTTTTTCTAGATTTGGATTTGTTTTCCATGTCTGTCATGCTTTATCAGCACTCTAATCCATGACTTTATAGAAGTTCTTACACAATCGTGATATCTTATACTTTATAACATCTAAGCTATTGCCTCAATGTCAAAGCAGTAAGGCAATGACTCCACCCTAATGGTATTCACTGAATAATCTTCTGTATCTTTTCAGCCTGAAGAAATGGTTTAACCATAGCTAAGAGACAAAACCTTGCCATGTTGTGCAGCTGTCTTGAAGAGTGTAATTAATGCTATAAGGCAGTGGCCCAAAATATGCTGGTGTTCTTAGAACTAAATTCTAAGAACTAAATTCTAAGAACTAAATTCTAATATTCTTAGAACTAAAAGATGGAAACAGACTTGGTGTTTCACAATGTTACATATCTACTTTCCATCTACATTATTATTTCCAGAAGTTCTCAGGACTTGGAGGTCTAGTTTACTTGAGAACTTGGGTTCTCCATGTCACTAGATGAATAGATCAAAAAGGATGTTATGGCTTTAACTATAAAGATAAATTAAATTATTCATATGCATTTGCACAGGAAAAAATATGGATGAGACCTAAGTTATTACCTTTGGAGCATTTTTGTACAACTAGGCCTAATAGTAAAGGTTAATGGAAGTCCTTAATAGAAGGGCTGCCAAGGTCTCAGTAAGACAAAGGTTTTGATCACCATGTTAAGCAATCAATCCTCTGATGAACTCATTGCTGGCAGATGGCAAGAAGAATATAGCACATGTATGGGAGAAAGGGAAAAAGGAATATTATTTATGGTCTTGTTATAGATATGGCATTTATTGTGTTATGTCTACACTATACTACAAATAATTTTTATATTTCTGTTAAATTATTTTATTTCCTTTTCTGTTCTCTGTCATTGGCTGTTATGTTGTACTAGAGGCCCAATGCATGAAATTCATGCAAGAGTAGGCCTTCCTTCCCCCAACTGCCGGCACCAGCTTCCCTCTGGCACCTGGAACCCAGACTTCCCTTAGGCCCCAGCTTCATCCAGAAGGACATTCTGTCTAATTAGCATATTACCCTTTTATTATTTTAGATAATGCAAAGATGAAATTACAGCAGAGCTAGTGGAGGAAGAATACTCATTAAACAGAATTCCTTGATTTGGATATGGGTATATAATTTATAAGACTTCAGTTCACATAGTTTTTATTGTATGTTTATGAGATGTATTATATTAATGGGATGGAATATTTTAGAAAGTGTATCCAAAGGGAAAATGTATGATTGGATTGCAAAATAGATAATCTGCAGATCCCATTTGATGGATATTGTGTGTGAGTGAGATCTTCCGAGTACTCATTTACTGTTCCTCAAAGCATCCTATTTTCCTTTTGGGAAAATTTGTTGTTTTGGTGGAACAAGAATTAAAGAAAACTAATTCAACAATGAAAGCTGTAAGGGACAAAATGACTCACTTTTATGATGGGGTGAGCACATGTCCTAAGTTTGGCTATATGATTTTTTTTCTGTATTTAAATTTTAATAGTAGTAGATTATTCATCCTGATGCTGGCAACTTGACCAGCTTGACAAAGATCATTATTGGAGTTCTTGTTCCTTAACTTCCAGCTGAGATGTTTTGCTTCTTGCCTTTTTAAAGTCTAGTTTATAGGACTTTCAATTACAGAAAAACTGAAAAAATAAAAATAAAACATAATCCCTGAATCCTCTCTCTTTAGTATAACTAAAATCCCTTTACTTCATATGTAAAATAACCTAATAAGACCCTGAAAAGTGGTGATTAAAATCAGGCAGATTAGGGATCTCAGGACCCAAGTAAGTGAGTGCACTAGGTTTGCTTTTTTGCCTCATCTATACCTGACTGGAAATTGGAGAAGCCAGCAACCCAGAAAAGCCAATGGGTACAGATAGTAAAAGCACCAACAAATGCCTGTTGTCTCTAACCAAAGGGTCAGGAAAGGGGCAGCTGGCAAAACAGAAAACTTTGAGAAACTAGCCAGTCTACTCCGGCCAAATCACACAGAAAATCTGCTGTCCCACTCTCACACCTGCCAACCGCGGCCAATGGAGGAAAAGGTGCAGGGGCACCTTGTTATTGCTCCTCAGTGAGGTCATGGTGATGGGAAAGGCCTCTTCCACTGGGTATTGATTCTCCACTAGGCACCTCTCATGCCCTGGCACAGAGAAACAGGTGGTGGTGGAAATCCAGGCTCCCACATGGTCTCCACTGACACCATGTAAGGTGGAACGGTTCATTACCGCCTGGTGGTGAGAAGTGTCCTGGGTCTTCACTATATCTTTACTTAACAATACTTTGGCAAAGGTATAGAGAAACATTTCACCCAAGAGGATTTATGGTGGTCGAATAAGAACTGAGAAGATGTTCAACATTATTTGGCATTACGGAAATGCAAATTAAGACCACAAAGAGGTATCCCTATACCTACCAGAATGGCTAAAATTACAAATAGTGGCAATGCTAAATTCTGGCAAGGATGCAGAAAAGCTGGGTTTCTCCTACGTTGATAGTGGAAAGGTAAAATGATATAGTCACTCTGGAAAATAGTTGGGCAGTTTCTTAAAAAACACACACAAAACTAAACATCCATTTACCTTATGACCTCGCAATTATACTCCTGGGCATTTATCCCAGAGAATTGAAAAGAGGTCCACACAAAAACCTGTGCAATGATTGTTCCCAGCAGCTTCATTTGTAATAGCCAAGAACTGGGCACAGTTAACATGCCCCACAATAGGTGGATGATTAAACAAACTGTGCTCCATCAATGTCATGGAATCAGAAGAAATGAACTATTCATACATCAACAATTTTGATGGATCCCCAGGGAATAATGCTGAGTGAAAATAAGCCAATCTCAGAAGGTCACAGACTGTGTAATTACAATTATATAACAATTTTGAAAAGACAAAATTATAGAGCTGAAGGACAGAAAAGTGATTGTTGGGGTTAAGGATGTTGGGGAGGAGGGAGGAACTGTGACTATAGAAAGGTTTAAAAGAGATCCCTTTGTGGTGACTTAATTGTAGTGGTGGTTGCATGGATCTACAGTTGATAAAACAACGTAGAAATATACACACCCACACCAATGCCCAATGTCCGTTTTCTATTTCAATACATTATACTATAATTATATGAAATGTTACCATCGAGGGAAAGTGGCTGAAGGTTACATGGACCTTTTCAACACTATCTTTGCAATTTTTTGTGTATCTATAAGTTTATGAAAACAGTTTTGAAAAAGCTGGAAATATAGCCTTCCTTCAGTTTCAAAATGCCTAATATCTTTTCAGTAAATCCCTCTTTTCTTTAATATACCATGTTTTGCTTTCATCCAAATTATTCTAACTGATATTCAATATTTATGTAAATGATTCATCTCATCCTTAGAAGAGTAAGAAAAAGTTTCCTAGAAGATGTGCATTGGTAAAGGGGATCAGAAACTGGAGTTACCTGTCTCTTTCTTCTCTTAGGTCTAAGTCAAGTTATGTTAAATTTGACTTAGATTCTCCTTTCTGCTGAACACAATTACACATTTAAAACACACATCATCACCCCCACTGCCACCCCACCTCTGTCTTACTCTATCGGGACAATCAGAGCTATCCTTATATTTGATAAAGAAAGCACTACATTTTTATATCATTTATTAGATGTTTACCTTTGGTTGCAAGGGGCTGAGAGTCACCTAGTTAGGTAAGCACCAGGAACTGGGTTGGGGAATATTAATTTCTTCCATGCAGTGTGGTTTGGGAAATGAGCTTTTTGTAGATATTCAAAATCAAGATCTTCAGGCTGTATTTTCTGAGTTAAGGTGTTGAGTCATGGCCTTTCTTTGATGTCTTACAATGTTCCTCCTTCAGTGTGAGTCAAATATTCAAAATGTAGGTGTTTCTATCTTTTCTACTTTCATCTTCTTGACACTGGGTCTCAAGAGGACTGGGTGACACAGCACAAAACATGGCCCATTAGGTAGGCAGGACTGTAGACAGAGCAGATTTCCTTGGAAGGGAATGTGAACAGAGCAGGAAATGATCAATATCACTCAGTGTGGCTTTGCTTATTAAATGCTGGGAAAGCTTCAAACCACAGGGACCTGTGGCACTGCTTAAAATCGCACCTGCATTCTTTTGTAGTTAAAGTGTCTTGGGTTTCCGAATGCAGAGATACAGGTGAAGTACTAATATGGACATACTCCTGCAGTTAAGGTGTTTTCTTTCCAATCTCAGCTCTTCATGTCATCTGTAGAGTTGCTGTGTGCCTTCTGGCCAAGTGGGACTAGCAAAGAAAACCAAGAAAGGTATTAGACAGAATGCAGAGTGTGGTGGGCTTAAATGGGCTGCGGCTGCTGTAGCTGGCAGATCAGGAGTGTGAACCTAAAATGTAATTATACAGCAAAAACTGAGCCAGGGGCATGGCCAGCTCAGCACCAGGGAGAATATAATGCCTTACCTGGAAATCTGTGAGTGTGAAATTCTGTTAAGAACTCTGAGGTCACATCAGCAGAGTTAAACAAGGAAGCCAGGTACAGATTCCAGGACAGGTGATTAGTGGGCAGTGAGGACAAATAGTTGTAGACAGCAGTTCATTGTGTCCAGTTGTGTGTTTTTTTTAATTTAATATAATGCATTGGCTTAGGTAACTGGAAAGTCCAAGGGTAGAGCTGACAGTAGCTTGGAACATGTCTTCTACGCGCTCTCTCTCCCTCTCCCTCTCTCTCTCTTCCTCTTTCTCTTTCTCTCCTTCTCCTTCACTCTCTCACTCCCTTTCTCCCTCCCTCTCTCTCTCTCTTTCTCCCTCTTCCTCCCTTTTTCCTTTTCCCTCTTGACACTGGCTCCCTGTTTTTGTCAGTTTGTCCTCAGGCTCCTTCTATAGCCATCCCCAAACCTACATTTTCATAAACTTCTCTAAGCACCCAGATGCCCAATGTCAGAGAAGAGTCTGATTGGGACCGTTTGAGTCACATATGTAGTCCTGTGGCCAAGGTAATAGAGTCCTATGTCCAAATATGACCAAGTCACTTACCCACACCTGTGGACAGCAGAATTGGAACTGGCCCCACTGGTAATACAGGAAATGGGAAAAAAGGCATTCTGACCTTGATCCTAAATACTAATGGGAGTGGAAAGGTGCTCTTGCCGGTAAGATAGAGCCAGGCTTGTGGGAAGTGAGGAGTTGGGTATAATAGCACAAGAATGTTTGAGAGGATTGCAGAACAGGAAACAGGATGGAGGAGGGCACTGCAGACAAAAAAAAAAAAAAATTACTTCAGCATTTTTTCCAGGAGAGATATGTATGGAGGAGGCCTCACATAGAATAATGTTGACATAGATACCACATTAGGGTAGTTGCACGGAAGGTCAAAGGAGGAAAAATAGGAGGTCTGAACTTCCCTACAACCACACTGCACTGTCTGGACACAACAGTTAACCCTAGGAATGCTTATGTGGAAGTAAAGAGCTCCTGGCTCCAGAAGAAATGAAAAACAGATTGTGATTGGACAGCCTGTATATCTTCCTGAGCCCCACCAGGAAAGAAACTGAAAATCTGGATGTTGGCAGAGCTTTCAGCTGCTTTAAAACCACGAGTGAAATAGCACAGGAGTAAGCCAGGAATGTAGTCCACAGTGCAAGTCCCATTAAAATGCTTACTATGGATGAAGTGACTGATGCTTTGAAGCTTTTTACCTCGTAGTGACACCAAATATCAATGCATCATTTTATTCCCGAGGCTCATGGTATCTAAGTACCAAACAAGGCTCAGAGCTAGTTCTGGTGTCTGAAAGGCAGTGTGACCCTCACTAATTATTTGACTTTCTGGGTGGACTAACAGCTCTGAGGACATTCCTTGAGACTACATATAAGATGGGCAAAAGTAGGTTTACAGTTGTTGATATGGAAAATAATTATAATCAATAAATAGTAATATGCGAAGAAACTGTGTTTTGCGTACTTACCACAGTAAACCTACTTTTGCCCCACCCTGTATATGTAAAAGTTGGTTTAGAAATGAATGTTCTGAGGATCTGGTATTTGAAGTATGTCCTTCGTTGGGAAGCATAAAATGAAGTCTCCATTGTTTTTACTGTTTTTATCACTTTAATTTAAATAATTAAAACCACTTAATTATTTTACTATGCCTTATGTTAAAGCTTCTATGCTGACAGTGCTCCAGCCCCTTTGCTGTAAGTAAGACCAACATCATGAGCTCTTTGACAGCATTGCTGAGAATCTCAGTCCAGGCTCTTCTATGCTTGGGACAGTTGAGCCTTCTGTATCCTTTGGACAGAACAGTCCTGGTGTATAGATCTGTGATATCATTAGGGTTTCAGTGATGGGCACCAAAGAGGCCCCAAATCAAATCCTCTTCTGCTTTCTCCAGCCAGGTCCTGCTAAAAGCTGGGGAGGATATTTCAATGCCATACCTGTGGAATGCCCCCATCACTGTGATTTATGGTAACTTCGGTCTCTGGGTTAATCCCAGAGCTAAGAGGGCAGATTGCAAATGCACTTTGTATTTCTCCCTCTATCATCATGAGAAACACTGGAGGTGACCACAAGGATGGAGGTGGAGAAGGAGATACTATAGTAATGGTAATTTCTACCGAGAGCAAAAGGGAACACCTGCTTTCATTTTCCTCTCTTTACACTCTGCGAGGGGACTCCTTGCATTGCTGTTGCCATTGCCTCAGGCTTTTAATTAAAGACTTTAGAAGTTAGTGGAGCTGTTTATGAAGTATGAATTAAAGATTAGAGTTAAATAGCCTGACTCACTGGTGATTGAAGGGTGATTCACGGTAGGGGAAATCTCTGCCCAAAGCCGTTAATGTAGATCTGCCAATTAGGACCATCGCTTTGGGATCCTGTGTGTCTGGGTTTCCACTGCTAGATTGGCACAGAAGTTCAGAGATGAAACATTGGGAAAGGAAGAAAAGCTACTAAAGGCTGAGGCTAAAGGACTGAATTCTCTTTGAGCCACTTAGGAGGGACTGAGACAGGCTTGCCTTCAACAGACTCCTCTCTCTCTCCACCAGACAACATGCATGCAGTTTTGGAAATTGTTTCTCTTTTGATAAATACACTGTGAAAGAACAATACAGAGACCATTGCATTTGGGGGCCAAAAAATCTGGGTCACTTACTGTGCTCATGAGCTTGGATGAGTCACCTAATTCCTTAGAGCATCGTTTTCTTTACTAAACAAATTGGGTAAAAATCTGTCATCAAAATTAAATGAAATCATATTTGTGAAAGCCTTTCATAAATTATACACATCATTATTATGATAGTGGTGTGTATGCCCTATATTTCTCAGGGTTCATAGCTGGGTTTAATATAAAAAAAAATAATATTTTACTAGTTAAAAGTAGCTTGTTCCAGGCTGCTGGTGCTATAGAGGCAAGTAGACTTCTGCTTCCTGGTAAGATAGCTGTTTTCCCCTGTAACATAAGTTTAAAGAGTGGTTACATTGATGACGCCACCTCTAACAGGCTCTCTTCATACACCCTCTGAGCTTATTCATTCCTCATTCAAAGCATATTTACTGAGCACAACCCAGGCTTGGCATAGGGAATACAGAGGTGACTTCATGAAGCTTATAGTTGAGTGAAGGAAACATTTAGAGAACAGATCATCACAACTACTCCATGAGACAAGTTCAATCATGACAGAAAGACCAAGGTGTTAGGCAGCTTATAGGTGGGCAGGGGGAGGGGAAGCAGAGTGGCCTAGGAATGGCCTCCTGGAGCCAACATCTGAACTGAGTCTTTAGGGATATGTAGGAAAAAACAGAAAGGGAATGTGCTGAGGAAATTCCAAGCTTTCTGGGTAGATTGAAATGGAATAGATTGGCCAGCATCACAGGAAGTCACAGTTCAATTCCTGGTCAAGGCCCATGTAGGGAGCAAGCAGGAGGCAGATTGACGTAGTTAACTATTATAAATTATGAAGAGGTTAAGAAAACATGATTTAAAATCTCAATCATCGCTCAAATGTGATATCGTTTGAAAAGAGCAGATGGCCATGGTATAATGAGGACTTGCTCAGTGGAGCTAGTAGTTGGGAGCTGGATGTTTCAAGTAAGGAAGAAGGTGGGTTTCTCTAATAAATTTCATTGTTAAAGTTTGATTAGTTGGTTTATTAATATCACTAGAGGCCCGGTCCATGGATTTGCGCACTAGTGGGGGTCCCTCGGCCTGGCCTGTGCCCTCTCACAATCCGGGTCCCCTCAGAGGATGTCGGATGGCCAGTTTTGACCCAATCCCGCAGGCCGGGCCAAGGGCCTCTAGTATGCATATAAGATTTTTAGGTTAATCTCTTCCTGCCCTCCCCGCTACCCCTTCCCTCTGAGATTCATCAATCTGTTCCATGTTTCCATGCCTGTGGTTTCTGCTCCTGCGTTGAGCATCTGCCCCTTGGTAGTCAGTGAGTGTCATAGCTACTGGCCAGTTAGCTGGTCAGCTGGTCAGCCGGTGGCTTAGGCTTTTATATATATAGATAGATTCTTTTTGTCATAAACATTGCCTATGTTTAATGCAAGTAGGTAGAATCCAGCCTAAATGGCAATGAAGAAACTAGAGGTTAGAATAATTCCTGATTCATTTTACAAATAGAACTAACTCCCCGTGTACTCAGCATAGGACCAGGTCATCAAATGTTAGAAAAGAGAGTGACCTTAGAGATCATCCAATCCAGCACACTGACTTCACCATTGAAGGCGATGAGGCTCAGTGAGATGACTCACTGTGCCTAAGGTGGGCAGGCAGAGAGGAGTAATATAATCATTTAGCTACACAGTGTATATTTACTTGCACAAGAATCCTGGTATGTATTAAACATTTTCCAGCTCTGTCTATTCTCACTAACTTTCAAAGGAATATTTTATCCATTAATTTTAACTTCACTTAAAACACACATCAAACTAGTTTCAGTTCAAGACTGAGAACCAATCTTCCCTCTGATAAAATCATAGTCAGCAATTGATTTGGGATTTTGCCATTTTGAGGAAACCATCTTCTTTCTTGTGTCTATTGGCTCAAGCTATCTTGAATTTTATTCTGTCCTTTATTGACAATAACATTGCCTTGTTCCTGAAACTTGATTTTGTTTTCCATTTCTGTTGAAACTTAATGGTGCAAAAGATGGATCAAAAGAAATACTCCCTTTGTAACATATGCAAACACTTTTCTACATGTGTTTTTGAGGGATAGGTATGTGAGACACCAAAACAACTTAGGAATTTTATGCTGCATATTCAGATTATTATAAAGAACATAAGATTTCCCCTTTCAGAAAGCAAAATTCTCTTTCATTAAGTGTGAAATGAGTTACAGGTAGTGGTGGATGGTGCCTTTGATAACATGAGAAAGAAGAAAACAGCATAAACTAGTGGTTCTCCAACTTTAGCTTGTAATGCCATCACCTGGGAACTTCTTAGAAAAGCAAATTCTCACCTGGACAACATCTCCTGGACAGGAGTTCACAGTTTGATTCCTGGTCAGGGCACATGTAGGGGGCAAGCAGGAGGCAGTGGATAATGATTCTCTCTTGTCATTGATGTTTCTATCTCTCTTCCTCTTCCTTTCTATCTGAAATCAATAAAAATATATTTAAAAAAATAAAGAAAAGAAGATTCTCAGGTTGAACCCCAAACCTACTGTGCTTTATCAATTTCCAGGAAATTCTGATGTAGGGCTAAAGTTTCATATACAGACTACTCTAAACTTATGGAATCCAATTCATTTAAAGAATTTACTCCTCACTATGAAAACAGGTAGAATTTCTTCTAATGTGAGAGCAGGTATGTTCACAGGACTTTTCCCATATCAGGACAACTACAAATTGAAAATAATGTTACAACTTTTAGTGCAAGCTGACTGGACTATGGTGAAGTGTGAGTTGCCTGTGTGCTGTGATGGCATACTCAGTTCTATCAAACATTGCCTCTGCTCCTTTTATTCCCTTCTCCTTCCCTTGACATTTTATTAGCATTGACTGTACTTAAAGCTTTAATGCTATTATAGTTCCAGTTCCTTAAGTAGAGTTAATACTCTCATACTTTACCCTCTCTTATGCAATGGAATGAGTTTTATATTTCTTTCTGAGAAAAAGTTTTAAGAAACATAAAGATTACTGAGAAAAGTGTACTCATAAGGAAGCTGTAACACAAATGAGTTTTATTGCCTACCTCAATATGCAGTCAGCCTCTTTTTCCCTTTTTTGGACAGAATCCTATTTTTGCCAGGTGTATGACTGTTCTATTAAAGGGCTACATTTCCCCATCTCCATTGTAGCTAGAAAAGCTATGGAGGTAAGATAGAGCCAATAGAAAGCAAATGGTATGTAGGGGACTTCTTGGAAGTCTCAAAAAAGGAGAACATTGTCCTTCTTTCCCCTCTTCCGTCCCGTGACCTGGAAGCTGGAAGGTAGATACCAAGGCTGGAGCTTCTGCAGCCATCTTAAACTATGAGGTGAAGCAACCTCCAGAGGATATCCAGGCAGAGAAAGAGCAACTTGATTTATTAATGACTCTATGGAGCCACCATTTCACCCTCTGGATAATTTAAAACATGAGGGAGAAACAAACTTCTATCCTTGAGGATTTTTTGATTATCCTATCTAATAAAAGAGTAAGCCAACACACAAGATGGCTACCCCCATGTGGACACAAGATGGCTGCCACAAGATGACCAGCAGGTGAGGGCAGTTGGGAGGGATCAGGCCTGCAAGGGAGGGCAGTTGGGGGCGATCAAGCCTGCAGGGGAGGGAAGTTAGGGATGACCAGGCCGGCAGAGGAGGGAAGTTGGGGGTGACTGGGACTGCAGGGGAGGGCAGTTGGGGGGGACCCAGGCCTGCAGGGGAGAGCATTTGGGGCCAGGCCTGAAGGGAGGGAAGTTGGGGGCAACTGGGCCTGCAGGGGAGGGCAGTTGGGGGCAATCAGGCTGGCAGGGGAGCAGTTAGACACCAATCATGCTGGCAGGGGAGTGGTTAGGGGGTGATCAGGCTGGCAGGCAGAAGCAGTTAGGGGCAATCAGGAAGGCAGGCAGGCGAGCAGTTGGGAGCCAGCAGTTTTGGATTGTGAGAGGGATGTCCTAGATTGAAGGGGACAGGCTGGGCTGAGGGACACCGCCCCCCCCCCCCCCGCACGAATTTTGTGCACCAGGCCTCTAGTATAAAATATAACATTCTCCTGATATATGTCACTAAATGGGGATTGTCAGCACAAAAAGGAGAGATTAAAAGTGTGGAAGCTAAATTTCAGATATTTTACAGCTTAACCAATCCTGTCAGGCTGTAGCATATTACATCTCTTCTCCTAGAAAATTAGCTCCCCCTACCAACATACTTACGAGTCTTTAGCTCTGTAAACTGTAGTCCTGATTATTTTTTCAAAACTTATAGTATCTCCACTTTTCTCAAAGAGTGTTATAAGGTCTCACAACACTAACGTGCCTTTAGTTTGATTTCAAAATGAGATGTTTCATGGCCTTTAGAATTTAGGAATGGGATTAGAGAAGTTGAGGCAGCTTGAACATGACAGTAATCAAACAGTATCATAAAAATGTTTCCCAAAAAAGAAGAGAATGCTATAGTATAGAAATTTCTCAGTGTTTACAAAGGCCTTCTTCTGGGGTTGTCAGATCACAAATTTTCCCTTCCAGATGAAGCCCAAGAGAGCATAAATGAGCAGAACTCTTCCATGACTATGCCTTGGATTTAAGAAAGCAAGCTTTCCTTCCACACTGCACAACAGTGTGTCTAACAGTCCCTGACAATTAAGAATAGCAATAATAATCACAGCAAATCTATATATATAAAAGCCTAAGCGACCAGCCTACTGGCTGGTAGCTATGATGTGCAATGACCACCAGGGGGCAGGCACTCAACACCCAGGCATGGAAACATGGAACAGACTGATGAATCTCAGAGGGAAGTGGGCAAGGAAGAGGGTGGGAAGAGATTAACTAAAGATTTTATATGCATACAAGAGGCCTAGTGCATAGATTCGTGCACCGGTTGCCCCCAATGGCCCTCAGCCTGGGTTGTGGGGATCGGGCCAAAACTGGCTCTCCAACATCCCCCGAGGGGGCCTGTATTGTGAGAGGGTGCAGGCCATGCCGAGGGACCCACCGGTGCATGAATCCGTGCACCAGGCCTCTAGTAGTTATATAATGTTTGCTATATTTATATACACTAGTCTAAATGCTTCACATATATTAACTAATATAATTATCATTACCTATAATGTAAATTTTCTTATTACCCTAAAATGGACACACAAAGATGTCACAAATATGTTGGATGGAGGAACTGAAATTTGTACCCAGGCAAGTGACTAAAAAGGAGGAATGTTGTGAGTAGAAGATATTTATGGTCTTCATACACTAATCCTAAATTTATGTTTGCTATGTGGCTAAGGGAGGTTGTGTAATATATAGTCTAGATTTGTTGTTTTCATTAGTTTCATATTAAAAATTTAAATTCTCTGTTCATTATGTTTATCAATCATTGGAAATTAATGTACAAGGGAGAGGATAAGGACTCTTTAAATTTGTGTTTTTTTTTTAATGCTTGTTTTGTATTTTAAAATAAGGCTGAACTGGGTAGCAATGAGCAGATTAATTAGATGTCACATTGCCTATTCCATTTGGTATATCAGTCCAACCATAGTTTTCCTTCCAAGGATTGAATATAATTTCACTGATCATCACAATAGGACGTTTTTAAGTGAACTATCTATTTGCATGTGCAAACTACATAACTGGACTCTTATGATAGTAGGCATTTCACAGGAGTCACACACGGCTGAGTATAATAGAGTTGGCAGGGGTGTGAGGGGGGCAATGGGTAGAGAAATATTTAATCAGTGATAACATTTGTATTTTCTTGTAAACAAAACCCCAACTAATCTCTTTCTAAGCCCAGGGCAATTATTTGGCTTTTCCTGTTAGTAGTATTTATGTGATTTTTCTTTCCATGTTTAGTCCTGTTACTAATCTTTTCATCATTTGGCAACATTTAAGCTTCCCTGACAGTAAAAATTCTCTGATAACACTTGTCACTGATGTAGAATGAATTCCCCTCCAACTCTTAAAAACACATGAATTAGTTTTCCTTCTCATAAAGAAACATATAAAAAGAGGAATACAAATTATTTACCATTGTACCACCCAGAATATCCCTATTGAAATGTATAAGTAAATGAAATATGATTTGCTTTTGGGCACAGACAGATCTATCTGGGTTGATTTAGTGTGGTGCTATCAGGAGGCATGGTTCTGGATAATAACCTTTCAAGATTCCTCCCAGTCTTATTGTAGAGAAAGAGATACTTTAAAAAAATAGGAAAGTATTTGGGTCTCAGATGATTGGGGAATCCAGGCCTTGCTTGGAGTTTGGTGAAGTATATTGCAGGTTGCTATTGCCCTCTGCTGGTCAGAGGGCAGACTTACAAGCTAAGTTCATATTTTTCTGGCATGAGACAGATAGGCAATCCCCACCCCTGATGTTAGTCAGGGTCTGGGTTAAGTACAGATGAACATCCAAACACCATTTCTACACTTATCTAAAAGTTATAAATCACGCTAGAACATCCTATCTAATAAAAGGGTAATATGCAAATTAACTGTCACTCCATCACAAAGATGGTGGTGCCCTCCGCCCTCCCTCTCTCCACAGGCCAGGGCGTGCAGGATGCTGGGGCAGCGTTGCCCTGGCGACCAGCCCCAGCGTCCCGTGCACCCCAGTTTGCGGAGGGAGGGAGGGCGGGCAGGTAGGCCTCTGGCCAGAGGCCGGCTGAGGCGTGGAACGCTGGCATCATTGCAGGCTGGGCTGATGGACCCCCCCCCCCGTGTACAAATTTTGTGCACCGGGCCGCTAATCTATACTAATAAAAGGATAATATGCTAATTAGACCTGGTTAACTGGCCATCTTCTGGACGTCCAACTTCGTTACAGACAAAGCCCTGGTGGTGGGGGCTGAGGCAGATGCAGTTAGGGGTGATCAGGCCAGCAGGGGTGGGCAGTTGAGGGCAAACTGGCCAGCAGGGGAGGGCCATTGGGGGCAACCAGGTGGCAGGGGAGGGCTGTTGGGGGTGACGATGCTGGCAAAGGTGGGCCGTTGGGGGCATTAGGCAGGCAGACAGGTGAGTGGTTAGGAGCCAGTGGTCCTGGATTGCAAGAGGGATGTCCAACTGCTGGCAGTTGAACAGCCCCCAAGGGGTCCCAGATTGGAGAGGGTGCAGGCCGGGCTGAGGGACACCTCCCCCTGTGCATGAATTTCATGCACCAGGCTTCTAGTTATTACATAAAAGGTGTTCTAGCTTAACTAAAAAAAGATACTTTCATTATTACCTGAGAGTCCATATTCAAGTTAAAATTCTCAGACTCCTTAGAATTCCATGGAGACGTGAAGACAGTCAGCCTCAGGTCTAGACTCATTCTTCCCAGCCCACTTTGGCACATACTTCCAGGGACTGCTCCATCATGCTTGCAGACATCCAGCCACCTGGCTAAGCTCCAACCACATATCTGCAAATAGCCCCCTCCCTACACACTTACTCTGGGCCCAGGCAAATCAATACCAATTGGGAGTAGACACAGGAGAGAGTACTATGCAGGTTCTACAAACAGTCTTGGGATTCTGGAGTTCTGGGTATGCAGAGTATGCTCTAGAAAGCAGTGGTGGTGGAGGGGCTGTGGGTTAATGGAGGGCAAATAGGCTGAATACACTGGTTTGCCTAAATCTGTCCTGCTTTTAGCAATGAAAGTCCACTGACCTTGGAAGTCCTTCATCAGGATGTTACAAGTCCCATTTCTGATCGTGCACCAAACGATTAAAGGGAAATATTCACATGAACCCCGCCCCGCCCCCCCCCCCCCCCAAATAAGGGCTGAGATGAACACTCTTATTAGGGTCAAATATGGTACAAATATTCATTGTCAGTGGTGCTTCCCCTGATGGCTGATGTTGGCAGCTGTGATTTGTGGTTTGCAATAATGGATGTGACTAAAGTGTGCAATTTAAGTGCATTGTAATCCTAAATGTTAACTGTCTGTCTGTGACTTTGTGTATTAACATTATGCTTTGTATTGAGTTTGTTTTTCACATGGTGAGTATTGTGATCATGTTTTCTGAATTCATTTGAAAAGTTTAGATCACTAAAATAAGAACTATTACATAGTGTTTAATAGCCCTCCTATTTATTATTACTAACTGCCACTGTGAACTAGCAAATTGTTTTGTTTAAATAATAACATTTATGTAACAAAAAGTAAGTAATGCTTAATAGAATATGATTTCAAGTAGATGCATATTTTCTTTTTTCTCTTTTTTTGTGTGGCTGTGCTAAGATGTACCTTCTCTAGGTTGTCCTCAATACCTCAATACTGGCACTGTCTTTGAAGAGGACACTTTATTTTATTTATTTATTTTTTAAATTGATTTTAGAAAGGAAGGGAAAGAGAGAGAAACATCTATCAGTTGCCTCCCGCATGTGCCTGGAATCGAATCCGGCATTTTTGGTGTATGGGCTAACACCCCAACCAACTGAGCCACCGGGCCAAGGGACATACATTCATATTTTAATGATACATTCATAATACCTTGTGCATCATCATTATTATCACTGTTGCTGTCCTTACGTTGTTCAGTATGGCTGTGTCCCTGATCAATTTTCTAAAAAGCTGGTCACTCTAAAGAAAAGTCCCATGGGCCCCAGCACTCCTCGTCTGGTGAGGAGGGATATGGCCTGCTAAGGACAAGTATGGTGTCTAAGGACTCCCAACACAGGCTTCAGGTTAAATCTCTGATTGAAACCTTTAGAAAGGAAAAAAAAAGAACCTGTTTATGGACCATTAAAGGCAGATACATAATTGAGTTTGGTTTGAAATCTATATAGCTGCCACAGAACCATGTGAGCCTAAAGATTTGTGAGTTTACAAAGGAAATTACTTTGCAAAAAAAAAAATCATTTGTTTTGGATGATGCTTACATTCAAGAACTCAGTTTTTCAATATCACTGGAAGCAGATGCTAAACTGCAAAAATTAACTAGAGATTGTATTTCAGAAAGCAATGATACCCGATTTCTATATTAAGTTTACTGTTAAGTGAACAAAGAAAGAGAAGAGCATTTTTTTCATTACCCAAGCAAATAGGACATCTGTGCACAAGAAAATGCAAGACAAAATTTGGAGGGTGAAATTTACTGTTGTGGAAGGAATAACTGGCTTATAGGTACCAAACATTTTATATCCCATATCTTAAACTGGATCGGATCTCATAGGTTTTAAGCATGTCTTTGTTGTTGTTGTTTGGTTTTATTTTTATTTTAACCTTGTATTGAGACAACAAAAAGAATTTCAGACTAGTGGCAAAAGGAGAACTTAGGTTCTGAGCCTCACTGGTCTTGACACAATAAAGTGAGAGATCTTTGTGTGCAGGTTTTTTTTTTTTTTTTTTTTTTTTTTTAAATGTATATTTTATTGATATTTTACAGAGAGGAAGGGAGAGGGATAGAGAGCTAGAAACATCGATGAGAGAGAAACATCAATCAGCTGCCTCCTGCACACCTCCCACTGGGGATGTGCCCGCAACCAAGGTACATGCCCTTGACCGGAATCGAACCCGGGACCCCTCAGTCCGCAGGCCGACGCTCTATCCACTGAGCCAAACCGGTTTCGGCTGTGTCCAGGTTTGAGGGATCCTGACCTGCCGCAGGTAACCCAAAAATCACGATAGGGCCTGTGAGGCCCACAGAGCAAGCATTACATGTTAGTCATGACATTTAGCTGGTGTTCCTGGTATGCAATTTTGTTCATTTGCTTTTAAAATTATCGCTGAGTCTTTAATAAAGTCTCCTGAAAATTACCCAACTAATTCCAGCTGGACTGGATGTGAGCACAGGATGGAAAGGAATTGGCGCTCCCTCGTCACCAGCAGTGGTAAGTGGTGGGGCAGCCAAAGTGAAGGCCAATCTTGTGCACAAGCTTTCAGGTTCCAAGGCCCTTCCCTCTCCCCAGGTGAAGATTTGCCCCATATTCTCAACCTCAGGGGAGTGGGTTGTTATTTTTATGAAGAGAGACAATGGTTTTATTTCACATAGATCACCAGGATAAAGCTTTTAAATTTTTTAAATTGTTTTCAGTAACAGTTCACATTATTATTTTACATTATTTTTGGGTGTACAGCATAGTGTTTAGACAATCATACTAATATACCTTACAAAGTGGTCCACTTGATATTTCCAGTATCCTCCTGGTACATACATAGTTATTACAATATTATTGACTGTACTCCCTCTATTTCCTATGCTCTACTTTACATCCCCATGACTCTTTTATGATTAGCAATTTGTACTTCTTAATCTTTTCATTTTTTTAACCCAATCCCCCAAGCCCCCATCTCTCTGGCATCCATTAGTTTGTTCTCTGTATCTATACGTCTGTTTCTGTTCTGTTTCGTTGTTTATACAGCATTGTTCTTTGGATTCCACTTATGAGTTATAAACTAAGTAAGGTTTTCCTTGATGGTATTCTCACTTCTCTCTGGTAGCTTCTATGCAACCCACTACTGCATCCCATCCAGGCATCTGATAGGCAGTAGTTATACTCTGTACCTTTCTTTGCCTTCTCTCCATCATTACAAAGGAGGATTCTCCTGCTCTAATAGGGATTGTGTGCTAGATATCATAACTTATCCTATTGGGCCCTTCTAAAGGAGGCTTATAATAGCTAATATTATATATCACCTTAGTTGGACCATGATGTCCAGATATTTCATCAACCATTATTCTAGATGTTTCTATGATGTGTTTTTGTTGTTGTTATTATTGTTGTTGTTGTTGTTTGTTTGTTTTTAGATGAGGTGAACACTTAAATTGATGGACTTTGAGTAGATTGTTTTCCATAATGTGGGTGGGCCTCATCCAATCAGTTAAAGGTTTTATAGAACAAAGATTTACTTCCCCTAGGCAAAAAGAAATTGTGCCAATAGTTGGCCTTTAGACTTTAACCACAGCATTGGCTTGTTCCTGGGTCTCCAGCCTGCTGGTCTACCCTACAGATTTTGAAATTGCCAGTCTCCATAATCACATGAGTCAATTCCTTAAAACAATAGCTCTTCTTTCTCCCTCCACTCAAAACACATACACACACACACACACACACACACACACACACACACACGCACACACACCCTATTGGTTCTGTTTATATGGAGACCCCAAACTAATATAAGTCACTAATTAAGAAAGCTCAAATAATTATAAGGCATTGACAAGGAATCTATGGGTCAGCATACATTTGTTGAACCTTCAAATTGAACATTTAAATGGTACATGCTCCACCTGTATGCAGAACTGGACCTCTGCAATACTTGAAGATACAACCTCTCTAAGCTGGGAAGAAAGTATGAATTTCCCTCCACCTCCACTTGGTCCCTGGCAGTAAGGCTGAGTATTCTGAAAGCAACTATTTTCTGAAGGCCAGAATTTGTAGACCACCTGCTGTCACACTCAATCTGCTGGTCAGAGGGCAGACTTACAAGCTAAGTTCATACTTTTCTGGCATGAGACAGATAGGCAATCTCCACCCCTGATGTTAGTCAGGGTCTGGGGTAAAGTACAGATGAACATCCAAAAGCCATTTCTACACTTATCTAAAAGTTATAAATCAAGCTAGAACATCCTATCTAATAAAAGGGTAATATGCTAATGAGACCGGGTCAACCGGCCATCTTCCAGATGTCCGATTTCCTTCCAGACAAAGCCATGGTGGTGGGGGCTGAGTCAGAGGCATTAGGGGCAATCAGGCCAACAGGGGAGGGCAGTTGGGGGCGACCAGGGTGTTGATTTATTCTACAATCATTGTAAAACTACTATGTGTTACACACTACAACTGATTTTGATTATATCCAGGTAAGTGCAAAATAGAATCCTGTCACAGTGCCCTTTGTGGTTCTTATCATTATAAAACAAAATTACAAATTCTAGAGATGGGTGAACCTGTCCTTGGATCTGATTCTGGGCTGGTTTGGCAATTTTTTTGTTTTCAGTCATAATTTGCATCTTACACCCATATACATAAACAAGTTCTTCCACATGTGCTTCAAGAAAAGGGTTTCTGTAGACGTCTTGGTTACAAGTATGTTGGGTCTCCTCTATATTCTCCTTGGAACCTATGGAGTGGGAGAGAGCAAGTTTCCCACTCCCCTTACTGTTTCATTTGTCTACAGTTGTTTTCTTATCCAGATCCAGGGGGTAATCTGGTAGCCAACAAATTTGCATTGACTTTACTTTTCATAAAAGCACTGCAAGGTAGACATTATTATCCTCATTTACACATGTGGTTATTATGACTCAAATATTAAGCAAGATGAATAGCTTACATTGTAAATAAACAGCAGAGTGAGACTTCAAACCTGTATTTGTCTGATTTCTAAGCTTACTTGCCATTCCTTCAAACTTGCAATAGCATCTATACTGATAAAAGAGTAATATGCTAATTAGACCAGGAGACCTTCCGGAGACCTTCAGGATGTCCTTCCAGACAAAGCCAGGGCCTTGGCCGGCCTGCGAACCACCCCCAAATGGTCTTCAGCCCCTCACCCAGGCTGGCCACGCCCCCCAGCGGGAACCCTCACTCTGGTGGGGGCGTGGCCAGCCTGCAAACAGCCCTCAGCCCCTTGCCCAGGCAAGCCACACCCCCCCAGCGGGGACCCTCACCCTGATGGGGGCATGGCCAGCCTGAAAACGTCCATCAGCCCCTCGCCCAAGCCAGCACGTCCCCAGGGTGTGTGGCAAGCCTGAAAACAGCCCTCAGCCCCTCACCCAGGCTGGCCATACCACCAGTGGGGACCCCCACCCAATTGGGGGTGTGGCTGGTCTGCAAACTGCCCCAACCCCTTGCCCAGGCCAGCACCAGCCCCTGTGGGGACCCCTGCCCCAATGGGGGCGTGGCTAGCCTGCAAACTGCTCCAGGCCCCTCACCCAGGCCGGCCCCACCCCCCAAGGAGACCCCCTTCAGGGCAGACCAGCCGGCCCCCACCTGTGCACCAAGCCTCTATCTATACTAATAAAAGGGTAATATGCTGATTAGACTGGGAGACCTTTTGGATGTCCTTCCAGACAAAGCCATGGTGTTGGGCCCAAGGCAGAGGTAGTTAGGGCAATCAGGCCATGAGGGGAGGGTAGTTGGAGGTGATCAGGCTGCCTGGGGGGGGGCAGTTGGGGGCAAGCAGGCCAGCGGGGGGGGGGGGGGCAGTTGGAGAAGATCAGGCTGGCGGAGGGGGGCATTTGAGGGCAAGCAGGCCAGCAGAGGGGGCAGTTGGAGGCAAGAAGGCTGGCAGTGGGGGCAGTTGGGGGTGAGCAGGCCAGCAGGCAGAGTGGTTAGGGGCGGTCAAGCAGGCAGGCAGGTGAGCGGTTAGGAGCCAGCGGTGGGGGCTGTTTGCAGGCTGGCCACGCCCCCACCAGGGTGAGGGGTCCCAGATTAGAGAGGGTGCAGGCTAGGCTGAGGGACATTCCCCCCCCCCCCCATGAACAAATTTCATGCACCAGGCCACTAGTCCTCATATAATACTAGTAAAATAATTTCTACCTGCAATAAGGTATTTTTGTTTGTTTGTTTTTTGGGGGGTTTTTGTTTGTTTGTTTTTTACTGATATGAATACCTTTTGTCACTAGAAATTTTGAGAAAAAATGTGTTTTCTTCTGTATTGGTATCTTTACTTGTACCACTATAGTATAAAACCAAAAATGGCATTCCCTAGCCCAAGAAATCAAGCCTTGACACATGAATTAAAAGTTAGTTCATTGGGTCCTGGACAGTGTGGCTCAGGTGGTTGAACGTCGTCCCATGCACCAAAAGGTTGCCAGTTTGATTACTGTTCATGCCACATGCTCAGGCCACATGCAGGCTCCATCCCAGGTAGGGGTGCATGTGCGAGGCAACCTACCAATGCTTCTCTCTCTCCCTTTATCCCTTCCTCTCTTTCTAAAAAATCAATAAAAACATTTTTTAAAGTTAGTTCATTGGGAAATAAAATACATTTGTTTTCATTTGTATCATCATTGTGTCATGACAACAAACTATACATATCTGAAAATTTTGGAAGATAAGACTTTGTAAATGTCTTTTTTCCACCCCATTTATTCTATCTGGTTTTCCACTGATTCAACATTTATAGGAAATCTGCTCTGAATTAGGCTCTGTGGTCTCTTTGAGTGGGGCTTGCATCTGTTGAAAGTATACAAATTGAGATGATTCTTTGGAGTCCTGTCCTCTGAGGGACAGATCAGGGCCCCGTTTGGTACAGATCTAGATTTAAAGCCTTAAGTCCACATGTGCCCACATTATTTTAAGAAAATTCCAGGTTATTTCTTGATTTCTTGATTTGCTTGTTTTAAGGTCATGCGCGCTCTCTCTCTCTCTCTTCTCTCTCTTTTTCTTTTCCTTCCCCTCCCTTTCTCTGTCATCAGTCTATATCTGTCATCTATCAAGCAACTGTCTATTAATCCCTCTCTATATTGGTAATACAACAAGATGTTTACTTGACCAAGGACAAGTTTTCAGTGGTGTTGGCACTGTGAACTGGTGGGGTTTTGTTTTTCAGTGCAGGGGAAGGTGTATAATTTTAGTGAAATAGCCAGCTTGAGAACTCTCGGTTCCTCAGGTGAACAGTCAGTACATAGATTGTCCCTGCATGTCCCTAAGAAACTTGTCATGAGTGTAGACATGCTCTTGCCCTGCTTCATGCCTGTGTCCTCCACAAGGGACTGGTGTTCAGTGTGTGGATGTGGGGACATCATCTCCTGAGCACAGGGACTGGTGTTCAGTGTGTGGAGATGGGGACACCATCCCCGGCTTCATGCTTTGGGAGTTCTGTGACCCTGTGACCAGCTGCTGTGATGCTAAGGTCCTGTAACCGACCTCGTTAATACACCTGTGATGCACAGCTGGTAGACTAGCTCTTCATGGTATCACTTCTCAAACTCTGAAGAAAAGACAGGTTGGGATTGGAATATACACAGCAAATCACACATTTCTTATTTACAAAGATTTATGTAAATGAATTCTTCTGTTGGATCTGATTACATGAAAATAGCTATGCTTGTGGTTTTGATATAAATATTTATTGGTGTGCTTAGGAAGAAAAATAATTTACCAAGGAGGCTTTGTTCACAGGTTGAGAGAAATGAGGTTTTGATTTTATTGTTTGAATTCTGTATACAAACAAAAGTGCGAAGAGTGAGCTTCTACTGATGTTTTCATTATTTATTAATATGAAAGTGATGGCTTCAAAGAAGGTAAAATTCATCATTAATGTTGAGATTTGTAAAGCATAAAAGTATCATTTATATCATCAAAAATTATTATTCTATTGCTCCACACAGTAATTATGATGTCCCTTCTTTAACAAGAGCGTAAACCGTGGCTCTGAAAGGTGAATCAATTTGTCATTGTAAAATGTGACAAAGCTGGAACACAAACCCAGGCTTTTCAGCTCTTTAAGCCCACACTTTTGTCACGTTCTACTTTCCAGAATCCCCAATGATAAATAATAAATGGTTGTTTTATTGCTCTGCAGACTCTGTGAGTCCAAGAAGCTTGAGGAATACAGTGTGCTCTCCAGAAGCCCTGGGCCGCAACTCACAACCAAATAAACTTTTATTGCCTTTTTCCTCCTTGCCAAGAACCATCCCTTCTGTTACTTGTATGCACCCTGAGACAAATCTGATCATTTCAATTTTATAATAAATAGGAAGCTGAGGATTCATGATTTTCTGAAATTGATCAAAAGCCACATTGTTGTTAAAAATGGAGACATCAGAAATCAAACACAGATATTATTTTAAAGGTCATGGTCTTTTCACCTGAGGATGATATAGAGAAGGGACCATGTCTTGAATCATTAACTAATGTGCTTCTCTCCTATCCCCCCATCTAGTCTAGTTGGTCTACCTCCTTGGACCATAGCATACACCCAGCCCAGGCAGTGAAGGCAGCCTGGGTTTATTGATACCAAGGTAGAGCAGTTGGAAAAGCAAACCAAAGAGAAGTAAGCATATCCATGCTCATTTTCTCAGTTTCATAACAGACTTTTCAAACACAAGACAAAGAACATATGGAGAGAAAGGCTTTTTGAGTTATGACAGCCTAGGTCTTTGAGCTGAGATCCTGACCTAAGCAGTAGGCAGAAATGATGCTGTAAAACCCAGGGTTTTCCCTTGGCCCATTCAGACTAGAAGGTCTGGCTCCTATCATGCTCTACCTCCTTCTTTTTTTTGCCAGACCAACCCCTTGAAGGATATGGGGCAATAGGAGCCTTCCTGGAACCCCAAGTGGAAGATTCTGGTTCATTGCTTCTTACCAAGGACCCTGAGAGTTAACAAGAGTCCAGAAGTCCTCTTTCCTCCCCACACACCACCATGACACTAGAGAATGAGTTGTGGGCAGACACTTTGAGCTAACCTTATAATCTCCCAATACTCCTGGGGATATGGGAACTAGTAAAATGTTTTCTCTAAGTAGCATGATCGGACCTTGAGGGCCAAGAATCTGAAAGGTCTCTTAGTATAAGACATGCTGTAAGTTCCATTTGACCAGTGCCTACATGGAGAAGGGGACTGCTTAGCAGACACTAATTTGGACAGAACCCCCCACCCCCCAGTCAGGTACCTCTCCCTGATGCCCCAATCCTAGATCAGTGCTGTGGAATTTATATACTATCCCAGCTATGTATGTGTGCATAATGAGGAACAAGTCTAGATTAGTGGAGTTTATCCTAAATAGACAAGATGAACATTTTCTAGCTTTGTATTGTCAGGTAGAATGAGACCTTGTAAACATGTGAATTTACTCTTTATTCCCACTTCGCTCATTTACTTCGAAAGGGTTATTTTAAAGTTATTTTAAACTTTCAGTGTAAGGAGAAAGAATCATTCTCCTAAAAATAAAGAAGGAAACTAAAATAGAATTTGCACATTGATGAACCATGTGGAAAAGTCTCATCCGTTCCCATGTCATTATTCATTTTCATACTGGTGACTTCCATGTCTCCCTGTCAGCTCAGCCTCCTCTATCTTCTACATCTCCACAAATCAACAGGTGCAAGGAGGCAAGGGCTGGAATGGAACTTACTACATTGTTAAGTGAATGAAGGAATGCATGAATATTTAATTAGTTTTTTTTCAAGAAATCTACAAAGTGGTCTGTCCACAGGCAATTTTATTTAGTTTCTGACATTTTGATTGGTTTTCCATCACTTTGCAAATAGAATAGGGATACCCTTGCTCCTTTATAGGTTTCTGAATGAGGGAGTGTCCAAAGCTATTTGCTACCAACCAGTGTTCATGTGGAGAAAAGAAAATTTATGGCCATGAAAATTCTCCTCTGTGAAGGCCAACAGGTCTCAACAAAGAAGAAGATGAAGTTCTATAGAATAGGAACAGGAACAAGGCTGAGGTTGATTTTGGATTATTCCAGACAGACCCTGACCTTCATTCTCCAGGCCAAGAGCATGACCTTCATGCTCTCCGGTAGGGCATTTGCTGGTTGGCATCACCAGGAGAGGCCTTTCTTAACCACTTTGGGGGAGGATTGCCTCTAAGGTCTGATTCCTGACACTCTTTAGAAAGCTCAGAACTGTGGTTCCTCCTGTGCCCCTGTCTTCTAAGACCCGAGGTGGCCCTGGGAGGTGGCTTAGCTTCCTGCCTTTTGCTTTGGCTGCAGATGTGATAACGTATTTGGTCACCATGGTTATGTGATAGCTGCGCAGGTCTGCCAGGGCCTGCACACACTGGTTATATGCTGTCATGAGTGGGCCATTCCCGGAGGATAGGACATGGTCCCTCAGTGAACGAGCCGACTGGATGGCTTCTATGAAGGCTTTATGAGAAGGTGGCATGTAGTCCCTCATGTTGAGCAGAAAGTCACCTGAAAGAAATAGTCCAGACCAATGTCAAAGCTCCACATGGAAAGGTAAGAGAGCAGATCTGCTTTTCCAGACATCAATGTAGCAAAAAGTGTTGTTATCATCCTAACTGTCCAATCTACTTTGCTGGCTCTTTTGCTAGTAGACTTCAAACACACAAATGCACACTCCTGACTATTGGTAGGTGATGGGGAAGGGAAAATGAAGTAAGCACAGCTCAGATAACTGAGTTGGAACTACCTCTATCATGGTATAAATGTTTACCATATGTCAAATGTGGGCAAATTATATTGTTAATCATTCTGAGAGGATATTTACAGATGTGAGCATAAACTCTTAAACTAGGTAGCTAGATAATCTGCTGAATTTTATTTCTTAAATGCTTTGTTTTGGAAGGAGTGCTAAGGAAGAAGAAAGTAATAAGGTTTATAAGAGCAAAAAGATAAAGAATGAGCAACTGTTTTAATTACAACCTCTTGAAGTCAAATTGTTTAAAAACCTAATCAATTGATATTTATAAGAAATGTAGATAGATAGATAATCTATAGGAAACCCATTCTGTGTTTAATATTATACATGGTATGACACCTACTAACATCACCAAGTCAAAATCCATGCAAAGTTATAGTTCTAGAGAACTGTCTTCTGCAGATGAGACTGGACCCTCTGACACCAAATTCTAGTCTTTGTTTTTCTAATTCAACTTGAAAACTCTGTACTATGAAGTGGTTTTGGCAGCTATTAAACATTTGGATCAAGACTGACAGGTAAGGAAATGATCAATTTCAAATTTCTAAAATGGTTGGCTCTTCTCTCTTCTGGTCTAAATAGAATTGGCTTGAGGTTGTGCCATTTTCATGGGGAAAGGCTTCCATGGAGGAGCTTAGAACCATCATGGGCAACACCCAGACTTATCAACAAAATCCCAGACCCTCCAAAATCCAGAACTCTCCTTCATTTTAGAGCAAAGAAGCCATTGCCTAAAGATCCAAACAAAACTTCAGTGAACAGCTGGAAATATAGCAATGTTTTAAGATTTGGAAATGAAACCCAATTTCCTGCTGAAACCTGATATTAATTGACTTGACACAATAACATGTGGCAGGCACAGAGTTTCCCAGTTAATTTGGAAAAGTATAGACTTGGTGACATTTTAAGTTACACTTGGTTTTATCAATTTGTAAAAACACCTCTGTTCTTCTTCCTGTTAAGAAAGAAAAAAAGAAAAGACAAAGAAAAATGTCTGGCTTACCACTTTCCTTGCTATGGCGAATGCCCAAGAACTCATCAAAGGCATGAAGCACTGTGCTCTGAGCTGCACTCCCTCCAGAGTATTTCAGGGGCTCTGTGGAGACTCCTTCATATATCAATCCCACAGGCATTGCTGGGTTATCTTTCCATCTAAGCAAGAGTAAAAATCAGAAAGAAGTAGGTGCTTGGAGTTAAGAGTATATTTTTCGGATGTAGAACCAGACAGTGAGCAATAAAGCAAACATGATTTGAATGGCAATTTTAGGGCAAAAGACTGGATATCTTTGTAGGATGTGTACTTAAGCATCATCTTGACCCCAATTTCATAACAGGACATAGAATTCAGCCCTTCTCCTCCCTCATTTAAAGGAGTTTACAGAGAAGTAAAGAATAGAGAACGCGCAACTGGTGTGGCTCAGTGGTTGAGCGTCGACTTATGAACCAGATCACAGTCCAATTCCCAGTCAGAGCATATGCCCAGGTTGCAGGCTTGATGTCTAGTGTGGGGTGTGCAGGAGGCAACCAATCAATGATTCTCTGTCATCATTGATGTTTCTATCTCTCTCTCCCTCTCCCTTCCTCTTTGAAATCAATAAAATTATTTTTTTAAAAAAAGAATAGAGAAGAATCTCTCATCCAATCATAAAGATGACATCAGTGCTTATCAACAGGAACAAAGTAGGGGCTCCAGAACAATCTTTACTTCCCCTGATAAAATAGCCTTGATGACTTGATAATTTCACTAGTAGAGATTTGAAAACACACACACACACACACACAAACATACTCATACATATAAATACACGCACACATACATCTTTGCCCTTCCCTGAAACAGTTATGAAAGTTGTCACATTAAACTATCAGTTCTAAATGCTACCTGACTTTATGGGAATGCCTTTATCAAATGCTCTGTTGATGACATGTATGCATACTAAGGGTATGCCTGAAAGAACACAACACAAGCCTGCAGAGTGCCAGAAGCGAAGTTCAAGGACATGTGGAAGGACTGGAAGAGAGACTCTTAATCATGCTCAGATTGAGTTTTTCTCCCCTCTCCTCTCTTTTCTTCTCTCCTTTCTTCCCTTCAATCTCCCTAATTCCATTTATCTTTTTGTCTCTGGATACCCCTCTTTCTACCTCAACTATTATACTCATTTCCGTCTGCTTTTTTACAAAGTCTTAAATAGTCACAGAGTGTAAGTGGGTGGCTCCATAATGAGCCAAAAACAAGAGCACCAAGAACACATATATTTGCACTTACAATGCTTTACAGTTTATAAAGCACCTTCACATTCAGTTTTTCATTTGACCTCTTATGAGTAGATCAAGGCAGGTATTTTTAAGCCCATTTTGCAGATAAAGAAATAAAGACGCTAAGCAGTCCATTCTCCAGGGCCACAGTGCTAGGGACCAGGAGAACCAGAACTTAAATCCCAAACTTGTCATTTTCTATTTTCATGTTCTCAGAACCTGCACATGTGGATTTCTACTTTTTCTAAGAATCTTTTTCTCTTATTACCGGGAACAAACTACTTCCAGTTGTTAACAGTTTAAATAACAGGCTTACGTCATGTCTCGCCTTCTTCCCGTAATTCGAAAAGTCATTGTGCTTCAGAGAAGGGAAACACATCTCACACACGAAAGCCGTAGACAGGCCGCTCAGCGTGCTGTTCATGACCTCTTTTACATATTTCTCTGAGGCAGGAAATGCTACAAGAAGCTGGATTGTTTTCTTTTGGTGTTGGTTTTGGTTGGCTGTACTCTGGTTTTCACTGGAAGAATATCAGAGTGGCCTTTGCAGGTGGGGCCCTGTCACTCTTGAAAGGAATGGAGCACAGAAAGCAGTCGGGGAGACAAGCAGGAAAAACAAAGGAAGGCTTCTGAGGGTAAAACTGTAACACGCTGTGCCTGTTAGGAAAGAGGGCTCTGTTTTAGGCAGATAGAGAATTTAATCTCAACTGTGATGTGTATTAACTGTGAGCCTTGGCTTAATTCAATCCTCTCTGAGCCTCCACTTCCTCCTCCACATACCACCAGTATCCACCTTACTGGGTTTTTGTGAGAACTAATTAAAAGAATAATTGTTCAATGCCTGGAATACATTATTAAGCATTCAATAAATATCAGCCATTTTAGAATGTTGTTCAGAATGAGTGGGATCCCTGTTCTCCCTTTCATTATTCTGTTACTTTGTACCAACCCTCTGCTCCTAATTTGTACCTAACTTCCTAAAGCTGCTGGGAGAAAGGAATGGGTTTCAGGAGGTTTCACGACTCGTCAGAGTTCAGAACACTGGTCGGATAAAATTTCTAAACAACATCCTCTGTGGAAGGAATATGGAAGATGACTGATACTCTGCAGTAAGTGGACCAAATACAATGACCAGCCTGTTCAGGTTTCCTTTGTATTCCCGTCGATGATCTTGCATAGGCGTTTTGGTCTCCTTCACTAGTTCCTTTCCATTATGACAACTCCCAAGTGTTAGGCTCTCTCAGGGCTCAGTCCTTGGGCTTCTCACTACTCGACCTTCCCAAGGGATCTTACCTAGCCTCATAGATTTAAAAACGTATTCTCACTGCTTACAAATTTGTATCTGCACCTGAACCTCTCCCCCATGTTCCAGACTCATATACTATCTGAATGCCTGCTAGACATCTGCACAGGAATGAACATGTTCTAAACAGACCTCCTGATTCCCCACCCTTTTACCAAACTTGCCCTGCCTACAGTCTTCCCCAATAGAAAAACTGGCAGTTACGTCTTTTCAGCAGAGTTGGACAAAACCATAGAATCCTTTGGTTTGAACCCTTTCTTTTCCATTCCACGTGCACTCCATTAGCAGATCCTGTCAACTTTACCTTCAATCTGTATCCAGACCTGGCCATTCTCAATGGCTCTGCTGTTACCACCCTAGTTAAAGCTACCACCCTGAATTGTAGTAACAGCTCCTTAAATACTTTCCTGGCTTCCATTCTTGAGTTGAAATCATCTATTTTCCACTTAGAAGATAGAGTGATGATTTGAAACTTAAGACAGATCATGTCAGTCCTCCCAAACTTGCCAGTGTTGCCAATCTCACTCAGAAAAGAAGCCAATGGGCCCCTGCAGGACCTGGTCTTCCACCAGCACGTGTATCGTTCTCATTCTCCCCAGTGTTTACTCCATTCAAGCACTGCTGGCTTCCTTGCAGCTACTCCTCCATGACAAACATGCTCTCGCTTCAGGGTCATTGTCATTTCTTTTCCTTTTGCTTGCAACAAGTATCTAGGTTGCTTATTCCTTACTTCTTTCAGGTATCTGCTTAAATATCACTTAGAAGTGTGGCATTCCGAGATTGCAATAAATAAATAAACTTTGGCCACCACAATCCATGATGCCCTGTATCTTACTTCACATTTTCTCATATTGCTTATTGTTGTAACGTATCTTGTATGTATACTTGATGTTATTATATTTATTTCTTCATCTGCCTCCCATCATTAAAATGTATGTAAGCTCCACAAAAATGAAGTTGCTGTTTTGTTTTATTGCTTCATTGCTAACACCTAGAACTGTGCCTGGAAGATGAATCAGTGAATAAAACATAGAGCATTCTATAATTATGGATTAATCTAGAACATTTAGACCCAAGTATATTTCTTTTATTAAAAAGACCTGGTCAGCCTAAAAGAGCCATCAAATGCTCAAATGGTGAAGACATCAATCTCCTTTTAGTGCCCTAACCTGAAGAAGTTACGTTGGAGCCCCATAGAATACCAGAAGAGAAAATACAAGTGTGAAAGTCAAAAAAGTAAGAGAAAGGCATCTACTTTTACTAGTAAAACCCACATATTCTCTGTCTATGATTACAGTAGTATGAGGACGGGAAATTGAGTTCTTATGAAGAACCCACGGATTGCTCCCATGCATTCTCAGGCCCCAACTGCTGTTTGTGAAGGAAAGGAATTATTTTTCTTTCAAATCTCTGTAGGCAATATTATTTTTAGTCTTCTTGTAGCATATTTCTAGGAAACCCAATAGAAGCAGACATTTAAAAGGAAAATAAAATGAGATGACATTATTTTTCCACAGGGGCTATTAACCTCCTGAGAAATTTAATATGAGTGGGAAATAAAGATAAAATGTTTCATCTACAGATGAAATCTTTCAACTCTCCTAAATAAAAATGCTTTAAAATGTCAACAAAAATAATAAATCAAACATAGGACAAATCAAGAACACAGGAGCAGAATTAGATTTTTCAGGACAACCCTATTGGGAATTACCAACAATCCAGATGTTCTTGGACATCTGCATTTATCAATGTACTTAGGATTTGGTACTGGCCACTTAGTTTAGCTATATGGGAAATATTTTTTGAGGATGAGAAACAGAGATGAGACACTGATAAAATGCATCATTGACCCAGAAATTATTTTAATGAAAACAAAGTCACCTTCTGGTGCCTATTTAATCAGGTAGTATTAAAAAAATATATTGCCCCAAGATTCCCATTCTAATTCCCAGAACTGTTAATATTATGAGATTTCAAGCCTATAGATATGATATATTATATTACAAAGGGACTTTGCAGATGTAATTAAGGTTACTAATCAGTTGATCTTAATATAGGGAGTCATTCTAGATTATCTAGGTGAGCTGAATCCAATCAATAAGTCCTTAAAAGCAGAGAGTTTTTTCTGGCTAGTGCCAAAAAGGAGAAGTCAGAGAGATTTGAAGTACTAGGAGGATAGGAAGTGTCATTACTGAGACAGAGGAGACCATGTGACAAAGAATGCAGGAGGCCTCTGGAAACTGAAAGCAGATTCTCTCTGACAGTCAGCAAGGGAACAAAGACCTCAGATTCAAAACCACAAAGAATTAGATTCTATCTAAAACATGAGTGAGTGAATTCTTCCCCAGATTCTCAAGATAAGAACTCAACCCAGCAGATACCCTGACTTGGCCTTTTGAGACCCTAAGCAGAGAACCAAGTTGAGCTCACCTTGACTCCTAGCCTATAAAAATGTGAGATAATTAATGTGTGTACTTTCAAGTTGCTAAATGCGTGGTAATTTGTTATTTAGGAAAATTTATACAAACTTAGAGAACCAAGTAAAGCATAAAGAGATTTTTCAGAAATAGGTGCTTCCTAAATCCCAGTCTATTTTAAGACATTTTTAAATGACCCTTTTTTCTTTTGTCTAATCCTACCAAAGCATATTTACATGTTTTGCTTAATATTTGCTGCTAGAATCTTTTCTCTACCATCAGATCTTTTCTTGACCCTGACTACATGAAAAACATACAGAGAGTGAGAAGAATTCTATATGATATTCTCTTTGGAGAGCATTTTGAGAAACAGTCCCAATTCCATATCTGTCACTCCCTATTTCCCCCCATCCCCCCCCCCCCATAAACCAGGTATTTATTACTCTCAAGTTATTCTGTAGAAACCTTCCTGCTTTTATTCTCTACAGTGAGAATAAATGAGAAATCCCCACCCAGGCCGCCCTCCCTTAGAGAGGGAGGTCACTTTCTCACATTCCAGACCTACCCAATCTATAGAAAATACTCCGTACATGTTGTCACTCTGCTCTTGCACCAATGCATTATACCACTAAATCAATAAATTAATTGACTTTGGGTATTTGGCATGTTTCTTGTTCTACCCAAGCACAGCTTCAGATTCTATCAATAGCACTTCAGGCATCTCCTAGTTATACACATGGCACACTAGGTGATATTGACTTCACATTTTTTACCACATCCATCCACTACTGCCACCTTTCACTTTTCACCATTAAAAGCACACACACCCAAACAAACTCAGCTTCTTAAAGTGAATAGGAAAACAATCTCATTAAAATATGGCAATGTATGACTAGTGTATTTAAAAAAAGAACTGCATCTAAGAGTAGAGATCTATTTTTGGAGAGATTATAGGCCATGTGATCAAAAAAAGGGTACAAAGGAATATGAGAAAATGGCTTGGTGTAGCCATCCTAGGAATGGTATAAGAAAGCTTTCCAGTTACTGTTTATACCTCTATCTGTTTTAATAACAAGGGGAGGGAATAAATATAAATGATTGAGCTTTGTGTGTGGCATATTGGGCTTTTTTATTCCTTTCTGTCATCAAGATGGGGTTCTAAGAAAGTAAATACACATGAATCTAATATGAGAGCCTAAGGACAATTACTCTAAACTTAAGTATTCAACCTTTAATGCCATTTGCCATGCAGATGTTACCCCTCTTCTTTTATCCAAGAGTGGATCTAGGTGACTACTTTGCTAACAAAGGTTATTTGGTGTGTTTCTTACTCTAGGAAGCTTATGTCAGTTTCCACCCCCATAAATTTGGAAAATGCTACAGAGACCTCCTGCAGGAAAACAGTTGAACTATACTTACCCAGAGAGAAAGATCCGGATGACTGCATAAAATATGTCTGGATCTACATAATCTGGAGGAGCAATCAAAATGTGAACTTTACTACAGGCGAAAAAAGCAATTGGTTACATGTGCATGGGCCCTGCTGAGCTCCTGGGGCTGCTTCTCTATCTGATCTGCATGGAAACCTGGAATGAAAGCTACAAGCAAGAGGTGGATGGAATGTTCTCTTCTGTAATTGTCCTCATTGGCGCTTGCAGAACTTTTAAACTATTCCAAATGCTGCCCTTTTCTATTTGTGGTACTTCCCTTTCTCTACTTAACCACAACAAAAAGAGAGATGAAGGCCATCTTTTTAAAAATTAATAATTTAAACAGACATGATGTTTGAGAGAATATGGGAAGTGGAAAGGAGAAAGCCGAGAGAAAGAATCACCTCTCTCAAGGCTTTCACAAGAGAGGAAAACTAAAGCCATCTCTGCTCAAGTGGAGTTCTGTATAGCCAACAAAGGACAGAGGAGTGGAGAGTCCCTTGTCTGGCTAGGGAATGCCACACTAGGTCAAATACAGATTCATTTAGCTCCACATTTAGCTACATTCATTAAGCTGTGCAGCTATTTTGAATCTAAGCCAATGCTAATGGGTAATTGATTTCACTAGATAATAAAATTATATATAAGGAAGCAAGTTTTCACATTTGTAACAAATTTCTTTTAATCAACTTTTGAGGGTTGTTCTCATTCTTCATCTAATGGGGTCTCTCTGTGATTAAGCATGCTCTCTTATGCATATTCCTGTCTATCTCTCTTTGTTTCTAAGAGGGGAAAAGCACACATCTCTTTTTATGATACCTAAATAGTGACATCTCTATACCATCAGTTTTTCTTTTGCTACCATCACACCTACTCTCTGTCCTCCATCTCTTGTTTTTGTCTGAAGCCCCATGACTCAGGTAACTAATGTCTTCCTTCAGCCTCAGGGTTTCCCAGTGATCCTGAATGGTATTACAGTCTCTCATTCTTCTGTGACAATACTCTTCTGGACTTTTTTTTCTGGGTGATATTTCTGGGTCTTACCCATTTGGTGCTCTTTGGCCCCCCTTCCCAAATGCTAAATATTAGGTACACATTTTTCTAAATCAGTAATGACTGGAAATAATTTTTCACCCAACTTACCATATTTAATAAGGAAAAGTCAAATGATCATTTCAATAGATGTGAAATGATTTTGATGTAAAACATTTCAATATGCGTGAAAAAATCCATTCATGGTAAAAAAATAATAAAGTAAAATGATTTAGCTAATTAGGAATAGTAGTACTCATCCTTGAATTGATAAAAGGAATCCATAAAAAAGTCTCCAGTATACATTACACTTAATGTTAAAATATAAAAAAATAAGTATTTTAAAATGTGAAACAAAACAAGGATCAGCATTTTCATTCAATACTGTATTGGGAGTCCTAGCAAGAAGAATGAGAAACAAAATTAAACAGAAATAAAAGTTATAAGTATTGTAAATGAAGAAAAAAGAGAACATTATTCTCAAATGACTTTTCTATAGAAAACCCAAATAATCTCTACATAATTATTACAATGAATAAGAGTGTTTACCAAGATGCTAGATTTAAGGTTAATATTCAAAGGAGTGACATCATTATCATAGTGGAATAAGAGTTTCTACTGTCATTTGCCAATGAATGCTGATTTAGACAGTCAGCCATGGACAAGAGAGCATTTGTGGAAGTCCAGGAGTCCAGCAAAGCCCCAGCCCACCACTACAGTAAAAAATAATAATATTTTGAGGATATTGAATGCACTAAAGGGAGTAAGAAGAGCATTTCACTTTACCTACATCACCCGCCCCACAAACCACAAGGAGACATAGCTCAGGACCAACAGAGAGCTTATTGGCCTGTGATTTGTCCCGCAAGGAAAAGTGAGAGCATGTGAGTGCCCAGCTTCCCCAGATGCATGGAATGCATCCAGAGACCCACTTCTTTCTCACCATATCCAGAATACTAAGGTGAGCTTCAGGACTGAGGAACTGGGTGGGGAGATGAGGAGCAGCTGTGAGAGTGCCAGATAGGGCTCTTGGAGGGTAGTAAAGGGATGCAGATCTTACTGACCATCTCACAGACTCCGACAAGACACCCTCCCAGGAGCTGATGGGAATGCTGCGTCTGCAGATCCCCCAACTGGCCTATGAGCTCCCTTAGTGTTCAGGGTGCCTTACCCACATGCCACACATCCACATGTGGCCACTTCCTTGTGTGCATAGCTGAGGAAGGAAAGAGTGAGCCTTTGTGAAGAAAGAAGAACAAAGTAGGAAGCATCGTGCTCCCTGATTTCAAACTATACTATAAATCTATAGTAATCAAAACACAAGGCCCAGCTGTCATGGCTCAGTGGTTGAGCATCTACCTATGAACAGGAGGTTATGGTTTGATTCCCAGTCAGGGCATATGCCTGGTTGTGGGCTTGAACCCCAGTGTGGGGCATGCAGGAGGCGCCAGATCAGTGATTCTCTCTCATCTATGTTTCTATCTCTCTCTCCCTCTCCCTTCCTCTCTGAAATCAATAAAAATATTTAAAAACAAACAAAAAACATGGTGTTGGCATAAAAAGATACACAGATCAATGGAACAGAATTGAGAGCCCAGAAATAAGTCTAACTGTCCACACATATATGGACAATTAATATAGGGCAAAGGAATCAAGAACATACCATGGAGAAAAGACAATCTCTTCAATAAATGGTGTTGGAAAACTGGATAGCCACACAGAAAAGAATGAAATTAGACCACTATCTTACACCATACTCAAAAATTAACTCAAAATGGATTAAAGACTTGAATGCAACACCTGAAACCATAAAATTCATAGAAGAAAACAAAGTCAGGAGGTCCCTGACATAGGTCTTAGCAATATTTTAGTCTGAATTCAAAGGCAAGGGAAACAAAAGCAACAATTAAGAAATGGGACTGCATCAAACTAAAAAGCTTCTGCACAACAAATAAAATCAGCATCAAAACAAAAAGGCAACCTACTGAATGAGAAAAGATATTTACAAATCATATGTCTCTTAAGGAGTTAGTATTCAAAATATATGAAGAACTCTTACAACTCAACAACAAAAAGCAATATCACATTTTATAAAGGGCAGAGGATCTAAATATTTTACAAAGAAGATATACATATGGCCAACAGGCACAGGAAAAGATGTCAATATCACAACTTATTAGAGGAATATGAATTAAAACATGATGAGACATCACCTTACACCTGTTGGCACATTTCATTGTCAAAAATATAAGAAACAAGTTGTTAGAAAGGATGTGTAGAAAAGGGAACTCTGATACACTGTTGGAAGGAATGTAAATGGGTGCAGCCACTGTGGAAACAGTGTGGAGATTCCTCAAAGTTCTATTTAAGAATAGAACTGCCATGTGATCCAGCTATTCCACTTCTGGGTATTCATATAAAAAATAAAATTACTGATTTGAAAAGATATATGCATTACTATGTTCATGGCAGCATCTTATCTAATAAAGAGGGAATATGCTAATTAACTGCCACGCCCTCAAAGATGGCAGCACCCACAGCCACAAGATGGTGGCGCCCTGTCCCCTCAGCCCCTCCAGGGCAGCAGGCACGCAGTAAGGCTGGCCCGGCCTTGCCGCACGCCTGACTCCGGAGTCCCCCAGTTCCCTCAGCACCCCCAGCTGCCCAGGACCGCCCGAGGCACAGGTAACCAGGGCCAGCTGAGGCTTGCACTGCCAACAGTGGCAGCAGCAGAGGTATGATAGGGCATCACCTTCCCCTGATCTCTGGGTCACCTCCCACCCCTGAGGGCTCCCAGACTGTGAGAGGGGGCAGGCCAGGCTGAGGGACCGCCTCCCCTCCAGTACATGAATTTTCATGTACCAGGACTCTAGTATATATATATAGTACTCAACATAAAAATGAATGAAATCTTGCCATTTGCAACAACACAAGGGTATTATGCTAAGTGAGTAAGTCAGATGAGGAAAGACAAATACCATATGATTTCATACATGTTGGAATCCAAACAAAACAAAACAAATGTACAAACAAAATCAAACAAACCCATAGATACAGAGAACAGACTGGTGGTTGACAGAGGTTGAGGCTTGGGAGAACTGGGTGAAGGGAATTGGTTGCATGGTGATGTATATTAACTAGACTTTTGGTGCAGATCACTTTGTAGTATATACAGATGTGAAATAGTGATGTTATACACCTGAAACATATGATGCTATATACCAATTTTACTTAAAGAACAAAACACACACACACACACACACACACACACACACACACTATACACTTTCAAGGTTCTTCTGATAGAGGAAGTTGAAGAGCTGTCTTGACATTGGAAATTGAATGTAGTCACCTGAATAAAATGTAACTAACCACAGGACTGGTGAGCCACTGAATTGGCTACCTATGAAACCTCATCTCTGCACTAACCACAGAAAAGGAGCCTAAAGCAATCAATCATCCCAGGTTCCACTTGAGAAAAAAAGGCTAAAAGGGGCATACGCGAGTATAAGGACAACACCGCAGTATCCTGACATTGCTGGATGGAATGTACACAACCTTTGTTGTTGTTTTTTGCCTCACCCCCTTTTCCGAAACTTCATGCAAGATCTCAACATGCAAAGAAATATACGGCTACCGAAGAGAGCAAACTACCCTAACCACAAGAGAATACTAAAAAAAGACAAAACCACAGAACATCTATGCAAACTGAGAGATCATTCTCCAATAGTTAAAACAGCAATGAGTTACCATAAAACAAAGCTAATACACTAGCTCCATCTAGTGGATATTGCCCAGCCCTGCCCCAAGCAGAACCCTCAACCTACAGCAGCCCCATACCGTGCATTTGTCCTAAGGTTCTGGTGACGTCCTGAATGGAGAGTCTCAGCCGCTGCAGGGCTTGCAGCAGGGAGTCCTGGCTGGGCTGCAGCATGGCATTCACTGCTTCAACAAGTGCCTGGGGAGAAGGTTCATTCACTCAGTCTATTAGCATTCACTTAAGGCCCGGTGAGGTGGAGTGAGCTGAGCATCAGAGCTATGGAAATCAGGAAGGGCACCCTTCTGACTGCTGGACTGTTTTCCAGTGCTCCCTTAAACTCAATTTGCTGTGAGGTCTGCCTGAGAGGATAACCTTTCTGGGCTTCTCCCAGATAGACCCTTGGACATATTTTTCTAGATCTTTCCACTGATTGCTACTTGCTATAATGCTATCCTTTTTCTCCTTCCTTCTTCTGTATCTGTATTTATCACACATCATAACAATGTCTACGTCTGTATCTTGAATTAGGAGACCCTCACCCCTGAGCTCTGTTTTCATAAAATCAGGCAGATTCTATAGAGCCCACAGAGCCCCCAGCTCCAGAGGCCCCTCCAACATGAAGCCTTCCTAGCAGTCTCTACATTATCTGAGCTATATTTGAAAGACCAATATTTAATTTTGTACCTTTCAATGGACTAAACACACTGATGGAAAGTAAAGTAACTATATAGTTTCACTTTTGAGAATGTTATAATACTTACACCTGGATTGGTAACACAGTAAAGACTTAAAATATGCTCACCAGGGAAGGTGGTAAGGAAAGACATAAACCTAACTAATAATCTTCAGGCAAGGCATGGATTCTCTAGCTGATCACCTGCTGCTCCACTGTCTTTATATTTATATTTCATAGAGGAAGGGAGAGGGAGAGAGAGATAGAAATATCGATGATGAGAGAGAATCATTGATTGGCTGCCTCCTGCATGCTCCCCCACGGGGGCTCGAGCCTGCAACCCTGGCATGTGCCCTGACCAGGAATCCAACTGTGACCTACTGGTTCATAAGTCAGTGCTCAACCACTGAGCCATGCCAGCTGGACTGTCTTTTTTATTATTTTTTTTATTGATTTTAGAGACAGAGGAAGGGAGAGGGATAGAAACATCGATTGGCTGCTGCTTATAGGCTCCCTAATGGGGACCCAGCCCACAACCAACGCACGTGGCCCTAACGTGAATCACACCAGTGGCCTCCTGGTTTATGGGTCTATGCTCAGCCACTGAGTCACACCAGCTGGGCTCCACGGTCATTTGTCTTACTGAACTTGACCTTTCTATAAGCTGCCTGAACTCTGAAGGCTAGGTCATCTCAGTGATGGTTCTTTTCCTCTGAGCCTTTGCACAGCTGTTCTCACTGTCAGAAATATGTGTGTCTGTTTGCCTTTATTTCTGTCACTCTCTCTCTCTGCTTAATTCCTATATATCACTCAGGTTTTAGTTGTCATTTCCCCTGGGAAGTTTTGCCTGACTCTTCAGGTCTGAATTGAGTTTTAGATTTCTTTTTATAAAACACTGCATTTTTTTCTTATTACCCTATACATCAACCCATCTTTCTCCATATCAGGAGCTTCTCTGGGAGCCAGAACAATGTCAGTCTTGTTTCCCCATATATTTCGTTGCCTAGAACAATGCTTGTTGTTGAATGGACAAATGGTCAATTCCATGTTTTATAGGATTTGGGAGAAGCGAGTATCTATATGTGCTAGAACATGACCTCTTTCCTCAGATATAAAACAGCAGGTCAAGGCCTATGCTCATCTATATTGATTAATTCATGGAAGTAAATCTCAGACTGATTTCTCATTGAGAAAACAAACAAACAAACAAAAAACAAAACAAAACAAAAGTGCTGTGGGTGGAAGGATACCTTAATCCCAGGTACTGCTGCTTTCTCTACCAAAACAGTCACCAGTATAAAACCACGCAGGCTTTCTCCCCCAGGAAATGAGAAAATGGTGTCCAAGTTCCTTGGGAAGGAGATGACCATATGGTTAGAGAGACGTGGACACCGTGAGTGTGCACAGCCCACAGGTCCCCTCAGAGTTAGAGAACTGTAAGCACAGGGCAGAATCGGTGAACACTTCTTTCTACAGGGAAGCCCCAAAGATGAGCATCTCCCTTCAGCGACATTTAGGAAGGGAAGAGAACAGACCTACTCAAGTCCAAGTTCACCTGCTCTGAGGACCCTCAGAGTCCAGCATGGCCCTGATGGTCCCAGACCATCCCCCCAATGGAACAGCTGAAGCCTGAGTGGGCAGGTCATTCTGATTCTTCTCAGGACAAACGTATGGCCCATCACACCATTCCTGTCAGGAGCACAGAGTCTTAGAGCTACAGTGACCACAGGCAACAGCTAATCCCTTGCTCCTTGTTTTTGTTGTTATTGTTGTTTTTATAGATATGGCCCAAAGAAGCAAACACCTTGCTCAAGGTCACATTGCTGGTTAGTCACATGACCAGGTGGGGAATAGTTTCATAACTCATGCTAGTGATCTTTCTAGTCAATAATTTTTGTGTTGCTTTGTAGGATAAGGTAAGAGCTAGAAGACTGTACAGAGGAATAACTTTTAAATGACCTGTGGCCATATGGATTCAAATATCCCAGATATAGAGCCAATCTGCAAAACTTAAAAACTTTACTCCATAAATCACTCCTGCTTCTAATAGTTTAAGCATGAGAAGAAAGGAAAACAAACACAAAATAAAACAGTCAAGAATACCATTGTTCCAGCAGTTACATTAGTGTAAGAAAAGGTGTCTTCACCCCTCCATCCCTCAATTTCCTGAGCTACAGCTTTTATACCAGACCCCTTTATTGAACTGAGGTTTGGTGATGGGAAAGGCAATGTTAATAAAGTTAGAGGCCGATTCTGCTCTCCAGAGAAAGAATAGCCTAAGGATGTCTGGGCCAGACCTGCCTCAAGAGTTGCAGTCCAGGTGACATAATATTTCAAAGGAATTCTTCTCTAGCTGTGGCAACTACTGCCTGTAATTTGGCCTTCATAAAAGTTATGGTGAAATGAGAGATCTTTTCCAGATCATTAAAGACCTAGAGGCCTGGTGCACGAAATTTGTGCATGGGGGGTGGGGGTGGGGTTGCTCAGCCCAGCCTGCACCCTTTCCAATCCAGGACCCCTCGGGGGATGTCCAACTGCCGGTTTAGGCCCAATCCTTGGGCCTAAACCGGCAGTCAGACATCCCTCTCACAATCCTGGACTGCTGGCTCCTAATTGCTCACCTGCCTGCCTGCCTGGTTGCCCCTAACTGTCCCGCCTGCTGGCCTGGTCACCCCTAACTGTCCCCCGCTGCTGGCCAGGTTGCCCCCAACTCCCCCTCCCTGCCTGCCTGGTTGCTCCCAACTGCCCCCTCCCTGCCTGCCTGGTTGCCCCTAACTGCCCCCCCCCCGCTGCTGGCCTAATTGCCCCCAATTGGCCCCCTCTGCCAGTCTGGCCATCCCTAACTGTGCCCCCCTGCCAGCCTGGTTGCCCCCAACTGCCCTTGCCACCGGCCTAGTCGCCCCTCACTGCCCCCCTACCAGCCTAATTGCCCCAACTGCCCCCTCCCTGCCTGCCTGGTTGCCCCTAACTGCCCCCTGCTACCAGCCTAATTGCCCCCCAACTGCCCCACTCTGCCAGCTTGGTCGTCCCTAACTGCCCACCCCACCAGCCTGGTTGCCCCCAACTGTCCCCCTCTGCTGGCCTGGTCATCCCTAACTGCCCCCCTACTGGCCTGGTCGCCCCCAACTTCCCCCCACTGCTGGCCTCGTCGTCTCTCACAGCACCCCCACTGACCTAGTCACCCCACACAGCCTGCTGTTCAGTTGTTTGGTCGTCCCTCACTAACCTCTCTGCAGGCCTGGTTATAGGCAGCCATCTTATGAGGGTTAATTTGGATATTACCTCTTTATTATATAGGATTGGTAAAATTTTTTCCTTGCATTGCACTTTCCTTGCATTGCTTTATTATGTACAGATTGGAAAAATCCAGTTAAAAAAATTAATCCCCAAATCCCTACATATAAGAGGCAACCATTGATAAATTCTGGCCCCTTTACTTTTAGCCTTATTTTTGCATGCATTTGTATATAGCTTGTATACTATACATACAATTTGATATGCTTCTTTCTTGTTTTGCTGTAATCTTTTATTTTTTATTTTAATTTTAATTTCTTTATTGATTATGGTGTTACATATGTGTCCTTATTCCCCCATTTGCTGTAATCTTTTAAAGTTAGCATGAATTCTCAAGTGACTGAGAGATTTCTGAGAACTTACCTGATGTCCAGGGGCCTCGTAAAATTTCAGTTATTGACAATCACAAACAACAAAAGAAAATAAAAGAATAAATCAGTTTGTAAACAGACATCCTTCTAGGGTCACATGTATACAGGCACGCACACACACTCACATAGGCTATGACTAGACAACAAAAAGCGAGCCAAATCCCAACTCTTGTATCAGCCCCAGAACATTTAACTTGTAGTAGTGTGATAAATCATCTTGCTCCTTTTATATTTTTGCAATTATCACAAACCCAATTTTTGTTGTAGATATGCTATTCCAACTCACCTTTTAATATCTACTTTAGATCAAGTTCCAACATCTCACCAAGCTTTTTCCTGATTTTTAAAGTCTGCAATAATGTAATTTCTTTGAAATTCTGAAGGGTTTACTGTTTATGTCACTCTGACATTTGTCATATACTGTTTTGTTTTGTTATTTAACCACTTAATTAAATAGCTGTACTTTGCTTTCATTTCTTCATTGTACTTTGTGTTGTGTGAGGCATATTAAGAGAGACACCAAAAAATAATTGCCAAGAAGAATAAAGACTGAACCCGGGATTGTCTCTGCCTCTCTGGGATTAAACTAGCCCTGCATTCTCACCCACTGAGAAATTAGCTTTTTGTTATTGTTTTCTTGACTTTAACATCCTGATCTACCATTTTTTCCCCTTTAACTTTCCCCACTCCTCTCTTTCTCTTTGAATCAGAGATTCAGTTTATTATTAAATATTCAATGTCTTGAACAGAATAATTTCTTCACATCTATTTATTTTTTTCTTTCTGTCCAAATTTTGAGGCAGATTCAGTACCTTCCCACGGGAATATTGGTCACCAATTTTTTTTATTAAAGCAGAACTTGTCAAAGATTGTAATTAATAATTGTAGAAAAATTCCAGGCTCAGAAGTCCTTACACAGATGAGAGGGCACACATAAATTAGTCTTAAAAGCTATGTTTTTCATTAAGCTACTAGTGTCCCAGTGCATGGATTCGTGCACATTGAAAGAAAACTAATTAGAAGAAAGATTCATGCGGTAATTACATTACTGCAAAACATTACATGTCAAACTAGTATATATAATATAGTATTATAAAATTAAAACACATGTGCGATTGGCACCAGTGAGAGCTTTATATGTATCGCGCATGTGCAAGTCAATGTTTACTTTTAAATTGCAAGTGCACATCATATGTACTGGCTGGTCAGTCAGTCGGTCAGATGGATGGACAGTTGGTCACTTAGCCTTTTATATATATAAATGTTCTTTATTTAATCATTTAAAAATATTTTTAATTGATTTTTAGAGAGAGAGGGAGGTAGAGATATCGATTTGTTGTTACACTTATTTATGCATTCATTGATTCAAAGATCAAACCTGCAGCCTGGGCATATTCAGATGATGCTCTAATCAACAGAGCTAATTAAGGGCTTATAAGCACTTAATTCTTTAAAAAAGATTCCCATCATCTCTGGCAATCCTGTATTTACCCACACCCTTATACTAAGGAAGTCTTCCTCACATCTAACTTAAATGTCCCTTTAGCTATTTTCATAAGTCACAAAAGTGCTGTTTCTTGCATCTATGGCCTGAAATAAATTTGGCTGTAAAAATAAATTCAAAGGGAAACTTATATAAATAACCATGGACACAGACAATAGTGTGGTGAAGACCTAGGGTGGGGGCTGGGAGCAGACTAGAAGGGGTCAATGGGGAAAAAAGGGGGCATATGTAATACTTTCAACAATAAATGTTTTTTAAAAATGTTTCACCACTCTAACCCCATTCTACTTATTGGAATTTCTTGTTTTTAAAAACTCCTTCTACTTTTCTTTAGATAAATGCCAATATTTTCAACCTAAACTGTTGAAAGAATGATGCTAGTTAGTGGGGATAGATAGCATTATTAATCAAATAAATATGGGTTTAAATATGTTTTTATTGATTTCAGAGAGTAAGGGAGAGATATATAGAGTTAGAACATGAGAGAGGATCATTGATCGGTTGCCTCCTGTTGATCGAGCCCTCAACCCAGACATATACCCTGACCAGGAATTGAACCATGACCTCTTGGTTCATAGGTCAATGCTCAACCTCTGAGCCACGCTAGCTGGGCAATTAAATTTTCATCCTGACATACCTAGAGTACCTACTCTCAATTCATACATAATCATACATTTGTAATCTCTATGTAAAGAACATTTACTGCTTTCCTGGTCCTAACTTGTCTTGAATGGAGGACATGTTAGGGAATGATTGAAACATGAATATGCAGGAGCTTTAAGGTCGGGTTGAGAACTGCAAATTTGATATGGAAGCAAACAAATAAAAGTGGTCTGCACCAATGCAGTCAAAGTGGGTTGAGAGGAAATTTCTGGGACCTGTGATTTTTGAACATGTATTCAAGTTCATCTCTTTTTTGCAACCATATGGCAGACAATAAATATGAACACCTTTAATCACAAAATAGCTGAATAAACCTGGAGCTTCCTAGCAGGTCACAAGACTGTCCATTACTCTGTTTCCATCTGTTCAAGTCCAAAGCACTCTCCTTTTCTTACCTCTCATAATTCCTTGTAGTCCAATTTGTCAACACCAAATCTGCGTGGACCAGGATAGGAGGGAGCCCCAAGTTCCTGGAGACTTCCACAAAGGGAAGGGCAAGGTTTCTTGGGAGAACCTATCAGATATAAATCTTGAAAATGAGCACATCCTAGAAAGAGTGCAGCAGGGGTGGTGATTATGGCTATCTTTTACTCCAGCAATCCTGTGGTAGAGAAATGACTTGGGGATAAACTAGGATTATCTGTACATGCACACCTCACTCTCAAGTTTTTTTCTGTTAACAACCTAGTGAATATACTGTTTATGAGTACAATCTGAAATTTATGTGGAAAAGTATAAGATTGGAACACACACATATACATGTAGCATAAAATAATATCTGAATATTAATTATGCATAAAATGGCATTACCAAGTGTTTAAGCATAAATTGGGGCTGAAGTAATGAGCGGTAGGATAAAATCTATATGAATCTATCTATTTATCTACCTATCTATTTATATGTATAGATATGTTCATATCTATATGTACATTTGTGTGTATAAAACTAAATGCATATATATGTACTAGAGGCCTAGTGCACAGATTCGTGCACTGGTGGGGTCCCTTGTCCTGGCCTGCGCCCTCTTGCAATCGGGACCTCTTGGGGGGTGTCGAATAGTTGGTTTTGGCCCAATCCCCACAGGCCCAATCCAGACAGGAGGGAGCCCGATCCTGTGCATTGAGCATCTGTCCCCTAGTGGTCAGTGCATGTCATAGCGACCAGTCATTCAGCTGTCCAGTCGTTTAGGCTTTTATATATTTGTATGTGTGCGTACATATATGTATATGTGTGTTTATGTGTGGCCACTGATTCAATTAGTCACTTTATAAGTCAAACTTAGTAACAACTTCAAGTAAGTGACCTCAAAACAGTCCCCATTCAACCCCTGAATTACCTGAGGAACACTCTGCCCCCCAAATCCAGGAAAGCAACTCAGATCTATCTGTGGACAAGGCTAGTCTAGATCCAAAAGAACATCCTTGGGGTTCCTTGCTCCCCACTTCCATTTTTATTTACCCTTAAGATAGAAATATCTATTTAGAATTCTTGCTTCTGTCTTTGTTTTTCCCTATAATATTTATAAATAAACTTGGGATAGAATTGTTTCTTAGGTAGAAGCAACAAAGAGCTTTAAAGAGTTATAAAATGCAAATGTAGGTCAGCTTCCCTCAGGAGGCAAGAGATGAGGAGGACAGAACAGAAGAGAGGTGTCTACTTAGCTGAAAAGTCAGAGAAGATACAAAAAAGTAAGATAGGATTTGAGGCTGGAGAGTAGTGGGCTCACGGGGCCTGGAAATACATGGACCCTCCTCGAAGCTGGAGACTCCATCACCTGTCACCCTTCTCTACCCCTTCCCTGATGTAGTATTATGGTTTGGAGAACAGGCGAGGGAGGGAAACCTAATTGGGATGCTCTGTTGTGGGCCTAGATATCAAACTTTCTAACAATAGACATATACTTTCATAAAAGTTATACGTACTGACATTTATTTGACTTTTATTAACATTTATTTTATGCTAAATTATTCATGGGCCATAAGTTTTTGTCTCTTCCATTTCTTCTGGGATGTACTTTTATTCTGTGCAGCCTCCTCTTCCGGTTTAGGAACAATCTGCTCTTTTTCAGTAAGAATCCTTCCCATGTGGCAGGGAGAGCTCGTATGGAGGTTCATCACTTATGAGCTCTGTGGGTTCTGCGCTGCATCTTGGGAGCGCTGTTCGCCTAGATTTTCTCAATGACCGGAGAATCTACATCTACACCCTTAAATTCAGCAGTTAGCAACAGACCCTGTGTTTAGCCCCACTGTGTGGCTGAGCACACCTGCTAACTCCACCATTGTAAGGATGGAATGGTACACATTGCTTCTGTAAAGTGACAGATACTTGGTGGCTTTCAGATATGCATACCCTTGATGGCCTGGGCAGTTTCACGAGTGTTCTTAAAGTGAACATGAAGATTTGAATCTCTTGATTGGAATGACTTTGTGGGATTTTCTGGGCCAAGTGAACAGCAAACCATTTTCAGAGGTCACCTCAGGATACTGCTTATGGGAAGAGTTATACTGACACTTAAAAAAAATCTGGAGCAACCCTGGCTGGTTTGGCTCAGTGGATAGAGCATTGGCCTGTGGACTGAAGGGTACCAGGTTTTATTCTGGTCAAGGGCAAATGCCCGATCAAGGGCAAATGCCAGGGTTGCAGGCTCAATCCCCAGCAGGGGGTGTGCAGGAGGCAGCCTATCAATGATTCTCTCTCATCATTGATGTTTCTATCTCTCTCTCCCTCTCCCTTCCTCTCTGAAATCAATAAAAATATGTTTAAAAAATCTAAAGCAGCTCTGTACTTTTCTTTGCCACTTTCCTTTTTTTATTCTCATAGGGAGTCTCAGGCACCTACTTGAAAGATAAGAGGTAGAATTAACCAGGCAAACAAAACAGGTGTGGGCCATTCCCTTGACCATGGAATGCTGGAACTTGAGCAACTCCCTGATTTCTGGAAAAGATGCATTTACATAAAATGAAAGGCAGTCGTCTTTTATACTACAATTAATGGAGTTCGGAGATTTCATGCCTCAAGTTTTGGGCTGAACTGTAAAATGTTATGCAAAGATTCAGAAGAGATTTACATGAATTATTAGGAGTCAAACCAATAATTGTTAAAGAGCAAGCAGTTGTGTTGTAAATGTCAACGTGTGCCTCTGGAGGAAGGAGTTGACATTAGTGAAATTAGACAGTTTGGAGTCTGGCCTTGGATTTTCCATAAACTGGCCATCTGACCTTAGACTTTTATAGTCCTCATCTGTCTGTAAATTGGACACAGCTTAGATCTATCTAACTTATGGGACTGTGAAAATTGACCAAGACAAGTGATGTATTAGCAGTACAAAATGCTGTCAAATGTGAGCTATCAGTAAGTTTTTTATGAGATTTCAAACTTGCTTTCAAACGCAACTTTTCAAATATTCTTGGAAGTAGGTGGCAGAAAAAAAAATAGATTCAAAATGTAATAAAAGGGCTACCAGTTCTAAAAAAAAAAGTAAAAAAAGTAACCTCTCAGTCAGGAGGAAGACATCTTTCATTTAAATGGGCTCTTTGCTCTTTCTTCAACTGACTCCCAAAGAAAAGAACAAGAAAGGACCCATTTTCCAGAAAAACACTGTGGTGCCGAGCAGACAGCATGTCCTAGGTGCAGCAGAGCTGCCCATGAGCAGACAGGCATCAATTTATCCCTTACCTCTGCAGGCTGTGCCTCTCCTTCCTGCCAGACATAGCCCATGGTAATTAAGCTCAGGACCAGGTGAGCCAGGCGCTGTTCCCTGTAACTCTTGAGAAACTGGCAGTTCAGGAGGGGCATCTGTTCAAGAGAAGTTCCAGAGACGATCAGTTGCAGGGGATGGGATGAGCACAGGGGTTCTGTGGCTTGAAGGGTTTTTTGGGTACAAGGATTGGGTTCTATTTCAGTGCAAGAACCATGCACACCCATTTCTCCCCGATCCTAGGACACTGCAGGATAGGAGGAGGTAGACCAAATGATATTGTTCTGCAAGTACCTAACAGCCCCATCCAAGTCCCTAAATTGTGCCCATGGTTGTGCCGGGCACTGGTCTCCATCACTGAGGTGACCACTTGGTTACCTAAAATAAGATCATTTATTACATGGGAGTCCTCACTGGCAACTTTTTGAAAAATATATTTTTAATTGATTTTAGAAAGAGAAAAGAAGGAGAGAGAGAGAGAAACATTGATCAGTTGCCTCCATTACACACCCCTACTGGGGACCAAACCTGAAATCTGGGCATGTGCCCTGACCAGGAATCAACCCTCAACCTTTTGGTGTACGGGATGATGCTCAACCAACTCAGCCACACTGGCCAGGGCTTCAATGGCAGCTTTTACAATCACATCATTTAAAAACAAAGCACCTCTGCTAGTATGGAAGCAAAGCACAGACTGACAGATCTCAGAGGGAAGGGGAGTGGGGTCAGGCAGAGAATGACCAAATAATTTAAAATGCATATATGCATAATCCATGGACACAAACAATAGTGTGGTGAAGATCTAGGGGCAGGATCTAGAATAGGGTGGGGCGGGAATTGGGCGGGGGGGGGGGGGGGGAAGGTAGGAAAAATGGGGGATACCTGTAATACTCTCAACAATAACTTTTTTTTAAAAAAAAGATGCTGAAAAATATTTTATCTTAAGTGAAAGGAACAACTCAACCCTCCTTTTTGCTAAGATTTATATTTTATTAGCAAAATTTCTTTTATCACTGAGAAAATTAATTGTTTATCTGATTGCCATTCCTATGTAATTTATGGAGTATTCAAATAATAAGGTTTTATCTTATTATTTATTCAAATAATTGGGTTGTATCTTTCCCAAATAAAAGCTTAAATCATAAAAAAATAATAATAAATAAAAGAACCTCTGCTTACTTGGTATCTTTAGCCCTAAAACAGCCCTGCGCTGTGGGCAGTAAGGTTTTCCCAGGCCTGCTGAGCTGGTGGACCTGTCAGTTGCTCCTGGGGTGACGCCAAGGCTATTTGCCTGCTTAGTCAGATGTCAGTTCCTGTTTGCGCTCCCTTTCCTTGCTGAGATCTAACCAGCTGTGTACCCTAACAAAAAGAGGCCCTATGGACTTAGGAATTTGACCAAATTCCTAGAGGGGGAGCTAAACTGGACCAAATGGTTGTCCAGCCCTTGTTTCAACACTCCCGGTGACCCTAGCTAGGTCTCTGAACCTCTGCATGCCCGTTTCCTTCCCGTGTCACACAGGCTGTGTCCTCATTGAAGGCAACACCCTGTGCAGAAGTTAGTCATCACTAACAGCAATACCCAAACAGATACCGTCAGTTTATTATTTTGCCTGGGCCGTCCCCGCCTGCCTTGGCTGACACCAAGGACCCTGAGCTCCACTTCCAGGCACAGTGCCCTCAGCTTGCCTCCTTCTTCCATCACCTCCCCAACCCTAGACACAGCCTGTCTAGATCTTCTCTGGTGCCCCTCTCCGGGTCCGAAGAAACCCCTGAAGGAGCAGCGGTGACAGGGTTTCCTTTCAAGCTACAGACACCGCCAAGTGAGCTGGAACCCACCCAGGCCCAGGTGCAGCTCGGGCTTGGGACTGTCCGACGGAATCCTTCTCTCTCTATCCACTAGGGGGCAGCCTTTCCTAACCTGTCTGCGTGTTTCCTTCTCATAAACTGGCTCTGAGATAAAATTGCCTACTTAAGGTGCCCTAGGGGGGTGTGTGTGTGTGGAGGGTGGGGGGAGTGGGGTGCTGAGATGTTGCATTTTAACTGGAACCAGCCTGAGAATTATAACGGCATTTATTTATTAAGTATTTATCCTAAGACTCTTACTAAAGAGAATTGAAGGCACAATGCTAAAATCTTCTCATGCAGGGTGGTTCCCTCCCCCCAAACCCACAGAGTCAGAGAGGATAAGGTCTTTGACAGCGCCTGGGGGCACTGAGCCAGGGTGCAATTTCCCTTCTGACCGCAGCCCTACTCTCTCATGTTGGTACTGTCTCCATAAATAGGAAAGCCATATGTGCAATTTTGATTTTTCTAGAAGCCACATTTTAAAAAGAGTAAAAAAGAAACAGGTGGCATTTTATTAAAAATATTTTTTGTCTAAGTCAATATATTTACAATATAATAAATGCAATATCAATAGAAAAATAATAAGCTATTTAATAGTCTCTTTTTTCTAGTAAGTCTTCAATATCCAGTATTTTACATCTTAATTTGTTTTAGCCACACTTTGGTTCTGTTTCTTGGGCAAACCCTGACTAATACACCGCGTCACCCCCACCTCCTAATCACATTGGAAGTTAGGAGTTTTGACATACGAATTTGGGAGCAACACAAACATTTAGTCCATTGCACTCAGTTTAACTCTTCCCCTGGTGAGGTACATCTTGGTTGTTTCCAGTTTGGGTGATTATGAATAAAATTGTTATAAACATTTACACACAAGGTTTTCCACAAACATAAGTTTTCAGTTTAGTTGGCTAAATACTTGGGAGTGTGATTGCTGGGTCAGGCGATAAATCTATGTTTAACTTTATAAGAATCTGCCAGCTGTCTTCCAAAGTAGCTGTACCATTTTGCATTCCCACCAGCAACATGAATGAGAGTCTCTTTCAGTACATATCCTCAGTAGTAGTTGGTATTGCCAGATTTTTTTTTTAATTATAGCAATTCACAAAGATGTTAAATTGTCTTTTAATACTATTGTAAATAGTCTTATGTTATTCTGTAAGTAACCCAGTTTTATTATTTCATGATTAAAATTTGCAAATTTTCCTTTGTAATCTAGAAAATAAGAAATTTCACCAGGATGTCTGGGTGCCCTCCTAACCCCATTGTCTTTCTAATAGAATTAATTAATTGAGATCTTTAAAATTTTTATTCTTATATGCTTAAAGCTTTCCTTTTCCCCCACCTACACTATCTGTTTGTGAGAGCTCTATTTTATGAAATTTGAATCATTCATTTCTCTTTTTCACATATTTTTATTTTTCTGACGGGTATTTCTTTCATTCTTGCTTTATGCTTTATACAAATTTTCAAGGAATTCTCTAAATTACCATTTTTTTTCTAATTTATTTGGGTTTTTATTACTGTTTTTGTTTGTTTCTTTCTTTGTTTTCCAATAATTTCTTTTATGTAGCAACTTCACTTATTTTTATGAAGTAAATGTAATTACTTAGACATCAATTCTTAATTAATGATTTTAAATTAATTACATTAAAATTTTAAAAGCATTGATCTCATATTTTGTTTTGCATTGGAGGTCATTGGCTCTAAATGTCAATTCCTTCCTCCTGCTCTTTGACTCGCTCATTCTCTGCATATCTTTTGATAATTTGGGCTTATTTATTTGTGTTCAGGAATGGAGGTGAGTTTTATCAGGATTAGTAGCTGATATAGCTTCCCTAATAATGTTTCCAGTGTCCTAGCTTCCTGTGAACAAGTCAGTTGACTGTAGTGTTTTATGGCAGGAGGGTGGAGGAGGGCAAATTTTCCTGGAAGAAGATTATTATTATTACTAGTAGCCCAGTGCATAAAATTCATGCATGGGGGCGGGGTTGTCCCTCAGCCTGACCTGCACCCTCTCCAATCTGGGAACCCTTGGAGGATGTCCAACTGCTGGCAGTTGTACATCCCTCTCACAGTTTGGGACTGCTGGCTCCTAACTGCTCACCTGGCTGCCTGCCTGATCACCCCCTAACCACTCCCCAGCCAGCCTGATTGATGCCTAACTGCTCTCCTGCTGACCTGATCACCCCCAACTGCCCTCCCCTGCTGGCCTGATGGCCCCCAACGGCCTTCCCCTGCTGGCACAATCGCCCCCAACTGCCCTCCCCTGCCCGTACGATTGCCCACAATTGCCCTCCTCTGCTGCCACCCACCTTCTCCTCCGGGACTGGCCTCCTCTGTGCCATGCGGAGCCATGGGACCCCTAGGCCTCACCTCGTGGAGGAGCCTCCAGGCCCCGCCTCCACTGTATGTGTGGCCATCTTGTGGTGGCCATCTTGTGGTGGCCATCTTGTGGTGGCCATCTTGTGACGACATTGCATGTGAGGACCACCTAGGCTTTTATTAGTATAGATTATTATTTGTAACCAAGATACAGATTTCTAAGAACAAGTGGTTGTCCTTAAAGTACTGTGAGATCCAAACAGGAAATTCACTTATTACGTTGTCTGTGCCAAGTAAAGGACACAGAGGACAAATATTTGATATGTAGCTTCATGTGTGGTCCTGGAAGCCGTTATATTTGCTTCTCATAACTGATTTCCAAATTATTTAGTCTCAGCCTATGGTGGTAAAGTCTTAAAAATGGTCTTATCTAGTTAGATGTTTTGTGAGTAATTAGAAGTATAGAGACTGCCAAGAGTGTCTCCAATGGCTGCCTTAACAAATGCATAAAAAATGGGAAGCTGAAACAACAAAAACTGATTCTCCCACAATTAGGAATCTGAAATTTAGGTGTTTGTAAGTCGGCTTCTCTGGAGGCTATGAGGAGGAGAACCTGCTCCATTGTTTGTCTCCTAGTCTTTGGTGATTGCCAGCAACTCAATGTAGCTTTATAGATGCCAACTCCAATCTAAGCCTCTGTCTTCATGTGGTGTTCTTCCCTGTGTGTCTGTGTCCAAATTCCCTTCTTCTTCTAATGATACCAGTCTTAGTGGACTTAGTGTGTACCCTAATGCAATATGACCTTGTCTACATCTGTGAAGACCTTATCCTAATATATAAAAAGCCAGGTGCCGTCACAACCAAAATGACCGGATGGACAACCAAACAGCAGGCTAGGGAGCTGAGAGAGCAGGAGCTGTGGGCCCCCGGCTGCCGGAAGCGCTGCGTCGGGAAGAGGGAACAGTGGGCCCCAACAACCAAAGGACTGGTCCGGCTCTCACAGCGTGGTGGGGTGGGGCCACGAAAGCTCGGGAGCCTCATGGGGTGGGGGACTGCGAGCATGGAGCTTCGCGTGGTGGCTGAGGCCAAGGAGCCTCGTGGGGCGGGGGCTATTAGTGTGGAGCTTCCCAGGGTGGCTGAGGCAGAGGAGCATCGTGGGGCAAGGGCAGCGAGCATGGAGCGTTGCGGGGCGGTGGAGGAGTGGGACAGGGGCTGTGAGCATGGAGCTTCGTGGGATGGCTGAGGCAGAGGAGCATTGCTGGCAGGGTGGCAGAGGAGCGGGGTGGAGCCTGTGAGGGTGGAGCTTCATGGGGCAGTGAGGCTGAGGAGCCTTGTGAGGTGGGGCTGTTAGCGTGGAGCTTCGCGGGGCAGCTGAGGAGGAGGAGCGTCACAGGGTGTGTGCTGCTGAGGCCGAGGAGCCTCGCGGGGCGGGGGCTGTTAGGGTGGCACTTCTCGGGGCAGAGGCCACGGAGGTGGAGGAGCAATGCTGGGCGGAGGACGTGTCCCTGATTGCAGCTAAGCCTTGGGACCTTAACCATTTAATCGTGTGCTGGGCCTCTAGTGTCCAAATAATCTCACATTCACAGATTCCGAGGAAACATGATTTTTAAAGAGAAACTATTCAGCCCAGTGGAAGTGTCAGGGGATTAATTTCACTTTTGTGCTGCAGCTGTTTCCCCAACTCCCATGTTTTCAATGGACAAAAGTTAGCAGGACACTCCTGGCCTTTTCTCATTGACATTTAACATATGAGGAACACCAATTCAGCAAGTCCTTCATTTTATTTATGGCAGTTTAATCAACTAAAAGCCTGAGGAAAGCCTGGTACAAAGGACCCTGCAGTTCACAAGCTAAACTTGAATCTGTCTTCCTACAGACCGTCTTAGACTCCCTCTTGATTTTGTGCGCTGGTACTGAGATGGGAGAGAGAGGCTCCAAGAGGTGGGGGTTGGAGGGGGTCTTCTTATTGCTGTGGTTGAATGCTTGGCATGGGTAATATACACTCATTTGTAGATCACTATGATTTGCTTAATATGGTATGTACATTCTTAAAATTTTATCTTAATTTTATCTTGTTTTCCTGCACTACAGATATTTTCTTACCTTTTTCTTCTTTTTGTATTCTTTTGGTCATATTAATGGGCCCTTTATGTGGCAGGAAAATAAATTCTTTGGTTTAGTTTGCCATTTTTATAGACACCAGAGACAGTGTTTCACATTTCTTTTACAATGTCTCTAATGTTGTGACTTGCCCTTAGCAGACATTCAATGAGTCTTTTTAAATGAATTTTTAATTATGGACATTAAGTATGTAATAGTCAGTGAAGGAGAAGTTTGGAGAATAGAAAACATTTCTTGTGTCTTTGACCTCACATGGCACTTTGAATTGTGAGACTAAAACAGATGCCAAGGGACTAGTGGGAAATACAAATATATATTGAACACTATTGTGTGACAGGAAATCAGAAAAGCTATTCCAAAAATAATTTAGTCTTCACAACAATTCAATGAGACCAGCATGCTTTCCCATTTTATAAATAAGGAAGCAGAAGCACAGGGATTAAGTCACTTGTTCAAAGTTATGTAGCTACTAACTGATAAAACCAGGATTCAAACTCAGGTGTTCCAGAATCAAAATGTACTTAAGTTTATTCCTTTGAATAAACAGTGAAAGAATGACAAGAAGGTGTAATCAGAAGAACATACATTTGGCAAATACTCTTGGCAAATATTTCTCATTTTTATCCCATATGTATTTACAGATTTATCAATCATTCCTCCAGAATCTGACAACACTGACCTTGTAACTCAGAAATTCTCTTGACTCAACTATTCTGTGAGGCCCCTCTGGTACATTCAAGTCAGACTCACTCAGAGCACAGGAGCACTGACCACATGACACAGGGTGAGCATTTCTATGCTTGTCCTTCCCCAGCTAAATCTTACCCAGCAACTTGCCTACAGATCCCAACCAGATTGTCTTCATTTAATACATATATATATATATATATATATATATATATATATATATATATAAATAAAATATTGATTTCAGAGAGGAAGGGAATGGGAGAAGGAGAGCTGGAAACATCAATGATGAGAGAGAATTATTGAGAGGCTGCCTCCTGCATGCCCCCTACTGGGAATACAGCCTGCAATCCCAGGCACGTGCCCTGACTGGGAATCAAATTATAACCTTCTGGTTCATAGGTCAATGCTCAACTGCTGAGCTACACAAGCTGGGCTTATTTTCTTTTTTAATACAAATATGGGTGGAGTACTTAATATGTGTTCCAGGAATTGTTTTATGCAGGTTCTGGAAATTTTAGGGTAACACATGTGTCAAAACAGGAACAAGTCATTCAGCTCTTCAGCAAGGGTGAGACATTGGGTCAATAAACTCAATGGCAATAATTGGTATCCTTAAGTGAACTCACCCAGTTCCACAATGCTGAGAAAAAAAGTCGCATGAGGATTTTAATAGGGTGGTGAGAAGGGGTGGAAAAGTAAAATAACTATTTATACATACCTCGTTCACTTGAGCTCGAAGCTGGTGACACTCAATCAAGTCAGGAAGTTTGCTGGCAATTTCCATCCAGGGCCTATAATGATCTGGAAGTTCTTTCTGCATTCAAAATAGAATCATCTCAGTATTTTAGACCTCTCTGAGAAGTGGCTGGGAGTAGCTGCTGTCAGATTTCACTATAAACTGGGCCCTGTGCTAAGCACTGCAGACACACAGATGACTAATATATAATCCTTGTGCTTAAGGAACATATGAGGAGGAAAAGCCAAGGTGGCGGCATAGGTAAGCACCTAAACTGCTGCCTCGCACAACAATTTCAAAACTACAACTAAAAGACAGAACGGACACCATCCAGAACCACAGGAAAGGTGGCTGAGTGAAGATTCTACAACTAGAAGGAAAGAGAAAAGCTCACAGAGAATTGGAGGTACAGCAAAGGGTCTTTGTGCGTGCAGAGAGGAAGGGCGGCTGAGAGCCTGGCTGACTTTCTCTGGCAGAAGCGGGAAGGAAGCCCCCAACCGCAACTGAACCCCAGTTTTGACTGCACTGAACCCCAGTCCCGGGCGAAACCCCGTGGACCCAGGCTCATACAGGGGGAGTCTGGACTATCAGGTAGAGAGAAAGGCACCCGGAGACTCGGAGACCGGGGGAGACCCGGGGGAGCCCCAGCAGGCAGGGTTCTGGAGGTGCATGCGCCAGTGTGCAAAAAGGCTGTGGAGGTTGCCACAGGCTTTCCCTAATGGAAGGGAGTCAGAAGCTCCTGACTACACTGAACCCCAATTCTGACTGCACTGAACCCCAGTTCCAGGCGAGCCCCTGGGGACCCGTGCTCTTGTGGGAGGAATCTGGACTCTCGGGCGGAGACTCGGGACCTGGGGAAGGCAGAGGTCTGCAGGCGCGCACGCACGCAAGGGCAAGGCTGACTGGAAGCCAAGACTGTCTGCTCCGCCCTGAGACTCCACCCCATCCAAGCTGAGCACAGAGGCTATTGCAATTTGGCAAGTCTAATCCTATAAGGCTGTCTCCAGCACTGAACTTCTCCCAGCGTAGACACAGCCGATCCTTACAGCCAACTGGCCTGGAGGTCAGTTCCTCCCAGTGATACCAACAACAATCAAGGCTTAACTACAACAAGGCTGTACACACAGTCCACAAAGGGGTGCACCAAGAGTATCCACCTCAGATTAACTGGGGAGGCCGACCCACTGGGCCATATAGGAAACCTAGCACACAAATCTACCCTACCAACTCAGGGAAGCAATGAAAATGCGGCATCAAAGAAACAGATCACAAACGAAAGAAATGGAGGAAAACAAACGACTGGATATAGAATTCAAAACCACGGTTATAAGGCTTTTCAAGAATATCCTAGAAAAGGCCGATAAATATAATGAGACCCTCGAAGATATGAAAAAGGACCAACTAGAAATTAAACATACACTGACTGAAATAAAAAATATTATACAGAGACCCAACAACAGACTAGAGGAACACAAGAATCAAGTCAAAGAATTGAAATACAAAGAAGTAAAAAAAACTCAACCGAAAAAGCAAAAAGAAAAAAATATCCAAAAAGTTGAAGATAGTGTAAGAAGCCTCTGGGACAACTTCAAGCACACCAACATCAGAATTATGGGGGTGCCAGAAGAAGAGAGAGAGCAAGATACTGAAAACCTATTGGAAGAAATAATGACCGAAAACTTCCCCCACCTGGTGAAAGAAATAGACTTACAAGTCCAGGAAGCGCACAGAACCCCAAACAAAAGGAATCCAAAGGGGACCACACCAAGACACATCATAATTAAAATGCCAAGAGCAAAAGGCAAAGAGAGAATCTTAAAAGCAGCAAGAGAAAAACAGTTAATTACCTACAAGGTAGCACCCATACGACTGTCAGCTGATTTCTCAACAGAAACTATGCAGGCCAGACGGGAGTGGCAAGAAATATTCAAAGTGATGAATAGCAAGAACCTACAACCAAGATTACTCTACCCAGCAAAGCTATCATTCAGAATTGAAGGGCAGATAAAGAGCTTCACAGATAAGAAAAAGCTGAAGGAGTTCATCACCACCAAACCAGTATTATATGAAATGCTGAAAGGTATTCTTAAAGAAGAGGAAGAAGAAAAAAGTAAAGATAAAAATTATGAACAACAAATACATATCTATCAACAAGTGAACCTAAAAATCAAGTGAATTAAAAACCTGAGGAACAGAATAATCTGATGAATATAATAGAATCAGGGGCATAGAAAGGGAGTAGACTGATAATTCTAAGGGGTAAAGGGGTATGGGGGGGTTTAGGAAGAGACTGGACAAAAATCATACACCCATGGATGAGGACAGTTGGGGGGAGGTAAGGGCAGAAGGTGGGGTGTGAACCGGGTGGAGGGGAGCTATGGGGGGAAAAAGGAGAAACAATTGTAATAATCTGAATAAAGATTTATTAAAAAAATAAATTAAATAAAATTTAAAAAAGGAACATATGATCTACTGACAGAAAAAAAAATGTAATCAGATATATCAAAAAATAATATACTTAATTACCAATGAAACAGAAATGCAGGAGCAAGTCCAAGAGAGTGTGTAAAGATGGTGGATTTCTTTTTTAGATAGATACAGCCTAAAATATATGTGGAATGTTAAAATATGTTTGTATACTGGGCATTTGGACATACAATTTGACATTCAGGAGATAATGGATATTAGAAATATACAACTGGGAAGCATAACGGTAGAAATAATTCCACATGTGGTTAAAACCACAAAAATGTACAAGGTCGTTGGGGAGAAGTTTCAAAGTGAAAGGAGAAGGAGGCCTAGATCAACACAAAGGGGGTATTTATAAGATAGAGGAACTGAATCCAGCAATACAAATCAAAAAGGCATTTATAGATATTCAGTGAGTCAGAGGAGAATTACCCTTAGGGAAGTCATGACATGAGATACTTTCACAGAAGTAAGAATTTCAGAAGGTCAAATGCATCATTAGAAACTTATAATAAGATTATTCCCTTTGGCGGCGGGGGGGGGGGGGGGGGGGGGGAGGGGGAACAACCCAAAACAGGAAGTCACTAATACCTATTAGTCATTAAATATATATGGCAAACCCAGGTCACAGTCATGGAAGCAGGGTTTAAATTTTAGTGAGCTGAGGAAGTAAGAAAATAGAGACCATAAATGTAAATTACTTTTCTAGGAGAGCCATAGGCACTAGGAAAGGGGAAATTTGTGTTTAATTTGTGTTTGAGAGCTGTCACCACTTAGAAATGAGAAACTTAAGCCATTTGTAGTCTGTGACTGAAAGAGGGAGTGACTAGAGAAAAAATCAATGGAGAGGGATGGGAAAATGGTGGCCCAATTGGCAGACATGTCCCCAGCCTTATCCTGGAGCAGATAGAAGGAGCATCTAAATAGAAGAACATCCACCCAGAATTGGCAAAGTACACACAGCTGGTGAGACAATTTGCAGCCGGGTCTGGGATCTGGGCTGGAGAGAGTTGTGAGACCACTGAGCCAAGAGGGTCAGAAGGAAGCTGCATGGCACCAAGTCCGTGTCCCTTGGGGACAGGCATAATATTTGACTGTGGAAAGGAAATCCACAGGGCTGCTGGTGGTAGGGGATTCTAAAGCTAAGTCCACAGCCATGAGCGGCTGAGCCCAGAAAGGCATCCTGAAGAGCTGCCTGAGCCATGCAGTGATGGCGGGGGTTGGGGGAGGAGGAGAAACTAGAAGTCATGTGGTTGTTTTGCCTCTGTTTTGTCTTCCCTTTTATTCACTAAACCCAGTTCATATGACCTTTCAAATACAAACACTCACCCATGGCTGCAGTGTAGGTGGAGGTGCGGATCTATGGAGTCTGGGGAGAGGCTGTGGAGGAGAGCGGGTCCGGGAGAGGTGACCAGAAGTCCAGCACTGAGACATTCCTGACTCTCCAGACCTAAGCAGCTATTTTTTCTGAAGAGCTAGCCCCTCCCAGCAGCCTCACTAATCATCTGAGAGATGCAAATCAAAACGACAATGAGGTACTAGCTCACACCTGTCAGAATGGCTATCATAAACAAATGACAAGTGCTGGTGAGGATGTGGAGAAAAAGGAACCCTTGTGTACTGCCCGTGGGATTGCAGACTGGTGCAGCCACTGTGTAAAACAGTATGGAGTTTCCTCAGAAAATTAAAAATAGAACTCCAATTTGACCCAGTGATCCCACTTCTAGGGATATATCCCAAGAAATCAGAAACACCAATCAGAAAGGATATATACACCTCTATGTACATAGCGGCACAATTTACAATAGCTAAGATTTGGAAACAGCCTAAGTGCCCATCAGCAGATGAGTGGATTAAAAAACAGTGGTACATCTACACAATGGAATTCTATGCTGTGGTAAAAAGGAAGGAACTCTTACCATTTGTAACAGCATGGATGGACCTGGAGTGCATTATGCTAAGAAAAATAAGCCAGTCGGAGAAAGATAAATATCACATGATCTCACTCATTTGTGGAATACAATGAACAACATAAACCAATGAACAAAAATAGATCCAGAGATATAGAAGCCTCGAACAGACCGTCCAACCTAAGAGGGAAGGCAGAGGAGTGGGGGGGGGGTAGGTGAGAGATCAACCAAAGGACTTGTACGCCTGCATATTAGCATAACCAATGGACACAGACAGTAGGGTGGTGAGGGCATGTGCTGGGGGGTGGGAGTAGCCAGGGAGAGGTCAATGGGGGGAAAAGGAGACTGACATAATACTCTAAACAATAAAGAATTTAAACTTTAAAAAAAAGGAGTGACTAGAGTAAAGAATGCTGGCAAGAATCAATACAGATTTATGGAAAACTGACAACTTGTGTTTTGTCTCATCTATATGATTCAAATGTTTTATGAGCAAAAATTGAATGTAATTACAAGAGACAACGGAATATAATCTTGATAAAAGGAAATAAAAGGTACAGAGTTGCAATATTCCTGTCTTTTTAAAAAAAATATATGTTATTGATTTTTTACAGAGAGGAAGGAAGAGAGATAGAAACATCAATGATGAGAAAGAAACATTGATCAGCTGCTTCCTGAACATCCCTACAGGGGACATGCCTGCATCCAAGGTACATGCCCTTGACTGGAATCGAACCTGGGACCCTTCAGTCCACAGGCCGATGCTGTATCCACTGAGCCAAACCAGTCAGGGCAATATTCCTGTCTTTTAAAGTGTGTTTTAAGAAAATAAGTTGTAACTAAGTCATCACCTCTGATACCTAGATAAGGAATCCTGTTCTGATAATTACATTAGGCACCTGGGTTTCTGCTTCCTGACTTGCATGGAAATTCTTAAACGCTACCTCAATCGAGGTGCCACTCTAGTCTTTAATATTTACTGGATCTTTCTCTTTAGATTGCTAAAGGAATCTTTCCCTTCCTCCTCCTTTTCATCATCGACCTATGCACCAGGAGGTCAGCGTTGGATTCCCCGTTAAGGGCACATGCATGGGTTGTGGGCTTCATCCCCAGTGTGGAGTGTACAGGAGGCAGCAGATCAATGATTCTCATCATTGATGCTTCTATCTCTCTCTTCCTCTCTGAAATCAATTAAAAAATATATACTTTTTAAAAGTCATTCATAACAGGGTAGTCAAATGAACCAACCGTTTTCCTTATTCTTCTACATTTCATATTGTGCTTAGGAAGTTATTTCACTTATTTCTTTTAGAGTACTTCTAGTTTTATTGTTGATGTTCACATCTTTAATCGATCTACATTTGTGTTGTACATGTTATGAGTTAGGCCATATTATCTCATTATATCCTTTTTGAAATAGAGGAAGTTAAAGCCAAAAGCTGTTGGATGACTTTCCTAAGATTACACATCTGGTCAGTGGCCAGGTCAAACCTCTCTGACTCAAAGTTCAGAGTACATTCAATTACCTCTCAGAGAAAACACATGGAGAATGGGGGAGGTAGGGGCAGAGAGGATGGAGGTTGGTGCAGGGGATAGGAAATTAAAAGACATTTTACATGTTTTTCTCCCCCTGATTCTAATAATCAGAAGACCCAGAGTGTGATGGACAAAAATAATACAATATTTGGCTTTCCTTTAAAACCAATTTTTTTATTTTATGTTATTCTTTTACTAGACTTTACACCTGTCAAAGTATTATTTAAAAATATTAAAAATGACTCATGCTAATATAGAATTTGTGTCCAAAATATAGATAGTTCATTAATGATGAAATCAGCAGGATGGTACAGTAGTTTCAAAAGGGTGATAAACTGTGTGTTTAGAATTAAAAAAAATAATGTTGAAATCAAATTGCTAAATTTGATAATGGTAAATATCCTATAGGGCAGTGCCATCATATGTTTTAGGGTTATATTTTCTAACTAACAGAAATCATTTGCAGCTCTTTTGCTTAAAAAACTACAAGTTAATTTGTAACTTCAGAGATTGGGACATAACCAATAGTATATAGCTTGTCAAACAAAGGGACAGCCCTTAAATGATTAAATAATCCTAAAGGGAAGTCTCCAGTATTTATCTTTACTGTTAGGGCTCTGGGATAGTATTGGATAAATGCACAACCATCCTTTGCTTTATTTTGGATAATTTTTCTCAACACATTTATAAGGTACAAGAGAATAGACTTTTTAAAATAAAACATTTATAAAAATAATAAAGTCTTTGTTAAATTAACACTAGTTAAAGTAACTAAAACTTTTGGTTAAGAAAATAACATACATATGATGTATAATAGAATTGTGTACCTGAAACCCTATATAATTTTATTAATCAATGTCATCTCAATAAATTAAACTTAAAATAATAGCTAAAAAGGTTAAATATTTTAGTAAAAATAAACCAGGCAAATATCAACAAAGAAAAGTTGGGTGACAATCTTTTTTTAAAACATATTTTTATTATTTCAGAGAAGAAGAGAGAGGGAAGAGAGAGATAGAAACATCAATAATGAGAGAGTATCATTGATTGGATGCCTTCTGCACGCCCCCTATTGGAGATCAAGCTCAGAACCCGGGCATGTGCCCTTGACCAGAATCAAACCATGGACCCTTCAGTCTGCAGGCTGATGCTCTATCCACTGAGCCAAACCAGCTAGGGCAGGGTGACAATCTTAATATCATAAAAATTAGAACTTAAATTCTCAGATAGATTAAAATTTGAAGCAGCTGGTTTTAAATGAAATAAAAGACAATATTCAATAGAAAGAAGCCAATCTGACATTGCAGCAAAGTAATGTGAGAAGAAAGAGATATTAGGTAACTTTGATGAGATAGGTCAGTAGAATGACGGACTTTGTAGGCTATACTAAAACATTTGTTTTTGTTGTAAAGAGCAGTTTTGGAAAGTTTTAAAGAGTAAAGTGCCCTGGTTTAATTTTTGTCTTTGAAGAGTTCCTTTGCTCTGCAGAGAGACTTTTACAGCTGGGCAAGCATGGAAATAAGAAGACAAGGTAGGAGGCAATAATCCAGAAGAGAAATGATGCCAGACTGAACTAGGATGGAAATAGAGAAAGGTGTGCATTTAAGAGGTATATTTCAGAGAAAGGGCAGAATTCATTATAATCAAATGAATAATTTGTGAAGTGCTGATGAAAAAAGTATAGTTAAGGTTAATAATATAAGATATAGGTCAAGATCAGCACTAACTAAATAGTAATTATTATTATGTTATTATATATTACAAAGGGGCTTTAACAGGAACTAAAAATACTCAATTTTTCAAAATATATTTTTATTGATTTCAGAGAGGAAGGGAGAGGAATAGAGAGATAGAAACATCAATGATGAGAGAGAATCATTGATTAGTTGTCTCCTGCATGGCCCACATTGGGGATTGAACCTGCAACTCAGGCATATGCCCTGACTAGGAATCGAACCATGACCTCCTGGTTCATAGGTTGACACTCAACCACTGAGCCTCACCAGCACAAAAAACTCATTTTTTTAAAATAAATCTTTATTCAGATTACAATTGTTTCTCCTTCCCCCCCCCCCATAGCTCCCCTCCACCCGGTTCACACCCCACCTTCTGCCCTTACCTCCCCCCAACTGTCCTCATCCATAGGTGTATGATTTTTGTCTAGTCTCTTCCTGAACCCCCCCATACCCCTTTCCCCCTGAGAATTATCAGTCCACTCCCTTTCTATGCCCCTGATTCTATTATATTCACCAGATTATTCTGTTCCTCAGGTTTTTAATTCACTTGATTTTTAGGTTCACTTGTTGATAGATATGTATTTGTTGTTCATAATTTTTATCTTTACTTTTTTCTTCTTCCTCTTCTTAAAGAATACCTTTCAGCATTTCATATAATACTGGTTTGGTGGTGATGAACCGTTTAGCTTTTCCTTATCTTTGAAGCTCTTTATCTGCCCTTCAATTCTGAATGATAGCTTTGCTGGGTAGAGTAATCTTGGTTGTAGGTTCTTGGTATTCATCACTTTGAAAATTTCTTGCCACTCCCGTCTGGCCTGAATAGTTTCTGCCAAGAAATCAGCTGACAATCGTATGGGTGCTCCCTTGTAGGTAATTAACTGTTTTTGTCTTGCTGCTTTTAATATTCTCTCTTTGTTTTTTGCTCTTGGCATTTTAATTATGATGTGTCTTGGTGTGGTCCCCTTTGGATTCCTTTTGTTTAAGGTTCTGTGCGCTTCCTGGACTTGTAAGTCTATTTCTTTCACCAGGTGGAGAAGTTTTCTGTCATTATTTCTTCCAATAGGTTTTCAGTATCTTGCTCTCTCTCTTCTTCTGGCACCCCCATAATTCTGATGTTGGTGTGCTTGAAGTTGTCCCAGAGGCTTCTTACACTATCTTCAACTTTTTGGATATTTTTTTCTTTTTGCTTCTTTGTATTTCAATTCTTTGACTTGATTCTTGTGTTCCTCTAGTCTGTTGTTGGGTCTCTGTATAATATTTTTTTATTTCAGTCAGTGTTCGTTTAATTTCTAGTTGGTCCTTTTTCATATCTTCGAGGGTCTCGTTATATTTATCGGCCTTTTCTAGGATATTCTTGAAAAGCCTTATAACCGTGGTTTTGAATTCTATATCCAGTCGTTTGTTTTCCTCCATTTCTTTCGTTTGTGATCTGTTTCTTTGACGCCGCATTTTCACTGCTTCCCTGAGTTGGTAGGGTAGATTTGTGTGCTAGGTTTCCTATACGGCCCAGTGGGTCGGCCTCCCCAGTTAATCTGAGGTGGATACTCTTGGTGCACCCCTTTGTGGACTGTGTGTACAGCCTTGTTGTAGTTAAGCCTTGATTGTTGTTGGTATCACTGGGAGGAACTGACCTCCAGGCCAGTTGGCTGTAAGGATTGGCTGTGTCTATGCTGGGAGAAGTTTGGTGCTGGAGACAGCCTTATAGGATTAGACTTGCCAAATTGCAATAGCCTCTGTGCTCAGCTTGGATGGGGTGGAGTCTCAGGGCGGAGCAGACAGTCTTGGCTTCCAGTCAGCCTTGCCCTTGCGCGCATGCGCGCCTCCAGACCTCTGTCTTCCCCAGCTCCCAAGTCTCCACCCGAGAGTCCAGATTCCCCCCACAAGAGCGCGGGTCCCCAAGGGCTTGCCTGGAACTGGGGTTCAGTGCAGTCAGAATTGGGGTTCAGTGTAGTCAGGAGCTTCTGACTCCCTTCCACTAGGGAAAGCCTGTGGCAACCTCCACAGCCTTTTTGCACACTGGCTCTCGCGTCTCCAGACCCCTGCCCACCGGGGCTCCCCGGGGTCTCCCTCAGGTCTCCCGAGTCTCTGGGTGCCTTTCTCTCTACCTGACAGTCCAGACTCCCCCTGTATGAGCCTGGGTCCACGGGGTTTCGCCCGGGACTGGGGTTCAGTGCAGTCAGAACTCGGGTTCAGTGCGGTCGGGGGCTTCCTTCCCCCTTCCGCCAGAGAAAGTCAGCCAGGCTCTCAGCCGCCCTTCCTCTCTGTGTGCACAAAGACCCTTTGCCGTACCTCCAATTCTCTGTGAGCTTTTCTCTTTCCTTCTAGTTGTAGAATTTCTACTCAGCCAGTTTTCCTGTGGTTCTGGATGGTGTGCGTTCTGTCTTTTAGTTGTAGTTTTGAAATTGTTGTGCGAGGCAGCAGTTTAGGTGCTTACCTATGCCACCATCTTGGTTTCTCCTCCAAAAACCTCAATTTTTAATAAAGTATAAGAGAATGGTATAAATAAGTTTTGCTAATACATTTGAAAATCTGAATTGAATTCCCATTTTAATTGTAAAAGATCAAATTTTTTTGTCTAAAAATAGGAAACCTAAATAAACCAATGTAGCATGGAGAAAATGGATAATATAATTAAAAGCTCAGCACCTAAAATTTCTCCAGTCTCAATAATCATAATATATTATCTACCACAGAGAGTAGTTCATCTTCTCAGACCCCTCTCTCCACCTAGAAAAAAAGAGCTCAATCTTTTCTCATAATAAATACTGGGAAAATATTAAAGCCTTTTAATTGGTATCAAATTAATTAGTTCATCTAGGATGCACCATGTTTTTGTTCTGTTCTCATACTCTGTTAACATTTTCTTCAGTCTAGGAATACAGAGCTCATATTGGTTTTATTCATATCTGTACCCTAAGCATCTGCCTAAGTCCACTAAGTATAAAGAGCAGTGGAAAAATATGCACTATATTGAAACTATAAATAAAATGCCAGAATAAATTTAGATAATAGTACATCAGGGGACAGTAATTTGACTCTAAAGAGACAGAACAAATGGAGGTTAGAGTGAAAGGTGAGGAAGGGTTTTAAATAATTGGTTCAGAATTAGATAGTTATTACAAGTTATTTTTAGGACAAGATAGTAAAATTTGGGGCAAATTATTTGGTTTGAGTTAAAACATCAAAGGTAGAATAGACACAAATTTTATATATCAGTTTTATTTGTGAAGAAAATAAATTGAAATTTACTAAATATCTAATTCATTTACATTTCAGTAATATGTCATACAAATGGGATTTGATACAACCATTAACATTATGTTAAGACTGATTCATTTCAGACAAAGGTTTATAGTATTGGGTTAAAAGTACATAATATAGGTTACAACTTTATAATTTTTCAAACACACACACAAACATAAACACTCTCAGACAAATTATCCCAAAAACACCAAAAGTATTTTGATTTTGTGGCAGAGCTATGAAAAAAATAGTTTCATATTTTTCAACATTTCCAATTTTTATTTAATGTACTTCTATAAATTTAGTAATAAAATTTCCATAGTTAGAATATTTTTTCATAAAAATATTGTGGCTAATAATGAGCTACCATGTATCAGAAGTCTTCCAATTTCTAGAGATTAATAATAAAATAAACATCAATAAAGAGAAATGTGAAGTAAGATTTCAAAACAGTGGATTGTTAATTAATTGGACTCACAAACCTGAATTCAATAATAGGTCCATAATATGTTATTAAAAGCAGTTGGTGGAAGAACCAAGATGGTGGCATAGGTAAACACCTATACTTGCTGCCTCTCACAACCACATCAAAATTACAACTAAAAGGCAGAACAACTACTACCCAGAACCACAGGAAAGCTGGCTGAGTGGAAGTTGCACAACTAGAGAGGTGAAGAAAGCACATTGAGACTGGTAAGAGGTGCAGAGGTGCGGAAAGTGCTGGCACCTGGATGTGCTGCTCTTTTAATCAGGAGGGAGATACAAGCTCCCGCTTGCTCTGAACTCCAGTTTCAGGCGAAAATCTGGGGGACCCAGACACATACGGGGAGAAACTGGACTGTCTGGACCCGGAACAGGAATGCGAGGGTGGCTTTCTCTCAGAGGTGCTCACAGCAATCATTGTTCCTGCAAGGGGGCACGAGACACAGAGACCCAGGGACCTCTCTGGTGCAGGGCTGACTGGCAGCCATTGCTGTTTGCTCTGCCTTGGTGATTCCCAGAGACCCAGCCCCACCCAATTTACAATCCCACCCAAGCTGTGTGCATTGGCTTTTGCATATGAATGGCCTGTCCTTTCTCCGCCTAAAACCTGTCAAACTGCAGCTGGGTCAGAGAGCCCCAGAGCTTCCAAAAGAAGGCCCAAGCCCTGGCAGCAGCAGCCAACCTTGCTTCACAGCTGGGCCTTGTCTGGGCAATTCCAAACCCCATACAAAGAGGAGGAATCTGCAGATGTTTCTGTAGCTCCTGCTGGACGGCCCCAGACAGAGGCTGACCTTGCACCTCCTTGGAGATCCAAGAGCCAGTATACCTAGTGGTCAGTGTGGGAACATACCATATTACAACTCTTCACATCCTTAAGTGACACACTCAAGGGGCAGACTCAGTGAGCACCAAAGCCCCACTGAAGCAAGTCCTGCCCCATAAGGGTGTCTCCTGTGCAACAGATCTTCCAGTGTAGACACAGCTGGTCATCACAGCCAATTGGCCTGGAGGTCAATTCCTCCCAGTGATACCAACAGCAATCAAGACTTAACTACAACAAGACTGTGCACCCAGCCCACAAAGGGGTGCACCAAGAACATCTACCTCAGGTGACTGGGGAGGCTGAGTCACTGGGCCCTATAGGACACCTACCACACAAGGCCACTCTATCAACTGAAGGAGACTTAGCAGCTACCCAGTACATAGAAACAAACACAGGGAAGCAGCCAAAATGTGGAGACAAAGAAACATGCCACAAATGAAAGAAATGGATGAAAGCAAACTACTGGATATAGAGTTCAAAACCACAGTTATAAGGTTACTCAAGAATCTTCTAGAAACCTCTGAGAAATTTAGTGAGACCTTCAAGAATATGGAAAAGGACCAATCAGAAATTAAGCATACACTGACTGAAATAAAGAATAATATACAGAGATTCAACAGCAGACTAGAGGATCCTGAGAATCAAGTCAAAGATTTGAAATACGAAGAAGGAAAAAACACCCAACCGGGAAAGAAAAAAGAATCCAAAAATATGAAGATAGTGTAAGGAGCCTCTGGGACAACTTCAAGCATACCAACATCCAAATTTTGGGGGTGCCAGAAGAAGAGAGAGAGCAAGATATTGAAAACCTACTTGAAGAAATAATGACAGAAAACTTCCCCTACCTGGTGAAAGAAATAGACTTACACATCCAGGAAGCACAGAGAACTCCAAACAAGAGAAATCCAAAGGGGACCACATCAAGACACATCATAATTAAAATGCCAAGGGCAAAAGACAAAGAGAGAATCTGAAAAGCATCAAAGAGAAAAACAGTTAGTTACCTACAAGGAAGTACCCATACGACTGTCAGCTGATTTCTCAACAGAAACTATGCAGGCCAGAAGGAAGTGGCAAGAAATATACAAAATGATGAATAGCAAGAATCTACAACCAAGATTACTCTACCCACCAAAGCTATCATTTAGAATTGAAGGTCAGATAAAGAGCTTCACAGACAAGAAAAAGCTAAAGGAGTTCATCACCACCAAACCAGTATTATATGAAATGCTGAAGGGTATTCTCTAAGAAGAGGAAGAAGAAGAAAAAGGTAAAGATAAAAAAATTATGAACAACAAAGTGACAACAAATACATATCTATCAACAAGTGAATCTAAAAATTAAATGAATGAAAAACCTGATGAACAGAACAAAATGAGGAATGTAATAGAATCAGGGGCATGGAAAGGGAGCAGACTGACAATTCTTGGGGGGAAGGGGATGTGTGGGGTGCTGGAAGAGATCAAAGAGCTTACACCTATGGATGAGGTCAGTGGGGGGCCGGGGGAGGGGAAGGCCTGGAGTGGGGTGGGAACCGGGTGGAGGGGAGCTATGGGGGAAAAAAGAGGAACATCTGTAAATCTGAACAATAAAGATTTTTAAAAAAGCATTTGGTAATATTTACAATAATTATACGTTACAAAATCAAATTAAGACACATAGTGTGATATATATTGGCACATATATATATATTGGTATGAAATGAGATATAATAGTCTACTTCAAATAGGTCATGGCTTAGGAAATCTGGGCTGTAGGGTCCTAATTTACCCTGTGGTCAATAAGACCCAGGGCTGGAGCTAGCCTGGTACTTTGTTTTAGACTCAAACCAGCATGTAAGAGTTATAAGGGGCTTCCGCCCTATCTAACTTTTATTGATTTCTTACTTCATTGCTCATAACATGTCCATACAGTATTATTCTCACATAAGGAAAATAAGGTCAAAGAGAGTAAATATGATTTGATCGTTATAAAACTGATAAAGAGATTTACCTGGAATTGAAACTGAAACCAGTATAACCATTATGAACTCTACCTCTGCTATTAATAAGAATTTGTCATGTTGACTATCTACTACTTCTCAACTAGAGTAATGTATAAAATTGTCTTAAAGAAAAAATGCTCATAAATCTCTAAGAATAATTTCCCAAGGATCAAAAGACTTCAGTTGAAAAATAAACACTAAAATCATACAAAAGTGTCTTTCAATTGCAAGTTATCACTGCACCATAAGAATCTGTTTTTATATCTAGTCAGAAAATAAAAACACTGAATTTCGTAGTATGTATGCACTCTCAAGAATGTCTTTGCTCCTCTTCCCTCCTCCCACTCCACAGGCCACACTTTCAGAAACATGATTCTAGTTCATCTGTTTGAATTTATGCAGGAGAGAATACTCCTTCCCATTTAACTGTGGTCACATACTTACTGTGGTCACATATAAAAACAAGGCTGCACTTGAGCTCAAGTGGGCTAACTTACTTGCCTACCTTTGCCCATACTGTGTCTCATATTATGAGTTTCCTCTGATCTTAAAGCTATAATTTTACAGCTTAGGATATGAATTTTCTTCAGCATATCCAAGTCATGCTGGAGAACATGGGTTAACGTTGTGCTGACAAAACCAGCCAATGATATCGAACTGTGCCATGGGTCTCCTTGACTGTTTTATATTTTGCACCCTCACTTTTCATGGTCTTTCACCTTCCCATGCCTGTATGGTCAGGTTTGGGAAATCTCAGGGCAAAACAATGTTTTACTTCTCCAGCTCCCTCCCTCTCTCTATCTCTATCTTTTTACCTCACTCCCTGTAGTGGGTTGAATGATGACCCCATCCAAAGATATGTCCACTTAGAAACTGTGAATGTAACTTTTTTTGGAAAAAGGGTCTTTGCTGATGTAATTTAATGATCAAGAGATGAGATCATCCTGGGTTAGGGTGGATCCTATGACAAGTGTCCTTAAAAGGGAAGACAGAAAGAGGGGAGAAGACAGACACAGCCACGGCCATGTGAAGATGGAGGCAAGAGAACGGAGTCATTCTACCACAAGAGCCACGGGAAGACGAAAGAGGAGGGAAGGACTCTCCCCGAGAGCCTTTGGAGGGAGAATGGGTCTGGGGACACCCTGATTTCAGACCTTTGACCTCCAGAACTCTGAGAGAATAAATTTCCATAGTTTCAGGCCACCAAAATTCTGGCCTCCTCTTACAATGGCCCAAAGAAACGAATACACTTCCTGAGCCTCATTTGGACTGAAATGATGTCTATTTTCCTACGCCTAATGTTTTCATCCTTTAAGCTTAGGGTCTGCCTGCTCACCTCTCCCCATGTTGTTTCAAGTTTCTCTACAGCTTAGATATTCTGTTTGAGAAACTCTAAGTTGCTTCATTGTTTAAAATTCTGGTTTCTAGCAAACTATCTCGTCTGTCCCTCCTCCCGCTTCTCCTTATTCTGTCTGTTTCCCCTTTCACTCTATTCACCTTTCTTGGTTCTTAAATTTTGGCATCCAATCTCCTTCACTGCAAACACATTTTAATGGATTAACATTAACTGCTGTGAAGTTTGATCTTTCTGTCTCTATCGCTACTATATGACCATCATTGCCTCAAATTCCTAGTCAACACGATCAGGCAAGCCCCAGATCCTAGCAGAGGTGACAATTTTTCAGGGAAGTATCTGAATTCTTCCTACGTATATCTTCTATCTGGAAACCATAGCCTCCTGTGGCAATTATTTTGCTACTCGTCCTTTTAAGCAGCAGGAGTCCATTGCTTCTATCAAGTGTCTTGAATTTTACAGGAGAGTATGTATGTATTTATTTTTCCTAAATGATTGCATGATCACTATAAAGAATAAAGTTTCCCACATCCCCAGGACTATTGGCACCAGTCCTTTTCTTCTGCTCTGTGGCACATTTGAAAGTCCTTTCCTCTGTTTCCTTTCTCATCTGGACCTGGACCTGCACTGTCCTCTATTTATTCCGTGCTTTTCAAATACTGAGCTACTTAGACTAGAGATTCTGAATTAACTGTTCAGGTTGGGGCTCTGACATCAGTATTTTCTTAAAATTTTTGTTATTGATTGATATTCATAGGGGGAAAGGAAGAGAGAGGAGGGAGAGAGAGAGAGAGAGAAATCAGTTTTTGTTGTTCCACTTATCTGTGCATTCACTGGTTGATTCTTGTATATGCCCTGACTGAGGATCAAACAGCAACCTCGGCTTTATGGGGACAACACTCTTACAACTGAGCTATCCTGCCAGGGCTGGCATCAGTATTTTTTAAAGCTCCCTGAGCCATTGTGGTATGCAATCCAGGAACTGCTGCTCTAATCTGCCCTGCACTTAACATTCTTCTAGAAAAATATTCAAATGCCAGTTGCATCATGTCATTTACCAGATGTATGACATCCAAATTCTTGAGGCTAATTTTCAAGGTCTCTCAGTTCTACTCCAATCTTACCTTCCACTATAATTAACTTCGTCCCTCCTTTACTGCCAAGCTAATTTCCTCAGATTCTTTATATCTAAAGAAAAATGACACCCCCCCCCCAATCAAACCAAACACACACACACACACACACACACACACACGCACACACACAATCTGGCAAAGATTTTGTGTCATATTTATGGCCATGAGTCTGAGGTGTATATATTTTCCAAACTGAAATGTTGGACCCCGGAAATGTTTAAGCGTTTATGGAAATAGTGGAGTAGAGCATTTGAAACCAAGTCAGCCCCTTCTCCCCAAAGCTAGAATATTTGCTTATTCATTAGCTTGACTGTGCTCTTTTTCAGAGAGACTTTGAAGTGAATATTTACATTAAGTTTGATTAATGAGCATCTTTGAACCAGCTGACTTAGAGGAACAGCCTTCCCATCACTTGCTTTAAATGAAAGGAAAGCAAAGCTTATTCGTGCCCTTGGCTAAGTTGGTGACTGATATATTCCCTTCTGATCTGTTGCAACAGTACTGCTGCCCAGAGAGGCTGATAACAGTCTCTCCTCATCCGCAGAGCAACCCAGAGTGGATTCTTACTTCCCACACCTCTTCCCAGAAAGGGAGATATTTAAACTTCTCACACAAATGAGAGAAAACGAAAACTGAAACAAACAACTACACTTTTTGCTATCTGGCCTATGACTGTAATAAAGTAGACCCAGTTTGCCAGGGAATTTTTATAGGAGCACAATAATGGAAATTTCTACTAAGGGGTCTCCATCAACCAGATCACAGGACAATTATGGTCTGACTCAGGACAACACTTGATGTTGTTATTGTTTCTCATTTTTTTAAATTTACAAAGTAGAAACAACGAAGAGAGGAACTCAATAATTGTTGCCCTCCTCAATGTTTGTAATATTTTTTCCTTAGCTCAGTTTAAATATTTAATCCCCAAAAGAGCTTGTTTGCCTCTGGGCTCTTTCCTCCTTATGAACTAGGTATAATGGGAATATTTCTGAGTCAACTTACACACACAGAATGGAGTTCTTAAGGAGCAGTGGACTGAGGATCAGGATAAATGGCTTCTTAGTCCTTACACTGCATTTATCAAAGTGCTTTCAGGCTCCATAGCAATCCAGTAAGTGGGGATGGCACTGGATCTCCATCCAATAGAAATGGAATTGGGGGGCAGGCAATACTTATGATTCACTGATGGGGCCAAGAGTTTGTAAGGGCAAGTTAGGGTGACTGATGCATTCTGGTTTGCCCAGGGCTTTCCTGGTCTAACATGTAAAATCCCACATCTTTGGAGTCCCCTCAGTTTCAAATAAATGGAGACTTTTGGTGATCCTAGTGGCAGTGTCAAAAAGTATAATCCAGTACTCAGGGCTACAATCCTACACTGCATAACACTCTGAAGTTATTATTTTTAATGCTCAAGTTACTCACAGATTTGCCACTTGGTCTCACAACTAACAGTTCTACAACAGAGCTTTTAGGACTAGTGAATGGATGTTATCTTCATCTGTATTCCTCTAATAACACTCAGAAGTAAATAAGTGTCACAGTAGGTGTTCAATAAAAGCTTATTAACTTATAGACCATTCTTAAATACAGTTAAATGGCAATTTAGGCCTATGGAAGAAAAAACATGGATCTAATAAGTTACTGCAATGATAGTAATATCAGATCCCGAGTTTAACTGAGTGGTCTTGCCCCTTATCTACGATGTAGTAGAAAAAAATATGTCAAGAGTCCTGAGTACTAGTTCTGCTTTTGTCACTAATATGACTTTGAGCAAACCAACCTCCTTTAGACTTCAGCTGGCCCAAATGTAAAAGTTGCTGGTTGTGAATTCTATGACTTCTTAGTTTTAGCACTGCAGGCCTCAGACCACGTTCAAAGAGGAAGCAGTGTTGAAAAGGGTTAACCAATAAAATAGAATTACATACCCATTGAACCTTAAGTAGAATTAACAAGTAAGTACTGTTCTTTCTCAACAGTTTCTTCCTCTTCTCTGTAAATATCTAATCCCTTCTGTCAGCCCTGAAAACACTCCAAGTTTTTTGTGTTCTCTTTTCTGTCCCACTAGAAAGTCAAGATAAATTGGTTTGTCCATATAATTGATCTCTACCTAAGTTCTATCTTTTTTGATAACTTCTAGATTTTCTCATAAGTTTATTGAACCAACATTCTATTACCAAAAAAAAAAAAAAAAAAAAAATGGCATTAAAACATTCCTATGCTGGAGCTATCACTTTTCTTTTGATGGGAATTATGGTTTGCATTATTTGTAGCATTTTCCCCAAGTCAACAACTTGGTATTTGTGTTGTATCTCTCTTAATAACTACATAAGTCAATCACACAAACGAACAAACCAGCATGTCAGTCAATACATTCTGACCTGATCAAAGGCTCTATGCTTACCAGAGGTTTTGGAAGAAGAAAACCACAGTCTTCAGAAATGTGAAATCGTCCTAAAGATAATGACGATGTTGTCTTTAAATTCTGTCTTTGAAGTTCCATAATTTTGTTTGAAGTATCTGCACCGAAGCTGCTACTGAAGAGACAACTGCTTCAAATATATCAAAGACCCAGGTTAAGAGAGCTTCGAAAGAGCATTTTCATTTCTGTTAGTTGCTTAGTGTCCCAGCAGCAGGGGAGAACCTTGACCTGAGGCTGAAATCCAGACTGCCATGGACTTTCTCTGACACAAGGCTGAGTAAATAATTAAAGATTGTTTATTAAAACAAATATGCAAACAAAAGCACTTCAGAAAAGATTGCTCCTTTTTATTCACAGACGTTAATATTGGTTTTAAACCCAGAGACAAGTTGGTTATTGCTGATTCCAAATACCCTTATAGGAATCTGATCCACAATTAACCTTGACAATGGGGCCTTTATTCCAAAGGAGTAAACCAGAAGGTAGTTACATGTAGATATTTCAGTGACTGGTGGTGAATTAGGGTAGGAAGGAGGACTCAATGAGTATCAAAATCCCAGAAGTGTTTCATATGTAGTTTGAACAATATATTCTAAGATTATAATTTGTTTGATTTACTTTAAAAAGTAATAGTTCATAATTTTTAAAGATCTTTGAGCACATTTAACAAGTGATATAATGGATACTAAAAACTTGAGAAGAGCCTGAACACTGAACAGATCATTTGCGTTAACTCTCAAATTTTATCAAGTATCTTTTGAGAATCTATCACTAAGATGGATGATTTTACCTATGAAGTAGGTTCCACCAGATCCAAACTGAGGCATAATCATGTGAATAACCCTAACTATTGTCACACCACTAGTTGACAGCAGAATGAAGACTAGAGTTGACTTATCTTGATTTCCAAGCCATTGCTCTATTTACTAAATCAGGCCACCAGGCTGTTAATCAATGATGCCATCAGGGTTTGAATTTACTGCAATATGGAGTGGTAAGCTCCGGCCTCTGATCTGCACTGTGAGAATTCTGAAGACTCTGCCTATGACCTTGAACCTAGGTCATAGTTCGTAAACAAATTTATTTGGAAGTTAATTTATCCACATCTTCTCTGTCCTCCCCTTCTTTAAAGTAAATATAAAAGCTAAGAGTAAGAAGTACTCCAACAATTCATTTAACAGTTCCCATGAAGGGCTTAGCTCTGAGGGTTGTTTGTCAAATATAGTGATTCATGTTTCATCAGACACCTAACAGCCATTTTCAATTTTTACTTCCACTCAGCCCAATATCCAACCAGTCTACAAATTCAGTTTCTTATGCATGCTAAATAGAATTTCTCAAATTTTGTATGTTTAAATCTTTTTCTACTTTCCTAATATCTCTGATTAAAAGATGACCCAGTTATTTTTATTTATGCTAATCATCATGTTTCATCTACTTCTCTACACGCTCTCAAGAAATTACTGTAACATTATAAAAGCATAGAATCATAAAATATCAGAACTGAAAGGATCATTATAGAATAAATGATCTAGTTGAACACCCTCATTAAACATATGAAAAACCTGAGATTTATGGAAGTAAACTGACTAGGCAAATGTCATCCTGGAGTTCACATCAGAATTGGACTAGAATTCTGACTTGTTGCCTCTGAGCCCAGAACCTTCCCACTGTTTACTCAGCCAGACCTACCTCAGTAAGAATCCCTACTCTGTTACCCATTAGCTATGTGACTTTTCAACAAGTGGGAGACAAGAGTGAAAATTTTAATACTGAGCCTTTGTTTCCACATCTGTAGGAAATAGTAATATTTATCCAAGACACTTTGTGATGAATAAATGAGAAAGCATAAGTGTAACATGTTATAGATAACAGTAAGGGCTATTTTTCTCATTCTAGAAATTCTTTTTAAATGTGTGTTGTTTTTTTTAGATTTTCTCTCCTACCATTCTGACTACATCTTTTCTGTTTCAATCACTGACTCCTTGTTCTATTTCAGCCTTGGATATATAAATATTTGCAGTGTAATTATAACTACACTTCTCAACTTCAGTATGCTTCTGGGCTTCTATCTGATATTAACTATCAATTTTGTTTCCAGGTCCCCAAGTCAGCATATTCAATCTTTATTTTTCTTGTTCCCTAGGTTTAGACTCATGGTACTTGTTGGTCAGTGTACATCTCAGGTCCTGCCACTAAATCTTTGAAGAGCTCCTGTAAAATAAATAAAGTTCAAATTTCCTTGCCTGGTGTTCAAGAATGTCCATCATCTGACCACCCAAACACCTTTCTTGCTGTGAAAAATTCTACCATCACCTTGGACTTCTTTCATGTCACATTTCAAGTTCTACCTGGCTTGATTGTTACTAATGTATTTGTCTCATCTTTTCTGTTGGATTGTAAGCTCCTTGTAGAACCTACATCTAATGCAATTTTGCATTTTCCTTTAGTAGCAAGTCTAGTGTCTGGAGCTCAATAAATGTTTGTTAAAGGAACAATCAGTCAGAGTCTTATTGTGGACTCTATAAGAACTGGGGTCTTAATGCTAGGTAGAATTTTGTGCTGGTCTCTGTGGTCCACTTTAAGCCCAGCCCCTGCAGTAAGGAAAGCAGATGCCTCACTCTCCATGAAGCTCTGCTTTGCATCTTTCTTTTTCTTTTTTTTTTTTTAATTTTTTTATTGCGTTTTTTACAGAGTGGAAGAGAGAGGGATAGAGAGTTAGAAATATCAATGAGAGAGAAACATTATCAGCTGCCTCTTGCACACTCCCTACTGGGAATGTGCCCGCAACCAAGGTACATGCCCTTGATCAGAATCGAACCTGGGACCCTTCAGTCTGCAGGCCGACGCTCTATCCACTGAGCCAAACCGGATAGGGCTGCTTTGCATCTTTCTTATTTACCAAGAGGAAGTTGTCCAAACATAATTGTGCCCAGGTACTTCCTCTCTTCGCAATAGGGGTTGGAGTCTCAGCTTTCCCATAAATCACAGTAGTATCAGTACACAACAAGGGCCTGTTCCTCTCAGACTGGGCATTGGGGCCTTTTAAAAATGGATCAAACAGAATTAAGAAGAGAGACAGGATATCATTTTATGTTTACTGGTAGCAACATCAGATATACATAGATTTAGTTTCAAGTTGTTAAAGTCCAAACTCTGAAATATCAAAAACAATCAGCCCTCACAGTACTGGTACACTGGGACTCTTGTACAGCTCATTAATCGCTTCTTTGTTCATAAATTCAATGGGACTTTCTAGTCTGTTCCTTGATTAATTATTCAGGTATCTGGCTATTGACCTACTTCTTTTTCTTTTAAACCCTTTATTCTCCTCTTGTCTTCTCCTATGATATCTACTCCTTGTTGTATGTTCTTAAAAATAATAAGAAAAAAAAACTAATAGTTAACACTCACTGATTTTTCTTCTGTACTACATCCTATTATAAGCATCTTCCATGGAATGTCTCATTTAACCCTCAGAGCAACCCTGTGAGTTAGGTACTATTATTATTTCCATAGTTTATTTGAGGAAACTGCAGGTTGGAAAAGTTAAGTAAAAATCTAACATCATACTTTTTGGAGTCAGGACTGGAACACAGAAAATCTGACTTTGAAGTCATTGCTCTTAACCATTTGAACCATGACTTGCCTTATTTGGATATTATCTCCCATTTTTCTGGTTACAGTTTATACTGTTAGTAATCTCCATAATTCAGGTCCTGACTTCCTTCTCTTTTCACTTCGCTCCCTGTCCCTGAGTTATCTCATCTACTCCAAGACATCAGCCATCATCACCAGGCTGATGAATCCCAACATTGTTTTCAGTTGAATCTCTCCTTTCATCTTCACTTGACTGCTTTATGGAGGTTTCATATAAAATATCATAACGTATCAAGCATATACTAGATACTTTACATAAAAACAGAGGCAAAGGCATATAAAACCTATAGCAACTAGCTGAAGGTCTAGCAGAGAGCCCACAACCTAGTGAAAAGTCAAATCTGTCCTTATCATTTTTTTTTTCCATAAGAACAAAACTCATTTTCCTCATCTATTCTACGTCCTGGTGAATAGTATCTCTCAGAATCAGCACTATAATTTAAGGGGGTCCAGTGAAGAATGAAAATAAGTACCTTGCTCAAAATTATTAAGGATTTCAAGACACTTACAGTAGAGCATTAAGCCAAGTATGGGGCCCTTCTGCATATAAGACCCCATGTGACTGCACAGGTTGAATATCCATGAAGCTGGCCCTAGCACCTCTGTTGCCACAGTTGACCAATTAGAGACCTGGAAGTCAATTCTGCATCACACCCAATAGAATACCAATTTTGCCAGTCTTACTGCCTTAATATTTTGCATGTTTCCCTTTATTTCCAATCCCAGTGCCATTGTTTTCAAGCCAATGCCATTTACCATTAAAGTGTTATATCATAATACATTTCTAACTGATCCCTCTGCCTCAAATCTAATCTCATATTTGTCAATCATTTTAGACATGAATTACTTGTACAACTTTCAAACTTATTGCCCTGCCTTTATTATTACTCCCCATTTTACCCCATCCCTGTATTTTTTTTGAACTATTGCCAGAGCCATTTAAATATTTATTTACAAGGGTCAGCCCTTCATTTAAATATTATTCAAGTATGCAAATATAATAAAGTTATTTCTTTGTTTAAAACCTGTCCCTTTGTTGTCAGGATAATTTGAAACTACTTCAATGCATGGCTTTGGAAATCAATTACAGTTTAGCCTTATCAACCTACAGTTCTTAATTCTTTCATGCTTCAGTTGTGTTAAGCAATGTATACTTCCTCAAATAATCTTGTTCATGCCTCTATTCTTTGTACATCCTTCTTTTTCTTCCTGAAATGTTTCAACATTGTTCCACTTGCAAATATACAAATTTACTTATTTCATATAGTACCTCATCTAGGCATGTTTACTATTGCTACAACATTTTCTAGTACCACCCTCTGCTTTCCTGTTTTGTCCATGGAAAACCCATGCTCCCTCTGCTGTCCTGTAGTCTTGGTTAGGGACTATTGTTGTTTGGTCCTGTGCTCCTGTTTATACTTACACTAGTGGCTCGGTGCACAAAATTTGTGCATGGCGGGGGGTGTCCCTCAGCCTGGCCTTCAGCCTCTCCAATCTGGGAACCCCTCAAGGGATGATCAATGGCTGGTATAGGCCCGATCCCGTTGGGCCTAAACCGGCAGTCCAACATCCCTCTCATAATCTGGGACTGCTGGCTCCTAACTGCCTGATTGCCCCTAACTACTCTACTTGCTGGCCCGCTCGTCCCCAACTGCCTTCTTGCCAGCCTGATCACCCCCAACTACCCCCCCTGCCATCCTGCTCACCCCCAACGGCCCCCTACCAGCCTGATCACCCAAAACTGCCATCCCATCCTGGCCTGATCACCCACAACTGCCCTCCCCTCTTGGCCCCTAACTGCCTCTACCTTGGCCCTGCCACCATGGCTTTGTCCAGAAGAATGTCCGGAAGGTCTCCTGGAAGGTCTTCCAGTCTAATTAGCATATTATCCTTTTATTAGTATAGATAGAGGCCTCATGCATGGGTGGCGGCTGGCTGGTTTGACCTGAAGGCATCCCAGATCAGGGTGGGGGTTCCCTTGGGGAGGCAGGGAGGCCTGGGCAAGGGGCCTGTGGTGGTTTGCAGGCCGGCCACACCCCCATTGGTGTGGGGGTCCCAACTGGGGACAGTGCCAGCCTGGGTGAGGAGCTGGGGCAGTTTGCAGGATGGCCACACCCCCTTCAGGGTGGAGGTCCCCACTGGGGTGCCTGGCCAGTCTGGGTGAGGGGCTGATGGCTGTTTGAAGGCTAGCCATGGCCCCCAGTGGGTACCCTCACCCCGTGGGGGCATATCCAGCCTGCATAAGGGGCTGAGGGTCATTTTCAGGCTGGCTACACCCCCTTCAGGGTGGAGGTCCCCACTGGGGTGACTGGCCAGCCTGGGTAAGGGGCTGAGGGCTGTTTGCAGGCCCATCCCTCAGCGGCCGGCCTGGGCGATGGTGACCCAAGCCTCCTGCATGCCCAGGCTGGCTCTGTGGCTGCCGCCCACAGACCCCTCCTTCAGTGGTGGCCAGGGTGGACTGGGAAGACCCAAGCCTTTCGCGTGCCTGGGCCGGCTCCGTGGCTGCCGCCCACAGGCCCTCCTTTGGCGGCTGGCCCGGATGGGCAAGAAGCTTGTCTTCCTCCATTGCCAGGGGCAACCCAAGCCTTCTGCTTGCTCTGACTGGCTCCGTGGCCACTGCCATCTTTGTCCCACTAATTTGCATACTCACTTCTGATTGGCTGGTGGGTGTCACAAAGTGACTGTCAATTTACATATTTCTCTTTTATTATTGTAGATAGCCCTTATTAGATTGTATTGAGATAACTAATTTGTGCAATTGCCCATTAGTGAGCTCCTTGAAGGTAGGATTGGTGGCATTAATCTTTCTAACTAAGGAACTTGCATAATATGTTTTCTTATTAAATAGTTACTGAACAAATGAGTAATTAGGGTAAAGGTTTGGATGCTTATAGGATTAGGTCTAACCCCATGAAATAATACTCTGAGTCAACATGGTGTTTATATATTCTTTTAACAGCCAATAATTTAAATACATTGCTAAGTGTTACTATGTAAAAATGAAAGGGCCATATATCTTATCTATAGGGAACTGAAAAATTAGCAAGTGAAATAAGATACACATACACACACAGAGAGAGCCATAATTACTATAAAAGAGCAGAAGAAACATATACTAGAGAAGAATACAATAAATCTATGAAAATAGAGTTGTGAGAGAATTCCCTACAAGTTAATTCAGCAGATAGGTGGGTTTGAGCAATGGCCTAAATTAGTGATTCTCAAATAGAAATGGATAGGTGAGAGGTGGCTGTATTAGCATGATCATTGGAGCTCTTTACAGGGTCAATGCAGCAGGCTTTCACTGCCTTTGGAGAATTAGATGGTTTTGCATCTATATTCTTCAAATACCAGGTTATTCTGGTATTTCCCACTTCTCATTTACCCTGCCTCCATCACGTTGAAAGTCACCACAAGATAAGAAAAATAGTTTCTGTTTCAACTTCCTGTAAGTCGAAACAATGGCATAGGAAACAATGCCATTGACTGAAAACTTCTAAAATATATAAATAGATAAAATTAGTTATTACATAAAAATTATTGTCTTTATGATTTGAAAGTAATGTTATTCTACATTTAAACATATGTTGATATTTTGTTTACAATATTTATTAGATTAATCTAGTCTATTAATTTATTTTATGGATCAATTTGCAGATCACATATATGATTGGCTTGTAGAGTTAGAAGGCACTTAAAATTATTTATTTACCTCTGATCATTTTAGATATGCAAAAATGGACAAGAGAGGTTAAGTGAATTATCCAAGGTCACATAGCAGTTTTGTTTTTAGTAGACTTTATTTTTTGGAATATTTAGGTACACAGCAAAATTGAGCAGAGAGTACAGAGAGTTCCCATAAATCTTTTGCCCCACATAAGCACAGCTTGCCACTCCAGAGCAGTGCACTTGTTAGAATTGATGAGCCAACAATGACAGCTCATAATCATCAAAGTCCATCATTTACAGAGTTCACTTTTGGTGTTGTTTCTTATATGAGTTTTGGAAATCTTACCTAATAATAGACAAACATGTAAATTGACCGTACCTCCTCTATGCCACCAGTCAATCAGGAGTGATACGTAAATTAACACAACAAAGATGGTGGTTAATTTGCATACACAGGCGCTGAGTGATGGGGGCGGGTGGGACCCAGGCATTCTGCCCCACCCCCGGTCTCTCAGGGCCTCTGGGCAGCATGGGAAGGCGGGGCTGGAGCAGAAAGAGGTGGCTCCCAGGTCTGAGCCGAAAGGGGCTGGGCCAGTGTGGAAAGGTGGTGCTGGCAGCCAGGGGAAGGAAAGCACATTCTAGCACGGATCTTCATGCATCGGGCTTCTAGTTTTATAATAACATGTATCCACTATTATAGTGCCATACAGAATAGTTTAACTACCCTTAAAATCCTCTGTGCTTTATCTATTCTTTACTCCCTCTCTCTTAACCCCTGACAATCACTGAACTTTTTACTAACTCCATGGTTTTGCCTTTTTAAAAATATCATACAGTTGGAATCATATAGTATGTAGTTTTTTCAGATGGATTTCTTTTCTTAGTAGTATGTATGTTACATGTCTCCATGTCTTTTCATGGCCAGATCACTCATTTCTTTTAGCACTGAATAATATTGCATTGGCAGGATGTACCTAAGTTTAGACATTAACCTATTGAAGGGTGTCTTGGTTGGTTCCAAATTTTGGCAACTATCAATAAAGTTGCAGTAAACATCTGACACAGGTTTTTGTCTGCACATAATTTTTTCCTCTCCTCAAATTATAGATTCCAGTGCTAAACAGATGAAATAACTCTTGTTAGCATGGATCAAACATATCTTTATATCCTCTTTCAAGCTATTAACTTTACTTTCTCCTATGAAGGTATAAAATTTCACAATTTTTTCAGTCATCTGACTTGAATATTCTCTTTGGGGTATTTTTGCCCCATCATAAAACCAAATTTCGAAATCAATACCAGGATAATTTTCAATCAAAATGCATTTACAGTACCCTGTAAAATAGATGATTTTTTTTAGAGACTTAGATCTTACACGCTGAACAAACTGGGAAGTACAGTTCAATTTCTTCTAATACTTTTCTGGTAAATGGCACTGATGTTGCTAGTAGGTGAGCACTGCCCATCAACAAAGTAAAATCTTTTCTATCATTTGAATAGGGAATAGTAATCACATTTTAATCACTAGATATATGAATAACTCTTTTAAAAACTTTGTACACACCTCCTCTGAATGAAGTATGTTCACTACTGACCTTTGGGTTATCAGTCTGATGGATTTTTACCTGTGAACAATTAAAGGAGATATAATGGTTTACACTGTACATTTCTGATAACCCAATGGTGGCTCCACACATTCTGCTTTATTTGGAAAAAATAAGGTTAGCATTTCAAAATATAAAATACCACTTTATTTAATGTGTTTTTGACTATGTCAGTGTCAAAAGGTGGCCTCCCAATAAGTGATATATGAAGCATACAGCCCATAGACCTAACAGTATCTAAGTCCATGTGCACTTTGAGTTGCAATTTCTGGGGAAAGTGGAACTAGGAGTTCCATATAAAGTACAGTGCTATTTTATGTAGCATTTTCAATTGAGTTGCTAGCCCAACATTAACCATCTTAATGTTCACATAAGTAGGAGGTGAGTTCCTGGCATAATATATATTATGAAAATAAAGATACAACATTCTTGTGATGATCTGGTGAATGAAATTTTAAGCTTTGCTTTTTAAGAAGGCTTTCATTCTGTTGTTTAGATATCTGTGGTTTTTTTTCTATTATGGTACATTTCTAATACTAGATACACATAACTCCTGTCTTCAAAATAGTTATAAAGCTCCAAAGTAGAAGGATATTCCAATTGGCAATGCATTTTCACCTCTTGTTGGACATTCTATACTATTGCAACTTTCTTATCTTTTATTTTGACAGTAACTTCCAAACCAGCTCTGTAGACATCAGCAGATGATATTTTATTGAGGAGATTTTAAACTTTTAAATATCCCATCTTCTATCCCATGCAAGTCACCATATTCCAAGCACTAGCTCTGTTCCTATCAAGTTCAGCTCCCCTCAGGCTCAGCTTCCACCAGGCACATCTTGCATGGCTACAGCTCTCATGGCAGAAGCACACCCTCCAAAATACCTTTGGGCCATCATAAAGGTCAGGATTACGCCTCTGAGCTCCCATTCTGAAAAGCTTGGACTGCAATAAACATAGGGGTGCATAGAGTTAGAAGCAGCCCAAGTGCCCATCAGTTGATTAATAGATAAAGAAGTTGTGGGTGCATTTACACAATGAAATACTACTCAGCCATAAAAAAGAAGAACATTTTACTCTTTGTGACAGTATGGATGAATCTGGAGAGTATTATTCTAAGTGAAAATAAGCCAGTCAAAGAAAAACAATTACCATATAATTTTACTTATGTATGGAATCTAATGAACAAAATAAACTAACAAAGAAAATGGAAACAGACTCATAGATACAGGGAACAAACTGACAGCTATCAGAGGGGAGTGAGGATTGGAGGTCTGGGTGAAAAAAGTGAAGGGATTAAGTAAAAATAAAAAAAAATACCCTTATAGATAGACAACAATATGTTGATTACCTGAGGAAAAGGATGGTGAGGGGAAGTAGGACAGGGTAAAGGGGGGATACATTATGATGAAAGGAACTTTACTTGGAGGGTGCTAAATACACAATATAATATACAGATGACATATTATAGAATTGTACCCCAAAACCTGTATAATTTTATTAAACAATTCACCCCAATAAATTCAATAAAAAATTAGAAAATAAAGGCTTGGGCTGGTTGCCTCACACAACAATAATGGGAACAAATATAGGTCTTTTTACCACCCCACCTCCACTACTCTCTTGCTACTACAACACAATAAGAAGTCATGAAGGAGTTGGAAATTTGGCGGGGGTGCCCAAGAAATCAAGTATTAAAAAGGAGCAGAATTCACTTGTGAGGAAATTTTTTCTTTCAGGGAAGGTTATATTTTGTAGCGGTTTGACATATTCCAGAGTCAGATTACTTGGGTTTAATCTTTTACCATATTCTAGCTGTGTAGCTTTTGAAAGCTACTGAACTCCATCAGGTCTCAATTTCCTTAAAATTAACTAGTACTTATAGGCTCATTGAAAAGAGTAAGTGAATTGATGTATATATGAAAGTTTTAGAATAGTAAGAGGTACAGAGAAAAATTAAGTAATTATTAACTACTAGCGGCCCGAGCACGCAATTTGTGCAAGTGTAGGCCTTCCTTCCCTTAGCTGCTGGCACTGGCTTCCCTCTGGCACCTGGGACCCGGGCTTCCCTTGCAGCCACAGCTTCATCCGGAAGGAGGGAAGGACTGAAGGACTTCCGAAAAGGGTCTAATTAGCATATTATGCTTTTATTATTATAGATCACTATTAATTTATAGATTAAAAAGTAAAGTTTAGATATATGAAATTGTTCATGGAGAGGAGAGGTCCTCACCTCCCCTGGTTGCTAGTGGTGGTGGATTTCTTGCAACATCCACCTGGCAAAATACATAGTTACTACAGTAGTATTGACTATATTCCCTATTCTGTACTTTGCATCCATGTGACTATTTTGTAACTGGCAATTTGTGCTTCTGAATCCCTTCACCTTTTTCACCCACACCTCCCAACCATCTGGAAACCATCAGTTTGTTCTCTGGATCTTTGAGTGTGTTTGGAGTCTTAGTGCCTCTTATTTGGACAGATAGAAGAGAACAAGTGTGTACACTTTCTGTGGAGAACTTGAAGCGAGGCTTCAGTCTGTTCATCACCTACATAGCATCAGTGCAGTGTCCGTGACAGTGCTCCTCGCTTCCCCCTTCCTCTACCCACATCAGATAGATGTGATTTGCTAAACGTTATAGATATAATTCAGGATCTTGCTAAGGGGACCAAAGATGCTCTGTGAATCAAGGTGATTCAATGCTAATTAGGTAAAACCAGCTCTGGAGGAGAAACTCCTGATGTGTAGTCCTGTGACATGTGGCTGCGAAGTCAGAGTAAACAAAGTAGAAAAAGGACAGAAAAAAAATCTTGACTTGGAGCCAATAAATTATCCTTAGTAATTTACTTAGTTATATTCTAGTACGACTTTATAGTTTCCAGCACTTTAGTACTATATTTCATTCTGTCCACACAGTTACCTTGTGAATGAGGCAGAGGAAGTATTTTTATAATCATTTTACAGAAATATAAAGTGTTGCCTAAGGTCATGAACATGATGGATGTCCTAAATGGACCCCAGATCTTGGTTTCCTGACTTTCAGTTTAAGTGCTTTGGAACAGCACCAAACTCTAAGACATGGTGATCTTTCTGGTGATCCCTTAAAAATTACACTCACATATATATTTGGTATGTATGTATAAAAGCACACATACTTTTCATTATAAACTTATATGTGCTCATTTCAGAAATATTGATTGGAAAGTAAAGAAGAAAATGTGTACCATATACCATTGACACTTGGTGTATTTTCTAGGGGATCAAGTGAAATTTTGCTGCAAGCAGGAAATACACCCTTGGGTTAGGGTGTATTTGAGAAACAATGTTAAGAAAATTTTTGTATGTTTGACTTTAGAAATACATGATGACATTTCCTTCATCAAATTTACTTGGGTATACTCAACCCATCTCCGCAGAGCTGGGCATTCTATAAATTGAAAGTGCATGTAAATCTTGCACCTGTACAATCTTGACTTGGTCCTCTTTTCATATTTAACAGAATACCCAATTTCTGGCTAACCATCTACTACCTCATGAAATCCTACTAAGTCATTTCCTCCCCCTCTCCCTTCCAAAATTCCCTTCTTCTCTAACCTAGTTTACTCCAAGTTAAATGAAAAAGGAGAGTTATCAAAAAAGTAAAGTTATTCTCTCATTTATAACAATTGTGTGACCCTAAGTAAGTTACTTCAGTTTTCTGAGCCTCAACTTTGTCATCTTTAAAAGAAGTTTGGCTCATATGATTTTTGAGTCTCTCTCCAGCCTTACCTTTCTCAGATTCCATTATTAAATAACTTCATGGCAGAGTGTGAGTGCCTGGTAACTCTGACCTCCTAGGAAAAATTCCAAATGTGTCTTCTTATTAGCACATATTGATTTATTCACATATTCACTCAATCTTTTAAATATTCATCTAATATATCTGTTATGTATCTATTAAGAACTAGAGATGCCTGGGTCTGATAAACAAGAATGTCCCTGGTATCATGAAGCTTATATTGTAATGAGACTGTAGATGAGTAAACAGGTAAATATGAAAAGTTGTGATATTACTAAATGGAAAGTGCCCTGTTTGATGGGTAGCAGTGTGGAGTAGGTCTCATTTGGAGCAATATTTAATTGCAGTTATGAATAAATCAACTTTTAGACATTTTATTATGCATAATTTTTATTATTATATTCTAATTACATAGATCATAACACTTCTAATATAATTGCTTTTTATTATTTTTATGTAAGGAATTCATAGACATCAGAAAAACTATTTTGAAATTTTTTATAATGTAGTATCAAGACGTTTCTACATATTGATCTGTGGGTCTGATAAAATGAGTAGCATTAGTACATACAGACATACTTTGTCTTGACAAAATGTACTCTTGCTTGGGTAGATTACATTTCCTGCAACAGGGCAGCCTTAGTTGTATTTCTTACAGACTTTAGAAATTTCATGACATTAGTACCCCCAGTTCCTTTATTTACTGCTTCTGATGGCTCTTCAGATGGTTGGGATTTTTTGGACAGGTTTGCAGGAATCACAATATATTTAGTTACTATTGTCAAATGGTAATTTCTCAGGGAAGCCATAGCATCCACACACTTATTATAAATTGCCTGTAGATTATCATCCCCTTCTGAAAGGACGAAATCACGAACTGAAGGTTTTGACTCTAATGAGTGAAGAAATTTCTGGTGAGCTGGTGGCATGTATGTTCGCATTTCCTGGAGGAATTCAGCAGATGATGCTGAAGGAACAAATGAAAGATGAGTTAGTAGAGAAACTGAAGCTTTCCACAATCCAAGGAGGAAGGACAGAGGGAGGTCACAGCGGGTGGAAGATCACAGGCCAACTGTGTGGCATAAGACAATGAGTTTATAACCATCCTGCTAGAAAGCTGTTAGTCTTCTTACCAGTAATGGCAGTTATTGTAAAATATACTTAATTTTGAAAGCCTCATGAGCTACACTCATATATATATATATATATATATATATATATATATATATATATAAAAGGCTAATATGCAGAGTGTCCCCTCAGGAGTTTGACTGGGAGACTGGGAGTTTGATCACTCGCTATGATGTGCACTGACCTGCAGGGGGCGGCACGGAACAAAGGAAGGCCAAGGCTGGCAGCTGGAAGAAAGGCCCTGGCCAGCAGCCAGAAGGCCCCAATTGGTCCAGATTGCCGGCCAGGCCTAGGGTCCCTACCCGTGCAAGAAATTCCGTGCCCTGGGCCTCTAGTTCTTTCATAATATTGATTTTTGTGTGTGCTTCCTTTTCCACTTTCCTAGTCTATTTGATCCTTTGAAGATGTCAATGATATAGGCAGTATTATATATATATATATACACACACACATATATATATATATATATATATATAATACTGCCTATATATATATATAATACTGCCTATATCATATATATAATTTGTACTTGACAGATTATGAAACCAAGTCCAAGAAAGTTTAAAGGATAATTTTAAATAAGTGAATGAACTAAGAAAAAAAAGCATATTTTCACCTAGCCCAGTGTTCGGCAAACCACGGCTCACGAGCCACATACAGCTCTCTGGCCCCTTGAGTGTGGCTCTTCCACAAAATACCACGTGCGGGCGATTGAAACTTCGTGGCCCATGCGCAGAAGTCGGTTTTCGGCTCTCAAAAGAAATTTCAATCATTGTACTGTTGATATTTTGCTCTGTTGACTAATGAGTTTGCCAACCACTGACCTAGCCCTATTAAATATAATATTAGGAAAAAAGAGAAAAGTAGAAAGAAGTCCTTCTTTTAGGTCCTTAGAAGGAGCGTAATGAATGTGACTTATCTTCTTACTTGGGTTGCATTGCCCCTGGATTGCTGGGGCAGCAGGATGGCTGAATAAGAGTAATGTTAATCCTCTTCTTATCACTGAAGACTCCACCTCCCCAATTTCTACTCACAGTCCTATCTCATTTGCAGGTGACTTTCTCTTTCTGAATCTGATTGTACATTTTCAGAACCTGTGATATAGGTTTTACCATAGTCAATTAAGCTTTATAAATATATGTTTAAATGTTAAGATCAAGAGGATGATAAAGTTGGGTTTGAGTTTTGGCTTCAGTACTTTGTAGCTTTTTAACAGGGAGCCAGTCACTTATCCTCTTTAACTTTCTGCTTCTTCATCTGTGAAATGGGATGATGGTAACACAAACTCTACTTTACTGATTTTCCTAAGAGTAACAGATAAGCTCAGGTAAGATGTTGATGAGAAGGTAATTTTTTAGATATTAAAAAACTATTTTATTAATATAAGAGATGATAATTATTTGTAATTTTCTACTCACCTTCATCAGAACTATGCTGGATGCCCAACAGAACATCAAAGCACTGAAAGATGCTGCTTTGGGCTGCACTACCCCCAGCGAACATTTTTGGGGTGTCCCAGACGCCTTCATACAGTAACCCCTCTGGCAGCTGGGCATTGCCTTTCCAGCTAGGTCAGGAAGGAAAGAAAATCATTATTTTGATTAACTGCCAAATTTTTAGATATGAAGTCTTCCAATAGAGGAAGAATGGAAGGTGACACCAGATAGATTTCAATCTTCTTCTTCCATATTCCCCTTTCCACCCATGCGCATCTGTGAGAATAATAAATAACATGGTTTTGAACAAATTTGGCCTGAGTATTCTATGAATGGAACCTACCTTTGCACTAGCAAAGATCATTCCTCTCTCTTTAAAATGACTAGCTTTTCTGCCCATACTCCAGCATATACCTAGGCAAGTATTAACAGAGACAATAGTCTATTCTTTGTCTACAACACATATTTTAGGATATTAAAAAGATGTTTTCTAAACACAATGGATAGTGGGAACCATCAGTGGGTACTTATGTATTTTTGTGTTAATTATATAAGAAAAAAAAAATTCAAGCATAAAGCTACCTACCCAGACAAGTATATGCGAAGAACATTGAAAAACAGGTCTGGGTCCACATACTCTGTAAAAAGATAGAATGTGTTTAGTTAAGTAGCATCAGAGTTCTAAGCGTAAATGAAGATACTTTAAACACCTGACAGTAAATTTTAACAGAGGCTGCAGGAAAGGCATGTCAGTGTTTGTAGAGAAAGCCCCTGAGGACAACCTCTCACTCACTTGCCCTCTCCCAGGTGAGGCCCACTCATCTCTTGTGCCTCCTGAATGGGTCCTACCACAGGGCTAGCATACAGTTTGTATACAAAAGCCTGGATCCACCTACCACTCACCCTCAGATCAATTAAACTGTCAGCATTTCTTTAAGGCTACTTCATGTGCTTACTAACACAACAGATAAATTACTTCCATAAATAAACAAACAGATCTCAGCACAAAGAAAATAAGAAACAAAAATCCCAACAGTCCTACGGACCACATCCCTATCTCCCCTCCCATACACATACACAAAGCTTGCTAATGTCTCTGATTTTTTAAAAATATATTTTTTATTGATTTCAGAGAGGCAGGGAGAGGGAGAGAGATAGAAACATCAATGATGAGAAAGAATCATTGATAGGCTGCTTCCTGGACACCCCAGACTGGGGATCAAGTCCGCAATCAGGGCATGTGCCCTTGGCTGGAATCAAACCTGGGACACTTCAGTTCATAGGCTGACACTCTATCCACTGAGCCAAACCAGCCAGGACAGCTAATATCTCTGATTTGAGGCTCAGTCTTCTCATCAAGGACCACTCAGCAATAACTCAAATCCCAGTGACACAATAACATATTTGCTAAGGCCTCCCAGTAGCGCAAATTTCCTTTTGTAAAGTATGCTTACATACTTTTTTGGTCATTATTGTTTTGTAGCCATTAATTTTGCAATTACTTTTGAGTTCAATGGTTTTCTTTGTTGTTTCTTACTTAATTTGTGAAAGAGCAGAATTTGTATATAGTTCCTATCAAGCAGAAGATAAGTCTTTCAGAATTTAAAGCAGCCTGAACCCTTGACAACTTTCTCCAAGGTTTTTAATGAGAGGTAAGAATGGTTCTTTGAGTTAAATACAGTTTGGCCCAGCCAGTGTGGCTCAGTGTTTGAGCGTCAACCAATGAACCAGGAGGCTACCGTTCAATTTCCCATCAGGGCACATGCCCTGGTTGCAGGCTGGACCCCTAGTAGGGGGCATACAGGAGCCAGCCAATCAATGATTCTCTCTCATCATTGATGTTTCTATCTCTCTATCCCTCTCCCTTTTTTCTCTCTGAAATAAATAAAAACATTAAAAAGATTTTAAAATTAGATGCAGCTTGAAATTCTGGCTACAGTATTTACTACCTATGTAATATTAGATCATTTATCTTGTTTCTCTGAATTTAGATTCCCTTCTCTATATTATGAGCATAATAAAAGCTACCAGTTGGAAAATATAAAGATTTAGTGAGATACAACAAAATGAAAGCACACTCACTACGTGAGAGTGTTTTTGTTTCCACTTTGTCAACAACTCTATATCTTAGATAATAAGAAACATTTGTAGGAGGCCTACAACATCACATTGCATGGAATACTTACTATGGATTTGCTGAAACACTTCAAGGGCTCTGTACAGACAAGTAGTTATGTCACCCAGTCCCTTTTGCAAAGTATCTCGGTCCTGATTCTGTACTGCCTTGAATATAGTTGGAATGACCTTAAAAAAAGACAAACACTTAAGATTTTCTAGCATTAAACAGCAGCATGGAATAAAATCCTCCTAAGTCTTAATCCCTATATTAAACTTGGGATTTTGCACTTCTTTCTTGAGCTTAGTACTCTCTAATTGTTTGACTAATTTCCTTATATATCCTTAAGCATGGTCTTCTCTTTCTGAATTTGTTATTTAGAGATAAGTTTATAGAGTTTTATATCTTTCTATTTCTATTTCTAATAGTTATAGTCATTAGATTTATGTCACTAAGTGGTATAGTTCCCATGTAAGTTGCATTGAAAATATTCCTTTTATTGGGGTTTCAAATTTGATTTTAAATATATGGCTCCTACATTTTATATTTTACACAGTGCACAAAAAATAAATAAAATATTTGTTACTGCCAGATGATCCTTTACCTCAAATTAAATAATCAAATATTATGTTTAATCAGGATAAAGTCACTTTATGCATACATTAAAGAGTTCAGTTATTAAATGATTTCTCTTCTTATATGAATTAAGATACAAATTTTTCCAGGGTGATTGACATACTTTTATTGCAGAAGCAGCTTCTATTTCCACCAATAGAGAAATCAGAAAGAATCCTTTACCGCAATCCCCACCAGGAAATGAAAACAGAATGTCCATGTTCCTAAAAAAAATCAATCCAAAAAGTCAAGGGTGTAGCAAGAATATGGATATATTTGTTGACTACTTTCTAGTTTTTAAACATTCTTACTTGTCTTGTTTTATTTTCAAAATAATCTTGTGAGATAAGTATTATAGATTTTACTATCTCCAATATGTAGTCAGGAATATTAATGTTAAGTCCACTGTCTAAGATCATATCATTAACAGAAGATTAAGCTGGGACTTGAAATGCCATTCTAGAACTTGGAACTAGAAATTCCAAGACCATTTATGTTATTGCATTAATTTTTCACATGCATGTGTACATACACAACCTCGGGGTTTACAGAGATATCTGTGCAGTCTAATTTTAAGAAGTAGTCTTTGTGCTTAAATAACTACATTCATATCCATATTTTTATCTGTGAATCTGATTCAATTTTTCAGTGGTTTATATGCCATACAAAGGAATCGACTGACAAATTCAAATAACTGAATAGACCCTATTTTCTTTCTGATTGAAGTTTTGTATTGGTATAAACAGGTCTCAGTATCTGTATATCCATGAGTTTCATGGTGGTTAAATTCATGATCTCTGAAGCTAGACCACTCTGTAGCTTGCTGTGTTACTTTGAGCATTGATATTCCTTCTGTTTCTGCATTAGTGTTCTCATCTGTAAAATAAGACTGATAATATCCTCTCACTTAAAAACATTCTTTAGCTTCCCATTTACTTTAAGATATTGTTTAAACCTCTTATGCTAGCCAAAAATCCAAATAATCTTTTTTTAAAGTTTATTTCTTCATTTCTTTCTCATACTATTACTTTCACCAGTCATTTATCAGTAACACCAGCTTTCCTTCAGTTCTGATAATGTGCCAGACTTTTTCCTTTTTATTAAATTTACTAGTAGCCCTGTGCACGAATCCATGCTCCAGTAGCTCTCTGCAGGGCCTGGCTGCTCCGTGCCTGCTGCCCAGAGGCTCTCTGCTGCCCAGGGGCCCATCCGCGGCCAGGGGGGACTACAGTAAGGCTGAGAGGAATGGGTGCCGCCATCTTGTGGCTATGGGCGCTACCATCTTTGTGACAGAATGATGGTTAATTTGCATATTACCCTTTTATTAGATAGGATTGGGGTGACACTGGTTAACAAATTATACAAATTACTAGAGGCCCGGTGCACGAATTCATGCACCAGTGGGGACACTCTGCCTGGCCTGCGGTATCAGGCTGAAACTGGCTCTCTGACATCCCCAGAGGGGTCCTGGATTGTGAGAGGGTGCAGGCTAGGCAGAGGGACCCCACTGGTGCACAATCGGGGCTGGGGAGGGATGCAGAAGGGATCCAGGGCATGTCTGGCCCATCTCGCTCAGTCCCGATTGGCCAGACCCCCAGTAGCAAGCTAATTTACCAGTCGGAGAGTCTGCCCCCTGGTGGTCAGTACACATCATAGTGAGCAGTTGAACACTTAGCATATCATTAGCATATTATACTTTGATTGGTTGAATGGATGACCGGACGACTGGACACTTAGCATATAGGCTTTTATTATATAGGATACACTTACTTTATCCTCACTCTTGTTTTATCCTCCACTATGAGCACTCTCATTATTTTTTCCCTTCTAGCTAATTCTTACTTATTTTTGAGGGCTCAGCTTAAATAACTAAATATAGAGATTCCTCCTTCATCACTTTTATTTGGTTGGAGCTTCCAGTACTTTATCTTCTTACCTCTTCTCTTAATCATACACCAATTTACATAATTTTCACATGTCTCCTTTCCTCCCCATTCATCAGGGCATGCTTATATCTATGACAGTTACCTTATTTCCCTAGCTATTAGCCTTTGCTTAGTATATAGATAAAAATAAAGCAAGGATTTGGTTAAAAAGAACAGCTTAATGTTTTTGGCCAATGAGTTCATTAAGTCATAGGTACAGAGATGTATGTGCATTTTGTATTTAGGCCTATTAATTACATATATATATATATATATATATATATATATGCAAGTATTACTTTCATATATATCTATAGCTATAATATCAAACAGCCAGTCACACCACAGTCATAGATATAATTCAGGACTTTGATTATTTGCTCTTTAAACAATTACTTGAATTACTTTTTGCCTGAATTAAATTGACCTTTAAAAAATACATTTGGAATATATTGATAAACCTATATTCACTTTAAATAACAAATAATTCTTAGACTAAAATAAGAATCAAATACTTACTCATAAGTCATGGGCCTTATGAAAGCAGCAATAAAGCAATGGACCAATCAGAAGAGAGAAAGAAAACCAATTTAAAAATCAAATGGTTTCAAGTTATTGTTATTAGACTTAATACTACTAGTATTAAAATTAATGTCTATTATAAAACTATTGTTATTAGATTTAATTGTACTACTAAAGGTAAGACATAGTCAGATAAAAAATCCGATTTTTATATTTTTCAAGTAGTCATTAAAAACACTTATGTTAGGATTTTATAAGAAAACTAAAATTAAATATGTAATACATGTAAATAGTCAAACTAGTTTTAACTAATAAAATAGTTCCTAGATCAAGTCCTTTCATTTTGGACCATTCCCATGAGTAAAATATTGTTTTGTAGATATACACACAGACCCATGAGGTACCACAATTCTCTTATCCCTTTATTGTAACAGATCCCAACACTAAATGGTTAGGAAGGGCCTAAATTCTGAGCAGGCTGCTCTAAGAAACCCAGACTTTGCCATTTCTACCACTGAAGATGTTGACTCTTAAACTCAACTTGATGGTTAAAAATTAAATTTGTAGAATCTCAGAAACATGTTAATCAAGAGAATCTAGACACAAAGACTGCATATTCTATGATCTCATCACTATAGAATGCAATGGAAACTAACTTCTGATATGACAAATCAGAATATATTTACTGGGGTTGGAGGAGGGAATTGAAAGGAAAGAGTCACAAAGGGATTTCCCGAGGTGATAGAAATATTCTGTATCTTTTTTAGGGTTACATAAGTGATTATAATAGACTCATCAAACTGAACACCTGGGATTTGTGCATTTCATTGTATGTTAATTATATACCTCTCTCTTATATATGTATAATACATTTGTGGTTATAGATACACCAAAGCACCCTTACCCCCAAACAGAGAAGAAAGCTGTATTGCCAAAAATTAAACCAATGACTAACCCCCTTTTGATCTAAATAGCATGTGCTCCTTTCGCTTTTAATATAATCACTGTTTACATACCCACTGGGATCCTTTTTCTTCCAGTTTGCCAAGACACAGTCTGCATAAACTAGGATGGGAGGCAATCCCAGCTTCTCAGAGAGGTTGCAGTAAGGGACAGCAATATTGCTTGGCAGGACCTAAATAAAGCATGTTTAGTGTAGACTTTGAAGTGCCTTACCTTTTCTTCTGCTTCCTGAGTGCCAAATATGAGCTATTATATAGAATGGCACTTTGAAAACAAACAAATGTAATTTCTCTTCTTCATTTCATAACTTAGTCCCAGTTAACTGTCAAAAGTTTGGGTTTTAGATTTGCATTGATGTGGTCATAATCTAACCATAGAGAAAAACATAGGTAGAAGGCAAGGAGAACAATGGCTGTATCCTTGACTGTCTAATGACCCTGTGAGTTATTTGCATTCATTCATTTATCTATCCCATGAATATCAGTTTGGCAACTACTCTGTGCAAGGTACTCTTTATCCATCCACAATACAAAGATAATTAATTGTCTCAAAGAAGTTCAAAGTTATTTGTAATTAAGGCATTTGGATATCATACATACTGAAAGTGTAAGAAGACTCTTAGAGCACAGTGCTGACAGAAACCCTCTACTGGATGATTTCTCAGAAAAACTCCCCATAGAGTGGCATTAATGCTTGGTCTTGAATACTTACCTGTGTTGGTTGGAGGAATTACATTTGTTTAATATTTCCATGCAAAATATGTCAACTGGAGTGATATTCTTGGCATCTCTCAGCTCTTTCACTCACCCTTCCTCAGAAGCTTATTTAAGTGCTGAGTTTGGGAGTGAAACTACAGCTCACCCTCCTTTTCCCCTCAACTCTTCTTTTCCTGAACCCGTTACTTGCAGAATTCTGCTCTGTTTTGGGCCACATAGTAAAAAGCTCCTATCTCCATGGGGGTGATCCTGATGGGTAAGTGCACTCAGCAGGTCCATGGTTGCCACATGCTCAAGCCACATTCTCCAACTACTGTATTAGTCATGAAGCTGATATTTTATCTTTTGTCTGCCTGACTTCTTATCAACTTTAATAATTAGATGGCCCCATGTAATAATTACAGTCATGCTTATCATCAGCAGCCTATGGTTGGAATAAGCATATCTAACAGGCAAAGGACAGGAATATGTGGCCCATCTGGCACAGTGGGTGGTGGGACTTCAGTAGTAGAAGGTGGTATGACTATGTAGCCCACTCCACAGTTCTGTGAAAATCATGGGAGCTATAATTCAAGTGGCATCAGATTAGCTTAACACATCTGGAAATGATGATTTGATGAAAATAACAAAAATGTTAGAATCGAATTATTGACTATTAAAAGAACAATTGGATGTGCGCTTCCCTTTGCAGACCTTGTGCCACTGAGAACTGAAACATTCTGTTTGGCAAGTGCTTTTCACATATTTCAAAAGGAAATAAATCATGTCCCTCTCTGAATTAGAGAAAAGATCAAAAGGGAACAAAGGGGGAAACATTTAACCAAATAATTAATTTGAAATGACTTAGGAAAAAGAAAGGAAATGTTCAAACACATTCTAATCTATTATAGACACTCAGATAACTGCTAAGAAACTCAATTGATAATTTCTTGCCAATTCTCCAGCAAAAATGGGCTTTATATTGATGTAGCTTATTTTTTGTCCATTTACTTTTTCCTTCCTACAATTTCTTTACCTAAATTTTTAAAATATTTTTATGTATTTTTTATTGCCAGCTCCTAATATCTATTTCAACATAATATGACACACAAAAACTGGATACATTATAAAATACATTTCTATGTTTTATTTTATAATTCTGATCTCCAGCCTGGTAAATTTATTTATTTTTTTATTCTGCTATGTACATTTTGGTCTACACATTTTTTTCTAGTCTCACTTTCTTTTCTGCTCTCCTTCTCTTTGGATAAGCTTTACCCAATCTTTCAAGAATTAATTCAAATTCCACTTTCTTGAAGCATTTCATGATCTTATCAACCTCTAATTTAACTCCTCTGGACTCTCATACTTCTGTACCTAGAATATGCTGCACTGTATTATTGATGCTGCATTATGGATACTTTTTTATATATAACTAGAGGCCTTATGCACAAATTCGTGCACTGGTGAGGTTGATATGATCATGAAATGCTTCAAGAAAGAGGAATTTGAATTAGTTGTTGAAAGATGCAAGATAGCATTTTAGCATTAACTAAGAATAGCCATATAATTTTTATATCTCCCAAAAGTAATGTATTGACTATAGAATCACATTACAGTGGTAAACACTAAAAACAAGTAAAATATTTTTCAATACCAGATTCAATAAATAAAGTTCATAAACTTAATGAAAAATTATAAAGTGATTTCAAATGATGACTAGTATGATAGTATAGTAACTAAAAATAATGCTTACAATATAAGTTAAGAGAAAGAAGCAGGATATATATGTATTTGCATAGAATGAAACAACTCTTTTATAACTAGTAAAACACTAAAAATTCAATAATGATCACAGTTGAAATTACAAAGTAAGTGAATAATTTTTTTACCTCTTTTTCTATTTTTCAAGCTTCACAAAATGCAGTTATAATAGTTTTTGAATGTTTTTTACATCATATAAAAATGTAAATTGGATGTAAATTTTTCATGTAGTAAAAGAAATATAAAATCTCCACACCTTACAGACATCATCACCTCGGCCCCACACATATGCCATGGTGATATACCCCAGGGCCAGATGTGCGAGGCGCTGCAACTTGTGTCCTTGGAGGTCAATGATGCTGAGCATTGGTAACTGAAAATAAATGAAGAAGTTGACTCAAATCAACATGGATGATACTATATCTCCAAAAACAAACAAAAATATTAAGTTATAAGAAAGATGGCCAATGTAATAGTTACTCAAACCTTCTCAACTTTTTCACGTAGTTCACCATTCTCAATCAGGACAGGAAGATTTTTAACAATGGAAATCCAGGCATCATAAGGGTAAGGTAGTTCCTCCTTTAAAAAAAAAATAGGACATTTTTCACCAGTGGAAATTATTATAAAATAGTTTTGTCTCCCATTGATAGTCTGTCTTGATTCTAAATCAGTTCCACTCAATGAAGCCCCAACACACACTTGCCTGTTTAGCTCTACCAGCACCTTCTCTGCATTCCCCCCTCTTCTCTCAAGCACTCTCATTTGCCTCTTTTTCAAAGGTCACCTCCAAAGTTCCTCTAAAAGCTTCCTGACTACTGCAGTTTACACTCATATTCCCAATTATGAACCCTATGTATTATATACCTTTTCCATTTTAAGTAATCCTATATAATAAAGAGGTAATATGCAAATTGACCATCATTCCAACACACAAGATGGCCACCACAAGATGGCCAGCACGGGAGGGCAATTGTGAGCGATCAGGCCAGCAGGGGAGGGCAGTTGGGAGGGACCAGGCCATCAGGGGAGGGCAGTTAGGGGCAACCAGGCTGGCAGGGGAGGGCAGTTAGGTGTGACCAGGCCATCAGGGGAGGGCAGTTAGGGGCAATCGGGCTGGCAGGGGAGCAGTTAGGCATCAATCAGGCTGGCAGGGCAGTGGTTAGGAGGTGATCAGGCTGGTAGGCAGAAGTGGTTAGAGGCAATTAGGCAGGCAGACAGGCAGGTAGGCAGTTGGGAGCCAGCAGTCCTGGATTGTGAGAGGGATGTCCGACTGCCCATTGAGAGCCAGCAGTCCTGGATTGTGAGAGGGATGTCCGACTGCCCATTGAGAGCCAGCAGTCCTGGATTGTGAGATGGATGTCCAACTGCCCGTTTAGGCCCGATCCCACCAGACATCCCTTGAAGGGTCCCAGATTGGAGAGGGTGCAGGCTGGGCTGAGGGACACACACCCCCATGCACGAATTTCATGCACCAGGCCTCTAGTGTTTTAATAACTGATATTGTTTTCTATTCAGCTAGATTTTAAGTTTTTTTTTTTTTAAATAGAAGAAAAATGAGATTTATTCAGTATCAGTAGTAGACTAGGCACTTCACTCAGTAATTTCTCGTTTAATTATTGTAGTGACCCAAAACATTATTGTCTCAATGTCATAAATATGGAAAGCTTGGGCAGTTTACTAACTTGTTTTGTTTATAGAGTTTATTATGATTAAAGCTTGTTTCTATCTTTCAACAGCCCATGCACTTTTTATATCTTACTACATGATGGAAAGGGTCTTATCATGCTGTTAAATCTATATTTCCTACAGGACTTTTCACAGTATTGGACACATAGGAAATGACATATATATCCTGCTTTGGTTCATGAAAGGCTCATTTTTTGCTCAAAAAGTTCAAATAAAACCCAAATGGAAGTGTCTCCTTGAATCTTATCATATTTATAATCTCATTTTAAGAGAAACAGAAGCAAAAGACCTAGGAAACACTCTAAAATGAGTTTCAGATCCTCAGACAACTCCCCATATGCCCTGATCCTATCTCTTCTTCATTAAGCTACTTCTAGACATGCCCTTTGTGTAACCAGTGCTGACCTCTGGGGATGGAGTACATATCAAGAGATAAAGTCAAACTAACATGGGTGACTTTTTGAGCTGCAAAATAAAGTTAATATTATAAATGAGTTATAAAACAAGACAAATCTATAATAATAAAAACATAATATGCAAATTAACTGAATGGCTGAACAGTGGAACAACCATCCAGACGACCTACTGGTGCCAGGCCAGCCAAGGAGAGTGTGATGCAATTGGTTGGGGGGCCCCACCATTGCCCCATGATCACCCCACAGAAGGAGGCCCAGGCCACTGGCTGGCAGGGCAATCAATTGGGGAGCTCCATGATCACCTCAAAAAGGGAGGCCCAGGCTACCTGACCAGCGGCACTGCAGTGGGTGGGTGATGCCTCCCTCTGTGGGGTGATCGATTACAGGTCTCCCAGACTGTGAGAGGGCATAGGCCGGCCTTAGGGACCCCCCAACCCCCGTGCATGAATTTCATGCACCAGGTCTCTAGCCCTATATAATAAAGAGGTAATATGCAAATTGAACATCACATCCTTGCACAAGATGGCTGCCCCCATGTGGTCACAAGATGGCCACTCCATGTGGTCATAAGATGGCCGCTCCCATTTGGCTAAAAGATGGCCTCCCTCATGTGGTCACAGGATGACCCCACCCATGCGGTCACAAGATGGCTGACCCATGTGGTCACAAGATGGCCACCCCCATGTGGTCATAAGATGGCCACCACAAGATGGCCAGCAAGGGAGGGCAGTTGGGGGGTGACCAGGCCTGCAGGGGAGGGCAGTTAGGGGCAATCAGGCTGGCAGGGGAGCAGTTAGGAATCAATCAGGCTGTCAGGGGAGTGGTTAGGGGGTGTTCAGGCTGGCAGGCAGAAGTGGTTAGGGGCAATCAGGCAGGCAGGCAAGCAGTTGGGAGCCAGCAGTCCTGGATTGTGAGAGGGATGTCCAACTGCCCGTTTAGTCCCAATCCCAGTAGGGCCTAAACAGGCAGTCGGACATCCCTCAAGGGGTCCCAGATTGGAGAGGGTGCAGGCTGGGCTGAGGGACACATACCCCCGTGCATGAATTTCATGCACTGGGCCTCTAGTCATAATAATAAAAGGCCAAGAGGTGTCACAACCAAAACAACCAAACGAATGGTCACCAGGAGGTGCATGGAGCACCTCTTGGCCATAACGACCTAACAACCAGTCGCTATGATGCCCACTGTGGCTGGTGAACTGGCTCAATCAGGGTGGGGGCGGGCAGCGGCCAACCTCGTGGACCCTCCCCTCTGCCGGCCTGCCCCTGATCGGACTCTCCCACCCTGATCAAGAGCTGGGCCTGCTGGCCAAACACCCCCTCCCTCCCCTCCCTCTGGCCAGCCATGCCCCCGATGGGCCCCCACCATCTTGATCCGCCCGCAGCCCCTCCCCAGGCTAGCCCCACCCTATATTGGCCCCTCACCTCAATCAGGGACAGGGACAGCTGGCCAACCACTCATGGCCCCTCCCAAAGGCTGCTGGCCCTGTATTGGCACTCCCCATTTACCCCATTAGGGGGTACGGCTTGCTGGCCAATTGCCTGCAGCCTCTTCCCCCAGCTGGCCCAGCCCTGATAGGGGGCCCTGATTGGGCCCTAATCCAGGCAGGCCAGCTGGCCAACCTCTTGCCATCTCCTGCTCCCAACAGGCCCAGCCCCAATCCACCCTGATTGGGACTGGGCCGGCCGGACCCCACCTGTGCACGAATTTGTGCACTGGGACTCTAGTCCTATAAATTAAAGACTAATATGCAAATATACCAAACAACCGGTCACTATGACATGTGCTGACCACCAGGGGGCATGCGTGGAGCATGGCAGGCATTGGCAGCAGGCAGCAGAGTGATTAACATGGCATTAACATGACAGACATCAGCTGTGGTGGGATGGTGGAGCAGGTGAGTGGGGGTGCCAGACCAAGGTGGGGTGCCGGTCACTGTCATCAGGGCGAATCTCTGGTGGTTACTGAAAAGTCTTTGGTCCCATGTGCCATGGTCCCACCCAGCGCTCTCACCTGCTGCCAGTGCCAGCCCTACTCGCACTCACTGCTGGCACCAGAGCCGCTGCTCGCACTGTTGCTAACACCTGGCACCAGCCCTTATTGCTCAGTGACATCAGTGAGTATGAGCAGCGGCTGCCGGCCCCGATCGCCCCTCAGGGCTTCTCCACCTCCTCTTGCTCCTGAGGGGCGATCGGGGCTGGCAGCTGCCTCTCACACCCACTGCTGGAACTGGAGCCCCTGCTCACACCCACTGCGGGTGCCAGCCCTGCCACACCTGCAGCCAGCACCATTGCTGCCACTTGCAACCACTGCTGTTGCCTGGTGCCAGTCTCAATTACCCCTGAGGGCTTCTCCACCTCCCCCTGCTTCTGCAGGGTCATCAGGGCAGCAACTGCCATTCGCACCCACTGCTGGCAATGACCCAAATGCTCCACACTGTCAGTGGGTATGAGCGGCACTGGTGCCATCAGCACGTGGGATCGGCGGTGGTGGGAGCATGGACACTGGCAGGCAGGCTTCAGCAGGAGGGGCTGGGTGGGGCCACAGAAGATGGGCCAAGACTCACCCCTGTGGCCCCCTCAGCCTCATGGCCCACAGCTCCTTTCAAGGTGCACAAATTCATGCACAAGATCCCTAGTATACCATAAAATTCAAACAATTTCAGGGGCTGCAGACTATTGGAGAATCCTAATCTGTTAGAACAGATTTTTAGAAAAGAAAGATCTATACAGTATATTTGCTAGTGAGTCAACTCTCTCGTTTACTCTGAATTCTCCTCCCTAACCACAAAAATGCTGTGCTCTCATGTTTTTAGTATTCATATATATTTTTGTTGTGTGTTTCCTTGCATAGCACACCAAAATTATTGGTTGTTATTTTTCTCCAGATAACAGAAATTCATGTTTTGTTACATATCATGATTAGTGTAATATTTCATAGAAATTTCAACAAATGTAAAATTCTATCAATAATATACTTCTGACTCATAGGATGCCTAAATGGCATGATCCAAATAAATGAAATATAACAGGAGGACCATTCAATTATGCTAGATTAGAGAATGTATTTTGTATCCACAGGGAATTAGTAGACATTATTTTCACTTGAAATAGGAAGCTTATTGATTAGAAGAGATGTAATGAAATTTTTGAGCTTATTATTTGCAGAAAATATCTTCAGTAAAGAACATAAAGCAACGCTTAATGTTTGGGTGTATGTTTCAGATCATTGAATCTAACTTCCTAAGCATCTCATGTAGCAGCATTATTTTTCAAGTAGCTCAGGAAGAGTTTTGTTTCGCCTTTGTTTGGGGTTTTGCTTTAACCCTTGGAATCAGTTGTGGAGGTCTCTATAATTAGTGTGATTGTTTTATTTTTTAAGAGAACTGACTCTTTGTGGGAGGTGAGAGGGGCTAAATATGAGGTTTTATAGATTCTGAAAAATATTTTTTTTAAAATTTTACCATTGATAAAATCGGGGCTGGGCTTCTTGGGAGGAGGAGATGGCAAGAGTTTGGCCAGCCAGCCTGCCTGGATTAGGGCCCAAGTACAATCTGGTAATTTGTGTATGCTTGTATGGGGAGGGGGCAAGTCTGACTAGAATTCATTTGTAAATATAAACTAGATGTCTTTAGCAATAAAATTAAAAGCCATACTTCGTATTCTTAAATTAACTTAATAATCTGAAGAAGAAAAAATGGACTGGGAGGAAGAATTTGCTCTTGATTTGCCTGTATTATACAAGAAATTTATGGGATATTTTTTCCAAGTACAATTATATTAGAAGCTCTGACTAAAAATGTGTTCGTTGCATTTAAAGGTGCTTTCTAAAGCGTGGACTCTATTTGAGCCACAAACAGGAACATATTGTCATACATTATTGTAGCAACATGTAACTGGTTCCTAGAAATACTCTCCTAGAATCTCACTGTCTTGTTAAATCCAAGAGTGGGGGTGAGGAAGGGAAGCATGCTTAGTTATCTCTTCTCTTAAGAGAGTCAACAGAGTATGATGGTTTTCAGATCATGGACTCTGGAGCCAGAGGGATTAGGCTCACATCCTATCCCTGCCATTGCTAGCTCTGAGTTTGGATAATTACCTAAATTATGCACAGCTTCCATTTTTCATCAGGTTAATAACAACATACATTTTAGGACGGTTATGAAGATGGAAAAATCAATATTTGTAACTTGCTTTAAAATGTTACATAAATATTTGACAATAAAAATATTGATGATAAGATAGTTTTCATGGCAGTATTTGGAACACAAATTCGGGAAATGTAGTTGTTAAGGTAAACATGACCTGCATTTCACTTTGTACACAAAACTTTTTAAATTTTTTATTTTATTTTTTCCATCACCATTTATCCCCTCTATGCCCTCTTCCACCTTCACCCATCCCCTTCTACCCCCTCAGTCACCACATTGTTGTCTATGTTGATGAGTTGTCCTCTCTCTCTCTCTCTCTCTCTCTCTCTCTCTCTCTCTCTCTCTCTCTCTCTCTCTTTCTCTCTCTCTCTCTCTCTCTCTCTCTCTCTTTTCCTTTTTGGTTCAACCTTCTCAACCCCAAACTCCTCACCCCCACACAGACCTATTTGCCTGCTCTTTATGAGTCTGTGCAGACAAAACAACATTTTTTTAAAAGCTAGATCTGACTCCTTTGACTCTTATGCTTAGTAACAATAAGTAATATTAATGCAACACATTTGTTAGATGCGCCATCTCAGAAACCTAATCAAAGCATAAACATACACTTTGTACAATTTAAGGTATATCAGCTAAGAAAAGGGATTCCTTTGACTCATGAATCAGTCATTACTGTGTGTTGTTTTTTTTCAAAATGCACTCTCAAAACCCAATTGTATTAAACCAAAATACTTCTACTGTTTCCTTATCTCATCACCCTCTGTATCTGTGTAAGATAAGTAGTACATCTAAGACTAAATTTCTAGGTTGAAAATCTTAAGAAAGTCAAGTAAGACCCATTTTTAAAACTCTGCTTTATCCATTTGTTCAGTATAAATTACTAATCCACATTTTTTTAAATAGAAATTAGTTTGCCCAGGTAAGTAATAATAAGAAAATGTTTTCGCCATAATTCAGTACCCTCTCTTACCAGTGGATTTGGTAGAGCAAAGCCCACATCTTCATCTATATGATAGTCTTCAAGATTTTCCAAAAAGTTTTCCATAGGAGGTGCTTCATGTGCCATTCTTGCAGTCTACTTCTCCAGCCTCCCTTAGTCTGTGGAGAAGTCTCAGAGCATCTATTTATTACAGAGGTTGCCATAGCTCTTGACCACAACACTTCATGTAGGCAGTAGGAAATTACTTCCACTTTTGGAGGAATAGTTTCATTTTCCATTCTCTTTATTTGCAACTTGATAAACAATAAGATCACAAAAGCATCACTGTTCACAATATAAACTAAACATTTATATCATGTCAAATCTTTATCACTGGGAATATCATCTGTTTACTGCCATAGGGGAAGTCAGAATGGACATAATTGAAATTTTAAAAAAGTCATGAAAATTGATAACCAGAAGAAAACATTTTTATTTTATGGAATCTTTTAAATTTCTGAATTAAAATGATAAATAGGACCAAGTCTAAAGTCCTAAACTATCACTTAGTTATTATTGTCATTGGCTTTATTTTAGCCTATCAGGGTTCTTTGAACATATTAGTGTCTTGTTTCAGAAGCCATGAAATATACTGAACTATTAATGATTCTGAAGCAGGAAAAAAATGGTAGCACATGAAAAACTTAAAAAGATAGTACCTCTTTACCTTTCCATTTTTCTTACCCAGTCTTTGATCTGTGTTCACAATGATAATGTTTTTCCTTCTCCATATTCCTAATAAGTCATTTTAAGGCAGGTTTTCCTCCATCTCTACTATATCTGACTTCTAGGGACTGATGAGGCAACAGTCTTTACATTTGAATACTTTGTTAAAAGTTGAAAGGAGGGCTAAACTGCCTTGAAAATGGTGAGTGTTTATTTTTTCAAAATGTAAATTAAGGCTGTACTTGATGAGGGCTTTCAGGGTGTCTGCAGGTCTATGGACACTTACAGTCAGTGTTTCAATCTTGCTAAAAAAGCAGAAGCAAAAGCAGTAGCCATATCATTCCATATGATAATCAAAAGCAGAAGAGGAGTTAGTGTTCAGTACATTAAGAGACAATGCCATTTTGTCAACCAGGTTAACGGTACTAGGAATAAATTTTAATAGTCCATTACTGTATGACTATGTTCTAGGAATAGTTCTCACACTGTCCTTCCTTATTACCTTAAGGCATTTAAGGGTGAAGATTTACAGGAAAATGGTCTTTTTATAATAAGTGTAAAGGAAACCAAAACAGAAATTATACAGGAAAAAGAACACAATGGCTCACATATTTAAAATGAATCATCCGTGGGGCTATTATTACTGAAACCAGTTCCAAGAGAAAATAAATAAATAATAGATGAATGGATAAATAAATAAATAAAATGTTGACCTACTGTATTGATAGGAAAGCCAAAAATAACAGCAAAATATTGAGGATTTGAAAATGAGTGGTTATTTCTATGGTGTTCATTCTTTGTACCTGAATCATCTTTTTTATGGGTGAGTGTAGACAGAGGCATGTAATGAACTTTTTCTGCCTGGATAAAAATCTCTGAGGATTTATTTATTTAGAAGAAACAAGTCTTGAAAAGATTTTCTTGACTCTACTTATACAGCTACTTAACTAAATCTATTCTACATTTGACTGCAGGAATAATAATACTCATTATTCTACCTTTTATCTCCAACTTTTTAACATCTTCAAACTTCAAGATCTTTTATATTTCTGAAATACATTCTCAACTGATCCTCATTCTTTATTCATCTTAATTTTTATTCAGCAATAACAAGATTCAACCATGCAGGGTTGCATAACACTACAGAAAGTTAAAACGGAGTTAACACTATCTTTATGAACAGTGAAACTGGAAAAAAAAATGGGTAGCATCCAAGAGTGGGAGAGAAATCACAAAAAAAAGAGAAATGAACATTGGCATTCCCTACTTCTGCTATGAACTGTAATAAGTTCTGGACTCTATACTGAGTTGAGCACACACAGAACAGATCCAAAGAAGAATAGTAAACTTCAAGAACTGAACTACAATGTAAATGACTGCCCAAATCCTAGACTAAACCTTGAGTGGTACATGTACCCAACAGACAGAAGTAGCCTAGAAAAGGCTTTTAACTGACTTTGAAACTACTCTACATGATAGATGAGACAGAACTTGTGGTCAAAACCTAACCAGCGCAATAGCATGCTAAAACGAACAAAGATATCAACATTCTCCAGAGAATTTTAACAGAATTTGGAACCCTGCATCACAGTATTATAATCCAAAATTGCATAACATTAAAAAGCCAGGGAAATATGACCAAAGGTTAGTGAAAAAGAAAACCAACAGATGCCAATCCTGCTAGGATACATATTATAACCATCTTCCATGAGGTAAATGTGAGCATTCATTAACTTAATGAAAGATATACCTTCTCAGTAGAGAAACTAAAAATGTGAATCAGATACAAATTTACAATGTATAGTAGAAAACAAAAATACAATATTTAACAACCAATGGGATAAAGAAGTAATCAAAAGATAAATTAAAAAATTAGACAAAAGAAGAAAATATAAGATACCAAATTTGATGAGATGCAGCAAAAGCAGTTATCAGAAGGAAGTTTATAGTGATAAATGCCTACATAAAGAAACAAGAAAAAAAAACTCAGAAAAACAAAAACAAAAACTAAACACCTCTAAAAACTAGAAAAAGGAGAACAAATGAAGCCTAAAAGTAGTACAAGGACGGAAATAAGAAAAATTAGAGCAGAGATAAATAAAATAAGGAATAGAAAGACAATAGAAAAATCAATCAAAGCTAGAGCTTGTTCTCTGAAAAGATGAATAAAAGTGACAAATATTTATCTGGCTTCACTAAAGAAGGAGAAGGAAGAGGGGTAGGGGAAGAGGAGGAGGAAAGGAGGAGAAGGAGGAGGAGGTGGAGGAGGAGGAGGAGGAGGAGAACAACAACAACAACTACTACTACTACTACTCAAAAAGGCTCTGGCAGGTGTGGCTCAGTTTGATTCCTGGTCAGGGCACATGCCTGCACTGTGAGCTCAATCCCTGGTAGGGGGCAAGCAGAAGGCAAAAAAAGAACTCAAAATAAATAAAATCAGAAATAAAAAGGATATGTTACAACTGATACCATACCAAAAACAACAACAACAACAAAGAATCATAAGAGACTACCATAAATAATTACATACACCAATAAATTTGACAACATAGAAGAAATTGATAAAATGCTAGAACATGCAACTACCAAGACTAAATCATGAAGAAACAGAAAATCTAAACAGACTGATTACTAGTAAGGAGAGTGAATCCATAATTAAAAACCTCTCAGCAAACAAAATTCCAGGACTAGATTTCACTGGTGAATCTTGTCATTTGCTTTCTGGCTCTTATGTAGTTCCTTTGTTCCTTTTTTTCTCTTGTGTGGTCTTCCTTTGTCATATGATGATTTCTTGTAGTGTATGGTTTGATACTTTCTTTTTTTTTTCTTTATTTTATTTTACTTGTCCATCACAATTTATCCCCTCTATACCTGTATATTCTTTTCCCCATTCACCTTACTCCCTGCAATCATCACACTGTTGTCCAAGAGTTCTTTCTCTCTCTTTTTCTTTTTTGATCAATCCCTCCATCCACCCACTCCCTACCCCCACAAGAGGCCTGCCTGCTCTCTATCTATGAGTTTGTCTCTATGTTGCTTCTTAGTTCAGTTTGTCTATTAAATTCCACATGAGTGAAATCATATGGTACTTGTCTTTCTCAGACTGGTTTATTTCACTTAGCATATGGTAATGTAATCCAGTCAACCCATGCTGTCACAAAGTGTAAACCTTTCTTCCTTTTTATAGCTGAGTAGTATTCTACTATGTAAATATATCATAGCTGTTTTATTCACTCATCTACTGATTGCTTGGGTTGCTTGCAAATCTTGGCTTTTGTAAAAAAAAAAATGCTGCAATGAGCATAGGTATGCATATATTCTTTCAAATTAGTGTTTTCAAGTTTCTTTGGATAAATTCCCAAAAGTGGAATTTCTGGAACATAAGACAGTTCCAATTTTAATCTTTTGAGGTAACTTTATACTGCTTTCCACAGTGGCTGCACCAATCTGCATTTCCACCAACAGTGCACAAAAAACATGCAATGGGCTAAGGATAGTCTATTCAATTAATGATGTTGGAAAAATTGGATGGATACATGCAAAAAATGAAATTAGACCACCTTCTCACACCACACACAAGAATACACTCAAAATGAATTAAAGACTTAAAAATGTTAGCCTGGCTGGTGCGGCTTAGTGGTTAAGCATCACCCTATGAACCAGAAGGTCACAGTTTGATTCTCAGTCAGGGCACATGCCCAGGTTGTGGGCTCGATCCCCATTTGGGGGCTTGCAAGAGGTAGCCAATCAGTGATTCTCTCCATCCCTGTCCCTTCCTCTCTGAAATCAATAAAAATATATGTATTTTAAAAGACTTAAATGTTAGTCTCAAAACCATAAAAATCTTAGAAGAAAACATGGGAAAGTAAAACTTGGACATTTCTCATAGCAATATTTCTTTCTGATATATCTTCTTGGGCAAGGAAAACAAAAGAAAATCAAACATGGAACTACATCAAACTAAATATTTTTTGCACAGCAAAGGAAACAATCAACAAAATGAAAAGACAACCCAATGGATGGAAGAGCATATTTGCTGATACATCTAATAAGGGATTAATATCTAAAACACTTTTATAAAGCACTTATAAAACTCAACACCCAAAAGAAAAAGAACAATGTGATAAAAAAAAAAAAAAATGGGCAAAGAACCTGAATAGACACTTCCCCAAAGGGGACATACTGATTTCTTCTTCATCTTTTGTATATAATAGATACTTTTGCTTTGTGGATACCATGAGTTTCTACAAACCATCTATATATATAAAAGCCTAAGTGACCATTACTACAGAACAACTGGAACAACCAGAACGACAGGTCACCATGATGCGCACTGACCACCAGGGGGTAGATGATCAGTGCAGGAGCTGCTCCCAGCCCACAGGCCCCGATTGCTGACGGGGCCTGCCGGCCAACCTCCTGGTCCCTCACCCTGGCTGGCAGGCCCCAATCACCCTGGCTGGCCAGGCCCTCAAGTTGGGATGGGGAATCAGGGGTGGGTGGCTGTGGAAGTGGCCCCTTTCCCAGGGGGGCCAAGGGCTGGCTTTCTCCTTGAGGATGGCAGGCAACCTCCCATTCCCCACCCCCCGGCCCCTCCCCCTAGCCGGCAGGCCCCAATTGGCCCACTGCCCGCTGCTGCCATGGTGGTTGGACCCTCCCACCAGCCAGCAGACCCTTATCACCTGATTGGGACCGGCCCACCCCCTCCCCCCCAAGGCTGGGACAGGGAACCAGGGGGTTGGTGGCAGAAGCGAGTGATGAGGGAAGGAGAAGTGGGGGGAGGCGGGGAACCTGAATGGCCCTGATCACCAACCAGGCCTAGGGACCCACCCATGCATAAATTTCGTGCACTGGGCCACTAGTTTTATAATAATAATGGTCTATTTTAACCTCATAGTTGAATTTCAATTACATACAAAAAAATCTACTCCATATTTTAAGTTCCCAATGTCACAATTTACATATGTTCATATTGTGCATTTATTAACACATTGTCGTTTAGCCTTTATCCTAGAGTTAAGTGATTTACACACCACCATTAGAGTAGTTCAGTATTCTAATGTGATTCTATACTTACTTTTATCAATGAGTTTTTACATTCATGTTACTAAAGCATGTATTGCCTTTTCATATCAGTTTGAAAGGTAGGTCTAGTGGTAATGAACTCCCTCAGTGTTTGTTTTTCTGTGAAAATTTATATTGTTTTATTTTTGAAGAACAGCTTTGCCTGGTATTAGTTGGCAGATTTTTTTCTTCTTTTTTTCTTTTAAGCACTTTGAATACATTATCCCACTCTCTCTGCTCCTGCAAAGTTTTTGCTAAGAAAACTGCTGATAGCCTTATGGGGGATTCCTTTGATGCAATGTGATTTTTTTTTTTCTCTTGCTGGTCTCAAATTCTTTGTCTTTGATTTTCAAAGGTTTTATTTCAATGTGTCTTGATGAAGTCCTCTTTGTGTTGAATCTATTTGGAGTTCTATGAGCTATACGAGCATGGATGTCCATATCTCTCACTAGATTTGGAAAGTTTGCACCCATTTTTAAAAACTAAACTTTCTGCCTCTTTCTATATTTCTTCTTATTCTGGGACTCCTATGATGCATATATTTTTTCAATGATGATATTCTATAATTCTTGTAGACTTCCTTTTGTATTATTTCCCCCCTTTCCTCTGATAGGACAATGTTAAATGGCTTGTCTTTGAGTTCACAGATTTTTTTGCCTGCTTGATAAAGCCTGTAATTGATACTCCCTCTGTTTTTTATTTGTTTGTTTTTCATTTATGACCTTTCAGCTCCAGAATTTGTTTGGTGTTTTTTATCATTTTCATCTCACTGTTGAACCTCTGATTTATTTATGTATTTTTTACAGATTTCATCTAGTTCTATTTGTGTTCTCTGATGGCTCTCTGAGATTTCTTAAAACTATTATTTAAATCCTTTGTCAGGCAATTTGTAGATCTAATTTCTATAGAGACAGTTACTGGAAAATTATTCTGTTGCTTTGGTGGTATAATGGTCTCTCTCTCTCTCTCTCTCTCTCTCTCTCTCTCTCTCTCTCTCTCTCTCTCTCTTTCATGCTCCTTGAAATTTTGCCTTGCTATCTTCCATCTGAAGAAGCAGTCACCTTCCCCAGTCTTTACGGACTGGCTTTAGGAGAGAAATACCTTCACTCATCAGTGCGGCTTGGGATTCTGAGGTTTTCAGATCTTTCTTAAGAATATGCCTATTCCACAATCCGTGTTTTCTGTGCAGGGGAATTCTTAAGATTGTATACTTTGTCTCAAAACTGTAAAGTGAGGAAGAGTGTTGAGAGCCTCCTGTTTGTTCTCCCTATACTGGTGCCCTGAAATGCTCAAATTTGTGTACCTTCTCCCAATAATACATAGCCAGACCAACTTTTTATCTTATATAATAAAAGGCTAATATGCAAATCAATCAAACAGCAAAACTACCAGTCACTATGATGTGCACTGACTCTCAGGGGGCAGATGCTCAATACAGGAGCTGCCCCCTGGTAGTCAGTGCGCTCCCACAGGGGGCATGCCAGTCAGCCAGAAGCCGGGTTCACAGCTGTTAAGTGCAGCGATGGTGGCGGGAACCTCTCCCGCCTGCACGGCAGTTGGACATTCCCTGAGCGCTCCTGGACTGCAAGAGGGCACAAGCCGGGCTGAGGGAACCCCCACCCCACCAGTGCATGAATTTCGTGCACCAGGCTTCTGGTATATTTATATTTTTTATTGACTTCAGATAGGAAGAGAGAGAGATAGAAACATGAGAGATAATCATTGATTGGATGTCTTCTGCATGCCCCCTGATGGGGAATGAGCCCACTATTCCAGCATGTGCCCTGACCAGGGGATAGGAGGAATCGAACCATGACTTGTTGGTTAACGCTCATCCATGGAGCCACACCGCCTGAGCCAGACCAACTTTTTACATATTCTCTGTAGTCATCTGCAAAGACTAGCATGGGAGCATGAGCAGAAGCTGGTCATGAGAATGGGGTGAGTGAGGTGCATGGAGCTTTGAAGTGCCTGTGGATTCACTGGGAAAGTCCACATGTAAGGTGTCCCTAGTGTCTAATGGGTGGGCTTACTAATGGAGTACACAAAGTGGTTAGTAGGATCCTTATTCCATTGATGAGTTCTATGCCCTGGTTGCTCTGCTCTCAGCTTCTTCCAACCTTTCAGCCATACAGTTAACCTGCGTACTCTGGACAGCATGAGAAGGAAGTGGGCCTCTTAGGCAATATCCTGTGTGGCGGGGGAGGCCAGGTTCTCACACACACTCCCTCTCATTCATGGGAGAAATTACAGGGCCAGGTTCTCATTCTCCTTCATGGGAGAAATTAAAGACCCAGGGAGTCTCACTTGGCACTGAGCTATGCTGACTTGACAAACTGTCTTCTAACTTTTATGCTAGAGTTAAGCCATTTATATATCACCATTAGAGTCATTGAGCATTCGGAATTTGAGGGGTCATGTGCGTAAAGTGAAACTTGTTCTTACCCTCTTTGTGCATCTATTTTCAGATTTTATTGCTCTAATAGTGTGCTAGAACTGTACTGCTAAACTCCAGCACTCTCACAAAGTTACTCTCAACTGTGAGTGATTGCCAAATTCATAGAGATGATGGTAGAAAACTTCTATTCTGCCATCTAGCTGACATCACTCCTCTATGAAAAGCATATAGCTTTAGATCAAATTATCTCAAAATCTTCTCTGCCATTTTCTATGGCCTCATGGTCATTAGAGTGCATTTCTTTGCTTAATTTTGGGACTGCTGTAAAACTTGCTTTGACTACTGGGATGTTACTATTGTGACCTTGTCAGAGTTTTAAAATATTCTGTCATAGTGGGGCCTCTTGTACTTTTACTACATTCATGAAAAAAATCTAACTTAAGCAGCTGCTGAGTCTCCAATGTAGAACTCCCTAATGACACAAGATGTTCGACACAAAGCTACCTGGCTTATCCACAGGTTTGCAGCCTGAATTAGACCCCTCTCAATCAACCCACGGTCCCAGACACTATAAATAAAACATTGTTAATTGTTGCTAAGTTTTGTGTCTATTTTCAGTATTATTGTTGTGATAACTAACTGATAATTACCCCTAAGAGCCCATCAATTTTATTGCATTGTATATTTCCAACAGAAATGCAAGTAAATATTCACCAAGAGACATGAATCCATTCATAGTGTCATTGTTTGTGCTCTCTCTCTCTATTGGAATTCTCCATAGGAAACTACTCAATTTTCCATATGTAGGAAAATGGTCAAATACATGTTGATCAAAAGATGCCATATACAAAAGGATAGATACATTAATATCACACTATGAACGTAACAGTATAAAACAAACATTAGAGATAGAAATCAAAATAATGGTTACTTCTGAAGTATAATTGTGGGATTGTAGGGGTGATTGTAATATTCCATTTTATGTTTAATAAATAGTTATGTTTATAAAAATAATGAGAGTCGTGTCAGCACCTAATTGGACATCATAACCAAATCTGGGTGCCTCTGCATATTACACTAACATAGCCATGAGGTTTCTGCTCACCTGTGCATCCAAAGTGGGCAGGTAGGACCTCAATGGTGGCTGAGAATCCAAAGGAGTTAGTGAGTCTGCTCCACCTCCCACTCACACCAATAGTGAGGGGAGAAAGAAGAACCATGATGGTGCAAAACTGGGCAGATACCCATAGCCGATAAAGAATTTGTGGAGGGTTAGCCTGTCCACGGGGGAATTTGGCATGGAATTAGAGTAAAATTGAGATGAATTTTGAGGCAGAGGAAGTAGAAAAACTTGATAATTTGGTTCCCCTCCTCAGGGCAACACTGCAAGGCACAAGGCTTTCCACATCATCAGAGGCAACCTCTCCTGGCAAAGGATGTGGAAGGAAAAATGGTGAGCAGCCACCTGTCTGCTTCGTTGTGCAGGTTACAGCTGAAAGGACCTATTTCTCTCCAAATGCACCCAGATTTCTGAGGCGGGATCTCAGTGACTGGGGGAGGTAGAAGAAATAGTGGGCAGTCGACAGGAATATCAATGGGCATTGAGGGAATATTTTTCTTGTGTCTGCTTTGGGATTTCAGCAGGAAGTCTGCCCACAGACCTCATGGAGTGCCCCAGTTGAGGATTCTTTCACGAGACCTGTGGGCATCCCCAAAACTCCAGGTGCTAAATCCAGATCTCCTCCCATTCTGATGCCAGCTCCTTGTGCATGCTTCTGAGAGCATCCTTGAGAGCCAGTCTGGTAGGAGAGACTACAAACTTGAGCTATAGTGCCACCTCCTGGAATTCAAAATATTGTTTCTAATTTTCAGCCTGTTGAATTATAGGAACCAAAGACTCGTGGACCCAAACAGCAGTGTGGTGGTTAGCAAAGGGAAGGGGGATGGGACTTGAGGGTTAAAGGGACCTAATATATAGTAGGCAGCAAAATATAAGATATCTCATGGAGCAGAATTTTCACTGATACATCTCCAAGGGCAAGAAAAACAAAGGAGAAAATAAGTGGGACTACATCAAAATAAAAGCTTCTATACAGAAACAAACAAACAAAACAGCACCAAAATTAAAAGCAAACCCACTGTATGGGAGAACATATTTGCCTATGATACATCTGATAAGGGGTTATTTTCCAAAATATATAAAGTACTCATAACAACAACAAAAGTAAGACAAACAATCCAACTGAAAAATGGGCAGGAGAACTGAATAGACACTTCTCCAAAGAGGACATACAGATGGCTAAGAGTCATATGAAAAAATACACAACATCACTAATTATCAGGGAGATGCAAATTAAAATGACAATGAGATACCACCTCACACCTGCCAGAGTGGCTATCATCACCAAATCAACAAACAACATGTGCTAGCAAGGATGTGAAAAAAAAGGAACCCTAGTATACTCTTGGTGGGAATGAAGATTGTAAAACCACTATGGAAAATAGTGTGGAGTTTCCTTAAAAAATTAAAAATGGAACTACCATTTAATCCAGTGATCCCACTTCTAGGAATATATCCTAACAAACCAGAAACACCAATCAGAAAGAAAATATGTACCCGTAGATTCATAGCAACACAGTTTACGATAGCTAAAATTTGGAAACAGCCCATGGTCCCATATCAATAGATGAGTGGATTTAAAAACTGTGGTACATTTGCACTGGAATACTATGCAGCTATAAAAGAGAAGGAACTCTTACCCTTTGAGACAGCATGGAGAGACCTAGAGGGTATTATGCTGAGTGAAATAAGGCAGTCAGAGAAAAACAAGCATCACATGACCTCACCTATGTGTGGAAGCTAGTGAACAAAATGAAGTAACAAACAAAAAAGATCCAGAGACATTGAAACATGCAACAGACTAATCTATTTCAGAGGGAAGGCGGGGGAGAGTGGGAAGAGATTAACCAATGAATTTATATGCATATTTGCATAACCCATGGATAGACAATAGTGCAGGGAAAGCCTAGGAGAGGGCAGGAGCAGACTGAAGGGGGTTAGTGGAGGAAATGGGGGGGAAGAGGGCATTGGTAATACTTTCAACAATAAAGATAATTGTTTTTTAAAAAAAGAAGAAATAGAAAATAAACATAATAGAAAAAAATTAAAAATCCAAAACTTTGTTCTTTATAAATAAATAAAAATGAAAACTCCAAAAATTACTGATCATGAATAGAAAAAAAACACAAAATTAACAACATTGAGAATTTTAAAAATGGGCTATCTCCACTGATTCCACAGAAATCAAAAGGATAGTGAAGGAAGGAAGGAGATCCTATATAATAAAGAGGTGATATGCAAATTGACCATCACTCCAACACATAAGATGGCCGCCCCCATGTGGTCAAAGATGGTTGCCCCCATGTGGACACAAGATGGCCGCCACAAGATGGCTGGCAGGGGAGGGCAGTTGTGGGCCATCAGGCCAGCAGGGGAGGGCAGTTGGGGGGGCCCAGGCCTGCAGGGGAGGGCAGTTGGGGGGGACCCAGGCCTACAGGGAAAGGTAGTTGGGGGGACCCAGGCCTGCAGGGAAGGGCAGTTGGGGGGTACCATCCCTGCAGGGGAGGGTAGTTGGGGGGGACCAGGCCTACAGTGGAGGGCAGTTGGGGGCAACCAGGCTGGCAGTTAGCGGCAACCAAGCCCACAGGGGAGGGCAGTTAGGGGTGACCAAGCCCGCAGGAGAGGACAGTGAGGGCGACCAGGCTGGCAGGGGAGAGCTGTTAGGGGTAACCAGGCCAGCAGGGGAGGTCAGATAGGGGCAATCAGTCTGGCAGGGAAGCAGTTAGGCATCGATTAGGCTGGCAGGGAAGTGGTTAGGGGGTGATCAGGCTGTCAGGCAGAAGCGGTTAGGGGCAATCAGGCAGGCAGGCAGGTGAGCAGTTGGGGGCCAGCAGTCCTGGATTGTGAGAGGGATGTCCAACTGCCTGTTTAGGCCTGATCCCAGTGTAAACGGGCAGTCGGACATCCCTCGAGGGGTCCCAGATTGGAGAGGGTGCAGGCTGGGCTGAGGGACACACACCCCTACCCCCCCCCCCATGCACAAATTTCGTGCACCGAGCCTCTAGTTATGAATAACTGGCCAATACATCTAACTAGTTAGAGAAATGTACACATTTCATCACAAAGAAAAAGAGAATATCTGAATACTTTTTAAAAATTGTATTCATAAGTAAGAAGAAATCCAACTCTCTCAAAGAGAAAATTCTAAGTCTAAACTGCTCCATTTCTAAATTATAAAAAACATAAATAAAGAATTATTCAAATCATAGTAATTCTTTCAAAGAATAAAGAAAGGGATAATACTTCCCAATTTTTTTTGTGAAGCCATCATCTATTTGATACAAAATTTGTCAATACACGACAATAAAAATTACAGACAAATATTTCTTATGTGTATCGATGCAAAAATCCTAAACAAAATGCTGCTAAATCAATCCAGCAAAATTTAAACAGGATAATATGTCATAACCAAATAAGGTATATTCCAGGAATACAAGTTTGTTTCAACACTGGAAAAACAATAATTTTAATTCACAATATTAACAGAAAATGGAGAAAACTATATGGTCATTTCAGTTTATAAAATTCAATATCCATGGCAGGATACATATAAAAATTCCAGCAAATTGATATAAAGGTAAATTTCTGAATGTAAATATGTATCTATAAAAACGCATTGAAAATAGGCCTTGGCATAGAAGATATTTGCAATTATTATGTTTAACAAAGGAATCATATCTAGACCACATTACTAGCTTTCACATATAATAAGAAAGAGACAAGGCCACTCAATTTAAAAATGGACCAACGTCTCAAATAGGCATGTACAAAAGAAGCTATGTAAATGGTCAATAAACATATAAAACTGTTATTGTTAACTTAATAATTAAAAATTAACTTAATTAACAATGATGAAATGCAAGTTAAAACCAAAATGCAGGACATCTATAGGTCCACCAACATGAATAAAATGAAAAAACCTACAGGCATTGATGTAAAGTGTAATTCTCAGCATGTAAAACACTTTAGAAGTAGCCACTAAGATCACAGTCTGTGATCAGGCAACTTCACTTTAGTAATATACTCAATAAAAATTCATATGTTCATCATATGACATGTATAAGAAAGAAAATAACCAATTATGATTTTTTAAGCCACAACTATAAGTGAACCATATTTTAACAATAAAATGGAAAAACAGAAGGTGTTATATTCATTCAATGTGTAATAGTGCCAACAAAACAAACAAACAAAAAAACTATTGCTATTTACAACATGTTTGGAAATCATAATCATTATAATGAAAGAACTCAAACATTAAAGAGTACATGGTGATTTCTTCCATTCATATGGAGTTCCAAAGCAGCAAAACGAATCTATTCTGTTAGAAGTGATGATTGTCAGGGGACAACTTGGGGGCATTGGTGGCTCTACATTTTATTTCTTAATCTAAGTAGGTGCTAATTACACCTATTTATTCACTTGAATATTAGTGGAGCTATGCGCCTGTGATTTGTGGAAAATAATATATGTATGTATAACTTCAGTTCACTTAAGTGTATATGAATCTTCCTGTTCATTAGCTATTTCTACCACCTGGAAGTGATTCTGCTGTGTTTTTGTTTGTTTGTTTCTGTTTGTTTGTTTGTTTTGCCCCAAAGAGGAGTCAAAATGAGTCAAATCTCCTACTGCATAGATTCAGGGGCCAAGACCGCCCACTTTCCACAGTTCACATCGCGTTCTCTCCCCACCCATCTTTGCTCTGCAGGGTTCTCCTCGCGCTTCCAACCGCCTTTTGCCAAGGCAACTGCCATTATTGGGTTTGGGATACGGGACACCTAGCCATGCTGAGATTTCTGTTTCTGCTCATTGGGCTCATCGGGCTCCAGACAAACAGTAGTAGTAAGTACACTAACCCCTCAGTCCGCCCCTCTGACCTGTCAGGAATGTCAGCTTTCCTCTGGGTTTCCTCTGAGTGGCTGGCTATCTCTGGGAAAGTGCTTTGTTGTGGGGGCTCCCACTCTGTGAGCACCAGTCCACTCCCACATTGCCACCTTCCCCAGACAACATCCACATTGTTCGCCAGGGGGCTTTCCCACTCGTCTTGGGACCCATAGCTGGGAAAAAGGGGCGGGGGGGGGGGGGACGAGATACCATGCATGGCTTGGTGGATGCCTCACGATTAGTGTATTATAAACTGCTCGGCATTTTTTACCCCTGGACATTGTCACTGGAAGGTCAGAAGGACCCAAGTTTATATGTACTGAGAATGCTTCCTCCTATTGCCCCAGAATTACCGTGAACCGCCCACAGGTCAGTATTCCTAACGCAATAAACCTCTTCCTCTTTACAAAGTCTTGTGATTCCAGAAAGACTATAGATTGAGGGTATTGAAAAAGATAGCCAAAATAAGTGGGGGTGTACAGACTATGATGACTTTAGAGGAGGAGATATGAGGCAATGTATATTGCCCTAACAAAACATTTTGCATCTTACAGATTCTGAACTACCTGTGCAAATTATAATTCCGGAGAAAAAATGGTCAATATCAAGAGATGGAGTTGAATCAAATGTAATTAAGCACTAATCTTTCTTCAGAATCTAAAAACAATCCAACTGTTTCATTCTTAAGAAGTAAATCTGGCATATTTTATCCATGCACACTTGCTGAATTTTATATTTATACCCAATTTTTCTTGACTAAAAAAACCCAAAACACCTTTTGAAAATGAGCCAAGGTTAATAATGTTTCATAGATATATTGTGCAGTGATGCTTATTATCAAAGTCCCAAGTCCCATCTTCTAAATTTGTTTCCTCCTTGAGTGTTTGAATAATCATTGACCTGATCCATCCAGAGGTTCTTTCCTCACTCTCTCAACAGGCTAAATTTGGAGGAAATTGTTGTTGTTAAGTAAGCCTAAGGATTCCTTACGTGGCATGATGATCTTTTGATTTAATGAAGTGTTATGTGATGATTTTTAAATATTTCTATTGCAAATATGTTCATCATTAAGGTTGTTCTTTTATGCCATCTTAGTTCTTTTTGATCCAATGTCTTTTTCTTTGAAATAATTGGATTTGTACCTCTTTTACTAATTTCTAGAATCATTTCTAAAGAAGTGAAAAGTGTTTTTTGATACACCCAACCTTAATTTTCTTTCTAGTTGAGTCATAAATGTTCTGGTAAATTGAATGCAAATATTTCTTAGCAACTACCCACTTGTCACCCTAATGGAGATAATACAAGCTTAAAATATTCAATATACCATTTTAAAAGAAATGTATATTTATGAGAATTTTTAATTTAATTAGACATTAAATTTCTCTTTCATAGAAAAGGAGGTGAAGACATTTAGCAGTATTTTAAAAGTTTATTTTTATACAAAAAAATATATGTAATTGTTTGGTTATATTAGAAAACATACACAGATGTATTAAGAGGGCAATATCTTAAACCAATCATTACTAGATTAAATATAAATAAAATAAGATTGGCAGAAAAAAATAACTTTTCTGCACCTGTCAAATTCATGAGGAACAAAATTTAACTATTTTGTTAATGTCTCTATCCCATGTTTAGAACAGTGCTGAATACATAGTAAGGGATTAGTAGTATTTTTTGAACCAATAAGGCTTATTGATCCAACAAATGTTACAAATAATATGAAACAGAGTATGTTTATAAGTATTATCTATACTAGCAAAAGGGTAATATGCTTATTAGACTGGATAGACCGGACATCTTCCAGACATCATTCTGGATGTCCTTCCTGACGAAGCTGGGGCCCGGGTGCCTGCAGCCAGGGCGGTGCTGCTCAGGGTCCCGGGTGCCTGCAGCCAGCCTGAGGAGGGAAGCCTGGGTCCTGGGTGCGGGGCCGAGGCAGAGGCAGTTAGGGCAGTGGTCGGCAAACTCATTAGTCAACAGAGACAAATATCAACAATACGATTGAAATTTCTTTTGAGAGCCAAATTTTTTAAACTTAAACTTCTTCTAACGGCACTTCTTCAAAATAGACTAGCCCAGGCCATGGTATTTTGTGGAAGAGCCACACTCAAGGGGCCAAAGAGCCGCATGTGGCTCGTGAGCCGCGGTTTGCTGACCACTGGGTTAGGGTGACCACACAGGCAGGCAAGTGGTTAGGGGTGATTAGGAAGGCAGGTGAGTGGTTAAGGGCAATCAGGAAGGCAGGCAGAGTGGTTAGGGGTGATCAGACAGGCAGGCAGAGGCATTTAGGGGCAATCAGACAGGCCGGTGAGTGGTTAGGGGTGATCAGGCAGGCAGGCAAGCAGTTAGGAGCCAGCAGTCCTGGATTGCGAGAGGGTGCAGGCTGAGGGACCCCCCCCCCACCATGCACGAATTTCATGCACCAGGCCTCTAGTAATCCTATCTAATAAAAGAGTAATATGCAAATTGACTGTCACTCCAACACACAAGATGGCCTCCCCCATGTGGTCAAGGATGGCTACCTGCATGTGGTCACAAGATGTCTGCCACAAGATGGCCAGCAGGGGAGGGCACTTGGGGGCAACCATGCCTGCAGGGGAGAGCAGTTAGGGGCGACCAGGCCTGCAGGGGTGGGCAGTTGGGGCGATCAAGCCTGCAGGGGAAGGCAGTTGGGGGTGACCAGGCCAGCAGGGGAGGACAGTTAGGGGTGACCAGGCTGGCAGGGGAGGGCCGTTAGGGGCAATCGGGCCGGCAGGGGAGCAGTTAGGCTTCATCAGGCTGGCAGGGGAGTGGTTAGGGGGTGATCAGGCTGGCAGGCAGAAGCTGTTAGGGGCAATCAGGTAGGCAGGCAGGTGAGCAGTTGAAAGCCAGCAGTCCTGGATTGTGAGAGGGATGTCCAACTGCCCGTTTAGGCCCTATCCCTCCGGGATAGGGCCTAAACAGACATGCCTCGAGGGGTCCCAGATTGGAGAGGGTGCAGGCTGGGCTGAGGGGCACACACCCACCACCCCGTGCACGAATTTCGTGCACTGGGCCTCTAGTTAATAAATAAAGATCAGCCCTGCTGGCATGGCTCAGTGGTTGAGTGTTTACCTATGAACCAGGAGGTCATATTTCAATTCTCAGTCAGGTCACATGCCCAGATTACAGGCTGGATACCCAATGTGGGGCATACAGGAGGGCAGCCAATCAACAATTATCTCTCATCAGTGATGTTTCTCTCTCTCCTCTCTCCTCCCTCCCTCTCTCTCTCTCTCTTTCTCCCTTCCTCTCTGAAATCAATAAAAATATATTTTAAAGAAAACATAGAAAATATTCAACTTAAAAAGGGTAATTTATTTTTAAAAATAACTAAATGAAACTTCTAGATGTTAAATAATATGAAAGTGAAAAAAAAAAATTCAAGAATCAACAGTAGACCAGACAGCTGAAGAGACTCAGGTAGTTTCAACATAAAAATAGCTAAAGGAAAAAAAAAAAGAATAGAATTAGAGGGTCAAGTGTAGAATAATTGGAATTCCTGAAAAAAAAAATAAACAAAAAACCTGAAGAGATTGTATTAAGCATATATTAACTGTGAAATGATTTTAAAAGAATCCTTAGATCAAATACCACATAACAGAGTATATAAAAATCAAGTAACACCTTGACAGTGAAATCAGAATACCAAAGCCAAGAAGACATCTTAAAGGCAGCCAGACATCTAAAATCATCTACGTTGAAATAAGTAGTACATAGATACAGAGGCAGTAAAGCATCAAACAGACTGTCAAATTACAGCAGTAAGGTTAGGGAGAGGTGGGGAAATAAGAGATCAACTGAAGGACTTATATGCATGTATATAAGAGTAACCAACGGATGCAAAACATTGGGGGGTGAGGCATGTATGGGAGTGGGGTGGGGGGGGGCAATGGTAAGATATGTACACATATAATACCTTAATTTAAAAAAAAAAGAAATAAGAAATAAGTAGTACACTGATAGACTCTCAAACTCAACAATGGGGATGAGCATACAATAAAATTAAAGCTTTAATTGTCTGACTTTAAATAAATTTGCATTAAAGAGTAATTTACCCAAATGAAATATCCTTCAGAAATTAATAATTTTCAGATATTAAGAGAAGAAAATGGTTAAAACAATGTACTTCAGCATGCAGAAATTGAAATACATCAATATTAAATTTTCTTTTTATTGTAGTAGTGTGTTTTAGAGTGCAATTATTGTCAATATAAAATGATAGTTTTTCTTTTTAATATTCTTCTCACTTTACTTTGTTTTGTTTTTTTTTTAATATACGGTCCTACTAGGTGTCTTACAGTGTTGTAATCGATGGGAAAACATATATGGTGAACCTGATGCAAAAGTAGGTGATCTACATTATTTTACTACCTGTCTTTTTTCTGTTTATAATCATCTATATAATAAAGAGGTAATATGCTAATTCCGTAGTCTGCAAACTGCGGCTCGCGAGCCACATGCGGCTCTTTGGCCCCTTGAGTGTGGCTCTTCCACAAAATACCATGGCCTGGGCTAGTCTATTTTGAACAAGTGGCGTTAGAAGAAGTTTAAGTTTAAAAAATTTGGCTCTCAAAAGAAATTTCAATCATTGTACTGTTGATATTTGGCTCTGTTGACTAATGAGTTTGCCGACCACTGTGCAATTGGTCCTAACAGTGTCACAGTCAAAGCCAGGCTGCGCACACACAGGAGCTGGTGGGCGGGGACGGGGGCGGGGACTTACACCACCGGGACATGAGGCTGCCGCAGGGGGCGGCCCCCCCCTGGTGGAGGCGTGCACAGGCTGGGGGCACCACCCGGCCCAGAGGGGGCATCAGGATGGGGGCGGGGCCTTGGTGGAGAGCTCTCAGCACTCCTGCACTGGATGTGAAGGTGCAGAGAAGAAGGGAGAGCACATAGGCAGTTATGGGGATCAAGCCAGGAGGAGAGAGCGGTTAAGGCCATCAGGCTGGCAGGGGAGCAGTTAGGGGCATCTGGCAGGCAGATGAGCGCTTAGAAACCAATGGTTGTGGATTGTGAGAGGGATCCCAGATTGGAGAGGGTGCAGGCCAGGCTGAGGGCCCCCCTACCCTCCATGCACGAATTTTGTGCACCGGGCCACTACTCTATAATAATAAAAGCATAATATGCTATTTGACCAGACATTCTTCCAGATGACTTTCTGGACAAAGCTGGGGTTGTGAGGGAAGACCAGGTCCCAGGTGCCAGAGGGAAGCCGGTGCTGGCAGCCAGGGGAAGGAAGGCCTACTCTTGCATGAATTTTGTGCATTGGGTCTCTAGTCATTTATAATTATCCAGAATGTCATTATTTTGCATTTGTAAATGTTTCAAGTTACTGGCTTTTCATTGTCTTTTATTTTATCCTTTAAAAATCTTAAAAATTTATATAGTAAATCTTGAACTTATATACTAAAGAACTTGAATCCACAGTGTAAGCTCCCACCTTTCTCCTTCCTGTAGAACCAGATTTCTGTTTTGGTTATCCATGTTGTTTCATAGGGGATGAATTTTGATAATTTTCTATCTTTATCAAAACTTGATGACTTGTGTTTTAGCTTCTTTATATCCAATTTTATTTGAAAGAACATAGAGGATTTTAAGGTGAAAAGAATAGTGATAATTTTTTTAGAGTTTACATACAATGTCAGAATGTCTTACAGATTTAGAATGTAATTGTAATTAGCCAAATTCAATTCCATGCCAGCTAATAAATTTGGGGGAAATAAGCACAACATACTAAGGAATAAAGAAACATTAAAATTTTAATGGTCCTTTTTTAAATGATAAGAATAATTTTTCAAAAATAATGATAGGCAGAAGTCTGCAAGTGACATCCTATATAATAAAGAGGTAATATGCAAATTGACCCTTACACCCTCACAAGATGGCTGCCTACAACCAGGCCGGCAGGGGGATTAGTGAGGGCCGACTGAACAGCAGGCTGTTGGACGAGGGACAACCAAACGACTGAGCAAGCAGGCTGTGTGGGGCAACCAGGGTGGCAGGGAGGTTAGTGAGGGCCGATTGAACAGCAGGCTGCCTAGGGCGACCAGGCCAGCAGGGGTGTTAGTGAGGAACGACCAAATGACTGAACAAGCAGGCTGTGTGGGGTGACCAGGCCAGCAGGGGAGGCAGTTGGGGGCAACTCAGCTGGCAAGGCGGGGGGGGGGGGGGCAGTAAGGGGTGACTGGGCAGGCAGGCAGGTGAGCAATTAGGAACCAGCGGTCCAGGATTGTGAAAGGGATGTCTGATTGCTGGTTTAGGCCCAATCCCGGGCAGTCAGACATTATCCAAGGGGTCCTGGATTGGATAGGGTGCTGGCTGGGCTGAAGGAACACCCCTGCCCCACCCTGTGCATGAATTTTGTGCACCAGGCCTCTAGTTACTAAATTTAAAAAAAAAGAGAGAGAGAGAGAGGTATGTGTACCATTTCTAGAATTCATAGTAGCAATCTTTTCATACATTATAAAGCTTGGAAAATGTTGTTTTATGTAAAATGGATGATATCAGTTTAAAGGAAGACTCAAAATTACTTCTTCCTAAGGAAAAAAAAATGCTGCATTTTTGCAAGAGATATATTGGGAAAATCCAGATAGAATCTTACTGTCAGCCACTATTTTGTAATGCCAAGTGATGCACATGAGAGTGAGCCAGTGGTCACGCTTAAAGCATCCTATGAATAACTATGAGTATCATAAGCACAATATTTATTGAATGTTTTATATATTGTGAAATATGTAAAGTATAATTGTTTAGAAATATAAGAAGACCTGAATTAAAATGCAGTAATAGCCCTAGTCAGTTTTGCTAAGTGTATAGAGCATGGGCCTGTGGACTGAAGGATTCTGGGTTCAATTCTGGTCTAGAGCACATGCCCAGGTTGCGGGCTCTATCCCCAGTAGGGGGCATGCAGGAGACAGCTGAATAATGATTCTCTCTCATCACTGATGTTTTTCTCTCTCCCTCCCTTTCCCTTCCTCTCTGAAATAAATAAAAATGCATATTAAAAATAATGCAGTAATAGTAGTTGGTTTCTTAAGCTCTTTCTTATATTAGAAAAAAAGGTATAGAATATATAGTAATATAATTAATAATGATGTAGTAATTCATGAATCTATTTTTTATATTATACCATGTCTCCTCTCTTAAATTTTTTGTTATACATCCTTTTACTCTTCTTTCAGTAGTTTCTTTAGATTAAAATATTAATGCCTGAGTTATTGTATCTAAAAAACACTTTTACTTTTACCAATTTCCCTATATTCTTAAATCATTTAAATTTTTTTGTTTGTTTGTTAATCCTCATCCAAGGATATTTTTCCATTGATTTTTAGGGAGAGTGGAAGAGAGGGAAAGACAGAGAGAAACATTAATGTGAGAAAAACACATATCGATTTGTGGTTGCCTCCGCATGAGCCCTGACCAGGGCTGGGGCTGGGGAAGAGCCTGCAACGAAGGTATGTGCCCTTGACTGGAACTGAACCCGGGACCCTTTGGTCTGCAGGCCGACACTCTATTGGCTGAGCTAAGCTGGCTACGGCGATCATTCAACTTTTTTATTCCAGTTGCCTTTTCTACCTATCATTTTTTTTTATGTCCTGTTTACTTTTAAACCCCAATGAGAGATTACTGTTATTTTTAATAAAGTCAATATTATTTTATATCCTATATAATATAAGTCTAGTTGGCGTCACGCCCTCACGCTATGCCTTCACGTGATGTCATCACAAGATGGCCACCACAAGATGCCGCCCTCACGTGTTGTCCCAAGATGGCCACCACAAGATGATGGCCACCACAAGATGGTTGCCACAAGATGGCCAGAAGGGGAGGGCAGTTGGGGGTGAACATGCCTGCAGGGCAAGGCAGTTGGGAGTGATCAGGCCAGCAGGGGAGGGCAGTTGGGGACAATTAGGCTGGCAGGGGAGGGCAGTTGGGGGTGATCAGGCCGGCAAGGGAGGGCAGTTGGGAGCAGTTAGTCATCAATCAGGCCGGCAGGAGAGCAGTTAGGAGGTGATTAGGCTGGCAGGGAGAAGTGTTTAGGTGCAATCAGGCAGACAGGCAGGTGAGTGGTTAGGAGCCAGCAGTCCTGGATTGTGAGAGGGATGTCCGGCTGCTGGTTTAGGCCCAATCCCATAGGTGGGCCTAAACTGGCAGTTGAATATACCTCAAGGGGTCCCAGATTGGAGAGGGTGCAGGCTGGGCTGAGGGACAACCCCCTGCTCCACGTGCATGAATTTTGTGCACCGAGCCTCTAGTTTGCTAGAACAAATTTTAGGGTGTCATTTAAGAAAATGACCTTAATTCTTTAAAATTATCATTTCATTGTCTTCTGGCTTTCTTCATTTCTATTGACAAGTAGCAATCAATCTTATTGGTGTTTCTTTAGAGGTAACATCTTTTTTTTCTTGATACTTTGAAAGTTTTATTTTAGTCTTAATTAGTCTTTTAAAATATATTTAGGTGTGATTTTTTTTCTTTCTTTTATCATGCTTGAATTACATAGAGTATATTCAGTAATTCTGTATTGTCAATTTTAAAATTTTAAGTTTATTTAGCTCCTTGGCCTCTCTGTGTGGCATCAAAATTTGGCAGATGACTTTACAGGAAAGGATTATGTTTTGATGCATTTCAATGTATAATATTTTTACTCCATACCTGTATGACTCCCAAAGTCCTGCTTGTTTCTAGGCTTCCAAATAGTGGCTTCCTCCCTGGGGCAAACATGGATATTTGTATTCTTTCTTTTTCTGCCACAAAACAGTGCCTGCATATCTCCTGCTAAATTTCTTTACAGTTTTCAACTCAGAATTATTATTTTCTTTGGAGTCCCACCTCACCATTGGTCATTTTCTTTTGTTATACAAGAAGACAAAAATGTTTGCTCTGCTTGTCAGTGGCTTGGTTCTTGGACCTGTTCTTTTAATGAATCCAGACTGCATGGCAGTCACAATCTTTATGTTATACTTGTGTGGGAAAATGAAAATGGGATACCTACACCTATCTTTCTCTTTATAGAGCCTTTTAAACATATTCTGATCATTTATAAATAATATATTTTAATATGGGATGTCCATCTAATCTGTTAAATTGATGTCATATTAGTTCAGTTTTTATTGACCATTTGCTACTTTCTAGATATTCTTCTAAGTGCTTGAGATGCATTAGTAAACAAAATGAATTTGAATCTCTGAGTTCATATGGTTAGTAGATGATTCTAATAACAATTTAATAAATAAGCATATAGGAAGAGTGTTAAAAATGTTTAAGCAAAACTATAGAGAAAATAAAAATATCTTTTGGAAATCTAGTGCTTGATAATTAGGAAACTTGCATTTTTTTATAAATGTATTAATGTAAGCCTCACTGAGAAGATATATAAGGACAGACTTGAAGTAAATAAGACAATGAGCCATGCTGAAGAACATCCCAGGGGTAACTTGTATAAATACCCTGAGGCAAAAGCTTGCCTGTTGTATTAAAAATAAAAATGCTAGAAGGACAGTGTGACAGTAAAGTGTAAAGTGTGTGAGGGGAGGACTGGCAAATAGGATATTTGAGTAAAATGAGAACAAAATCAGAGAATCTTTTCTCTCTCTCTCTCTCTCTCTCTCTCTCTCTCTCTCTCTCATTAACCTACCTATTTATAATAAATTTTATATATATATATATATATATATATATATATATATATATATATATGTATGTATATATATATATGCCTAAGCGATCATTACGACCAAATGACCAGAATGACCGGAACGACCAGTAGACCAGTTGCTATGATGCACACTGACCACCAGGGGGCATACGCTCAAGCCAAGAGCTTCCCCCTGGTGGTCAGTGCACTCCCACAGCCTGTGATCCCTCCCCCCATCCCTTCCCCTGATTAGCAGGCCCCAATCAGTCTACCTCCCTGATGCCGTGGTGGCACAGCAATGAGGGAAGGAGGAGGGGTAGGCGGGGAACCACATGGTGGTGAGCACCAACAGAGGCATCAGCATCCAGTATCTGTTCCTTCTGTGCCTGGCCCAGAGACTGTCACCTCTTCTCCCGACCCTGCCAGGGCCTTTGGGCCCCAGGCTGGGATAGGGAGCAGGGGGTGGGTGGGGGTGGACTCAGCCCCATTCCTGGGTAGGGGGCTGAGGGCTGGTTACCTCCTTGGGGCCAGTGACCAACCTCCCACGTTCCCTCCTTGTTCCTCCCCCTGGCCTGCAGGCCCAGATTGGTCAGCCCTGATTGGCCTGGCCCCTATTGGCCATGATCACTAGACAGGCCTAGCAACCCCACCTGTGCACAAATTTGTGCACCGGGCCTCTAGTAACAAAATTAATATATTTTAAAAATAAAAGCTTAGGAAACAAATTTTTCATTAAACACTCTCTCTATTTTGCAGAGCTTTCTTGCCTCCTACTTTTAGAGTTTATGGTTATAATGGCACTGGATATATGAAGCCTTTTGAACAACAGGTTCAGGTATGAATTTTAGTGTCTGTTTTACATTTATTAGGTGAATTTCTGTGATCACCTTACTTAGGGTCCACTTGTTGCTGGAGTATAAAGAATTGAAGTTATGTTTGTTTTGGTATGAATTTAACCATTTATATTTTTATGTGTATATTCAGTAAGTCTTATTAAACAGATGATTATCCAAACCAAAAATGATTCTGATGTTTTTAAGCTATTATTTAATGATGATGTACATATGTACTTGTGTGGCCAACGGGTTGACTATGTTGTTACATACTTCAAATGAAAAAGCATGACTTATGTTAGGAAAGCTAAATCAGGGAAGAAAAGGAGAATTCAAATACTTTTCTGAAGTATTTTCAGGGACCTAGTGAATACATATGGAATTGCAAGCACATTTAGGAATGTATTAAATTTTCATATATTTGGAACACTTGGAGCTTCATTGTATAATGTCTATAGTTATTTAAATATATTTTTATTGATTTCAGAGAGGAAGGGAGAAGGAGAGAGAGATAAAAACATCAATGATGAGAGAGAATCATTGATCTGCTGCCTCCTGCATACCTGACACTGGGGATCCAGTCTGCAACCTGGGCATGCGCCCTGACAAATTCAACACTCAATCACTGAGCCATGCTGGCTAGGCATGTCAATAATTTATTGTAAGAATAATAGAGAAGTGTTCATAGAATTGCATGAATTACCCATACCTGAAATGCCATTTTTCTTTTTACCTTTGCCCTATCCTACCAATTCCTGTTGTTTTTTTCCATTTGCATTACTGGTTTCTATGTGGAGAATCTACTAATACTCTGAAATTAAAGCATTTTTATAGAGATGAAGATTTTAACAGAAAAAAAATAATAGATATAGTGAATAATTGCTTTACATTTTGCTGAACATACTGGGCAAATATATGTGAGTTATATATGAAATAGTCTATACAGATGTTTAATAATGCATAGTCAAATATATATATATATATATATATATATATATAAACATATATATATACACACACATAGATAGATAGATAGATAGATAGATAGATAGATAGATAGATACGTGTGTGTGTCTGTGTGTGCGCATGCTTGTGGCATGTATATGTGTGTGAGTATAAGAGAGAAAAGAGTTAGAATCAGAGGGACAAAGAGATATACAACCACAATATTCCATGCCTAAATTTTACATAATTTTGCTATACCTAACTCTACTTCCTACCTCCCAGGAGGTAACTATGCAAGATAAATGTGTGATTAAAAAGACAAAGCAAAGAATGCTTTATTAATGTCCTGAATATAGTAAGTTGTTGAAGGCCTCGAATGTAACCAGTATAGTCATGTGCCATGTAACGATGTTTCGGTCAACAACTGACCACCTATACTGTGGTGGTTCCATAAGCTTATAATGGAGCTGAAAAATTCCTAACATCTAGTGACCCCATAGCCATCATAATGTTGTAGGCAATGCATTACTCATGTGTTTGTGGTGATGCTGGTGTAAACAAACCTATTGTGTAAATAAACCTAGTTGTATAAAAATATAGCACATACAATGATGCACAGTATATAATAATTGATAATGATCATAAATGACTATATTACTAATTTATGTACTTACTTGCTATACTCTCTATTATTATTTTAGAGTGTACTCTTTCTACTTACTAAAAAAGTAAACAAACAGTTAACTGTAAAAGAGGATGTCATGTTATCCTCACAGCAGCCTGCTACATCTCACTGAGCTTGGAGGTGGGAAAAGAGGGTCTGTTTTGGCTCAAATTAACACAGGCTTCCACTTTTCTTCCTGAATATTCATAAGTTTCATTGAAGAGCTGTTTATTCATTTTCTCTTAGGACAGTTGTCTTTTCAAACATTTCCAGAGGATTTAAATGGTTGTTTATTTATAATTTTCATTTATTTTGCTAGGGAGCCGATTTGTGGCACTCTTCATGTTGTCATACTAAAGTCAATTCTCCACATCTTCATTTTAAAGAATGATTTACCTTAATACATAATTTTAGGAGCCAGAGCTTTCATTCTATTTAAGCATTTTAATCTGGCTCTCTACCTACATATACCTACATCTATACATCTAAATCTACACATCTACATCTATATCTATATATCTATATCTATATCTATATCTATATCTATCTATATCATCTATATCTATATCATCTACATCATCTATATCTATATCTATATCTGTCTAAAGAAGTATATAGTGAAATATATTATTGTTTGCATTATTATTCCTGTGAATGTTATATGCTACTTTTCTTTAGCTTATTTTAAGATTTTTCCCTTTATTTTTGGTTTCCATCAGTTTATTATGATGTATTGAGTTGCTTATATCTTGTGGAAATGAACAAAAACCAAACAAATGAGAATAAGCAAAAGCTATTTATTCAGAACTTGCCATAGCAAGGGAGTCAGCCACCGTCACTTGTATTCTCGATGATACTGTTGTTACTGGATTCCCAATATTTTTCCTTGAGTCTGACAGCCTGTGTGCACTGGCCCAAAGGAATACTGAGCAGGAGTTTGCATTTTAGAAAGAAAAAAGTAGTTTAATATTGAACTAGCTAGTTTGAAGATGGGGAGCTTATGCCTCTAAAAACGCAACTCATAACTTGAATGTCATCTTTAGCCTGCCAGAAGTCTGGACCATGTGACTATTAGGTAGCAGAAGATAGCAGCTACTACCTTCTGCTGCCTCTAGGATTGCCTTTTTTCTTTTTTTCTTTTTTTCTTTTTCTTTCTTTTTTCTTTTTCTCTCTTTTTTTTTATTAATTCCAAAGTCATGGAATATTTTAGGATTAGCTCTTTTTATGATTTTTCTCTTGACTATGAGCCACATTCACACATCTAATATTTTATTTACTTCTTTTAAAGTTGATTTCAGAGAGGAAGGGAGGGGGGGAGAGAGACAGAAACATCAATGATGAGAGAGAATCATTGATTGGCTGCCTCCTGCATGCCCCACACTGGGGATCAAATCAGCAGCCTGGGCATATGCCTGGACCTGAAATCAAACCATGACCTCCTGGTTCATAGGTTGATTTTCAACCACCAAGCTATGCCAGCAGGGCACATCTAATATTTTAAAATCATACTGGCCATATCCAATGATACATTCTTGAGTTTGTGATTCTTGTGTCTAAAGAGCTTTCATTCTTATTCCACCAGACAATGAGCTTTGCTGGTGCCACTTTCAAAACTACCCTCCCGTGTTCAGAAATAGCCAAAATGTCTTCTCAGTTCTGGCTTTTCTGGCCTTAGTTTCTGCTAAGCTACTTGAGATCTTTTTCACATATTCTCAGTTCAGATGTAAATAAAGAACTTACACCTGAATCAATAACACACATTTTGGGGCCTCACTCTGTGCCTCCTTCCTTTCCTGGATATGCACCTCAACTTCTAGGAACTTGAAACCATGGTCAGTAAGACTGGGTTCTTTGTTGGAACTTTAGCTACCTTGTGTTGCCTTGCCTTGGGGGTGCCCTCAGGTGATAGAAATGCAAACTAAATACAATGTTTTTCTTTCCAGTGTTGATTCCCTTCTCTCACTTTTTTTCTGCCTGCCTTTGTAGTTGGATTTTAAAATTATTTTTCCAGAATTTATATTTGTAATTGGTGAGGGAGTTAATCCAATGCAAGCTACTCTGCTTTTACACTCAAATAATTTTGAAAAGAAAAATTTTTCTTTTGGATTCATTTTATTTGGTTTTGCAAAATTAAGTCAATAGAATATGAAAAAATAAGTTTTGGAAGATTATTACCTTGTTCCTAATGACCAAGACTGTCATATTTAATTTATAATAGGAAAAATATGAAAATGTCCTAATTCTTTTTGGACCTGTGGGAACATATTTGGATAATTGAGCCAAATGTTCATCTAATAATCCTTTAAATATATTTTAGAAACAATAAGCATTTGACACATTATGCACAAATTAACATTTGGTTTAAATATTTGAAAATATACCTTTAACATGAGTAATTCTAATAAACATATATGTATTTTATCTTTTGTTTTTCAGAATTTTTGCTACTACCAAGGGTATATTGAAGGGTATCCAAATTCTATGGTGATCCTTAGCACATGTACTGGACTCAGGTTGGGATATATAATTTTATAATGAGAAAATGGAGTATTATTGCAGAAATAACTTTTTTAAAATTTTAAATTATGTTCAGGGGTTCTAATGTGAGCCATGCCTTATTGTGGAAAACTGCCTCTGGAAAGCATAATATGAAAATTCTTGTAATCCCTCCTATCTTTATTCTGAATTAAGATTTTTGATATAGTTGGAGACCATGAAATATCAATAACTACGCTAATACCGATTGCATTACTATTCAGTGCCACTCAGTAAGTTTGTGGATACTTAGGAATTTTTTCCCACTTTACCACTTAAGACTAAGACTGAAAATTATCTACATGCTATTAAATTAAAACTTGACTAAATGGCATTTTATGTACTTTTTAAAAATGTGTTTTGAAATTCGTAGGGGCTTACTACAGTTTGAAAATGTAAGTTATGGAATTGAGCCCTTGGAACCTTCAGTTGGTTTTGAACATGTGATTTATCAAGTAAATCATAAGAATACAGGTGCTTTTTTATATGCTGAAGAGGGTATCGAGCCAAGAGACTTGCCCTATAAGATACAAAGTGTACAGGTAGGTGATTATTTGAGTAACTGTATGGCTATTACTATTCATCAATAAAAACAGTATTTTTCTGACAAATTATTTTTATTAGTTAATATGATAGATGATACATAGATAGATAGATGTGCTAGATGTGCCAGAAACCTTGTGACTTATATGTAAGTCTTAAAACTAGTCATTCAAATTTACAGAACTATAAGCTGTTATTTTTAACTGTTAGTGGCACTGCTTTTCCACCCTATGATATTCTAGACCTTCATTGTCTGCAGGTACACTCCTTTCTCCATATCCATTATGTCAAAATTTTGATATAACAAATACAAATGACATTTACATAAATATTGAAGATATTTGCTGAGGAGAATCACTAGAGTCTTCTTCTAAGACAGCTACCTCAGGGGTAGCCATCACATTTTCCTCAAGATGCAGGGTTAACTTCCTTATGCAAGGACAGAAAAGCTGCTTCCACTGGCAAAGAAGACTCCAGAATTTAGGAGTTCAGTAACCACAGATTCATCAGAGCCTTCCCATATGTCCCCATTCCAATTTTCAGGATCTCATTTTTTCCCAATTAATACCCTCACTTTAACAGTAGACACCATGTGATGTTGGAAATTCAATTTGTGCTGTAACTAATCTACTCATAGAATGAGATTCTGAGTTTGATTTTCAACCCTCTCTGATATGCAGCTACAGTTGATAAGTTTTGTTTTTTTAGGGTTGATAATTTTCCAGAGCCAACATATATGTGTGTGTATATGTATGTGTGCTTATATGTATGCATGTGGCAAGGTCAAGTGACAGATAAATTAACCATCTCACAAGGGCTACAAAATTTATTTGTATATTTCTTTCATAAGTTTTAGTGTTTAGAACCACACCTTTTTTACTATTATAGCTTTGAAGCAATTTTTGGAATCAGTAAGTGTACATTCTTCTTTTTAGTTATTGTTCTGGCTATTTTTGTTACTATGAAATTCCAAATGAATTTTAAAATTTATTTCAGTTTCCTCAAAATGCCACCTGGGATTGTGTTGATTCTGTAGATTCCTCTGAGAAATATTGCCATTGAACAATATTAGTTATTTCTATCAATATTGAATAGCTTTTTGTTTTTTAGATTTTCTTTAATATTTTTCTGCATTGTTTTGCATCGTTCAGTCTTCAAGTAAACTTATTTTGTTAAATTTATTTTTAAGAGTTTTATTATTTGAATGCTATTGCATATTTAATTTTTATTTCAAATTTGCATTTCTCATTATTAATGTTAGGAAATTATTGACTTTGTGTACTGATTTTGTCTTCTAGAAATTTGTTGAAATTGTTTATTAGTTTTTTAATTGGACTCTGATTTTCTATTTACAAAGTCATATCAACTTGAATAAAGATAGTCTATGTTCTCCCTTTTTAATTAGGATAACTTTCATTTTTTTAATAGCCTAATTGTTCTGGTTAGCACCTCCAGTATAATGTTAAATAGGTGAGAAGAGATATTTCTGTCTTGCCCCAATCTTAGGAGGAAAGGATTCAGCCCATTACATCTATATGTATAAAAGCCTAAGCGGCCCTTACGACCGAAAAACTGAATGACCAGTTGACCAGTCACTATGATGCACACTGACCACCAGGGGGCAGAAGCTGCCCCCTGGTGGTCAGTGCGCTCCCACAGCCAACTTCCTGTGGCAGGCCAACCTCCCATAGTCCCTCTGCCCCCCACCCCTGCAGGCCAGCCAACCTCCCGTGATCCCTCCCCCTGGCCTGCCAACCTCCCATGGGCCCTCCCCCTGACCAGCTGCCCCAATCTCCCCAGTTGGGACTGGGCAAGGGCGAGGGACCACACCCATGCACAAATTCATGTACCAGGCCTCTAGTCTTTACATAATACTTAGCTAAGCAATATTTTTTTCCTTATATGACTACATTCTCTTACTATATAAAATAGCTTTTGAGGTTGTTTGGACCTGCTCACCCTTCAACAGACACATTTCCTGGCATTCTTTTATGTACCCTTGTCTTAAATATATTTGGCTAAAATAGACTGTATCTTTACCCTATAGGTTTATTGTTCATTAAATGAATGAATATATTATTAACTAAGTATAATCAATCTCAAAGAGAAAATGAACAAGGATTACTTCAGGGAATGTTAGACAACTAACACATGTTGGTTAAAACAAAGAAATGATTTTGGATCCTTCAATCCATTAATACATTGTTTTTATCAATTAATTTGTGTTTATGTTTATCCTCCAGTAAAGTGGTGTTATTTCCTTGTTTAGGGACTTTAATGAAAGGATTGAGTTGTATAAGCAAACTATCATGAAATATTTGGTGCTTAATTTTTAATGGAAATGATAAAAAAAAAAACAACAACCAGTTAAATCATAAGGGGATTTCATCTGCATTTTTTAAAACAAAACCCTGAAATCTCCAAGGTTAGGCCAAGAAATAGTGGGCAAAAATGAGTGCTCATTCAGCCCTAATTTTGTCTTACTGATCTTTCTCAACTTTTCTTTTTTCTTTAAATTACTGTAATCATCATTTTTCTGATCTCTAATAAATCCCATAGTTCTTATTCTCCAACTAGAGGCCCGGTGCACAAAATTTGTGCACGGGCGGGGGGGGGGTGGTGTCCCTCAGCCCAGCCTGCACCCTCTCCAATCTGAGACCCCTCAAGGGAAGTCCGACTGCCCATTTAGGCCCAATCCCAGGGGTGACCAGGCCTGCAGGGATCGGGCTTAAATGGGCAGCCAGACATCCCTCTCACAATCCGGGACTGCTGGCTCACAACTGCTCGCCTGCCTGCCTTCCTAATTGCCCCTAACCGCTTCTGCCTGCCAGCCTGATCACCCCCTAACTACTCCCCTGCCAGCCTGATTGATGCCTAACTGCTCCCCTGCCAGCCTGTTTGCCCCTAACTGCCCTCCCCTGCAGGCCTGGGTCCCCCCCCAACTGCCCTCCCCTGCAGGCCTAGTCACCCCTAACTGCCCTCTCCTGCAGGCCTGGGTCCCCCCCAACTGCCTTTCCCTGCAGGCCTGGTCGCCCCCAACTTCCCTCCTCTCTGGCTTGGTCACCCCTAACTGCCTTCCCCTGCAGGCTTGATCGTCCCCAACTGCCCTCCTTTGCAGGCCTGGTCCCTTCCAACTGCCCTCCTTTGCACCATCTTGTGGTGGCCATCTTGTGTCCACATGGGGGCAGCCATCTTTGGCCACATGGGGGCAGCCATCTTGTGTGTTGGAGTGATGGTCAATCTGCATATTACTCTTTTATTAGATAGGATAGAGGCCTGGTGCATGAGTGGGGGCCAGCTGGTTTGCCCTGAAGGGTGTCCCGGATCAGGGTGGAGGTTCCCTTGGGGTGTGGAGCGGCCTGGGAGAGGGGCCTGTGGTGGTTTGCAGGCCAGCCATGCCCCCCAGTGACCCAAGCAGAGGCCCTGGTATCTGGGATTTATTTATCTTCTACAATTGAAACGTTGTAGCCTGGAGTGGAGCCAAGCTTTCTGCTCGCTTCGTGGCAACAGCCATTTCTGTTGGGATTTATTTTTCTTCCATAATTGAAACTTTTTAGCCTTAAGCGGAGGCCAAGGCAGGCCAGGGCTTCAGAAGCTTGGCTTCCTCCATCGCTGGGGGCAACCCTAGCCTCCTGCTCTCTCCAGCTCTGTGGCTGCCGCCATTTTTGTTGGGATTTATTTATCTTCTATAATTGAAACTTTGTAGCCTGGAGTGCAGGCCTGGGCCAGCCAGGGTATGCGGAAAGCTTGGCTTCCTCCATTGCCGGGGAAACCCAAGCCTCCCTCCTGCTCTCTGTGGCTGCAGCCATCTTGGTTGGGTTAATTTGCATGCTTGCTCCTGATTGGCTTGTGGGCTTGGCTTGTGGGTGGAGTGGAGTGATGGTTAATTTGCATATTGCTCTTTTATTAGATAGGATAGTCTTAAAGAGTTCACAAAGCTGTCTTACAAGTTTTCCCTAGTGCATTCCTCGTAGGTTATCTTCATATAACAATAATCATGAAGATAATTATTTCTTTATCCTCTTATTTTGGCAGAGTCTAATTCATATAAATAATAAGGCAGAATTCACATCCCATCAGGCTTTTCATTTTTGCCTAACTTAACCACTATGATCTACATGGATGACATCATACCCAGAAACTCATTTTGAGGTATCTATGGTGCAGTTTGAGAGTTGCTCATTTTGAAGCTCACCTTTTTCTGCAGTGATTTAAAATATCATCCCTCTAAACACAGAAATGCTCCTTACACTTTCAGCATCATAGATAAAACCATACCACGTAGTAATGGATAATAGCATCATTGAAGCTAATAAAAAAAATCACACCTTTTGAAATGGGAGTCAATGGCAGGGTTTTGCTTGTTTGTTTTTTCAGGAAAGGAAATAATGTAGATAGCTCAAAACCAATGAAAATATAGAGAATGGAAAGTAAAGGAAAGTTACTTTCTGAGTAAATTAAATGGTTGATCAGCTGTGAAAGAGGTGACAAGGAAATATTCTGAAAATGATTCTTTGATACCTAGCTTTGGATAGATAGATAGATAGATAGATAGATAAATATATATATGAATTTGGATTTTTCAACAATAAATTCATGACGTAGTGATAAGCACTAATATATTTAAGTAATTCTTAAACTTTCATGTGGATTTTTTTCAGTCACCTACAGATTTCTCTAATTATATAGAAATGCATGTTGTAGTTGAAAAAAATTTGGTAAGTATATTCTGATTTATTTGACTTATGTCAATTTATATTAGTAATTATTTGTTTCTTCAAATAACCTCTCTTCTTTTGCTGGGACTCCTATAATTTATATATTGTTTCTACCTAATGATATTTCAGAAGTCCCTCTTTTTTTTTTCCTGGTACTTAAATTTTATAATTTAATAGAGGCCCGGTGCATGAAATTTGTGCACTGGGAAGGGGGGGAAGGGTTGTCCCTCAACCCAGCCTGCATTGTCTCTAATCTGGGGGACATCCCTCTCACAATCCGGGACTGCTGGCTCCCAACTGTTTGCCTGTCTGCCTGCCTGATCAGCCCCTAACCACTTCTGCCTGCCAGCCCAATCACCCCCTAACCACTCCCCTGCTGGGCAGGTTGCCCCCAACTGCCCTCCCCTGCTGGCCCAGTTGCCCCCAACTGCCCTGGTCATCCCTAACTGCCTACCCCTGCTGGCCTGATTGCCCACAACTGCCCTCCCCTACCGGCCTTCTTGTGATGGCCATCTTGTGACCACATGGGGGCGGCCATCTTGTGTGAGGGCATGATGGTCAATTTGCATATTACCTCTTTATTAGATAGGATAATTTCAATTATCCTCTCCTCCAGTTTGTTGATTCTTTGTCCTGCCTCTTCAAATCTGTTGTTGAATCTTTCCAGTGAACTTTCACCTCAAAGAATGCATTTTATAACTCCAGAATTTATTTGGTTTCTTTTTATAATTTCTATGTTTTTTGGTTAGATGTACTTTATTTCTATGTAATTTTCCAGATTTCCCTTAGTCTGTGTTTTCCTTTAGCTCTTTGAGCATACTTTTGGCAGTTGTTTTAAAAACTTTGGTATGTCTGCATTTCCTCAAGGATTGTTTCTCCCAATTTATCTTGTTGCTTTGGGTCATCCATTTTTGTTTATTTGTTTCTTTCTTTCTTTGCCTCATGATATAAACAATGCATGTGTTTCTCCGAAATGCATATCAAAACCTAATATAATATGATGATTTTTGGAGGGCAGGGCATTTGAGAGTGATTTGAGTCATCAAGGTGGAGCCCTTTTCAAGGAGATTAAGGCACTTATAAAAGAGATTCCAGAAAGTTCCTTCACCTTTCAGCCAAGAGGGCAAGATGGTCATTTATGAACCAGAAAGAGGATTTTCACCAGACACCAAATCTGCTGGAGCCTCTATCTTAGACTATCAGCTTCCAGAATGGAGAGATTCATTTGATGTGTAAGCCCCTAGTCTATGATACTTTTAGTATAACACCTGACTGAGGAATCTTGTGATTTTGGTTGAAAATTCAGCATTTGAAAAAATAAACACCTCTTTCAGATTTTGCAGATTGGTTTTATGCCAGGGCAGTCCTTTAATGATTAGTTAAGCTTGCTCTCAAGTTAGAGGTCAGGTGAGGTGGAAGTTTAGGATGTTCTCAGGTCTTTACTGAGCATATGTCTTGATGAGCTTTCTTATTTCACCATATACAGGGATGCTTTTGAATATCTGAATTTTCCAAAGAGTCATAAACACCCAAGCTTCTCCTTAGGGCCTTTTATGGCCTGCTGTGTATCTTCACCTATAATCTCTTGCCTCAGTCATCTAACAGTCTGTCATCTTCCTGACACTTTCACAAGTAGTGGTTACTCCTTTTTGCTGCAAGTGATTTTCAACTGTTTTCTGGACATTTTGACTAGTATGTTATGAGAGTCTGGATTCTACTTAATTTTTTTTAATTTTAATTTTATTAGCACATCAGTATTGACCTAGTCATGTAGTTGTATTTAATGGCAAAAGTTTTCAGAGCCTTCATGATGTTCTCTTAGTCTTGGTTCACTTGGTGCTTTTGTAGATGCCACTGCTACCTGACTGTATTGCCTGCAGGAGTAGTAGCCTTCCTTGTCCTCCTGCTGCCTCTGCATAGGGGATTGTAGATGATGGGCCTACATAGGTAGAAAGTGTTTTCCTGGCCTACTCAGTGCCAGTGGGATTCCTGTTTACATTCTCAATGCTGTTTGTGGGAGCGGAAGTTCTTTTTTAGAGTTATTCTGCCTAGTGTTCCTTTATGGGAGTAGGAGACATTGGTATCAGGGGGTGGGGCTGTTTTATATTATCAGAGCTACACTGATACTGCCAGCAGGGGCAATGGCTCTTTCTAGGTCCAGGAAACCTGTTGTTTCAAGTTGGGTAATGAGAAGACTCCATGCTATAGGGCACAGATTACTACTCTAGGCATCAGAATGTTAGTGGTGTTCTCACTTCATCCCTACCTGGGTTACTTTTTGCCAGTGGATGTGGTGCTGGTAATTGCTGGACAGCTATGTTATTCCTCTGATCCTAGCATACCTGTACAGGTACCTTTGATTTCTGCTCTTTAGAAACCTCCTATAATCATTTTTTGTTAGGTATATTATTTCAGGGTTTATAGTTTTTCATAACTTTGCTCAGCTGGGAGAAACTGGGAGATAATAGTCTACACCAGTGGTTGGCAAACTGCGGCTCGCGAGCCACACTCAGCTCTTTGGCCCCTTGAGTGTGGCTCTTCCACAAAATACCACAGTCTGGGCGAGTCTATTTTGAAGAAGTGGTGTTAGAAGAAGTTTAAATTTAAAAAATTTGGCTCTCAAAAGAAATTTCAATCGTTGTACTGTTGATATTTGTCTCTGTTGACTAATGAGTTTGCCCACCACTGGTCTACACCATTCTGTCTAAATTAGATGTCTTCATAATAATGTCAAGATTTAAATTATTTTTTGCAAGTTTTTTTATTAAGAGGAGAAAAGATAGTGTTTTATATTTACCTTTGCAATTTTCATTACCAGAGCTCTTGACTGTCTTTGTGTACATAAGTTATTATCTTCTGTCATCTCTTTTCAACCTCAAGGGATTTTTTAATTATTCTTTCTTATTTCCAGTAATGCAGCTCTGTTATTAATTTTTTTTTTAAATTTGGGAATGCCTTTATGTTGCCTTTACTTTTGAGGAAACATTTTGCTGGATATAGAATTCTTGATTGAGAATATTTTCTTTTGACACTTAAAATTTGTAACTCTACCTGTTCTCCATTGATTCTGATGATAAGTCATCTCTTAATCTTGTTATGCATTATTTTTCTTCTATACATTGTTATACATTATTTCTTCTTCCCACTTTAAATATTTATTTTATTATTTTATTATGACCTTTGTCCAGTTAGTTAACTATGTCTGTGTGAATGTCTGATTTCATCTTACTTAGTTTATTGAGCCTATATAATGTGTAGATTAATGATTTTCATTAAATTTGTGGAGTTTGGGCCATTATTTACTAAGGTTTTGTTTTGTTTTGTTTTCTTTTTTTTTAAAGCAACTGCTTGCTCTTTTTAAAAATTATTATTATTTGTAATCTTCACCGAGGATATTTTTCCATTGATTTTTAGAGAGAGAGGAAGAGAGAGAGACAGACAGAGAGAAACATAGATGTGAGAAAAACACATCAATTGGTTGCCTCCTGCACCCACCCCAATCAGTGGCCTAGAGCAGAGCAGCCTGCAGCCCAATTGAGGTATGTGCCCTTGATCAGAATAGAATCCAGGACCCCTTCAGTCCACAGGCCAACACTCTATCCACTGAGCCAAATTAGCTAGTACATTTTCTTTTGTTTTTTGCGTTTTTCAATCTCTCTTCCCTTCTAAGGCTCCTATTATATAAATTCTGGCTTATGTATTGATGTCAATTTAGTGTCTATGATTCTGTTCAGTTTACTTTTTTGTTTTTTCTTTTTGATTTTTTTATGTTGGATAATTTCTGTTGATATACCATCATGTTCAATTATTCTTTTTTTCTGCTGGTGAACACTCCTTTTATGAAGTTTCTACTTTAGCTATTGTATTTTTCAACTCAAGAGTGTCCATTTAGTTATTTTTATAAGTTTATATTTTTTCCACTTTCTTCAGATTTATCTATAATAATAAAAGCATAATATGCTAATTAGACCTGACGTCCTTCCTTCCAGACAAAGCCGCAGCAGGCAGGGGCCATGGTAGAGGCAGCAGAGGACCGCCCCTCCCCCCCCCCACTCTCACCCCCCCCCCCCCAGCCATAGCAGCGGCGGGTGGGGGGCTGGGGCCAAGGCCCTTGCACAAATTTTGTGCATTGGACCTCTAAATGATATATAATTGATACATAACCATGTAAATTTATCCATAGTAACATCAAGGAAAGCAGAGTATAGTATTAGATATTCAGTGTTTAATAAAGTGACACATCTTTGTAGACTTTCTATTCTGTTTATAGATTTATGAAAAGGTTGTAACTTTTTACCTAAGTTAAAACTGAAAATGCTATTTTCCTCATACCTGCTAACCATTGGTTTTATATTTCTTTTTAATTTTTCTAGTCAATGAGTATACAATTTTATACATATTGGGTTTTTCAATTTCTTAAAACAATTACATATAAGTAACATCAAACACTTTGAAGTTTTTACTTATAAATCTCTCAAACCATCTTCACCCAATCCTAAATGTTCTATGACTCCTAATTGATATTTAAATTTTGACAGAGATTGCATCAAATCTGTAGATTGCTTTGTGTAGTTGAAACATTTTAACAATATTAACTCTTGAGCATTGAATATATTTGCATTTGTTTGTGTGTTTTTTTCAATTCTTGTAGTTTTCAGTGTACAAATCCTTCACCTCTATGCTTAAATCTATTCCTATGTATTTTATTATTTTTGATATTGTAAATGGGGTTATTTTCTTAATTTCTCTTTCTGATAGTTTCTATTAGTATATAAAACATAGTTTTGTATACATATATATATATATATTTTTTTTTTATCCTGCAACATTACTGTCCTTGTTTACTAGTTCTAACAGGCTTTTTTATGATGAGTTTGGGGCTTTCTATAACATATCTGCAGATAGTGACAGTATTACTTCTTCCTTTGCCATTTGCATGTATTTTATTTACTTTTCTTCCTACTTTCTCTGCCTAAGATTTCAATCTATGTTATATAAAAGTGGTAAGACTGGGTATTCTTGTATTGTTCCTGATTATATGGGAAAAGTTTTCAACTTTTCACCATTGATTATGATCTTGGCTGTGGGTCTGTCATATATGGTTTTTATTATGTTGAACCATGTTTCTTTTATACATATTTTGTTTTTTTTAAAAGATATTGAATTTTGTAAAATATATCAATTGGGATAATTATGTGATATTTCCCTTTATTTTGTGGTCTATCACATTAACTGGTTTGTAAATGTTGAACCATTCTTGCAACCATGGAATAAATCCCACTTGTACCTGGTGTAAGATCCTTTTAATGTGCTGTTGATCTCAGTGTACCAATGAGGATTTTTGCATCTATGTTCATCAGAGATGCTGACCTGTAATCTCTTTTTGTAGTGTTTTTGTCTGATTTTTGGTGTCAGGGTAATGCTGGCCTTGTAAAATGACTTTGAAAGTGTCCCTCTCTTCTACTTTTGGGAGTTTGTAAGGTGTTTTTGTATTTTTTAAAAAATATATTTTATTGATTTTTTACAGAGAGGAAGGGAGAGGGAGAGAGAGTTAGAAACATCAATGAGAGAGAAACATCAATCAGCTGCCTCCTGCACAACCCCCACTGGGGATGTGCCCACAACCAAGGCACATGCCCCTGACCGAAATCAAACCTGGGACCTTGAGTCCGCAGGCCGATGCTCCATCCACTGAGCCAAGCCGGTTAGGGCTGTTTTTGTATTTTTTAATATACCCTATTTCTCACACTGAATAAATATCATATTATTTCTATAATAATTTATATTTAAAAACAAAAAATTAGTAGTCAAAACATTTCAAACTCACTATATTAAAATTTAAACAACACAGCAATAATTAAATATTAAGCAATATATATTTAGATTTAAAATGTGTGATTATCTTTTTCAGTATAATCATATGGGTTCTGATACGGCTGTTGTCACTCAAAAAATTTTCCAATTAATTGGATTGACTAATGCTGTAAGTGTTTGCTCTTTAGAACTTTTGCATTTGCTTGTGATACTTAAAAAATTCCCTTAGTTTCTTTTATGACACTGCCTGAATACATATCTTGTGTGAATAAGGAAAAGTATATAAGCACTTTAAATTTGTTTTCTAACTATTTAATAGAAATAATTATCATTGTAGACACCTAGTTAGGTTATTGTAAGGATTAAATTAAATATAGCACTTGAGTTAGGGCTTGCTTAAGGACAGGCTTTTCAAACATTAATTACAACTTATTTCATTAGTAGTATGTACTTTTTATATTATAAGATTCAAAACAGACTTACAGTTCAGTTGTTTAATATTTGTCATCAGGATAGTGTTTATTTTCACATCTAATTTCCAAATCTATTTAGACCATGATATTTGAATATATTTTCTTTATGTGTTCTATTTTAGATTTTTACTTCATTTAATATTACAATAATTCTGTCTTCACTGGAGCTTTGGATAGATGAAAATAAAATGCCAGTAACAGGAGATGTTAATGAATTATTACACAAATTTTTAAAATGGAAAAGATCTTATCTTGTTTTGCGTCCACATGATATGGCATTTTTACTTGTGTAAGCATATGTTGGCATTACTCAATCTTATATAAAGAAAACACTTTTGACCTAATTTCTGACAGTTCAAAGGTCTTTAGAGAAAGACATCTTGTGCCATTTTTCTTACATACATCATGTGAATATTATTTTTCAAAACATGGGTTTTATAGAATTATTGATATCACTGTATTTATTTGTTTGTATTTAAAATTTACTCCTTTTAAACTTGTTACCATATGCCTTCTTGCCTTCTTACCTTATAGTATAATGTCCCTAACTATACATAAAACACTAATAATATTTATCTGAAGAAATGTACCTGTATTCTAAGAATATAGTAATTTGGGCTTCTTTTTATGCTTTATTTCCATAAAATAAAATAATAAATAACAAGGAAATGGAAGCACAATTGTATATTTAAACATCTCTAATATACCATATTCACACTATGCTTCCTTTTAAAAAAGTATAAGATGATCTATTTAATAAGATTATTGTTTTTTTATTAATGTCCAAACCTATATATATTTTTATACTAAATAAAATAATACATACAGCAGCCCCACCCCCCAAAAAAATGTATACACACTTTTATAGTTGATAGCTCAATTTCGACAATGAAATAAACACTGCCTTTATAATTATTCAAAGTGTGTGTATACATTTTTTGGGACACCCTATATGTTTTTAAATCATAATCTTTTATGTTACTGTCTGCCCCTCAAGTATGCCATAACTTTGCATGACTCTGGCAAGCTAATTCAATCTTACTAAGGGGAAACTTCAGTCTATAAGGTATATAACTCTTCCTATTATCAACTACATTGCCTTATTTTCTTAATTTTAAGAAATTTTACTTAACTCTTATTTTGATCTTTTACTAATATTTTAATTTTTAGTGAATACTACACAAAACTGATTCTTCACTTTTAAAAAATTCATCTGATAATACACTTTATATTTGTTTTAAAATCTATTTTATTGTTTTCAAAAGAAGCATTCACAGTCACTTCCTATGCTTTGTTACTTAAATGTTACATGAAACTATCTATGAGTATATTATATAAATATTTAAATATATATTTATATTTGGCAAATACAATATTAATTGCATAGTTTTACAAATGTATATGATTTTTTAAATTTAAGTTACAGAGAAAAATCAGATTATGTTGGTGCAACCTTTCAAGGAAAGATGTGTGATAGACAATATGGAGGAGCCATTGCTCTGGTTGGTATAATCTTGGCTAAGATATATAAATAAAATGCTGTTTAGATTATATATAGTTCAGTATTTTTATTCATTTTTAGGTATTTAATATTTGCATAATGAACATATTCATCTTTGTCCCTGCTGCTGAAAGAAATGTTTGAACTATAGCAAGTCCTCATTGAACTTCATACACGTACAATTTTTGGCATTTCATCTGGAGTTCAAAATATCCATTTTAGAAAATTAATATAGTAGTCTATTTCAGGCTTAGAAGATTCTCATAAATTTGCATGTGCTCAATATTTAATAAGTAATTGCTTTTGATTTCAAGCTTAGATTTTGATCATTTTTCTTAATTATATAGTTAACATAATTATAAACCAGGTTAAAATAAAACGTAAAAAAATTTCCTTAAAATGCTCTATGGGGCCCACGTGAAGGATAACAGAATCAAATGCCCTAATTGGTATTATTTATTTTAGTAGAAATTCTTGGTATATTTAAAATTAGTATATTTTTGCTCCTCTTTCATAATGCTATGATTATTTTGACATGTGGAATTTACTTTTTTATTTTGTGTGTTTGTACAATGTACCAGAATTTGAGGAATGCAATGCATAACACTCTTATTTCAGTGAACAAGTGAAGCTAAGTAAAAATATGAAAAGATGAATCAATCAAATGGACACACAAATATCAACTTTAAAATTTACATATGATAGTTTGGAAAATGTGACTTATGTTTATTGGCAAGCCATTACCTAGTCTCAAAAACTGGAATTTGGCTGATTTATGCAGTCACAACACTGAAATATAAGAATCACATGTGAAGCAGGACCTTCACTGATAACAAAACCAGAACAGAACTCATTCTCTCTAAAGGAAGGTTAGCCCCCAACAGTAAAATAATGCCATCATTTATTGGAAAGTGTGTGTTTCATGAGCAGAGGGCAGTGGCCTCTATCGTGAGAGGAGCATTCAGAGAAGAGCTTTCTAGTATTCTTCTTTCTTATTCTCCAGATTTCATTGGATAATCATTTCCTGACCTTTAGTTGGAAAAAATCAGCAGCCACCGTTATTTACTGAAGCAAGATATTGAAGCAAACAATTAATGCTCTGATGTTAAACACTCACCACTCTCCCTACCTAATCCCCTAGTGGTGCCTCTATCATTAAAACAGGACATCATATTTCTAGTCTCTTTCTGGACTCTTTTATCATCGTTGGTGGGTTGTTGTTTTTCTGTCTTTCAGCCAACAACACATTGTCTTAATAACTATAGCTTCACAGTAAGTCATCAAACATGGTAGTGTAAACCCTGCTACTACTTCTTTAGACAGATTTAGGTACTCTGAATTCTCTGCATTTCCATTTTAAAATCAGTTTGTCAATTTCAGCAAAAACTGCTTGGATTCTGATTAATTTTGAACTGAATCTTTAGGCCAATTTGAGGGACATTGACACTTTAAAAATACTGAGTTCTCCTATCCATGAAATGGATAAATATGTGTGGTATATTCACATAATGTAAGCAATAAAAATAAACTATTGTTATACATGGACCATTGACGGATCTCAAAACCTGTTGAATAAAGTAAAACAGAAGCAAAAGAATATTTACTTCATTATCCCATTTTAATGTTTAGGTAAAGAGACACCATTTTATTAAAAGTCAGAGTAGAAGTTACAAATTGTGGTGAGGTAATGCCTGGAAACTTGCTGGAGAGAACTTCCTAGGACCTAGGTGATAAAAATATCCCATATTTTGTACAGTGTAATAGTTATGCAGATATTTATCACACACAAAGACTTCACAAATATGTGTCTATATGTGTATGTACATATAATATTATAAATAAATTATATATAAGTGTGTATATTTGAGTAAATAAATATTCTATACATATATATATGTATGTATATGTTTTACTCCCATATATAATGCCACAGAAATTTTAACCCTAAAGAGAAAGAAAAAGAAGCAAATACATAACCAAAGGAAATTTGATGTATCAATAGTATAAATCATCAAAATGTTCTTCAGGTAAAATAGATATGACTTTTAGGTGATTTATTATTTAGAATGAAATAAAATTTTACTAGCATATATAATAAACATGAACTCATATATACCAAACTAAGATGCACAAAGCAAACACTGAGCTAGTAACAGAAATAATCATACTTGGATAATTTATCAGACCAAAAATTTAGAAAGTTTTAATAGTATTAATGAACTTTATCTAAAAGGCATATATAGAATCCTGATTTCTAATATTAGAGACTAAATGTTTTTACAAAGCAAACAGACAAGCATATTTATAGAAAGTAATCACATGTTGTACAACATAGGAATACTAGTGACTGGCACATAAGAAGTCCTTAATAAATCCCTGCTGCTATTATTTAACAGCTATTATAACAAGCAGATTCAACAAAAGAAACTTGTCTGCTTACTTATAGCTTTTATACAAAATATTTTAAAATGCCAATGCTAAATATAATTTTAGTTTTCCATTATTTTATGTTAGAAACAAAAGTAATCATAACAATATCCCATAGGAAATTCTTATACTCCAGTTTATACCTTTTCAAGTTTTTGCTACTAATCTGTTTTGGACTAAATTGTGTACTCCTAAAATTCATTTATTGAAACCCCAATCCCCAATGTGACTATATATCGGAGACTGGGCCTTTACAGAGGTAATTAAGATTAAAGGAGGTTATAAGAGTATGCCTCTCATCCAATGGGACTGGTGTCCTTATAAAAGAGGAAAAGACAGCAGAGCTATCTATCTCTGTGCATATACTAAAGAAGGCCATGTGAAGACACTGTGAAAAGACAGCCTTCTACAACCTAGGGAGAGAGGCCTTACCAGAAAGGAACCCTTTTGGCAACTTGACCTGGATTTCTAATCTCCAGAAATGTGAGAAAATAAATTTCTGTTATTTAAACCAACACAGTTTGTAATGACAGCCCTATCTGAGTGAAGCCCTATGCCAGATTGCCACAAAGAGAATGCAAAGGAATGTCATCTCCAACACAAACCATATATTTGACCCTATCTATAATAATAAAAGCATAATATGCTAATTAGACTGGACAGCCAAACAACCTTCCAGACGTCATTCTGGATGTCCTTCCAGATGACCTTCCTGATGAACCCACCATGTTGGGGGCCAAGGCAAAAGCGGTTAGGAACCATCAGGCTGATAGTCTAGTAGTTAGGGGCGATCAGGCAGGCAGGCCAGTGGTTAGGGGTCATCAGGCAGGCAGGCAGAGGCATTTAGGGGCAATCAGGCAGGCAGGCGAGCAGTTAGGGGCAACCAGGCAGGCAGGCCAGTGGTTAGGGGTAATCAGGCAGGCAGGCCAGTGGTTAGGGGCAATCAGGCAGGCAGGCGAGCAGTTAGGAGCCAGCAGTCCCTGATTGCAAGAGGGATGTCCAACTGCTGGTTTAGGCCCAATCCCTCAGGGATCCCTGTGGGATCGGACCTAAACCGGCAGTAGGATATTTCCCGAGGGGTCCCAGATTGCAAGAGGGTATAGGCCAAGCTGAGGGACCCCCAACCCCCATGCAAAAATTTTGCTCACTGAACTTCTAGGCTCATGATAAAATGAAAGACCAGAACAAATGAACTAGTAAGAATATAGAGAATAAAGGAGCAATTGCACATGGGAGTGTAGGGGATGACTTTTATACAAATGACTAGAGTGAAACTTTTTGGATGTTGTTGTTTTCATCTTACTGAGCTATAAAAGATAGCAAGGAACAGGAGTCATAGAGAAAGAGAAACAATTATAAAGCTACATTGATTGAATGGTTGCCACACCTTTTCTATAATATCCTGAACATAAAACAAAAAATCTTAAATAACTATAAAAATAATATATACCCTATTATTCATTACATTACTATTTATAATATCCTATTATTTACATTATTGAAATTTAGCAGAATCTTTCATTTTCTTTTCCATAGAATCAAATACACCCGCTCTTCTTCCCTTCCCCTTCCCCTCTTCCCCAGCTTCTATCCCCTCTCTTTCTTCTCTTCCCCCTCCTTCTCTTTTATCTTCTTATTCTTCCTCTATTTAAAAATGGGTGGTACATTCAACTGTGGTAATTTGATAAAGGGGCCATTATCAATGTGCATGCAAGGTGTAGGGACTTTGCAGTGTCTCAGGGCTAGTAATAAAGATATTTAATTTGTTACCCAAGCGAGAAGGAAAGGATAGAGACATTCTACTAGGGTCACAGACAGAAAGTAGAGACCTCCACTCAAGAATTTAGACAGCCATAAGCACCTGGACAATGAGGCTAATAAAATTTTCTTACCCTGTCCTCCCCATTAGACCAAAGTAAAGCAGGGGAAAAGGAACCTTTTGATATTATCCTTTGGTGCCATCCTTGACTAGAGAGCAAGGTGGAAAATGATGGAAAGTTGATTTAGAGAAGCAAACAGAATATACCAAAATGTATTCCTGGAAACCTATCTTGAAGTATATTCACAAAAGTGTTATTAGATATATTTGAAGACCTAGTGTGATGTGTGGATTTTTCTTAAACTTCATATGTTCTAGTATGGTCAAAATGTTCTATATAAGCATCTTACATTTACAAAAAGAAAATGATAAAGGCATTTTGGTTTTGAAAATAGCCTTAATATGGGATTAGCTTATAATGACATTGACAAATGCCAGTGCTCAGGAGCTGTCTGCATAATCAACCCAGAAGGAAAGTCAGCATTCTCATTATCAGTCATTATTACCATAATATAAATTAATTTAATGTGTTAATTTATTATTTTTTATGAAACATAATGTAAAAACATTGATATAAAATATTATCTCTAAATAATCAAATTATAAATTAGCACAATCTGTTAATAATTTGGCACTATGTATATGTGTAAATCTTTTTGGTTAGTATGAATACGACTATAATTATTATTATATATAATTATATTACTGGGGCAGTTTTTATCTTGTTTTGGTGCCATCAAATGAACTATATATTTAATTTTTGGTAAAATTTCAGATTTCACTATTATGTTCTTTTCATATTGATAATGATACCTGTAACAAATTGAGTCAACATGGATGGCACTTCTGTGGTTACATATTAGAAGCCTCTATTCCATTTTGTCATGTCACTATTTTTAATAATTACATTATTCTCCCAGTAAATGAATAATCTCCTAAAATATTAGTGTGCACTTGTGTGTGTTTTTTCAGCACCCCAAAACCTTAAGTCTGGAATCACTTGCAGTCATTATAGCTCAATTACTGAGCCTTAGCATGGGAATAGCTTATGATGACATTGACAAATGCCAGTGTTCAGGAGCTGTCTGCATAATGAACCCAGAAGCAATGTAAGATGCCTTACTTGTATATGCTTTACACATATAGTTTATATGAAAATAAGTTTGGTGTATTTAAAGTTTAAGCTGTTGAAATAATTTAAAATGGTCGAATGTAAGCTGTGACCCATGATTTCCAGATCAAAATGCATAATCCAAGTCCCAAATATCTATCTCAAAATTTCCCAATCTAATGTCACACTTGCTTTGTCATATGTGATCTAACCCCTCCATTTATCACTATGTTTACCTGCATGATTTTATCATTTAAGCCTGAGCAGATATGCCAAATGCTGGCTTGCAATCACTGTATAAGAATTATTGATTAATATGGTCTTGTCTGCATAAATCTCCTTCATTCTGCCCTGGCTCAGACTGAAGTCTTGGCATCTATTGATTTCATAGATGCTGTTATTCAGCTTTTTCTTTGTTATCAAAGGAGGCCTTTTGCAGTACCATTTTTATGCCTTAAAACAAAGAAGTTGCAATTACCATCATTATTCTTAGAGTATACTCTGAGATTTTATAAAATTAGGACCAAACAATCAGGGATTAGAGAATCCATTATCCAGTTAGTGACTAGAGCCAGCCTCTTATCTTTCTGATAGACAATTTTGGAGGCATTTTCTGCTTTTCAGATGTCTTACAGCAACAAACTTGATAACGTTTCACTTTCCCCATTCCCTCACTCCTGCTTCCACAATCATTTCCTAGAGGTACTTGCATTCAAATTTTTATCTCAGACTCTGATTTTGGAGGAACCTGTATAAGAATAGTTATCCCAGAAGTGTCTATAGTAAACTATTGTGAAATGATTGTTGAACTGGATTAATAAGTGATCTTATGGCAACAAGGATACTTTTGGCAGGAGATGATGTACAGAGAAGGCATTATCTTATTCTTTGGTATGTATGTCCATTAAGGTACAATAAAAACTAAAGATATTCCTGGTAGATTAGGTTTTATGTGGAATCTCTGACAAGTATCAAATATTTGTAGTGCAGACCCCCAGAGTACTCTTTCAGCTCCTGGTGGGCCACTGTAGAGTTTAGCATGCATGTAGGAAACACTAAGTTATTATGTTACTGAAGTTGAATATTTTCATCACAATTTGTAATTATTCAGAGCCACAGAATTATAACATCAAGTGGACATGAATCTACCTGATGACCAAAGGAGTTTATTTTGGAACAAGCTAAAAAAATCCAGATAGTGCAAGTAAATAACACAAACAGGGATTCTAGGTAAATCCCCATGGCACGTCCATCTATTGCACCAATGTTTCTCAATCACTTCACACCAACGGTTAAATGGGGATTCCCTAAAACTGGCTGCTAGAGAAAGAAAAAAGCTGTCTTGTTTTAAGAGCATGTCCTCTGAGTATGTTAGTTGGAATAAAAACATTCTTAAATGTGTGACATTTCACATTGATTTCTGCATAGTGGCTTTCATTTCCAAGATAATGTCATAACTCATGATGGAAGCTTTAACTATTAAATTAACCAAGATTATAGTCACCAATAGAATGAAGGGTCACTTAGAAGCATGGTTGTCATCATTACTTCCTAGATGTTAAACTTATAGCTTTATTTTATTTTATTTTTTTCTAGTACAACAAACAATTTATTTTATTTTTTTAAATTTTTATTTTTTATTGTTTTAAGTAGTACATATAGTAGTACATATAGCTCCTCCCCCCCCATTTTAAACCAATTACTTAATCTTTATATCAGCCCACTTCTAACTTTGCAAGAATCTAAAAAATATAGTCATTTATGCAAGGGAATTATACACTGAATATCAGAGGTTCTATTATCAAGAAAATAAGAGAATGGGGAATAGAAATATCAAGAAAATATGTTCAAAGATTCAAGCTGAAAAGAAATTCTCCAATTTGATATAATTATTATTGATATTTTATTTCTAATGAAAAATTAAATCGCCAAAAAATATATGCCCTATGGACCATTTCACACATAGCAAACACACCTTGCCTTGCCCAGTTCTCAGTAATATTAAATTTCTATTTCTTTCTCTCCTTTTGGTTTCTGGTACTTAGATAAAATTCATCTGAATTGTTGGCAATGTAATAATAAATTCATTCATTATGGCTAATATAACAAGGGTATGTTCAACCAGGATGCGAAAATAACAAAAAATACCAAAATTGGTAGTTTATTCGAAACTCCCTAATTTGTAATCCTCATGAAAATAACATGTTCCTGTAATAATCTGAATGACTAGGGTTTGAGTCTATGGCTTTAAAAACCAATAACTTCATATTATCTATATCAGTCATCAAATTACAGACCTCCAAGGTTATAATCTTTTTACTTGTTAATATTTTCAGAATAATTAAAATTATAGTGAAACTGCAACCAAAAATCTACTATACAACAGTTTTAACCGTGTACTCATTCATTTTTTTTTTAGTGAATATTGAGCTCTTAGCTTTGTGCTAGTAAACAAAAAAACTGAAAATGCATTTTCCCACCCAGCCAGCGTAACTGAGGAGTTGAGCATCAGCCCATGAACCAGGTCATGGTTTGATTCCTGGTCAGGGCACAAGCCTGGGTTGCGGGCTGGATCCCCAGTATGGAGCATGAAGGAGACAGCCTATTGATTGTGTTTCTCTCTCACAGAGATTTCTACCTCTCTGTCCTCTGCCTTATTTTCTCTAAAATCAATATAAATACATTTTTTTAAAAAAAGAAAATGCCTTTTCTCTAGAGCTAAAAAACTAGTAGGACAAGGTAATCAATCAATCAATAATTAATATTCCCATTTTTTATACATATTTTGAAGAAAAATCAATATCACTAAAGTAACAAAGAGTAGTAGGGGGGTGGTATGCTAGATGTGTGCTTAGAAAAGGTACCTCTGTGTAAATACTGAACAAGGAATTGGGTATGGGACTCTGGAGTTTAGGTGATTAGTTGGAGTTAGGAAAACAAATATCTGAGTTGTTAGGTTCTGGTGTTATTTAAAACCTAGAACTGAAAAGATTGTCTATGAGTAAATATAAAGAAGTAGAGAAGCCCAATTTCTTTTGTCAATAAAAGGGTATTACAATATTTAGAAGTCATGAAAAGAAAAGGAAGCAAAAATGAAACAGAGATGGATCACTCTGTTGTTAGATAGGAGCTGCAAGAGAAAACGGTGTCACAAATAACTAATATAAGATCCAACAAAATTTTATTGATTAGTTACTTATTCCTACTAAAAATATATACTGTACATTTTTGCATAGTTGACACTAACAAAATTGAGTATTTTTTCTGTGGTGGAATGTTAAATAGCTTTATTCCCAGGGTAGGCAGTTGATTGATACAATGCTTGTATAAAAATTTGAAGTTTAATGTATTTTTAGTCATTCCAGTGGTGTGAAGATCTTTAGTAACTGCAGCATGGAAGATTTTGCACATTTTATTTCAAAGCCAAAATCCCAATGTCTTCGAAATCATCCACGTTTAGATCCATCATATAAAGCTGCAGTTTGTGGTAATAAACAAGTGGAAGAAGGAGAAACATGTGACTGTGGGACTGCAGATGTAGGTATTAATTTGAAAGCATACATACCAGAATTGCATAAAAATATTTAATTTTATAGTGTTACACTTATTTTCATAATTTATCACACTCACTTTTCTGCAAAAACATTAAGAAAGCATATAGGGATTTTAATAAACTAATGAAGGCACTTATATATTGATGTACAGATTTAGTGGTTTTATAGTATCTGTACAAGTGATTTTCAATGTCATTAATCCTATAGCTGAGTTGACCTAAGTTTAAACTGCGCTTCTTGTGTATTTTTCTTGTATTTTTTCTGAACCTAAAATCCTCCACCATTCAGAAAGATATAAAGGTTTGAGAAAAAAAACATAGGTGGTGCATTTCTGGCTTTGAGTATTTTAACCCAGGACAATATTCAACTCAAAAAAATTTGGACCATACATAATCCATAAAAGCTGGTTTTCATACTCACAAAAATCTTACAAAAAGCTGCTGTATCAGAGGGAGGTGGTAAGAGAATAGAAAAAGGGAATGCAACGAGGGAGAGAGAAATTGTGAGACTCACAGTGAGTGGTATGGGCATGAGAGAATCAAGAAAATCTGAATGGAATTCAATGCTCCATACTGTAATAGCTAAGGTCATTCATATACTTGCCTCAGTATGAAAAAGTGTGTTTTTAGGTAAATGGTTTAGGACATGTTTTTAAGAAATTATTCCACAGCACCCACCTGTTTTTCCTTGTTTGGATCTAAATGGAAACACCTTGACATTTTTAAATAAAAATTAACAGCAGTATCTTTTGGCTTTATTAAATATCATATAATTATGTCCCAAATTCCTGTTATATAGTTTAACTAACCGGAATCCCATGTATATAGTAATAGCAATGATACAGATTAGGCAGAATAGTTCTGGAAAACACTACAAATTAATGTGCCCTACTAAGTATCATACTATGAATCATGTTAAGATCACTGAAATCTATGATTTATTTTTGTGTAACTTACTGAAATTTTTGGCCCAATCAATCATTTTATCATTTTTAAAATCCTTGGGAATTTTAAAAATTGTGTGTGTGTGTGTGTGTGTGTGTGTGTGTGTGAATATATCATCTCTCCAGCTTCCTACTTTCTTATATACTGCTTTTATTAAACCTAATAATAAATAAATAAAAACACAGAATCATGGTAATAAACTCCCTAAAGAACATATAAGCATAGCCCATGGACACAGACAACATGGTTAGGGCCAGAGGGAGGGGACGGAGGATGGTGGAGGGGGGATGGAAGGAGAGGTAAATGGGGGACACCTATAATAATTTCAACAACAACAAAAATAATAAAGGTCACAATAAGTTTGAAGGATTAAAAAAAGACAATCACTGGGCATAGATGAATTATACCATAAAATAGAAGGCATCATGAAATATGGATGAGTGATATAAAGTTGATAATTTGTCATGTTAAAAAATAACATTTTCTAGTTCTTCATATTTAGAGAATTCAAAGTAAAATAAATTGTGAATAGCTCATAAAAGTCACTGACTTATTAAAATACAGTACAATCATAAAGGATGAGTAAGAACTAATCATAATGAAATTGTTAAGTTGTAACTTTCATTTCATGTCTTGCATTTAACTATTTCTATCTACAAGAGCCAGGAGCTCCTGGAGGCTGCCTTTGGTAGCCTCCAGAATTTCAGAAAACCCTACTACCCATATAGTCAAACCTACTCTAGGATTAGAAAAAACACACAGTCTAGCACATTGTAGGTAACTAATCAATTTTTATTAAAAACCATGAGTAAATAAATGGGTTTATTTTTTGTTTGTTTGTTTGCCAACATGTATGTTAAGCATCTGTCCATAGTATATATAAAATATACTATATGATGTTTACATCATTTAAATATACATCCAATGTAAATGAAAGTTGGAAGATATTTAGGAGCATTTGTTTTGCCTTTCAGGAGTGTAATCAAATCCAAGACAATTGCTGTGACCCTGCCACATGTGCACTAAAAGCCGGTTTCAGTTGTTTAATAGGAGTATGCTGTAACAAGTGTCAAGTAAGAGTTTTCTTAAAATTTTGGTATTACCTATATAAGTAAAGTTATCATTCTTTATAATATCTCTATGTTTACATTCTTTTCTATTTACTATAATTTACCTCACACCATCAGTTTTCACCAAAAGGAACTTCATGCAGGACTTCCATGCAAGAATGTGATCTCACTGAATATTGCAATGGATCATCTGCGGAATGTCAAGAGGACCTTTATATTCAGGATGGTCATCCATGTGAAGGAGACAAATGGCTCTGCCTAGAGGGACACTGTAAGAGTCTGACATCACAATGTGCAGAATCATTTGGTCAAGGTATTTGTTATAATTTTATTTCCTGTATATGCATTTTTTTTCTGGAAACTGAAAATAAATAGGTGTTGATATGTAACTGTGATTTTTTAATGTAATTTTTTATTAAATTTATTGAGATGACATTGGTTAATATGATTATACAAATTTCAGGTGTGGACTTCTATGTTATAAAATTTATATATTGCACTGTGTGCCCAGCACCCAAAGTCAAATCTTCTCCTGTCACTAAATATTAGGAACTCTTTTACCCTCATCCCCTTCCCTCTGGCAACTACCACACTGCTGTTTATGTCCATGAGTTTCAGTTTTATATCATTCATATGAGTGAAATCATATGGTTCTCAGCTTTTTCTGACTGACTTATTGCACTTAGCATAACATTCTCAAGGTACATCCATGTTGTCACAAATGACAGTAGTATTTTGTCTCTTCTTATGGCTGAGTAAAAATAGTATATATGTACCACATTTTCTTTATCCAATCCTCTATTGAAGGACACCTCAGATGTCTCCATGTCTTGACGACTGTGAATAATGCCACAATGAACATAAGGGTGCATATAGCTTAGTGAATTAATGTTTTTATTTTTTTGGTAGGTACCCAGAAGAGGGGTTGTTGAGTCATATGGTAACTCTATTTTTAGTGTTTTCAGAAACCACCATACTATTTTCTATAATAGTTGTACCAGTTTACATTCACACCAGCAGTGAATGAGGGCTCCTTTTTTTCCACAATCTCTCCAACACATATCTGTCTTATTGATAATAGCCATTCTAACAGATGTGAGGTGATATCTCATTGTAGTTTTGATTTGCATTTCCCTATTAGCTAGTGAAGTTGAACAACTTTTCACATATCTGATGGCCATTTGTATATTTTCTTGGGAGAGGTGTCTGTTCAGGTCCTCTGAGGAAGGCTATAATTTAAAAATGACAGACAATGGCAAGTGTTAATAAGAATGTGGCAAAATCAGAATTTGTATGCATTGCCGGTGGGAATATAAAAATGGTGTAGCAGCATTAGAAAACAGTTTGGCATTTCCTTAAAATGTTAAGCAGAGCTATTTCATTTCTGGTATATACCTAAGAGAATTGAACATACATGTTCCCATAAAACCTTGTATACAAATATTCATTGCACCATTATTCATAATAATAAAAATGTAGAAATAACCCAAATATCCATCAACTGATGAGTAAAGCAAATATGGAATATTACTATGCAATCAAATATTAATTTAACAAAGTGCTGATATTTGTTAAACATAGATAAATATTGAAAACATATGGCAAGCTAATGAAGCCAGTCACAAAGGACCACAAATTCTGATTTCATTTATATTAATACTAGAGGCCCGGTGCATGAAATTCATGCATGGGGGAAGGAGGAGGGGGTGTCCCTCAGGCCAGGCTGCACCCTCTCCAATCTGGGACTCCTTAGGGATATCTGACTGCCCGTTTAGGCAGTCAGATCCTATCAGGCCTAAATGGGCAGTCGGACATCCCTCTCACAATCTAGAACTGCTGGCTCCCAACCACTCGCCTGCCTGCCTACCTGCCTGATTGGCCCTAACCATTTCTGCCTGCCAGCCTGATCACCCCTTAACCACTCCCCTGCCAGCCTGATCGACGCCAAACTGCTCCCCTGCTAGCCCGATTGCCCCTAACTGTCCTCCCCTGCAGGCCTGGTCCCCCCCAACTGCCCTCCCCTGCAGGCCTGGTCCCCCAACTGCCCTCCCCTGCAGGTTATCTTGTGGTGGCCATCTTGTGTCCACATGGGGGCAGCCATCTTTGACCACATGGGGGTGTCATCTTGTGTGTTGGAGTGATGGTCAATTTGCATATTACTCTTTTATTAGATAGGATGCGTATGTATAAAGACACAAAGTAGATTAATGGTTGCCTAAGACTAGAAGAGTCTGAGGAGAAGGAATGTGTTTGTGTGTTAGACATAGATACAATTTAACATTAATAACATATTTTTAAATTTTTATTTTATTTTTAATGAAATTTATTAGGGTACAATTGGTTAATAAGGATTTAAGTGTACATTTTCATGATACACAATTTGTGTATTGCATTGTGTGCTCACCAACCAAAGTCAAATCATTATAACTACATTTATTGTCACAACTTTAAAAAACATCTTTTAAGTAGACTTTTAATTGAATTTATTAGAGTGACATTGATTCAAAAAACTATACAGGTTTTATAAAAACTATACAGGTTTCAAGAGTACAACTCAACACACTGCATTATGCACCCACTGTCCAAAACAAATTATCTTTCCATCTCTATCCTCCTTCTGTCCACCTCTACCTACCCCTTTTCCTCTGGCCATCACCAGGTAGTATTTTTTTATTTACCTTTATTTTGAAAGTATTGCAAATGCCCCCTTTTTTCCCCATTGACTCCATCCACTCTGCACCCTCTCCTCCTAGGCCTTCCCTATACTATACGTTGTTGTGTGTGTGTGTGTGTGTGTGTGCGTGTGTGTGTGTGTGTGTGTGTGTGTGTGTGTGTTTTGCTTAATCCCTTCACCTTCTTTCATCCAGTCCCCTAACCCACCTCCCCTCTGACAGTTGTCAGTGTGTTCTTGGTATCCATGAATCTCTTTCTATTCTGTTTGTTAGTTTATTGTGCTCCTTAGACTCCACATATAAACAGATCATATGGTATTTGTCATTTTCTGACTGGCTTTTTTCACTTAGCATAATAATCTCCAGGTCCATTCATGCTGTTGCAAAAGCTAAGATTTCCTATTTTTAATTCTTTTACAGCTGAGTGGTATTCCATTGTGTAAACGTACCACTTTTCATCCACTCATCTACTGAAGTGCACTTAGGCTATTTTCAGATCTTGGCTATTGTAAATACCACTACAATGAACACAGAGGTTCATACAGTCTTTTGAATTAGAGTTTTGGGTTTCTTAAGATATATTTCCAGAAGTGAGATCACTGGGTCAAAAAGCAGTTCCATTTTTAAATTTTTTGAAGAAACTCCATACTTTTTTCCACAATGGCTTCATCAGTTTGCATTCCCATCAATAGTGCACAAGGGTTCCCTTTTCTCCACATACTCCCCAACACTTTTTGTTTATTGATGTGTTAAAGATAGCCATTCTGACAGGCATGAGGTGATTTTAATTTGCGTGTCTCTGATGATTAGTGATCTTGAGCATTTTTTCATATGTCTCTTGGCCATCTATATGTCCTCTTTGGAGAAGTGTCTATTTAGATCCTTTGCCCATTTTTTAATTGAATTGTTTGTCTTCCTTTTGTTAAGTTGTATGAGTTCCTTATATACTTTGGATATTAACCCTTTGTCAGATGTACCATTGCCAAATATGTTCTCCCATACAATTTCAATCTTAATTTTTTCCTTTTGATATTATGAAAGTTGGAATTGTTTAATTTCCTTTTGGAATTTTTCATTGCTAATATATAGAAGTGAAATGCAACTGATATTTATGTGTTAATTTTGTAGCCTAAAATTGAGCTTAAGTTATTAAATCTAACAGGTTGTATGTGTGTGTGTGTGTGTGTGTGTGTGTGTGTGTGTTTGTCTGTGTGTAACTTTAGGGATATATATATATAGTCATCACATCTATGAACACATACTTTCACTTATTTTATTCCAATTTAGATGTATATTGTTTCTTTTAGTTGCCCGTTGGTCTAACAATCAGGCCTTCTATTACTGTGATGAATAGAAGGATGAAAGCTGATATTCTTTTCTTGTTCCTTATCATAGAGGAAAAGCTTTCAGTCACTCACCATCGAGTATTATTTCAACTGTGTGGTGTTTTTTTATAAATGGCCTTTATTATATTAAGTACTCTCCTTCTACTTCCAGTTAGTTGCGTGTTTTTTATAATTAAAGGGTGCTGAATTTTGTCAAATGCTTTTTCTGCATCAATTAACATGATTATGCGGTGGGTTTGTTCTCTTTCATTCTTCTATTTTGGTATATGACCAATTGACAAATTTATTTTTGTATTTTGAACCATCCTTGCATTTCAGAAATAAATCCCACTTGGTATTTATAGTGTTCTTAATATGCTCTATAATTCAGTTTATAAGTATTTTGTTGTCTTTTTAAAATTCATATTCATGAGGGCTATTAGTCTGTAGATTTCTTGAGGATTTTTATGTTTACATTCATGAGGAATATTCTCAAATTTTTCTTTCTTGAAATATCTTTGGGTTGTTTTACTATTAAGTCTCATTGAATGATTCATTGAAGTATTTCCTATTCATACTTTTTGGAAGAGTCTTCTGATGCACTGTATTAGTTGTTTGAAAATTTTATGGAATTCACTAGTGAAGATATTTGCACTAAGACATTTTTTGTGGGAAATTTTCTGTTAATAATTAAAATTTATCAATGTGGTTGATCTTTTCAAATAAATTAATTGTTTTATCGATTTTCTCTATCATTTGTCTAGCCTCTGTTTTATTATTTCTGCTATAATATTTATTATTTCTTTCCTTCTGTTTGCTTTATGTTTAGATTTTTTTCAGTATCTTAAGATGGAATGCTAGATTATTGATTTTAAATCATTTTCTTTCCTAATTTAGTTATTTGCAGTTATAAATTTTTAAGCACTGTTTTCAATATTTCTTATACATTTTTGTATGCCATGCTTTTATTTCCATTCATCTCAGAGTATTTTCTAATTTCCCATAGGTTTCATTTTTATTTCTTTTATTTAGGTGTGTTTAATTTCCACATTATTGCATTTTTCTTATCTACTATTATTATTGATTTTTAAATTCAATTTCATTGTATTCATAGAACATAATATGTACAATTTCAAGTCTTTTTAGTTTATTTAGATTTTCTTTATCTCCTGTATGGTCTATCTTGAAGAATATCCAAATGCTTGGAGAAGAATAGGCATTCTGCTATTGTTGGATACAGTGCTTTGTAGATATCTGTTATGTCTCATTTATTGGTAGTGTTGTTCTAATTTTGTATTTTCTCGCTGATCTTCTGTTTATTTGTTCTATTCATGATTGAAAGTTGTCAAAAATGAACTATGTGCTCTGAGTATGGTACTTTTACAAAAGTTCAAAATAGGTCAGGCCATTTCATTAACTGAAAAGCTGCTGGCATTGGGCTACCATGAGGAGATATAAGAATATTTCCAAACTAAAACAACACAGTTCCATTTATCCTATAAACTATTTTACCCAGGATTCCACCAGAGAAACAAAATCTGTAAAAAATATAATTATTTTTTCTACATGTATATGTATAACTGCATTCTATCTACCTATCAAAATTAAGGAATTAGCTTATGTAATTCTGAGGGTAAAATGTTTGTTTGTTTTATGAGAGATACTGGAGAGCTGAGATAAAGCACAGGGAAAGCTCAAAGATGATGTCCAATACCCTCCATCCCCTCAGAAAACATCAGTAAATCCCTAGATATATGCCAAAACCAATGCCTTTACCTCAGACCAAAGCTCCAGGAACAGCCACGAGGTCTCTCTTTCACAGAGAGAGTGAACATGTGTTTCAGTCTGCTATCTGCCCAGTGCCCTGGGTGTGGTAGCCAGTCAAGAACTCTCTGATTGTCACCATCCCATACCACCCAGGAATGAAAGCTCCTGTGGCCACCAGAGCCAGATGATTTAAGGACATCCCTTGGGTAGCAGCCACAAAAACTGGAGCACCCAACCTAAAAATCATGGCACTACACCTATGTAAAAGCATCCCTCTGGAAAACACTGGTACTTTGGAGCTGGGCAGAGTGCACTTGACCTCTGAGGTTTCTAAAAGATTACAGCCTTTAGATGTTTCAGTATATATGCAGCATGGTTCTCTTATTTCTTTTTCAAAGATTATTTTATTTTATATTTTTACCTTTAATTTTTGCCTTTGAGGAGCCCTGTTTTCAGTCTAAATGCCTCTCTTGTATAGATATTACTGTAATGTGTCTTTTTCTTCTAAGAGTGGTATATTTACTAAAACTCCTATCCCTGCTACCAGAGCACAGAAAGTGCAGAAAAATCTGCACTGGTTTATAAAAGTCATCTCTTTATATTTTAATCTCCTGCTTTTTACATCTTTAGAATCAGGAACAAGCCTTGAAAGGGGACTAAACTATATGTTCATGCCCCTTGAGACTCTCGCTTTGTCACTATAGTTATGAAAGATCTCCAACGTTGTCATATTTTATGTCCACCAGCAATCTCCTGCTTCTCTTGCTTGGCTGACTCTTCTGACTTCTCACCCATGCCAGGTTTGCAAATGACCTCTAGATGAAACCAGCGGCTGTGTTCTGCTCACTACCGCTGTTGGGAGTTTCGGCAGAGATCTAACGTGTCTCCTGGGCTTCTCTTCTGGTGTATCATAACGGAGTGCTTAAATCTTTCTCTCAAAGAGTTTTGACTTAATCCTAGAGTAGAACTGATGATGGAGGGTTATGTTAAGTAAACTGCCCTTTAAGTAGGTTGTATCTTAAGAGAATTAAACACATTCTGTGTATGATTTGGTTAGCAAATGTGAAAATGAATCATTTGTGGCTTCAATACGTTTTGGTCTGAAGAAATTATGATAAAAAAACAAAGATATAAGTAGACTGGCTTGACTTGAAAAGATATGCAAACGCAAAGTATTGACTAATAAGATATTCTTTAGATTTCTTACAGACATGTATTTCTAAACTTACTAAAAATTAAAAAAATAAACTGAATGCAATGTTTATATCTAAGGTATTTGGATGGTAAGAATGCTTTTAACTTCTAAATATTTCATTGAAGTGGTTTTGTGTGATCTTAAACCTAGTTTTTATTTTCAATTTATAGTGTAACATTATTTTGTGCAATATATATTGTAAACTATTTTAAAATGCTAAATTCATTTGTTAATTATTTTAAAATTAATATAAGTTCAATGTGACTAACCATACTTTTCCTTTTCAGCTTTAGTTGGGGCTCCTCCAGAGTGTTTTAAATACCTTAATTCTATGACTGATAGATCTGGCAACTGTGGTGCAGATGATTCAGGATACAAGAAGTGTGATCCTAAGTATGCTTTGCAAAATCTATCTAAGAAACTTTATTTTTTGCCTTAAACTTGAAAATACCACCACATAAGGTTATGTGCAATAAAAATTTCACCTGGCCATAAAGACTTCATTTAATCAAATTAGAATTATTTGAAATACAGAATGTTTGTGCTTCTGTTTCTCATATATCCAAATTAGCCTTTGTATTTTCCCATAGGCTGTTTAATTTACACATAGATTAATTAATTATCCATTAGTTAGATTGACTGATTATTTTTTTATTTTTCATGCTGTCACTTTCATTTTACAAAGGATGACCATTCTTATAGTAATGAAATGAAAAGTACACATGCATTTTTACTACCCAGGAAGTAGTAAAGCACTGTGTTTAAGAACATGTGCTCAAGAACATGTGCTGTACAGCTAGACACCATGGTTTCAAATCCTAACCATACCATTTATCTACTTGAATGACGTTGGACATATGTTTCACATATGTAAAATATAAATATTAATTTCACTAACATTGGTCTGGTGCCAGTGGGGAATTTCAGTAGTCTATGAAAAGCACTTAAAATGGGACTGACATATGGTATGCACACCACAAAGTACATCTTAGTACATTTATAAATTGCTTTTCCATATACTCAAATCCAGAATACACAGAAGTGTGTTTTATAATTGCTAAAGCATATACTGACTAAAGAAAACCTTCTAACTAATATGACTATGTTTTCCTTTAAATCCCTGGTAATTTATATAGTAGTTGCTACAAAGTGCTTCTTTGCTAATTGCCATATCTGGCTCATTTTGATATTGGTATCTAGTGATTTATTTGCATCTTGACTATGTCACATTTTAATTTTTTGTATGCCTAGCATTTTTTTTTATTTTATAATGAATACTATGAATAATATACAATGAAACTTTGTGTTATTTTTATGCATTTCAGAAGGCTGTAGAATTTTGATATGGAAGGGCTTGAACATAGCTAGACTCATAAATAATATCTCTCTATGAGCAGTAGCTGAAAATAGTGTTCTTTGTTTATCTTTAAGATGCACTTTAATAATTCCCTGAAGTGTTCATTGTACATGCTTAGTTCAGTGGTCAGAAAGGATTTAGAGTGAAGTTCATATACACATCTTAGTGCTCAGTTCCTTTTAATTTTCAGTCACCAAATTGATATTAGGCTTATCTTCTAATCCTGCCTTTTGATTTTTCAAGCTAAGAAGATTTAAAGTGTTTTCGTGGATTTTTTTTAAAGCCACAATCCAAAATGTCTCATATAGAGTTTCCATTCTTATGGCTCAATTATCATTCAATTCATCCCTCTCTGGTTACATTCCAAAGCTTTCAGTGTGTGTGTGTGTGTGTGTGTGTGTGTGTGTGTGTGTGTGTTAGATTAGAATTCTACCCTAACTCGAACCAACTTCAACCTACTTCTTAACTGTATAAATGATTCTTAAGTTAAGTTCTGTGTTAATACCTTCCAGCTATAAACCACTAGGAACCCACCTGCAATTGAACAAGTTTAGTTTTTTACATCTTCCAGTCAGTGAGACTTTACACTATGGGAAACTGTGAAACATCTTAGCTCCAGAGTTTTAGAGACTTATTATAGAACTTGAGCTTGTGTTAAAGTAATTTTCAGTAGGGTTGCAGGAAGTGGATCATTGCTCTGAATTGGATGTTTTCAGAAAGTGAAAGTAATTCTGTGATCGGATATCTTAATAAATCATATGTGAAGAAGGAAGACTAGAGAGTGAAGCTAAAGCTGTAATCTATATACCTAAAAGCCTAAGCGACCATCCGACCATCCAACTGGTAGCTAGGATGCGCAATGACCACCAGGGGGCAGATGCTTCGACTGGTAGCTATGACGCACACTGACCACCAGGGGGAAGACGTGCAACACTGCAGCTGCCGAGCTTTGTGACTTGGCAGCAGCAGTTCTCGGGTGATGTACCTGAAACCAGAGAGGAGGGAACCCGATTCCAGGGTGCATCAACTGAGAACCGCCCTCTCGCAATCCGGGACCCCTTGGGGGATGTTGGAGAGCTGGTTTTGGCCCGATCCTTGCAGGCCAGGCCAAGGCACCCCACTAGTGTATGAATCCGTGCACTGGGTCTCTAGCTGGTAATAAAACAATAGTCACTCATATTGGCTGGATGAGAGGGATGTTTGGTAATTTTGTTGCTTGGATAATGTTTATTTCTTGTCTTCCTATGTTCAGAGATTATTTATGGTGTGGACTTTTTCTTTCTTGATCTGCATAGTCACTGAATGGCTTTACCTAAAGTTGATATTCTTATACTGGCCTGTGTTTAACAGGTAAATACCATGGGCTAGCAATGAGTGCAACTTAGCTTGTATCAATTTCAAGGCCTTGCTGTAATATCAGACCTTCACCTGAATGCAGGGGCTACTTTTCTCTCTTAAATTTTCCTCTTTTGCAAAAAAAGCAAAAAATCAGGTCATGGAAAATTGGTCCTCCCACACCAAAAAACTGTTCTAACATATCTATATTTTTACTATTGCTAAGATTTATGCTGAGTAGAACGTTATTTAGAGAACATGGTATATATTTGGGCTGGGATTAGTCTCTCTAGTACAGGAGAATTTGTTGACTCCTCTGAAGTAGCAATGACTGGCTTATTTCGCTTAGCATAATGCTCTTCATGTTCATTCATCCTGTTGCAACTGGTAAGAGTTCTTTATTTTATATAGCAGCGTAGAATTTCATTGTGTAGATGTACCACAGTTTTCTAATCCGCTCATCTGCTATGGGCACTTAGGCTGTTTCCAAATCTTAGCTATAATGAATTGTGCTGCTATAAACATAGGGGTGCATATATTATTTCTGATAGGTGTTTCTGATTTCTTGGGTTATATTCCTAGAAGTGAGATTACTGGGTCAAAAGGGAGTACTATTTTTAATTTTTTGAGGAAATGACATACTGTTTTCCACAGTGGCTGCACCAGTCTGCATTCCCACCAGCAATTCATGAGGATTCCTTTTTCTCCACATTCTTGCCAGCACTTGTCATTTGTTGATTTGTTGAAGATAGCCATTTTGACAGGTGTAAGATGGTAACTCATTGTCATTTCAATTTGCATCTCTAGGATCATTAGTGACTCTGAGCATGTTTTAATATGTCTCTTGGCCTCTTTCAAAAAGTGTCTATTTAGGTCCTTTGCCCATTTTTTTTATTGGATTGTGTATTTCCTTTTGTTAAATTATATGAGTTCCCTATAAATATTGGAGATTATTAATACTTTTTCTTATTTTCTGGTTACCTGCATAATTTTTGTGCTTCACAGTGCTATCATTATGATGTATTTTAGTGATTATATGTTAATATTTATTGCGTAAAATATTTCAAAGTCTTTACCCATAATGGTGAGAGTAGGTATTATGTTTAAAAAACTGAAAAGGATAAACTTTGCTAATTTTTTAAGATAGAATGAACTAGAAATTGATTTTGTCTAAGAATCAAAAAAGTAAAAGAATCATTACAAAAATTATCAGATTATCTAGGAAGTAGTTCATCATTACTAAAATGTTCCATTATTATCAATGCAGGTAAAACCCTCATTTTTTTCGTGTTTCACAATTAATTGCATATAATTTTTTTCAAAACTTCAGTTCTTTATGTAAATCTTTTTGCTTTAGAAATGATATTCTAATATTTATTTGTATTTAAAACTAATGATTTTCATTTATTTGTAAATTAGTGATGTGATGTGCGGAAAATTAATATGTAAACATGAAGGTGAAAATATACTTGAAAGTCAGCACGCCATTATTATTTATGCTAATATAAATGGAAATATCTGTGTCTCATTGGAATATAAATATGACCATGCTGAAAGCCATAAGATGTGGGTAAGAGATGGAACTGTTTGTGATACAAATAAGGTACGTATGCTTTTAGTCTCAAATGACTTTCTAATTTATACTCTATTTTTATATGCATGATTAGTATTTTCCTCATAATTTAAGTACATATTCAATTTTAAAAATAAGAAAATATAAAAATGTTAAATAAGAAAAAACTAAAAAAGAAAAAATACAAAACCTGTTTTCATGCATATATGATATCACCATGAATATTTTATTGCCTTTTTTCTTGAAAATTTTTTACATTCACTGATCTGAGAATCACATTGTTCATTCACTGTATTTTGTTAAATTATAATACACAGAGTATTTCTAATGTTATGACCTATCTTATGACATAATTACTTTAAAATAACTGTTAAATAATATATTACCATTTTAGTGATAAGAATAATCCTATATAATAAAGAGGGAATGTGCTAATTGACTGTCACAGCCTCACAAGATGGCAGTGCCCACAGCCACAAGATGGCAGTGCCCAGTCCCCTCAGCCCCACTGGGGGCCTTGGGTCCTCCTGCACCCCCCACTGACTGAGGTGCAGGCAAGCAGGACCAGCTGAGGCGCAGGCAAACCTTAGGTGGCAGCTGCCCAGCCACCCAGGGCCAGCCTGAGGCTCAGGTAACCAGGGCCGGCAGAGGCTCATGCTGCTGGCAGTGGCAGCAGCAGACGTGTGATGGGGGTGTTGCCTTCCCCGGATCACCAGGTTGCCTCCTGCCCCTGAGGGCTCCAGGACTGTGAGAGGGAGCAGGCCGGGCTGAGGGACCGCCCCCTCCAGTGCATGAATTTTCATGCACCAGGCCTCTAGTCTATAACAATCTATAATAATAAAACCATAATATGCTAATTAGACCAGATGTCCTTCTGGACGTCCTTCCAGATGACCTTCTAGATGAAGCTGGGGCTGCAAGGGAAGCCCGGGTTCCGGGTGCCTGCCAGCGGCTGGAGAGAAGCTGGTGCTGGCAGCTGGGGGACGGAAGGCCTACTGTTGCATGAATTTTGTGCATCAGGCCTCTAGTATAGAGTGAATAGAGTAAAGCAAAAATTAACAGAAGGTACATAAATGAGGGGTAACTACTCTTTCTATTTTTATGAACATTCCAATCTCTCTCTCTCTCTCTCTCTCTCTCTCTCTCTCTCTCTCCCTCTCTCTTTCTCTGAGAATGTAATATAATCTACAGACATTGTATATACATTCTTTTAGGACACCAATATATAACATAGTTATGTAGCTATACTAACTGCATATTTTTTACAAGAACATCTCATTCTATTATTTAATTTTATTCCACTAGAGGCCCAGTGCATGAAATTTGTGCATGGGAGGAGGGTCCCCTCAGCCCAGCCTGCACCCTCTCCAATCTGGGACCTCTGCGGGATGTCCGACTGCTGGTTTAGACACAACCCCTGGCCTAAAACAGCAGTCAGACATCCCCCTCACAATCCTGGACTGCTGGCTTCTAATCGCTCACCTGCCTGCCTACCTGGTTGCCCCTAACTACCCCCCATCTGCCGGCCTGATCGCCCCTCACTGCCTCTGCGAGCCAGCCTATTTGCCTCTAACTGCCCCCCCCCCCCACCAGCCTAGTCATCCCTAACTGCACCCTGCTGCTGGCCAGGTTACTCCCAACTGCCCCCTCCCTGTTGGCCTGGTCTCCACTTACTGCCCCACCTGCTGGCCTGGTCACCCCCAACTTCCCCTCTCTTCCAGCCTAGTTGCCCCTAACTGCCCCGCCAACCAGCCTAGTCGCCCTGCACTCCCCCCCCCCACCACCAGTCTAATTGCCCCCAACTGCCCCCCCTGCTGGCCTGGTGGCCCCCAACTGCACCCCCTACTGGCCTTGTCGCCCCTAAATGACCCCTCTTCTGACCTGGTCGCCTCTTACTACCCCCCCCCTGCCAGCCTGGTCGCCCCCAACTGTGCCCCCTGTTGGCCTGGTCGTCCTACATAGCCTGCTCTTCAGTTGTTTGGTCATCCCTCACTAACCCCCCCTGCCAGCCTGGTCACCCCATGCAGCCTGCTGTTCAGTCATTTGGTCGTCCTTCACTAAGCCCACTGCCCGCCTGGTTGTAAGCAGCCATCTTGTGAGGGCGTGAGGGTTAATTTGCATATTACTTATTTATTATATAGGATAGTACATATGGATATGTATCACAATTTCTGTCTTCCTAAATTTTTGATCTATGAAATATATGTCACTAATGTATATATAAATAAATACACAACAAAGCTGGTTTAACTTATTCTCAAATCTAAATTTTAAGTTATAAATTTTCTCTCATCTAATTAGAAGCATAATGCATTAAATTACTTGATGAAGAACAGCGGGAAAGGCAAAATATAATCAACTCAGGAGCAGAATATTTATTTTGGAAATGAGAAGTAAAAATTTATGTTTTGGTTGTGACCAGGAATAAATGAAATCTTAAAATTTTTCACATTTTAATTGTAAATCATAATGAATGTATACATGTTTATAATATATTCTTTTCACCTGATCTTATGGAAATACTAGAGACCCCATGCATGAATTCGTGCACAGGTAGGGCCCATCGGCCTGCCCCAATGGGGGCCAGTCAGGGGTGGGGCCAGCTGGGGTGTCTATGCTGGAAGCTATAGCTTTCCTCCAGCTGATTCTAATTATACTTTAAGGATGACCAAAAGAAAACCCACAACAGAATTGTTTTGCATTTCACATGCCATGAGATGAAGTTATTTATGTGTTGTTTGCAAATGTATATCAAGATGGATGATGGCCCTTTAATGATTTTTACATTCTTCCTGGGGCACTACCCTCAGTTTCCCAATATGACCTTCATGTCTGTTTGTTTAAAAGTTTTTCTGTTTTTGAATGTGCCTACCCTTCACTGTTGCTCCTGGCAACCTGCAGGTCCTCTTCGCTGCCCCATTTAAAGAGAGATTGAAAGCTCACCTAATCTGCAAGGCACCACAATTTCACAATATCCCCACCCAGCCTCTCTATATTCCTCTGCAAAGGGCTGCCATTCTGTTAATGCTTAGGTTGCCTTTTTGACTAACTTGGAAGGTCTCCTGGGGCTGTGGGCCATGGAGGGAGAATTCCACACCTTGGCTGCAGTATTAGCAGAGCCCTCTGGAGAATCTGGTTGGGGTCAGAAGGGATTGATAATCATTTTCTTGTGTTTACACTAAATGTACATGCACCAGGGAGCCAAGCAGTGATATAGAGGTGCTGGGGGCCGCCGATCGAGGTGGGGGCTAGTCAGGGGGAGGGGCCACGGGTGGTTGGCCACCGGCCCCACCCCTAATCGGGGTGTTGGGGGCTGATCAGGGGCTGGGCCGGCCTCAGGGTGGGGGGGCAATCAGGGCCTGAATCAGGCTGGTTGGCTGCCACAGTGCGCGTCATAGCCACCGGTCATTCTGGTCGTTCTGGTTGTTCCACAATAACGGTCACTGGGCTTTTATATATATAGATTTGTCATACATAATAAAATCTTATTACAACATAACTTTACTAATATTAATTTTAAAAATTAGGAATAAAATTTTAAATGAAGAATTGTCATCCCAAATTCTCACATAAAATTCAGGCATTTAAAAAACTTTGTAATAACTTTTGCCTCTGTGTGACTTTTTTGATTTCTCACATTTATGGATGTTTTAAATGTCTTATTATTCCAAATAGTCTCATCCAAGCATTTCTTTGGGGCCTTAGATGATCTATTGTATGTCTCCACCCATAATCTCTTGCCCCAGGTGTCTGCAAAGTCTTAGTCTTCCTGAGCCGTGTCCATAGCTTCTCTCCATTTGAGATTTAAATTTGGTAAATGAGACAAGTCCTCAGGAACTTCTCAGATGTAATATTGAAAATATGGTATCTTATGCTCCCTTCTGTTTAGGGAGGTAATTGGGAACTCAGCTTCTTCAGACCAAAACTGTGCATGCCAAAGGAGCGACACAAGGGTGAACAAAAATGCCACAAAGGTTTCTACCTTTTTGGTTCTCTCTTGACTGGGATTTGCTTGGTTGCTTTAGATCTTAGACTGCTTCCAGAGTTCCTATAGGTTTCCTTCCTTCCTTCCTTCCTTCCTTCCTTCCTTCCTTCCTTCCTTCCTTCCTTCCTTCCTTCCTCCCTCCCTCCCTCCCTCCCTAGCTCCCTCCCTTCCTGCCTTTCTTCCTCCTTTTTTAAAAATATCTCCAAGGGAGAATAGGACGTGGGACTTCCTAGTGCACTATTTTACTCTCCAGATTATTTTTTTTTCAAGATTAAGTAAAACGTGCTCATAAGTGTCACTGGTGTAGGGTACATATGATTATTTAAATCCTACATGTCTGGTCACTGATGGCCACTGGAATATGCTGGCTTCAGTATTTCTTTTGAGAAATCACATTGTCTCCCATTTTCTGAGCTTAAAAATAACTTTTTACTTTATCTCCAGTAACAAACATATGTTTATTTTAAAATATACATAAAATATACATATATCTTTTTTGTTTGTGTTACTCATCATTTTAGGCACTCCATACAAGAAGATTTCTACAGAAACCTACTATGCCTAAGTGACAAGAATAAGAAGATGCATTATATTTCTTGTCTCATAAAAAATTAAAAAAATATATATGTTTAAGAGAGTTTGATGAAGAACCATTATTTTCATTATATTATTCTTATGTGGAGATAAATAACTTTTGCAGTTTTGTAGATTCCTACTTTGGATGGTGTTTCTCCCTAGCCTTCCTCCATGGTGCAACAGAAGTAAACAGGCTAAATCAGAAAAAAATAATTTCATTGCACAGAAACAATATCAATAATTCCTTCTCAACTTTCTAGTGTGGCTCAAAGAATTTATTTAACAATTCTGAGAATTAAGTTTATCTTCTTCTGTACAACAGCTCTGATAATTATATATCTAACTTCTCTGCCTAAGTTCTAGTTAGGTGTTAAGGGATCATTCTAACAGAAAAGCTATGTTTTTAACTGCAGGAACACTAGTCTCTATCCGGAACTTTTAGACTATTTCCACAACCACTCAAAATAACCTGACTATACTTGTCATCAGTATATTTCTTTCTAAGTCTTAGAGTTATGTGTTGCTATAATTATCAGACACTATCAATAATGTATTCCTCATGCTCAGTAATGTTTAGCAAAATCTATGTGAGCAGATTCTATTCACTCTCTGACCTTAAAAATTAGTACATTATGGTCATACATATTTCAAGAGAAAAGAATCCCAAATAAATATTTCCAATATTATTTAGAAAACTTTTGTAAAAATAATATTTCCAATTATGTGTTATTTGGTTTATTATCAGTTACCCTAAGGCATTCTATGAGTGCAATAAACATTAATTTTAATTTTTAAAGCATAGTATTACTTAATATTACAAGTTGAAAGAAATCTTAAAAAAATATTGTAAACTTTTGAACTTTATGCTCAGCTTTCCCTATCTCAATTAATTGTACCACAACCAAAAGAGTTAGAGAAGCTAGAAACCTTGTTGTCATTGACCCATCTCTCTTTCCATCATATTTATCACTAAATTTAGGTGAATTAAACTTTTTAACTATATCTCAAATACAACTACTGGTTTCCATCTAAACCAATACCACTCAATTTCACTCTATGATTATTTTTCTGGATTATTATAATGACATTCTAATTTATCTCTCTACATTTTCTTTGCCTTTCCATCTTCTTTTCCAAAACCTACTTTTATTGGCTTCCCATTTTCAATTAAATCTCTAAATAAAACCAATTGCTTATAGGTAATAGGCCAACTTTCTGATTGAGATCAGAGGGTCTTACACAAACCTGCCATAAGAACTTCAGTCACACCATGCTTAGAGATTATTTTTCTTTTTTGGTCTGTGTTTGTGTTTCTATAGATCTTTTACTGTAATATGAACAATAGGATTTTGTATGTGTGTGTGTGTGTTTAAAGGGCAAAGCACATTGTAGAACTTAAATATTAATCATTCCATGGCTGTTTTCTGTGTAACAGCTACATTGCCCTTAATATTTTTCAAAGGTTCCATACTATTTCCAATGTAGGGTCATTTGAAATATTATTTCTTTTTCTGTAAGTACCTGTCTTTCATTTCTATGCTTGATTAAATTCTGTTCAATGTTAGTGCGCCATAATATTTTACTGTTCTCATATATTAGTAAATTCCCTTTATTTTTAATGTAACTATTTTTTTCATTATACTAGTTAACACATGTTAATCTTTGATTTTATTTATTTCATGTCTGTACCTTCCATCCCAGCAAAAGCAGGGAAGATGTTTTTAATGTTTTGTTTACTCTCAGATAATCAGAGTCTCATCTAGTAATAAAAACATAGTAGCACTATAAATTACTTATTGTTAGTATATTTATATTTATTCTTAAACCAATATCTCTTAATTAGATGACAAATCCAGATGACATTTCAGCTAACTTACTTTGGCTTATTTCCTTTTTAGGTGTGCAAGCAACACAAGTGTATAGATAATGACTTGGGTTATGACTGTACTCCACAAAAATGCAACAATCACGGTGTAAGTATCAGTACTATGACACACAAGAATAGATATCATTGAGAGTGATCCTAGAAAAGCAAACACACAGCTAAACACACACACACACACACACACACACACACACACTCATTCATGTACTCATAAGCCGCATAAGAAAATTGGTCTTATCTAACTTAGGTATTATTTTAAAATTCTACTTGTACACAAATAATTTGAACTACTTATATTATAAAGTGACTTTTTTTCTTTTTTCAGGTATGCAATAATAAAAAAAACTGCCACTGTAACCCCACCTATTTACCTCCAAATTGCCAAGATGAAAAAGACACATTTCCTGGCGGGAGTATTGACAGTGGCAATTTTCCAGTTGTACAAGCCCAAGGCCGTAATCTTGGTAAGTATTAATAGCAAATTGAAAACACAATTAAAACACATCTTAACGTATTAAATTAAAGAAGTAAATACCGTTTTGTCTATCAATTTATAGATTATGTTTGAACATCAAATAGTAAATCATATATAGCTATGTTTTTTCTTTATTGATTAAGGTATTACATATGTGTCCTTATATCCCCATTGCTCCCCCACCCTCCTACTCATGCCCTCACCCCCCTGGTGTCTGTGTCCATTGGTTAGGCTATAATGCATGCATACAAGTCCTTTGGTTGATCTCTCTCCCTAACCCCCACCTTCCCCTACCTTCCCTCTAAGGTTTGACGATCTATTTAACTTATGTTTTACTTACAGAGAGTAATATAATAGAAGATAGTTAGTATATATTGTAGATGAGGTATGTCAGGGCCAAGGCAGGAAAATAGAAATCAGTTTAGTCCTTTTATACAGAAGGAATTTAATATAAGGCATCAGGTAAGACATAATGGCACAGATAAAAACCAATCAGAGAATGGTGAAGCAAACTAGAGATTAGCAACAGCAGAAATTCATCACTGCTTGGGCCTACTGGGACTATAAAAGGAGGTGGCATTTCTGGAACCTGAATCTGAGCCATGTGGCACGACATATAACTTTGGTCAAATCTATATATTAGTATGTAAACCACAGGGAGAGGTACTGTCCAGCATGAGGTAGAGATATGGAGCATTCACAGCCATTATTAGTGATGTAGGAGAGGAAAGGGGATAAATACCATGGATAGTTCACTCTTCTGATACTCTATATTGTATCTAGTGACTTCCATTGGCTAATCTAACTAGAAGACAAAAAGTCAATGAACTGGGGGAATGTAGTATCCTATAATTGTTTTTGTTCACTGCAGGAATGGACCTTGGAGCAAGCCAGCATATCCAGTGATGCGTAGGGCCAGACTTTATATAAAAACCTAAATTTGCATATAATTAAAGCAGGTTTTTTCAGATTTTGTGCCAGAGGTAGTTCTTAATATTTCCACATTCATTTCATTGTTTAAGACCATATATGTAATAGATTACTAAATTATAACATTTACGCATTATCAAGCTGTTTCCATTTTAGTAGTAACAATGGGCAGTAGCTTGTGTTCAAATCAATTGAAACCAATTGCTTCTGTTCATGCACACACATGCCATTTCCCAAATGAGCAGAGGAGACTACTCTTTTGCTGGAATCTAGGTTGACCTTAGTGATATGATTAATCAATAAAATGTTTAGAAGTGAGATTCTGGGACTGCCATAGTCTTCCTACAGATTCTGACTGGGTCTTTTAGAATACAAATTCTTGGTTCTCTTTCTTGGACCACTTATTCTGTTGAAACTCATTTGCTCTGTATGAAATTTGATTACATTGAGGCACAAAACCGCAACTACACAACTAAGCCCTTCCCAAATTCATGACCCACACAATGATCAATTTTAAATGAATGTTTTACGTTACTAAATTTGTAGTTGCTTACACAACTCCATCTATCTATCTATCTATCTATCTATCTATCTATCTATCTATCTATCATCTATCTATCATCTATCATCTATCATCATCTATCACATCTATATATCTATCTTTCTCATATATAAATGAAAATAATTTGATACCAGAAGGTGTACTTATATAACAAGTATCTAAATATGTGTGGCAATAACTTTGGCACTGGATGATGTGTGGTAGAAAGAACTGTAAGAAACTGTTCAAAACTATTAGTATACTAGAAGCCTGGTACATGAAATTCGTGCACAGGAGGGTGTCCCTCAGCCCAACCTGCACCATCTCCAATCTGAGACCTCTCGAGGGATGTCTGACTGCCCGCTTAGGCCCGATCCCATTGGGCATCCCTCTCATAATCCAGGACTGCTGGCTCCCAACTGCTCACCTGCCTGCCTGCCTGATTGACTCTAACTGCTTCTGCCTGCCAGCCTGATCACCCCCTAACTACTCCCCTGCTAGCCTGATTGATGCCTAACTGCTCCCCTGCCACCCGATTGCCCCTAACTGCCCTCCCCTGCCTGCTTGGTTGCCCCTAATTGTCCTCCCCTGCAGGCCTGGTTGCCCCCTACTGCCTCCTCTGCTGGCACAGTCACCCCTAACTGCCCTTCCTTGCCAGCCTGGTCCCCCCCAACTGCCCTCCCTTGCAGGCTGGGTCAGTCCCAACTGCCCTCCCCCTGCCGTCTCAGTCCTTAACTGCCCTCCCCTGCTGACCTGGGCACCTGCAACTGCCCTCCCCTGATGGCCTGGTTGCCCCCAACTGCCCTCCCCTAGAGGCCTGGTCCCCCCCCAACTGCCCTCCCATGCAGGCCTGGTTCCCCTCAACTGCCCTCCCCTGGAGGCCTGGTCCCCCCCCAGTGTCCTCCCCTGCAGGCCTGGTCGGTCCCAACTGCCCTCCCCTGCCATCCTGGTCATCCCTAACTGCTCTCCCCTGCTGGCCTGGTCGCCCCCAACTACCTTCCCCTGCAGGCTGGTTCCCCCAACTGCCCTCCCCTGCAGGCCTGGGTCACTCCCAACTGCCCTCCCCTGTAGGTAGGCCTGGTCCCCCTCAACTGCCCTCCCCTGTAGGCCTGGTCCCCCCCAAATGCCCTCCCCTGCTGGCCTGATCGCCCATAACCGCCCTCCCTTGCTGGCCATCTTGTGGCAGCCATCTTGTGTCCACATGGGGCGGCCATCTTTGACCACATGGGGGCAGCCATCATGTGTGTTGGAGTGATGGTCAATTTGCATATTACTCTTTTATTATATAGTATGATAAAACTGTCTTCAGAAGACAGTTGGTGAGCAATTCAAAAGAATGTTATTATAAGTTGAAAAATTTAGTTTTATTATGAATTGATGGTTACTTGGCATCATTGCTGCCTGTGGTAATGTGGAAAATATAATTCATAGTTCTGATTGGCAAGATTTTTAGGTAGATTATAAGAATTTTCAGGTAGGTAACTTACATTACCTGTGATTAAATATAAGATCATGGTAATAATCAATTTTTAAGGAAAATATAGAGCAAAGGTAAAGCAGCTAATTTTTTGTGGGGTTTTTTTTTGTCTGCAAAAGAAAATAATTATTATTCCTGTATGTTTTAGAAAAATATTCTTAAATAATAAATGTCTAACAGCCAAATTTGAGCCATTAAGCAATAAAATTTGTTCTCAAATAAAATTAACTCAATTACATGAATGTAAAAACCCTCTTCGGAAAATCTCAGTAAAACTTGAAGTGATGCCTCTTAGATATCTTCATCTAAACAAAATCCTTCTAAGTATTGTATTGGAATGCCTTATAAAACTCTCAAATAAAAAGGCTATTAAATATGTTATTCTATGGCAGCCTCACCAGCCCAATATAGAAAAATGCTTATGTCAAAAAGATTTGTGGGTATGGCCTCCATTTAATAGGGTATTATTATTATTACTAGAGACCCAGCATGCAATTAAAATTGCATGAGGAGGCGCCCCGCCTCCCGCCGTGTGAAGAGGCACCCGCGGGCTGCCACGGGAGTCAGGCCACCGTGGCAGTCAGGCCTACCTGGCATCATGGGCAGCAGGAACCCACGCCTGACTTCTGCCACAGGCGCTCCATTTCCCCTGCCTGTGTCCACTCTGGGCCACCTGAGCCGCCACGCCAGGCCTCCCAGTCTCTGTCTCCATCTCTGCTTCAGGCCCCATCTGCTCGTGCAACCTCCTCCTGTCCAGTCGTGACCTGTTAAGGTGTCTGGCCTAATTTGCATATTACCTCTTTATATATATTGTAAATTATCTTGAATTCTTATATAAGTTTTTTTATAAGTGCTTATTAGAGCCAAATTGAAAACATATGCTGGGGAGCAAGTACTCAACTGCTTCCCAGGGTGTACTTTTATTTGATACACAAAATATTCACACGTTTTAAGAAAAATTATATCAGCTCAGACTGAAGTGATCTCAATAGCATGTATGCTCTTTGAGTCCAATCAATAACAGGAAAGAAGCAACTCAGATATGACAGGGGCTATTTCTAATGGAAATAATAATAAATTAAAGGGTATTACCAAGAAACCAGAAATCCAAACTTTTTAGATCTTTAGGTTTATGATTTTTAAAAATCACCACCAACACAAATTTAAAAAATACAAGTCTAGATGGAAAACATACAGATTAATTCCACTAATTATTTTCAAGGAAGAAATACTATTTAAAAAACAGTGGTTGCATGAGGTAAACATAACCCTGGTGCCAAATCCAGACAGAGAAGTTTAAAAAAATTACAGAATAATTTATTTCATGAACATAAATATAAACATTCTCAAGAAAATATTTGCTTGTGATATATAGTTATCTATATTAAAAAGATAACAATCCAGACCATCTTGGGTTTATTTTAGGAACACAGGACTGTTTTATCATTTGAAAGTCAGTCAGTACAGTTCTCTAAATCAACAAAAAATTTTAAAGTATATTATTTTTTTATTTGGTGCAGAAAATTCATTTGACAAAATTCGTCACCTAGTAATGATTATTTTTAAAAAACAGCAAACTATTAACATAAGTAAATTTCATCAGTCTGATAAAAAAAGCAGCAGCAAAAATACATAGTTAATATCCTATCTAATAAAAGAGTAATATGCAAATTGACCATCACTCCAACATACATGATGGCTGCCCCCATGTGGTCAAAGATGGCTGCCCCCATGTGGACACAAGATGGCCACCACAAGATGGCCAGCAGGGGAGGGAAGTTGGGAGGGACCAGGCCTGCAAGGGAGGGCAGTTGGGGGAGATCAAGCCCACAGGGGAGGGCAGTTAGGGGTGACCAGGCCGGCAGAGGAGGGAAGTTGGGGGTGACCAGGCCTACAGGGAAGGGCAGTTGGGGGGGACCAGGCCTGCAGGGGAGAGCAGTTGGGGGGGGAACAGGCCTGCAGGAGAGGGCAAATAGGGGTGACCAGGCCTGCAGGGGAGGGCAGTTAGGGAAAATCAGGCTGGCAGGGGAGTGGTTAGGGGGTGATCAGGCTGGCAGGCAGAAGCAGTTAGAGACAATCAGGAAGGCAGGCAGGCGAGCAGTTGGGAGCCAGCAGTCCTGGATTGTGAGAGGGATGTTCGACTGCCTGTTTAGGCCCAATTCTATCGGGATCAGGCCTAAACGGGCAGTTGGACATCCCCTGCAGGCCTGGTCCCCCCAACTGCTCTCCCCTGAAGGCCTGAGTCCCTCCCAACTGCCTTTCCCTGCAGGCCTGGTCGCCCCCAACTTCCCTCCTCTGCTGGCTTGGTCACCCCTATCTGCCCTCCCCTGCAGGCTTGATCACCCCCAACTGCCCTCCCTTGCAGGCCTGGTCCCCCACAACTGCCCTCCCTTGCTGGCCATCTTGTGGTGGCCATCTTGTGTCCACATGGGGGCAGGATCTTTGACCACATGGGGGCAGCCATCTTGTGTGTTGGAGTGATGGTCAATCTGTATATTACTCTTTTATTAGATAGGATAGAGGCCTGGTGCACCAGTGGGGGCCAGCTGGTTTGCCCTGAAGGGTGTCCCAGATCAGGGTTGGGGTTCCCTTGGGGCGTGGGGCGGCCTGGGTGAGTGGCCTGTGGTGGTTTGCAGGCCGGCCATGCCCCCGGAGACCCAAGCGGAGGCCCTGGTATCTGGGGTTTATTTATCTTCTACAATTGAAACTTTGTAGCCTGGAGTGGAGCCAAGGCTTCTGCTAGCTCCGCGGCGGCAGCCATTTCTGTTGGAATTTATGTATCTTCTATAATTGAAACTTTGTAGCCTTAAGCGGAGGCCTGGGCCGGCCAGGGTGTGTGGAAAGCTTGGCTTCCTCCATCGCCGCGGGCAACCCTCGCCTCCTGCTCTTTCCAGCTCCATGGCTGCTGCCATTTCTGTTTGGGTTTATGTATCTTCTATCATTGAAACTTTGTAGCCTTGAGTGGAGGCCTGGGCCGGCAAGGGCAGGCAGAAAGCTTGGCTTCCTCCATTGCCGGGGAAACCCAAGCCTCCCTCCTGCTCTCTGTGGCCGTAGCCATCTTGGTTGGGTTTATTTGCATATTTGCTCCTGATGGACTGGTTGGCGTGGCTGGTGGGCGTGGCTGGTGGGCGTGGCTGGTGGTGTAGTGGAGTGATGGTTAATTTGCATATTACTCTTTTATTAGATAGGATAGTAGTAGTAAATGGAAACCATTTACAATACCATAAAAATCTAAAATATTAGGAATGAATTTAACAAAAAAGACCTTAGCACTGAAACTAAAACAAAATGTAGATAAATGTTAAACACATGAATACATGAAGAAATATGACATATTAATCTATTGCAAAGCTTATTAGTGTTAAAATTTAAATTCTTACCAAATTAAATCTATAGATTTAAAAAAGCATAAAATCATGCAGCTTTTTATGTTTTATTGGTTTTTTAAAAAGTTTACTGTTTATATTTTTTTATTATTTTTATTGTCTAAAGTTTTACATATGTCTCCTTTTTCCCCAATTAACGCCCCCCCAGCCATTCCCACCCCAGGCAAGCCCCAATCGCCCCAGTGCCTATGTCTATTGGTTATGCTAATATGCATGCATACAAGTCTTTTGGTTGCTCTCTAACCCCTCTCCCCTGCCATTTGTCTCTGGATCTATTCTTGTTCATCAAATTATGTTGATCATTATATCCCACACAAGAATGAGATCATGTGATATTTATCTTTCTCCTACTGGCTTATTTCACTTAGCATAATGCTCTCCAGGTCCATCCATGCTGTTACAAAAGGTAAAAGTTCCTTCTTTTCTATAGCGGCATAGTATTACATTGTGCAGATGTACCACAGTTTTTTAATCTACTCATCTGCTGATGGGCACTTTGGCTGTTTCCAAATCTTAGCTGTTGTAAATTGTGCTGCTATGAACATAGAGGCGCATATAGCCTTTCTGATTGGTGTTTCTGGTTTCTTGGGATATATTCCTAGAAGTGGGATCACTGGGTCAAATGGGAGTTCCATTTTTAACTTTCTGAGGAAACTCCATATTGTCTTCCACAGTGGCTGCACCAGTCTACATTCCCACCAGCAATGCAGGGGGCTTCCTTTTTCTCCACATCCTCACCAGCAACTGTCATTTGTTGATTTGTTGACGATAGCCATTCTGACAGGTGTGCAATGATACCTCATTGTTGTTTTGATTTGCATCTCTCCGATGATTAGTGACTTTGAGCATGTTTTTATATGTCACTTGTCCTTCTGTATGTCCTTTTTCGAAAAATGTCTATTTAGATCCTTTGCCCATTTTTGATTGGATTATTTATCTTCCTTTGGTTAAGTTGTATGAATTCTCCATAAATTTTGGAGATCAAACACTTATCGGAAATAACATTGGCAAATATGTTCTCCCATGCAGTGGGCTTTCTTGTTGTTTTGTTGATGGTTTTTTTTGTTTGTTTGTTTGTTTTTGCTGTGCAGAGCTTTTTATTTTTATGTAGTCCCACTTGTTTATTTTCTCCTTAGTCTCCATTGCCCTAGGAATTGAGTCGGTAAAGATATTGCTATGACATATGTCTGCTATTTTGCTGCCTATAGAGTCTTGTAAGATTTTTATGGTTTCCCATCTTACATTTAAGTCCTTTAGCCATTTTGAGTTTGTTTTTGTGTATGGTGTAAGTTGGTGGCCCAGTTTCATTTGTTTTGCATGTATCTGACCAATTTTCCCAGAACCATTTATTGAAGAGACTGTCTTGACTCCATTGTATGCTCTTGCCTCCTTTGTCAAATATTAATTGAGCATAATGGCTTGGGTCAAGTTCTGGGTTCTCTGTTCTATTCCACTGGTCTATATGTCTGTTCTTGTGCCAGTACCAGGCAGTTTTGAGAGCCATGGCTTGGTAATATAGCTTGAAATCTAGTAATGTGATCCCTCCAACTTTGTTCTTCTTTCTCAGGATTGCTGTGGCTATTTGAGGTCTTTTTTTATTCCAGATGAATTTTTGGAGTGTTTGTTCTAGATCTTTGAAATATGCCATTGGTATTTTAATGGGGATTGCATTGAATCTGTAGATTGCTTTGTTTTTATATGTTAACTAGAAGCCCGATGCAGAAAGATTTGTGCTAGAATGGGCCTTCCTTTCCCTGGCTACCTGCACCACCTTTCCATTCCGACCCTGCCCCAGAGCCTCCTCTTTCTGTTCTGTCCCCACCTTCCCACACTGCCCAGAGACTGGGGGTGGGGTAGAATGCATGCGTCCGGCCTGCCCTGGTGGCTTGGCGCCTGTGTATGCAAATTAACTGCCATATTTGTTAGGTTAATATGCATATCACTCCTGATTGGCTGGTGGGCATAGCGGAGGTATGGTCAATTTACATGTTTGTCTATTATTAGGTAAGATAATTTGATTCTAAAATAAACAAAAGAGCACTTGGAATAACCAAACAACTCTGAAAAAGAATGACAATGAAGGACAATTTAGTCTGTTTGTCTTATTGCCTTATATTGAATTTCGTATAGTATAAATTTAATTTATAGTTAAATTAATCAAGACAGTGTGGCATTTGTATAAGATAAATATGAAGGTGATCAATATAATGAAACTAGAGGCCCGGCGCATGAAATTTGTGCACAGGTAGAGTCCCTAGGCCTGGCCTGCGATCGGGGCCAATCTTCCCCAGCTGCCAGCTGCCAGTTGCCGGCCCTGCTCCCCCCACTCACCATTGTCTCTGCTGCCGGCCACCCTCTGTGTGTGGGCCAACCAACAGGGCGATCAGCCCACATCTGCTGCCACCCAACCCTGGTTCCCAGTTCCCCATTGGGCAATTGGATCCTACTGGCTGGGGGGAAGGACTGAGAGGTCAGCTGTTCCTGCTTATTAGCCATCCTCGCCCCATCACTGCCAGTTGCCCTCTGTGTGTGGGGCGACTGGTAGTATAATCAGGGCCACGATGCCTCCTGCGACTGCTGCCACCCACCCATGGTTCCCCATTCTCCATCAAGGAATCTGGGCCTGCAGGCTGGGGGAAGCTCCTGCATTGAGTATCTGCTCCCTGGTGGTCAGTGAACCTCATAGTTGGCCGGTCATTCTGCTGTCCGGTCAATTTGCATATTGTGCTTTTATATATATATATATATATATATATATATATATATATATATATATATATATATAGACTAGTGGCCCGGTGCATGAAATTTGTGCACGGGGGCGGGGGTGTCCTTCAGCTGGGCCTGCACCCACTCCAATCTGGGACCCCTCAGGGGATGTCCAACTGCCAGGGGAACTCCCTGTGGGATCGGGCTTAAACTGGCAGTCAGACATCCCTTTCCCAATCCAGAACCACTGGTTCCTAACCGCTCACCTGCCTGCCTGCCCGATCACCCCTAACCACTCTGCCTGCCAGCCTGCTCACCCCCAACTCCCCCCCAGTGGCCTGATCACCCCCAACTGCCCTCCCCAGCAGGCCTCATGGCCCACAATTGCCCAAATCAGTCAGAGGCCCATCCGCGACCAGGATGGAATGCTTGCCTCATCGCCGTGGCAACAAAGCAAGCATTCCTCCAGGCTGCTCATACTGCCCGCTCTCAGTGGCCACCCACCTGGGACTGGGGGACTCCAGCAGGGCTGAGAGGACTGGGCGTCGTCATCTTGTGGCTATGGGCACCACCATCTTTGTGACAGAGTGACAGTTAATTTGCATATTACCATTTATTAGATAGGACTAGAGGCCCGGTGCATGAAATTCATGCATGGGGGGGGGCTGGTTCCCCTCAGCCCAGCCTGCACCTTCTCCAATCCAGGACCCCTCAGTGGATGTCTGACTGCTGGTTTAGGCCCTATCCTGAGGATCCCTCTCACAATCTGGGACCACTGGCTCCTAACTGCTGACCTGCCTGCCTGCCTGATGGCCCCTCACTGTCCCCCTCTGATGGCCTGGTCACCCCACATTGCCCCCCGCTAGCCTGGTCACTCCCAACTGCCCCCCGACTGACCTGGTCACCCCACACAACCCGCTGCTCAGTTGTTTGGTCAGCCCTCACTAACCCCCTGCCAGCCTGGTCGCCCATGCAGTCTGCTTCTCAGTCATTTGGTTGGCCCTCACTAACCCCCCTGCCGGCCTGGTCACCCCATGCAGCCTGCTTGTTCAGTCATTTGGTCATCCCTCACTAATCCCCCTGCCGGCCTGGTCACCCCACGCAGCCTGTTCGGTTGTCCATTCAGTTGTTTTGGTTGCGACGGTCGCTTAGGCTTTTATATATATAGATAGAAGGGCTATAAATTTATCCATTAATATAAAGTTAATTAATTTTTCAAGAAAAGTACAAAGATAGTTTAATGTGTAAGGAAACTCATTTCAAAACATTGTACTATAACAACTGGATACCAACATAAGCCCAAAGAACCTAAAAAATCTCAAATTAGTTAACAATTGATATGGAATAAATCTAAAGGAAGAAGCTGAAAGTATAAAACTTCTTGAATGAAACAGAAAAAAATTTTATATGGTCTTGGGATATAAAATAATTTCTTAGATAAAATATAAAAATATATATCAATGCAATAAAAGAAAAGGAAATTTGGACTTTACTAAAATTTTATTAAATGTACAGTATTTCTTACTGAAAATAGAAATTGAGAAAAACTCAACTTATACGAAGATCACAATTTCATTCTTTTCATCTATATTATCAAACAGTTCTAAACAAATTACATGGAATAGAAGGTGCTCAATCAAAAGCAAGGGATAGAACTATTATTGTAAGAGAAGAGTCTCCTTGGGCACTGAAACTGTCAACTTATCTACTTCACTAAAATATTAATTATAAAATTATTAAGTAGCTAAAAGTTTATTCTAATAGTTATATTGAAATACAAACATGTCTTTGCTATATTCCTCATAATTACTTTTAAATCACTGATATTTTCTTTCCTAGATAGACTCTATGTTGAGAATGTTTATCCTTCCAAACCTTCGAGATGGCCATTTTTCCTACTCATTCCTTTTTGTGTTATTCTCTGTGTAATGATAGTAACCCTGGTAAAAGTTTATTTACAAAGAAAGAAATGGAAAACTGAGGAGTATACAAGCGATGAGTATATTGATTTTCTATTTAAGATTTATTACTTTTATAATTTTTTAATATCCATAGTGACTTATTAATAAATAACATTATGACAATGTTACAAGTAATAATTCAGATTTAATTTTATCTTTATATGGAAATTTAATACTTCCTAATATATTAAGGATTAATATAATGAATAATGAACATAATTTTTTTAAATGTCAAAAATTTTAATCTTATAGCAACTTGGACTCTGTTAGGGGTAAAATTAAGTCAAGATTACTTCTAATTAATGTTTGTTTACCTCTTTTTATTATTTCATCTTAATTATTAACTATGTATTAACCATTACTACTTTATTTTTTATATTTATATATTTCAAAGAATTTTGCATGCACTATTTTATTAAAAGGTAACAGAGAAATCCAAGAGAGTAGTTAGTAAAATAAGTCAGTCAGAGAAAGATGAATATCATATAATTTCACTAATATGTGAAATCTAAAGAACAAAATAAATAAATAATCAAAATTGAAAGAGACTCATAAAGAGAACAGACTGATGGTTGCCAGAGGGATGGAGGTTGGGGGATAGGTGAAAAAGGTGAAGAGATTAAGAAGTACAATTGGTAGATACAAAATAGTCATGGGAATATAAAGTATAGCATGGGAAAAACAGCCAATAATATTGTAATAACTATGTATGGTGCCAGGTGGGTACTGGGAATACTGTGGCGAACACTGTAAAATATTTGATGGTCTAACTGCTATGCCATATACCTGAAACTAATACAAAATAATATTGAAAGTAAGCTGCAATTGAAAAATAAATAAATAAATAAAAGAAACAGGGCAGAAGATAAATGTCAAAAAAGTTTAAAGTTATTTAGCTAATAGTGTTATTAATATAAAGATTATCTAAGTTCATTTTCAGGTAAACTTATATTACTGTGCTTTTTTTCTCATGTTAGTCTTAATTACCGGTAAGAGATTATTTCAGTGATAAAGCAGTTTCAAATAGTGGCTGCTCCCAGATCTCAGAAAAGAATTTAAAATTGTTTCAGTATAGACAGATAGTGCAGTTTTGTACTGTAATTTTCAAAAGAAATATAATTTTAAGTGATTCTATTTGTTTTTAAATGTACAGGGAACTTGAAAGTGAGAGTGAACCCAAGAGTAGCCTGGAAAACAGAGAATCCATAATATCATAGTAAGTATCAAATATTTGAAGGATGAGATGAAGAGACAGAGAAAATTTAATCTATTAGATAAATATAAATAATACAAATATATATTAAATGGTGGTAGTCATATAGATGCATATAATGACAATTAAATTAGAGAATATTTTTCAAGCTACATCATGGATTAGTTAACATAAATGGTATTCAATTCATCATTTAAAATTTTTTTCAGTGTTATCTTTTAACATTTTTCAAATGATTTAATTCTTTAGCATTTATGTATTCAAATATTGGTTGAAATAAATTACATTATAGAACTCTATAATGAGGTTACTTTTATGCTATTTGTTGAATTAACCATCATTTTTAATTTTATTGGGCATACAGGTGACTTTTTCCCCTTTATTTTTTCAGAGTAATTATCTTCAATGGACAGGAAAAATGGAAAAGAAAAGTACATGTATTGTCTGATTGCCTCAGATTCAAAACCTGCATATTATTGTTTTGACCTGACAAGAAAAACTAGAATTCTCATATATAATTTATGTTATATTATATTATTTATATATCATATAGCATTTATATATTTAATTCTACAGATGAGTTTTTATATTACACATTTTAAAAGTTATGCTTATTCTGTTAGTCAGTAGAAACTAACTTAAGCAGCAGGCATGAGATGAGGAAAGGTTACAATATAATAAATGCAATGCCATAATTAAAGGCCACTGCTGTATTTTTTATTGCAAAGTTATGTAGTTATGTTGTTATCTGATGGTCTGTAGCCAATCAAAAGAAAATTTGATATAATTTAACATTGAAAGATTTAATAGACATGAAGAAGAATATATCATAATGTAAATCAAATCATCAAACTAAGAGAAAGCTACAATCCTATCTAATAAAAGAGTAATATGCAAATTGACTGTCACTCCAACACACAAGATGGCTGCCCCATGTGGTCAAAGATGACTGCCCCCATGTGGACTCAAGATGGCTGCTACAAGATGGCCAGCAGAGGAGGGCAGTTGGGAGGGACCAGGTCTGCAAGGGAGGGCAGTTGGGGGTGACCAGGCCTATAGGGGAGGGCAGTTAGGGGCAAACAGGCTGGCAGGGGAGCAGTTAGGCATCAATCAGGCTGGCAGGGGAGTGGTTAGGGAGTGATCAGACTGGCAGGCAGAAGCAGTTAGGGACTGTTGTGGAGCGAGTGTGAGTGAATGACCACTGGAGCCCAGACCAAATTGAAATTTAGGGAGCCTTTATTAGCCGGCCAGCTGGCCGGCCAGCCGGCCGGCAACTGCTCTGCCTTTCTCCACACAGGGAGTCCAGAGAGCAGCCCTGACCCTTTGTGCAGGACCACTTTTAAGCACATTAACCACATCCTGTTTTTGCAGAGCAAGTAACCCAAGACAAAACAGTTTTTCCTAAGCAACGTCAGGATCATGCCATTGACGACAATGTTATTCACAGGGTCATCCTGTTCTTCAGAAAGCTGACCATGTTTTATGAAAGAAGGCCTACATGCTGGGAAGGGGCCATGAGACCGTATCTCAAGGCCTGGCCTGGTGTCAGCACTGACAACTCTATCTGGGGCATAGTCCACGGCCTCTCTGGAATGGTAGTAGTAAGAATGCTCAGAAATTCCCACTCTCTAACAGGACAATCAGAAAGGCAGGCAGGCGAGCAGTTAGAAGCCAGCAGTCCTGGATTGTGAGAGGGATGTTCGACTGCCCGTTTAGGCCAGATCCCAGGAGGATCGGGCCTAAATGGGCAGTCGAACATCCCTCTAGGGGTTCCAGATTGGAGAGGGTGCAGGCTGGGCTGAGGGACACACCCCTCTACCTCCCCCACTCCCCCACCGTGCACGAATTTCATGCACCGGGCCTCTAGTAATATATATGCATTAGTTAGGGTTCTCCAGAGAAATAGAAATAGATAATTATAGATAGATGATGACAGATGGATAGATAGATTAGATAGATAGATGATAGACAAGTGATATATAGCTGAGGATATTTATTATAAGAATTGACCCACATGGTTATGGAGGCCAAGAAGTCCTATGATCTGTTATCTATAAGCTGGAGATCAAGGAAAGCTGGTGATGTAATTCAGTACAAGTCTGAAGTCCTGACAATTGGGAAACCTCTGCTGTAAGTCTCAGTCTGAGTCCAAAAAACAAGAACAGACTGAGGAAAAGATGTCCAAGGGGAGGAAAAGATGGATGCCTCAGCTCAAGCAGAGAGCAAATTTACCTTTCTTCCACTTTTGCTATACTCAGGCCCTCAGGGGAATTAAATGATTCCCACTTGCATTGATGAGGATAATCTTCACTCATACTAATCTCTTCCAAAGACACACTCAAAGACACACCCAGAAATAATCTTTTATCAGATATCTGGGCATCCACAAGTTGACACACAAATTAATCATCACAAGTACCCCTTGTCAACTTGGCACTCATATGCGTCTCCTTAAACCATACTTAATCTCCAAATAAAGTACATAACATAACTCTGCCTAACATGATATAACTATCTTACATGCAACCAAAAATGCACTAATTTCTTCCCCAGAAGAGGAGATAAAATCCTTGAATGATATTTATTCTTCTCCAGATATGGCATAACTTAAATACTATGATGTAATATTAACAATGCTTAAATACTAATATAAAAATCAATACATCTTATGTTACATGGTAAGGGAATAAGAGGGGAAATAAAACAAAGGTATTTCCTTAATATATGTAGACATACACTCAAGTGTATTCATAACAAAACAAGGAGAAAATTTTCATGACACTACAGTCTTCCTTTCTGTAACTGGTCATGTTGTAGTTGATATTTATAACTACCTTTTTAAAAAAACAAATATAATGGTAATAGAACTTTATTTAAACTATATACTTCTGGATTTGGGTATATAAAATTTCTTCAAGGTAATTCTAAGAATTTAGCTGTCTAATAGCTTCTGTTGGCTATTAGGTGGCTATTAGCTTTATTTATTTATTTATTTATTTATTTATTTATTTATTTATTTAAAATTCTTTATTATTGAAAGTATTACATATGTCTCCTTTTCCCCCCATTAACCTTTTCCCGTTCATTCCCACCCCCTAGCACAAGCCCCCATTACCCTACTGTCTGTGTCCATTGGTGATGCTTACATGCATGCATACAAGTCCTTTGGTTGATCTCTTACCCACACCCGCTCTCTCTGAGGTTTGATGGTCTATTCAATGCTTCTAAATGCCTCTGGATATATTTTTGTTCCTCAGGTTACTAGTATGTTGTTCATTATATTCCACAAATAAGTAATATCATGTGATACTTATTTTTCTCTGGCTTATTTCACTTAGCATAATGCTTTCCAGGTCCATCTATACTGTTTCTAATGGTAAGAGTTCTTTCTTGTTTACAGCAGTGTAGTATTCCATTGTGTAGATGTACCACAGGTTTTTAATCCACTCATCTGCTGATGGGCACTTTGGCTGTTTCCAAATCTTAGCTATGGTGAATTGTGCTGCTATGAACATAGGGGTGCATTTATCTTTTCTGATTGGTGTTTCTAGTTTCTTGGGATATATTCCTAGAAGTGGGATTACTGGGTAAAATGGGAGTTCCATTTTTCACTTTTTGAATAAACTCCATACTGTCTTTCACAGTGGCTGCACTAGTCTGCATTCCTACCAGCAGTGTATAACAGTTCCTTTTTCTCCACATTCTTACCATCATTTGTTGATTTGTTGATGGCAGCCATTCTGACAGGAGTGAAATGGTACCTCATTGTAGATTTGATTTGCATCTCTTGGATGATTAGTGACTGAGCATTTTTTCATATGTCTCTTGGCCTTCTGTATGTCCACTTTTGAAAAGTGTCTATTTAGGACTTTGCCCATTTTTTTATTGGATTGTTTATGTTCTTTTTGTTAAATTGTATGAGTTCCCTATAAATTTTGGAGATTAAACCCTTATGGGATATAATATTGGCAAATATATTCTCCTATGCAATGGGTTCTCTTATTGTTTTGTTGATAGTTTCTGTTGCTGTGCAGAAGATTTTTATTTTGATATAGTCCCATTTGTGTGTTTTTTTCCTCCATTTTAATTGTCCTAGGAGATGTATTGGTAAATATATTGCTACAAGATACCTTATTTTATTACTTATTCTGAATTCCCTTTGACTTCAGCACATACTTAAGCTGGTTTGGTGAGCCAAACCTTCATTTCTGAAGGGTCTGGACCATGATTGGTTCTGTCTTGATTGTGTTGTAGTTTTCCATTACCAACGCATGGTAATACAAAGAAATATTCTAAGAGATCTCCTGTATTCCAGACATACTCTTTCTTACCTCACTGTTGAGTAGTAATCCAATTTCCTTTTAGTAGTCAAAATCAATCACTTCAGCCAACACCTTAACTGTCTCCTTTACCTGTTGATTCAGAGACATAAGGAACCCCAAGTAGCCCAGTGGCAGTCTTAACTTCCAGTTCAAGGAATCATTGAGTTTTCTGATGATAGCATTTCTCCATGAGACTAAGACCTCTAGATCAGCAGAGCACAAAGTCATGGAAACAGGAAATAAAAATTTTGCTAGTGGGTCACTTGGGATAACAGTGAGTGGTGCCACTTCTATTCCCACCCTCTAATTTCTGGGCTCATGAATCCTACCTATGGGAGAAAAAGAGCCATATATCGGGCAAGTGCTTCAAAGCATATACAGTCTTCTGGAGAACCTTGCCCTGGCACTTAAAGCTATTGTCACCTAGCTGACACCATAACTGAGTGTCCAAAAAAAACATTCCACCATTCAATCAGGCCAGATGTTTCAGGAGGGTGAAACCTGCTAATTTCTTGAGCACTGCCATTGCCACATTTCTTTTGCTGTAAAGTGAGTTCCTTGATCAGAAACATTGTTGAGTAGAACACCATGATGATGGATAAGGTATAATAACCATTGCATCTAAGGAAGGCAAATCTGAATCCAGACTAAGTTTGTATTCCAATAAGGAAAAAAACACTGCCCCTTCCATGATGAAAGTTGTCCAACATAATCAGCATGCCACTAGTTTAGCTCACTGATTATCCTAGGGAATTGTGTCATATCTAGAGTTCAATGGTGACAGATTAGGAAATCATCAGTGACTGTGGCCAGGTCAGGCTTGGAGTATAAAATTTCATGTTGCTGAGCCCATCTATAACCTCCACCCTTGCCATCATAACCACATGAACTCATTGGGTGACAATAGGTGTTGCTATGGATAGAGGCTGACTAGTATCCACAGAATGAGTCTTCCTTTCCACCTGACTATTAACATCTTCCTCTGCTGAGGTCTCACCCTTAGTGAGCATCCACATGGGACCCAAATATCTTCACATTTTTTGCCAATTCATAGAGATCTAGACACATACTTACATCCCAAATTAGACACTTGCATTCATGTTTTTTTTTCCCCAAGTTCCTGACCATTTAGCCAAACCACATTGATATATAATCACATATCTGGCTATTTCTCTTATCAACCAAAGTGTACAACGAGGTACAATGCCTGAATTTCTTCCATCTTGGGAGGATTTCATTTCACCTCTGTCTTTCAATAATGTCTTAGAGAGGAGCTATAGTGCTGTAGCTTGTCTATTTTTTAGGTGGTGCCTGTATATAATACAGAAACATCTGTAAATTAGGCCAAAATCTTCTCTTCCTTTGCCAAATAATGTTATAAAACCCCCTATGAGGTCACAAATGCAAGCTGGGATAGTGAAGGCAGTGTAGCAGGAATAGAGACCATAGTATTCGGGCCACTTCTTCATATAACCTACCTGTGCCTTCAGGTAGCACTTTGTTCTGATTACATATTTACCATTTCTATTTCTAATTTAATGGCTTTGTGGACCAGAAAACACCCAGTTCATGATGAGCAGTTAAGATTGCATGGCCCTAACTGATTTGGCTCAGTGGATAGAGCATCAGCCTGTGGACTGAAGGGTCCTGGGTTCGATTCCGGTCAAGGGCATGTACCTTGGTTGCGGGCATATCCCCAGTAGGAGGTGTGCAAGAGGCAGTTGATTGATGTTTCTCTCCCATCAATGTTTCTAACTCTTTATCCCTCTCTCTTCCTCTCTGTAAAAAATCAATAATATATATATATATATATATATATATATATATATATATATATATATAAAGATTGCATGATAACTTTGTGGCTCATGGTTAAATGGTCAGTCTCTACTATGGTACAGTAACAGGCAAAGAGCTGTTTCTGTAAAGAAAAGTAGTTATCTGTAATTTATTGCAGGACCTTTCTCCTAAATTTTAAAGGCCTACTCTGTGATACACCTATAGCACCTGCCAAAATCTTCAAACATCATCTCTATCTGCCACTGATACTTCAAGACCATTGTATCTGCTGGATCATGTGGCCCAAGTGGCAGAACAGCTTGCAATCTAGCCTGGACCGTTTGCAGAGATTTTTTTTTTTTTGTCTAAAGTTTTACTTATGTTTCCTTTTTCCCCAATTGACCCCCTAGCCATTCCCACCCTGGGCAAGCCCCAACCGCCCCAGCGTCTGCATCCATTGGTTATGCTAATATTCATGCATACAAGTCCTTTGGTTGCTCTCTAACCCCCTCCCCTGCCATTTGTCTCTGGATCTATTCTTGTTCATCAAATTACGTTGATCATTATATCCCACACATGAGTGAGATCATGTGATATTTATCTTTCTCCGACTGGCTCATTTTGCTCTCCAGGTCCATCCATGCTGTTGCAAATGGTTAAAGTTCCTTTTTTTTTTTATAGTGGCATAGTATTTCATTGTGTAGATGTACTACAGGTTTTTTTTATTTCTTTATTGATTAAGGTGTTATATATGTGTCCTTATTCCCCAACTACCCCCACCATTTCCCCCCCAACTCATGCCCTCACCCCCCTGTTGTCTGTGTCCATTGGTTAGGCTTATATGCATGCATACAAGTCCTTTGGTTGATCTCTTCCCCTTACCCCCACCCTCCCCTACCTTCCCTCTGAGGTTTGATGGTCTGATTGATGTTTCTCTGTCTCTGGATCTGTTTTTGTTCATCAGTTTATGTTGTTCATTACATTCCATAAATGAGTGAGATAATGTGATATTTATTTTTCTCTGACTGGTTTATTTCACTTAGCATAATGCTCTCCAGTTCCAACCATGCTGTTACAAATGGTAAGAACTCCTTCTTTTTTACCACAGCATAGTATTCCATTGTATAGATGTACCACAGTTTTTTATTCCACTCATCCGCTCATGGGCACTTAGGCTGTTTCCAAATCTTAGCTATGGTGAATTGTGCTGCTATGAACATAGGGGTACATATATCCTTTCTAACTGGTGTTTCTAGCTAGTTTCTTGGGATATATTCCTAGAAGTGGGATCAGTGGGTCAAATGAAAGTTCCATTTCTACCTTTTTCAGGAAACTCCATACTGTTCTCCACAGTGGCTGCACCAGTCTGCATTCCCACCAGCAGTGCACGAGGGTTCCTTTCGCCACATCCTCACCCTCACTTATAGTTCGTTGATTTGTTGATGATAGCCATTCTGACAGGTGTGAGATGGTATCTCATTATTGTTTTAATTTGCATCTTTCAGATGATTAGTGACTTTGAGCATGTTTTCATATGTCTCTGGGCCTTCTATATGTCCTTTTTCGACAAGTGTCTATTTAGATCATTTGCCCATTTTTTTATTGGATTGTTTATCTTCCTTTGGTTAAGTTGTATGAGTTCTCTGTAAATTTTGGAGATCAAACCCTTATCTGAAATATCATTGGCAAATATGTTCTCCCATGCAGTGGGCCTTTTTGTTATTTTGTTGATGATTTCTTTTGCTGTGCAGAAGTTTTTTTTATTTTAATGTAGTCCCACTTCTTTTTTTTCTCCTTAGTCTCCATTGCCCTAGGAGCTGAGTTGGTAAAGATATTGCTACGACATACTAGTATGTCTGTTATTTTGCTGCCTATGGAATCTTGAAGGATTTTTATGGTTTCCCATCTTACATTTAAGTCCTTTAGCCATTTTGAGTTTGTTTTTTGTGTATGGTGTAAGTCGGTGGTCTACTTTCATTGTTTTTGCATGTATCTGACCAGATTTCCCAGCACCATTTATTGAAGAGACTGTCTTGACTCCATTGTATGCTCTTGACTCCTTTGTCAAATATTAATTGAGCATAATGGCTTGGGTCAAGATCTGGGTTCTCTGTTCTGTTCCACTGGTCTATATGTCTGTTTTTGTGCCAGTACCAGGCAGTTTTGAGAGCCGTGGGTTGGTAATATAGCTTGATATCTAGTAATGTGATCCCTCCAACTTTGTTCTTCTTTCTCAGGATTGCTGTGGCTATTTGGGGTCTTTTTTTATTCCAGATGAGTTTTTGGAGAGTTTGTTCTAGATGTTTGAAATATGCCATTGGTATTTTAATGAGGATTGCAATGAATCTGTAGATTGTTTTGAGTAGTATGGACTTTTTAATGATGTTGATTCTACCAATCCCAGAACATGGTATGTTCTTCCATTTGTCAATGTCTTCCTCTATCTCTTTTTTTCAATGTCCTGTAGTTTTCTGAGTACAGGTCTTTTACGTCCTTAGCTGAGTTTATTCCTCGGTATCTTAAATTTTTTGTGTGAAATGGTAAATGGGATTGTTCTTTTTGTTTCTTTTTCTGTGAGTTCATTATTGGTGTATAAAAAGGCCACATAGATTTCTGGGTGTTAATTTTGTATCCTGCTACATTGCCAAATTCATTTACTAGGTCTAGTAGTTTTTGGATGGAGTCTTTGGGGTTTTATATATATAATATCATGTCATCTGTGAATAAGGACAGTTTTACTTCTTCTTTTCTAATTTTCTATTTCTTCTTCTTGTCGGATTGCTATGACTAGCACTTCCAGTACTATATCGAACATGAGTGGTGAAAGTGGGCATCCTTGTCTTGTTCCTGTTCTTAGGGGAAATGAATTTAGTTTTTGCCCATTGAGTATGATGTTGGCTATAAGTTTGTCATATAGGGCTTTAATTGTGTTGAGATATGATCCCTCTATTCCCAATTTTCTGAGAGTTTTTATCAAGAAAGGGTGTTGGGTTTGTCAAATGCTTTTTCTGCATCGATTGATATGATTATGTGATTTTTTTTTTTTGTATCTCAATTTTTTTATGTGATGTATCACTTTTATTGATTTGCGGATATTGTAACAGCCTTACATCCCCAGAATAAATCCCACTTGGTCATGGTGTATGATCTTTCTAATGTAATGCAGAATTGATTTGCTAGGATTTTGTTGAAGATTTTAGCATCTATGTTCATCAAGGATATTGGTCTGTAGTTCTCTTTTTTGTGGTTTCTTTATCTGGTTTGGGGATTAGGGTAATGCTGGTTTCATAGAAAGAACTTGGAAGTGTGCCCTCCTCTTGAATTTTTTGGAATAGTCTGAGGATAGGTTTTAGTTCTTTTTGAATGCTTGGTAGAACTCCCCTGTAAGGCCATCCAGAACAGAGCTATTGTTTTTGGAAAATTTTTGATCGCTGCTTCAGTTTCTTCAGTAGTTATTGGCCTATTCAGGTTTTTTACTCTTCCTGATTCAGTTTTAGGAACTTGTGTTTTTCTAAGAATATGTCCATTTCATCTAGGTTGTCCATTTTGTTGAAATAGAGTTGTTCATAGTAATTTTTCATAATCATTTGTATTTCTATGGGAATGGTTGTTACTTCACATCTTTCATTTCTGATTTTGTTTATTTGGGTCCTCTCTCTTTGCTTCTTGGTGAGCCTGGCTAGAGGTTCATCAATCTTGTTTCCCTTTTCAAAGAATCAGCTCTTGGTTTTATTGATCTTTTGTATTTTTTTGGAGGGGGGTATCTATGTCAGTTATTTCTGCTATGATCTTTATTATTTCCTTCCTTTTGCTTACTCTGGGCTTTTCATGTTGCTCTATTTCTAACTCTTTGAATTGTGGGGTTAGATAATTTATTATCATTTTTTATTGTTTTTTTTTTTTTAGGTAGGTCTGTAAAGCTATGAACTTCACTCTCAAGACTGCTCTCACTGTTTCCCATAGATTTTGGATTGTTGTGTTTTCATTGTCATTTGTTGCCATGATGCTTCTTATTTCTTCTTTGAGCTCTTTGGTAACCCAATCCTTGTTTAATAGCATGCTATTTAGTCTCCAGGTGTTTGATTTTTAAAAATTTTTTTTGTTGTTGATTTCTAGTTTTATGTCACTGTGATCTGAGAAGATGCTCAATATGATTTCTATCTTCTTGAATTTGAAGAGACTTTGCTTGTGTCAAAAGATGTGGTCTATCTTTGAAAATGACCCATGTGCACTTGAGAAGAATGTATATTTTGTGGCTTTGGATTGAAATGTTCTAAAGATGTCAATTAATTCCATCTGATCTAATGAGTCATTTAGGATTGATGTTTCTTTGCTGATTTTTTTGTTTAGAGGATTTGTCCAGTGGTGTTAGTGGAGTAATATAGTCCCCTACTATGACTGTATTGTGTCAATCTCTCCCTTGATATCCTCCAGAAGTTTTTTTTTTTTTTTTTAATGTATTTGGGTGCTCCTATATTGGCTGCATAAATGTTTACCAGAGTTATATCTTCTTGTTGAATTGCTCCCTTTAGTATTATGAAGTGGCCTTCCTTAACTCTTGTTATGGCCTTCACTTTGAGATCTAATTTGTCAGATATAAGTATTACTACCCCAACTTTCTTTTCATTTCTATTAGCCTTCCATCCCTTCCCCATCAGTATGTGTGAGTTTTTTGTTCTGAGGTGGGTTTCCTGTAAGTAGCAGATATATGGATCATGTTTTCTTATCCAGTCAGCTACCCTATGTCTTTTGATTGGGGCATTTAATCCATTTATGTTTAATGTTATTATTGATAGGTACTTGTCACCATTTTTATTCTTTATGCCTGTGTCCCTCTTTCCCTTCCTAATTCTTCATTTATAGAAGATCCTTTAGCATTTCTTGCATTTCTGGTTTGGTGGTAATAAACCCCCTTAGCCCTTTTTTGTCTGTGAAGCTCCTGATTTTACCCTGAACTTTGATTGATAGCCTTGCTGGGTACAGTATTCTTGAATTGAGACCCTTATTTTGCATTACTTTGTATATTTCATTCCATTCCCTTCTGGCCTGATGTGTTTCTGTTGAGAAATCAAACAATAGTCCGATGGGAGATCTTTTTTTGCTAACTTTCTGTCTCTCTCTGGTAGCCTTTAAGATTCTTACTTTGTTGTTAGGGTTTGCCAGTTTAATTATAATGTGTCTTAGCATTGGTTTTTTTGGGTTCATCTTGGTTGGGAATCTGTGAGCTTCTTGGACTTGTATGAGTTTTTTCTTCCCAACATCAGGGAAGTTTTATGTCATTATTTCTTTAAACAGGTTTTCTATTCCTCACTCCACTTCCTCTCTTTATGGCACCCCTATTATGCGGATGTGTTTCATTTCATGTTGTTTCAAAGGTCCCTTAGGCTCTCCTCCTGTTTTTTATTTTTTTTTCTAGATGCTGCTCTGCTTGGGTATTTTTTTCTACCTTGTCTTCTAGCTCACTGATGCGGTCCTCCACTTCTTCTAATCTACTGTTAATGCTTTCTATTGAGTTCTTTATTGCAGTAATGTCATATTTTTTTTTTATTTCTTCTTGGTTCTTATTTATTTCCTCTTGGTTCTTACACATATTGTTGAATTTGTCTTCCATCCTTTTCAGTGTCCTTATGACCATTGCTCTAAATTCTTTCTCTGACATATTACTTGCCTCCATTTTATTTACTTCCTTTTCTTGTGATTCCTCCTTTTCTTTCATGGCTGGGCTGTTTCTTTGTCTCCCCATAATCACTTCTCTCAGGGTGTATGGTTATGTAGCTCTCTCTCTTCTCATTGACTTGAAGGTACAAAATACAACACAAGACATAATGCACAGGGCACAAAACACGAATGTATTCCTATACTAATAACCCCAAATAATGGTGGCCACCAGAGAAAAGAGAATTAGGGGATAGAAAGAGTGCAAAAATGATATTGAGAAAAGGTAAAAATGTAAGCGAGAAAAGGAAGAGAAGAAAACAGAAGGGGGAAAAAATATATATATATACATATACATATATATATATATATATATATAGAGAGAGAGAGAGAGAGAGAGAGAGAGAACTTAAAAAAAAATAACTAATCCAAAAAATGCAAACAAAAGACACCCAGAGATGAATACAAACAACAAACAAGAACTAATCCAAAATATGCAAGCAACAAACACCCAAACAACATACACCCAGATGAATCTTAGAAGGCAGACCTTATTTCCAGAAGATAAAGTCGAGGAATTGAATGAATGGGGAAATAACACCAATTCAATTTAGAGGAGGTAGAAAGAGAATGAGTGTATAAAAAGAAAAGTAAAAAAAAAATACAAATAAAATAAAAATATAAATATATAAGTTATATATATAAAAGAAAATATATATAAATGTTCCCTTTCTTTAACCTATCTACCTATATATTTATCTATTATTGGAAAAGGATAATAGTGAGTAGATAGGCCTGAGTTGGTTATTGGAATTAGTTAAGCTATTATTAGAAGACAATATCAGGCAAGGAGAGGAAAAACAGAAGCAAAAATAAGAAAAATAAACAAAAAAACTATTCAAAAATCAAACAAACAATAACAAGGTAGAGAGAAAGAAAAAGACAAAACAAAACAAAAAAAGAAACAAAACAAAAAAAGGAAGAGAAAAAAATTGGATAGTGAAGAAGGAGAAGAGAGAAGTGTGCATGGACTTAGAGCAGGGGAAAGGAAGTTAGATATATGAATAAGATCAATTTTTAACAAGGAGTAAAAATAATGGATTGAGAAAAACTAAAGCAGGAACAGGGTAAGAGAAACAGGACAAAAAAGGGAAAAGTGAGGAAGAGAGTGTTGGCATAAAGGAAAAATTAAGATAAGAGTAAAATAATGGTAAAAGAAAAGTAAAAATAGAATGTAAAGCACTAATCCTAAAATAAAATAAAGAAAAAATAAAATAAAACTTTAAAAAAGGCAAAATAATAGTAGTATTAATAATTAAAAATATAATAATAAAAAAGTAAAATCAAGTGAGAAAAAAATATTAGTTTCTTTAGTAAAAGATAAAAAATATAAAAGTGAGGTAGTGAATGTCATTCACTTCCTGTACTGTTTTGCTTGGCACGTCTGCTTCCTATCAGGTAGTAAGCACAGTATTGAAGTTCCCTGTGATCCACCGCTCCTCTGTGTCATAAGCCACAACCTTGTTTTCAAGCAGGCAGGATGTCTCTGCTCACTTTGTTTCTTAGCCTGCCTTCAGTTGTATTTACACAAGAGTCAATTTCTGACATAACCCCTGGGTGGCAGTGTTTCTATATTAATATCTGGGACTAAATGGCCTCTCTACCCAGTGTTTAGATTCTTCTTTCCCTGCCACTCTTAATACTGGGTTGGAGGTACGGACTGTCCCAGAATTGGTTTCTTGTTCATCTCTCCTTATTCTGATCCCCAGTTTCCACAAAGACAACTTTCCCCTGCAGTATCAGTGAGTGTTTTTAATTGGAAGATCCTATGTACTAGACTTAGCAAACAAAAGCAAGGAGGTAAAAAGAAAAAAGACAATGGAACTGCATGACTCACGTCTTTTTCCTTTGGCACTGCGCAGCTGGTATAGAACTTCAGGCTGCCCATCTGGGCCCAGCCCCTCTGTGGGCTAATATCTAGAATCCCCTTCTTCCAGCAGCCCTGTGGACCCCCTTCCACATTCAAGGGCTACACTGACCCCAATGGCCGCAGATTTTGTGGGGCACAGTCTCCCTCTGAGACTCTGGTCCCTGCTGAGCATGTTTCTCCTTCCAGCCTGGATCCCAGATTTCACGTTTCTCTAGGTGATATCTGACCTTTCCATCCATGTATTGCCTCACCAGCTATGTATTATTTGCCAATTCCACATGGATGTCATTCAATTCAGCTGTTTCTTCTATCTGCTCTGTGAGAAGGCACATATTCGACACCACTTTGTCTCCCCCTGGACAGACTTTTTTGGCACCTGCAGTCAGGGAGGCTGGAGTTTCAGTGTTTGTGGGTTCACAGCTGAGGCAGCTGGTCTCTGGTCATTGTTGTTGAAGGGTCCCGGGAGGTATCCGAGGTCTCCCCCATTGAAGGTAAGGCTGGGATTCCGATCACAGCTGGTCTCCTCTTCAAGATAGCACAGTTTCCAAGTCAGAGCTGGCCACTCCAGGAGATATTTCAGCAGTAGTAGAGGCTGCCCGGCCAGGGGAACCTGGTCCACCAGTCCCCAACAGTCATGTGGAATATAGCTGTGTCTCACTCAGAAATACAGACACTCCCCACAAGTCCACACACTTTCCTTTCGCTCTCTCACTCACACACTATCTTGCAGCTTGCCGTCTCATCAGCAGCCATCTTGGATCCCTGCAGAGATTTCTTTTGTTCTGGGCACCACACAAAACTAGCAGCTTCATGAGTCACTTGGTAAATGAATTGGAGTAACATACCAAATGATAAATATGTTGTCTCCCAAATCCAAAGAGGCCCATTAGGCATTATGCCTTTTTTTTATGGCAACAAATTATCTTTCACCTAAAAAAGAATATCTCAACATGCCCCACACCAGTGAATCCCTGAAAATTTTACTAGAAATGGTGATACCTTCTGACAACAAATGTCTAATCAACAAGTCTAAATTAGTTGCTGCTACTTCTTCACTTGATCCAATGAGCATAATGTCATGAATGTAATGGACCAGTATGATATCTCATGGAAGGGAAAGATCAAATTTATATAGGGCTGGTAAGTTGATAGACCCCTGAAGTACTAGTAGGGCAATGAAAACGTATGGCTTTGCCAACTGAAAGTAAACTCTCTGCTGGATGTTAAGGACAAGGATGGAGACAAAGACATTTGCCAGATTGATCACTGCATACCAGGAACCAGAGGATATGTTAATTTGCTCAAGCAATGAAACCACATCTGGGGTACAGTAGATACAATTGGAGTCACCACCTGACTAAGCTTAATATAATTCATGGTATTCTCCATAATCTATCTGTTTTATGCACAGACCATAGAAGAGTTAAATGTGTATGTAGTGGGAATCACCACCTCTGCATCTTTAAAGTTCTTGATGGTAAAACCAGCTTATGAATCTCTTTAACATCAAACCTAAGGAGGATGGACATTTCAAATTTGCTCATAGTGGACCATGTTTTAATCCATGTTTCATCCAACCAAACAAACTGCTAGAGCACTTGTATATCCCTGAAATGCAACCTTAAATGAGAAATCTCTGCTTTGTGGGCCCATATAAAAAAAAAAAAAGTTGGATTACATGCTCTTTACTACTGAAAATAGTCATTAGCATCTTTACATTTAATAGGATTAAAGAAATAGTTCAGGAAATCCCAAAACCAATTCATAAAACTCATCCTTAAAATTACCAAATCTGTATTAGCAAGGGTTATATGAGGTTTATTATAGGAATTGACTTATATGGTTATGGAAGCCAAGAAGTCCCCAAATCTTCCATCTGCCAACTAGAGAACCATGAAAGTCAGTGGTATAATTCAGTTCAATTCCAAAAGTCTAATAATGAGGGGGAGGGTGGAACTTATATAAGTCCCAGTGTATGAACCAGAAGTGCCATTGTCTATAAATCTCAGCATAGTGTGAATTCACCCTTCCCCTGCCTTTTTGGTTTCTTTAAAGTCTCAAAAGATTAGATGATGCTTATGAGCATTGGTGAAAATGATCTTCTTTATTCAGTCTCCAAATTTGAATGTAATATCTTCCAGAGACACCCCCATAGACACACCCAGAAATAATGTTTTACCAGCTATCTGGGCATCCCTTAGCCCAGTAGAATTGACACAAAACATTAACCATGACACAAAAATATTTTTATAACTTTTAATATAGCTTCAAAATATATGAAATAAATATTGTGAGGAAAAAAATAATTTTAAAAATCATCAAATATAGTGAGGGATTTAAAGAACATAATGAACATATATGGCCTACTTGATATAGAAAACACTGTACTCAACAACTGAAAAATAGACATTTTAAATATGTACAAAAGCAACCTAGTAGGTGAGTGTTGCATCCAGATAATAGAGTATTATTCAGTGTTAAAAATGAAATGAGCCATAAGCCATGAAAAGTCATAGAAAAATTTAAATGTATATTATATTACTTAGTGAAAAAAAGTTCTGTGTGGAAGATTATATACCATATGATTTCAACTATATGAAATCCTTAAAATGCAAAACTATGTAGACAAGAAAAATGTTAGTGATTGCCAGGGTCACAGGGAGGGAGGAATGAATAGGCAGAGTGCAGATTACTTTTAGGGAAGTAAAACTATTATGTCTGATAATATAATGGTGGATACATAACCAGTATTCAGTTGTCAAAATCAAATAAATGTACAACACCAAGAGTGAACCCTATTGTAAACTATAGACTTTTAGTGATAATGATATAGTTCACCAATTGTAATAATGGTGTCACTATGGTATAGAATATTGATAATAGTAGGGGAGTTTGTGTATGTACAGGATTGAAAGGGTTTTGGGAACTTAAGTACTTGTGTTCAATTTTTCTGTGAACCTAAAACTGCTCTGAAAAAAAAGTCTTCTAAAACAACAACAATGACAAAATAGAAAACAGAGAAACAATATACAGGAGTGGCCTAAAGTAGGTTTACAGTTGTAATTATGCAAAAGAGTTAATAAAGCTATTATAATAATCATAACCTCCATGTCTTTTTCTATACAAACAACTGTAAATCTACTTTTGCCCAACCCTGTATATAAAATAAGTAAAACACAAAGCCTTTTTTAAGGAAAGATTGATAAATTTATACATATATATGCAGGTTGTTGAGGGGAAAAAAAAGACATAAATTGCCAGTATTGGGAATAAGAGAATATCCATAATTACTGTGACTTCATACAATAAAAGGATGCTGACAGAAATTCATGCCAATAAAGTTGAAAACTCACATGAAATTGTCAAATTCTTTGAAAGACAGAAATTATTAAAGCTTACTCAAGAAGAACTTGAGTTACCATATATAAATATATATAAAAGAAACTAAAATTTTAGTAAAAATCTGTTCTAGAAAGGTATCTTGAAGTCCACATAGCTTCACTGGTGAATCTATTAAACATTACAGAAAGAACAAAATTGCACTCAAAACCTTCAACATAATTGAAGGAAATGAAACACTTCTACATTCATTCTATGAGGCCAGCATTAACCTGTTAACAAAACCAGGCTAAGAAATAAGACAAGAAAATTACAGATCCATATGCTTCATAAACATAGATGCAAAACAAATGTAAACAGCATTTTCATAAATCAAAATCAATTTTAGCAAACATAATATACAAAAATAGTAAACATCATGACCAAGTATGTATTTCTTTTTTCAGGAAACACAAAGTTGACTCAACCTTAGAAAAACATCAATATAGTTTACCATATTAGCAGACTATTGCACAACAACAATATAGTATATATGATCAACTAAATAGACAGAGGAAAAACATTTGACAAAAGTCAATATACATTCATGTATTAAAGCTCCACACACTCTAGGAGTGAAGTTAAGATCTTAATCTGGTAAAGAGTATCTATAGTGTCTTTTCATGTGTCTCTTGACCCTCTGTATGTCCTCTACAGAGAAATGTCTATATTCTATTGACCTTGGTCTCCAAATTAGTAGAATTGAGCAGTAAGGATTTTCTGAATAGTCCATTGCCCTTTGCCTACATCCCAAAGGGCAGTTCTTTAAAATGTAGATAATCACTACATTTGGTTGAGTGAAATTTCACAGTACATGTTGCTAGGAGGGCTTCAAGGAAGCAGCTAAGTGTACTATGTTAGTTTATATTAATTTTATTATGTGTTATAGCATGGACTTTGGCTTTTGCTGTCATCTAAATGCTCACAAGTGTCTTATACACTGTTCTCTTTCAATTTGGCCATATGCATAAAATACTATTTTCTTCTTCATCTACTTTAAGTTAGGCTAGTTCCCACCAGTCCTTTTCTGAAATTAGGTGAATTTATACCATTTTAAAAATAAAATTTCAATTTAGATAGACACAAATCCAGTTGCAAAGATATAGAGGACAATAGTCTAAAGAGCTGTTTTGTGGAAATAAAGCAGTAAATAATGTGCTTCTAACCAGTACTCACATATGTCTATATGTACTTAAAAAAATTGTAATTGTTGCCCAGCCACTGTGGATCAGTGGTTGCATGTCGAACTATGAACCAGGAGGTCATGGTTTGATTCTCGGTTAAGGCACATGCCTGGATTACGGGCTTGATCCCCAGTGTGGGGCATGTAGGAGGCAGCTGATCAATGATTCTCTCTCATTATTGATGTTTCTATCTCTCTCTCCATCTCCCTTTCTCTCTGAAAATAATAAAAATATATTTTAAAAAATTATAATTGGGCCCTGGCCAGTGTTCTCAGTGGTTAGAGCACTGGCCCAGGCACTGAATGTTTGCAGGTTTGATTACTGGTCAAAGGCATGTAACTGGGTTGCAGGTTTGATCTCTGGCCTTGGTATGGGCATGTGCTGGAGGTAACCAATTGATGTGCCTGTTTCACATTGATGTTTCTCTCACACCCCCCACCCCTTGTATAATACCGATTGGCCAGTTGGATCTTGATAAATGGCCAAGCAAAGGAAAACACAAATACTTATAAAGCTTACATAAAAGCTGAGTCTAACTTCATGGTCAGGTGAGGATTTGAAAACAAAACGATAAAATTCTTATTCTATGCATTCTATATATTTTGTTGGCCAGTCTCAAACAAGAGATAGCTCATTGCTCCTCCTGGCTTTTCTAGTACATAGTACAATATTTCAGAAGAGTAGAAAGATCCTTTCTTTTCCAACATCTGCCTCAATGCTTGGTAATGGAAGAGAGCATGACTGATCCTGTGAAGTTAAATTTCCACCACTGTCCCATTCCTTATGTCTAAGAAGTGTTCTGATTATCATCTTGAGTCAGAAGCAGATACATGATTTATAATCCCCTCATGGTAGAGATGGAGTAGGTCCTGCAAGAAAAATTACTTGAAATGAAAAAGATGGCCAGTAAGCAACATTTTAAAAATATGGTAAAGACTAGCATCTGAATTAGCCCAGCATTTCAGGAGTGCAATTAGACCCCAAGAATCAAAATTTGAAAAACATACAGAGCTTTATATAAGTTACTAGAGTGCACTGGTAGCATCCTTAGGCCTGGCCAGCAATCAGGGCCAATCAGGGCCTTCCAGCTGCCTGCCAGGGCCTTTCTTCTGGCTGATGGCTGCCGGCTACCAGCCAGGGCCTTCCTTCATTCTGTTCTGACCCCTGATGGTCAGCGCACGTCATAGCAAGCGATCCAACTCCTGGTCTCCCAGTCGAACTCCTGAGGAGACACTTTGCATATTAGCCATATATATATATATATGTATGTATTTCCCATTGATGGTGAAGTAAATGTTCAGGATAACCACATTAAAACTCTGAGAGATTTCACTAGAGCCATTTTAAAAAATTCAGGTGACAATCACATAACATAAAATTAATCATTTTCAGGTGAACAATTTAGTGACATCTAGTATACTCACAATGTTGTGCACCCACCACCTCCATCTATTTCAAAAACATGTTCATCATCCAAACAGAAAAACCCTGATCCGTTAAGCACCTGATCTCCTTTCCCCTTCCAGTCAGCCTCTGGCAACCACAGATCTTCATTCTGTCTATGAATTTACTTATTCTGGATATTTCATGTAAGTAGAACTATATGATATATAACCTTTTGTGTCTGATTTTCTTCACTTAATACAGTGATTTCATGGTTCATCTAGCTTGTAACATTATCAATTCTTCACTCCTATATGTGTTTGAAAATACTCCAGTGTATGTTTATATCATACTTTGTTTTTCTATCCACTGATGGACATTTGAGTTATTTTCCATTCATTTCATTAGAGCTTTTAGGTAAACTCATAATTTAAGTAGCTAAGAATGTATTAATAATGAAAATGATAGTTGCAAATGCAATGCTTCTATTTAATTTTTGTTACATTTTTTTATTTACTGCTTTAAAAATTTATTTTTCATCATCACACAGATGACTAAAAGAGGGCATGTATGTAGGAAGATTAAAAATCTATGTGGTTGTGTAGAATATTGCAATGGGACATCTGAGTTTTGTGTACCTGGTAGAAACCTGCTGATTTAGAGCCATTCAGTAATAAGAGTGCCTAGTAGCGTGGGGGAATATGCCAAGATCTGGGGGGAAAAAGTGTGCTGAGATATTTGGAAAATCTAATAGTTGTGTATTTTTTCTGGGTTTCATTTTTTAAAAATTCTTTATTGTTTAAATTATTACATAAGTCTCCTTTTTTTCTCCATTGACCTCTCCCCAGGCACTCCCACCCCCCCCCCAATATATGCCCTCATCCTCGTACTGTCTCTGTCCATTGGTTACGTTCATATGCATGCATTCAAGTCCTTTGATTGATCTCTTACCCCCCTCTCCCCTGCCTTCCCTCTAAAGTTGGATGATCTGTTCAATGGTTCTATGAATCTGGCTCTATTTTTGTTCATCAGTTTATGTTGTTCATTATATTCCAAAAATGAGTGAGATCATGTGATATTTATCATTCTTCTACTGGCTTATTTTGCTTAAAATAATGCTCTCCAGGCCCATCCATGCTGTTGCAAATGGTAAGAGTTCTTTCTTTTTTACATGAGTGTAGTATTCCACTGTGTATATATACCACAGTTTTTAATCCACTCATCTGCTCATGGGCACTTAGACTATTTCCAAATCTTAGCTATTGTAAATTGTGCTGCTATGAACATAGGGGTGCATATAACCTTTCTGATTAGTGTTTCTGATTTCTTTGGATATATTCCTAGAAGTGGGATTACTAGGTCAAGTGGGAGTTCCATTTTTAGTTTTCTGAGGACACTCCATACTGTTTTCCACAGGGGCTACACCAGTCTACATTCCCACCAGCCGTGCAGGAGGGTTCCTTTTTCTCCACATCCTCGCCAGTACTGTCATTTGTTGATGATAGCTATTCTGACAGGTGTGCAATGATACCTCATTGTCATTTTTATTTGCATCTCTCAGATGATTAGTGACTTGAAACATTTTTTCATATGTCTCTTGGCTTTCTGTATGTCCCCTTTTGAAAAATGTTTATTTAGGTGCTTTGCCCATTTTTTTTATTGGATTTTTTATCTTCCTTTTCATAAGTTGTATGAGCTCCCTGTAAATGTTGGAGATTAAACTCTTATCAGAGATAACATTAGTAAGTATGTTCTCACATGCAGTGGGCTTTCTTGTTTTGTTGATGGTTTCTTTTGCTTTGCAGAAGCTTTTTATTTTTATGTAGTCCCATTTGTTTATTTTCTCCTTAGTTTCCATTGTCCCAGAAGCTGTATCAGTAAGATATATCTATGACATATGTCTGATATTTTGCTGTCTGTGGATTCTTCTAAGATTTTTACAGTTTCCCATCTTACATTTAAGTCATTTATCCATTTTGAGTTTATTTTTGTGTATAATGTAAGTTGGTGGTATAGTTTCATATTTTTGCTTATGTTTGTCCAATTTTCCCAACACCATTTATTGAAGGGAGTGTCTTGACTCCATTGCATGCTCTTGTCTCCTTTGTCAAATATTAATTGAGCATAATGGATTGGGTCGATTTCTGGGTTCTCTGTTCAATTCCATTGGTCTACATATTTGTTCTTTAGCCAGTACCAGGCTGTTTTGAGAACAGTGGCTTTGTAATATAGCTTGATATCTGGTATTGTGATCCCTCCAACTTTGTTTTTCTTTCTCAGGATTGTTGTGGCTATTTGGGGTCTTTTTTTTTTGTTCCATATGAATTTTTGGAGACTTTGTTCTAGGTCTGTGAAATATGTCATGGGTATTTTAATGAGGATTGCATTTATCTATAGATTGCTTTGCACATTTTAATGATGTTTATTCTACCTATCCATGAACAGGGTATATTCTTCTATTTGTTCATGTCTTCCTCTATCTCATTTTTCAATGTCCTGTAGTTTTTTGAGTACAGGTGTTTTACATTGTTGGTTAAGTTTATTCGTAGGTATCTTAATTTTTTGTTGCAATGGTAAATGGAATTGTTTTTTTAGTTTCTCTTTCTGTGAGTTCATTAATGGTTTATAAAAAAAAAAAAAAGCCATAGATTTCTGGGTGTTAATTTTGTATCCTGCTACATTGCTGAATTAACTTATTAAATCTAGTAGTTTCTTGATGGAGTTTAGGGTTTTCTATGTACAATATCATGTCATCTGCGAATAAAGATGGTTTTACTTCTCCTTTTCCAATTTGGATACCTTTTATTTCCTCTTCTTATTGGATCACTATGGCTAGTATTTCCAGTATTATGTCAAACAGGAATGGTAAAAGTGGGCATCCCTTTCTTGTTCCTGTTCTTAGAGGAAGAGCTTTTATTTTTTGCCCATTGAGTATGATGTTGGCTGTAGGTTTGTCATATAAGGTTTTTATTATGTTGAGGTATGATTCCTCTCTTCTCACTTTGCTGAGCGTTTTTATCAGGAAAGAGTGTTGAATTTTGTCAAAAGCTTTTTCTACATCAGTTGATAGGATTATGTGATTTTTTTCACTCAATTTGTTTATGTGATATATCACACTTATTGATTTGGGGATATTGTACCAGCTTTGCATCCCACTTGGTCATGGTATATGATCATTCTAATGTAATGCTGGATCAGATTTGCTAGAATTTTGTTGAGGATTTTAGCATTTAAGTTCATGAAGTATATTGGCCTGTAATTATCTTTTTTTGTAGTGTCTTTACCTTGTTTTGGGATTAGGGTAATGCTGGCTTCATAGAAAGAGCTAGGAAGTGTTTTTTCCTCTTGGATTTTTTACAATAGTCTGGGGAGGATAGGTTTTAATTCTTATTTGAATGTTTGGTAAAACTCCCCTGTGAAGCAGTCTGGTCCAGGGCTTTTGTTTGCTGGAAGGTTTTTTATTACTGTTTCAATTTCATTAGTAGTTATCATCCTATTAAGATTTTTTTATTCTTCCTGATAGAGTTTTGGAAGCTTGTATTTTTCTAGGAATATGTCCATTTCATCTAGGTTGTCCAGTTTGTTGAATGGAGTTATTCGTAGTATTTTTGTATAATCCTTTGTATGTCTGTGGGGTCTGTTGTTACTTTACCTCTTTCCTTTCTGATTTTGTTTATTTGGGTCCTCTCTCTTAGTTTTTTGGTGAGCCTGGCTAGAGGTTCATCAATCTTGTTTATCCTTTCAAAGAACCAGCTCTTGGTTTTATTGATCTTTGGTATTGTTTTGTTTGTTTGTTTGTTTGTTTGTTTCTATGTCAGTTATTTCTGCTCTGATCTTTTTTATTTTCTTTCTTCTGCTTACTCTGGGCTTTTCTTGGTGCTCTCTTTCTAATTCTTCAAGTTGTAGAGTTAAATAATTTATTACGTTTCTTCTGGTTTTTTGAAGTAGGCCTGTAGAGCTATGAACTTCCCTCTCAGGACTGCTTTCACTGTTTCCCATAGATTTTGGATTGTTGTGTTTTCATTATCATTTGTTGCCATGATGCTTTTTATTTCTGCTTTGATCTCTTCTAAAACCCAATCATTGTTTAATAGCATGCTATTTAGCCTTCAGGTGTTTGATTTTTTTTATTATTTTTATTTTGTTTTCTAATTTTATGTCATTGTGATCTGAGAAGATGCTTGGTATGATTTATACCTTCTTGAATTTGAAGAGATTTTCCTGTTTCCTAATATGAGGCCTATCTTCAAAAATGTCCTTTGTGCACTTGAAAAGTATGTATATTCTGTAGCTTTGGGGTGAAATGTTTTGAAGATGTCAATTAGTTTCATCTGATCTAGTGAGTCATTTAGGATTGCTGTTCCTTTGCTGATTTTTTGTTTAGCAGGTTTATCCATTGGTGTCAATGGGGTATTAAAGTCCCCTCCTAAGATTGTATTGCTGTTGATCTCTCGATATCTTGCAGAAGTTTTGTTTTTTATGTATTTGGGTGCTGCTGTATTGGGTACATATATGTTTATCAGAGTTATAACCTCTTGTTGAATTGCTCCCTTTAGTATTATGAAATAGTTCCCCTTATCTCTTGTTATGGTCTTCACTTTGAGGTCTATTTTGTCAGATATAAGTATTGCTACCCCAGCTTTTTTCTCATTTCCATTTGCCTGAAATTTTTTTTTCCATTCCTTCAATGTCAATCTGTATGAGGTGGGTCTCTGGTAGACAGCAAATATATGGGTCATGTTTTCTTATCCATTCAGCTACCCTATGTCTTTTGATTAGAGTATTTAATCCATTTATGTTTAAGGTTATTATTGATAGGTACTTGTTTGTTGCAATTTTTATTCTTTATACCTGTGTTCCTTTTTCCCTTTCTACTTATCCTTTTTACAGCAATCCCTTTAACATTTCTTACATTGCTGACTTGGTGGTAATAAACTCCCTTAGCCCTTTTTTGTCTGTGAAGCTCCTTATTTCCCCTTCAATTTTGAATGATGGCCTTGCTGGGTACAGTATTCTTGGATTCAGACCCTTGCTTTGCATGACTTTGTATATTTCATTCCATTCCCTTCTGGCCTGATGTGTTTCTGTTGAGAAATCAGTTGGTAGTCTAATGAGAGATCCTTTGTAGGTAACTTTCTGTCTCTCTCTGGCAGCTTTTAAGATTCTCACTTTGTCATTGATGTTTGCCAATGTAATTATGATGTGTCTTGGTGTCAGTCTTTTTGGGTTCATCTTGGTTGGGACTCTGTGTGCTTCTTGGACTTGTGTGGCTTTTTTCTTCCCAACATCAAGGAAGTTTTATGTCATTATTTCTTCAAACAGCTTTTCTATTCCTTGCTCCACTTCCTCTCCTTCTGGCACCCATATTATGCAGATGTTGTTTTGTTTCGTGTTGTCGCAAAGCTCCCTTAGGCTCTCCTCCTGCTTTTTAAGTTTTCTTTCCAGTTGCTGCTGTGCTTGGCTGTTTTTCCACCTTATCTTCTAACTTGTTGAAGTGGTCCCAAGCTTCTTCTGGTCTACTGTTGAAACTTTTCATTGTGTTCTTTATTGCAGCTATGTCATTCTTCATTTCCTATTGATTCCTATTTATCTCCTCTTGATTCTTACACATATTGTTGAATTGGCCTTCCATTCTTTTCAGAGTCCTTATAACCATTGCTCTGAATTCTTTCTCTGACAAATTTCTTGCCGCCATTTTAATTTCCTTTTCTGATGATTCCTCCTTTTCTTTTGAATGTGGGTTGTTTCTTTGTCTCACCATTTTTGCTGTTCCTTTTTGATTGATTCTATGTATTAGATCAAAGTGCTATGCCACCCAGATATTGGGTTTGTCTTATAGAGTACATGTTTTATGGGACCCAGTGGTATAATCTTTCCAGTCTTCTGGGCTAGTTAATCTAGGGACACACCCTATTTGGGATATTTGGGTTCTCTTGGTGTAGTTGGGTCTTGAGTGTTATTGTCCCATTTGTGGATGGAATCTCCTCTCAGCATGTCTGGTTATGTGGCTCACTCTCTACCACGTTGACCAAACAGCATAAAATACAACTCGACAAGACACAACACAAAGGGAACAAAACATGAGTGTACTCACACCAATAACCCCAATGTAAGTGACCACCAGAGAAAAGAGAATTAGGAGAGAGAAAATAGCAAAAATGACATTGAGAAAAGAAAAAAAAATGTAAGAGAGAAAAGAAAAAGAAGAAAAAGGAAGAAGAAAATATATGGGTAGAAAACACAACAGAACATACAGATAAACCAAAAAAATGCAAACAACAAATACCCAGAAAAAATGGGGATGAGAGAGAATCGGTAGAAGCAGAGCTTAATACAGAAAGTAAGGTTAAGGAATTGAATGAATAGGGGGAGGACCTCAGTTCAGTATAGAGGAGGTAGAAAGAGAATTAGTGGATAAGAAGAAAAGAAAGAAAAAAATAAAATAAGTTAAAAATAAGTTAAAATAAAATAATGTTAAAATATAAAAATAGAATCAAGAAAAAATCATGCAAAAAAATATTAAAAACACACCAAAGAAAATAAAGAAATAAAAATTTTAAATAAAAGATAAAAAAATAAAATAGAATAAAAAGATGAAGTGTCATTAATTTCAGCTGAGTTTTAATGCCCCATGGGTGTTGGTTTAAGATCCCACTCTTCTGTTGTGTCTGCCACTCAGTTTTCTGTTAGTTAATCAGCACCGTGTTGAAGTTCCAAGTGATCCACTGCTCCTCTGTTTGTGTCTATCTCCACAGCCTTGACTGCAAGCAGGTGGGACAATGTGCCCACTTAGCCTGTCTTAATAGCTGTCAATCTTAATCTCTCAAGTGGCTGTTTGTGACAGCGCTGTTGGTAGGGAGGGTGCTATATTGCTTTCCAGGACTGAGTGACCTCTCTTCAACCCAGTCCCTGAGGGCTCTTTGGGGCTATTCAGATTTTTTTGTATCCTTTGTACTTTTCAGGGTATAGTCTGGGTGTGGCTATATTGGGGGGCTGGCTCTTCAGGAGAAAAATGGCCGCTTAGGTTTGGAGGGCCTGGAATTACTCAATGCTAGATTTCTGGTTACCTCTCCCTGACCTGCTCTTCTCCACAGCCTCTCCCAGACTCCACAAATCTTCACCTCCACCTGCACTGAAGCCATGGGTGAGTGTTTGTATTTGAAAGGTCATATGAACTGGGTTTAGAGAATAAAACCAAAGATCCAACAGAGGCAAAACAACCACGCAACTGCTAGTTTCTCTCCCTTCGGCACTGCATGGTTCAGGCAGTTCTTCAGGCCACACCTCTGGGCTCAGCCTCTCGTGGCTGTGAACTTAGATTTAGAATCCCCCGTCACCAGCAGCCCTTTGGACTTCCTTTCCACAGTTGGATGTTACGCCTGTCTCCAAGGGAAGCAGACTAGAGGCTGTGCAGCTTCCTTCTGACCCTCTTGGCTCAGTGGTCTCACTACTCTCTCCAGCCCATATCCCTGATCCTACCATTCTCCGGGCATCATCTGCTGTGAATTGTCTCACCGACTGGTCTACTTCGGCAATCCTGGTGGATGTTGTTAGATTTAGATGCTCTTTCTATCTACTCCAAGATAAGGCTTGGAACATGTCTGCCTATTTGGCTGCCATTTTTTTCTCTCTTGGGGTTCATTTTTAAACTGTCTTTTTCTAAAATCAGTAATGCACCCTATAAATCACAAGAATGTATATTGTTTATTTAGGTCCTGATTTAAAAAATCAAATTGCAAATCAAAACACCTTTGAATTATGTCAAGAGGCAAAATGCATTTATTAAGCATAGGACAGAGAGAATAGGACATTAGTCAAATTTATGGTGATTGATGCAAAGGGTGTAGATAATTAAAATTGTAGATAAAATAGCAAATGATTGATTTCTTAATAATTTCTGCACTATGGTATCATTTTCCCTTTTATAAAGTGGTTAATTCTCAGTAAATGTTCCTCTCTCTTGAATAGTTGTAGATGACATAAAAAGTTACAGTAGTTAACATAGACTAGACATTGTTACCTCTATGTTAACATAGATATCTATGTTCATTTACTACAGATTATAATTTTTTTACAAGATGAGGAATTGGAAATTTATATTTTTAGTTATAAATGGTTCTTTTGCTCTAAGTACACAAGAAGTGAATATACACAATGATAGTTTTGGAAACTTAATGGACAGTTTTGTAATTTTAGGTGTGTGCTTAGAAAATTATACATTTTCTAAATGCATGAGTATGTGAGTATTGGTGTGTGCTGCAAAGAAACACTTAATACAAATAAAATATGAATTCAATATGTTGCACCTAATAAGGTGGTGTCTGTTTGAGTAGCTTTAGTGATATGATCTGTGCCACATTTTTAATTATTCTTGTATTTGGAACTGTTACATACACTTTTAAAGGCTATTTTGTTAAAAGTAGTCTGTAATAAGGACAGAGAGAAAAAGTGGAAAAACCACTTTCCATTTTTGCTACGGAAATAATCCAGAGAAAAGATAATAATACTTCAGACCAGTGATAGTAAAGATGGTTTTAGGAATAAATTTTAAGGTGAATCAACAACAGAATGTATTGACAGTTTGGATGTAGAGTATAAGAAAAAAGTACTGAAATAATGTTTATGGATATAGCAGGAAGACAGAAAGGCTAAAATGTAAATCTGGACCTGTTGCTAAATTTGTGCTCTTAATCCATTTTAAAACTTATTTAAAAATGTATGAACATTGGGAGGTAAAATCTACATAGGTAACCATTTGCCAAGACAAGTGTCTCATGTTCCCTGATAAGGAGTTTACATTTTCTCATATACGAGTGGGAACATGTGAATGTAATTTTAAATTTCACTAGGATTCATCTATAACTGGACAAGAGTGAAGCAATTATGAGAGTATGAAATACATAGGAACGATGTGATGAGGACAGGATTGGAAGAGAGGAAAAGATCAAAAAGTTTTGTGAGACATAATAAAGGTAGAATCAAATAAGTGACGAGTGATGAATATGATATACTTGGGCTCGAATAACAAAAAAAAACTATACAGACAAACATTTTGACACAATGGATAAGGAAACCTTTTACTAATGACATTGTATAGCAGGGTAAGAAGCAGTTTGGTGGAGGATGATGCAGAGGTGAGTGAAGAATGAGTTTGGTTTTGAACACCAAGTGTATGTGGGACACCTGTTGGTTATGCACAGAGAACTCTTGGAAATACTCCTCCTCTGTAGATAAAAATAGACCATTTAAGAGTAATTATTTATTTCTTCACATATGTGTATTGTTCTTTTCCTCTGTTTCCTTGTTGGTGATTTTCTTTTACCCAGATGAAGCATAGAAACTGTGCAAATGAGACATTTATAAATACCAATTTATAATATTTTAATGTGGTTATCACAAAGGGTTCAGAAAAAATAAATGGATTTATAAAGTCCATGGAACACAGGCATAGATTGTGACAGTTTAACTAATGTCTTATTATACTAATTAAATACTATGCTTGTTGTACATAGTGAAATTAGACCTCTTTTATTAACAGTTAAGTTTAACATTTATATTTTTCCAAATATCTTTTACAACAGTGATTAAACAAAAAGGTCCAAAAGGCATAGGTTGGAAAAGGATATTACCAAGAAACTCACCATTAACTGGTCTAATCCAAGCATGAAAAACATCTGCTGTTCTCTCCTTTCCTTATGGCTCAGTTCCACAAACCAAAGTAAGTCCTGGGAGTGAAAGTATGTAGGCTTGTGTCTGCTGATTCTCCTACCTGCTGGGATCCTTCAGTAGAACATGAGCAGTTTAGTCTCTTTTGAATGTTCCATCCAAAGTGAGAACATTCCTTTGTCCACCATAGCTGCCTACCCTCAGATGCCCATGGCCATGCTAACTGCTCCCATCTCAAAAGAGGACATCTACAGTCCACATCTCTCCAATAACTTGTGACACCCCTTCCCTATCCATTCATTATAACAATTTAATGGGTAAATTGTGTGGTAAATACATATACACACATCAGGATGACTCTATCATAACTTCTCTTCATCCTCACTGCCACTGTGTTATTTCAGGTCATTATGATCACTGACCTGTATTATTTTAATAATAACTTGTGAGGATCAGTTTCCCAGTGTACTACTACCTGCCAGGTCCAAATTTTAGGCCTGACCAGAATTTGTTTTTGGCTCTGTTGACACAATTAGTGCTTGTAGTGGAGTTTACTGGGATAAAAGCAGCTTTGGGTGAGAGGTGGGACAGAAGTTGTGTTAGGTTTCAGACATGTGCAGTGAAAGATATTGGTCAGAAAATTCTAAGACATTCCATGCTCTTTCCTCTACAATGTGGTCACATTTCCTTTCTCAGTTTGTCTTGCTGTCCTTCCCATCTCTACAAGTTCCTTGCTAGTGTTCAGCGTAATTGTGAACAAAACACACTTAGGCTGCATTTTAAAGTGCCCCTTTATTTCCCTCTCAATAGATTATAATATAAGACAGTAAGAATAGGCACACAGTTGAAGAAAAGTGCTTGTTAATTGCCTTATTCAGGATCAAGTTGAACAATCTTTGATTTTTCCTTGTTTGCAAAGATGGCAAATTAAGTCAGCATTACCACGATTTAAGTGGGAAATGTTTCAAACACTTAAGGTTTCTACTTTCTTTAACCCTACCCCAAAGTAAATAAAACATGCCAGAAAACTGTGACAGAAAAAACCAAATTGCCAAGAACTTGACCAGAAAAGCCACACATGCTTATCTGCCCCTATATCAATGCTGAAGCGTTCAAACAATGTAAATTTACCCACAACAATCCACTTGTGCCAAAACGCAAAGGCTCCTGGCTGAGGTTTCCTTTGTCAAACCTGTGGCAGTTGCCCAGCCAATCAGGATCCCTCAGGGTGAGCTAAGGCAGAAAGTCACTGCAGTCCTCACCCCAGGGCCCTGCGCACCCGGGCTGTAGTGCTGAGTGCTCCTGCTCGCGAGCCCCGGAGTTGCCCAACCGCTTTCAGTCTTGGCTGTGTTCCCGAGCCCCAGAGTTGCCCAACGGCTTTCCGCCTTGGCTGTGTTCCTGAGCTCTGGCCCAGCCATGATCCTACTCCTTGCACTGCTCACTGAGCTTGGAAGGCTGCATGCCCGTATGGGTAAGACCATGGGAGCCTGGACTTCCTTCTCCTTGTGCCTCTGAGCAGAGCTGGGCTCTTTCTGGAGAACAATTTCCTGCAGCCCTGGGATCCATACTGCCCCCTTTCTGGATCCCCTGCTGGTTCCTTCCTCTGTGTAACTCCTCCCTTTCTCCCCTCCTGCCACACACACACACACACCTGACCTACCCCCTAGGCCCCCCACCCCCCACTCCCACCCATCCCTGACATTGGACCAGAGCAGGTGACCGATGGTGTTCGCCAAGGAGTCCATTCTCCAAGGTCTTAGGGGCTGAGACTCAGCTGGTTTTCCTGCCTCAGTTACCGTGTCCATTGGGTTTAAGGGTATGCGTACTGCTCTCAATTTATTCCTCAAAGTGCAGAGGGAACCCGTCCAACGTGGTTCAATCTAAAGGGAAAAGATGGCCCAGGAGACCTGCAGTGTCTAATTTTTGTTTATTTGCATCTTAGCCATGTTCAGTGTCATTGTAGTGAAAGCTTTGGGCCAAGAAGGAGAGAGGGCAAATAGAAATAAATTTATTGACAATTTTAGACCCCACCGTGGACTCAGTTAAGAACCCATGCTTCACTGAGATAATTGTTGTTGCAAAAATAAGACACAACTCATTTTTCTTTCCGCAGATTCTGAAGGAATATTTCTGCAGGTGACAGTTCCACATAAAATAAGGTCAAGTGAGAGTGAAGGTATAAAGAGGCAGGTAAATGATTGAAAATATTTTTTTTTTACAATTTAAAATTATAAGACTATTTTAATTTACCTTTGTACTAAGTCAGATTATATTCCTTTATATTAATTTGTAAAGCAAAATGTTTTCACTGTACTGCTTTATTTTAGTATATTTTTATCCTCCCTTTATTATACCTCCGTTGCTAACTCCTGTACCCTTCCCTTCATCTCTTCATTTCTCTGACATACTTGTTCACAATTTTTAAGAAAGTACTAGCAGAAAAAAATCAGTATGATATAAGGAGAACAATGGTCTAGAACGGAGAAATTTGTCTTGAGCAAAATTTAGACCAACAAAAATTTTTGACTAAGAAGCATCAAACTTAGAAGTATGGCCAAAGAAAAAAAAAAGAAAAAGAAAAATGTCACATTTGCCTTATTATGATGAAAAAGATAACAATAAAAAATCTTAATTGAAAGCAAAGTTTAAAAAATGCTTAGCTGCTGTAAACAAACGGAATTAAATTGAAGGCATTTAGTCTTCAATATTTCAAATTGGCATAGTTTTGCTTTATGTTACAAACCAGAAGTAATAATGCAGGGGTTTAAATTTCCATGTCCTTAAATTGGTATGGCCAATATATGATAACTCTGAAAAATACATTCATGTTAAAGGAATAATTTTTGAGGTAACAGTAAGTAAAAAATTAAGAATTCATTAACTCTAGATTTGTTATTCTGTAATGGAACCTATCATAATTTTGTTCTATTATTGAACAATAAAAATAAAATATATGTGAAATTATGATTGAAGACAACAATAAAATAATTTTCTTTAGAGAGGTTGCTTTTTCATATACTAATCTTATTTAATTATCAGATTAACCTTCTACAGGGGGATATGGATATACATGATATAAATGATAAAGAGGATTAAAAATATTAAGCTAAGGGCATCAAAATACAACATTCAGGACATGGAATCTAATTTTTAATTTATGACTACAATTCCATTACAAGTAATACTTTCAGTGAAAAATTGTTTATAAATTTTTTTCCTGATTTATTTATAAGAATTTTTACAATCCCATTGCATGATTAAACTTTAAATTGTTTACTTCAAATTGCATGTAGCAAAGCATATAGCAACTATGCAGAGCATGAAATGCTTTTCCTACGAAGTATGTGATACCTATTTACATTTTTTGAATTGTCTTTATGCAATTATGGAAGTCATTTTTACTGTGATAGACTATGATGAATGTTCTTTCATATCTCACAGTAGACCTCCTTTATCTGTCTTGTTCTCTTTCTTTAACTTCTGGTTACCCAGTGCTTTTTTAAAATTATTAAACATACAAAGGATTCCTTTTTTCATGGACTTCCAGTTTATTATGATAACCATAAATTCTACTAATCAATGGCTTTGATTTGGGGATATAGCAGGACGTATGAAGGTGTCCAACCTTCTAAGATTTATCTAAATATATTTGTGGAAGCTATAGATGCTGGGAAGAAATTCCTCAGTTGAGAAGAGCTGACCTCCTTTCAATGCCTTCCTACCAAAGACCATAGGGAACACACCTGTAGTTAAACAAGTTAGGTTTGTGAATCACTGCAGTGAGGAAGAGCACACACCACGGGAAACCATCGGGCATCTCAGTAAGAATGTGTTAGAAAGGCTTTAAACGATTTCAGCTCCTGTTAGGGGTTTTCAGGGAGGTTTGAGGAAGCAGGCCTTTGCTCGGTTTTGGATATGGTCAGAAAGTAGACTGTAATTCTATAATTGTGTATTTTAGTAAATCTTATCTAGAAAAAGGGAAGACTAGAAAAACTCGACAGCTATAATTAGTCAAGAAGAAATAGCCACTCCTGTTTGTCCATTAAGGGCATATTTACTCTTCTGACTTAGAAAATGTTTACATTTTATTTGTAATCAGACATAACTAAAATGTGGTTTTGTTTTTGTCTTGATCCACGCTTATCTCACAGTGGCTGTGTATGATGTTGATGTTCTGTGAAAATGTTCATATTCAACAGCAGAACACCCTTTGTACATTCCATATATATAACATATATGATCATATGTGATATATTATAGAAATTATACAGATATATTTCTCAACCTTTATATGAGTAAATTTATATTAGGTCATATTAGGCATTAATCAAGGGTACATCCTGAAGCAAGTATCGAAATCATGGATGACAGCAGAAGATAAGAGGGATATATCTGTATATATTAATGTGAAGTTGTGGAAAGTTTGGGAAGAATCATCTAAATAAAATAACTATTTCAGCTGATTGCTGACTTTATGTTATACATTTTATATCTATACTAGAGGCCTGGTGCACAAAATTCGTGCACGAGTTGGGTCCCTAGTCCTCACTGGCGATCATGGCCGATCAGGGCCTTCTGGCTGCCTGCTGGGGCCTTCCTTCTGGCTGCTGGCTGCCGACCAGGGCCTCCCTCCCTGGCTGCCAGCTGCCAGCCAGGACCTTCCTTTATTCTGTGCCGCCCCCTGGTGGTCAGCACATGTCATAGCGATCGATCAAACTCCCAGTCTCCCAGTCGAACTCCCGAGGGGACACTTTGCATATTAGCCTTTTATATATATAGATACTGTTAGAATAGTGAAACAAGGAGGCCATTAGACTGGGTTGGCTCTAATGCCGTTAGTCACCTGTATAAGCAAACCAAAACCTAAGGCAGAATCAGTGCACTAGAATCTGAAAAAGCAACACTTAAGAATGACAACTCATAAACAGCAACTAGATTTTCTCAAAAAAATGAAACTCAAGAACAACTAATCATAATTAGCCAAAAAAATAATAAAACAGATTTTCTCAAGTAAAGATTTTCCCTATTTAAAGAATAGGAAATTTAAAAAGGTTCTATGGTTCCATTCCTTTCCTATAAATACTTCTGCCCTAGCCACCGTCCACAGAGTGCCCCTGACCATTTTGTTTTTGATGCCACCTGACTCAGATCGTTGTTTGCTCAAATAAATTCTTCAAAATGTAATATGTCTCAGTGTATCCTTTTACAGTTCTGGTGTCAGAAACCTGGAAGCTGCATAGCCCAGAAATCCTCAGTAAGAAAATATAACAGGCAGAACTGATCACTCACAGAGCAAAGCCAGTGGCACCTTTCAGCCCAGAAACTTGGGAGTGTATCAGCTTGAGTCACATTTCATTTCCTTACTTCTTTTGAATTACTGAATATTTATTTATTGATATTCTTTTCTACATTCAATTTTCTTTTTCTATTTTGTTATCAATATATCATTGTTTCACCATGTGGATCTTTAACTTATAAAATATCACCCTCAAATAACTCTATATTAAAAAAGCCTAATATGCTAAGTGTCTGGTCATCCAGTCGTCCATTCAACCAATCAAAACATAATATGCTAATGATATGCTTAGGCCGCTCCACTGCTTGCTATGACATGCACTGAACACCAGGGGGCAGATACTCCATCCAGTAGGTTAGCTTGCTGCTGGGGTCTGGCTGATCGGGACTGAGCGAGAGGGGCCAGACACGCCCTGGAGCCTTCCTGTGGTCCCTCCCTGGCTTGCCAATCTCTTGCATCCCTCCCCAGCCCTGATCGTGCACCCATGGGGTCCCTTGGCTTGGCTTGCACCCTCTCGTCATCCAGGACCCCTCAGGGGATGTCAGAGAGCCAGTTTCTACCCGATCCTGCAGGCCAGGCCCAGGGACGCCAGTGGTGCACGAATTTGTGCACCAGGCCTCTGGTATTATATAATGTCACATATGGAAGATTTAAAATAATGTAACTTTTGCATTTTCCTATTCTTTGTACTATTGTCCTAGATATATTATCCCTATGCTATAAACTCCAGAACACATTATTAATATACTAGATGACCAGTGCACGAATTCATGCACCAGTGGGGTCCCTCAGCCTGGTCTGCAGGATTGTGGTGAAACCTGCTCTCCAACATCCCCTGTGGGGTTCTGGATTGCGAGATCGCACAGGCCAGGCCAAGGGACCCCACTAGTGCACAATCAGGGCCAGGGAGGGACGCAGGAGGTTGGCCAGCTGGGGAGGGAGCATGGGAGGGCTCAAGGGTGTGTCCTGCCCATCTCACTCAGTCCCAATCAGACGGACCCCAGCAGCAAGCTAACCTACCAGTTGGAGTATCTGCCCCCTGGTGGTCAGTGCATGTCATAGCGACTGGTTGACTGGTTGACTGTCTGCCCCTTGGTGGTCAGTGCATGTCATAGTAATCAGTTGAGTGGCCTTAGCATAGCCATTAGCATATTACGCTTTGATTGGTTGAACGGCTGACCAGTCAACTGGACTCTTAGCATATTAGGCTTTTATTATATAGAATTTCTTTTAAATTATAAAGTACGGTTAGATTTAAAAAGAAAATTATGAGTTATCCATATATTCAATACTCCTGGTACTTTTCACTACTTTGTGTGATCACATGTTATGTGATATTGTATTTTCTTCTTCCTGAAGAACATATTTTTTAAATATATTTTTATTGATTTCAGAGAGGCAGGTAGAGGGAGAGAAAGAGATAAACATCAATGATGAGAGAAAATCATTGATTGGCTGCCTCCTGCACACCCCCTCTGGGGATAGAGCCCACAACCTGGGCATGTGCCCTGACAGACTCAAACCATGACTTCTTAGTTCATAGGACAACACTCAAACACTGAGCCATGCCACCTGGGGCTGAAGAACATGTTTTAAAATTTTCTTTAGATCCGTGGTTGATGAAAACTCTCAACATTTGATTTTCTTTTTTTCTTTTTCTTTCACTTTAAAAATCCAAATGTTTTATCTAGTTCTTGCACAGTTTCTAGCTAGAAATCTCAGGACATCCTCATTACTCTGAAAATACATATATATTTTTTTCTGGCTGTTTTAATTATTTTTATTACTTTTCATTTCATTTTGATTCTTTGCATTGATTTAATTTGTAAAAGTGTATGCGTAGCCTGTGTATGTATATCCTACACCAGTGGTCGCCAGACTCATTTAGTCAACAGAGCCAAATATCAACAGTACAACGATTGAAATTTCTTTTGAGAGCCAAATTTTTTAAACTTAAACTTCTTCTAATGCCACTTCTTCAAAATAGACTAACCTAGGCCTTGGTATTTTGTGGAAGAGCCACACTCAAGGGGCCAAAGAGCCGCATGTGGCTCGCTAGCCGCAGTTTGCCGACCACGGTCCTACACAATCATCTGATGTATGGTATTACATATAAGTGATACCTAGCAGTATTTGTCCATTCCCACTTAGCATAAGGCCCTTTAGTTCATCCATGTTCTTGTAAATGGCAACACTCCCTTTTTTAATGTTAAAAAATATTTAATTGTATACATATGCCACATTTTCTTTATATTCTGTTAACAGTTTTTTCCATATCTTAGTTATTTTGAATAATGCTACAATAATATAGAAGTACAGATATCACTGGAGATAATTTTGTTTCCTTTACATATATATATCAAGAAGTACAATTGCCAGATTATATATTAGTTTAATTTTTAATTTTTTAAAAATCAGAATAGGTATTCCAATTCCATTCCACCAATGGTACACAAGTGTTCCATTTTTTTTCACATTTTAAAATATTTTTTTAGTATGGTGATGATATCTCATAGTTGTTTTAATTTGTTATTTAGTTATTGTTTTGATACTATAATTTCTATTTATTTATTTTATTTTATTTTTTGTTGTTATTTTTTTATTTCTTTATTGATTAAGGTATTATATATGTGTCCTTATTCCCTCATTCCCCTCCCCCCAGCCCCACACTCATGCCCTCACCCCCCTATTGTCTGTGTCCATTGGTTAGGCTTATATGCATGCAAAGTAGTCCTTTGGTTGATCTCTCCCCCTTACCTTCACCCTCCCCTACCTTCCCTATGAGGTTTGATGGTCTGATCGATGCTTCTCTGTCTCTGGATCTGTTCTTGTTCACCAATTTATGTTGTTCATTATTTTCCAAAAATGAGTGAGATTATGTGATATTTATCTTTCTCTGACTAGCTTATTTTGCTTAGCATAATGCTCTGCAGTTCGATCCATGCTGTTGCAAATGGTAACAATAGCTTCTTTTTTTACCACAGCATAGTATTCCATTGTGTAGACGTATCACAGTTTTTTAATCCACTCATCTGCTAATGGGCACTTAGGCTGTTTCCAAATATTAGCTATTGTAAATTGTTCTGCTATGAACATAGGGGTGCATATATCCTTTCTGATTAATGTTTCTAGTTTCTTGGGATATATTCCTAAAAGTGGGATCACTGGGTCAAATGGGAGTTCCATTTTTATTTTTTTGAGGAAACTCCATACTGTTTTCCACAGTGGCTGCACCAGTCTGCATTCCCACCAGCAGTGCACAAGGGTTTCTTTTTCTCTGCATCCTCGCCATCACTTGTCTTTTGTTGATTTGTTGGTGATAGCCATTCTGAAAGGTGTGAATTTGAGCATGTTTTCATATCTCTCTTGGCCTTCCGTCTTCTTTCAAAAAGTGTCTATATAGGTCAGTTGCCCATTTTTTTATTGAGTTGTTTATCTTCCTTTTGTTAAGTTGTATGAGTTCCCTGTAAATAATGGAGATTAAAACTTTCTCAGTGATGACATTGGCAAATATGTTCTCCCAGGCAGTAGGCTTTCTTGATGTTTTGTTGATGGTTTCTTTTGCTGTGAAAAGCTTTTTATTTTGATGTAGACCCATTTGTTTATTTTCTCTTTAGTTTCTATTGCCCTAGGAGTGGCATTGGTGAAGAAATTGCTTCGACATATGTCTGAGATTTTGCTGCCTATGGATTCCTCTAGTATTTTTATGGTTTCTCGTCTTATGTTTAAGTCCTTTATCCATTTTGAGTCTATTGTGTATGGTGTAAGTTGGTGATCTAGTTTCATTTTTTTGCATGTTATCTGTCCAATTTTCCCAACACCATTTATTGAAGAGACTGTCTTGATTCCATTGTATGTTTATGCCTCCTTTGTCAAATATTAATTGAGCACAGTGGTTTGGATCGATTTATGGGTTCTCTATTCTATTCCAATGATCTATATGTCTGTTCTAGTGCCAGTACCAAGCTGTTTTGAGAACAGTGGCTTTGTAATACAGCTTGATATCTGGTATTGAGATCCCACCTACTTTGTTCTTCTTTCTCAGGATTGCTGTGGCTATTTGGGGTCTTTTTATTCTAGATAGATTTTTGCAAAGTTCATTCTAGGTCTGTGAAATATGCCATTGATATTTTAATGGGGAGTGCTTTGAATCTATAGATTGCTTTGGGTAGTATGGACATTTTAATGATGTTGATTCTCCCCATCCATGAACATGGTATATTCTTCCATCTATTTATGTCTTCCTCTATCTCTTTTTTCAGTGTCCTGTAGTTTTCCACGTATAGATCTCTTACCTCCTTAATTAAGTTTATTCCTGGGTATGTTAATTTTTTTGGTGCAGTGGTAAATGGGATTGCTTTTTTAGTCTCTCTTTCTGTAAGTTCACTATTGATGTATAGAAATGCCATAGATTTCTTGGTGTTAATTTTGTTTCCTGCTACATTGCCAAATTCATTTATTAAGTCTAATAGTTTTTTGATGGAGTCTTTAGGTTTTTCTATGTACTGTATCATGTCATCCGCGAACAAGGACAGTTTTACTTTTTCTTTTCCAATATGGATGCCTTTTATTTCTTCTTCTTGTCTAATCGCAATGGCTAGTACTTCCAGTACTATGTCAAACAGGAGTGGTGAAAGTGCATCTCTGTCTTGTTCCTGTTCTTAGGGGAAATGATTTTAGTTTTTGTCCATTGAGTATGATGTTGGCTGTGGGTTTCTCATATATAGCTTTTATTATGTTGAGGTATAATCTTTTTATTCCCACCTTGCTGAGAGTTTTTATCAAGAAAGGGTCTTGGATTTTGTCAGATGCCTTTTCTGCATCAATTGTTATGACTGTGTGATTTTTATCTCTCAATTTGTTTATGTGATGTATCATGTTTATTGATTTGTGGATATTGTACCATCCTTGCATCCCCAGGATAAATCCAACTTGGTCATGGTGTATGATCTTTCTGATGTACTACTGGATCAGATTTGCTAGAATTTTGTTGAGGATTTTGACATCTACATTCATGAGGGATATTGGCCTGTAATTCTCCTTCATTGTGTTGTCTTTATCTGGTTTTGGTAATAGGGTGATACTGGCTTCATAGAATGAGCTTGGAAGTGTTCCTTCCTCTTAAAATTTTTGGAATAGTCTGAGGAGGATAGGTTTTAGTTCTTCCTTGAGTGTTTGGTATAACTCCCCTGTGAAGCCATCTGGCCCTGGGCTTTTGTTTGCTAGAAGCTTTTTGATGTCTGCTTCAATTTCTTCTATAGTTATCAGCCTATTGAGATTTTTAGATTCTTCCTGATTTAGTTTTGGAAGGTTGTATATTTCTAGGACAATGTCCATTTCCTCCGTGTTGTCTAGTTGTTGGAATAGAGTTGTTCATAGTACTTTTTAACAATCCTTTGTATTTCTGTGGGGTCTGTTGTTATTTCGTTGCTTTCATTTCTGATTTTGTTTATTTGGGTCCTCTCTCTTTGCTTCATGGTGAGCCTGGCTAGAGGTTCATCAATCTTGTTTATCCTTTCAAAGAACCAGCTCTTGGTTTCATTGATATTTTGAAAAAAAAATTTTTTTTTTTTGGTCTCTATGTCATTCATTTCTGCTCTTATTTTTATTATTTCCTTCCTTCTTCTCAATGTGGGCTTTTCTTGTTGCTCTCTTTCTAATTCTTTAAGTTGTAAAGTTAGATGATTTATTACCATTTTTTCTTGTTTTTTGAGATAGGCCTGTAGAGCTATAAACTTCCCTCTCAGGACTGCTTTCATTGTGTCTCATAGGTTTTGGATTGTTTTGTTTTTATTTTCATTAGTTTCCTGGATGTTTTTAATTTCTTCTTTGATTTTTTTGGTAACCCAATAATTGTTTAATAGCATGCTATTCAGCTTCCAAGTGTTTGAATTTTTGGGGCTGTTTTTATTGTAGTTTATTTCTAATATTATGCCATTATGGTCTGAGAAGATGCTTGATATGATTTGAATCCTCTTGAATTTGGGGAGACATTGTGTGTGACCCAATATGTGATCTATTTTTGAAAATGTCCCATGTGCACTTGAGAAGAACCTATATTCCGTGGCTTTGGGGTGAAATGTTCTGAAGATGTGAATTAAGTCCATCTGATCTAGTGAGTGATTTAGGATTGCTGTATCTTTGCTGATTTTTTGTCTAGAAGATTTAGCCAGTGATGTCAATGGTGTATTAAAGACCCGTACTATGATTGTATTGTTGGCGATCTCTCACTTGATATCTTCCAGGAGTTTTTTATGTATTTGGGTGCTGCTTTATTGGGTGCATATATGTTTATCAGGGTTATATACTCTTGTTGTATTGATCCCTTTAGAATTATGAAGTGGCCTTCACTTTGAGGTCTATTTTGTCAGATATAAATATATCTACCCCAGCTTTTTTTTTCATTTTTATTTGCCTGGAAGGTATTTTTCCATCCCTTCACTTTTAGTCTGTGTGAGTCCCTTGTTCTGAAGTGGGTCTCTTGTAGACAGCATATATATATGAGTCATAGTTTTTTATCCATTCACTCACTCGATATCTTTTGATTGGAGCATTTAGTCCATTTATGTTTAAAGTTATTATAGGTACTTGTTTGTATCCATTTTTATTATTTGTGCCTGTGTTCCTTCTTACCTTTTTATTTCTTGTTTTTATGCCAATCCCTTTAGCATTTTTTGCATTGCTAGCTTGATAGTGATAAACTCCCTTAGCCTTTTTTTTACTGTGAAGCTCCTTATTTCTCCTTCAATTTTGAATGATAGCCTTACTGGATAGAACATTCTTGGATTCAGCCCCTTGCTTTGCATCACTTTGTAAAGTTTTGTTCATTCTTTTCTGGCCTGATGTGTTTCTGTTGAGAAATCATTTGATAATCTAATGGGAGATCCCTTGTACATAATTTTCTGTCTTTCTCTTGAAGCCTTTAAGATTCTTTCTTTGTCTTGAACATTTGCCATTGTAATCATAATGTGTTCTGGTGTGGGTCTTTTAGGGTTCATCTTGTTTGGCACTTTCTATGCTTGTGTGACTTTTTTCTTCCCCACATCAGGGAAGTTTTCTGACAATATTTCTTCAAATAGATGTTCTAACCCTTGTTCCTCTTCCTGTTGTTCTGGCACCCTTATTATTCGTATGTTTCTTCATTTCATGTTGTCCCATAGCTCCCTTAGGCTCTCCTGCTGTCTTTAATTTTTTTTCTCCAATTGCAGTTCATTTTGGGTGTGTTTTGCTTCCCTGTCTTCTAATTCGCTAATTTGGTCCTCTGCTTCTCTTAGTCTACTGTTGAAACTTTCCATGGCGTTTTTTATTGCAGGTATATCACTCTTCATTTCTTCTTGATTCTTACATAAGTTGTTGATTTTTTCATCCATCCAGTTTATGAATGGTATGACCCTTATTCTGAATTCTTTTTCTGACATATTGCACACTTCTGTTTCACTTAGCTGCCTTTCTGTCAATTCCTCTTCTTTCCTTTGGGGGTTTCTTTGTCTACCTATTTTTGATCTCACCAACAGATCTAGATGTCGAGTCATGGAGGGGCTCCTCCTTGGGTGGCAGTGGCTCCTCAGGTTTCAGTTGCTCCTCGGGTGGTCACAGCAATGGCTGCTCCTCAGTTGGCAGTGGTTCTTCTGGTGGGTGCTGTTCGCAGCAGTAGTGGCTCATCTGGCTGGTGTGGGGAGGCTTCTCACACAGCTACTAATCCTTGGATGGGGGTGACCTGATCACGAGGCTGCTGCTCCTCAGACGGGGGCGAGTTGCTCAACAGCTGCTGCTCCTCGGATGGGGGCAGACTGCTCATGCGGCTGCTGCTTCCTGGACAAGGGCAGGTAGCTCACACAGCTGCTGCTCCTCGGACGAATGCAGGGTGAGTTCTGCGTGCAGCTGCTGCTCCTCGGATGGGGCGGGCTGCGTGGGGCTGCTGCTCCTCAGTTGTGGGTGGGCTGCTCATGCGGCTGCTGCTCCTCGGATGGGGGCAGGCTGCTAGCATGGTTGCTGTTCCTCAGACAGGGGAGCAGGCTGCTCACACAGCTGGTGCTCCTTGGACAGGGTTAGGCCATGTGAGGCTGCTGCTCTTTGGCCAGGGGCGGGCTGCTTGTGGGGCTGCTGCTTCTTGGATAGGAGTGGGCTGCTCACATTCTGCTGCCCATGTGATCACAGTGCCCTGGGCTAAAGCATTAGGCCAGTCAGAGGGGAGCATGCTTCAGAACTCACAGGAGCCTGCACCCAGAGTGGCTGGAGTCTCAGTGACCATGGGACCACGGCCGATGTACCAGGTCCCTGGCAGGGGTGGCTGTAGAGTTTCAGGTGTTATCTGAAGGCACCCTGTGTGGAGGTGAGGCTGGGCTCCCAGTTACAGCAGCTCTCCCCTTCAAAAAGGCGAGGCCTCTGAGAAAGAGCTGCCCTCCTGGTACTGTTTGCAATGGTAGCAGAGGCTGCCTAGTTAGGCGAGCCCAGTTAGTCTTCCCTTGAAGGTCCTGCAGGATCTAACTGTGAGACACACACACACACACACCACAACCACACACTCCTCTTTTGCACCCTCACTCACTCACACTCTCTCCCTCACTGCTGCCTTCTTCCTGCCTCTGTAGTTGGGCCTGGGGTGTTATTGACCCGTTCGTGGGTGGAGTTTCCTCTCCAGATGTCTGGTTATGTGGCTCGCTCTCTAGCAAATTGGCCAGACAGGATAAAATTCTCCTCGACAAAACAAGACAGAAAGGGAATAAAACATGAAAAAAGTAGTCATGACCCAGATAACCCCAATATAAGTGACCTCCTGAGAAAAGAGAATTAGGGGAGAGAAAAGAGAGCACAAATGATATCGAAGAGAGAAAAAAAGATAAGAGGATAAAGAAAAAGAAATAAAAAGGAAAAAATATATATAGAAAACACCACAGAACAAACAAATAAACCAAAAAAAAAAAAAAAAATGCAAACACCCAGCAAAGAGGGTGGGGGCATAATCTGTAGAGGCTGAGTTTATATACAGAAAATAAGGATAAGAATTGGATGAATATGGGGAGGACCTCAGTTTTGTATAGAAGAAGTAGAAAGGGGATGAGTGGATAAGATGAAAGAGAACAAGAAGAAAATAATAATAGTAAATTTACATAAAATTGATTTTAAAATGGTATAAAAATAAAAAATAGCAAATCAAATCAAATCAAATGATAAAAATAATGTGAAAAGAAATAGAAAATAAAGCAACAAACAAAAGGAAAATAAAGAAAAAAAGAAAAAAGAGAGATAACAAAATAATAATAAAATAAAATAAAAAGAAAAATGTAAAAGTGAAGTGTTGTTCCTTTGGCTGGCTGAAGATCTCAGTCTTCTGTACTGTCTGTGGTTTCTGTTTCCTATTGCTGGGACTGAAAGCCACTCTTTAGGCCAGTCCCTGTGGCCTCTCAGGGACTATTCAGAATTTTTTAAAATCTTTTATACCAAATCAGGTGTATTGTGGGTGTGGCTGTTTTGGTTGCCTGGAGACTGGAGGGAGGGGCTATCTCTTCAGGAGAAAATGGCTGGGCTGCCCAGGTCCGAGGCTCAGGCATGACTCAATGCCAGACTCACTTCCACTTCTGGACTCTCTCCTCTCCCCAGCCTCTCCCAAGACTCCACAAGTCCACACCTTCTCCTGCACTCCAGCCACGGGTGAGTATCCATATCTGAAAGGTTCAGTGAGGCAAAACACAGGCCACAGAGAGGGGAAAGACTATGGCTCTGTGAGCTACTCTCCTTCCAGGACTGTGTGTTCTGGTCATCCCTCCTGGCTGCCCAATCTGGGCTCAGTCTTTTGTGACTGTGGACCCAGATCTATAATCCCCTGCCACCAGCAGTCCCTCGGACCTCCTTTCCACAGTCAGATGCTGTGCCTGTCCCACGGGACACGGCTCAGTGCCATGTGGTTTCCCTCTGACCCTCTGGGCACAGAGGTCTGGCAGCTTTCTCCTGCCCAGATCCTTGGTTTTCCCTTCCTCCAGGGGGCCTCTGCCCTTCCCGGCTGCAAATTGCCTCACCAGCTGAGTCTCCTTTGCCAATTCAGGGTGGGTGTTATTTGTTTCAGCTACTCATTCTATCTACTCCGGGACAAGGCTTGGGACACATCTGTCTATTCCACCACCATCTTGTCCTCCTCTATTTATTTATTTTAATAAGTTCTTTGCCTTTATAGGTATTCTGTAGTTAATGATAAATTATTATACTTCCTTTATTTGTTCATACATTGTTTCTTTAGCTTTTTGAAATTATTTAAAATACTAAATTTCAAGTAATTTTTTTTTTTAATTCAACATCTAATCTTCCCCCAAAATAGTTTTCACTGGTGGCCTTTTTCTTGGGCCACACTCTCGTTATCTTTTTCATGTCTGATAATTTTTTAACAACTGAAACTGATCACTTCAAATAATACGTTGTAGTAACTCAAAATCAGATTTTTCTTCCCTTCAAATATTATTGTTATTTGTTTTAATTTTTCCACTGGTTCTCTAATACCTGTATTCTTTGGTGTGTGTAGCCACTGATATCTCTATTCTTATTGGTTGGTTAATGATCAGATAGAGAGTTCTTCAATGCATGGCCAACAAGTCTCTCAGTTTTGCTGAGGCTCTGTCACTGCATTTTGTCACTCAGCCAGGAAATTTCACAACTATGCTTATCATTTCAATTCCTGTTTGCACAGTCTCAAGGTCAGCCAGAGGTGAAAGTTTAGGGTCTTCTCAGGTCTGTCCTAAGCATGTGCATAGCCTTGGGCATGCACATCGTGTGTGATGCCTTTTAGATTCCCAGACATTTGTCATAACTCTCCAAAGCTCCATGTGAACATTTATACACTGAGTGGCCAGATTATTATGCATTCAGAGATCATAATAATCTGACCACTCAGTATATATATATATATATATATATATATATATATATATATATATAAAGCCAGCAACTGGACTGCCAAAACGACCGGTCACTATGACACCCACTGTGGCCAGCGAACCGGCCCCATCAGGGGGTGGGGCAAACCAGCCAACCTCTTGCAGCCCCTCTCCCCAGCCGGCCACACCCCTGAACGGCCTCTCCCACCTTGATCGGGGTTGGGGAGGCCAACCAACTTCCTCCAGCCACTGACCCCTGATCAGCCCCCCACTCCAATCAGGAGCAGGGCTCACAGGCCAATCGCTCACTACCCCCACCGGCCTATCCCTGATCAGGCCCCGACTGGGGCAAGCCAGCCAGCCAACCTCCCACTGTCTCCTCCTCCCAATAGGCCCAGCCCCGATCTGCCCCAATTGGGGCTAGGCCAGCCGAACCCCATCTGTGCACGAATTCATGCACTGGGCCTCTGGTTTGATTATAAAGCTTTCCTTTTATAAAAAAAAAATTTATTGAGTTCATTGGGGTGACATTGGTTAAAAATATATATATAGGTTTCAGGTATATAATTCTATAGTATATCATCTGTATATTACAGTGTGTGTTTACCATCCCAAGTCAAGTCGCCTTCCAGCAACATTTATACCCCCTTTACCCTCTTCATCCTTCCCCAGTCCTTTGGTAAACACCATACTATTATCTGTGTATATGAGGGTTTTTTGTTTTTTGTTTGTTTTTTTGGCTTAATTCCTTCACCTTTTTCACCCAGTTCCCCAATCACCCTCTCCTCTGACAGCTCACAGTGTGTTCTTTATATCTGTGAGTCTGTTGCTATTTGTTTGTCATTTTGTTCATTAGGTTCTACTTATAGATTAAATTATATGGTCCTTTTAAGTTTTTTTGGTTGGCCTATTGTTTGCCCTATTGATTCATTGCATCAGGCAACTGTGAAGTTAAAAAAAATTCTGTAGTAGTTTTCAGCAAATGATTTTGGGAAAAGGATTTTGACATTAGGTGAGATCTGATTTATGTCATATATACAAGCTTGAAGTGGGTCTTCTAAGAACCACAGAGCAGCTCAAATCCTGGCATTTCTCTGGAAATGAGATTTTGAAAATGCTCCAGCCACATTCTGCTTTTCTCAGTGGTTGCTAGTCTGCTGGTATTCACTGCAAATGCACTCTCTTATTTTTCAATTAATAAAAGAAGAGACTAGAGCAAATTCAAATTCCCCAAATATTAATATTTTTACTAAGATCAGTGATTTTTATTGAATAAACACTCCCCAGAATATTGTAAACCTTCAGTTAGTTTCTAGAGAATTGATTCCAACAATTTTTTCAGTTCTCATGTTGATTTTATGTAGAAGAGAATTTTGGGTGGTTCTTACTCTGATTTACACTGATGTCACTTTATTACATAACTGTTATGTAATCTGCATTTATAATATTTTAATATAACATGTTTTTTTAACTTTCTTTGTTGTTTCTCCATTGACTCACGGGAAATTTTGAAGTGTGCATATTTGGGCTTTTTCTAGATATCTTTTGGGCCTGATTTTTAATTGAACTTCACTATGTTCAGGTAATGCATTTGACTCCAGTGTGTATGTGTCTATATATTTATTATGCAGTGTATTATAGATGTATTTTAAGATGATTTGTTTGCATTTAAAGCTTATGTTTTCCACATATTTTTTTCTTGTAGGGATTTTGTCATTTCTCTCTGTTGTCACAGCATCCTCCTGAGGAAATATCTGAGATTGGTTCTGTATTTTTTTATTTTTAAGTAATATGTCATTATTAATTGTTATATTATAGTAATACAGGATAAGTTTTGCAAACCTTTGTTATTAACTTTCAGACACTCCTTGATTTTGTCTAGGAGTTTGTAGAAAATTATAATAACAGATATCACTCTGAGAATATGGAGGAACATCTGTCACTTCAGAAACTCTATCCAAACTCATCTCTTAAACCTCCTTTATGATGTGAAATCTTTAGTTTCTCGGAAAAAGGGTAAAGAGGCCTGTGGCCTGAGGGCACTGATGAAACCCTCTATAATTGGGAAAGAGAAGAGGGGGAAAGGTGTAATTCTGAAGGAAGACTAAGGTATACTTACTAGGACTGTTACCAGATAAGGGACTTGGCCCTGAGTGTGTCTGCCTAGGGTTCTTGACTTCATGCAGAAAAGATTTCACAACATGAGTCCAGGTGACATTGAGGGTATGTTTCTTAAAGCTGAGGACAGTGAAGCAAGGAACTTAGCATAGCAGATGCAATAGGAGAGCCTAGGCTGGGCTACTTTGGTTCTCTAAAAATGTTATAGGAAAGAAATGAGCATAGACAGGGCTGCTTTAGCTCATTGGGAAGTCGGAAAAAAGGGGACCTTGGAGACAGGTTCAGGGGGTTAGCCTGGGACAAGGTGCTGCTGCCCATTGCTCCCCTAGTTGCAAGTCTCCTGAGGACCTTAGCGTTTAGGAGATTTGTGCCTGTGGGGGAAGAAAGGGGCGGGGAGGGGCATGTGCATGCTCCCCAGAGGCAGAGCATACTCAGGATCTTTGTCTTGAGGGTTTTTTTTCTCTCTCTTGTGGGTGGGAATCTTAGGGGAGGGTTTCAGAATATCTTCAGTTTCCAAGGTGTGCTTTTTCAGGGTCCTGATCTCTATTGATTGGTCAGCACCAGGGCAGGGGGTCATTTGCTATTATAGCTGGTCCTGGAGTCACCTACCTGGATTTGCTACTTTTCTAAGCCTGAAGCTGAAATACAACTGAGGCTTAGATGTTATCTCTAAGGAGATGACCTTCTGTATCTGGATGTAAACTGATTGGCCAGTTTGTTGAAATGTTGCAGTTTCCCCATTCTACTTGCCAAGGAATTTTCCTAGCTTCTTACTATGCTGTCTCAGGCCCACATTTTCAGCTCTGGGTTATTAGATATCTGGTCTCTGAGTTTGCGGGCTTCTTGTACTTGCTGGGAGTTTCCCTCTCAGGGAGTTTCCCTCACAGACTGCCTTTCCTTAAAATCAGAGAACTTTCTTAAAATTAGTTTGTCTTGAAAAGAAATTTTGGATTTGCTAGCAGAAAGGTCTGTCGGCCTTTGTGGAGACAGTCCACTGACTCACTCTGTAAACATCCTTAGAGCCACTCCTATTCCTGGATGTCACCACATTAGGATGATGAGAACCTTTATACTCAGTCTGTGTTGTATTAAAGCTCTTATTCCTGAAGCTGCAGCATGTCTCACTAGCATCATTCATTCAGGTATTTTTCCCCTTGTGGTTTATATATGGAGAGGATTGTGAAGTGGCTCTAGGTGTATTTGGTAGTGTTATCGTAGAAGTGGGGTATCCCTTTCCCCACTGAGTGCTGAGGGTGGGGTCCTTATGCTATCTCCAGAAAAAGACCTTTCTGAGACTCACATGGGAGGATGCATGATTTTTCATTTGTGTCCACTTACTTCCCTGGGTTTCCAAAGTCCCATTTCCCTTAATCCAGTCCTGGAAGAAGAGCAGCTGGGGATTCATTGGAGCTAGAAGCAAAGCCACTGTCCAGTTTCTTTTCCATGTTGGAATTGGCTCCAATTTAGCATTAGGTTAGTTGCAGTCCATCAGTCCATTGTGTGGGGTCCACATGGCTGTGGCCAATGTGGGTGAATGCAAGAGAACGAAAGTGACCAAGAGCACAAACCAAGAAAGCCAGGAGCCAAGAGAGTGAACTTCTTTGTTTAGTATACTAAATATCTCAATTCTTCCTGCACTTGCAGTGGCCACATCTACTCTGGCCAATGACCTGTTTCCAGGTGTGACTGACAGACAAGTGCCTTCCCTGTGTCACCCAGACTTGACTGCGGATGTGTCCATTCTTGTCCTCTAGTCCCTTCCCCCAGGGATCTGTGGGGTAAAGCATGGTGGCTCCCTGAAGAGTGTTAAACTGTAGCTTCCTAGCAAAGCTGTACAAATGGCATGCCTATAATATTTGGCTTCCCTGTGTTTCTTTCCTGTTATTAATAACTAGAGGCCCGGTGCATGAAATTCATGCATGGGAAATGTGTCCCTCAGCCCAGCCTGCACCCTCTCCAATCTGGGACCCCTTGAGGGATGTCCGACTGCCCTCTCACAATCCAGGACTGCTGGCTCCCAACCGCTCACCTGCTTGCCTGCCTGATTGCCCACAACCACTTCTGCCTGCCAGCCTGATTACCCCCTAACCACTCCCTTGCCAGCCTGATTGATGCCTAACTGCTCCCCTGCCAGCCCAATTGCCCCTAACTTCCCTCCCCTGCTGGCCAGGTCCCCCCAACTGCCCTCCCTGCAGGCCTGGGTCCCCCCCAACTGCCCTCCCCTAAAGGCCTGGTCACCCCCAACTGCCCTCCCCTGCAGGTCTGGTCGCCCCCAACTGTCCTCTCCTGCAGGCCTGGGTGCCCCATCCCCAACGGCCCTCTCCTGCAGACCTGGTTGCCCCCAATTGCCCTCCTCTGCCAGCCCAGTCACCCCTAATTGCCCTCCCCTGCAGGCCTGGTCCCTCTCAACTGCCCTCCCCTGCTGGCCTGATTGCCCACAACTGCCCTCCCCTGCTGGCCATTTGTAGTGGCCATCTTGTGTCCACATGGGGGCAGCCATCTTTGACCTTATGGGGGCGGCCATCTTGTGTGCTGGAGAGATGGTCAATTTTCATATTACCTCTTTATTATATAGGATTAGGTTAATTACAATGGCATCAGTGGTATGTACATATGTATTTATAAATTTGTTTTTGTTTCATTGTATTTAGCATACAATGTTAATCTGCAGCTATGTCTCATTCATCTTCACTAGAAAATGTATATATTTTTCACATAAAAATTATTAATCTGTAGTAATAGTAAGGCTAATCTTAGACTTTTTCAAAATGTGACCTTCAGTTTTTTTCTTTTCAAAAAGCCATTCCTACAGATTAAATTCATTACCCTAATCCTGAATTTATTATAATAATAAATTTTTAAGAATATATAAATTGTTAAAATGGATTTAGTCTTTTTTTGACATGAGTGAAAAAGTTTTACTTTGTATATTTTTTATTTGCTAAACCATTTTTATGGATTTGCTTTGTTTTAGGTGATATATATCATTACAATTGATAAAAAACCATATACTCTGCATCTCACAAAAAGGTAAGATATAATTTTCCCTTAAAGCTTAGATTTTACTTTTAATTTTTTTTGTTACTATCTATAATAATAAAAGCATAATATGCTAATTAGACTGGACAGCCAAACAGCAGAATAACCATCTGGACATCCTTCTGGACAACCTTCCAGACGAAGCCGGGGTTGCAGCAGCTGCGAGGGCCAAGGCAGCCATGAGGGCCGAGGCAGCCAGGGCTGCGAGGTCTGAGCCCCTTGCACAAATTTCATGCATCAAGCCTCTAGTTTAAATATAATAATGAAGAAAAAATAAAGAATGTTTAATCAATCCATTTTCAATGTAGGATTTATTACACCTTGAATCTTAGATCTATGTGATTGTTACATTAAATTATTCAGCTTTTATTTTCAAATTTCGAAATAAGCTATCTATATATATAAAAGCCTAAGCAACTGTTACAACCCGTCGACTGCTCAACCAGTTGACCAGTCATTATGATGTGCACTGACCACTAGGGGGCAGATGCTCAACACAGGAGCTGCCCCCTGGTGGTCAGTGCACTCCCATAGTGGGAGCGCTGCTCAGCCAGAAGCCAGGCTCACGGCTGGTGTGCACAGTTGCAGGGGCGGCAGGAGCTTCTCCCACCTCTGCTGCAGTGCTACTGAGTGGCAGGGGTGGCAGGCACAGCGGGGCCGTGCTGAATGGGAACCACTTCATGCACTGCTACTGCTACATCCTTTGGGGAATCTCAGACTGCCGGTTTTGGACAGGCCTGTGAGCATTGGGCCAAAACTGACAGTATGCAATCCCTTGAGCGGTCCCAGATTGCGAGAGGGCACAGGCCAGGCTGAGGGACCCCAGTGGTGCACAAATCCATGACCAGGTCTCTAATATATTTATAAATCTTTAATTGAGTGTAAAGCCACTGAACCCAATAATTGTGACAGATAATAAGTATGTCTCATGGTATCTCAAACATAGTTAACACATCAAATGGTTATTGGTGGGAAATTCAACTAGTAGCATATATCTTATGAATGTATTAATTATATATGTATTTATTTTGATTGGAAAGGGTACAGTGTACATATCATAAAACTCGGCCAAGTGCATAAATAAATAATCCTATATAATAAAAGCCTAGGTGGCATCATGGCCTCGTGCATTGTCACAAGATGGCCGCCACAAGATGGCCATGCACACAGTGGAGTCGGGGCCCAGTGGCTGCTCTGCTCAGTGAGGCCTGGGGGTCCACAGCTCTGTGTGGAGTGGAGGAGGCAGGTCCTGGCAGAGAAGGCGGATCGCGGCAGGGGAGGGCAGTTGTGGGCGATCAGGCCAGCAGGGGAGTGCAGTTGGGGGCGATCAGGCTGGCAGTCAGAAGCAGTTAGGGGCAATTAGGCAGGCAGGCAGGCAAGCAGTTAAGCTCCAACGGTCCCGGATTGTGAGAGGGATGTCTGACTGCCGGTTTAGGCCCAATCCTGAGGGGTCCCAGATTGGAGAGGGTGCAGGCCAGGTTGAAGGACACCCCCCATGCATGAATTTTATGCACTGGGCCTCTAGTTTTTAATAATTTTATGTAGTATTGCAACCATGAACCATAAACCATTTTTAGAACATTTCATTCCTCACATAAAACCTCTCATGCCATTTCACACTTAATCCCATTCCCTACTACACTCCAAGTAACAATCCATGTACTTTCTGTCAGTGTATTTTCTCAACATTTCATATCAATTAAATCAAAGAGCCTTCTCTCCACCTGCCTTTTTAAAAATATATACTTATAACAACTGCATTTTGTCCACCTGCATCTTTATAGTTGACCAAGTCTGGAGAAAATTAGCCTCATTTAATTCATGACTTTTCTCACCAACATTAAACTCATGTTGGTCTTTAATGCCTTTATAACTCCATTGAAATTGTTTTTTGATAAGAGAATCAATGATCTTCATGTTTCTGAATGCCAGTCTTCATTTTTCTTAACCAATTTGGCAACATTTTATATAATTGATCAGTGTCTCCTCCACAAAATATCTTCATTACCACCAACTCCTTGTTTAACTCTTACACCATTGTGCTTACTCTTTAACAGTATTTGTTTGTCTGTTTTTCAGATTATTTTTTTATGTCTCCAATCTCAGAGAACTCCATGGAGCAATTATTAAGTCTCATTTCTTTCCCCTAGCTATATTCAATCACCTGCCTATTTCATCCAGCCCCAGGGCTTCAAGTACAATTTATGTATTAATTATTTCCTTTCCAGTGAACACCATACTCAATTACCTGACTAGTTTTTTGATAACCAAGTGTTTAATAGAGTTCTCTTACTTAACATTTAAACTGTACTTCTGATCCACCCAAAATGTATCCTTCCCACAATCATTTCAGTCAATGGCAACTTTATTCTTGCAGTTTCTCAGAACAAAAACCTTGGCGTGATCCTTGACATCTTTCTTTCCCCTCTCCCATAGTCAATGGATTAAGTCCCATGCGTTCCACCTTCAAAACTTCAAAATATATTCAGAATTGGACCTCCATCACTGCTACCATCCTATTTCAAGCCACCAACACGTCTTGCCTGGGTGACCGTAACAGCCTAACTGGTATCTCTCTTTGTGCAGATGATTCTCAATACGGCATTCAGTCTAATTCTATTAAAATGTTGGTCTGACCTTTCACTGACTGCTCAAAATCTTCCAGTGACTTCTTATCTCGTTAACATGTCTCTTATTGCTATCTCTTGTCTTTAACCCACATTCCATTTTAGGCTGTTCTTTGTATGCACAAAGCATACTTATGCCTCAAGGTCTTTGCATTTTCTCTTAACTCTATCTGGAATAACATTTTTGTGCAAATCCATAGGCTTGTTTTTAAGTTTTTAATAATCTACTGTATCATAATATCTGTAAGTCTCCCATGCCATCCTATCACATTTTGCAATAAACCTCTCTCACCCAGTTCTTATTTATTGTCATCTAACATGCTGGCAGAATATGTTCCTCACTATCATGAAGACCAGTGGTTTGTCTTTTATTTATTGCCGTATCCCAGTGCCTAAAAGAGGATCTGTCAGGTAGTAGGCACTCAAAAAATAATTCATTGAATGGAGACATACACAGGCACACATATAGATATCTGATACAGAGGATTCACAGAGTTTATCTCAGTGTTAAGAAAGCCTGATACACCACACTAAAATTACTTTAACTGAAACATCTATACTAATAAAAGGGTAATATGCTAATTAGACCGGACATCTTCCGGACATCCATCCAGACAAAGCCACAGCAGCTGCGAAGGCCAAGGGCCTGTAGCACAGGAGAGGTGCAGCTGCAGGAGCGGCAGTGGTGGCAGCGCCGCTGCAGGAGCAGGAGTGGAGGTGGTGCCTCCACGGGAGCAGGAGCGGGAGCAGAGGTGGCGCTGCCACCACCCCTTTCCCAGAGGCAGCACAGGAGAAACCATGGCACGGGCAGTCCAGCACCGGGGCCCCTTCCGGAGAGGCAGCGGGAGAGGCGGCTGCTTGGTCCAGGTCCCAGTGCTGCCCCTTCTGCAGAGGCAGCCACAGAAGCAGTGGCACAAGCTCGGACTCAGTGCCACACCTCCGCAGAGGCTGGATGGGGTGTGACCTGCTGTACCTCAACCTCCCACAGCCCCTCCCCCAGCCGGCCTGGCTCCAGATCACCCTCTACCCACCAGTGGGTGTGTGGTGGGGTCAGCGCCAATAAGCGAGGGCCAAGGGCTGGCAGCCGCGGTGGCCGGCAGTGGCAGCAGCAGCAGGGTGATGGGGGCAGCACCTTCCCATGACTGGCCCTGTTGCCTCCCGCAGAGGGAGGCCAGACTGTGGCTTAGCCCACTCCCCAAGGGTAGGACATCCCCTGAAGGCTCCCAGTCTGTGAGAGAGGGCAGACCAGGCTGAGGGACCCCTCACAGTGCATGAATTTTTGTGCACCAGGCCTTTAGTATTATTATATGATCCTAATAAATTTCACATTTACTTTTATTAGTGTAATGTTTAATTCATATTAACTTCATTGTTCAAACATTTTGTTGTTTCTTAGCTCATTCTTATCCCAGGATTTTTTGGTTTATACATTTAATGAAAATGGATCTTTGCATACTGATTCTTCATATTTTAAGGTAAGATGTCTTAAATATTTATTATTATACTTGTATCCCTGCGCATGAATCTGTGCACCAGTAGCTCGCCAATAGCTCGCTGTCAACTTCCAGTAGCTTTCCGCCCGCTGCCCACTCCTCCTGTAGGCCCCCCTGCCCTTCAGCCCCCCTCATAGCTTGCTACCCTGCCCCCTCCTATAGCTCTCTGCTGCCTGCTTGTAGCCAGTAGCTCGCTGCCGCCCTTCTTTAGCTCTCCACCCACTGCCCCACCCTCCTGTAGCTCCATCTGCCTCCCCACCTCCCCCTCATAGCTTGCTGCCCTGCCCCCTCCTGTAGCTCTGCACCACCCGCTTGTAGCTAGCTGCCCCGCCTGCCTGCTGATCCGTGATCTGGTCGTTACGCAGTTGGTCATTACACTTCATGGCATAACGACAATTTGCATATCTTTATTATATAGAATGTTGCTTTATTGAAATGGACATATTACCATTGAGATATGTTTGTTCTGTTTACAGTTTAAATAAATATTTTATTCCATATAATTATGACATGTAAGAGGTTGTTATATATAGAAATAAGATAAAATGTTGAGTAATATTCATGGACACTTAGGTGGTACAAAGTAAGAAGAGTAGTAAAAAATGTTTTTCCCTAAAAATATGCATAAATAAATTTGTATAATATATAATCTTCTAACATTTTGAATCATCTATAATATTTTACCATACATATTTTATTCATAAAAAAATAATTTATTTGCTTTTCCATACTGTCTTTCAGATGCATTGCCATTACCAAGGATATGCTGCAAACTTTCCAAATTCAGCTGCAACACTCAGCATATGTTCTGGTCTCAGGTAATAACATCTTAGAGAATATTTACACATGGAAAACTTAGGATGTACTTCAAAATGAAACTTAGTGGCTAGCAGACACAAATATAGTAAGGTTTAAGAGGAATCCATATATGAAAGTTTTCTTTATGATTACCTTCTTTTTTAAAAAATGTAAGTATTAGTAGCTAGTGGTTACTGCCTATTCAAATGAAATCACCCCAGGAAAACCTGACTGGAGGTATTTTGAATATACTGTGCAGAAAAAGATAATTTCAGTAAAGGAAAGTTTAGAACACTTTCCTAAACATTATAGCTGAGTTATTTATCAATTATCTTAAATAGTTATGGAAAATGACATTAATTAGTTTTTTAAACAGGAACATATTGTGCTCACAGTTAAGGTGCTCTCAGTATCAGACATAAAACAACCAATTAAGAAGGTACCTCAGAGGACTTAGATATTTCTCCAAAGAAGACATATAGGTGGTCAACAGGCATATGAAAAGATGCTCAACATTACTAATTATCAGGGGAATGAAAATCAAAACCAAAGTAAGATATCACTTCATAATTGTTAGAATGGCTATCATAAAAAATTTGGCAAATATCAAGTACTGGTGAGCATGTGGAGAAAAGGGAACCCTTGCACACTGTTGGTGGGATTATAAATTGGTACATCCACTATGAAAAACAGTATGAATATGCCTCAAAAAAAAAAACACATTTGTTCTCAAAGATATATGTACCCATATGTTCATTGCAGTATTATTCAACTCAAAGTGTCCTTCAATAGAGGATTGGAAATAGAAGATGCGGTACATATATACAATGGAATATAGTCAGCAGTAAGAAAAGATGAAATACTGCCATTTGTGACAACATCGATGGATCTTGAGAAATTTTAAGAACAAGCCAGGCTGGTTTGGCTCAGTGGTTGAGTATCAACCTATGAACCAGGAGGTTAGGGTTTGATTCCTGGTCAGGGCACATGCCTGGATTGCAGGCTCAGTCCCCAGTAGGGGGCATGCAGGAGGCAGCAGATCAATGATTCTCTCTTATCACTGATGTTTCCATCTCTCTCTCCCTCTCCCTTCCTTTCCGAAATCAATAAAAATATACATTTTTAAAAAGTTAAGAGTCATATGATTTCACTCATATGTGGGATATAAACTGAAAGGAATAGATGAGCAAGAAAAACAAAGAAAAACTAATAGACACAGACAATAGTATGGTGACCAGAGTGAAGAGGGAGGCAGTGAAGGGAGAAGGGGTCAAATATATGGTGGCAGTACAAGATTTGACTTTGGGTGGTGGGCACACAATGCAATATACAGATCATGTATCATAGAAATGTACACTTGAATCCTATATGATGTTATTAACCAATATCACCACAATACATTTAATTTAAAAAATTAAACACAGAACTGCCACATGACCCAGCAATTTCACTTAAGGGTATTTATCCACAGAAAATAAAGAAAAACAAACAAACAGCAACTTGAAAAGATATATGTCCTCCTATTTTTACTTCAGCATTAATAGAAGCAATCTAAGTGTCCATCAGTCAATCCTATATAATAAAACCCTAATATGCAAATTGACGTAACAGCAGAACGACCGCCACAATAACCAGTCGCTATGATGTGCACTGACTACCAGGGGGCAGACACTCAATGCAGGAGCTGCTCCCTAGCGGTAAGTGCACTCCCATAGGGGGAGCACTGCTCAGCCAGAAGCTGGGCTCATGGCTGGTGAGCGCAGCGGTGGTGGCAGGAGCCTTCCCTGACTCTGCTGCAGGCGAGCAGTAAGGAGCAAGGGTCCCAGACTGCTAAAGCCCCAGACTGCGAGAGGGATGTCTGACTGAAGCTTGCAGGTAGACATCCCCCGAGGGGTCCTGGACTGGAGAGGGCACAGGCCAGGATGAGCGCCCCCTCCCACCTAGTGCATGTATTTAGTGCACCGGGCCTCTAGTGAATGGATAAAGAAGATGTGTTTCTTTTCTTGTAGTTGATTTTCAGTTTCATATATTACATGTACAATGGAATATTACTTAATAAAAAAGAATGAAATCTTTCCATTTGTGACAACATAGATAGACCTAGAGGGTATTATGCTAAGTGAAATAAGTCTGACAGAGAAACACAAATATCATGGTTTTATTTGTATTTGGATTCTAAATCAAAATAATTAAATAAACAAAGCAAAATGAACAGACCCATAGTTATAGATAACAAGCTAATGGTTGCTAAATGAAGGGGAGGTGGAAGTAAAGGGTCAAGAAAAGTGATTTTCATCATTAATGACGAAAGATGAAGGTGGTAAGTTTATCAGAGGAAGATGAATCCAGAACAGATAATACACTGTAACTGCCTTTTAGTTTTAGTTTGCCTCATTTATAAAATTTACTCATGTCAACTCAGAAAATTTGCATTCTCTAAATGTGGTTTTCATTTATATCAATCTTTTTAAATATTCACTCTGTATTCCTGTTTTCCCTTATCCTAACATCTGTAAGAACAGAAACTTTCTTCTTAAAATATCCAACAAACATCTTGTTCCCCAGCTATTACTTGTCCTTAAGTAATATATTTTGAATGAATGTGATTTCTATACAGAAAATACAAAATACACTTCCATTTAGTTAGTTCTTTAACCTGTGAGAAAAAAACTAAGGCAAATGTGGTTAAGTTATTAATGGTAGACAAAAAAAAATATGGAGGGAAAAGTGGCTTTAAAACATGTTACCTACTCTAGTTCATAATTTCTTACATTTTATATTATAGTTTTGATGTGATCATTTTTAGGATTTTTTTTTTGCCATTGCTTTCTAAATATACAGGGGATTCCTTCAGTTTGAAAATATCAGCTATGGAATTGAACCATTGGAATCTTCAGCAAGATTTGAGCACATAATTTATCAAGTAAAAAATAACAATACAGATATACCAATGTTAGTAGAAAATTACAGCAATATTTGGCAGAAAAAACAGACCTATAAAGATTATTTAAGCTCACAGGTAACTATAATAATTCTGAAGTTATGACATGCCATGAAATTACTTCTGTAGATTTTTTTTAATTGTGAAAAAGAACTGCTTAGCAGTTGAGTAGAAATATTAAATTTGGTATCTTTTTTCTATATCTTTAAACAAAACACCCATATTCCACCTAAAATATTAAAAATTATACAATAATGTATTGCAAGCTTATTGTTTTATAATGTATTATGTATCATTTCTTATTCTTGTATTTAAATAAAAATGCATATTATTAAATATAATTTAGAAATAGGGGAAGAATAGAACCCCTGTTAGTTATTACTAACAGTTATCACTGTTCCCTGGCAAAAATACTTTTTAATATTTTTACATATTTTTGTTACATAACTTTACTACCAAAACTTATCTTTCTAAAACAAGTAATCATTTGTCTACATTAAACTCTCTTAATTTATCTATAGGATGGAATATAATTTTTGGTTGACAGGTGTTTTCATCACTTTGAATATTTCAACTTGCTATCTTATGGACTCCAAGTTTTATGATGAAAAGTCAGGTGTTATTAAACATATTAAGGATTCTTATATATATGATGAGTCCCTTCTCTGTTGCTTCATTTAAGACTCTCTCTCTCTCTCTCTCTCTTTTTTTTTTTTTTTTGCTTTATACCAGTTTTGTTATGATGTGTCTTTGAGTGGATCTCTTTGAGTTGATTCTAGCTGGAATTCATAGAGCTTCCTGGATGTTTAAATAAATATGTTTCACTAAATTTGAGAAATTTCTGGCCATGAATTCTTTCTACCTCTTTATCCATCTTCTTACTTTCTGGTACTCTTATTATGAGCATGTTGGTATATTTGATAGTGCTGTCAGGGTAATGTTGGCCTCACAAAATGAGTTACAAAATACTCTTTCTTCCTTAATTTTTTGGATGAGGTTGAAAATAATTGGTATTAAATCTTATTTTAATGTTTGGTAGAATTCACCAGTGAAGGCATCTGATCCTGAATTTTTGTTTTTTGGGAGGTTTTTGATTACTCTTTCAATTTTCTTACTGGAGATTGGTCTCTTTCGGTTTTCTAATGCTTCTTTATTCATTCTAGGAAGCTTGTTTCCCTTTAAAAATCTGTCAGTTTCTTGTAGTTTATCCACTCTGGTGTCCATTGTAGCATCTTCTCTTAATTTGGATTTCATTCATTTGAGTCTTCTCTCTTTTTTCTTAGTGAGTCTAACTAGAGGTCTGTCCATTTTGTTTATCTTTTTAAATTGCCAGCTCTTCATTTTATTATTTTTTTCTACTGTCTTTTTGTTCTCAATTTTATTTATTTTTATTTTGATCTTTATTATTTCCTTCCCTCTCCTGATTTTGGGCTTAATTTGTTATTCTTTTTCTAATTCTTTAATTTATAATGATAGATTTCTTATTTGAGATTTTTTTTGTGTTTATTTCTCGAGGTAGGCCTGTAATGCTATAAACTTTCCTCTTAGTACTGCTTTTGATGACTCCCCCAAGTTTTTATATCTTATACTTTTAGCTTCATTTGTCTCTATGTAACTTTTGATACCTTGTTTTTCTTTGATCCAAAAGTTGTTCAGTAATATGTTGTTAAATCTCCATATATTTGTGGTTTTCCCAGCTCTTTTCTTGTAGTTGATTTTCAGTTTCATATCATTATAGTCAGAAAATACTAGTACAATTTGAACTTTCTTAAATTTATTGAAACTAGCTGTGTACACCTACATATAGTCTATCCCTGACTATAGTGCCCTTGAGAAAAATGTGTATTCTGTCTTTTTGAGATGGAAAGTTATAGTAATATTAAGTTCATTTGCTCTAATGTATCATTTAAGGCCAATATTTCCTTACTGACTTTCTGTTTGGAAAATATATTCATTGTTGTCCATGGAGTATTCACATTTCATATTATAATTGTATTAGTGTCATATTTTTGTTTTAGGTCTGTTAGTAATTGATTTCTATATTTTGGCACTGCCAAAGTGGAGGGAGGGAGGGAGGGGGAGAAAGAGAGAGAGAGATATTATGTCTTCTTGAAGAATTGTCCCCTTTACCATTCTAAAATGTTCATCTTTGTCTCATGGTACCTTTTCTTTTTTGTTTTGAAATCTCCTTTGTCTGATATAAGTACTATTGTTTCTGCTTTCCTCTGGATGCCATTTGCATAGCGTATCATCTTCCACTTCTTCACTTTGAGCCTATGTTTGTTTTTGGAGCTGAGATAAGTCTCTTGAAGGCACATATAATTGGGTCTTAAATTGTTTTTTTTATCCATCCCGCTACTCTGTGCCTTTTGATTTGTGAGTTCAATCTATTTCTATTTAGCATAATTATTGACATGCTAGAGGCCCAGTGCATGAAATTCATGCATGGGGGGATCCCTCAGCCCAGCCTTCACCCTCTCACAATCCAGGACCTCTGGCTCCTAGCCTCTTGCCTGCCTGTCAGCTTGATTGCCCCTAACCACTCTACCTGCCTGCCTGATTGCCCCTAACTGCCTCTGCTTGCCAGCCTGATTGCTCCCTAACTGGTCCCTTGCCGTCCTGGTCATCCCATAAGTGGTCCCCTGCTGGCCTGGCTGCACCCTAACTGTCCCCCTGCTGCCCTGGCTGCACCCTAACTGCCCTCCCCTGCCAGCCTGATGGCCCCTAACTGCCTCTGCCTCAGCCCCCGCCACCGTGGCTTTGTCTGGAAGGAAGTCGGACATCCAGAAGATATCTGGTTTACCTGGTCTAATTAGCATATTACCCTTTTACTAGTATAGATGAAGACTTACTGCAGCCATTTTATCTTTTATTTTCTGGTTGCTCTGTATCTCCATTGTTTTTTCCCTCTTGTGTTTTTGTCTGTTACTTTATTTTTTTAATTTCTTTATTGATTAAGGTATTACATATTTGTCTTCATCCCCCCATTACCTTCCCAATCGCCCCCCGACTCATGCCCTCACACCCCTGTTGTCTATGTCCCCTGGTTAGGCTTATATGCATGCATACAAGAACTTTGGTTGATCTCTCCCCCTTAACCCCACCCTCCCCTACCTTCCCTCTGTGGTTTGACAGTCTGATCGATGCTTCCCTGTCTCTGGATCTGTTTTTGTTCATCAGTTTATGTTGTTTATTATTTCCCATAGATGAGTGAGATCATGTGATATTTATCTTTCTCCGACTGACTTATTTCACTTAGCATAATGCTCTCCAGTTTCATGCACGTTGTTGCAAATGATAGGAATTCCTTCTTTTTAGCACAGCATAGTATTTCATTGTGTAGATGTACCACAGTTTTTAAATCCACTCATCTGCTGATGGGCACTTGGGCTGCTTTCAAATCTTAGCTATAATGAATTGTGCTGCTATGAACATAGGGGTGCATATATCCTTTCTGATTGATGTTTCTAGCTTCTTGGGATTTTGTCTGTTACTTTAGTTGGGTGGTTTCCTATGACTTTTTTCTCTATTTCCTCTTTTGTTTATGTTTTATGTCTCAGCTCTGAATTTTGTTTTATGGTTACTATTAGTTTTTTGTAAAATGTCTCATAGTCCTTTTTCTTCTTATTGCCTCATATCCATTCACCTGTACTTGTGTCCTTCACTCCTCCTATTCCCCCCGACACACACACACACAAATTATCCCTTTTTATGTAGTGTGTTCATTGCCAAATTGCAATAGGTTACTTTTAATGCTTTTCCCCCTTTAACTTTATGTTATAATTAAGTGTTTAATGCTCTCTTTATGAAGTCGAGTTGTAAGTTTCTGTCTGTCATTTACTCAAAGTTTGTATACCATTTTTTCTTTATGATTCTGCTAGAAGAACTTCTTTTAACATTTCTGGTAATACAGGTCCTCTGGTGGTGAATTCTCTAAACTTTTGTGGTCTGGGAAAGCACTTATTTCTCCTTTGTATGTAAAGGGTGGCTTTGCTGGATATATTATTTTTAGCTGGTTGGTTCTCTCCTTCAGTATTCTGAATATTTTTGTCCACTCTCTCCTGCCTTGTGATGTTTTCACTAAAAAAATCTGATGATAGCCTAATGGGATTTCCTTGGCAGGGTACAGTGTTTTACACCCTGGATGCCTTAAGAATTCTTTCTTTGTCATTCACTTTTGACAGTTTTCATATAATGAGTCTTGGAGAAGATTTTTTTTTTTTTTGCATTGAAATAATTAGGTGTTCTTTTGGCTTTTGTATTTGAACACTTTCCATAGGTTTGGGAAGTTCTTATCAATTATTTCTTTGAATACATTCTATGTTCCCTTCTCCCTCCCTTCTTCTTTGGCTATACCCATTATCCTTACTTTGTTGTTTCTAATGGAGTCAGATAGTTTTTGTAGAACTCTTTTATTTTTTTCTTTTTGTTGTTTCTCTTCTTCCTCCTGAGCCATTTCTGTTTCAATCATCAAGAGCACTAATTACGCATTTCATGTGATCTGCTTTATTTCTCATGCTTTAATTATTCATCATTGAGTTCTTTAGCTCAAGAATTTCTGTTTCTTTTTTTTATAATACTTTCAATCGCTTTGGTAAAGTACTTATTTTGGTCATTAATTTTGTCTCTGAGATCACTGAACTGCCTTTATGAGTGTTTTGATATCTTGTTGAGGTTTGTTTGTTTGTTTGTTTAATAACTGCATTCTTGAATTCTGTCATTTGAATCACAATCTTCCCTGTCTTTGAGTTTGGTTTCCGGAGACTTTATTTTCTTTCTTTGTTAACTTTCTGCATTGGTTATTCATGATACTTGATGGATTATTTCTGTTCCTATACATTTGAGATAATGAAGTCTTTTTTAGTTACTTTTTGCTTTTAACAATTCAGCAGGCTTCTAAACAGAGGTCCTTCATTTGTTTTTCAGTAGATGATGCTATAGTGCAAGTTTTTGTTTTCTCTTAATAGCACTGGAATCTTGGTGACATGGTGTGGCCTCAGTCATGAAAAATACCCTGTATTTCCCTGGGTCTTGGATATCCACTCTGTGTCTGGGTTGCTGCTGTCTTGGAGCGCCATCTTAGGGTGGGATATAGAGGGTAGTGAGGCTCTGGGCCCGGGAGCTCCCTGCACTGCCTCCTATTACCAATGTGTGTCTCTGCTTCTTCAATAGGTCCCACCTCTACTGGGTTCTGCTGCAATGGGTGGGCTAGAGGATGTAGGTATGTGGATTTGAAGTTTTGCCTTTAAATCAGTAATGGCTACCATAAGACCACAGCTTTCTCTCTTTGTCAGCAATGACCATCATAAATCCTCTACATCTCTACTACTGCCATCAGGTTTCACCACAATGGACTTATAGGCAGGGTTGTTACTTCCCCCAACCTGCCTCCCTTACTGTTCCAATGTGCCCACTTTCAGATGGACTGATGTGTGGATCTCTCAGATGTCCCTGCATTGAACAGGGGATCCTTCGTTTACTTATAATTATCCAAATTGTTGATGTTGATTCTGCCATGATGTTGCTGTCCATGTGGATATGTTATTTTTAATGAAAAGATTTAAAAAGTTTTGGCTTTGTATACTCATATATATAGTTTTGGAAATAACTTTGAGTAGAAAGATTTGAACTAATAAAATTTAACTAAATATCTATTTTAATATTTTTAATTATTTTAGTGCCTCCTTTCCTGCTGCACATTATTTCAGTTTAAATAACAAATCTTTTTTTAAAATATATTTTATTGATTTTTTTACAGAGAGGAAGGGAGAGGGATAGAGAGTTAGAAACATCAATGAGAGAGAAACATTGATCAGCTGCCTCCTGCACGTCCCCTACTGGGGATGTGCCCACAACCAAGGTACATGCCCTTGACCGGAATCGAACCCGGGACCCTTCAGTACGCAGGCCGACGCTCTATCCACTGAACCAAACTGGTCAGAGCTAAATAACAAATCTTATGATCACTATTATTATAAGGTTTGTAAGGGTTGATAAAAATTAAGAGAACTTTTTTTCCTACAACACTGCATATATACATGTAGTCATACAGACTGACAGAGAATGACAACAACCCACACATTTGGGCAAAAGTAAGCTTATAGTTGTTAGTATGCAAAACACAGTTTATTCTTGTATTATTATTTATTAAATATTGTATTATTTTCCGTATGAACAACTGTAAATTACTTTTGCCCACCTTGTGTATGGAATGCAGGCATATTTTCATTTCCTATGGAAGTGTAAGCAAACATTTAAACATAGGCTCTACCCATTGAGTCCAGTTTGCTTGTTTATTTGTTTTAACCTAGGCTATTTTGTAACAGACACAATATTTGTACCTTTCTTACTATTATATTTAGTGAATGATATGCTTGGGTCAAGAATGAAATTTTGTTTTTTTTGAAATTTATATATGTGAAATAGCATTTTAATATGTTTAAGATATATTAGTAGCTCACATAAAAATTACCATTAAAGTGCCAAATGATGATGTAATAAGCTGGTGATCTGTAGCTGACTGCTGGCACAGTCGAGAATTATATGATCACATCAGAAGGAACTTGAAGCCTATGCCCTGGAACTACAGAACTATTTCTGCTATTGTGCCTTCTGTTCTTTCCAGTGCACCCATGCGGTTGATAGTACAAGTCACACTATTTACCTCAATTCCTGTGTAGACTGTGAGTTCTCAACATTTTCCCATACTTTTTTGCTGAATAAATGAAATATTTTTACTGTGACACAGTTGGTGTTCCCATAGTCTTTAGGAAGACAATTCATGAAAAATTTTCAAGAGTTCTTTTAATAATGTAGATTTGCATGAGTTGAAGACAATAGAATGTGTATATTTCTACTCATTTTCTTTCTCATTTAGTATGAATACAGAGTACTTAGACTCCTTCACCACTCTCACAGGCTCACTGGCATTATTTAAATTTAGAATATATTTTCAAGTGAATTTTTTTGTTTGTAACTAATTTTTGTATTTAAGTCCAAGTGACTGTAATAAGAATAATTTGTAAATTTTCTCTGAATTATTAGTTTTTTAAAGTACTTGTTTTTGTTTTCTTAAAATCAAAGTGAGCATTCCCTTGCCATCTATTACAATATATGCAAATAAAAAAATTGAATCTCAAAAAAAAAGTCCTTATGAAGATATTTTATGCATTCTGTTTGCCTTCTTTACATACTACTTCTTGTATTTAACAAATTTAATGTATGTTATCATTTGCTCAATCCATTTTTTTCCCCAGGAAAAAAAACTTTCAAAACTATTACCCCAATATCTAGAAATGCATATTATAGTGGAAAAAGCTTTGGTAAGTCAAACCATCTGCTCCTCCCCTCCCTCTTTTCTTTTCTCCATCCCTCAATCCTGTCTCTTTTTTTTTCTCTCACTCGCTCGCTCTCTCTCACTCTTTCTTCCTTTAAACTTAATGAAATTTTTCTTAGTTTCAAAGCACAAAATTAAAAATTTGGAATTGTTTAATTATTTCCAAATAAAGATACTTTGTTTTAGGTATTAATTATTACTAAAAACTAAAACTGGCCTAGAATGTGTTACAATGTCTATTCCGTGTTTCATCCCCAGCTCAGCCCAGTATCTCTGACCCCATTTTCTAACAGTCTTGCCTTGCTGTAGCCTCTTCGGTCTTATGTTTTCTTTGAACATACCAGGTATTGACGATCTTACAAATTTACTTAATACTTTTTCAACTTTATCATGAATAGTTGTAATATGTAATTGTATATATTGAAAGTGTACATGATGATTTGATATACACATATATTGTGGAATAATTACCAAGATCAATATAATAAATCCATCTATCACCTCACATAGTTAGCTTTCTTTTTTTTTCCCTTCCTTCCTTCCTTCCTTCCTTCCTTCCTTCCTTCCTTCCTTCCTTCCTTCCTTCCTTCCTTCCCTTCCTCCCTTCCTTCCTTCTTTTTTTGTGTGTGTCTATGTATGAGAACACTTAAGACCTACTCTCAGCCCAGCCAGTGTGGCCCAGTGGTTGAGCATTGACCCATCAACCAAGAGGTCACCAGTTCAATTCCAGGTCAGGGCACATGCCTTGGTTGTGGGCTTGATCCCCAGTAAGGGCGTGCAGGAGGCATCCGATTGATGTTTCTCTCTCATCGATGTTTCTGTCTCTCTAAAATCAATAAAAATATATTTTAAAAAAAGATCTACTCTCAGTTCCTTACAAGTATATAATACCATATAATTAACTCTAGTCACCATTCTATACATTAGATCCTCACAACTTATTCTTCTTATAATTGAATTTTTTTATTTTTTGATTTACAAATACACATTTTTGTTTGTAGTTACATAAGTTTTGATATGTCTATTTCCATCAATATTTATGTGTTTGTTTTTTTCATTTAAAATTTTCTAATAGAGGCATTTTTTGTTTTTTACTGTATCTGTTGGGATGACATCAGTTCACAAAACCATACGGGTTTCAGGTGTACAACTTAACAAAACAACATCTGAACACTGCATTGTGCACCCATTGCTCCGAGTCGCTTTCCATCACAATTCCACACCCCCGCTCCGACCTTACCCCATCTTCCCACCTACTATACCCCTTTCCCTCTAGCTAACATCACACTGTGGTCTGTGTCCATGGGTTATGCATATATGTTCTCTGGCTAATCCCTTCAAATTCTTTCATCCAGCTTCCCAACCCCACTCCCCTCTGATAGCTGACACTCTGTTCCATGTAGTCATAACTCTATTTTGTTTGTCAGTTTATTTTATTAGTTTCCACATATAAGTGAGATCATATGGTATTTGTCTTTCCCTGTCTTATTTCATTTAGCATAATAATCTCCAGGTCTATCCATGCTGGTGCAAAAGTAAGATTTTCTTTTCTTTCTTTTTCTCTTCTTTTCTTTTATGGCTGAGTATTATTCCATTGTGTAAATGTACCACAGCTTTTTCATCCACTCATCTCTGGATGGGCACTTGGGCTGTTTCCAGATCTTGGGTATCCTATATAATAAAGAGATATTATGCTAATTAGATCAAACAGCAGAACGACCATCCTGTTGACCTTCCGAACAAAATCGGGGCTGGGAGGGCTGAGGCAGCCGCGGCTGCGAGGGCCGAGCCCCTTGCACAAATTTTGTGCGTCGGGCCTCTAGTTGTAAATAATACTGTAATGAACATAGGGGTGAATTATTTTTTTTCAAACTAGTATTTAATTTTTTGAGGGTTTTTTTTTTGGGGGGGAGGGGGTTTATATATGCCCAGAAGTGGGATCCCTGGATCATAAGGCAAACATTTTTTGAGAAAACTATACTGTATTCTTTAAAATAATTTTGAAATTTGTGTGAGAAGTGTGTGTGTGTGTGTGTGTGTGTGTGTGTGTGTGTTGGACGCTTGGGTAATTTAGAATTGTATTGGTTAGATTTAAGGTATTTGAGGATTTTCAAATTATATTTTGGTTGTTCATATTTTATTTCATTCCATATGGGTAAAAGAGCATGATCTGAATGATGTAAATTCTTTGAAATGCTTTGTTACTTCTTTCTGACTCAGTATATGGCTAATTTTGTTAATGTTTCATATGAATTTGCAAAAGATTTATTATATTCTGTCCTAGTTGGATGCAGTACTCTATACATGTTAATGAATGAAATATTTTACTATGTTGTTCTGTTTTTGGCCTCTGATTCCATTAGTTAGGGAAAGGGTTGTGTCAATATTTTGAATTATTATTGTGGGGGGTTTATATTCTTCTTTTAAATTGTGCCAACTTTGTTTTCCATATTTTGATGATATGTATTAGTTTATACTAATTCAGCATTGCTATGTCTTCTTCCTTATATAGTCAGAATGTTGTCCTTTTAAAATAAACATTTGGAATTAGTGATGTATTATAAAATACTAGAGGCCTGGTGCACGAAATTCGTGCATGGGGGAGGGGGTGTCCCTCAGCCCAGCCTGCACCCTCTCCAATCTGGGACCCCTCGAGGGATGTCCGACTGCCCAATCCAGGACTGCTGGCTCCCAACTGCTCACCTGCCTGCCTTCCTGATTGCCCCTAACTGCTTCTGCCTGCCAGCCTGATCATCCCCTAACCACTCCCCTGCTAGCCTGATTGATGCCTAACTGCCCTACCCTGCAGGCCTGGTCACCCCTAAACTGCCCTCCCTTGCAGGCCTGGTCACCCCTAACTGCCCTCCCCTGCAGGCCTGGTCACCCCTAACTGCCCTCCCCTGCAGGCCTGGTGCCCCCCAACTGCTCTCCCCTGCAGGCCTGGGTCCCTCCCAACTGCCTTTCCCTGCAGGCCTGGTCGCCCCCAACTTCCCTCCTCTGCCAGCTTGGTCACCCCTAACTGCCCTACCTTGTTGGCCTGATCACCCACAACTGCCCTCCCTTGAAGGCCTGGTTCCTCCCAACTGCCCTCCCCTGCTGGCCATCTTGTGGTGGCCATCTTGTGTCCACATGGGGGCAGGATCTTTGACCACATGGGGGCAGCCATCTTGTGTGTTGGAGTGATGGTCAATCTGCATATTACTCTTTTATTAGATAGGATAGAGGCCTGGTGCACGGGTGGGGGCCAGCTGGTTTGCCCTGAAGAGTGTCCCGGATCAGGGTGGGGGTTCCCTTGGGGTGTGGGGCAGCCTGGGCGAGGTGCCTGTGGTGGTTTGCAGGCTGGCCACGCCCCCTGGCGACCCAAGCGGAGGCCCTGGTATCTGGGGTTTATTTATCTTCTATAATTGAAACTTTGTAGCCCGGAGAGGAGCCAAGCCTTCTGCTTGCTCTGTGGTGGCAGCCATTTTGGGGGGGATTTATGTATCTTCTATAATTGAAACTTTGTAGCCTTAAGCGAGGCCTGGGCTGGCCAGGGTGTGTGGAAAGCTTGGCTTCCTCCATCACCCGGGGCAACCCTAGCCTCCTGCTCTTTCCAGCTCTGTGGCTGCCGCCATTTCTGTTTGGGTTTATGTATCTTCTGTCATTGAAACTTTGTAGCCTTGAGTGGAGGCCTAGGCCAGCAAGGGCAGGCAGAAAGCTTGGCTTCCTCCATTGCTGGGGAAACCCAAGCCTCCCTCCTGCTCTCTGTGGCCATAGCCATCTTGGTTGGGTTTATTTGCATATTCACTCCTGATTGGCTGGTGGGCGTGTCTTGTGGGTGTAGTGGAGTGATAGTTAATTTGCATATTACTCTTTTATTATATAGGATGATGACCTTTAGTATAAAAAAATTTCTACTACCATTTGATGATCTTGAGTATTCACAAACAGTCATAAATAAGGATTTTTCTTATTTGTGTGTTTTATATTTCACATGTACAGGGGTGGGAAAAGTAGGTTTACAGTTGTTCATATGGAAAAATACATGTGGGTTATGATAATAATAATACAATAATAAACTCTGTGTTTCCCATACTCACAACTATAAACCTACTTTTGCCAACCCCCTTTATAGTACTTTCCTAGTGCAAAATTTTGATAATACAAGGAAAATATTTTGTCTAAAATACACTCAATTTTTAATTCATCAAACAGAAATGTGTAATTAATTTTACATTATTTCTTTTATCAACATTTGTAAACAGTACATCAGTTTTAATAACCATGATAATTGTGAATGAGTAAAATATACAGATTTTTCAGATTTGGTAGAATTCCATATTTTGTATTTGTCTAATTGGCAACTTGTATGGAGGTGTTGAGCTTTTTCCAAATATGACTTCAAAGACCAGATGTATTCATTGAGCTTCAAAAAAGGAGTATATGTCTTCTCAAGAATTTAGCATTTATGGAGAACAACTTTCCACTTTTCCTTTACATTATTTCATTTTATTACTTATCAAACTTTTTTTAATCTTTCAATCCACATAATTCTTGCTTTCCATCATTATAATTTGTCTTTTTCCTGTAGATACATTTGAGCATTTCAATTATTTTTTTTAAAATATATTTTATTGATTTTTTACAGAGAGGAAGGAAGAAGGATAGATAGTCAGAAACATCGATGAGAGAGAAACATCGATCAGCTGCCTCTTGCACACCTCCTACTGGGGATGTGCCCGCAACCAAGTTACATGCCCTTGACCGGAATCGAACCCGGGACCTTTCAGTCCACAGGCTGACACTCTATCCACTGAGCCAAACCGGTTTTGGCTCAATTATTTTTTAATGTTTCTTTATTTGCTCCTTTTTATTTAGTAAGCATACAACCAGAAATATGATGCCATCTGTGTCAATAGAAAGTTACTAGTTCAAGAAGTCCCTTTATAATAACTAAGAATCTGTAAAGTCACTTTAGTATGTCTTGAGGATTTCAAGACTGTCTTTTAAATATATAACATGGAGGATGGTGGGAACAGATGAAAGAAGGTGAAGAGATTAGCCAGAGAATGTATAGGCATAGTCCATGGACACAGACAACAGTGTGGTGATGGCCAGAGGCAGGGGTTCAGAGGCTGGGTGGAGTTAGATAAAGTGGGAGGGAACGGGACACAAGTGCAAATAATAAATAAATAAATAAATAAATAAATAAATAAATAAATAAATACATAATAAGTGAGAATGTCTTTTGAATGCCCAAGTACAGTTTTTAGTTGTTTTATTTTATTGTAAATGTTATCTTCTTTATATTAGTATGCTTTAAATTGTTTGAAAAGTTCTGTTTTTTCTTTCTGATATTATCAAGATACAATCATCTAAAATGTTGCTATCACATTTTAAAGAAACTGCAAAAAATTTGTTTTACAGTATGATTATATGGGGTCTGAAATGATGGCTGTAACACAGAAAATTATACAAATTATTGGCCTTGTGAACACTGTAAGTTTTAACTTTCTTACATTTATAATTTTATGAAAAAATTAAGAAAAATAATTTTCACTCTATTGTAACAAATTAAAGTCTCAAAGGCCTTTAATATCACAAATAGCCCACTAAACTTTTCCTTTATTTTTATTAATTCTGATGTAATAATTTGTTACTTAAGTAAATATAACACACATTTTATTTCTAGATGTTTACTCAATTAAATTTGACTGTGATACTGTCCTCCTTGGAATTGTGGTCAGATAAAAACCAAATTTCTACCAACGGGGATGTTGATGAGTTATCAAAAAGATTTTTGGCATGGAAAAGGAATTATCTTATCCTACGGCCACATGACATAACATTCTTACTTATGTAAGCATAATGTTCTACATTAATAAAATATATACATAAATAATTCTATTAATTTGATAACTGAATGCATTTATTATTTTTTTCAACATCCCGTAGGTCCCTTTGAAAACATTAAATAAAACACAGCTGTTAAAATGGAGGTGATAGTGTAATTAGAAAATGATTATTTTTTTTAAATGAATCAATTACATACCAGGGTATTTTGGGGTACTTTTTATGTGAAAAGTTTTTTCTTTCATATTTTTATGATATCAACTATACCACAGAATATAGACATGTAAGCCTTAGCTTATTAATGATGCAAAGAGTGACACTATTCTGTTAATATTACCTAAAATATGTTAACACACTTGGTGTGTACTGTTTGACAAAGAGGAACTTGTTTTTTTTTTTTTGGTAATATATAATTTTTAAAAAATGCTTATCTTTAGGAGAGGCAAGATGTTTTTCTTCCACAAATTAAAAGTCCTTTTTGTTTTAACTTTTAGTGATCAAAACAATGAATACAAAATAAGGGAAACTGAGGAGAATTTGAGATAATAAAATTATCTCAAGTCTAGGAGTTAGGTTAAGAAAGATAATTTGTATTAAACTGTAGCCCTACCTGGTTTGGATTGGTGGATAGAGCGTTGGCCTGCGGACTGAAGAGTCCCAGGTTTGATTCTGGCCAAGAGCACATGCCTGGGTTGTGGGCTCAATTCCCAGCAGGAGGCAGTCAATCATTGATTCTCTCTCATCATTGATGTTCCTATCTCTCTCATCCTCTCCCTTCCTCTCTGAAATCAATAAAATTGTATTAAAAACATGAAGTAAATTGGAATTTGTATAGATTTGAGCATTTTGTATAATACGTATTATCCACATCAAAAAGTTATATTTGAAAAATTATTTTAAGTTTTATGGAAGATTTATTTTAATGAATAAATTTTTCTGAATAACTATTTCAATAAAAAAATCTATGTTATAATGATGTAGTTACAGGATACATCCTAAATATATGGGAGCAACGTTTTCTGGCATGATATGCAATAAAAGCTATGATGCTGATATTGCTGTGGTATGTAATATTTGTTCTTTATATTATATTTTATAAGTTTTATTATATATAGTTAAGTAGTGTACAATAATTTGATTTTTTCTCTATGTGTATATTATTACTTTGTTGGCACATTATTTTAATCCCAGAAAGCTTTTTTAAGTATAGATTTCAAACATGAGATAATATTATTAGCAAGCATTAATATATCCATTCACCAGGTAGGCATAAGGGATACTAACATTTGCATTAGATTTTCTAAGGACAAATCATTTGATCAAATTGGAAGCCTCTTGTATGCCTCCTTCAAATTCAAGAAATAGCAAAAATTATGAATTTATGTTTGCCATTTATATATATATATATATTTCATACTATTTTTACAAGTATGTCTACCCATTAACTACATATTTTTCTGAATTGTTCTTATTTTATGTAGCATTTCAGAACTATTTCAACAGCTTTTTAAAGGACAGATATAACTTTGAAGGACAGATACATATAAAGTTGAAACATATAACTTTACTACAATTACTTTTACTTAAAATGTTTATTTTTATCAAGTAATGCACATGTACTTGTTATAAATACAAATTGTTTTACAGACGGAATAAAATTAAACAGTTTCTTGCATAAACTAGACCCCTTGAATACTCTTTCTTTTTTTCTTTTTTTTTTTTTAACTTTCCTCCTGGCACATAACTTCATGTTCATTTTTAGCTTTATTGAAGTGCATCATATAGAGGGAACATTGCACAAGTCATAGTATATAACACAGTTAATACATAGGTACAGACATCACAGAGATCAAGAAATAAAATATTATCGACACTTCAGAGGACACCTATGAATCATGCCTCCTTCCATGGACCACCCACACCAAAGAAAACCACTGTACTGCCAAGGTCAGTGTGGCTCAGTTGGTTGAGCATCTGTGTTCTGTTCTGCTTTAACCTTCCATCAAATTCTGATACTGAGATTTTCCTCTTTCTTTCAAGCTTAACTCATAGGATAACAGGAAGCCTATTAACTCATTTTTCTACTTTCCAAGATGATATTCCATGTTTTCATTCACATACAGGCACATACGTAAACACAATCTTTTTCTTTTCCTTTTAGATATGAGTTACTTAAATGTTAGTATAAATTTCAACTGATGTGGAAAAATTAGGGGTTTTAAGAATTTTGCTTGTAATCATTAAAGGGATGAGAAAGATGTCACAGTTTATCAAAATAAAATAATATGCACTGCAACCAACCTTTTTAAATAACTTCTCATTCCTAATCATTTTACCATGGTTTCCCTATATCTCTAACTTCTGTTATTCCTTTTAGTGTTTGTTATTTCTTTACTTCACTCATTATACTACAACCTTTGAATAGGTTCTCATATAAACACCCTACCCCTATTCATATTGCTGGATCATTTTCCAAGTTTTGTATCTCAGCCTAAATATCAATTCCACATATACATTTTTCTCATTACCTTAACTAAATAGTTACACTCCTCCTCAAAATTCTCTATGGGAACACTTCTGTTCCTTCAGAGTACTTTTCATTATCTCTTTATATTTGGAAAGTTTATTGTGAATTTCCTGTTTATTGTCTTTCTCCTCTTCTATAATATAAGCTTCAGGTGTGATCATAGTCCATTTTTTTAATGCAACTGTAGTCCCATCTTCTATCTTAGTATTTGACTCATGTGTATGTTGAATTAATTAATATTCATTAATTAGATGAATTGCTTTAGTGAGGAAGATAAATGTGTTTTATATATTTTTAAAATATATTTTTATTGATTTTAGAGAGTAAGGGAAAGAGAGCGAGAGATAGAAATATCAATGATGAGAATCATTGATCAGCTGCTGCCTCCTGCATGCCCCACACTGGGGATTGAGCCCACAACCTGGGCATATGCCCTGACCAGAATTGAACCATGACCTCCTGGTTCATAAGTCTACTCTCAATCACTGAGCCATGCTGGTTGGGCCCAATGTGTTTTATATTGATTGCATCAGAATTCTAAATGTTTAAGTCTACAGAATTTAGGTATGCCAGTTTTTAAACCAGAGAATATTGGTAGTTTTACATAATATTATGTTTCATAATCAATTAACTAGTATGAATATTCATATCAATGACATATCAAAATAAAGTGGTGTAAAATATGCTGAAAAGGAGATATCAAATATCAATTTTTATAGGAATAAAAATGTATTAATTTATTACCTGCTTTTGTTTTCTTCTTATAAAGTGGTTTTCTCTTCAATATTCTTTATTTTAGTATACAGATGCAATAACTTTGGAAGGATTTTCAGTTATTATAGCTCAATTACTTGGCCTTAAAATAGGCCTAACATATAATAACACCAATGAGTGTCCTTGTCCAAGAGCTACATGCATAATGAACCATGAAGCAGTGTAAGCCATTTTTTATTCCTAATTAATTTCACATTATATATTTGTGAGGTTGTTTACAGATGTGATGAATTTTTTATTCTTTATGTTCAACTCCACATAATAAATAGGAAAGGTATGTTGTACATGATGAGATATCTCAGTAACAAATTTGTCAAAGTGATATAAAACTCCAGAAAGTGGTAAATCCCACTGAAGGGAATTAGAGTATGAGAGGGGACATAATCTATACCAATAAAAGCCTAGGTGACCATCATGCCCTCACATCATCACTAAATGACTGCCCCCATGTCGTCACAAGATGGCCACCCCACGTCATCACAAGATGGCTGCCACAAGATGGCCATCAGGGGAAGGCAGTTGTGGGTGATCAGGCCATCAGGGGAGGGCAATTGGGGGTGACCAGGCCTGAAGGAGAGGGCAGTTGGGGGTGACCAGGCCAGTAGAGAGGGCATTTGGGGGTGATTGGGTCAGCAGGGAAGCAGTTAGGTGTCAATCAGGCCAGCAGGGGAGCAGTTAGGGGGCGATGAGGCTGGCAGGCAGAAGCTGTTAGGGACAATCAGGCCAGGCAGGCAGGTGAGTGGTTAGGAGCCATCAGTCCCAGATTGTGAGAGGGATATCTGACTGCCGGTTTAGGCCCGATCCTGGGATATCCCCTGCGGGGTCCCAGACTAGAGAGGTGCAGGCTGGCCTGAGAACCCCCCCCCCCGCAGTGCACGGATTTTGTGCACTGGGCCTCTAGTCTATATATAAAAGGCTAATATGCTAAGTGTTCCTCCCCCATCTTACTGGTCACTATGCTGTGCACTGACCACCAGGGGGCAGGCACTCAACTCAGGAGCTGCCAAGCAGCAGTGACTTGGCAGCAGTGGTTCTCGGGTGATGCACCCTGAAACCAGAGAGGAGAGCCAATTCGTTTCTGGGCCATGCGATTCCACCTCTGGCCATGGGTTATGTTGTTGCTGAGGCACTGTCAGCCCAAATCTGGTTTACTGCACACTTGCGTTTGCGTTCCACATCCTGTACGGCAGCAATTCCGGGACCCTTCGGGGGATGTTGGAGAGCTGGTTTCAGCCCAATCCCCACAGGCCAGGCCAAGGGAGCCCACCTGCTGGAGGGACCCCACTCGCTCCATGGATACTGGGGAGAAACCACGGGAGGTTGGCTCCAGAGCATGTCCAGCCCTTCTTGTCCAGTCCTGTCCTGCTGGCTAACTTCTAATTAATTTTCTTTCAATGTGCATGAATCCGTGCACCGGGCCACTGGTTTTAGATAATGTTGTTAAGAAAGACCTCTTTAGAAAGTGACATTTGAGCAAACATCTGACTGAAATAAGGGAGGAAGTTTTGTGTATGGAAGAGAAGAGCATATCAGGTGGAGAGAAAGGTGTATGATGTATGTATATGTGGATGGATGGATAATAGATAGATTTAACTATTATACCATATTTCTTTCTTGGGAAGATACATTTTTAATGTAATTTTATAATGTTAAAGATAAGCAATGATAAATTAAAATTTAATGTTGGTTGACTTTAATCTCTGCTAAGGTACAAGTATTTCATTTGAGCTATTTTGCAATGCATGTCAGTATATATGGAGTATTGTTTAGATGTGGTTTTATTAACCTGGTTTATTTACCTGCGGAATTTCATTTTAGGGGTTCCAGTGGTGTAAAAATTTTTAGCAACTGTAGCATGCATGACTATAGATATTTTGTTTCAAAATTTGATGCTAAATGTCTTCAGAAATTTCCAAGTTTTCAACCATTATATAAAAATCAATCAGTGTGTGGTAATGGGATTTTGGAACTTAATGAAGAATGTGACTGTGGCAGTGAAGAGGTGAGTAATGAAGATTGAAATTTGAGCACCATATCTTGTGTTTCTAATACGTGATTATCTTGGTATATATGGGATTACATATGCAAGTATCTTATATAATAAAGGGGAATATGCAAATTGACTGTCACCCCCATGTGGTCAAAGATGGCTGCCCCCATGTGGACACAGATGGCCGCCACAAGATGGCCAGCAGAGGGGGGTAGTTGGGGGCAACCAGGCCTGCAGGGGAGGAGAGTTAGGGGTGACCAGGCCAGCAGGGAGGGCAGTTAGGGGCGCCCAGGCTGGCAAGGGAGGGAAGTTAGGGGTGACTGGGCCAGCAGGGGACTTCGGTTAGGGGCAGTTGGGCTGGCAGGGGAGTTAGGCATCGATCAGGCTCACAGGGGAGTGGTTAGGGGGTGATCAGGCTGGCAGGCAGAAGCAGTTAGGGGCAATCAGGCAGGCAGGCAGGCGAGCAGTTGGGAGCTGGCAGTCCTGGATTGTGAGAGGGATGTCCCAGATTGGAGAGGGTGCAGGCTGCGCTGAGGGACACACACACACACACACATACACACACACACACACACACGTGCACGAATTTTGTGCACCAGGCCTCTAGTATTATATATTCAATATAGAACTAAGATATGAAAATGGGGACAAATTAGATATATGAATCACTTTCCCACATCTCTTCAATTGCAAAGATAAGTCATGAACACTTGGTTTGCACACACTGTTCCTGATTATCCCAGCAGAGAGATTTTAAATATATAGGCTAAATAAGTTCATTTTCCACACAATTTAATACGTGACTCATATGACCTCACTCTCTTTTTTCTTTACAAACTTTTCCTGAAATTGGTTCACATTTTTCCATCTCTTGTGGGTTGCAAGAATGTTGAAACATTATAATATTTCTTTCTTAATCATTCACAAATATTCCTATATTTTCAAGTTTCAGGATGATTTTCTATTTGCTCACTTCTAAATATAGGTATGCAGGCTACTCTAGTTCCATCAACCAAATATTCAAAGCACGCTATTTTCAATATATAGGACCACATATTTTCTCTACTTTAATATCATCAATGTATAATATTTAACAATCCCCCTCTACTTAAATATAATAAAGTTTTTCCATGATTACTCCCCAGAAGTTACTTCAATTTTGTGTTGACCTACAAAAATAACTGACCACCACTTGTTTTCATACTATTAAACTTTTTTAACTATCTCTATTCCCCCAAAATAACATGGGGATGTAGATAGGAAAAATAGTCAGTATTGTAACAATCATGTATGGTGATAGAAGATTACTAAATTTATTAAGGTGATCACATATGAAGGTATATGTCAAATCACTATGTTGTACGACTGAAACAATTATGATAGTGTATGTTGACTATACTTTAATAACAAATACATTTTAAAACTATATATATATATATATATATATATATATATATATATATGGTTTTAAGTTAAAAAAGATAAAATCAAATCACTGTCCTGAGATTTTGTACTTAATGATGAAATAAGTAAAGACACCTAAAATGTGCTATCAACATATTAATATTCTAACAAATAGTAAATTAGAAAAAAGTGTTAAGAATGTAATAATGCTTCAAAATTTTATAAATACAATGCATTTACATGGAAAAATAGTTTTTAACATTATTTTAATTACCTAATTTCAATGACAATTGACTGCCATTTTACCTTGTAAAAATATGTATGTATCGACATATCCTGTTTTGTTTATTTGCATTATAGTAAAACATAACACGTGGTTAATATACTAAATATATTTTTATTATATATATTGTCTACCTCTACTAACTTTATTCACAAAGGGAAATTTTAGTAAACAAATTACTAAAAAGGCAATTGGGGCAAGTTTTCTTTTGAAAACTCACCCTTTTTCCCCCAAAGATATATTTCCATGTTGGCAGTTAAATTAATTACCAACTTAATTACTTACCAATTTATTAATAATTATAAATACTTAGCTATCAAACATTTTACTAATATCACTGATGAACTGCTATTTTAGATGTTATGTATTTAGTTCTTAGAGTTAGATATGCCTTTGGATAGTCTTAGCTATAGTATAGTGCATTATTGAAAAATTGAGTGTTAAATAGAAGTTGAGATTAAGAAACAAGAGCTATTAAATGGCTGAACTAGAATACTATTTCTTCTTCTGATATTTTAGGAATGTCAGTTTAAGAATTGCTGTGATTATAAGACATGTAAACTGAAAGGCTCAGTAAAATGTGGTTCTGGACTATGCTGTACACCAGAATGTCAGGTAAGTTTCCAATATTTATAAGAAGTAAATTGAATGTGATAATAGCAAGCTATGTTGATTAAATTAATGTAGAATTTATGAAAGAATGTCAAAGTAATTCAGTGGAACAAAATAATGCATAAACAACCACAAGCATGTAAAGAAAACTTCTGTGAAATAAAGAAAGCATCTCAGATTGGTACTGATTATTCTCTTGTGTTGAAAACACAGTTTACCAATTTCTAAATTAATCATAAAAGAGTAGAATAATCATATACATTACTATATCAAAAACTCAACTCAAGAAAATTATAAAATCAAATAAATAGTAAATTATTAATTGTGAACAATTGTAACATGAATAGCAGACAAGTGTGTAGCATAGAGAATATGCAAAGAGTGCTCACATATTGATAAGTAAAAGGCAAATCACACACATACACAGAGAGAGAGAGAGAGAGAGAGAGAGAGAGAGAGAGAGAGAGAGAAGAAAGAGAGAGAGAGAGAAAAGCAAATAGAGGGCCCAGGTAATTTAAAACAATGTAAATACAATTGTTTAATGTGTACATTGCTCTTTTTTCAGAAACTAAGGTGAACCTAAATAAAAATAATAATGCCATATCATAAAGCAGACTTTCAAATAGCAATCTTAAATTCAGCAATGTCAGATATTGGCTAAGGAGTGGGAACAGATATTCTTGGATATTGTTTATGGAATTTTGAATTCTATAATTCCTTTATGAATATTTTTATATATCTAAACAGAGTATAAGTTATCAAATTAAGTGATCACCATCATTATCTCTTTTATTTATGTATCTATTCTAGAATCATACACATGTATGGAAAGCTGAGGGGAAAATATTAATTACAGGACTGTTGGCAATAGCAAATCATAAAGGCAAATTTAATATTTATTAGTATTGGAATGGTTACATGAATTACTTTACTTTGTGCAAGAGTTAATAAATGAAAGCAAAATATACATGCACTAATATGATATTTCAAGATATATGTTTGAATTAAAAAGTTCCATAATGAAAAATGTTTTATAATTCCAATTCTGATAAATTGTATCATAAATATTTCATATAGTTTTTATCCATCTTTTAAATTAAGATACAATGTCTTAAAGTAAAGTTATTTTAGTGAATACTTCTAAGTTATTGTTGTAAACATAGTGAGTCTTATAACTAGCACCACAATCAAGGGATGAGAGATTTCATCATCACTTTCCAAAAATACCTGTGTCCTTTGGTAGTTAATCCATACCTTCACCCATAGAAGTGTTGGCAATGATGAAATTATTATAATGAAATCTTGTAACTACAGATCTGTTTTCCACATCTCTAATTTTGATTTTGCAAGAATATAACATAAATTAATCATATAATATGTGTAAACATTGTCATTAGGCATCTTCGTATAAAACATTTGAGATTCAATCACATTGTGGTGTTTATCAGTTCACTGCTCTTTTGTTGCTGAATAGTGTATCTATGCATAACCCATGGACACAGACAATAGGGTGGTGAAGGCCTGGGCGGGGACAGGGGCAAGCTAGAAGAGGTCAGTGGTGGGAAAAGAGGATATATGTAAGACTTTCACCAATAAGTATTTTAAAACATTTAAAAATTTTAAAAAGAAAATATAATCAGTCCGGAGTGTCTATGGGAGGAGCTAAGGCTGTGGAAGTCTTGTACATATTCGGAAGACTATGTGAGAACAAACTCTCTAGGAAGAACTCTATGCTCATAATAAAGCTCTATGGTTTTAACTTCCCCTTAACTTCCTCTTCCTTTGGATAAATACCTCTCCAATTTGTCTTACTGTGTAAAGTGTGTGCACGTGGCTTGTCATGTCTGCAGGTGCTGGTTGCAATCCATTCTCTTTCCCAAATAAACCCTTTTTGGTGACAAAACTCCTAGTAGATATCAATTTTCTGTCACCACCTCCAAAAATAGAACACAAAGCAGTTTGCAAAGGATCCTTTTGAGACAGTTACTTTTCTGCATGCTTCATAATGAATACCGGTACTATACCTACTGTTTCCTTCTGAGAACTAACTGCCTTGGTTAACTAAGTCTGTGACTCCCTCCAGTATCAATGATCAGGAATATCTAATCTGATAAAACTCTTCAGTAAATAATTGAAGATAGTCATTTACAGAACATGATATTCTTTTTCTGTTTTCTCCTAGATATCAGTAGCAGGCACTCCATGTAGAAAGAGTACCGATCAAGAGTGTGATTTTACAGAGTACTGCAACGGAACTTCTAGTGATTGTGTTCCTGACACGTACGCATTGAATGGCCACTTGTGCAATTTGGGAACTGCGTTTTGTTATAAGGGACGATGCCAAAATACTGATTACCAGTGTGCCAACATATTTGGAAAAGGTGTTGCTCTTTCTTGTATATATATTTTACTTCAAAATCGGATCCTTCTATTAGATATAATACACAACTCAAGAAGTGGAAAATCTGAATCACAACCTCAGTAAAAATTAAATTTGAATTAAAGAAGGTTATTTTTTTTTTGTAGAAATGTTTGAGGTTTTTCCAGGGTAGTATTGTACTATTTTTTGCTCATGGTTTAATTTTTGTATTTGGTAATGAACTGCCACGGTAAAAATAGTATTTACAACTTCTAATTTACATGGAGCTTAGAATGGCAAGTCAGTAAATCATGAATTTTTACTATAATAAGGACATACTCCTTATTTTAATAAATAAATAAATATTTGACCCAGAAATGAGTTAGTTGACATTTGACATATTTTCAGTTCTAATTAAAATAAAGATGTTTAGGTAAGATTTAGCCTTTTGTGTGTGTTTACTCCTCCTATATATGCTCTGATCTCTTCACAAAACTTACCCAAATCAGTAAAAAATTTGATCTTCTGATGCAGTTAATTCCTCTTTTATTCATTTATTTGGTTCCTATCTAGAGCAAGCATTTTTCTTTCTTTTTAAATTACGTTTAGTGGGGTGACTTGGTTAATAAAACCATATAGATTTCAAGTGTACACCTCAATAAAACATCATCTATATACTGCATTGTGTGCTCACCACCCAAAGCCAAGCCTCTTTCCATTCCCCCCTTTTGTCCCCTTTCACATTCTCCCACTTTCCTTTTCCTCTGGTTAGCATTGTTTCTTGTTCTTATTTTACCAAAAATTATATGATAGAAGGTTGTTCTAAATCAGTCTAATATATGATTTATATGAATTAACAAATAGTTCAATTTAAATTTTGCTTTATTTTAAGTTAATTTAGACCTTTAAAGGAATTGTAGATGTTTAATTAAATTAATCATATTTTTCCACTAATATATATATATATATATATATATATATATATATATATATATATATATATACTGAATGTGTATGTGCAGAGAGTTGGTAATTTTCAACAAGAGGAACATAGTCACATGGTTAATGTACTCATGGTGCTTATGATGAAGAGATAAAGACAGTGAATATGTAAACACAAAACAAATATAAAAATTCTTTCGCTAAGTGTAGTTTAAAGTTAAAGAAAAAAAGAATGCTAAAAGAAAAATAAGGTGCAGTGGACAAGGAAAATTGTCATTATTCTTCAGCTGTCTCCTTAATCCTTCAGAATTGTCTCAACTGCACAGACACACCTCACCCACCTGGGCACACACTTCCCAGAGCAACACATATCCAGGCCTAGACATTTTGGCCCAATCAGGCACAAATGAGGCCCAGTTCACACTCCAACAGGCTACTTATGCTCCATAGCTACACATGAGATTAGTCAACTACCCCAAGAGGATGACTGACCTCAGTATGTATTACAAGATTTTTAAAAACAACAACAACAAAAACAGCCTGGCTGGCATGGCTCAGTGGTTGAGTGTCAACCTATGAACCAGGAGGTCACCAGTTCAATTCCTGGTCAGGGCACATGCCCAGGTTGCAGGCTTGATTCCCAGTAGGGGGCATGCAGGAGGCAGCCGATCAATGATTCTCTCTCATCATTGATGTTTCTATCTCTTTCCCTCTCCTTCCTCTTTCTGAAATCAATAAAAATAAATTAAAACAACAACACAAGTCCAGATAGTAGTGTTTGACTGCTAGAAATAAGATAGATAAAATCTTATATAATAGAAGGCTAATATGCAAATAGACCAAACTGCTGAACGACCGGTCGCTATGACACGCACTGACCACCAGGGGGCAGACACTCAATGCAGGAGCTGTCCCCTGGTGGTCAGTGCACTCCCACAGGGGGAGCGCCACTCAGCCAGAAGCCAGGCTCATGGCTGGCAAGTGCAGTGGCAGTGGCAGGAGCCTCTCCCGCCTCCACAGCAGCACTAAGGATGTCTGACTGCCAGTTTAGGCCCACTCCCTTCAGGGAATGTATATGTATGCTAGAGCAGATTAGCATGGCCTTAGATATGTGATATTAGGACAGTCATTAACTTTGCAAAAATATTCTTATCTATGCCTATTTGAAAAGAGAATTAGAAAAAGTTTGCTTGCAATAGATAATGGTATTAATTTTGAGTTTTGCTCCAGGGCAATGTTTATTCAGTCATAATGTAGTTGAAGACATTTGGACATCCCAGAAAGTATTACATTAATACAGTCCAACAATGATTTTGTACTAACCTGGTTAAATAAGCAAAGTATAACTAGTACGTGGGTGGTCTAAGACATGTGCTACAAAGAGCAATAAGTTAACCCTGGAAATATTCAGGAACAGTCACATCAGTAAACTTTTCAGGAGTCCAGTTGTCAGAGGCATGATTTGACATCCCCTACAAAGTAGAAGACAAACTGTATCTTGTATGTACTATGACAATGGAAGAAGTACAAGTCCTTTGTTTCTTGGGGAAAATCTGGGAGTTGGAAGTTCCCTTTCAATTGTATGGTGCTGTGCCACAGGTTTTTGCTCATAAGTGACATGTTTCAAATATCTCATTTCATTAAGCAGAGAAATTATCAAGTCTGATACCCTTTGGACAAGGAAGTATGCATGACCACAGAGAGGAGAAGCAAATTGTTTTTAACAACAATATAATTTACTGCAATAGATAAAATCTCTTTGCTTTCTATTAGGTAAAACAATTGATAAGGTAAATACAGGGGGGAAAGTATAATCAAGATCATGATATTTTTATTATTCAATAAGCAATTCATTAGCTTTTTATTGACAAAATTTTTAATTTGGATTAAAAATAATAACTTAACCAATGTGTTTGTATTTTAAGGTGCTCAAGGTGCTCCATTTGCCTGTTTTGAAGAAATTAATTCTTTTCGTGATAGATTTGGAAACTGTGGTTTTAAAAATTCACAACCATTACCTTGTGAACCAAAGTATGTATATAAAAATGATTGTTTCATCAAATTCTATATTTCTTGTCAAGAGACACCAAATAGTAAATGGACAGTAAATCATATGGCAGGAGAATATTTTGAAATATCATTATATGTATTTTCCTTCTATATAATTCAGTTTTCTATTTCCCTTATTTTTCCCCTGATACTGTTCAATTAATGAGTCTAGATTAAAAGAGGGCTGATGCTTATTATCAGAGGAGGGAAGTGGATGCAAACTGCCAAAGAAAACAAAAAAAAAAAAAAAACAACAAAAAAAAACAGGAATTGATGCTACATGTTGAGAATTAAAATGACATTTTTATTAAGTCAATGCATGATAGTGATCATAAAGCAAGTGCTTTGACTAAAAATACATGATTGTGTGAACAATAGCTTGTTTGTTTGTTTCCACATTACTGACATATAAAATATTGCAATACCTATAAATAGCTGAATATGTCATTCTGGAATAAGCTATAGAATAAAAGGAATTATGAAATCTAAGAAAGAAAGTGCCTACCCCACAACAACACTTCCTGAATTTCACAGGAGTATTAAAAATAAAAAAAAATCACAAAATTAGTAACAGATAGGAGGTTGACCAAGCTGAGTAATGTAATAACTAAAATGAAATCTATATATATAAGAGCCAAGTGACCAGAACAATGGAATGACCAGTCACTATGATGTGCACTGAGGCGGCCAGCCGGCCCTGCCCCCGATTGCCTCGCCCACCTCGATCAGGGGTGGGGCCAGCCAGACAACCACCCATGGCCCCTCCCCCTGGCCAGCCCGGCCCCCATCGGGATGAGCTAGCCAGACCTTACCCATGCACAAATTCATGCATTGGGCCTCTAGTATTCAATAAAGAGGTTCAACAGAAGATTTGATCAAGCAGAAGAAAGGGTTAATGAACTAGGAGTCAGGAGAGTAAAATTCAAACAATCAGAGGAAGAGAAAGAGAGAGAGAGAAGAAAAAAGAAGAGGAAATGAGAGGAGACAAGAGGAAAGGAAAAAAGAAAAAGAAGAAAAGGAGGAAGTGGGGAAGGAGAGAGAGAGAAAAGAAATGCAAGGAAGGAAGGAAGGAAGGAAGGAAGGAAGGAAGGAAGGAAGGAAGGAGGGAGGGAGGGAGGGAGGGAGGGAGGGAGGGAGGGAGGGAGGGAGGAAGGGAGGTGGAGAGTGAAGATAGCTTAAGGAACTTATGGGACACCATCAATAAGAGCACAATACTCATTATAAGAGTACCAGAAGAAGAAAGAGAGAACAGGACAGAAAGTTTATCAAAGAAATCATGACTGAAAGCATTAACATTCCTAACCTGGGGATAATAATCCCCAGGAATACTAGAGAAACCAAATAAGAGGAATTCAAAGTCAACCAAATCAAGACACATTAAAATTAAAATTTTAAGGGTTCAAAACAAGAAGAAGATCTTAAGATCAGCAAGACAGCACACATAAGACAGTCAGATTTTTAAGTAGAAACTTTGAAGAGAAAAAAGGTGCTCAACAAATCACCTGTAAAATGCAGATCAACCACAATGAGGTATCAGTTCACACCTGTTAGAATGGATATTATTAAAAAAGACATTAGATAACAAATATTAGCAAGAATGTGGAGAAAAGAGAATCCTTGTATACTGCTTGTGGAAATGTAAACTGGTATAGCCCCTATAAAAACAAACAAATAAGAGTTTGCTGAGGAAATTGAAATAGAACTACCAGCAATTGAGTCAGCAATTCCATTTCTAGCTATTTAACCAAAGGAAATGAAGTCAGTATTTTGAAGATATTTTATTGCAGCTTTAGTCACAGTAGCCAAGGTATGAAAACAATCTAAGTGTCCATTAATGGATGAATGGATAAAAACAAAATTGGTATCTTTCTAACAGAATATTACTCAGCTTGTAAAAGGAAGAAAATCATGTGATTTGTGGCAACATAGATGAACCAGCATTCTTAGTGAAATAGCCAGACAGAGAAAATACTGGTTAGTATCACTTACATGTGGAATCTTAAAAAGAACAAGTCAAATGCATAGAAACAGAGAAGAGAAAAGTGGTTGCCAAAGGAAAATAAAAAGAGGTTGGTAAAATGATACAAATTTTCAGCTAAAGATGAATAAGGTCTGAGGATCTAATGTACAACATTGTGAATATAATTGACAACACTATGTTATATATCAGAAATTTGCTAGTAGAATAGAAAAATGTTCTCTCTCACACACACACAGGATAAAATGTAAAGTGATGAATGTGTTAATTAACTAGATGTGTGGGATTCTTTCAGAATGTATACCCATATCAAATCATCACTTTTTATACTTTAATAACTATATTATAATTTTGTCAACTATCTATAATAATAAAAGCATAATATGCTAATTAGACCAGTCAGCCAAACGACCTTCTGGACGACTTTCTGGACAAGCGAGGGCCGAACCCCTTGCATGAATTTCGTGCATCAGGCCTCTAGTACCTCAATAAAGCTGGAAAAAATAGTAGCAAGTATGCTATGGAGGTCTACTATAAACATAGTTTCTATGGCTAAACTTATGTTATTCTATACTTAAAATTTGCTATAAAGGTAGATCTTATGTTGAATGTTCTTACAACAAAAATAATAATTGTTATAATACAAAGAGTGGAGGAAACTTTGGAAAGTGATTGATATGTTTATGTCCCTGATGGTACTGATGGCTTCACAGTGTGTACTTGACCCCAAACTCATCAAATTATATACATTAAGTGTGTACAGCTTTTGAGAGATCAGTTATACCAAAATGTGGCTTAAAAATAGAAACAAAGCCCAATTCAAGAACTAAGAGAGAAGGACAGAATATAAAAACACTCAGATACCATCAAGTGATCCAGGGAGAGGCAGGACTTTCCTTTAACCTACAAGACATAATCAGAAAAAATTGTTGAATTCTTAGGTAAGAACCACACTCAACATGGTTAAAAACAACTTGGTTCATTTGTGGAGATTTTTGAAGATTACCAATGTCTGGAGAAGGTGTCTAGCTGGATGGGACTAAGATAGCATTCACCTGTCACCAAATAAATTTACTATATATTAAGTATGGCATCTAGAGAATGCAGAATTTTCCAAATACCTCAGCACAAGAAGAATAATGGATTGAAAGAGAAGGTCTGAAATCATAAAGTGAGTGCTGATGAGGGGAAATCTCATGAGGAAGCCCTGTATAATCTCTAAAAGACAAGGAATAATCAGCCAAACCTGTATTAGATAACAATACAGAACACCAGTGATCAGGCAGATCTGCTACACTACAGTGGATGACAACACAGACAGGAAGGAGATGGTGGTAAACCAGCCACACTTCTCTCTCCTGGGTGACCAGGGGCATGTCTACTGCCCTGACTCTAAGATTACTTATGAAAGAACGAAAAGGAAAGGTGGAAGGTCCTAGAAAATTTAGCAAACATGACTTATCTGGACTTCATCTGAGCTGAAGATAGTCCATGAATTTTCCTGAAATAAAATCACTAGAAGAGACTGGAATTCAATAGCATAATTTATCTGCTCTAAGTGGATTGTGATCCCTTTACAGAAAAGAAAAAACAGTACCAAGAATTCAACTACAAAAGCAAAATTTGAGTGAGTGGACTTTTGAGAAAGAGTTTGTTTACCCCATGGCCACACTAGAAAGAGACCTGCCATGCAAAGCTGGTTTAAAATGTAATTCATAGAAACAGAATGGAGCCACAATTAAACTACATAAATATCTAGATCTGAGAAACTAGAAAAATTATGCGGTAGGGAGAGAACTTGGGAAGAGATTTAGGTTTTGGCTCCCAACCTCATTTCAGTCTTCACTTAATGATGTTGTTAAGCTAATTCCTGCAATATTAAAGAACCCAAAATGATCTTTTAAGACAAATGAATTAATTCCCTAAGTGGATAAATTTCCTAAGGGGAGACTTTTGGAAAAATAAACATGAAATGTTCAACAGACCATACCAATAACTAAGAAATGGTTGTTTCCATTGAGGATGAGAGCTGATAGAGCTAAGTGATTCCAAGAGCAAGAAATAACATAGATTATTTCCAAGCCACAGACTAGAAATTTTATAAGCCTCTTAGAGAAGCCAGTGTTCTATCCAATGATAGATTATAAATGGCAAAATAAACTGTTTATGGGACATCCTTTGGTATGCTGTGGTATAAAGGAGATTTAAACATTTCTTAATTCTCAAGAGAGGAGTACAGAACTATTGAAAATATCAACATGTTGGAATAATCTTGAGATAAAAATAAAAAGTCTGTATACTACAGCGCTGTCCTGGGTAAAGATCATAATCAGAGGAGGCTCTAATGATATACAAAGAGTATATAAAGGCAATCAGCCACTCTTAGAAAATCTTGAGTAACAGATGACCAGACTGGGCAATCTACTGCAAAGTGAGGACAGGTGATGAATTTCACCCCAAAATGTAATAAAATATGATGATTGCTCTAATACAAATGGAGGCTAGACAACAAATTTTATTTCTGAAATAGGAAATGACATCGTGTCTATACATTTGAGCTGTGTGTACATTTCAATTCTGCTACAAAACTAATTAGTTAAATTGCATTAAGTTTTACAGCAAAGATGTTGTTTTGACTTTTCTGGCTTTATACCATCAATTAAATAACATTTATGCTACTGCCCATGTAATATCACACTTATTTGGAACTTGGTATCATTAAAAGAAGACATTATGAGAAATTTTCTGCTTTTCATTTCTAGGGATGTTCTCTGTGGAAAATTAGCTTGTGTTTGGCCACAGAAAAATAATTATAAAAATAATATTCAATATGCAGTTTATTCATATACTCAAGGGCATGTATGCTTATCCATCCCTACTGGATTATCAATGAGATCAGATACAAGAGATTATGGCTATGTGGCTGACGGTACTGTGTGTGGCACACAAATGGTAACAAAACATGTTTGTATATTTTAGCTTTATTAAAGTATGTAACTATCTGATACTGTATTCAATGATGACTCTCACAGTTATACTGAATGGATTTCAACCTGGTACTGTCACTTATTTCCCATGTGATATTGAAAAGGTAATTAAACTAAATCTCAGTTATCCAATAACTCTTGTTCAGTTAACCTGTCATCAGTCCTTATCTGAGGAAATATGTATGTGTTTTAAGCATAAGATTGCACTGACAGGTGACTTTGTTTTAGATCTTTGAATTCTAACAGCTTTAAATCATAAAGTTCTAATTTTGAGTTTTCAATTTTCCCTGCTTCACAAAGAAACATAATTGAGCTTTCATATTTCTTAAATCATCTTCTTATGTGTAAATGTGAGAGGACTGGAAGAAGCAAACAAGAAGCCTGTTCTGGAAAAGCATTGTTACCATGATGATGTACAAGCTTATGTATAGATGCATCTATACATACATATGAGCATAAAATAAAGGGGGAACAAAAATGGTCCTGAGGCTTAGTTAGCCTGGAAGTATGAGGGCACACATTTCAGAAAACATAAGGCCTCTGAGATTTAAAGCAATTGTAAATCAGTGTGTTGCATGTAAATGGCATTAAACACTTGCTGCATTAAAAATAAAATGAAACCTTGACATGGTGAATCAATTAGCCAATTCTTATATCTGGGCTCAGCATTCCTATCCCCTTGGAAAACTTGTTTGCTGTGGTAAACATCTTCTTTTTTATTTTTTATTGGGGTGACACTGGTTTATAAGATTATATAGGTTTCAATGGTACATTTTTATGATGCAGATCATCTTCCGTCACCATATATTTGACCCCCTTTACCCTTTGCTCCTGCTCCACCCCCTTCCGTCTGGTAACCTCCATACTGAAGTCTATGAGTTTTTGTTTGTTTTTCTTGTTTGTTCATTAGTTGCTTTTAATTTTTTATCCCATAGAAGGGTGAAATCACATGGTTCTTAACTTTTTCTGACTGACATTTCTGTAGGCAGCTTCGAACATGGCTCCAATGATCCCACTTCCTGGTGTTCATTCCCTGTGTATTTTTAGGGAAATCAAAAGAAAATAAACTAGCAGGATAATTAATAAAAAAAAATAAATGAGTCAGAGTCACATGTCCACATGACCAATTACCACGGGGTTAACCACTTAGACATAACAAGGATTTTAGAATGAATACAAATTAAGTTAAAATATTTATCTTGCCAGATAACTCTGATCACTATTATAACAAAGATTCATGATAATTTATAATCCAAAATATTAATTTATGTTTGAAAGCCAAAGTTAATAAATTTTCTTCCAATTTTTGAGGGGCAAATCATTAACATTAATCTAACCAATTATTTATAACATGACATTAACAATTGTAAAAGCCAAAACCAAAATTATATGACATCATTACATAAGCCATGTTAAAGCAAACACGCTCATATTTTTTTCTTAAATTTAATATTGTTTAGAATTTTGTATTGGTATGCCAGTATCATTGTACTAGAATCAGATATGTAATAAAAAATCTCAGCTTGAGCATGTGTTATGCATAGATAACAATTTTTTCCATATCAAATTTGCAAATGATTACAAAATACTATGTTTGAATTTTTTTTTTCAGTATTGTGAAAATAAAACCTGCAGAGAAATTCATTCAAAGAGATATAACTGTAATCCCACTACAAAATGCAAAGGGAATGGGGTAAGTGACTTTTCTTTTTGTAGTTCTAAACTGCATGTTATTTTTCTGGATAATTCAAAGTAAAAGATATATCCTACTTGAGAGAATTGAGAGACTACATTACTTTTAAACTGAGCTTGCCTAGAACTAGCTAACATAAAGAAAATCAGCTAAGAAAATTCAAACACTATTAAACCAATTATACACCAATTGTGTATTGAATTTATTGTAAGCACCCTCAACTTACAAATTAGTATCATGTTTAAATTAAAAACATTTATTCTTTCCTAATGCAAATAAATGCATATTTTATTTTATTTTTTTAAAATACATTTTATTGATATTTTACAGAGAGGAAGGGAGAGGGACAGAGAGCTAGAAACATCGATGAGAGAGAAACATCGAACAGCTGCCTCCTGCACACCTCCCACTGGGGATGTGCCCGCAACCAAGGTACATGCCCTTGACCGGAATCGAACCCGGGACCCCTCAGTCGGCAGGCCGACGCTCTATCCGCTAAGCCAAACCGGTTTCGGCATAAATGCATATTTTATATTGTTAACATATTTTGTTCATCCTCATACTCTTCATAACTAAAATTTATGGCTGAAAAATATTTTACAGAGAGTATACTTAAAAAGCATGTTGCCATGTTGAATTTTTTGTTTGTTTTCTATGAAGAGGTTTCTAATAGGAAATATATTTACATGTCAGAACTTTTTATTTCTTCTCAACTGCTTTATCTATGTTAATCTGGTAATACAAATTTGTCATTATTTCATATTTAATCTTATTTTCACTTCTTAAAATTTATAATCTTGGTCTTTTGTATGTAGTCAACATTATATGAATGATCCCATATTTACCAAATTTGTCAATATTCAACTTATAAATTTAAAAGTGATTGATTTAGAAGATATAAAATGCCACCATATTGTCTTCAGTTTTTTTTATGGGCTGTTAACGAAAAGGGTAGCTATATTCTTTGTGTGTTGTTGTGTGTTTTTTTTTTTTTTTGTCTTACTGGTTATCTTTTTACTGTTTATTTTGAGGTAATTATATATACACAGGAAACTGCAAAGATATAAGTATAGAGATGTGCCATGTACCTTTCTCCTAGTTTCCCTCAATGGTTACATCTTAAATAATTGTAGTACAATATCAAAACTATGAAATTAACATGAATATAGTTTGTTCACATAGTTCCATGTCCCTGTTATCACAAGTGTAGAATGTATAACAACCATTGCAATACAAATACAGAGCTCTACCATCATTACAAAATTCTCATTCTACTTCTTTATAGTCACACTAACTCTTCCTCCCTGCACCTCCCCCGCCCCAGTGCTTGACAACCACTAATATATTCCCCTGTCCTATAATTTTTGTCATTTCCAGAGTGTCATATAAGTTGAATCATATATAAATGTTATAATAATGTTAAATATTTTATTGATTTCAGAGAGGAAGGGAGAGGGGGAGAGAGATAAAAACATCAATGATGAGAATCACTGATCAGCTGCCTCCTTCCTGCATGCCCCCTACTGGGGATCAAGCCCACAGCCCGGGCTTGTGCCCTGACCAGGTATCTAACTGTGATCTCCTGGTTCACAGGCCAATACCCAACCATTGAGCCACACTGTCTGGGCTATGTTTTGTTTTTCAACAGTTAAAATTGTTGGCCTGATCTTTTGCTTTCCTTTGTTCAATGATCTGTTGTCAGCCTCAGATTTAATATCTGTCATAGGATCTCAAAACAAAGTTATAGATTACTGATACTTTGTTTTATAGGATATAAATTTTTCTTAATTTATCACTACTTAAGCTCAATTTTTAATGTATTTTTTTATTTTGTTAAAGTTTTTTACTGTGAAATAAGACATATAAGAAATAAATAAGATAACATTTCTATATTTTTTACTTTTCTACATGTTATATTTCACAATTAAAATGTTTAAAAAAGAAAACTATTTAAAAATAATGAAAATGTCAAATAAAATTTAACTGAATCTAGGGGAAGCAGTGTCAACAAATCTATTATTTACAAGTAAAGGCCCGGTGCATGAAATTCGTGAATGGGGAGAGAGGGGGTGTCCCTCAGCCCGGCCTGCACCCTCTCCAATCTGGGCCCCCTTGGGGGATGTCTGATTGTAGGATCGAGCCTAAACCAGCAGTCAGACATCCCTCTCATAATCCGGGACTGCTGGCTCCTAACTGCTCACCTGCCTGCCTGCCTGATTGCCCCTAACCACTTCTGCCTGCCAGCCTGGTCGCTCCCTAACCACTCCCCTGCCAGCCTGATTGATGCCTAACTGCTCCCCTCCCGGCCTGATCACCCCCAACTGCCCTCCTCTGCCAGCACTATCGCCCCCAACTGTCCTCTCTTGCCGACCTGGTTGCTCCCAACTTCCCTCTCCTGCAGGCCTGGTTGCCCCCAACTGCCCTCCCCTGCCAGCCATCTTGTGGCAGCCATCTTGTGGCGACATCGTGTGAGGGCATCATATGAGGGCGTGACGCCACCTAGGCTTTTATTATATAGGATTACAGTTCAATTTTATGAGCATAAAGTTGTTCAGAAATTTCATTAATTGTGATATGTTGGAAGTTAGTGTTCATTTTTCATTCATGAACTACCTTTTTTATTACCAAAATTATATTTTTAGACCTGCTGAAAATTCAATACTTAGGTACTGAGGAGTGGTTAGAGTGTCTGCCCCCAGACCAAAGGACCCTGAGTTTGATTCCCAGTCAAGGGCACATACCTGGATTGCAGGTTCAATGCATGCAGAAGGCAACCAATTGATGTGTCTCTCACATCAATATTTCTCTCTCTCTCTCTCTCTCCCTCTCCCTCTCCCTCTCCCTCTCCCTCTCCCTCTCCCTCTCTCCTGTTCTCTCTGGAAATCAATGGAAAAAAATATTCTCAGTTAAGGATTAAAAAACAAAAATAACTATACTTTTAGAGCAGTTTTAGGTTCATAATAAAATTGAGGGGAAAGTAACAGAGATTTTACATATATCTCTTGGTCCCACACATGCATTGCTTTACCTGTTATCAACATTCTACAGTAAAGTGCTGCATTTGTTGCAATTGATGGTCCTACATTGACACATCATAATCACCTAAAGTCCATAGTTTACATTAAAGTTCTCCTTTGGTATTGTATATTCTGAGTTTGGACAATATAATTACATGTGCCTATCATTATGGTGTCATCAGATTATTTTCACTAAAATTTTTCCCCATGCTCCCCTTTTTGTACCTCCCTCATGTTAACCTATGGCAGCCACCAATCTTTTCACTGTCTTCACAATTTTGTCTTTTCTAGAATGTCATGTAGTTGGAAACATTTGGTATGTGGCCTTCTCAGAGTGGCTTCTTTCAATTAACAGTATGCATCTAAGGTTTCTTTATGTCTTTTCATGGCTTAATAGCTCATTCATTTTTACCACGGTTTTACCATGTAAATCTATGTTGTCTAGATTTATTATGGTTTATTTATTCTTTCACCTATTATTTATTTCTTGCATTACCCCTTTATACATTTCCTTTCATTTTAAATGAATTACTATTAAATTCCTTCCCTTATTTTTCCTTGCCCAAATAAAAAAGAAATTCTAGGGTATAACTGTTTTGTTGTTTTGTGTTGTGTTTTTTGTTTTGTTTTGTTTTGTTTTGTAACTAGTTACCTTGCAATTCTAACATTTTTTATTGTCCTTATTCCTCTATCCTTATACCAATCTTATGTAAAAGCATTTAATCCTGTACACACACTTAAGTCTTGCCCATTTTTGTACTTTTCTATTCTGTTCACCTTTCACTTCTAACTTGTGTTTTGTGTAGCTACTTTGACTTTGAGATCCCTTAGGGATTCTATGCATTAGCTTATTTAAAAAAAAAAAATATTTTCATTGATTTCAGAGAGGAAGGGAGAGGGAGAGAGAGAAAGACAGAGGCATCAATGATGAAAGAATCATTGATTGGCTGCCTCCTGCAAGTTCCCTACTGGGGATTAAGCTCACAACCCCGGGCATATGCCCTTTACCGGAATTTAACCCAGGACCCTTCAGTCCGTTGGTCGACACTCTATCCGTTGAGCCAAACCAGCTAGGACAGCTTCTTTTTTTTCCTAAAAATTGTTAGAGATGAAATTACAATACATAGAGACTTGCTTTTCTAGAAAATATGTTCTTTCCAATATGACATTGCTTTTCTATTAATGGGAGAGGTGGGGTGCTGGAATATTTTTTCAGAAAGTAGAAAGAAAAATGTATGTGAGAGGTTATACATTTAGAGATGTTGCATATCAACAATGCAAATATTTTTGCCACCTTACAAAAGATGTCCCCTTCTTGTCATAGGATTATGACATTTCAGGTCCCTTCTCCCAAACTTGTAAATTCTGTTGTACTGTTCTGTTGCTTTCAGCCCTTTCAGAGAGTAAGTAATGTGATGCAAGTTTAATTCCCCTTACTTTCTGCAGAATGTTGCTGACCTGACAAGTACCTAAGGTTTGTGGTTTTTCTTTCATTTCTTCTATTACAATGTCAATTTTTACATCCAGTCTGATATGTCAAGTCATTCTTTATCTAGGAATATTTATAAAATATTATTTATTGGTTATTGCTTCTGCTCTAGCTGACCACATTTTTCTTCCATTAAATTAGTCAAAATACAATGATAGAAACCTCTGTATTATAACAGGGAGGGAAACAATTATGGATTAGAATTAAAATGATAAGTAAATCATATTACAACCCTAATTTCAAAACTTTATATTAAAAGATTTGTAATCAGTGTACTAATTATCCCACGATAGAGGTATGGATATTTAAAATACTTTGTGTAATTCAAGGGTGTAATTCAAACTCATTTTATTGAAATCACTTTTTATATGTAGGGGGAAAGGTTTTAAAATTTGGATAACCTTCAAACACAAACAATTTATCAGTATGACTGTAAATGGACAGGACACAGAATCTGTAGAATTATATTAAATATCTATACAATTTAATATTATGAGTCTATTTTTTACATATACCAGTCCTATGTCTATACAGAAAGATAGGAAAATAGGTTCATGGTATAATATTAGTGATATTAGTTTGGCAAAAAAACATGAATGTGTGGAATGTGTATTGATGTATGTTTGTGGATGTGGGTATCGAATCGATGTTTATATATGAATATATATGAATGAAATGCAGAAAATGCTTAGCAGTGGGGGGTGGAAGTTAGTAAGGACTCTTTCAGTTCTATGTATTTTAATTTTTTAATTTCACAAAATTTTACTTTAAAATGAAAATTAATAGTAAACCATTCAAATAGAAAAGCATGAATAACATGTAAACTGCACAGAATGTAAACTGTTAGTGATGCAAGCTTATCATAAAGTTTTATTTTATAGTTCATTTGAAAAAGTTTTTGCATCTATGTTAGTTTGGAAAATATATTCACTTAAAATGAAATACACATGGTTTCATAATAGTGTTGAATTTCTAAAAAGGGCTGAGATAATAAATTAAAGTGGTCAAGTCAATTGATAGTAACTTTATTGCAATATTTTGTGTAGAAATTAAAGAAATTAAATATGGAAGTGGGGAAAGCAAGTATTTTGAAAATAAATTGATATAATATTTGTGAAAAATTCTAACATCACCCAATGACATGCTTTCTTCTGTGAATGCCATGCACATAATTTTGATGAATCAGATGATTACTGAAATTAGTGGGGTAGTCACATTGTAAGGTTTAAAAATGTGTTGAATCACTCTATTGTACACCTGAAACTAATATAACCAATATAATATCATATACCAACTATAGTTAAATAAAAATAAATTTTTTAAATGATCAGGAAGACAAAGTACTTATTAAAAACAGTCAAAATGTAGAGACCAGAAATATACTATCATGAAGGTAGTGATGTCATTCACTATTATGTTGTCAAAATTGTCACTACTTTTTCTAACCTATTTTTCATATTACAGTCATGCACCACATAACAACATTTCTGTCAATGACAGCATCTGAGACAGTGGTCCCATAAGATTAAATGGAGCTAAAAAATTACTATTACCCATGCATTACTCACATGTTGTAGTATTGCTGGTATAAAGAAATCTAATATGTTGATAGTTCTATAAAAGTATACCATAATTACATACAGTACATAATGTTTGAGAATCATAATAAACAACTACATTACTGACTTATGTATTTATTACACTGCACTTTTTATCATGATGTTAGAGAGTACTCTTTCTACTTATTAAAAATGTTTGCTGTAAAACAGTATGCTATACATACTGGCAGCAGGCTCATGCATCTTGTGTTTATCACATTTCTTGATTGCATCATTTTTTTCTTGTGCCTGATTTGATCTTATGTAGTTTTGCACATTAACGTGCTGTATAGGCTTGTAGACTAACAGCAATAGGCTATCCTAACATAGATGTGTAGTAGGCTATCTGCCATCTATGATCATGTAAGTGCACTCTATGATGTCTACACAATGACAAAATCATTTAACCATGCATTTCTCAGAATGTATCCTTGTTAAAAGAATAGGACAGAATATATTCTTTTTTTAATTTTTTTTATTAAGGTATTATATGTGTACATATCTTACCATTGCCCCCCACCCCACTCCCATACATGCCCTCACCCCCCAATGTTTTGTATCCATTGGTTACTCTTATATGCATGCATATAAGTCCTCCAGTTGATCTCTTATTTCCCCCACCTCTCCCTAACCTTCCCACTGTAATTTGACAGTCTGTTTGATGCTTTACTGCCTCTGTATCTATCTTTTTGTTCATCAGTTTATAATGTTTTTCATTATCCCCAAATGAGTGAGATCATGTGGTATTTTTCTTTCTTTGACTGGCTTATTTCACTTAGTTTAATGTTCTCTAATTCCATCCAGGTGCCTACAAATGGTAATAATTCCTTCTTTTTTATGGCAGCATAGTATTCCATTGTGTAGATGTACCATAGTTTTCTGATCCAGTCATCTGCTGACGGGCACTTAGGCTGTTTCCAAATCTTAGCTATTGTAAATTGTGTTGCTATGAACATAGGGGTGCATATATCCTTTCTGATTGGTGTTTCTGGTTTCTTAGGATATATTCCTAAAAGTGGGATTACTGGGTCAAATGGGAGTTCCATTTTCAGTTTTTTGAGGAAACTCCATACTGTTCTCCACAGTGGCTGCACCAGTCTGCATTCCCACCAGCAGTGCACAAGGGTTCCTTTTTCTCCGCATCCTCGCCAACACTTGTCGTTTGTTGATTTGTTGATGATAGCCATTCTGACAGGTGTGAGATGGTATCGCATTGTCGTTTTGATTTGCATCTCTTGGATAATTAGTGACTTTGAGCATATTTTCAAGTGTCTCTTGGCCTTCCTCTGTCTCCTTTTGAAAAGATTCTATTTAGGTCCATTGCCCATTTTTTTATTGGATCATTTATCTTCCTTTTATTAAGTTGTATAAGCTGCCTGTAGATGTTGGAGATTAAACTTTTATCAGTGATAACATTTGCAAATACGTTCTCCCATACAGTGGAGTTTCTTGTTGTTTTGTTGATGGTTTCTTTTGCTGTGCAAAAGCTTTTTATTTTGATGTAGTCCCATTTGTTTATTTTCTCTTTGGCTTCCGTTGTCCTAGGGGCAGTATCACTGAAAAAGTTCTTTTGGCATATGTCTGAGATTTTGCTGCCTGTGGATTCCTCTAGTGTTTTTATGGTTTCCCATCTTATATTTAAGTCCTGTATCCATTTTGAGTTTATTTTTGTGTATGGTGTAAGTTGGTGATCTAGTTTCATTTTTTTGCATGTATCTGTCCAATTTTCCAAACACCATTTATTGAAGAGACTGTCTTGACTCCATTATATGCTCATGCCTCCTTTGTCAAATATTAATTGCGCATAGTGGTTTGGGTCTATCTCTGGATTCTCTATTCTATTCCATTGATCTATATGTCTGTTCTTGTGCCAGTACCAGGCTGTTTTGAGGACAGTGGCTTTGTAATACAGCTTGAAATCTGGTATTGAGATCCCTCCTACTTTATTCTTCTTTCTCAGGATTGCTGTGGCTATTCGGGGTCTTTTTTTATTCCAGATGAATTTTTGAAGAGATCTTTCTAGGTCTGTGAAATATGCCATTGGTATTTTAATGGGGAGTGCATTGAATCTATAGATTGCTTTGGGTAGTATGGACATTTTAATGATGTTGATTCTACCAATCCATGAACATGGTATGTTCTTCCATCTGTTTATGTCTTCCTCTATCTCTTTTTTCAGTGTCCTGTAGTTTTCCGCGTATAGGTCTTTTACCTCCTTGGTTAGGTTTATTCCTCAGTATCTTAATTTTTTTGGTGCGATGGTAAATGGGATTGCTTTTTTAGTCTCTCTTTCTGTAATTTCACTATTGGTGTATAGAAATGCCATAGATTTCTTGGCATTAATTTTGTATCCTGCTACATTGCCCAATTCATTTATTAAGTCTAATAGTTTTTTGATGGAGTCTTTTGGGTTTTTATGTACAATAGCATGTCATCTGAAAATAAGGACAGCTTTACTTCTTCTTTTCCAATTTGGATGCCTTTTATTTCTTCTTCTTGTCTAATTGCAATGGCTAATACTTCCAGTACTATGTCAAACAGGAGTGGTGAGAGTGGGCATCCCTGTCTTGTTTCTGTTCTTAGGGGAAATGGTTTTAGTTTTTGCCCATTGAGTATGATATTAGCTGTGGGTTTATCATATATAGCTTTTATTATGTTGAGGTATGATCCTTCTATTCCCACCTTGTTGAGAGTTTTTATCAAGAAAGGGTGTTGGATTTTGTCAAATGCTTTTTCTGCATCAATTGATACGACTATGTGATTTTTATCTCTCAACTTGTTTATGTGATGTATCACGTTTATTGATTTGCAGATATTGTACCATCCTTGCATTCCTGGGATAAACCCTATTTGGTCATGGTGTATGATCTTTCTGATGTACTGCTGGATCTGATTTGCTAGAATTTTGTTGAGGATTTTGGCATCTACATTCATGAGGGATATTGGCCTGTAATTCTCCTTCATTGTGTTGTCTTTATCTGGTTTTGGTAATAGGGTGATGCTGGCTTCATAGAAGGAGCTTGGAAGTGTTCCTTCCTCTTGAATTTTTTGGAATAGTCTGAGGAGGATAGGTTTTAGTTCTTCCTTGAATGTTTGGTAAAACTCTCCTGTGAAGCCATCTGGCCCCGGGCTTTTGTTTGTCGGAAGCTTTTTGATTACTGCTTCAATTTCTTCCATAGTTACTGGCATATTGAGCTGTTTAGATTCTTCCTGATTGAGTTTTGGAAGGTTACATTTTTCTAGGAATCTGTCCATTTCCTCCAGGTTGTCCAGTTTGTTGGAATAGAGTTGTTCGTAGTATATTTTAACAATCCTTTGTATTTTGCAGAATTTGTTGTTATTTCACCTCTTTCATTTCTGATTTTGTTTATTTGGGTCCTCTCTCTTTGCTTCTTGGTGAGCCTGGCTAGAGGTTCATCAATCTTGTTTATCCTTTCAAAGAACCAGCTCTTGGTTTTGTTGATCTTTTGTATTGTTTCTTTGGTCTCTGTGTCATTTATCTCTGCTCTGATCTTTATGATGTCCTTCCTTCTGCTTACACTGGGATTTTCTTGTTGCTCTCTTTCTAACTCTTTGAGTTGTAGGATTAGGTAATTTATTACCATTGTTTCTTGTTTTTTTGCAGTAGGCTTTTAGAGCTATGAACTTCCCTCTCAAGACTGCTTTAGCTGTGTCCCATAGATTTTGGATTGTAGTGTTTTCATTGTCATTTGTTGCCATGATGTTTTTTATTTCTTCCTTGATCTCTCTGGTAACCCAGTTATTGTTTAATAGCATACTGTTTAGTCTCCATGTGTTTGATCTCTTTAGGTTGTTTTTATTGTAGTTGATTTCCAGTTTTATGCCACTGTGGTCTGAGAAGATGCTTGATATGATTTCTAACTTCTTGAATTTGAAGAGACTTTGCCTATGTCCCAACATATGGTCTATCTTTGAAAATGACCCATGTGCACTTGAGAACAATGTATATTCTGTGGCTTTGGGGTGAAATGTTCTGAAGATGTCAATTCCATCTGGTCTAGTGAGTCATTTAGGATTGATGTTTCTTTGCTGATTTTTTGTTTATAGGATTTGTCCAATGGTGATAGTGGGGTATTAAAGTCTCCTACTATGATTGTATTGCTGTCAATCTCTTTCTTGATATCCTCCAGGAGTTTTTTTTATGTATTTGGGTGTTCCTGTATTGGGTGCATATATGTTTACCAGAGTTATTTCTTCTTGTTGGATTGCTCCATTTAGTGTTATGAAGTGGCCTTCCTTATCTCTTGTTATGTCCTTCACTTTGAGATCTAATTTGTCAGATATACGTATTGCTACCCCAGCTTTTTTTTCAGTTCCATTCGCCTGGAAAACCTTTTTCCATCCCTTCACCCTCAGTCTGTGTGTGTCTTTTTTTCTTAGGTGGGTTTCTTGTAGACAGCAGATATATGGGTCTTGTTTTCTTATCCAATCTGTTACCCTATGTCTTTTGATTGGGGCATTTAATACATTTACATTTAAAGTTATTATTGTCGCCATTTTTATTCTTTACCCCTGTGTTACTTCTTCGTTTCCTATTACTTTTATTTTGCAGCAGACCCTTTAGCATTTCTTGCATTGCTGGTTTGGTGGTAATGAATTCCCTTAGTCCTTTTTTGTCGGTGAAGCTCCTGATTTCACCTTCAATTTTGATTGATAGCCTTGCTGTGTACAGTATTCTTGGATTCAGACCCTTCCTTTGCATGACTTTGTATATTTCATTGCATTCCCTTCTGGCTTGATGAGTTTCTGTTGAGAAATCAGTTGCTAGTCTGATGGGGGTTCCTTTATAGGTAACTTTCGGTCTCACTCTGGCCACTTTTAAGATTCTTACTTTGTCATTGGTGTTTGCCAATTTAATTATAATGTGCCTTGGCATCGGTCTTTTGGGGTTCATTTTGCTTGGGACTCTGTGAGCTTCTTGGATTTGTGTGGTTTTTTTTTTCCCTATATCAGGGAAAACTTCTGTCATTATTTCTTCAAACAGGTTTTCTATTCCTTGCTCAGCTTCCTTTCCTTCTGGAACCCCTATTATGCGGATGTTGTTTTGTTTCGTGTTGTCCCAAAGTTCCCTTAGGCTCTCCTCCTGCCTTTTAATTTTTTTTTCTAGAAGTTGCTCTACTTGGGTATTTTTCCCATCTTGTCTTCTAGCTCACTGATGCGGTCCTCTGCTTCTTCCAGTCTACTCTTGATGATTTCTATTGAGTTCTTTACAGCAGCGATGTCATTTTTCATTACTTCTTGGTTCTTCTTCATTTCCTCTTGGTTCTTGCTCATATTGTCGAATTTGTCTTCCATTCTTTTCAGCCACCTTATGACCATTTCTCTGAATTCTTTTTCTGGAAGGTTGCTTGCCTCCATTTCGTTTACTTCCTTTTCTGGTGATGCCTGCTTTTCTTTCATATGCGGGCTGTTTCTTTGTCTCCCCATGGTCTCTCTTCTCTGGATGTCTGGGTATGTAGTTCTCTCTCTCCTGAGTTGATTTAAAGGCACAAAATACAGCACTACCAGGTACAACACACAAGGCACTGAACAGAAATGTATTCACGATATTAATAACCTCCAATAAAGGTGACCGCCAGAGAAAGAAAAATTAGGGGATAGGAGAGAAAGAAGAAGAGGAAAAAGAAAGAAAGGAAAAAAAAAAGGAGTGTTAAAATGAAATTGGGAAAAGGAAAAAAAAAGTAATAGATACAAGAAAGAGACTAAGAGAGAAAGGGGAACAAACTATATATATGGGGATAAAACTCCAATAGAACAATCACTAATCCCAGCAAATGCCAGCAACAAGTACCTGGGGATTAATACAAACTACAACACCAACTAATATTGAGTGAGGCAAGGGAAAACAGAAGCACAAAACAAACAAAAAAAATAAACAAACAAAAGAAGAATAAGCAAAACAATCTCACAAAAAAGCATAAAAATTTGATATAATCAACATTCAAGCGAACAACAACAAAAGGACAGAGAGAAAAACAATTTTTTGGATAGTTAAGACAGCGAAGAGAGAGGTGTGTATGGACTTGGAGCAGGGGGTTGGAGATTAGATATGTAAGTAGGATGAAATTTTAACAGGGGGTAAAAAGAAAGAATAGGGAAAATCTCAAGCAGGAAAGGGGTAAGATAAACAGGACACCGAAAAGGGGAAGGTGAGGAAGAGAGTGATGGCATAAAGGTAGAGTTGAGATAGAGTAAAACGATGCTAAAGGAAAGATGAAAATAGAATGTAGAACACTAATCCCAAAGTAAAATGAAGAGAAAATAAAATGACACTTTAAAAAAAAAAGACAAAATAGCAGTAATAATAATACGGATTGAAAATAAAAATGTAATAATTAAAAAGGTAAAATCAAGTGAGGAAAAAAGAAAAAAAATTAGTTTCTTGAGTAAAAGATGCAAAAAAATGAAAATTAAAAAATAAAAAATAAAAATAAAATGTGGAGTAGTGAAGGTCATTCACTTCCTCTATTGTTCTGTTTGGCACGCCTATTTCTCATTCCAGACAGTATTACAGTTCCCTGCGTTCCACTGCTCTTCAGTGATGTAAGCCAGTCCTGATTTTAAGCAGGCGGTGTGTCTTAATTTCTCGTATTCCTTTATTTTTGATTATACAGAGTCAATTTGTGATCCAGCCCCTGGGTGGCAGTGTTTCTGGATTGACTTCCAGGTCTATATATGGCCTCTCTAGGCAGTGTTAGAGCTTTCTTTCACTACCGGTTTATGGGAGTGGGCTGCCTCAGGGCTGGCTCTCCGATGGTCACTCCCTGCTCTGATCCCCAGGTTCCAGAAAAACAACCTTCCCCTGCAGTCTCCTAGGGTGTCCCCAACTGGGTGATCCTATGTATTGGGCTTAGTAATTAGAAGCAAGGATTTGAAGAGGAAAAAGCCCAAGTGTGCGAACAATAGGTCTGCGCGCAAGTCTAAGCAGCTGGCACACCTTTGAAATTCTTAGGGTGTCCCTGCATGTCAGATCAAAATGGGTTGCTTTTTAGAGAGCCCTTCTGTTAGCAGCTCTGAGGACCCCCTTCCACATTCACGGATCACGCCAGCCCCAACAGCCACGGATTTTTCTAGGCACAGACTTCCCTGGTCCTCCGGCTCCCGCAAAATGCGCGTTCCTCTCTTCCGCCGGGACCAGAGACCTCACCTTATCCCAGGCGAACTCTGACCTTTCTGTGGTGGAGTGTAGAGCTCCTCTGAAACCGCGTGTTTCCGCCAACTGGGGACCGGTATTCTGGGGCTCGCAGCTGTTCTGTGGGTGCCACAGTTGTGGATTCTCAGGCTTCCGATAAGCTTCACTTTCCTGTTCAAGATGGCACAGACTCCGTCCGAGCCCGCAGCTCTGGGAGGGGACCCAGCCACAGTGGGGGCTGCCAGGTCAGGGGAACCCCATCTAGCAGTCCCCCACCTTCTTCCGGAGTTTAGCTGTCCCTTAACTTGCCAACAAACGCTCCTCGTGCGACCCTCAGCTGTTCTTTCTTTCTGCTCCAGGACAAGGCTCGGAACACGTCTGTCTATTCCGCCGCCATTTTTCCTCCTCCAACACAATATATTCTTAATAAACTTTAAAAAATAATGATTTTACTCTTTTGAATTTAGGCATATATATGTACTAACATGATACTAACATATACAGCCTAACATAATTTATAGTGATTATATGTTTTTATATTTCAGATATGTAATAATTTGGGCAATTGCCATTGCTTTCCTGGCTATCGGCCTCCAGATTGTGAATTTCAAATAGGTTCACCAGGAGGAAGTATTGATGATGGAAATGTTCAGAAATCTGGTGAGTAAAAATTAAACTTTGAAAACAAAAATAGAATTTTCTTTTATGAAATAAAGAAATGTACTGCCAATTCATATCTTTCATTATCTTCTGAGTAATTAAAAGTTATCAGAAGAGTGGCTTTAATTAAATTATTGTCAAACAAAATTTGTGATGAGAATTTTTTTCAGAGATACTGACTTTTAATAATCTTAGTAAAATTAGTTAGAATATTGTACTCTTAAATTTCAATAAACATCATAATATTCATTCAAAATAAATTCAAATATGGAAGAACAAGTACCACACAAATGATTTGCATTCCAAAATATAAAAAATTGTAGGTTATTAAAAAACAACCAAAGCATAAGGTGTTTATTCTGAATTGCATTTTAAAAAAAAAATAACATTTGGCAAAATATAAATACATATATTTATTTAAAAATAATAGCAAATCACGTTTTATACTTTCTCTTGTTCCCATGAATAAACACAAGTGCCATAAACTATTTATTGATTCAACCATTCATTTATTTATTAATACCTTTCCTCCACAAACATTTTATTAAGTATCTGGTAAGGCAATAAAATTGAGATCCACATTTCAGAAAGTCTACTCATGTAGCAATGTGGAAAATGGGTGTTATAATGTGAGTCTTACACACAATTGCCTTACTTATAAAGACCTGAAGTAAATAATGAAATTGAAGATAAATAAGTCGCTACATGATATCAAATATTTGTGAGTCACAATGAATAAGGCACGATCAGTCGTATTTGGCACATAGAGAAGAATGTGTAATGATGATATATCATGTTTGCATAAAATAATCTGAGGATGGACACATCATAAGATAATGAATCTAGTTTTGACTAACTGGAGTTTGGTTTACCTGTGGAAGAATCCACGTGATGATATCTGTGAGAAGCCATGGGAATTTGATAATAATGTTTCCAACTCAGTAGGGACATCAAGAATTGGTATTCCTTTGTTAGTTTATAATTAATTTATTTCATAGAATGATATAAAAGTATACTTTGTTATATGCAATAATAGATTTGGATATAATTTCAGGAAGCAGCAATATTTCAGAAACAATGTCTGAGATTACTAATGATTCTTAAAAGAAAGATCATAGCCGTAACCGGTTTGGCTCAGTGGATAGAGCGTCAGCCTGCGGACTGAAGGGTCCCAGGTTCAATTTCGGTCAAGGGCATGTACCTTGGTTGTGGGCACATCCCCAGTAGGGGGTGTGCAGAAGGCAGCTGATTGATGTTTCTCTCTCATCGATGTTTATTACTTTCTATCCCTCTCCCTTCCTCTCTGTAAAATATCAATAAAATATATTTTTTTAAAAAAAGAAAGATCATAAAGAGGAGTAGTCACAAAGACTATTGCCATGATAGAATAATAATAGAAAATTACATGTGATATTTTTCATTAAGGCAGTAGTATTAGATTATGATTCTAGAAATAAGAGAAACACATGATACTTATCATTGTATGTTTACGGCATGATATCAATCATTCTTACATATGTGTAACAGAAAATTCAGGTGAAAATGAAAAAAAAGAGAATGAATGTACAGAAAAATATTTTTAAAAATAATCCTGCCAAATTTTCTAAACAAGATGAAAAACGTTAACACTCAGATATAAGAATATACATAAACCTCAAGCAAAATAAATTAATGAAATTTAAATCTAGTGCACATGAAACATTATCTAGCATAGACAACATGTTAGGACACAAAACAAGTCTTGATAAATTCAAGAAGATTGATATCATATCAAGCATCTTCTCTGACCACTATTGTAAGACACTAGAAATCAATTATAAAAACAACAACTGAAAAATAAACAAATATATGGAAGCTAAATAACATGTTACTAAACAATGAATGGGTCATCAATGAGATCAAGGAAGAAATCAAAGGTTACCTTGAGACAAATGAAAATCAACACACAACAATCAAAAATCTATGGGACACAGTGAAAGCAGTCTTAAGAGGTAAATTCATAGCAACATAGACCTACATTAAGAAGCAAGAAAAATCTCAATCTAACCTTACACCTACAGGAACTAGGAAAAGAACAACTAGCAAAACTCAAAGTAAAATAGAAGAAAAGAAATAAAGATTAGGGAAGAAATAAGTGACATAGAGATTAAAAAATACAAAAGATCAATTAAACCAAGACCTGATTCTTTGAAAAGATAAACAAGATTGAAAAACCTTTAACCAGACTCATAAAAAAGCCTCACCAGTGTTGCTCAATGGTTAGAGTGTAAGCCCATTCACCAAAGTGTTGTGGGTTCAATTCCCAGTCAAGGGAACATACCTGGCCCAGCCCTGGGTGAGAGTGTGCTGGAGACAGCCAATTGATGTCTCCCTCTCTCTCTCTTTCTCTACACTTTTCCCTTACTTCCACTCTCTCTAAAACAGCAATTGGGGGGGAGGGGATATGCTCAGGTGAGGATTAACTAAAAAAAAACAAAAAAAGAAAGATGACCCAAATAAAATTAGAAACAAGAGATATAACAACTGACAACACAGATACACAAAAGACTGAAAAAATATCCTATATAATAAAAGGGTAATATGCAAATCGACCGAGTGCAGAATGACCAGTTGCTATGACACACACTGACCATCAGGGAGCAGACGCTCAATGCAGGAGCTGCCCCCTGGTGGTCAGTGCACTCTCACAGGGGGAAAGATGCTCAGCCACAAGCCAGGCTGATGGCAGCGCTAAGGATGTCCAACTGTGGCTTAGACCTGCTCCCAGGACCTAAGCCATCAGTCAGACATCCCTCGAGGGCTTCCGGACTGGTAAAGGGCGCAGGCTGGCTGAGGGGACCCCCTCCCCCTCCATGCATTGGGCCTCTAGTCCTATCTAATAAAGAGGGAATATGCCAGTTGACCCTCACACTGTCACAAAAATGGCGGCACCCAGAGCCAATCAGGAAGAAATATGCTAATTGACTGCCCTGCCCTCAAAGATGGTGGTTCCCACAGCCAATAGGAGGGAATATGCTAATTAACTGCCATGCCCTTAAAGATGGCGGTGTCCACAGCCACAGATGGCAGGGCCCAGTCCCCTCAGCCCCACCGGGGCACCTGCCTCTGGAGTCTCCCAGTCCCCTCAGCCCCCCAGCCACCCAGGGCCGGCCCGAGGCACAGGCAAGCCTTGGATGGTGGCTGCCCAGCCACACAGGGCCACCTGAGGCTCAGGTAACCAGGGCCAGCTGAGACTTGCGCTGCCGGCAGTGGCAGTGGCAGAGGTTGTGATGGGGCATCACCTTCCCCTGATTGCTGGGTCGCCTCCTGCCCCTGAGGGTTCCCGGACTGTGAGAGGGGGAAGGCTGGGCTGAGAGACCCCCCACCATCCAGTGCATGAATTTTCATGCACCGGGGCTCTAGTATATTATAAACAACCATATGCCAAAAAATTGGACAATCTGGATAAAGTGGATAAATTCCTAAAAACCCAGTTTTCCAAAACTGAATCAGAAAAATCTGAACATCTGAATGAATCAATTACAACTAATGAAATTAAAGCAGTAATCAAAACATTCCCAGCAAACATAAGTCCTGAACTGATGGCTTCATGGATAAGTTTTACCAAACATTCAAAGTGGAACTAACAACTATCTTTTTCAAACTGTTGCAAAAATTTCAGGAGGAAAGATTTCCAAGTTCATTCTATGAGGTCAGTCAGCATTATCCTAATTCCAAAACTTGATAAAGACACTATAAGGAAAGAAAATTATAGGCTAATATCCCTGATTAACACGATGCTAAAATCCTCAACAAAATATTTGCAAACCATATCCAGTAATACATTAAAAACTCATACCCTATGATCAAGTGAGATTTATTCCTGGGATGCAAGATTGGTACAATAGCTACAAATCAATAAACATGATGCACCATAAAAAAGTATGAAAATCACATGATTGTATTAATAGATGCAGAAAAAGCATTTGTTAAAATCCAGCACCAATTTATAATAAAAACTCTTGGCAAAGTATGAATAAAGGAAACTTACCTCAACATAATAACACCCATATATAACAAACCCACAGCAGACATCATACTCAATAGGCAAAAATAAAAGCATTTCCCTTAAAATTCAGAATAAGACAGTGATGTCTGCTTTTGCCACTCTTATTCAACATACTACTGGAAGTTCTAGCCACAGCAATCAAACAAGAAGAAATAAAAGACATCTAAGTTAGAAGGAAAAAAGTAAAACTGTAATTATTTGCAGGTGACATGATACTGTACACAGAAAACCCTAAAGACTACAACAGAAAACTACAAGAACTGATAAATTTAGTAAAGTAGCAGAATCCTACATAATAAAAGGCTAATTAGTATGCAAATAGACCAAATGGCGGAACAACTGGAACAACCAAACAGCCGGTCGCTATGATGTGTGCTGACCACTAGGGGGCATGAATGGAACATGGCAGGCTTAGGTGTGGTGGGATGGTGGAGCAGGTGAGTGGAGACGCCAGACCAGGCAGGGCACTGGCCGCTGTCATCGGGGCGAGCCTTTGGTGGTTACTGAAAATTCTTTGCTCCTGCGTGCCACAGTCCCGCCCAGCACTCACACTCACTGCCGGTGCCCGGCGACAGCCCTGCTCGCACTGCTGCCAGTGCTGAAGCTGCTGCTTGAACCCGCTGCCAGCACCTGCCCTGCTCGCACCAGCAGCCAGGGCCGGAGCCACTGCTCGCACCTGCTACTGGTGCCCGGTGCCGGTCCTGATCACTTGTTGTCATCAGCATGTGCTAGCAGTGGCTGCTGGCCCTGATCGCCCCTGAGGGTTTCTCCACCTCCCCCTGCTCCTGAGGGGCAATCAGGGCAGCAGTTGCTGCTCACACCCGCTGCTGGCACTGGCCCCAATCACTCTGCACCTTTAGTGGGTGTGAGCGGGGCCGGCGCCATCAGCACATGGGAACAGCAGTTGTGGGAGCAGGTCTACCAGCAGACAGGGGACCAGGGCCATGGCGGAAGGGGCTGGGCAGGGGCACGGAGGATTCTGGGCCGAGACCCGCCCCTGTGCTTACCACAGCCTCATGGCCCACAGTTCCCTTCAAGGTGCATGAATTCATGCACTGGGCCCCTAGTACAAAATAAACATTCAGAAGTTCACCAATTCAATACACCAATATTGAACTATCAGAAAGAGGAACTAAGGAACCAATCCCATTTATAATTGTAACAAAAAAAATAAGATATCTAGGAATAAATTTAACCAAGGATATTAGAAAATTATGATACTGAAGAAATTGAAGAAGATACAAACAAGTGAAAGCATATACCGTGTTCATGGATAGAAAGATTTAACATTATTAAAATGTCCACACTATCTAAAGCAATATCCATAACAGTGAAACTAGATCATCTTCTTATATTATGTACAAAAATAAACTCAAATTTGATTAAATATTTAAATGTAAGACCCAAAACCATAAAAATCCTAGAAGAAAACAGGCAGTAAAATCTCAGACGATATTCTTTCTGATATATCTCCAAAGGAATCAAAAGGAAAAATAAATAAATGGGGTTACATCAAACTAAAAAGTTTTTGCACAAAAAAGGAAACTGTCAACAAAACAAAAAGACAAAATACAAAATGGGAGAACATATTTGCCAATGATATATCTGATAAGGGGTTAATATCCAAAATTTATAAAGATAGTAGACAACTTAACACCAAAAAAACACAAACATACTGAATTAAAAAGTGGGCAGAGCCCTAGTTGGTTTGGCTCAGTGGATAGAGCATCGGCCTATGGACTGAAGGGTCCCAGGTTCGATTTCAGTCAAGGGCATATGCCTGGGTTGTGGACTCCATCTCCAGCGTGGGGCATGCAGGAGACAGCCAATCAATGATTCTCTCTCATCATTGGTGTTTCTATCTCTCTCTCCCTCTTCCTTCCTCTCTGAAATCAATAAAAATATATATTAAAATAAATAAATAAAAAGTTGGAAGAAACCTTAATAGCAGTATGTGTCTCATATATGGCCTTCATTATGTTGAGATATGCTGCAGTAATCCCCAATCTGACAACGCTTTTTATCATAAAAGGATGTTGTATTTTGTCAAATGCTTTTTCTACATCTATTTAGGAGATCATGTAATTTTAATCTTTTATTCTATTAATGTGGTGTATTATGTTTATTGATTTAAATATGAAGCAACCTTGCATTCCAGGAATAAGTTCTATCTAGTCATATCTATATGTATAAAAGCCTAAGTGACCGTTACAACCGAACGACTGGAACAACTGGCCGACCAGTCCCTATGACACACACTGACCACCAGGGGGAAGATGCTCAATGCAGGAGCTGCTCCCTGGTGGTCAGTGCACTCCCACAGCCAACCTCCTGCAGCCGGCCAACCTCCCCCAGTCCCTCCCCATGGCCAGCCAATCTCCCATGGGTCCTTCCTCCCCAGCGAGCCTGCCAACCACCCATGGTCCCTCCCCCTGACTGGCAGACCCCAATCAGCATGGCCCCAATAGGGACTGGGCGAGATGGCCCTGACTGGCCCTGATTAGCCCCAATTGCCAGCCAGGCCTAGGTACCTCACCCGTGCATGAATTCATGCACCAGGCCTCTAGTTGTATAATATTTTTATGTGTTTTTTACTTCATTTTGCTAAAATTTTTTGACAATTTTTGCATCTATATTCATCGGTGATATTGGTCTTTAATTTTTTTTGTAATGTCTCTATTTTTGACATAAGCATAATCCTGGTCTCAGAGAATGAGTTTTGGTATATTTCTTAATCTTCACCTTTTGGAAGAGTTTAAGATTGATTGGCATTAATTCTTTAAATAGTTGGTAGAACTTAATAGTGAAACCATGTGATCCTTGGCTTTTCTATTTGAAGTTTTTTTTTTTTTTAATTACTAATTTAACCTCTTTATTCATTACTAGTGGCCCAGTGCACAAAATTCATGGATGGGGGGGGGTGTGTCCCTCAGCCCAGCCTGCACCCTCTCCAATCTGGGACCCCTCAGGGGATGTCCGGCTGCCGGGGGATGTCCCTGTGGGATAGGGACTAAACCGGTAGTCGGACATCCCTCTCACAATCCAGGACCACTGGCTCCTAACCATTCACCTGCCTGCCTGCCTGATCGCCCCAAACTGCCCCCCCTGCCAGCCTGCTCGCCTCTAACTGCCCCCCCTGCTGGCCTGATTGCCCAAAATGCCCTTCCCTGCCAGCCTCATGACACCCAACTTCCCTCCCTGGCGGGCCTGAGGACCCCCAACTGCTCTCCCTGGCCGGCCTCATGGTCCCCAACTGCCCTACCCGGCCAGAAGCCCTCCATGGCCGGTTGCGGAACGCTTGCCTCGTCACCAGGGCAATGACGCAAGCTTCCCCCCCCCCCCACCTTGGCTACTCAGTGCCCGCTGCCCAGAAGCCCCCTGTGGCTGGGGTGCAACTCTTGCCTCATCACCACAGTGATGAAGCAAGCATTCCACCAGGCCACTAACGCTGCCTGCTCTCAGGGGCCAGCCCCCCCCCTGCCCCCCCCCCCCCCCGCCCGAGACTGGGGGACTCTGGCAGGGCTAAGAGATACAAAAGTAGTGATTATCATCGGGAAAAGTAGTGACTGGAAGAACGCAGAATAGTTTCCTGAATTTGGTGCTGGATACATCAATATGTTCAATTTAGAATATCATTTGAGCTGGATAATTGTGGCATGCATGCATTTCTAACATATTATACTTCAGTAAAAATTTAACCCATAAGTAATAATGGAATTGTATAATACTTCAATTTTTTTCTTTTTTCTTTATTGATTAAGGTATTACACATGTGTCCTTATCCCCCGTTGCCCCTCCACACCCCCACTCATTCCCTCACCCCCATGGTGTCTGTGTCCATCGGTTAGACTTATATGCATGCATACAAGTCCTTTGGTTGATCTCTCCACCTACCCCACCCTCCCCTACCTTCCCTCTGAGGATTGACAGTCTGATCAATTCTTCTCTGACTCTGGATCTGTTTTTGTTCATCAGTTTATGTTGTTCATTATATTCCATAAATGAGTGAGATCATGTGATATTTATCTTTCTCCAACTGGCTTATTTTGCTTAGCATAATGCTCTCCAGTTCCATCCACGCTGTTGCAAATGGTAAGAATTCCTTCTATTTTATCATAGCATAGTATTCCATTGTGTAGACGTACCACTGTTTTTTAATCCACTCATCTGCTGATGGGCACGTAGGCTGTTTCCAAATCCTAGCTTGGTAAATTGTGCCGCTATCAACATAGGGGTGCATATATTCTTTCTGATTGGTGTTTCTGTTTTCTTGGGCTATATTCTAAGAAGTGGGATCACTGGGTCAAATGGGAGTTCCATTTTTAGTTTTTTGGGTTTTTTTTTAATTTTTTTTATTAAGGTATTATATGTGTACATATCTTACCATTGCCCCCCACCCCCACCCCACTCCCATACATGCCCTCACCCCCCAATGTTTTGCATCCATTGGTTACTCTTATATGCATGCATATAAGTCCTTCAGTTGATCTCTTATTTCCCCCACCTCTCCCTAACCTTCCCGCTGTAATTTGACAGTCTGTTTGATGCTTTACTGCCTCTGTATCTATCTTTTTGTTCATCAGTTTATACTGTTTTTCATTATCCCCAAATGAGTGCGATCATGTGGTATTTTTCTTTCATTGACTGGCTTATTTCACTTAGCATAATGTTCTCTAATTCCATCCAGGTGCCTACAAATGGTAATAATTCCTTCTTTTTTATGGCAGCATAGTATTCCATTGTGTAGATGTACCATAGTTTTCTGATCCAGTCATCTGCTGACGGGCACCTAGGCTGTTTCCAAATCTTAGCTATTGCAAATTGTGCTGCTATGAACATCAGGGTGCATATATCCTTTCTGATCGGTGTTTCTAGTTTCTTAGGATATATTCTTAGGAGTGGGATTACTGGGTCAAATGGGAGTTTCATTTTCAGTTTTTTGAGGAAACTCCATACTGTTCTCCACAGTGGCTGCACCAGTCTGCATTCCCACCAGCAGTGCACGAGGGTTTCTTTTTCTCTGCATCCTCGCCAACACTTGTTGTTTGATGATTTGTTGATGATAACCATTCTGACATGTGTGAGATGGTACCGCATTGTCATTTTGATTTGCATCTCTCGGATGATTAGTGACTTTGAGCATGTTTTCATATGTCTCTTGGCCTTCTTTATGTCTTCTTTCGAAAAGTATCTATTTAGGTCCATTGCCCATTTTTTTATTGGGTTCTTTGTCTTCCTTTTGTTAAGTTGTATTTCTATACACCAATATTGAGTTAAAAGACCTGTACTCAGACAACTACAGGACACTGAAAAAAAGAGATAGAGGAAGACATAAACAGATAGAAGAACATACCATGTTCATGGAGTGGGAGAATCAACATCATTAAAATGCCCATACTACCCAAAGCAATCTATAGATTCAAAGCACTCCCCATTAAAATACCAACAGCATATTTTATGGACCTAGAACGAACTCTCCAAAAATTCATCTGGAATAAAAAAAGACTCCGAATAGCTGCAGCAATCCTGAGAAAGAAGAACAAAGTAGGAGGGATCTCAACACCAGATATCAAGCTGTATTACAAAGCCACTCTTCTCAAAACTGCCTGGTACTGGCACTAGAACAGATGTAGATCAATGGAATAGAATAGAGAACTCAGAAATTGACCCAAACCAGTACACTCAATTAATATTTGACAAAGGAGGCAAGAACATACAATTGCGTCAAGACAGTCTCTTCAATAAATGGTGTTGGGAAAATTGGACAGATACATGCAAAAAAAATGAAACTCGACCACCAACTTACACCATACACAAAAATAAACTCAAAATGGATAAAGGACTTAAACATAAGATGGGAAACCATAAAAATACTAGAGAAATCCACAAGCAGCAAAATCTCAGACATATGCCAAAGCAATTTCTTCACTGATACAGTCCTAGGGCAATAGAAACTAAAGAGAAAATAAACAAATGGGACTTCACCAAAATAAAAATCTTTTACACAGCAAAAGAAACCACCAACAAAACAACAAGAAAGCCCACTGCATGGGAGAACATATTTGCCAATGTTATCACCAATACTTCAATTTTTTAAGTGTAAGAAATAGTAAAAGGGTATAATAGGTTTTATAGAATCTTAATTAGAGAAAAAATACATACACCATATTACATATAGTTATATAGACATAGATATAGATACAAAGATAAGTATAGATGTGAATTTTATTTACATGCATAAAATATAAATACTAAATGGAGAAACACAAGTCATTTAAAAATCATTTCCTCTACAGAGAGAAACCATGTGACTTGGCAAGTGAGGAGGATAAGGTTTTTAAATTTTTTACATATTTATTTATTTTTAAATTGATTTCAGAGAGGAAGGGAGAGGGAGAGAGAGATAGAGACATTAGTGATGAGAAAGAATCACTGAACATCTGCCTCCTGCACGCCCCACATTGGGGATCGAGTCCCCCACCCAGGCATGTGCCCTGACCAGCAATCAAACCTTGACCTCCTGGTTCATTGGTCAATGCTCAAGCACTGAGCCATGACCACCAGGTGAGGATAGGTGTTTTTTTGTTGTTGTTGTTGTTTTTTGGGAACTTTTTTTACAAAACATTTTTTTTTTATATTTGTAATGTAAGCCTTACTAATATATTACCTTTTAAGGTATAAATGTCATAAATAAGTTGAATGCAGTAAGCAATACTCAAAACATGTCCACAGTGGCAGAATAATTAAACAAATATGCATAAAATACAAGCAAGAAATATATTTTTTAAATTATCATTGTAATTTTAGTTTGTGACTTAAATGTTCTTTTATTTTCTCTATATGAGCTTGCAAGGTATTAAAATTTTAATTGTATTATATGTGTGTGTGTGTGCATACTGCATATATATATATATATATATATACACATATATATATATTTAAAGTGAAAGGAATATAAATGTATTTAAATATTCAGTGCATTTCTACTGATCTCTTATGTTTTATTTCTAGCTATAGTTGTTATTAAAAAAGACAACAATGCACATCAGAACAACTGGCTTTTTCTTAGTTTCTTCCTTGCTTTGCCCTTTTGTATATATTCCATCATTGCAATCAAGAATCTAAATAAAATTAGGAAACTGCAACAGAAAGATCCCAGAATTTGACGGGTAAATATGATTATACAAATAATTTATTATCATAAATTATACAGGTCATTGACCAGTGTCATAAATTTATATTATATTTTTTAAAATTTTTATAGTTTACCTAAGTATCTGTTATTTTTAAAAATATACAAATGGCACTTTTATAATTTTGGTTTCTTATAGTATATTGTTAGCATGTATACATATATATCTCTTTTGATATATATTAAAAGAGGGATACAAATAAGTTAAGATTTTGAAACCAAATGGGGAACCAAAATAACGTTTTATGAGAAAGTGAATTACATTTCTCAGAAATTTGTTTCATTAATAATGTATTTATATCTACCCACCTTTCTATTTGTTATCATGTAACACCTTCTCAGTCTTGAGAACTTGATCATGACATAGCCTTTTATTGTAAGTGACACAAGGGCATCAAATACTTTCTATGTTCAATAACTTCCTATTTAAAAAGGAAATTGTAAATTTACAATCTCTGAAATCATTAACATTATCTCTCATGCACATCTACATGTTTTAAAATAAAACCATAAGCAGTTTCAGTTCATCACCTAGGTTACTAATTTTTGCTTGCAATAATTCCACAAGTTTGGATATTTCAAAGAACTCATAAGACTTCATAAAGCATACTCACCTAAGGATTCTATTATAAAACTAAAATGCATTATTGGCAAACAGAGTTTTAGACATGTAGTTCACTTTACATATAAAACATTTAGTTGGTTCTCCACATGGGTTCAAGATAGTTACTGTGTATGTTATAAATTGTAATTATTTTTGTTTGAACAGTCAATTATTTTTGTAACAGCTTTATTAAAATACTGGTAATGCAGTGCATGAAATTCGTGCACATTAAAAGGGGATTAATTAGAGGAAATAATTTAATATTGCTATTTGCCCTTTATAATAGAAGTGTCAGAGATGAAAGAAAATTAGTAAAATGTATATGAAAACCTTCCTCCTGTCAGAGTCTGGGGCACACCACAGGACCCAGGGTCAAGTCCCCACTCACCCACATGCACCTCAAAATCGCATGAGACCCAGACCCAGCTGCCCCCCCCCCCCCACATTGGGCTAGATCCTGACCTGGCCAGTCTCACCCTTGTTAAGCCCTGCCGGGCAGGGGGCATAGCCTCAGGTCCCCTGGCCTGGCGCCAGGATGGGGGGCCTGGCCTGAGGTCCCGCAGCCCAGACCAGGGTGGGGGACATTCCTTGAATTCCTCTATCAAGCCCTGTCAGGTTGGGGACATGGCCTGAGATCCCCTGTCAAGCCCCGCTGGGTGGGGGGCATGGCCTGAGGTGCCCTGTCAAGCCCTGCTGGGCGGGGATGTGGCCTGAGTTCCCCTGACCCAGCACTGGGGGTGCACCTTGAGGTCCCCTGTCAAGCCCAGTCAGGCAGGGGGTGTGCAGCCTCAGGTCCCCTGGCCTGGCGCTGGGGTCAGGGGAGCAGCCTGAGGTCCCCTAGCCCAGCACCAGGACAGGAAGTGCACCTTGAGGTCCCCCGTCAAGCCCCGCCAGGCGGGGGGTGTGGCCTCAGGTCTCCTGGCCTGGTACTGGGGCAGGGGGTGCGGCCTGAGGTCCCCCAGCCTGATGCCAGGGCAGGGGGTGCAGCCTGAGGTCCCCTGTCAAGCCCCACGGGGGCAGGGGAGGGCGTAGCCTCAGATCCCTGCTGATTGCTTGTTAAGGCTCCTTATGGGAACTTGGCCTCAGCTGTGGGTGCAGCCAACTTTGTGACGGAGTGATGGTTAATTAACATATTCCCTCTTTATTAGATAGGATATAATTTATATACCATAAAATTCACTAATTTAGGTGTACAATGCAACAATTTTACTTTATTCACCAAGTTATGTAATTCTCACCACAATCAATTTTAGAACATTTTTTAGAACATTTTCATCACCCTAAAAAGAAATTTTGTACTCATTAGAAGTTATTCCCAGTAGTTATCAGGGACTAGAGATTGGAGGAATTGGGAAGATGTTGGTCTAAGTGTACAAATTTCCAATTACAAAATAAATAAGTTCTGGGGATCTAATATATAGCACAGTGATTAAAGATAGTAAAAGATGAAATTATGCAACTATTTGACAAAATCACAAAAAATTTGTTGATCTAGGACTATATGCACATGAGAACAAATCATGAACCACAAAGAAAATTTAGATTTGGTCAAATGAAAGACATTTGAACTGAAAAGTAGCCTTTAAAGAGGATAAAAAGACAAACTATGGTCTAGGATGTATTTGTAAGTCATATAGTTGCCAAAATTTTTCTACCTCCAAAAAAAAAAAAAAAAAAAAAAAAAAAAAAAAATATATATATATATATATATATATATATATATATATATATATATATATTTAAATTCAAACCCAAAACTTAAACAAAACAGTAGAAAAATGGGCAAAGAAAAAACATGGAATAGACTGAAGGAATATATAGATAGCAAACAAGCACATTACAATATGACTGACATAATGAGTCACTGGATAAAGACAAATTAAAACCACAATGACATATCACATTTCTCCTAACAGAATGATCTAGATAAAAAAAAATAGTGATTATAGCAAATCCTGTTAAGAATGCAGAGAACATGATAACTCACACATTGCTGTAAAAAATGCAAATGTATAGATACTCTGACAATCTACTTGTCAGTTCTTATCATACAACCCAGCAATTTCACTCTTGCTTATTTATCCCAGACACAGAAAAGTTAGTTTTACACACAAAACAGTACATGAACATTCTTAGCAATGTTATTTGTAATAACTAGAAACTGGAAATTACCCAAGTACTCTTTTGATGGATGAATGGTGAAGCAAACTGTGGAACTATTTCCAGTCCTCATCATTCCTATCTCATCATCACCAGATTATTAGAAGTTATCTTTCTAAGACACAAAATACCATAACTTATTTACACTTAAATCTCTTGATTGAGAGTCAGGAAAAGATGGCTCGCCTCCTCCCATGACCAAAATAACAATTAAATTATAGAACCATCAACCTGGAGAGCCATCTGTAAACTATCTGAACAGAAGTCCTATAACTAAAAATAAAAAGAAGCGGCCACAATGAGAATGGTAGGAGGAACAAATATTCAAAATGGGCTGGCCCCACACCAGCAGTGCCAGGAAGAAGAGCCTACATCATCTCGATGTGAAAATCTGTGGGGATTCCACATGCCAAGGTGAGACTAAAGACTGCTGGAAAACACAGGAGCCCTCTTAAAGGGCTTTCACTCAGCCTCTTATGTGCATGCACTCAGCTTGGGCTCCAGCAGAGGGACAGTGACTCAGGAGGCCACCAAAAATCATACAAGAGAAGTTAGTTGAGTTGTATGGCTTCAGGGTGAGGGCTGGAGGGATCACCACCATTGACACTGTGTTGAGCCCTCCTCCCACTTGGCCAAATGTTGATTTGCATTAACCTTTTCAACTCCATCTGATCCACCTTAAAACTCCCTACCACCATGCCTCACTCAACTCTCACACCAACCAATAACTTTTCAGCAGCAAGCATCCAGCCTTGGCCATCTCCATAGTCTGTCTTTAAAAACCCTTAAAGTTCCACAGGCCCCAGGCAGGAGATGGCTGGTCTCAGTGTGCCCTATAACTTACGTTAAGTGACCTCAGGCTCAATATTTGCACCATATCTGAATCTGTATTAACCTGATGAATACCATTTCCCCCACCCTAGTGACTTCCAAAAGCACTGCCTGACCCAACTTGTGATTCACCCAAGAATCTTACAGCTCCAAGTCTTATGGGCAATAGGTAGGCAATGGCTAGCCTTGGGGGCCCTTGCCTTTTGCTGACCTGCTTCAGTCCCAGTACTTGCAACAACCAGTCTTGATTCGCAGTGTGGTATCTCCAACATGCATCCAGATCCAGTACAGGCAGCTATCTACTATAGAACACTTTGTAGGTACTAACTGGTAGCCCCAGGTTGGTCCTATCCCAGAGCCCCTCCTCAGATGCCCTAGAACCAACATACCCATTGCCCAACTTCAACCCACAACAGAGAACAACACAATCATATTCACAACCTGCAAAACCCCGGGGTGGTCTCAGTGGACACCAGACTCCACTGTGGAAAATGCCACTCTGGGGTCATCCACACACAGCAGCTCATATGCTGTGGCCATGGCCAATTTTCACAGCCAGTCAGCCTGAGGGTGAATCTGACCTACTTTTGTGCTCATAGCAATTAAGGCTCAAATATAACAGGGAAGCACACAACATACACAAGGAACACTCCTGGAGCACCTGGCTCAGGTGATCAGGGAGAGAGTATTACTGGGCCTCATAGGACACTTACCTACATAAGGCCATCATGTCATGACTGAAAGACATAGCAGATCTACCTAATACACAAAAACAAACACAGAGAAATAACCAAAATGAGGAGACAAAGATACATGTCTCAAATGAAAGAACAAAAGAAAGAAAAAAAAAAGAAGTAAACACAATGTAGGCAAGCAATTTACCAGATACATAGTTCAAAACATTGGTTATAAGCATGTTCAAGGAAGTTAGGAGAAGAATCCATGAACTCAGTGAGAAATTAAACAGACAGTATGCATAAGACAGGACATAGGAACCATAAAAAAGAATAGTCAGAAATGAAGAGTACAATATCTGAAATGGAGAATACACTAGAAGGACTCAACAGCAGATTAAATGATGTAGAGGATGAAATCGGCAATTTGGAAGACAAAGTAGCAGAAAACACCTAATCATAATAGAAAAAGGAAAAAGAATAAAAAAGTTGAGGATAGTTTCAGGGACTTCTGGGACAACATCAAGCATACCAACATTTGCATCATAAAGGGAGCAGAAGGAGAAAAGAGAAAGGAAGAGATTAAGTCACAGACCATCCAACCTCAGAGGGAAGGCTGGGAGGGGAGTGAGAGATCAAAAGACTTGTATGCATGCATATAAGCATTAACCCATGGACACAGACAGTAGGGGGGTGAGAACATGTGCTAGGAGGGGGGTGGGAATGACTGGGGAGAGCTCAATGGGGAAAAAAAGAGACATATGTAATACTTTAAACAATAAAGAATTTAAAAAAAGAAATATTGACTGAAAACTTCCCTAACCTGATGAAGCAAATAGAAATACAAGTCAAGGAAGTGCAGGAGTCCCAAACAAGATTAACACAAAGAGGCCCACAAAGACACATCATAATTAAAATGATAAAGGTAATAGACAAAGAGAGAAACTTAAAAGCAGCAAGAGGAAGGCAGTTACCTATAAGGCAACTCGCATATGACTGTCAGCTGATTTCTAAATAAAACCTTTGCAGGCTAAAAGAGACTGACAAATAATATTCAAATGATGAAAAGCAAAGACCTAGGGCCAAGAGTACTCTAGAAAGCAAGGTAATACTTTAAAGTTGAAGGTGAGATAAAGATCTTCCTAAACAAGAAAAAAACTAAAGGAGTTCATCACCTCTAAACCATATTACAAGAAATATTAAAGGGACTTCTTTAAGAAGGGGGAAAGGAATGTAAATATGAATAATAAAATGCCAACAGCTACATGCCTATCAATAATCACTTTAAAAGAAATGGATTAAATGGTCCAATCAAAAGACATAGGGTAGCAGAATGAATAAGAAAACAAGACCCATACACATGCTGTCTATAAGATAATTTAGGTCTAAAGACACATATTACTGAAAGTAATGGGATAGAAGAAGATATTTCATGAAAATGAAAACAAATAAAATAATGCTGAGGTAGCCATGCTTGTACAGACACAATAGAGTTTAAATCAAAGGCTATAATAAGAGACAAAAGGGACATTTTATATTGATAAAGGCATTAATCCAACAAGAGGATATAACCCTTGTAAACATTTATGTACCCAATAAAAGAACACCTAAATAAATAAAATATATATAGATGGACATGAAGAGAGATAAAAACAATAATATACTCATAGTAGGAGATTTTAATACTCTATTGATATCAATGGATAGAATAACCTGACAGAAAAATCAATAAGGAAAGAATAGCCTTAAATGACACATTAGATTAGATGTAGATTTAATTGATATTTTTAGAGTATCATACACCAAAGCAACAGGATATACATTATTTTCAGCTACACATAGAACATTTTCCATGATAGACCATATGATAGTCTGCATAACTAGTCTCAATTAATGTAAGAAGATTAAAATCATATCAAGCATCTTTTTTGACCATAATGTTATGAAACTAAAAATCAATTGCAAGAATTAAACTGAAAAACACAAAAAATATGGAGGATAAAAACATGCTACTAAATTATAAATAGGTTAGCAATGAGGTCAAGAAAGAAAGTGAAAGGTACTTTGATACAGAGAAAAAGGAAAACACAACAACTCAAAACCTATAAGACACAGTGAAAGCAGTCATTAGAGGGAAATTCATAGCAATACAGGCCTATCTCAAAAACAAGCAACATCTCAAATAAACAATCTAATATTCTAATTAGTTCCTTTAGGTGTAAAAGAACAATAAAAAAAAGTGAGTATGAAGGTGGAAATAATAAAGATCAGAGCAGACATCAACAAAATAGAGTAAAAAACAACACAAAAGGTCATTGAAACCAAGAGATGGTTCTTTGAAAAGATAAACAAATTTAATACATCTTTAACAAGACTCATCAAGAAAAAATAGAGGGGACTCAAATAAAATCAGACATGAAAGAGGCTATGTGACAACTGAAACTTTAGAAACAAAAGGGATCATCAGGAAATACTACAAATAGTTATATGTCAACAAATTTGACAATCTGGAAGAAATGGATACATTATTGAAAAAAAGCAAGGAAATCAAATTAGTAATAATAAAAAAAACAACAAAATAAACATGTCCTAGAAGGAATGGTTTCACAGGTGAAATTTACCAAAAATGAAAAAAGAATAACTTCTCAAACTATTAAAAAAAAAATACAGAGAAAGGAAAGCTCCAAAACTAATTACAAGGCCACCATTACCTGATTCCAAAACCAAAGACATTATTTTAAAAAAGAAAATGATAGGCAAATATCCCTCATGAACACAGATGGAAAAACCCTCCAAAAATATTAAACTGAATTCAGCAATACATTTAAAAGATCCTATACCATGATCAAGCGGGATTTATTCCTGGGATGTAAGATAGGTTCAATATCCTGAACTCATTTAACATGATTATCATATCAAAACCCTGAAAGGTATCATATGATCATATCAATAGATACAGAAAAGCATTTGATAAAATACAAAATCCCTTGAAGATAAAAACTCAGCAAAGTGGTAGTAGAGGGGACATACCTCAACATAATAAAGGACATATATGATAAACGCTCAGCTAATATCATATTCCACCATGAAAAGCTGAAAGCTTTTTATTTAAGATCAAGAACAAAATAAGGTTGTCTACTTTAACCTCTTTTATTCAACACTAGAGGCCCAGTGCACAGATTATGAACCAGTGGGGTCCCTTGGCCTGGCCTGGGGGAATCAGGCTGAAACCAGCTCTCTGACATCCCCCTAGGGGACCTGAATTGCGAGAGGGCAGTTCTCAGGTGATGCACCCTGGAATTGAGCTCCCTCCTCTCTGGTTCCGGGTGTGTCACCTGAGAACCGTAGCTGCCAAGTCACCACAGTTCAGCAGCTCTTGCATTGAGCATTCGCCCCCTGGTGGCCATTGTGCATCATAGCTACCAGTCAGATGGTCAAAGAGTCAGTCACTTAGGCTTTTATATATATTGACAGTATTTGAAGTCCTAGACACAGCAATCATATAAGAAGAAGAAATAAAATATATGAAAATTTAAAAAGAAGTGAAATTGTCATTATTTACAACAGATGACATGATACTATATTAGAGAGAATCCTAAATATTCCACCAAAAAACTATTAGAACGGATAAATTAATTCAACAAAATAGCAGGAAACAAAATTAATTAGAAATCAATTGCATTATTACACACCAATAACATGTTAACAAAAAGAAAAATTAAAAAAAAATAATTCCATTCATTTAATTACATAAAAATATAATAAATTAAACCACTGAGGTAAAAGACCTATCCTCAGAAAATTTTAAGACACTGAAGAAAGAAACTGAAGATTCAAATAAATGGAAGCCTATACCATGATCGTGGATAAGAATTAATATAATTAAAATGTCCCATACTACCTAAAGCAATCCTTATCAAAATACCAATGACATTTTCCACCAAAATAGAACAAATAATTCTAAATTTTTTATGGAACCACAAAGAACCTGAATAGCAACAGCAAAAGAACAAATTTGTCAGTATCATGCTACCTGATATCAAACTAAAATTCAAGGCTATAGTAATCAAAATAGCATGGTACTGGCATAAAAACAGACACAGTTCTAATAATAAAAGGCTAATATACAAATGGTTGTCATGCCCTCACGTGGTAATGACCAATCAGCAGAAGGTTGCATCTCCGCCTGATGCGGGTAGGGCTAACCAGGTCTGGGTCTTGCCCAATGGAGGTGAGGCCATCCGGGTCTGGGTCTCGTGCAATTTTAAGTTGCGTGCAGGTGTATAGGGACTTGACTCTGGATCCTGCAGCACACCCCAAACTCTGACAGGAGGGAGGAGGGAGCCAGATGCCCACACCCAGGACCCACACAGCAGGGTGGCAGCGGTTATGGGAGATCAGGCCGGCAGGGGAGGGCAGTTAGGGGCAATCAGCCTAGCAGGGGAGGGTAGTTAAGGGTGATCAGGCCGACAGAGGAGCAGTTAAGGGCATCAAGCCAGCAGGCGTTAGGGGTGATCAGGCAAGCAGACAGGCAAGCGGTTAGGAGGCAATGGTCCTGGATTGCGAGAGGGATGTCTGACTGCCCCCCAGGGGTCCTGGATTGGAGAGGGTGCAGGCTGGGCTGAGGGACCAACCCCCACCCTCCGTGCATGAATTTCGTGCACTGGGCCTCTAGTAGATCAATTAACAGAATGGAGAGTCCAGATAGAACTCACACATATATGGTCAATTTATATCTTAGAAAAGAAGCAAGAATATACAATGTGATAAAGGCAGTCTATTCAATAAATGGTGTTGAGAAAATTGGACAGATAAATGAAACTAAACTACCTTCTTAAACCATATATAAGAATAAACTCAAAATAGACAAAAATGTATATGTAAGACAAAACCATCAAACTCCTAGAAGAAATCACAGGCAGTAAAACCTCGGCATTGCTCTTAATAATATTATTTCCTGCTATATCTCCACAGGCAAGGGGGAAAAAAAAACACAGGAAAAAAAACCCACAGATGGAACTATATCAGACTAAAAAGCTTTTGCATTGCAAGGAAACCGTCAACAAAATGAGAAGACAACCTATTAAACTGAAGGATATATCTAAACTAATAAAAGGGTAATATGCTAATTAGACCAGGTCGACCAGACATCTTACAGTCATCCTGCCTTCCCTCTGGACAAAGCCATGGTGGCAGGGGTCAAGGCAGAGGTGGTTAGGGGCTATCAGGCTGGCAGGGGAGAGCAGTTAGGGGCAATCAGGTTACAGGGGAGGGGAGTTAGGGGTGATCAGGCTGGCAGAGAGGGTCAGTTAGGGGCCATCAGGCTGGTGGGGGAGGGCAGTTAGGGACGATCAGGCCAGCAGGGGAGGGCAGTTAGAAGCAATCAGGCAAGCAAGCAGAGGGTTTAGGGGCAATCAGGCAGGCAGGCAGGTGAGCAGTTAGGAGCCAGCGGTCCCAGATTGTGAAAGTGATGTCTGACTGCTGGTTTTGGCCCATAGAGAATGGGCCAAAACCAGCAGTCAGACATCCCCTGAGGGATCCCGGATTGGAGAGGGTGCAGGCCGGGCCGAGGGACCGCACTCCCATGCACAAATTTCATGCACCAGGCCTCTAGTTTGCCAATAATACATGTGATAAGAGCTTAATATACAAAATTTATAAAGAGAGATTTTTTAAAAGGGAACAAAATTTTATTTTATTTTATTGTTATTCTACATCTAAGGATATTTTTCCATTAATTTTTAGAGAAAGTGTAAGGGAGAGGGGGAGACATAGAGAGAGACACATCGATGTGAAAAAGATACTATTGATTGGTTGCCTCCAGCATGCACCCAACCAAGGCTGAGGATTGAGCCTGCAACCAAGGTACATGCCCTTTAATGGAATTGAACCCAGGACCCTTCAGGTCACAGGTCAATGCTCTATCCATAGGAAAGTATTATGCTAAGCAAAATAAGCCAGAGAAAGACAAGTATCACATGATCTCACTCTTATGTGAAATATAATGAACAAAATAACTGTTGAACAAAATAGCTCTAGAGACATAGAAGCATGGAATAGACTATTGAATCTCAGAGGGAAGGTGAGGGTGGGTGAGTGGGAAGATATCAATCAAAGAACTTGTATGCATATATGCATAACACAAGGTCACAGACAATAGAGTGGTAGTGGCCTGGGGGGCAGGCTATAAGGGGTAAATGGGAGAAAAAAGGGGATATATATAATAATTTCAACAATAAAAATTTTTATTTTAATTTATAAAGAATTCATGCTCATAAACACCAAAAAAAAACAACCAAACCCAACAACAATCCAATTAAAAAATAGGCTGAGGACTTGAATAGACATTTTTTCAAAGAGGACATACAGATGCTCAATAGATTTATGAAAAGATGTTCAACTACACTAATCATCAGAGAAATGCAAATTAAAACCACAATAAGATATTACCTCACAAATGTCAGATTGGCTATCAATAAATCAACAAACTTTGATATGGAGAAAAGGAAACTCTCCTGCACTGTTGGTGGAAATGCAAATTGGTGCAGCCACTTTAGGAAACAGTATGGAGGTTCCTCAAAAGGTTAAAAATAGAACTATCTGCAATTCCACTTCTGGGTATTTATCTGAAGACATCTGAAACATGAATTTGAAAAGATATAGGCACCCTTATTCTTATTGCAGTATTATTCACAATAGAAAAGATATGGAAGAAGCCTACTTATACATCAATGGATGGATAGATAAAGAAGTAGTACATATATACAATGGAGTATTAGCGATAAAAAAATGAGAAAATCTTTACATTTGCAACAGTATTGATGGACTCAGAGGGTATTATGCTAAAAGAAATAAGACAGAGAGGATGTAATATACTATATTATTTTACTTACTAGAGGCCCAGTGCATGAAAATTCGTGCACTGGGAGGGGGTCCCTCAGTCCGGCCTGCCCCTCTATCAGTCCGGGAGCCCTCAGGGGATGTCCTACTGATGGTTTAAGCCTGCTCCTCTGTGGGAGGCAACTGGGCTGATCAGGGCAAGGCACTGCCCCATCACCCCACTGGTGCTGCCACTACTGGCCGCAGCGGCTGCAAGGCCTGATCTCTGGACCTCACAGCCGCCGGGGCTCACGGCTACTTGAGCCCATGGCTGCCTGAGCCCTGGGCTTTGCAGCTGCCTGAGTCGCTGTGGCTTTGTCCGAATGGAAGTCCGGAAGACATCCACCCTAATTAGCATATTACCGTTTTATTAGCATAGATATGTAAAATCTGAAGAACAAAATAAATGAACAAACAAAACAGAAAAACAGACTCATAGATAGAGGAAAAATAAACCTGATGATTTCCAGATGGGAGGGAGTTGGGGGCTGGGTGAAAAAATGTGAAGGGATTAAGTAATAAAAATTGGCAGTTGAAAAAATAGTCATGGAGATGTAAATTCCTGCATACGACATATACTCAATAATCTACACTAATAATAGAGAAACATACAAATTAACCATCACTCTCCTATACCCACAGCCAATCAGGAGTGAGTATGCAAATAACCCAACAAAGATGGTGGCAGCCATGGAGCTGGAGCGAGCAGGAGGCTTGGGTTGCCCCTGGCAATGGAGGAAGCCAAGCTTCCTGCCCGCCCTGGCCTGCCCTGGCCTCCACTTAAGGCTACAAAGTCTCAATTATAGAAGATAAATAAATCCCAGATACCTGCTTCCAGCTGGCCCTGGCCTCCACTCAAGGAGGCGCTGCAAAAAAAATAAAGAAAAAAAGCCCCTCACTCAGGCTGGCCACACCCCCATGGGGTGAGGGTCCCTGCTGGGGGCCTTGGCAGGCCTGCAAACAGCCATCAGCCCCTCACCCAGGCTGGCCATGCCCCCGCAGTGGGGACCCTCATCCCATGGGGTATGGCCAGCCTGCAAACCACCACAGGCCCCTCACCCAAGCCACCCCATGCCCCAAGGGAACCCCCACCCTGATCCAGGACACCCTTCAGGGCAAACCAGCTAGCCCCCACCCATGCACCAGGCCTCTATCTATACTAATAAAAGGGTAATACGCTAATTAGACTGGGAGAACTTCCAGGAGACCTTTTGGACATTCTTCTGAACAAAGCCATGGTGGCGGGGCTGAGGTAGAGGCCGTTAGAGGCCAAGAGGGGAGGGCAGTTGTGGGTGATCAGGCCAGGATGGGACAGCAGTTGTGGGTGATCAGGCTGGTGAGGGGAGCTACTGGGGTGATCAGGCTGGCAGGGGGGGCAGTTGGGGGTGAACAGGCCAGCAGGGGGGCAGTTGGGGGTGAGCAGGCCAGTGGGGAGGGAAGTTGGGGGTGAGCAGGTCAGCAGGGGGGGCAGTTAGGGGCGAGCACACTGGCATGGGGGGGCAGTTGGGGGTGATCAGGCTGGTGGGGGGGGGCATTTGGGGGTGAGCAGGCCAGCAGCGAGGGGCAGTTGGGGGCGAGCAGGCCAGCGGCGGGGGGTAGTTGGGGGCGAGCAGGCCGGCAGGCAGAGTGGTTAGGGGCAATCAGGCAGGCAGGTAAGTGGTTAAGAGCCAGCAGTCCCGGATTGCAAGAGGGATGTCCAACTGCCAGTTTAGGCCCAATCCCTGAAAACCGGCAGTAGGACATCCTTTGAGGGGTCCCAGATTGGAGAGGGTGCAGGCCGGGCTGAGGGACACCCCACACTGTGCACGAATTTCATGCACCTGGCCTCTAGTATTATAATAATTGTGTATGGTGCCAGGTGGGTACTATTGGGGGGATCACTTTGAAAATTATATAAATGTCCAACCACTATGCTGTAAACCTGAAATAAATATAAAATAGTATTGAATTTTAACAGTAATTTAGGAAAAAAATCTCTTGGATGACTTAATGTTACTTTTAGGAGAAAATGCTTTGACTTTATGCAAGTCATTTATTTATCCATTTATGACTCAAATCTCAAATGTGACATACTTTCTATAGCTATATGTAGAGGAAAATTATCTATATTCTCAGAAAATTTTGTATATCATGCTAACAATAAATGTATAGTTTCTAGTTATGTTATATCTTATACTTTTCTGGTATCTTGTTAGCCCTGACTATTTTGAAACAAAGATGGTGTCCTTCATTTTTTGGTAACCCAGACCTATTACTTGGCTTACAGTGGGCATTAAAAAAAATAACAGTTGAAGACTCACAGACAAAGAGAACATACTGAGAGTTCCTAGGTAGGAGCAGTGTTGGGGTCTGGGTAAAAGGGGAAAAGATTAAGAAGTACAAATTAGTGGTTACAAAATAGTCACTATACACCATTTTGTAACTGAATATGTATGGTGCTGAGTGGGTTTTAGAAATTATATAATTGTCTAACCACCATGCTGTATACTTGAAACTATTATAAAATTAGTGACACCATGCACTGATTCATGCACATCTTACCTAATAAAAGAGAAACATACAAATTAACCATCACTCCGCTATGCCCACAGCCAATCAGAGTGAATATGCAAATTAACCCAACAAAGATGGAGGTTAATTTGCATATGCAGGGTGGAGCGTGCTATGAGGGGAAGCGGGGTGGTGGAGGGAACTACTGGAGCCTTGCTTCAGCCAGAAGCGGGGACTTGCCGGCTCCAGGAGGGCCGGGAGCAGGGACATGCTGACTCCCGGGTGGGCTGGGGAGCTGGGACTTGCCGGCTCCAGGAGGGCCAGGAGCGGGGACATGCTGACTCCCGGGAGGGCCGGAACGGGGACATGCTGACTCCCGGGAGGGCCGGGAGCGGAGACTTGCCGGCTCCCGGGAGGGCCGGGAGAGGGGACATGCTGGCTCCCAGGTGGGCTGGGGAGCTGGGACTTGCCGGCTCCCGGGAGGGCCGGGAGAGGGGACATGCTGGCTCCCTGGCGGCTGGGAGTGAAGCCAGGGGAAAGAAGGCCTATTCTTGCACGGATATCATGCAATGGGCCTCTAGTTGAAAATAAGTTAATTAGAAGGTGGCCAGTGGGGCGGGACTGGGTAAGATGGGCTGGACACGCCCTGGAGCGAACCTCCCAAGGTCCCTCCCAGGCATCTGCAGAGTAAGGAGGGATCCCTCCAGCAGGTGGGGTCCCTTGGCCTGGCCTGTGGGATTGGGCCAAAACTGGCTCTCCGACATCCCCCAAGGGGTTCCAGAGTGCGAGAAGGCACCCTGCAAAGTTGCTGTTGTACAGGGTGTGGAACACAAACACAAGTGTGCAGTAAATCAGATTTGGGGGTCGACGGTGCCTCAGCAACAACATAACCCACGGCCGAAGGTGGAATCATGTGGCCCCGCAAGGAATGGGGCTCCCTCCTACCTAGTTTCGGGGTGCATCACCTGAGAAGCACTGCTGCCAAGTCACTGCAGCTTGGCAGCTTCTGCGTTGAGCATCTGCCTCCTGGTGGCCAGTGCACATCATAGCGACCAGTTGGATGGTCAGACACTTAGCATATTAGCCTTTTATATATAGAGAGATAATATTGAACGTTAACTGTAACTGAAAAATAAAAGATAACTATTGAATTGAATTTAAATGATTTTAATGTCTATCATCATGCACATTAAAAAATTATAAAAGGATCCATTCCAATCAGAAAATGATAGGTAAATAATTTATATAATATTTTCTCTTTTGGTGAATTAATTGAAAATCAGGGATTTAGTAAAAATCATGAATGACTAATATTTATCATGCCATCAATAATATATATTATCAATTTGTATTGATGGTATATATTAAATTATATATAAACTATATATAAATGATATTTATATATAGATGATACATAAAATTTATGATATATAATCAATATATACATTTTATATATACATCAATACATATCATACATATCATCTATGTATCATCAGTGATATTATCAGATGATATATATAATATATAAAATTGATTATATATATCACAACAAAAGCATGGTTAAGAAGCAAATAATTTAGTAAAATAAACAGACATTATTATTTTGAGCTTATATGTTATTATGTTAATTATTAAAAGTTGCTCAAATATTTAGGGAAAAGCATGAAAAATAAATTTTTAAAAACTGTATATTTTTTCTGTTAACAAACAGGAAAGGCAATCATTTTTTAAATTTTCTCTATAAATGTTGATTGTAAGGTATACACACAAAATTGCCATGGGTGATATGTTTTAAAATGTCTTGTAAAAAAATCCTTTAAAAATGGCAATTAGGTAATTCTGTTTTTAAAGAGTTGCCACATTGTATTTCCTAGAGTATGTTCCATTTTATATCCCACCAACAATGAACAAGATCTCCAAGTTCTTCACACACTTAAAAACAGTTTATTTTCTGTGTTTGTTTTTTATAGTATTCACCCTAATGGGTGTGAGGTGGTAGTACATGTGGTTTTTTATTTGCATTATTTTATTTCCTTAATGATTAATGATGTTGAACATCTATTCATTTGATCATAGGTCATTTGTATACCTTATTTGGAGAAATGTCTATTCAAGTACTTTGGCTATTATTGAAACAGATTTTTTATTTATTTTTATTGCTGTTGTTGAGTTGTAGCATTTCTCCATGTGTTCTATATATTAATCCTTTATCATATATATAATTTGTAAATATTTTCTACAGTTTCTTGAGTTGCCTTTTTACTGTATCAATATTCTGGTTATATATCCAAAATAATTGCAAACAAGATCTTGAAAAGATATTTGCACACAGCTTTAGTCACAATAGCTAAAAGATGGGAGTAAAATAGCTACTGACCATTGACAGATGACTAGATATACAAAATGTGGTATATACACACAATGGAATATTACTCAGCCTTGAAAAGGTAGGAAATTCTGACACAAGTTACAACATCGGTGGACCTTAAGAATGTTATGCTGGATGAAGGAAGCCAGTCACAAAAGACAAATACTGTAGATCCACTTGTAAGGGGTATCTAGAGTGGTCAAATTCTTGGAGAAAGTAGAAAGTAGTTGTCAGGGTTTGGAGAAGAGAGAAATGGGAGAAACCCATGTGTATAGAGTTTCAGTTTTGCAAAAAGTTCTCCATATGTTTGGTGGTAATGTTTGCACAACCATGTGAATATTCTTAATAGCAATGAACTATAAACTTAAAAATGGCTTAAGGTGGTAAATTTTATGTTATGTGTATTTTACCACAAAAATTATCATAAAACAAATTTAAATATAATGAAATTAAGAAGTCACCAGCCTGTATATTCAAACATGAAATATAAGTTCTTTTATAAATTAATTCTGTTGATTTTTAATGTGTGAACGCTATATTATTTGGGAAATTTTTACATTTAGACTTTCATTTAGTTTCCCTAAGCCTTAGATTTTTCTAAGAAACAAACATGGACAAACTGAACAATTCAATTGTTTTTGAGAATTATTAAAGTTGTAATTTTTTGCTTCCTATTTATTATAAATCAATACTAAATAAAATACATATGCACATTTAATGTTTAGTTGCTTATTAGGACTCCTTAGTTTTCTAAGAAAACAACTTATTTGTGGTAGTATTGATTTTTTATTTTTAGTTCTTGTGCTTGTATGTGTATGGCTTGACCTAAGATTAAGTAGAAACCTGGCAATAGATGTGGCTAAAATAGACAATTGTCTGCTACTAAGCATATCATGAATTTCTGTTTCTTTTTCCTTCACTACAGCAATTCAACCACTGTACCAGAAAGCAATAATGTGGACTCAGTATTGCCAAGAACTCCAGACAATGGCCATCTTCTAGAGGAGAAAGTGACCCCTGAAGACCTTTAAAATATCAGCTTGGGGGAAATAAAGCTTATGGCAGGAGACAGGCTTCCCTGTTCTCCCTTGTGTGAGCACTGGCTGGTGTGGGGGTGTGGGCGGGGCCGACCTTGTGACATCCTAAGGGGGTGGGGAGCTCCATAAGGACAGTCGCCCAGCAGTGTCCCTGGGCCAGTTGAATGTTGCCTTTTGGACTGGAGAGCTTTCCGTGTGTTTTCAGAGCCACCTAGTTTCAGATCAGGCTGCAGCTGGTGGGGCTAGTGGTTGGAGGGCTCAGAGCAGGCCTGGGGCAGTTGGCCCTCACTTACCTGATTGCACTGGCAGGAGAGGGCACCCTGCTGCTGGGGCAGTGGGAACCTAGAGAGCCTGGATGGGATCCTGAGACCAGCACTTCCTCACCCAGTCAGGTCTCTGGACAGTCGTAGGGCAATACTCTCACATGAGAGGGGCCTCTTCCTGGAGTGGCACAATGTATGCGTGTGTGGAATGCTCACACATTTCCTTACTGCAGACTCTTAAACATCACATCTGCAAATTACAGCATCACAGAAGGTTGGGACCGATACCAATGATGATGGTGTTACAAAAATAGTTGCAATTAAAAAAATTTTCTTGACAGTCTCTTCAATAAATGGTGCTGGGAAATTTGGTCAGCTACATGCAAAAAAAAAAAAAAATGAAACTAGATCACCAACTTACACCATACACAAAAACAAACTCAAAATGGTTAAAAGACTTAAATGGAAGAAGAGAAACCATAAAAATCTTAGAACACTCTATAGGCGGCAAAATAGCAGACATATGTCGTAACAACATCTTTACTGATACAGCTCCCAAGGAAATGAAAACTAAGGAGAAAATAAACGAATGGGACTAACATCAAAATAAAAACTTCTGCACAGCAAAAGAAACCAACAAAACAACAAGAAAGCCCACTACATGGGAGAACATATTTGCCAATGCTATTTCAAATAAGGGTTTAATCTCCAAAATTCACAGGGAACTCATACAACTTAACAAAAGGAAGCTAAACAGACACTTTTCCCTAAGAGAACATACAGAAGACTGAGAGACATATGAAAACATGCTCAAAGTCACTAATCATCTGAGAGATGCAAATCAAAATGACAATGAGGTACCATCTCACACCTGTCAGAATGGCTATCATCAACAAATCAACAAATAACAAGTGCTGGTGAGGATGTGGGGAAAAAGGAACCCTCATGCACAGTGGTAGGAATTCAGACTGGTGCAGCCACTGTGGAAAACAGTATGGAGTGTCTTCAGAAAACTAAAAATGGAAATCCCATTTGACCCAGTAATCCCACTTCTAGGAATATATCCCAATAAACCAGAAACACCAATCAGAAAGGATATATGAACCCCCATGTTCATAGTAGCACAATTTACAATAGCTTTAATTTTGAAACAGCCTAAGTGCCCATCAGCAGATGAGTGGATTAAAAAACAGTGGTACATCTACACAATGGAATACTACACTGCTGGAAAATGAAGGAACTCCTACCATTTGCAACATCATGGATGGACCTGGAAAGCATTATGCTAAGTGACATAAGTCATTCAGAGAAATATAAATATCACATGATCTCACTCATTTGTGGAATATAATGAACAACATAAACTGATGAACAAAAACAGATCCAGAGACAGAGAAGCATTGAGCAGACCATCAAACCTCAGAGGGAAGGCAGGGGAGGGTGGGGGAAAGGGGAGAGATCAACCAAAAGACTTGTATGCGTGCATAACCAGTGGACACAGACACTAGGCAGGTGACGGCACGAGCTGGGGGAGGGTGTGGGAGGGCAATGTGGGGATAAGGACACATATGTAATACCTTAATAAAGAAAAAAAATAAAATTTGCTGATACCAAAATAAAGGAAAGTACTATCTTTTCAGCAAATAGTGTAGCAAAAGATGAATATTCATATGCAAAAGAATAAAAATTAGACCCTTTCTTAACACCACATACAAAAATTAACTCAAAAGCAATCTATTTATAAAAGGCTAAGTGACCATCACATCTGAAACAACCGAATGGACGACCAAACAGGCTGTGTGGGGTGACCAGGCTGGCAGGGGGGTTAGTGAGGGGCAACCAAATGACCGAGCAGCAGGCTGCGTGGGCAACCAGGCTGGCAGGGGGGTTAGTGAGGGGTGACCAAATGACCGAGCAACAGGCTGCGTGGGGCAACAAGGCTGGCAGGGGGTTTAGTGAGGGGTGACCAAACGACTGAGCAGCAGGCTGCGTGGGCAACCAGGCTGGCAGGGGGGTTAGTGAGGGGTGACCAAATAACCGAGCAACAGGCTGCGTGAGGCAACCAGGCCCACAGGGGAGGCAGTTGGGGGCAACCACTCTGGCAGGGGGTGAAGTAAGTGGTGACCAGGCCAATGTGGAGGCACTAAGGGACGACCAGGCCAGTGTGGGGGTGATCAGGCCAGCAGGGCGGGAGCAGTTAGGGGTGATCAGGCAGGCATGCAGAGGCAGTTAGGGGCAACCAGGTAGGCAGGCAGGTGAGCAGTTAGGAGCCAGTGGTCCCGGATTGTGAGAGGGATGTCCGACTGCCGGCAGTCAGACATCCACCAAGGGGTCCAGGATTGGAAAGGGTGCAGGCTGGGCTGAGGGGGACCCCCCGGGCATGAATTTCAAGCACCAGGCCTCTAATAGAAGACATAAGTGTAGAAAATAAATTATAAAGTCTTCAAAGAAAACAGAAAAAAAAAAAAAAAACTCCACAAAGTTGGTTGGCTTTGGTAATGATTTTTTTTGTATATGACATGAAAGGCACAGATAAAAGAAAAACACAGACAAATAGAACTTCATGAAAATTAAAAACTTTTGTGTATCAAGGGACCCTACAGAGTGAAAAGGCAACCCACACAATGAAAAAATATATTTGCAAATCACATATCTGTCTGCAAATCATAATCTTATAAGGGATTAAAATTCTGATTATATAGAAACTGCTAAAATTCAACAACAAAAAGAACAACAAATAATCTGAGTCAAAATGTCCAAGGAACCGGAACAGAACTTCCAACAAAGAGATGTACCTTTTTCATGTACCTTGTTGATGGCCACAAGGTATGTGAAAAAGATACTCTGCATCAGTCATCATTGAAGAAATGCAGATCAAAAACCACAATGTCATATCACCTCATACCAATGAGGAAGGGTACTATTAAAAAAACACAGAAAATATTAAATGCTAGTATGGATGTATAAGAATTGGAATATTTTTGCACAAAGAGTGTCAATGTAAAATGTAAAATGTGCAGTCACTGTGAAAAAGTTACCCAAAAAACTTAAAAATAGAATAATCACCATATGGATGGACCAGTACAACCTGACTTCTGGGTATACACACAAAAGAATTGAAAGCATGATCTCAATTAGATATCGGTACACTAATGTTTACAGCTGCATTATTCACAATAGCTAAAAGATGGGAGCAGCCCAGGACTGCCAGGAACACACATTGGGGAATATATAAGCCTTTCAATAAATGGTGTTAGGAAAACAATATATTCATATGCAAAGGAATAAAATGGGACCCTGATCTGGCTTCTTAATCCACAAATAAACTCAAAATAGATTAAAGACTTACACATAAGACCTGAAACTCTAAAACACTTGGGAGAAAACATAGGCAAAAGCTTTCTGATCATAGTCTGGACAGCAGTATTTTGGATGTGATCTCAAAAGACAGGTGACATAAGCAAAAATAAACAATGGAATTGCATCAAATTAAAAAGCTTCTGCACAGCAAATGAAACAATTAGCAGACTGAAGAGACCAGTTATGTTATGCCAGGAAATATTTGTAAATTTTATAGTTGATAAGGGATTAATATCCAAAATATATAAGGAACTCAATAGCAATAAAATAACCAACCCAATTAAAACTTACATAGGTATACTCTAGTATGAAATCTTTAATAACAGAGGTAAGTTCTCAAAAGCCATTGCTTATTGCAGACAGGCTTTGATCCCTTCAAGTTTTCTAAAATTACTCTGGCAAAAGCATCATTACCTCCATAGTTGATGGACATTTAGAAAAGGATATCCCACCCCTGACTCAGGAGCATCTTTGCATACTGATAGAGAATGCCCAGTTCCTAATTACCTCCAGGGAGGCTGATGGTTTCTAACCCAGGTATAATGGGTTGAACAGAAGTGCACCTATCGCAGTAAGAGCAAGATGGGGAGAGGCAACAAACACGAGAGCAAGAAAATCTTACCCAGAAAAGCTCAGCTTCAAGTAAAGAAAAAGTAGCAAACCCAGGTCCCCAAAAGGACAAAGATATAGCCTAGATCCCAAGTTACATGAGGCCAAGAAAGTATGACCTGGAGACAGAATAGTTATCTATGACCAGGAACTCGGTGGGAGCAATTCCTTGAAGATGGGTGGGATGTTAGTGACTCTCTGGGGGCTTGGGGCTGGGCTTACTTGGCGACACTTCCAATCCAAAGCCTGGGATGGATGGGGAAGGGGATCACAAGCTATGGCAGAGATGTGGGCTGTGGGTGTCCTCTGTTGAGATGGGAGCAGTTAGCGTGGCCACGGGCACCTGAGGCAGGCAGCTACGGTGGACAAAGGAACGTCCTCCTTGGGATGGAACAGCCCCCCACATTCAAAAGAGGCAAAACCACTTATTTTCCACTAAAGGACGCCAGCAGGTAGAAGAATCAGCAGACACAAGCCTACATACTTTCACTCGCAGGATTTATTTTGGTTTGTGACACGGAAAGCTTTAAGCCATAACAAAAGGAGAAAAAAAGAAAGCAGATTTTTTTTTTTTTCATTTTTGGATCAGGCCAGTTAATGGTGAGCTTCTTGGTACTATATTTTCTCCAACCTATGGCTTTTTGACATTATTGCCCAGTCACTGCTGTAAAAAAAAAGTATAGAAAAAAGAAATGTTAAATTTTAACTTAATAAAACTAATTTTACTATGTATCTATCTAGGCATAGAATTTGGTATAATAAGACACTGGTTATACTGTCACAATCTATGCCTGTTCCACAAAATTTGTAAACCCATTTCCTTTTCCTGAATCCTTTGTGCTAGCCATATTAAAATTATATTATAAATTGGTATTTATAAAATATCTCACATACACAGTCCCCATGCTTCATCTGGGTGAAATAAAATCACCAACAAGGAAAACAGAGAGGATAACAATGAAAATGAAAATATGAGAAGAAATAAATAATGATGATGATTAATTGATCTATTTTTGTCTACAGAAGAGTACTTCCAAGAGTTCTCTGTGCATATCCAACAGGTGTCCCACAGACACATGTTCAAAACAGAACTCACACTTCACTCTCCTCCACCTCATCCCTACTCTACAATATGTGTTCAGTAAAAGGTGTCATTATCATTTGTCAGAAATGTTTTAATTTTCATAATTCTTTGTAGAACAACAAATATATTCATCCAAATATATCCATCACTCACTACTTAATCAACTCTACCTCTATCTCACAAAACTTTTTGATCTCTTCTTCTCTTCCAAACCTGCCCTTGTCATATCTTTCCTGTGTATTCCATACTCTCCTAGCTGTTTCCCTCATCTCCAGTGCTGGCTGAATCTGACTGAATTCTCCCCTGCTTCATTGCAGCAAACTATATCATGTTAAATTCCTCAAGTACTGCTTCAGAAATTCTTTCGCATGTTCCCAATCATATATGAGAAAATGTAAATCCTAACCAGTGCACACAAGACAATTGTCTTGGCACATGATTACCTATGTACATTTTAAAATTTAAAATGTATTAAGAGCACAAATTTAGAAACAGATCTGGGTTTACATTTTAGCCTTCCTATCTTTCTGCTTTATATCAATAAACATTATTTATGTACTTTTTCTTACTCTATAACCAAGCTGTTAATTCATTCTGTTAGTTCATCTTAAAAATTGGTTCCTAAAACCGTTTTTACTATTGCTGGTCTGAGGTAACATGCTGTTTTCTCTTGGGTTATTGCAGGAATTCTCCACTAACTGCTTTCTCCACTTTTACTCTGTCTTTGTTACTTTAAACTCTGCTCCAGATAAACTGACATCACGGTTATTTAACAAACATTCCTGACTTTTTTCTTTCATTGGATCTTTCCTGTGTTTGCAAAGCTCCTTCCCAGTTATAGGCAAGTATAGCTCTGCCAGCTGAATCCCTGTGTAAGACAGCATTGATTTATTGCAGAAAAGGTAAAGCTCTATTTTTAACTCTGGGAAAGGCTGGATGTCTGCTTTCCCATTTTGCCAAGATAAGGACAGTGAGGTTGATGATCATCTATTTAAATTTTTTTAAAAAGGAAACTTGAGACCTTGTACCTGAGGTGTCTCTCTGACCTCCATTACTGCCTGCACTCTCCCTAGCTGTGCTGTATCCTTTGCATTTAAATAAAAGCCTCATGTGAGATGACCCTGTGAGTCCATGGGACTTCTTTTAAACATCTAAATTGGGTAAATATTTTCACCTCCTTCAATTCTTTGGTTACATATCACTTGCTCAATAGAGCCTACCAAGTCAACCATATTTTAGAAACTTCCTACCAAATTCCTTCATCAACATCAACTCTTCCACTTACCCCAACCGCCCTAATCTTTCCCATCTGATTAATCACTTCCAGTACACTATATAATCAATTTATGAAATGTGTTTGTTTATGGACTGACTGCCTAACCCATTATTTGAAATTTTTGAGGCAAAACCTTAATGTAACCATCAAGTATTTGTAGCAGGAGAAGGCTGTGAAAAACAGGAAAAAAAATATCACCCAAAGCAACATAGTGAATTTATAATTTAAGAGTTGGAAGAAGTCAGAGAAATCACAAGATCAGTTTATAGCTCTAGAAGAAAATAAGTGAAGTTGGGTGGTGGTGATTACTTCTTGGGAAGGTTATCCAGCATGAGGATGAGACTGTGATTGGAGGATTTGAGAGGAAGATAGTGAGCCAAGTGCCAAAATTCTCACCTGAGATTTAGATTTTAATTGACTAATCAAAGAAGTAGAGATTGGTCTAGTCAGAAATAAGACTAATTTACATTCTGCTTAGGAGTTATAAATGTGTTCTCTGGTAGCAGATGAGGAAACAGATACATTGACTTAATTCTCAAAGTCCAATATGGAGGAATGGCATGTAATTTATTGAATGAACACAGTTCTCATTCTTGGTTGAATTTTTGCATTTACTCCAAATGGTAGATGTCATATCATGATTTCTTTATGCATATGAGTTAAAATTTGAAAAATATATACAGATTCCTACTTTATTCCATCTTGGAGTATGTGATTGTATTTCTGCCTTGGAGAGTACGTGTAGCATTTTCTTTGAGATCTAATATGTCCTCACTAAATGTATATTCCATTCCCCACCCCTATTTATGTAATAGGCTATATGTATCAAAATTGTGGAGTTTTTAGTTTAAACCCTTGCGTCTGATTGTCTTAAACTCCAGCTCCAAAACTTTCTAAAATTCTATACACATGGGGAATTATTTAAATTCTTTTGTCTGTTTTCTCATTTATGAAACAAGAATAAACATAACCGTGGAATTTTAGTGAGGAAGAAATGTAAATATTTGGAAACAATCCATATAAGTCTACTAATTAGCACATTAAGTGAGTGAGCAGGATACATAATAATTCATAACTATTTAAAAAATATATTTAAATCTCTTCAAAGTCACTCCTTTTTCAAAAAGAAAAAATGGTTGACAAATCACTGACTAATACTGGTTAACATTAATTACTTCTGAAGATTATAAAACAAAATCTGAATTAGCTTTTGTTTTAGTATAAGATACTGGCAAATAGGAATGATGATAGTGAAACATGGAAAAATATGTCTCATACTTAGATATTGTAAAGATTAAAGAAACTATCTCAGCAATGATATGTTGTCAATAATTTGATTCCTTCATTTCACCTTTAATGCTGTGTATGTTGTGTAGCTGTTACTACTGCTGTTTTCTGATACAGACCTGTATAAAATAAATAATATTAGTTTTAGGTTTGGAAACATTTCAGTCTTAAGCAAAATCAAGAACAGTAACCAAGCTATATTTGTACTCATTACTCAAACAATGTATGCCAATATTCACTTTGCCTCCCATATTCCAGTCAGTGATCCTATCTATAAATATAAAGAGGTAATATACAAATTGTCCATTACAGTGTCACAGTAACGACCGAGGGTGGGCGGGGCTGCGCATGGTGAGGGGCAGGGCTGCGTGCGCAACCTGTCACCTGGAGATGCATGGAGCACCTCTAGGTCCGCCCCCCCAACCCCGCTCCCGGGGGCAGCGGCTCCCTCCCACCTCCCACGGAATTGCACAGGTCCTTCCCAGCTCCCGCGGAAGTGGCGTGGCTCCCGTGGAAGCAGTGTGGCTCCCTCCTGCCAGCTCTCGTGGAAGCGGCAGGCGGCTTACTGCTCGCGATTTCGCGCGATGGGCCACTAGTATTTAATATTTGGTCTTTCTAATGTTAATCTAACTACCTATCCTTGCAACCCTGAAGCTCCTTAATGTTGCTCTAAAACTTAGACTGTCAAGACCAGTTTAGTTATGATCCATCATTCCCCATTATAACATCTGTTTTAAAAGTCAGGTTTACTTCCAGCAACTATTCAGATTTGTCCACGATGTCTTAAGCAAGAGCACAAGAAGACTTATGCCAGATATTCAAGTCAATTAATAATAGTTTGTTGATTATCTAAATGTCAAATCAGGCAGAATATTACATTGAATTTAATTAATTGCTGCTAAGTTGTTTATAAATAAAATTAACTAACTTTGGAGATAGAGGTGTTGATACATTTTTCTATAATTATTTTATTTATTTCTCCAAAATTAAGAAGGCGCACAGCCAGTGTTCCTCATTTGGTTGAGCATTATTCATACACCAAAAGGTCGCCTGCTCAATTCCTGGTCAGTGCACTTGCCCAGGTTTCCAGGTCCTCCCAGGTGGGGGTGTGTGCAGGAGGCAACTAATCCATGTTTCTCTCTCTCACATCTCTGTTTCACTCAATCTCTCTCTCTCTCCCTCCCTCCTTCTACTCTCCTCGTTCTCTGGAATCAATAAAAACATACTTTAAAACAAGAAAGAATGAGAATCATTGTGCTTTAGCATGGAATAAAGAGACCCACTTGTTTATCTTTCATTCTGCATTCTCATTTTTCAATATTTCCTAAGAAAATTGTGGCTTGTATTGCTGTTATTGTTACAGAATAAAGTTGTACAAGTACCTTCATTCCAACTTTAGAAACACATGAGCAATATTAATTATGTGTAAAATGGGTAGTATACTGTGTTCTCTCCCTCATTCTTTGCTTTCTTTATGTTTTTCTTACCTTCTACATATTCTGTTCACAAAACTGGCTTCCCTATCTCTATTAATCTGAATATGGGGTTTCTTGGGAAATAAAGAAAACCTCCTAAAGCAATTTTACTGAATGGCTTCCTATTTGAAAGGCATTGAGAATTTACTGAGTAGCTTCAGTTTTTTTCTGGGCCTCTATGCACATGGAGAGTACCTACCTACCTACAATCTAAAAAAACAAATTACATACTAAGACTCAGTATTTCTACACATCAATCCAATCCATCCAAGAATGCCTATTTGTAATATTCTCAGTTACATTTGAATTATTACCAAAATGCATTTCAATATAAATATAAGAAATAATAATTTTACTTACCCTTCACTTATTGTTTCCTCTCTTTTCCAACATTTCATTTTATTTCGCTTAAGAGCAATGATGGTAATTAAAATAAGGAGGGGTAGAATAATGAAGAAACTGATCAAGAGGCCTTTTTTATGAGGAGCAGCATGTCGTTTTTTTATTGGCAAGTTAACAACTTCTCCTGAAAACATGAGAGTACCTCTTAACATTTTCAAAAATAATATTTAAAGCATAATAGAATTTTGATTTATAAAAACTTGTGATTCCAATTATACAGTCATGGAATGAATGAATTTAAAAGTGTTAAAGTGTTTTTCCAATATTCTGTGACTATGCCACAAAGTGCATTATATATTTATGTCATTCAATATATATCAATACCATTTAAAGGAATATAAACCACCCAAACAAAAAATGGGGATCAGACCTAAACAGATACTTTTCGAAAGAGGACATAAGGAAGGCCACAAGATATATGAAAACATGCTCAAAGTTACTAGTCATCCAAGAGATTCAAATCAAAACAACAATGAGGTACCATCTTGCACCTGTCAGAATAGCTATCATCAACAAATCAACAAACAACAAGTGTTGGTGAGGATGTGGAGAAAAAGGAACCCTTGTGCACTGCTAGTGGGAATGCAGACTGGTGCAGCCACTGTGGAGAACTGTATGGCATTTCCTCAAAAAAACTAAAAATGGAACTCCCATTTGACCCAGTAAACCTACTTCTAGGAATATATCCCAAGAAACTAGAAACACCAATCAGAAAGGATATATGCACCTCTATGTTCATAGCAGCACAATTTACCATAGCTAAGATTTGGAAACAGCCTAAGTGTCCATCAGCAGATAAGTGGATTAAAAAAACCTATGAACCAGAAGGTCACAGTTTGATTCCGGTCAGGGCACATGCCTGGGTTGTGGGCTCAATCCCCACAAGGCAGCCATCTTGTAAGGGCATGATGGTCAATTTGCATATTACCTCTTTATTATATAGGATATAAAACAAGACAATCTACATGAGGAAAGTGATTTCTGGAAATCAACAGAACATGCCAAACTATAATATCAGAAGTAAGGAAAATACGATGTTGATTTTATGAAAATTCTACTCTACTTATGGAGAATTTGCTGACATCAGCAGAGAATTGGAGTCCTGGACAAAGTGCAGCATTTCACTGAGTTAAGGAGGCCAAGCACAGAGTTCACAGCAGCGGGAATGGCTGGAACTGCAGGGTGCAGCACAGTTGCTCTGTAGATTAGGGACCCAGAAGTGTTGTGATAGCCTCCCAGGTGTCCTTAGTGAAGGTCTAACCCAGTGGTCGGCAAACTCATCAGAGCCAAATATCAACAGTACAACGATTAAAATTTATTTTGAGAGCCAAATTTTTTAAACTTAAACTTTTTCTAACGCCACTTCTTCAAAATAGACTCGCCCAGGCTGTGGTATTTTGTGGAAAAGCCACACTCAAGGGGCCAAAGAGCCGCATGTGGCTCGGGAGCCGCTGTTTGCCAACCACTGGTCTAACCTGAAGCTAATCAAAGGCAGCTCTTACTGGCATGAGACTGAAAATAAGATATCAGAGCTTGAGCACTGCTGGCAAAAGAGCACTAAGAAAATCCCAATGTCTCCACATCCTCACTAATAACATGTTGCCTGTTATTTTTCATTATAATCAACCTAAGGAGTGTGAACTAGTATTTCATGTGTATTTACATTTTCCTAAAATGTTTAGCATATTTTCACGGGTTTGTGAGCTATTTTTATATCTTCTATCGATATATGTTTATTTAAATTTCTTATTTTCAATTGGGTTGTTTTTCTAGTGTGGACTTGTAAGAGTTCTTCATATATTCTGCATACACAAGTTGCATGTCAAATACAAGATTTGCAAATATTTTCACTCATTCTGTAGCTTGTCTTTCACTTTCTGGGTTGTATCATTTGCAGCACAAAAGTTCTTAATTTTAATGAAGTTCAATCATTCTCTTGTTTCTTTCTTTGCTTGTGCTTTGGTGTCTTCTATAGCATTGTCTATGCCAAAGTCACAATAATGTTATCGTATGTTCTCTAAGTGTTTTATAAATTTAGCTCCTCCAGTGAGACATCTGATCCATTTTAAGTTAATTTTTGTGATGTTGCAATATAGCAATCTAACTTCTTTATTTGCATGTTGATGTCTACTTTTCCCAACACCATTTTTAAAAAGATCATTCTATCCTCCATTTAATTGCCTTGAAATCTTGCCAAAAAGTATTGATTATAATTAATGAGTCTTTATTTCTGGACTTTGTCTTCTATTCCATTGAACTATATATCATCCTTATTCTTATGACAGTACTGTACTGATGATTATTTTATCTATGTAATAGTTTTAAAGTTAAGAAATAGGTTTTCGCCCTGCTGACATGCCTCAGTGGTTGAGCATCCACCTATGAACCAGAAGGTCATGGTTTGATTCCAGTCAGGGCACATGCCTGGGTTGTGGGCTCAATCCCCAGTGTGGGGCATGCAGGAGGCAGCCAATCAATGATTCTCTCTCATCATTGATGTTTCTATCTCTGTCTCCCTCTCCTTTCCTCTCTGAAATCAATAAAAAATTTAAAAAATATGTTCTCACTTTCAAATTTTAATTGAAAACCTAGTTTTGAATTTCTGCATGACTTTTAGTATCAGTTTGTCAATTTCTGCAAAAAAGACAACTTGAGTTTGTTAAGGATTATGTTGAATATTTATGTCAATTTATGGAATAATTCTGTATTAACAATACTGAGACTTCCAATATATAAACATTAGATATCTTTACATTTATCTAGATCTTTTAACAATATGTGTATGCTTTTCAGTGTATACTGGTAACTTATACTTCTTTGCATTACATTATTTCTAAATATTATATTATTTTGGTGAGATGAAAAAAATGGAATTCTTCCAATTTAATTTTTATGGTGGTAAAATGTACAACATATAAAATTTATTATTTTAAACATTTTTAAGTGTACAGTCGGTGGCATTAAGCACATTAACATTGTTGTAAATCCATCACCAACATAAAACTCTTTTCGTTCTCTCAAACTGAAACTCTTTTACCCTTTAACTTGCCATTAACTTGCTATTTTTCCCTTCCCATGACCCTGAAAACTTCCATTTTACTTTCTATGAATTTGACCACTCTAAGCGCCTCATAAATGCAGAATCATTCAGTACCATATCCAGAATGTGACTGGTTTGTTAAATTAACATAAGGTCTTCAAGTTCCATTTAGTTTGTAACCTGTGCCAGAATTTTATTTCTTTATAAGCTAGTTAATATTCCATTATAAGAACATAACACATTTTGTTTCCCCATTTATCTGTCAGTGAGCATTTTGGAATTTTTACCAATTGTCTATTGTGAATAATACTGTTATGAACATGACTGTACAAATATCTGTTTGAGACCATGCTTTCTATGCATTGTGCCATATAGCTCGCTATGGAATTGCAGAATAATATGGTAATTCTATGTATATACTTTTAAGGAACCACTATACTATTTTCTACAGAGGCTGCATCATTTTACATTCCACCAACAGTGCATAGGGGCTCCAATTTCTTCACATTCTCATCACTTGATATTTTCTCAAATTTTTTGATAGCAGCCATCCTACTAATTGTTAATTAGTATCTTGTACATTTGACCACAATTCCCTAACAATGAGTGATGTTGAGCATCTTTTCATGTACTTATTGATCATGTGGAGTTCTTTACATATTATGGATATTAAGTTTTCTTCAGATATATAATTTGCAAACATTTTCTAACATAACATGGGCAATCTTTTTCACTTTGTTGATAATGCTCTTCGCTGGAAAACAGTTTTTAATTATTATGTATTCAAATTTTTCTACTTCTGTTTTCTGTATTTTTGGTGCCATACCCAAGAAATTATTGCAAAACCCAATGTTTTTAATATTTCCCCGGTTTTCTTCTAAGAAATTTAACATTTTAGCTCTCACATTTAATTTCGGACCCATTTGTAGTTAATTTTGGCATATGGTTTCAGTAAACATCCAAATGTATTCTTTTGCTTGTTGATATCTGCTATCCCATTACCATTTCCTGAAAAGGAAAAGGCTGTCCTTTCCCACATTGAGTGGCTACGGCATCATTATGGAAAATCATTAGACCACATAAGTGAGAATTTGTCTGGTCTCACAAATTTATTCCATTGCAAAATTGAAGTTTTCTGATTTTGTTGGCTAAAGTAATATGTCAACTTCCAAGAAGGTACAAAACGGCCATGGGGTCCATTTCAATCTTTTTATGTTAGCTTCTATTGAACACAACTGACAATTCCGACATTTTATTTTACTGCTCATAGTGACAAAGAAAAGGATATTGGAGGGAAGTATTTTATAATCTGTAATCAGACAAATGCAGAAAAAAGACCGCAGAACAGACTTTTTGCTAAAAAGTCTATGCAGATGCCAAATTAACACATTAAATAAATTTAACATCATTACCTCCTAGGGAAGTGCAAAAACCACAAGGAGATATTATTGTACACCCACTTGAATGGCTTAAAAATAGTTGGTGAGGATGCCAAAAAACTGGATCATTCATGTATATACGTATATATATATATATATATATATATATATATATATATATTGACATTGACGTTTTTTTTAATTTATTTTTTATTTTTTTATTTTTTTAAAAATTTATTTATTGATTAAGGTATTACAAATGTGTCCTTATTCCCCACAGACATTGAGATTTTTATTATTCTTCACAGAATAAAACATTTTTCAAGATTATTAATTGTACCTTTTCTAATTATTATTTATGTAAGTGTCAAATGGTCAGCAACTCTGGAATAGTTTGGCAGTCACTTTTAAAACTATAAAAGGCTTACTATCAACCCATCAATTTCACTCCTGGGCATGTTTCCCAGAGAATTAAAAATTTACTTTTATTCAGAATCTTCCACATGAATATTCATTGCATATTTAATCATGATACCTAAAGCTAAATATCAACCAAATGTCCTTCATGGGGAATAATTAAATAAATTTTGATACATCCATACAAAGAAATACCAATCATCAATAAAAAATGAAGTATTCATATATGCAACAACTATATTCAGTTCATGAAATTTATGCAAGAGAAAAAAAGTCAATCTTAAGGAGACACAAATTGTATGAAGGCATTTATATAACATTCATGAAATGACATAATTAGAGACAGAGAAATTCAGGGATTGCCAGGAGTTAGGAAAGGAGGAAAGAAGAGATCAGTGTAGCTGTAAAAAGGACTAATATTAGTTTAGTGATAATACATGTAGTGATAATACAGTTCTGCATCTCAACTGTGGTGGTGACTACACCAATTTTAACGTGTGGCAAAATTGCACAGAACTAAATACACACACAGGTGCAACCACAAAACACAAACATATGCACAGATGAGTGCATATATATTGGTAAATTGAAAAAGGTCTGTGTATTTTGTCAATGTCCACTTCCAGGTTTTGATATTGTACTGTAGTACTGCGACACATTTCCAGTCATGGAGGCTGATTGAGGGAGTACACTTCCATCTACATTGCTTTGCAATTCATTGTGAATCTAAAATTACTTCAACATAAAAAGTTAAATAAAAACCCAATAGAATATTAGTGCATATCTAAAACTGAGAGAGCAAAGTTGAACAAAACAAAGAAAAAATAATATCTAAGTTCTTGTGAAGTGAAGGCTATCTGTACAGAGAAACAGGATCTCTCATCAATGAATGGGGGAAGGATTATGGTACAGCCACTTCTGAAAATAGTTTGGATGTTTCTTATAAAATTAAAAGTGCACTCACTAAAATAAGTACACTTAGTAAATGGCCCAGCAATATTATCCCATCAAAAATAGACAATATATGTATATTCAACATGTACAGTATATTCTATATATTATGTATATGTATACAAAAATCTTACATGCACATATATGTCAGATTTATTCTCTACTTGTAAAGCCTTGAAAAAACATAAGTAACCTTCAAAGAGTGAATTGATAAGCAAACTACAGAACATCTTTTCCATAGAAGGCTATTTTAAAAATGAATGAATCGAATTTATGACAACAGAAATGAATCAGAAATGCATATGACATTCTGAGAAAGAGAAATATCTGAAACAGAGAACAGGTAATTTCTTTCCAGGAATTAACAGTAGGAGATGACTGCAAAGGAGAAGTCAGAGGATTTGGGGTGATAAGTCTATTGTGTATACTGATGACAGCTAATGGGAAAACAAGTCTGCTCATTTTTTTTTCTGTACCCATAGAATTGTATACCACAGAGAGACTATGCTAAAGTGTATAAATTTTTAAAGCCAAATATGTATAATAAAAATAAATATTAAAAAGGAGATAATGGCTAGTATTTTTTAAAAAAATTTCAAAGAATGCATCAAGCTATAGATTCAAGAATCTCAGCCAATCCAAGCAGGATAAATTCAAAGAAAAACACATCTTGGTAAATCATAGTGAAACTTGAAAATCAAAAATAGAAAATAAGTTAAACTCAGACGAAGAATTTTAAAAAATCATATTACTGAGATGTATGAGAAGAATGACAGCGGTATTATCAGAAAATGGAAGGCAGGGAACAATGTGATTATATCTTTGAACATCTGAGAGAAACAACTCAATGTAGAAATCTACTTCCAGTGAAAATACCCTTCACAAATTTAGACATTATAAAAACACTTTAAAGACAAACAAAGACTGCAAGATAGACACAAAAAGAGGAATACAAAAGGAAGTTTTCAGGCTGAAAGGAAATGACCCATAGAAAACTGTTAATGTGCTGCAAGAGTTGAAAAGACCTAGAGAACAGTAAATCTGTGGGCAAATGTAAATATTTTTTATTAAAAATATTTAATAATCTGTCAGCTCCTAAGGCAAATAATAATGTATTGTCAGTGTTATACTATAATATATAAATAAAATATATCACAAGAGTGCCAATGGTGGAAAGACATTAATGGAAATAAACTCTTCTGAGATTTATACATTTTGAAGAAAAATCAAATACACTACATTTGCTTATGAATGTTCACCAAATAAATGGGAAAATGTTTTGTACTATCTACTATTCATATGCTATGGTTATGAAACATTTTATTATTTTTAGCTTTCTCTAGTATAGTTAACTTTAAAAATGCACCTTGGTTTTGCACTGGCACATTATAACAGCTAATTCTTGGGATATAAACTATATACTAAAACTATCACCTATTCTATAATTTAATAACACCAATCTAGAAAACTCTGCTGTATAAATAGAACTGTTAGAGTAACCATGGTTAATTTCGAGAGAAGCCTATTGAAATGTACACTTCTAGATTTGAATTATAAGTGTACACACCATTTTGATTAAAAGTATGATTTAGAGTTAGCTGCACTGTGTAATAGAGTAGCCACAATGGCTATTTAAATTTAAATTCAATAAAGTAAAATAAAATGGAAATTTTAGCTACTTAGTTGCACTATCCACATGCCAGGTGCTCAACAGCCACATCAATGGTGGAGATGTAGAACATTTATTTTTTTTAAATATATTTTTATTGATTTCAGAGAGGAAGGGAGAGGAAGAGAAAGATAGAAACATCAATGATGAGAGAGAATCATTGATCTGCTGCCTCCTGCATGGCCCCTACTGGGGATCAAGCTCCCAACCCAGGGCATGTGCCCTTGACCAGAATCTAACCCAGGACCCTTCAGTCTGCAGATGGACACTCAATCCACTGAGCCAAAACAGCTAGGATGAGATGTAGAACATTACTGTAAGTGCAGAAAGTTCTGTTGGAGCACACTGATCAAGATACTAACCCTTGGCCCTAATCCAAAACCCATCATCGATACTTCCTCCTGGTGATGACAGTGTTTCCACACACTTAGGAGGAGAATATCCCGAATCACAGTGGCAATTCAAGTTAGTATTGCAAACCTAAAAACAAAACCAAATGAAGAATAAGAATACTAAATGTGCAACAAGAAATTAAATGCAATATTAGTCATTATTCTTCAATGCACATCGTGAAAGTATTATAATTTAGCATATTAGAGGAAGTGTTTATTTTAATGTGGAAATAATTTCTAAAATAAAATTTTTCAAAATAAATGCCCATGCAATATCTTTTCATAAAACAGAGATTTCCTATTAATTGTCTCTTGTATTTTAAAATACAAGTAGATACCATTTTTAGCACCGCTGAAATATCTTATTCTAGAAATTATGAAGCTAGATGTTATAAAATTGTGGAAGCTTAAATTTATTATGAATTGTGTTAGATTAAATAAAAGCTGTGAGAAGGGCAAACATTTACCAAAAATATTATGGACAAACTCAAGGGAGAATTTGCTTAAACAGACACAAATATAAAAAGGAGCTGGTACATGAATTGAAAGAAGGGTCAGAAGTAGACAAGGGAATCTAGAAGTAGGTGCATGCAAAAATTCAATTAAAATTAAATAAATAAGGAAAGAAACAGAAAAGAAATGTAAACAATAGGACATTTAAGTTATTTGGGAGAAAATTTTCAATCAGGACACATAAAAAGGTCACTTTTTTCATGAATTATTACAGTATAAAATATGAAGGATCAATATGACAGAAAACACTAGTCACAAATTTAAAACCAAAGGCATGCTTGGAAACCTTCCAAAGTTTTCAAAACTTCTATAACCCAATAGGTAATGTCACAATGGATGGGAAAATAGAAATGCAAATGGTAAATATGAGTATACATACAGAGTAAAGAACTGTATCATTGATTATTAAACAAATGCAAATTTACAATGGATTTACCATGTTAGAAGAGATTGAAAAACTGATAAACTGGTGTGGCCAGAATTAGAGGAAATGCACCTTTTTGTACATGATAAGTGGAAGCAAAAACTGGTACACTGTTTCTTGAAGACAATATAATATTACTGAAAAGTTTAATGGGGCATACATCTGACCCATCAGATATTATTGATAACAACTTAAGAAATCAGATAAACATGCAAAAATGAATGTACAACAATGTTCATTGAACCACTATTTATAATAGTTAAGTTAAAATTAGCAATATACCAAAGTCCAGTAGTGAATGACTTCAAATATATTGTGGAACAGACATACAAACAACAAATTGAAGCCATTAAAGTGCATAAAAGATTGGAATACACAAAAAAATCCTGCTCTCACTCAAAAAATATTAGACTATTAGAGGCCCAGTGCACAGATTCATGCACATTGAAAGAAAATTAATTAGAAGAAATATTTTAGAGGCCAGGGAGGGACCGCAGGAGGGCTCTAGGGAGTGTCTGCCTAGCCTTGCCCAGTCCTGAACAGCCAGACCCCAGCAGCAAGCTACCCACCGGTTGGAGCGTCTGCCTCCTGGTGGTCAGTGCACATCATAGTGACTGGCTGATTGGTCAAACGAACAGTTGGACACTTACCATATTAAGCTTTTATTATATAGGATAAATATTATGTGTAATAAAAATATATTGTGCATATATATTATAACATACACTCAATTATGAACAATTTTATATGTATATATAATTGTATATATGTTATCTTTAATAAATCTATTTCCAAAATTTTACAATCTTGATCTAACATTATAATAACACATTATGCTTTATATAGCATTTTGTACAGAGTTCAAAGCTTACTAACGCAGGAGACCTAGAAAAATCTGATTAAACACATAATTCATGTACATATGCATACAAAATGAAAATGGATTTTCTAATTTGACTGCAATTTTCCATAAGAAATTTCCACATCAAATAATTGTGAATCTCACTGTTATTCTGGAAATGCTATTGACATGAATTTTAGAAATAACTATACATAAAAATATTGTAGTCATTACTTACACCATGTCCATTGCACAGTTCTGAAGCATTACAGGATGCTAGGTCTTTGTGATCACTAACATAATTGCAATGTCCAGAAAGACAAAACTAAAATTTTAAAAACAGGCATCAACAATGAAAATCAGGAAATGCAGAGTTAAACAATTGTTCTTGATACAAAACCATGCACAAAATTTATATATACAGGAGAGGGCAAAAGTAGGTTTACAGTGGAAAAAAGACATGCGAGTTATGATTATTTACATTATTTACACACTCCTGTACTCTACTTTGTTTTGCGTACACACAACTGTAAACCTGCATAGGCCCACCACAGTCTTTATAAAACATGTGAATCTACACTAATAAAAGAGAAACATGCAAATTGACCACCACTCCGCTAACGCCCACCAGCCAATCAGGAGGGAATATGCAATTACAAAGACAAAGATGGCAGCCACCCAGCTGCTCCAGGTGCAGAATGGCCGGGCAAGGCAGGACACCTGCTATGAGAGGGAGGGCGGGGGGCAAAGGGATCTACAGGAGCAGCACTCCGGCCACAGCGAAGACTAAGACTGCAGGCTACGGAGTCTGCAGCGAAGACGAAGATGGCAGACTCTGGCCTGAGTCTGCAGCAAAGGCGGGACACTCGGCTGGAGTGAAGGCCTGGGTTCCGAGTGCTGGAGGAAAACTGGTGCTGGAAGCTAAGGGAGGAAGGCCTATTGCACGAATCTCTTAATGCAATGGGCCTCTAGTCCTGTTAAATAATAGTGGTGAAAGTGGACATCATTGTCTTGTTCATGATCTTAAGGGAAATGCTTTTAGTTTTAGCCCATGAGGTTGGTTGTATCATTTTTATACATGGTCTTTATTATGTTGAGATATGATCCCTCTATCCCCACTATTGAGAGTTTTTATCTTAAATGTGTGCTAGATTTTATCGAATGCTTTTTCTGCATCTATTGATATGATCATGTGATTTTTAGTTTTCATTTTGTTTATGTGATGTATCTTACTGATATATATATATATATATATATATATACATATATATATATATATATATACACACACATATAGTACCAACCTTGCATCCCTGGAATAAATCACACTTGATCAGGTCTATGATTTTTTTAATGTATTGCTGAATCCGATTTGCTCAACATAGTATTGGATGTCCCAGTCATAATGATCAGCCAAGAAGAAAAAATAAAGGCATCCAAATTGGAAAGAAGGAAGTAAAACTGTCAGTGTATGCATTAGACATGTCACTGTAATATATAGGAAACCCTAAAGACTCCACCAAAACACTACTAGATCTAATAAATGAAATCGGCAAAGCTGCAGGATACAAAATCAACACACAGAGATCCATGGCATTTTTATACCCCAATAATAAACTGTCAAAACGATAAACTAAGAAAACAACCACATTTATTATTGCATAAAAAAATACCAAGGTAACCTAGGAATGAATTTTACCTAGGAAGGAAGTAAAAGGTCTCTACTCAGGGAACTATATGACGTTGAAGAAAGAAATTAAGGAAGATACAAACAAGTGCAAACATAGTCCATATTCATGGATTGGAAGAATTAACATCATTAAAATGCCCATACTACCCAAATCAATCTATAGATTCAACATAATTCCTATAAAATACCAATGACATATATCACATAACTAGAAAAAAAATATTTTAAAATTCTTTCTGGAACCAAAAAGACACCAAATAGCCACAGGAATCTTGAAAAAGAAATATAAACTTAAAGGGATCCCAATACAGCTATCAAAATATACTACAAGGCCATTGTAATCAAAATAGCCTAGAATTGGCATAAGAACAGACATATAGACCAATGGAACACAACAGAGAACCTGGAAATCAACCCACAACTTCATGGTTGATTTATATTTGACCAAGGAGGCAAGATCATACAATAGAATATAGATATTCTCTTCAATAAATGCTGTTGGGAAAATTGGATAGGTACATGAAAAAAAGAAACTAAAGTCCAGGAAGGGGAACCTAAGGGGAGGGGGATGGAGGTGGATAAAGGTTAGGGGGAGGGAGACTCCTGCAATAATGTCAACAATAAAAAAATTTCATAAAAACACCATGTGAACCTGGATTTTATGACATCTAATCAATCAATAAAGTAACTTAGTATTTGATAGAAAATGAAATATTGAGAATTAGATACTATCTTCCCTTGAGGGAGCAGAGCTGTTAGTTTATTGATACTAATTGGCATAAACACAAAAATAGTCAACTTGTACTGATCGTTTGTAATGTGGTAGGATCTGTCTTAGCACTTTCTATGTATATTCCTATGCATTCATATTGACCCTGTGAACGGGATATTTTCATCCTTATCATATTTGACAAGAATTAATTTTACACTATTAAGATCATGCCATGAATTATTGGGTAGGCCAATATTCAGTGCAATAAGAATTTTACTCACAGATTCTAGTGATCAGTGCTAAATACAGTATTCTTGTAAATTTTACAATTTTTCCAACTTTAGTAACAATAACCCTTGTCTTTCACATTAGCGATGTGACCTTGAGCAACTTACTTATCTCTCCATACCTCAGTTTATCCATCTTGAAATTTAAAATAGTAATTATATCCAAGTGAATAAAAAATATACATAAAGGTCATGAGAATGAAACAATTTGATACACATAAACAAAAGCAATGTATGACACATAGTAAGTGATCACTAAATACAAGTTTTACTTTAATTATTTATTTATTTAACCTGATTTTCGTGCAGACTTTATGTTAATATTTCTCTATCCAAATTTAATTTAATTTAATTTGAATACATATGGGGCACCTTCTCAAATTATCTGCTGGCTTTTATCAAGTTATCAGATAAACTATTTAATATATGATTAATAGTCTAAAACATTAATTATCACCTATTACCATTGGCATAAAAGGGGGAAAAAAAGGATCAGCTTGTTCATTAATATAAATTGCTCTAATGAAACCAGCAGGAATAATAAAATGTTGGACAAACCAGTGTTACCTGTCCACAAACTAGTATTTTCATTCTATGCTCTGTAAATATTGTCACTGAGGCAATAATAAACTAGTCATACTTCACTGGGTTGTTTTTAAAGGGTAAATAATCCAGAAAATGTTAAGACCAAGGCTTAACAGATCATTTTGTAGTTGGCTCTTTTGTAAGGGAAAAAAAAAAGAGCAAGAGACACCATAAAAGAAAACTCTGGTCAATGGCTGGGATGATGTTTTGAATATAAACTGGCACATAAGGCTTCCTTCTCTCAAAGAGACACAAAGAGTATCTCAGAAATAGTCACAGCACAGTTAAAAAAAATACCTAATATAACTAAAACCATATTTCCTAGGGGACATGTCTCTTTATGTAAGCATATTTTCTTATAGTCCTGTGTATTCAAATGGATAAAAAACAGTTAATAACAGTTAATATTATTTATTAATTGATTAGCAACATTTACATACCACAAACATAATCTTTTTGAAATTTCAAAGGCATGTATGTGCTGAGATGTTTTTTATCTCCTCTAGAATAGCCATGTGGCTATGATCATTTTGATAAACCATACTCCTGTTCTATATCTTATCAATATAAAATTCAAAGACACTTTGAATCACAACCCATATTAAGCAAAGTTGCATTCTGGAATACCAAATGCCTAACTCCATGCAGTATATTGTTCACTTAGAATTACAGTATTAAATTTAAGAATGTTTTATTTAGAACTAGAGACCCGGTGCATGGAATTCGTACACAGGGGACTGTGTCCCTCAGCTCAGCCTGCACCCTCTCCAATCTGGGACCCCTCGAGGGATGTCCGACTGCAGTCAGACATCCCTCTCACAATCCAGGACTGCTCACCTGCCTGCCTTCCTGATTGCCCCTAACCACTTCTGCCTGCCAGCCTGATCACCCCCTAAACACTCCCCTGCCAGCCTGATTGATGTCTAACTGCTCCCCTGCCAGCTTGTTTGCCCCTAACTGCCCTCCCCTACAGGCCTGGGTCCCCCCTACTGCCCTTCCCTGTAGGCCCAATCGCCCCCAACTTCCCTCCCCTGACAGCCTGGTCACCCCTAACTGCCCTCCCCTGCAGGCTTGATCACCCCCAACTGTCCTCCTTTGCAGGCCTAGTCCCTTCCAATTACCCTCCCCTGCTGGCCAACTTGTGGCAGCCATCTTGTGTCCACATGAGGGCAGCCATCTTTGACCACATGGGGGCAGCCATCTTTTGTGTTGGAGTGATGGTCAATTTGCACATTACTTTTATTAGATAGGATTATTAGATAGGATAGAGGCCTGGTGCACGGGTGGGGGCCAGCTGGTTTGCCCTGAAGGATGTCCCAGATCAGGGTGGGGGTTCCCTTGGGGCATGGGGTGGCCTGGATGAGGGGCCTGTGGTGGTTTGCAGGCTGGCCACGCCCCCTGGTGACCCAAGCGGAGGCCCTGGTATCTGGGATTTATTTATCTTCTATAATTGAAACTTTGTAGCCTTTAGTGGAGGCCAGGACAGGCCAGGAACTTGGCTTCCTCCATCGCCAGGGAAACCCAAGCCTCCTGCTCACTCCGTGGCCACAGCCATTTTTGTTGGGATTTATTTATCTTCTATAATTGAAACTTTGTAGCCTTGAGTGGAGTCCACGGCTGGCCAGGGTGTGCAGAAAGCTTGGCTTCCTCCATTGCTGGGGAAACCCAAGCCTCCTACTCGCTCTGTGGCCGCAGCCATCTTGGTTGGGTTAATTTGCATACTCGCTCCTGATTAGCTTGTGGGCATGGTTTGTGGATGTAGCAGACTGGTTGTTTATTTGCATATTATTCTTTTATTATATAGGATTTTTATTTTATAAAAAGGGAGAGATACATTTCTTCATGTCAATAAATAAGAAATAACATCTCTCTCTGTTTGTATTGATCGATCAATCAATCAATCAAGATACACAGAAACATCATCTATAGTAACAAAAGGGTAATATGCTAATTAGACCAGACATCTACCGGACATCCTTCTGGACAAAGCCACAGTGGTGGGGGCCAAGGCAGAGGCAGTTAGGGGAGATCAGGCCAACAGAGGAGAGCAGTTAGGGGTGACCAGGCCAGCAGGAGAGAGCAGTTAAGAGATGGCCAGGCCAGCAGGGGACCAGTTAGGGGGCAATCAGGCCAGCAAGCAGAGGAAGTTAAGGGTGATCAGGCTAGCAGGGGAGCAGTTAGGGGGTGACCAGGCCAGCAGGGGTTAGTTAGGGGGCAACCAGGCTGGCAAGGGGTCAGTTAGGCAGTAACCAGACCAGCAGGGGACCAGTTAGGGGGCAATCAGGCCAGCAGGGGACCAGTTAGGGGGCGACCAGGCCAGCAGGGGAGTAGTTAGGGGGCTGCCAGGCTGGCAGGGGGGCAGTTAGAGGGTGGCCAGGCTGGCAGGAGGCATTTAGGGGGCGGCCAGGCCAGCAGGGGGCAGTTAGGGAGTGACCAGGCTGGCATGGCAGCAGTTAGGGGGTGGCCAGGACAGCAGGGGGGCAGTTAGGGGGCAACCAGGCCAGCAGGGGGGTAGTTAGGGGGCTTCCAGGCTGGCAGGGGGGCAGTTAGAGGGTGGCCAGGCTGGCAGGGGGCATTTAGGGGGCGGCCAGGCCAGCAGGGGGCAGTTAGGGAGTGACCAGGCTGGCATGGCAGCAGTTACGGGGAGGCCAGGACAGCAGGGGGGCAGTTAGGGGGCGACCAGGCCAGCAGGGGGGTAGTTAGGGGGCTGCCAGGCTGGCAGGGGGGCAGTTAGAGGGTGGCCAGGCTGGCAGGGGGCATTTAGGGGGCGGCCAGGCCAGCAGGGGGCAGTTAGGGAGTGACCAGGCTGGCATGGAAGCAGTTAGAGGGTGGCCAGGACAGCAGGGGGGCAGTTAGGGGGCGACCAGGACAGTAGGAGGCAGTTAGGGGTTACCATGCTGGCAGGGGTGCAGTTAGAGGGCAGCCAGGCCGGCAGGCGGGCAGTTAGGGGGCTGCCAGGCTGGCAGGGGACCAGTTAGGGGGAGACCAGGCCGGCAAGCAGAGGCAGTTAGGGGCAATCAGGCATGCAGGCAGGCGAGCTGTTAGGAGCCAGCGGTCCCAGATTGTGAGAGGGATGTCCAACTGCCAGGTTAGGCCCCATCCCTGTGGGCGCCCCCGAGGGGTCCCAGATTGGAGAGGGTGCAAGCTTGGCTGAAGGACCTCTGCCATGCACAAATTTCCTGCACTGGGTTTCTAGTCTATATATATAAAAAGCCAGAGACCATAATGACGTCACAATCATAATGACCTAACAACCATTCTCTATGACACCCACTGAGGCCAGAGAACCCAAACCTATTTGGGGGGTGGGGCTGGCCTGCCAACCCCCCCTGTGGCCCCTCACCCAGGCTGCCCCAACCCCAGCAGGGACCCCCCCCCCACCGATTGGGGCCCCTATCAGGGAAGGCCCCCACCTGTGCATTAGGCCTCTATCCTATCTAATAAAGAGGGAATATGCTAATTGACCATCACTCCATCACAAAGATGGCTACACCCACAGCTGAGGCCAAGTTCCCATAAGGAGCCTTAAAGAGTAATCAGCAGGGACCTGAGGCTACACCCTCCGCCACCCCCATGGGGCTTGACAGGGGACCTCAGGCCGTGTCCCCCACCCAGCAGGGCTTGACAGGGGACTTCAGGCCATGCCTCCCACCTTGGCACCAGGCTGGGGGACCTCAGGCCATGCCCCCTGCCCAGCAGGGCTTGATGGGGGACCTCAAGGTGTGCTTCCCGTCCTGGTGCTGGGCTAGGGGACCTCAGGCTGCTCCCCCTGCCCCAGTGCCAGGCCAGTGGACCTCAGGCCACACTCCTCACCCCAGCACCAGGCCAGGGGACCTGAGGCTGCACCCTCTTGCCTGGTGGGGCTTAACAGGAGACCTCAGGCCGTGCTCCCCACCCAGTGGGGCTTGACAGGGGACCTCAAGGTGCACCCCCAGTGCTGGGTCATGGGAACTCAGGCCGCACCCCCAACCAACAGGGCTTGACAGGGGACCTGAGGCTGCACCCCCATGCTGGTGGGGCTTGACAGGGGATCTGAGGCTATGCCCCCTTCCCAGTGCTGGGCCAGGGGACCTGGGCTATGTCCCCTGCCCGGAGGGGCTTGACAAGGGTGGGACTGACCAGGTCTGGATCTAGCCCAATGGGGGATGGGCAGCCGGGTCTGGATCTCACGCGATTTTGAGGCTCATGTGGTTGGGTGGGGACTTGACTCTGGGTCCCGTGGTGTGGCCTAGACTCTGATAGGAAGAAGGTTTTCATATACATTTTACTAATTTTCTTTCATCTCTGACACTTCTATTATAGAGAAAGGGCAAATAGCAATATTAAATTATTTCCTCTAATTAATCCCCTTTTAATGTGCACAAATTTCATGCACCGGGCCACTAGTAGAAATATAAAATCATACCCTGCCACCACTCCAACCCAACCTGCCAAAATTTCCTGAAACCATAAAATTAGATCACTGATTCAGGCTAGCAGTTTAAAGTGTAAAGCCTCATTCACAAGTGAGGAATTACCACCTTCCTCCTTCCCCTTGGACTCTGTGTCTCAGAGGAGGCATGCACATTATGAACACACAAATGAAAGCTCAGAAAAGTCACTCTTTTGGGGTCCTGTGGCACATCCAGGCAGAGACAAACTGATCACCAAAAGGCAAGCACCAGACTCTGTCCCTTCCTCATCCCACGGCCTCAGCTCCAGAGAGGTACTTCCCATAGCAGGATATAAGGAGTGTCCTGTCTCAAATCTTCACAGAGATGGGAATGCTCAGAAGGCCAAGATAATAGAAACCTAAGGACCCAAATACTGGGGCCCATGCCGCCAGGCACCGCTCAGCACAAGGCCAAGGGGAGCTCAGACCAAGTTCTGGTCCAATTTGTTACCCGGATGCAATCTGCCATCCTGGGGCCACAGAGCACTCTGGAGTATGTAATTGCATGGGGTGCTCTGGAGGAGGAGGGCTCACCCCAACCCCTGGGCCCCAGGTGCTCTCTGCCTAAATGCCCTTCCCCTAGGCGCTCAGCCCCAACTGTGCCAACAAAGCCCCTTTGCTGGGGCAGGATCACAGTGGGAAGGCTGGGGGAGGGTTGGCTGACCCGTGGCCTCCATTGAGGCTGTTTGGACACATGTAATTAGCTCTAATTATCCAGGCCTTTCAGTTCACTGACTCCCTGGGCCTGGGAGCTGAGCCTGGGGTGAACGCACCCACAGAGCTGCTGCACCAGCGAATGAGCCCTTTGAGCCCTCTCACCAGGCCGGGAAGCTCTATCCCAGTCCACAGCACCCTGTGTCATGTGTCTGTCTTGCCCTGTGCATCTCTCTCCCTGTTCTTTGCTCTCTGATTCTGTTTACTGATTCCCTATGTCTTGCTGGGCCTTTTGTCTCTGTCCCTCATCGGATCTCTGAGCATGGAGAACACCCCTGCCACCCCCGCAAAGGAACACACCAGCAGAATCTGCCTTTTCAATAAAAAATGACAAGTGGGAAACAGAGTGAATTAAAAAACATTAACTTAAAAACAATCCATTTGTCTGCAAATGGATTCCAATTGGCAGCACTTCATTGGGGGTGGCAGGGGTGGAGCATGTTGGCCACATGTTCTGGAGTCTGAGACACGAAGTGTAGGGGGCTCAGCACCTTGCTATGGACCCCTCCCACTAGCCACCTGGGATAGCAGGGTCTGGGGAAGAGACTTAGTCTATACTCACCTTCTGGGACCCCCACCTGATTCCATAAACCCTTTCCCCTATTCTGGCATCTGCTGGTCCCTCTTACTCCCCCAGTACCTCCAAACCTTCCTATGCTGATCCCAGCTCTCCTTCTGCACCAGCCCTCCCTCTCCCCCCCACACACAGATTTCACCCTCTCCCTCCTCCACCCCCCAGTCTTCTACCCCATACTTCTTCCTGCCCTGCCCTGCCCACCTCCATTCTGCCCTCCTGCCCCACACCACCCAGCAGCCCTGTTTCCAGGATAAATGGTTAGAACAAATACTTCCTTGGCCAGAAGAGACTCTCCAGGGAGCTGCATGCAGAAAGGCTCTCCCAGTCCTGTACCTGTAACTGCTCTGTCCCGCTAGATGCCAATCAGAAATTGTGTCTCTGGACACAGAGGGTAGCAGAAATGAAGCCCCTCATCAGGAGGAATCTCTACCACCACCCCCCACCCCGCAAAAAAAAAAGTTCACCCTGTTACCTCCCTTATCACTTTCAGCAACCCTCCTTTGCAACTTTCCCTGGAAGTGGAAGGATTTATATATATATACCTATATATATAAAAGAGTAATATGCAAATCAATGAAACAGCAGAACAATCAGAATGACTGCTCTACCAGTCGCTATGAGGTGCACTGACCACCTCTCGGGCCCTCCCCCTGGCCAGCAGGCTCTGATCCCTTGATGGCAAACAGGGAACCGGGGATGGGTGGCAGCAACTGCCGGCAGCCAAGGAAGATGGCCCTGATCACAGGCCAGACCTAGGGGCCATACCCGCTCACAAATTTCATGTGCTGGGCATCTAGTTTAATATATAAAATGATTAATAATTTTCACAAAGGATCACAATACACGAGAGTGAGGTAAAGACACCTTAAATTTCCAACCTCTCTAAAATCAATTGAATAATTCAGGATAACAAACGAAAATAGCTTAAAACTTTAATTAAATACCTTCAGAATGATTCCAGGATTTGGCACACACAATAGCCTCCTTTTTCCCAATAAATAAGAAATATCAGAAAGAGACAATTAGAATATGAGAGATTTAAGAACTTATGGGGATTTTGAAATAAAATGAAGGCCATTGATGCATAAGGAGAATCCAACCACATCCAATGCAATAGCATAGGAGAGAACCTAGCTGATCATCCTCACAGTGCTCTAGAGGAGCTATAACCTCAGAGTCATATGGAAAAACAGGGAGAGAGCTGAAAGGGCGGGGTTGGGAAGAGTGGCTAAAATGTGCCATTATTAATGGAAGTCTGTCCACAAAACCACAAAACTAGTTAGCTCTCAATCCTCACTACACACCTATTCCACTCAATGACACGATGCAGTCAACACAATACTTTTTATCCACAGGGACAAAATTTAGAAGGGTATATTTTTTCTTTTTTTAAATACATTTTATTGATTTTTTACAGAGAGGAAGGGAGAGGGATAGAGAGTTAGAAACATCAATGAGAGAGAAACATCGATCAGCTGCCTCCTGCACACCCCCCTACTGGGGATGTGCCCACAACCAAGGTACATGCCCTTGACCGGAATCGAACCTGGGACCCTTAAGTCCGCAGGCCAACACTCTATCCACTGAGCCAAACTGGTTAGGGAGGGTATATTTTTTTTCTAAAGCAACTGAATTAATGGTGACTACAGAATTCAGGCTTCTCAAGTGATCTGCCATAGAATAGGCATTATCCAATTAAACTATTGTAAGTTTCATGGCCTAAAAGCCAGCTTTCAAAATGAAGACTGTCATGAGACAAACCTAGTCACACAGACAAAGCTGCCAATTAGTTTTCTTTAATACAAAACAGTGTGGGAGTAAAAACTCATAGCAGCTTAAAGCTCCTGCTGAACAAAGCAGGTAAAGTCAAAGTATTCCTTCCTTCCTTCCTTCCTTCCTTCCTTCCTTCCTTTCCTTCCTTCCTTCCTTCCTTCCTTCCTCCTCCCTTCCTCCCTCCCTCCCTATCCTCCCTCCATCCCTCCCTTTCTTTCCCTTCCTTTCCTTTTTCTTTTCTCTCTTCTTTTCTTCTTTTCCTTCCATGGGGATATTGCCCAGTTGGGCATGGGCTAATGATCAGACTTTCCCAGGTAGAGAACCACTGCTAGAGAAATGAGGACTCTGTAAAGCCTTATACTGCTGTTGGGACAAACCAGAGGACTTTCAAATGCATGATTCAATTCCCACAGAACATTAGCTGAATTCCATTATTATGTAACACTAGAGGCCCGTTGCACGATATTTGTGCAAGAATAGGCCCCTGGCTTCACTCCCAGCCACCTGGGAGCCGGCAAGTCCCCGCTCCCCAGCCGCCCGGGATCCAGCAAGTCCCCGCTCCCCGGGCACCTGGGAGCCGGCACATCCCCGCTCCCGCTGGGAGCTGGCAAGTCCCCACTCCCGGGCCGCCCAGAGCCAGCAAGTCCTCGCTTCTGTCTGGAGTACCACTCCAGTAGCTCCCTCCACTGGTCCCCTCCCCCTCATAGCAGGCTTCACACTGCTCTGCGTGTGCATATGCAAATTAACCTCCATCTTTGTTGGGTTAATTTGCATACCCACTCTGATTGGCTGTGGGTGTAACGGAGTGATGGTTAATTTGCATGTTTCTCTTATTAGATAAGACTAGACACCAAGTACATGAAATTCGTGTACTTGGGGAAGGGGGTCCCTCAGCCCAGCCTCCACCTTCTCCCAGTCTGGGAACCCTCAGGGGGTGTCCAACTGATGCAGAGGCAGGAGAGGCTCTCACTATCACTGCTGCACTAGCCAGCTGTAAGCCGGCTTCTGGCTAAGCGGTGCTCCCCCTGTGGGAGTGTATTGACCACCCAGGGTCAGCTTCTGCATTGAGCGTCTGCCCCCTGGTGGTTAGTGTGCATCACAGTGACCAGTCATTCCACTGTTCGGTCGATTTGTATATTATCCTTTTATTATATAGGTTGGTAGAACACTACTTAATGGCAATTTTCAATAGCATTTGTATGTCTAGTTCCCATATTGTTTTATTCCATTATTGTAACCATTTTTCCTGTACATAAGATATAATTTCACTCTCACTACTTTTAAGATCCTCTTTTTTTTGTCTTTTACTTTCCAAATTATTTTATGCAGTACCCTACCATGGATTTCACTGGATTGATCCTTTATAATGCTCTAACAGCTTATTTCATCTGTGGGTTTATGCCTTTCGCCAAATTTGTAAATGTTTCAGGCCTTATTTCCTCAAATACTTTTCCAACCTTAAATTCTTTCTCCTACATTTTAGGATGCCAATGTCTTGGGTATTATATATTTTCTTAAAACTCCTCATGTCCTTGATGCTCTATTCACTTTTTCATCCCATTTTCATTCTGTTGTTCAATTTGGGTATTTTTTAGGGTTCTATCTTTAGCTTCACTGATTTTTTTCTGTTGTCCCCACTATTCTGCTCCTGAGACCATTATTGAGTTTATATTTACAGGGTGGGGCACAAGTATGTTTACAGTTGTGAGGACAGGAAACACAAAGTTCACTTTTGTGTTATTATTTATTAACTAGAGGCCCAGTGCACATATTCGTGCACCAGTGGGGTCCCCTGGCCTAGATGGGATAAAAACCGACTCTCCAACATCCCCTGATGGGTCCCCGATTAGGAGAGGTTGCAGGCCAGTCCAAGGGACACCACCGGTGCACGATGGGAGGCCAGGAAAGGACGCGGGAGGTTTGCCAGCCGAGAAAGGACCACAGGAGGATTCCAGGGCATATACAGCCTGTCTCACTCAGTCCTGATCAGCTGGACCCCAGCAGCAAGTCACATACCAGTCAGAGCACCTTCCCCCTGGTGGTCAGGGCACATCATAGCAACTGGTCAACCAGTCGACTGTCTGCTCCCTGGTGGTCAGTGCACATCACAGCGAGCGGTTGAGTGGCCTTAGCATATCATTAGCATATTACGCTTTGATTGGTTGAATGGCTGATGGGACAACCAGACACTTAGCATATTAGGCTTTTATTATATAGTATTATTGTATTATTTTCCATACAAACATCTGTAAACTTATTTTTGCCCCACTCTACATTGATAGTTGTGTTTCAATTCTAAAGTTTCTAAAGTTTCTAAGTGATTCTTCTTTATATCTTCTTATCTCCTTGCTGGAACTTTCTATCATTTCATTAGTTTCCAGCAAATTTGCAAGTGCTCATTGAAACATGTTAATGATGGCCACTTTAGATTCTTTGAAGGGGATTTCTAACATCAATGTTAACTTAATGTTAGTTAATTTTTTTTGATGTTATACTAGTATGATGGGTACGTGCACACGCACATGTGTGCATGTGTGTGTACCATTTTATTGCTTTTTTTCTAGTTAAAGAATGATTAAATTAGTTAGAATATATACTCTGACTTATTTATAGTAAACATTTTTTCACTTTGTTTTAAATGACCTTTGAAGGGAAAACATATTACTTTATAATGTTGTGACAAAAAGGGAGCCACATACTAAATTTGACAAGCTCAGGGAAGGCATACATGGTCAGTCTTATAAACTCAGAGACATAAAGTCACCACATCAGATGGTCTGAAACTTAAAATTTCTAACTAAAAGGGAATCTTGGTGTGCATTCATGTCCTAGGCTAGTATCTTCCTTACCAAAGGTCAGTCTTTATCTTAACTGAGCCTGTAGATTGTCCTTTCGCATCTAAAATAACATACCTTTGGAATGTCAGAGTAATCTTTTCCAGACCCCTCACGGCACAACTACTGCAAGAGCTAGAGACCAGAGAACAACTCACTGCTGTCTTGTTCCTGCATACCATCTCCATGTGCTCTAAATGTTCATTATCAACCCTCCTGTACCCACAAGGGTAAAGGAAGTGAGTGTCTATTTGTATTACTTTTGATCAAATCTCAGAGATTTCCCAGCTTTGCTTTCTCCAGTCTACCAATGAATTTCAGGTAGCCACCCCTAAGGTCTCTCCTTTGATTCTGATGCACAAATCAGCAATAAAACTGCTATTCCCCAGAGTGTTTTCTCCATCCTTTTAGGTTTTGCTTCCCAGCAATTGTTGTCAGTTTGGCTCAAGGAAACTCTTACAAGATTTTTTTCTTACACTAGACATTATTTTGTGGACAATGTAGTCAGAACCAATATGTTCCTTTGTGAATATTATTTTCATGTAAAAATGTCTTCTGTCATTCTAAAATGTTTACTGATTGCCTTTTTCTTATTTTTCATTTCTTAAAATGCTGTTTCTCAATAGAAATCATTTTAATTAAAATATAAGATAATGCCCTAGCGGGTTTTGCTCAGTGGATAGAGCTTTGGCCCTACAATTGAAGCATCCTGAGTTCAGGAGTATTTACCTTGGTTGCAGGCTCAACCCCTGGCCCTGGTCTGGGAAGTGTGGAGGCAATCAATGGATATGTCTCTCTCACCTCCATGTTTCTCTCTGTGTGTCTCTCCCCCTGCTTCCACTGGAAAAATATCTTGAGGCGAGGAGTAACAAAAAACAATGTAAGATAATTATGCATTTTTTTCAACTAGTTTTAGTAGTAATAGTTTAAAAATCACTTGTCTATAAGGTTTCTTAAAATTTTTTAAGAAAAATTAAGTAAAGCTTAGATTCTGTTTTATTACTGTGTCTTATGGAAGGGCCACATTTTTAACAAATACATTATGCTTTGGAGAAAGAAATAAGCTAATAAGCAAATAAATGTTTTACTTTGGTTATAACCATATTCATTCTCATCATTACTGCAAGTCTAAATATTTATTTGTTGTTATTATTGCTATTCTTAGTACTCTGATTGCTCCATTCTACCTTTTTAGCACATTATTTGATTCATTTTGCCCTTTGTTTACATAAACTATTACAGACCAAATTCTACCTCATGTGTAAGAAACCCATTTTAAATATCTATAGGAAAGTTCATAATAAAAAATGATAGAAAAGTAAGTGTTCCATTGAACAACAGAAATTATGATCTTTGAATCTTAAGACACAGGAACTAGTTTGTAAAATTTTAAATAAAAAATCTTAATCTCTCTCTCTTTCTGTCATACACACACACATGGACATTCACACACACACACACCATATATAAGATCAAGTAAAATTTGTATTTACCTTATTATCATCACATATAGTGCCATCAGTTACATAGGTATTATCTGGACTTGTGATTTTTGAGTCTTTTCTTGTAGCTGCTGACATACATATTTGGCCGCCAAGGTAAGTATATTGAACATCAAAATTTCTTGTTTCCGTTATACGTGTATGTGACCAGTCGCAAACTATCTTTCCACACAGGGTATTTCTGGCAATATAAAGCAAAGAAAATTCCCCATATGTCACTTTGGGACACAATTTATTAGATAAATAACGATTTAAAATACGAGAATAATTCAAAATGTTACTCAGATCATAACACCAAAGCTATTCAGAGCATACACCATATTATTAGGTGCAACATATAAATTCATCCATATGTACTAAATTCATCTCTCACTTGAATTAAGTGACTCATTGCAGAAAACACATACACAGATACACATACATGCATTTGGAAAATGGATAATTTTTAAAATACACACTGAAAACTACATCGCGTTGAATGACAGTTTCCAAAGTCATCTCCCAGGAAATTCACTTCTTCTGCACATAGATACGTTCCACCTCTAGCAACTGAAAATAAAAAGTTCCAATTACACATCTTACAAAAATTAAAACTAAAGTGTGGTACATTAATACAGAGACATCTAGAGAGCAGCAAAATCCAATCAATGCACAAGTATTTGATGTCTCCTACTGGCTCTTCCAGAATGAGAAACACTCCCGAAAACTACCCAGTGGAGAAGAGAAAATGTGTCATCATCTTGCAGAAATGACTGAAAAGTCACTCCTTTACTTTCTGATATACAATTCTAATAATCTACTCCCTGTACCAACCATATGAAATTTGCCTAATGTCCTCTTCTCTGTCATATTTACTGAGCTCATTTTGCTCTTGACATAATTCAAAGGTATTTGGATTTGCAATTTTATTTTCAAATTTGGATTTAAATAAACAATATATTTTTGTGGCTTTTATGGTGAGTTGCTGACTTTAGAAAAACACAGTTCCAAAATGAACCCCTGAAAAACACACACAGCTATTACATTTTCCAAATAACTCCACACACTGTCTAGTTGGATCTCGACATATCCCCTTATAGCAAAAGGCGGTTTTATTGTTACATGGTTCTAAATCAATAGATTTCATGTCTGGCACACAATACTCGGATGTTCCAGTGCAATATTCTGTAAAATCACATGGATCAGTGCTTTTCCGACATATATGTCCTCTTGGGAGTAACTGTGAGGGAAAAAAAATGGGGGGGGGGAGGGGTAATACATTTTATTCAAATGACTTGAAGTACTTCCCACATGGCAATGAATCAAGTCTTACCACACTACTCCAAGCAAGGTATTATTATCTGCTATTATAATTTACATAAACTGTCATTATAGTTAAGAATCATGAGAGGTTAAATGAAATATCAAAGATCACATACTACTCAGTACTGGAGCGGGAGCGGTATAACTCAGATTCCTGACTGATGCTATTGACATTAAGCACCGCCACTGTGTTTATTATCCACTGAGCAGGACACCCTACTTTTGAAATAATTTATTCTATGCTAACCTATTATGAAGTTTAATTGAACATGAACATAATGGAATCAGATCATGTTCTCACACCCAACACCAAATTCAGAAGCAACTATGTATGTGCTGTTCTGAAAGAAGCAGAAATGTTAAACATGTAAGTCAGCGTCTTTTTTTTTTTTCCATCTGAAAATGATTCATTGACTTTAAAGTAGTGTTGAGCTCTCCATTGTTCCTAGTAACTTCAAATGAGAGAACAATGGTAAATTAGAGGAGGCTGTTACCAAAGCAGAGGTTCTAGGACAGCCGTGGGCAAACTACGGCCCGCGGGCCGGATCCGGCCCATTCGGCTGTTCTGTCCGGCCCTCGGAGCCGAAAGAGCGGAGGGTTCTCTTGCTCTCCCCTCCGCTCCTTCACCAGCAGCAGTGTTAACATGGCAACGTCGGGAAACACGGCCGCAGCTCCTTCTTCTGAGTGGGCGGATTTATATCTGCCCATTCAGTAGAAGAAACAACCTCTCAATCTTCCAGAGGCTCCTTGTAATGCCCACGGACGCGTCTCCCGACATCACCCTGGGAATGCATAGACACGTTATCGTGGTGATGTAGGGAGACACGCCCCTGGAGAGCACAGTATCAGAGCCTTTCTGAGGTAAGATAAAGAGCTCCACTCAAACACAATTTTTTCCTGTTCCCACATTCTGTACATCACAATGACTTGTTAATAAAACAACAAAGACTTTCAGCTTTTAGGGCTTGTATCCACTGCAGTTTTTTTTCCCACTGCGGATGCGCGCAGCAGGGAAAAAGACACACAGAGGACATGTCACACTAGCCATGCTGCGGCTGCATTTTTCTGCTTATACGGATGTGGTATCAGTAATGCTACTGTGGCCACTAACCGCATGTGTTAGCGGCAAAACAAATGCATTTTGTGCTGCGTTTGCTTCTCCCCCTTGCGCCTGTAAAAATGCATGCTACAGGGCATTTGTGTTAACATGCACCACTGCACATTAGCATCAATGCAAACATGATGGAAACCTGTGTACCCTGCATTAACCCTAGCTGTGCTGCATTGCAGTACTGCACCACACTGCAACGGCAGCATGGCTAGTGTGAACGAACCCTAATTCAGTGGGTTGAACAAAAAGATTGTATAGAAATGTGATGAACTAAAGATTTTATTACAAAATCGCTTAATTTCAGGGTTTCAGAAGTAATTGGACAAATGAAAAACTGAAAATCAAATGTTCATATCTAATACTTGGATGAAACCCTTTCCTGGTAATGACAGCCTGAAGTCTTGTACTTATGGACATCACCAGATGCTGGGTTTTCTCCTTTGTAATGCTCTGCCAGGCTGTCACAGTAGGGGTATATATATAAATATCCTGCCATTTCCAGCTTTTAATAAGAAAAACTGTTGCAATGGGCATTTAAAAGTGGCACTTGGTTGTTTTTATAGAGTCCAGTGGATGCAATCTGACATTGATAATAGGCTCTTTCACACTATGTGCACTGCGGCTGTTTTTTGCCAGTAACGGAAGTGCTAGTGGTAACTACTGGTTACCCATGTTTTGCACTGCCCTAGCACCTCCCATACAAGTGTCTGGAAGACACAGCAATGTGCAACTATGTGTGTTACCATAAACAAAGGGCCTGTGTGAAAGATACACAGGTTTCCTATGGAGGAAAGGGGTTGTTCTCTATGGTCAAGGTGTGCCTCTGTCCCATGTCTGAACTTTTTCAGATGATTTTGTTATATATATATATATTTTTTTAGAAGACCAAAAATGTTATAGTAGAGCAAATTTAATCACTTGTTTTTATGCTTTACTGTCTTATTTTAGTAAAGAATTTAATAAGAGAACAGTACTGTTGGTTTTAGCCCAATGTTAAACATGAGTGGACCAAAGAAAAGGAAAGTGGACAGTGAATGCTGAGTGTTTAAGAGGGAGTGGACAACAAAATATTTTTTCACCGAAGTCCGATCAATGCCCGTATGTCTGATATGCCAGGAAACACTTGCAGTCTTCAAAGAGTACAATCTCAGCTGTCACTTTGCCACAAAGCATGGCAACTATGCTAGCAAGCAGTCACCTTAAGAACGGGAGGCTACTGCACAGAGGTTGATGGCTAAATTACAGGCTCAGCAAAATGTCTTTCACAGACAAACTGCAATTCAAGAGACAACTACCAAAGCAAGTTTTATGCTATCATTCAAATTAGCAAAAGCTAGCAAACCTCTCTCTGAAGGCGAGTTTTTAAAAGAATGTATGATAGAGACAGCAGGTCTCTTGTGTCCAGAGAGCAAAGGCAAGTTTAAAAAACTCAGCTTATCGCGCAGGACAGTGACTCATCGAGTGGAACTGATTGATGAAGACTTGGCCAGCAAGTTAAATAGTAAGGCAGAGTTCTTTAAGTTTTATTCACTAGCATTGGATGAAAGTAATGATGTAAAGGACACTGCTCAGCTCTTAATTTTTATCTGAGGGATTAGTGACAATTTTGAAATTACTGAGGAGTTTTTAGCCATGGAGACACTGAAAGGAAAAACACTGGGAGAGGGCTTGTATGACCGGGTGTCTACTGTCATCGAGAAAATGAAGCTACCATGGAGTAAACTTGCTAATGTCACGACAGATGGATCTCCAAATTTAACTGGAAAAAATGTTGGACTGCTAAAAAGAATTCAGGATAAAGTGAAAGAGGAGAACCTTAACCAAGATGTTATTTTTCTTCACTGTATTATTCACCAGGAATCATTGTGCAAGTCTATATTACAACTTAATCATGTTGTTAATCCAGTCGTAAAGCTTATTAATTTCATTCGAGCAAAGGGACTTCAGCACCGTCAGTTTATTAAGTTTCTGGAGGAAACTGATGCGGATCACCACGACTTACTTTACCACTCTCGTGTCCGCTGGTTGAGTTTGGGCAAAGTTTTTCAACTAGTGTGGGAGCTCAAAGAAGAGATTGGTGCATTTTTTTTAAATTAAAGGGGAAGTCTGATGAATTTACTGAGCTGAGTGACAAGAATTGGCTGTGTGACTTTGCATTTGCTGTAGATATATTTTCACATTTGAATGAGCTAAATGTGAAGCTACAGGGAAAAGATCAGTATGTACATGACATGGACACTAATGTGAAAGCCTTTAAATCGAAGCTGATTTTCTTTTCCAGACAAATTTCAGACTAAGTCTTCACTCATTTTGCCACACTAGCCACACAGAAGGAGACCATCCAAAACGTGAAGAAATACAGCAAATCACTGGATGACCCTGCATGCAGAATTCTGTCGTTGGTTTTCTGATGTTGAAAAAATTGACCAGTCACTTTAACTGGTGGCCTATCCTTTGTCACAAAACCCTGAAACAGCACCAGAAGAGGTACAACTGGAACTCATCGATCTTCAGTCTGACTTTGTCCTAAAGGAGAAATTCAGCTCTCTTGAACTAAGAGACTTTTATGCTTCACTTAATGAAGCCACTTTTCCAAACATCCGGAGGATGGCACAGAAGATACTGGTGCTGTTTGGGTCAACCTATGTTTGTGAGCAGACATTTAGCGTCATGAACATCAACAAAGCCCCTCACAGATCCAGCTTAACTGACGAACACCTCAGATCTATCCTGAGAATAGCCACAACAAAACTAACTCCAGACTTTGATGCATTAGCTAAAAAAGGAGACCAACAACACTGTTCCCACTGAAGTTGATGTTTTAAAGACCAAAAACCTTTCAGCCCAGTCTACATTGCCATCTACATCTACGTCCCGGGCATAATTTAGAAGCTGCACTAAAGAAAATGTTTAATTTACTGTTTACACATTTTGTTCTTTTCTATTTGTTTTAGTTTTAAATTATTTTATTATATTTAAGTTTAATTTGAAAGGCTTTTGTACCTTTCCTTTGTTAGGCAATTTTATTTTGCCTTTGCCATCTTCAATATAAGGTATGTTATTGTGCTATTATTCCTCCATTTTTTGAAGTTTCAAATTATAATAATTAGTGTTTACATTCTTCTTGTTAAAATGTTTGAAATGAATAAAACTATTGAAATAATTAAAGAAAAAGACTGTACCCTTTTATGTAATGATGTTTACTTTGAATTTATATTAGTTCACACAAACACTCCATCCATGCTTTTGTTCCGGCCCTCCGGTCCAGTTTAAGAACCCATTGTGGCCCTCGAGTCAAAAAGTTTGCCCACTCCTGTTCTAGGATGAAGTCTTACATAGGTTGTTGCTCAGGTTTCATAATTGAACTTAACTGTTTGAAACAAAGGACACTGTTGATTTCTTTCTTTTTAAATATATATATATATTGAGACAAATATTTTTGTAAAGTATCAACTAAAAATGTAAAAAGTTTAAGTGAGAGCATTGTGTTTATAACTCTGATTTAGATTCTATTACATTTTTAGCTACTTAAATAAAATTATAAATTTACTTAAAAGTTCCAGAAAACTAGATCAGAAAGAACCCAGAAGTCCATCAAATTTCAACTCAATTTTTATAAAGGATCTAGTTAGTGAAAGCATTCATAGTTGTAATGCTGTGGTTATACTAAATACTTCAAGATCAATAGAAAATATCTAATATCAAGGTTTGCATATTTGTTTTTCAACTTTGGGTTCTTGGGGACTAATTAGACTTCTGAAATTCTGTCCTAATCCAGATACTAGTCTTAATCATGTTTCTAAAATATGGCTGAATGGATATCATTTTCATTTCAAGAAATTTTCCTTTCAGAACATACCCCACCTCTACCATGAGGGATTATGAATTTTGAATCTGCTCTGACTAGGGATGATAGTCAAAACACTTCTCCCTAGACACAGGGAATGGAACAGTGGTGGAAATTTAATCTAGAAGGATCAGTCACGGTTCCTTCTATTACCAAGCATAGAGACAGATGTTGGGAAAGAAAGGATCTCTCTAGTCTTCTGAAATATTGTACTGTGGACTAGAAAGCCAGGAAGCACAATGAGCTATCTCTGTTACACATGCAGAAACCTTGTTTGAGAACTGTCAACACAATTGCAAAGATATTCAATAGATGTATAGAATAAGAATTCTATTGTTCCTGTTTGAAATATTCACCTGAGCACTAAGTAAGACTCATCTTTACCTAAGCTTTATAAGTATTTGTTTGTTTTCCTTTGCTTGACCATTATCAAGATACAACCTTTTGTGACACCAAGGTTGGACCTAGGCAGTATTATGCTAATTGAAATAAGCCAGTCAGAGAGAGACAAATACCATATGATTTCACATATTTGCATGTGAAATCTAATGAACAAATTAAAGAAACAAACAAAATAGAAACAGATTCATAAATACAGACTGACAGCCGTCAGAGGGGAGAGGGGCTGGGCACTGGGTAGAAAAGGTGAAGGATTAAACAGTACAAATTGGTAGCTGCAGAATAGCCACAGAGATGCAGTTTGCAGCATGGGGAATACAGTAAAAAATGTGGAGAAAACTGGGTATGGGGGCAGGTGGGCCACAGGGAGTCCACTCTGTGAAGTGCATGGTTGTCTGACCACTTTGCTCTACATCTGAAACTGGTGATGAATGGAATTAAACTCTGGCTGATCTCTATATATAAAACCCTAATGTGCAAATAGACTGAACCGCAGAACAATGAAACAACTGAAGCGGTCACTATGATATGCGCTGACCACTAGGGGTCATGCACGAAACATGGTGGGTGTCGGCCACAGGAGGATTGTGGAGCAGGTGGGCGCGGACACCATACCAGGTGAGGTGCCAGTTGCTGTCATTGAAGAGAGCCTCTGGTGATTACTGAAAATTCTTTACTTCCAGACGCCACAGCCTCACCCAACGCTCACACCTGCTGTCGGCACTGGACCCCCTCACACCCTCTGCCGGTGCAGGAGCCTTCACTCACTCCCACTGCTGGTACCAAGCCTGCTCATACCCGCTGCCAGCGCCATAGCCACCACTTGCACCCAATGCTGGCGCCAGTCCCAATCGTTCCACACCATCAGCGGGAGCGAGCTGGGCCAGAACCATCGGCCCGTGGGAGTGGGGTTGCCAGCAGACAGGGGACTGGGCTGGAGCGCAGAGGATGGGCTGAGACCCGCCCCTGTGCCCACCGCAGCCTTGGGGCCCACAGTTCCTTTCAAGGTGCACATATTCCTGTACTGGGCCCCTAGTAATAAAATAAAATACTAAAGTGCTAAGTGTTTATGGTTTGATTTATTTTCATTATAAAACAAATTCCAAAATATGTTGATAGTTTTCTTTTTTAACCACTATTTAGAAAATAAAAGAACTCTTCAGCTTATTCTTCTAAAAAGTAAAGTCTGCCCTAACCAGTTTGGCTCAGTGGATAGAGTGTCCGCCTGCAGACTGAAAGGTCCCAGGTTCGATTCCAGTCAAGGGCATGTACCTTGGTTGTGGGCACATCCCCAGTGGGGCATGTGCAGGAGGCAGCTGATGGATGTTTCTCTCTCATTGATGTTTCTAGCTCTCTCTCCCTCGCCCTTCCTCTCTGTAAAAAATCAACAAAATATATTAAAAAAATAAAAAGTAAAGTCATGTAATGTCAAGTGATATTTTAGTCCCTTGATATTTAAATAACAAAAGCTGTATATCTAGAAGTTTTCACCTTTGTTGTTCCACTATGACATTAAAATTATACTATATCTAAGGAGTAAAAAAAATAGTATTAGAAGCAAGCTTTATTTCACATTTTTAGTAAGCTTCAATCTAAAATCCATATATAGTTAGAATGCTCATATCTTTTAAAATTTCACAGATAAATAAAGTATATATAAGAAATTCATAATAAACATCATTTTGTGCAAATTTTTTAAAAAGATACAACTGACCACTAATAATGTATATTTAAGAGTGCCAATTAATTTTTTTAATTTCATATAGAAATGTCTGTGTACTGGTTAGAAACAAGTTATTCATTGCTATGTTTCAGTAAAACAGCTGGTTAAGTTATTGTCTTCCATATCTTTGCACTTAGATTTGTTTCTATCTAAATAGAAATGTCATTTATAAAATTGCTAAATTTTGAAAATGCATTGGTGTAAATTAGCCTACTTGAAAGTAGAAGAGAAGAAAATAGGAAGACTTTTACACTTATGGCCAATAAAGAAGGAGAGCAGTCTTAAATGAGAGCAAAAGCAAAGTTCTATTTTTTAACACACATAAAATTAATGTGAACGAACAAAGTACTTTTAGCTCTTGCCCTAAAGCTCTCCCTATCAACTTGTACTGTGAATTTTCACGCAACCAAATGTAGTGATTATCTCCATTTTAAAGAACTTGGGATGTAGGTCAATGGCAATGGACTGTTTAGAAAAGATGTATTGCACTGGTTTGGAGACAAAGGTCAAGATGAGAGCTCTAATAAAGAGAAAAGCAACAAGATTTACTGCTAAGAAGTAGAAGCTCTGCCTCTATACTCATGTGCCTTAAATATAACTGACCATTGGTTCTAATTACTAGCCCATAGTGTGAAAATGAACATATATAGAACAAAGCAGACTAATGTTGTGAGAGATTTCATTGAAACAGAAAATATCTCTCTTTAATCCACTTTTATATTTGTCATAGACTCTTGAAAGGGACACTAAATGAGGTGCTATAATGATGCAAACCACTGAAGACAAATCCTAACCAATCCCCTCTCACATGTGGCTACAGAGAAAAACGTGAATGGAAAACTTCCCAAGGGAAGTCAATTCAATCCTCCACTTCTAGACTAGGAGTTCTTGACCAAGGCAGACTTCACTATTTTATATGCTACATATTCTACATGGATTCCTTTTTCTAGTATTTTCAAAATCAGATTTTTAAAAGTACTGTCTTTTATTGGAGCATTGCATGTCAACTGTGTGTTAGCTGCTCATTTATAATTTCATCGTAAGTTGTTTCATGATGAAGAGCTTCACTCAGGTAGCACCACGAAGAATTCATCCCACCCAAACAATCTGGAATTGGTATTTAGTGCAGTAGATAGATGGATCTTGAGTAGAAATTGAAACAATACAGTGAGTAGTGGAGCTAAATAGTATGAAGAAAAGACCTAAAGACATCATCTAAATTCTAAAACCAACAGTGTGTGAATAGGGTACAAAAAGTAGCATATGTGAAAGACGTGTACAAACAAGTTTTTTTAAAACTAAAGTAGAAAGAATGCACAAGAACACAACAATTTCATGAGGTAAAACAGTTATATTTAGAACGCTTACCAGACAAGTTTTTTTGTCACAGCATGGTCCATTGCCACATTCTGCAAATTGAATGAGTGTACAATTTTCAGTATAACAACATTTTTCAAAATCACATTCCTGAAAGCAAATACAATCAAATTAAATAATTAGAATTTGCCATCAAATAGATAATTTTATTTGTCAAAATAAATTGTTTGTTTCTAAGTTAAATACAATTACAGTATAATTTTTACTTCTGTATTTATTTATAGTACTGCTTCATTTGAAATTATGATATTTTCAGTATAGAGGACAATGGTAATAAATTATGCATAATTCCATGCTCAAGAAATTGAACTGTTAATTATTCTTTGCAATTAATTTTCAATCCCCTTTGGTTTTGTAAACATATACATACACAATGAATTTCTACATTTATTTTTTTTATTGAATACATTAGAAGTACATTTCCATATCGAGTCTTCTCAGGAAACAATTTTTCAAATGTATAACAAGTTATGATTTTGACAAAATAGAAGTTTCTAAATTATAATATTTTGGTATTATAAGAAATGTTTCAGAGAAAATTGTTGTCATCATTTGCTTAGCTCCAAATGGAAGAAAATTTTACCTAATATAAGACAGTGAGTGAAAGATAAATCCTATATAATAAAGATGTAATATGCAAATTGACCGTCACTCCAACACACAAGATGGCCACCCCCATGTGATCAAAGATGACCACCCCCATGAGGACAAAAGATGGCCGCCACAAGATGGCCAGCAGGAGAGGACAGTTATGGGTGATCAGGCCAGCAGGGGAGGGCAGTTGGGAGGGACCAGGCCTGCAGGGGAGGGCAGTTGGGGGGAACCAGGCCTTCAGAGGAGGGCAGTTGGGGGCGATCAGGCCTACAGAGGAGGGTAGTTAGTGGTGACCGGGCCAGCAGAGGAGGGCAGTTGGGGGTGATCAGGCCTGTAGGAGAGAGCAGTTGGTGGGGACCAAGCCTGAAGGGGAGGACAGTTGGGGGCAATCAGGCCTGCAGGGGAGGGCAGTTGGCGGGGACCAGGCCTGCAGGGGAGGACAGTTGGGGGCGACCAGGCCAGCAGGGGAGGACAGTTGCGGGGAGGGACCCAAACCTGCAGGGGATGACAGTTAGGGGCAACCAGGCCTGCAGGTGAGGGCAGTTAGGGGCAACCAGGCTGGCAAGGGAGGACAGTTAGGGGTGACCAGGCCATCAGGGGAGGGCAGTTGGGGGCAACCAGGCCTTCAGGAGAGGACAGTTAGGAACAACCAGACCAGCAGGGGAGGGCAGTTAGGGTAATCGGGCCGGCAGGGGAGCAGTTAGGCATCGGTTAGGCTGGCAGGCATAAGCAGTTAGGGGCAATCAGGCAGGCAGGCAGGCAAGCGGCTGGAGCCAGCAGTCCTGGATTGTGAAAGGGATGTCAGACTGCTTTTTTAGACCCAATCCCACCGTGGACATCCCTCAAGGTGTCCCAGATTGGAGAGGGTGCAGGCTGGGCTGAGGGACACATACCTCCATGCACAAATTTTGTGCAACAGGCCTCTAGTACCATATAATTTCACTCATATGTGAAAGTAAATGAACAAACCGAGCTACCAAGCAAAATAGAAACACATTCATCAATAGAGAGCAGGCATTCACCTCTGGTGTGATGGGGTGGTTGCTGGGGGTGACCAGGCCTGCAAGGGGAGGGCAGTTGGGGGGGACCAGGGCAGCAGGGGAAGGCAGTTAAGGGTGGTCAGGATGGTTGGTTGGGAGTTGAGGGATTGAGAAAAAAAAGAAAAAAAAATAGAGAAAGAGAGAGAAGGCAGTAATAAGAGGGAATTTATGTCAGTAAAGGCCTATCTCAAGAAACAAGTGAAATCTCAAATAAACAACTTAGCATTACATATTAAAAAACTAGGAAAAGGGCCCTGTCTGGGTTACTCAGATGGTTCCAGTGTTTTCCAGATACAATAAGTTTGCTGGTTTGATCCCTATTGGTGGCACATACAAGAATCAAACTATAAATGCATACATAAGTGGAACAACAAATCAGTGTTGTTCTATTTACAGTCCTCTTTACAAAACAATGCAAATCAATTGGGTAAGAAAACCCCCCAAAACTTCCATATAAACCAAAGGGCCTCTTACAGGGAAAAACACCACAAATAGGAGACTGTCCATCTGTAAAAACAAAGAAACAAACAAAACCAGAAGTAGCCCACTTACTGTTTACCTAAATGACAAGATCACTAGAATCCCTCCCTACAAAGCTGGTCTCATGCCAAGAAAACTTAGTTTACTGGAGAAACAGCATACCTATGAGCCTTCTACAATATTGATGATAAACCGATGACACTTCAAACAGTGAATACTGATGAAAATGTGTAAAAGATATGAAAAGACCATTCAAGCATAAGAAAACCAAATCGTTAAGATATCCTCAATTCAAAGTTTTATCTTATCTAATAAAAGAGTAATATGCAAATTAGCTGTCACTTTACGATAAAGATGGCGGCTCCCACAGCCAATAAGGAGGGAATATGCAAATTGATGAAACAAAGACGGTGGCACCAGCCAGAGCCATGGAGCCAGCTGGAGCGGGCGGGAGGCTTGGCTTCCTTGGTCACCCCAGCTTCCTCATTGATGCTGTGGAGACTGACAGCAGGGAGGAGGAAGTCCCACCCCCACAGTCAGCCAGAATCAGCCCTTGGGTTACTCAGTGGCCAGGACTCTCATTCACCTGCATCTCAAACCATGACAGCAGGGAGGTGAGACTATGTCTAAAGAACAACTATTGATATAATGTAGCTCTGAAGCCAAAAGATGCCAGCGTTATCGACAGAAAATGTCTGAAGAGCAACATGCATCTGATCTTGAAAGAAGGTGGCACCTGCAACAGAATGTATCTGAAGAGCAGCTATTGGAAAAGCATCTCTCTGAAGCTGAGAAAAGCCGGCATCATCGACAGAAAATGTCTAAAGACCAAAGTGCCTTTGAAGTTGAAAGAAGGTGGTGGCGATGACAGAGTACGTCTATAGAACAGTCATCAACAAGTACTACCAATACGGGTAGGAACTGCCTTCTCAGCGAAAATGGAGTACATGAGGACACAATTCTCTAACATAGTTGTGGTGGAATGACTGTTAGATGTCAATTTTGCCTACCACTAAATTTCTCTGATGAAAAACCATCCGATGGGAAATTTACTAGATGTTGTAGCAAAGGTAAAGTCTGTCCAAATGATATACATTTTCCAGAATACCCAGCATATTTAAAAAGATTAATGACAAATGAAGATTTTGACAGTAAAAATTTCATGGAAAATATTCGTTCCATAAATAATTCCATGGGTGCTTTTGCTTTTGCTTTTGCTTCCATGGGTGCAAATATCGCATTGCCATCAGGGTATGGGCCATACTGTTTTAGAATACACGGACAAGTTTATCACTGTACTGGAACTTTACATCCTTCAGATGGTGTTTCTTGAAAGTTTGCTCAACTCTATATTTTGGATACAGCTGAAGCTACAAGCAAAAGATTAGCAATGCCTAATAACCAGAGCTGCTCAGAAAGAATCATGATCAACATCAACAACTTCATGCATGAATTAAATGAATTAACAAAATTGTACAAATGCTACATGAGGTAGAAAAGGAAGCCCAATCTGAAGCAGCAGCAGAAGGTATTGCTCCCACAGAAGTAACAATGGCGATTAAAACAGTGATCCAGGCAGATACAATTCTCCCCGTGTAACCGAGGTTGCTGTCATATTCAGAAACAAAGATGGAGAACCTCCTTTTGAAAGGGACTTGCTCATTCATTGTAAATCAGATTCCAATAATCCGAATGCCACTAAAATGAAACAAATCAGTATCCTGTTTCCTACATTAGATGCAATGACATATCCTATTCTTTTTCCACATGGTGAAAAAAGCTGGGGAACAGATATTGCATTAAGACTCAGAGACAACAGTGTAATCGACAATAATACTACACAAAATGTAAGGACACGAGTCACACAAATGCAGTATTATGGATTTCATCTCTCTGTGCAAAACACGTTCAATCCTATTTTAAATGCAGGAAAATTAACTCAGTTTCTCTTGGATTCATATTCAAAAATGGAGGCCAATTGGATAAATTTCATCAAAGCAAATCAATCTAAGTTGAGAGTTGAAAAATATAGTGGTTTGATGGATTATATCAAATCTAGATCTGAAAATGATAATGTGCCGATTGGTAAAATGATAATACTTCCATCATCTTTTGAGCCTAGTCCCAGAAATATGCAGCGGCGATATCAGGATGCTATGGCAATTGTAACAAAGTATGGCAAGCCCGATTTATTCATAACCATGACATGCAACCCCAAATGGGCAGATATTAGAAACAATTTACAATGCTGGCAAAAAGTTGAAAACAGACCTGACTTGGTAGCCAGAGTTTTTAATATTAAGCTGAATGCTCTTTTAAATGATATATGTAAATTCAATTTATTTGGCAAAATAATAACTAAAATTCATATCATTGAATTTCAGAAATGTGGACTGCCTCATGCTCACATATTATTGATATTAGATAGTGAATCCAAATTACAAACAGAAGATGACATTGACTATATAGTTAAGACAGAAATTCCAGATGAAGACCAGTGTCCTTGACTTTTTCAAATTGTAAAATCAATATGGTATATGGACCATGTGGAATACAAAATCCAAATAGTCCATGTATGGAAAATGAAAAATGTTCAAAGGGATATCCAAAAGAATTTCAAAATGCAACCATTGGAAATATTGATGGATATCCCAAATACAAATGAAGATCTGGTAGTACCACTTCTATTGGAAATAAAGTTGTCGATAACACCTGAATTGTCCCTTATAACCCATATTTGTGCCTCAAATATAACTGTCATATAACTGTTGAAGTCTGTGCATCAATTAAAAGTGTCAAATATTTATTTAAATATATCTATAAAAGGCATTACTGTGCAAATATTCAAATTTCTGAAAAAAATATTATCAATCATGATGAAGTATGGGACTTCATTGACTCCAGGTATGTGAGCGCTCCTGAGGCTGTTTGGAGACTCTTTGCAGTGCAAATGCATGACCAATCTCATGCAGTCACAAGATTAGCTATTCATTTGACAAATGACCAGAATTTATATTTTCATACTGGTGATTTTGCTGAAGTTTTAGATAGGGCTAAAAGGCATAACTCAACTTTGATAGCTTGGTTCTTATTGAATAGAGAAGATTCTGATGCATGTAATTATTATTATTATTGGGAGATTCCACAGCATTACCCTATCTAATAAAATAGTAATATGCAAATTGACCATCACTCCAACACACAAGATCATTGTTCCTCCATTTCTTTCATTTGTGATCTGTTTCTTCGTCTCCCCATTTTTCACTGCTTCCCTGAGTTGGTAGGGTAGCTTTGTGTGCTAGGTGTCCTATATGGCCCAGTGGGTTGGCCTCCCCAGTTAACCTGAGGTGGATACTCTTGGTGCACCCCTTTGTGGACTGTGTGTACAACCTTGTTGTAGTTAAGTCTTGATTGTTGTTGGTATCACTGGGAGGAAATGACCTGCAGGCCAGTTGGCTGTGAGGATCAGCTGTGTCTACACTGGGAGATTTTCAGTGCTGGAGACAGCCTTATGGGATTAGCCTTGCCAGATTGCAAAAGCCTCTGTGTTCAGCTTGGAAGGGGTAGAGTCTCAGGGCGGAGCAGACGAAGAAACAGATCACAAACTAAAGAAATGGAGGAAAACCAATGAAAGAATAAGAAAAAGGTAAAGATAAAAATTATGAACAACAAATACATATCTATCAACAAGTGAACCTAAAAATCAAGTGAATTAAAAACCTGAGGAACAGAATAAACTGGTGAATATAATAGAATCAGGGACATAGAAAGGGAGTGGACTGATAATTCTCAGGGGGAAAGGGGTATGGGGCGTGCAGGAAGAGACTGGACAAAAATCGTACACCTATGGATGAGGACAGTGGCGGGGAGGTAAGGGCAGAAGGTGGAGTGGGATCCGGGTGGAGGGGAGCTATGGGGGGGAAAAGGAGAAACAATTGTAATAATCTGAACAATAAAGATTTATTAAATTAAAAAAAAACAATCTTTACATGAGTGATTTTGAACGTCCTTAAATGGGGGGAAAAAGTTATGGCAAGTAAATAGGAAGTCTCTGCAAAGAAAATGAAGCTATAAAGAAGAAACAAATAAAAATTATAGTACAGAATAATATAATAACTGAAATAAATAACGCAGTGAATAGGCTCAAAGCAGAATGGATGGGACAGAGGAAACACTCAGGGAACTAGAAAATACAACAATATGCCCTAACCAATTTGGCTCAGTGGATAAAGCGTCAGCCTGCGGACTCAAAGGTCCCAGGTTCAATTCCGGTCAAGGGCATGTACCTTGGTTGCGGGCACATACCCAGTAGGGAGTGTGCAGGAGGCAGCTGATCGATGTTTCTCTCTCATCTATGTTTCTAACTCTCTATCCCTCTCCCTTCCTCTCTGTAAAAAATCAATAAAATATATTTTTAAAAAAATACAACAATAAAAAATCCAATGAGAATAGGGAGAACATGGGCTTAAAAACAACAACAGAAAAAGATAAGAACCACAGGAACCAGTAGAGTCATAACAACAACAACAAAAAGAAGAAAGAAAGAAAGAAAGAAAGAAAGAAAGAAAGAAAGAAAGAAAGGAAGGAAGGAAGGAAGGAAGGAAGGAAGGAAGGAAGGAAGGAAGGAAGAAAGAAAGAAAGAAAGAAAGAAAGAAAGAAAGAAAGAAAGAAAGAAAGAAAGAAAAAACTATAACATTTGGAGTCCAGGAAGAAATTAAAGGAGATGGAGCTGAAAGAGTACTTGAAGAAATAATGGCTGAAAACTCTTCTAATTGGTAAAAAGACAGAAATCCTCAATTTTAAGAAGGTGAGCAAATACAAAATGAGATAAACCCAAAGATATCAACACCCACATCATAGTCAAACTTCTGAAAAATAAAAATAAAAACAAAAAAATCTTGAAAGTTCTGAATGACAAATAATACTTTATAAGGCAAAAGTAATTCTCATGACAATAGGTTTTCCATTAGAAACCATAAAGTCTAAAAATAAAAGAATTGTCAACAGAGTCCTATTTCCAATGAAAATATCCTTCAGCAATATGGAGAAAATCAAGGCACCTCAGGTAGAGAAAACACAAATGTAAACAAGAATTGATAAAGAATAATATCCAAATGTCAAAAAATATATGGAATATATTCAATATCATCTATCCAGGTGAAGTCAAACTTATTCCCCTGTTACTTACTTACCAGGATAGTTAAAATTAAATCGGTTTGTAATATTAATTATTGGCAAGTATCTGCAGGATCTGGAACTCTCATTCACTGCAGGTGGTTGTATAACTTGGATAAAAGGATGCAAAACTGTATCTACTAAATCTAAACATATGCCTACAGCATGAGTCATTAAATTTACTGCTTTTATATATCCAAAAGACATGAGCATATAGGTCCTCAAAATCATGTGTGAAAGGATGTCTAGCGTACTTTTATTCATAATATTTTAAAATTAGAAACAACTTACAAATCTGCCTACAGGAAATGGAAGAATGGTAGTAAATTCAAATAATATAGTACTACACACTTACAAAAAAAGAATGAAATCCTGATATGAAGAATAATATGAGTTAATTTCACAGATATTATGTTGAGCAAAAGAAGTGAGATACAAATGAGAATACATCATATAAATCCACTGATATGAATTTCATGAATTGATGGCACTATCAATGATTATAAAGGTCAGAAAATTAAGAAATTCTGAGGGTAGTAGTCAGAAAGGGGAATGAAAGAAACTTCTAAAATCTTGAGAAAAAGATTCTACATCTTATATTGGGTGTTACATATGTAAACAAGTTTGATCTCTACATTTACGTTTCATGCACAGGTGGAGTTAAATATTAGAGTTTTCTAGCACTGAAAGTCACTTATTATTTGAGCTTGGTTTCCTCAGCTTTCATTATGTCATATTACCATCTGAAGCTAAATAGTGCCATCAAGATCTAATTCTACAGCTCAGTAACCCTGAAAAATGAAAGAGGATTTATCTGATTAAGAGCTCTGAAGAAATCATACTACCAATTCAATATAATTCACCAAATATTCTGCATAAAATATTATCTCAAATGGAGTACCATTTATGATTCAATAATTGGAATTTAAGAGGAAGTAAAAGAGTAGGTCTTTTGTTATTCTCATAGTTTGTGGACTCAGTAGTAATACTGATAAACTATTGAAAAATATGTGTTTACTTTTTCTACAAATATTTAAATTGTTTGGGTAATGCTAAAAGACTATAAATTTTTAGCCTAAACATACTTCAATATATTTTTATTGTTAATTTTAGAGAGGAACGGAGAGGGAGAGAAAGATAGAAACATCAATGATGAGAGAGAATCATTGATCAGCTTCCTCCTGCATACCCCACTCTGGGGATCTAGCCTGCAACTCGGGCATGTGCCCTGACCAGGAATTGAACTGTGACTTCTTGGTTCATAGGTTGATGCTCAACCACTGAGAAACACCAGCCAGGCAGCCTAAACATACTTTGAAAAGAGACTGTCACATATTTGAAAATGAGACATTAAAGTATTATGTAATCCTATATAATAAAAGGCTAATATGCAAATTGACCAAGCAGCAGAACGACCCGTCACTATGGCATGCACTGACCACCAGGGGGCAGACGCTCAATGAAGAAGCTGCCCCTGGTGGTCAGTGTGCTCCCACAGGGGGAACGCTGCTCAGCCAGAAGCCCTGAGCTGGGTTCACTGCTGGCAAGTGCAGTGGTGGTGGCAGGAGCCTCTCCCATGGGGAGCGGGCCTAACCCATCAGTTGGACATCCACCAAGGGCTCCTGGACTGCAAGAGGGCACAGGCCAGGCTGAGGACCCTCCCACTCCAAGTGTACAAATTTAGTGTGTTTAATAATTCTTTGTGGACAAAACGCCTAAAGAATGGGAAAAAGTATTAGGTAGACTGTTCACTGTGAGCTTTAGAGAACCAGAACGATATTACCTTAGACTTTTGCTTCTGCATGTAAAAGGTGCAATAAGTTTTGATGATCTGTGAACTGTAGGAGGTGTAATTTATGATACATTTTGTGAAGCTGCTAAACACGGAGGATTATTACTTGATGACACTATATGGAAAGATACGACTGACGATGCAATCATCCTTAATATGCCCAAACAACTACAGCAACTTTTTACATACATATGTGTGTTTGGATGTCCTTCTGCTGCAGACAAATTATGGGATGATAATAAATCTCATTTTATTTAAGATTTCTGTTGGAAATTACACCGAAGGGAAGGTGCCTGTGTGAACTGTGAAATGCATGCCCCTAACAAAATTCAAGAGGTATTCACATGGCATGGAATGAAATGTTCACATTTCAAACTTCTAGACTATCCTTTCTTAATGAATGCAAATACATGTGATGAATCATACAAGCAACAACAGGCAGAGGTTTTGATAAGTTCTCCGAATAATGAACAGTTGACAGCATTTCAGACTATAACTTCAGCCATCGAAGATCAAACTGTACACCCCAAATGCTTTTTCTTGGATGGTCCAGGTAGTAGTGGAAAAACATATCTATATAAAGTTTTAATACATTATATTAGAGGTCATGGTGGTACGGTTTTACCCACAGCATCTACAGAAATTGCTGCAAATTTACTTCTTGGTGGAAGAACCTTTCATTCCCAATATAAATTACCAATTCCATTAAATGAAACTTCAATTTCTAGACTCGATATAAAGAGTGAAGTTGCTAAAACCATTAAAAAGGCCCAACTTCTTCTTATTGATGAATGCACCATGGCATTCAGTCATGCTATAAACACCATAGACAGATTACTAAGATAAATTATGAATTTGAATGTTGCATTTGGAGGGAAAGTTCTCATTCTCAGAGAGGATTTTAGATAATGTCTCAGTATTGTACCACATGCTATGCTATCGGCCATAGTACAAACGAGTTTAAAGTACTGTGATGTTTGGGGATGTTTCAGAAAGTTGTCTCTTAAAACAAATATGAGATCAGAGGATCCTGCTTATAGTGAACGGTCAGAAAAACTTGGAGATGGCAAACTTGATAGCAGTTTTCATTTAGGAATGGATATTACTGAAATCCCCCATGAAGTTCCCTTTGGAAATAGTATATCTATAGATAATATTAAAAATGTATATAAACATGCAATTCTTTGTCCAAAAAATGAGCACATTCAAAAATTAAATGAAGAAATTTTGAATATACTCAATGGAGATTTTCACACCTACTTGAGTGTTGATTCCATTGACTCAACAGATGATGCTGAAAAGGAAAATTTTCCCAGTGAATTTCTTAATAGTATTACTCCTTCAGGAATGCCATGTCATAAATTAAGATTGAAAGTGGGTGCACTCATCATGCTATTGAGAAATCTTAATAGTAAATGGGTCTTTGTAATGGTACTAGATTTATTATCAAAAGATTATGACCTAACATAATCAAAGCTGAAGTATTAACAGGATCTGCAGAGGGAGAGGTTGTTCTGATACCAAGAATTGATTTGTCCCCATCTGACACTGGCCTCCCATTTAAATTAATTTGACGACAGTTTTCCGTGATGCCAGCATTTGCAATGACTATTAATAAATCACAAGGACAAACTCTAGACAGAGTAGGAATATTCCTACCTGAACACATTTTTGGACATGGTCAGTTATATGTTGCTTTCTCTCAAGTTCGAGAGCATGCAACGTTACAGTTAAAGTTGTAAATACTTCATCACAAGGGAAGTTAGTCAAGCACTCTGAAAGTGTTTTCACTCTTAATGTGGTATATAGGGAGATCTACACTAATAAAAGAGAGAGAGATGCAAATTGACCATACCTCTGCAACCCCCACCAGCAAATCAGGAGTGAGTATGCAAATTAATCAAACAAAATGGCAGGTTAATTTGCATACACAGGCATGAGCGAAGACTGAAGGCTCCGCCCGAGCGAAGACTGAAGACTGAAGGCTGAAGACTTGGCTCCGCTGAGGCCCGGGTCCCGGGTGCCGGAGGAAAACTGGTGCCAGCAGCCAGGGGAAGGAAGGCCTATTGCACGAATCTTCGTGCAACGGGCCTCTAGTATTAGAATAAGTTTAATCACTTTATCAGTCATTGTTTACATCACTGTTGTTTTTATATCATGTTTTTGTTGTTTTTGTATCATGTGCTTGTTGTTGTTATATCATTTTGTTATTGTTTATTTATTAATAAAATTATGTGTTATTTTCATATACATTTTATTCATTTCCTTTCATCTCTCACACTTCTATTATAGAGAAAGTGCAAATAGCAATATTAAAATATTTCCTCTAATTCCCTTTCAATGTGCATGAATTTCATGCAACAGGCCACTAGTATACATATGTACCTCTTGACATAGCAGATTCACCTATTGGTATACACCCTTGAGAAATGCAGGCATGTGTATAACAGCAGGGATGTGCAAAAATAGTCATAACTGCATGAATCTTAATAGTCAAGGAGTGAAATAAATTTACGTTTTCATGGACATAGAAAGGATACATTATAATATTCATAAAATTACTACTAAGAACAATGAAAACAAGTGGATTATATCTACATTAAGGAAACTGATAAACATGACAAGTACAATATTGGGTGAAAGACCAATTTACTAAATGATATAAACCATATGATTGTAAATTGTATAGAGGTAGTAAACAGTCAAAAAAAAAACACATTGCATAAAGATGCAAAAAGTAGGATGTAAAACTATGATGAACAGCAAAGTAATGATACAATTATCATCAAATTCTATATGATGTTCTGAGGGAAGAGGCATGTTATTGAGAGAGGACACACAAAGAACTTCTTTGGCATCAGAAAATTTGTTTTGGCCTAAGTGTAAATTATTCAGGTGCTTATAATTCATTACACTCTCCATCCATATTTCATATATATCCTTCATCTGTGTTATATATCACAAGGAAATGATGAGAATGAAAAATATTTATTGTTAAACAATCATAGGTAGAGGACTGCTTTTCAAGAGGACTGTTGTCCTAAAATGTAGTTTAAGGAAATAATTTAGAAGGCATCTTTGACATATATAAAAAAATTAAGGGGAAACCAAGATGGTGGCATAAGTAAACACCTAAACTGCTGCCTCTCACAACAATTTCAAAACTACAACTAAAAGACAAAACGGACATCATCCAGAACCACAGGAAGGCTGGCTGAGTGGAAATTCTACAAATAGAAGGAAAGAGAAAAGCACACTGAGACTCAGAGGGGCTGCAGGAGGCAGAGGTACTGAGAAGCACACGCGGAGAGGACTGGCAACTGAGTGCGCGGATGGCTTTCTCAAGTGGGAGGGAGACAAAAGCTCCCAACTTCGCTGAACTCCAGTTCCGGGCAAGATTCTGGGGAACCAGACTCATACAGGGTGAAACTGGACTGTCAAGAAAGAGAAAAGTACACTGAGACTCAGAGGAACTGCGGTAGGCAGAGGTACTGAGGTACTGAGACACGCGCGTGGAAAGGGCAGGCAACTGAGGACTCAGCTGGCTTTCTCAAGCGGGAGGGAGACAAAAGCTCCTGACTGCACTGAACTCCAGTTCTGGGCAAGACTCTGGGGACCCAGACTCATTTGGGGAGAAACTGGACTATCTGGCAGCGGGCGGAACTCGAGGGCAGCTTTCTCTCAGAGGTGCTTGCAGAGATTACCAAGGGACACTGAGACACAGAGGCCTATTAGGGCAGGGCTGATGGGAAACCAATGCTGTCTGCTCCAACCTGAGACCCCACCCCATTCAAGCTGAGCACAGAGGCTTTTGCAAGTCTTCTCCCATAAGGGTGTCTCCAGCACAGAAGTTCTCCCAGCATAGACACTGCTGATCCTCACAGCCAGTTGGCCTGGAGATCAATTCCTCCCAGTGATACCAACAACAATCAAGGCTTAACTACAACAAGACTGTGCACACAGCCCACAAAGGGGTGCACTAATAGTGTCCACCTCAGGTAACTGGGGAAGCTGAGCCACTGGGCCCTATAGGACACCTAGCACACAAAGCCACTCTATCAACTCAGGGAAGCAACCAAAATGCAAAGACAAAGAAACAGATCACAAATGAAAGAAATGGAGGAAAGCAAACGACTGGATACAGAGTTCAAAACCACAGTTATAAGATTTTTCAAGAATTTCCTAGAAAAGGCCGATAAATTTAGCGAGACTCTTGAGGATATGAAAAAGGACCAACTAGAAATTAAGCATACACTGACTGAAATAAAAAATATTATACAGAGATCTAACAGCAGATTAGAGGATCGCAAGAATCAAGTCAAAGATTTGAAATACAAAGAAGCAAAAAACACTCAACCAGCAAAGCAAAAAGAAAAAAGAAAAAAGAATCCAAAAATATGAAGATAGTGTAAGGAGCCTCTGGAACAACATCAAGCATACAAACATCAGAATTATGGCGGTGCCAGAAGAAGAGAGAGAGCAAGATATTGAAAACCTATTTGAAGAAATAATGACTGAAAACTTCCCCCACCAGGTGAAAGAAATAGACTTACAAGTCCAGGAAGCACAGAGAACCCCACACAAAAGGAATCCAAAGAGGACCACACCAAGACACATCATAATTAAAATGCCAAGAGCAAAAGACAAAGAGAGAATATTAAAAGCAGCAAGAGAAAAACAGTTAATTACCTACAAGGGAGCACCCATACGATTGTCAGCTGATTTCTCAACAGAAACTATGCAGGCCAGATGGGAGTGGCAAGAAATTTTCAAAGTGATGAATAGCAAGAACCTACAACCAAGATTACTCTACCCAGCAAAGCTATCATTCAGAATTGAAGGGCAGATAAAGAGCTTCACAGATAAGAAAAAGCTAAAGGAGTTCATCACCACCAAACCAGAATTATATGAAATGCTAAAAGGTATTCTTAAAGAAGAGGAAGAAGAAAAAAGTAAAGATAAAAATTATGAACAACAAATTCATATCTATCAACAAGTGAACCTAAAAATCAAGTGAATTAAAAACCTGAGGAACAGAATAAACTGGTGAATATAATAGAATCAGGGGCATAGAAAGGGAGTGGACTGATAATTCTCAGGGGGAAAGGGGTATGGGGGGGTTCAGGAAGAGACTGGACAAAAATCATACACCTATGGATGAGGACAATGGCGGGGAGTTAAGGGCAGAGGGTGGGGTGGGAACCGGGTAGAGGGGAGCTATGGGGGGAAAAAGGAGAAACAATTGTAATAATCTGAATAAAGATTTATTTAAAAAAATATCAAGTGAATAAAAAAATCTGATGAACAGAATAAACTGGTGAATATAATAGAATCAGGGGCATAGAAAGGGAGTGGACTGACAATTCTCAGGGGGAAAGGGGTGTGGGGGGTGTGGGAAGAGACTAGACAAAAATCGTACACCTATGGATGAGGACAGTGGGGGGGGGGTGGAACCGGGTAGAGGGGAGCTATGGGGGGAAAAAGAGGAACAATTGTAATAATCTGAACAATAAAGATTTATTAAATTTAAAAAAAATAAAATAAAAAAACTAAAAAAAACTAAAGGAATGGTAGGTAAAATAAAGCAACCATGTTTCAATGTACTTTTTACTATAAAGTGTAAGGTGACAGAAATGAAATATTAACAAACATTGTATATAAACTAGTTGAGTCATAAACACTGTTATTTTGGAGAAGGTATCCCAGATATGGTTAAACGTTAAATAAGCATGGTAAAGATGAAAACATAATAAAAATACTAATCACAATAATGTGTAAGGTGATAATCTTATAAATCAAATACAGATTAAATAATAAGTGAAAACAATGTAGATATTGAAGGTAATAGTGTAGAAAAAACAAATGATAATAGAGAAATATTGGGGACATGCTAAATGAAAGGAAGCTGGTGTGTGCATATTGATAGAGACAGAGACAGAGAGACAGAGACATAGACAGAGACAGTAATGGAGATAGAGGTAGATATATCAGACTTTAAAACAGAAAACAGCATTAGAGATAAGATGATTCACTATTTGATGGTACAAAGTTAATATCTAGGGAGGTATAACTATTGTAAAAAGTTTGCACCATATAAAACAGCTTCAAAATATAAAGAATGAATGAAGTAAATTCTAGTGAGAAGTAGGCAAATACAACTGTATCATTGGAGGTATCAATATAATTTCTCAAGTGCTGAGAGGTCAGACAATAAAAATTAATAAAAATACAGAGATTTTGAGTCATTCACTTACAAATGTAATGCAAACAATTTATAAGGAATTTTTCACTAATAATTAGAGAGCTTCATATTTTCTAGGAAAATCTATATCATTCACAACATCACTATGGCTAAGTACATGAAGACAGTCACAACAAAATTCACTGATTAATTATCTTACCAAGCACAATTGAAAAAAGATAGCAAGAAATAAATATAACAATAATTAATGATGCATTATGATTTATTCAATTCTGTTCAACCAAGTTAAAATAGGTGAAGTTCCCCAGATGAAAGGACTGAAATTAAGAGATGAGGAGGTAAACAACACACATTGTATAACTTCATGAACCAGTACTCACTTGGGAAAAAATCAGGAGATGATTTAGGTGACTATATTATTGAGAGTGCTAGTTTTATGAAACAGAAAGGTGAGTGTTGCTACTAATGGTTGCACAATGAACAAAATTGTATTGAATCCATGCTACACTTACACCATACTTAAATTCTTCAAATGTTTCAAATTCAGGAAGAGTCCATTCTCACATGCCCAATATCTCCATGTCTTAGATAGTTGATGAAATGGTGCAACATTTGACAAAAAGCCCTTCCCTTGTGTATCACATCTCTATTTATAGCACTATCTGATAAGCAGAAAATCAAGTCTTTAGCTATGCCATTAATGATTGACACTAACCTCTGGAGTGCCACAATCACATTGCTCTCCCGGTTCCGCAATTTGATTGCCACATGTTGATTCTCTTCCTTGGACCACCACTTTTGAAATGGTTTGACTCTGAAGACATTCAAATTCAGGCTGTGACACTACACGTTTAAATTCATCCACGCTGCAACTGCTAAACAACTTTACACCATGGGAACGTCTAAAATTAAATTACATTCTTCAGATAAATGGAGTAAAATCACTAACAAAGTCACACTCTTCAATATAGCACTATTAATTCTGTACAACTTCAGTCAGTGAAAAACAAGGAGGGGAGAGTGCTTTGATTTTTTAATACAAGTCATAGAAAAGGTAAGAAATGAGTTCATTTATATTATAATCTAATATAATGGAATTCTAGCAAGTAGAGGAAGTTAAAGTGACATGAGTTAGAATATATTAAAACACAACAGTGATTGACACACAAAAGTTCTATTTAAGTAGATGAGTCAATGATTTCTGAGATCTCAGGTCTGTGAGATTTTTAGAGGTCCCACACTGTTAATTTATTTTAATTCTGTATTGATTAAGGTATTACATATGTGTCTTTATCCCCCCATTCCCCCACCTTGCCCCACTGCTCCTGTCCTCACCCTCCCTAGTGTCTGTGTCCATTGGTTAGTCTTATATGCATGCATACAAGTCCTTTGGTTGATCTCTCCCCCCCCCCTCCCCCCCGCACCCTCCACTGCCTTCCCTCTGAGGTTTGAGGTTCTGATGGATGCTTCTCAGTCTCTGGATCTGTTTTTGTTCATCAGTTTATGTTGTTCATTATATTACACAAATGAGTGACATCACTTTGTTAATTTTACTTCCTCCTGCACTTACTTCATGTGGGTCATATTTTGTCAGTGAATTGAACCCACCTGTTGGTATCTTTGGTGTGTTTCAGTTTGGGAAATGTAGAATATGCTTTTGCTTTTTTGCTTGTTTCCCTCTTTATTTTGTCAGAGACTTGGGGAGACTAAATTACCATCTGACTTCATCTTCTCCCTTTTCTTAAAACATAGTCCTCCCCAGGTATGGAGCCATCCTCTCTAATTCTAGTACTGTCTTCCTTTCTATGACAAGCCCACAAAGTTACATCTTAGGGCACTTCTTTCACTAGTTTCAACTTCTTTCTAAATGAACTGGTCATGGTTTTAATTCCCATCAATACGCAGATGGCTCACACACTCTAGATCCCTTGCCCTCAGAGATCCTGATTATATAACTGTGCACTTAACTCTAATAAATGACTTAGAGCCCCCAATATAGCATTTAAAACTGCCTCAAGATTTCCCAATTTCTCCTTTCCTAAAACATTTGCCTTTTTCACTATCTGTTAAGTTGTGATATCCAATAATCTACAAATAATTCTTGCCATTTCCATTTCTCTCAATCTTAATAAATTGCTGTAATTATGAGAATCATCTCTCCAATGTTATTATAATATTTTCCCTCTGATGTATTACGCATTCATTTTAAGATAATTTTTATTAGACGTACTGTATAAATCAATTTAAAATGTGGTTTGCTACATTGATCATAAAATCCCACCTCTTACATCATGATTACACGATCAGGCTCTTTCCTACAGACCCTATGTTAGTTACTCCTGGACTTCTTCCCCTGACTCAGTGTTCTTTGGCCTCCTTGCGCTTTACTTTATTTTCCTTGTATATATGTCCTTATAGTCCAAGCTATGTCTCTTGGTTTTCATTGTTATCCCCTTACCACCTCAATTTCCTCATAACAGTCTGTTGAGTTTCTCAAGCTTGTTGCCATCCAAGTATCACTCGCCTGCCCTCCCTGAATGGTATTCAATAAGTTCTTTAGGTGAATAGATTCATTCCTTCTCTTCAAGTCCCTACAGAACTATTTCCTAGGCCACATTACTAGTATTAGAAAGTTTCCTCTCCCCATGTATTCCCTATTTACCTCCTTCTGGGCACCTATCGTAAGATGTTTATATTTTGTTTATTCTATGGCCACTTTTTTCTTTCTTGTCCCTAATGCACTAATATAAGATATTTAGGACTTACTTACCTTGTTAACCATTGGTAAGGCAAGCACACAACCCTGCAACTCAGTCACTGTTCATTACATTTTCAAAATGAATAAATAAATTTCACTTCAAGACTATAGCAAGCCCCAGAAAGTCACTAACAACAAATACTTTCTCTGTGGACTGTCACATTGAATATAAAAATATTAAGCACATTTTCTATAATATCAATTCCTAGTTGTATTTAATAATCTTTAAATAACAATATATCTATTTAATAAAAATCTTTTTACTCATAAGTTATATTGCAAGCAATTATACATCAAAGACTACTTCAAACATTTCACCAAAAACTACATAGAGTTTATAGAAACAACAACTTACATTGCATGAGGATTCATAATGCATGCAGTTCCTGGACAGAAACAATTATAGATGTCATCATATCTTAATCCCAGATTAACTCCAATCAGCTGTGCCATAACAACTGAAAATGCCTCTAAAGATATCCTCTTTGGATACTAAATACAAAACAAAAAAACAAAAAAACACAGTATTGCTTAAGTTATTTCTCCATCCTTTTGATCATTTCAATTAATAATTTGTAGGCATACTACCTAAATGCAAACACAAATTTAAGAATATAGCATGAAAAAAATTAATAAATTGTGGTGTGTTTTATTTTTTTAAGAAATGGTATTTTTAGTCCAAATGGCATTGACAAGAAGGAGATAAAATTAATGCTGTTTTTGGTGGGAAAATGGCGGTGGAATAAACAGACGTGTCCTGAGCCTTGTCCCGGAGCAGATAGAAAGAACAGCTGAGGGTCACACGGGGAGTGTTTGTTGGTGAGTTGAGGGACAGCTATACTCCAGGAAAAGGTTGGGGACTGCTGGACGGGGGTCCCCTGACCCGGCAGCCCTCACTGCTGCTGAGTTCCCTCCTGGAACCACCGGCTCAGACGCGGAGACCGTGCCATCTTGAAGGGGAAAGTGGATGTTATCTGAAGCCTGAAAATCTACAACTGCAGCACCCACTGAACAGCTGTGAACCCCAGAGCACCAGTCCCCAATTAGCACAAACACACGGATTCAGAGGAGCTCTACACTCCACCATGGAAAGGTCAGATTTCGCCTGGGATAAGGTGAGGTCTCTGGTCCCAGCAGGACAGAGAAACGTGCGCACTGAGGAAGCTGGAGGACCAGGGGAAGTCTGAGCCTAGAAAAATCCGTGGCTGTTGGGGCTGGTGTGATCCGTGAATGTGGAAGGAGGTCCTCAGAGCTGCTAACAGAGGGGATTGCTAAAAAGCAACCCATTTTGATCTGATGCAGAAAGACAGCCTAAAAATTTTGGGAGTGTGCCGGCTGCTTGGACACAAGGGGGAAAAGGGGATTGCGCAGGTTTATGCGCAGACCCGGAGTTCGCACACTTGCACTTTCTCCTCTTTGAATCCTTGCTTCTGATTACTGAGCCCAATACATAGGATCACCCAGTTGGGGACACCCTAGGAGACTGCAGGGGAAAGTTGTTTTTCTGGAACCTGGGGATCAGAGCAGGGAGTGACCATCAGAGAACCAGCTCTGGGGAGGAGGGAATAATGGCCGCGGAATAGACAGACGTGTTCCGAGCCTTGTCCCGGAGCAGAAAGAAAGAACAGCTGAGGGTCGCACAAGGAGTGTTTGTTGGCTGGTTGGGAGACAGCTGAATTCCAGAAGGAGGTGGGGGACTGCTAAACGGGGTTCCCCTGACCTGGCAGCACCAACTGCGGCTGGGTCCCCTCCCGGAGCTGTGGGCTTGGACGCGGAGTCTGCGCCATCTTGATCCGGAAAGTGGAGCTTATCGGAAGCCTGAGAATCCACAACTGCGGCACCCAAGGAACGACTGCGAGCCCCAGAACAACGCTCCCCAATTGGCACAAACACACGGGTTCAGAGGAGCTCTACACTCCACCACGGAAAGGTCAGATTTCGCCTGGGATAAGGTGAGGTCTCTGGTCCCGGCGGGAGAGAGGAACGCGCGTTTTGCGGGAGCTGGAGGACCAGGGAAGTCTGTGCCTAGAAAAATCAGTGGCTGTAGGGGCTGGCGTGATCTGTGATTGTGGAAAGGGGTCCTCAGAGCTGCTAAGAGAAGGGCTCTCTAAAAAGCAACCCATTTTGATCTGACGTGCAGGGACACCCTAAGAATTTCAGGCAGTCCAGACTTACGCGCAGCCCCTGCGTTCCCTGGGTGCCTGGGCTTACGCACAGTCCCGGAGTTTGCACAACTGGGCTTTTTCCTCTTGAAATTCTTGCTTCTGATTACTAAGCCCAATACATAGGATCACCCAGTTGGGGACACCCTGGGAGACTGCAGGGGAAAGTTGTTTTTCTGGAACCTGGGGATCGGAGCAGGGAGTGACCATCGGAGAGTCAGCTCTGAGGCAGCCCACTCCCACAAACCGGTAGTGAGTGCCACAGGGAAAGAAGGCTCTAACACTGCCTAGAGAGGCCATAGATAGACCCGGAAGTCAATCCAGAAACACTGCCACCCAGGGGCTGAATAACAAATTGACTCTTGTGTAATCAAAAATAAAGGAATACGAGAAATTAAGACACACTGCCTGCTTAAAATCAGGACTGGCTTGCAACACTGAAGAGCAGTGGATCGCAGGGAACTGCAATACTGTCTGGACTGAGAAACAGGCGTGCCAAACAGAAAAACAGAGGAAGTGAATGACCTTCACTACTTCACATCTTATTTTTACCTTTTATTTTTTTATTTTTTTTATTTTTTTTTTAATTTTCATTTTTTGCATCTTTTAATCAAGAAACTTTTTTTTCTTTTTTCATCACTTGATTTTACCTTTTTAATTATTACATTTTTATTTTCAATCCGTATTATTACTACTGCTATTTTATCTTTTTTTTTTTTTAAGTGTCATTTTATTTTCTCTTCATTTTATTTTGGGATTAGGGTTCTACATTCTTTTTTTATCTTTCCTTTAGCATCGTTTTACTCTATCTCAACTCTACCTTTAGGCCATCACTCTCTTCCTAACCTCCCCCTTTTCAGTGTCCTGTTTATCTTACCCTTTTACTGCTTTACATTTTCCCTATTCTTTCTGTTTACCCCTTGTTAAAATTTCACCCTACTTACATATCTAATCTCCAATCCCCTGCTCCAAGTCCACATACACCTCTCCCTTCCCTGTCTGAGCTATCCACAAACTTGTCCTTCTCTCTGTCCTTTTGTTGTTGTTTGCTTGAATGTAGATTATATCGAATTTTTATGCTTTTTTGTGAGATTGTTCTGCTAATTCTTCTTTTGTTTATTTTTTTGTTTGTTTTCTGCTTCAGCTTTCCCTTGCCTCACTCCATATTAGTTGGTGTTGTAGTTTGTACTAATCCCCAGGCACTTGTTGCTGGCATTTGCTGGGATTAGTGATTGTTCTATTGGAGTTTTATCCCCAATATATATAGTCTGTTCCCCTTTCTCTCTTAGTCACTTTCTTGTCTCTCTTACTTTTTTTTTTCTTTACTTTCCCTTTTCCCAATTTCATTTTCACACTCCTTTTTTCTTTTTTTCTTTCTTTCTTTCTTTTTTCCTCTTCTTCTTTCTCTCCTATCACCTAATTTGCCTTTCTCTGGTGGTCACCTATATTGGAGGTTATTAATATCGTGAATACATTCCTGTTCAGTGCCTTGTGAGTTGTACCTGGTAGTGCTGTAGTTTATGCCTTTAAATCAACCCAGGAGAGAGAGAACTACATAACCAGACACCCAGAGAAGAGAGACCATGGGGAGACAAAGAAGCAGTCCGCATATGAAAGAAAAGCAGGCATCACCAGAAAAGGAAGTAAACGAAATGGAGGCAAGCAACCTTCCAGAAAAAGAATTCAGAGAAATGGTCATAAGGTGGCTGAAAAGAATGGAAGACAAATTCGACAATATGAGCAAGAACCAAGAGGAAATGAAGAAGAACCAAGAAGAAATGAAAAATGACATCGCTACCATAAAGAACACAATAGAAAGCATCAAGAGTAGACTAGAAGAAGCAGAGGACCGCATCAGTGAGCTAGAAGACAAGATGGAAAAAAATACCCAAGTAGAGCAACTTCTAGAAAAAAAAATTAAAAGGCAGGAGGAGAGTCTAAGGGAACTTTGGGACAACACAAAACAAAACAACATCCGCAAAATAGGGGTTCCAGAAGGAAAGGAAGCTGAGCAAGGAATAGAAAACCTGTTTGAAGAAATAATCACAGAAAATTTCCCTGATATAGGGAAGAAAAAACCCACACAAATCCAAGAAGCTCACAGAGTCCCAAGCAAAATGAACCCCAAAAGACCGACGCCAAGGCACATTATAATTAAATTGGCAAACACCAACAACAAAATAAGAATCTTAAAAGCAGCAAGAGAGAGACAGAGAGTTACATACAAAGGAACCCCCATCAGACTAGCAACAGATTTCTCAACAGAAACTCATCAGGCCAGAAGGGAATGGAATGAAATATACAAAGTCATGCAAAGGAAGGGTCTGAATCCAAGAATACTGTACCCAGCAAGGCTGTCAATCAAAATTGAAGGTGAAATCAGGAGCTTCACAGACAAAAAAGGACTAAGGGAATTTATTACCACCAAACCAGCAATGCAAGAAATGCTAAAGGGTCTGCTGTAAAAAAAAAAAAAAAAGAAAAAAGAAAGAAAGAAACAGTAAGTGAAAAAGTAACACAGGGGTAAAGAATAGGAATGGCGACAAATAAGTACCTATCAATAATAACTTTAAATGTAAATGGATTAAATGCCCCAATCAAAAGACATAGGGTAACGGATTGGATAAGAAAACACGACCCATATATCTGCTGTCTACAAGAAACCCATCTCAGAAAAAAAGACGCACACAGACTGAGGGTGAAGGGATGGAAAAAGGTTTTCCAGGCAAATGGAACTGAAAAAAAAGCTGGGCTAGCAATACTTATTTCTGACAAAATAGATCTCAAACTGAAGGACATAACAAGAGATAAGGAAGGCCATTTCTTAATACTAAAGGGAGCAATCCAACAAGAAGAAATAACTCTGGTAAACATATATGCACCCAATACAGGAGTACCCAAATACATAAAAAAACTCCTGGAGGATATCAAGGGAGAGATTGACAGCAATACAATCATAGTAGGAGACTTTAATACCCCACTATCACCATTGGACAAATCCTCTAAACAAAACATCAGCAAAGAAAAATCAATCCAAAATGACTCCCTAGACCAGATGGAATTAATTGACATCCTCAGAACATTTCACCCCAAAGCCACAGAATATACATTCTTCTCAAGTGCACATGGGTCATTTTCAAAGACAGACCATATGTTGGGACATAGGCAAAGTCTCTTCAAATTCAAGAAGATAGAAATCATATCAAGCATCTTCTCAGACCACAGTGGCATAAAACTGGAAATTGACTACAATAAAAACAACCCAAAGAAATCAAACACATGGAGACTAAACAACATGCTATTAAACCATGACTGGGTTACCAGAGAGATCAAAGAAGAAAAAAAAACATCATGACAACAAATGACAATGAAAACACTACAATCCAAAATCTATGGGACACAGCGAAAGCAGTCTTGAGAGGGAAGTTCATAGCTCTACAAGCCTACTGCAAAAAACAAGAAACAGGGGTAATAAATTACCTAACCCAACACCTCAAAGAGTTAGAAAAAGAGCAACAAGTAAAGCCCAGTGTAAGCAGAAGGAAGGAAATAATAAAGATCAGAGCACAGATAAACGACATAGAGACCAAAGAAACAATACAAAAGATCAACAAAACCAACAGCTGGTTCTTTAAAAGGATAAACAAGATTGATGAACCTCTAGCCAGGCTCACCAAGAAGCAAAGAGATAGGACCCAAATAAACAAGATCAGAAATGAAAGAGGTGAAATAACAACAGATCCCGCCGAAATACAAAGGATTGTTAAAAAATACTACGAACAACTCTATTCCAACAAACTGGACAACCTGGAGGAAATGGACATATTCCTAGAAAAATATAACCTTCCAAAACTCAATCAGGAAGAATCTAAACAGCTCAACATGCCAGTAACTATGGAAGAAATTGAAGCAGTCATCAAAGAGCTTCCGGCAAACAAAAGCCCGGGGCCAGACGGCTTCACAGGAGAGTTCTACCAAACATTCAAGGAAGAACTAAAACCTATCCTCCTCAGATTATTCCAAAAAATTCAAGAGGAAGGAACACTTCCAAGCTCCTTCTATGAAGCCAGCATCACCCTAATACCAAAACCAGATAAAGACAACACAATGAAGGAGAATTACAGGCCAATATCCCTCATGAATGTAGATGCCAAAATCCTCAACAAAATTCTAGCATCGGATCCAGCAGTACATCAGAAAGATCATACACCATGATCAAGTAGGGTTTATCCCAGGAATGCAAGGATGGTTCAATATCCGCAAATCAATAAATGTGATACATCACATAAACAAATTGAGAGATAAAAATCACATAGTCATATCAATTGATGCAGAAAAAGCATTTGACAAAATCCAACACCCTTTCTTGATAAAAACTCTCAACAAGGTGGGAATAGAAAGATCATACCTCAACATAATAAAAGCTATATATGATAAACCCACAGCTAACATCATACTCAATGGGCAAAAACTAAAACCATTTCCCCTAAGAACAGGAACAAGACAGGATGCCCACTCTCACCACTCCTGTTTGACATAGTACTGGAAGTATTAGCCACTGCAATTAGACAAGAAGAAGAAATAAAAGGCATCCAAATTGGAAAAGAAGAAGTAAAGCTGTCCTTATTTGCAGATGACATGATATTGTACATAAAAAACCCGAAAGACTCCATCAAAAAACTAACAGACTTAATAAATGAATTCGGCAATGTAGCATGACACAAAATTAACACCAAGAAATCTATGACATTTCTATACACCAAGAGTGAACTTACAAGAAGAGAGACTAAAAAAGCAATCCCATTTTCCATCGCACCAAAAAAATTAAGATACTTAGGAATAAACCTAACCAAGGAGGTAAAAGACCTATATGCAGAAAACTACAGGACACTGAAAAAAGAGATAGAGGAAGATGTAAACAGATGGAAGAACATACCATGTTCATGGATTGGTAGAATCAACATCATTAAAATGTCCATACTACCCAAAGCAATCTATAGATTCAATGCACTCCCCATTAAAATACCAACGGCGTATTTCACAGACCTAGAAAGAACTCTCCAAAAATTCATCTGGAATAAAAAAAGACCCCGAATAGCCACAGCAATCCTGAGAAAGAAGAATAAAGTAGGAGGGATCTCAATACCAGATTTCAAGCTGTATTACAAAGCCACTGTCCTCAAAACAGCCTGGTACTGGCACAAGAACAGACATATAGATCAATGGAACAGAATAGAGAATCCAGATATCGACCCAAACCAATATGCGCATTTAATATTTGACAAAGGAGGCATGAGCATACAATGGAGTCAAGACAGTCTCTTTAATAAATGGTGTTGGGAAAATTGGACAGATACATGCAAAAAAATGAAACTAGATCACCAACTTACACCATACACAAAAATAAACTCAAAATGGGTACAGGACTTAAATATAAGACGGGAAACCATAAAAATACTGGAGGAATCCACAGGCAGCAAAATCTCAGACATATGCCAAAAGAACTTTTTCACTGATACTGCCCCTAGGGCAATGGAAGCCAAAGAGAAAATAAACAAATGGGACTACATCAAAATAAAAAGCTTTTTCACAGCAAAAGAAACCATCAACAAAACCACAAGAAACCCCACTGTATGGGAGAACATATTTGCAAATGTTATCACTGATAAAGGTTTAATCTCCAACATCTACAGGCAGCTTATACAACTTAATAAAAGGAAGATAAATGATCCAATAAAAAAATGGGCAACAGACCTAAATAGAATCTTTTCGAAAGAAGACAGAAGGAGGGCCAAGAGACACATGAAAACATGCTCAAAGTCACTAATTATCCGAGAGATGCAAATCAAAACGACAATGAGGTACCATCTTGCACCTGTCAGAATGGCTATCATCAACAAATCAACAAACGACAAGTGTTGGCGAGGATGCGGAGAAAAAGGAACCCTCATGCACTGCTTGTGGGAATGCAGACTGGTGCAGCCACTGTGGAGAACAGTATGGAGTTTCCTCAAAAAACTGAAAATGGAACTCCCATTTGACCCAGTAATCCCACTCCTGGGAATATATCCTAAGAAACTAGAAACACCAATCAGAAAGGATATATGCACCCCTATGTTCATAGCAGCACAATTTACCATAGCTAAGATTTGGAAACAGCCTAAGTGCCCGTCAGCAGATGACTGGATCAGAAAACTATGGTACATCTACACAATGGAATACTATGCTGCCATAAAAAAGAAGGAATTACTACCATTTGTAGGCACCTGGATGGAATTAGATAACATTATGCTAAGTGAAATAAGCCAGTCAATGAAAGAAAAATACCACATGATCTCACTCATTTGGGGATAATGAAAAACATTATAAACTGATGAACAAAAAGATAGATACAGAGGCAGTAAAGCATCAAACAGACTGTCAAATTACAGCAGTTATGTTAGGGAGAGGTGGGGGAAATAAGAGATCAACTGAAGGACTTTTATGCATGTATATAAGAGTAACCAACGGATGCAAAACATTGGGGGGTGAGGCATGTATGGGAGTGGGGTGGGGGGGGGCAATGGTAAGATATGTACACATATAATACCTAATAAAAAAAAAAAAAAAAAAAAAAAAAAAAAAAGAGAGAACCAGCTCTGGGGCAGCCTACTCCCACAAACCGGTATTGAGTGCCACAGGGAAAACAGGATCTAAGCACAGGCTAGAGAGGACCTATAGACCCGGAGGTCAACCCAGAAACACTGCCACCCAGGGGCTGAATCACAAATTGACTCTTGTGTAATCACAGATAAAGGATTTCAAGTAAGACACACCGCCTGCTTAAAAATCAGGACTGGCGTACAACACTGCGGAGCAGTGGAATGCAGGGAACTGCAATACTGTCCTGACTGGGAAACAGGCATGCCAAACAGAACAATAGAGGAAGTGAATGACCTTCACTACTGCACATTTTATTTTTTATTTTTTACTTTTTTATTTTTCATCTTTTACTTAAGAAAGTAATTATTTTTCTTTTTTCCTCACTTGATTTTACCTTTTTAATTATTACATTTTTATTTTCAATCAGTATCATTACTACTACTATTTTACCTTTTTTTTAAAAAAAGTGTCATTTTATTTTCTCTTTATTTGACTTTGAGATTAGTGTTCTACATTCTATTTTCATCTTTCCTTTAGCATCATTCTACTCTATCTCAACTCTACCTTTATGCCATCACTCTCTTCCTAACTTTTGCCCTTTTGTTGTCCTGTTTCTCTTACCCTTTTCCTGCTTTAGATTCTCCCTATTCTTTCTTTTTACCCCCTGTTAAAATTTCACCCTACTTATATATCTAATTTCCAATCCCCTGCTCCGACTTCATACACACCTCTCTCTTCTCTGTCTTCACTATCCAAAAAATTGTTTTTCTCTCTGTCCTTTTGTTGTTTTTTGCTCAAATGTTGATTATATCTTTTTTATGCTTGTTTGTGAGATTGTTTTGCTTATTCTTTTTTTATTTTGTTTTTTTATTTGCTTTGTTTTTGTTTGTTTGTTTTTTGCATCTGTTTTTCCTCACCTCACTTAATATTAATTGTTGTTTGTAGTTTGTATTCATCGCCAGGTACCTGTTGCTGGCATTTGCTGGGATTAGTGGCTGTTCTATTGGAGTTTTCTCCCCATATATATATAGTTTGTTCCCCTTTTCTTCCTTATTCTCTTTCTTTTCTCTCTTACTTTTGTTTTCCTTTTCCATATTTCATTTTGCCACTCCTTTCTTTTCTTCTTTTTTTCTCTTCTTCTTTCTCTCCTATCCCCAAATTTGCCTTTCTCTGGTGGTCACCTCTATTGGAGGTTATTAATATCGTGAATACATTTCTGTTCAGTGACTTGTGTGTTATACCTGGTTGTGTTGTATTCTGTGCCTTTAAATCAACGCAGGAGAGAGAGAACTACATAACCAGACACCCGGACAAGAGAGACCATGGGGAGAAAAAGTAATAGCCCACATATGAAAGAAAAGCAGGCATCACCAGAAAAGAAAGTAAATGAAATGGAGGCAAGCAACCTGCCACAGAAAGAATTCAGATAAATGGTCATAAGGTGGCTGAAAAGAATGGAAGACAAATTGGACAATATGAGTAAGAACCAAGAGGAAATGAAGAAGAACCAAGAAGAAATGAAAAATGACATCGCTGCCATAAAGAACACAATAGAAAGCATCAAGAGTAGACTAGAAGAAGCAGAGGACCGCATCGGTGAGAAAGAAGACAAGGTAGGAAAAAATACCCAAGTAGAGAAGCTTCTAGAAAAAAAAAATTAAAAAACAGGAGGAGAGCCTAAGGGAACTTTGGGACAACATGAGACAAAACAACATCCACATAATAAGGGTTCCAGAAGGAGAGGAAACTGAGCAAGGAATAGAAAACCTGTTTGAAGAAATAATCACAGAAAACTTCCCTGATATAGGGAAGAAAAAACCCACACAAATCCAAGAAACTCACAGAGTCCCAAGCAAAATGAACCCCAAAAGACCGACGCCAAGGCACATTATAATTAAATTGGCAAACACCAACGACAAAGTAAGAATCTTAAAAGCGGCCAGAGTGAGACAGAAAGTTATCTACAAAGGAACCCCCAACAGACTAGCAACTGATTTCTCAACAGAAACTCATAAGGCCAGAAGGGAATGCAATGAAATATACAAAGTCATGCAAAGGAAGGGTCTGAATCCAAGAATACTGTACACAGCAAGGTTATCAATCAAAATTGAAGGTGAAATCAGGAGCTTCACAGACAAAAAAGAACTAAGAGAATTTATTACCACCAAACCAGCAATGCAGGAAATGTTAAACGGTTTGCTGTAAATAAAAAGAAATAGTAAGCAAAGAAGAAACACAGGGGTAAGGAATAAAAATGGCGACAAATAAGTACCTATCAATAATAACTTTAAATGTAAATGGATTAAATGCCCCAATCAAAAGACATAGGGTAACATATTGGATAAGAAAACACGACCCATATATCTGCTGTCTACAAGAAACCCACCTCAGAAAAAAAGACGTACACAGACAGAGGGTGAAGGGATGGAAAAAGGTTTTTCAGGTGAATGGAAATGAAAAAAAAAAAAAACCTGGGGTAGCAATACTTATATCTGACAAATTAGATCTCAAAGTGAAGGACATAACAAGAGATAAGGAAGGTCACTTCATAATACTGAAGGGAGCAATCCAACAAGAAGAAATAACTCTGGTAAACATATAAGCACCCAATACAGGAGCACCCAAATACATAAAAAAAAAACTCCTGGAGGATATCAAAGGAGAGATTGACAGCGATACAATCATAGTAGGAGACTTTAATACCCCACTATCACCATTGGACAAATCCTCTAAACAAAAAATCAGCAAAGAAACATCAATCCTAAATGACTCACTAGACCAGATGCAATTAATTGACATTTTCAGAACATTTCACCCCAAAGCCACAGAATATACATTCTTCTCAAGTGCACATGGGTCATTTTCAAAGATAGACCATATGTTGGGTCATAGGCAAAGTCTCTTCAAATTCAAGAAGATAGAAATCATATCAAGCATCTTCTCAGATCACAGTGGAATAAAACTGGAAATCAACTACAATAAAAACAATCCAAAAAACTCAAACATATGGAAACTAAACAGCATGCTATTAAACAATGACTGGGTTACCAGATAAATCAAGGAAGAAATAAAAAACATCATGGCAACAAATGACAATTAAAACACAACAATCCAAACTCTATGGGACACAGCGAAAGCAGTCTTGAGAGGGAAGTTCATAGCTCTACAAGTCTACTGCAAAAAACAAGAAACAATGGTAATAAATTACCTAACCCTACAACTCAAAGAGATAGAAAGAGAGCAACAAGAAAAGCCTAGTGTAAGCAGAAGGAAGGAAATAATAAAGATCAGAGTGGAGATAAATGACATTTAAATAAAAACAAAAACAAAACAAAAGATCAACAAAACCAAGAGCTGGTTCTTTGAAAGGATAAACAAGATTGATGAACCTCTAGCCAGGCTCACCAAGAAGCAAAGAGATAGGACCCAAATAAAAAAATCAGAAATGCAAGAGGTGAAATAACAACAGACTCCACCGAAATACAAAGGATTGTTAAAAATTACTATGAACAACTCTATTCCAACAAACTGGACAACCTGGAGGAAATGGACATATTCCTAGAAAAATATAACCTTCCAAAACCCAATCAGGAAGAATCTAAACATCTTAAGAGGCCAATAACTATGGAAGAAATTGAAGCAGTCATCAAAAAGTTTTCCAGCAAACAAAATCCCGGGGCCAGATAGCTTCACAGGGGAGTTTTACCAAACATTAAAGGAAGAACTAAAACCTATCCTCCTCAGATTATTCCAAAAAATTCAAGAGGAAGGAACACTTCCAAGCTCCTTCTATGAAGCCAGCATCACCCTAATACCAAAACCAGATAAAGACAACACAATGAAAGAGAATTACAGGCCAATATCCCTCATGATCATAGATGCCAAAATCCTCAACAAAATTCTAGCATCGGATCCAGCAGTACATCAGAAAGATCATACACTATGACCAAGTAGGGTTTATCCCAGGAATGCAAGGATGGTACAATACCCGCAAATCAATAAACGTGATACATCACATAAACAAACTGAGAGATAAAAATCACGTAGTCATATCAATTGATACAGAAAAAGCATTTGACAAAATCCAATATCCTTTCTTGATAAAAACTCTCAACAAGGTGAAAATAGAAGGATCATACCTCAACATAATAAAAGCTATATATGATAAACCCACAGCTAACATCATACTCAATGGGTAAAAATTAAAAGCATTTCCCCTAAGAACAGGAACAAGACAGGGATGCCCACTCTTACCACTCCTGTTTGACATAGTACTGCAAGTATTAGCCATTGCAATTAGACAAGAAGAAGAAATAAAAGGCATCCAAATTGGAAAAGAAGAAGTAAAGCTGTCCTTATTTGCAGATGACATGATATTGTACATAAAAAACCCGAAAGACTCCATCAAAAAACTAATAGACTTAATAAGTGAATTCGGCAATCTAGCAGGATACAAAATTAATGCCAAGAAACTATGGCATTTCTATACACCATTAGTGAACTTACAGAAAGAGAGACTAAAAAAGCAATCCCATTTACCATCGCACCAAAAAATTAACATACCTAAGAATAAACTTAACCAAGGAGGTAAAAGACCTATACACGGAAAACTACAGGACACTGATAAAAGAGATAGAGGAAGACATAAACAGATGGAAGAACATACCATGTTCATGGATTGGTAGAATCAACATCATTAAAATGTCCATAGTACCCAAAGCAATCTATAGATTCAATGCACTCCTCATTAAAATACCAATGGCATATTTAACAGACCTAGAAAGAACTCTCCAAAAATTCATCTGGAATAAAAAAAGACATCAAATAGCCACAGCAATCTTGAGAAAGAAGAAAAAAGTAGGTGGGATCTCAATACCAGATTTCTAGCTGTATTACAAAGCCACTGTTCTCAAAACTGCCTGCTACTGGCACAAGAACAGACATATAGATCAATGGAATAGAATAGAGGACCCAGAAATCGACCCAAAACACTACGCTCAACTAATATTTGACAAAGGAGGCATGAACATACAATGGAGTCAAGACAGTCTCCTTAATAAATGGTGATGGGAAAATTGGACAGATACATTCAAAAAAAATGAAACTAGCCCATCAACTTACACCATACACAAAAAATAAACTCAAAATGGATCCAGGACTTAAACATACGAGGAGAAACCATAAAAATACTAGAGGAATCCACAGGCGGAAAAATCTCTGACATATGCCAAAGCAATTTCTTCACTGATACTGCTCCCAGGGCAATGGAAACTAAAGAGAAAATAAACAAATGGAACTACATGAAAATAAAAAGCTTTTGCACAGCAAAGGAAACCATCAATAAAACAACAAGAAAGCCCACTGCATGGGAGAACATATTTGCCAATGATATCAACAATAAGGGTTTAATCTCCAACATTTACAGGGAACTCATGCAGCTTAACAAAAAGAAGATAAACAACCCAATCAAAAAATGGGCAATGATCTAAATAGACACTTTTCAAAAGAAGACAGATGGAAGGCCAAGAGACATATGAAAACATGCTCAAAGTCACTACTCATCCAAGAGATGCAAATCAAAACGACAATGAGGTACCATCTCACACCTGTCAGAATGGCTATTATCAACAAATCAAGAAATGACAAGTGCTGACGAGGATGTGGAGAAAAAGGAACCCTCGTGCACTGCTGGTAGGAATGCAGACTGGCGCAGCCACTGTGAACAGTATGGAGTTTCCTCAAAAAACTAAAAATGGAACTCCCATTTGACCCAGTGATCCCACTTCTAAGAATATATCCCAAGAAACTAGAAACACGAATCAGAAAGGATATATGCACCCCTATGTTCATAGCAGCACAATTCACCATAGCTAATATTTGAAACAGCCTAAGTGCCCATCAGCAGATAAGTGGATTAAAAAACCGTGGTACATCTACACAATGGAATACTACACTGCGGTAAAAAAAGAAGGAGTTCTTACCATTTGCAACAACATGGATGGAGATGGAGAGCATTATGCTAAGTGAAATAAGCCAGGCAGAGAAAGATAAATATCACATGATCTCACTCATTTTTGGAATATAATGAACAACATAAACTGATGAACAAAAATAGATCCAGAGACAGAGAAACATCAATCAGAACGTCAAAGCTCAGGGAAGGAAGGGGAGGGTGGGGGGTAAGGGATAGAGATCAACCAAAGGACTTATATGCATGCATGTAAGCCTAATCAATGGACACAGACAACAGGGGTTGGGGCCATAAATTGGAGGTGGGGGGTAATGGGGGAATAAGGACACATGTGTAATACCTTAATCAATAAAGAAATTTAAAAAAATAAAAAATAAATGCTGTTTTTGTGTTTTTATTACCTTACTGCTTGAAATCCAAATAATTTAAAAATTTTTTGAGAATAAACATTGTTTTAGTCACTATATTATTTTTCCAGTGAATGCTTGGAAAAATACAGAAATTCTTAAAAGTTAAATTGGAAATCAATTTTGTCTTTATCAATAGTTTTAGGAAAGATGGTTTGTTGCTTTCTTGTCATTTTTTCATCATAGATTTGCTTGTTAGCACTATCTATATAAATATATATGGAATATCCCATGCAATAAGAACACAATATACCACATTCTCTTCAAGAGTAAATAAACATTCTCCAGTACAGACCACCTGTTAGGCTACAAAACAAGTCTCACAACTTTGAAAATATTGAAATTATTCTAAGTATCTTTTCTGATGCCAATGAAATGAAACTACTAATTAATGAGAGAAGAAATTTTTGAAAATTCACATGACTGTGAGATTTCAACAATATACTCTTAAATATTAATGAACCCAAAGAAGTGAAAAGGAAATTAGAATATACCTTCAGAAAAATGAAAATTAAAATAGAACATACCCAAACTTATGGGATCCACCAAAATCTAGGCTATGAGGAAAATTTTTAGCTATAAACACATACATTAAAAAACAAAGAACCCTGGCCTGTGTGGCTCAGTTGGTTCAGTGCAATCCCATTCACCAACGGGTCACTGTTTCAATTCCCAGTCAGGGCACATGCCTGGATTGAAGGCTTAAATCCATGGTGGGGAGCATTCAGGAGGCAGCTGAATGAAGTTTCTCCCTTCTTCATTCTCTAAAATCAATTAGAAACCATATTTAAAAACAAACAAACAAGCAAACAAGAAATATCTCAAGTGAAAAACATAACATTAAACCTAAAAGAACTAAAAATAAAAGAACAAAATGAACCCAAGAAAATAAATAGATATAAAATCTAGAGATGAAAAAATAGAGAAAGTCAAAAACAAAATGTTGCTTCTTTGAAATGGTCAAGAAAACTGGCAGACTGTTAGCTGGAGTAACCAAGAGAAGAAGAGGTAAGGCTCCATATAAGGAAAGAAAGTCAGGACATTACAACTAATGTCACAAACATTTTGGAAAAGATTATAAGAGAATACTGTGGAAATTGTAGGTCAACAAATTTGATAAATATTCCTCTCTATTAATTGGTGTTGGGGACCATGTTTTCAAATTTTTTAATGAGCTTGTTCATGTCTGTAAAAGCTTCTGCTAAAACCTGAACACTATATTTTTCTGGGGGATTTTCTTCTTTTCCTTCTCCTGAAGTATTCTTTTCTCTTACCTCTTCTTCATTTATGTTTTCCTGTACTTCCTCCAAATTCTCAGAAACCATCTCTAGGAATTCCTCAATGTCATTCTCATCCACACCCAGGTTAAAGTTTTCCATGTCAACCAAAGCCTTGTTGCATTTTGCAACCTTCCCTCCTTGGCAAAATCTTTCAAGTCATGGAGGAACCTCTTGAGTGTTTTCTTCCCAATGTCACACATACATTCCTTTATGACATCACCCCAAGCCCAAGCTAGGTTCTTGATTCCATCATATATGTTGTAATATTCCAGAATGGCATCAGTGTCTTCTCAGTGGCTCCTTCACTTGCAGCTATAATTTGGCAAAGCACTTCCTTAGATAACAGGCCTTAAAATCTACTATAATTCTGTGACCCATTGGAAGAATCAAAGAGGTGGTATTTGGAGGGAGAAACACCACTTTAACATTAAGATAAAGATCACCAATTAAAAGACCATGTCTGGGAGCATTATCAACAATCACCAAAATCTCAAAAGGTTGTTTTTCTTCAAACAGTACTCCATTTTGCTGGCACAGCAATTCAGGAGGACACCCTGCAAGAGGAGCTGAGTCATCCATGACTTATTGCTTCTGTAGGGCAAGGCAGTACGTGCTCATTGATTTGCTTAAAAGACCAGGGGTTCTCACTGTGCCAGATTACAAAGGATTTCCATTTGTAGCTTATGACATTGCCCTAAGCAACACTATTATTCTATTCTTAAAAGTCTTCAAACCTGGCATTGACTTTGACTCTTTATGGATAAAAGTCCTTTCAAGCATCTATTTCCAGAATAGGGAGGTCTTATCCATTTTGAATATTTTCTATGGCAATCATATTATCTAGAGTTTCTAAGAATTCTTCATCTGTCTTCATATCAGCTCTGGCATTCTCACCACTTACTTGTATATTATATAGTAATGATTCTGGAATTATTGAAATCACATAGAGCTGACAGTAAATCCAACATTGTAATTGGGCCCAATTCTGTTTAGCATCACAAACTTTTTGCTTTTGCCATGATCACCATGGTGCAGAGAGATACACTTCTATGTCTGGTCTTCATTACAGGTCATTGGAAGTTTCTTTGGTTAGTTTTGCTACCTTCCATGAAGAGATCCTTTCACAGCTTCTGTAACTTTGTTCTTGTTCTTCAAGATCAGGCTGTGGTAGAATGAAATGTGCCTGACTGGCAAGCCATAATCATCACTGGTTTTCCTCCTTTGTAGTACTTAATCACTCTTAATTTTGTTGCCAGATCAATTATTCAAAGTGGGTGCTTACAAGCAACAGTGATTTTGTATACTCAGGGGCCTTGATGAACAATAAAATATGAGATTAGGTCAAGCACAAAAGAAAATGATGCAATCAAGAGATGCAGTAACACAAGATGTAGGAGGATGCTAGTGGTATAAAATGGCATAATGTTTCACAGCAAATTCATTTTTATAAGTAGAAATAGTACCCTCTAATATAATGATAAAGGGTATAGCACAGTAAATACATATACCAGTAACATAGTCATTTATTATCATTATCAAGTATTATGTATAGAACTGTACTGCTATACTCTTATACAACTGGCAGTGCAGTATGTTTACACCAGCATCACTACAAACACATGAAGTTATGATGGCTATGATCTGACTAGATCAGTGGTCGGCAAACCGCGGCTTGCAAGCCACATGCGGCTCTTTGGCCCCTTGAGTGTTCTAACACCACTTCTTCAAAATAGACTCGCCCAGGCCGAAAACCGACTTCTACGCATGGGCCACGAAGTTTCAATCGCACTGTACGTGCACACCCGCACATGGTGTTTTGTGGAAGAGCCAAACTCAAGGGGCCAAAGAGCCGCATGTGGCTTACGAGCCACGGTTTGCCAACCACTGGATTAGGTGATGGTAATTTGTCAGCTACATTATAATCTTCTGTGACCAAAATCACAGAAGATTATATGTGAATGAAGCTGTCCCTTGTTGACCTAAATAACATTATGTGGTGCATGACTGTATTCATTATATTTGAGACAAAGCTCAATACCTTACTACATTCAGGTTATTAATAAGCTAGAAGGGTAGGACACACACAACTGATCAAGACTGAATCATGAAGAAACAAAATCTGAAGAGATAAATAACTAGTAAGGAGACTGAAGAAGTAATCAAAGACCTTCCAACAACAACAACAAAAACCTAGGAACTTATGGCTTTACTGGTAATATCTACCAAATCTTTTACAAAGATGTAATGCCAGTCCTTCTCAAATTCTTCCAGAGAATCAAAGAAGGGATATTTCCAATCTCATTTTATGAAGCCAGCATTTCCCTGATACCAAAATGTTCAACAAGAAAACAATTAAAGACCAATATCCCTGATGAATATTAATACAAAAATACTAGCAATCTGAATTCAATATCATATTAGCAGAATTATACACCATGACTGAGATTCTTTTCTGCTGAAATACAAGGATTATTTAACATAGGAAAATCTTCAATGTAATATACCAATTTCACAGAATGAAGGGTAAAATCCACATGATCATCTCACTTAATGCAAAAGATGAATTTCACAAGATTCAACACCTTTATGTGATAAACAACCCTCAAGAAAATTGGAATATGAGACATCTACCTCAACATAATAAATAAGGCAGGAGGTTCTCTCTCTCACCATTTCTATTTAATATTCAAAAACTTATCCAGAGCAATTAAGCAATAAAATATATGACTTTTAACTTGGAAAGGAAGAAGTAAAATTATCAGTGTTCAGAGCTGACATGATCCTATATATAGGAAACACAAAAGATCACACATAAAAGACTCTTAGAACTAATAAATGAATTGCAAGATATAAAATCAAAACACTTTATTGTGTATCCATACACTTAAAATGAATAATCTGAAATGCAGTGGACATTCCATGCAGATCAGAAGCATGAGACTAAGAAACCTCATGTTTGAAAGTGACCTAAAGTGTATCATGGAGAGAATGGTACTCAGGTATGTTGACTGTTTTCATTGTTGCTGTTGGACTGAATCCCAGGAGAGGGATTGGGGGAGACATCATTACAGAGAAGCCTCTGACTTGTCATTGCAAGGCCTTACTCCAGTGCTCTCATGAGTACTAAGTACATATGTTCCTAATATCACTTATGATAGGCTAAATATATAATATATTCATTAAAAATCATCTTTTTGAGATTTTAGAGGATATAGAAATTTGTTAAGTATATAGTTTTACTTCAAGTGTTTTTTTTCTTTTAATTTTATTCCCCAGTAGTATATACTGTTGTTTTTTATATTTCAATTACAATTTATATTCAGTATTATATTGTATTAGTTTCAGGTGTACAGCATAATGGTTAGACAACCATATACTTGACAAAGTGTTCCACCAGATACTTCTAGGACTCACTTGACACCATACATAGTTATCATAATTTCATGGACTAGATTTGCTATGCTGTTATCTACTCTTAATGGATTTTTGTGCACATCCTTTTGGGTTGTGCTGATAAACAGATTGATAGCCAATTAGTGTTTTGGGGCCAATACATTGGCTATTATACACCTTATTTTGAAATTGTTCAACTGATTAATTGAAATAATTTCAATTAATTGGATATCCTATGGCTGAGGATATCCTGAATTTATGTTTTGAATCAAAACTGTAGCTTTTCCACTAACTGTAGATATTCCTTATAAATCGGTCTTCCAGTTATTGCTTAAGAGTGTTGAAAAGTATACAAAACTTTTCAAAACTAAAAAATATTAGGTAATGTTTTTATTCTTTGACAGTGTGATATTATAGACAAATTATTCTTCTATCATTGTTTGTCTGAAACATCATACATTCTTATTCTTTAATTGTCATTTGTATTATTTCATTTTTTTTCCAGTTCCTTGATTATTAATATCTTTGTTACTGGTTCCCAGAAGCTCTTTAAGACTAAAGATGTCAACAACTGGTCATGCAATGCAAATGATATACCATGTTTTTTATTACTTTATCATAGTGATTTGGGTTTTTTCTTTGGGGGGGGTGCGTTGTACAAATGTTGTATACTAAAATATAATCATGTTCTGTTTTTAAAAAGAAAATAATTGGAGTTACAATACCATCAAAAAAAGAAAGAAATACTTAGGAACAAAGTTAAACAAGGAGATGAAAGAATTGTACATGGAACACTGCAAAATATTGCTGAAAGAAATTACAGAAAACACAATTAAATGAAAAGTCTCCATCTGCGAATGGAAGACATAATATTGTTAAGATGTCATTACTACCCAAACAAATCTTAATATTCAATGCAATCCCCACAACAATCCAAACAGCATTTTCTAGTAGACGTAGAAAGAAAAATAATCTCAAAATTCATATGGAATCTCAAGGGATTATGAATAACCATAATAATATTTTTAAAAAGAACTAAGTAGAAGAAGCACATTTACAGATTTCAAAATATATGTACAAAGCTAACATAATAAAAACAGTGTGGTATTGACTTAAAGAAAAATCTATAAATCATTGAAATAGAATAGAAAACCTAGAAATTAACCCTCACATATATGTTCAAACTATGAGAAGGTTACCAGGACCACAGAATGAGGAAAAGATAATTTGTTCAACAAGAATACTGAGTGGAGTTGTATGAGTTCCCTGTAAATGTTGGAGATTAAGCCCTTATTGGTGATAACATTGGCAAATATGTTCTCCCATGCAGTGGGCTTTCTTGTTGTTTTGTTGGTGGTTTCTTTTGCTGTTAAAAAGCTTTTCATTTTTTATGTAGTCCCATTTGTTTATTTTCTCTTTAGTTTCCATTGCCCTAGGAGCAGTATCAGTGAAGAAATTGCTTTGGCATATGTCTGAGATTTTGCTGCCTGTGGATTCCTCTAGTATTTTTATGGTTTCCCATCTTATGTTTAAGTCCTTGATCCATTTTGAGTTTATTTTTATGTATGGTGTAAGTTGGTGGTCTAGTTTCATTTTTTTGCATCTATCTGTCCAATTTTCCCAACACCATTTATTGAAGAGATTATCTTGACTCCATTGTATGCTCTTGCCTCCTTTGTCAAATATTAATTGAGCATACTGGCTTGGGTCGATTTCTAGGTTCTCTATTCTATTCCACTGATCTATATGTCTGTTCTTGTGCCATTATCAGGCTGTTTTGAGAACAGTGACTTTGTAATACAGCTTGATATCTTATATTGAGATTCCACCTGCTTTGTTCTTCTTTCTCAGGATTGCTGCAGCTATTCGGGGTCTTTTTTTATTCCAGATGAATTTTTGGAAAGTTTGTTCTAGGTCTGAGAAATATGCCATTGGTATTTTAATGGGGAGTGCATTGAATCTATAGATTGCTTTGGGTAGTATGGACATTTTAATGATGTTGATTCTACCAATCCATGAACATGGTATGTTCTTCCATCTGTTTATGTCTTCCTCTATCTCTTTTTTCAGTGTCCTGTACTTTTCCACATATAGGTCTTTTACCTCCTTAGTTAAGTTTATTCCTAGGTATCTTAATTTTTTGGTGCGATGGTAAATGGGATTGCTTTTTTAGTCTCTCTTTCTGTAAGTTCACTATTGGTGTATACAAATGCCATAGATTTCTTGGTGTTAATTTTGTATCCTGCTACCTTGCCAAATTCATTTATTAAGTCTAATAATTTTTTGATGGAGTCTTTAAGGTTTTCTATGTACAGTATCATGTCATCTGCCGAATAAGGACAGTTTTACTTCTTCTTTTCCAATTTGGATGCCTTTTATTTCTTCTTCTTGTCTAATCGCAATGGCTAATACTTTCCGTGCTATGTTGAACAGGAGTGGTGAGAGTGGGCACAAGAAAGATAAACAACCCAATCAAAAAATGGGCAATTAAAATAGATACTTTTCTAAAGAAGACAGAAGGGAGGCCAAGAGGCATATGAAAACATGCTCAACGTCACTAATAATTCAAGAGATGCAAATCAAAATGACAATGAGGTACCATCTCACACCTGTCAGAATGGCTATCATCAACAAATCAACAAATGACAAGTGCTGGCGAGGATGCAGAGAAAAAGGAACCCTCATGCACTGCTGGTGGGAATGCAGACTGGTGCAGCACTGGGCATGGAGTTTCCTCAAAAAAACTGAAAATGGAACTCGCATTTGACCTAGTGATCCCACTTCTAGGAATATATTCCAAGAAACTAGAAACACCAATTAGAAAGGATATATGCACCCCTATGTTCATAGCAGTACAATTCTTCATACCTAATATTTGGAAACAGCCTAAGTGCCCACTAGCAGATGAATGGATTAAAAAACTGAGTACATCTACACAATGGACTACTACGCTGCAGTAAAAAAGGAGTTCTTACCTTTTGCAACAGCATGGATGGAACTGGAGAGCATTATGCTAAGTGAATAAGCCAGGCAGAGAAAGATAAATATCACATGATCTCACTCATTTATAGAATATAATGAACAACATAAACTGATGAACAAAAATAGATCCAGAAACAGAGAAACATCAATCAGATCATTAAACCTCAGAGGGAAGGTAAGGGAGGGTGGGGGTAAGGGAAAGAGATCAACCAAAGGACTTGTATGCATGCATATATGCCTAACCAATGGACACAGACAACAGGGTGGTGAGGGCATGAGTGGGAGAGATAGGGGGGGTAATAGGGGGATAAGGACACATATGTAACACCTTAATCAATAAAGAAATTTTTTTAAAAAAAGAATACTGAGTGGAAAAGAAGATAGTTCTCTTCAATAAATGGTGATGGGAAAATGAACACCCATATAGAAAAGAATAAAATTGGACCCTTATACCATATGCAATAGGTAACCCTAAATGGATTAACAATCTAAAGGTAAGACCCAAACTACAAAACAAATGGAATAAAACAAAGAGGAAAATCTTCATGACATTGAGATTGACAATAATTTCTTGGATATAATGCCAAGAGCACAGGCAAAAGGGCAAAAATAGGCAAATGGGACTACACCCAACTTAAACGTTTTGTCTTTCAAAGGGTAAAATCAATGGAGTGTAAAAGCAACCTAGAGAATGGGAGAAAATATTTGCAAATCATGAATCTGATAAGGCGTTAATAACCATTATGTAAAGAAGTCCTGCCACTTAGCAACAAAAAATCAAATAGCTCAATTTAAATATGTACTAAGGATTTGAATAGACATTTCTCCAGAGATGATATACAAAAATCCAAAAGGCATATGAAGAGAGATCCAAGATGGCGGCGTAGGTAAACACCTAAACTGCTGCCTCGCACAACAATTTCAAAACTACAACTAAAAGACAAAACGTCTATCACCCAGAACCACGGGAAAGCTGGCTGAGTGGAAGTTCTACAACTAGAAGGAAAGAGCAAACAGCATTGAGGGGTGCACAAGCGCTGAAAAGCTGAGGTACGGGGACCCGCGAATCGGGCTGGTGACGGGTGACTGGGAGCGCTGCTGTTTTCAACCTGAAGGGAGATAAGCTCCCGATTACTCCGAACTCATTTCTAGGGAGACGCGGGGGAGACGCGGGGGACCCAAACTCCTACGGGGAGAAGCTGGACTGTCTGCCGTGGGGTCGGAAAGTGAGGGAGGCTTGCTTGCAGGGCTGCGCGCAGGAACAATTGTTTATTGTGCTGGGGCGCAGGACGCAGGGACACAGTTGGAGACGCAGAGCCTCAGAGCCGGCTTACTGGCAGCCATTGCTGTTTGCCACACCCTAGCCTAGTCACACCATGAGACCCCGCCCTGCACAATCTACGAACCCACCCAAGCTCCAAGCAGGGGCTTTAGCATATGAATGGCCTGCCCTATCGCAGCTTAACCTAGCAAACTTGCAGCCCGGGTCAGACAGCTCCAAAACCTCCAAACCCCAAGCAAAGAGGAGAAAACTGTAGTTCTTGCTGTAGCTCCTGCTGGGTGGCCTCAGACAGTAGCTGACCTGCACCCCATTGGAGATCCAGAAGCCAGTGTACCTAGTGGTCAGTGTGAGACACCAGATTTCAACTCCTCACATCCATAAGTGATACATTCAAGAGGCAGACTCAGTGAGCACCAAAGCCCCACTGAAACCAGTCCTGCACCATAAGCGTGTCTCCAGCGCAGCAGTTCTTCCATTATAGACACAGCGGGTCCTCACAGCCAACTGGCCCAGAGGTCAATTCCTCCCAGTGTACCAACAGCAATCAAGGCTTAACTACACCAAGACTTTGCACTCAGCCCACAAAGGGGTGTACCAAAGGCGTCCACCTCAGGTGATTGGGGAGGCTGAGCTACTGGCCCCTATAGGTCACCTACCACACAAAGCCACTCCATCAACATAAGGAAGCAGCAAAATGCAGAGACAAAGAAACATGTCACAAATGAGAGAAATGGAGGAAAGCAAACTAATGGACGACATAGAGTTCAGAACCACATTACCACATTTATAAGGTTACTCAAGAATCTTCTAAAAACCAACGAGAAACTTGATGAGACCTCCGAGGAGCTTAGTGAGACCTTCAAGGACCTTAATGAGAAAGCCAAAAAAATGGAAAAGGACCAGTCAGAAATTAAGCACACTGTCTGAAATAAAGAATATACAGAAACTCAACTGTAGATCAATGTACCCCAAGAATCAAACCAAAGATCTAAAATATGAGGAAACAAAAAACACCCAACCAGAAAATCAAAAAGAAAAAATCCAAAAATATGAAGATAGTGTAAGGAGCCTCTGGGACAACTTTAAGCATACCAACATCCGAATTTTTGGGGTGCCAGAAGAAGAGAAAGAGCAAAATATTGAAAACCTATTAGAAGAAATAATGACAGAAAACTTTCCCTACCTGGTGAAAGAAATAGACTTACAAATTCAGGAAGCACACAGAACCCCATACAAGAGGAATCCAAAGAGGACCACACCAAGAGACATCATAATTAAAATGCCAAGGGCAAAAGACAAAGAGAGAATCTTGAAAGCAGCAAGAGAAAAACGGTTAGTTACCTACAAGGGAGCACCCATACGACTGTCAGCTGATTTCTCGGCAGAAACTATGCAGGCCAGAAGAGAGTGGCAAGAAATATTCAAAGTGATGAACAGCAAGAACCTACAACCAAGATTACTCTACCCAGCAAAGCTATCATTCAGAGTTGAAGGTCAGATAAAGAGCTTCACAGACAAGAAAAAGCTAAAGGAGTTCATCACCACCAAACCAGGATTACATGAAATGCTGAAGGGTGTTCTTTAAGAAGAAGAAGAAGAAGAAAAAGGTAAAGATAAAAATTATGAACAACAAAATGACATCAAATACATACCTACCAACAAGTGAATCTAAAAATCAAGTGAATAAAAAATCTGAAGAACAGAATGGACTGGTGAATATAATAGAATCAGGGACATAGAAAGGGAGTGGACTGACAATTCTCAGGGGGGAGGGGGTGTGAGGGGTGCAGGAAGAGACTGGACAAAAAGCTTACACCTATGGATGAAGACAGTGGCAGGGGGGTAAGGGCATGGGGTGGGGTAGGGAATCAGTTGGAGGGGAGCTAGGGGGGAAAAAAGAGCAACACCTGTAATAATCTGAACAATAAAGATTTATTTTTTTTAAAAAAGGCATATGAAAAGATGCTCAACATTACTAATAATCAGAGGAATGCAAATGAAAATCACAAGAGCTATCACCTCATATCAATTAGGATGACTGCTATTTAAAAATCCATAAAATGCCCTGGCTGGGTGGCTCAGTTGGTTGGAGCATCATCCCATACACCAAAGGGTTGCAGGTTAGATTCCCAGTCAGGGAATATACCAAGGTTTTAAGCAAGCAATCAATGTTTTTCTTTCACATCGATTTCTCTCTCTCTCTCTCTTTCTCTTTCTCTCTCTCTTTCTCTTTCTCTCTCTCTTTCTCTCTCTGTCACACTTCCTTTCTTCCTCTCTCAAATCAATAAACATGTCATCGGGTCATGTGAGGATAAAAAACAAACAGGAAACAGCGAGTGTTGGTGAAGTTTTCATGATGCAATATAAACTGCTGAGATTTATAAACTATTATAAGCAATTAAATTATTAAAAATAGAATTACCATATGATACCATAAACCCACTTCTGAGTATATATCAAACATATTTGAAATAGAAGAGATATCTGCATTGCCCTTTCATTGCAGCATTATTCAGAATAGCCAAGGTATGGAAACAGCCTAAGTGTCTATTGCCAGATGAATGGATAAAGAAAATGTTACACACACACACAATTACACACAGAGACACATATGCATACCTTATATACCCCTATATTATACCACTAGAGGCCCGGCACACAAAATTCTGCACGGGTAGGGTCTCTAGGCCTGGCCTGTGATTAGGGCCAATCTTCCTGCAGCTGGCCCCACTCCCCACTGACAACGCCGGTCACCCTCTGTGTGTGGGGCAACCAGTGGGGCGATCAGGCCCCACTTGCTTGCACCCCCCTTGGTTTGGTGCCACCCACGTACACCTCCACCCATCCCCGGTTCCCTGTTCCCCATCGGGCGATCAGAGCCTGCCAGCTGGGAGCAGGGGCCAAGAGGTTTTCTTACAGGCCCCTGATAGGGCGATTGGGGCCTGAGGATAGGGGGCAGCTCCTGTGTTGAGCGTCTGCCCCCTGGTGGTCAGTGCACATCATAGCAACCGGTCATTAGGCTATCTGGTCAATTTGAATATTATGCTTTTATATATACAGATATGCAAAGGTAGCTCAAAATGAAATATTATTCCACCATAAAAATAATAAAATCCTGCCTTTGCAAAAACATGGATGTAGCAGGGTAATACAATCCTAAGTGAAATAAGTCAGGCAAAGACAAATATTACATGATTTCCCTTATACATGGAATGTAAAAATGTCATACTCAGAGAAGCAGAGGGTAGAATGGTACTTGTCAGGGGCTAGAAGATTTGGAAAATAGGGCCATGTTGCTCAAAGGGTACAAAGTTTCAGTTATGAAAGATGAAAAGCTATGCAAATAAGCTTATCACAATGTAAATATACTTAACACTACTGCACTATGTACTTACAATAGTTAAGATACTATATTTTATATGTATTAACCATAATAAAAACCATTTTTAATATTACACCATTTGAGTTTCCATAATCTATAAAAAAAAAAACACAAAAAAAAACTTTCTAAAATTCTGTCACACTGGTGTAGTAGATACACTACATGTACTTTTTCTCCTTGAAGTAGATATTAACTTACAACAGGGTACATAACTACTGAAGAGATGGGAATAAAATGCATACCAGAGCAATTCCTGCAGCAAGCTTTGGATCGCATGCCCTTCCATGATATGTTGCTCCCACATAATTTGGATAATCCCTATAACTAAATAATAAAAATTTTCTTGAGGGTAAGTGCATTTAAATAATTAATAATTTAATGACTTTTTAAGAATTGGATTTCTCAATAAAGCTTATCTTTTGTTAAAATGTGAATATTTCATATCAACTTCAATGCATTTAGTCATTTTTGTATTTGGGTAACCTCATATAGTTTCTACAAAGTTAAGTTCTAAGAAACGCTTCAACATTATTTGATACACATCCCAGAACATAGCAGTGTCTAATCCTTCCAAACATTTAATCAACACTGTTGTCACTTCTGGGTGGATATAATTCTAGGTTGTAATAGTCAGGAAGGCTTACTGCCATGATTTTCACATAGCAAAACCTTTAAAGTATATAAAAATGTTGCATTGGAGGACAAATAGAGAGACAGAATATGCAGTAGACTCACTAAGAAAAAAAGAAATAGGGTGTATAAACTGCCCTCATTCATTTTATTTCTTAGTTAACGTTGCTCCTAAATTCCCAAACCTCACCTTAGATTCTACAGGATACACCAATAGATTTATACGTGTATTCTACAATTCTTTCAGACTTCAGAATTATGAGTTTTTAAAATCTAAAATAATTAAATTATTAAAACAAAAATCTATACACAATCCCTTGAAAGGTATACTGCAAGTTATTAAATAGCTACAACTTAGGTCAATACAGGAATACCAGAGGTAAGCACATTACCATTTTAATCTTGTGGATTGCAACAAGCTTTATATACAATTATTGCATTCTCTTAATTTATTATATTTTATTTAATGTTAAAATGATGGCTTCAGTTATTTGCATCTAAGAAAATCTTTAAAACCTCAGAGGCCCATGTATATCCCAAGATTTCCTATATTTTCCAGTTCATTACATTTCCACAGGTAAATAGTCCACTCTGAGAATAATGGCCGACCATGATTTGTTATGCTACCTTGTTAACTGATATTTTTACTTTGCACTTTGCCAACATTGTACTCATACATTCTTTTTTGTCATTATACTTAATATTTGTATGTAGTTTTGATAGCTAAAATATAAAATAATTTGATAAACCGTATTATCAATGCAAATAAGGAACTTACATCAACAAGAATGCCATATCATGGGACCTCTGAAGCAAATTGTTTCCTTTCCATGACACAAATCTTTGTAGTAGTTCATTAGCTTCCTCAGTACATAAAATCTTATTTTGATCTGACCAGATCTCCAAAGATGTTAATAAAACCATCAGTTCCAGCTGGGAAAACATCTGAAAACAGAAGATGCATGATATACAGTTTAGAAAACCACAGATATAACATTATATCTCTATACAGAATGCTAATATATTCAATTTACTGTAATTTGGAGATGAAACCCATTGGAAGTGAAACAGGTTGGTAGGACTATACTTTTATAAAATTGTTAATTCTATTCATACAAATAATGTTATTGCGTAAATGAGAATGTTTCTTATTTAGAATACAAAACATAAACACTTACAGTGTTGATAAGACCAAAGATATGGACAATTTTCTCAGTTGCAATGGCCACTTCAGAGCCCATGTAATCATACTGAAAGACAAGTTCTATTTCTTAATCATTAGTGAAAATTACTAAGTTACCACATTTCAATAGATATGAAATACTATAATAAGTGACTAAGTGAAAGACAAAAGCAGATTTACCAAATGCTTAATAAACATACAGCCTTTACATGTTAATAAATAATACTAAAATGATGAGATTATTATTATCTACCTGTTTACACATGCAAAAATTAAGCATCAAAATTTAACATTCCAAGAATGCATAAATACTATGTTATAGCAAAGGCTATAAAAAAGATACCATGTGCAAATTAAAATTAAAACACCTACTTTATGAACACATAGAAATATTAAAAATATGAAATTATATACCAGGAAATTACTAGACAAAAAACAGTTGTCATATAATATGATAGTTATATTAATTAACATAATTGTTACATTACTATAAAAACTTAAGCCTAAAAATAAATATAATATTTACCAATATAATTGAATATTGATATTCAATTCAGCAAAAAGATAGAAGCATTCTAAACTTGCTGGTAACTAAGCATAGCAACAAAATATATAAAATAAACTTTAAAAGAATTATAAATAGAAAGTAAGTATCATAGTAATGGATTTTACATAGTTCCCTTAATTATTAATAAATCTGGGCTACCTCACTGTCCTGATGGCAGGATAGGTAAATGCTTTGCTTGCCTTTTCCCACAATGACATAAAAATTACAACTAAATTACAGAACAGCCATCAAAGGGAACCTCCTGAAGACTAGCTGAACACAAGTCCTATGACTTAGGATAAAAAGAGGAAGCTATGGAAAAACAGGAAAGAGAAACAGAAATACTGAACAGGCTGGTCCCATACCCACAGTGTGGCAATTATGCAAGGAGAGGGTTATCTAAGCTAAGGAGGTCCCCTATGAGGAGCAAAAGGTTCAACCTCACACTGAACTGCCAGTCCAGGTCACCAGGATCAGGAAGAGAAGTCCCCATAACATTTGGCAGTGAAAACCAGCGGAGATTGTGGCTGAGTGAGATAGCAAATGGCTTGAGATCTAGAAGCTGCAGGTTTTTAAGGGACTGAGAATAGACCCACTCACTCACAAATTCATTCTCTCTGAACACCAGCACTAGGACAGCAACTTGCCAAGTTGCTGGGACATACAAGGAGGAGATGATTAACTAGCTTTAGGGTGAGAGTTGAAGGACCAGGGGTCAGGACAGCTCTCTCTGGGGAAGACACTATTATTCCTTTGTTGAGCATTTCTCCATCTACCCAGCAGGTACACCCAGGTGCCAACTCTAACCTCTCCATTAATTTGGCTAATACCTTGTTCTACCCTGGTGATTCCCTGAAACCCTACCCCACCAGATTCACAAACCCTTCCTGAACCTATCGAACAGTTTTTCACCCAAGCCACCCACCCTGACTTATGGTGAAGAATTTCTTAAAATCTTTCAAAGGTTCAAAAACCTCAAACAAGCATCAGATGGCCTTGTCCCTATAACTCTGACTAAGTAGCCCCAAGCATATCCTCAGTTCACAGCCTGGTCACATCCAAGTCCCTCCAAGCACAGCATATGGAGCAACTAACTGCAGATCACTTTGCACATCTTATCACGTGGCCCCAACAAGGCACAGAAAGTGGTTGACCTTAGCCTGCAAAAAAGTCCCTCTCATAAGGCCCCAGAATAAGCATACCCAATGGCTGGCTTTAGACCATAGCGAGCAACCCCCAATCAGCTCCAAAATAAAAAATAAAAATAAATAAAACAACACAAAACAAAAGGGCAGACACAGCAGACAGCTGCTAAAGCAAATCTCTCTCTGTGGGGACAGTCCCTGAACAACAGCTCATCTAAAATGTTGGTATGCTTGATGTAATCCCAGTGGGCCCTTAAACTATCATCATGACCATTCCTCTAAGCCAGTCAGCCTAAAGGTCAATCCCACCCACTGATCGGCCAACAGCAATCAAAGATTAACTTCATCAGGAAGGCACACATAACCAACAAAAAAGAAACCCTTGGAGCATCTGGCTCAGGTGACCATGGGGACTTGCCAGTGGGCATTACAGGACACCTACTAGATAAGGCCAACCTGCCAAAATCAGGAGACACAGCTGATACACCTAAAACATGTAAACAAACATTGGAAGTCAGGTAATTCAAGTAGGCAAGAAGCATGTCCCAATAGAAAAAAAAACAAAACAAACAAACAAACAAAAAAAAAACACAATAAAACTCGAGAGAAAGAGCTAAACAAAATGGAAAAAAGCAATCTATCACATGAAGAGTACAAAACACTAGTTATAAGGATGTTCGATGACTTAGAGGAAGAATAGATGAATTCAGTGAAAATGTCAACAAAGTGATTGGAAACAAAAATGAAGATAAAAAACATAAAAAAGAACCAGTGAGAAATGAAGAATATAATTAAAAAAATGAAGAATACATTAGAGAGAACTAACAACAAATTAGATGAAGTACAAGATCAAATCCATGATCTGAAAGACAAGGTCATGGAAAAGACTCAAACAGAACAGAAAGACAAAAAAAAAAATTTTTTTTAATGAGGGTAGTTTAAGGGCCCTCTGGGATTACATCAAGCATACCAACATTCACACCATAGGGGTACCTTAGGAAAAAGAGAGAACAGGGATTGAAAACCTTTTAAAAAAAACACCAAATACCAGAAAACTTCCCTAGCCTGGTAAAAAAATGTAGACATACAATCCAGGAAGTGCAGAGTGTCCCAAACAAGATGAACCCAAAGAGGCCCATACCAATACACATCATTATTAAAATGCTAAAGTTTAAAGGCAGAGAGAGAATCTTTAAAGCAGCTAGACTCTAGCTGCTAGAGAAATCAGTCAGTTATTTACAAAATAAATCAGACTGTCAGCTGATTTCTCAGCAGAAACTTTGCAGGCCAGAGAGATTGGCACAAAACATTCAGTTATAAAATACAAAGACCCACAACTAAGATTGCTCTACCTAGTAAGGGTATTATTCAGAATCAAAGGAGAAATAAAGAGTTTCCTACACAAGAAAAAAATGAAGTTCATCACTTCTAAACTACTATTACAAGCAACATTAAAGGGGCTTCTTAAAGAATATACAAGATAAAAAACATAAATGTTAGAGATTAAGAGCAATAATCATTTTAGCCCACTGACATGGCAAGGAAAACTTATATTTACTAAACATCTGCTCTTTTTATCATCCTGCAGTGACCCTATGAAACCCTCATGGCACATTGCCTCATCCCTAGCTCAGAATGTCATATAGTATACCTCCTCCCACTTTCTATCTCTGAACCTCTCCTGCATGTAGGGTCTCTAACTTTCCCATGTATATGAGGTTCAAATACATATGTATGTATTAAATTTGGTTATTTTGTCTTGCAAAAGAAAGAAAATATAGGGAAGAAAAAATTACCTTACAAGGACAAACACTCAGTAAAGGCAGTGGTTCAACCAATGTTAAAGTTCAAAGGTTAAAAACCCAAAATAGGAAGAGCATTTGTAAGCACACCAATAAATTAAGGGGTACACACAGACACACATGACAAAGGTAATAAAAATATAATGACAAAGACATACACTTGGAGAGGTGAGTAAAAATTGTAGAGATTTTAGGATGTGTTCAACCCTAAGAAACCATGAACTTAAAATAGACTGCTAAAAACATAGCTTGCTTTATTGGAAGCACAAGACAACAGAAACCCAAAAATCTACAAGAGATATACAAGAAATAAGGAAAAGGGAATCTAAACACACACTATAGGATGAGCACACAAGAGAAGACAACAAGAGAATTAGAAGGAAAAAAAGCAGAAAAAAATTAAAAAGCAGAAAAATATTAATAAAATGTCAATAACTAAATACCTACCAATAATTACTTTAAATTTAATTACACTATCTGCTCTAATCAAATTATATAGTTTGGCTGAATGGAAAATAAGAACAAGACACATATATATGCTGCTGATATAATCCCCACTTCAGATTCAAAGACACATAGACTGAAAGTAGAGATTTTAAAATGTATTTCTTGCAAATGGAAAATTTTAAAAACCTGGAATAGCAATACTTATATCAGACAAAACAGACTTTAAGACAAAGGACACAAAGGGCATTTCATAATAATAAACATAGCAATCCAACAGAAAACAACACTCTCATAAATATCTATGCACGGAACATAGGAGCACAAAAATATATAAAGGAAATATTGATGGATATAAAGGGAGATATTGAAAACAATACAGTCATAGTAGGGGATTTTAACACAATATTAACATCAATAGGAAAAAGTGCCCTTACATGGCACATTAATCAGATGAATTCAATTGAGACTTTTAGAACATTTTGCCCAACTGCAGGAGAATGTACATTTCCTTAATGTGCACATGCATAATTTAGTAGAAAAACCACATGTTAGGCCAGAAATAAGTCTCAATAAATTTGAGAAGACTGGCCCTGGAATGTGTCTTTCAGTTGATAGGAATGTTGTCCTATACGACCAAAGCGTTGTGGATTCAAATCCTGATCAGTGCACATGCACAGATTGTAGGTTTAATCCCTGGTCAGGGTGCATATAGGAGGCAACCACCCAATATTTCTCTCTTACATGAATTTCTCTCTCTCTCTCTCTCTCTCTCTCTCTCTCTCTCTCTTTCTCTCTCTCTCTCTCTCTCATAAATCAATAAGAACTTATCATCCGGTGAGAATATAAAAAAAATGTAAAGATTTAAATCACATCAAGCATCTTCTCCAATCAGAACGCTATGAAACTAAACATAATTTACCAGAAGAAACGTGAAAAATAAAAAGCATATAAATAATAAATATCATGCTACTAAACAAGAAATGAATTAACAATAAGATAAGAAATTAAAAAGATACCTTGAGATAAATGAAAACACAATCATCCATAACTATGGCACACAACCAAAGTAGTGCTAGGAGGAAAATTTATAGCAAGAGAGGCATAACTCACAAAGCAAGCATAATCTCTAATAAACGCTATAACTACACCTCAGAAAGTAGAAAAAGAACAAACAAAACCCAAAGTCAGTAAAATGAAGAAAATAATAAAGATCACAGTGAAAATAAACAAAGTATAGTCTGAACAAAAACAATAGGAAAGATCAATGGAACCAAGAGCAGGGTCTTTGAAAAGATAAACAAATTTGATGGAAATTTATTCAAAATCATCACAAAAAAAGAGAAGTTTCAAATAAAAAGTATTAGAAATGAAAGAGAAGTGAAAACTAGTACCACATAAATGCAAAATATTATACAAAAATAGTATGATCAATTATATGCCAACAAAGTGGACAACCTGGAAGAAACAGACAAATTCCTGGAAAAATACAATCTTCCAAGTCTGAATCAGGAAGAAACAGAAAATCTGAAAAAAACAAAACAAATAACTGCTAATGAAATCAAAGCAGCAAGAAGAACTATCAACAAACAAAAGACTTGGACCAGATGGCTTCACAGGTTAATTTACCAAACATTCAAATAATGAATGCCTAGTCTTCTCAAATATTCCAAAAAAATGAGGAGGGAAGAAGGCTCCCAAACTCATTTTACTAGTCAGCATTAGCCTGATAACAAAACCAAAGAGATTACAAAAAATAATAAAAATGCAGGTCACTTTCTCTGAAGAACATCAATGTAAAATTCCTCAACAAAATATTGGCAAAATGAAGTCAGTGCTACATTAAAAAGGTCATATACCATGATCAAGTGGGATTTTTTTCAAAGGATGCAAGGCTAGTTCAATTAACGTGATACACCACATAAATAAAATGAAGAAAAAAGTTCTCATTATCATATCAATAAATGAAGGAAAAGCATTGGACAAAATCTAACATCCATCTATATTAATAAAAAGGATAATATGCTAATTAGACCAGGTTGACCGGACATCTTCCAGTCATCCTACCTTCCTTCCAGACAAAGCCACAGTGGTGGGGGCTGAGGCAGAGATGTTTAGGGGCAACCAGGCCGGCAGGGGAGGGCAGTTAGGGGTGATCAGGATGGCAGGCAGAGGAGTTAGGGGCGATCAGGCAGGCAGGAAGGCAGGTGAGCAGTTAGGAGACAGTGGTCCCAGATCACAAGAGGGATGTCCGACTGCCAGTATAGGCCCGATCCCTGTGGGCCTAACTGCCATCCCCCAAGGGGTCCCAGATTGGAGAGGGTGCAGGCTGGGCTGAAGGACCCCGGCCCCGCACATGCACAAATTTCGTGCACCAGGCCTCTAGGGTTAAAAAAAAAAAGGGAGGGTGAAAGTGGACAACTTTGTCTTGTTATGGATCTTAAAGAAACAACTTTCAGCTTTTCATGTCAGATATGGCTTTTATTATGATGAGGTCTTTTTAGTCTATCCCCACTTTTCTAACAGTTTTTATTATAAACTAGAGGCCTGGCAGTCGGACATCCCTCTTGCAATCTGGGACTGCTGGCTCCTAACCACTCACCTGCCTGCCTGCCTGATCGCCTCTAAGTGCCCTCCCCCCTGCCAGCCTGATCACCCCTAACTGCTCCCCCCTGCTGGCCTGATTGCCCCCGGAACAGTGGCTTTGTCCAGAAGGAAGGCAGGATGACTGGAAAATGTCTGGTAGACTCCATCTAATTAGCATATTACCCTTTTATTAGTATAGATAGTATTGGAAGACATAGCTACAGCAATCAGACAAGAAAGATAAATAAAGGGCATCCAAATTGGAAAGGAAGATGTGAAACTGTTATTATTTGCAGATGACATGATACTATAGAGAGAGAACCCTAAAGAATCAACCAAAATGTTTAAATCTAACAAATAAATTTAGTAAAGTAGCAAAATACAATATTGATTATTCAGAAATCAGTTGTATTTTTATACACCAATAACAAACTAACAGAGAGAGAATTAAGAAAAAAATCCCATTTACAACTGCATCTAAAGAATAAAGTATCTTGGGATTAAATTTTACCAAGAAGATGAAACACCTGTACTTGGAAAACTATGTATCATTAAAGAAATAAATTGAAGAAGATATAACTGGATAGATATATCCTGTTCATGCATAGAAAGAATTAATATCTTAAAATGTGCATGCTACCCACTGCAATCTAAAAATCTAAGGAGATGCCTACCAAAATACCAATGGCATTTTCACAGACTAGAATAATCCCAAAATATATATGGAACCAAAAAGACCCTTAATAGCCAAAGTAATCTTAAGAAAGAACAAAGTTGGAAGTATCAGGTTACCTGTTATTATACTACATGGCTATTGTAATAAAAACAGCATTGTACTCCATGACATATAGACCAATGGAACAAAATAGAGAGCCCAGAAACAAATTCACAGCTATATGGTTAATTAATGTATGACAACTGAGGCAAGAATATACAATGGGGTAAAGATAGTATCTTCAATAACTGATCTGGAAATAATGGACAGACACATGAAAACAATGAAACTATATCATTTCCTTGTTGCAAAAAGGTATAAGAATAAACTCAAAATAGATTAAAGACTGAAATCTTATACCCCAACCCTAAACTCCTAGAAGAAAACATAGGCAGTAAACTATTTGACTTCACTCTGGGTAATATAATTTTGGAAATGTCCCCTCAAGCAAAGGAAACAAAAGAAAAATTAAACAAATGGGTCTACATCAAACTAAAGAGTTTTTGCACAGCAATGAAGCCATCAAAATATGAAAATCAATCTTCTAAATATAAGAAGACATTTGCCAATGATATATTTGATAAAAGGTCAATATCCCAAATATATAAGAAATTCATACAATTTATAACATTAAAAAAACAAGCCTGACTTAAAAATGGGCAGAGGACTTGAATAGACACTTCTTCAAAGAAGACATACAGATGGTCAACATGCACATGAAAAGATATGTCACTCATCATCAGAGAGATGCAAATTAAAACCATAGTGAGATATTAACTCACACCATCAGAATGGCTATCATCAATAGATCAACAGTCACTATGGAAAACAATTTGGGAGTTCCTCAAAAAATTAAAAAAGCAAGCAAACAAAAATTTATAGACATGAACAACAGTATGGTGGTTACCACAGGAAGGTGGGTATAGAGTAAAGGGGATCAAATATATAGTGATGAAAAAAATTTTACTTTAGGTGGCTGGCACACAATGCAACATACGAATAATTTATCATAGAATTGCACACTTGAAACCTATATAATTTTATTAACCAATGTTACCCCAATAAATTTAATAAAAAATAAAAAATAGAACTACCATATGAGCCATCAATTCCAGTTCTAGGTATATTTATCCAAATAAATCCAAAACAGTCCTATAATTTGAAAAGCTATGTTCAATTCAACATTATTTACAAAACCAGTATATGGAAGCAACCTATGTGTCCATTGATAGATGAATGGTTAAGGATGTGTTACATATATGCTATGGAATATTACTCATCCATAAAAAATGAAATCTTGCCATTTGCTGCAACATGGATGGACCTAGAGAGTTTAAGAGAGACTGTCAGGTGCCCAAGGGGAGGGTGTGGCTGTGAATAAAGAAGGTGAAGGGATTAGCTAAAAAAAACATATATGCATACTGCATGGACAGAGACAATAGTTTGCTGTTGACCAAGGGAGAAGGAGGTAAGTAAAGTGGGGGTGGTGCAGAGGGGAACAGCTGTAATAATGTGAACATTGAATTATTTTTTGCATTTAATAAACCTTTATTGTTCAGATTATTATTCCCACCCCACCCTCTGCCCTTACCCACCCCCCCCACTGTCCTCATCCATAGGTGTACGATTAACATTGAAATTTTTAATTAAAAAATAATAAATAAATAAAAGAAAAAATAAATGAAATATTTTAAATAAAAATACCATATGATTTCACTTGAAGTGTAATATACATACATACATATATACATACACAACAAAACAAAATAAACTCCTAGATACAGGGAACAAATTGATGGTTGCCATTTGGGATGGAGGGGAGAATGCATAAAACAGGGATTAGGATTAAGATGTACCATTTGCCAGTTTTTTTAAAAAAAACTGTCAATTTGTATTGCATAGCTGTGAATCTTGAGAAAGACGACTACTAAAAAGGGCTCATGGTGGCTACAAGGCTCAAATTATTAAAAAACGAGGGTAGCATCCATTTCTACACAGGGGCCTCTCATGAAAACTGCACTTAAGAGAGAAGCCTGCACTTAATCACCTGCATGCACTGTAATTCTGCCATCTGAGCCAGCCCTTATAAAGGAGTTCCTGGAATCCTCTTCCAACAGGTAGGACTGAGGCTTTCCCCATCCAATCAGAGCTGTGTAACTCTGACCAACCAGAGCAGCTCTATTCTGACCAATCAGGACAATGCCATTTGGGCCAATCAAACTGCAAGGAATTGGAGTCTAGAATAGCATAATCGGGGAACAAGGAGCATGTATTTCTGTCTAGATAAGCCAGCTGCCCTCTGGATCCTGGAGCACACTTTGCCTTTTCACCAAACACTGAAGATTGTGTTTCCCTGGCTGAGCTAAAAAACCAGAGCAGGCCAGAGCAGACAGGCACAGAAGAGAGCAGATCAAAGTCCAGGAGAGCAGACCAGTGCAGTGCAATGCAGACTGGCAAGGAGCAGAGCTATCTAGCCAAAGAAGGGCCTGGCCCCAGGGCTGCCTCACACTATGTTGTTTTTACAGCTGTACTGTATGACCATTGACCTCTTTGGCACTGAATAAAGTTTTCATTTTCACCACACCCCAAATTGGGGATTCCTGTTGGTGTTGAATAGGCGCCAACAACCATTGGTTGACATAGGGAATACAGTCCATAATCTATATATATAAAAAGCCAGTAAACGGAACGCCATAATGACCAGAATGACGGGTCGCTATGACACCCACTGTGGCTAGTGAACCCGCCGATCAGGGGGTGGGGTCAGCAGACCAACCTCCCACGGCCCCTCCCCCAAGCCAGCTCCACCCACGATCAGCCCCCCACCAGCCAGCCAACCTCCTATGGCCCCTCCCCCAGATGCTGACCCCCAATTGCCCCCCCTCCCCAATTGGGGGCAGGGCCCGCCCACAAATCTCCCATGGCCCCTCCCCCCAGCCAGCCTAGCCCTGATCAGGCCCTGATTGGGCCCCAACTGGGGCAGGCCAGCTGGCCAACCTCCTGCCATCTCCTCCTCCCGACAGGCCCGGACCCCACCCATGCATGAATTCATGCACTGGTCCTCTAGTATTATAATAATTATGTATGGTACACATGGATAATAGACTTATTAAAGGGATTGCTTGGCAAGTTACATAAATTACTAAACACAATGTTGTACACAACAACAACTAATAATTTAAATTGTAGGTTAACTGTGGGGAAGCACAGGACTTGGTTGGAAAGCCTGTAAGGAGGAATCTCTGAAAGGTCAGAGGCCTTCAGGGGACCTTGCCAAAGGCAGCATACCCTGCCTTGACTTTTCCAAATAAGTCTGAGCCCCCAGGTGTTTTACTGGAATCTTTATATTTAGACTTCAAAACATCCTTGCTTAAAGGACATTACGCATGTGTCTTCTCAAGGATGCTTACCCTACTGATAGTATCTAATAGTTAATTTTAGTTCAAGCTGTTGTTACAATAAAAGCCTAAGGAGACAGGCGAATGAGGCTGTTTGATTCCTATAGCCGAGCAGTCCATTAGCCCTCTCTTTCACAGAAACATGTGTCAGAGTAATCATTCATCCCTCACTCAATGTCTGCTGGAAAACTCAAGCAAAGTTTTGAAATAATATACATATATAAAAGCTTATATTCACTAATGGAATATGTATATTTTTCAAATACACATGGAAGTTTTATATCTGTTGACTCATATTAGGTCAAAAAACAGTTCTTTGGGTATAAAACATAGTACCACATATATTATATTGTCCACCACAATGCAGTAAAGTTATATTAGATTTGACAAAAGTTATTTTGACAATTTTATTTTTCCTTAGATAGATAACTTGATTGTGGTTATATAAGCTAATAATCTTCTACATACATTCACACTGGGAAGAAAAAAAAAAAATCTCCATGATGCAATTTACAACTAACTTTCAAATGAAGAAAGCACTAGTAATAATAGGATACAATATTTATAAATCTAGGTAAAGAGAATATAGATGTTTTCTTTGTATTATTCTAATTCTTAAAACCTCTTTAAAAGTTTCAAAATATTTTCAAATAATATGTTAAAATATTTAAAAGTGTAGATGAAATAAAGCTAACTTAGATGAACAAAAGATGAAGAGAATGCAACACACTAAACAGAAATATCAGAATCATAGGTCTACAAAAAATATAAAGAGCTTTGGAAATGGTAAAAAATGAAATTCTTTTTTCCTTTCCTAAATTCTTGATGCAAAAATTGAAATTTTAATTTAAAAACTTTATTTTGGGACTAGACAAGATGGTGGCTGGAAGGACAGAGGTGAGGGAAAGGATGTGAGTGAGGGGGTAAAAGGAGAGTGTACTGATGTGTGTGGTGTGTGTGTGAATGAGTGGGGGACAATTAAATCCAGCAGGAGCAGCAGGGGCTGGCAGACCAGACTCTCCTGGATAGGGAGCACCTACCACCACCGCGGACACTCCCTGGACTGTGGGACTCGGGCACAGATCCCACACCATCTTGAAGGGGAGAGTGGCCTCTTCTAGGAACTCAACAACACCACCCAGACAGGCCTTGGACACTGCCCCCGACCCGGCAGCCACTCCAGCCAAAATCCTGCTGCCCCACCTGCAGACCTGCAGACCTAGGACCTCCACCTCCAAAGGTGCACAGCTCCCGCAGCAGTAAGTGCAACTTCCCCCCTCCCCAGCAGCAGACCTCCAGACACCACAGTCACACGTTTACAGCGCACAGGCCTCCTGAGCCAACCGCTCAACAGGCAGCTCTTGGGTGCTGCTGTGAGCCCCTGCTGGGTACACTCATACAAACAAGGATGCACTGCCCCAGCAGTAGAAATTCTGAATTCCCTCTTCCTGGATACCTGCCCACAGACACCTCAGTCACACGACTTCAACGCCATGGCCCCTCAGAGTGCATCAGTGTGCCACGCTGACAAACACACCACCACAGTCACACTTTTCCAGAGCGCAGGCCATCTGAGCCTGTCGCTCCACAGGCAGCTCTTGGGTGCCGCTTTGAGCCCCTACTGGGCGCGCTCTTATACAAACAGGGGTGCACTGCCCTGGCAGTAGAAATTCTGAATTCCCTCTTCCTGGATACCTGCCCACGGATACCTTGGTCACGCGGCTTCAGCGCCAGGGACCTTCAGAGTGCATCAGTGCACCACACTGGCAAATGCACCCCGGGTGCCCCTGTGAGCCACCACTGGGCGCACGCATATCCAACCACAGGCGCAGCAGCAAATACTCAGTCTTCCCAGCCCACAGCTGCAGACCTCTGAACACCACAGTCATGCTTTTCCAGTGTACAGGCCTTCCAAGCCCACCGCTCCACAGGCAGTGCTTGGGTGCTGCTGTGAGCCCCCGCTGAGTGCCCTCTTATACAAACAAGGGCGCACTGTCCCAGCAGTAGAAATTCTGAATTCCCTCTTCCTGGATACCTGCCACAGACACCTCAGGTCATGCGGGTTCAGTGCCAGGGCCCTTCAGAGTGCGTCAGTGCACCATGCTGGCAAATGCACCACAGGTGCCCCTGTGAGCTGCCACAGGGCGTGCACATATCCAACCACATACGCAGCAGCAAAAACTGAGTGTTCCCACCTCACAGCTGCAGAACTCTGGACACCACAGTCACGCCTTTCCAGAGTGCAGGCCTCCTGAGTCCTACCATCCTGACAGATGGCTCCTGGGTGCCTCTGTGAGCCTCCACTAGGCATGTGTGATTTCAACCAAGGCACAAGGCAGCAAAAACTGGGACATTCCCCTCCCTGGCTGCCAACTTCTAGACACTGCAGTTGTGCCTTTCAAGCACGCAGGCCTACTGAGCTCAATGCTCCTATAGGTGGCTCCTGGGTGCCCCCTTGAGCCCCAGCTGGGCGTGCTCATATCCAAACAAGGGTGCACGGCCCTGGAAGTAGAAACTTGGACTTCCCTCCTTCCAGCTGCCTACTCACAGACACCACGGTAGCATGGTTTCAGCATGAAAACTTAAAAAACAAGAGGAGAGCCTAAGTGAGCTTTGGGACAACACAAAACGAAACAACATCTGCATAATGGGGTACCAAAAGGAGAAGAAGTGAAGCAAGGAATAGAAAACCTGTTGGAAGAAATAATGACAGAAAACTTCCCTGATATTGGCAAGAAAAAAACCATGCAAGTCCAAGAAGGACATAGAGTCCCAAACAAGATGAACCCAAAAAGACCAACGCCAAGTCACATCATAATTAAATTGGAAAACATCAGTAGCAAAGTAAGAACCTTAAAGGCTGCCAGAGAGAAACAGAAAGTTACCTACAAGGGATCCCTCATTAGAATATCAACTGATTTTTCAACAGAAACACACCAGGTCAGAAGGGAAAGGAATAAAATATACAAAGTGATGCAAAGCAAGGGACCGAATCCAAGAGTACTATACCCAGCAAAGCTACCATTCAAAATTGAAGGTGGAGTCAGGAGTTTCACAGACAAAAAAGGGCTAAGAGAGTTTATTACCACCAAGCCAGCAATTCAAGAAATGCTAAAGGGACTGCTCTAAAAAGAAGAAACAGAAAGGCAAGAAGAAACACAAACATTAAGAATAAAAATGACAACAAACGAGTACTTATTAATAATAACAGTAAACAGCCAAAACCGGTTTGGCTCAGTGGATAGAGCGTCGGCCTGTGGACTGAGGGGTCCCGGGTTCGATTCCGGTCAAGGGCATGTACCTTGGTTGCGGGCACATCCCCAGTGGGAGGTGTGCAGGAGGCAGCTGATTGATGTTTCTCTCTCATCGATGTTTCTAGCTCTCTATCCCTCTCCCTTCCTCTCTGTAAAATATCAATAAAATATATTTAAAAAAAAATAAAAAAATAATAATAATAACAGTAAACATAAATTAATTAAATGCTCCAATCAAAAGACATGGAGTAGCTGAATGGATAAGAAAAGATGACCCATATATCCACTGTCTACAAGAGACCCACTTCAGAACAAAGGATTTGCACAGACTGATAGTGAAGGAATGGAAAAAAATTTTTCAGGCAAATGGAAATGAGAAAAAAGTGGAGGTAGCAATACTTACACCTGACCAAATAGACCCCAATAGATAGACCTCAAGAATGCCATGACAAAAGAAAAGGAGGGGCACTTCATAATACTAAAGGGAGCAATTCAACATGAGGATATAACTCTGGTAAAAATATATGCATCCAATACAGGAGCACCCAAATACATAAAAAAAACTTCTGGAATGAATAAAGGGAGAGATCAACCGCAATACAATCATAGTAGGGGACTTTAATACCCCATTGACACCACTGGATAAGTCCCCTAAACAAAAAATCATAAAAGAAACAGTAATGTTAAATGACTCACTACATCAGATGGAATTGATTGACATCTTCAGAACATTTCATCCCTAAGCAACAGATTACACATTCTTCTCAAGTGAACATGGGACATTTTCAAAGATAAACCACATATTGGGACACAGGCTAAGTTTCTTCAGATTCAAGTGGATAGCAATCATACCAGCATCTTCTCAGATCACATGGCATAAAATTAGAAATCAACTACAATAAACACAACAAAAATAAACAAGCATATGGAGGCTAAATAGCATGCTATTAAACAATGATTAGGTTACCAAAGAGATAAAAGAAGAAATAAAAGCATTCTGGAAACAAATGACAATGAAAACACAATAATTCAAAATCTATGAGACACAGTGAAAGCAGTCCTGAGTGGGCAGTTCATAGCTCTACAGGCTTACCTCAAAAAAAAAAAAAAAAAAAAAAAAAAAAGAAAAGAAAGAAAAAATAGCAGTAAATTGTCTAATCCTGCAACTTAAAGAATTAGAAAGGGTGCAACAGGAAGAGCCCAGAGTAAATAGGAGGAAAGAAATAATAAAGATTACAGCAGAAATAAATGACATAGAGACAAAAAAAAATACAAAAGATCAATAAAACCAAGAGCTAGTTCTTTGAAAGGATAAACAAAATCGATGAGCCTCTAGCCAGGCTCACCAAGAAGCAAAGTGAGAGGACCCAAATTAACAAAATCAGAAATAAAAGAGGTGACGTAACAACTGACCCCACAGACATACAAAGAATTGTAAAAAAATTCTACAAACAACTCTACTCCAACAAAATGGAAAACCTAGAAGAAATGGACATATTTCTAGAAATATACAATATTCCAAAACTCAAACAGGAAAAGTAAAAAATAAAAAACCTAAATAGGCATATAACTACAGATGAAATTGAAGCAGCAATCAAAAAAACTTTCAGCAAACAAAAGCCCTGGTCTGGACAACTTCATAGGAGAGTTTTACCAAACACTCAAAGAAGAACTAAAACCTATCTTCCTCAGACTATTCAAAAAAAATTCAAGAGGAAGAAACACTTCCAAGCTCTTTTTATGAAGCTAGCATTACCCTAATCCCAAAACCAGATAAAGACACTACAAAGAAAGAGAATTATAGGATAATATCTCCAATGAGCATAGATGCTAAAATCCTCAACAAAATTCTAGCAAATCAGATCCAGCATTACATTAGAAAAATCATACACTATGACCAAATGGGATTTATTCCAGAGATGCAAGGTTGTTACAATATCCGCAAATCAATAAAACTGATACATCACATAAACAAATTGAGAGACAAAATCACATAATCATATCAACTGATGGAGAAAAAGCATTTGACAAAATCCAACACCCTTTCTTGATAAAACTCTCAGCAAAGTGGAAATAGAGAGATCATACCTCAACATAATAAAAGCCTTATATGGCAAAACTACAGCCAACATCACACTCAATGGGCAAAAACTAAAACAATTTCCCCTAAGAACAGGAACAAGACAGGGATGCCCACTCTTGCCAATTCTGTTCAACATAGTACTGGAAGTGCTAGCCATAGCATTCGGACATGAAGAAGGAATAGCCCTAGATGGTTTTGCTCAGTGGATAAAGCGTCAGTCTATCGTCTGAAGGGTCCTGGGTTTGATTCTGGTCAAGAACACATGCCTGGATTGCAAGCTCAATTCCCAGTAGGGGGCGTGCAGGAGGCAGCCAATCAATGATTCTCATCATTTGTGTTTCTATCTCTCTCTCCCTCTCCCTTCCTCTCTGAAATCAATAAAAATATATATTTAAAAAATACAAGGAATAAATGACATTAAAATTGGAAAAAAAGAAGTAAAATTATCATTATTCACAAATGACATGATATTGTACATAGAAAACCCCCAAACTCCATAAAAAAACTATTAGACTTAATAAATGAATTTGGCAATGTACCAGGATATAAAATAACACTCAGAAATCTATGGCTTTTTTATATGCCAACAATGAAGCACAAAAAGAGGAACTAAAACACAATTCTATTTACCATTACAACAAACAAATTAAGATACCTAGGAATAAACTTAACTAAGGAAGTAAAAGATCTGTACTCAGAAAATTACAGGACATTGAAAAAAGAGATAGAGGAAGACATAGACAAATGGAAGAATATACCATGTTCATGGATCAGTAAAATCAACATCATTAAAATGTCCATACTACCCAAAGCAATCTATAGATTCAATGCAATTCCCATTAAAATATCAACAGCATACTTCACAGATCTAGAACAAACACTCCAAAAAAATTATATGGAATAAAAAAAGTCCCCAAATAGCTGCAGCAATCCTGAGAGAAAAGAGCAAAATTGGAGAGATCACAATATCAAATATCATGCTATATTAAAAGCCCCAGTTCTCAAAACTACCTGGTACTGGCATAAGAACAGACATATAGACCAATGGAACAGAACAGAGAACCCAGAGATCGACCCAAGCCATTATGCTCAATTAATATTTGACAAAGGAGGCAAGAGCATATGATGGAGACAATATAGTCTCTTCAATAAATGATGTTGAGAAAATTGGCAGATAGGTGCAAAAAAAAAAAAAAAAAATGAAACTAGTCCACCACTAACACCATGCACAAAAATAAACTCAAAATGGTAAAGGATTTAAATGTAAGACAAGAAACCATACAAATATTAGAAGAATCCATAGGCAGCAAAATATTAAACATATGTTGTAGAAATATCTTTACTGATACAGCTGCTAGAGCACTAGAAACTATGGAGAAAAAAAAAATGGGACTACATCAAAATAAAAAAGTTTCTGCACAGCAAAGGAAACCATCAACAAAATGTTAAGAAAGCTGCCCTAACTGGTTTGGCTCAGTGGATAGAGCGTTGGCCTGCGTACTGAAGGGTCCCAGGTTCGATTCCGGTCAGGGGCATGTACCTTGGTTGCGGGCACATCCCCAGTGGGGGGTGTGCAGAAGGCAGCTGATCAATGTTTCTCTCTCATTGATGTTTCTAGCTCTCTATCCCTCTCCCTTCCTCTCTGTAGAAAATCAATAAAATATATTTTTTTTAAAAAATGAAAAAAAAAAATATTAAGAAAGCCCACTGCATAGAAGATCATATTTGCCAATGCTATATCTGATAAGGCTTTAATCTCTCTCCAAAACTTATAGGGAACTCATACAACTTAACAAAAGGAAGATAAACAATCCAATCAAAAAATGCGCAAAGGACCTAACTAGACCCTTTATGAAAAAGGACATAGAGAAGGCCAAGAGACATATGAAAACATGCTCAAAGTCACTAATCATCCTAGAGATGTAAATCAAAAGGACAATGCAGTACCATCTCACACGTGTCAGAATGACTATCATCAACAAATCAACCAATGACAAGTCCTGGCTAGGATGTGGAGAATAAAGAACCCTTGTGCACCGCTGGTAGAAATACACACTAGTGCAGCCACTGTAGAGAACAGTATGGAGTTTCTTCAAAAAATTAAAAATGGATCTCCCATTTGACCCAGTATTCCAACTTCTAGGGATATATCCCAAGAAAGCAGAAACACCAAACAGAAAGTACATATGCACCCCTGTGTTCATAAAGGCACAATTTACAATAGCTAGGATTTGGAATCAGCCTAAGTGTCCATAACCAGATGAGTAGATTAAAAAACTATGGTACATCTACACAATGGAATACTATGCTGCTGTAAAAAAGATGGAACTCTTACCATTTGCAACAGCATGGATGGGCCTGGAGAGCATTATGCTAAGCTAAATAAGCCACTAGGAGAAAGATAAATATCACATGATCTCACTCATATGTGGAATATAGTGAACAACATAAACTGATAAATGAAAGTAGATCCAGAGACATAGAAGCATTGAACAGACCATCCAACCTCTTGGAGAAGGGAGGGGGAGTCAGGGAGGATGGGGGCGGGGGAGAGATCAACTAAACAACTTGTATGCATGCATATAAGTATAACCCATGGACACAGTCAGTAGGTGGGCTGAGGCCTTTGCAGAGGGGTGGTTGGAATGAGCTGGGAGATGAAAATGGGAGAAAAAGGATTCATATGTAATACTTTAAATTATGAAGAACCTAAAAAAGATAAAAAAATAGGACATTATGGCAGTCATTGAGAGACTGATGAAAAAATATCAGTGTTAACAGACAAATTAGAATTTTTAACATCCAATCCATATGGCTTTGTTAAGAATTCCCATAACTAAATGAACATTCCAATGAATAATTCTTCCCATTATTAACATACTAGACGCCCAGTCCACAAAATTTGTGCACGGGGGTTGGGGTGTCCCTCAGCCCAGCCTGCACCCTCTCCAATCTGGGATCCCTCTCACAATCAAGGACTGCTGGCTCCCAACAACTTGCCTGCCTGTCTGCCTGCCTGATTGCCCCTAACTGTTTCTGCCTGCCAGCCTGATCACCCCCTAACCACTCCCCTGCCAGTCTGATTGACACCTAACTGCTCCCCTGCTGGCCTGATTGCCCCTAACTGCCTTCCCCTGCTGGCCTGGTCACCCCTAACTGCCCTCCCCTGCCAGCCTGATATCCTCTGCAGTCCTGGTTGCCCATAACTATCCTCCGCTGCAGGCCTGGTTGCCCCCAACTGAATTACCCTGCTGGCCTGGTCACCCCTAACTTCCCTCCCTTGCCAGCCCGATTGCCCCTAACTGCCCTCCCCTGCCAGCCTGGTCACCCGTAGCTACTCTCTCCTGCTGGCCTGGTCACCCCTAACTGTCCCCCCTGCTGGCCTGGTCATCCCCAACTGCCCTCCCCTGCAGGCCTGGTCCCCTTTAACTGCCTTCTCCTGCTGGCCTGGTCACCCTTAACTGCCTTCACCTGCAGGCCTGATCACCCCACACTGCCCTCCCCTGCAGCCCTGGTCACCCCTAACTGCCCTCCCCTGCAGGCCTGGTCACCCCCAACTGCTCTCCCCTGCAGGCCTGGTCTCCTTTCACTGCCCTTCCCTGCAGGCCTGGTCCCCTGCAACTGCCCTCCCCTGCTGTCTTGGTTGCCCCCAACTGCCCTCCCCTGCAGGCCTGGTCCCCCCCAACAGCCCTCCCCTGCCAGCCTGGTCACCCCTAACTGCCCTCCCCTGCATGCCTGGTCCCTCCCAACTGCCCTCCCCTGCTGGCATGATCACCCACAACTGCTCTCCCCTGCTGGTCATCTTGTGGTGGACATCTTGTGTCTACATGGGGGTGGCCATCTTGTGTGTTGGAGTGATGGTCAATTTGCATATTGCATCTTTATTATATAGGATATAACTTCCACCAGGCATCACAAGTATTTATAAAGTATAAAATAATCTTATGAAAAAAAAAATACTCAATAACAGGAATCACCAATTGAGTAATAAAAGAAATACTTGTTTTAAAATGGAAATCAATTTAAGAAAGTTTAACCACAAATTGGGATGGATTGGAAATATCTGAAGTTAGTCATAATCCAATGTATTATAGTGTAGTACATTGGTCGGCAAACTCATTAGTCATCAGAGCCAAATATCAACAGTACAACGATTGAAATTTCTTTTGAGAGCCAAATTTTTTAAACTTAAACTTCTTCTAATGCCACTTCTTCAAAATAGACTCGCCCAGGCCGTGGTATTTTGTGAAAGAGCCACACTCAAGGGGCCAAAGAGCTGCATGTGGCTCGCGAGCCGCGGTTTGCCGACCATAGGTGTAGTAGAAGCCTCCCACACATACAAAGTTATACACTGTTACAGGAATTGCATACTGATTTAGATTATCAATACCATAAATACTGGTCTCCATATTTTAAGAAGAGGCAATTGATATATCTTTATGCCCTGCTGTACTGAAATACACATTTTGACACTTTAAATTATATCTGTACTGCAAAGAAAGGATGTTTCTTATTCCTTTTGCATTTAAACACAAAACAAAGATATGATGAAATGTATCAATAATGCATACCAAAGCTTTATCCATAATGATTTGTATTTTCAGAGTTCTTTTCAATAGCGTAACATCCAATTTTTTCTGTAAAACAGAGGACATAAGGTAAATAAAACATTTTTTAAATTATATATCGTTTATAATTATGTGCATTATATATGTTCACACACAGAGGTATAGATAAATAAATATTGATACATAAAGATAAACAGGAAAATAAGAGAACGGGTGCCGACTAATTAGTAGGTGAGATCCAAACAAATATTTTAGGCATCAATCAGAAGCTTTTACTTTATATTTTTGATCATTGGAATCTTCAAGAAAATCATTGCTGCGCTGAGGGAGAAGCCATGTTTCCTTTCTCTCAAAACCCTCCTCTAAAATCCTGCTCCAACCTTCAAGCTAACAAATTCCCATCAACTTTCCCCAAACATTGCCTCTATTTTCTCATCATTTTTTGTACTTTCAGTTATTTATATTGACTTCATTGTGGCTTACACCCAATAAAATGCATCCATTTTAAGTATACAGTTACATTGTTGGTATTAATATATACAGCCATGTAACCATTTCCATAAATCAGACCAAGAATGTTGTCATTACCCTCTTCCAAGTCAATAGCCACAGGCTCAAGGAAACCAATGATCTGCTGTTTTTCAACATAGGTTACAATGATCTACTCTAGAATTTCATATAAATGGAAGCATATGGCATGTACTCATTTCTATCTGGTTTCTTTCATTCAGAATTCATCCCTGTTGTGATTATTAGTAATTCATTAGTGTCTTCCTAAGTAATGTGCCATTGAAGATACCCATTGCTTGTACAGTTACCTGTTGATGATTTGTAGACATTTCAGCTTTTATAAATAAAGCTGATATTAATGTATAGGTCTTTGTGCAATTTTGTCTTTCATTTTTCTTGGTACTTAGAAATGAAATTCCTGAGTCATATAATAATTGTGGGAATATAAAGTGAGAGGAAAGCGCCAGGTTGCTGGAGCAGGGCGTGAGTTGAGCAGCCTGGTGTAGCCACTGCTCCCGGCAGAGCTGGGCCCACCAACAGGCTGGGGCCCCCAGAAGGTGGGGGCCCCTCTTCCCCATGCCGCACCAAAGGTGGGGCTGAGGTAGTGGAGCTGTGGAGATAGCAGATTCCACGTGTGAAGGCTGAGAGCCCCTCCGTGCCTTGTCCCCTGGAGGCTCACAATGTGCTGACCCTATGGGCCCCTGCTGCTGGCACCCTGGGTCTCTGGCCACTACGTTCCCTCTGGAAGGGGCAGACTGCAGGCCCCTTCCTCTGCCCCTTCCCCCAGACTGAATGCCACAGGAGTCCTCACACCCTGTCGTCCCCTCACCCTGGCATAGCATAGCAACACAACCAGGAGGCCCCGGAGGTTCTTCACAAGATGATGAGGTCATTCCAGTAGGTTTCAGCAGCCCCAGAGTGAATCCTTTGACATACAGATGATGCTCTAATGAGTTTCATGAAAAAGAAGATTCTGAAAAGTTGCTACTATATTTTAATTTACCAACTAGTTTCTGATAACTGTAGATTATGGTTTTTCTGTGAGGGCAAACTGGAGACAGTCCAGATGCCTTTTTCTTTTCTGTTGGGAAAAAATATTAACACCAATGTGTTAAGTGACTGCAATAAATTTTCATGTCTGTGTTTCCTTGTGGGGAAAAAAAAAAAAAAAAGAAAGCCAGATTTGATCATTCTACATTTAAACAAGAATTAAGTGGCAATTTTTACATATATTTAATATGCTAATCAATGCTAACCAATATTACTTAAAATAAGACACATAAAATCTATATATTTGAAAGGCTAAATGACCTTCTGACAGGCCAACCAACAGGTCAGTATGACGCACACTACCACCAGGGTGCAGACGCTCAACGCAGGAGTTGCTGAGCTGCAGTGACTTGGCATAGGCGGTTCTTGGGTGATGCACCCTGGAACCAGAGAGGAGGGAGCCTGATTCTGGGGTGTGTCACCTGAGAACCACCCTCTTGCAATCTAGGACCCTTGGGGATGTTGGAGAGCCAGTTTTGGTCCAATCCCTGCATGCCAGGACGAGAGACCCCACCTGCCAGAGGTACCCCACTCACTCCACAGATGCCCTTTGACCAGGGTGCCACCCCAGGCATAGTCAGCTGGGGAGGGACCATGGGAGGTTGGCTCCAGGGCATGTCTGGCTGGTCTTGCCCAGTCCCACCTTGCCAACAACCTTCTAATTAATTTCCTTTCAGTGTTTAGAATGTTGCACCAGGGCACTAGTAATTTAATAAGCGAAAGAATTCAATGAATTCATTGTCTTCTGAAGAACAAAAAAGGAAATTTCAAAGAATCATACATGGTTAGATCATTTTTTGTTTAAAAACAAATCTATATATTTGTAAATCCACATTTATAAGAAGACACATTGTAAAAATTGGACCAAATATTCCAAAATTCTAAGAACACTATCTCCAGATAATGATGTTTGGGGAAAAAAAATCTTGATTTTTTTTTTTCTACTCTTAAATTTTCTATCAAAATAATAGTTTTGTACAAAGTTAAAATATGTTTTGGCAGGGAAAATAGGGACAAAATAATAACCAGCAAATCTGGGTATCATTGCATTAGTAGGATGCAAATTAAATAATAATGCAACTGTGTGTATACACGAAATTCTTGCAACAGTATGCCTTTGAAGTTGTGGCAGCCTCGATCTCTCCCTCACTGCTTGGATCACTGCCTCGATCTCAGAGTTGAAGACCCAGCTTCGTCCCAGAAGGACGTCTAATTAGCATATTAAGCTTTTATTATTATACACTAGTGGCCCGGTGCACAAAATACGTGCATGGGGGGGAGGGTCCCTCAGCCCGGCGTGCACCCTCTCCAATCTGGGACCCTTCAGGGGATGTCCGACTGTCGGTTTAGACCTGATACCTGGGAGATTGGGCCTAAACCGGCAGTCAGACATCCCTCTCACAATCCAGAACTGCTGGCTCCTAACCGCTCACCTGCCTGCCTGCCTGCCTGATCACCCCTAACCACTCTGCCTGCTGGACTGATCACCCCCAAATGCCCCCCCCTGCTAGCCTGCTCACCCTCACCTGCCCCTCTGCCATTCTGCTTGCCCCCACATACCCCTCCCCTGCCAGCCTGCTCACCACCAACTGCCCTCCCCTGCCAGCTTGATTGCCTCTAACCATCTCTGCCTCAGCCCCACCAACATGGATTTGTCTGGAAGGATGTCCGGAAGGCCTCCTGGAAGGTCTCCCAGTCTAATTAGCATATTACCCTTTTATTAGTATATATATATATATATATATATATATATATATATATATATATATATATAACTTGATATCAGGGGAAAGGAACAATTTTCGTTTTTAAAGTATGTGTATTTATATTTATTACACTTCCAAATTATATATGACTAGAGGCCCAGTGCACAAAATTCGTGCACGGGGGGGAGGGTGTCCCTCAGCCCAGCCTGCACCCTCTCCAATCTGGGACCCCTCGAGGGAACATACCTCTCACAATCCAGGACTGCTGGCTCCCAACTGCTTGCCTGCCTGCCTTCCTGATTGCCCCTAACCGCTTCTGCCTGCCAGCCTGATCACCACCTAACCACTCCCCTAACAGCCTGATTGATGCCTAACTGCTCCCCTGCCAGCCTCATTGCCCCTAACTACCCTCCCCAGCAGGCCTGGTCACCCCTAACTGCTCTCCCCTGCAGGCCTGGGTCCCTCCCAACTGCCTTTCCCTGCAGGCCTGGTCGCCCCCAACTTCCCACCCCTGCCAGCCTGGTCACCCCTAACTGCCCTCCTCTGCAGGCTTGATTGCCCCCAACTGCCCTCCCCTGCAGGCCTGATCCCTCCCAAACGCCTCCCCTGCTGGCCATCTTGTGGGGACCATCTTGTGTCCATATGGGGCAGCCATCTTTGGCCTCATGCAGGCAGCCATCTTGTGTGTTGGAGTGATGATCAATTTTCATATTACTCTTTTATTAGATAGGATAGAGGCCTGGTGCATGGGTGGGGGCCGGCTGGTTTGCCCTGAAGGGTGTCCCGGATAAAGGTGGGGTTTCCTTTGGGGCATGGGGCGGCCTGGGCTAGGGTCCTGTGGTGGTTTGCAGGCTGGCCACGCCCCCCGGTGACCCAAGCAGAGGCCCTGGTATCTGGGATTTATTTATCTTCTATAATTGAAACTTTGTAGCCTTGAGCAGAGGCCAGGGCAGGCCAGGCTGGGTGGGAAGCTTGCTTCCTCCATTGCCAGGGAAACCCAAGCCTCCTGCTTGCTCCGTGGCCCCAGCCATCTTGGTTGCATTAATTTGCATACTCACTCCTAATTGGCTGGTGGGCATGGCTTGTGGGCGTAGTGGAGGTACAGTCAATTTACATGTTTCTCTTTTATTAGTGTAGATATTCATATTCATATATTCATAAAATACTTAAATATCTTATAAGAGGTTTTAATATAATTAATATGTTTAAAAATTTTTTAAATGTAACAAATTTCTATGAGAATAAGTTTATCAAAAGTAGCAAAATGAAAATTTCAGAATATGGTGGCTTACTTCTGACTTCACAAGAATCTTGTAGGCCTGATCTCCCAATTGGATTATAGGATAATTGTTTTGTAATGGGAGAAAATCAGCTTTATTCTTTATTTGATAAAGCATATGCTCAAACATAGCTGTGGATTCCAATGGTTCAATTCCATAACTGACGTTCACCAACTGCAATAATCCCCTGAATATTTAAACACATAAAAAGACATACATGTAATTAATTTAGATTTTCTATTTGAGAAATGTAAATCAATACCAAATAAAAACTTTTATAAAATTTGATAGTTACCCTTATGGTACAATTAAATCTAGGAATCATTCCATTTTACTCAAATTAACTTTCAACCTAATTTTATACCATCTGTCTGTTATGGCATTTACAGGTCCCTGTGGTTCCTGTAGGGCTAATCCATATGAATATTCTTTATACTAGTGGACTTATTCTGAATAAATTTTATGACTGTAAGCTTAGGATAGAGACAACAAAATATAAAAATACTAGAGGCCCGATGCACAAAATTCATGCATGGGGGGGGTGTTTCCCTCAGCCCAGCCTGCACCCTCTCCATTCTGGGACACCGCCAGGGATGTCCGACTGCCCGTTTAGGCCCGATCCAGGTAGGATCGGGCCTAAATGGGTAGTCGGACATCCCTCTCACAATTCAGGACTGCTGGCTCCCAACTTCTCACCTGCTTGCCTTCCTGATTGCCCCTAACTGCTTCTGCCTGCCAGCCTGATCACACCCTAACACTCCCCTGACAGCCTGATTGATGCCTAACTGCTCCCCTGCCAGCCTGATTTCCCCTAACTTCCCTCCCCTGCAGGCCTGGTCACCCCTAATTGCCCTCCCCTGCAGGCCTGGTCCCCCCCAATGGCTCTCCCCTGCAGGCCTGGGTCCCTCCCCAACTGCCCTTCCCTGCAGGCTCGGTTGCCCCCAACTTCCCTCCTCTGCCGGCCTGGTCACCTCTAACTGCCCTCCCCTGCAGGTCTGGTTTCTCCCAACTGCCCTCCCTTGCTGGCCTGATCACTCACAACTGCCCTCCCTTGCAGACATGGTCCCTCCCAAATGCCCTCCCCTGCTGGCCATCTTGGGGCAGCCATCTTGTGTCCACATGGGGGCAGCCATCTTGTGTTTTGGTGTGATGGTCAATTTGCATATTACTCTTTTATTAGATAGGATAGAGGCTTGGTGCATGGGTGGGGGCCAGCTGGTTTGACCTGAAGCGTGTCCCGGATCAGGGTGGGGGTTCGCTTAAGGCATGGGGTGGCCTGGGCAAGGGGTCTGTGGTGGTTTGCAGGCCGGCCACACCCCCAGCGACCCAAGCAGAGGCCCTGGTATCTGGGATTTATTTATCTTCTATAATTGAAACTTTGTAGCCTTGAGTGGAGGCCTGGGCAGGCCAGGAAACTTGGCTTCCTCCATCACTGGGGGCAACCCAAGCCTCCTGCTCTCTCCAGCTCCATGGCTGCCACCATTTTTGTTGGGATTTATTTATCTTCTATAATTGAAACTTTGTAGCCCTGAGCGGAGGCCAAGGCAGGCCAGGAAGCTTGGCTTCCTCCATCACTGGGGGCAACCCAAGCCTCCTGCTCTTTCCAGCTCCATGGCTGCTGCCATTTTTGTTGGGATTTATTTATCTTCTATAATTGAAACTTTGTAGCCTTGTGTGGAGTCCAGGGCTGGCCAGGATGTGTGGGAAGCTTGGCTTCCTCCATTGCCTGGAAAACCCAAGCCTCCTGCTCACTCCATGGCTGCAGCCATCTTGGCTGGGTTAATTTGCATACTCACTCTTGATTGGCTGGTGGGCATGGCTTGTGGGTGTAGCGGAGTTATGGTCAATTTGCATATTACTCTTTTATTAGATAGGATAAGGGGAGGACAAGGAAAAGAAAGCATATGAGAAGAAACACAACCAAAGCCTATATTTTCTTTGCTTTCACTCTATCACTCAAGAAATTTGGAAAAATTAAAGTGTTACACAAGATTGTCAATCATGCACATCTCTGGAATTTGCAATTACCTGAGTCCAGAACAGGTGCTTAGTGTCACGACTGAATTTGGAATCTCTGCGGCATATCCTTGATAAAAGCAATGCCTCTAACAGGAGTACATAAAGGTACATTCATGAATGATTTGTACATAAAGTGTGTGGCTTTATACTTACTTTCTAGACATTATGAAATGCATAGATTTAGCCAATTAACCAATATTATTTATCAGATATCCAATTTCCTTTTGATCTACTTATAATTACTTCCTCTTAACACTCGTTGCCTATAAATCCCACCCAAAAAATCCTTGCTATAATAAAGAATTCTATAATTTGGAAAGAACCTTTTAGAATAGGACATATAGCTTCCCAGACAAAAAAAAAAAAAAAAGATAAAGGAGTTTGTCACCTCCAAACCAGTATTATATGAAATGTAATACTTTAATGTAATACTTCTTCAAGGATAATAAGAAGAAAAAAGATAAACATATGAATAATAAAATGGCAATAAATATATATCAACCATTGAATCTAAAAAAAATAAAATAAACAAATAAAACAGAAACAGAAAGAAAGAATAAATCCTAATGTAAGCTGTAAGATTTAATAAGTAGTAATATATTAATACTAGAGGCCCGGTGCATGAAAATTCATGCACTAGAGGGGGGTGTCCCTCGGCCCGGCCTGCTTCCTCTCACAGTCCGGAAGCCCCCAGGGGCAGGAGGTGACCTGGCAATCATGGGAAGTGATGCGCCATCACACCTCTACTGTTGCCTTTGCCGGCAGCACAAGCCTCAGCCAGCCCTGGTTATCTGAGCCTCAGGCTTCCCTGGGTGGCTAGGCAGCTGCCATCCAAGGCTTGCGTGTGCCTCAGGCTGGTCCTGGGCAGCTGGGGGGCTGAGGGGACTGGGGGACTCCGAAGGTAGGCACAAGGGGTGACTGGGCACCTGCCGCCCCAGCGGGGCTGAGGGGACTGGGCACCACCATCTTGTGGCTGTGGGCACCGCCATCTTTGAGAGCGTGACAGTCAATTAGTATATTCCCTCCTTATTGGCTGTGGGCACTGCTATCTTTGTGATCGTGTGATGGTCAATTAACATATTCCCTCTTTATTAGATAGGATTGGCTCATAAATTGTAACCCAAATAGCATTCTAATCCAAAATGTTAATAATAGGGTAACTAATTAGAGAGGATGCAGGGAAATTTTCTCTGCTTTCCACTTTTTTTCTTAAAGCTAAATATGCTGAAAAAATAAGGTGTATTAATTTTTAAAAAGATATTATTGAGGAAATAAAAAGGCAAGCCATGGCCTAGATAAAATGATTCATAATACATATATTTTATTTCATTTACTTATTTTTTAATTTAAATTATTTTTAATTAGTTTACATTAATATTATTTCATATTAGATAATTTACAATGTGTTTTTCCCTTGATATTTTCAGTACCCACCTGACACCATAAATAATTTTCACAATATTATTGATTATATTTTCTATGCTGTACTCTACATTCCTGTGAATATTCTGTAAATGCCAACTTGTACTTCTTAAACCCTTCCCTTTTTCACCCAGTCTTCCAAGTCCCATCCCCATCTGGCAACCATTATTCTGTTCTATATATATTTCTGTTTTGTATCTATGTACAAAAGTTTTTGTAATTTTAATGAACTCCAGTTTATTTTCTGTTGTTGTTTGTGCATATATTTTAAAAGAACTTGTATCTAAAATATAAAAAAAGATATTACAGCTCAGTATAAAAAGATATGTAACCCAATTAAAACTGCGTTAGAGTTTTTTATATAATAAAAACTTATTATACAACTGCAATAATCAAAATTGTGTGGTACTATAATAGGAGAGACATACAGACCAATGCAATAGAATTATGAGTTCAGAAATAAACTTATACATCTATAGTTAATAGATTTTTACATAACTTCCAAGATTATTCAATGTATAAGGAATAGTCACGTCAACAAATTGTGCTAGAAAAACTGAAAATCCATATGCAAAAGATAATATCAGGTAATTACTATACACCATCCTATATAATAAAAGCCTAATATGCTAACTGTCCGAACGTTCGACCGTTTGACCAGTTGCTATAATGCACACTGACCAATGGGGACAGATGCTCCGACCAGTAGGTTAGCTTGCTGCTGGGGTCTGGCCAATCAGGACTGGGTGAGATGGGCCGGACATGCCCTGGAACTCCCACCCACCCCCTCCCCCGTGGTCCCTCCATGGCCCTGATCGTATACCGGTGGGGTCCCTCGGCCTGGCCTGCACCCTCTTGCAATCCAGGACCCCTCAGGGGATATTGGAGAGCTGGTTTCAGCCCGATCTCTGCTGGTCAGGCTGAGGGACCCCACCAGTGCACAAATTTGTGCACTGGGCCTGTAGTGTACAATAATTAAGTCCAAATGGATCAAACATCCAAATATAAGAGCTGAAACTATAAAACTCTTACAAGAAATTATAGGGGTAAATCTCCATAAATTTGGATATGGCAGTGGGCAGTCTTTCCTTAGTTCTGACACAGAAAGCACAAACAACAACCAAAAATAAAGTGGAGTTCATTAAAATTACAAAAACATTTGCAGGTCAAAGGATTAGATCTAGAAAGAGTCAACTCATGAAATGGGGAAAAATATTTGCAAATCATATAACTGATAAGGGTCTTGTTCAAATCAACATCAAAATAACAAATAGCATATGTAATACATCAATAAGGATACATTTTTAAAAAATGAAAAATAAGTACTAGTGAGGATCTGGAGCACTTGGAACAACATAACATCAAAAGATCCAAGAAAGCTAAACTGTCATTGGAACAATAGAACACACTAAATCTGCACTTAACCTGGGTGATTGCTTTCAAATTTAGATTATTTAAACGTGAAGAATGCAACTGAAAACCACACCCTCTACCAACAAGCAAGGAAATCACAACAAAAATGGGAAAATACAACCAACTGATACCAATATTGACATGAGGAACATGTTGAAACTATCACAAAGATTTTTAAAAAGCTATGAAAACTTGTTAAAATGAACATCGAAATTAAATTCTGGGCAGGAAGATGGTGCAGTAAGAAGCCCTAGTTCTTCCATCCCCCAACAGACAGACCAATTCAGCAACACTTCACAGGCAATTTCCCTTTGTGAGAAACCAGAAACTAATAGAAAGCCTCCTGCACATCATAGAAGAGTGGAAAATCTCTTACCAAAGTCAGTAGGGAGGATTTGGGAGACCTTTTCACCAGAAACTCTGCCCCAGAGCACTGCCTTATGATCAGAAAGACATCTTCTAGTTACCATCCTACTGATGGGTGGGAAGCGGTTTGCACACAAGGCCAGTGCCCTAATGTTTCTGAGGGGCTGACCCAAAGAACTAGTATCTGTGACAGGAGTCCTGGAGATCCGATGGGTTCAGCACAGTCTAGCCACCCAAGTAACAATAGAGGCAGTGGCTACCAGACACCATTGATTCATCCCCACCCTAACTCTGCCCAGAGTGAGTGGATGAAAATCCCAGCTCTGTGCTTCCTCCTGGGGTAGGAAAGAGTTGATCCACGCATGACATGCCTCCACTTCACCACAGTTGCCCAAGGAACTAGCATCTGTCTCACCAATCCTGGAGCCCTGATGAGTCCCGCACACTCCAGTTGCCAGGGAAAGAACAGAGGCAGCAGCTCCGGATGGTAAATGCCACTGGTCCTTTCTGCTGACCAGCACAGAGAAGGCAGGAATAAATAGATGCCTGCTTTGCCCTGAAGATGGCAAAGTGTTAGTAGAGGCCCCCAAATCTCTTTCCAGGATGTTTTGTGGGGTCCTCTTCTGTACTCCCCCAAAGTGAAGGCTGAGGGAGCCCTCTAAGAAGCAGACACCGAAACAGAGAATTAATAAAATAGTCAGGAAAAGATGTATCACACAAAGGAATAAGATAAATCTCCAAAACTGACCCTAATGAAATCAAGTTAAATGATTTACCTGACAGATAATTAAAATGAACTCTCATGAACATGCTCACTGAGCCCAAGAAAACAGTGCAAAAATTTCTGATCAATGTCCTTTTGTAAAGAATGTAGACAAATTACAACAATGGAGAAAATATTTGCAAAATATGTCAAAAGACATTTAATGGATATTTCACAAAAAGGGAACAAATAAGCACATGAAAATATGTTCAACATCATTAGTTACTGGGAAATGCAAATCAGAATCACAGGTGATATCACTACACATCTATAAGAAGGTCTATTTTTTTTTAAACCTGAATAGAGATCACCACGGCAGGAATGCAGACAACTAATCTCTCACACATTGCCAGTGGAAATACAAGATAGTACAACATTCTGACAAATATTTTGGTAATGCCTTTTTTAAAAATCTTTTTTGTTGAAAGTATTACATATGTCCCCTGTTTCCTCCATTGACCTCTACCACCCTGGCCCCACCCCCACCTGAGGCCTTAACCACCCTATTGTCTGTGCCCATGGGTCATGCATATCTGATATGAGTTCATTGGTTGATCTCTTCCAGCCCCCACCTCCCTCCACTGCTTTAATTCTTTTTAAAATATAAACATACACTTACAATATGGCTTGTCAATCATATACCTGGATATGTGTTCCAGAGAAATAAAAATTTGTATTTAATCTAAACTATTAGATTTATTGGAGTAAAGCTTTTAAAATACTCTCAAATATTTATTTTCCTCTCTGACTAGTAAAATCTCCTTTTATCCCTAATATTGATAGAATTATTTCTTATTCTGTAGAAGTCTTACTAGGATTATTAATTTTTAGTTATTTTAAAAAACTAAATTCTGGGCTTTAATGTTTTCTTTTTTATTGATTTATTTTTCATTGATTTCTTTTTTTTAAAATTTCTTTATTGATTACGGTGTTACATATGTGTCCTTATTCCCCCTGATTTCTTTTTCTCATTGATTTCTGCTTTTATGTGCATTTATTGCCTTCCTCTACAATGTTGGAACCCTTTATAGAGAACTAGTGCCCTGGTGCACAAATTCGGGCACATTGAAAATAAATTAATTATAAGGTGGCTGGGAGGGCAGGACTAGGTGAGAAAGGGCCAACACACACTAGAGCCAACCTCCCCCAGTCCCTCCCCAGCAGGCTGCACATGGGGCAGCCCTACAGCTCAAAGGGCCTCTGCAGAGTGAGCAGGATACCTCTGGCAGGTGGGGTCCCTCAGCCTAGCCTTCTGGGATTGGGCCAAAACTGGCTCTCTGAAATGCCCCAAGGGGTCCCAGATTGCAAGAGGGTGGTTCTCGGGTGATGCACCCTGGAATTGGACTCCCTCCTCTCTGGTTCTGGGAGTTGTCACCTGAGAACCATTGCTGTCAAGTCACTGTAGCTCAGCAGCTCCTGCATTGAGTATCTGCACCCTGGTGGTCAGTGCACATTATAACTAGTGGTCAGAGCATCTGCCCGGGTGGTCATTTGGCGTCATAGCTATCTGTCAGATGGCTGGACAGTTGCTTAGCCTTTTATAGAGTATTGCATTTTGTTAATCCTCATCTGAGGATATCTTTCCATTGATTTTTTTTAGGGACAGTGGAAGAGAGAGGGAAAGACAGAGAGAAACATTGATGTGAGAGAAACACATCAATTGATTGCCTACTGCATGAGCTCAGAACAGGCAGGGCCCAGGAGGAGCCTGCAACCAAGGTACTTACCCTTGACTGGAATAGAACCTAGGACTGCAGGCCGCCACTCTATCCACTGAGCCAAACCAACTAGGGTTAGAGTACTGCATTTTGTAGAGGAAGGTAATTAATTTAATGGTAACCCTCCTTACTCTGCTCATTGTTTCAGGTTATGGGGTGAAGAATGGAGTGATAAAAATACCCATTACTCTAGATGCCTTCTCCTAAGAATTAGCCTTTCTGGTCTCAGCTGAATGCTTGCTCATACTATGCTGCCTGGGCTGAACAATCCATTATCTTCCAACAATGTTTGACCTAGAGCAACGATTTTCAAGGAGTGTGTTGCAAGAATTTTTGAAACATGCAATACCTGATTATTTAGTCAGGAGCAGAGACATCTTTTCCCTTACATTGTCAAGTTAAAAAAAAAATGACAACAGCAAATACAACAATATCCATGCAGTGTAAGTGAATCAAAATTATACCTATATATTTTTTTAGGTGTGACACAGAATTTTTGTAATTAGCTTATGTGTACCATGAGACAAAAAAGGTAAAAAAAAACCACTGACCTAGCCTAGCTGGCATGACTCAGACATTTGACATTGACCTGTGAACCAGGATATCACTATTCAATTCCTAGTCAGGGAACATGCCCAGATTGTGGGTTCGACCCCAAGTAGGGAGAATGCTGGAAGTAGCTGATCAATGATTCTATCTCATCCTTAATGTTTCTCTCTCTCCATCCACCTTCTTATCTGAAACTAATAAAAATACATTTTAAAAAATCACTAACCTATAGTACTATCTCCATTTGAATCTCTACCTTTCAGTAGAATCTTACCCAGCAAATATGTAGCCTAATCCTCAATGAAGGACATAAGGCAGCTACCCTCCCCCCAAATACATATATCTAATAGGCTCTGTTCATCTCTGGTCCTGCCTCCTTCAAGTTCCAACTGCTTCATTATCCCTGAACTCCAATCTCTTAGTGGTTGCTTAATTCTACTTCTTATGCTATGCTTAAGACATTATTCCCAGTCAGAAGGTCAAGTTAAATTTGAGACTCACCTTCTAGGTGTCCTGTTTCTCAGTGAGAAATCTCCTGATCTGTCTATTGCCAAATGTCTAAAAACAGGTACCTCATGTACAATATTTTATTGTGCTTTCTACTTGTAGATGCTGAGTATAACATTCTATGCCAGATACCATTTATTTATTTATTTTGCTTTTAATTTGTTTTTATTATTGAGAGTATTTCAGATGTCTCCCATCCCCCCCCCCAAGTCCCGTTCATCTGACTCTTCCCCACCCCGCCACAGGCCCAGGCCTTCATTCTACTATTGTCTGTGTCCTTGGGCTGTGCCTATATGGATTTATATTAATATCTCAATTACAATAAAGAAATAGAATCTGACCAATCATTTGTCAACATTGGTTTCTTCCAAATCATATATTCTGGCAAAATGAGAACCTTGCAGACTATAGCTAACTTTCTCACATACTTTGAAAAATTTCTTCACTCCTACCAGCATTTTGGGTTATAACTGAAATTCCAATGTTTCATACTAAACACATTCAGTTTCTGTACATAATATGCTTTTCTGTCCTCACTTTCTCAGTGGTCAATCTACAATTTCCACCATTACCTCTCCGCTCAGAGACTAGAATATATCAATTTAAACTACCCAATGTGTTGTTGTTTTTTAATCTTTTTTAGCTCCTACATCTATTTTTGGTTTGTTTGTTTGTTCTCAAACACTTACTAATACTTCCAGATATTAAATGACTTTCTTGAATAAGCGACTCCTAAATTTTAAACTTAAAAAGTAGTTTTTCTATTCCATATGATTTTATTGCAATTGCCATATTATACTTGGATTTTTTATTTGTTTGCCCAATAATTCTGTGGAGTATAAAACAATATTTTTCTTCTCAATAATGGCATGTAAAAAATAGAATCTACACAGAATAAAAGGAAAACTTACCTTTTTAAATGAATAATCTGGATACAATGTTCCTGACTTGTTGTATGTATATACCAGGAAATGAGGGTCTAAAAATGACCTAATTCAACCAAGATAATGACACTTCATTAAATGAATTTAATTAATGAAAGAACCCCCCAGAAACATGAAATTAAACAAATTTACTTTCAATTATAGAAGCTCAAATATCCAAACATTTAAATAGACTCATCTTTCCATGATCTAATTTGCCTTCGAAAAGCATAATCCTATACAATAAAAGCCTAATATGTAAATTGTCACCTCAGGCTTTTGACCAGGAGTTCAACCGTTCGCTATAACATGCGCTGACCACGAGGGGGTGGCGCAGAACATGGCAGGCATTGGCAACACAGTGCTGGCAGCGGGCAGCAGTGGAGGTGGAACCACAGTGGGATGGAGGAGCAGGTGAGCAGGTGGCGCCAGGCCAATGCGGGTGCAAGTGGGGGCCCGATAGACCCGCCAATCGCCCTGCAGACAGTGACCAGCAGTGGCACAGGGGGGCCCAGCCCCTATTGATCGCTCCACGGACGGGATGGTGGAGATGGTGAGGGGGCAGTGCCAGGCCAAGGTGGGATGCCAGATGGGGCTATGGGGCTGAGAGGCTGCAGCCGCGAGCTGGGGCCCGATCTCCACGAGGGGGGGTGTCTCCCATGGGACCCCACCCATGCACGAATTCGTGCACTGGGCCTCTAGTGTGTATATAAGAGAAAAGAATAACCGGTATAACCAGATACCAGTATGGAAGCTTCAATGACATAGCTTTACCTGAAGTAAAAAGCAGAGCTTCCAGATTCCCACAACGAAGTTTTCTTTTAGATTTAAGCATCAATACATCTAATAGCATAAATAAGCCAGCTAATATTTACAAACAAGTAGCCATTAGTTGATAAAGGCAAAAAAAAATGCTTTTATCATTAGTTTTTATGCAGTTATGCTGCAGTTAAAACAACCTCAGTGTTCTCATTGCCTTAAAACAGCAATGGATGTTCACACATTTACTGCAGGTTGGGCTAATGCTACCTTCATTCTGGAACCCAGGAAAAGGCATGGCCCCTCCTTGGAGAATGCCTTTCTTTTAGCAGAAAGAGAAAAAAATTGTGGGAGCACAGAATAGTTCTCAAAGCCTTTGTTTGGAAGAGGGATACTAGTGTCTCTGCTCACATTTCATAAGCCAACCTAAAGGATCTCTGTAGACAAAGGATCTCTGTAGTAGTTTTTTAGGGAAATACAAACTGATGTTATGATGAAATAGAATATTTTAGCACATAATGAGGGCTTTTGTAAATCTAAATTGCTATCATCTTTTCAAAAAGACAATGGCAATGTTTCTCAAAGTCTTAATATACTATAAAATGTGAATATTAAATCAGATACTACATGAAAATTGCTTAGAAATATCCCCAGAAAATGTTATGTGTTCAATAAATGCCAGTTACTTTTGTTGTTTTTATTATTATCATCACTATTGTCATTATTATTCACACTCTTGACCCAGAAACCCATTTCTTGATATCAAGGCTACCAAACAAAATCTATATTATATAAAAACTAGAGGCCCGATGCATGAAATTCATGCAAAAGTAGGCCTTCCTTTCCCCTTCTACCAGCACCCACTTCCCTCTGGCCCCCAGGACCCAGGCTTCGTCTGGAAGGTCATCTGGAAGGATGGCCAGTCTGATTAGCATATTACGCTTTTATTATTATAGATACATATACAAGAATGTTTATTTCAGGACTCAATAAACAAATGACAATTTCTGGGAATAACCTCATTACCTATCAATATTACATACTGTTGGCCTCTCGGCTGCCGCCTCCTTCCACACGGTCAGGCTGAGGTAGCACCTGTTCCTGCAACCCTGCCACCACCTCCTTCACCACCTGCCCCCACTTCCCCACCATGGACCCCTGCAAAGTGAGGGAACTCCGGGCCTTCCTGAAAATGTGTAAGCAGGACCCAAGCACACCAAGGAAATGTGCTTCCTGAGGGAGTGGGTGGAGAGAATGGGAGGTAAAATGCCACCTGCTACTTATAAAACTAAATCAGAAGAAAATAAGGAGGAAAAACAGATAGTAAGAAGGTGGAGGAAGACAAAAAGACAGATGAACCATCAAGTGAGGAATGTGATCTAGAAATCGACAATGAGGGTGTGATTGAACCAGACACTGACGCCCTCAAGAAATGGGAGATGAAAATGTAAAGATAACTGATGAGATGATGGATCAGGCAAATGATAAAAAAGTGGCTGCCATTGATACCCAGCCTAAATGATGGTGAACTACAGAAAGCCATAGACTTGTTCACAGATGCCATCAAGCTGAATCCTCATTTGGCCATTCTGTATGCCAAGAGAGCCAGTGTCTTCATCAAATGACAGAAGCCAAATGCTGCCATCTGAGACTGTGACAGAGCTATTGAATAAATCCTGATTCAGCTGAGCCTTACAAGTGGCGAGGGGAAAGCACACAGACTTCAGGGCCTCTGGGAAGAAGCTGCCCATGATCTTGCCCTTGCATGTAAATTGGATTATGATGAAGATGCTAGTGCGATGCTGAAAGAAGTTCAACTAAGGGCCCAGAAAATTGCAGAACATTGGAGAAAGTATTAGTGGAAATGGGAAGAACAAGAGATCAAAGAAAGAATGGAAAGGGTTATATATACACACACACACATATATGTAAAGAAAAATGTAGGGTTTAACACACTTTTTAAATTTGTTTTTAAATATTTTTAAGGTTTAAAAGTGTTTAAACTTTGTAATTTCTAGTAGGAAAACATTATCTGAATGAATACCATAATGGCAAACCACTGTAAAATGTTAAAGCTGCATTTGGGACAGAGGGGTAGGGATTCTCTACAAAGCACCCCAGCTTTTGTCATGAGAAGGTCAGAGGTACACTGGTTTGTATTATTGTGACATCCATTGGGTGATCCAAGTTGCTTTTCCTTCAGCAAGGGCTTTATTTGTCAGAAGGGTATTATGCTTGACTTCAAATTTGGCTGACAATTTGCTGATGAGATTCATAACCGTTGGGTTGCTCTGATATTTTGACACTAGAGGCCCGGTGCACAAAATTCATGCATGGGGGCAGGGAGGGAGGAGGGATGGTCCCCTCAGCCCAGCCTGCACCCTCTCCAATCCAGGACGCCTTGGGGGATGTCCGACTGCCGGTTTAGGCCCAATCCCATCAGGCCTATCCTAACCACTCACCTGCCTGCCAGCCTGATCACCCCTAACTGCCTCTGCCTGCTGACCTGATAACCCCTCGCTGCCCCCCCGATGGTCTGGTCACCCCTAACTGCCTCCCTGCCAGTCCATTTACCCCTAACTGCCTCTGCCTGACATTTTTCTTTACATATATGTGTGTGTGTGTGTATATATATATATATATATATATATATATATATATATATATATATTACATACTGTTAAATGTTATCTATTGAAGGGTGAGTTATGAAATACATAAAGAGCAAGGAAATAAGCACCATTAATCAATAAGACCTGCCAGTAGTAATACCCTATTTCCACTCTGGTAAAAACAAAATTGTGGGTAGGTTTTATTTAATAGAAGAATGAAATATAAATAGAATATTGGGAAAAGTGCACACAAAGTTATTAATATTGATTTCCTAGAATGAAGATAGAAAACAGAATACTTAAGACATTAAAATTGAGAAAAAAATATTCTAGAATGTCAAGTAAAGTTCTTAAAATCATGTAAATATTTAAAATAACAAGAAGACAAAAGAAGCTAAACATGTCAAATAAAATCATACCCTTAATTGTTACAATTGTAGTTGCATTTTAAGGAGTTACACAGAGTAATTTTAATCTATCTAACATGCCTTAATATTGACATCATTAAATTAGAATTTGGCTAGAAAAATAAATTTCAAATCTCAAAATCAAGGCTGAAATTCTAGTCTTACATGATTCATGAAGAAGATATAACATGTTAAACAAGTGTAATATTCATGGTTTTGTTTAGTCACCGTTTAGGGTAGTGAATATACAAATTTAAGACACTAAAAACAACTATATGAAAAAAGAATGGCCACTTACTGTTTTTTAAGATGGAGAGTATATGTTTTCCTGTTAATTTGGATGGCATAAATGACCTACAACAGAGTATTCAGAGAGAAAGCAATAATTAAAAATGTGAAATTCTTCAATTCAAAAGCCATACTTTTTTAAAATGCACTCATTCGTGTAAACCAAGATTGTATCATGCATGCGTCAAAATTATATAGACATATAGAAGTATATTGCTATCTCTCTTTAATCACAGAATGTACGACAGAAATTCAAGGAGTCTAAATCTATTTCAAATTAAGAGCATTCGTCATTGGCATTTATTACCTATCATGATCAAATGTAATTTAAAATGATTACATTTAGAAATGCTAAGGAACCTTTGAAGAAACTTGAATTTTATTATCTTTTTTTCTCCTTTGCAGTTTCTATCACAGATACATGGGAAATTTGAGGAATATAATGCAGGTCCCCTTTTAAGGTGAAAGGGAGTAGCCGTAACTGTCAGAAGCACTGCCTGCTCACCGTCTTTCACCTGCTGTTCTCCTCGGGATTTGCCTCACAACTTTCAGGGAGAGTCCACGTTTAATAAGAAGCCCCTCCCCCCAGCTCCAGATTTGTTCATGGGTCATGCCAGCTTCCCTCTTGTTGAGACTCGGTTGATCCTCTCCCCATCCCTGTTTTTTCCCTCCCCTTCCACAGTGCTCATCACAAGGGCACACCCCAACTTACACAAATCCCCTCAGAGACTGCAGCTCAGAGAACACACTCTGGAGCATCAGCATAAAACATATCCATTTCTTAGGGGGTAGCACATAGTTAATTCTGGTAAAGGTTCCATATTTGTAAAGAATGTGAATTTTGTCATTGGTGCAATTTTCTGTATTGTCATTTTCAACCCTTTAGTGTGCAGTGTTCTGTAGTTTATTGAAAAAGGCATTTCCAAGTTTATTGTGACATTGTGTCTTTTTCCTTTTAATCGGAGGGTTTTATGCCCTGCATCTTTTTGGAGCTATGTTGTTGGGTGCAAACAGATTTAGTATGTTGATATCTTCAGGATAAATTGAGCACTTATCAATAATAAGGTAGCATTTATTTCTAAAAGTATTTCTTCAAATTCTACTCTGATATTAGTATAGTTACACCAACCTACTGTAGGTGTTTTAACTATTTAACTTTTGATCCATTTTATGTAATAAGTAGTTTTTAAATTTTACATATTCATCTATAATTTAGAGATGCATTCTGAAAGATAATAACAAGTTGCAATTTCCAGGGTATTGTACATATAAAGATGCCTCCCAAATCTTACAAATTTCATGATGTGCTTTGTGACTTTTTTTTTGTATTTATACAAAATATGTAGGAAAAGAATAGTTTTGAGTACTACTTCTTTTAGTATCCTATCTTCATTCTATTGTTTGAGAATGGATCTGTATAATTTGTTTTCTACATTGTGGAAATCAGATAACGGCATCACCAAATAAACAGTCATTGAAGGCAGAAACGTGACATATGCAATAGCTGGTCTCTGTCTTACCTTCTGACCCAGCCGTGGGCAAACTACGTCCCGCGGCCCGGATCCAGCCCGTTCGGCTGTTCTATCTGGTTCTCTTGGTCTCCCCACCGCTCCTTTACTTTGAATTTATATTAGTTCACACAAACACTCCATCCATGCTTTTGTTCCGGCCCTCCGGTCCAGTTTAAGAACCCATTGTGGCCCTCGAGTCAAAAAGTTTGCCCACCCCTGTACTTGTTCTACATTTCTGTTCCCTGATTTTTATTATTGAATAATAAGCATTCTGCCTTACTCTGGCCCTAAAATGAAATGCTTTACTGTTTATAACATTAAGCCTGACACATGTTACAGTTTCTTCGTGGTGCAATTGTTTTGCTTAGATTCATGTAAATCTCATTGAGTCTGTTCTCTTCTAAAGTGAGATATTGTGTATTTGGTGATTACGTATGTGTAAATGTGGGATATAGTAATTATTTTTCTCAATATGTTAGTGTGATGAGTTTATTGAATATATTTTTCTGATATTAAGAGATCCTTCCACAGAGAATAAAGCTACTTGGTCATAATATTTTACAATTATTTGCTAATTTCAATTTTAAATATTTTGCAAGTGTAAGGACCTATAACTTTCTTTCCCCCACTTTATTTGTCCACTCTATAACAGTGACATTAACCTCTTAAAATGATTAAAAATCTGAAGAATTGATTTATGTTCTATTCTCAGAAAAAGATACTTATCTTTTCTTAAATATTGCCTGACACCTTAAAAACATTTGACTAGTGAAATTTTGTGGGCAACTTATTTAAGTCTATCTTTATATATAAAAGCCTAAGCCAGTGGTCGGCAAACCGCAGCTCCTGAGCCACATGCAGCTCTTTGGCCCCTTGAGTGTGGCTCTTCCACAAAATATCACGTGCAAGCACGCACGTACAGTGCGAATGAAACTTCGTGTCCCATGCACAGAAGTCGGTTTTCGGCCTGGGCAAGTCTATTTTGAAGAAGTGGCATTAGAACACTCAAGGGGCCCAAGAGCTGCATGTGGCTCGCAAGCCGTGGTTTGCCGACCACTGGCCTAAGCCAGAGGTCCTCAAACTTTTTAAACAGGGAGCCAGTTCACTGTCCCTCAGACCATTGGAGGGCCGGATATAGTTAAAAAAAAAACAAAAAAAAAAACTATGAACAAATTCCTATGTGCACTGCAGGCCCGGGACGAGTCGGCTGCTAAGCAGGACAGGCAGTGGCACCCAGCGGCCCGGATAAATGTCCTCGGCGGGCCGCATGTGGCCCACGGGCCATAGTTTGAGGACCCCTGGCTAAGCAATCAAACAAACGATGGAACAACTGGTCGACCGGTCGCTATGATGTGTATTGACCACCAGGGGGCAGATGCTTAATACAGGAACTGCCCCCTGGTGGTCAGTGTGCTCCCATAGCCAACCTCCCACGGCTGGCCAACCTCCCGTAGTCTCTCCCCACTGTCATCTGGCCAACCTCCTGTGGTCCTTCCCCTCAGCCAACTGCCCCCCCACCCCTGTTCGGCCCCCATCGCTGGCCAGGATGAGGGATCCCACCCATGCATGAATTCGTGCACTGGGCCTCTAGTTTATTAATAAAAATATTTTCATGATTATAATCTATAATCAGATATTGCATTTCTACTTTAGTCAAAAGAAACCTATTGAGGGAAAAACAGATATCAAGATGGTAGATTTATAATGAACCTTATCAATAATTACAGAAAATTAATTTTATATGAATTCAATACCCACTGCCTGTCTTCTACACATGTCAATTAAAATCAAGGAGACTATTACCACTTTAATTTTTCCATATCTCTGTTGATTATTAAGGTGTTTTTTTATTTAATTTACTGAGAGAAGAGTTTTTAAATCTTTAATGTAATTGTGGATTTGTCAACTTTTTACTACTACATATTTTTGAGAGATGTTTTGATATGTTCTTAATAGATGCAAATATTTTTAAGATTATTGTGCCTTATTTATTATTATGACATACAATTACTTATCCTATTAATATGCTTGTCCTGAAGGCTACTTCTCTTGTATCAATTTATCAACTTACATTTATTATTGATTTGGGTTTCAGTTAAATTTTTTACATTCTTTTCTTTGAATCTATTTATCTTATATTTAAAGAGTATTTCTTGCAGATAGCATTTAATTTTTTCACCCAAAGTGGCCATCTCTGATCTAGTTGGAAAGTTTACACTAATTACTTTTTAAGAAATTTGTATATTAGTGTATAAGCCAAATCTATTGCTGTTTGCTTTTGCCATATATGTTCTGCCCCCCATTTTTCTTTACCTGAAGTTTTCTACTGAAATTGGATATATCAACATAAACAAGGTTTTAATATAAACACACATGCATATTTATACACACCCCAACACAGGTGCACACACACCCTACATCATATTTATTTATATACACATATATTTTCTGACATGGGCCACTGAATTACATATAAACAGTGAAACCCCTGTTGCAATTCATACCAAGCATAGAGATTGACTTCTAAGCACCATTTTCCTCTCCCTACTAATAGGAAACTGGTGCTTAAATTGAAAAAATAGCTAAAATGTAATTAAAAATAGATTAAACAGTAAAAAAAAAATTATGGTAAGAACTGAAAAATGTAACAGAATAAAGAACATACAAAGATAATAAAAATCAATAGGTTTAAATCCACTCTATCTAGAATTATTAATTTTGTAGTTACAAATCTTCTCACAAAAGAATCTCCAAGACCAGAGATATTCATTCAATGGTGAACTGCACTAAACATTTGAATAAGGCAAAATACTAGTCTTACAAAAATGCATGAAATATAAAATCAGAAAACTTCCCAACTACTTATATGAAGCAGTATTGCAACAAGACAGCTATATTCTGAGGAAGCAAAATACTTCTCATGATCATAATTTCAAAGCCCTAAAAAAAAATGCACAAGTTAAATCTAACACATATAGAATATGTCATGACAAAATTGTCTTTATCCAAGGAATAAAAGGCTGCTTCACTACTAGTACACTGACAGGAAATGTATACATACATACATAGACACAGATATACACACTTATATGTATCTGCAGATAGATCTATCAAAAACTTGAAAAGCTTCTAAAAACGAAGGAAGGTCATTTATGAAACCTACAGCAAATGTCACTTTTAAATATTGATAGTTTCTTCCTATAATAAAAACACAACAAACACAAAAGCATCAATAAACTAAATGAACTATTACCTGCTACTCAACATCATAGAGGATTCCTAGACAGTACAAAAAAAAAGCATAAAGATTTGGGGGAAAAACTGTGCTTTTCTGCAACTGATATGAATGCAACAAATGGAAAAACCAAAGGAAACAACAGAAAACTATTATTTATGACAGTGATTTATTATTTGCAAATATTGATATAGTTAAATATACAAAAATCAATTTTATTTCTATAATGTTAGAGATAAAATACTGGAAAGAGAAACTTTATTAATACCATTTACCAAAGCATCAGGAAAAAATAACATATGCAGACCTCAACATAAAACTACAAAGTATAAAAGAGAAAATTAAATAAGAACTAAGGAAATGATGTATCAATATCATGAACTGGAAATATTGATATCAAGTTTTTATTACAATCAAAATTTAATTGTAGTTCGAATGTTATCCAACAACTTATTTGTAAAATTTGGCAAGATAATTTCAAGTATATATATAAAAACAAAAGACTTAAAATAGACAAAATTCTGAAGAAAAGCAACAAGTAGAAAGACATATTTATTTATTTAACTGATTTTAGAAAGAGAGGAAGGAAGAGGGAAGGAGGGAGAAAGAGAGAGACAAACATAAATGTGAGAGAGCAATATCAATGGGCACTGCCTCTTACATGCCCCCCTACTGGGGATCCAAGCCTGCAACCTGGGCATGTGCCCTAAAGGAATCAAACCAGCAAACCTTTGGCACGTGAGACAAAGCTCAAACAACTGAGCCACAGTGGCCATGGCAGAAATAGAAAGACTTTAAATACTAAATTTCAAGACTTACTATAAAGCCACAGTAATTAAGTGGTCCATTTGTTTAAAAAGAATTATATCACCTGGAAAAAAATGAGTTTAGAATAAATCCACAAAAGATAACATTTTGGGGGGACAAAGGTACCTATTTAAATTAAAGGAAAAATAATATTTTTCCTATGAGTATCTATTACTTACATGAAGGCCATAGGAAAAAATGACTCCCTTCTATATGATAAAAGTATCTTAGAAATGTTCACAGATATGTGAAAACTAATATTATGATGTTTTGAGAAGAAACTATAGGAGAATATTTCCATGACCTTGTGTTAGTCGATAATTATTAAATAGACGATAAAAAGAATAGCCATAAAATAAATAGTTGATTAATTAGACATCATCAAAATTAAAAACTTTGTGCATCTAAAGACACAATTAAGAATGTTAAAAGGCAATCCCCTGACTAAAGAATGATACTTGCAATTCATATCCAATTGGCCTATTAATATTCTACATGTCACTCAACATCACTATTTGTGGGATGACAAATAAATAAAAAAGAATAGGAAAAGGGAATAAAAGTAACAAAATTGCAAACAACAAATATTGAGAATGCCAAGTATTAGTAAGAATGTGGAATAACAGAAACTCATACACCACTAGTGCAAATCTAACACCTGCCAGAGTGGCTATCTACCACCAATAAACCAATAACAAGTGTTGGCAAGGATGCGGAGAAAAGGAAATCCTAGTGCACTGATGGTGGGAATGCAGCCACTGTGGAAAACAGTATGGAGGTTCCCCCAAAAATAAAAAAGTGGAACTGCCTTTTTACCCAGTGATTCCACTTCTGGGAATATACCCTAAGTATCCTAAAACACCAATTCAAAGAATCTATGCACCTCTATGCGTTACTTCCAGTGTTATTTACATTAGCCAAGATCTGAAAAGAGTCCTAATATACATCAGTAGATGAGTGGATAAAAAGCTGTAGTATATCTACACAATGGAATACTACGTGGCTATGAAACCGAAGGACCTCTTACCTTTTGCAACAGCATGGATGGACCTGGAGATTATTATGCTAAGTGAAGTAAGCCCGTCAGTGAAAGACAAATACCATATGATCTCACTAACATGTGGAATCTAACGAACAAAATAAACTGATGAACAAAACAGAAACAGAGGTATGGATACAGGGAACAGACTGGCAGGTGGGAGAGGGGGAACTAGATGAAGAAGGTGAAAGGCTTAGCCAAAGAACATGTATGCCTAACCATAGGACACAGACAGCAATCCAAAGTGTGGGGATGGGTAGAAGGGGGAATAAAGTGGAGGGGAGGGCAATATCTGTAAGAGTGTAAACAATAAAAATGAAGTTTAAAAAATACTATAAGAATTTAAGTATACTACCTGATTTCTATAAATTTAAATGTACACTTACTCTATAAATCAGTATTTTACCACTAAAAATATGCAGATGAAAGCATATATCAACAAGACACTTGTTCCATTGGAGCAAATTGATTCATCACAGTTATAAACTGTAAATCATTTCACTACCAGGTTAATATTTTAACTTTTAGTATACTATGCAGATTTTAAAATTATAAACTATTTTATATACGATCTATATGGATGAATAGCAAAAATAGAATGTTGAACCAAAGACCCCAGGCACAAAAGAAATACTACCAGTCATGTGAGCTTCAAGACAATAAAATAATCAAGTTGGTGGTTATGTCTGAAAACGACACAATTAAACTTTCTAATCTGAGTTAGGACACATAGGAGTTTGGAAGTACAAAAAAAATTGTATTTGAAATAATTATAACCATTTTCCTTCTTTTCATTAAACTTATTGGGGTGACATCTACACTAATAAAAGAGAAACATGCAAATTAACCATCACTCTGCTACGCCCACCAGCCAATCAGAGCAAGTATGCAAATTAACCCAACAAAAGATGGCAGTTAATTTGCATACACAGATGGAGTGAAGACTGAAGACAGCATAGAAGAAAGAGGGAGGGAAAGCGGAAAGCGAGGCTGCGGTGGCGGCGGGAGGGAAAGCGCGGGGGTTTGGGGGGCAGCCGCAGCAGGAGGAAAAGTGCGGGGCAGCAGCAATGGCAGGAGGGAAAGCGCGGGGTGGGGGGCAGAGGCGGCGCAAGGGAAGGGAAAGCACGGGGCGGCGGCGGGGGTGGGAGGGGTGGCGGTGATGGGAGGGAAGCCCGCTGGAAGCCCTGTTCTTGCAGGAATCTTCCTGCAATGGGCCTCTAGTTCGATTATAAAATTATATACCTTACAAGTGTACATTTCTATGATATATGACCTTCATGTTGTATTGTCAAATCATCCACAGTTAAATCATCTTCCCTCACCATATATTTGACCCCCTTTACTCTCTACTATCTCCCCCACCCTGCTTCCCTCTGGTAACCACTATACAGCTTGTTGTCTAATTCTATGAGTTTTTGTTTTTCTTGTTTGTTTATTTGTTGCTTTTGGTTTTATATCCCACATATGAGTGAAATCAGATGGTTCTTAACTTTTTCTGACTTATTTTGCTTAGCATGTATTCTCAATATCCATTCATGTTGTCACAAATGGTAGTATTTCCTCTTTTCTTATGGTTGAGTAGTATGTACACACCACATCTTCTTTATCCTATCATAGAATCAATATATCCTGGGATTGTGGGAGGGGTGGTGTCATATGATTTTAAAGATGTGTTAGTTTCTCAATAGGAAAAAAGTATCAGTGCTGTTTGTTTTATCTTAGGTCAGCTCTATTATATTTTTATGAATTTAACTATTTTACAAAACAATTAATATGCATATATGTTTGATCTTTTATTTACACATTTATATTTATATATTTCTCATTTCTAACATTACATATTTTTCCTCTCCTATCCATTTTCCTTAGTCTACCTCACCAAAATATGTCCTACATTTTTAACAGAAATAAACTTCTGACACTGTGGATCCAGACTATTCTAGCTTAACTTTCTCTTTCATTACTTCTACATCTTCATTTTAGCCATATATTTAAATTTTTAAGGTTATAATTAATTTTAAGTACTAATATTAAAAACTTTTTTGGCTTTTCAGGTATTTGTAATTATACATTATTCCCTATATCATCTTAAGAGCATGACTCAAAGTAAAGTACTTTGGTTTGTACTTTTTTAATTCTCAACCATTAGTTATTTAATATCCATTATAATGTACTAGAGGCCCGGTGCACGAATTCACGCACAGGTAGGGTCCCTTGGCCTGGCCAGTGATCAGGACCGATAGGAGACAGTCGGGGCTGGCAGGCCAGCCAGGGGGAGAAACCGTGGGAGGTTGGCCAACCAGCCCCGGTTGGGGCCAATAGGGGCCAGCCATCCTAGGGGAGGGACTGTAGGAGATTGGCTGGCTGAGAGAGGTTGGCTGTGGGAGCACACTGTCCACCAAGGGGAAGCTCCTGTGTTAAGCTTCTGCCCCTGGTGGTCAGTGTGCATCACAGCAACCGGTTGACCGGTTTTAAAGGTCGCTTAGGCTTTTATATATATAGACTAGAGGCGCGGTGCATGAAATTCATGCACGGAGAGGGTGTCCCTCAGCCCAGACTGCACCCTCTCCAATCTGGGACCCCTAGAGGGATGTCCAACCACCCGTTGGACATCCCTCTCACAATCCAGGACTGCTGGCTCCCAACTGCCCTCCCCTGAAGGCATGGTCCCCCCAGCTGCCCTCCCCTGCTGGCCTGGTCCCCCCCAACTGCCCTCCCCTGCAGGCCTGAGTCCCCACCAACCATCCTCCCCTGGAGGCCTTGTCTCCCTGTAACTGCCCTCCCCTGTAGGCCTGGTTGCCCCCAACTGCCCTCCCCTGCTGGCCTGGTCTTCCACAACTGCCCTCCTCTGCTGGCCTGGTCACTCCTAACTGCCCTCCTCTGCTGGCCTGGTCCCCCCCAACTGCCCTCCCTGCTGGCATGATCACCCACAACTGCCCTCCCCAGCAGGCCTGGGTACCCCCCCAACTGCCCTCCTCTGCCAGCCTGATCATCCCTAACTTCCCACAACTGCCCTCCCCTTCAGGCCATCTTGTGGCATCCATCTTGTGGTGGCCATCTTGTGTCCACATGGGGGCAGCCATCTTTGACCACATGGGGGTGGCCATCTTGTGTCTTGGTGTGACGGTCAATTTGCATATTACTCTTTTATTAGAAAGGATGATATCTTCTTCAATTCATGAATGATATACATGTGTATTTTTAAATTACCAAATACATGTGTATTTTTAAATTACCAAATATTTCAGTCTTTTTGATAAATTTTAAATTGTGACCATATAGTGAGTTTTATACTGTGTTTGATTTTTAATTCTTTAACGTGCTCTTGTCAATTTTGTTGAAGCACCTGTATATTCTTAAGAAGCATATGCATTAATTACTGTGGAGACAGACCTGATTTACAGCAGGATTAGCAAAGTTCTGCCTTTATTTCTGGGGATGCCTCCAAGCCTGAATGTGTCTGACTCTTAGTCAAAAGGACTGTGAGATTTGTAATGCACTGTTTAGGGTACAAAACTTCCCTGGCTAAAGTTAGCTTCCTTAGTGTTTCCCTACCTATCTAGACAGGGCTGGCTTGGCTTCCTAGTGACTGAAAGCTTTGTAAGGAGTAGTCTCTCAAGGCAAAAGTTCCTCCCCCAGGTCTTGTTATTCCAAACCAGAGACTCAGCATGTTTTAGGAGCAGAGATTGGGTTCATGAGGAGCTGACTTTGGATGTTTCTTGGATCCTGATATTTGCCTGAATTCTCTTTCTCCTGCTGCACCAGATGCTTTGCCCTTAAAAAGCCTGATGTGTGATACACTGTGGGGTCCAGTGAGTCCTCACCAATAGCAGAAAGGGGAAACCAGTGCATTCATTCAGTTGGATCATTCAATTAAAATATGTCCATTAAATAAAATATTTATTTTTCAAGTATTCTTTATATCTTTGTGATTTGTCCACCACCATCTGAAATAAAAAACAAACAAAATGTTTTTCTCTCTTTTCTCTCAATTTTTAGTTTTCAATTAAAGTTGATATTCAATATTATATTAGTTCCAGGTGTGCACCATGGTGATTACATATTTATATAATTTAGGAAGTGATCCCCTGGATAAGTCTGGTCCCCACCTGGCAGCATACATGGTTACTATGATATTATTAACTATATTCCTTATGCTGTATTTTATATGCCCATGACTATGTTGTAAGAACCAATTTGTATTTCTTAATACCTTCACCATTGTCAACCAGCCTCCCCTCAACCACCCTTATATCTGACAACCATCAGTTTGTTCTCTGTATCTATGAGTCTGTTTATGTTTTATTTCTTCATTTATTTTGTTCTTTAGATCCCACATATAAGTGAAGTAATATGGTATTTGTCTTTGTAGCATTATTCATAATAGCCAAGATATGGCAGCAACCTAAATTTCCATTAATAGACAAATGGATAAAGAAGATGTGGCACATACTATATGTAATGGAATATTACTTAGCCATTAAAAGGAATGAAATCTTACCATTTGCAACAACATGGATGGACTTAGAGGGTATTATGCTTAGAGGAAAACATTTTTTGGACTCACTATGAAAATGAATTTGAAAATGTCTCCCCCTACTGCTATAAGATTTTATTTTACACTAGAGGCCTGGTGCATAAATTCATGTACAGGTGCAGGGGGGAGGGGGCAATCAGGGTGGGGCCAGCCAGGGGAGGGGTTGTAGGTGGGTGGCTGGCTGGCTCAGACCCCTGGTCAAACTCCTTGTTGAACTCCTGGTTGAATTCCTGGTTGAAGGGATAATATGCATATTAGCCTTTTATTATATAGAATGTGCTAAGGGCGTTTAACAAAATTTTACAAATTTGTAATTATTAAATGTGCTTAGTGAACTGAATATTTAAAAATGCTTACCCATCATAATGTTGGGTGTGTTGAGTGTGTGTATTAAGTGTGTTTGGGTGTACTAAATGCTTTCCTTTCTTTTTATGCTTTTCCTTTCTTTTTATGCTATTCTTGTGGATACTCATGTTTTCTTTTTGTTCTCATTATCCCGGTATGTGTTATACTTTCCTACGATTTTTAACCTCTCAGGATACTTATGTTTTTAGTGTAATAGCTTATAGAAACTCATAATCACTGGAATTTTTGGGGGGAGTGCCATAAAGTGAGACAGACAGATAGATCATTCAGTCTATAAAACCTGCCTCAGTATCTAATAGTTTTTCAGTTGGCAATTCATGCACCTCTCTGGCCCTGCCACTGAGGTTCCAATCCTTGGATTCCTGTCACATTACTGAGTACCTTTATAATTGCATAATATTCATATATCACTCAAGAAATTAAAGCTATAGGAGGGAGACAAAATGGCGGCGGAATAGACGGATGTGTCCTGAGCCTTGTCCCAGAGCAAATAGAGGGAGCAGCTGAAACAAGTGGAATCCAGCCCAAATTGGCAAAGGAGACGCAGCTGGTGAGACAGTTTGCAGCTGGGAAGGGCAGAGATACCCCCGATAAAGGTAAAATCAAAGATCTAGGCAGTAGAATCTGCCGGACCTCTGTGCCCAGAAGAACAGGGAGAAACTACACAGCACCAAGCCACATCCCTGAGGACAGGCAAAGTGTCTGACTGGAAAAAAAAAAAAAGGGGGGGTCCATGGGACTGCCGGAGGTAGTGGATTTTAGACCTTGGAGTCTGGATTTGGGATCTGAGCTCAAAGGCAGAACTAAAGAGCTGCTGGACTGCACAGTGCCAGCAAGAGAGGAACTTGCAGAGACACGGTCCCTCCTCATGCTGGGGCCTGCGCCTTTCTCCACTGAGCCTAGTTCGTAGGACCTTTTGGATACGGACACTTACCTGTGGCTGAGATGCAGGAGAAGGGGTGGGGTTGTGGAATCTGAGGAGAGTAGGCAGCGGACGGTCCAGGAGAGGTGGAAGCGAGTCTGGTGCTGAGTCATATCTAAGCCCCGGTCACCATTTTCTCCTGAGAGATAGCCCCTCCCTCCAGTCTCCAGGCAACCAATATAGCCACACCCATTTCCCACCCTGAATAACACCATGGAATCTGAATACTCCCTGAGGCCATAGGATCTGCCCTAAAGAGAAATCTTTAGAAGCTAGGCACCTCAATTACATGGCTGCACTACCATGGCCCTTCAGAGTGCTTCAGTATGCCTCGCTGGAAAACTTACTGTGGGTGCTCCTGTGAACCACCACTGGGAGTAAGCGCCTATCCACCACAGGTGCAGCAGGGAAAGCTGAGTCTGCCCACCCCATAACTACAGAACTCTGGGAATCACAGTCACACCTTTCCAGAGTGCAGGCCCCCACATCACCCTGACAGACAGTTCCTTGGTGCCACTGTGAGTCCCCACTGGGCATGCATGATTTCAATTAAAAGTGCAAGACAGCAGAAATTGGGATAATCCCCTCCACAGCTGCTGACATCTAGACACCGTAGTTGTGCCTCTCAAGATCGCAGGCCCACATCAAGAGAACCCAAATAGCTCAAGTAGGGAGCTACACTACATTACCAAGCCCAGGAGAACTGAGAGATTACACCAGTAGCACCATCACCAAAAGAACCTGGGTAGCAAAGCAATTGGATCTACAATTAAAACATTACAGAAAAACATGGGGAGACAAAAAAGCAACTCCCCAAAAAAAGAAAAAGAGGAATCACCAGAAAGGGAGTTAAATGAAATTGAAGCTAGCAGCTTAACAGAGAAAGAATTCAGAGTAATGGTTATAAGGATGTTTAAACGGATGGATGACAAATACACACAACTCAATGACAAATAAACACAACTCAATGAGAACTATAAGGAGCTGAATGAGAATGTCACCAACATGAAAAGAAACCAAGAGGAGATGAAGAATGACATAGCTGCAATAAAGTACACATTGGAAGGCTTAAACAGTAGACTAGAAGAGGCTGAGGACCGCATCAGCGAATTAGAAGACAAGATAGGAAAAAACACACACAAACACAGCAGCAACTGGAAAGAAGACTTAAAAAGCAAGAGGAGAGCCTAAGGGAGCTTTGGGACAACACAAAACGAAACAATATTAGAATAATAGGGATACCAGAAGGAGAGGAAGAGAAGCAAAGAATAGAAAACATGTTTGAAGGAATAATGACAGAAAACTTCCCTGATATTGGCACAAAAAAAACTATACAAGTCCAAGAATTACATAGAGTCTCAACCAAGTTGAACCCCAAAAGACCGACACCAAGACACATCATAATTAAATTGGCGAACACTAACGACAAAGTAAGAATCTTAAAGGCTGCCAGAGAGAGACAGAAAGTTACCTACAAGGGATCTCCTATTAGAATATCAACTGATTTCTCAACAGAAACACACCAGGCCAGAAGGGAATGCAATGAAACATACAACGTGATGCAAAGCAAGGGTCTGAATCCAAGAATATTATATTCAGCAAGGCTATCAAGCAAGGCTATCATTCAAAATTGAAGGTGGAATCAGGAGCTTCACAGACAAAAAAAGGACTAAGAGAATTTATCACTACCAAGTCAGCGATGCAAGAAATGCTAAAGGGACTGTTGTAAGAAGAAAGAGAAAGGCAAAAAGAAACACAAACACTAAGGAAAAATATGACAACAAACATGTACTTGTCAATAATAACATTACACATAAATGGATTAAATTCACCAATCTAAAGACATAGGGTAGCTGAATGGATAAGAAAACATGACCCATATATTTGCTGTCTATAAGAGATCCACCTCAGAGCAAAGGATTCACACAGACTGAGAGTAAAGGGATGGAAAAATATTTTTCAAGCAAAGGGAAATGAGAAAAAAGCTGTGGTTGCGATACTTATATCTGATAAAATAGACCTCAAAGTAAAGGCCATAACAAGAGATAAGGAAGGCCACCACATAATACTAAAGGGAGCAATTCAACAAGAAGATATAACTCTGGTAAACATATATGCACCCAATCCAGGAGCACCCAAATACATAAAAAAACTCCTGGAAGATATCAAGGGAGAGATCGATGACAATACAATGATAGTAGGAGACTTTACTACACCACTGACATACTGGATAAATCCTCTAGACAAAAAAATCAGCAAAGAAACAGAAATTCTAAATGACACACTAGATCAAATGGACCTAATTGACATCTTCAGAGCATTTCACCCCAAAGCCACGGAATATACGTTCTTCTCAAGTGCACATGGGACATTTTCAAAAATAGACCACATATTGGGTCACAAGCAAAATCTCCCCAAATTCAAAAAGATTGAAATCATATCAAGCATTTTCTTGGGCCACGATGGCATAATATTAGAAATAAACTATAATAAAAACATTCCAAAAAATTCAAACACTTGGAAGCTGAATAGCATGCTATTAAACAATGACTGGGTGACCAACGAGATCATAAAATAAATTAAAAACATCCTGGAGACTAATGACAATAAAAACACAACAATGCAAATGCTATGGGACACAATGAAAGCAGTCCTGAGAGGGAAGTTTATAGCTCTAAAGGCCTGCCTCAAAAAACAAGAAAAAAATGCTAATAAATCATCTAACTCAACAACTCAAAGAATTAGAAAGAGAACAACAAGAAAAGCCCACAGTGAGCAGAAGGAAGGAAATAATAAAGATCAGAGCAGAAATAAATGACATAGAGACCAAAATAAACAATACAAAAGATCAACAAAACCAAGAGCTAGTTCTTCAAAAGGATAAACAAGATTGATGAACCTCTAGCCAGGCTCACCAAGAAGCAAAGAGAGAGGACCCAAATAAACAAAATCAGAAATGAAAGAGGTGAAATAACAGAACCCACAGAAATACAAAGGATTGTTAAAAAATACTATGAACAACTCTACTCCAACAAACTGGACAACATGGAGGAAATGGACACATTCCTAGAAAAATACAACCTTCCAAAACTCAATCAGGAAGATTTTAAAAATCTCAATAGGCTGATAACTTTTGAAGAAATTGAAGCAGTCATCAAAAAGCTCCCAGCAAACAAAAGCCCGGGGCGAGACAGCTTCACAGGGGAGTTTTACCAAACATTCAAGGAAGAACTAAAACCTATCCTCCTCAGACTATTCCAAAAAATTCAAGAGGAAGGAACACTTCTAAGCTCATTCTATGTAGCCAGCATCACCCTAATAACAAAACCAGATAAAGATAACACAATGAAAGAGAATTACAGGCCAATAACCCTCATGAACATAGATGCCAAAATCCTCAACAAAATTCTAGCAAATCATATCCAGCAGTACATCAGAAAGATCATACACTGTGACCAAGTAGGATTTATCCCAGGGATGCAAGGATGGTACAATATTCGCAAATCAATAAACGTGATACATCACATAAACAAATTGAGAGATAAAAACCACATAGTCATATCAATTGATGCAGAAAAAGCATTTGACAAAATCCAACACCCTTTCTTGATAAAAACTCTCAATAAGGTGGGAATAGAAGGATCATAACTCAACATAATAAAAGCCATATATGACAAACCCACAGCCAACATCATACTGAATGGGCAAAAACTAAAACCATTTCCCATAAGAACAGGAACAAGACAGGGATGCTCACTCTCACCACTCCTGTTCAACATAGTGCTGGAAGTACTAGCCATTGCGATCAGACAAGAAGAAGAAATAAAAGGTATCCAAATTGGAAAAGAAGTAAAACTGTCCTTATTCGCAGATGACATGATACTGTACATAGAAAACCCTAAAAACTCCATCAAAAAATTACTAGACTTAATAAATGAATTCAGCAATGTAGCAGGATACAAAGTTAATGCCAAGAAATCTATGGCATTTCTATACACCAATAGTGAACTTACAGAAAGAGAGACTAAAAAAGCAATCCCATTTATCATCACACCAAAAAAATTAAGATACCTAGGAATAAACTTAACTAAGGAGGTAAAAGACCTATACGTGGAAAACTACACGACACTGAAAAAAGAGAAAGAGGAAGACATAAACAGATGGAAGAACATACCATGTTCATGAATTGGTAGAATCGACATCATCAAAATGTCCATACTACCCAAAGCAATCTATAGATTCAAAGCACTCCCCATTAAAATACCAACCACATATTTCACAGACCTAGGAAGAACTTTCCAAAAATGTATCTGGAATAAAAAAAGACCCCGAATAGCTGCAGAAATCCTGAGAAAGAAGAACAAAGTAAGTGGGATCTCAATACCAGATAGCAAGCTGTATTACAAAGCCACTATTCTTAAAACAGCCTCGTACTGGCACAAGAACAGACATATAGATCAATGGAATAGAATAGAGAACCCAGAAATTGACCCAAATCACTATTCTCAATTAATATTTGACAAAGGAGGCATGAACATACAATGGAGTCAAGACAGTCTCTTCAACAAACGGTGTTGGGAAAATTGGACAGATACATGCAAAAAAATGAAGCTAGATCACCAACTTACACCATACACAAAAATAAACTCAAAATGGATAAAGGACTTAAACAAAAGACAGGAAACCATAAAAATACTAGAGGAATCCGCAGGCAGAAAAATCTCAGACATATGTCGAAGGAACTTCTTCACTGATACTGCCCCTAGGGCAATGGAAACTAAAGAGAAAATAAACAAATGGGACTACATGAAAATAAAAAGCTTTTGCACAGCAAAGGAAACCATCAATAAAACAACAAGAAAGCCCACTGCATGGGAGAACATATTTGCCAATGATATCAACAATAAGGGTTTAATCTCCAACATTTACAGGGAACTCATGCAGCTTAATAAAATAAGATAAACAACCCAATCAAAAAATGGGCAACAGATCTAAATAAACACTTTTCGAAAGAAGACAGAAGGAAGGCCAAGAGACATATGAAAACATGCTCAAAGTCACTAATCATCAGAGAGATGCAAATCAAAACAACAATGGGGTACCATCTCACACCTGTCAGAATGGCTATCATCAACAAATCAACAAATGACAAGTGCTGACGAGGATGTGGAGAAAAAGGAACCCTCGTGCACTGCTAGTGGGAATGCAGACTGGTGCAGCCACTGTGGAGAACAGTATGGAGTTTCCTCAAAAAACTAAAAATGGAATTCCCATTTGACCCAGTGATCCCACTTCTAGGAATATATCCCAAGAAACTAGAAACATGAATCAGAAAGGATATATGCACCCCTATGTTCATAGCAGCACAATTCACCATAGCTAAGATTTGGAAACAGCCTAAATGCCCATCAGCAGATGAGTGGATTAAAAAACTGTGGTATATCTACACAATGGAATACTATGCTGCGGTAAAAAAGATGGAGTTCCTACCATTTGCAACAACATGGATGGAGATGGAGAGTATTATGTTAAGTGAAATAAGCCAGGCAGAGAAAGATAAATATCAAATGATCTCACTCATTTGTGGAATATAATGAATGGCATAGACTGAGGAACAAGAACAGATCCAGAGACTGAGAAATGTCGAACAGCACGTCATACCTCAGGGAAGGTAGGGGAGGGTGGGGGTAAGGTGGAGAGATCAACCAAGGGACTTGAGTGCATGCATATGAGCCTAATCAATGGACACAGACAACAAGGGGGTGGGGCATATGTGGGGGGTGGGGGTTATGGGGGATTAAGGACACATATGTAAAAAATAACAATTTTTAAAAATTTTTTTAAATTATTTTAAAATAAAATAAAATCAAAATCAAATATTAAATCTAATCCATACTAGTGGTCACCATAACCTTAAGAGAAATTGTTTCATGTGACAAAGATTTTTAACTGAAACTCTCTGTAGCCTGAAAATTATTTTGGAAGGAAACAAAGAGAAGTTTCCTTCAAAAGTAGTAAGGATTGTAATTGAAAGTCAATATATTTGGCCTCTTGAACTAAAGTAATTTGTGTTTTTGCCTCCCTGGCAAAGTTTATATAAAGCTACAAAAAGAAATGGACAGCCAGTTTGAAATTGAATTGCCATGGCCTAGAGCAAAGAATATCCTTACATGATATTATTCTACAATGTCATTACAATTTTAGATATTTTACAACAGCATATTGTACAATTATCCCAAACAAACCTACAAACTAATTCTTGGAATGTTTGGCAGAAATTTTTAAAAAAGGACATGAAAGGATTTAATCCCTTTCAGAAGGAATTAAGGCGCTGGGAAGGCACTTGAGCATTCTACATTGGCCCCTCTTGCCTTGTGTGCCAAGAGGGACCCTCTTCTCACAATCCAATTGCCCTCAGCTGTTGCCTGAGCTTTCTGTTCATGCTGAGCTGGAAGCCTCGTGGTGGCTGGTACCATGGATCTGTCTCTCGCCCAATCGTGTGAGCTGGGCCCTCCCTGGAGAAGAAACCTGAGTTCCCCGAGATATGTGATCAGTGCTGGGGCCCCACCAGCAGGCCAGGGGATCCCAAGGCAGGTGCTGGGTGTGGAGGCCACGGGGGCATAGGCTACCAAGGAGACAGAACTGAACCTCACATCAACCTGCTTGGCCCCAGAGGATGACTGGTTAGCCAAAGACGGGTAAGATTCCTCAGGGAAGAAACAACCTAAGACAGGCACAGTCGCAGAGGGGCCATCAGGAGAGAACTTGGGGGTCAACAGAGGTGGGGCACAGACCCTCACCCCCCAACATTGCAGTGGCCTGAACCCTCACCCCGTCTGAGGGAGGTCTCCTGCCCCCATGGCTGCTTTGCCTCCCATGCCCAGCTCAGATCGGGACACAGGTGACAGACAGTGACTTGGCCCAGCTCAGATTGGGACCCAGGTAACAGACAGAGACTTGGCCGACAGCAGCTGCCCTATATCTAAATCCAGCCTCGCACCAGGAATGCTCAGGGCCTACTCAAGAATGCAAATAATCCTTTCCACTAATATTTACAGGGTAAACTAAGATTGTTGGTAGAGTATTAAATTTGACAGTAAAATAATAATCAAGTTTTCAGATTAATTTAAATAGGCTAATTGAAATAAGTGAATATTCAAGAAAATTTAATTGTACTGGACAAAAAGCTATTCCTAAAGTAGTAACTAAAATTTCTATTGGTAGTTCATCTCATGGTAAAATTCCTGCACATGCAATGAACCTAAAGCAGTCATATTTTTGTGCAAAAAATTAAAATTTAAAGTTATCAAGACTACATTATAAAATTTACAAAAGCCTCCATTAATCAAAAAAGGGGGGGGGGTAGTAGGGTAATATCATGTAAGGAAAAATATCCTATAAGTAAATTACATCTAGAAAAATTTTACTTTACAAAATTAATTTTCATTTGTAATGCTAACAGCAAGACACCCATGAAAAACACACATGGTGTCTAAATAAGACAAAGGAAAATCATTTGGGCAAAAATATAAAGGATCCCAAATCAATTATATAGAAAAGATTCCTTTATTAACTTTTGGTCGAGAATATGTTTGTATATTTTCAGAAAACAACTCCAAGACCATGTGGATTCCTGCAACAGAGAGGAATTGACAGGTCTGCTCCAACCACGAAGACAAGAGGAGAAACAGTCCAGAGATGGAAGACGCTGACGACGCCTTGCCACGCTAGCAGTCAGCAGCTGTGCGTCGCAGCAGGTTGCCTAGGACCAAATCAGAGAGGGTTGGACCTGCATTGCCACCATGTGCCCACCATCCAAATATCATTGCTGACATGTACACATAAGGAACTGTTTGACATTGAAACGGGGACTCAGAACTGTTGGACATTGAAATTGGGACTCAAACATTTTTTGTTATTATATGTTTATATCTAGTCTGCAGAGGCAAGATTTTTTAAAGGAAAGAAATGGGGAAAAAATAGATACAGAGGCAAAGAAGCATTGAACAGACTGTCAAACTACAGCAGGAAGGCAGGGTAGGTTGCGGGGGGGGGGGGGGCTGTAAGAGATCAACCGAAGGACTTGTACGCATGCATATAAGCATAACCAATGGATACAAGACACTGAGGGGAGGGGGGCAGGTAAAGGCATGTACTGCAGGGTAGGGGAGGCCGGGGGCGGGGGGAGGTCAATGGGAAAAAAAAAAAGGAGACATATGTACTACTATTTGTAATACTTCAAACAATAAAAAAATAAAAAAATAAAGAAATTAAAGCTATCAAACACTTGTTCTCATTCAGATAAAATGACTCTTAAATACATTAAGTAGAACACAAAATTTCACAAAGGGATATTCCTGAATTAACTTGAGTCACGCAGTTCAGTAAAAATGAAACATTTTTTATAAAGTGATTTCTTGATTACTTGCGTTTCTGAAACATCGTCATTGGTGGTGGTTCCGAGCTTCTGTGGCACTGTAATTTGCAGATGTGATGTTTCAGAATCTGCAGTAAGACAAACATGTGTGAGCATTCCTAGGGTGTAGCATCCTTCATCTTCATTTATTTGTCCTTTCCTACCATGTCACTCTGAACTTCCATGTCCCAACACATACACATACACACACACACACACACACACACACACACACACACACACACACACACTCATGGGAGAGTATTGCCCTACCACCATCCAGAGACACCTGGGACTTGCTGACTCAACCCTGACTGGGTGAGGCAGTGCTGGTCTCAGGACCCCATCCAGGCTCTCTAGGTCCCCACCGCCCCAGAAGCAGGGCGCCCTCTCCTGCCAGTACAAAGTCAGGTAAGTGAGGGCCAACTGCCCCAGGCCTGCTCTGAGCCCTCCAACCACCAGGCTCAGCAGGACCCTGAAACTAGGTGGCTCTGGCAGCATGACTGGGGACCCCCAGCCTGGCCCTGGGATCTGGAGGAAGAAGGGAGACACTCGCCTCCCCCAGCGACACTGTGCTGGGCGGCCCTCCTAAGGCGCAGGTTCCCCCACTTACAATGGTCTGCGAAGATCAACCTGCCAAGGCCTGCGAGGATCAGCAAGTGAAACAGCATTGTGAGCCAGGTGACCCTGGCCACAGCGCAGGCAGTTGGTGGCATAACTGAGGCGTCTCGCGCATGTGCAGGGGGCTGAGTTCTGGGCAAGGCGGATGGAATGTGAGACTGTTTGGCCCCGCCCAACAGAGTGGACCCCGCCAGGGAGCCTACCTCCTGCCAGGTGCTTTATTTCTCCCAGGCTGACATTTTAAAGGTCTTTGGGGGGTAATTTTCGGTTATAAAGCCAACTTTCTTCTCTGGAAGCAGCTATTGGTGGTGAAGTTCTTGGCAATATGAAGAGTTCACTTCATAGCTTTCTGCTACAAGAGCTGAATTACTATAATGAAGGAAGAAGGCAATAGAAATTTACACTATACTTAGTAGCAGACAATTGCCTATTTTAATCATATCTACTGCCCGATTTCTACTTATGTCTCAGGTCTAAACAAATACAGGCACACCCATGAACATAAAGAGATGTGAAAAAACAAATAGAAACCAATTCTTCAATTGCCAGTTTGTTTCTTAGAAAATTCTTTGGTCAAACAAACTAAATGAAACACTAAAAATAAACTGTATGTATTTGTTTGAACCCCGCAGTATGGGGTTATAATTTCAGTGTCAGGCTGAAAAAAGTATCACACGTATGAAGTGAACCCATGAAAACAACTTTACATTCTCATTATTTATTTCTTCTGTATAAGAAGACTAATGTCTACCAGGGGTGGGCAAACTTTTTGACTCGAGGGCCACAATGGGTTCTTAAACTGGACCGGAGGGCCAGAACAAAAGCATGGATGGAGTGTTTGTGTGAACTAATATAAATTCAAAGTAAAGGAGCAGAGGGGAGAGCAAGAGAACCCTCCACTCTTTCAGCTCCGCGGGCCGGATAGAACAGCCGAACGGGCCGGATCCGGCCCGCGGGCCGTAGTTTGCCCATGGCTGGAAGCAGACTAATACAAGTTAAGTATAAACTTTCCCCCCCCACCCCCCGCATCAGTGTGGAGTTCACATGTGGAAAGGCATGGAATTAACTTAAAAAGAGCTTTCATTTGATGGCTTAATATGCAGGTTAGTGACTTGCAAAATTTTATTTTTGCAAAGATTTTTTTTTTTTTTTTTTTTTTTTTTTTTGCCAGACAGTTCTGTTGTTCTTCCTGGAATACTTGTGCTTGCATTCCTTAGATGCAATATCTATACACAAAATTGAATGATTGTGTCTTGTCTATGTGTAAAATGAAACAAAATAAAATAATAGATAAGGCTAGCCTTTTAAAAAATATATTCTATTTCATTATTTTCTTAAATCATTTTTTTCACTTTATACACAAGTACCACTGGATGGCACAAGAAAATTTGACTTCTTAATAGCCAGTTCTGTATATAGTATTTCACTATCATACTTACAGTCTAATTATTTAGTTTTGTTGTGATGCATGTTGTAGAACATACTCACTTAATTTATTTGAATACTTTTATATACTATAAGATTAGTATTTTTATCTGTTTGCCCAATTATATCACTATTAATAGATTTGGCATATCAATTTTAATTATGCTGCTCTTAAAATAAAATGCCTTTCTCATTATCTAAAACCTGATAAATTTTTGAAGTCTACTATACGTCACTGAATACATGGTGAGTATTCAAAGGTTGTTCTTAGCCCTAGCCAATTTCGCTCAGTGGATAGAGTGTCAGCCTGCAGACCTAAAGGTCCTCGGTTCAGTTCTGTTCAAGGGCATGTACCTTGGTTGTAGGTTCTGCATATAGGAGGCAACCAATTGGTATGTCTCTCTCACATCAATGTTTCTCTCTGTCTCTCCCTCTCCCTTGCACTCTCTCTAAAAATAAATGGAAAAATATCCTCAAGTGAGGATTAACAACAACAACAACAAAAAAGGTTGTTCATGGTTCTACTAATAATTTCCGAAAAGTGAAATATTTATATTCATTATTTAAATTCATTACTTAATTTTCATGATTGGTAATAACTGTTCAGTTTTTAAGATGTGAGACTTATAGACATTCAAATAATTTGTGTTATATCAACAATTATTTTTTACATGTTTACTACAAGCCTGAAACTAGGCTGATATCAAAATACATGTGACACTATCCCTATTTCCAAGCCCATCAGGGCACATGCTCAGGTTTCAGGCTCAATCCCCAGTGTAGGGCATTTATGAGGCAGCCAATCAATGCTTCCCTCTCATCATTAATGTTTCTATCTTTCTTCCCCTGTCCCTTCATCTCTAAATTAAAAAAATACATATTTCTTTAAAAAAAGATCTTCACAGACAAAAAAAGGTAAAGCACTTTATCACTACCAAACCAGTATTTGATGAAATGTTGAAGGGTATATTTTAAGAACAGAAAGAAGAAGAAGACAAAGAAGAAGGAGGAGAGGAAGAGGAGGAGGAGGAGAAAGAGGAGGAAAAAATATGAAGAATAAAATGTGAAGAATAAATACAACAATTGAATCTAAAAATCAAAATAAACAAATAATAAATCTAATTAACAAAATAAACTGATGAATAAAATACTAGAATCAGAAGCCTGGAGAAGACTGACAAATCTCAGAGGGAAGACAATTGGTGGGGGGGAGAGATTAACCAAAGAATTTATATGCATATATGCATTACTATGGACACAGACAATAGGGTGGTGAAGGCCTGTGGGTGGGGGAACTGGGTGGAGGGAGGCAATGGGGGGAAAAACAAGGAGACATCCATATTACTCTCAACAAAAAAGTATTAAAAAAATAAAATAAATAAATATATCTGAGAAATATTTAAAGAGAAAAATAGGTTTGTTGAATTATTTGTTGTGGAGGATGATTGTCCCAAGTAGATCCCGGGAAAGGATCTGGGGTGTTTATCTAAGGTGTCCCTTTTGATAAACTTTAACCGTGCAGGTGTTGGGACATTCAAGTAGTTGCTAGCAAAGAGGTTACGCAAGCAGGACCAAGGGCAGGCCTAGGACCAAAAAGACCAGAAGCTTTAATTTGTAAGCATACACAAAATGATTCAACTAACTGCCAGAAGAATTACACCACATGAAACATATGCAGTTGCAAATCACACAGCACTTTATTATTCACAAAAGTTCCTGATGCTGTGGGTACAGGCTTGATGGGATCCCAGTGGTGCTGTCCTCTGGGGTCCGGCAGCTGGGCTGGTCTGGTCTGGCATGCAGGGGGCCAGCGATCCTCACCCGAGAGCTCGGTCGTGTCTCGATCAGGAGGTACTAGCCATTCTTCGGTCGTCTGGCAGGGAGAGGAGAGTGGAGCGGTGTTGCTTGCCAGACTGACAAAAGGACGTGCCTTTGTGGCTATCTCCACAGATGAGCACTGTTGGCTGGTCAGGACCCATTTTTAAAGCCTGTTCATACCTTCAGCAGTTCAGGTGACTATCAATGAATTATTTCAAGGCACACATGTTAATCTCAAACAGAGCAAGGGGCTACATGTGGTTATCTAGGGAGAGTACATCAATCACACAAATGGTTATCTTAGCAAGTCACTCTGAGTCAGTAACTGAAGTTCAAATCCTTACCTATGGGATACACATGCTTCAGGGCAGTGGGGAATGTGTCCTTAATATCACACTTTAAGTTTCAGGAAAGTTAACTCAAACATTTTAAAACCTTTTTAACATTTTAGACATTTTTAAAGCGTTTTTAAACATTTCTATATATTACTACAACAATGATGAAATTATTAAGATGACTAAACAACTGGGATGAGTGGAGGGCACCAATGTTACAAGAACCAGATTCAATCAGGGAGATAATGAGTTAAAAATATGTTAAATTGGAGGTGCTTATGGAATAGTAGGTATAGAATATTGGAGGAGGAGTTTGAAATATGTGTCTGCTCACAACACCGACTGCAGTGAAGGTCGATGGCATCGCCGCCTGGATCCACGCTTCACATGTCAAGCCTGCGCCACCACCAGACCCAGCGTGGAAAGTGGAGAAAATGGACAACCCCCTCAAGCTCCGCATTCACCGTGTTCCTGCTCCTGTTGACGCACCTCCCCCCGATAAGTAGTCCTAACCCTCATGCCCCCCAACGACTAACATGGCAGGTCCTTTCCCAGACTGGAGATGTAATATGGAGCACCACCAAGGAGAACCCCCTTTGGGCCTGGTGGCCGCCCCTAACCCCAGACATTTGCGCCTTAGTAGCTGGATTAGACAATTGGGATAGCCCCACTTTGACTGCAGGGGAGGCCCGCAGACATAGGCCATCCCCGCCCAGGCTTGTTGAAGGACCAGATCAATATGGCATGAGACAGGGGGTCCTGGGATATGACCCCGGATGTAGCAGCCCCAGAGATCGTAGTACTTTGAAGCAGACCCCTTTCTATGTCTGCCCCCGAGACGGACGATCCAGGGGACAAGCACATATGTGTGGAGGAGCAAACTCCTACTACTGTGCAGCGTGGGGCTGTGAGACTACTGGAAACACTTATTGGCGGCCCACCTCCCCCTGGGATCTGCTAACAGTACAGAAAAATCTTACGGCCACCAACTGTAACAATCAAGGGTGGTGCAATCCTCTAAACATCTCCTTCATGGAGAAAGGAAGGAAATCACAGGAATGGATTAGAGGGAGAACTTGGGGAATACGTTTCTATATGTCAGGTTATGACAATGGATTTACCTTCTCTATCAAGCTTAAGGTTGAAACCCCGACCGCCGTCCAGGTAGGGCCTAACCTAGTACTATCTGAACAACGGTCACCAACCGCCCATATCAGACCGCCCGTTCCCCGAGTCACAACAAATAGGCCCGATAATACAGCTCGGCTCAACCCAGTTACTGGCCTCCCCAGTCCCCGGACTGCGGGCTGCAGCCGCCGCCCACCGGGGCCTCCTGCTGCCTCGGTCCCTGGCCTAGCAAATACACCCGAGATACCAAGCACAGGGCAGAGACTCCTTAATCTGATACAGGGAGCTTTCAGCGTTCTCAATGCTTCCAACCCTAACCTGACTGAGTCTTGCTGGTTATGTCTAGTGTCAAGCCCTCCCTATTACGAGGGGATTGCTTTCTCAGGGACCTTTAACAATACCACCTCCCATGACTCCTGTAGCTGGGGGTCGAACAGTAAAATTACCCTTACAGAAGTCTCTGGGCATGGCACTTGCTTAGGTACAGTTCCTACAAACCGTAGGCATCTGTGCAATCGGACCATAGGGAGCCCCCAAACAACTACCAACTACTATTTGGTCCCCCTGTAGGCGGATGGTGGGCCTGTAGTACAGGACTGACCCCATGTGTCTCCTCATCGGTGTTCAACACCGCCAAAGACTACTGTGTCCTCGTACAGCTGGTGCCCAGAGTTATCTACCATGAGGCAGATTCTTTCGAGACCGAGTTCGACCAACGGCCCCATAGACAGAAAAGAGAACGGATCTCACTCACTTTGGCTGTCCTGCTGGGCCTAGGAGTAGCGGCCGGAGTGGGGACGGGGACCACTGCACTTGTTCAGACGCCCCAGTACATCGAGGGGTTACAGGCAGCTGTAGATGAGGATCTGAAAGCTATAGAGCAATCAATCACGAAGTTAGAAGAGTCACTGACCTCCTTATCTGAAGTAGTACTACAAAATAGGCGGGGCTTAGATCTCCTATTCCTCAAGGATGGTGGATTATGTGCTGCACTAAAAGAAGAATGTTGTTTTTACATAGATCACTCCGGTGTAATAAAGGATTTCATGTCCAAACTTAGAGAAAGATTAGAAACAAGACAACAAGATCGGGAGGCACATCAAGGGTGGTTTGAAAGTTGGTACAGCCAGTCCCCTTGGTTCACCACCCTCATATCCTCCCTGATGGGTCCCCTTATTATACTACTTTTAATTCTCACTTTTGGACCCTGCATCTTAAATCGCCTAGTCACCTTCATCAGGGAGAGAATAAGTGCTGTACAGGTACTAATGCTCAGGCAGCACTACCAGTCACTCCGACAGGGAGACAGCCTTGGGGAAGAGTATGTAAAGACAGAAGTTCCATGATTAGAACTTACCAAAAAGCAAATGGGGGAATGAAAGGTAAAGAATTTTGTTTACTTTATCTTATCTGGGCAAATCCTGAACTTCTTAACTCCAGAAATTAAAAAGCAACAATAGAAAATGGAGCTTCAGGAAAAAAGCAAACCCTAACTGAAAGAGTAAAGTTTTTTTTTTACAGCTGTCCGTTTTATCTTAACTCTCCAAGTTCTTCCCCCTCCGCCAGTGATGGGAACAAGACCCTTAAACCTGTCCCAGGAAACAGCCCCGAGCTAAGAGTAGACAGAGCAAATAGTGCTCTGACAGATAAGAAAAACAGGACATGAGATTACCGGATGGGACTGTTGACTGAAAACTTAGGCCCTGTCATTAAACATGTTATTAACGAGCCCTGTTGGAATTTCCTGGCGGCTTTGTCCTCTCTTCCCCCTTCACATGTGTAACCCCCCGATGTATGGTTTTTGCCTATATATACTTGTAAGACTTTCTGCTCGGGGTTCGACTCCTCTGCTCCTGCGTGAGTTACGAGTTGAGCCCCAGCACGCTGGAATAAAGCCTCTTGCTGTTTGCATCAAGTGACGCCTCCTGCGGATGATTGGGGTTGCCGTCGATCCGTGGGATAGAGTAAGGGTCTCCCTCTGGGGGTCTTACAAGGTCACAGTTCCATTCCTGGTCAGTGCACATGCCAGGGTTGTGGGCTCAATCCCCAGTGGGGTGTGTGTAGGAGGCAACTGATCAATGTTTCTCTTTCATCGTTGATGTTTCTGTCTCTCTCTCCCGCTTCCTTCCTCTCTAAAACCAATAAAAAAAACTTTTTTTTTTTTTTAAATGGCCATTTCATTTTGGGGGCATATAACCAAATGCAGGAATCATGGCCTCCGCTTTTCTACATCTCCCCACAATGTTTTTCACCCCAGCTTCTCCTTTGCACCTCAAGTATGCACCTCCCTCCCTGTACCAAGGCCTCCAAAGAGATTTGAGTTGAAAAACATAGATTTGTGAGCACATTAAAGAATAACGTGCAGGAAAAGAGTAAATAAAAAACATCTAAGAGGAAACATATAGAAAGAAAAAGAAGGTTTGAACTAGAATTATGGGTAATAGAGATGTTTGGGGATTTCCAGCAAAGAATACAAACAGAAGATAAAATAATCAATATTAAGATGGTAATATGGTGATTAAAAATAAAATAGAGTTACTTAATAAAATATTAGTCAAGAACTCCAAATGCATTTCAGAGAGCAGGTAGAATGAAAACTGAGAAAGTGATTATTGTTTTGGTGGTAATGAGTCAGTAATGAATGTCCCTATTGTATTCTCTAGGAATCAGATGCTGAGGAAGAGTTAGAGAGAAAAATGTTTTTAGAAAGTAGCATAACATTGGGTATATGGAGCCTAGGAATTTACCAATTTCTTTTTTTTTTTTATTTGTTTATTTTATTTTATTTTATTTTATTTTTTTAATTTTTTTTAATTTTTTTAATTGTTTGAAGTATTACAAATAGTAGTACATATGTCTCCTTTTTTTTTTCCTTCCCCATTGACCTTTCCCCGGCCTCCCCTTCCCCCCAGTACATGCCTTTACCTGCCCCCTCCCCCCAGTGTTTTATTATCCATTGGTTATGCTTAAATGCATGCGTACAAGTCCTTCAGTTGATCTCTTACAGCCACCCCCCCACCCCCCGCAACCTCCTCTGCCTTCCCACTGTAGTTTGACAGTCTGTTCAATGCTTCTTTGCCTCTGTATCTATTTTTTCCCCATTTCTTTCCTTTAAAAAATCTTGCCTCTGCAGAATAGAAATAAACATATAATAACAAAAAATGTTTGAGTCCCAATTTCAATGTCCAACAGTTCTGAGTCCCCGTTTCAATGTCAAACAGTTCCTTATGTGTACATGTCAGCAATGATATCTGGATGGTGGGCACATGGTGGCAATGCAGGTCCGACCCTCTCTGGTTTGGTCCTAGGCAACTTGCTGCATCGCACAGCTGCTGACTGCTAGCGTGGTAAGGCGTCATCAGCGTCTTCCATCTCTGGACTGTTTCTCCTCTTTTCTTCGTGGTTGGAGCAGACCTGTCAATTCCTCTCTGTTGCAGGAATCCACATGGTCTTGGAGTTGTTTTCTGAAAATATACAAACATATTCTCGACCAAAAGTTAATAAAGGAATCTTTTCTATATAATTGATTTGGGATCCTTTTTATTTTTGCCCAAACGATTTTCCTTTGTCTTATTTAGACACCATGTGTGTTTTTCATGGGTGTCTTGCTGTTAGCATTACAAATGAAAATTAATTTTGTAAAGTAAAATTTTTCTAGATGTAATTTACTTATAGGATATTTTTCCTTACATGATATTACCCTACTACCCCCCCCCTTTTTTGATTAATGGAGGCTTTTGTAAATTTTATAATGTAGTCTTGATAACTTTAAATTTTAATTTTTTGCACAAAAATATGACTGCTTTAGGTTCATTGCATGTGCAGGAATTTTACCATGAGATGAACTACCAATAGAAATTTTAGTTACTACTTTAGGAATAGCTTTTTGTCCAGTACAATTAAATTTTCTTGAATATTCACTTATTTCAATTAGCCTATTTAAATTAATCTGAAAACTTGATTATTATTTTACTGTCAAATTTAATACTCTACCAACAATCTTAGTTTACCCTGTAAATATTAGTGGAAAGGATTATTTGCATTCTTGAGTAGGCCCTGAGCATTCCTGGTGCGAGGCTGGATTTAGATATAGGGCAGCTGCTGTCGGCCAAGTCTCTGTCTGTTACCTGGGTCCCAATCTGAGCTGGGCGTGGGAAGCAAAGCAGCCATGGGGGCAGGAGACCTCCCTCAGACGGGGTGAGGGTTCAGGCCCCTGCAAGGTTGGGGGGGTGAGGGTCTGTGCCCCACCTCTGTTGATCCCCAAGTTCTCTCCTGATGGCCCCTCTGCCACTGTGCCTGTCTTAGGTTGTTCCTTCCCTGAGGAATCTTACCTGTCTCTGGCTAACCAGTCATCCTCCGGGGCCAAGCAGGGTGATGTGAGGTTCAGTTCTGTCTCCTTGGTAGCCTATGCCCCCGTGGCCTCCACGCCCAGTACCTGCCTTGGGATCCCCTGGCCTGCTGGCGGGGCCTCAGCACTGATCACATATCTTGGGGAACTCAGGTTTCTTCTCCAGGGAGGGCCCAGCTCACACGATTGGGCGAGAGACAGATCCATGGTACCAGCCACCACGAGGCTTCATGCTCAGCATGAACAGAAAGCTCAGGCAACAGCTGAGAGCAATTGGATTGTGAGAAGAGGGTCCCTCTTGGCACAAAAGGCAAGAGGGGCCAATGTAGAATGCTCAAGTGCCTTCCCAATGCCTTAATTCCTTCTGAAAGGGATTATATCCTTTCATGTCCTTTTTTTTTTTTTTTTTTTTTTTTTAAATTGCTGCCAAACATTCCAATAATTAGTTTGTAAGTTTATTTGGGATAATTGTACAATATGCTTTTGTAAAATATCTAAAATTTTAATAACATTGTAGAATAATATCATGTAAGGATATTCTTTGCTCTAGGGCATGGCTATTAAATTTCAAACTGGCTGTCAATTTCTTTTTGTAACCTTATATAAATTTTGTCAGGAAGGCAAAAACACAAATTATTTCCCCATAACCCCCCACCCCCTACTTATGTCCCACCCCCTTGTTGTCTGTGTCCATTGATTAGGCTCATATGCATGCACACAAGTCCCTTTGTTGATCTCTCCCCCTTACCCCCACCCTCCCCTATTTTCCCTGTGGTATGACCTGCTGTTTGACATTTCTCAGTCTCTGGATTTGTTCTTGTTCATCAGTTATGCTGTTCATTATATTCCACAAATGAGTGAGATCATGTGATATTTATCTTTCTCTGCCTGACTTATTTCACTTAACATAATACTCTCCATCTCCATCCATGTTGTTGCAAATGGTAGGAACTCCTTCTTTTTTACCGCAGCATAGTATTCCATTGTGTAGATATACCACAGTTTTTTAATCCACTCCTCTGCTGATGGGCATTTAGGCTGTTTCCAAATCTTAGCTATGGTGAATTGTGCTGCTATGAACATAGGGGTGCATATATCCTTTCTGATTCGTGTTTCTAGTTTCTTGGGATATATTCCTAGAAGTGGGATCACTGGGTCAAATGGGAATTCCATTTTTAGTTTTTTGAGGAAACTCCATACTGTTGTCCACAGTGGCTGCACCAGTCTGCATTCCCACCAGCAGTGCACGAGGGTTCCTTTTTCTCCACATCCGCGCCAGCACTTGTCATTTGTTGATTTGTTGATGATAGCCATTCTGACAGGTGTGAGATGGTACCGCATTGTTGTTTTGATTTGCATCTCTCTGATAATTAGCGACTTTGAGCAGGTTTTCATATGTCTCTTGGCCTTCCTTCTGTCTTCTTTCGAAAAGTGTCTATTTAGATCAGTTGCCCATTTTTTGATTGGGTTGTTTATCTTCTTTTTGTTGAGTTGCATGAGTGCCCTGTAAATGTTGGAGATTAAACACTTATCATTGATATCATTGGCAAATATGTTCTCCCATGCAGTGGGCTTTCTTGTTGTTTTATTGATGGTTTCCTTTGCTGTGCAAAAGCTTTTTATTTTGATGTAGTCCCATTTGTTTATTTTCTCTTTGGCTTCCATTGCCCTAGGAGCAGTATCAGTGAAGAAGTTCCTTTGGCATATGTCTGAGATTTTTCTGCCTGTGGATTCCTCTAGTATTTTTATGGTTTCCCGTCTTATGTTTAAGTCCTTTATCCATTTTGAGTTTATTTTTGTGTATGGTGTAAGTTGGTGATCTAGCTTCATTTTTTTGCATGTGTCTGTCCAATTTTCCCAACACCATTTGTTGAAGAGACTGTCTTGACTCCATTGTATGTTCGTGCCTCCTTTGTCAAAAATTAATTGAGCATAGAGATTTGGGTCAATTTCTGGGTTCTCTATTCTATTCCATTGATCTATATGTCTGTTCTTGTGCCAGTACGAGGCTGTTTTAAGAATAGTGGCTTTGTAATACAGCTTGACATCTGGTGTTGAGATCCCACCTACTTTGTTCTTCTTTCTCAGGATTGCTGCAGCTATTCGGGGTCTTTTTTTATTCCAGATAAATTTTTGGAAAGTTCGCTCTAGGTCTGTGAAATATGTCTGTGGTATTTTAATGGGCAGTGCATTGAATTTATAGATTGCTTTGGGTAGTATGGACATTTTGATGATGTTGATTCTACCAATCCATGAACATGGTATGTTCTTCCATCTGTTTATGTCTTCCTCTATCACTTTTTTCAGTGTCCTGTAGTTTTCCACATATAGGTCTTTTACCTCCTTAGTTAAGTTTATTCCTAGGTATCTTAATTTTTTTGGTGCAATGGTAAATGGGATTGCTTTTTTAGTCTCTCTTTCTGTAAGATCATTATTGGTATATAGAAATGCCATAGATTTCTTGGCGTTAATTTTGTATCCTGCTACATTGCCGAATTCATTTATTAAGTCTAGTAATTTTTTGAGGGAGTCTTTAGGGTTTTCTATGTACAGTATCATGTCATCTGTGAATAAGGACAGTTTTTCTTCTTCTTTTCCAATTTGGATGCCTTTTATTTCTTCTTCTTGTCTGATTGCAATGGCTAGTACTTCCAGCACTATATTGAACAGGAGTGGTGAGAGTGGGCATCCCTGTCTTGTTCCTGTTCTTAGGAGAAATGGTTTTAGTTTTTGCCCATTGAGTATGATGTTGGCTGTGGGTTTGTCATATATGGCTTTTATTATGTTCAGGTATGATCCTTCTATTCCCACCTTGCTGAGAGTTTTTATCAAGAAAGGGTGTTGGATTTTGTCAAATGCTTTTTCTGCATCAATTGATATGACTATGTGGTTTTTATCTCTCAATTTGTTTATGTGATGTATCACGTTTATTGATTTGTGAATATTGTACCATCCTTTCATCCCCGGGATAAATCCTACTTGGTCATGGTGTATGATCTTTCTGATGTACTGTTGGATTCGATTTGCTAGAATTTTGTTGAGGATTTTGGCATCTATATTCATGAGGGAAATTGGCCTGTAATTCTCTTTCATTGTGTTATCTTTATCTGGTTTTGGTATTAGGGTGATACTGGCTTCATAGAAGGAGCTTGGAAGTGTTCCTTCCTCTTGAATTTTCTGAAATAGTCTGAGGAGGATAGGTTTTAGTTCTTCCTTGAATGTTTGGTAAAACTCCCCTGTGAAGCCATGTGGCCCCGGGCTTTTGTTTGCTGGGAGCTTTTTGATGACTGCTTCAATTTCTTCCATAGTTATCAGCCTATTGAGATATTTAGAATCTTCCTGAGTGAGTTTTGGAAGGTTGTATTTTTCTAGGAATGTGTCCATTTCCTCCAGGTTGTCTAGTTTGTTAGAATAGAGTTGTGCATAGTATTTTTTAACAATCCTTTGTATTTCTGTGGGGTCTGTTATTTCACCTCTTTCATTTCTGATTTTGTTTATTTGGGTCCTCTCTCTTTGCTTCTTGGTAAGCCTGGCTAGAGGTTCATCCATCTTGTTTATCCTTTCGAAGAACCAGCTCCTGTTTTGTTGATCTTTTGTATTGTTTTTTTGGTCTCTATGTCATTCATTTCTGCTCTGATATTTATTATGTCCTTCCTTCTGCTCACTGTGGGCTTTTCTTGTTGCTCTCTTTCTAATTCTTTGAGTTGTTGAGTTAGATCATTTATTAGCATTTTTTCTTGTTTTTTGAGGTAGGCCTGTAGAGCTGTAAACTTCCCTCTCAGGACTGCTTTCATTGTGTCCCATAGCAATTGTATTGTTGTGTTTTTATTGTCATTAGTCTCCAGGATGTTTTTAATTTCTTCTCTGATCTCGTTGCTCACCCAATCATTGTTTAATAGCATGCTATTCAGCTTCCAAGTGTTTGAATTTTTTGGAATGTTTTTATTATAGTTTATTTCTAATAGTATGCCATTGTGGTCTGAGAAAATGCTTGATATGATTTCAATCTTTTTAAATTTGGGAAGACTTTGCTTGTGACCCAGTATGTGGTCTATTTTTGAAAATGTCCCATGTGCACTTGAGAAGAACGTATATTCCGTGGCTTTGGGGTGAAATGCTCTGAAGATGTCAATTAGGTCCATTTGATCTAGTGCATCATTTAGAATTGCTGTTTCTTTGCTGATTTTTTGTCTAGAGGATTTATCCAGTGATGTCAGTGGTGTATTAAAGTCTCCTACTATAATTGTATTGTTGTCAATCTCTCCCTTGATGTCTTCCAGGAGTTTTTTTATGTATTTGGGCGCTCCTGCATTGGGTGCATATATATTTACCAGAGTTATATCTTCTTGTTTAATTGCTCCCTTTAGTATTATGTGGTGGCCTTCCTTATCTCTTGTTATGGCCTTTACTTTGAGATCTATTTTATCAGATATAAGTATTGCAACCTCAGCTTTTTTCTCATTTCCATTTGCCTGAAAAATGTTTTTCCATCCCTTCACTCTCAGTCTGTGTGAATCCTTTGTCCTGAGGTGGGTCTCTTGTAGACAGCAAATATATGGGTCATGTTTTCTTATCCATTCAGCTACCCTATGTCTTTTGATTGGTGCATTTAATCCATTTACGTTTAATGTTATTATTGACAAGTACATGTTTGTTATCATATTTTTCCTTAGTGTTTGTGTTTCTTTTTCCCTTTCTCTTTCTTCTTTTTACAGCAGTCCCTTTAGCATTTCTTGCATTGCTGGCTTGGTAGTGATAAACTCTCTTAGCCCTTTTTTGTCTGTGAAGCTCCTGATTCCACCTTCAATTTTGAATGATAGCCTTGCTGGGTATAGTATTCTTGGATTCAGACCCTTACTTTGCATCACTTTGTATATTTCATTCCATTCCCTTCTGGCCTGGTGTGTTTCTGTTGAGAAATCAGTTGATATTCTAATAGGAGATCCCTTGTAGGTAACTTTCTGTCTCTCTCTGGCAGCCTTTAAGATTCTTACTTTGTCATTGGTGTTCGCCAATTTAATTATGATGTGTCTTGGTGTCGGTCTTTTAGGGTTCAACTTGTTTGGGACTCTATGTACTTCTTGGACTTGCATGTTTTTTTTCTTGCCAATATCAGGGAAGTTTTCTGTCATTATTTCTTCAAACAGGTTTTCTATTCCTTGCTTCTCTTCCTCTCCTTCTGGTATCCCTATTATTCTAATATTGTTTCGTTTTGTGTTGTCCCACAGCTCCCTTAGGCTCTCCTCTTGTTTTTTAAGTCTTCTTTCCAGTTGCTGCTCTGTTTGTGTGTTTTTTCCTACCTTGTTTTCTAATTCGCTGATGCGGTCCTCAGCCTCTTCTAGTCTACTGTTTAAGCCTTCTAATGTGTTCTTTATTGTAGCTATGTCGTTCTTCATCTCCTCTTGGTTTCTTTTCATGTTGGTGACATTCTCATTCAGCTCCTTATAGTTCTCATTGAGTTGTGTTTATTTGTCATTGAGTTGTGTGTATTTGTCATCCATCCGTTTAAACATCCTTATAACCATTACTCTGAATTCTTTCTCTGTTAAGCTGCTAGCTTCAATTTCATTTAACTCCCTTTCTGGTAATTCCTCTTTTTCTTTTTTTTGGGAGTTGCTTTTTTGTCTCCCCATGTTTTTCTGTAATGTTTTAATTGTAGATCCAATTGCTTTGCTACCCAGGTTCTTTTGGTGATGGTGCTACTGGTGTAATCTCTCAGTTCTCCTGGGCTTGGTAATCTAGTGTAGCTCCCTACTTGAGCTATTTGGGTTCTCTTGATATAAGCCTGCAAGCTTGAGAGGCACAACTGCCGTGTCTAGAAGTCAGCAGCCATTGAGGGGAGTATCCCAATTTTTTGCTGTCTTGCAACCCTAATTGAAATCACACGTGCCCAGTGGCGACTCACAGTGGCACCAAGGAACTGTCTGTTGGGGTGATGTGGCTCAGGAGGCCTGCCCTCTGGACAGGTGTGACTGTGATGCCCAGAGTTCTGTAGTTATGGGGTGGGTAGACTCAGCTTTCGCTGCTGCACCTGTGGTGGATAGGCGCTTACTCCTAGTGCGGCTCACAGGAGCACCCACAGTAAGACCGCCAGCAAGGCACACTGAAGCACTCTGAAGGGCCCTGGCAGTGTAGCCTTGTAATTGAGGTTCCTAGCTTCTAAAGATTTCTCTTTAGGGCAGATCCTATAGCCTCAGGGAGTATTCAGATTCCATGGTGTTATTCAGGGTGAGATCTGGGTGTGGCTATATTGGTTGCCTGGAGACTGGAGGGAGGGGCTATCTCTCAGGAGAAAATGGCGATGGGGTTTAGATAAGACTCAGCACCAGACTCGCTTCCACCTCTCCTGGACTCTCCGCTGCCTACACTCCCCAGATTCCACAAGCTCACCCCTTCTTCTGCACCTCTGCCACAGGTAAGTGTCTTTATCCTAAGGATCCTACAAACTAGGTTCAGTGTAGAAAGGCGCAGGCCCCAGCGTGAGGAGGGACCGCGTCTCTGCAAGTTCCTCTCTTGCCAGCACTGTGCGGTCTAGCAGCTCTACAGGGCTGCCTTTGAGCTCAGATCCCAAATCCAGACTCCAAGGTCTACAATCCCCTACCTCCCGCAGTCCCGTGGACCCCCCCCCCCCTTTTTTTTTTTTCCAGTCAGACGCTTTGCCTGTCCTCAGGGACGCAGCTTGGCGCCATGTAGTTTCTCCCCAACCAACCTTCTAGGAACAGAGGTCTGGCAGATTCTACTGCCTAGATCTTTGATTTTACCTTTATCGGAGGGATCTCTGCCCTTCCCAGCTGCAAACTGTCTCACCACCTGCGCCTCCTTCATCAATACGGGCTGGATTCCACTCGTTTCAGCTGCTCCCTCTATTTGCTCCGGGACAAGGCTCAGGGCACGTCTGTCTATTCCACTGCCATTTTGTCTCTCACCAATTTCTTTTACGTTATCTAATTTGTTGACATATAATTGTTCATAGTGTTGCAGAAGACCAAAGAAAACCAAAGATGCTTCTAAGAAAAAGGAGGGACACTGTTTAATACTCCGGCGGACTCAGGGAACAGCCTTCCAAATCTGAGTGAAGGAACATGCATGGGGCTTTCCTTTATATCCCCTCCCTGTGGTCTTTGTTCCACAAACATGGATTATGCTTCTGGTCCTTTTCGCGGGCCTTGCAAGAAGGACCCCAGGTGTTGGGGGTCTCCAGGCCATATCTGATGGTCTGGCCTGGCACCAGCATTAATAACCCTCCCTCTGGGGCAGTGCACTGTTCACAGTAACAGGTTCTGCAAGCCCAGTATCTGGGAAGGAGATAGGGACTTAATTATAGGTTATTAGGAATGCACACTGAGCTTGCTGGCTTGGATTCAGATCACTAGCCCCAAATATCAGGGTTACATTGGAATTAGCCCCTTTTAGCCTTCTCATTAGTAGTCTCTTATGATTCTGTGTATGTCTTAGTATGAGTTATAGTATCTCCTCTTTTATTTCTGATTATATTTAATTGAATCTACTCTTTTTAGTTCTTCTAGCTAAATGTTTGTCAATTTTGTTCACCTTTTGAGAAAACAGCTCATAGTTCTGTTTATCTTTTCTATTCTTTTTCTAGCCTCTATATAATTTATTTATTCTCTCATCTTACCTTCATTATTTCCTTCCCTCTGCTGACTTTGGGCTTATTATTTTCTGGTTCCTTGAGGTGTTTAGTTGGTCTGTTTGAGATCTTTCTAATTTGTTTAAGATTTTTAAATTAATTTTTAGAGTGAAATGAAGGTAGAAAGAGAGAAAGAAACATTGATGTGAGAGTACATCATTGATTGGCCGCCTCCTGCACACCCCATACTAGAGATAGAGCCCCAAACCCAGGCATTTGCACTGACTTGGAGTTGAACTTGCTTGGCCACCTTTCTGGTCCACAGTACTATGCTCAAGCAACATATCCCAGAGCTGTTTTTATTAGTGGATAGCTTCCAATCAGACATCTTTCTGTAGAGATGGCAAAGCTGGGTTCTTCTATTTCTTCATATTTCCACTCTTCTGGTGTGGGAAGGAGGAGACTTGGTTGGAAGATCTGTAAGGAGGATTCTCTAAAAGGTTGGGGGCCTCTGAGAGGACCTTGCCAAAGGCGGCAGCCCCTACCTTAACTTTTCCAAACAAGTCTGATCCCTGGGGTGTTTTGCTAGAATCTCTATGTTTAGTCTTTAAAGACCCGACCTTGTAGAAGCATGTGCTTTCTCAAGGACGCTTACCTTGCTGATTGTATCTAGAGGTTAATTTTAGTTCAAGCTGTTATGACAATAAAAGCCAAAGGAGGCAGGTGAACAGGGCTACTTGGTGTAGACAGCCAAGTATTGCCTTAGCCCTCTCTTTCACAGAACTGTATGTTAGAATAATCATTCATCCATCATTCAGGGTCTTCCAGTCAGCCCCAGCATTCTGGCACAAAATTTATTTTTAAAAAATTAGCAAAATAATATCAGCAACATCTAAAAGGAATTATACACTATTCCCAGCTGAGGTATTCTAATAATTTATGTCTTTTTATGAATGTTATGAAGTATGGTAGCAAAATTGCTGTTTAATATTTTAACCTTGCTGTTTTGGGTTCTGTACTCATTTAAAAGTTATTTTGATTTTCTGAACTTATGTATGATTGAATACTCCCTTGATGGCAGTTTGAATATCCCATTGATTGTGATCTCAGTGGTCATCGAAGCACATTCCTCTGGGACCCAGGACAGATAGTGATCCTAAATTGTCTCAGTAGCTACAGATAACTGAATTTCGGTTGACTCAGTGGTCCCGGAATCTGGACAGCACAATTATTCTAAATTGTCCAGGTGGTCCCAGATAATGCGTTTCTGTTGATTCAGTGATTCGTAAATACTTTAGATAACTAAGTTGCTCAAATTCTGCTTCTGTAAAAATGCTTTTTCGCGAAACAGGTTCCTCATTCCAGACCCAACGATGTAATCAATACCTTTGTCATATTCTGCCAATATAAGCCAGATGTGGCAAGCTGTTCGAGGCTGCAAGGTCTGGAGCGCTTTTGCTCCCTCGTATGCTGCTGGCTTTTAATAAATGCCTCCATAATTCGACCTTTTTTGAGGCGTCCTTTGTAAGATGGGGGTTACACTACAACAGTTAATTTATGTAATATCCAATAAATTAATATTCTTCTAATCTAATCAACCCAGTAGTTGTACAAAAGTTTTAGAAAAATCAATATCTATTCAATATAAAAGCACTCAATAAATTAAGGATATAAAGGAACTTCCTCAATTTGATGTGTAGAATAAAATGGCGGCCTAATAGGCAGACCATTCATGCACTGCCAAGGTTAGACTAGAAATAAAACTGAAGTGGGGAACATATATCTGGAATTCCACCTGAGGCCCAGCTGAGGATCAGACTTATATGAAGGGAGGACAGAATACACCTGGAGACTGGTAGGAAGGGTGAGGTCAGGAGAGGAGCTGACCCAGCTTCCAAGGTGGCAGGCCAAGAGTGAGGAGGGAACACTTGGCTACAGGAGGGTCTGTTCCCTGGTGAAGCAGCAATTTTAGGGGGACATAGGCAGCCTTAGGGTTTTTTTTAGAATTGGGGTGCATGGGAAAAGCACGGGGCTGCAGACTGGGAGAAGGTACATTTCCATAACACAAGGGAGCCAGGTGCAGTTACATTTCCATAAGACAAGGAGGCAGCAACAGGTATATTTACATTAGACAAGGGAACAGGAAGTAGCCAAGAAAGGTCACATTTACAAAATAAAGAGAAGGAAGCCCTTCATTCAGAAGGAGCAGAAGAAAGCCCAAAGGGAATATTGACCAATCAGAGGGGATATCAAGGCACCAGGATCTGAAGCCTTTATAAGCCTTTGGGAAGAGGAACTCAGTGGGACTCTTCCCCACCCCCCCACCCCCACATGGGAGTCAGTTTGAAAGGGCAGGGAGACTCCATGTTCCTTTTGTTCTATGTCTTTCACCTCGTGGAGTCAGGTTCCCGCCCTAGAACCTCTTCAAGAGCCCAACCCACACTTTTGGATTAGCCAATAGAAATGCAAGGGGAAGGTAAGCTGCACCCTGCCCCATGTGCAACCAGATCCCGACCAATCAGCAGAGACCACACTACCTCACCCCTCCTACCTCTCCCAGGCCCCCTATAAATCAGCGCGTTTGGGGGCTGACTCTCTCTCTCTCTCCACCTCGCCGCTGCGCCGGTGGGTGTGTGTGTGGGACTGAGCTCGAGCTAGCTCGATTAAAAGGCTCTTTGCTTTTGCATCGGACTCGGCTCCCTGGTGGTCTTTGGGGATCACGAAATCTGGGCATAACATTTGGGGGCTCGCCCGGGATCCCCAAGAACCTCAAGGGACCCCCGATCCGGAGAGTCTGACTGGCCACGGTAGGTGTCTGTCTGTTCCTTGTCTCTTTTTTGTGTGAGCTCATTTCTGAATCTCTGGTAGTGCCCGAAGCGGTCTAGGTGGACGCACTGGAGGACCACGGGCGGGAGGAATCGGGAGACGTCCTGATCCTCCTTCAGGAGGGATGTGTATTCCCCTCAAGCCTCTGGGACGAGGTGGGTCGCTCCCACCGATCGGCGTGAGGCCGTCGTCCGCACTTTCGGTTTTGTCAGTTTTGTTCCAACGGATTTGCGTTGGGAAGCTTGTCTCAAGGGCCCTTTGTTTGTCTGTGTCTGTGTTTTTCTGTTTTGTTTTGTGGGCTCTGTTGACGGACATCATGGGACAGACTCAAACCACTCCTTTAAGCATTATGGTTGATCATTTCAAAGAGGTTAAGGGAAGAGCTAGCAACCTCAGTGTAGAGGTCCGGAAGGGCCGGTGGTAAACTTTTTGTTCTAGGGAGTGGCCGACTTTTAGTGTCGGGTGGCGGCCGGAGGGGACCTTCGACCTCCCCACCATCCACCGGGTGAGGGACATCGTCTCTCAGCCCAAGAAGGGACATCCTGATCAACTCCCTTACATTATTACTTGGCAGGACCTCGTGGAAGAGCCACCCTCCTGGCTTAAGCACTTTCTGTCCCTGCGCTCCCTGGAGCTGAAACCCATACTTGCTTTGCAGGAAACGGAGAAGGTGAAGAAGAAGAAGGCCCTCACCCCGCCATCAGCTCCCCTCTACCCTGTCTTTCAGGGGGGAACTGAAGAGGAACTAATCTTCCCTCCCTCATATCAGCCCCCTAGGAGTCCACAGGGGGGCGATCCTCCCACGCAAAGGGAAGCGGCTGGGGGTGGAGTTCCGGGAGCAGCTGGGGGCGGAGTTCCGGGAGTGGCCGGTGGGCTCCCAGATGCAGATGGCAATCAACCCCATCACTACTGGCCTTTCGCCACTAATGACCTTTACAACTGGAAGGCTCAGAATCCTAAGTTCTCTGAGAAGCCAGCAGGGCTTATTGATCTGTTAGATTCTGTCCTTTTCACCCACCAGCCCATGTGGGACGACTGCCAACAGCTTTTACAGGTCCTGTTCACAACTGAGGAGAGGGAAAGAATCCTCAATGAGGCCCGGAAAGTGGTTCCATGCGTGGACGGGAACCCAACCACCAACCCGGTCCAGATAGATGTCTCTTTTCCCTTAACTAGGCCTGAATGGGATTTCAACACGGCAGAAGGTAAGGAGAGGCTCCGGGTCTACCGCCAGACTCTAATGGGGGGTCTCCGAATGGCTGCTAGAAAGCCAACTAATTTGGCCAAGGTAGGGAATGTTCAGCAGGAAAGGGATGAGTCTCCAGCTGTCTTTTTAGAACGGATCATGGAGGCATACCACACCTACACCCCCATGAATCCAGAAGCTCCTGAAAACAAGGCAGCTGTGATCATAAGCTTTGTAAACCAATCGGCTGGGGATATTAAAAAGAAACTGCAAAAAGTAGATAGGCTGGGGGAGAAGAGTTTAAAGGACCTACTGGAGGTAGCCGAGAAGGTGTATAATAACAGGGAGCCCCCGGAAGAAAGGCAGGCTCACGCTGCGGCGGCTGCGAGCAGCAAACAAACCCGAGACCTAGCTAAGATCCTGCTCGCCACCACCGCGGACTCTTCAGAGGAACGGAACCGCTGTCTCCGCCGACTCGCCAGCAACCAGGAGGACGGTAAGGGGACCACCCGGGGCGGGAGGCGGAAGCTGCAGAAAGATCAGTGTGCTTACTGTAGGGAGATAGGGCACTGGAAACAAGAGTGTCCGAAAAGGGCCAGCAAAAAGGGAGGCGAAGCGGATCGAGTGAAGGTCCTGGAGCTAGATGAACTGAGTGATTAGGGGAGTCGGGGTTCGGACCCCCTCCCCGAGCCCAGGGTAACTCTTAGAGTGGAGGGGACCTCCATTGACTTCCTTGTCTACACCGGAGTGCAACACTCGGTCCTCTGTACGCCTCAAGGAAAATTAACAAGTCTTGGGTACAAGGAGCAACTGGTATGAGCCAGTATTCATGGACTACCCGAAGAACGGTGGATTTAGGGACGGGCCGGGTATCCCACTCTTTGATGGTAATTCCGGAATGCCCCTACCCACTGTTAGGACGAGACTTGCTCACTAAGATCGGAGCTCAGATAACTTTCAGACACGGGGGGCCTCAGGTTACTGAAGGCAAGGGCCACCCCATTCAGGTCCTGACCATAAGGCTGGAGGATGAGTACCGGCTTCACCAAAAAGCCTCTCCAATAGAGGGCTACAGCGGACAACTGACGTTGACTCGGTTGCCTCGGGTTCAAGAACTCGCCCACCATCTTCGACGAGGCCCTGCACGAGGACCTGGGAATCCTAGAGCAAGTGAATGGGCTCCGGAAGAACCTGACCGACCAGCCCCTTCCAGATGCAGACGTCACCTGGTTCACGGATGGAAAGCGGTTTGTACGGGACGGGAGCAGGTATGCGGGTGCAGCTGTAGACACTGAAACGGACACTGTATGGGCAGAGGCTCTGCCTCCGGGACATCAGCCCAGAGAGCAGAGCTTGTGGCCCTCACCAAGGCCCTGACACTGGGAGCTGGAAAGAGGCTCAACATCTACACAGACAGCTGGTATGCGTTCGCCACCGCTCATGTTCATGGGGCAATCTACCAAGAGAGAGGGCTACTAACAGCAGAGGGGCGGACTATAAAGAATAAACAGGAGATACTCGCCTTACTCTCAGCCTTATGGCTCCCTGCCAAATTGGCCATCATACACTGCCAAGGACACCAGAAAGCTGATGACCCAGTGGCAAGAGGAAACCGCAGGGCTGACCAGGCGGCCAAGGCAGTAGCCCTTCCTCCGATCCTCACCATGGCCCTACAGCTCCCAGACCCAGTTCAGCCAGGATATTCCCTGGAGGAGTTACAGCACATTAGGAAGCTTCCCCAAGCAAAGGAGGAGACGGGGTGACGGTATATGCTGGAAGACATCTTGCCCAGGTATGGTTTTCCCGCTGAGATAGGGTCAGACAATGGACCAGATTTTGTCTCGCAGGTAACGCAGGCAGTGGCCAAGGCCATTGGGGCAAATTGGAAATTGCATTGTGCTTATAGGCCCCAAAGCTCAGGGCAAGTAGAGAGGATGAATAGAACTCTAAAAGAGACCCTTACCAAATTGACCATGGAGACTGGCGGGGACTGGGTGGCTCTCCTTCCATATGCCCTTTACCGGGTTAGGAACTCCCCCTACACCCTGAGTTTTACTCCTTATGAGATCATGTTTGTCCGGCCACCCCCTATTATCCCTAACCTTAAAGCCGAATTTCTTACAGAATTTGAAAGTCAAGAACTGTTTCTTTCCTTGAGAGGGCTCCAGAGGGTGCACGAGGACATTTGGCCACGCCCCAGCGCTATCTACGAGACCGAGACAGACCGGCCCAGCCCCGACTCCTCATCAGCATAAGCCCGGGGACTGGGTCTACGTCAAGAGACACCGCCGGGAGACCCTCGAGCCACGTTGGAAGGGTCCCTACGTTGTGGTGCTGACGACCCCCACCGCTCTCAAGGTAGACGGCGTGGCGACCTGGGTCCATCACACTCACGTCCAGTCAGCGGACCCATCTGTGATCCGGGAAGACTTGGGGACTCCAGTTTTATCAGTGCAGGGAATTTGGGATGGTGTACCCTCGTGACCCAGGAATGTTGTTCAGTAGAAATACAAACCGACCCATGATTGGGCCTGTAAGTTTCAAGACAAGGGGGGAATGAAAGGGCAGGGAGACTCCATGTTCCTTTTGTTCTATGTCTTTCACCTCGTGGAGTCAGGTTCCCGCCCTAGAACCTCTTCAAGAGCCCAACCCACACTTTTGGATTAGCCAATAGAAATGCAAGGGGAAGGTAAGCTGCACCCTGCCCCATGTGCAACCAGATCCCGACCAATCAGCAGAGACCACACTACCTCACCCCTCCTACCTCTCCCAGGCCCCCTATAAATCAGCGCGTTTGGGGGCTGACTCTCTCTCTCTCTCCACCTCGCCGCTGCGCCGGTGGGTGTGTGTGTGGGACTGAGCTCGAGCTAGCTCGATTAAAAGGCTCTTTGCTTTTGCATCGGACTCGGCTCCCTGGTGGTCTTTGGGGATCACGAAATCTGGGCATAACAAGTTCAGGGACCCTTTCCCCCCCTCCCTACTTGGGAGTTCGTTCTGTGGGACTCTTCTCCATCCCTACGTCGGAGTCTGTACTTGTTCTTCAATAATCTCCATCTTTGCTATATCACTTTCTGTCCATGGATTCATTCTTCGATTCCAGCGGACAAAGAATCCAGGTTCCAGTCCAAAAATTCAGTATCACTGGGGAGATCCAGGCCTGGAACCCAGACTGGGCTCCACAGCTCTGAGCACCAGTGCTGAGACCTGTGGCCCTCAAAACTGTGAAAGGCAGCAGGGCTGTTGGTCATGGCAAAGGCTGGAGCCAGTAGACCGGAGCTGATCAGAAAAACAGCCTGTGTTTCTGTTTTTCTGTGTGTGTCTTTATTTTAAACCCAAGCACAGGAATTTTAATCTGCAGCTACTACCTGGAGGCCTTGGTACAGGGAGGGAGGTGCAGACTTGAGGTGCAAAGGAGAAGCTGGGGTGAAAAACATTGTGGGGAGATGTAGAAAAGCAGAGGCCAGGAGTCCTGCATTTGGTTATATGCCCCCAAAATGAAATGGCCATTTAAAAAAAAAATAAAGTTTTTTTTATTGGTTTTAGAGAGGAAGGAAGCGGGAGAGAGAGACAGAAACATCAACGATGAAAGAGAAACATTGATCAGTTGCCTCCTACACACACCCCACTGGGGATTGAGCCCACAACCCTGGCATGTGTGAAAGACCCCCGGAGGGAGACCCTCACTCTGTCCCACGGATCGACGGCGACCCCAATCATCCGCAGGAGGCGTCACTTGATGCAAACAGCAAGAGGATTTATTCCAGCGCGCTGGGGCTCGACTCGTAACTCACGCTAGAGCAGCGAAGACGAGCCCCGAGCAGAAAATTTTACAGGCTTATAAAGGCAAAAAATCACACATTGGGAGGGGTCACACATGTGAGGGAGGAAGAGAGGACAAAGCCGCCGGGAAATTTCAACAGGGCTCGTTAATAACATGTTTAATGACAGGGCTTAAGTTTTCAGTCAACAGTCCCATCTGGTAATCTCTTATCTTATCTGTCAGAGCACTATTTGCTCTGTCTGCTCTTTACTCGGGGCTTGAAAAAGAAAAAATGTTTTATTCTTTCATTACCCCATTTGCTTTTTGGTAAGTTCTAATCATGGAACTTCTGTCTCTATGTACCCTTCTCCGAGGCTGTCTCCCTGGCAGAGGGACTGGTAGTGCTGTCTGAGCACTAATACCTGTACAGCACTTATTCTTTCCCTGATGAAGGTGACTAGGCGATTTAAGATGCAGGGCCCCAAAGTGAGAATTAAAAGCAGTATAATAAGGGGACCCATCAGGGTGGATATGAGGGTTAGGACTACTTATCGGCGGGAGGTGCGTCAACAGGAGCAGGAACACGGTGAATGCGGAGCTTGAGGGGGTTGTCCATTTTCTCCACTTTCCACGCTGGGTCTGGTGGTGGCGCGGGCTTGACATGTGAAGCGTGGATCCAGGCAGCGATGCCATCGACCTTCACTGCAGTCGGTGTTGTGAGCAGCACTATGTATGGTCCTTTCCACCTCGGTTCCAAGTTGGCCGCACGGTGGCGCCGAATGTACACCGAGTCTCCGACCTGGAACTGATGAGGTACTTGCAGGTCTCCAGGCTTGTATGCCTCAGACAACCGAATCCACACTTCCCTCTGCACAGTCTCAAGGGATTTTAATCTGGTGTACAGAGATTGAGAGGAGTAAGATTCTGGGGAAGGAAGGTGCTGCATGGTAAGGAGAGGGGGGTGAGTCCCATAAAGAATTTCAAAAGGAGTTAACTTGAGGGAGCCAGGGGTATTGCGTACCCGAAACAGAGCAAAGGGAAGGAGGACTGTCCAGTCTGTTATGCCAGTCTCTAAGGATAATTTAGTCATGACCTCTTTTAAAGTTCTATTCATTCTTTCTACCTGTCCTGAGCTTTGGGGCCTATAAGCACAATGTAATTTCCAATCAAGCCCCAGGATTTTGGCCAGTCCCTGACTTACCTGGGCAACAAACGCAGGGCCGTTGTCTGACCCGATTACCTTGGGCACCCCGAATCTCGGGAAGATGTCTTCTAGTATTTTCTTGGCCACCACCTGAGCAGTCTCCCTCTTGGTAGGGAAGGCTTCAACCCATCCTGAAAATGTATCTATGAATACCAATAAGTATCTGTATCCATACCTGGCTGGCTTTACCTCAGTGAAGTCTACCTCCCAGTAACTCCCAGGGCGGTCTCCTCGGAGCCGCTTGCCCTGAGATAGCTTGCTGGGCTGGGCGTTCACCATCTGGCAAGGCTTGCATTCTTTTACAGTTGTATCTGCAAGCTCCCCTAGTTTCATGATATAATACGGTGAAGACTGGACTATAGTTTTTAAATGTTTTGGGCCCAGATGAGTTAGCTTATGAAGGTGTCTAAGAAAAATGATAGCCTGCTTTTTAGGGAGGATTCTTTTTCCTTCTGTAGTTTCCCGGATCCCCTCTGGAGTCTCCAGGCGAAATCCTAATCTGTCCATTCTCTCAAGGTCTGATTCTGAATATTCAAAGTTCCTGATAGAGGGATATACCGCATCCTCAGGGTGAGACCCCGGTTTTTCCCCAGACAAAGATAGGATGTTGAGTCCCTGAGCCGCCCGCTTGGCTTCTCTGTCAGCCCTTTGGTTTCCTCCGGCAACCCTAGACCCTCTTTTCTGATGTCCAGGACAGGGAATAATGGCCACTTTTTAGGAAGGTGAATGGCCTCTAACAGGCTTAGAATTTCTTCTTTATTTTTGATTTCCTTCCCTGCCGAGGTTAGTAGCCCCCGCCTCCGGTAGATGGCCCCATGAACATGGGCAGTAGCAAAGGCATACCTGCTATCAGTGTAGATGTTAATCTTCTTCCCTTCTGCCAATCGCAGAGCCTGAGTCAGAGCTAGTAACTCGGCCTTCTGAGCCGACGTCCCTTCGGGTAGGCTGCTTGCCCAGATAATTTGCTCATCATCCACTACCGCCGCCCCGGCCACCCTTTTACCTTCTATTATGTAGCTGCTTCCATCAGTGAACCAGGTCAGCTGAGCGTCTGGCAAGGGCTGGTCTCGGAGGTCCCTTCGGGTCCCCGTTTCTTCTGCCAGTATCTCTTGACAGGTATGCAGCACACTCTCCTGGGTGGACGTGTCAGGTAGTAGGGTAGCTGGGTTGAGGATGGCAGGCGGCCCGAACTGGATCCTGTCTTCATTCAGTAGGAGACTCTGGTAGTGTGTCATGCGGGCGTTGGACAGCCACCGATCAGGGGGCTGTCTGATGATGCTCTCCAAGGAGTGGGGGGCAATGACCATTAGCTTCTGTCCCATAGTTAATTTGTCAGCATCTTTCACTAATACTGCCACTGCCGCCATGGACCTCAGACAGGCAGGCCAACCACTAGCAACGGGATCTAGCTTCTTGGAGAGGTAGGCTACCGGCCTCTTCCATGGCCCTAGAGGCTGGGTCAGCACCCCTCGGGCTACTCCCCTTCTCTCGTCCACAGATAGGACGAAGGGCTTTGCTACGTCTGGCAATGCCAGGGCTGGGGCTGACAGTAATGCCTTCTTGATGTCATCAAAGGCTTGCTGTTGGCCGTTACCCCACTCAAACGGGGCACCCTCTCTAGTCAGAGGATAGAGGGGAGCTGCCAGGGTAGCGAACCTGGGGATCCACAAGTGGCAAAACCCCGCAGTCCCTAAAAATTCTCGCACCTGGTAGGGTGAGCAAGGGACGGGTATCTGAGTCACAGTTTGTTTTCTGGCCTCCGTTAGCCATCTCTGCCCCCCTTTGAGGGTGTACCCCAGGTACGTTACCTCCTTTTGGCAGATCTGGGCCTTCTTGGCGGAGGCCCGATATCCTAAGCGGGCGAGTTCTTCTAGCAGTAGTCCCGTGCCTCGTTGGCACTCTTCCTCTGTGGCCCCGGCCAGTAGTAAGTCATCTACATACTGCAGAAGTGTTACCTGGGGATGGCTGGCACAAAAGCGGGCTAAATCTTGGTGAAGAGCTTCATCGAAGAGGGTCGGAGAATTCCTGAACCCCTGGGGTAACCGGGTCCAAGTCAGTTGTCCTGTAGTCCCAGAGTCAGGGTCCCTCCACTCGAATGCAAAGATGTTCTGGCTGGAAGGGTGTAGTCGTAGGCAGAAGAAAGCATCCTTTAAATCCAAGACAGTATACCAAATATGATCCGGGGGGAGAGAGCTCAACAAGCTGTAAGGGTTAGGTACAGTGGGGTGGATGTCCTGTACCCGCTTGTTCACTTCCCTTAAGTCCTGTACTGGGCGATAGTCTCCTGTGCCAGGCTTCTTAACAGGTAACAGGGGAGTGTTCCATGGCGACTGACACTTCACTAGGATGCCCTGCTGAAGGAGGCGCTGGATATGGGGCCTAATTCCTTCCCGGGCCTCCTTAGTCATGGGGTATTGGCGTACAGCCACAGGAGTTGAAGTGGCCTTCAGCTCTATGACTACGGGCGGCCTTTCTGCAGCTAGTCCTGTTCCGCTGTCTCGGCCCACGCTCCCAGATACCTGTTCAACCAGTCATTTATGTGACTTTTCTCTGCTCCCTGTTCCTCAAAAAGTCTGTGTTCATCATCTAGGCGTTGGTCAGGGTGGTAGTCATTCTCTTGCTTTGGGTCACCTCCGGGCCATCAGGGGTGAAGGTAATCTGGGCTCCCATTTTGGTTAGGAGATCTCTCCCAAGTAGGGGCGCAGGGCACTCGGGGATGACTAGAAACGAGTGGGTTACCCGTCCCGTTCCTAAGTCTACCGTTCTTCGGGTAGTCCATGAGTACTGTTGGTGCCCTGTGGCTCCTATGACCCACGATTTCTTGTGGGAGACGGGTCCAGACGGTTCGAGTAGGACCGAGTGTTGAGCCCCAGTGTCTACTAGGAACTCAACTGGCTTCCCCTCCACCTTTAGTGTTACCCTAGGCTCGGGGAGGGGTTCCGAGCCCCGTCCCCGCTAGTCTTCTTCTTCCTCCAGAGCTAACACTTTCTTGGAGGACCCGTTCTTCTTCTTCTTAGGGCACTCTCTAGCCCAGTGACCTTTTTCTTTGCAGTAGGCACACTGGTCTTTGTCTAATGGGGTGCGGTTGCCCAGGTTACCTGACTTTTTAGCCCTGCCCTGGGTTTGTTCCTGGCCTCTCTCACCTACTACTGCGGCCAAAATCCGTGTCAGGTTCTTCTCCTGCCTGAGATCCCTTTTGCTTTCTCTTTCCTCTCTTTCCTTTTCTTTTCTTTGTTCTTTTTCCTCCTCAGTTTCCCTCTTATGATATACTTTCTCTGCCTCCTTAACTAAATCCTGCAGGGTATAGTCTTGTAACCCTTCTATTCTCTGCAACTTTCTTTTAATATCTATTGCTGACTGCCCTATGAAAGCCATGGCCACGGAAGCCCTTTGCCCCTCAGAGGTAGGGTCAAACGGGGTGTAGCGCCTGAAAGCTTCCATTAAGCGTTCAAGAAATACTGACGGGGGTTCCATGGCCCCCTGGATAACCTCTCTTACCTTAGCCAAATTAGTGGGGCGTCTCGCTGCCCCACGGAGGCCGGCCACTAGAGTCTGGCGATAGACTGTCAGTCGCTCCCTACCTTCTGCCGTGTTGAAATCCCAGTCAGGTCTGGAGAGGGGAAAGGCAATCTCGATGATGTTGGGGAGCTGGGTGGGTCGTCCATCTGCTCCTGGTACATTCTTCCTTGCCTCCAATAAAATCCTCTCCCTCTCCTCAGTAGTGAAAAGGGTCTGTAGTAGCTGCTGGTAATCATCCCAGGTGGGCTGATGAGAGAACATCAAAGACTCCACCAGCCCAATTAAGCGCTGGGGGTCCTCTGAAAAGGGAGGATGATTAGTCTTCCAATTATACAGATCTGCGGAGGAAAAAGGCCAGTACTGGAGGGGCTGAAGAGGAGCCGGTCCACCATCCATCGCCGCCGGCGGGGGGCCTGTAAGCCCTCAGGGGGAGGGTGACGGTGGTGTCGGGAGTCATTCCGCAGTGGCTCCTGGTGCCCTGCACAGACCCTGGCAGAGACTCATTAGGGGGAGCAGAGGGGGCAGCTGCAGGAGCCGGTGGTGCTTCTGGCTCTTCCCGACCCCCTACAGGAACCGGGGCAGGAGGATACGGGGGAGGTGAGTCAAGGAGAAGGAGGTCAGACTGGATTTCTGGATAAATCTTCTTGGGGGGGTCCGAGTGACTGGATTTCTCCCCAGAACTGGGAGATTGGACGGCTAGAACTTGAGTGGCCGGCCGGGGCTTGGGTTTTACAACCCAAGGTCGAACCCAGGGGGGTGGATTTTGCACCAGGTCCTGCCAGACCACGATGTAGGGCTGCTGATCTGGATGGGCTCCAGGTTCTTTCTGAAAAACAATCTCCTTAACAGCAAAAATAACAGATAGGTCAAAGGTTCCTTCTGTTGGCCATCCTATATTAAAAGCAGGCCATTCTGAGGAGCAGAAGGTCCGCCATGGACCTTTCTTGATATCAACTGATAGGTCGCGACCTCTTCCCTTAACTTCAGTCCAATGGTCTAAGGTCAGACTAACAGGGGTTGTCACAGTCTGTCCCATCATCAGTTCGTACGTCGTCAGAAACACAAATAACAAAAATATTACAGACACGAGGACCCACTTACACCATCTTGTCCGCCACAAACACGCAACAGAATCAGATGGGCGCGATTTTGACAATCTCTGATCCAACAGTAGAACCCCATCAGCGCCCTTACAGTAGGAGACTACCAGGTGTCCCTGGCTCTCCTCCACCCTTGGGGCGTCCCCCAGGGCTGCAACCTGTGGCCCTCCAGGCACGTCTACCAATCACTGTTCGGCCACTCTCACGAGTCGCCAAACGGCTGCAAAACCGAAAGCACGCACACAGGACCAGACTCACTAGCAAAACACAAGACAAAGACAGACAACCTCGGGGTACCCCTTCTTACCTCCAAGGTCGACTCCGCGGATGAGGGGGGGTCGTCAGATCCCGGACAAGCCCCCAAAAATGTAAGACCCCCAGAGGGAGACCCTTACTCTATCCCACGGATCGACGGCAACCCCAATCATCCGCAGGAGGCGTCACTTGATGCAAACAGCAAGAGGCTTTATTCCAGTGCGCTGGGGCTCAACTCGTAACTCACGCAGGAGCAGAGGAGGCGATCCCCGAGCAGAAAGTCTTACAAGTATATATAGGCAAAAACCATACATCGGGGGGTTACACATGTGAAGGGGGAAGAGAGGACAAAGCCGCCAGGAAATTCCAACAGGGCTCGTTAATAACATGTTTAATGACAGGGCCTAAGTTTTCAGTCAACAGTCCCATCCGGTAATCTCATATCCTGCTTTTCTTATCTGTCAGAGCACTATTTGCTCTGTCTGCTCTTAGCTCGGGGCTGTTTCCTGGGACAGGTTTAAGGGTCTTGTTCCCATCACTGGCGGAGGGGGAAGACCTTGGAGAGTTAAGATAAAATGGACAGCTGTAAAAAAAAAAACTTTACTCTTTCAGTTAGGGTTTGCTTTTTTCCTGAAGCTCCATTTTCTATTGTTGCTTTTTAATCTCTGGAGTTAAGAAGTTCAGGATTTGCCCAGATAAGATAAAGTAAACAAAATTCTTTACCTTTCAACCTCCTGGTTCATTGGTTTATGCTCAACCACTGAGCCACATCCGAAGGGCTGAAATGACCATTTACCTTGAGAGGAGCTAGCAGCTCCCAGTAGGACAGGAAAGGATAAAACCCTGCCCTAGGGGATTCAGTGCCCCCCACCCTCAGGAGTCCTGCCTGCCACACCTTGAATTTTGACCTTCTCAGAGGCTACAAAAGCAAAGGCCAAGTCTACAGGTTTGAACAGCCTCAGGGAGTGTCAGTAACACAATCGGGAGAGGGGCCTTCCAACCCACTATCCCAGGAACCTGACTGGCACTTCCCCCAGGGGAAAACTGATAGAAATTCCAGGTTTCCAGCCAATCCCACTGGACTGCATACAGGGCAGAGTAGTATTTGGGGCTACTCACAGAGGCTCTGGGACAGGAAAACACACCCACCAAATTTCCAGAAATCTGAACAGCACTTCCCCCACCTAAAGCCCTTTCAGAAACAAACTTCTGAGTGATTAAGATTGACAGTTGGTTAGCAGGCCAAGGAAGGCAGAGGCAGTCCAGGGAACCAACAGAAGTTTGCTGACCCAGCCCTGGGCCCCAGGCTGCTAAGGAACCTGTTTTAGAGGGAAGATTGGCCCCTCCTACTTGCAGCCAAGTTCTATGGAGACAGACACAAGCTGTGGATTGCTTGGAGCTTCAAGCTGAGAGCCAAAGAAGGACAGTTTCTCTCAGTGCTTAGCATGTAAGTACTCTGTCATGAGAGGCACCTCTTTCTGGAATCACACAATGTATGTCTGTGTGTGTTTGTAAAGCACACACGTTTTCCTTATTGTAGACTCTGGAACATCACATCTGCAAAGTACAGTGCCACAGAATGTTGGGCCAACACCAATGATTGTGATGTTACAGAATTACTTGCAATTAAGAAATTATTCTTATTTTATGACTAGTCTTACTAGACATGGCCCAAATCAATTAATATATATCCATTTTATCTTATTTATTGATTTATAGAGAAAGAAAAATGGAGAGAGAGAGAGAAGTATTGATTTGTTGTTGCACTAAGTTTTGCATTCACTGCTTTTTCTTGTATGTACCCTGACCGGAGTTGGAACAGTAATCTTATCACATCCCCAGTACACTCTAACCAACTGAATGAACACCATGCCAGAGCCCATACATATCCGTTTTAAAGTTATGTTTATGATTACACTTACTTTGTTAAAGAACCGTTTTGTCTGAATAACAAGTGTTCCGATATTTGCTTTTCAAATAATATTTTTAATTTTTTAAAAATTACACATTCAGGCCCTGGCCAGGTAGCTCAGTTGGTTGCAGTGTGGTCCTAGTCCCCATATGCCACGGTTGCAGGTTGGGTCTCCAGTCACGGCACATACAAAAATTACCATGTGGACCAGCACAATCAAACTTCTGAGTATACACACACAAAAAATTTGAAAGCATGGTCTCAGTTAGATATCTGTACACTAGGGTTTACAGTAGCATTATTCACAATAGCTAAAAGGTGGGTACAGCCTAGGACTGCCAGCAACAAACATTGGGGAAAGTATAAGCCTTTCAATAAACGGTGTTAGGAAAACTGTATATTTGCATGCAGAGGAAGGAAATTGACGCTGATCTGGAATCTTACCCCAGAATAAATTCAAAATGGATAAAAGACTTACACATAAGACCTGAAACTCTAAAACAATTAGGAGAAAACATAGGCAAAAGCTTCTTGATTATGGTCTGGACAGCAGTATTTTGAATATGATCCCAAAACACAGGTGGCAAAAGCAAAAATAGACAATGGAATTGCACCAAACTAAAAAGTTCCTGCACAGCAAAAGAAACAATTAGTAGACTGAAGAGATTTTCTTTTTTCTTTTTTTTTTTTTTAATATATTTTATTGATATTTTACAGAGAGGAAGGGAGAGGGATAGAGAGCTAGAAATATCGATGAGAGAGAAACATCGATCAGCTGCCTCCTGCACACCTCCCACTGGGGATGTGCCCGCAACCAAGGTACATGCCCTTGACCGGAATCGAACCCAGGACCCTTTAGTCCGCAGGCCGACGCTCTATCCACTGAGCCAAACTGGTTTTGGCTGAAGAGATTTTCTATGTTATGTGAAGAAATATTTATAAATTTTACATCTGATAATGGATTAGTATCCAAAATATATAAGGAACTCAACTCAATAGCAAGAAAAATAATCTAATTTAAAGTTATATAGGTATACTCTGGTATGAAATCTTTATTTAATGACAGATGTAAGTTCTCAAAAATCAAAATGCAAACCATTTCCTCACTGCTTATTGCAGACAGGCTTTGGTCCCTGGGAGTTTTCTAAAATTACTCTGGCAAAAGCATCATTACCTCCACAGTTGATGGACATTTAGAAAAGGAAATTCTTAGCCTTTGTGATGAGGTACGCCCACCCCTGACCCAAGAGCATCTTTGCGTATTAATGGAGAATCTGAAATTCCTAATTATCTCCAGGGAGGCTGATGGTTTCTAACCCAGGTATAATGGTTTGAGGTATGCAGAAGTGCACCTATCTCAGTAAGAGCAAGATGGGGAGCCGCAACACTAAAGCAAGAAAATCTTACCCAGCAAAGCTCAGCTTTAAGTAAAGAAAGAGCAGCAAACTGGGTGCCACAAAAGGACAAAGATATAGCCTAGATCCCAAGTTACATGAGGCCAAGAAAGTATGACCTGGAGACAGAATAGTTATCTATGACCAGGAACTCGGTGGGAGCAATTCCTTGAAGATGGGTGGGATGTTAGTGACTCTCTGGGGCTTGGGGCTGGGCTTACTTGGCGACACTTCCAATCCAAAGCCTGGGATGGATGGGGAAGGGGATCACAAGCTATGGCAGAGATGTGGGCTGTGGGTGTCCTCTGTTGAGATGGGAGCAGTTAGCGTGGCCACGGGCACCTGAGGCAGGCAGCTGCGGTGGACAAAGGAACATCCTCCTTGGGATGGAACAGCCCCCCACATTCAAAAGAGGCAAAACCACTTATTTTCCACTAAAGGATGCCAGCAGGTAGAAGAATCAGCAGACACAAGCCTACATACTTTCACTCGCAGGATTTATTTTGGTTTGTGACACTGAAAGCTTTAAGCCATAACAAAAGGAGAAAAAGGCAGATTTTTATTCATTTTTGGATCAAGCCAGTTAATGCTGAGTTTCTTGGTAATATATTTTCTCCAACATATGGCTTTTGACATTATTGCCCAGTCACGGCTGTAAAAGAAATATAGAAAATAGAAAGGTTAGATTTTAACTTCATAAAACTGTCTAATTTTACTATGCATCTACAGGTATAGCATTTAATTAGTATAATAAGACACTGGTTATACTGTCACAATCTATGCCTGTGTTTCATGAAATTTGTAAGCCCATTTTCCACATTAAAAATATATCATAAATTGGTATTTATAATTATCTCACTTACACAGACTCTATGCTTCACATGGGTAAAAGAAAATCACCAACAAGGAAACAGAGAGGAAAATAACAATAAAAATATCGGAAGAAATAAATAATAATAATGATTAATTGGTTTATTTTTGTCTACAGAGGAGGAGTACTTCCAAGAGTTCTCTGTGCATATCCAACAGGTGTCCCACATACACATGTTCAAAACAACTCACACTTCACTCCCCTGCATATCATCTTTCCAAAACCAAACAGCTTCTAGCCTACTCTACAATATGTCATTAATAAAAGGTGTCATTTTCATTTTCAATTTTGTCAGAAATGTTTTAGTCTTCGTAATTCTTTGTTATTCTACACGAAATATATCCATCACTGACCACTTAATCAAGTTGACCTCTATTATATTCCACAAAACTTTTTGATCTTTTCTTCTCTTCCAAACCTGTCCTCATCACATCTTTCCTGTGTAGTTCATACTCTCATAAATGTTTCGCTCAACTCTAGGACTGGATGAATCTGACTGAATTTTTCACTGCCTCATTACAGCAAACTATATCATGTTAAATGCCTCCCAGACTACTTCAAAAATATTTTCACGTGTTCCCATTCATATATGAGAAAATGTAAACTCCTTACCAGGGCACACCAGACAATTGTCTTGGCTCATGATTACCTATGTAGATTTTATCTCTCAATGTTCATAACTATTAAAATAAATCTTAAATGTATTAAGAGCACAAATTTAGAAACAGGTCTGGGTTTATATTTTAGCCTTCCTATTATCCTGCTCTTGATCAATAAGCATTATTTATGTACTTTTTCTTAGTCTTCATCCGAGCTGTCAATTCATTTTGTTAGTTCATCTTAAAAATTTATTCCTGAAACTGTTTTTACTATTGCTGGTCTGAGGTACCATGCTATTTTCTCTTAGGTTATTGCAGGAGTTCTCCACTATTTGGTTTCTCCACTTTTATTCTCTGTCCTTGATTCTTTCAACTCTGCTTCAGATAAACTAACATCACTGTTATTTAACAAACATTCCTGACTTTTTTTCCCATTGGATCATTCTAGTATTTGGAAAGTTCCTGCCCAGATATATGCAAGTATAGCTCTGCCACCCGAATTCCTATGTAAGACAGCATTGAATTATTGGAGAAAAGGTAAAGCTCAATCTTTAATTCTGGGAAAGGCTGGATGTCTGCCTTCACACCTTTCCAAGATAAGGGCAGTGAGATTGATGGTCATCTATTTTAAAAAATTTTTAAAGGAACCTTGAGACCTTGTACCTGAGGTTTCTCTCTGACCTTCATTACTTTCCTGCACTCTCTCTTGCTGTGCTGTATCCTTTGCATTTAAATAAAAGCCTCATTTGAGATGATCCCCTGAGTCCTTGAGATGTTCTTTCAAACATCTAAACTGGGTAAATATTTTCACCTCCTTCAATTCTTTGCTTACATAACACTTGCTCAATAAGACCTTCTTAGTCAACCATTTAAAAAAAAATTGCTATCAATTCCTTCATCAACATCAACTCTTCCAGTTACTCCTATTGCCCTAATCTTTCCCATCTGATTAATCACTTTCAATACACTATATGATTAACTTATGAAATGTATTTGTTGCTTATGGACTAAGTGCCAAACTCACTATTTCAAATTTCTGAGGCAAGATCTTAAACTATAAAGTACTGATGGCAGATGAAGTCTGTGAAAAGAAGAAAGACAAAAAAGAAAAAGAAAAAAATATAAAACATAGCAGGTAATGAATTTATAACTTAAGATTTGGAAGAAATCAGAGAAGTGACAAGATCACTGTATCACTCTAGGAGAAAATGACTGAATGGGTGGTGGTGATTAGTTTAGGTGAAGATAACCCAGCATAAGGATGAGACTATGATTGGAGGACGAGGACATGGGAGGAAGACAGTGAGCCGAGTGCCAAAATCCTCACCTCAGGTGTGGATTTTAATAGAGTAATCAAAGAAGAAGTAGAGATTGGTCTAGTCAGAAATAAGACTAATTTACATTCTGCGTAGGAGGTATAAATGTGTTCTCTGGTGGCAGATGAGGAAACAAATACAGATACATTGACTGAACTCTCAAGGTCAGATATGGAGGAATGATACACAATTCATTGGATGAACTCTGACCTCACTCATGATTTAATTTTTTAATTCTTCCCTTTACCCCAAGTGATAAATCTAATATGTCAAATGTCATGATTTCTTTATGCATCTGAGTTAAAAATTGAAAACTATATACAGATGCCTACTTTATTCCAGTTTAGAGTAAGTAGTTGTATTTCTACCTTAGAGAGTGAATGTAACATTTTCCATGGCCCCTAATATGTCCTCAGTAAATGTAAATTCTATTCCCCACACATAGTTATATAACAGGCTATATGTGTCAAAATGGTGGAGTTTTTAACTTAAACCCTTGAGTCTGATTATCTTAAACTGCAGCTCCAAAACTTATTAAAATTCTATACACATGGGGAATTATTTAAATTCATATGTCTTTTTCTCATTTATAAAACAAGAGTAACCATAACCATGGAATCTTAGTTAGGGAGAAATGTAGATGTTTGGAAATAATCCATTAAGCCTATCAGTTAGCACATTAAGTAAATGAGCAGGGTACATGATAACTCATAACTATTTTAAGAATACATTTAAATCTCTTCAAAGTCACTTCTTTTACAAAAAGAAAAATAGTTGACAAAAACATCACTGGCTAATACTGGTTAACATTAACTATATCTAAAGAGTCCAAAACAAAATTTGAATTAGCTTTTTTTTTAGTATAGGACAGTGACAAGTAGTAATGATGATGAAACATGGAAATAATATTATTTCTTTAATCATACTGAGGTATAATTAAAGATTTAAAAAATATTTCAGCAATGATATTTTGTTAACAGTTTGAAGCCTTCATTTCACCTTTAACTCTGTATATGTCCTGTTGCTATCAGCACTGCTATCTTCTGACATACTAGTAGTTCTGAATAAAAGAAATAGCATTAGTTTTAGGTTTAGGAAACATTGTAATCTTAAGCAAAATCAAGAAAAGTAACAAAGCTATCTTTGCATTAATAACTCAAAAAAATATATATAATTATCTACTTACTTCCCATATTCACTCCATGAGGCTATATTAAGTATTTGATCTTTCTAATGTTGACCTAACTACTAAATATATTAAGCTTATATACATTTCAAACTAAAAACCAATCTATTTTCTCTATCTTCTCCTCAAGGAAGAAAAGAGGAATGTATAAATAAGTAATGCACATCCAAAGTTAAAAAGGTAACCTATATGCAAATGGGCAAATGTTTAAATTATTATCTATCCGGTTATAATATTTCTACCAAAAACTATGTAAATCACTAACTTTTCACTATCATTAATAAGGTCATTAGTGAGGCCTCTAAGTCTTTCATCTACATTTAGTTACTTTTGGTGGTATTGATAGTCTCCAATTTTTTTCTTTGGAAAACTCCAATACCTATACAGTTCCAGTGGAAGAGAAGTGTCATGGTGCCCAGGTTCCTGCTATATGGCTACAATTCATTGGCCAACGTAACAAGATCAGGTTTGAACACCTAACTCAGGTTTATAAGTCCAGACAGAACACAGACTGAATTTAAGTATATTTCCACACTAATTTCCTTCTGTCTCTTGAGAATGTGATCTAAGAGGCATTGGTTATGGACTGACTATTGGTGATTTTCTTTTTCCTTTTTTTATGAATCTAGACAAAGTTTACATAGGTCTTCTCTGCCTTGTGCAGGCAGAGCAGTCATTTTTTTGAGAATGGACAAACATACATAGGAAGAAATGGCATCAATCATAGTGCCTTTGAGTGATGAAATGAACTGCACAGTAGCTCCTGATGGTGCAGTTCATTACCACCCATTGATGATTCAGCTCCATATCATTTCTTATCCTTGCAACCCTGAAGCTCCTTAATGTTGCTCTAAAACTTAGACTGTCAAGACCAGTTTAGTTATGATCCATCATTCTCCATTACAACATTTCTTTTAAAAGTCAGGTTTACTTCCAGCAACTATTCTGATTTGTCCAAGATGTCTTAAGCAAGAGCACAAGAAGACTTATGCCAGATATTCATTCAAGGCAATTTACATTAATTTGATGATTATGTAAAATTTACATAAATCAGGCAGAATAATACACTGACTTTAATTGGTTACTGTTCACTTGTTTATACTGTAAAAAAAATTAACTAACATGGGAAATAGAAGTGTTGAAGATTTTCTACCATTATTTTATTTATCTCTCCAAAAGTAAGAAAGAGAACCATTTTTCTTTAGCATGGAATAAAGAGACCCACATGCTTATCTTTTATTCTGCATTCTCATTTTCCTGAATATTCACTAAGCCCCATTGCAGCTTGTATTGGTGTATAAAGATAAGCATGTACCTTAATTCTAACTTTGGAAACACATGAGCAATATTAATTATGTATACAATGAGCAGTAGCCTGTGTTCTCTCTCTTACTCTTTGCTGTCTAACGTTTTTCTTACCTTCTACATATTTTGTTCATAAAATTGGCTTCCCTATCTCTATTAATCTCCATGGCACACTTAAATGTGGAATTGCTTGGGAAATAACAAAACCTCCTAAAGCAATTTTACCTGAATGGCTTTCTATTTGAAAGGCATTGAGGATTTATTGAGTAGCTTCAGTTGCTCCTGGGCCTATATGCACATGAAAAGTACCTACCTGCCTACAACCTGAAAAAACGAAGTATATACTAAGATTCAGTATTTCTACCCATCAACCCAATCCATCCAAGAATTCCTACTTGTAATATTCTGAATTACATTTTAATTCTTTCCATAATATGTTTCAATATAAATATAAGAAATAATAAGTTTACTTACCCTTCACTTAGTGTTCCCTCTCTTTTCCAAAATTTCATTTTTTTCCATTTAAGAGCAATGATGGCGATTAAAATGAAGAAAGATAGGAAAAAGCAGAAACTGATCAAGAGGCCATCTTTTTTAAGACCAGCTTGATGATATTTTGTAGGCATGTATGCAACTTTTTCTGAAAATATAAAATAATTTTTAAAGTTAAATTTAATCATATTATAATTTTGATTTATAAAAATTTGTGATTCTAATAATACAGTCATACAATGAATAAAATTATATTTAAAAGTATTTTCCTATATTCTATGACTAAGCCACAAAGTGCATTGTATATTCATGCCACTCAACATATATCAATCATTGTCATACTTTATTTCAAATCATTACACATATAATCTTTTTAAATATTTTATATTCCAATGTATTTTATCATATTCTGGTTTATTAATTCCTGCTGAAAACAGATGAAATGGATATTACAACCTAATAAGCTCTTCAGTTTAAAATATGAAGCATATAAAAGAACTGTTTTTAAAAAATGATTTAATGAAAAATGATTGACATAACTGAAGGTTGTAAAGCCCAATTAATGATAGTAAACTAGGTTACATTTCCATATTGACTGTGTAAGGTGATGTTGTCCTAATTTTGATTATATTAATTAGAACAATAGATATTTCTATAGGTGTTAGAAGATATTATAGGAAAAAAATTTAAATCTATGGAAACTGGGCCCAATTTAACAAAAGGAATATTCCAGACAACTAAAATACAGAAAACTAAATTAAGGGAGCAGAATTACCACCAATACGCCTGTGATAATATTAAATGTAAATGCAATTAGTGTTCCCCCACACAGAAAAGTTCAATAACTTAGAAATAAAATCCAATTACATGTTGATAAGCAGTGATTTAACTGAAATAAAGTGATTCACAACATTTATGTATTATAGAAATAAATTGGAAAATAAATGCAAAAATATTGAAATCATGCAAATATGTAACAGTCTTACATTATGGGAGAACTCAATAGTTTTAAAACTCTCCATTTCTTGCTTCATCCATCAGAAAAGGTCAATTCTCCATTAGTCCATCTTCACTCACAATATCATATTAGAAGTGGATCTTTCTTCTCATGTACTAAAGGCTGATTAAAGAAACTGCACCTACTTATTGGATTGAGAGATATCCATTACCCTAAGGAAGATAGGGCTTCCATTTTAGCTCTTATGAAATCTTTCCATTAAATGCCAAACTAGCCCTCTTATAATCCTATATAATAAAAGGCTAATATGCAAATCGACTGAACAGTGAAATGACCAGTTGCTCTGACATGCACTGACCACCAGGGGCCAGATGCTCAGCCCAGGATCTGCCCCCGGGTGGTCAGTGTACTCCCATAGGGTGAGCACCACTCAGCCAGAAGCTGTGCTCATGGTTCCATGACAGTCTAACATCCCCAGAGGGCTCCCGGACTGCAAGAGGGTGCAGGCCGGGCTGAGGGACCACCCCAAGTGCATGAATTTCATGCACCGGGCCTCTAGTAAAAATACGAAACAAGACAATTTACACAAGGAAAATAATTTCTTCAAGTCAATAGGAAATGCAAATCTGTAATATCGGAAGGAAGGAAAATATGATGTTGATTTTATGAAAATTCAACTCTTTACCTATGGAGAATTTGCTGACATCAGCAGAGAATTGGAGTCCTAGGCAAAGTGCAGCATTTCACTGAGTTAAGGAGGCCAAGCACAGAGTTCACAGCAGCGGAAATGGCTGGAACTGCAGGGTGCAGCACAGATGCTCTGTAGATTAGGGACCCAGAAGTGTTGTGATAGCCTCCCAGGTGTCCTTAGTGAAGGTAACCTGAAGCTAATCAAAGGCAGCTCTTACTGGCTTGAGATTGAAAATAAGATATCAGAGCTTGAGCACTGCTGACAAAAGAGCACTAAGAAAATCCCAATGTCTCCACATCCTCACTAATAACATGTTGCCTGTTATTTTTCATTATAATCAACCTAAAGAGTGTGAACTAGTATTTCATGTGGTTTTGATTTACATTTTCCTAAAATGTTGAGCACCTTTTCATGGGTTTATGAGCTATTGGTATATCTCCTGGGGAGATATGTTTATTTAAACCCCTTCTCAGTTTTAATTGGGTTGTATTTTTAGTATGGACTTGTAAGAGTTCTTAATATATTCTAGAAACACAACTTGCATATCAGATACAAAATTTGCAAATGTTTTTACCAATTCTGTAGTTTGTCTTTCACTTTCTTGTGTCATTTGCAGCACAGAAGTCCTTAATTTTGTATGAAGTTGGATCAATCTCTTGTTTCATTCATTGCTTGTGCTTATACAATTTTCCACAAAGGTTGCATAACTTTATGTTCCACCAACAATGCACAGGGGCACTACTCTCTTCATATCCTCATCAACACAATATTTTCTCAATTTTTTTATAAGCCTGTAAATTTGACTCACAATATCCTATCAATTTGAGATGTTGAGAATCTTTTCATGTGCTTATTGACCATGTGGGTAAATTATTTGTAGAAATATTTATTCAAGTATTTTACCTATTTGTTAATTTGGTTGTTTTCTTGTTGTAAATCTGTAGGAGTGCTTTACATAAAATGGATATTAATTTTTCATCAGATATATAATTTGCCAACATTTTCTCCTATAGCATGGGCAATCTTTTTCACTTTGTTGATCATACTCTTTGCTGGAAAACAGTTTTTAATGATTATGAATTCAAATGTACCTATTTCTCTTTGCTGTATTTCTGGTCCTATAGCCAATAAATTATTGCAAAACCCAATGCTTTTAATAATTCCCTCTGCTTTCTTCTAAGAATTTTATCATTTTAGCTCTCACATTTATTTTCTGATCCATTTGTAGCTAATTTTTGCATATGGTTTCAGTAAACATCCAAGCTTATTCTTTTGCTTGTTGATATCTGCTATCACAATACCATTTGCTGAAAAGGCTGTCCTTTCCCCCATTGAAATGATCATGGCATCATTATGGAAAATAATTGGACCACATAAGCAAGGGTTTACGTCTGGTTTCCCAATTTTATTCCATTGGAAAATTGCAGTTTTCTGATTTTGTTGCCCAAATTAATATACTGTATCCACTTCCAAGAAGGTACAAAAGAACCCTGGGTCCATTTCTCTCTTTTTATGCTAATTTCTATTGGATAAATCTGAAAATGCAGAAATTTTATTTTACTGCTCATAGTGATAAAGAAAAGAATATTGATGGAGGAGTGTATTTTATCATTTGTATTCAGTCATATGCATAAAAAAAGAGTGCAGAACAGACTTTTTGCTAAAATATATGCAGATGCCAAATTAAAACACTAAATATATTTAACATCATTAACCATTAGGGAAGTGCAAATTATGACCACTTTTAAAACTATAAAAGACTATCTATCCATCAATTTCACTTCTGAGCATGTTTTTCAGAGAATTAAAAATTTACTTTTATTCAGAAATCTTCCACATGAATATTCATTGCAGATCTAATCATGATACCAGTAGCTAAATATTGGCAACCAACCAAATGTCCTTCATGGGGAATAATTAAAGAAATTTTGATGCCCCCATACAAAGAAATACCAATCATCAATTAAAAAATGAAGTATTCATATATGCAACAACTTATATTCAGTTCATGAAATTTATGCAAGAGAAAAAATTCAATCTTAAAGAGAGACAAATTGTGTGAAAGCATTTATATAACATTCATAAAATAACATAACTAGAGAGACAGAGCAGTTCAGGGGTTGCCAGGAGTTAGGAAAGGAGGAAAAAGGGTATCAGTGTAGCTGTAAAAAGGACTAATATTAGTTTAGTGATAATACATGTTGTGATGATATAGTTGTGCATTTCGATTGTGGTGGTGACTACATCAATTTGAACATGTGGCAAAATTGCACAGAACTAAATACACACACAGGTGCAACCATATACAAAAGTGAGTGCATGTATACTGGTGAAGATTGAAAAAGGTCTATGTATTTTATCAATGTCCACTTCTAGGTTTTGATATTGGACTATAGTATTGAGACATGTTTTGTTGATAGAGTCTGACTGAAGGGTACACAGAACTTCCTTTTACATTTCTTTGTAATTTATTGTGAATCTATAATTATAAATTAAATAAACACTCAATAAAATATCATTACATATCTAAAACTGCCAAAACAAAATTGAACTAAACAAAAAAATCAAAAAATAACAATATCTAAGTGCTTGTGAAGTGCAGGCTCTCTGTGCAGAGAAACTGGATCTCTCATTGATGAAGGAAAAATGGTACAGCCACTTTTGAAAATAATTTGGCTGTTTCTTATAAAATTACTAGTGGCCCAGCCGAAACTGGTTTGGCTCAGTGGATAGAGCGTCGGCCTGCGGACTGAAAGGTCCCGGGTTCGATTCCGGTCAAGGGCATGTACATTGGTTGCGGGCGCATCCCCAGTGGGGGGTGTGCAGGAGGCAGCTGATCGATGTTTCTCTCTCATCGATGTTTCTAGCTCTCTATCCCTCTCCCTTCCTCTCTGTGAAATATCAATAAAATATGTTAAAAAAAAAAATTACTAGTGGCCCAGTGCATGAAATTCATGCACCGGGGGTGTGTGTCCCTCAGCCCAGCCTGCACCCTCTCCAGTCTGGGACCCCTCAATGGATGTCCGACTGCCGGTTTAGGCCCAACCAGCAGTCAGACATCCCTCTCGCAATCTGGGACCGCTGGCTCCTAATCACTAACCTGCCTGCCTGCCTGATTGTCCCTAACCACTCTGCCTGCCGGCCTGCTCTCCCCAAACTTCCCCCCCACTGGCCTGATCACCCCCAACTGCCCACCCCCTGATGGCCTGCTTGGCCCCAATTGCTCCCCCTGCCAGCCAGCTTGCCCCCAACTGCGCCCCCCAGCCAGCCTGCTCGCCCCCAACTGGCCCCCCCCTGCCAGCCTGCTCGCTCCCAACTGCCCACCCCCCCGCCAGCCTGATCACCCCCAGATGCCTTCCCCTCCTGGCCTGATCGCCCATAACCGCCTCTGCTTCAGCCCCCCACCATGGCTTTGTCTGGAAGGATGTCTGGAAGGTCTCCCAGAAGGTCTCCTGGTCTAATTAGCATATTACCCTTTTATTAGTATAGATAAGTACACTCACTAAAAAAATACACTTAGTAAGTGACCCAGCAATCTTATCCCTAGGTATTTACCCACCAAAAAAGTGACAATATATGTATATTCTATATGTACAGTATATATATTATACATATGTATATAAAATTCTATATTTGTATTTATACCAGCTTTATTCTTATTGCCATAATCTTGAAATAACACAAATAACCTTCAATAGATGAATTGATAAGCTAACTATCGTACATCTTTTTAATAGAAGTCTAGTTAAAAATAAAAATTAATGAACTATTAAAACATGACAACAGAAATGAATCTCAAATGCATATGTCATTCTGGGAAAGGGAAATATCTAGTGGCAGAGAACAGGTAATTCCTTTCTGGGAATTAACAGTAGGGGATGACTGCAAAAAAAGGAGCCAGAGGAAGGATTTTGGGTGCTAAGTCTATTATGTATCATGATGACAGCTGATGAAAAAATAAGTCTTGTTCTTTTTTTTTCTATATCCATAGAATTATATACCACAGAGTGAATATGCTAATGTGTATAAATTTTTAAAAGGCAAATATGTTTAATAAAAAATAAATATTAAAAAAAGAGACAAAGGCTGGGATTTTTTTTCAAAATTTCTAAGAATACATCCACCTATAGAATCAAGAATCTCAGCCAATTTATCTCAAGCAGGATACATTCAAAGAACATTTGGCAAATCATAGTGAGACTGTGGATAATCAAAAACAGAAAATAAGTCTGAAATTCAGACAAAGAGTAAAAGAATCATTATATTATTGAGATGTATAAGAAGAATGACTGCTGTATTCTCATCAGGAAATGGAAGCCAGGATACAGTGTGATTATATCTTTGACAGCTGAGAGAAAAAATTCTCAATGTAGAAATCTACTCCCAGTGAAAATATCCTTGGCAAATGTAGACATTATAAAACCACTTTAAAAATAAACAAAGGCTGAGACATATGGTCACCGCAAAATAGCCACAAAAAAATACAACAGGAAGTTTTTCAGTCTCAAAGGAAATGACCCATAGGGAAATTTGAATGTGCTGGAAGAATTGAAAAGCCAAAAAAAAAACCAAAACCAAAAACAAAACAAAACAGTAAATCGGTGGGCAAATATATATATTTGTGTTAAAAATATTTAAGAAACTATTAGCTACTTAAGGCAAATAATACTGTATTGTCAGTTTTATAATATAATATATAAATAAGATATATAACAACAAAAGTGCCAATGATGGAAAGACATTAGTAGAAATAAGCTCTTATGAGATTTATACATTGTGAAGTTTAGAGAAATCTAATATACCACATTTGTACATGAGTGTTCACCAAATAAATGGAAACTTTTTGTACCATCTACTAACCATATGCTAAGGTTATGAAAGATTTCATTATTTTTATCTTTCTATAGTATGTTTAGCTTAAAAATGCAACTTAGTTATGAATTAGCACATCACAATGGTTAACATCCTTGGGATATAGACTATATAAAAATATATCACCCATTCTATAATTTAATAGCACCAATCTAGAAAACTCTGCTGTATAAATAGAAATGTTTGAGTACCCATGATTAAAATTAAGAAAAAGCCTAATGAAAAGTTCACTTCTAGATCTGAATTAAAGAGGTATACAACACTTTGATTGACAGTATGATTTATAGAGTAGCCCCTATAGAGTAGGGTAGCCCCCTAGCCACAGGTGGCCATTTAAATTTAAATTAAGTAACATAAAATAAAGTGAAAATTTTACTTCCTTAGTTGCACTATCCACATGTCAGGTGCACAACAGCCTTATTAACAGTGGAGCTGTAAAACATTTCTGTAAGTGCAGAAAGTTCTGTGGGATCACACTGATTGAGATACTAACTGTCATTATTGAATATCCAAAACCCGTCATAGATACTTCCTCCTGGTGATGATGGATTAACTACACAATTTGGAGGAGCATATCCATGTTTACATTGACAAGCATATTCAGTATTGCAAACCTAAAACCAAAACCAAATTGTTTGTTTTAATGTGGAAAATAATTCTTAAATGAAATTTAATAAAATAAATGTCCATGCAACATCTTTTCAAATGTCACATAAATTTTCTATTATTTATCTCTTATATTTTTAAATAAAAGTAGATAACATTTTTTATAAAACTGTAATATCTTATTCTAGAGAGGCATAGAAAGTATGAAGCTAGATATAAATTTGTGGAAATTTAATTTTTTTATGAATTGTGTCAGATACAAAAATTGCTGTGAGAAGAGCCAACTTAAAAATAAATGAGAGGGAAAAAAATAAAGGAAAAACTTGCTTAAACAGACACAAATAGAAAAATTATTTTGCTAGTAAAAATCTATAAATGTGAGCTGGTGTATGAATTAAAATAAGAGTCAGAGCAGATAGAGAATCTAGAAGTAGACTCATGCAAAAATTCAATTAGAATTAAATAAAGAATGAAAAAAAAAACAGAAAATAAACTGTAACTAATAGGACATTTAAGTTATTTGGGAGCAAATTTTGAATCAAGACACAAAGACATACCACTTTTTCCTGGATTACTATAGTACAATACATGAAGCATCAATATGGCAGAAGCCAAAGGCATACTTGGAAACCTTCCAAAGCCTACAAAATTTTTATAATCCTGTCAAAAATTTCACAATGAATGGTAAAATAGAAATACAAGTGGAAAATATGACCATACATACATGCTTAAGAACTGTATCATTAATTATTAAATAAATGAAAATTAACAATGGATTTACCATGTTAGTAGACATTGAAAAACTGAGAAACTAGTCTGGCCAGAATTAGAGGAAATGCACCATTTTTTTTTTCATAGCAAGTGGGAGCAAAAACTGGTACACTGTTTCTTGAAGATAATAATATAACTGAAATTTTTATGGTGCATACATTTGGCCCATCAGATTTTATTGCTAACAATTTAAGAAATCAGATAAGAAACTCTGCTCTCACAAATTATTAGACCATAAGTTATATATATAATATACGTAAATATATTGTATGTACTTAAATATATTTCAGTAACATACACTTAATTATAATTTTATATCTATGTATCATGTGTCTATATAATCTTTAATAAATATATTTCTAAAAGTTTACATTCTTGATGTAATGTTATAATAACAGATTGTTTTATATTGTATTTTATATAAAGTTCAAAGCTTATGAACTCATGAGACCTATAACAATCTTATTTAACACATAATTCATGTACATAAGTATAAATGATGGAAATTGCTTTACTTATTTGCTTTCAATTTTCACTAAGAAATTTCCACATAAATTAATCCTGAACCTTATTATTATCCTGGAAATGTTATTGACATGAATTTTTTAAATAAAACTACACATAGGCATTACCTACCCCATTTCCACGGCACATTCTTGTGGCATTACAGAGTCGATCGTCTTTGTGTTGTTTCACAGGTTCACAAGATCCATTCAGACAAACCTACCATTTTAAAAACAAGCAACAATAACAACAACCATGAAATGTAAAGAGTTGAGCAATCATTATTGCTACAAATAGAGATGCTCAAAATTTGTATGTATAGGGATGTGCAAGCATAGGTTTACAGTTGTTAGTGTTGAAAAAGACATGCTGGTAACAATTATTTACAATATTTACAGATATTTGTAGTCTACTCTGTATTTCACATACACATGACTGTAAACCTATATTTGCCCACCACTGTGTATATAAAACACAGGAATCTGTTGAATAAGAGTGGTGAAAGCAGACATCCCTGCCTTGTTTCTTATGTTAAGAGAAATGCGTTTAGCTTTTGCCCATTGAATATGATGCTGGCTGTAGGTTTTTCATTCATGGCCTTTATTATGTTCAGGTATGATCACTCTATTCCCACTTTGCTGAGAGTTTTTATCATAAACTAGAGGCCTGGTGCACAACATTCATGCACTGTGTGTGTGTGTGGGGGGGGGGGGTCTCTCAGCCCTGCCTTGCACCCTCTTGCATTCTGGGACCCCTTGGGGGATATCAGCCTGCCAGCTTAGGCTTGCTCCCCATGGGAGCTCCTTGTGGGAGTGCCGCTCAGACAGAAGCCAGGCTCACTGCTCCTTAGTGCTGCCTCAGGGAGAAGCTCCTGCTACCGCCATTGTGCTCACCAGCCATGAGCCTGGTTTCTGGCTGAGCAGCGCTCCCCCTGTGGGAGTGCACTGACCACCAGGGGGCAGCTCCTGTGTTGCACGTCTGCCCCCTGATGGTCAGTGCTCATCATAGAGACTAGTCATTCTGTTGTTGGGTCAATTTGAATATTATCCTTTTATTATATAGGACTAGAGGCCCAGTGCACAAAAATTTGTGCACTGGAGGGGGTCCCTCAGCTTGGCCTGCCCCCTCTCACAGTCTGAGAGCCCTCAGAGAATGTCCTACTGACATCTTAGGCCCTCTCCCCACTGGGATTGGGCCTAAGCCGAAGTCTGGCCTCCCTCTATGGGAGGCAACTGGGCTGATCATGGGAAGGCGCCACCCCCATTACCCTGCAGCTGCTGCCACTGCTGGCTGCCACAGCTGCCAGCCCTTGGCTTAGCACTGGCCCCGTCCCCTACCCACTGGTGGGTGGGGGGCAATCTGGAGCCAGGTTGGCTGGGGGAGGGGCTGTGGAAGGTTGAGGCACAGCAGGTCGCACCCCATCCAGCCTCTGTGGAGGCATGGCACCAGGACCAGGCCAGCACAGCCCCCTCTCCTGCTGGCTCTGCAGAAGGGGCAGTGCTGCTGGACCAGTTCGCGCTGAGGCCTCTCCAGCACCGCCTCTGCGAAAGAGGTGGTGGTGGCAGCATCGCTTCCTCTCCTGTGGCACTGCCTCCTCTCTTGTGGTGGGCAGTTGCAGTGCCTCTCCCATGGCCTCTGCGAAAGGGGCTTTGCTGCTGCGCCTCTCCTGCCCCACCTCACCTCTCCTGCTCCCCTCAGCCCTGCAGTTGCTGTGGCTAGGTATCGGTCTAATTAGCATATTACCCTTTTATTAGTATAGATGGCTGCTGGATTGCATAAAATGTTTTTTCTGTATCTATTGATATGATCATGTGATTTTTATATTTCATTTTGTTTATATGATGTATCACATTTATTGATTTGCATGTATTTTACCACTTTGCATCCCTGGAATAAATCAGACATGTTGAATGATTTTTTTAATGTATTACTGGATCTGATTTGCTCAACATAATACTGGAAGTACTAGCCATAGCATTCAGACAAGAAGAATAAATAAAATGTATCCAAATTGGAAAAGAGGAAGAAAAACTCTCATTATTTGCAGATGACATGATTTGTATATAGAAAACCCTAACTACTAGATCTAATAAATGAATTTGGCAAAGTGGTGGGATACAAAGTCAACACCCAGAAATCCATGTCATTTTAATACATTAATAATGAACTCTCAGAAAGAGAAACTAAGAAAACAACCCCATTTACTAATACAACAACAACAAAATAAGGTACCTAGGAATAAATTTAACCAGGACACAACAATAAAGAAAGAAACTGAGCAAGGTGCAAACAAGTGGAAGCATATGCCATGCCCATGGATTGGAAGAGTTATTATCATTAAAATGTCCACGCTTCCCAAACCAACATATAGATTAAATGCAATCCCTATTAAAATAACAATGTTGTATTTCACAGAAGTAGAAAAATATATTTCAAAAAGGTATATGGAACCAAAAAGACACCAAATGGTCTCAACAATCTTGAGAAAGAAAAATAGGGTTGGAGGGATTACAATACCAGATATCAGACTATACTACAAGGCCACCATAATAAAAAAAAAGCCTGGTACAGGCATAAGAACAGGCATGTAGAACAATGGAACACAACATAGACCCCAGAAATTAACTCATGCCTTTATGGTCAATTAATGTTTGACAAAGTAAGCAAGAGCATACAATGAAGTAAAGACAGTTTCTTCAATAAATGGTGTTGGGGAAAATTGGATAGGTACATGAAACAAAAAGAAACTAGACCATCAGCTTACACCATATACAAGAATGAAGAAAACATAGGCAGTACAATCTCAGACATCTCTCACAGCAATATTTTTGCCAATATGTCTCAAGGGCAAGGGAAACTCAGGAAAAGCAAAAAAATTAAATTTAAAAAATGGGACTGCATCAAGGTAAAACGATTCTGCACATCAAACAAAACCATCAAAATTATGAAAAGGGAACCTACTTATGGGAGAACATAATCACCAATGATACAGCCAATAGGAGATTAGTTTCCAAAATATATAGAGAACTTATGCAACTCAACACCAGGAAGACAAATAATCCAATTAACAATGGTTGAAGGACCTGACTAAAGACTTCTCCAAAAAGGACATACTAGTAACAGTTCTCCAAGAGACACACAAAATTGCTCAAGGGAACTAATTATTAAAGAGATGCAAATGGGACTGGCAGGAAGGTAGGGAGGGAGAGAGTGTGAAAGAGTGAGGGAGCGATAGAGGAGTGTGTGGACGTGTGTGGTGTGTGTGTGTATGAGCTAGGGACAGTTAGATTCTGCAGGTCTTCCAAGGGGCTGCGGAACTGGGCAGTCTTAGACGGCAGAGCCCCGTGCACAACGCGGATACTTCTGGGAAGCCAGTGCGGGCACAGAGACCACACCATCTTGAGAAACAGAGCTGCTTGAGACTAGGATCCTGGCCTCAGCACCACCCAGTCTGGTCTCGGATGCAAACCAGGACCCTGCAGCCACCAGGGACAAAGACCTGTGACCACAGCTGTGGACCAACAGACAACAAAAATCCAGACATCCCAGCCGCAGATTTCTGTGAGTCAAGGAGCCTATCCCCCTCCCCGCAGGCTCACAGGCAATGCCATAGTAACTGATAGACCCACCCCTTGCACGGGCAGCAGTGCCGCCACAGGAATTTGAGCCTGCGCATGCACAGTCACTGGGAATCTGCTCCCCGCAATGCAATCGGGCAATCAAACCAAAAGCCCACACAGGGCGGCAGTGCCACCTGACTTCAATTCTGGGCAAGCACACACAGAAGTCTGTTTTCTGCAGCGCAGGAGCAGACCTCCAGCCAACACAGTGCTACTATGCAACCCAGTACCCCAAGCTGACCAGGACCCTCATTCTCCAGGCAGGAGGCAGCACTGAGCACCACTGACTTGACTCTGTTTCTTATTGCATGCGCCTGGGATCCCTGACTCCCAGTGTACTCCCACTAAGAGCCAGTGACTCCAATTGGTGCATGCACACACAGGGACCCTGATTCTCAGCGAGAGGCTGCACAAAGCAACAGAGACTCTGATACTTGATTCTTGGTGCAGACACAGGGGAACTCTGACTCCTGGCATGCACTAGGGGACTCTGATTTTCGGCACATACCAACAGTGCAGTGCAGGCAGGGTCGCTGATTCTAGGTGGCACACGAGACCACACTGAGTGCTGGTAACACTTACCCTGGGCGAGACTGGTTCCCACCAACCCACAGCAGCCACATGTCTTAGTGTCAGAGCACTTCAGTGACACTTGGGTGGTGCAGAGCTCCCACTGCACATGGCCCAGGTCCACGGAACTTGAAGTTTGAACCTTCTGGTGATAGTCAGAATGGGGAGACGACACAATACCCAGAGGAAAGAAAATGAGGAGTCACCAAGAAAGGAAATTAGTGAAATTGAAGCATGCAACATGACCAAAAAAGAATTCAGAGTAATGGTTGTGCAATTCATACATCAGATGGATGAGAAAATCAACAACCTATGCAAGAATTAAGAAGAAATGAAAAGTGATATAGCTACAATCAAAAACACCATGGAAAGTTTCAACATAGACTAGAAGATGCAGAGGACCGAATTAGTGAGTTAGAAGATAAGGTAGAGAAACAAGCTCAATCTGAACAGCAACTGGAGAAAAAAATTAAAAAGCAGGAGGAGAGCCTAAGGGAGCTTTGGGACAATGTAAAATGAAATAACATATGTATAATAGGGCTGCCAGAAGGGCAAGATGAGCAGCAAGGGTTAGAAAATCTATTTGAAGAAATAATGACAGAAAACTTCCCAGATATGGGGAAGAAAAAGTTATACAAGTACAGAGAGTCCCAAGCAAGATCAATCCCAAAAGACACACATCAAGACACGTCATAATTTCAATGGCATATATTAACGACAAAGGGAGAATCTTAAAGGCTGCAAGAGAGAGACAGAGAGTTACCTGCAAAGGATCCTCCATCAGATTATCAAATGATTTCTCAACAGAAACACATCAAGCTAGAAGGGAATGGAAGGAGGTATACAAAGTGTTGCAAAGCAAAGGACTGAATCCAAGAATACTCTATCCTGCAAGGCTATCATTCAAAATTGAAGGAGAAATCAGGAGCTTCGCAGACAAAAAAAGGCTAAAGGAGTTTATCACCACCAAACCAGCAATGCAAGAAATGCTAAAGGAACTGGTGTAAAAAGAAGAAATAAAAAGGTAAGAAGGAACACAGGCACAAAAATAGAATTACTAGAAACAAGTACCTTTCAGTAATAACTTTAAACGTAAACGGACTAAATGCTCCAATCAAAAGACATCGAGTGGCTGAATGGATAAAAAAACACGACCAATATATATGCTGTCTACAAGAGACCCACCTCAGAACAAGGGACTCACACATACTGAAAGTGAAGGAATGCAAAAATACCTTTCAGGAAAATGGAAATGAAAAAAAAGCTGGGGTAGCAATACTTATATCTGACAAAATAGACCTCAAAGTGAAGGCCATAACAAGAGATAAGGAAGGCCACTTCATAATACTAAAGGGATCGATACAACCCAATGCAGGAGCACCCAAATACATAAAAAAACTCCTGGAAGATATCAAGGGAGAGATCGCCAACAATACAATCATAGTAGGGGACTTTAATACACCACTGACATAACTGGATAAAGCCTCTAGACAAAAAATCAGCAAATAAACAGCAATCCAAAATCACTCATTAGATCAGTTGGACTTAATTGACATCTTCAGGATATTTCACCCCAAAGCCACAGAATATACATTCTTCTTAAGTGCACATGGGACATTTTCAAAAATAGACCACATATTGGGTCACAAGCTAAGTCTTCCCAAATAACAAACATCTTCTCAGACCACAATGGCATAAAATTAGAAATAAACTACAATAAAAACAATCCAAAAAACTCAAACACTTGGAAGCTGAATAGCAGGCTACTAAATAATAATTGGGTTACCAATGAGATCAAAGAAGAAATTAAAAACATCCTGGAAACTAATGACAATAAAAACACAACAATCCAAAATCTATGGGACACAATGAAAGCAGTCCTAAGAGGGAAGTTTATAGCTCTACAGGCCTACCTCAAAAAAGCAAGAAAAAATGGTAGTAAATCATCTAACTACAACTCAAAGAATTAGAAAGAGAGCAACAAGAAAAGCCCAGAGTGAGCAGAAGGAAGGAGATAATAAAGATCAGAGCAGAAATAAATTACATAGAGACCAAAAAAAAAAAAAATACAAAAGATCAATGAAAGCAAGAGCTGGTTAAGGATAAACAAGAATGATGAACCTCTAGTCAGGCTCACCAAGAAGCAAAGAGAGAGGACTCAAATAAATAAAATCAGAAATGAGAGAGGCGAAATAACAACAGACCCCACCGAAATACAAAGGATTGGTAAAAAATACTATGAACAATTCTACTCCAACAAACTAGACAACCTGGAAGAAATGGACATATTCCTAGAAAAATACAACCTTCCAAAACTCAATCAGGAAGATTCTAAAAATCTCAATAGGCTGATAACTATGGAAGAAATTGAAGCAGTCATCAAAAAGCTCCCAGCAAACAAAAGCCCAGGGCCAGACGGCTTCACAGGGGAGTTTTACCAAACACTCAAGGAAGAACTAAAACCTATCCTCCTCAGACTATTCAAAAAAATTCAAGAGGAAGGAACACTTCCAAGCTCCTTCTATGAAGCCAGCATTACCCTAATTCCAAAACCAGATAAAGACAACACAATGAAAGAGAATTATAGGCCAATATCCCTCATGAACATAGATGCCAAAATCCTCAACAAAATTCTAGCAAATCAGATCCAGCACTACATCAGAAAGATCATACACCATGACCAAGTAGGATTTATCCCGGGGACGCAAGGATGGTACAATACCCGCAAATCAATAAACGTGATACATCACATAAACAAATTGAGGTAAAAATCACATAGTCATATCAATTGATGCAGAAAAAGCATTTGACAAAATCCAATCCCTTCTTGATAAAAACTCTCAGCAAGAAATCTTTAATTGTACCAAGCACAATGCCTAATTTTTGTCTGAGGTCTTTATTAAAACATTTTGATCTCCAGTTATTCCAAAATAACATTTTCTATTTTAGTTTTTAGGTCAGTTCATCTATCCTTGTTTCAATACTGCATTGTTTTAATTAACTTTACAGTATGTCTTGATGTATAGTAGTGTAAATGTCCAGTTTCCATTTTCTTCTTTAAAATTACATTAGCTATTTTGTATTTTTAGCCTTTTGCATTTCCATATAAACCTTTAAATCAATCTTTCAATTTTCCCAACAACTCATTTCCCCCTCCCAAAAAAATACCTGCTTTGATTTGGATTCTTAATAGCATCATATTCATCAATTGATTTTTGAGAACATTGACATGTTAAGTCTTCCAATTAATCAGTATTGCTTACCCCTCATTTATGTAAGTCTTCTTTGCTTCTCTAGTAATGCTTTGCAGTTTTGAATGCAGTGGTTACTTGCATATTTTTCAGGAGATCATCCTAGGTTTTAAATGCTTTTGAATGCTATCAAGGCCATAATATCTTGATGCTAAGGCTACTTCTAAAATCTTTATTTTTTACTTGTTATAAAGGTACAATAACTAAGACATAAAGTCACAGGGTTGCTACAATCTTGACTTGGGGTTGACCAGCAAGACCACTTAAGCCAAAGATAACACCTTTACTTTATAAAAAAATCACAACCCACCAAATTTCCATGTGCAATCCAAACAGCAGAAATGCATGTTTTCAAGGATGTGCCCTGATTTCTCACTCACCAAAATTTTAGTAATATCCTTCCATGTCATTAAAAATTATATGCAAATGTTATTTTAGAAAGAAATAGAGTATTGGATAAACTTTAATTTATCTGACCAACCTATAATTGTCATTTAACAAGTCTTCATAACTTTTCTCTGTTATAACTCACATCATAATTGCTCTATACCAATGTATATTTCCTAATATCAGAAAATTAATTTCACGTTATTCCATTAGCAATGGATAAAAGAAGTATGATATTTGACTCCTTACACATTTCCCAATCACTTTCCAGAAAGTATGTGATAATTTATACTTACCTTAGAATGATAATGTTATTCTTCTTACCATCAGATATTACTTTCAATGCCCAAATGCTAACTTGCAAACAATAAGTTACACTGCATAAGTTTTATATATGTCTAACCACTGTTAATGAATCATAATGTAAATATCTGTGTTTTCTAATGGTCTTAGGTGACCCTGCTAGCAGTTCTCAACCTGTGGGTCCCGGACTGCTAGCAGGGTCGCCTAAGACCATCGGAAAACACAGATATTTACATTATGATTCATAACAGTAGCAAAATTACAGTTATGAAGTAGCAACAAAAATAATTTTATGATTGGGGGTCACCACAACATGAGGAACTGTATTAAAGGGTCACGGCATTAGAAAGGTTGAGAACCACTGGTTTAAAACAACAACTTAATATTAAATGACTTTGTATTTATTTAATCACACGTTAGATGAAACATTTTCATGTTTCTTAGTTATATGCTTGATATTATGAGATATTTTTGCACTGATATATATTGATGTATTTGAGTATGCTTGTATGCACACATACATAATATACACAAATATTGTGATACTAGAGGCCCATTGCATGATACTCGTGCAAGAATAGGCCCCTGGCTTCACTCCCAGCCACCCGGGAGCTGGCAAGTTCCCGCTTCTAGGCCGCCCGGGAGCCGGCAAGTCTCCGCTCCCCGGGCACCTGGAAGCTGGCACATCCCCACTCCCCGGCCGCCCAGGAGCTGGCCAGTCCCTGCTCCCCAGCCGCCCGGGAGCAGACACGTCCCTGCTCCCCGGCCACCCGGAGCCAGCAAGTCCTCGCTTCTGTCTGGAGTACCACTCCAGTAGCTCCCTCCACCACCCCCCTTCCCTTCATAGCAGCCTTTACACCACTCTGCGCCTGCATATGCAAATTAACCTCCATCTTTGTTGGGTTAATTTGCATATTCACTCTGATTGGCTGTGGGTGTAGCAGAGTGATGGTTAATTTGCATGTTTCTCTTTTATTAGGTAAGATACTTATATACTGTAAGATGTATTCTCTGACAAAGTAGATGTCCAACAATTCAATTCAACTCAATTCTGACATTATCTACCTGGAGTTAGAATCAGATCCCACAAATTAAAGGGCTCAGGCCCATAAGGATGCCTCCACTTCAGATACTAGACGCAAGTCCCAGACCACCCTAATTTTGACCAACCATCTATAAATTGGAGGTTCCCATAAACTCCTACTCAGGTTTCATAATTTGCTTATTTGGCTCATAGAACTCAAAACAACACTTCAGTTATGTTTACTGGTTTATTATAAAGGCTACAAATCAGGAACAGACAAGTAGAAGAAATATACAAGACAAGCTATTTGTGGGGTGGAGGTTAGTTTCTATGTCCTCTCCAGGCATATTGAAAGCACAGCAGGTCAATGAGTTCATCAACTTAGAAACTCTCTGAATCTCACTGTCCAAAGTTTCTATAGAGTTCACTCTTCAGCCATACCATTCCCCCTTATGGAGTTCTGTTCTGTGGGGCTGGGTTTGGGAAGGTGGCTAAAAGTTCCAATCCTCTAACCATTTAGTCTCTTTGGTGGCCAGCCCAATCCTGAAGCTATCTAGAGGCCTCTGATAAATCACTTCATTGGTTTGTTTGGGAGGGAATGAATAAAACAAAACATTGTTATCACTCAGGAAATTCCAAGGGCTATGGGAGCTCTGTGCCAGAAACCAGGGACCAAGCCCAAAATATATTTTTGGTGTTACATGACGTGTGTGTGTGTGTGTGTGTGTGTGTGTGTGATGTGCACACACACATGGGCGTGTGCCATTTCACTGCTTTATTTTCTAATTAAATAATGATTAAATTCGTTAATAAAGTTCTGTATTTATTCTCCCTTATTTATAGTAAAGATTTTTTCACTTTGTTTTAAATGATCTTTGAAGGGAAGACATATTACTTTATAATGTTGTGGACAAAAAAGGGCCATATACTAAACCTGACAAGCTCAGGGAAGGCCTGGATTGTGGGTTTTATAAACTCAGAGACAGAAAGTAACCACATAAGATCTGAAACTAAACATTTCTAACTAAAAGCGAGTCTTTGTGTGTATTCATGTCCTAAACTAGTATCTTCCTTGACAGAAGTCAGTATTTACCATAACTGAGCCTGTAGATTGTCTTTTTGCATCTAAAATAACATACCTTTGGATTGTCAGAGTAATCTCCTTTTCCAGACCCTTCAGGGCACAACCCAGGGTTCTGCGGTCTCTGTACCAGAGCTAGAGACCACAGAACCCCTCAGTGCTATCTTGTTCCGCATACCATCTCCATGTGCTCTAAATGTTCAATATCAACTCTACTGTACCCACCAGTATAAAAGAAGTATGTCTATTTGTATTACTTTTCATCCAATCTCAGAGATTTCCCAACTTTGCCTTCTCCACCCTGCCTAATCTACCACCAATGGATTTCAGGTAGCCACCCCTATAGCTTCTCCTTTGATTCCGATGTATAAAATAAGCAGTAAAACTGCTATTCTCCAGAGCATTTTCTCAACCTATTGAGATCTTTCTTTTTGGAAATTGTTGTCAGTTTGGCTCAAATAAACTCCTATAAGATTTTTTCTAAGCCCGAATATACTTTTGCCAACAATGTAATGTAATGTTCTGGTGTAATTACTTTATTATTTTTATGTTAAAATGTATTTTTCCATTCTGAAATAAACTTACTTCCTTTTTCTTCTTATTTTTTAATTCTTAAAATACTGCTTCTCAGTGTAAATTATTTGAATTAAAATGTAAGATAATTATGCATGTTTTTCTTTGGTCAATTATTTTTAGTGATAATAGTTTAAAAATAATTTATCTATTATGTTTCTTAATGTTTTTAAGAAAAATAAATTAAATAAAGCTTAGATTCTTTTATTATTGTACTAGATGCCCGATGCATGAAGATTCATGCAGGAATGGGCCTTCCTTCCCCTAGCTGCTGGCACCACCTTCATTCTGGCCAGAGCCACTTTTCCGCCTTCACTCTGGGCTGGAGTCACCTTTCTGCCTTTGCTCCAGCCCAGAGCCGCCTTTCCACCTTCCCACACTGCCCAGAGGCCCAGAGCAGTTGGGGCAGTGTGGAACGCCTGTGTCCCGCCCCATCCCCAGCCATTCGGTGACTGTGTATGCAAATTAACCTGCCATCTTTGTTGGGTTAATTTGCATACTCACTCCTGATTGGCTGGTGGGCGTTGCAAAGGTATGGTCAATTTGCATCTTTCTCTTTTATTAGTGTAGATCTTGTGGGAGGGTCAAATTTTCAACAAGTATATTATGCTTTTGGAGAAAGAATTAGGGGAGTAGGCTAATAAGCAAGTAAATGAATGTTTTACTGTCATTATAACCAAATTCATTCTAATCAATTATTGCAAGACTAAATACTTGGGGTATTTTTTGTTGTTGTTCTTAGTATTCATATTGTTCCATTCTGATTGTTAGTGTATTATTTGATTCTTTTTTGTTCTTTGCTTACACAAATTATTGCAGACCAAATCCTAGCCTAATAAAGAGGCTTAGATTCTCAAGTGTGAGACAACCAGTTTAAATATCTGTAGGAAAGTTCATAATAAAACAGATTGAAAGCAAGTGTTCTTTGACTGGCAGAAACCTGACCTTTGAATTTTAACATACAGTAACCAGTTCGTATAATTATAAATAAAAAAATCTTAATATTATCTCTCTCTCTCTCTCTCTCTCTCTCTCTATCTATCTATCTATCTCTCTCTCTCATGCACACACTCTCAGGTACTCAGACACACACACCATATATAAAATCAAGAAAAATTTATATTTACCCTATCTTCACCACATATAGTGCCATCATATACACGGGTTATATCCACTTCTCCCCCTAATGCACGAGTTCTCCGTCTTGCTGACATACATATATAGCCTCTAAGGTAAGTATATTGAACATCAAATGGACTCCATGATAATACCCGTGAATTTGTCCATTGACAAACTAACTTTGCACAAAGGGTATTCCTGGCAATATAAAGCAGAGAAAAGGTCCCACTTGTCACTTACTGTAAGACTAATGTTTTAGGTAAATATCATTCAAAGTATGAGGATAATTCAGAATGTTACTCAGACCATAACAGCAAGGCTATTTGGTGCATGTACCATCTTATGAAGTGCAACATATAAATTTATCTGTATGTACTATAGTCATCTTTCATTTGAATTAAGTGACTCATTGCAGAAAACACATACACAAAAACACACACATTTGGAAAATGGATAGTTTTTTTTAAATACATACCGAAATTCACATCGCCTGTTGGGAAGACAGATTCCAAATGGATCTCCGAGAAAATTCACTTCTTCTGCACATACATAAGCAGCACCTTTAGCAACTAAAAATATAAAGATCCAATTACTCATCTCAAAAAACAATTAAAACTGAAAATATGGCACATTAATATAGAGACAGCTGGACAGCAGCAATGTCCAGTCAGTGCCAACTCCAAATTTTTGATGTCACCTATTGGCTCTACGAGAATGAGAATCACTCCCCAAAAACTACCCATTTGAGAAGGGAAAAATTGATATCAAATTGCAGAAATGACTAAGAAATCCGTTATTTGATTTCATATCTACAATTCTAATAATATATTCCCTTTGCACCAATCACCTGAAATTTCACTAATGTCCTAGTGTCTTTGTCCTATACTTAGTAATCCTATTTTGCCTCTTGACATAATTCAAAGGTGCTTTGATTTGCAATTTTATTTTTAAATTTGGATTTATTTTATTTATTTTTTTAGGGGTGCAGATATCTTTTTTTAATTGTTTAAAGTATTACATATAGTAGTACATATATATCCTTTTTTTCCCCCATTGACCTTCCCCCAGCCTCCTCTACCCCCTGTCGCATGCCCTCATCCCACCCCCCCAGTGTCTTGTGTCCATTGGTGTGCTTATATGCATGCATACAAGTCCTTTGGTTGATCTATTCCACACCCCCTCCCCAACACTCCCCAGCCTTCCCGCTGTAATTTGACAGTCTGTTTGGTGCTTTACTGCCTCTGTATCTATCTTTTTATTCATCAGGTTACAATGTTCTTTATTTTCCATAAATGAGTGAGATCATGTGGTATTTTTCTTTCATTGCCTGGCTTATTTCACTTAACATAATGCTCTCCAGGTCCATCCATGCTGCTGCAAATGGTAAGAATTCCTTCTTTTTTACAGCAGCGTAGTATTCCATTGTGTAGATGTACCACAGTTTTCTAATCCACTCATCTGCTGATGGGCATTTAGGCTGTTTCCACAAATTTGGATTTAAGTAAACAATACCTTTCCTTGTGGTTAGGGTGAATTACTGACTTTAGAAAAATACAGTTTAAAAAGGAATCCCAGAAAATACACACAACTATTACATTTTCCAAATAACTCTGTACACTGTTTAGTCGGGTCTCGGCATATTCCTTTATAGCAAAAGGCAGTGTTATTATTGCATGGTTCTAAATCAGCAGATTTCACATCCATCGGACAATTCTCATAAATTCCATCGCAAAATTCTGGAAAATCACATGGATCTACGGTTTTCCGACATAGATGTCCCCTTTCTGTCATCTGTGAGACAAATAGAAACAATTTTTTTGTAATACTTTTTATCCAAAGACAAAGTGCTTCATACATGACAATTAATCAAGTCTTACCACACTGCTACAAGCAAGGTATAATTATCTTCTATTATAATTTAGATAAATTGTCATTATAGGTAAGAATGATGAGAAATAATTTACTATGGGCTAACCTATTATGAAGTTTAACTGAACATGAACATAATGGAATCAGATCATGTATTCATACCAAATACCAAGTTCTGAGACAATACGTATGCAATTTTCTGAAAGATGCAGAAATGTTAAACACATAAGTCAACATCCTTTTTTTATTTTCATCAGAAAATGTTGCATTGCCTTTACATTTTTAATGTTGACACTATTGCAGATGTCTCAGATTTCACCCCTCTGACATTTTCACACACCCTCGCCTACCCCTCCCTTGGCCTTCACCACACTATTGTCTGTGTCCATGGGTTATGCATATATATTTTTCACCTAAGTCCTTCACCTTCTTTATCCAGTCCCTCCTCTGTCCCTCTCCTCTGACATTTATCAGTCTGTTCCATGTATCCCTGCTTCTACACCACCGCAAAAAAGAAGGAACTCTTATATTTTGTGACAGCACAGACGGACTTGAGGGTATTATGTTAGCAGAATAAGCCAGTCAGAGAAAGGCAAATGCCATTTGATCTCACTAATATATGGAATCTAATGAACAAAATAAACTGATGAACAAAATAGAACCAGAAGCATGGATGCATTGCCTTTAAAGTAGTGTTGAGCTCTCTCATACTTTCTAGTAATTTCCAATGTGATAACAATGGAAAATTTAAAATCGGTTTCCAGTGACATAGTAAGTGGGGGCTATTACCAAAGCAGAAGTTCTAGGATGAAGTCTTTTAACAAGTCTGGTGCTCAGATTTCATGATTACACCTAACCGTCTGAGACAAAGGGACACTGTACATTTCTTTTTTTTTCTTTCTAAAAGAAATATTTTTGTAAAGTACTAACCAAAAAGTGTAAATAAGAATCCAAATAGACATGTGGATTCTATTACCTTTTTAGCAAATTAAAAATTTACTTAAAAGTTCTAGAAAAATAGATTGGAAAGAACCCAAATGTCCATCAATTAATGAATAGGTAAGTTGTTGTATATACATACAACGGAATATTTTCAGCCAGATATAGGAATGGTAGACTGATATATAAGCTAAAAATGAATAAATTTTTAAATCACTACATTAAATGAAGAAAGCCTGACACCATAGGTCATTGTGTGGTTTCACTTACATGAAATAACAGAATAAGTAAAACCAGAAAGGCAGAATTCACATTGGTGGTTGCCAGAGACTGACAGGAAGGGAGAAAGGAGAGCATGTTCATCAGTTTGGATGATGAACATGTTTTGGAGCTAGCTAGAGGTGGTATGTGCACAAGATTGTGAATATTATAAATGACATTAAATTGTTCACTTGAAAATAGTTAATTTTATGTTTTATGATTTTCACCTCAATATTTAAAAAAGGGTCTAGTGAAAGCTCTCATAGTCATAATGCTGTGATGATACTAAATATTTACTTCAAAATCAATAGAAAATATCTGATATCAGGCTATGCATATTTGTTTTTCAACTTTAATTCTTAGGGACTAATTGTATTCCTGATATGCTGTACTAACTCAATTGCTATTTTTTACAATAATCCTAAACTATTGCTCAATGGACATCTTTTTTATTTCAAATAATTTTCCTTTCAAGACCTACTCCACCTCTACCATGAGGGGTTATAAATCATGAATCTGCTTTGGACTCGGGATGATAATCAGAACACTTCTCCCTAAACACAGGGAGTGGAACAGTGGTGGAAATTTAACTTAGCAGGATCAGGCATGGTTTCCTCCATTACCAAGCACAGAGGCAGATGTTGGAAAAGAAAGGATCTCTCTACTCTTCTGAAATACTGTATTATGGCATAGAAAACCCAGGAGGTGCAATGAGCTATCTGTATTGCACATGCAGAAACCTTGTTTGAGACCTGTCAACAGAATTGGGAGGATATTCAATAGATGTATAGAATAAGAATTCTATTGTTCCTGTTTGAAATCTTCAACTGAGCATGAAGTTGAGCTTCATAAGTGCTTGTTTATTTTTCTTTGCTTGGCCATTATCAAGATACAATCTTTTGTGACAGCAAGGATGGACCTAGAGAGTTTTATGCTAAGTGAAATAAGCCAGTCAGAGAAAGACAAATACCATATGATTTCACATATTTATATGTGGAATCTAATGAACAAACTAAAGAAACAAACTCATAAACTCAGAAAACAGACTGATAGTTATTGGAGTAGAGGGAGTTTGGGGGCTGGGTGGAAAAGAAGAAGGGATTAAACAGTACAAATTGGTAGCTACAGAATAGCCACAGAGATGCAGTTTGCAGCATGGGGAATACAGTAAAAAATATCAAGAAAACTGGGTACAGGGCCAGGTGGGCAGCAGAGAGTCCACTCTAAAGTGCATGGGTGTTCGGCCACTTTCCTATACATCTGAAATTGGTAAGGAATAGTAGTAAATGTAAACTGTGGTTGAAAATAAAATAAAAATTAAAGGAATTGTATCAGGTAGAAAATTTTGTTTCATTTAGTATTGACTAAAAATGGGCAAATGGCCCATTAATTTTTCCCAAGAATAAAAGCCAGAATACTATTCCTTCTTTTTTCTTTTTTAATTTCACAAATCTTTTATTTCCTGGCTGGAATCAAATTTTTCAAATCTTTATTGTTGGAAGTATTACAGATGTCCCCATTGTTTTTTTCTCATTGACCCCCTCACCCTGCACCTGCCCCTTCAGGCCTTCACCACTCTATTGTCTGTATCTGAAACAGAAATTTTTAGGGGTGAAAAAAAACAGGTTTAGGAATATTTAGAAATTAAGAGGGCCATGGAAGAAGCACAGAGCTGCAGAGCAGCAGCAGGTCTATATTTATAAAATAAAGGGAAGGAAGCCCCTCTTTCAGAGGAAGAAGAAGAAGGCTCAAAATGGATAAGAAAACAATAAGGGAGGAGGGGTGGAAAACCTCACATGTCTCATGTAAGGTTTGATCTTTGAGCTCAGGAGTTACTATAGTGACCAGTCTAAGGGAATAGTGACCAGAGGGGATATCAAGGCACAAAGACCTACAGCCTTTATAAACCATGGAAACAGGGATTTGGTGGGACTCTTTCCCCCTTCCCTACATGGGAGTCTGTACTTGTTCTTCAATAAAATTTTCACCTTTGCTATACCACCTTCCATCCGTGGATTCATTCTTCGACTGTCGGACAAAGAATCTGGGGAACCATCCTGCCCAGGGGAACACTGCGTATTCCAGTCCAAAAAAAATCCCGCTTCATGTCCATGGGCTATGCATATATGCATATAAATTCCCAGGTTAATCAATCCCAACCTTCCCTCTGAAATTTGTCAGTCTGTTCCATGCTTCTTTGTCTCTGGTTCTATTTGTTCATCAGTTTATTTTGTTCCTTAGATTCCACATATGAGTGAGATTGTGTGATACTTATCTTTCTCTGAGAAGGCAGGGGTAGGTGGGGGTGGGGAGGGGGTGAAGAGATAACCCAAAGTATGTATATGTGTATAACCCATGGACACAGACAATAGGGTTGTGAAGACCTGGGGCAGGCTGAAGGGTGAGGGGGAACAGAGGCAGGCTGGAAGGGGTCAATGAGGGAAAAAAGGAGACATATATAATACATCCAACAATAAAGATTTTTCAAATGAATAAATAAAAATTTTGTATTTTTAAAATTAAATAAAGAAGTGGTGTTGATTTATTTGTTTTAAAACAAATTCCAAAATATTTTGATATTTATTTTTAACTACTATTTAGAAAATAAAAAAACTCATTAGCTTATTCTTTTAAAAAATGAAGTCAAGTAATGTTAAATGACATATTAGTCACTTGGTATTTAAACAACAAAAGCTGTATATGTAGAAGTATTCACCTTTGTTGTTCTACTATGCCATTAGAATTATAGTATAGCTAAGGTGTGAAATAAAAATAACATTGGGAACTAGCTTTATTTCAAATTTTTAGTAACTTTGAATCTAAAGTCTACATGTAGTTACAATGGTCATGTCTTTATATTTTTTCACACATAAATAAAGTGTATGCATAAGGAATTTATAATAAACATCATTTTGAACAAATTAAAAAAAAGATACAACTGACCAATACATGATTGGCATTATACAGTACCAAATACAATTTTTAAAATTACAAATAGAAATTTCTGAGTACTGGTTAGAAACAAGTTGTTCACTGTTATGTTTCAGTGAAAAAGCTGGTTAAATTATTGTCTTCCACAGCTTTGCACTTGGGTTTGTGTCTATTTAAGTAGAAATGTTATTTATAAAATATTAGGTAAAATTGTTAAATTTTGGAAAAGCGTTGGTGGAAACTAACCTAATTGAAAGTAGAAAAGAGAACAAAATAGGAAGCCTTTTACACTTATAGCCAAACTAGAGGCCTGGTGCATGAATTCGTGCATGGGTAGGGTCCCTCAGCCTGGCCGGCGATTGGGGCCTATGGGGCGGGGGGGGGGCAGCCGGCAGAGGGGAGGGGCTGCGGGAGGTTGGCTGACTGCCCCCCCCTTTGGGGCCAACAGGGGGGCTGGGGGAAGGGTCTGGCTGGGGGGGGGGCACGGGAGGTTGGCTGTGGGAGCGCACTATCAGGGGGGAGCTCCTGAATTGAGCATCTGCCCCCCGGTGGTCAGTGTGTGTCATAGCAACTGGTCGACCAGTCACTCTGGTCATTCGGTCATAATGGCCGCTTAGACTTTTATATATAGAGATAATGAAAGAGAACAGAGTATAAGACAATTGTCAGCCTTAAATGAGAGCAAAAGCAAAGTACTATACTATATCACATAATAAAATTAATTTAAACTATTAAAGTAGATTTAGCTCTTGCCCTGAAGCTCTCCCTAGCAACTTGTACTGTGACTTTTCACACAACCAAATTTAGTGATTATCTCCATTTTAAAGAACTGCCCTTTTGGATGTAGATAAAGGACAATAGGCTGTTTAGAAAAGCCATATTCCATGCTTTCGAGACAAAGGTCAAGATGAGAGGTCTAATGATGGGAAAAGCAATAAGATTTATTGCTAAGAAGTAGAAACCCTACACTGCCTTCTACATTCATGTGCCTTGAACACAATGATCAGTAGTTCTATTTACTAGCCTATAGAGTAAAAAAAACACACACATATAGAACAAGGTAGAATAATGTTGTGAGAGATTTCATTGACACCAAGAAAATACATCTGGCAAGCAAAATCTCTCATTACCTTTTATATTTGTCATAATTAGCTTTTATATTTGTCATAGAGTCCTGAAAGTGATACTAAATGAGGTGCTATCATAATGCAATCCACAGAAGGCAAATCCTAACCAATATCCTCTCAGATGTGGCTACAGAGAAAACCTTGAATGGAAAACTTCCGAAGGGAAATCAATTCAATCCACTTCTAGCTGGGAGTCTTTGCCCAAGGCAAACTTCACTATTGTTTGTGTTGCATATTGCTGACTATTCTACATGGATTCCTTTTCTATGATTTTCAAAATGAGATTTAAAAAAAAAATCAGTCTTTTATTGGAGCATTGCATGTCAAGTGTGTATTAGCTGGCTCATTTATAATTTTGTCTTAAGTTTTTTCATGATGAAGAGCTTCACTAAAGCAGCACCTCGAGGAATTCATAGCACCCAAGTAATCTGGAATTGGTATTGAGTGCAATAACTAGATGGATCCTGAGTAGAAATTGAAACAATACAGTGAGTGGTGGAGCTAAATAGTAGGGAGAAAAAGACCTAAGGACATCACCTAAATTATAAAACCAACTGTGTATGAATAGGGTACATAAAGTAACATATTTGAAAGATGTATAACAACAAGTTTTTAAAAAACTGAACCATAATTAATGCACAAGAACATACAAAATTCATGAAAAAATGTAGTATTTTGAGAGGTTACCTCACAAGTTTTTCTATTACAGCATACTCCAGTGCCACATTTTGCTCCTCCAATCAGTTTACAATTCTCAGGATTACAGCATTTTACAAAACTACAGTTCTAAAAGAAAACACAGTCAAGTTAAACACAGGAACTTTCAATCAAATAAATAATCTCATTTGTCAAAGGGTATTAAAGTTTGTCTCTAAGTTAATTACAATTACAGTATAATGTTTACTTCTGTATTTATTTGTAACACTGTTCATTTAAACTTAATATAGTTTTAGTAAAGAAGACAATGGTAATAAATTATTCATGATTCCATACTCAAGAAATGCAACTGTTAATAATTTAATCTAATCATGTTCAATCCTTTTTGATTTTGTAAAAACATGCACAATGAGTTTTCAGGTTTTTTTTCATTGAATGCATCATAAGTACTTTTCCATATTATCAAGTCTTCTCAAAATAACCACGGGAATATATAACAAGTTATGATTGTGATAAAATAGAGGTTTCTAAATTATAATATTTTAGGATTATAAAAACTTATTCAGAGAACATTGTTCTCATTATTATTTTTAGCTCCAAAATTTTATATTAAAGATTAATTCAAAAAGATATTGGAGTCTTGGAGAACAAAAAGGGTAAATGCTCTTTATAAAAGTATACTCTGATTTTCAACTTTCTTATAGTTGTCTATTCAGTGCAAGAGTGATATTTTACCAGACTGATAAGAATATTTAAAAATTAACAAAATGTATAGGCAAAAATAACTAAGCATTTAGGTCTGTTTCAATTTATTTATTGTATTAATAATGTGTTGATATTGAATATAGATGCACATTCTGGTTTACTTTATATTTCTATGCATCAGTTTCCCTTGAGGTAGTCTGTTTATTTACCTTATTTGTAAATATTTGTATATTAATGATATACAATTCAAAAAACTGAGCTAGTCAGAAGGAAAACAACACAAATGAATATAATTCAGAATGCTTTGGTGATCTTGTTCCAGATTATCATCACTGCCCTTAACCTAAGGATTGAGTAGCCATTATATCAGGAAACCTTAACCTGAGACTTGTTGACTTTAGAGGTAGACAACTTTTGCCCAGGATAAACTTTTGAACAGTGACATGATTCCCCTTAGCCACGTTGTATAAATCTGGAGGTCTGCCTTTATTATCTAAGGAAAAACAAACACTCTTGTGAACTTTCCTCTGACTCATACTTCTACTCTGATTACTGTATCTATCATATCACTGACCCAGTTGATGAAAATCATTAGGTGCTCCTTTGAACCCCTTGGAATATTGATTTCCTCCTACAGGGTTCCTTCATGTATTTACATCTTTCTCACACTAACAATCCTTACTTTCAGTCTCTTAAAACTTGGATCTTGACTTCACGCCGCCCAAATGCTGCTTCTGAGGTTGCTACAAATGTAATTATCTTGCCCACATGGCCAAAGTGTTGGATCTACACATGCTGTGATAAAGGAATTGTTCTCTTCAGAAAAACTGCAGTTCATTTGATAGGGAATCTTTAAATCCATTCAAGTTTGTTCATCACAAGGAACACAGAATTAATTCAATCTTACATTTATTACCTATTTCTGGGGTAAAAATTATCATAAACTTAGTAACTTAAACTATGTACATGTACTAGTTTATTTTATAGTTCTGGAAATCAAAAGACCAAGAGACTAAAATGAAGATTTTGGAAGTTCTTGATTCCTCCAGGACACTCTAGAGAAAAATCATTTCACTGCCTTTTCAGCTTCTAAAGGGCACCTGCATTCTTTGGTTTATGGATTCTTTCTCCATCTTCAAAACCAGCGATGTAGCATCTTCAAATATCATTGTCACATAGCCTCTGATTCTGACCTACCTGCCTCCCTCTAATAAGGATCCCTGTGAATACATATGGCCCACTCAGAAACAGGAGATTTCTCCCTCTCAAGATCTTTAACTTGATCATCCCTTCAGAGTACTTTTTGCCATGTATAGTAACATATTCACAAGTTATTAATATTAGGACATGCAAAGCTTTGGGGGATATTCTATCACATTTCACCATCTGGTCTCCAAAGATTCATCATGTTTATCTCTTAGGCAAAACACATGCACTCCATCCCTACATCCATAAAATCAAAACTCACGACAGCATTAACTTAAAGCGGCTAACTGCTGACTCCTCTCAATGGAGTAAAGGAGCAGTTGAGTCTGCAATTGTTCTTCCTTCCTCCTGGATTTTCTTTCAGTTTGACATCTAGGCTTGGTGAGATTATGTTTAACTTCATGACAAAGTCTCCATTATTGTATAAGCCAATTCCTATGATATCTCTTTCTCTATACTTATTCATATACTATATGTGTGTGTGTGTGTGTGTATATATATGTGTATATTATTTTATATGTATATGTATATATATGTATATATATTTGTGTATGTTGGTATATGTGTGCATATACCTATATGTATTTTATTAATAAAATATATTAACATATACTTATTAAAAATAAAAACACTCAACAATAACTTTATGCAGATTACATGTTGAAATAACACTATATTTGACATATTAAATCAAAACATATTATGTAAATTTATCTCACTTATTTTATTTTATAAATGTGGCTACTAGAAAATATAAAATACATGATTCACATTATGCTCTTAACAGATAAATTGATCTAAAGAAATAATGGGTGTAATAAATGAATTCAGCAAGATTGCAGTAAAAAGTTAAGACTATAAATATCTAATGTTATTTTTAAATCTGAGTAATAAAGAAAACATTTTAAAATATATCATAAAAATTTTAAAAACATCACAGTAAAAATTCAAAAGTTTATCAGTAAAAAAACCTATATACTGAATACTAGAAAATGTTGTTGAGATAAATTAAAAAAAATAAAAAATGAAGGCATATACCTCCATTTTATCTAACATCAAATTTATCTAAGGTTCAATGCAATTTCTTCTGTCTTTTTGTTTGTAGAAACTGAAAGAAACGAATAAAATATTCTTACTAAATGCAAAGGGCCACGATCACCAAAGAAAATCATGCTGGAGGATATATAATCATATCCCACAAATTAATAGAAATTTATAGTAATTAAAATAGTGGCATTAAGAGTAGAAAAAAAAAACAGAAAAACTCATAAATGTTTACTTGATAACCAAGATTGACTCACAGCAATGAGGGAAGGACAATCCTTAAATAAATTGTGATTTTTAAAAATTGATATTCTTGCCCTAGCTGGTTTGGCTCAGTGGATAGTGCATTGGTCTAAGGACTGAAGATTCCCAGGTTCCATTTCGTTCAAGGGCTCATGCCCTGGTTAAGGGCTCGATTCCCAGAGGGGTGAAGGGGGGACGTGCTAGAGGCAGCAGATCAATGATTCTCTCTCATCATTAATGTTTCAAACTTTCCTTCTCTAGTCCTCTGAAATCAATTAAAAAATTGTAATTTTAAAAATTGATATTCTTACAGTATATATGAAAATCAATTATAGATGGAATGATATCAGAAGAATGGTAGCTTGAGGGATCTGCTTGGTCTCAGCCTTGAAATTTCAGCAATTTGAATAGCTATAAATCAACAAAGGGTTCCCTGGTCAATTCACAAACATGCTTCAGAGATCCACACATTGAAATATCTAAAGGTAGGCAAGTGGGAGCAAATGGGAGAGGAGAGAAGGGAGAAGTGCTGAGACAAGCCACAAAAGCTCTACTGCAGCCAGTAAGTGGCTCATGGCTAGAGAGTGGAGGAATCAGGTAGTGGCTGGCACTCCCTTCATCTGGTAGAAGCAAAGAGATTCCACAGGCATTCCTGCAGGAGTGAGCAGAATGAGATGTGGCTGAGCCTAGAGATAGAGAACTGGGCAAGTTCACAGCATAGGGTTCAGACATGGTTGTTGGCTGGTTGGCATTTGAGACAGAGAAACAGAGCCATGGAGCCTTGCTACCTCAAGTGACACCTCTAAGCTGCAAAGAAAAAGTTAGACTCAAAGTGAAAGGTTGGAAAATGATTCACCAAGCAAATAGCATCCATAGAAAAGCTGGTGTAGCCATACTTATATCTGACAACACATATTTCAAAATAACAAAGGTAAAAAGAGACAAAGATGGACATTTTATAATGATAAATTGGGCACTACATTAAGGAGATATAACACTTAATTTATATGCACCTACACAGCATGTACCAAAATACATAAAGAAACTACTAACAGAACTATAGGGAGAAACAGACAAAAGCACAATCATAGCTGGGGACTTTAATACTCCATTCAAAGCTCTGGATGGATCATCCAAACAGAAAATCAGCAAATAAATATTAGCTTTAAATGACACATTAGACAAAATGGACGTAATTGACATTTACAGAGCTTTTCATCCTAGAACATCACATTATCTATTCTTCTCCAGTGCACCTGGAACATTCTCCAGGGTAGATCACAAAACTAGTCTCAAAAAATTCAAAAAGATTGAAATTGAACCAAGTACATTCTGTGACCACAATGCTTTGAAATTAGAAATCAACTGCAAAAAGGAAGTAAAGAAAACCACAAACATGTGAGGATTAAACAATATATTACTAAAAAAAAAGACTGGGTCAAAGAAGAAATAAAGGTGGCATCAAAAGATATATAGAGAGAAATGAGAATGACAATATGACATATCAAAATTTTGGGGATGCAGTGAAAGCAGTAATAAAAAGGAAAGTTTATATCATTACAGGCCTATCTCAAAAAACAAGAGAAATCCCAAGTAAACAACCAAACATTACATCTTAAAGAATTAGAAAATGAGCCTTGACAAGGTACCTCAGTTGGTTAGCGCATGGTCCCAATATGGAAAGTTTGCGGGTTTGATCCCTAGTCAGAGCACATACAAGAAACAACCAAAAATGCATAAAAAAGTGGAACAACAAATCTCTCTCTCTCTCTCTCTTTCTTTCTCTCTCTCTCTCTCTCTTCCTTTCTTCCTCTCTCTAAACTCAAGTTTTAAAAAAGAACTAGGACGGTAAGAATGACTGGAAAAAGAGGTGAAGGGATTAGCTAAAGAACATATATGCATAGCCCATGGACACACAATAGTGTGGTGAAGGTCAAGGTAAAGAGAGGTGAGGTTGGGTTGAGGTGGGCAAAGCGGGGTGGGATGGGGGACATGTGCAATAGTGACAACATTAAAATTTTTAATAAGAAAATAATTTTTAAAAAGAATAGAACTAGAAAAAGGTCAAAGATAACCCAAAGTCATCAGAAGATAGGAAATAATAAAAATTATAGCAGAATTAAATGAAATAGAGAAGAAAAAGACTATACAAAAATTAATACAACAAAAAACTGGTTCTTTGAAAAGACTAATAAAATGACAGTCTCCAGGCCAGACTCACTGAGCAAAAAAGAGAAAAGACTCATATAAATAAAATCAGAAATGAAAGAGGAGAAATTATCACAGACATCACAGATATACAAAGGGTCATACTAGAATAGATGAAAGGCTACAGCACATTCACTTATCAGTATACACCCTAGAGAACTACAGGCACATATGCAGCAACAGACTTGCAAGAACAGTCATGGTCAAAATGGGAAAATAATCACTAAAGAAGAAAAAAATGTATACCCACTAAATCACTAAAAATAGTGGGAGGAAGATCACACAGGTCAAAATAAATAAGCTAAAATTAAATTAGAAAACAAATGTAACAAAATGGACATAGAAAATATAAAAATTTTGAGAGAACTACACTTACAGAAATTCATTCTAGAGGGGTGTAAGGAGTCATAATAACTTAATATAATAAGGATCCTGGAACAGAAAGAAGCCATAAGATGAAAGAAAGAAAGAAAGAAAGAAAGAAAGAAAGAAAGAAAGAAAGAAAGAAAGAAAGAAAGAAAGAAAGAAAGAAAGAAAGAAAAGAAAGAAAGGAAGGAAGGAAGGAAGGAAGGAAGGAAGGAAGGAAGGAAGGAAGGAAGGAAGGAAATATGACTAAACCATGAACCTCAGTTCATTTTTAAATATGCAAACTATTAATCACAATAACATCTAAAAAGATAACTTTATACATCAAATACAGATCAAATAATAAATTAAAACAATGTAGATACTGAAGTAAATAGTACAGAAAAACTAAATGAGAATAGAGTAATATCGGGAAAATGACAACTCAAAGGAAGCTAGAGATACAGAGACAGAGTCAGAGCAAAGACAGCAACAGAAACAGATATAGAGATAGAGATAGATAGAGATTAGAGATAGAGATAGATAGAGACAGAGATAGAGATAAAGATAGAGATAGAGATAGAGATAGAGACAGATGGAGATGGAGATGGAGATGGAGATGGAGATGGAGATGGAGATGGAGATGGAGATGGAGATGGAGATGGAGACGGAGATGGAGTTAGAGGTGGATATGTCAAACCAAATATACTTAAAACAGAAAGCAACATAGATATAAGAAGATTCACTCTTTGTAGGTAAAAGTTAATTTCTAGGGAGGTATACCAATTGCATATAAGTTTGCACCATAAAACAGCTTCAAAATATAAAGAATGAATTAAGTTCTAGTGAGAGTTAGGAAAATACAACTGGATCGTTGGAGGTATCAATATTATTTCTCAAGTGCTGAGGGGTAAAGCAATCAAAATTAATAAAGATACAGAAGACTTGAGTCATTCTCTTACAATTATAATGCAATCAAGTTATACAGAATTTTATTCCTAATAATTAGAGACCTTTCATATTTTCTAGAAAATCTATATCAATCAACTTCACCATGCATAAGTATATGAAGACAGGCACAACAAACTTCTTTGATTAGTCATCTTACCAAGCACAACTAAAAAAAAATATAATAGCAAAAAAACCCAAACATAACAATAATGAATGATGCATTATGATTTATTCAATCCTATGCAATCAGGTTAAAATAAATGAAGTTCCCCAGATGCAAGTATGGGGAGGTAAATAACACACATTTTGTAACTTAGGGAACCAATGCACTCACTTGGGAAGAATTCAGGAGATGATTTAGGTGATGATTATATTATTCAAGGTGCTGGTATTTGTGATACAGAAAGGTAAGTGTTGCTATTAATGGTTATACAATAAAGAAAATCTTATTGAATCCATGCTATACTTCATACTTAAATTCTTCAAATGTTTCAAATTCAGATGAGTCAGTTCTCACATGTCCCATATCTCCATGTCTTAGAAACTTGATAAAATGGTGCAGCATTTGACAAAAGCCCCCTTTTGTATCACATCTATATTTATAGCACTATATGACAACCAAGCAAAAATGAATCTTTAGGTAAGCTATCAATGTTTGCCACTAACCTCTGGAGGGCCACAATCACATTCCTCTCCAAAGTCCAAACGTTTATCACCACACATTGCTTGTCTTCCTTGGACCACCACTTTTGAAATGGTTTGATTTTGAAGACATTCAAATTCAGGCTGTGAAACTACATGTTTAAATTCATTCACACTGCAACTGCTAAAAGACTTTACACCACGGGAACGTCTAAAATTAAATTACATTCTTCAGATTAAATCACTAACAAAGTCACATTCTTCAATATAGCACTATTCATTCTGTACAACTTCAGTCAGAGAAAAATAAGAAGGAGGGGAGAGTGCTTTGATTTTTAATGCAAGTCATAAATGTAAGCAACAAGTTCATTTATATTGTAATTTAATGTAATAGAATCTAGAAAGTAGAGAAGTTAAGGTGACATGAGTTAGAATATATTAAAAACAACAATGCCTGGAACCCAAAAATCTATTTAAGTATGTCCCATTATTCATTTTTGCATTATTATTGTCAACATCATATTTATAATCATTATTATAAGTAGCACTAATTATTATTAAGAATATTAAGTATACTAGAAAATATGTATGGAAAATTAAAGAAGAAAAGATAGTTGATTGTGTTAGTGAAAAATCATCAACACTTGTTCCTTAGTACAATCAAAAGATCTCAACGTTAAGTATATAAAATGTATAAGTCTTAGGTTATTTCTTAGTTTCAAATTTCTATATTTCTATGTGTACTGTTGAACGAGTTTTTGTTTAATTGTGTAACAATCTCAAACTTAGAGAAATGATACAAATATAGTCCAATATTTTTTCCTGAAACAGTAAAAAGTAAGTTAACATCAGACTATTTTTCTAAATATGTTCTCATTAATTTTAGAGAAAGAGGAAGGGAGAGGGAGAGAGAGAAACATCAATCAGCTACCTCCTACATGGCTCCTACCGGGATCAAGCCCTCAACCTGGGCATGTACTCTGACCAGAAATTGAACCAGCAACCTCTTTGTGCATGAGACTATGCTTAACTGACACCAACCAGGGCTAGCATGTTTTTATAAGTGTAAATATTTTAATGTATGATTCATACATAGAAATGAATTCTCCTAAAACAGATACTTTAAAACCAGGAAATAATAATATTATCAATGCTTAATCCTAAAATTTCATTCAAAATTTTCCTTCAGCATGATATTGAAACTTTGATAGCAAAAGGATAGAGTTCAGAATCAATCCTTGCACTTAGTTCTCATATCTCCTTAGTCTAGTCACCTATGATTTTTCATTGGATTTTACGACCTCAAAAGTTTTATCACTACAGACTGATTTTTTGGTAAATTGTCCCTCAATTTCAGTTTATGAAATACTTCCTTATAATTACACTAGAGGCCCGGTGCATGAAATTTGTGCACGGGGTGGGGGGGTGTCCCTCAGCCCAGCCTGCACCCTCTGCAATCTGGGATCCCTCCCACAATCCGGGACTACTGGCTCCTAACCACGTGGCTGCCTCCTGGATTGCCCCAACCACTCTGCCTTCCAACCTGATCACCCCCTAACCGCTCCCCTGCTGGCCTGATTGACGCCTAACTGCTCCCCTGCTGACATGATTGTCCCCAACTGCCCTCCCCTGCTGGCCCAATCGCCCCCACTGCCTTCCCTGCAGGGCTGAGGGGACTGGAAGACTGAGGCTGGATGAGGCGGGGCTGAGGGGACTGGGGGACTCTGGCTGGATGAGGCAGGGCCGAGGGGACTGGGGGACTCCAGTTGGATGAGGCGGGGCTGAGGGGACTGGGCACCGCCATCTTGTGGCTGTGGGCGCTGCCAACTTGTGAGGGTGTGGCAGTCAATTAGCATATTTCCTCTTTATTGGTTATGGGCACTTCCATCTTTGTGAGGGTGTGATGGTCAAATAGCATATACCCTCTTTATTAGATAGGACTAGTGGCCCAGTGCATGAAATTCACTGGGAATTAATTAAAGGGAATTAATTAGAGGAAATATTTTAATATGCTATTTGCCCTTTCTCTATAATAGAAGTGTCCAGCTGGTCCCACCCCCATTGGGTGACACCAAGACCCAGCTGGCCCCACCCCAATCAAGCCCTACCAGGCGGGGGAATGCAGCCTCATGTCCTTGCGCCAGGGCGGAGGGCGTGGCCTCAGGGGGTTACGGCCTCAGGTCTCTTGGACATGGTGCCAGGGCAGGAGGCAGAGCCTCAGGTCTCTCAGCCCCAGCGCTGGGGTGGGGGGTGCAGCTTCAGGTCCCTGGGCCCCAGCCCGGTGCCATGCAGCCTCAAGTCCCTGCTGATTGGTCCTTACAGTATCACAGTGAGATGAGCCTTTTATTATGATGATTGAGGTTATGCAAGATTATCACAAGAGTGTTGCTGAATTTATTTCCCAGCATGTTAATAAATGGCACATATTTTTTATTTGTTATGTTACTGATAAAAATTACTTTGAGTAATTGATTAATGGTGTATCTGCCAGTCTTCACTCTAAAATTACTTTTTTTCCTTATAAGCTAATAATTATTTGGAGAGGAGTACTTTGTTTTTAAGTAAATATCCCATTTCTAAATTTCCAATTTGTTCATTCATGTATTTATGTGATTATGGAATCATGTTTTCCTATTTATGTGATTATGGAATCATGTTTTCCTAACTGAGTTATAATACATTACTATCATTATTATTTATGACATTCAAATGGTCACATATTTGGCTAAAGAGAGCCCCTTCAAACTGGCCAAGGTGTTCCTTTGACAAACCACCATAATTCTTTGACCACCATCTTATATTCTGACACAAGGTGTTCCAGGCTCATTTGTATTTTCTCTGCTGTGGCCCTGGAGTCAATTATTGCTCCAAGGTGTTCCAGGTCCTTGTAGTGGAGGATAGTGTTTTAAAAATACTATCTGGGTGCCACACGTCCTCATTATTAGATTTTTAAAGCACAGGGACCAATGCCATGCCAGCATCTTAAGAAATGTTTAGTACATTTACTCTCACCTGGTATTTGCAATTTCCCCACCAATTTGGGTTCTTGTAATGGCATGAGCTTACTGGTATTTCAGGCTCAATGGGGTCAAGTTTGGGGTGTGCAGATGAGTCAATGATTTCTGAGCTCCCAGGTCTGTGAGATTTGTAGAGGCCCCACTGTGTTAATTTCATTTCCTCCTGCACAGCTTCCTACTTCATGCAGGTTTATTTTATTAGTGAATTGAACCCACCTGTTGGTATCCTTGGTGTGTTCCAGTTTGGGAAAGGTAGAATATGCTTTTGCTTTTTGGTGCGTTTTTTTTCCCTAGTTTTACTCTTTAGTTTGTCAGAGACTTGGGGATATTAAATTACCATCTGACTTCCATCTTCCCCTTTTTTAAAAATATAGTCCTCCCCAGGTAAGGAGCCATCCTATCTTGGTTTTTATTCTAATACTGCCTTCCGTTCTATGACAAGAATGCAAAGCTATATCTTAGGGCATCTCTTTCACTAGTTTCAACTCCTTTCTAAATGATCTGTCCAGGGTTTTAATTCCCATCAACATGCTGATGGCTCACACACTCTAGATCCCTTGTCCTCAGAGATCCTGATATATATAACTATGCACTTAACTCTAATGAATGACTCAGTGCCTCCAATATAACATATACAAAATGCCTCAAGATTTTGCAACTTCTCCATTCCTAATATTTGCCTTTTTCAATATATGTTAATAAGTTTTGATATCCAAAAATCTACAATAATACTTGCCATTTTCATTTCTCTCAATCTTAATAAATTGCTGTAATTATGAGAATTATCTCCCCAATGTTATTATAATATTTTCCTCTGATGTACTATTCATTCATTTTTAAGATAATTTTTATTAGCCATACTGTATAAATCAATTTAAAGTGTGGTTTGCTACATTGATCATAAAATCCCACCTCTTACATCATGATTACACGATCAGGCTCTTTCCTACAGACCCTATGTTAGTTACTCCTGGACTTCTTCCCCTGATTCAGTGTTCTTTAGCCTCCTTGCGTTTTACTTTATTTTCCTTATGCCTTCTATATATGTCCTTATACTCCCAGCTATTTCTTTTGTTTTGCATTTTTATCACCCTCCCCCCTCAATCTCCTTATTCTAATCTGTTGAGTTTCTCAAGCTTCTTGCTATCCAAGTATCACTCACTTGCTTACCCTAAAAAGTACTTAACAAGTTCTTTACATGACCAGATTCATTCCTTCTCTTTAGGTCCCTACAGAATTATTTCTTAGGCCACGTTATTAGCAAGTTTCCTCTCCCCATGTATTCCCTATTTACCTCCTTCTGGGCACCTATCATAAGATGTTTATATTTTGTTTATTCTATGGCCACTTCTTTCTTTCCTGTCCCTAATGGGCTAACCTTAAGATATTTAGAACTTACCTATCTTGTTAACCACTGGTAAGGCAAACACACACAACTCTACAACACAGTCAACGCTTGTTACATTTTTTAAATGATAAATTTCACTTCAAGACTCTATAAGCCCCAGAAAGTCATTACAGCAAACACTTTCTTTCAAGATATTGAATATAGAAATATTAAGCTCATTTTCTACAATATAAATCCTAGTTTTATTTCATAAGTTTTAAATAAGCACAAATATATTTAATAAAAATCTTCTTACCCTTAAGTTATATTGCAAGAGATTATACATCAAAAACTACTGCAAACATTTACCAAAAAATATATAGATTGATAGAAACATCTTACATTGCTTGAGGATTCATAATGCATGTAGCTCCTGGACAGAAACAATTATAGATGTCATCATATCTTAATCCCAGATTAACTCCAAGCAGCTGTGCAATAACAACTGAAAATGCCTCTAAAGACATCCTCTTTGGATACTAAATACAAAAAAAAAACATATGTTGCTTAAGTTATTTCTTCACCTATTTGATAATTTCAATAAATAATTTGTGGGCATACTAACTAAATGCAAATACACATTTAAGAAAATAGCATTCCAAAGCTCAATAATTTTTTAGGAATACGAAAATATGGTAAATTGTAGTGGGTTATTTTAAGAAGTGTTTTTTTTTTAATCCAAATGGCATTGATATGAAACAGACAAAAATTAATGCTATTTTACACTTTTATTATATGTTGCTGATTTAAATAAAAATAATTTAAAAATTTTTTTAGAATAAGCATTGTTTCAGTCACTGTATTATTTCCCCCATGAAAAGAATTCTTAAGGGTTAAATTGGCATTTAGTTTTGACTTCATAAGTAGTTTTAGGAATAAAAGTCAAATTAATTTTTTTCTGAATAAGGCAAAATACTGTAACACCTTTCAAGTAGCATTTCTTTTGTTTTTTAAAAAAAGGCAAAAATAAAATAGGTAGTATGCCCACAAATTATTTATTGCAGTAATGTCAGGAAGACATAAACCCCTGACAATCAAAGATCTTTTACTATCTACACAGGTTTTCTTTCTCCATAATGTCATGGAGTTGGAATTACATGATATTTAGCCATTTCTGATTGGCTTCTTTCACTAATGAATTAAGTTTTCTCCATGTTTTTTAGTGACTAAATTGTCCATTATTTAGTCACAAAATAATATTTCTTAATATGGATTTACCCCAGTTTGTCTACCCCTTCATCTACTGAAGGACATCTCGGTTGCTTCCGATATTTGGTAGTTATGAATAAAGCTTCCCTAAACATTCATGTGCAGGTTTGTATGTGGGTGTAATTTTCCAACTCATTTGTGTAAATGCCAAAGAGAACAGTATCTGGATCATATGGTAAGAGTATGTCAAATATTGTAAAAAATTGAAAATTGTTTTCCACAGTGTCTGCACCATTTTGCATTCTCATCAACAATGAATGAGAGATCCTGTTTCTTCACATCCTCAGAGCATTTGTTGTTGTGTTTTTCCCTCTCAGTACAATATTAAATTGGAGTGGCAAGTTATAGTTCCTGCCTTTTTCCATGTCTTAGTGGAAAAGCATTTAGTTTCTCACCAAAAAGTAGTGATATTAGTTATAGGATTTTTTATAAATGTTCTTTCTCAATTGAAGAATTTCCCTTCTAGTCCTAGTCTGCCATATTTTTAAATTATAAATGGTATTGGATTTTGTCAAATGCTTTTTCCATATCTATTGATATGATCACATGATTTTTCTTCTTTGGTATATGGATGGGCTAGATTGCATTAATTGATTTTCAAATGATGAACCAGTCTTAAATGTTTAAAAAAAATTCCAGGTATAATATTAACAAAAAGATGTTAATTATGTTTTTTAATTCTTACACTAAAAAAATACAATAAATGAACTTAAAAATTCCCTAGAGGGATTCAAAGCAGACTTAATAAGGCAGAAGAATCAATCAGTCCTAAATACAGGTCAATTGGAATCACTGAGTCAGAGGACAAAAAAGAAAAAGAATAAGGAAAATATAAAGAGCCCATGGGCACTGACAAGCAGACCAGTCTATGGATTATGAGAGTCTCCTAAGGAAAAGGGTTAGAGAAAGGGGCAGAGACCTTAATTGGAGAAACAGTGGCCTAAAAGGCCAGAAAACTGAGGCAGCAAATGAACACGCAGATTTAAAATATTCAACAAACTCCACCTAGGGTAAATCCAAAGAGAATCACAAAAAAGACACATTATAATAGGAGCAAAGGCCAAATACAAAGAATGATGAAAGCAGCCAGAGAAAACACAAAAGATCCCACATAAAATAAAGTCTTAGAACTAATAAATGAATTGCAGTATATAAAATCAAAACAAATGTATTGTGTTTCCATACACTTAAAATGAATAATCTCAACTGTAGTGGACATTCCCTGCAGATCAGAAACATGAGACTCAGAAACTTCATGTTTGAAAGTGACCTAAAATGTGTCATGGAGAGAATTGTACCCAGGCATGTTGACTGTTTTCATTGTTGCTATTGGACTGAATCCCAGGAGAGGGATTGGGGGAGACATCATTACAGAGAAGCCTAGGACTTGTCATTGCAAGGCCTTACTCTAGTGCTCCCATGAGTACTAGGTGCATATGTTCCTAATTTCACTCATCATAGGGTAAAATATTTTCATTAAAAATCATCTATTTGAGATCTAGAGGATATAGAAATTTGCTAAGTATATAGTTTTACTTCAAGTGCCTTTGTTTTCCTTTTAATTTTGCTCCCCAGTGTTATATACTCTTTTTTTTATTATTTTTCAATTACAGTTTACATGCAGTATTATTTTGTATTAGATTTAGGTGTACAGCACAGTAATTAGACAACTTTATACTTCACAAAGTTTCCCACCGATATTTCTAGTATCCACTTGGCACCATACATAGTTGTCATAAATTAATTGACTAGATTCCCTACGCTGTTATCTACTATTAATGGAGTTTTGTGCACATCCTTTTGGTTTGTGTTGATGAACAGTTGATAGGCAAGTAGTGCTTTGGGGCATATATATTGGTTATTATATAGCTCATTTTGAATTTATTCAACTAATTTGTTGAAATAATTTCCATAAATTTGAAATCCTAAGGCTAAGGTACCCTAAATTTATATTTTTAGTCAAAACTGTAGCTTTTTCATAATGTAGATACTCCTCATCAATCTATGTCCCTGTGTTTGCTTAAGAGAGTAGAAACTGTACAAAATCATTCAAAACTGAAAAACATAGATATTAGTGTCTTTATTCTTTGATTGTGTGATATTGCAAAGAAATTATTTTTCTGTAATTGTTCAGCTCAATCATCATAAATTCTTATTCATTAATTATCATTTGTATTATTTCATTTTCTTTCTTTTTTTTTTTTTCAGTTCCTTGGACTGATTAGTGTTTTTGTTACTGGTTTCTAAAAGCTCCTTAAGACTAGAAATGTTGAAGGAACAACCTAAGATAGGCACAGTCGCAGAGGGGCCATCAGGAGAGAACTTGGGGGTCAACAGAGGTGGGGCACAGACCCTCACCCCCCCCAACATTGCAGGGGCCTGAACCCTCACCCCGTCTGAGGGAGATCTCCTGCCCCCATGTGCTTTGCTTCCCATGCCCAGCTCAGATTGGGACACAGGTGACAGACAGTGACTTGGCCCAGCTCAGATTGGGACCCAGGTAACAGACAGAGACTTGGCCGACAGCAGCTGCCCTATATCTAAATCCAGCCTCGTACCAGGAATGCTCAGGGCCTACTCAAGAATGCAAATAATCCTTTCCACTAATATTTACAGGGTAAACTAAGATTGTTGGCAGAGTATTAAATTTGACAGTAAAATAATAATCAAGTTTTCAGATTAATTTAAATAGGCTAATTGAAATAAGTGAGTATTCAAGAAAATTTAATTGTACTGGACAAAAAGCTGTTCCTAAAGTAGTAACTAAAATTTCTATTGGTAGTTCATCTCATGGTAAAATTTTTGAACATGCAATGAACCTAAAGCAGTCATATTTTTGTGCAAAAAATTAAAATTTAAAGTTATCAAGACTGTATTATAAAATTTACAAAAGCCTCCATTAATCAAAAAAAGGGGGGATAGTAGGGTAATACCATGTAAGGAAAAATATCCTATAAGTAAATTACATCTAGAAAATTTTTACTTTACAAAATTAATTTTCATTTGTAATGCTAACAGCAAGACACCCATGAAAAACACACATGGTGTCTAAATAAGACAAAAGAAAGTCATTTGTGCAAAAATAAAAAGGATTCCAAATCAATTATATAGAAAAGATACCTTTATTAACTTTTGGTCGAGAATATATTTGTATATTTTCAGAAAACAACTCCAAGACCATGTGGATTCCTGCAACAGAGAGGAATTGATAGGTCTGCTCCAATCACTAAGACAAGAGGAGAAACAGTCCAGAGATGGAAGACACTGAGGACACCTTGCCACGCTAGCAGTCAGCAGCTGTGCGTCGCAGCAGGTTGCCTAGGACCAAACCAGAGAGGGTCGGACCTGCATTGCCACCATGTGCCCACCATCCAGATATCATTGCTGACATGTACACATAAGGAACTGTTTGACATTGAAACGGGGACTCAGAACTGTTGGACATTGAAATTGGGACTCAAACATTTTTTGTTATTATATGTTTATTTCTAGTCTGCAGAGGCAAGATTTTTTAAAGAAAAGAAACAGGGAAAAAATAGATACAGAGGCAAAGAAGCATTGAACAGACTGTCAAACTACAGTGGGAAGGCAGGGGAGGTTGTGGAGGGGGCTGTAAGAGATCAACCGAAGGACTTGTATGCATGCATATAAGCATAACCAATGGATACAAGACCCTGGGGGGGGGGGCAGGTAAAAGCATGTACTGGGGGGTAAGGGAGGCCGGGGGGAGGTCAATGGGGGAAATAAAAGGAGACATATGTACTACTATTTGTAATACTTCAAACAATAAAAAAAAGACTAGAAATGTTAACCATTTGTCATGCATTGCAAATAAAATACCATGTTTTTTGTTATTATTTTACTGCAGTATTTTATTTTTTGGTTAGACAAAAGTTGTGTACTAAAATTTAATCATGTCTATTTTTTAAAAAGAAAATAATTCAAGTTGCAATAGCATATAAAAGTGAAATACTTAGGGACAAACTTAAACAAGGTTTTCAAAGACTTGTACATTGAACACTGCAAAATATTGCTGAAAGAAATTACAGAAGACACAAATAAATGAAAAGTCCATGTCCATAAATGAAGGACATAATATTGTTAAGATGTCACTACTTCCCAAAAGCAATCTTAATATTCAATGCAGTCCCCATTACAATCACAACAGCATTTACTGGTAGAAGTAGAAAGAAAAATAATCTCAAAATTCCTATGGAATATCAAGGGACCATGAATAGCAATTTGAAAAAGAAGAACAAAGCAGAAGGACACACTTTCACTGATTTCAAAACATAGTACAAAGCTAATACAATAAAAATGGTGTTATATTGACTTAAAGGAAAACCTATAAATCATTGAAATAGAAGAGAGAACCTAGAAATTAACCCTCATATACTGTATATGTTCAAATGGTCTATGAAAAGGCTACCGAGACAACAAAATGAGGAAAAGATAATCTGTTCAACAAGAATATTGAATGGAGAAAAGATAAGTCTCTTCAAAAAATGGTGATGGGAAAACTGAATACCCTCATGGAAAAGAGTAAACTTGGGCCCTTATATTATACCATATGCAAAATGTAATTCAAAATGGATGAAAAATCTAAAGGTAGGACCCAAAACTACAAAACACCTAGAATAAAACATACAGGAAAAGCTTCATGACATTGAATTTGAAAATAATTTCTTGAATATAATTCCAAAAGCACTGGCAAAAAAGCAAAAATAGGAAAATGGGATTCCATTCAACTTGAACTTTTTGTGTTTCAAAGGGCACAAACAACTGAGTGTAGAGACAACCTACAGAATGGGAGAAATTATTTGTAAACCATGTATCTGATAAAAGGTTAATATCCATACTTCAAAGAACTCCTACCACTTAACAACAAAAAGTTAAATAGGTCAATTAAAATATGAACTAAGGATTTGAATAGACATTTCTCCAGAGATGATATACAAAAAGCCAAAATGCGTATGAAAAGATGCTCAATATCACTAATAATCATAATAATGCAAATCAAAACCACAATGAGGTATCACCTCATATCAATTAGAATAACTGCTATTTTAAAGCCCAGAATATGCCCTGGCTGGGTGGTTCATTTTTTTTGGAGCATCATCCAATACACAAAAGGGTTGCAGGTTAGATTCTCAGGGAACACACCTAGGTTTCAGGTTCAGTCCCCAAGCTACAACCAATTGATGTTTTTCTCTCACATCTATGTTTCTCATTCTCTCTCTCTCTCTCTCTCTCTCTCTCTCTCTCTCTCTCTCTCTCTCTCTCTCTCTCCCTCCCTCCCTCCCTCCCTCCCTCCCTCCCTCCCTCCCTTCCTTCTTTCCTTCCTTCTTCTCTAAAATCAATAAACATGTTCTGGGGTCAGGTGAGGATAAAAAACAACAGAAAATAACAAGTGTTGATGATGTTTTAATGCTGCAATGTGAACTGCTAGGATTATAAACTGGTGTAAACAGTATGATGTTTCATCAAATTATTAAAAATAGAATTACCATATGATACAGCCTAACCAGTTCTGGGTATATATCCAAAATAATTGAAATAGAAGAGATATCTGCACTGCCATTTCATTGCAGTATTATTCACAATAGCCAAGCTATATGAACAACCTAATTGTCTATTGACAGATGAATGGATAAAGAAAATGTTACACATACACACACTCACACACATATGCATATATACATACATGCATACATACATGGACTATTATTCAGCCATAAAAATAATTAAACCCTGCCTTTGCATATACCTGAATGGTATAATGCTAAGTGAAATAAGCCAGACAAAGACAAATATTACATGATTTCCCTCATACGTAGGATGTAAAAATGTCATACTCAGAGAAGCAGAGAATACATTGGTGGTTGCCAGGAGCTAGGAGGTTTGGCAAATAGGGCCATGTTGCTCAAAGGGTACAAAGTTCAGCTTTGCAAGATGAAAAGGTCTGCAGATATGTTTCACACAATATAAATAAACTTAACATTACTGCACTGTATACTTAAAAATAGTTAAGATAACTATATTTTACTAGTATATGTATCTTACCATTATAAAAATCCTTTTAAAATTTCATCATTTGAGTTTCCAAATGCATTAAAAAGCACTTTCTAAAATCTGTCAAAACAGTATGGTTGATACACTATATGTACTTTTTTTGAAGTATATATTAACTTTCAAAAGGGTATGTAATTACTGAAGAAAGAGGAATAAAATGCATACCTGAGCAATTGCTACAGCAAGCTTTCGATCGCATGTCCTTCCATTATATGTTGCTCCCATGTAATTAGGATAATCCCTATAACTAAATAATGAAATTTTTCTTGAGGCTAAGTGCATTTTAAATTATTAATAACTCAATGACTTTTTAAGAATTGGATTCCTCAATAGAACTATGTTTTTCAAAATGTGAATATTACATATCAAGTCCAATATGTTTAATCATTTTGTGTTTGGGTAGATAGTTTCTACAAAGTTAAGTTCTAAGAGATGCTTCAACATTATTTGATACACATCCCAGAATCCAGCAGTGGCTAATCCTTCCAAAAAATTAATCAACACTGTTGTCACCACTGGATGGATATAATTCTAGGATGTAAAACTCAGGATAGCTTATTGCCATGATTTACACATAGCAAAACCTTTAAAGTATATAAAAATGTTGGCTTGTAGTGCAAGTAGAGAGACAGAATATGCTAAGAAAAAAAGAAGGTAGGATGTACAAAGTGTCATCATTCATTTTAGTTCCTAGGTAATGTTGCTCCTGAATTCCCAAATCTGACTTTTGATTCACATGTTACCTTGTTATCTGATGTTTTTGTTTTACATTTTGCCAACATTGTACTCATACACTATTTTTATCATTATATATAAAATTTTGGTATATAATTTTTATAGCTAATATATGAAATAATTTGATAAACCCTATTATCAATGCAAATAAGGAACTTACATCAACAAGAATGCCATATCATGGGACCTCTGAAACAAATGGTTTTCTTTCCATGACACAAATCTTTGTAGTAGTTCATTAGCATCCCCAGTACATAAAATCTTATTTTTATCTGACCAGATCTCCAAAGATGTTAACATAACAGTCAGTTTCAGCTGGGAAAACATCTGAAAACAGAAGATGCATGATATACAGTTTAGACAATCACAAATATAACATTACATCTCTATAAAGAAATGTTAATAAATTCAATTTGCTGTCATTTGGAGATGAAACCCACTGGAAGTAAAGCAGGTTGGTAGGACTAGACTTTTATAAAATTATAAATTTTACTCATACAAATAATGTTATTTCATAAATGAGATTGTTTCTTATGGATCATAAAAACTTACAGTGTTGACAAGACCAAAGATATGGACAATTTTCTCAGTTGCAACAGCCACTTCAGAGCCCATATAACCATACTGAAAGACAAATTCTGTTTCTTAATTACTAGTGAAAATTACTAAGTCACCACATTTCAATAGATATGAAATATTACAATAAGTGCTTAAGTGAAAGGATAAAAGCAGAAGACTAAGATTAATCAAATGCTTAAGTTTTAGGTATAAACCTACAGCATTTACATATTAATCGATACTATTAAAATGATAGAGTTATGATTATCTACCTGTTTACACATACAAAAATTAAGGGTCAAAATTTAAGATTATAAATACTAAGGGTAATAACCAGAACTCAAGTCTCTAGCTAAACCACTAAGCTCTGAGTACCATAATCATGAAAAAATTTAAGAATATACCCTCATTTAAGAGAACAAAAATAACATTTTCTCTGAAATCCTTCATATTGTGTGTTCACACACATGTTTGTGTTTGTGAAAAGCATAAAAGTGGCAGTTTGAGATTTTCAATAATCTCCAGCAAGTCTGCAGAAGACTAGAGACAGAAAAGAAAATGCATTGGCCACAGGTCTCTGATATAGACAAAAGAAAATCTATGTGATTCTCTTCTCACAGCTCATTGGAGATTGTTTGCTCTTTGCTATTTATCTGTATACTAGAGGCCCAGTGCACGAAATTCGTGCACGGGGGTGTGTGTGTCCCTCAGCCCAGCCTGCACCCTCTCCAATCTGGGACCCCTCGAGGGATGTCCGACTGCCCGTTTAGGCCCGATCCCACTGGGCCTCACAATCCAGGACTGCTGGCTCCCAACTGCTCACCTGCATACCTTCCTGATTGCTCCTAACCGCTTCTGCCTGCCAGCCTGATCACCCCCTAACCACTCCCCTGCCAGCCTGATTGATGCCTAACTGCTCCCCTGCCAGCCTGATTGCCCCTAACTGCCCTCCCCTGCCAGCCTGGTCACCCCTAACTGCCCTCCCCTGCCAGCCTGGTCACCCCTAACTGCCCTCCCCTGCCAGCCTGGTCACCCCTAACTGCCCTCCCTTGCAGGCCTGGTCCCTCCCAACTGCCCTCCCCTGCTGGCCATCTTGTGGTGGCCATCTTGTGTCCACATCAGGGCAGGATCTTTGACCACATGGGGGCAGCCATCTTGTGTGTTGGAGTGATGGTCAATCTGCATATTACTCTTTTATTAGCTAGGATAGAGGCCTGGTGCACGGGTGGGGGCCAGCTGGTTTGCCCTGAAGGGTGTCCCGGATCAGGGTGGGGGTTCCCTTGGGGCATGGAGCAGCCTGGGCGAGGGGCCTGTGGTGGTTTGCAGGCTGGCCATGCCCGCTGGTGACCCAAGTGGAGGCCCTGGTATCTGGGGTATATTTATCTTCTACAATTGAAACTTTGTAGCCTGGAGCGGAGCCAAGCCTTCTGCTCTCTCCCTGGCTGCAGCCTTTTTTTGGGGGATTCATGTATCTTCTACAATTGAAACTTTGTAGCCTTAAGCGGAGGCCTGGGCCGTCCAGGGTGTGTGGAAAGCTTGGCTTCCTCCATCGTCGGTGGCAACCCTAGCCTCCTGCTCTTTCCAGCTCCATGGCTGCTGCCATTTCTGTTTGGGTTTATGTATCTTCTATCATTGAAACTTTGTAGCCTTGAGTGGAGGTCTAGGCCAGCAAGGGCAGGTGGAAAGCTTGGCTTCCTCCATTGCCAGGGAAACCCAAGCCTCCCCACTGCTCTCTGTGGCCGTAGCCATCTTGGTTGGGTTTATTTGCATATTTGCTCTGATTGGCTGGTGGGCGTGGCTGGTGGGCATGGCTGGTGGGTGTAGCAGAGTGATGGTTAATTTGCATATTACTCTTCTATTAGATAGGATGACCTTTCTCAATAAACCACATTATAAATTTAGACACTGCAGCATGTGTGTGGTATGGGTGAGGATCGTCCTCTATAAGGCTAAACATGTGAAAAGTAACACAAAAGAAAAAAATATATTATTATGGAAATGAGTCAATAATCCCAAATTATCAATACCCCAACTGGCAAAGACTATAAAAACCCCACTATGTGCAAATTCAAATTTAAAAACATCTTCATTATGAAGACATAGAAATATTAAAAGTATGAAAATATATACCAAGAAATTACTAGATAAAAAGCAGATGCTCTATAATATGATAGTTATATTAATAGTACAATAGTTACATTAATATAAAAAAGCTTAAGGCAAAAAATAAACATATTTATCAATATAATTGAACATTGATAAAATATTCAATTCATCAGAAAAAAGAAAGCATTCTAAACTTCATGGTAACTAATAACATAGCAAAACATGTGTAAAATAAACTTTAAGAGAATTATAAATAGAAATTAACTGTCATAGTAAAGGATATTAACATAGTTCCCTTAGTCATTAAGAAATCTAGGCTGCCTTGCCGTCATGATGGTGGGATGGGTAAATGCTGTGCTCACCTCTTCCCACAATGACATCAAAATTACAACTAACTTACATCAAAGAGAATCTCCTGAAGACTAGCTGAACACAAGTCCTATGACTTAGGATAAAAAGAAGAAGCTATTACAAAAATGGTACGGAGGAACAGAAATGCTGAAAAGGCTGCTCCCATACCCACAGTGTGGCAGTTACACAAGGAGAGGGTTATCTCAGCAAGGAGGTCCCCTATGAGGAGCAAAAGGTTGCAGCCTCATACCCATCTTCCTGGTCCAGGACTCCAAGGCTAGGAAGAGAAGTCCCCATACATTTAGCAGTGAAAACCAGTGGGGATTGCAGCTGAGAAAGATAGAAAATGACTGGAGATCTAGAAGCTGCAGATTTTTAAGGTACTGGGCACAGACCCACTAGCTCACAAATTCATTCTCTCTGAAATCCAGCACTAGGACAGCAACTTGCAAAGTGTCAGGGACATACAAGGAGGAGATGATTAACTAGCTTCAGGGTGAGTGTTGAAGGAGTAGGGGACAGGACAGCTCTCTGGGGCAGACACTACTCTTCCTTTGTTGAGCTCTTTCTCCACCCACACAGGTGCCAAATCTGACTTCTCCATTAAATTGGCTAACACCCTTTGCCCCACCCTGGTGATTCCCTGAAACCCACCCCAGCAGACTCACACACCACACCCTGCCTGAATCTCTCCCAGTAATTTTTCCACAAAAGCCACTCACCATGGCTAATGCTGAAGATTTTCTTAAAATCTTTCAAAGGTTCAGCCCCCTCCCACCAAACAACCAGCAGCTGGTATTGGACATGCCCTATGCCTCTTACTAAGAGCCCCAATCACATCTTCAGTTCACAGCCTGGCCACACACAGGTACCTACAAGCATAGGCAGCAACCAACTTCAGATCACTTTGTAGATTTTATCAGGTGGCCCCAACAAAGCACAGGAAATGGCTGACCTTAGCCTGCACAAGAGTCCCTCACATGCGGCCCCAGAATCAACATACTCAATGGCTGGCTTTAGGCCACAGCAGAGCAACACCAAACCAGCTCCAAAAAGACACCCCCAAAGGGCAGACACAGCAGGCACTAGAGCCCTGCTAAAGCAAATCCCTTTTTGTGAGGACAGTCCCTGAACAACAGCTCATGTGCTGAGGTCACAACCTTTCCTCAAAGCCAGTCAACCTAAGGGTCAATCCCACCCACTGACATGCCAACAGTAACCAAGGATTAACTTCAACAAGAGGGCACTCATAACCTACAAAAATGAAACCCTGGAGCATCTGCCTCAGGTGACCATGGAGACTTGCCAGTGGGCATTACAGGACACCTACTAGATAAGGGCAATCTGCCAAAATCAGGAGACATATAACAAACACAAGAAGTCAGATAATTCAAGGAGGCAAGAAACATGTCCCAAAAGAAAAAATAGAACAAAACTCCAGAGAAAGATCTAAATGAAATGGAGAAAAGCAATCCATCACATGAAGAGTACAAAACACTGGTATTAAGGATGCTCAATGACTTAGAGGAAGAATAGATGAACTCAGTGAGAATGTCAACAGAGATTGGAAACAAAAAAATGAATATAGAAAACATAAAAGAGAACCAGTGAGAAATGAAGAATACAATAACAAAACATAAAGAGTACATTAGAGGGAAGTAACAAAAGATAAAGTGAAGTAGAAGATCAAAGCAGTGATCTGGAAGACAAAGTCACAGAAAACACACAATCAGAACGAACAAACAAAAGAAAAATAAAGAAAGGCAGAAAATACAAAATTTTAAAAATGAGGACAGTTTAAGGGCACTCTGGAACTACATCAAGCATACCAACATTCACATAATAGAGGTACCAGAGGTAAAAGAGTGAGAGCAAAAATTGAAAAGCTTTTCCAAAAAAAAAAATGACAGAAAATTTCCCTAATCTGGTAGAGAAAGTAGACATACAAATCTAGGAAGTGCAGAGGTTCCAAACAAGATGAACCCAAAAAAGGCCCATACCAATACACATCATTATTAAAATGCTAAATGTTAAAGTCAGAGTGAGAATCTTTAAAGCAGTGAGAGAAAATCAGGTACTTCAGACTATCAGCTGATTACTCAACAGAAACTTTACAGGCCAAAGAGACTGCACAAAACATTTAGTTACAAAATACAAAGACCTACAACTAAGATTGCACTACCCAGTAGGGGTATTATTTATTTATTTATTTATTTATTTATTTATTTATTTATTTATAGAATCAAAGGAAAAATAAAGACTTTCCTGACAAAGTTCATCACTTGTAAACAACTATTACAAGAAAAGTTATAGGGACATTTTTAAGAAGAATATACAAGATCACAAATATTAGACATTAACAGCAAGAATCTTTTTAACCCATTGACATGGCAAGGAAAACTTTTATTTACTAAACATCTGCTCTTATTATCATCCTGCAGTGACCCTTTGAAAGTCCCATAGCACATTACCTCATCCCTAGCTCAGAATGTCATATATACTGCAGTCCCACCTTTTATCTCTGAACCTCTCCTGCATGTAGGTCTCTAACTTTCCCATGTACATGAGGTTCAACTACAATGTATGTATTAAATTTGGTTATTTTGTCTTGCAACAGAAAGAAAATATAGGAAAGAAAAAAATTCTCTCAGACAAGGGCACAAAGGCAGTGGTTCAACCAATGTTAAAGCTCAAAGGTTAAAAATCCAAATTAGGAAAATCATGTGTAATCACACCAATAAATTAAGGGATGCACACAGACACATATGCACAAAGGAAGTAAAAAATAGAATAAGGACATACACTAGGAAAGGTGAGTGAAAATTGTAGAGATTTTAGGATGTGTTCAACATCCTAATGAAGAGGCCACATAGTATTATTCCCATGTAGCAGCAACAATAAAAATGTAAATGCCCCTAAAGGGGATTAGCTAGTAAAATCAATTAAATTATATTAAATATATTGATTAGACAATATATTAAAATTAAATTTAAATAACACATTAATATGAGACAACATAAAATCATTTAAAAAATAGCATATATAAAGCAAAAGTACATGAATATATACATATATGTGTGTTTATTATTAAAAACAGGAAAATGTGCAAATACTTTATCTCCTGGAAAAAAATTGTAAGTATTTTTTCTTCATTATTTTGTCCATCTATTCATTCCTATTATTGTTTTTAATAAAAATTATTTAGAGACCAAAATATTTCCTATTATGAAAAAAATACAGAACATTATGGCACTCATTGAGAGACCTGATGGAAAAAAGATCAGTGATAATGGACAAATTAGACATTTTAACTTCTAATCCATATGGCTTTGTTAAAAATTTCCATAACTAAATTAATATTCTTATGAATAATTCTTCCCATTACTAACATGTAGAACTTCCACCAGGGAACCCAAGTGTTTATAAAGCATAAAATCCTATATAATAAAAGAGTAATATGCAAATTGACCAGTTGCTATGATGCGCATTGACCATCAGGGGGCAGATGCTCAACGCAGAGCTGCCCCTGCAGGTCAGTTGCTCCCACAGGGGGAGTTACACTCAGCCACAAGCTGGGCTGATGGCTGTGAGTGCAGCGGCAGTGGCAGGAACCTCTCCCACCTCTGCGGCAGCGCTAAGGATGTTCACCGGACGGCTTAGGCCCAATCCCTGGGGGAGTGAGTGGGCCTCAGCTGGCAGGTGGACATCCACTGAGGGGTCCCAGACTGTGAGAGGATGCAGGCCAGGCTAAGAGACTCCCCTTCCCCGCCAAGTGCATGAATTTTCATGCACTGGGCCTCTAGTAATCTTATAAAAGAAAATACTCAATAACAGGAATCACCAAATGGGTAAAATGAAATGCCTTGTTTTAAAATGGAAATAAATTTAAGAAAGGAAATTTCACCACAATTGGGGGTAAATTCAGAAATATCTGCAGCTAGTTATATTCCAACTAGAGGCCTGGTGCACAAATTCGTGCATGGGTGGAGTCCCTAGGCCTGGCCGTTGATCAGGGCCAATCGGGGCCATCTCCCCCAGTCCCAATTGGGGCCGGGCTGATCGGGGCCTGCCGGCCTGGGGAAAGGACAAGGAGAGGGACCACAGGAGGTTGGCTGGCCGGCCAGAGGGAGAGACCATGGGAGGTTGGCCAGCTGGCCGAGGGGATGGACTGAGGAAGGTTGGCCGGCCACAGGATGTTGGCTGTGAGAGTGCATTGACCACCAGGGGGCAGTTTCTACTTTGAACGTCTGCCCCCTGGTGGTCAGTGCGCATCATAGCGACTGGCCTACCGGTTGTTCCGGTCATTCCAGTCATTTGGTCATAATGGTCGCTTGGGCTTTTATATATATATATATATATATATATATATATATATATATATATATATATATATGGATTATAGTGTAGTGGAAGCCTTCCACACAAAAAGTTATACATTCTTACTAGAATTCCATATTCATTTAGATATCAATGCCATAAATATTGGTATTGATATCTATTTCAATGAAGAGGCAACTGACATTTTGCTATGCCCTGTTGTACTGAGATATATATTTTGATCACTTTAAAATATCTCCATGCTGCAAAAAAGAAAGGATGTTTCTTATTTCTTTTGTATTTAAACACAAAACAAAAATATGAGAAAATGTATCAATAATGCATACCAAGGCTTTATCCATAATGATTTGTATTTTCAGAGTTCTTTTCAATAACGCACCATCTGACTTTTTCTGTAAGACAGAGGACATGAGATAAATAAAACATTTTTTAAATTCTTATGTGGTTTGTAATTATGTACATTACATATGTACACACACAGAGGTATGGATAAATAAATATAGATACATAAAGATACAGATAATAGGAACATAAGAGGATGGATGCTGACCAAGTAAATAAGCAGGTGATATTCCAAACAAATAATTTAGGCACCAATCAGAAGCTTTTACTTTATATTTTTGATAATTAGAATCTTCAAAAAAAATTGTTGCTGCAATGAGGGAGAAGCCATGTTTCCTTTCTCTCAAAACCCTCCTCTAGGATCCTGCTCCAACCTTCAAGCTAACAAACTCCCATCAACTTTCCCCCAAACATTGCCTCTATTTTCTCATCATTTTTATATTTTTAATTTTTATATTAACTTTATTGGGGTTTACACACAATAAAGTGCATCCATTTTAAGTATACAGTTTATGTGTTGGTACTAATATATACAGCCATGTAACCATTTCCATAAGTAAGACAAAGAATGTTATCATTACCCTCTTCCAAGTCCATAGCCACATGGCTCAAGGAAACCAATGTTATTATGTTTTTTAATATCTATTCTAGAATTTCATATAAATGGAATCATATGGCATGTACTCATTTCTATCTCGTTTCTTTCATTAAGCATTCATCCCTGTTGTGATTATTAATTCATTAGTTTTTTTCTAATCCTTTTTTACTGCTGCATAGTGTTCCATGGTATAAATGTACCACTTTTTTTTCTTAATTGATTAAGGTATTACATATGTGTCCTTATCCCCCCATTGCCCCCTCACCCCCCACTGTTGTCTGTGTCCATTGGTTAGGCTTATACACATGCATACAAGTCCTTCAGTTGATCTCTCCCCCTTACCCACGCCCTCCCCTACCTTCCTTCTGAGGTTTGACGGTCTGATCAATACTTCTCTGTCTCTGGATCTGTTTTTGTTCATCAATTTATGTTATTCATTATATTCCATAAATGAGTGAGATCGTGTGATATTTATCTTTCTCTGCCTGGCTTATTTCACTTAACATAATGCTCTCCAGTTCCATCCATGCTGTTGCAGATGGTAAGAACTCCTTCTTTTTTACCACAGCGTAGTATTCCATTGTGTTGATGTACCACAGATTTTCAATCTAATCATCTGCTAATGGGCACTTAGACTGTTTCCAAATCTTAGCTATGGTGAATTGTACCGCTATGAACATAGGTGTGCATATATCCTTTCTGATTGGTGTTTCTAGTTTCTTGGCATATATTCCTAGAAGTGGGATCACTGGATCAAATGGGAGTTCCATTTTTAATTTTTTGAGGAAACGCCATACTGTTCTCCACAGTGGCTGCACCTGTCTGCATTGCCACCAGCAGTGCACAAGGGTTCCTTTTTTTCTGCATCCTCCCCAGCACTTGTTGTTTGTTGATTTGTTGATGATAGCTATTCTGACAGGTGTAAAATGGTACCAAATTGTCATTTTGATTTGTGACTTTGAGTATGTTTTCATATGTCTCTTGGCCATCCTTATGTCTTCTTTCAGTAAATATCTATTTATGTCCATGGCCCATTTTTTGATTGGGTTGTTTATCTTCCTTTTGTTAAGTTGTATGAGTTCTCTGTAAATGTTGGAGATTAAACCCTTATCGTTGATATCATTGGCAAATATGTTCTCCCATGCAGTGGGCTTTCTTGTTGTTTTGTTGGTGGTTTCTTTTGCTGTGCAAATGCCTTTTATTTTGATGTAGTCCCATTTGTTTACTTAGTCTTTAGTTTCCATTGCCCTAGGAGCGGTATCTGTGAAGAAATTGCTTTGGCATATGTCTGAGATTTTGCTGCCTATGGATTCCTCTAGTATTATTATGGTTTCCCATCTTATGTTAAGTCCTTATTCCATTTTGAATTTATTTTTGAGTATCATGTAAGTTGGTGGTCTAGTTTCATTTTTTTGCATGTATCTGTCCAATTTTCCCAACACCATTTATTGAAGAGACTTCTTGACTCCATTGTATGTTCATGCCTCCTTTGTCAAATATTAATTGAGCGTAGTGTTTTGGGTCCATTTCTGGGTTCTCTATTCTATTCCACTGATCTATATGTCTGTTCTTGTGCTAGTACCAGGCTGTTTTGAGAACAGTGGATTTGTAATATGCTTGATATCTGGTATTGAGATCCCACCTACTTTGTTCTTCTCTCTCAGGATTGCTGCAGCTATTTGGGGTCTTTTTTTTTATTCCAGATAAATTTTTGGAGAGTTCATTCTAGATCTGTGAAATATGCCATTGGTATTTTAATGGGGAATGCATTGAATCTATAGATTGCTTTGGGTAGTATGGACATTGTAATGATGTTGATTCTATCAATCCATGAACATGGTATGTTCTTCCATCTGTTTATGTCTTCCTCTATCCCTTTTTTCAGTGTCCTGTAGTTTTCCTTGTACAGGTATTTTACCTGCTTAGTTAAATTTATTCCTAGATATCTTAAATTTTTTTTGGTGTGATGGTAAAGGGGATTGCTTTTTTAGTCTCTCTGTAAGTTCACTATTGATGTATAGAAATGCCATAGATATCTTGGCATTAATTTTGTATCCTGCTTACATCGCCAAATTCATTTATTAAGTCTAATAATCTTTTATGGTGTCTTTGGGGTTTTCTATGTACAGTATCACGTCATCTGCCGAATAAGGACAGTTTTACTTCTTCTTTTCCAATTTGGATGCCTTTTATTTCTTCTTCTTGTCTGATCACAATGGCTAGTACTTCCAATACTATGTCGAACAGGAGTGGTGAGAGTGGGCATCCCTGTCTTGTTCCTGTTCTTAGGGGAAATGGTTTTAGTTTTTGCCCATTCAGAATGATGTTGGCTGTGGGTTTGTCATATATGGCCTTTATTATGTTGAGGTATGATCCTTCTATTCCCACCTTGCTGAGAGTTTTTATCAAAAATTGTGCTGGATTTTGTCAAACGCTTTTTCTGCATTAATTGATATGTCTATGTGATTTTTATCTCTCAATTTGTTTATGTGATGTATCACGTTTATTGATTTGCAGATATTGTACTATCCTTGCATCCCCGGGATAAATCCTACTTGGTCATGGTGTATGATCTTTCTGATGTAGTGCTGGATCTGATTTGCTAGAATTTTGTTGAGGATTTTGGCATCTATGTTCATAAGGGATATTGGCCTATAATTCTCTTTCATTGTGTTGTCTTTATCTGGTTTTGGAATTAGGGTAATGCTGACTTCATAGAATGAGCTAGGAAGTGTTCCTTCCTCTTGAATTTTTTTGAATAGTCTGAGGAGGATAGGTTTTAGTTCTTCCTTGAATGTTTGGTAAAACTCCCCTGTGAAGCTGTCTGGCCTTGGGCTTTTGTTTGCTGGAAGCTTTTTGATGACTGCTTCAATTTTCTCGATAGTTATTGGCCTATTGAGATTTTTAGATTCTTCCTGATTGAGTTTTGGAAGGTTGTATTTTTCTAGGAATATGTCCATTTCCTCTAGGTTGTCTAGTTTGTTGGAATAGAGTTGTTCATAGTATTTTTTACCAATCCTTTGTATTTTGGTGGGGTCTGTTGTTATTTTGCCTCTTTCATTTCTGATTTTATTTGGGTCCTCTCTCTTTGCTTCTTGGTGAGCCTGGCTACAGGTTCATCAATCTTGTTTATCCTTTCAAAGAACCAGCTCTTGCTTTCATTGATCTTTTGTATTGATTTTTTTGGTCTCTATGTAATTTATTTCTGCTCTGATCTTTATTATCTCCTTCATTCTGCTCACTCTGGGCTTTTCTTGTTGCTTTCTTTTCTAATTCTTTAAGTTGTAGGGTTAGATGATTTACTACCATTTTTTTTCTTGTTTTTTTAATGTAGGTCTGTAGAGCTATAAACTTCCCTCTCAGGACTGCTTTCATTGTGTCCCATAGATTTTGGATTGTTTTGTTTTTTATTGTCAATAGTTTTCAGGACGTTTTTCATTTCTTTTTTGATCTCTTTGGTAACCCAATCAATGTTTAATAGCCTGCTATTCAGCTTCCAAGTGTTTGAATTTTTTGGATTTAATTTTTTATTTTTTTCATGTCTCTATCATTCATATTAAATTCTTCCATCATATGTCCGCTGCCCCTTCATATTAGGAATTGAGCATGTAACAGCTTATTCCAACATCTGTGACCACATATGGTGTTTAAGAGCTGTTGTCTTCATAGAGGATGATTTGTCTGTGTTGTAGATTGGAAAAACCTTGCTTTCAATGTAGTCAGTTTTGATTCTTTTGGCTGATGTGATTCACTACTGGAAAGGGATCTTCGATACACTTCCAGGAATGTTTAAGCCTGGTTCCCAATATCGAGGGCTCTAAGTTTAACTTAGTCACACTACTTTCAAATTAGTATTTCTCCTCTATTGTGACATACAATAGCACATTTGTGCCTGGTGTCCCAAAAGAAACAGCCTTCAATTATCTATCAGTCTACCACAGAGACAATTGATTAGGGGAAGATCACAGGATTTCTAAATAGTTCTAAAACTTATTTTCAACCAAGTCTCTTCATTGATCTACCTTTAAAGTCACTTCTTAAGGAATCTGGACATGCAATTACAGAAATGTTTGTGTAGTACTGCAGTATATATCAAGTTTCTTATAGCTTATCCCAATTGCCAGTTTAAGATTTAGCTTTTTGTAGCCTAAAATCAGTTAGCTACCTCTGTTCTTCAACTTTCCATGTTATTACTACTCTTCTGTTCTGTTTGTGCTTATATGTATATGCCATTAAAAAAAAACAAACATTTTCACTTTATTGGGCTCTAAGGAAAGGTCTGGGGTAAATATATGTGTCCAACATGCTTTTAACAGATAATCCCTTCTTGCATTTTGTTTTATTTCTATTCCATTTTTCAATTGTTGTTATAATGAAAGTGTTCACCTTGGTTATAAATTTGTGTTCATTTTCATAAATGCAAAATGTGCCTAAAATATAGCTTTTATATTATTTTTGTTTCTGTTAAAAATCTGTTATATTGAAAATGTTCACTTTATATGTGCTACTTACAGCACTAGTGCATGTGAAAATATGCTTAATTAAACCTATAGATTTAAGCCTGTCAAATTCAGAATGAAAATCAACTATTGAGTTCCTCTGTGAAAGAACAAAATTCAAAAACACATGTCAGCACCTACTTATCTCCATTCCTGCAGTGATAACCCTGGTTACTTCTAGGTTCTGAAATTTTTGTCTGTATTTTATTTTATGATTGCACTTAGTTTTATATCTGAAACTTTCTAATTACTTCCAATTACCTTATTCCAGTACATTAGAAAATGTGGTAAATATTAACAGTAGCAGGAGCAATATATTAAGTCTATGCATAAATATATAAAAAAGTGTAACAGAGTATACATCAAAATAAATGCAGTGGATTGCACAACTTTTAGCTCTAGGCAATGGCATTATAGTACATTCTTTCCTATTTATACATATATTTAATATTTTAATCATTATTAACCAATATTATTTCATTTAAAATAATACATGTAGCCCTGACCGGTTTGGCTCAGTGGATAGAGCGTCGGCCTGTGGACGGAAGGTCCCTGGGTTCGATTCCGGTCAAGGGCACGTACCTTGGTTACGGGCACATCCCCAGTAGGGGGTGTGCAGGAGGCAGCTGATCGATGTTTCTCTCTCATCTATGTTTCTAGCTCTCTATCTCTCTCCCTTCCTCTCTGTAAAAAATCAATAAAATATATTTTAAAAAATAATAATACATGTAAAATAATTTAATAAGTGGAAAATGCATTGTCCTCTTAAGAGCAAAAAGAAAATTTCCTTATGGTTAAATCATTTTTCTGTTTAAAATAATCTACACATTTATAAATCTACATTTGTAAGTAGATATAGTCAAAGAATTGGACCAAATTTTTCAAAATTCTAACATCACTATCTCTAGATAATGATATGGAAAAGCATCTTGACTTTTTTCTACTTTTACATTTTCTATCAAAATAATACTATTTTACAAAGAAAAATATGTATTGGCAAGGAAAACACTGACAAAATTATAATTAGCAAATCTGGGTATCATTCTATTAGTAGGATGCAAATTCAGTAATACTTCAAGTATGTATATATATATATATATATATATATTCATGCATAAAAATATTTGCAATTAGGGAAATATAAGAATGTTCATGTTTGAAGTATGTGTGTTTATCTATTACATTTCTAAATTTTATATGAATAAACATATTTTTATTCACATATTAATAAAATATATTCATATAACATTAAAAATAAATATTTTACCTGAGGAGGTTTTAATATAATTAATATCAGTTTAAATTTGTTCTCCAAATGTAACAAATTTCTATGTGAATATGTTTATCAAAAGTAGCAAAAATGAAGATTTAAAAAAATGTTTGCTTACTTCTGACTTCACAAGAATCCTGTAGGCCTCATCTCCCAAATGGATCATAGGATAATTGTCTTGTAAGGGGAGAAAATCAGCTTTATTCTTTAATTGATAAAGCATATGCTCATACTTAGCTGAGGATTTCAATGGTTCAATTCCATAACTGACATTCTCCAACTGCAATAATCCCCTGACATAAAAAAGTATAATGGTAATTAATATGGATTTCAAACTAAGAAATGCATATCAATACTAAATAAAAACATATTATAGAAATTTGACCTTTATGGTCTAATTTAATCAAACAATCATCCCATTTTACTCAAATTAACTTTCAACCCAATTTTATATATCCTGTCTATTGTGGCATTTATAAGTCACTGTGGTTCTAGTATGGCTAATAAATATGAGTATTCTTTATACTAGTAGATTTTTCCTGAATAAATTTTATGACTATAAGCCTAGGATAGAGACAAGAAAATATAAAAAAATGAAAGAGGAGGATGAGGAAAAGAAAGTATACAAGAAGAAACACAATCAAAGCCTATATTTTCTGTGCTTTCACTCTATCACTCAAGAAATTTGGAAAAATTAATTGTTACACAAGATTGTCAATCATGCACATCTCTGGAATTTGCCATTACCTGAGTCCAGAACAGGTGCTAAGTGTCACCACTGATATTGGAATCTCTGCGGCATATCCTTGATATAAGCAATGCCCCTAAACAGGAGTACATAAAGGTACATTGATTTGTAAATAAAATTTGGTAGAGAGTTTTATTCTTTTACTAGAGGCCCGGAGCATGAAATTCATGCATGGGGGTGGGGTGGGGAGGGTCCCCTCAACCCAGCCTGCACCCTCTCCAATTCAGGACTCCTCGGGGGATATCCGACTGCTGGTTGGAATCCTCTCACAGTCCTGAACCACTGGCTCCTAACTGCTCACCTGCTTGCCTGCCTGAGCACCCCTAACTGGCCCCCCTGCCAGCCTGATCACCCCTAACTGCCTCTGCCTGCTGGCCTGATCTCCCCCAACTTCCCCCCCCACCAGCCTGGTTGCCCCCAACTGCCCCCGCTGCCAGCCTGGTCACCCCATGCAGCCTGCTGTTCAATCGTTTGGTCACCCCTACTGCCCCCGCTGCCAGCATGGTCGCCCCATGCAGCCTGCTGCTCAGTCATTTGGTCATCCCTCACTAACCCCCCTGCTGGCCTGGTCATCCCATGCAGCCTGCTGCTCAGTCGTTTGGTCACCCCTCACTAACCCCCCTGCTGGCCTGGTCACCCCACGCAGCCTGCTGCTCGGTCATTTGGTCAGCCCTCACTAACCCCCCTGCCAGCCTGGTTGCCCCATGCAGCCTGTTTGGTCGTCCATTCAATTGCGACAGTCACTTAGGCTTTTATATAGATTGTTTTTAATCCTCACCTGAGGATATTTTTCCATTGATTTTTAGAGAGATTCAAAGGGAGGTGGAAAGAGAGAGAGAAGCATCTATGTAAGAGATAAACATCGATTTGTTGCCTCCCACATGTGCCCTGACCAGAACCAGAGATCAATCCTGCAACCTAGGTAGGTGCCCTTAACTGGAATTGAACCTGGGATCCTTCAGTCTGCTGGTCAATGCTCTATCCACTGAGCAAAACTGGCTAGTGCTAAAGTTTTGGGTTTTAAACTTACCTCCTATATAATATAAAATGTGTAGATTTCTGAATTAACCAATGCTATTCACCAGATATCCCATTTCCTTTTTGTCTATCTACAGTTCCTTCCTCTCAACTCTCTTCTGCCTATTCTTGCTATAATTCCAAATTCTATAATTTTGATGGAACCTTTTAGAATTGAAGCATATATAAAGAGCTTCCCAGACAAGAAAAACCTAAAGGAGTTTGCCACCATCAAACCAGTATTACATGAAATGTAATACTTTAATGTGATACTTTTTCTTTAAGAATAATAAGAAAAAAGATAAAAATATGAACATTAAAATGGCAATAAATACATATCTATAAACCATCAAATCTAATAAAATAAAATAAATGAAACAAGCAGAACAGAAACAGAAAAAAAAGAATAAATCATAATGCAATCTGTAAGATTTAATTAATAGTAATATATCAGTATTGGCTCATAAATTGTAACCCAAAAAGCATACTAATACAAGATGTTAATAATAGGGTAACTAGGGAGTTGGGAGTGTGCAGGAAAACTTTCTGTACTTTCCACTTCATCTTATGTAAAGCTAAATATGTTGAAAATAAATAAGGTCTATTAATTTTTAAAAAGATATTATTGAGGAAATAAAAAGGCAAGCAATAGATTAGATGACATGATTCACAATACATATACTTTATTTCATTTATTTATTTTTTAATTTAAATTTCATTTTTCAATTAGAGTTTACATTATTATTATTTTGTATTAGTATCAGTGTACACAACATAGTAGTCATACTTTACAATGTGGGGGTTCCTCATAAAGTTAAATGTAAAATAAACATAATGATGCAGAAATTTCATTGCTAAGCATGGACCCAAGAAATAAAGCTTTTTTACCAATAAGAATGTGAACACAAACGCTTATACCAAAACCAGTTTAAATAAATAAATAAATCCTTGACAGAAGCTTTCTTATCTTTCCTATCTCAGCTGCATTTCTTAAATGCATGGTCTGTAACTGCTGATTTCATGTAATTGACAACAATCATTTGACTTCTAAATTACCCAAAAGTACATTAATTTACATTTCCTCAAATTTTCCTTAATATATCACCTTATTGATAATCCTTAGTTCAAACTCTCATCCCCATGGACTTTCATAGCAACAGTCTTCTCAGGTTCTCCCCCCATATTCTCTTTTGGTAAATACTCCCTTCTCTTCCCTTAAAAGTCTAGTGATGTCTGAATCAGTCCTATTCCTTTGTTAATCCTGTGCTATTAAAATTATCAGAAGCATCCATTCTCTCCTATGTGTTTGCTTATGCATTCTAAGCTCCCATTCATACATCTCCATCAGTAACCATTTGTTTTTTTTTTCTCAAAACTAAGCTGAATCACTATCCTCACCCACTGCCGGTAGCTGAGCACACCCCGCTCCGTGCCAAGCGACAGCTGCAGCTATCTCCACCTGCACTGGTGCCCGCAGCCATTGTAGCTACAAGCCCATCACGAAGTACAAGGTTTCCCAAACTCTACACAGCAGCAGAGAGCAGTTCAGACTTTCAGCTCCTGGCAATTAATTTAATGGTAACCCTCCTTACTCCTCTCACTGCTGGGCTTCGGGCTATGGGGTGAAGAATGGGGGTGGTATCACCCTAGATCCCTTCTGGTCTCAGCTGAATGCCTGCTCACACTAAGTAACTGGGCTAGACAATCCATTATCTCTCAGTACTGTTTGACCCAGAGCAATGAATTTCAACCAGTGTGCTGCAAGAATTTTCAAAACATGCCATACCTGACTATTAGTCAGGAGCACAGATCTCTTTTCCATTAGATTGTGAAATAAAAATAATGACAGCAGCCAACACAACAATAGCCATCCAGTGGAAATGAATCAAAACTATACCTATTTTTTGTCAGATCAGCCAAAAATAATATATATTTTTGGTGAGCTGCAAAATTTTTGTAATTAGTTAATGTGAGCCATGAGATTAAAAAAGGTTAAAAACCACTGACCTATAGTATTATTTCCATTTTACTCTGTACCCTTCAGTAGAGTCTTACCCAGCACATATGCCACTTAATCCTCAATCAAGAACATAAGGCAACTACCCTCCCACCAAAACATTCATCTCTAGCCCTGTCTCCTTCAAGTTCCTAACAGCTACAGCATCCCTGAACTCTAATCTCAATGGTTGCCTGGTTCCATTTCCCTATGCAGTGCTTAAGACATTATTCACAGTCAGAGAGTCAAGTTGAATGTGAAACTCACTTTCTAGGTGCCCTTTTTCTCACAGAGAAAATTCCTGATCTGTCTAATGTCAAATGTCTAAAAACAGGTACCTCATGTGTAATATTTTGTTGTGCTTTCTACTTGGAGATGGTGAGTATAACATGCTATCCCAGATACCATTTTTTTGTTTACTTATTTTGTTTTTAATTTATTTTTATTGTTGAGAGTATTACAGGTGTCCCCCCATTTTCTCCCTGTCCCCCCTCCACCTGGCTCCCATCCCAATGCATATATATTAATCTCTCAATTTCAATACAGAAATTGAATTTAACCAATCATTTGTCAAACATTGGTTTCTTCCCAATCATATGTTCTGGCAAAATGAAAACCTTGCAGACTAAAGTTAACTTTCTCACATGCTTTGAAAATTTCTTCACTCCTACCTGCATCTTGGGTTACAATTGAAATTCCTATGTTTCACACTGAACATATTCAGTTTCTGTACCTAATATGCTTTTGTGTCCTCACTTTCTCAGTGGTCAATCTACAATTTCCACTATTACCTCCCCACTTAGACCCAAGGATATATCAATTTAAACTATTCAATGTGTTTGGGGTTTTTTAGCACCTTCATCTATTTTTTGTTTGTTTCTTTGTTTCTTCTCAAACTCCTACTAATACTTCCACATATTAAATGACCTTGAATAAGCAACTCCTAAATTTTAAATTTAAAAAGTAGTTTTTCTATTCCATATGATATTATTGTAACTGCCACATTATACTTGGATTTTTTTTATCTGTTTGCCCAATAAGTCTATGGAGTATAAAACATTCTTTTTGTCCCCACCAATGGCATCTTAACCATGTAAAAAATATAATCTACACAGTATAAAAGCAAAACTTACCTTTTCAAATGAAGAATCTGGATACAACTTTCCTGACTTATTGTATGAATATACCAGGAAATGAGGATGTAAAAATGACCTAATTCAACCAAGAAAATGACATTTCATTGTATTCATTTCATTGATAAAATTAAGTTACAGAATCATGAAATTAAACAAAATTTACTGTCAATTATACAAGTTCAAATATCCAAAAAATTAAATGGACTCCATCTTTCCATGATTGAAATTGCTTTCTAATAGCATAAAGTATATATAAGAGAAAAGAATAACCAGTATAACCAGACACTAGTATAGAAGCTGTAATGACACAGCTTCACCTGAAGTAAAAACCAAAGCTACCAGGTTCCCAGCACAAAGTTTACTTTTAGATTTAACCATCAATACATCTAATAACATAAGCATGCCAGTTAATATTTACTAAAAGATAGCCATCCACTGATAATGACAAAAAAATATATATGCTTTTACCATTAGTTTTTTATGAAGTTCCTAGAGGCTCAGTGCACGAATTCGTGCATGGGTGGGGTTTCTCGGCCTGGCCAGTGATCAAGGCCTATCAGGCTGGCCGGCTGGCCAGGGGGAGGAACCCTGGGAGGTTGGCCAGCTGGTCAGGGGCCGGCTGGGGGGGTGGGAGGTTGGCCAGCCGGGGGGAGGAATCGCAGGAGTTTGGTCGTCCAGGGGGAGGGGCTGCAGGTGGTTGGCCAGCTGGTGGGAAGTGCTGCAGGGAGGAGGGGCTCTGGGAGGTTGGCCAGCAGGGGGGAGGGTCCGTGGCAGGTTGGCTGTGGGAGCACACTGGCCTCTAGGGGGCAGCTCCTACATTGAGCATCTGCCACCTGCTGGTGAGTGCATGTCATAGTGACTGGTCAACCAGTCATTCCAGTCAACCAGTCATTCCAGTAATTTGGTCATAACAGTCGCTTAGGCTTTTATATATATAGATGCTGTGGTAAAATCAACCCCAGTGTTCTCATTGCCTTAAAACAGCAATGTATGTTTTTTGCACATTTACTTCAGTTTCAGCCACATGCTACCTTCGTTTTGGAACTCAGATGTGTTCCAAGGAACACATCTTTCTTTTAACAGAAAGAGAAAAATAATTGTAGAAGCATACAATAGTTCTCAAAACCTTTCTTTAGAAGTGGGATACTAGTCATACCATTCACGTTTCCTAAGCTAACATAAAGGATCTCTGTAGACAAACCCAATATAAACATGCTATAAAAGTTCAGCCTTCCTACATGTTTGTCATTAATTGTTTAAATTATTCTCAGAATTATACTTTTTTTATCATTCAAAAGAAAAAAAACAGCATAAAAATATTGATCTAATATAAACTATGAACTTTGGGTGATAATGATACATCAAGCCAGGATAATCCTATATAATAAAAGCCTAAAGTACAAATTGTCCCCTCAACCAGGAATTGACCAGGAGTTTGACCAGGGGCAGAGCCAGCCGGCCAACTGCCTGTGGCCCCTCCCCCCAGCCAGCCCTGCCCCAGCTGCAAGCAGCAGCAGGCAGCTGGGGGAAGGGATGCCCCAACCGGCAGCCAGCAGCCGCTAGGGACCCTACCCATACATGAATTTCATTTACTGGGCCTCTAGTCAATTATAAAAATATATCATTTTGATGGAGGTTGTTGTCAACATGGGAGTCTATACATATATGGGGCAGGGGGCATGTGAAATATCTGTGCATTCCAGTCAACTTTGCTATAAATCTAAAACTGCTCTACTAAGTAAAGTATATTTAAAAATATATAATGAGAAAAATATATGAATATGCAAGCCACATATAGATAAATGTAAATAGCCAATAAAAGTTCATAGTAGTTATTTAGGGAAATACAAACTGATGTTAAGATGAAATCAGGGAGAAACCAAGATGGCGGCATAGGTAAACACCTAAACTGCTGCCTTGCACAACAATTTCAAAACTACAACTACAAAGACAAAACAGACATCATCCAGAACCACAGGAAAGCTGGCTGAGTGAAAATTCTACAACTAGAAGGAAAGAGAAAAGCTCACTGAGACTCAGAGGAGCTGCAGGAGGCAGAGGTACTGAGACGCACACGCAGCGAGGACTAGCTTTCTCAAGCGGGAGGGAGACAAAAGCTCCCGACTGCACTGAACTCCAGTTCCGGGTGAGACTCTGGGGACTCAGACTCATTTGGGGAGAAACTGGACTGTCTGGAAGCGGGTGGAAAACTCGAGGGCAGCTTTCTCTCAGAGGTGCTTGCAGTGATTACTGCTGGACACTGAGACACAGGGGCCTCTTAGGGCAGGGCTAACAGGAAACCAATGCTATCTGCTCCGCCCTGAGACTCCGCCCCATCCAAGCTGAGCACAGAGGCTTTTGCAAGTCTTGCCCCATAAGGGTGTCTCCAGCACAGAAGTTCTCCCAGTGTAGACACAGCTGATCCTCACAGCCAGTTGGCCTGCAGGTCAATTCCTCCCAGTGATCCAACAACAATCAAGGCTTAACTACAACAAGACTGTGCACACAGCCCACAAAGGGGTGCACCAAGAGTGTCCACCTCAGGTAACTGGGGAGGCTGAGCCACTGGGCCCTAGAGGACACCTAGCACACAAAGCCACTCTGCCAACTCAGGGAAGCAGCCAAAATGCAGAGACAAAGAAACAGATCACAAATGAAAGAAATGGAGGAAAGCAAACAACTGGATACAGAGTTCAAAACCACGGTTATAAGGTTTTTCAAGAATTTTCTAGAAAAGGCCGATAAATTTAGCGAGACCCTCGAGGATATGAAAAAGGACCAACTAGAAATTAAAAATACACTGACTGAAATAAAAAATATTATACAGAGATCTAATAGCAGACTAGAGGATCACAAGAATCAAGTCAAAGATTTGAAATACAAAGAAGCAAAACACACTCAACTGGAAAAGCAAAAAGAAAAAAGAATCCAAAAATATGAGGATAGTATAAGGAGCCACTGGGACAACTTCAAGCATACCAACATCTGAATTATGGCGGTGCCAGAAGAAGAGAGAAAGCAAGATACTGAAAACCTATTCGAAAAAATAATGACCAAAAACTTCCCCCACCTGGTGAAAGAAATAGACTTACAAGTCCAGGAAGTGCAGAGAACCCCACACAAAAGGAATCCAAAGAGGACCACACCAAGACACATCATAATTAAAATGCCAAGACTAAAAGACAAAGAGAGAATATTAAAAACAGCAAGAGAAAAACAGTTACCTACAAGGTAGCACCCATACGACTGTCAGCTGATTTCTCAACAGAAACTATGCAGGCTAGACGGGAGTGGCAAGAAATATTCAAAGTGATGAATAGCAAGAACCTACAACCAAGATTACTCTACCCAGCAAAGATATCATTCAGAATTGAAGGGCAGATAAAGAGCTTCACAGAAAAGAAAAAACTAAAGGAGTTCATCACCAGCAAACCAGTATTATATGAAATGCTGAAAGGTATTCTTTAAGAAGAGGAAGAAGAAGAAAAAGGTAAAGATAAAAATTATGAACAACAAATACATATCTGTCAACAAGTGAATCTAAAAATCAAGTGAATAAAAAAATCTGATGAACAGAATAAACTGGTGAATATAATAGAATCAGGGGCACAGAAAGGGAGTGGACTGACAATTCTGGGGGGAAAGGGGTGTGAGGGGTGCGGGAAGAGACTGGACAAAAATCGTACACCTATGGATGAGGACATTGTGGGGGGTGGTAAGGGCAGAGGGTTGGGTGGGAACTGGGTGGAGGGGAGCTATGGGGGGGGGGAAAAGAGGAACAACTGTAATAATCTGAACAATAAAGATTTATTAAATTTTAAAAAAAGATGAAATCTAATATTTTAGTACATTATGCAGGCTTTTGAAAATCTACCATCTTTTCAGAAAGACACTGGCAATGGCTCTAAAAATCTTAATATACTAGAAAATGTGAATATTAAATCTGTTACTACATGCAAATTGCTGAGAAATATGCCAGTAAATGGTATGTGTTCAATAAATGCCAGTTACTTTTGTTGTTTTTATTATCATCACTATTTTCATTATTATTCAAACTTCTTGTTTCAAAAACTTATTTCTTGATATCAAGGCTACCAAACAAAATCTATATTATATAAAAATATATATACAACTAGAGGCCTGGTGCACATAATTTGTGCACAGGGGGTAGAGGGGGGGTGTGTATGCCTCAGCCCAGCCTGCACCTTCTCCAATCTGGGACCCCTCGAGGGATGTCCAACTGCCCGTTTAGGCCCGATCCTACCGGGCCTAAATGGGCAGTAGGACATCCCTCTCACAATCCCAAATACTGGCTCCCAACTGCTCGCCTGCCTGCCTTCCTGATTGCCCCTAACCTCTTCTGCCTGCCAGCCTAATCACCCCCTAACCACTCCCCTGCCAGCCTGATTGATGCCTAACTACTCCCCTGCCAGCCCGATTGCCCCTAACTGCCCTCCCCTGCAGGCCTGGTCCCTCCCAACTGCCCTCCCCTGTAGGCCTAGTCCCCCCAACTGCCCTTCCCTGCCAACCCGGTCACCCCTAACTGCCTTCCCCTGCCAGCCTCATTGCCCCTAACTGCTCTCCCCTGCTGGTCTGCTACCCCCCCCAACTCCCCACCCTGCAGGCCTGGGTCCCCACAAACTGCCCTCTTCTGCAGGCCTGTTCCCCCCAACTGTCCTCCCCTGCAGGCCTATTCCCCCCAACTGTCCTCCCCTGCAGGCCTGGTCACCCCCAACTGCCCTCCCCTGCAGGCCTGGGTCCCACCCCCCAACTGCCTTTCCCTGCAGGCCTGGTCACCTTCAACTTCCCTCCTCTGCCCTCCCCTGCAGGCTTGATCACCCCCAACTGCCCTCCCCTGCTGGCCTGATTGCCCACAACTGCCCTCCTTTGCAGGCCTGGTCCCTCCCAACTGTCCTCCCCTGCTTGCCATCTTGTGTCTACATGGGGGCAGCAATCTTGTGTGTTGGAGTGATGGTCAATTTGCATATTACTCTTTTATTAGATAGGATAATGCTTATTGCAGGGCTCAATAGCAATAATCCCTGGAAATTACCTCATTACCTATCAATATTACATGTTTTCTAATGTTATCTATTAAAGAATGAGTTACAAAATACACAAAGAGCAAGAAAAGAAGCACCATTTTTTATAAGACTTGCCAGTTGAAATTGAGAAAAGTACACAGAAAGTTATTAATATTGATTTCCTAGAGTGAAGATAGATAATAGAATATTTAAGACATTAGAAATGCATGCTATTGCAAAATGAGAAAAAAATATTGTAGAATATCAAGTGAAATTCTTAAAATCATATAAATATGTGAAATAACATGAAGATACAAAAGCTAAACATAGTCAAATAAAATTATACCCTTAATTGTTGCAATTGTGGTTGCATGTTAAGGAGTTACACAGAGTAATCTTAATATATCTAACATACCTTAATATTTACATCATTAAATTAGAATTTGGCTTGAAAATTAAATTTCAAATCTCAAAATCAAGGCTGAAATTCTAGTCTGACATGGTTCATGAAGAAGATATAACATGTTAAAGATATGAAATATTCATGCTTTTGTTTAGTCTCAATTTAGGGTAGTGACTATACAAATTTAAGACACTAAAAACAACTATATGAAAAAAAGAATGGCCACTTACTGTTTTTTAAGATGGAGAGTATATGTTTTCCTGTTAATTTGGATGGCATAAATGACCTACAACAGAGTATTCAGAGAGAAAGTAATAATTAAAAATGTGAAATTCTTCAATTCAAAAGCCATACTTTTTTAAAATGCACTCATTCGTGTAAACCAAGATTGTATCATGCATGTGTCAAAATTATATACACATATAAAAATATATTGCTATCTTTCTTTAATCACAGAATGTATGACAGAAATTCAAGGAGTCTAAATCTATTTCAAATTAAGAGCATTCGTCATTTAGCATTTATTACCTATCATGATCAAATGTAATTTAAAATGATTACATTTAGAAATGCTAAGGAACCTTTGAAGAAACTTGAATTTTATTATCTTTTTTTCTCCTTTGCAGTTTCTATCACAGATACATGGGAAATTTGAGGAATATAATGCAGGTCCCCTTTTAAGGTGAAAGGGAGTAGCCGTAACTGTCAGAAGCACTGCCTGCTCAGTCTTTCACCTGCTGTTCTCCTCAGGATTTGCCTCACAACTTTCAGGGAGAGTCCACATTTAATAAGAAGCCCCTCCCCCAGCTCCAGATTTGTTCATGGGTCATGCCAGCTTCCCTCTTGTTCAGACTCGGTTGATCCTCTCCCCATCCCTGTTTTTTCCCTCCCCTTCCACAGTGCTCATCACAAGGGCAAACCCCAACTTACACAAATCCCCTCAGAGACTGCAGCTCAGAGAACACACTCTGGAGCATCAGCATAAAACATATCCATTTCTTAGGGGGTAGCACATAGTTAATTCTGGTAAATGTTCCATATTTGTAAAGAACGTGAATTTTGTTACTGGGTGCAATTTTGGGATAATGTCATTTTCAACCTAGTGTTCAATCTTCTGTAGTCTATTGAAAAAGGCATGTCTGCATTTCCAAGATTATTGTGACATTGTTTCTTTCTTCTTTTAATCTCAGTTTTTGACCCTGAATATTATTGGAGCTTTGTTTTGAAGTGCAAACAGATTTAGTATGTTGATATATTCAGGATAAATTAATCGCATTATCAATAGCTTTTATTTCTAAAAGTGTTTCTTATATTCTACTCTGATATTAGTATAGTTGCACCAACTTACTTTTGATGTTTTCAATTTTATCTTTTGATCCTTTTTGATGGAATACATATTTTTAATTTTACATGTTCATCTAAAATTTAGACGTGTATTTTTTTTATATTTATTGTTGAAAGTATTACACAGGTCTCCCATTGACCCCTTATTGCCTGCTCCTGCCCGCCCCTTCCCCAGGCCTTCACCACACTATTGTCTGTGTCCATGGGTTATGCATATATGCATATAAGTTCTTTGCTGATCTATTCCTACCCACCCACTCCCTCCTTCCCTCTGAGATTTGACAATCTGTTCCATGCTTCTATGTTTTGGGATCTATTTTCTCCAACAGTTTATTTTGTTCATTAGATTCCACATATGATTGAGATCACATGATACTTGTCTTTCTCTGACTCATACTTGTCATTCTCTGACTTGCTTTTTTTTGCTAGAGATACATTCTGAAAGAAAACCAAGTTGCAATTTACAGGTTGAATACATTTCATGATGTGTTTTGTGACTTTATTTGTATATATACTAATTATGTAGAAAAAGAATAGATTTGAGTACTACTTCATTTCAAAAGCCATACTTTTTTAGCCTATCTTCATTCTATTGTTTGAGACTAAATCTGTATAATTTGTCTTCTACATTGTAGAAATCAGATAACGGCATCACCAAATAAACAGTTATCTAGTTATTCAAGGCAGAAGCCTGATCCATGCAATAGCTGGTCCTATGTTTTACCTTCTAAACCCTGCTTGTTCCACATTTCTGTTCCTTCATTTTATATTATAAAGTATTGAATAAAATGGACATATAGGCACTCCACCTTCCTCTGGCCCTAAAATGAAATGCTGTACTGTTTATAACATTAAGTATGACACTTAGAGTTTCCTGTTGTTGGCACTGCTATTCTGCTTAGATTCATGTAAATCACATTAAATCTGTTCTCTTCTAAAGTGAAATATTTTGTATTTGGTGAGTGTGTGTGTGTGTAAATGTGTGAATAATTTTATAAAATGCTCTTTCTGGATACAGTCATTGACTTTTTAAAATGTTAGTGTGATGAGTTATTTGAATAAATTTTTCTAGGATTACTCTCTTGCAGAGAGTAAAGCTACTTGGTCATAATGTTTTACAATTATTTGCTACTTTCACTTTTGAAATATTTTGTAAGTGAAAGGACCTATAACTTGATTTTCTCACAGTTTATTTATCTTCTATATAACAGTTACATTGGCCTCTTAAAATGATACTAAAAATCTAAGGGATTAGTTAATTTATGTTCTATTCTCCAAAAAAGATACTTATCTTTCCTTGAATATTGTTTAAAGCCTTAAAACCTTTTGACTAATAGGATTTTGTGGGCAACTTATTAAATTATTAATAAAAATATTTTCATGATTATAAGAATCCTATATAATAAAAGCCTAATATGTAAATTGTCCCCTCAACTGGGAGTTAAACCCGTTCAACCACTCGCTATGACACCTGCTACCACCAGGGGGCAGCGGGGAACATGGCGGGCATTGGCGATGTGGTGCTGGCAGCGGGCGGCACTGGAGGCACTGCCAGCCCCAATGGGCCCCGATAAGAGTGGGACCATGGCAGAATGGGGGAGCACGTGATGGAGGTGCAAGGCCAAGGCAGGTGCAAGCAGGGTCCCGATTGCCCCTCTGATCACCCTGCAGATGGTGACCAGTGGCGTGGTGGGGGACAGGGCTGCTGCCCGGCTCCCAGGCGCTGAGGGAGCCACGCAGGGGGAGGGGGGGGGCAGCCCAGATCGATTGCCTGCAGACAGCGACCAGGAGCCAGCAGGCCCTGATTGCCCGATCGGGGTGGGGCCCCAGGCTGAGACGAGGAACTGGGGTAGGTGGCAGCGACCAACCTCACCGGGTGCTTGAGTGGGGGGCTGCGACCTCTTGCTGGCTACCTGGGGGCAGTTGTGACCGGGAGAGGGGTGCAGTGAGAATGTGAGGTGCCCACGAGCTCACTCTCACAGCCCCTGCTATGCTCCTCGAGGATGCCAGGGCTCGAGTGTCGGGGAAGCCCCTGCGCTCAGATGCTGGGCGCCCACAAGAAGCCCGCCCACACCCGCGTGGCCTTTTCTGGGTGAGCCTGGCCACAGCTGCGGGGACTGGAGGGGCCAGTCGGGCTCCCCCTGGGTTCGAACAAGAGCCAGTCTGCAAGGCTGGCAGGCATAGAGCGCGCCGCCTACCCGGATTCCGAGCCGTGCTGCTGCCTGCGATGTCTGGCCACGCTCACTGCATCTTCATGTGGGGACTCAGGCGCCATAACTCAGGCGGAGGGGGGCGCACAGGGGCCCAGGGCCCAGGTGCTGTCCAGGGCCCAGAGGTCAGCTTGGACCTGCCCTTCCATGCCAGATGCTCACACTTCAATCACCAGCCAGGCCTAGGGACCGTACCCATGCACAAATTACATGCACCAGGCCTCTAGTAATATACACTGAGTGGCCAGATTATTATGTGTTCAAAGATCATAATAATCTGGCCACTCAGTGTATAATGAGATATTGCATTTCTTCAAATATTTTTATAAATATATTCTTCAAATATTTTTAAGAGAATTATGACTTCTTGATAGAGTAAAATATTTATCATTAAGACATGGAAATATTTATCTTGTTCTGCAGGCTGCTTCTCTCATATCACTTTATGAACTCACATTTACTATTTGATTGGGTTTCAATTTAAAAATTGTATATTCTTTTATTTCAATCTATTTGTCTTATTTATTTAAAGAGTATTTCTTATAGACAGCATTTAATGTTTTCGTTGAAAGATAATCTCTGACTTAGTTGCAAAGTTTACAGCAATTACTTTTAATGAAATTTACATATTTAAGTATAAGCCAACTCTCTTGCTATTTATCTTTGGCACATGTTATGTCCTGCCCCCCACCCCTGCCCCATTTTTCATTATCTGTGGTTTTCTAATGAAGTTGGATATATCAATATAAACTATTGTTTTAATATAAACACACATGCATATTTAAGCACATCCACACACATGTGCACACACACCCTACAATTATGTTTGTGTGTGTACACCCACATATTTTCTGGCATGGGCTAGTGAATTACATATAAGTAGTGAAACCCCTGTCACAATAAGCATACTAAGCATAGAGATTGACTACTAAACAACATTTCCCTCTCCCCACTAATAGGAAACAGGCTCTTTAATTGAAAAAAAAATAGCTAAAATAAAATTAAAATAGATTAAACAGTGAAAAAGAAAACATGGTAACAACTGAAAAATATAATGGATACAAAAGAACACACAGAAGTAATAAAAATTGCTGGCTTAAAAACACTCTATCAAGAATTTAATTTTGTAATTACAAATCTTCTCACAAAGGAATATCCAAGTCCAGAGATACTCATTCAATGGTGAATGCACTAAACACTTGAATAAGGAAAAATACTAATCTTACAAAAATTCATGGAATATAAAGACAGAACACTTCCCAATTAATTATATGAGACAGTATAATCCAGATATTGCAACAAGATAACTATACTCTGAGGAAGCAAAACACTTCTCATGATCATAATTTCAAAGCCTTAAAAATATTTACAAATTAAATGCAACAATAAAATATAACATGACAAAATGGCCTTTACCCCAGGAATGAAAGGTTACTTCACTACACTGACAGGAAATATATACCTACATAGACACATTGATATATATACTTACTAGAGGCCCGGTCCACAAAATTTGTGCATGGGGGGTGGGGGGGGGTTGTCCCTCAGCCCAGCCTGCACCCACTCCAATCTGGGACCCCTCGAGGGATATCTGACTGCCTGTTTAGGCCCGATCTCTCTCTTGATCCCTAAACGGGCAGTTGGACATCCCTCTCACAATCTAGGACTGCTGGCTCCCAACCACTCGCCTGCCTGCCTGCCTGATTGCCCCTAACCACTTCTGCCTGCCAGCCTGATCACCCCCTAACCACTCCCCTGCCAGCCTGATTGACACCTAACTGCTCCCCTGCTAGCCCGATTTCCCCTAACTGCCCTCCCCTGCAGGCCTGGTTGCCCCCAACTGCCCTCCCCTGCTGGCCTGATCACCCACAACTGCCCTCCCCTGCTGGCCATCTTGTGGCAGCCATCTTGTGTCCACATGGGAGTGGCCATCTTTGACCACATGGCAGCGGTCATCTTGTGTGTTGGAGTGATGGTCAATTTGCATATTACCTCTTTATTATATAGGATATGTATCTCTAGATAGATAGTTCTATGGACAATTTGAAAACCTTCCAAAAAGCTAATAAAGGTCTTTCATGAAACGAACAGCCAACATCACACTTAATTTTAAAATATTGATAATTTCTTCCTACAGTAAAAACACAAAAACACAAAAGCATAGATAAACTAGATGAACTATTACCTGCTACTCAACATCATAGTGGATTCCTAGACAGTACTAAAGAATGATATTTGCAATTCATATCCAATTGGCCTATTAACATTCTACATATCACTCATCATCACTATTTGTAGGATGCCAAATAATCTAAAAAGGATAGCAGATAGGGAATAAAATGAACAAAACTGCAAACAACAAAGATTGAGAATGCCAAGTGTTAGTGAGGATGCGGACTAACAGAAACTCATACACTGCTAGCAGAAATCTCACACCTGCCAGAATGACTGCCTACAATCAGTAAATCAACAAATAACAAGGATTGGCGAGGATGTGGAGAAAACATGCACTCTTGATCAGAAGGCAGCCACTGTGGAAAACAGTATGGAATTTCCTCCAAAAATTATAAGTGGAACTCTCTTTTGACTCTGTGATCCCACTCCTGGAAATATATTCTAAAAATCTGAAAATACCAATTCAAAAGAATATATGCACCCCTATGTTCAGAGATGTGTTATTTACAATAGCCAAGATCTGAAAACAGCCCAAGTGTCCATCAGTAGCTGAGTGGATAAAAAGCTGTGTTACATTTACGCAATGGAATACTATGTGACTGTAAAAAAGAAGGAAATCTTACCTTTTGCAACAGCATGGATGGACCTGGAGATTATTTTGCTAAGTGAAGTAAGCCCGTCAGTGAAAGACAAATACCATATGAACTCAATAATATGTGGAATCTAATGAACAAAATACATGGAGGAACAAAACAGAAACAGAGGCATGGATACATGGAACAGACTAGCAGCTGTAAGAGGGGGTTGAGGAGGGGGAACTAGAAGAAAGAAGATGAAAGGATTAGCCAAAGAACATGTATGCCTAACCCCTAGACACAGACAAAAGACCAAAGTGTGGGAATGGCCAGAGGGAAGGGGCTGAGGGCAAGGGCAGCCTGGAAGTGGCAAAGGGCAGAAAAAGGGGACACGTGTACTTCACATTGCATTGTGTGCCCACCACCCAAAGTCAAATCACCTTCCCTCGCTGTAAATTGGGCTCACTTTACCTTTACTAGTCCAACCACCTCCTTTTCCTCTGTTGTCTGTGCTATGAGTTTTTGTTGGTCTGTTTGTTTTTTCATTTGTTGCTTTTGGTTTTATACAGCACATATGAGTGAAATCAGATGGTTCTTCACTTCTTCTGACTTGTTTTACTTAGCATGACATGCATCTAATGCGTCCCAAATGGCAATATTTCATCATAATGACTGGATTTTTTTAATTGGTGCCATAAAGTGAGACAGTCAGACCATCATTCCATAAAACCTGCCTCAGTGTCTAATAGTTTTTCAGTTGGCAATTCATGCTCCTCTCTGGCCTTGCCACTGAGGTTCCAATCCTTGGATTCCTATCACATTACTGAGTACCTTTATAATTTCACAATTTTCATATATCACTTGAGAAATTAAAACAATCAAAACTTTTGCTCTCATTCAGATAAAATGTCACTTAAACACATTAATTAGAAAACAAAATTTTACAAAGGGATATTCATGAATTAACTTGGGTTCTGCAGTCCAGTAAAAATAAAACATTTTTTTTAAATAAGTGAATTCTTAATTACTTGCGTTTGTGAAACGTCGACATCATTGGTGGTGGTTCCGAGCTTCCGTGGCACTGTAATTTGCAGATGTGATATTTCAGAGTCTGCAGTAAGAAAACAAAAGGAGACATATGTAATACTTTAAACAATAAAGAATTTTAAAAATAAATAAAAATGAACATGGCTTATCCTATTTAAAAAGAAGAAGAAAACGTGTGAGCATTTCCAGGGCGTAGCATCCTTCATCTTCATTTATTTGTCCTCTCCTATCATGTCACTCTGAAGTTCCAAGTCCCAACACACACACACACACACACACACACACACATACTCTCATGGGAGAGTATTGGCCCTACCACTGTCCAGAGACACCTGGGACTCGCTGACCTCAACCCTGACTGGGTGAGGCAGTGCTGGTCTCAGGACCCCATCCAGGCTCTCTAGGTCCCCAGTGCAGAGTCAGGTAAGTGAGGGCCAACTGCCCCAGGCCTGCTCTGAGCCCTCCAACCACCAGGCTCAGCAGGACCCTGAAACTAGGTGGCTCTGGCAGCATGACTGGGGACCCCCAGCCTGGCCCTGGGATCTGGAGGAAGAAGGGAGACACTCGCCTCCCCCAGCGACACTGTGCTGGGCGGCCCTCCTAAGGCGCAGGTTCCCCCACTTACAATGGTCTGCGAAGATCAACCTGCCAAGGCCTGCGAGGATCAGCAAGTGAAACAGCATTGTGAGCCAGGTGACCCTGGCCACAGCGCAGGCAGTTGGTGGCATAACTGAGGCGTCTCGCGCATGTGCAGGGGGCTGAGTTCTGGGCAGGGCGGATGGAATGTGAGACTGTTTGGCCCCGCCCAACAGAGTGGACCCCGCCAGGGAGCCTACCTCCTGCCAGGTGCTTTATTTCTCCCAGGCTGACATTTTAAAGGTCTTTGGGGGGTAATTTTCGGTTATAAAGCCAACTTTCTTCTCTGGAAGCAGCTATTGGTGGTGAAGTTCTTGGCAATATGAAGAGTTCACTTCATAGCTTTCTGGTACAAGAGCTGAATTACTATAATGAAGGAAGAAGGCAATAGAAATTTACACTATACTTAGTAGCAGACAATTGCCTATTTTAATCATATCTACTGCCCCATGTCTCAGGTCTAAACAAATGCAGACGTACCCATGAACATAAAGGTATATTGTTTTTTTTAAAAATATATATATATAAATCAATTCTTCAATTGGTAGTAAGTTCATTTCTTAGAAAATTCTTTGGTTAAACAAACTAAATTTAAAAACTAAGTATGAAATGTGTGTATATATTCGTTTTAATCCCCCAGTATGAAGTTACAATTAAAGTATTAGGCAGAAAAAAACAATCACAAGTATGAAATGATCCTGTAAAAACAACTCTATATTCTCATTATTTATTCCTTGTGTATAATTTGGTTTCTGCAGCTAAGCAGACTAAATAAAAGTTGAAAGTAAACTCCTCCCCCCCCCCCCCCGCCCCACATCAGTGTGGAGTTCACATGTAGAAAGGCATGGAATTAACTTGAAAAGAGCTTTCATTTGATGGCTTAATATACAGGTTAGTGACTTGCAAATTTTTAACTTTTGCAAGGATTTCTATGCCAGACAGTTCTTAACTTGTTCTTCTATGGAATACATGTGCTCGTATTCCTTACATGCAATATTTATAAACACAATAAAGTGATTGAGTTTTCCCAATATGTAAAATGAAACAAAATAAAACAATGAAATATATTTTTCATGCTTTTCTTAAATCATTTTAGCATGATTTATCAAAAAAAACCATACACAAGTACCAAATATAGCATAAGAAAATTCTACTTCTAAATAGCTAGTTCTGTATACAGTATTTCACTAACATATTCACAGCCTAATTATTTAGTTTTGTTGTGATGCATGTTGTATACCATACTCACTTATTTGAATTCTTTTATATACTTCAAAAGTTAGCATTTGTATATTTTTGCAAAATTATGACCATTAATAGATTTCGTATACCAATATTAATTATGCAGCTCTTAAAATAAAATGCTTTTCTGATTGTCTAAAACCCGATCAAATTTTTAAAGTCTACTAAATGTCACTGAAGGCATGATGAGCATTAAAAGGTTGTTCATGGTTCTAAAAATTTGTGTTGCTCAGTCAAGTAACCAAAAGGTGAAATACGTATTCATTATTTAAATTAATTACTTAATTTTCATGACTGGTAATAACTGCTCAGTTTTTAATATGCAAGACTTATAGGCATTCAGATCATTTATGTTTATATCAGCAATTATTTTTTACATGTTTACTATAAGCATGAAACTAAGCTGATATCAAAATATGTGTAACACTATCCCTATTTCCAAGTCCATCAGAGACTAACAGAAAACTAGATATGTACAAGAGATGCCACAGATAGAATTAAAAAGTCCTTGTTAGAGGGATGTTCAAAGTTCTCTGTGAGCACAACCAAGATAATTTTGTTTTCTATACAGATATCAAGTGAAGCTAAAGAGTAGCTGTGACATTTGATCTGAGCTATATATGCTTTTGTGAATGACTTGTACTGATGTTAATGCATTTTATAACTTTTTTCTTAAGTAATTTTAAAATTTTATAAAGATTTAAGTGCAAATGAATGATAGAGTTTTGTGTTAGAATGACAACTTGTAATAGTGTGAGGGGATTAAAATGATGAGGACTGGAAGCAATAACTTCATTAAGAGGAATTTTCCATGGGTTAGGCCAGTACTGTCTACATCTGCATAAATAAAGAATGGGAGAGGAATGAAGTAGTAAGATATCTGAGCTTTTTAGGAAGAAAAATGGGTTTGTTGAATTATTTGATATGGAGAAGGATGAAATTATTAAGATGTTAAACAACTGGGATGAGAAGGGGTCACCAATGTTATAGGAAGCAGATTCCAACAGGGAGTGAGAGATAATGAGTTCAGTTAAAAATATGTTCCATCATTGGTTGGGAGCAGACCATGGGAGGTGTAGCCTCGACAAAATTGAACAGATGCATTTCAGAGAGCAGCAGCTCCTTATTATAGGAGATATCCAGAGTACATTCCTGGCTGCCACATGTCACTGTATTTGCACACACTTATCTGCTTCCAGGGTGTCCAACTTTTAGAAATGGCTATAGGCCTTATCAGTGCAGCAAGGGCACTTTTCCGACATCACCTCAGAGATTAGTTTGGCATTCAACTTGGAAACTAGCAAACTGATTCCACAGGGACTTGTGGGGGATGGTGCAGAGAGGAGCATTAGCCAAATCAATGACCATAATCCTGTCAAATGATGTATTAAAATGTCTTCCATCATGGGAACTATGGCAAGCGTATACCTTGGGAACTTGTCCTGACTTCTCATTGTACTTCTGAAGATGTAAGCAAGCTCTATACTTTCATTCAGTGATCCACATGTGAGCGCACCGCAGACCGGAGCTCCACCTGCTTCAGTAGGGCTCTCCCTTTTCCAAGAAATTAAAAAAAAAAATGACCTTGCATACTACACTCAGGAACAGGTACAACAACCAAGAATTATTATTTTTGTAATCTGTGTCCAGTCCATCATGAGCCTACTAGGAATTTAGGTAAGCATATGAACTAGATAAAACATTGACCTGAAAACAAAAAAAGAAAAAAGCATTCATCTGGATACATGTACATGTAAGTGAGCAGCACTGAGAAGTATTTTGTATCAAGAGAATAACCAGCAGTATCAGAGAAATATCCTATTGAATCTGAATCTCTAGGGTTAGTGCTTCAGAATGAGTATTTTAGAAAACCTCCAAAAAAAGAAAAGAAAAAAAGAAAAAGAAAACCTCCACAGGTAGTAATGATGCACACAATTAGTTATGACAAGCTGGTGTTCAAAGAAAACAGATGGAAGTCAAGGCTGAATAACACCATCATTTAAAGTCAAGTAAGTGGGTGGTAACAAAGCAAACTGAGGAAGAATTCTCAGAGGCAGATACACAACTAGGATTCAGAAGAGATGGAAATGTTTCAGACATGAAAAAAAAAGTTCAAGTTTCAATGAGGGATAATCAAATGACAGCTAAGGGAAAAAGGGGACTCTAAGGAATTACTGGAATTTAACACTGCAGAGGTAAGTGATTCTTTTGCCAAAATAATTTCAGAAAACTGCCAGGGATCAAAGCTTGTCTGCAGTTAAGCGACGAGGAAATGGCTTTACATTTTTATTTCTGAACGCTTACAGCTATTATTAAAGACTAGAGGCCCGGTGCACGAAATTCATGCACAGGGTGGGGGGGATGTGTCCCTCAGCCCAGCCTGCACCCTCTCCAATCTGGGACATCCCTCTCACAATCCAGGACTGCTGGCTCCCAACTGCTCGCCTGCCTGCCTTCCTGATTGCCCCTAACTGCTTCTGCCTGTCAGCCTAATCACCCCCTAACCACTCCCCTGCCAGCCTGATTGATGCCTAACTGCTCCCCTGCCAGCCTGATTGTCCCTAACGGCCCTCCCCTGCAGGCCTGGTCTCCCCCAACTGCTCTCCCCTGCAGGCCTGGGTTCCCCCAACTGCCCTTCCCTTCAGGCCCGGTCACCCCCAACTTCCCTCCTCTGCCAGCCTGGTCACCCCTAACTGCCCTCTCCTGCAGGCCTGGTCCCTCCCAACTGCCCTCCCCTTCTGGCCATCTTGTGGTGGCCATCTTATGTCCACATGGGGGCAGCAATCTTGTGTGTTGGAGTGATGGTCAATTTGCATATTACTCTTTTATTAGATAGGATAGAGGCCTGGTGCACAGGTAGGGACCGGCTGGTTTGCCCTGAAGGGTGTCCCGGATCAGGGTGGGGGTTCCATTGGGGCATGGGACAGCCTGGGCGAGGGGCCTGTGGTGGTTTGCAGGCTGGCCATGCCCCCCGGCGACCCAAGTAGAGGCCCTGGTATCTGGGATTTATTTATCTTCTATAATTGAAACTTTGTAGCCTTGAGCGGAGCCCAGGGCAGGCCAGGGCAGGCAGGAAGCTTGGCTTCCTCCATCGCCAGGGGCAACCCAAGCCTCCCACTCTCTCCAGCTCTGTGGCTGCCGCCATATTTGTTGGGTTAATTTGTATGCTTGCTCCTGATTGGCTGGTGGGTGTGGCTTGTGGGTGTAGCGGAGGTACAGTCAATTTGCATGTTTCTCTTTTATAAAATAGGATTTCGTATTGTACTATATCTGCACAACAGCACAGATTTTAACTGATACAGAATTACTAAGCCCTATGTTTCTCAATTAGGAAGGACAATCTTCAGAGTATTACACAACTATATGATTTCCAAATTTTCACTGGGCTTTTACACAATTTGTATGGGAGTATGAGTAACAGAAGTTTCCTTACTGCATGCAAAATTTTTATTTTAACAGCCCTTCATTTTTCAGCACTCATTTTCCTCTTCAAATTTAAAAGCAAAATGGTTTTGGGGCAAGACATTTCTACTCCACATTTGAATTGTTCTTTGCTTCTCACTTCTTTCTACAATTTCAGCGTGGAGAGACAGTAAAAGTAGAAATGCCGCCTTATAAGAAGTCCCAAATTCACCCTGGCCCAGAGCCACTTGATATTTTACTTAGTTTAGGCTTTCATAATTTGGTCATTTCAACAACTGATAAAATATTGGCCTCATATGATGATCCTCTCTTCAGATCTCCCAGCTCATCAGTATGCGGAGAGCCCTAAAGGTAGGGTAAAGTTATCTCTACTAGTAACAACAGACTGGGCAACCTTACCACTTTGGGTGGTGCAACAATAGTACTTCTTAGCAGCTTCTCTACTCTCCGTAACAGAAAGCAGATCTGAAATATACCTTCTTTGCTTCCTACAGGCATGGCTCATAGGCTCTGCCAACCCAGGTCAAACAACCGAGGCAATTGAGTATTCTTGTCCAGGATGATTTGTAGATTACAGCCATAATAGAAATGGACCTCAAATAAGGTACTTAAAGGAAAATAGAAAAAAAGTGATACCCCCAAGGGCAGCTGTGTGCTCAATGATATTACACAACTATCTCTCTCAGGGTGGGTTGGGAGGGAGACTTATGGGTTTATCAGTTTCAGTGAAGGCTAATTTCAAACTGCCACTTGATATTTTTAAAGGCAGAAATGGAAAGAGACATGAGTTGCACACCATAACATAGTGACTTCACTATAATAATAACCAATATGGGAACCACACCAGAGTCCCCGATTAGTCAAGGCTAGAGTATGGAGGCCTTGGTGATAGTATAACGAATGTCCAAGGCCACTCTGCCCCTAGGCCCATGATCAGCAAGCTGCGGCTCTTTGGTCCCTTGAGTGTGGCTCTTCCACAAAATACCACAGCCTGGGCGAGTCTATTTTGAAGAAGTGGCATTAGAAGAAGTTTAAATTTAAAAATTTTGGCTCTCAAAAGAAATTTCAATCATGTACTGTTGATATTTGGCTCTGTTAACTAATGAGTTTGCCGACCACTGCCCTAGGCTAAGATACCATAAGCAGCTGCAAGGCCACTACAATCTCACAATGTGCTGTGCCCTTCTATAACCCAAATGATTAATGCCACTGTTGGCAACTAGCCTTCTTTGTCTCTGGAGTGATATGCAGGTTACTGACCAGCTAGTTGGCTAGAGAGCAGCTAGGAAGGGAAAAGGCTAGAGAGCTCAGATGGAGCTGAGAGCTGGTACTGCGACCATGTAAGGCTAAGGGCTCATAGAGAGCTTAGATATAGCTACCATGTTAACCAGCTAGAGTGTGCTGGGCAGGAGAGACAGGAGAAGCTGCTGAGCCAGAGAGTTCAGGTACCGCTACGATGTAAGATGGTGAGTGTAGAGGCAGATAATAATTGTGGGTACAGAGACTGCTTCTACTTTGTGAGAAAGGTATGTATTTGCCAGATGGTGTTCGGCTGCCTGATTAGGACACTGTTGTGAAGGACTATTTTGTCTGATGGAAAATAAAAAAATAGGCCCTCTTGGCTTCATGGGACAAGGATCCTCGTTTACTTTCCCCTGATTCAGAGTCTCTTCAAGATTCAAGTTGGAGTAGATAGGGAGAAAATTGATGCTGGAAATACATAAACACCAGATATAATTCAGGTGACTTAGATGCAGATGATTTATTATTTCATAATTTAAACCTTCAGTAGTGACAACAGAGGTGAGGAATAAATTATGTTTTTATCTCTTCTTGGTTTAGGCCAGTTTCTGATGATTTATTTGGATTTATCCTCTCTTCAGGCCGAAGTTGTTAGAGACTGTTGCTGTAAGAGAAAACAAAATACCGGAGTTGATTCTTTTTTTCTGAGCTAACATATTTCTAACACAAGTAATTTAAAAGGTGTGGGTAATTGTAAGGATCAAGGAAATGAAAACTAAATCCAGAAAAAAAAAACAAGGATCTGTTACCTCAACTGCAAATACTCTGAATTTTATAATAGAAGTGGTTTTATAAATACTCTGTTTAGTTATCCATGTTTAGTAGAATGTTTCACACACTTTGATACACATACAATCTACTGGATGAATTAAGAGAGGAGCACCAAGGAAATATTTGGGCAGTCCAAGGACTCTGGATGAAGATGATCTAATGTCATTAAAATCTAAAATCACTCTTTAAAATTATCAAAAATGAAACCAGTTAAGCATGAAATAAACTGAAAATGTTTGTTGTAAACTTAAATATAAAAGCAAAAATGACAAAATATTTTTAGAACCAAGATAAATACTGTTTAAAACATGTTATTTGTTAACAGTATGCTAGATCTAAAACCCCAACTTACATAACAGAAAAATCAGCAGAGAGACAGAAGGTAAAAATATAATTAGCATCCCTAATACTAAAAGGAGTCTCAAAATTGCCTCTAGTTCCATATGGTAACATTTTGTACTTTTTATTTCTATGCCATACTCTTTATAGACATAGCTCATTACTAAATGCCATAGTGAAAAAAATAACAAAAAAGTCAATAGGACAGTAAAAAACAGTAAAATTTTAAGATATGCTCTCTCTCAGAAAATATACTACTTACATGTCCAATTGACTAAAAGTAAATAATTTATGAAGTTACAACTGGATACATACAGATTGGTGGTGATCATTACAACTAGGTAATTTGGCAACAGATATCAAAAAACAATAAGAGTGTACATACTATATTTATGCTTTGATCAATCTCTCTTCTAGGGATTTAACCTGAGACTATAATCAGACAATTGCTCCAAAATGTGTATCCATTTAAGGATATTATTTACAGGAAGTTTGTAATAATGAAAAACTAAAAGTACTCTAAATATTCATAATAACCAATTTTAAAATAAATTGTTTTTCATTTTTAAATTGAATACCAAATGTCAGAAAATAATTATATAGGCCTAATTTTAAGATAGGAACTGTCCGTAATAGTCTCTAAGTTTAAAAAAAAAAAGTACTTTTATGTTTACCTAGAAAAACATTTAAGAAGATATGCATCTATATTATTAATGAAAATCGTCTTTGTGTGTTGATTATTAAAATGTATGCTTAATTTATATATCTACCAAGGTAACTTTGAAATTTTAATAAATATTTGACAATATATTAACAATCAGAAATATAAAGTTTGAAAATAAAATTACCTATATTATAATTCACTGTTAGTTTAGTTCTAAAACCAAAATTTACCTGGATATCCCTACTTTCCTTTTATATGCATTTCAGAATCTTTTTCTCAAGTCTATGTACCCATGTATCCAAAATATATTTTCATTGAGTTTATTTAAAATAAAATTATAATATTATAATAATATATTTTTTAAACGGTCAGGCACTGAAAAAGCTTTATGTGTAAGCACAGGAAGGGGAGAAGGCAAAGTAAGACCTGATAACTGCTCCCTACCTGCCTGCCCTACCTTACACCTCCATCCCCTCAATTCTTTGCCCTCAAAATATACAGAAACCTACATATACATAGATGTTGAAAAAGAAGAGGATACGTTTTAGAGTTAAAAGATTAAAAAGGAAGAGGTAATGACAGCTTCAACTTGAATGGAAAGGGAAAGAGAAATATTTTAGACTAGAGGCCCAGTGCATGAAAATTCATGCACTGGAGGGGGCGTACCTCAGCCCGCCCTAGGCCCTCTCACAGTCCGGGAGCCCTCAGGGGTGGGAGGTGACCCGGTGATCAGGGGAAGGCGATGCCTCATCACACCTCTGCTGCTGCCACTGCCAGCAGCACAAGCCTCTGCCGGCCCTGACCTGAGCCTCGGGCTGCCCTGGGCAGCTGGGCAGCCACCATCTGAGGCTTGCCTGTGCCTTGGGCCATCCCTGGGTGGCTGGGGGGCTGAAGGAACTGGGGGACTCCGGAGGCAGGTGCGCCTACCGCCCTGGCAAGGCTGAAGGGACTGGGCGCTGCCATCTTGTGGCTGTGGGCGCCACCATCTTTGAGGGCGTGGAAGTCAATTAGCATATTCCCTCCTTATTGGCTGTGGGTGCCACCATCTTTGCGATGGCGTGAGGGTCAATTAGCATATTCCCTCGTTATTAGATAGGACCAGAGGCCCGTTGCATGATATTCGTGCAAGAATAGGCCTTCCTTCCCCTGGCTTTGTTCCCGGCCACCCAGGAGCCTGCAAGTCCTCGCTCCCAGCCAAAGAACCACTCCTGCACCTCTCTCTGCCACCTCCCCTCCCCCTCATAGCAGGTGTCCCGCCCCTCCCGCCACACCTGCATATGCACATTAACCTGCCATTGGCGGGTTAATTTGCATACTCACTCCTGATTGGCTGTGGGCGTGGCAGGGGTAAGGTCAATTTGCATGTTTGTCTATTATTAGGTAAGATAATAAGACTCAAAATTCACGGGTAATTTCCTTTATAATAAGTCTGGAAAATAAATGTTAAATTAATTATAAAGTAAATATAAAATGTAAATATGATATGTATGATAGTTTTAAAAATGAAAATGTAAGTTACAAATATGTTTAAAGCCTGGTAGCTTCAGAAGATTCTAAACTGCTGAACTATAAAAAAGTATACTGTACCAATATATACTCTCACCGGCAATGTGTGAGTAATTGTTTGATAGTCTCACCAACCCTAATTGTCACCTTTTTTAATGTGATTCATTCTTATAGGAATGTAGGGGACCTTCATTTTTATTTTGCCTTTTCCTGATGAGTACTGATGTTGATCATTTTTTCATGTTTTGATACCCTTTGATATAAAAACCATTAAGTATTAGTCAAAATGTCAGTTACATTTTCTATATATTTGTACATATTTCATTCTTATAACACATACTACATGTTTTTTTATGAAGTGACTCTTCAAATATTCTGACTACTAGGTTCTCCCACCTTTTGTTATTGTTTCATACAGATTCTTTATAGAATCTGAATATGAGTCTTCATTTGAAATATGTATTAAAAAAGTGTTTTCCCACTTTGTGATTTCCCTTTTAAAGGAAGCCCTTTGGGAAACAAAACATCTTAATTTTTTAAAAAATATTACTGTATTGTGGCTCAAAACATACAATGCAAAATGATTAATCACACAGTTCTACACTCACCTTACAGTTAGGGATAATTTGCCATTAATGCTGCCTTCTTCTGACACAGACCTATAAACATAATAAAACTTATTTTAAAATGGAGAAAATTTTTAAATCTTAATTGAGTGACTATTTAAATAAATGTTTTCAAAGAAAGAGTGATTCAATAAATGAAATATCTTCCTGTAACAAAATAAAAGAATACAAACAAAACAGATGCTATCTCAATATTAGAACAAATGCTATGAGCCACCTTGCTTTGTTGATTAAATCCTCTTATTCTCATTTTACATTTATTCAAGAGTTTATTTGAGAAGCCACATTTGTACAGACAGCCCCTCCCTCCGATTCTATGTTATCCCTAACTCTTCAGGTCAAATTAAGCCAAAAACCATTAAGTAGTAGTCAAAGATTTCACTTAAATTTTCTATATGTTTGTACATATTTCATTTTTCCTCTCATAACACATACTTCATGCATGCTCTTCCTATCAGTTTTTGGAATACAAAATGAGAGGTAAATACTTCTGTAGGAAAATACAGTGAGTTATTAACAAAGGCCTCAATAATGATGTTTAAATATTAGGGTAACCCACACAGCTAGCAGAGCTGTGCAGTGGAAACATTCTGAGCCCATAAATATTTATGTAACTGATTGCAGATAACATGGTGATTTCACTTACTAATTTGGTGTATCTAAAGTTTGCAATACGTTGAAAAACCATTATTAACTTCCATTTTTAGAGTTATGGAGATTAATTTTTAAATATGTCTTTATGGATATTTTTAGAGAGAGAGGAAGGGAGAAGAATAGAGAGATAAAAACATTGATGAGAGAGAAATATCAATCAGCTGCCTCCTGCACATGCCCCATGGGGAGCCCACAGCTGGGGCATGTGCCCTAACCAGGAATCAAACCAGTGACCTCTTGGTTTATAGGTTGATGCTCAACCACTGAGCCACACCGGCTGGGGATGGAGAATAATTCTAAAAACTTGAAAATAGCATAGCTTTTCCATTCAGGCTCACAGATATTATCTCTAAGAGGTGCTCTAATAAAGGTGTTTCCCACTGGTCTGAGACTCTGTATCTGAAACATTAATTTTCTGAAAGTTCCCTTGTAATGCAGTGCCATCTGTTCTCATCAAGCCTAGTGGTAAAATGAATAAAACCAGAAAAAAATATGGAGGATACCAAGCTGGTTTTAAATATATCACTGGGCCTCTCCACATACTGCTTTACTTATAGTCTTAGATTATAACTGATGAAATGTGAATACTATTTTTTGGCTTATTTAATGAAATATATATATATATATATATATATATATATATATATATATACATATATATATATATATATATATATATATATATAGTGACCCAGTGCATAAAATTTATGCACATTAAAAGGGAATTAATTAGATGAAATATTTTAACATTGCTATTTGCCCTTTCTCTATAATAGAAGTGTCAGACATGAAAGAAAATTAGTAAAATGTATATGAAAAATCTTCCTCCTGTCAGAGTCTGGGATGTGCCATGGGAACCAGAGTCAAGTCCCCGCCCACCCATGTGTGCCTCGAAATCACACGAAACCCAGACCCAGCCGACCCCACCCCCATTGGGCTACATCCAGACCCGGCTGCCCCCCCGCATCAAGCCCCGCCAGGTAGGGGGCACAGCCTCAGGTCCCCCGGCCTGGCACCAGGTCAGGGGCCATGGCCTGAGATCCCTCGGCCTGGGCCAGAGTGGAGGACACAACTTGAGGTTCCCCATCAAGCCCCGCAGGCAGGGGGTGCAGCCTGAGGTCCCCTGTCAAGCCTCACATGGTGGGGGGCATAGCTTCAGGTCCGCTGGCCTGATGCCAGAGCAGAGGGCATGGCCTCAGGTCCTCCGGCCTGTCGCCGGGGTGTGGGGGCACAGCCTGAGGTTCCCCCATTAAGCTCTGCTGGGTGGGTGGAGGGTCACAGCCTGAAGTCCCCTGTCAAGCCCACCAGGTGGGGGGGGCACAGACTCAGGTCCCCTGCCCCGGCATAGAGCCACGCAGCCTCAGATCCCTGCTGATTGCTCATTAAGTCTTGTTACAAGAACTTGGCCTCTGCTCTGGGCTCAGCCATCTTGTGTTATGGAATCCCTGCCTCTGCTGTGGGTGCAGCCATCTTGTGACGGTGTGATGGTCAATTTGCATATTCCCTCTTTATTAGATAGGACATATACATACATACATATAATTAGAAATTCGTGCATTGTGTGTGTGGGGGTCCCTGAGCCTGGACTGCACCCTCTCCAATCTGGGATCCCTTGGGAAATGTCTGACTGCCGGTTTAGGCCCAATCCCCGGACATCCCTCTTGCAATCTGGGACCGCTGGCTCCTAACCACGCACCTGCCTGCCTGTCTGATCACCCTTAACCCCTCTGCCTGCCTGCCTAATAGCCCATAACCACCTTTGCCTGCCTGATCACACCTAACTGCTCCCCTGCCTGCCTGGTTGCCCCTAACTGCCTCTGCCTCGGCCCCTGCACCCAGGATCCAGGCTTCCCTCCCTCTGGCCAGCTGAAAGCACCTGGGACCCAGGCCAGCTTTGGCCGGGCCAGCTGCAGATGTCCGGGACCAGGGGCTGCTTCGCCTGGACCTGGCTTTGTCAGGAAGGTCGTCTGGAAGACGTCCAGTCTAATTAGCATATTACCCCTTTATTAGTGTACATATATCCTATCTAATAAAAGAGTAATATGCAAATTAACCCTCACTCCGCTACACCCACCAGCCACACCCACCAGCCAATCAGAGTGAATATGCAAATAAACCCAACCAAGATGGCTACGGTCACAGAGAGCAGGAGGGAGGCTTGGGTTTCCCTGGCAATGGAGGAAGCCAAGCTTTCCACCTGCCCTTGCCGGCCTAGGCCTCCACTCAAGGCTACGAAGTTTCAATGATAGAAGATACATAAACCCAAACAGAAATGGAGGCAGCCATGGAGCTGGAAAGAGCAGGAGGCTAGGGTTGCCCCGGGTGATGGAGGAAGCCAAGCTTTCTGCACACCTTGGCCAGCCCAGGCCTCGCTTAAGGCTACAAAGTTTCAATTATAGAAGATACATAAATCCCCCCAAAAAAGGCTGCCGCCATGGAGCAAGCAGAAGGCTTGGCTCCGCTCCAGGCTACAAAGTTTCAGTTGTAGAAGATAAATATACCCCAGATACCAGGGCCTCCACTTGGGTCTCCGGGGGCATGGCCGGCCTGCAAACCACCACAGACCCCTTGCCCAGGCCACCCCAGGCCCCAAAGGAACCCCCACCCTGATCCGGGACACCCTTCAGGGCAAACCAGCTGGCCCCCTCCCGTGCACCAGGCCTCTATCCTAGCTAATAAAAGAGTAATATGCAGATTGACCATCACTCCAACACACAAGATGGCTGCCCCCATGTGGTCAAAGATCCTGCCCCCATGTGGACCCAAGATGGCCACCACAAGATGGCCAGCAAGGGAGGGCAGTTGGGAGGGACCAGGCCTTAAAGGGAGGGCAGTTGTGGGCTATCAGGCCAGCAGGGGAGGGCAGTTAGGGGTGACCAGGCCTGCAGAGAAGGGCAGTTAACGGTGACCAGGCTGGCAGGGGAGCAGTTAGGCATCAATCAGGCTGGCAGGGGAGTGGTTAGGGGGTGATCAGGCTGGCAGGCAGAAGCGGTGAGGAGCAATCAGGAAGGTATGCAGGCGAGCAGTTGGGAGCCAGCAGTCCTGGATTGTGAGGCCCAGTGGGATTGGGCCTAAACGGGCAGTCGGACATCCCTCGAGGGGTCCCAGATTGGAGAGGGTGCAGGCTGGGCTGAGGGACACACACACCCCCGTGCACGAATTTCGTGCACCGGGCCTCTAGTATAGTATATATATACCTCTCACTTCCAGTTTCACCTCTGTAGCATAGATCTCTTATTTTATCCTGCTTTATTAAAACAGCAGCAATAATGACAAACATAGGTAAAGAAATGTAGAAAATGAGTTGAATTCTGCGTTTTGGAGAAGCAGATCTTTGGACCAATGAACTTTTACCTAGAAAAGAAAATGGCCATTTTAAATTATGTCAGAGATTATTTTATTACCCAAATGAAAAGGTGGGGTGGCTATCATTACCAACACTATTCCCAAACACTAAACATTTCATTCATATATATTAGGAATATTATAAAATCAAAACCAACTAATGTACAAAATGAGTTGTTACTGGTGCTTTACTGATGATTTTGCATTTTCCATCTTCTACCATATTTTTGACTGAAGGTAATGTTCTTTCATGAAGCATATGTTTAATACTTAACATTCTTCAATTCTTTTCTGATACAGCTCTCCAAATTTCAAACATGCATATCACAGAGATTGTTGGAATCATACCTAAATGTGAGAATTAAACCTAGGCTTTTAATTTCTCCTATATTACTACAATTTTTTCTAAAAATTAAAAATTAGTAGTCACTAAATAACTTATTTAACTAAATTGTTTAATCAAATATGCAGCAATAAGAAATTAAAATGGCTCTAGGATTATTTTATACAATGTATGGCTAAGCCTGGCATTAACCTACTTTTGACTAACTAATGCTAATATCTACATTTTTCTCATCAGTTCTTATTCATTCTCAACTGAGAATGTGGCTCCTCAGGTTCCATCTCTTTGTATATACTAGTCTCCTTTCCGGTTTTATACTATATCACGTTCACTTTCTCCACGGTTTGTTAGTCTGCCTACTTTTAATGGATTCAGAATACTATTCTCACTTCTTTGCCTGTTGGAAAAGACGAGAAGACAGGCAGAGGAGCCACTCGCTAGCTACATTTATCTATGATCATTGAGTTTCAACAAACTCCTATTAGTACTGTCCTGGACCTTTTGCCTTTTTCTCATAAGATTTTCTAAGTGAGTGCAAGGGAAGAAGTTCAACACTTTCTGTTTGTCTGCTTTGCGCATGAGATTGAGGTTCCCAGTATTATTAGGATAAGGATTACATTATATTCGTAACCAGAAAGCCACTAAATCAGATGGAAAGATCAACCTCTCTGACTATGTGCTGCAGAATGATTCTCAGCTACTTGTATAATCTTTTGGGTGATCAATGACACTACATGAGTTATTTGAAAAGAATGTAATATATTCCCAAGGTGGCCTCAAAAGCATGAGTAAAATTTCCAAAAACCAGAAAAATCGTCCTTATTTCTTTCCCTTATACTATTGTCTAGTTTTAAGAAACTCTACTACTAACAGCCAAGAAAGAATATTTTCTATTAACTCTCCTTTTAGTTTGGTGTTCTTTATTTAATTAATAACCTTGAGTCTCCATTTTTCACTGGTAAAAAAATAGTCCCCAATAATCTGCCTCAAAGCTTCTACTTCATTCTAAAGATGCTTTGGGGAATCATTCCAGCACTTACCTATTCACATATTTATGAGAACATAATATATGCGTATACTTACACTGAGTGGCCAGATTATTATGTGTAGAGAGCGCCTGGGAAGGCACACGGGCATTTCTTTAATTATTGTCAGCTGAATCCAGTGGCATCGGCAAAGCCACGTCCTGGAAACACGTTTTGCCAAAAGGCAGGAGTATTTCAGCTTGACCTTCAGCCCAGGTGCCAGGGGGTGGGTTTTATTATGTAAATCCAGCCAAGCACCAGGAATGAACAAAACCTGGGCCCACCCTAGAATGCACATGGTCTCCTTTGTCTTGACTTTTAGTAAAACTTCCCGTTTTTCTTGCTATATAAAATAAACACACTGTATGGGCTCGGAGTCACTGTTCCTGTCCCTGTCCATGTCAGAGGACAGTGGTCCCACCCAGCCCCAGCTTTTCCCTTCTATCTCTGTGTCTGTCTCTTTCTTTCATTTTCTCAATCCCCAGCCACCCCTACTCGGGACCTGGACCACTCTAGCCGCGCTGGATGCAGAAAAGAGAGAAATATTTACAATTATGATCTCTGAACGCATAATAATCTGGCCACTCAGTGTATGTCCTATATAATAAAAGGCTAATATGCAAATTGTCCCCTCAACCAGGAGTTCGACCAGCAGGCAGGCCAGCCAACCGCCCATGTCTCCTCCCCCTGGCCAGGCTGGCCGGACCCCACCCATGCATGAATTCATGCACCGGGCCTCTAATATATATATATGCTGAGTGGCCAGATTATTATGCGTTCAGAGATCATAATAATCTGGCCACTAGTGTATATGTTATATGTTAATTATCATGCTTTTATTTTGGTCTGATATATAATCTGGTATAGCTTTGTGTTAGCTCTCTAAAAAGTGTGTCACCCTAGGTATGACTACTCCCTAGTATCTAAGCTACAGATTAGCCTGCCTGGGAGATTCATTATTTATTTGCCCCCAAAGAAAAGAGAGTAAGGGGGACATCCCTCTTCTGCAATCAGGTTGTTTTTGTTGGGCTCCCATACATTTTGGAACAGGGAGTATCCCCCAATTGTACTCAGCCTCATCCAGTCCTTCTTGATCTCAAAACAATGTTCAGGAAACCCAGGGTGGGGAAGTAGAAATTCTAAAGGGGAAATTTCCAATTTTAAATTGGAACCTTTATAATTCAGAAGAAAGGAATAAAAGACATCCTGAAAGATTCTAGTGGCATTAATATAACAATGAGTATTAACACTATTTCAAACTAAGAATATATAAGCTAATCAAATGGGGGGAGGGTTTGAAAGAGGGGAAAGGGTGAGTAAAATGGGAGATATTTGTAATACTATCAACAGTAAAAAATGTATTTTAAAAATAAATTGGGACTTTGTGATTCCAAGATGGTGGTCGGGAGGATGGCAGTGAGGGTGAGTGTGAGTGAGTGAGGGAGCGAAAGGGGAGTATGTAGACGTGTGGTGTGTGTGTCTAAGGGAGGAACAGCCAGACCTCACAGGAATTTCGGGGGCTGGCAGCCTCTGCTGTTGCTGTAATCTCTCCTGGAGCACCAGCTCTGCCATAGAGGCTGTACCATCTTGAAAGTGAGAGCCAGCAGCTGCAACCTCCAACCACATGCACCAGGGGAGCCAGCAGCCGCTGTGTGCAATCGCGGACATGCGGGGAGGCAGCAGCCGCTGTCTGCTATCTCACAGGGAGACAGCAGCCACTGTGTGCAAGCGCGCGCGTGCACACACACACACACACACACACACACACACACGGGGAGCCAGGAGACGCCACTGGCAACCATGTGGGGAGCCAACAGCCACCACCTGTGACCACACATGCAAGGGGAGCCAGCAGCCGCTGTCTGTAACCTCGCAGGGAGCCACCAGCCACTGCATGAGACCGCACGCATGCGTGAGGAGCAGCAGACACCACCTGCGATCATGTGGGGAACCAGCAGCTATTTCCTGTGACCACACAGGGAGCCAGCAGCTACCCCACCACCTGTGGGGAGCAGCCAGGGACCGCCCCTGACTGCCTGAGGACAAGCTGCCACCCCTTGACTGTGAGAGCAGCAGCAACTGTGCAACCCAACACCAGGCCCTCCGCTATAGCCTCAGGCCCTGCATGATTTGACACCTAGATCCTTCAGTGAGAGAAAAAGTGGGGAGACATAAGAACAACCCCAAAAGGAAAGAAAAGGAGGAATCACCAGAAAGAGAACTAAAGGAAATGGAGAAATAGAATATGTCACAAAAATAATTCAGAATAAGAGTCATATAGTTCATAAACTGGATGAATGAGAAAATCAACAACCTATGTAAGAACCAAGAAGAAATAAAGAATGATATAGATACAATAAAAAACACTATGGAAGCTTTCAACAGTAAACTAGGGGAAACAGAGGACCGAATTAGAGAATTAGAAGACAGGGAAGCAAAACACTCCAAATCTGAACTGCAATAGGAGAAAAAATCAAAAGACAGGAGGAGAGCCTGAGGGAGCTTTGGAACAACATGAAACGAAGCAACATACATAAAATAGGGGTGCAAGAATGACAAGAAGAAGAGCAAGGGCTAGAAAACCTACTCGCAGACATAATGTCAGAAAATTTCCCTAGTTTGGGGAACAATAAAGTCACACAAGCACAGAGTCCCAAACCAGATTAACCCAAAAAGATCCACACCAACACACATCGTAATTACAGTGGAAAATATTAAAGACAGAGAGAGAAACTTAAAGGCTGCAAGAGAGACACAGAACGTGTCTACAAGGGATCTCCCATTACATTGTCAAATGATATCTCAACAGAAACACATCAGGCCAGAAAGGAATGGAAGGAAGTATACAAAGTGATACAAAGGGACTGAATCCAAGAATACTCTATCCTGCAGGGCTATCATTCAAAATTGAAGGAGAAATCAGGAGCTTCGCAGACAAAGAAAAGCAAAGGGAGTTTATCACTACCAAGCCAGCAATGCAAGAAATGCTAAAGGGACTGGTGTAAAAAGAAGAAGAAAAAATAAAAATGGAGAAGAAAGAACATAGGCAAAAATAAAAATGGCTACTATTAAGTACCTATTAATAATAACTTTAAACATAAATGGAATAAATGCTCCAATTAAAAGACAGCGAGTGGCCAAGTGAATAAAAAAACATGACCCATGTATTTGTTGTATTCAAGAGACCCACCTCAGAATAAGAGATGCACACAGACTGAAATTGAAGGGACAGAAAAATATCTTTCAGGCAAATAGAAATGAAAAAAAGCTGGGGAAGCAATGCTTATATCTGACAAAATAGACCTCAAAGTGAAGATCATAACAAGAAATATGGAAGGCCACTTCATAATACTACAGGGATCAATAAAACAAGAGGATATAACCCTGGTAAACATATACACACTCAATGCAGGAGCATCCAATTATATATATAAAAAAAACTTCTGGAAGATATCAAGGAAGAGATCAACAGCAACATGATCACAGTAGGGGAATTTAATACCCCACTGACATCACTGGATAAGTCCTCTAGACAAAAAATCAGCAAAGAAACAGCTATCCTAAATGACTCACTAGATCAGATGGACTTAATTGACATCTTCAGAACATTTCATCCCAAAGCTACAGAATATACATTCTTTTCAAGTGCACATGGGACATTTTCAAATATAGACCACATATTGGATCACAGGCGAAGTCTCTCCAAATTCAAGAAGATTGAAATCATATCAAACATCTTCTCAGACCACAATGGCATAATATTAGGAATCAACTACAATAAAAAGAATTTTAAAAAATTCAAACACTTGGAGGCTAAATAGCATGCTATTAAACAATGATTGGGTTACCAAAGATATCAAAGAAGAAATTTAAAACATCCTGGAAACAAATTAAAATGATAATAAAACAATCCCAAAACCTATGGGACACAGTGAAAGCAGTCCTGAGAGGGAAGTTCATAGGATTACAGGCCTACCTCAAAAAAAAAAAAAAAAAAAAAAAAAAAAAAAAAGAAAAAATTGTAACAAATTATCTAACTCTACAACTTAAGGAATTAGAAAGAGAACAACAAGAAAAGCCTAGAGTGAAAAGAAGGAAGAATAAAGATGAGAGCAGAAATAAATGACATAGAGAAAAAAAAAACAACAACAACAACAATACTAAAGATCAATGAGAGCAAGAGCTGGTTCTTTGAAAGGATAAACAAGATTGATGACCAATAGCCAGGCTCACCAAGAAGCAAAGAGAAGCTCTAACCGGTTTGGTTCAGTGGATAGAGCGTCGGCTTGTGGACTGAAAGGTTCCAGGTTCGATTCCGGTCAAGGGCATGTACCTTGGTTGCGGGCACATCCCCAGTAGGAGGTGTGCAGAAGGCAGCTGTTCGATGTTTCTCTCTCATCGATGTTTCTAACTCTCTATCCCTCTCCCTTCCTCTCTGTAAAACAACAATAAAATATATGTTTAAAAAAAAAAGAAGCAAAGAGAAAGGACCTAAATAAACAAAATCAGAAATGAAAGAGGCAAAATAACAACAGACCCCACAGAAATACAAAGGATTGTAAAAACATACTTTGAACAACTCTATTCCAACACACATTACAACCAAGAGGAAATGGACATATTCCTAGAAAAAATATGACCTTCCAAAACTCAATCAAGAAGAATAAAAAAATCTCAGCAGACCAATAACTATGGAGGAAATTGAAGCAGTCATCAAAAAGCTCCGGCAAACAAAAGCCTGGGGCCAGACAGCTTCACATGGGAGTTTTAACAAACATTCAAAGAAGAACTAAAAACCTATTCTTCTCAGAATATTCCAAAAAAATTCCAGAGGAAGGCACACTTCCTAGCTCTTTCTATGAAGCCAGGATCACCCTAATCCCAAACCAGATAAAGACACTACAAAGAAAAAGAATTACATCCCTGATGAATATAGATGCTAAAATCTTCAACAAAATCCTAGCAAATTGGATTCAGCATTACAACAGAATGATCATACACCATGACCAAGTGGGATTTATCCCAGGGGTTCAAGGCTGGTACAATATCCGCAAGTCAATAAACATGATATATCACATAAACAATTTGAAAGAAAATATCACATAATCATAGCAATTGATGTATGAAAAGCCTTTCACAAAATCCAACACCATTTCCTGATAAAACTCTCAGCCAAGTAGGAATAGAGGGAACATAATTCAACAATAAAAGCCTTATATGACAAACCTACAGCAAACATCATACTCAATGGGCAAAAACTAAAACCATTTCCCCTAAGAACAGAAACAAGACAGGGATACCCACTTTCACCATAGTACTGGAAGTGCTAGCCATAGTGATCAGATAAGAAGAAGAAATAAAAGGCATCCAAATTAGAAAAGAAGAAGTAAAATTGTCATTATTCCCAGATGACATGATATTGTACTTAGAAAACCCTAAAGACTCCATCATAAAACTACTAGACTTAATAAATGAATTCAGCAATGTAGCAGGATACAAAATTAATACCCAGAAATCTATGGCTTTTTTATACACCAACTAGAGGCCTGGTGCACGAAATTCGTGCACAGGGGTGTGTATGTCCCTCAGCCCAGCCTGCACCCTCTCCAATCTGGGACCCCTCGAGGGATGTCCAACTGCCCGTTTAGGCCTGATCCCACTGGGCCTCACAATCCAGGACTGCTGGCTCCCAACTGCTCACCTGCATACCTTCCTGATTGCTCCTAACTGCTTCTGCCTGCCAGCCTGATCACCCCCTAACCACTCCCCTGCCAGCCTGATTGATGCCTAACTGCTCCCCTGCCAACCTGGTCACCGTTAACTGCCCTTCCCTGCAGGCCTGGTCACCCCTAACTGCTCTCCCCTGCAGGCCTGGGTCCCTCCTAACTGCCTTTCCCTGCAAGCCTGGTCCCTCCCAACCGCCCTCCCCTGCTGGCCTGATAGCCCACAACTGCCCTCCCTTTAAGGCCTGGTCCCTCCCAACTGCCCTCCGTTGCTGGCCATCTTGTGGGGGCCATCATGGGTCCACATGGGGGCAGGATCTTTGACCACATGGGGGCAGCCATCTTGTGTGTTGGAGTGATGGTCAATCTGCATATTACTCTTTTATTAGCTAGGATAGAGGCCTGGTGCACTGGTGGGGGCCAGCTGGTTTGCCCTGAAGGGTGTCCCGGATCAGGGGGGGGGTTCCCTTGGGGCGTGGGGAGGCCTGGTGAGGGGCCTGTGGTGGTTTGCAGGCCAGCCATGCCCCCGGAGACCCAAGTGGAGGCCCTGGTATCTGGGGTTTATTTATCTTCTACAACTGAAACTTTGTAGCCTGGAGCGGAGCCAAGCCTTCTGCTTGCTCCATGGCAGCAGCCTTTTTGGGGGGGATTTATGTATCTTCTATAATTGAAACTTTGTAGCTTTAAGCGAGGCCTGGGCCGGCCAGGGTGTGCGGAAAGCTTGGCTTCCTCCATCACCCGGGGAAACCCTAGCCTCCTGCTCTTTCCAGCTCCATGGCTGCCGCCATTTCTGTTTGGGTTTTATGTATCTTCTATCATTGAAACTTTGTAGCCTTGAGTGGAGGCCTAGGCCAGCAAGGGCAGGCGGAAAGCTTGGCTTCCTCCATTGCCAGGGAAACCCAAGCCTCCCTCCTGCTCTCTGTGACCGTAGCCATCTTGGTTGGGTTTATTTGCATATTCACTCTGATTGGCTGGTGGGTGTGGCTGGTGGGCGTGGCTTGTGGGTGTAGCAGAGTGATGGTTAATTTGCATATTACTCTTTTATTAGATAGGATAATGAACTCACAGAAAGAGAAACGAAAAAAACAAAAAACAATCCCATTTACCACTGCAACACAAAAATTAAGGTACCCAGGAATAAATTTAACTTAAGAGGTAAGGCCCTGACCTCAGAAAATTACAGGATGCTGAAAACAGAGACACAGGAAGACATAAACAAAGGGAAGAATATCCGGTATTCATGGATTGGTAAAATCAACATCATTAAAATATCCATCCTACCCAAAGCAATCTATAGATTCAATATAATTCCCATTAAAATACCAATGGCATACTTCAAAGATCTAGAACAAACTCTCCAAAAACTCATCTGGAAAAAAAAAAAAAAAAAGACCCCAAATAGCTGCAGCAAATCTTGAGAAAGTAGAAAAAAGTTGGAGGGATCACAATAGCAGATATCAAGCTATATTACAAAGCCACTGTCTTCAAAACTGCCTGGTATTGGCACAAGAACAGATATATAGACCAATGGAACAGAACAGAGAACCCAGAAATTGACCCAAGCCATTATGTTCAATTAATATTTGACAAAGGAAGCAAGAGCATACAATGGAGTCAAGACAGTCTCTCCAGTAAATGGTGTTGGGAAAATTGGACAGATACATGCAAAAAATGAAACTAGATCACCAATTTACACCATGCACAAAAACAAACTGAAAATGGCTGAAGGACTTAAACATAAGATGGGAAACCTTAAAAATCGCAGCAGAAGCCATCGGCAGCAAAATAGCAGACATTTGTCGTAGCAATATCTTTACCAACATAGCTCCTAGGGCAATGGAAACTAAGGAGAAAATAAACAAATGGGACTATGTAAAAATAAAAAGCCTCTGCACAGCAAAAGAAACCATCAACAAAACAACAAGAAAGCCCACTGCATAGGAGAACATATTTGCCAATGCTATCTCTGATAGGAGTTAAATCTCCAAAATTTATAGGGCACTCCTACAACTTAACAAAAGGAAGATAAATAATACAATCAAAAAATGGGCAAAGGACCTAAATAGACACCTTTTGAAAGAAGACATACAGAAGGCCAAGAGACATATGAAAACATGCTCAAAGTCACTAATCACCTGAGAGATGCAAATCAAAACATCAATGCGGTTCCATCTCACACCTGTGAGAATGACTATCAACAACAAATCAACAAACGCCAAGTCCTGAAAAGAATGTGGAGAAAAAGAAACCCCCTTGCGCTGCTGGTGGGAATGCAGACTGGTACAGCCACTGTGGAAGACGGTATGGCATTTCCTCAAAAAATTAAAAATGGAACTGCCATTTGACCCAGTAATCCCTCTTATAGAACATATCCCAAGAAAACAGAAACAACAATCAGAAAGGATATACATGTACCCCTATGTTCATAGCAGCACAATTTACCATAGCTAAGATTTGAAAACAGTCTAAGTGCCCATCAGCAGATGAGTGGATTAAAATACAGTGGTACATCTACGCAATGAAATACTATGCTGATGTAAAAAACGAAGGAATTCTTACCATTTGCAAGAGCATGGATGGAACTGGAGAGCATTATGCTAAGTGAAATAAGCCAGGAGGAGAAAGTTAATATCACATGATCTCACTCATTTGTGGAATATAATGAACAATATAAACTGATGAACAATAACAGAACCAGAGTAATAGAAGCATCGAATAGACTATCCAACCTATGAAGGAAGGCAGGCAGTAAGGGGATAAGAGATCAACCAAAGGACTTGTATGCATGCATATGAGCATAACCAATGGACACAGATGGGAGTGGTGGGGGGTGAGGGCATGTGCTTGGGGTTGAAGGTGGCTGCAGAGAGATCAATGGGGGGGGGGGAAGGAGACTTATGCAATACATTAAACAATAAGGAACTTAAATTTTAAAAAAAGAAACCTGAAATAAATAATAAATTGATTAATTAGCCTGTGAAATTACATGCACTGTAATTTCTACTTTTAAAGTGCCTAATATTGGGTACATTTTATGTTAATAAACAATATCAATGTTGATATACAAACAAGAGTACAAACTTACACTGTCCAAGATTTTTTTTAACGTTATAATTAAAATAAAACTGATTTTGGGGATCAAAGATGGCTGCCAACGGGAAGACAGGCTGCAAGATAGTGTGTGAGTGAGAGAATGAAAGAAGAGTGTATGGATGTATGGGGAGTGTCTGTTTGTGAGTGAGGGACAGCTATATTCCAAGGGACTCTTGGGGACTGCCGGTGCTGGCTTCCCTGACTGGGCAGCCTCCACTGCTGCTGAAATCTCTCCTGGAGCAACCAGCTCTGCCGCAGAGACCACACCATCTTGAAGGGGAGAGTGGCTGTGATCGGAAGCCTAGCCTTACCTTCAACTGGGAAGAATCGGATACCTCCCAGGACCCTACAACCACAACACCAAGGAACCAGCTGCGAAACCAAGAACACCACGTCTCAAGCAGTGTGAATATGCGGACTTGGATAAGCTCTGCACCTTCTCACAGAAAGGTCAGATTTCGTCCAGAGAAAGGTGAGATCTGCAATCCAGGCTGAAGGGAGAAACGTGTGCAGCAGGACATACAGGTTCAGAGGAAGTCTGTGCCCACAACATCTGCAGCCATGGGGAACAGTGTAGTCCACAAATGTGGAAGAGGATCCACAGGGCTGCTGGCAGAAGAGAACTCTAGAAATTAACCCATAGCTGGGCTGGGCACAAAAAGGCAGCCTGCAGTTTTACCAGTAAACCGGCTGCACTGTGCCAGGGGAAAAAGACGTGCACAGAGATGTGCGGAGAGTCACGCTCAGTGCCAGGGTGAAAAAATCAAGAGTTCGCGTACTTACTCTGGCTCTTTTTTCTCTTTAAATCTTTGCTTTTGATTACTAAGCCCAGTACATAGAATAACCCAATTAAAAACACTCTTAGAGACTGCAGGGGAAAGTTGTTTTTGTGAAACCTGGGCATCAGAGCGGAGAGAAATGACCAGAAAACCAGCTCTGGGGCAGTACACACCCCCAAACCAGTATTGAGTATGGCGGGGTAAACAAAGTTTAAATACTGGGTAGAGAGGACTTATAGCCTGGAATGTCAATACAGAAATACTGCTACCCAGGGATTGAATCACAAATTGAATCTTGTGTAAATACAACTACAGGCAGGCTGAGAAACAAAGAAATACTGCAAGCTTGAAAACAGGATTGTGGATTATGACACAGAGGAGCTATGAAACGCAGGGAACTTCAATACTGTCCTGACTACCTGACATGAAACAGGCATGCCAAACAGAACAGTAGAGGAAGTGAATGACCTTCAGTACTGCACATTTTTATTTACTTTTACTTAAGAAACTAAATTTTTTCTTTTTTTCTCTCTTGATTTTTACCTTTTTAATTATTATATTTTTATTTTTAATCAACATTATTACTACTACTATTTTACCTTTTTTTTAAAAAGTGTCATTTTATTTTCTCTTTATTGTATTTTATTTTATTTTATTTTATTTTATTTTATTTTATTTTGGGATTAGCATTCTACATTCTGTTTCATTTTTCCTTTAGCATCATTTTACTCTATCTCAACTTTTACCTTTATGCCAACACTCTCTTCCTCATTTTTCCCCATTTGTTTTCCTGTTTTTCTTTCCCTATTCCTGCTTTAGATTTTCCCTATTCCTTCTTTTTATCCCATTAAAAATTCATCCTACTTGTATATCTAATTTCTGATCCCCTGCTCTAAATCCATACACACTTCTCTCTTCTTCACAATCCAAATTTTTTCCTCTCATCCTTTTTTTTATTTGATTTTGTTGTTTTAAGTTTTTATTGTTTTGTTTTGTTTTTCACTTTTCTCTCTGTCCTTTTGTTGTTGTTTGATTGTTGATTAGATTGGGGTTTTTTGTTTGTTTATTTGTTTGTTTGTGTGAATATTTCTCTCTTTCTCTCTCTCTTTTTTTGCTTCTGTTTTTCCTTTCCTTGCTTGTTATTTATTGTTTGTAGTTTGCATTCATCTCTGGGTGTTAGTTGTTTTCATTTTTTTGGAATAGTTGTTGTCCTATTGGAGTTTTCTCCCCATATAAATAGTCCCCCCCTTCTTTTTTATTCTCTTTTTTTCTCTCTTACATTTCTTTCCTTTTCTCAATATCATTTTTGCACTCTTTTTTTTTATCCCCTAATTCTCTTATTTCTGGTGGTCCCTTTATTAGGGGTTATTACTATCATGAATACATTTGTGTTCAGTGCCTTGTGCATTGTGCTCTGTTGTGTTGTATTCTGTGCCTTTAACTCAATGCAGGAGAGAGCGAGCTATATAACCAGACACCCAGAGAGGAGAGATAATAGGGGAGACAAAGAAACAGCCTGCATATGAAAGAAAAAGAGGCAGCACCAGAAAAGGAAGTAAACGAAATGGAGGCAAGGAACATATCAGAGAATGAATTCAGAGAAATGGTCATAAGGGCGCTAAAAAGGTAGGGAGATAAATTCAACAATAGGTGTAAGAATCAAGAAAAAATGAAAAATGACATCACTGCAATAAAGAACTCAATAGAAAGCATCAACAGTAGACTAGAAGAAGCAGAGGACCGCATTAATGAGCTAGAAGAAAAGGTAGAAAAAAATTCTAAAGCAGAGTAGCATCTAGAAAAAAAAAACTTAAAAAACAGGAGGAGAGCCTAAGGGAACTTTGGGACAACACAAAACAAAACAACAATGGCATAACAGGGGTTCCAGTAGGAGAGGAAACAGCAAGGAATAGAAAACCTGTTTAAAGAAATAATGACAGAAATCTTCCCTGATATAGGGAAGAAAAACTCACACAAGTCCAAGAAGCTCACAGAGTCCCAAACAAAATGAACCCCCCAAAACCGACACCAAGGCACATTATAATTAAGTTGGCAAACACCAACGACAAAGTAAGAATCTTAAAAGCAGCAAGAGAGAGACAGAAAGTTACCTACAAAGGATTCCCCCATCAGACTAGCAACTGATTTCTCACCAGAAACCCATCAGGCCAGAAGGGAATGAAATGAAATATACAAAGTCATGCAAAGGAAGGGTCTGAATCCAAGAGTACTGTACCCAGCAAGGCTATCAATCAAAATTGAAGGTGAAATCAGGAGCTTCATAGACAAAAAAGGACTAAGGGAATGTATTACCACCAAACCAGCAATGCAAGAAATGCTAAAGAGTCTGCTGTAAAAAAAAGAAATAGAAAGTGAAGAAGGAACACAGGGGTAAAGAATAAAAATGGCGACAAATAAGTAGCTATCAATAATAACTTTAAATGTAAATGGATTAAATGCCCCAATCAAAAGACATAGGGTAACGGATTGGATAGGAAAACAAGACCCATATATCTGCTGTCTACAAGAAACCCACCTCAGAAAAAAAGATGCACACAGACGGAGGGTGAAGGGATGGAAAAAGGTTTTTCAGGTGAATGGAAATGAAAAAAAAGCTGGGGTAGCAATATTTATATCTGACAAATTAGATCTCAAAGTGAAGGACATAACAAGAGATAAGGAAGGCCACTTCATAATACTAAAGGGAGCAATCCAACAAGAAGAAATAACTCTGGTAAACATATATGCACCCAATACAGGAGCACCCAAATACAAAAAAAAAAAAAACTCCTGGAGGAGATCAAAGGAGAAACTGACAGCAATACAATCATAGTAGGAGACTTTAATACCCCACTATCACCATTGGACAAATCCTCTAAACAAAAAATCAGCAAAGAAACATCAATCCTAAATGACTCACTAGAACAGATGGAATTGACATCTTCAGAACATTTTACCACAAAGCCACAGAATATACATTCTTCTCAAGTGCACATGGGTCATTTTCAAAGATAGACCATATATTGGGACCAGGCAAAGTCTCTTCAAATTCAAGAAGATAGAAATCATATCAAGCATCTTCTCAGATCACAATGGAACAAAACTAGAAATCAACTACAATAAAAACAATCCAAAAAAATCAAACACCTTGAGGCTAAATAGCATGCTATTAAACAATGACTGGGTTACCAGAGAAATAAAAGAAGAAATAAAAAGCATCATGGCAACAAATGACAATTAAAACACAACAATCCAAAATCTATGGGAAACAGTGACAGCAGTCTTGAGAGGGAAGTTCATAGCTCTACAGGCCTACCTCAAAAAATAAGAAACAATGGTAATAAATTATCTAACCCTACAACTCAAAGAGTTAGAAAGAGAGCAGCAAGAAAAGCCCAGCGTAAGCAGAAGAAATGAAATAATAAAGATCAGGGTGGAGATAAATGACATAGAGACAAAAAAAAATACAAAGATCAACAAAACCAAGATCTGGTTCTTTGAAAGTATAAACAAGATTGATGAACCTCTATCCATGCTCACCAAGAAGCAAAGAGAGAGGATCCAAATAAGCAAAATCAGAAATGAAAGAAGTGAAGTAACAAGTGATTTCACAGAAATACAAATGATTTTTTTTAAAGTACTATGAACTCTATTCCAACAAAATGGACAACCTAGATAAAATGGACATATTCTTAGAAAAACACAAGCTCCCAAAACTCAACCAAGAAGAATCAAAAAAACTGAATATGCCAATAACTACCAAAGAAATTGAAACAGTGATCAAAAATCTTCTAGCAAACAGAAGCCCTAGTCTGGACGGCTTTACAGGGGAGTTCTACCAAGCATTTAAAGAAGAACTAAAACCTATCCTCCTCAGACTATTCCAAAAAATTGAAGAGGAAGGCACACTTCCAAGCTCTTTTTATGAAGCCAGCATTACCCTAATCCCAAAACCAGATAAAGACACCACAAAAAAAAGAGAACTACAGACCAATATCCTTGATGAACATGGATTCTAGAATCCTCAACAAAATTCTAGCAAATCAGATTCAGCAATACATTAGAAAGATCATACATCATGACCAAGTGGGATTTATTCTGGGGATGTAAGTATGGTACAATATCTGCAAATAAATAATTTTGATACATCACATAAACAAATTGAAAGACAAAAATCACATAATTATAGCAATTGATGCGGAAAAAGCATTTGACAAAATCCAACACCCTTTCTTGATTAAAAAAAAACAAAACTCTCAGCAAAGTGGGAATAAAGGGATCATACCTCAACATAATAAAAGCCCTATATGACAAACCTACAGCCAACATCACACTCAGTGGGTACAAATTAAACCCATTTACCCTAAGAACAGGAACAAGACAAGGATGTCCACTTTCACCACTCCTGTTCGACATAGCACCAGAAGTACTAGCCAAAGAGATAAGACAAGAAGAAGAAATAAAAGGCATCCAAATTGGAAAAGAAGTAAAACTGACCATATTCACAGATGACATGATACTATACATAGAAAACCTCAAAGACTCCATCAAAAAACTACTAGACCTAACAAATTAATTTGGCAATGTATCAGGATACAAAATTATCACCCAGAAATCTATGGCCTTTTTATACACCAATAATGAGCTCACAGAAAGAGAAATGAAAAAAAAAAATAATCCCATTTACCATTGAACCAAAAAAATATTAAGATACCTAGGAATAGACTTAACTAAGGACATAAAAGACCTGTACTCAGAAAACTACAGGACATTGAAATAAGAGATAGAGGAAGACATAAACAAATGGAAGAACATACCATGTTCATGGATTGATAGAATCAACATCATTAAAATGTCCATACTACCTAAAGCAATCTACAGATTCAATGCAATACCTATTAAAATACCAATGGCATATTTCAAAGACCTAGATCAAACTCTCCAAAAATTCATCTGAAATAAAAAAAGACCGTGAATAGCCACAGCTATCCTGAGAAACAAGACCAAAGTTGGAGGGATCACAATACCAGACATCAAGCTATATTACCAAGCCACGGTTCTCAAAACAGCCAGGTACTGGCACAAGAAAAGACAAACAGACCAATGGAACAGAATAGAGAACCCCAAAATTGACCCAAGCCATTATCCTCAATTAATATTTTAAAAAGGAGGCAAGTGCATATAATGAAGTCAAAACAGTCTCTTTAATAAAAGGTGGTGGGAAATTTGGTCAGATACATGCAAAAAAATGAAACTAGATCACCAACTTACACCATACATAAAAACAAACTCAAAATGGCTAAAGGACTTAAATATAAGATAGGAAACAATAAAAATCCTACAAGACTGCATAGGCAGCAAAATTGCAGACATATGTCGTAGCAATATCTTTTCAGACACAGATCCTAGGGCAAGATAAACTAAGGATAAAATAAACAAATGGGACTACATAAAAATAAAAAGCTTCTGCACAGCAAAAGAAACCATCAACAAAACAACAAGAAATCCCACTGCATGGGAGAACATATTTGCCAATGTTATCTCTGATAAGGGTTTAATCTCCAACATTTTCAGGGAACTCATACACTTAACAAAAGGAAGATAAACAATCCAATCAAAAAATGGGCAGAATCACCAATGGCCAATGATTTAATAAAGAATGCCTAAGAAATAAAGCCGGAGAGAAACAAAGATGGCGGCATAGGTAAGCACCTAAACTGCTGCACCGCACAACAATTTCAAAACTACAACTAAAAGACAAAACGGACACCATCCAGAACCATAGGAAAGCTGGCTGAGTGGAAATTCTACAACTAGAAGGAAAGAGGAAAGCTCACGGAGAAGGAACAGCAAAGAGCTGAGGTACGGAGACACGCGCGCACAGAGAGGAAGGGCGGTGGAGTGCCTGGCTGGCTTTCTCTGGTTGGAGGGGGAAAGAAGCCCCCAACTGCACTGAACCCCAGTTCCAACTGCACTGAACCTCAGTTCTGGGCGAAACCCTGTGTACCCAGGCTCATACAGGGGCAATTTGGACTGTCAGGTAGAGAGAAAGGCACACGGAGACTTGTAGACTCAGGGGAGCCGCGGCAGCAGGGGTCTGGACGCGCGAGTGTGCGCAAAGACTGACTGCGGAGATTACCACAGGCTATCCCTAGCGGAAGGGAGTCAGAAGCTCCTGACTGCACTGAACCCCAGTTCCAACTGCACTGAACCGCAGTTCCAGGCGAGCCCCTGGGGACCCACGCTCTTACGGGGGAAATCTGTACTGTAAGGCAGAAACTCGGGAACTGCGGAAGGCAGAGGTCTGGAGACTCGCGCGCAAGGGCAGGGCTGACAGGAAGCCAAGACTGTCTGCTCCGCCCTGAGACTCCACCCCTTCCAAGCTGAGCACAGAGGCTTTTGCAATCTGGCAAGGCTAATCCTATAAGGCTGTCACCAGCACCGAAAATCTCCCAGTGTAGACACAGCTGATCCTCACAGCCAACTGGCCTGCAGGTCATTTCCTCACAGTGATACCAACAACAATCAAGACTTAACTACAACAAGGCTGTACACACAGTGCACAAAGAGGTGCACCAAGAGTGTCCATCTCAGGTTAACTGGGGAGGCCGACCCACTGGGCCATATAGGAAACATAGCACACAAAGCTACTCTACCAACTCAGGGAAGCAGTAAAAAATGGGGAGATGAAGAAACAGATCACAAACGAAAGAAATGGAGGAAAACAAACGACTGGATATAGAATTCAAAACCACGGTTATAAGGCTCTTCAAGAATATCCTAGAAAAGCCCAATAAATATAACTAGACTCTCGAGGATATGAAAAAGGACCAACTAGAAATTAAACATACACTGACTGAAATAAAAAATATTATACAGAGACCCAACAACAGACTAGAGGAACGCAAGAATCAAGTCAAAGATTTGAAATACAAAGAAGCAAAAAACACTCAACCAGAAAAGCAAAAAAAGAAAAAAGAATCCAAAAAGTTGAAGATAGTATAAGAAGCCTCTGGGACAACTTCAAGCGTACCAACATCAGAATTATGGGGGTGCCAGAAGAAGAGAAGAGCAAGATACTGAAAACCTATTAGAAGAAATAATGACAGAAAACTTCCCCGACCTGGGAAAGAAATAGACTTACAAGTCCAGGAAGCACAAAGAACCCCAAACGAAAGAATCCAAAGAGGACCACACCAAGACACATCATAATTAAAATGCCAAGAGCAAAAGACAAAGAGAGAATATTAAAAGCAGCAAGAGAAAAACAGTTAATTACCTACAAGGGAGCACCCATACAATTGTCAGCTGATTTCTCAACAGAAACTATGCAGGCCAGACGGGAGTGGCAAGAAATATTCAAAGTGATGACTAGCAAGAACCTACAACCAAGACTACTCTACCCAGCAAAGCTATTATTCAGAATTGAAGGTCAGATAAAGAGCTTCACAGATAAGAAAAAGCTAAAGGAGTTCATCACCAGCATACCAGTATTATATGAAATGCTGAAAGGTATTCTTTAAGAAGAGGAAGAAGAAAAAAGTAAAGAAAAAAATCATGAACAACAAATACATATCTATCAACAAGTGAACCTAAAAATCAAGTGAATTAAAAAATCTGAGTAACAGAATCAACTGGTGAATATAATAGAATCAGGAGCATAGAAAGGGAGTGGATTGATAATTCTCAGGGGGAAAGAGGTATGGGGGGTACAGGAAGAGACTAGACAAAAATCGTACACCTATGGATGAGGACAGTGTGGGGGGAGGTAAAGGCAAAGGGTGGGGTGGGAACCGGGTGGAGGGGAGCTATGGGGGGAAAAAGGAGAAACAATTGTAATAATCTGAACAATAAAGATTTATTAAATTAAAAAAAAATGGGCAAAGGACCTAAATAGACACTTTTTGAAAGAGGACATTCAGAAAGCCAAGAGACATATGGAAACATGCTCAAAGTCACTAATCATCCGAGAGATGCAAATCAAAACAACAATGAGGTACCACCTCACACCTGTCAGAATGGCTATTATCAACAAATCAACAAACAACAAGTGCTGGTGAGGATGCGGAGAATAAGGAACCCTCTTTCACTGCTGGTGGGAATGCAGACTGGTCAGCCAATGTGGAAAATAGTATGGCGTTTCCTCAAAAATTTAAAAATGGAACTGCCATTTGACCCAGTAATCCCACTTCTAGGAATATATCCCAAGAAACTAACTAGAAACACCAATCAGAAAGGATATGCACCCCTATGTTCATAGCAGCACAATTTACAATAGCTAAGATTTGGATACAGCCTAAATACCCATCAGCAGATGAGTGGATTAGAAAACTGTGGTACATCTACACAATGCAATTCTACGCTGCTATAAAAAAGAAGGAATTCTTAACATTTGCAACAGCATGGATGGAACTGGAGACCATTATGCTAAGTGAAATAAGCCAGACAGTGAAAGAAAAATACCACATGATCTCACTCATTTATGGATAATAAAGAACATTATAACCCGATGAACAAAAAGATAGATACAGAGGCAGGGAATCATCGAACAGACTGTCAAATTACAGTTGGAAGGCTGGGGAGGGTTTGGGGGGAAGGTAAGAGATCAACCAAAGGACTTGTATGCATGCATAGAAGCATAACCAATGGATGCAAAACACTGGGGCGGGGGGGTGAGGGGATGTGCCAGGGGGTAGGGGAGGCCAGGGGAAGGTCAATGGGGGAAAAAAGGAGACTTGTGTACTACTATTTGTAATACTTTAAACAATAAAATAAAATTTTAAAAATAAAGGGAATGGAAATCAGAAAAGCAAAAACAAAACAAAGCAAAAAAAAACCCCACCTGGTTTTTTGCTTCAATTCTTTGGTAATGTAGCTTGTAATCTATACTTTAATTTATTCTGTTTCATATTGTTTTTCTATTTTTTTATTTAAAAATTTTAATGTTGACATAAATACCTCTCTCTTCGCTCACCTTCATCCACCCACACCTCTCCCTTGATTGGTCTTCACACAATTGTCCATGTCCAAGGGTTATGCATATATGTTCATTAGGTAAAGATACTAACCTTTACCAGATAGGTGCCCATCATCCTGACTTCCAAATGCGTCTTTTTGTGCATTGCAATGAGGAGGAGCAAACCCTTGGTTACAATGGCAATGCTGGAAATTGTTGCAAGTCTAGAATAATCAGAAAATAGAACAATTTTTTATGTACAAAGATGGTTTACAATAGAGACAAATGAATATTCTATACTTATTCAACAGATAATTTATGCCAAAGAAGCTATCCATTCTAGAAAATTGATCTTAAATAAACAATTCAACAAATTTTCTCTTGAAAGTGTCAATATCTTAAAAAGTACATCTAGCTTCTGTTACCAAGTTAATTTTTTTTTATTCTTTCAACTCTTCACGTAGCCAAACACAAATATTGGCAATTACCAGTAACATGCCATTAATTGTCATTTACTTTCTAGCTTCACAGGACAGCCCAGACCCTAAATTAACTAGCAAGACTAGAAAGAAAATTCATATAACTTTATTTACCTTCTGCCTTCTCTCTGTAAAAATAATATGATTTTGGTTATATGGTAACACATAGTGCTTATAGCACATCCACCCCATATATTTACCAAACATTTTATACATCCAGAATTATCTTAAATGTTTCTACTTTATTTTCTTTAATAAATAGTTTGGCAAGATTTCTTAATAAAATAATGTTAAAGCTATAAATTACAGACCATTAAATGGCACCAAGTAGTATAAAAATTATTTAGAAAATTATTCAAATGATTTTGTAAACCTCTAAACTGTTTCTTAAATTTTCAAAACATGTAGCTTAAAAAGAAAATTGAAATTACTTACTCCCCTGTTCTGACAGTCTCTAGTATTGTTGCATGCAGCATAATTGACCAGGTATTTAATCTCTCTACAGACAAAGTTGATACAATACTAAAACAATTCAAAAGGAAATGAAAAATAAAGTCAGCAAACAATTGTGTACATTGATAATATAGATGGAAAACTATAGAAAATTCCAGAATTCATATTACCAAGGATTGACATAAAAATCCAAAAAATAAAGTAATTGTAAGTTCATTGAAATAAATGTGAAATAAGCTATGTACCTTCAGATTATAAAGTTGTAATCATATGTAAGAAGTTTGAAATTTTATTTTCTTACCATCTAACACCAGAAGTCCTCTTTGATATATTCCTGAAAAAATTGTTTGATTAGTTACTTGAATTCAAGAATTCACTGAAGAACATTTTTTAAATGCCTATGCCTGAGCTCCACCTGAGACCATTATATTAAAACTAGAGGCCCGGTGCACAAAATTCATGCACAGGGTGGGGGGCCCTAAGCCTGGCCTGCCCAGATCTCCAATCCGGGATCCCTCTCACAATCTGGAACCACTAGCTCCTAACTGCTCCCCTGCCAGCCTGATGGCCCTATCTGCTCTCCCCTCCTGGCCTGATCCCCATAACTGCCTAACTGCTCTCCCCTGCTGGCCTGATCCCCCTATCTGCTCTACCCTCCTGGCCTGATTCCCCTAATTACCTATATGCACTCCCTTCCTGGCCTGATCGTCCTAACTGCCTATCTGCTCTTCCCTACTGGCCTGATCCCCCTAACTGCTTATCTGCACTCCCCTCCTGGCTGGATTGCCCTGACTGCAGATCTGCTCTCCCCTCCTTGCCTGATTGCCCTAACTGCCTATCTGCTCTCCCCTCCTGGCCTGATTGCCCTAACTGCCTATCTGCTCGCCCTTCCTCTCCATGCCCTTCAGACCCCTGGTGCAGGCGTGCTGAGAGCTCTCTGCCATGGTCTGCCCCCATCCTGATTGGTCGTTAAGTGACAGCATCCTGGTCAATTTGCATATTTCTCTATTATTAGTATAGATACCTGGGACAGGGTCCAGGCAATTATTTGGGAGCAGTCAGGGTTGAGTATTATCTGATGGGAGATTGAGGTCTTAAAATCATTAGTATGAGGATACTCCCACAACCACATAAAATTACAACTACATAACAACCAACATTCAGAACCACCTGAAATCTAGCAGAATGGAAGTCCTACAACTAGAGATTTAAAGAAGAAGCCATATTGAGATTGGTAGGAGGGGCAGAGACCTGGAATTGGCTGTTCCCACACCTATATGTGGCAAATAAAAATTGGAAGAGATGCCTTTCCTACGGAGGTTACTCGTGAGAAGCAAGGGGTCCCAGCCCCACACCAGGCCTACAAGACCAGGTTCCAGTGCCAAAAGGAGAAGTCCCCATAGCTTCTTGCTATCCAATCCAGTGGAGATTGTGGCTGAGTGAGATGGAGTGCTGCTGGAGTCCCAGGCAGTTCCCCTTAAAGGGCCTGAACATGGCCTTACTTGGCCTCACTCCCTCTGAGCTACAGCACTGGGATAGCAGCTTGAAAGGAATCAGAGACACACAGGCAGGAACTGAATAGTCTGGCATCAGGGCAAGAGCTGATGGGTATCAGCTTACTGCTAGTGAAAGCCATTGTTCCTTTACTGATACAGTCCCCCCCATGCCCAAACAGGCAGGTGGGCACCATATCTGAGTCTTCATCAACCTACCTTACTCTGTTCACCCTGCCCTGATGATTCCCTGAGACCCTGGCCCACCAAACTTGCTGGTCTCCCTCAGCTGTTTCCAGTGGCTTTTCCATACAAATGGACTATTGCGGCTCATGCTTCAGATTTTCCTAAAATCTCTCAAGTAGAATCTGGCCTCTGTGTACCCTGTATCTCTTGCTAAGTGGCCCCGGGCTCAACACTAGCAGCAACCAGCCTTGATTTGCAGCTTAGCCTCTCCTGGACACCTTCAACCCCAGCACAAGTAACAGCCATCTACAGGTCACTCTGTAGCCCATGCCAGGTACCTCAAGCAGATCACAGACAGTGGCTGACCTTGAATCTCCCAGGAGGCCTAAGAGCCAGTGTACCAAGTTAACAGCTTCAGACTACACTAGATTAAAAGCCTCCCACCTCCACAGGCAACACACTCAAGGTGATGACTCAGTGAGCACCAAAGACCCTCTAAAATAAGGTCTGCTTTGTAGTGTCAGTTCCTGTACAGCAGCTGGTCTTTTGTAGTCTCAGCTGGTCTTCACAGCCAATTGGCATGGGAGGTCAATTTCTCCCAGTGACATGCCAATGGTAATCAAAACTCAAATACAAAAGTACAGTTCTCACAGTCCACATCAGGGTGCCTGGAACATCCAGCTCAGGTGACTGGGGAAACTGTGCTACTGAAGCCTACAGGCATCGACTAAACAAGGCCACTCCAGCCAGTCCAGAATATGTAGCAGTTCTAGCTCATATATAAAAATAAGATAGGGAAGCTTCCAAAATGCAGAGACAAATAAAAAGATCCAAAGTGAAAGAACAGGAGACTTCTCCAGAAAAAAAAAATGAAATGAAATGGAGGCAAGCAAACTACCAGACACAGTTCAAAACCATGGTTATAAGGATGCTCAAGGAACTTAGTGAAAACTTCAATAGCATGAAAAAGACAGAAACCATAAAAAATAATCGTTTGGAAATGAAGGATACACTAACTGAAATGAAGAATAATTTACAATCAAATCAGCAATTTGAAATACAAGTAAGCAAAAAGTATCCCATCAAAATGGAAAAGAGAAAAAAGAATTAAAAAAAGAATGAAGATAGTGCAAAAAGCCTCTGAGACAACTTCAAACATTGAAACACTCACATCATGGGTGTGCCAAAAGGAGAAGAGAGAGCAAGAAATTGAAAATATTTGGAAAAAAATATTTTTAAACATTGTTTTTATTAATTTGAGAGAGAGAAGAAGGGAGAGGGAGAGAGAAATAGAAACATTGATGAGAGAGAAACATCTATCAGCTGCCTACTGCATACCCCCTACTGGGGATTGAGCCTGCAACTGGAGCATGTGCCCTGACCAGGAATCAAATCAGTGATCTCTTGGTGCATGGGACAATGCTCAGCCAACTGAGCCACACCAGCCAGATATATATTTCCTAGTTCTGTCTACTGATAGGCCAAACCAGTGAAACTCTAGTAGCAAAAGCACAATTAGCACCTAGATCTTGGTTTCTAATGGTCATTTCTAGTTAAAATGAGCCAGGCCTCCTGGAAGAATGAAAATTCTGGGAACTAAGACACAAAATATACAAAATGGACCTAGAACAGTTTGTCATTCCAGAAAGTAAGGAAGCACTCCAAAGGAAAAGCACACACAATGATAATAGTATGTCAAAGCAACATAGAAACAAATTGAAAGAACTCCCAGTAGCCAAAGTTAGAACAATTTAAACAATAAAATAAAGTCATACTGGATAATAACCAAAACTATAATATAAATATCCATGAATTCCATACTGCTACAAATATGTGATTGAATAAATAGAGAAAAATAGACAAAACTATGCAGAATTCAAAATGATTTAAGTACATACTGAATTTCCAAGAAGGTGGAACACAACTTATTACTCCTTAAGTGTAGGCTATGCATAGTAAGTTCTTTCAATGAAGTACAATATAGAAAGAAAAATTACTTACAGTGATAAATTTGTCAAATATTAGCACACCCATGTGATCAAAATTAATATCAACAAGTATGTATATTTGATATGATGTGATCTTCTTCCAAAGAAGGGGGGGTGGGCATTATAAGAAACTGTACTGTCGAGAGGAGCCTAAATATACACAGCAAAGAAATGCAAAATGGTACTCTGGGTTAAATCCTAGAAAAGGTCATTAAGTAAAAGCTAAGGAAATCTGAATGAACTACTAGATTTAGTTAATAATAATGCATCAACATTGGCTTATTAATTATGACAAATGTATCACACTACTGCTAAATGTTAATAGAGGAAACTGGGTGTGTTGCTTAGGGCTAGGGATGGGCAAGTGGGCAAGAGGGAAGAGGTGATGGTATGGTCTAAAACTGGATGTGCTGATGGTTGTACAACTCTAAATTAATCAAAACCAATGATTTACACACTTACCATAGGTGAATGTTATGTAAACGATACCTCAATCAGGTTATTTTAAAGTGCATTGGTTGGTATATTGTTAAAATAAGTATAACCATAAAAGATGTTGAAAACACTTATAATTTTATAGTTCTAATTACCATATCAGGACCACACGAAGTGCCATCTTCTGTAAATGTTTTATCTCTTTCTTCAGGTTTACTTATTGTTGTTTTCTCGTTGGAAGGTATCCTGTCCGAGTTTAGAAATGTAGACACACATATTTCATCTCGTATTTGTGTGTAAATCACAGATAAGTTTGCTTTTGATACTATTTCCTTATGTGGCCAAGCACAAACTAATTTTCCACACATGAGATGACTAGAAGCATAAGGCAGAAAAAAATTTATCATATTAACATAGATTGCTGATATAGCTGTTAAAAAGGTATTTCACTGACTTAAATCCAGGTTTCAAGAGTTTTCTCAGTAATTTTCTGAGCCCACTGACTTGTGTATGATGTGGCTCTTTTTGTTTTGTGAGGCAATGTGGCAAAGGAAAAGATTAATGATTTTTGCAATGTGATGGCCCTGATCTCTCCTATATGGATTTCTGATATTTAAACCAATGGTTGCTGGTCTTCAATTTTTTCATTAGTAAAATAGAATAGCTCTTACTACAAATGTTTGATGTATTAAATATATTTATTATATAATGTATATAAACTACCTAACACAATGCCTAGCTCATCACAACAATAAACAGAAGCTATTTTATGGTCATTGTTGTTGTAACATTATAGGCACATGTTATTTGTAGGCAATAGGTAATAACATTGTTCTCACATAATGAAACAAAGAAAACCTGGTATAAAATACCATTTTAGTCTGTACATATAATATATTATAGGATATTCGCAACATATAAGCTACATTACAAACAAAATTAGAATTGCCTAATACATACGGAAAAGCACAATAATTGGCTCCACAGTTTCCATATCTATCTGCTCTTGTATTTATTTCATCATAACAAGCAAATTGAGCACCTCTAGCAGCTGAAAGAAAAAAAAAGTAGGTTATAATAAATAATTACAATTATCATTAAATAATAAACTCACTCTGGAAATTATAATGTGATTCCCTACAGAGGTTTATAATTTACCTCATATTAAATAGTAGCTGGGGGTAGATCTAGGATTAAAAAAAGACCCTGTCATTTTAAGCCTGCTAGACTTTCTTCTGTATGATACACAAGTAAACAGCAACATGATTCAAATGGTTCTATATTGTTAACAGAATGAGCAACCCTCTCAATTTCTGCTAAATTGATCACTTTCTCCCTTCATTCTCTATCCAATGTGAAAATAGAGTTTGCTCTTATTCCAAACAAAACAGGAGAGAAATAGTATCCATAATGAAATACTGATAACAAGCCCAGAGATCACTTAACTGTTCCTATTCCATATTAGATTTCTCATCTCTGTTCCCAAGCATCCTAACAATCACTAAATAAGAATTGTTGAATTTTAAAATTAGGAAGGACATAAATGTTTATCTACTTTAGCCCTTTTATATATTTAGTTATGTCTAATTTTAAAAATGAGAATACTTCAAATGTATACAATAGCTGCTTCATCACTTAGTCTTCACTGGAGCCAGAGCCTTCAGTCTTCACTCTGCGCCTGCATATGCAAATTAACCCAACATCTTTGTTGGGTTAATTTGCATACTCACTCCTGATTGGCTGGTGGGCGTCACGGAGGTGTGGTCAATTTGCATATTTTTCTTTTATTAGTGTAGATCACGAGGAAATAAAAAGTGATATAGCTACAAATACATAACAGAAGGTTTCAACAGTAGACTAGAAGTGGAGAAACGATTAGCAAATTAGAAGAAAGGGCAGGACAAAACACACCCAATCTGAACAGCAATTGGATAAAAACATTTAAAATCAGGAGGAGGGCCTAATGGAGCTTTGGGATAACATGAAATGAAATAGCATACGTATAATAGTGGTGCCAGAAGGACAAAAAGGGGAACAACGTTTAGAAAACCTATTTGAAGAAATAATGATAGAAAACTTCCAGGATTTGGGGAATAAAAACATCACACAAGCACAGAGAATCCCAAACAAGATGAACCCAAAAAGACCCACAGCAAGGCACCTCATAATTATAGTGGCAAACATTAATAACAAAGAGAGGATCTTAAAGGCTGCAAGAGACAGAAAGTTACCTACAGGGGATCCCATTAGATTATCAAATGATTTATCAACAGAAACATATCAGGTCAGAAGGGGCTGGAATGAAGTATACAAAGTGATACAAAGTAAGGAAATGAATCCAAGAATACTCTATACAGCAAGGCTATCATTCAAAATTGAAGGGGGAATCAGAGCTTCACAGACAAAAAAAAGACTAAGGGAGTTTATCACTATCAAGCCAGTACTACAAGAAATGCTAAAGGCACTGTTGTAGAAAGAAGGAATAGAAAGGGGAAAAGGAACACAGGCACACATAAAAATGGCTACAAACAAGTACCTATCAATAATAACCTTAAACATAAACAGATTAAATGCTCCAATAAAAAGACACTGAGTGGCTAAATGGATAAGAAAACATGACCCATATATATACTGTCTACAAGAGACCCACCTCAGAACAAGGGACTCACCCAGATTAAAAATGAAGGGATGGAAAAATATCCTCCAGGCAAACAGAAATGAAAAAAATAAGCTGGGGTAGCAATATTTATATCTGACAAAATAGACCTCCATAAAAAGAGATAAGGAAGGCCACTTCATAATACTAAAGGGAGCAACCCAATAAGAAGATATAAACATATATGCACCCAATTCAGGAGCATCCAAATACATTAAAAAAAAAAAACTTTTGCAGGATATCAAGGGAGAGATTGACAGCAATAAATCATAGTAGGGGACTTTAACACCCCTTTGACATCACTGAATAAATCCTCTAGACAAAATAAATCAGCAAAGAAACAGCTATCCTAAATGATTCACTAGATCAGATGGACTTAATTGACATCTTCAGAATATTTCATCCCAAAGCTACAGAATATACATTCTTTTCAAGTGCACATGGGACATTTTCAAATATAGACCACATATTGGGTCACAGGCGACGTCTCTCCAAATTCAAGAAGATTGAAATCATATCAAACATCTTCTCAGACCACAATGGCATAATATTAGAAATCAACTACAATAAAAACAATGAAAACAAATCATGGTTGGAGGCTAAATAGCATGCTATTAAACAATGGTTGGGTTACCAAAGAGATCAAAGAAGAAATTAAAAACATTCTGGAAACAAATGACAATGAAAACACAACAATCCAAAATCTATGGGACACAGTGAAAGCCGTCCTACAAGGGAAGTTCATAGCATCTCAGAAAACAAGAAAAGATAGTAATAAATTATCTAACTCTATAACTTAAAGAATTAGAAAGAGAGCAGCAAGAAAAGCCTAGAGTGAGCAGAAGGAAGGAGATAATAAAGATCAGAGCAGAAATAAATGACACAGAGAACAAAAAAAAATAGTACAAAAGATCAATAAAACCAATAGCTGGTTCTTTGAAAGGATAAACAAGATTGATGATCCTCTAGCCAGGCTCACCAAGAAGCAAAGAGAGAGGACCCAAATTTAAAAAAATCAGAAATGAAAGAGGCAGAATAACAAGAGACCCTACAGAAATACAAAGGATTGTAAAAAGAAAAAAAATACTATGAACAAATATATTCTAACAAACTGGAAAACCTAGAAGAAATGGACATATCCCTAGAAAAATACAACCTTCCAAAGCTCAATTAGGAAGACTAAAAAATTTTGAATGGGCCAATAACTATGGAGGAAATTGAAGCAATTATCAAAAAACGTCCAACAAAAAAAAGCCCTAGGCCAGATGGGTTGAACAGTTTAGTTCAAAGGAGAACTAAAACCTATCCTCCTCAGACTATTCCAAAAAATTCAAGAGGAAGGAACACTTTCAAGCTCATTCTATGAAGCCAGCATTACCCTAATACCAAAACCAGATAAAGACACTAAAAAAGAAAGAGTATTACAGGCCAATATCCCTAATGAACACAGATGCTAAAATCCTCAACAAAATTCCAGCATTACATTAGAAAGATAATACACCATGACCAAGTGGGATTTATTCTGGAGATGCAAAGATGGTACAATATCTGCAAATCAATAAATATGATATATCACATAAACAAATTGAGAGATAAAAATCACAGTCATATCAATTGATGCAGAAAAAGCATTTGATAAAATCCAATACCCTTTCTTGATAAAAACCCTCAGCAAAGTGGGAATAGAGGGATCATATCTCAACAGAATAAAAGCCTTATCTGACAAACCTACAGTCAACATCATACTCAATGGGAAAAATAACCATTCCCCCTAAGAATAAGAACAAGACAGGGATGCCCACTCTCACCACTCCTGTTTGACACAATACTGGAAGTGTTAACCATAGTCATCAGATGAGAAAAAGAAATAAAAGGCATCAAAATTTGAAAGGAAGAAGTAAAACTGTCATTATTTGCAGATGACATGATATTGTCCATCATCAAAAAACTATTTGACTTAAAGACTCTATCAAAAAAACTATTAGAATTCATAAATGAATTTGGCAATGTAGCAGGATACAAAATTAACACCCAGAAATTTATGGGTTTTTTTTATATACCAATAGTGAACTTACATAAAGAGACATTTAATAAAACAATCCCATTTACAATCAATGCAACAACAAAATTAAGATACTTAGGAATAAACTTATCTAAGTAGGCAAAAGACCTGAACTCAGAAAACTACAGGACGTTGAAAAAGAGATAGAGGAAGATATAAACAAATGGAAGAATATACCATGTTCATGGATTGGTAGAATCAACATCATTAAAATGTCCATACTACCCAAAGCAATCTATAGATTCAATGCAATCTCCATTAAGATACCAAAGGAATATTTCACAGACCTAGAACAAACTCTCCAGAAATTCATATGGAAGAAAAAAAGACCCTGAATAACTGCAGCAATCCTGAGAAAGAAGAACAAAGTAGGCAGAATCTCAATACCAGATATTAAGCTATATTACAAAGCCACTGTCCTCAAAACTGCCTGGTATAGGCACCAGAACAGATATATAGACCAATGGAACAGAACAGAGAACCCAGAAATTGACCCAAACCATTATGTTCGATTAATATTTGACAAAGGAAGAAAGAACATACAATGGAGTCAATATAGTCTCTTCAATAAATGGTGTTGGGAAAATTGGACAGATACACACACAAAAAAATGAATCTAGACCACCAACTTACACCATACACAAAAATAAACTCAAAATGGATAAAGGACTTAAATGTAAGAAGGGAAACCATAAAAATCTTAGAGGAATCCACAGGCAGCAAAATATCAGCTATATGTCATAGCAATATCTTTACTGACACAGCTCCTAGGACAATGGAAACTAAAAAAAGAATATATAAATGGGACTACATCAAAATAAAAAGCTTCTGAACAACAAAAGAAACCATCAACAAAACTACAAGAAAGCCCACTGCATGGGAGAACATATATTGCCAATTCTATCTCCAATAGGGCTTAATCTCCAAAATTTATAGGGAGCTCATACAACTTAACAAAAGGAAGATAAACAACCTAATTCAAAAAATGGGCAAAGGACCTAAATGGACACTTTTCGAAAGAGGACATACAAAAGGCCAAGAGACATATGAAAACATGCTCAAAGTCACTAATCATCCGAGAGATGCAAATCAAAATGACAAGGAGGCACCATCTCACACCTGTCAGAATGGCTATCATCAACAAATCAACAAACTACAAGTGCTGGCTAGAATGTGGAAAAAAAGGAACCCTCATGCACTGCTGGTGGGAATGCAGACTGGTGCAGCCACTGTGGAGAACATATGGAGTTTCCTCAAAAAAATTAAAAATGGAACTCCCATTTGACCCAGTGATCCCACTTCTAGGATTATATCCCAGGAAATCAGAAACACCAATTAGAAAGGATATATGCACCCCTATGTTCATAGCAGCATAGCTAATATTTGGAAATAGCCTAAGTGCCCATCAGTCAATAAGTGGATTAGAAAACTGGGGTACATCTACACAATGGAATACTACTCTGCCATAAAAAAGAAGGAACCCTTACCATTCCCAACAGAATGGATGGAACTGGAGAGCATATGCTAAACGAAATAAGCCAGTTGGAGAAAGATAAATATCACATGATGTCTCTCATTTGTGGAATATAATGAACAACATTAACTGATGAACAAAAATAGATCCAGAAACAGAGAAGTCTTGAACAGACAGTCAAACCTCAGAGGGAAGGCAGGGGAGCATGTGTGGTTAAGAGCTCAACCAAAGGACTTGTATGCATGCATATAAGCCTAACCAATGGACATAGACACTAGGGAGGAGAGGGCATGTGCTGGGCGGTGGGAGTGGTAGGGTAGAGGTCAATGGGGGAAAAAGGGAGACATATGTAAAACTTTGATTTTTTAAAATATTTTTAATCAATCAAGAATATTAAAAAACCGAAGTTGATTACAAGGAAAATCCATCATGAACAAAACACTAAATGTTGGATTGGGATGGGTCATTGTGTTATGTAAAACCCATGTCATTTGAACAATTCTTCCAATCCACCCACAGTTCTCTTAATGGGCTTGGGGAGCCATGTCAGTACCCCACCACTGTGAACAACCTAACACCCTCTACAGTGGCCTTTTTTCAGCTCAACTTTTGAGGCTCAGGGTAACAGGTATTTCTGCATTGTTTTCTTCACACCAAAGGCCCACTGCCCTGTAAGACCTACTTCTGGCCAGAATTTTCTTTTTCTCCCAAAATTATATCTTTTGTGGTTCTGTCCCTAATTCTCCTGGGGCCTGAGAGATTTAAGAATATATGGTATCAACTTTCCTATTCTTACCTCCATTTGGCAGGCTTTGAACTGAGTTTACCATGAAACCCAAATAAATAAAGAAAGACAGTGATCAGAAGTTTGGGACATTTTAGGACAGAAATTTGACACTCTTACAACAACAATGAAGTCACTGGGGTTCCCAGAACCCTGAGGGTGCAAGTTCCTTGATGGAAACATCAGCAACTGCAGTGACCTGCTGTGGTTAGGAATGCTCTTGGAGGAGATTTTGAGAAAGTAGTGGGATCAAGAGGTTGTTTTGGGGCGGGGGGCGGGGGAGAGGGGTTGTTTCTCTTTCGTTTTGTTTCCTATGTGGCTGCAATGATCTCTAGAAGAAAGGCATTTATTTTGTGTACTTATATATACTTGTTCATCTTGCTTGTTAATCCCTCATATTTTATAACTCATAGTGCTTTCCCATCACATTTTATTACTAGGGCAGGACTGCAATGAAGGTAGGCAGGTGTTTATGTTTCTGTTTATGGATGAGGAAACCTAGTGTACTGCACTTGGTGACATTGATCTCAATACTCAAGAACATTACAAGCAGCTACTCCTAAGTTTGACCATTTAGGGGTTATCAGCAATTCCTATATAATAAAAGGCTAATATGCAAATTGACTGAAAGGTGGAACAATGAGTCACTTGACACGCACTGAACACCAGGGAGCAGACACTCAATGCAGGAGCTACCCCCTGGTGGTCAATGTGCTCCCACAGGGGGGGAGCACCTCTCAGCCAGAAGCTGGGCTCACGGCTGGTGGGGAGCGAGCCTAAGCCGGCAGTCAGACATCTCCCAAGGGCTCCAGGACTGTGAAAGGGCACAGTATGGAGGTTCCACAAAAACTTAAAAATAGGAATAAATAGATCCAGCAATCCCACTTCTGGGTCTATATTCAAAGGAATTGAAATCAGGATCTCAAATAAAATCTGCACTCCCACATTCATGCAGCCTTATTCACAATATCTAAGATATACAAATAACGTAAGTGTCCATCAACAGATAAATGTAAAAGGAAAGGTGTGTGTATATGTGAATGTAGGAATATTATTCAGCCATGAAAAGAAGAAATTCTTGCCATTTGACATAACCTAGATGAATCTTAAAGGCATTATGCTAAGTGAAATAAGTCAAAGAAAGACAAATATATGCCAAAACCGGTTTGGCTCAGTGGATAGAGCGTCGGCCTGCGGACTGAAGGGTCCCGGGTTCGATTCTGGTCAAGGACATGTACCTTGGTTGCGGGCACATCCCCAGTGGGAGGTGTGCAGGAGGCAGCTGATCGATGTTTCTCTCTCATCGATGTTTCTAGCTCTCTATCCCTCTCCCTTCCTCTCTGTAAAATATCAATAAAATATATTTTTTAAAAAAAGAAAGACAAATATATAACATCACTTATATGTGGAATCAAAAAAAAATTTAAAAAAATAAAAACTCATGGAAACAGAGAGTAGTGTAGTAATTATCAGAGACATTGGGTAGTGGAAATAGGGATATATGGCCAAAGGGTAAAAACTTCCAGTTATAGTATTTACAAGTTCTGGGGATATAATGCATAGCATAGTGGTTATAGCTAAGAAAACTGTATTATGTACTTGAAAGTTGCTAAGAGAGTATACCAAAGTTCTCACCACAAAAAAGAAATGGAAATTATGTGACAAGATGGAGGTGTTAACTAACACTATGGTGGTAATCATTTAGCAATGTGTAAATATATCAAATCAACATGTTCTAAATCTTAAATTTATATAGTGTTATATGTCAATTATATCTCAATAATGTTGAGGAAAAGATATTCCAGAGGGAGAAAGACACCAGCAAAATTACAGTGCAGGAAGTCCTAGATTCCCCTCTCCTCTCACAAATCCTATTGATTCAGCATTAATTCAGGATAAGTTCCCTTTGTGATGAATCCTAAACTAAGTAAAAGGTCTGTGGAATGAGGTTTTTATTGGCTGTTGCCAGTAAGTCATATATGGTTTTTATGCTGGAAAGCTAATGCCTCCTTTAGAATTACATGAAACCCTCCTTAAGATGATGCTAGTTACTAGTGTCCATGATAGGCTTCCATGGATGATCTAGTCAAAGAATTATAGTTAATTTGGATTTAAAAACAGTAATTATTTTCAACAGCTGCCTATGGCCTTCAAGGTCTACATGAAGCTACATAAATGGGATTGTTTTCCAAAATTAACTACGAAAGTTGACTGATAGCCAAACTTATCTTTTTCTAGACACATCAACACAAGTGATCACTTGGATTGGACAGACGTTAATTTGAAATCAAGATTCATTACATGTTTTACTTTCCTCCAAAAAGACAGCTATACTATTTTAGGAGATGATTATTGTACTTATTCACATATAGTTTCCCACAGAGGGCTTTAAAATCACTGTTAATACTAACAAAACAGTAAATAAATTACCTGGGGAACATCTAGCTGACATCCCACTATCTAACACTAAAATATCTGGCCAGCACTGAGATTTATTTTCTTGCTTTTATTTGGGGAAATATTGAATCTGAAGTACACATTTCTATTTTTCCTGATTTTAGTGGTAATTTGTTTTTTATCTCAGTTATGTTTTAAATATTGCTGGAATGTAGCCTGTCTTGACAGATGGCACAACTACAATTCTATAGAAAAGAACAAAAGTATAATTACCAAAACCTCTGTGTCCTCTCCTTTTAAATTCCTGGCATTCCTATTGATATGGACACTACTTAGAATTTTCTCTTCTGACCTTGCAAAGGAAGACCTAGAGGGAGGACTAAGAAATAAAAAATTTCTCTCTCTCTCAAATAATCTAAACTACATATGTGTAGGAAAATGCATAGTATTTCAATGGAACTAATAATCTACACATTTATAGGAAACTATCAAATTGGACTAAACTAGCTGAAGCCCTCACTCTTCAGGAAGCCCCTTTGAACAGAGCCAGTCTTAAAATCCACACAACCAGTGATTAGCCCTGCTTTGTTCTAGTAAAATCCTTTGTTTCATGTAAGTCTAATCTAACACCCACCACCTCAGATTCTATATACAGTTCTGAGAAGCTTCATTTCTACTTGAGGGTTCTTTTATGTGCAAACTAGTGGCCCGGTGCATGAAATTCATGCACATTAAAAGGGGATTAATTAGAGGAAATAATTTAATATTGCTATTTGCCTTTTCTCTATAATAGAAGTGTCAGAGATGAAAGAAAATTAGTAAAATGTATATGAAAACCTTCCTCCTGTCAGAGTCTGGGGCACACCATGGGACCCAGAGTCAAGTCCCCGCCCACCTACATGCACCTCAAAATCGCATGAGACCCAGACCCGGCTGCACCCCCCCTTCATTGGGATAGATCTAGACCTGGCTAGTCCCACCCTTGTCAAGCCCTGCCGGGCAGGGAATGTAGCCTCAGGTCCCCTGCCCCGGCCCCAGGACAGGGGGCGTGGCCTGAGGTCCCCCAGCCCAGACCAGGGTGGGGGGCATGCCTTGAGGTCCCCTGTCAAGCCCTGCCAGGCGGGGGGTGAGGCGCAGCCTCAGGTTCCCCCGGCCCAGCACCAGGAGGGGGGAATAGCCTCAGGTCCCCTGTCAAGCCCCATCAGCAGGGGGGTGCAGCTTCAGGTCACCCTTGGGTGGGGGGCGTGGCCTGAGTTCCCCCAACCCAGCACTGGGGGTGCAACTTGAGGTCCCCTGTCAAGCCCCGCCAGACAGGGGGGCGCAGCCTCAGGTCCCCTGGCTCGGTGCTGGGGTGGGGGGCGCGGCCTGAGGTCCCCTGTCAAGCCCCACGGGGGTGGGGGAGGGTGTAGCCTCAGGTCCCTGCTGATTGCTTGTTAAGGCTCCTTATGGGAACTTGGCCTCAGCTGTGGGTGCAGCCATCTTTGTGATGGAGTGGTGGTTAACTAGCATATTAATCTATAATAATAAAAGTGTAATATGCAAATCAACTGAATGGCTGAACAGCAGAACGACTGTCCAGACGACCTTCCAGATGAAGCCTGGGCTGCGAGGGCCGAGGCAGCTGGGGCTGCGAGGGCCTTTTCTTGCACAAATTTTGTGCATTGGGTCTGTAGTTGTATATAAATGCACAGGGTTTTTTGTTTGTTTTAAAGAACCAAGAAACTTTTATTTCCTTTAACAATAATATACGCTAGACAAGATTTCACTTATTAACAAATTACATCTGCATTTTTGTTCTATAGAATTGAATAGAGCTTGGAACTAAGAAGAAAATATGGTCATTACCTCCTCCAATTAAATCTCTACACTGTTTATCAAACATCCGACATCGCCCTTTATAACAGAAGGATTCATTTGCATTACAATATTCCCCGTCGCGTTTAAAAGTGTCAACCACACAATGTGGGTCAACCCCATTGCAATACTCAGTAAAATCACAATCTTCATCATATAGTTTCCTACAAATTACACCAAGTGGTTTTAACTAGAAGGAAAAAGAAACATTAGAAAAGATTACATATTAGTGATACTCAAGTTTTCTTTCTCTTCAGACTTTGAATTTCCAACCATTTTTTTCTAAGTTGCTAACTAAGATCAATGAGGAAGTTTTTCTTGTTAACTACTTAAGCACTGCATAACAACTTAGGTGACTGAATTTATCATGCATAAATGAGTGGGTAATATTTCTGAGAGATGTGATAAACTCAAAGATAATCAGGTTACCATTATTGTAAAAAAGAAAGTAAATCTAAGGAATTAATATAAAAATTACTTTCAATCTATTATGGCTATGCTCAGATATGTAGCCTTTGGTTTCTCCATATGCCAGATATCAGCAACCATTTACAAAACAAAACATACAAACCATAAACATGTAGAACAAAGTTTGTAGATTTTAAAAAAAGAAAATTTGATACATAGGAATTTTATTTCACAAACCACATTGCAAACCACTGTTTTAAAAAATAACTTCTTCAATTATATATCTCTGATCTCTTCGGTGCTTAGATTATTTTTATTTTTTCAATAATGTTTTGTTAAGTGTATCCTCCCTTCCCTCAACTGGTGGATGGAGTATGACGTAACCTGCACCTGCGGCCTGGACATTCCTGAGTACCCAACCAGGCACCTTATATGGACTATACATTGAACCACCAATCAGCACCTGCCAAATACCCTAAGCCCCCGATTCCTAAGTACCTAAGTGCCTAATCATGTGCCTTACATAAATTGGTGAATCACCGGGTGCCGAGTACCCTAAGCCCCATCCCTTCCCATTCCTCCCCTCAGAAGGCATGTTCACCTCTGCACGTGTTGCTCTTCTCCCCTTGCGAGACAGCCCGGCAGGGTCTTTCTCCTCTAATAAAGCCTGTAGTCCTGGTTTTCGGCCTCTGTCTGATCTTTCATTTGGTGCCGAAACCCAGCATTTCATGTATTAATTGTATTCCTAAGTATTTTATGCTATTGTGAATAGCATTCGTTTTCTAACTTCATTTTCAGATTGTTCATAGCTATCGAAGCTATTGTATACAATTGGTTTTTGTTTAGTAATTGTGTTACCTCTGACTTTGATAAACTCATTTTATTTGTCTCCAAAGTAACTTTAAAAAATCAGGGAAACAAAATGGCAAACCTTGAAGTAGGCTAACTAAAAAAAAAAAAAAAAAAAAAAAAAAGACAAGACTCAAAGAGTACACAATAAAACTGATACCATAGAAATACCAAGGAACATAGAAAGCTACTATGAATAATTATATGTTAAAATTGAGTAAACTATAAGAAATAGATGCCTAGAAACAGACAACCTACCAAGAATGAATCATAAAGAAGTAGAAAGCTTGAAGAAAATAACCACAACTAAAGAGATTGAATTTGTTATCAAACCTCTTAACAAAGAAAAGCCCAGGACCAGTTGGTTTCAGAGGCAAAATTTATGGAATATTTAAAGAACAATGCTAATACTTCTCAAACTCTTTCAGTGCTTTTTTTTAAAAGCCCAAACTCATTTTACAAGGCCAGCATTACCAAGATACCAAAGACAGATAAGGACACAATAAGAAATGAAAATTACAGGCTAATATCCTAATGAATAGAAATATAAAACTTTTCAACAAAACACTAACACACCAAGTTCAACCACACATTAAAGGCTCAAAAACTATGATCAAGTGGGACTTATCCCTAGGATGCATGGATGATGCAACACATGGAAATTAGAAAACATGATGAAAGGAGTTTTTAGGGGCAGGTTTAGGGAAGTCTAGAAATAAAGGGAGTCCATGGAGGAGGGCTGCAAAGCTGGGGGGCTAGGAGCTGCCAAAAGGCATACATTCACAGAATAAGGGGAGAGGAAGACTCTCATTCACAGAAGATAAGGGGAAAGCCACAGTGGGTAGAAAAACAAAAGGGAGAAAGAGGAAAAGAGATTTTCATAGGGAATAGAGAATTCTACCACAAGAGGTGGAGAAAAAGAGGGGAACCCCACATGGTGTTTGAGTCTTGAAGCTGCTATAGTGACCAATAAGAAGGGATATCAGGACACAAAGAACTGCAACCTTTATAAATCTTAGAAAGAGGGTCTCTCCCCCTCCCCACCTAGGAGTCTGGGTTTATTTCCCAATAAATTTCCACTTTTTCCTATACCCCCTTTTGTCCGTGGCTTCATTCTTCGAATCCACCTGTACAAGGACCCAGGAAGGAAGCCACCTTTGCATCCTACTCAGAGGAAAACCACGTGTTTTAGTTTAATTTCCACATTTCAATGATACACCCCATTAATAGAATTAAGGGTAAGGGTAATAATTAAATTATCCTTTGAAGAGATACAAAAACGAACGACAAAATTCAACACCCTTTCATGATAAAAGTTCTCAACAATTTGGGTATAGAAAAAAACATTTCTCAACATAATAAAGACCATATATGACAAGCCTTAGCCCACATCATATTCAATAGGGAAAAGCTTAAAGGATCTCCTTTTAAGATCATGAACAAGACAAAGGCATCCTCTTTCTCCATTCCTATTCAACCACGTATTGGAAGCTCTAGCTAGAGCACTAAAATGGGGGGGGGGGGGGGGGAGATAAATAAAAAGAACCGAAATCATAAAGGAAGCAGAAAATTGTGTCTGTTTGCAGATGACATGATCTTATATCCAAAAATTCCTGAAGAAGCCACCAAACAAGAGAACTGAGAAATAAAGTCAGTAAAGCCATAGGTTATGGAATTAAAGTACAAAAATATTTTTATTTCTATACATTTACAACAAAATGCATGAAGAAGAAAATTTTTAAAACCCATTTACAATAGTACCAAAAAGAACACTTAGTAATAAATTTAAAAAAGGAGGTGAAAGTCTTGTCCACAGAAAACTGTAGACATTGATGAAAAAATTTGAAAGAGACACAAGTAAATGAAAAGATATTCTGTGTTCACAGATAAGAACTAATATTGTTGCAATATCCTACTATAAAAGAAACCTCAAAAATTTAAAAATAAAACTACCATTAATCCAGGAATCCAATTTAGGACTATGTATCTGAAGAATATAAAATCAGTATCTTGAAGAGATATGTGTACCTCCATGTTCATTGCATGAAGCATTATACACAACAGACATGGAAATAACTTAAGTGTTCATCAATGGATGAATGCATATTTTAAATGTAGTGTATATACACAATGGAGTAATATTCGACCATAAAAAGAAGGAAATTCTGCCAAATTAAACTTGAGGGTATCATTCTAAATTAAATAAGTCAAACAAGAAATATATGTATATAATTCACCAAAACAGAAAATAGAATGGTAGTTGCCAGATGCTACAAAGTGGGGGAAATTGGAAGATATTGGTCAAGAGTTCAAATTTTCAACTATAAAATGAATAAGTCTGGGGATTTAATGCACAGAATGGTGACTATAATTAACAATAATGTATTATATATTTGAAAGTTGCTAAAATAGTAACTCTTAAATATTCTCGCTATATGAAGTGATAGATGTGTCAACTAATCTTACATGGTAAAAATTTTGCACTATGTAGTTATACTAAATAGTTACGGTGTAAACCTTAAGTTTATATTCTGTTATGTGTCATTTATATCTCAATAAAGCTGGAGGAAATTATTTTTAAAAGATAAAAGTATACTCTTTCTCCAATCTTACAGATGTTTACACCTTGTTCAGGAGTTTGTTTCCTTTTTCCTTAGGATTCCAGTGAATTGTGCCACCATGGGACAACTGCTCAGGAATTCTTTAAATGCTTTCAATAAAAAAGAGGAATTGAATGATTGCAACAATAATGGAATGAATTGCAAAGGAACAGAGGACTTCACCAGAAGGCAGTGAAGAGAATTTAGCTAACAAAAGGAACTAATCAAACTTTCTGACCCCATAGGTAGGGGTGATGTATGTCAATCATGAAGAAATCTCACTGGGTACAAGAAAGATTTGTAATGAGGTATAGAAATGGGAAGTCAAGTTAGTAGAGAAGGAGCATCAGTTATTATGTACATGAGAGATGATAGATGGCTGAAAAGACTGAAGTGGGAGAGTGGGTCCTATGTTACTAGGATATAATAAAATGAGAAGGGTGAAATATGTTTTCCATCTTCTTTAAACAGGAATTTCAAGTAACTAATGCTAAGCTACTATAAAATACACATTGCCTCTTACCTTGCAGTTTTGTGTGCAGCATTCCCCGGAACCACAGTCTGTCCTACCTTTCAATCGACATGCTACAGAATCACAGCATTTTTTATGTGTACATTCCTGGAAATAAATGCTATTACTCAATCATGTATAATTAGGTACCATCAAACAAAACTGCAACTCAGGATTTCTTTACAAAGTAGGAGGCTTTTCTTAACTCACAGTTTTAGTAATCCCATTTTTTATATCAATTTATAAGAATCAACATCTCATTCACTAGTTTGTAAAAGAAATGTGTTGTTTCACTACACTCCATGCAATCTGAACATTAACATACTGTGGAGCCAAAACCTTAGAGAAAGTAATTATTAGATACCTTGTTAACTACCATTCTCTTCAAAAATTTTCTTATATTCTTGCTTTGATAATAACTTGTACAAGCCAGATCTGTTCACATAGAGAACTTCTCTGATGTGAAGCTGTCAAAAGCAACATTCTTCTCTCTAAAATGGCAAAATCCCCAAACCTATCCTAAAAAAAAGGTGGTCCAAGAAGCCAGACACATCTATTTAGACCTCTGATGTCACTGGGATGCTGGCCCTATAGTTACTTATCCTATATAATAAAGAGGTAATATGCAAATTAACCCTCATGCCCTCACAAGATGGCTGCCTACAACTAGGCCGGCAGAGGGGGTTAGTGAGGGATGACCAAACGACTGAATGAGCAGGCTGTGTGGGACGACCAGGCCAGCAGGGGGGTTAGTGAGAGATGACCAAATGACTGAACAAACAGGCTGCGTGGGGCGACCAGGCTGGCAGGTGCATTAGTGAGGGATGAACAAACGACTGAACAAGCAGGCTGCATGGGGTGACCAGGCCAGTGGAGGTACCGTGAGGGGTGACCAGGTCGGCATGGGGGGCAGTTGGGGGCAACCAGGCCAGCAGAGGGGACAGTTAGGGGCGATCAGGCCAGCAGGCAGAGGCAGTGAGGGGAAATCAGGCCAGTGAGGGGGGGGGAGGGCAGTTAGGGGCGACCAGGCAGGCAGGCAGGTGAGCAATTAGGAGCCAGCGTTCCAGGATTGTGAGAGGGATCTCCGACTGCTGGTTTAGGCCCAAATCCCCTGCTGGTTTAGGCCCGATTCCTAGGATCGGGCCTAAACTGGCAGTCGGACATCCCCCGAGGGGTCCCGGATTGGAGAGGGTGCAGGCTGGGCTGAGGGGACCCTGCTCCATACACAGATTTCATGCACCGGGCCTCTAGTATTTTATAAAATTCAGTGCCTTCAGTCAGCTTGTCTGGTCTTCAGCAGCAAGCTTGTTTTAAATTATGTAGTCTACCAATATCAGATGTTTCTCTCCTAGTATTGCCTTTTTTGTTATTGATAATTTCTTATTAGCATTTTCTTTTCTTTTTTTGGGCTGCAGCTTTGTTTCATTTCTTTTTTACTTTATTTTCTTTATTGATTACGTTATTACATATGTGTCCTTATTCCCCCTTGGCCCTCCCATCCCCCCACCCCCACTTATGACCTCACCCCCCTGGTGTCTGTGTCCATTGGTTATGTTTATATGCATGCATATAAGTCCTTTGGTTGATCTCTCCCCCTTACCCCCACCCTCCCCTACCTTCCCTCTGAGGTTTGATGGTCTGATTGATGCTTTTCTGTCTCTATCTGTTTTTATTCATCAGTTTATGTTGTTCCACAAATGAGTGATATCATTGATATTTATCTTTCTCTGACTGACTTATTTCGCTTAGCATAATGCTCTCCAGGTCCATCCATGCTGTTGCAAATGGTAAGAATTCCTTCCTTTTTACTGCAGCGTAGTATTTCATTGTGGGGATGTACCACAGTTTTCTAATCCACTCATCTGCTGATGGGCACTTAGGCTGTTTCCAAATCTTAGCTATGGTGAATTGTGCTGCTATGAACACAGGGGTGCATATATCCTTTCTGACTGGTGTTTCTAGTTAGTTTCTTGGGATATATTCCTAGAAGTGGGATCACTGGGTCAAATGGGAATTCCAATTTTAGTTTTTTGAGGAAACTCCATATGAACAACTTGACCATAGGCTGCAGTGCTATATTTTTTAAAAGTTATTTTAAATTGACTCATGTATTCAAACGTTAAATATTATTTTGTTAGCTTTTTAAAATACTGTTTCTTTTAATCAAATATGTAGCTGTTCTTTGATTTTTTAAATCTACTTTGTAAGGGCAAACCTTCTTAAGAAAAATAGAATATTCTGGCTATTTTGAAATGGCTCCTTTTAACCTACCTTCTTCAAGAAGCATGAGAAGATTTACGTATAATTGGCATTATTTTTTCCTTATATGTTTGATAAAATCACTAGTGAAGAGGCATAGATTTGGAGTTGCACTGTGAAAAATAGTTTAATTACAAATTTAAATTATTAATGAAATATAAAACTATTCAAATTTTATCTTCTTATATCAGTTGTGATAATTTGTGTCTTAAGAAACTTGTCGGTTTTATCAAAATTGTCAAATTAATTTATATAAAGTTTTTAATATTCCATATTTTTACACCTATAGGATGTGTGCTAATATGCCTGTTTCGATTCCTGATATTAGTCATTAGTTTTTCTCTCATTTTTCCTCCATGGGTACAATAAGAGGTAAATCAAATCAAATATATTGCTTTTTTTTTGGAAAGCATCAGCTTTTATTTTCATTCTCTAGTTTCTACCTCAACAATTTCTGCTTTTATCTTTATCATTTGTTCCTTCCATTTATTTTGGCTTTAATTTAGAGTTATATTTTAGTTCCCTAGAGTTACATTCCAATTAATTTATTATTCTTTCCCTCTAATATAAATATTTAAAGATATATATTTTCCTCAAAACACTGTTGTAGCTGATTCTCATATATTTTCATGTTTTCATCTGCACACTTTTAAAAATATATTCTAGCCCTGGTTGGTTGCTCAGTGGTTAGAGCATTGGTTTGCACACCCAAGGGTCACAGATTCAATTCCCAGTCAAGGGCACATACCTCGGCTGCAGGTTCCCCAGCTCTAGTCAGAGCACATGCAGGAGGCAACCAATCAATGTGTCTCTCTCACATTGATCTCTCTTTCTCTCCCTTCCTCTTTCCCTTCCAATCTGTCTGAAAATCAATGGAAAAAATAACCTGAGGTGACAATTTAAAAATAATAATAATGTAATAAAAATATATTCTAATTGCCTTTATGATTTCTTTGAGCCATGGACCATTTAGAAATGATATAATCATTTCCAAATATTTGGGTGTTTTTCAAGATATCTTATTATTCTTGATTTCTAATCTAATTCTCAAAATAAAATAAAAGTGATGATATTTACTGCATGGCTCAGAATATATTCTGTCTTGATAAATATTTCAAGTACACTTGAAAATAGTGTTTATATTTAGTTGTTAAATATAGTACCCTATAAATATTAATTATATTGGTTAAGATTCCTTAGGTGCTCACTCTAAGATAATTTTCCTTCAATTATTTGAGCATAATTTTCTTTAATTCTCTTAACATATTCATAAAAACTACTGTGAAGGCTTTATGTATTAAATGCAATAACTTAAACTTTTCAGAGTCAGTTTTCCTCAACTACCTATTTTCCTGAATATGGTTCATACTCCTTGTTTCTCTGAATGTCTAGTAATTTTTGTTAGTAAGTTGGACATTACAGGAAAAAATGATATAATGACTATTCAGCTGTGTTCTCCTGAAGGTTGTTTTTGTTTTCTTAGTAGGAAGTTGGCCTGGGCATAAACTATAAACTTTATTTCCCCTGCAATGTGCAGCAGCTATCTCTGCTCAATTCATATGGCTTCCAACCGATCAATTTTATCTTGATTCCCTGGTATAATTCAGCCGGAAATATAGGCAGACTTTGCACTTAGATTTCAGAGTATAATATATCTTCAGTTTCCTTGTTTCTGAAGATTTCTCTTTAATTTCCAGTTGCAATTCCAGTCTCAGGTTCTATATTATGATTTCTGAAAGAAGTTTTCAGATTTCTGCTGCCTAAATTGCACAAAGTTGGATAATGTACTCTAAAAAAAACCATCAAACTCACAGAGCTCACCTGATGAACCCTGTTTTTTTCAAATGTCTCATCCTTCCCTTTTGCCCTCTGGAGTATTTCTGGCCCATGCATATTTTTGCAGTCTGCCAAGTATTTGTACAGTTGGTAATCAGATTTTGGGTCTTACCACTTTCACAATTCTCTTACTTTAAGGGTCCTACCCTTAAATTTCCAATAGCTCCCATCCCTAAACTCTGTTCTCTGCCACAATGAGTCGGTAGAGCTGCTGTTTTCCACAGCCACTTAATGCTGCCATCACTGTGGAGGTGCAGGAGCACCATTAGGCTAGAAAGACTTAAACTTATAATTCTTATATCTTCCAGCTGCAGTTTTTTTCAAGAGTAAACTCTTTTCTGGTTTCTTTCTTTTTTAAGATATGTTTCAGTGCCATTAAATAATACACATGTAATACATACATATTTATAGATAATATGTTATATGTTGTTTTATATTATCTATACTAATAATAGAGGAATATGCAAATTATCCAGGACGCTGTCACATAATGACCAATCAGCAGGCTGTGCGCACAGCATGCCCCATTAAGGCTGCTGAGGCTTCATCTGTCCCTTTCTACACTGAAGATGAGAGGGTTCAAGGAGGAAGGGCTCCAGTTTCATTTTCTCAGCACCCAGCTAGGAGGCCTCCTTGGGGCGGCTCTCCCCTCCAAGCCCTGTGCGGATGGGTGCTCCGGCCCAGGAGCCTAAGGGGAGGGGGAGTGAAGTGCTTTCCCTCCAGGACCCCGCTCTTTCTGGGAGTCCGGCACAGAGGGTGCTCTCCCTGGGAACCTGGAAATCCACCTCCTAGGTGCCTATGCAGCAGCTGGGCCAGGCGAGCGTGAAAAGGTTGACCTACCCATGCGGTTGTGTACACTGGCGGAGGCCACGCAGCTGCCATAGTTGAAGTCATCCTCGATGGAGGAATGGGGGTAGCAGAGATCAGAGTTGGCCTTGTTGGCGATGGAGCTTCAGCTCCCCACCAAATGACATAGAACACACGGACCTCAACGGTCCTCAGTCACTTCCCGAGCAGCAGTTAACCCCGACTGGGGATCAAACCTGAAACCTAAGCAGGTGCCCTGACAGAATGGAACCCAAATCTTTGGTGTGGCAGAGGAGCTCCAGCCCACAGCAGGGGCCAGGGCATGCCAGAGGGGTTTTGTTGAGGGGCCCTGACAGCCCGCAGCACAGTAGGTTAGAACCTCCTCATACAGCAAGGTTGCAGGTTGGATCCCTGGTCAGAGTACAGACAAGAAGCAACCAAAGAGTGCATAATAAGTGGAACAACACACTGATGTTTCTCTTGCTCCCTTCCACTCTCTAAAATAATCAATCAATAAAAATTAAAATAAAAAATAAACCCTCTGGCTTGCAGAGTTGCTAAAACAGTTAGAAAGTGAAGTCCTATCCCTTCCCATTCATTCAACAAACACTTCATATGCTCCTTCAATAATCACACTGGGGATGGGTGTTTGTTTGTTTGTTTGTTTTGGTTAATCCTCACCTGAGGACATTTTTCCATTGATTTTTTTTTTTTAGAGAGAGAGAGTGGAAGGGAGGGAGAAAGACAGAAACTAATGTGAGATACATCAATTGGTTGCCTCTTGCTGAATCTCCAACCAGGACCCCAGATTGAGCCTGCAACCCAGGTACATTCTTGATCGGAATCCAACCCGGTACCCTTCAGTCCGCCTGCAGAAGCACTATCCACTGAACCAAACCAGCATTTTTTTTCTCCTCCTCTAAGGATATGTTTTTTTCATTGATTCTAGAGAGAGAGGAAGGGAGAGGGGAAGAGAAAGAGAAACATCCATCAGTTGCCCAAGCAATCTGACAGGGATGGAACCCACAACCTGTGTATGTGCCCTCACCTGGAATCGAACCCATGACCCTTTGGTGCATGGGAGGGCACTGTAACTACTGATCCACACTGACCAGGACCTGGAGGTACACTTAAAAATTTTTTTCAGATCTGCCCTGGCCAGGTGGCTCAATTGGTTGGAGTCTCAACCTGTACACCAAAGGATTTCCTGTTGGATTCTAGGTTAGGGCACATACTTAGGTTTAGGTTAGATCCGGTGGGTCAGCAGGTGCAGAGGCAGCCTACCGGTATTTTTCTGTCACATGGATGTTTCTCTCTCTAAAAATCAATTTTAAAAACATCCTCAGGTGAGAATTAAAAATGTAGATATTAAAAAATTTTCAGATCTAAAATTTTATTTGGTTCTTTTTAAATTTTATTTTTCATTTACAGTTCACATTCAATATCCTATCCTATATAATAAAACCCTAATATGCAAATCAACCAAACAGAGGAATGACTGGTCACTATGAACTGACCACCAGGGGGCAGACGCTCAATGCAGGAGCTGCCCCGTGGTGGTCAGTGCACGCTGATAGGGGAGCACTGCTCAGCCAGAAGCTGGGCTCACGGCTGGCCAGTGCAGTGGCAGTGGCAGGAACCTCCGTGGCAGCACTAAGGAGCAGTGAGCTGAGCAGTAGGGAGCAGCAAGCAGGCAGGCAGTAAGGAGCGATGGTTCCTGGACTGCAAGAGAGATGTCCGCTGAGGGGTCCCGGACTGCGAGAGGGCACAGGCCAGGCTGAGGGACCCCCCTCCCACCCCAGGTGCATGAATTTCGTGCACTGGGCCTCTAGTATATTACATATTTTAATACAGAAATATACTTTTAACATACTATATTTAAGTATAATATATTCTGTATTTTACAGTTTCTATCTCTGAGAATTTTAATGTCTACTTCACTTTGTTGTCAATACCTCCTCTGTCATCTCTCAACTTTTATTTTAATCTTTGTTGTGTATTTTTATATTTTCTACATGTGAAAAATTTAATTTTAAAACCTGGCAATACAAATCTTTTTCTCACAATATTACCAGTGCATTTTGCTATCCCACTGATAACAGTCTATAGTCTTCAGATGTTCTTTGTCTGCTTTTGTTGCTGCTTGTTGTTAAATATATTTCTTCAACTCTCAATACTCTTGTGGTCACTAATTCTAAGTGCGTGGCTGATTCATACACTAAAGAATGTCAAAAGACAGTATATGAAGATAAACATTACCTTAAGAACGTTTGCTCTCCATTTCCAAAAATAACAAAAATTAGGAAACTTAAAAGCTGCCATCTTCTTTTCAAAAAAGTCTTTTTTAAATTTATTTTTCTAAACAATAAGGTGTTTGTCTTCTTTTATACCTATTATATACATATATAAGGAATAAAAAGTTTTTGAAATTTTTTCTACTCACCGAGGCAAGGCCACAATCACATTGTTCACCTTTTTCCAATATTCCATTGCCACAAACAGGCTGTACTTTTTTGTAAACTGGCTTAATAGGAAGGCTGTTATGAAGACATTCAAGACTAGAATTTGAAGCAAAATATTTAAACTCATCCAAACTACAGGTACTAAAATCCTTTACACCCCGGGAGTGCCTAAAATATTAAAAAAACACACACAAAAAAAAAACACATGGGTATGATAAAAATTATTGCTACATATTTCTACATTTCTCCTAATGTACGGCAATTTCAAGAGAGATTTAAATAGCATTATTTTTGTCCTGACCAGTTTGGCTCAGTGGATAGAGCATTGTCCTGTGGATTGAAGGGTCCCAGGTTCGATTCAGGTCAAGGGCATGTACCTTGGTTGCAGGCACATCCCCAATAGGGGGTGTGCAGGAGGCAACTGATTGATGTTTCTCTCTCATCAGTGTTTCTAACTCTCTATCCCTCTCCCTTCCTCTCTGTAAAAAATCAATAAAATATATTTTAAAAAATGAAGAGCATTATTTTTCATAGAAAACAAAATGTATATTTTCAAAAATATTAATTTCATTGCTAATATGTTTAGCACACTTTTTAAATGTCACCAAGAAAATTATTGTAATGAAAAAGCAGGAACTGTGTTACACTTACATTCCAAGTGCCAAACAACTGAACTTAAAATTTTTTGCTTCAGTGTTTAATATACTTTAATCTATTTAATAGTATTTTTATACTTTTCCTATAAATGCCAATATGAATCACTTCATAGTATATATATATATATATATATATATATAGTATTTTTTATTATTCTTTATTAATAGTAACTATAATAGTATATTTTAGAGCTTTTTTCCTCTCCATAAGTGAACACTTTTCAAATAAAAATTAGCTGTTTGAGCTATTGTGGGAGGAGCATTAGGAGTACCTGTCCTGACAGAATAAAAGCTGTTAGCACAACCGATCAATGTGTCTCTCTCTTTCTCTCCCCTTCCTCTCTCCCTTCCAAAACATTTGAAAGAATATGATTTAAGAGACTAAAGACTGTGCCCTAAACCAGGGTTTGAGAAACTTTTTCTGTAAAGAGCCTATAGTAAATATTATCCGCTTACAGTATACGTGTATACTCTGATGGAACTAAGAAATTTGCCACTATAGTCCAAAAGAAGTCATACATGATATACAAACCAATGAGCCTGAATGCATTGCAATAAGATTTTGAAAGGAGTTTTTAGGGGTAAAATCGGCAGGTTTAGGAAGATTTAGGAATTAGGGAGCCATGGGGGAGACCTGCGGGGCTGCAAAGCTGGGAGCTGCCAGAAGGCATAAATTTAAAGAATAAGAAAGCTGGAATCCGCTCATTCACAGAATAAAGAAAAAGGCCATAGAGAATAGAAAAATAAAAGGGAGGAAAAGAGGGGAACACCACTTGGAGTTTGAGCTTTGAAGCCGCTATAGTGACCAATCAGAGGAGATACCAGGACACAAAGAACTGCAGCCTTTATAAACCTTAAGAAAGAGGGACTTCGTGGATCTCTCTCCCCCTCCCCACATGGGAGTCTGTGCTTGTTTCTCAATAAATTTCCACCTTTTGTCCGTGGCTTCATTCTTCGAATCTACCTGGACAAGAACCTGGAAAATCATCTTTGCAACCTGCCTAGAGGAAAACTACACGTTCCAGTTTAATTCCCGCATTTCAGTTTTATTTACAAATCAGCCCACCAAATTTGGCCCATCAATTATTGTTGGCTGATCTCTACCCTATACTAAAATCTACTCAGTATCAGTTCTAACAGCCTAATTCAAGCTCCAACAGGATCCACAAAGAAGACCAAGTTGGAAATACCTTGAGCTTCCATATATACATACTAGAGGCCCAGTGCACAGTGCACCGGTGGGGTCCCTCAGCCTGGCCTGCACCCTCTTGCTGTCTGGGACTCCTCAGGCAATGTTGGACTGCCAATTTCGGCCCAGTCCCCAACCTATGGCCCCGAGGGATGTAGCAGAGTGAGAAGAAGCAGGCGGCCGGGAAGGGGCCTGAGCTGGGGCCAGGTGCCACGCTGCTCCCGCTCATCCCAGCCCCACTGTGCCTGCCGCCGCCACTCGGTAGTGCTGCCACGGAGGCAGGAGAGGCTCCCGCCACAGCAGATGTGCTCGCCGGCCGTGAGCCCGGCTTCTGGCTGAGCAGAGCTCCCGCTGTGGGAGCACACTGACCACCAGGGGGCAGCTCCTGCATTGAGCGTCTGCCCCTTGGTAGTCAATGCCCGTCATAGTGACCGGTTGACTGGTCAAGTGGTTGACCAGTCATAACGGTTGCTTAGGCTTTTATATATATAGATTATAAAGCATAAAAGCAAGCAAATAAAATTCAAAATGATTAGCCAATAGTTGAATTGTCTAGTACCAGGATCGGCAAACTGTGGCTCGCGAGCCACATGCGGCTCTTTGGCCCCTTGAGTGTGGCTCTTCCACAAAATACCATAGCCTGGGCGAGTCTATTTTGAAGAAGTAGCATTAGAAGAAGTTTAAGTTTAAAAAATTTGGCTCTCAAAAGAAATTTCAATCGTTGTACTGTTGATATTTGGCTCTGTTGACTAATGAGTTTGCCGACCACTGGTCTAGTAGAAAAAGAATCAGTGTTTTACAGAGGGAGGTAGGAGAGTCCAAACTTTCTATTGTAAAGCAACTATATCTAATATGCTATAATAACTAATTAATAATAGACATCAAATAAATAAGAATATGTGATCCATAGCCAATAAAAAATGCAATCAATAGAAATCAACACTGAGATGGCCCTAGTGTTAAATTTGGCATACAAATACTTAAAAGGAACTGATATTATTCAAAAATTCAAGAAAAAATGTTCAGCTAATTCAGAGAAATTACAGTCTTATACAGTGAACACTCGAAGGATAGTACAAATTCAATTTACATTAAATTGTAGAGCAAGGTAAACTAACTGTAGTGATAGAAATCAGATTAGTTGTTGCCTGGGGCCAGGGTGGAAGGTAGAAGGACTGCTAAAGGTCACAAAAGAACTTCCTATGGAGGGAGAAAGGATGCATAGCCTAACTGACACTGTGGTTCAAAGATCCTATAAAATAAAAGCCTAATATGCTGTGTCCGGTCGACCAGTCTTCCATTCAACCAATCAAAGAGTAATATGCTAATGATATGCTAAGGCCACTCAACCACTTGCTATGACATGCACTGACCACTAGGGGGCAGACAGTCAACTGATCGATGAGTCGCTATGATGTGCACTGTCCCCCAGGAGGCAAACACTCCAACCAATAGGTTAGCTTGCTGCTGGGGTCTGGCCAATTGGTACTGAGTGAGATGGGCTAGACATGCCCTGGAGCCCTCCTGCAGACCCTCCCTGCCCGGCCAACCTCCTGTGTCCCTCCCTGGCCCTGATCGTGCACCAGTGGAGTCCCTCAGCCTGGCCTGTGCCCTCTCACAATCCGGGACCCCTCAGGGGATGTCAGAGAGCTGGTTTTGGCCCAATCCCACAGGCCAGGCTGAGGGACCCTACTGGTACATGAATTCATGTACCAGGCCTCTAGTTTATATATATTTCTCAAAAGTCATAAACTTGAAGACTCTAAGCATGTTAATTTTATTGTGAACAAATTATACATCAACAAAGTTGATTGTTTATGAAGTATATAATTAAAACACTCAAAAATATGGTGAAACTATTCTTCTGAGAAATTATCACAAGGAAGACAAAATAAATTTATCTACTTTTTTTTTAATAAAAATTTAGAATATCAAAGGATAAAATCTATAATAATAAAAGTGTAATATGCTAATTAGACTGGACAGCCGAACAACCATCTGAATGTCATTCCCGATATCCTTCGGATGAAGCCGCAGTGGTGGGGGCCAAGGCAGAGGTGGTTAGGGGTGATCAGGCAGGCAGGTGAGTAGTTAGGGGTGATCAGGCAGGCGAGTGGTTATAGGTGATCAGGCAGGCAGGCAGGTGAGCGGTTAGGAGCCAACAGTGTCAGATTGCAAGAGGATGCAGGCCGGCCTGAGGGACATACACCCCCCATGCAAAAATTTCATGCACCAGGCCTCTAGTTAAATAATAAGCAAATATCCTTAGCTAATTAGGTCATTATTTGCATCATTTACTGAGCATTCTTATAGGCAACTGCTATTTAGTAAAAAGTAGAACAAGTGTTTACTAGAAGCAAAAATATGAACATCAGGAAACACACATGTGAAATAAGTCAGATAGTTATTGGAATAATGAAGAACACAAATAAAACAACATATTGTACAAGGGAATAAAGACACTATTTTAGAAGAGAGGACATTTAATTTAAAAAAGAACTATGGCACTCTATTTGGTTTTGCTCAATAGATAGAGCATTGGCCTGTGGACTGAAGGGTCCCAGTTTTGATTCAAGTCAAGGGCACACGGCTGGATTGCAGGCTCAATCTCCAGTAGTGGGTGTGCAGGAGGCAGCCGATCAATGATTCTCTCTCATCATTGATGTTTCTATCTCTCTCTCCCTCTCCCTTCCTCTCTAAAATCAATAAAAATAAATTAAAAAAAGAAACAAAATAAGTAAAAATATATTTAAAGAATAAAGAACTATGGCTAGCTTCATACTTATGATGTTATGCTTTTCCCTTAAGATTGGAAACAAGGCAAGGATATCCACTCTCACCATATCAATTCACATTGGGCTGAAGTTAATTCAAGTGTAAGTAAGGAAGGAAAAAAGACTTACACACAAAAAGATGGAAAAAGATTAACTGTTCTTATTCATGAATGACGAGATCTTGTTTAGAGAAAATATTACAGAATCAACAAATAAAATCTCCTGAAACTTCTAAAGTATTTAACGAGTTTGCAGCTCCCAAAGTCAATGTACTAAAATCAATTATATTTCTATGTACTAGAAAAGAGCAATTTGAGAATAAGTAGATAATTTCATTCATGATAACAAAAAAAGAATACTTAAAGATAAATGCTTAAAGATAAATTTAAATTATAAAATAAAATTACATTGCTGAAAAAAATTAAAGGCCTACATAAATGAAGTCATATACCATATTCAAGAATCAAAATACTCCATATTATTAAGATGGCAATTCTCCCAAAATTGAACTATGCAATTAAATAATACAATACTTTTTAAAAACTCAACAGGAGATTTTGTCAAAATTTAGAAGCTGATAAAATATGCATTAAAATGCAAAGAGCCTAGATTAGCCAAAAAGAACTTTGGAGAAGATGAAAAAATTTGGGTATTTGAACTACCTGATTTCAAAATTCAATAAAAGGTACAGCATAATAGGTAATATGCATCTGCATAAGTGTAGACATACAGATTAATGATATAAAATAGAGATTCCAATTAAAAATCCACACATATATGGTCACTTCATTTTTGAAAAAGTGGCCAAGGCAATTAAGTGATGAAAACAAGTGGTCTTGGAATAATTGAAAATCCATATGGCAAAAATAAAAATGAACTAAAACACATATACAGTAATTAACTAAAAATCATAAAACTGATGAAGTGTACTTCATCAAAATTAAAAACATGTTCTTAAAAAATGCATTTTAAAGAGGAAATCATGTATCTGATATGCAAAATATATGAACAATTCTTACAACTCAATAAAAGCACAAAATATTTTGTTTTTAAAAATTGGAAAAAAAAGATTTGAATAAACTCTTTATCAAAGAAGATATACAAAGCTATTAAGCATGAAAATATGTTCACATTATTAGCTCATAGGAAAAATCAGATTAAAAGCCATATGAGATAATATTACCTACCTACTAAAATGATTCGAATTAAACATACTGATCATATCAAGTCTTGGTGATGATGTAAAACAATCAGGACTGGCTACACAATTTGTGGAAACCAATGCAAAACGGAAATGTAACCCCTCTTGTTTATAAAACAAGAGAAAAGTATTATTAGCAATACTAAAATTAAAAGCTTTTTCTCCTTGCTTCAAAGTCTCTCTTTCTCAATGGGTCATGGTGTTATTCATCTACAATTTAATGCATTTCAAGATAAATAAAATGTAATTAACCTGAATTGCACATCCTTTTATTGTACAATGCCAGTTTACAGAGTGGAAGGGAGAGGAGGGATAGAGAGTTAGAAACATCGATGAGAGAGAAACATCGATCAGCTGCCTCTTGCACGCCCCCTACCGGGGATGCGCCCGCAACCAAGGCACATGCCCTTGACCGGAATCGAACCTGGGACCCTTGAGTCCACAGGCCTACGCTCTATCCACTGAGCCAAACCGGTTTTGGCTACAATGCCAGTTTAAATGAAAATATAAAAGCATGTAATTTTATGCAGAATCACTGAGATCACACAATTCATCTGGCTTGTTCCTAGAAGGAGCTTTCATGCAGGCCAGAAAAAAGAAAAAAAAAAAATATATATACACACACACACACACACACACACACACACACACACACACACAAATCAGACTCTGGAAGGTAGGAAGGAAGAAGAGAGTTTACCCAGGTATGGAGGGTTTGGGGAGTGTTGAGTCATTTTGGCGTGTTTCCGTCGGTACTTAAAAAAAAATTGTATATAGTTGTTGGATACAGTGTTCTGTAATTGTCAATTACTTTAGTTTGGTTAATGGAAATGTAAGAGCTCCTAACCAAACAAGTTCTTTAAAAGAATATGTGTATTTCATAAAGAAAATTGTCTTACATTGCTTCTGGTGACATTGTGCAAACATCTCCTGAACAATAGCAGGTATCAGTATTGTCAAAACTCAGTCCCATATGAATGCTAAGCAACTGCACGATACTGACAGCATATGACTCCAAAGATGAACCCTCTGTTTGCTAAATATAAGGGAAAGAAAAGAAAATAATTCAGCTAAGAATTCTATTGTTATTTTAAAAAACACACACAATACTTACTATAATCAAAAATTAGTAAGTGGAATTCATTTTTAAAAGGTATCAATGCATCCAAGATACCTATGTAGATGAAATTAGTTATATAAGCATTTGGATGATAGATTTGTTAAACATGGATAAATAAACACAAAAGTTTAATTTCAAAATACTATTACTTAAGGACAACAGCAGCTATCTTGGAGTCTTAAACACCACATTGTACATTGCATCTTTGAATTATTTTAAACAAAATTACTCTAATCTATATATAAAAAGCCAGTGTCCCTTATGACCAGAACGACCAAATGACCGGTTGCCATGAGGTGGCATTTACCACTTCTTGGTCCCTCCCTCCCATCCATGAGCAGGGGTGGGGTGGGATTGGGGACTGGTGAGCAGACTGAACTGCTGACCTCTTGAAGGCCCTCAGGCTCCAATGGATCAGCGATGGTGAACGGGGAAATCAGGGTGGTGGTGGGAGGACTGGCCTGGCTATCAGGCCATTGGGATCACCAGCTCATTCCCGGCTGCTCCAGGGCTCAGGCCTGTGGGAAAGCAGGTGCCAGAAACTTCACCTCCATGTGCATGCTGCCCGCTCGAGGCCGCTCACACAGGGGCAGGTTGGCCACAGACACGCCCCGCAGCCTCGGTCAGCACCTCAAGCCCCAGCAGCAGCAGCAGTGGCGTAGGCGGCGCCCACGTGAGCAGCGCCAAGCAGGCAGTGCATTCCATCAGTGGCTGGCCCAGCGCACACGCATGGAGGTGAAGTCTCCAGTGCCCGCTTTCCCGCAGGCCTGAGCCCTGGAGCAGCTGGGGATGAGCTGATGATCCCAATGGCCTGACAGTTCAATGACAGAGGCAGCATTTGGCCTGGAGACTGGCGAACAGGCAGAAGATGGCCCTGATTTCAGGAGGCTAGGCCTAGGGACCCTACCCACACGATTTAATCGTGCGCTGGGCCTCTAGTATTTTAATAATCAATTGTACATTTTTCTTTGTAGAAGGCAGCCTCTGAAATAGGTCTCAATGATTTCTACCTTCTTCTATTCATGTCCCTGAATACTTCTAGTTAACAGAATATAGCAGAAGTGACAGGTCATCATATCCAAGATAGGTTAGAAAAAGACTGACTTGGATTTTGTCTCATTCTCCTCACTCAGGGGAAAGCCAGCTAGCTATTATGCTAAGAAGTCAGCCTAATAAGAGGTCCACATAAGTGAACTTGGAAAAGATTTTCTGGGGTCTTCCAATAGCCACGGGACTGAGGTTGGAAACAAATTCTCTCAGTGTTGAATCCTGAGATTACTACAGGTCTAACTGACACCTTGATTTTGCTCACTAAGCTGTTCCTAGAATCCTACCCCACAGAACTACATTTTTATTTGCTAAGTTTTGGTATAATCAGTTATATAGCAATCAATAATTAATACACCTTCAGTAGGTATTATTGTTCTCCTTTGTTTTATTTCCATTTTCTGCATACAGCCATTTATAGCAGCTTTATTCATAATTGCCAAAACTTGCAAGCAACCATGATATCCTTGAGTAGGTGAACAAATACATAAGCTATGGCACATTTCAGACAATGGAATATTATTCAGCACTAAAAAGAAATGAGTTATCAAGTAATGAAAAGAAATAGAGGAACCTCAAATGCGTATTACTAAGTGAAAGAATCCAATCTGAAAAGGCTGCATACTGTATAATTCCAACTATACGTCATTCTCAGAAAAACAAAATTATGGAGACAATGAAAAGATTTGTGTTTGCTTGTGAGGAGGGGAGAAATTAATAAGCAGAGCACAGTGAATATATTCCAGACCCATAGAACGTACACCAAGATTGAACCCTAAAGTAAATTAGACTTTGAGTGACTTTGATGGGCCAATGTAGGTTCAGCTTTGGTTTAAAGAAAATATTACAACCCAAAGACTTCACCTACTTTCCTGTTACCAAACAAACCAAAACTGAGTCAAACGGCCCATACAACTATCTGTATCCTGATTCTGGAGCCCTGACCTCAAGCACAGATACTTTAAATGGCAAACAACCTGTCAACCTATTATCAACTTACAACTAAATTTGGTCATATGATTTAAAACCTATTTACAACAGAACACTTCTCCTCACCTAAGGAAAAACTTCAGTCTGTTGGACAGTTTTCAATCCAGCCATGCCTAATTTGGGTTTTGATTTTGCTAGTCATGCTCTGGCACAGATACCAATGTCCCTTTTGCTATCTGTGTATCTATAAGCCCCTTGATTTAAATAATATTTATAAGTTGGGGTCCCAAGTTACAGGCCCAATAATTCATATTACAAAACAGGGCTTCAGCATCATTATAATACCACAGAGCCACAAAAACAAGACCTACATAAACTCAAGAGGGTATCATCTTAAGGGTATCCACATCTCAAACAACATTACCTTGGCTCAAGGTCTAACTGCTAGAAATGATATTGTACAGAGAAAACCCTAACGACCTCATCAAAAACTACTAGATTTAATAAATGAATTTGACAAAGTAGCAGCACAGAAAATTAACATCCAGAAATCAATAGCATTTTGTACACTAAGAATGAACTCTCAGAAGGAGAAATAAAAGAAAACATGTACCATTGCAACAATAACAACAACAAAAAAAGATACCTGGGAATTAACCAAGTAGGTTAAAGACCTGTACTCAGCAAACTATGGGACACTGAAAAAAGAAATAGAGGAAGATACAAACAAGAGCAAGCATATACTATGTTCATAGATAGGAAGAATTAACATCATTAAAATGTTCATACTAACCAAAACAATCTATAGATTCAATGCAAACCCAATTAAAAAACCAATGGCATATTTCACAGATCTAGAACAAATACTCCAAAAATTTATATGAAACCAAAAAAAGAACAAAATAGGAGGGATTGCAAAAACTACAAGCTATACTACAAAGCCATTGTAAATAAAACAGTCTGGTACTGGCACAAGAACAGGCATGCAGACCAATGGAACAGAACAGATATGCCAGAAATCAACCCACACCTTTATGGTCAATTAATATTTGACAAAGAAGGAAAGTACATGCAATAGAATAAAGAAAGTCTCTTCAATAAATGGTGCGGGGAAAATTGGACAGGTACATGTAAAAAAAATGAAACTAGACCACCAACTTATACCATACACAAGAATAAGTTCAAAATGGATAACAGACTAAAATATAAGTTGTGAAACCATAAAAATCCTAGAAGAAACCACAGGTAGCAAAATCTCAGACATCTCTTACAGCAATATTTTTACCAATACATCTCATAGGGCAAAAGAAACTAAGGAGAAAATAAACAAATGGGACTACATCAAAATTAAAAGCTTCTGCACAGCAAAAGAAACCATCTTCAAAATGAAAAGGGAACACACTGAATATGAGACATTTGCCAATGATACATTTGATAAGGAGTTAATTTTCAAAATATATAAAGAACTCATTTAACTCAACAAAAGGAAGACAAACAATCCAATAAAAAATGGGAAAAGGACCTGATTAGATACCTCTCTAAAGAGGATATACAGATGTCCAATAGACATATGAAAAAATGCTCAGTCATTAATCATCAGAGAGATGCAAATTAAAACTACATTGAGTTATCACCTCACACCTGCCAGAATGGCTACCATCAATAAATAAGCAAATAACAAACAAATAACATGTATTGGTGAGGATGTGGAGAAAAAGGAACCCTCGTGCACTGCTGGTGAGAATACAGACTGGTGCAGTCATTGTGGAAAACTGTATGGAGTTTCCTCAAAAAATTAAAAATGGATCTGCCATTTGACCCAGTAATCCCACTTTTAGACTCTATACTAAGAATCCCGAAACACTAATCAGAAAGAATATATGCACCCTATGCTCACAGCAGCATTATTTACAGTAGTAAGAAGGGGAACAACTCAAATGCCTGTAAGTACATGAATGACTAAAAAAATCTGTGATACATTTACACAATGGAATACTATGCAGCTGTAAAAAAGAAGGATCTCTTAACCTTTTTGACAGCATGGATGGACCTGGAGATTTTTTTTAAGATTTTCTTTTTGTTTATTTTTTCTATTGTTTAAAGTATTAGATATGTCTCCTTTTCCCCAGATTGACCCCCCTGCCCAAACCCTCCTCCCAGGACAAGCCCCCACTGCCCCAGTGTCTGTGTCCATTGGTTATGCTAATATGCATGCATACAAGTCCTTTGGCTGATCTCTTATCCCCCTTCCCTTGCCTTTTCTCTGAGGTTGGACGGTCTGTTCAGTGTTTCGGACCAGGATATTTTTATGCTAAGCAAAATAAGCCATTCAGAGAAAGACAAATATCACATGATCTCACTTATATGTGGAATCTAAATGAACAAAATAAACTGATGAACAAAATAGGTCCAGAGTCATGGAAGCATGGAAAACACTGACAGATATCAGAGGGATTGGGGGAGAGAAAGTGGGAAGCGATTAACCAAAGAATTTATGTACATGTATGCATAGCCCATGGACACAGGCAATAGTGTGATGAAGGCCTGGGTTGCAGCAGGAGCCAGGTAGAGGGGGACAAATGGGGCAAATTGGGGGACATCTATAATATTCTCAACAATAAAAATAAACTAAATAAATAAAAATAAAATGGGCAAAAACAGAGAGGGAAAATTTTTAAAAAAACAACTATGAATAAGAACAATAAATAGAAACAATTCAATATCCATTTATTAAAAATTATCAACACAGTGTGTAGAGAGGGAAAGTACCACAACAAGAAAAAAGCTCTATATGACAAGTCTACAGCTAACATCATACTCAACGTGAAAAGCTAAATGTTTTTCTTCTAAGATCAGGAAAAAGACAAGGATGTTCTCTCCCACCACTTTTATTCAATATAATATTGAAAGTACTAATTAAAGCAATTAAGCAAAGGGGGGAAAAGCATCCAAATTGGTAAAGAAGAAGTAAAGATGTCACTATTTGCATTTGACATGCTACTATATACAGAAAGCCCTAAAACAAAACAAACAAAAAAGTTAGGAGTAAAAAATTAATTCTGCAAAGTAGCTGGATACAAAATTAATACACAAAAATCTGTTGCATTTATGTACACTAATAAACTATCAGAGTAATTTTAAAAAACAAGCTCATTTATAATAGTAACATAACAGAAAATATTAGGAATAAATTTAACCAAGCAGGTGAAAGATCTCTACTCTGAAAACTATATGATATTGAAAGAAATTGGAAAGATATTCCATTAATATTGTTAAAATGTCCATACCCAAACTATAGATTCAATGCAACCGCTACTAAAAATTCCAATTCCATTTTTCATAGAAATTGAAAAAATAATGCTAAAATTTGTATAGAACTACAACAGACCCCAAACAGCAAAAACAATCCTGAGAAAGAACAAAGCTGGAGGCATCACACTTCCAGTTCTGAAACTATATTGCAAAGCTATAGTAACCCAAAAGTATGGTATAGCCCTGGCTGGTGTGGCTCAGTTGGTTGAGCATCACCCTGTGCACCAAAAGGTGGTTGGATCAATTCCGGGTCATGCACATGCCCAGGTTGCAGGCTCAGTCCTTGGAAGTGTTAGGTGCAAGAGGCAAAGCAATCAATGATTCCCTCTCATACGTCTCTCTCCTTTTCTCTATCCAGATCCTCTTTCTCTAAAATCAATAAAAACATTTTTTGAAGTATGGTATAGGTACAGAATAGGGCCCCAAAATAAACCCCTGAAGATATGATCAACTAATATTTGACAAGGGAGCCAAGAATACTCAATTGAAAAAAGATAGCCTCTTCAATAAATGGTGTTGGAAAAACTGAATATTTACATTCAAATAATTAAATGGGACCCTTTATCTTAGACTGCTTACAAAAATTTACTAAATAAATTGACAATTAAAATGTAAGAAGTGACCCCAGCCAATATAGCTCAGTGGTTAAGCATTGACCCAGGAACCAAGGGGTCACCAGTTCAATTTCTGGTCAGAGCACATGCCCAGATTGCAGGCTCAATCCCCAGTAGGGGGCATGCAGTATGTAGCCAATCAATGATGTTTCTCTCCCATCGATGTTTCTCTCTCTCTATTCCTAACCCTTCCTCTCTCTTGATGTGGGGTTAGGGGAATGAGAAGAGTTAAACCAAAGAACTTATATACTTCTATGCAAAGACCTTGGGGGGTAGGGGCTGGGAGGATGGGGTTAAAGAGGGGTAAATGTGAGACATCTGTAATATTATCAACAATAAAAATTATACATTAAATATACATATAAGAAGTGAAATCATAAAACTTTAAAAAGAAATATTAAAAAATCTCCTTGACATTCGTCTTGCCAATTATTTTAAGGATATGATACCAAAACCACCAAAAAAAAGCAAAAATAAATAAGTGGAACTACATCAATAAAAAGGTTCTACACAACAAAAGAACGATAAACAAAATGAAAAGGTTACCTACAGAATGTGAGAAAGTGTGCAAATTATATCTTTGATAAGGAGTTAATATCCAAAATATAGGAACTCATATACAATTCACTAGCAAAAAACAAGTAATCTGATTAAGAAATGGTCATAGAACCTGAATACACATTTCTCCAAAGAAGATTTTAAACGGCCACCAGATACATTGAAAGGTGCTTAACATCAATAAACATCAGGGAAATACAAGTCAAAGCCACAAGAAATATCACCACACCTGTTAGAATGGCTATTATCAAAAATACAAGAGATAACACGTACTGGAAACGATGTGAAGAAAATGGAAGCCTGTTTCCTGTTTTTGGAAATATGAATTGGTATAACCAGTATAGAAAACAGCATGATGGTTCCTAAAACTATTAAAAAAAGAACTATCATATGGATCAGCAGTTCCACTAGTTAGTATATACAGGGTATCCCCAAAAAATGTATACACACTTTTGAAAATGAAATGTATTTTAATAAACTCTGCCTTTATAATTATTCAGCATTTGGTGGGGGGGGGGAATCCTACATCTGAAGAAAATGAAGTCACTATCTCAAAGAGATATCTGTAGCCCATATTCAATGCAAATTATTCACAATAGCCAAGATATGGAAATAACCTAAATGTCCATCAATAGATGAGTGAATAAAAAAATTGTGATATATCTGTATCTATAATAATAAAAGTGTAATATGCTAATTAGACTGGACATCCTTCCAGACGTCCTTCCTTCCAGACAAAGCCTCAACAGGCAAGGGCCATGACAGAGGCAGCAGAGGACTCTGGCCATGGCATCGGGCCTCTAGTATATGTATATATGTACGTATGTATGTATGTATACATACATATATATACAAACAACATGGATAAATCTTGAAGCAAAGAATGAACTGGTGGTTGTCAAGAGTGGAGACTATGAGGTGGGAATGAGTAAACGTAGTCAAAGTGTACGAACATCTAGTTTCTGGAGATACAATGTACAGCATAGTAATGAGAATTAACAATACTGTATTATATATTTGAAAATTTCTAAGAGAATAGATTTAAAGATTCTCAGCACACACACACACACACACACACACATAGTAACTATATGAGATGATGGATGTGTTAACCTTATTGTGGCAATAATTTCCCATATATACATATATCATATCATCACATTATAGACCTTAAACTTACATAATGCTATAACAAGTACATACCAGAAGTGATTTTAAATCTTTTTAATCTGTCAATGGCAATTTGCTTCATTGTAGTTGCTACTAAAAGTTTAACCAACTGCACAAATTGCTCAATATGAAAATAACAGTGCACACATCTCTTTCTGAGGCATTCTCAAGTTAGTTCCCTTTCCTAATTTTTAAATAACTTGTGACAAATGGAATATAACACTGTAGTTAGAGCTCGTTCTCACTTTTTCCATAAAACAGTGGATTATGAATATTTGATAGCTATTTTTTCCTACAAGTCTGCTCCTCCAAAACATAAGGACTTGAATGCAGTAATAAAAACAGTTAGCATAAAATAGAAAAAAATCTCATTTAATAAAAAAGTAAATGAATGTACACAAATTCTTAATTTTGAGAGAAAATTTGATATGTTCAATAATTAACATTATTGAATATACTAGTGGCCCAGTGCACAAAATTTGTGCATGGGGGAGGGGATGTCCCTCAGCCCGGCCTGTACCCTCTCTAATCTGGAACCTCTCGAGGGATGTTCAACTGCCAGTTTAGGCCTGATCCCAAAGGATTGCCCCTAACCACTCTGCCTGCTGGCCTTCTCGTCCCCAACTGCCCCCCTGCCTTGCTGGCCTAATCGTCCCCAACTGCCCCCCCTGCCGGCCTGCTAGTCCCAAACTGCCCTCCCCTCCTGGCCTGATTGCTCCTAACTGCCTCTGCCTCAGCCCTGCCACCATGGCTTTGTCCGGAAGGACACCCAGGTCTACTGGAAGGTCTCCTGGTCTAATTAGCATACTACCCTTTTATTAGTATAAATAATAATATTGATGCAAGCATACCACTGTCCAAAACAATTAAATGTTGACTTGCAATATATTATGATCAGTTCAATTTATAGTTGTTCTATTTTTAAAAGCAATTATATATAGTATAATTATGTTCCAAAATTAGTAATATAAAATACTATTAAAGAATGAGTAGGGAGGAGGGGAAAAATGGCGGCGCAATAGACAGACATGTTCCAAGCCTTGTCCCGGAGCAGAAAGAAAGAACAGCTGAGGGTCGCACGAGGAGTGTTTGTTGGCAAGTTGGGGGACAGCTGAACTCCAGAAGAAGGTGGGGGACTGCTAGACAGGGTTCCCCTGACCTGGCAGCCCCCACTGCGGCTGGGTCCCCTCGCGGAGCTGCAGGCTTGAACGCGGAGTCTGCACCATCTTGAACCGGAAAGTGGAGCTTATCGGAAGCCTGAGAATCCACAACTGCAGCACCCACGGAACAGCTGCGAGCCCCAGAAAAATGCTCCCCAATTGGCGCAAACACACGGGTTCAGAGGAGCTCTACACTCCACCACAGAAAGGTCAGAGTTCGCCTGGGATAAGGTGAGGTCTCTGGTCCCGGCGGGAGAGAGGAACGCACATTTTGCAGGAGCTGGAGGACCAGGGAAGTCTGTGCCTAGAAAAATCCGTGGCTGTTGGGGCTGGCGTGATCTGTGAACGTGGAAGGGGGTCCTCAGAGCTGCTAACAGAAGGGCTCTCGAAAAAGCAACCCATTTTGATCTGATGTGCAGGGACACCCTAAGAATTTCAGGGGTGTGCCGGCTGCCTAGACTTACGCGCAGCCACGGAGTTCGCGCACTTGGGCTTTTTCCTCTTCAAATCCTTGCTTCTGATTACTAAGCCCAATACATAGGATCACCCAGTTGGGGACACCCTGGGAGACTGCAGGGGAAAGTTGTTTTTCTGGAACCTGGGGATCGGAGCGGGGAGTGACCATCAGAGAGCCAGCTCTGAGGCAGCCCACTCCCACAAACCGGTAGTGAGTGCCACAGGGAAAGAAGGCTCTAACACTGCCTAGAGAGGCCATATATAGACCCGGAAGTTAATCCAGAAACACTGCCACCCAGGGGCTGAATCACAAATTTTCTCTTGTGCAATCAAAAATAAAGGAATACGAGAAATTAAGACACACCGCCTGCTTAAAATCAGGGCTGGCTTACAACACTGAAGAGCAGTGGAACGCAGGGAACTGCAATACTGTCCGGACTGAGAAACAGGCGTGCCAAACAGAACAACAGAGGAAGTGAATGACCTTCACTACTCCACATTTTATTTTTATTTTTTATTTTTTTATTTTCATTTTTTGCATCTTTTACTCCAGAAACTAATTTTTTTCCTTTTTTCCTCACTTGATTTTACCTTTTTAATTATTACATTTTTATTTTCAATCCATATTATTACTACTGCTATTTTATCTTTTTTTTTTTTAAGTGTCATTTTATTTTCGCTTCATTTTATTTTGGGATTAGTGTTCTACATTCTATTTTTAATCTTTCCTTTAGCATCTTTTTACTCTATCTCAACTCTACCTTTATGCCATCACTCTCTTCCTAACCTTCCCCTTTTCGGTGTCCTGTTTATCTTACCCCTTTCCTGCTTTAGATTTTCCCTATTCTTTCTGTTTATGCCTTGTTAAAATTTCACCCTACTTAATATCTAATCTCCAATCCCCTGCTTCAAGTCCATACACACCTCTCTCTTCGCTGTCTTAACTATCCAAAAAATTTTTTCTCTCTGTCCTTTTGTTGTTGTTCGCTTGAATGTAGATTATATCGAATTTTTATGTTTTTTTGTGAGATTGTTTTGCTTATTCTTCTTTTGTTTATTTTTTTGTTTGTTTAGTGCTTCTGTTTTCCCTTGCCTCACTCAATATTAGTTGGTGTTGTAGTTTGTATTAATCCCCAGGTACTTGTTGCTGGCATTTGCTGGGATTAGTGATTGTTCTATTGGAGTTTTATCCCCAATATATATAGTCTGTTCCCCTTTTTCTCTTAGTCTCTTTCTTGTCTCTCTTATTTTTTGTTCCTTTTCCCAATTTCATTTTAACACTCCTTTTTATTCCTTTCTTTCTTTTTCCTCTTCTTCTTTCTCTCCTATCCCCTAATTTGCCTTTCTCTAGTGGTCACCTTTATTGGAGGTTATTAATATCGTGAATACATTTCTGTTCAGTGCCTTGTGTGTTGTACCTGGTGGTGCTGTATTTTGTGCCTTTAAATCAACGCAGGAGAGAGAGAACTACATAACCAGACACCCAGAGAAGAGAGACCATGGGGAGACAAAGAAACAGCCTGCATATGAAAGAAAAGCAGGCATCACCAGAAAAGGAAGTAAACGAAATGGAGGCAAGAAACCTTACAGAAAAAGAATTCAGAGAAATGGTCATAAGGTGACTGAAAAGAATGGAGGACAAATTCGACAATATGAGCAAGAACCAAGAGGAAATGAAGAAGAACCAAGAAGAAATGAAAAATGACATTGCTGCTGTAAAGAACTCAATAGAAAGCATCAAGAGTAGTCTAGAAGAAGCAGAGGACCGCATCAGTGAGCTAGAAGACAAAATGAGAAAAAATACCCAAGTAGAGCAACTTCTAGAAAAAAAAAATTAAAAGGCAGGAAGAGAGCCTAAGGGAACTTTGCGACAAAATGAAACAAAACAACATCCGCATAATAGGGGTTCCAGAAGGAAAGGAAGCTGAGCAAGGAATAGAAAACCTCTTTGAAGAAATAATGACAGAAAATTTCCCTGATATAGGGAAGAAAAAACCCACACAAATTCAACAGGCTCACAGAGTACCAAGCAAAATAAACCCCAAAAGACCGACGCCAAGGCACATTATAATTAAATTGAAAAACACCAACGACAAAGTAAGAATCTTAAAAGCAGCAAGAGAGAGACAGAAAGTTACATACAAAGGAACCCCCATCAGACTAGCAACTGCTTTCTCACCAGAAACTCATCAGGCCAGGAGGGAATGGAATGAAATATACAAAGTCATGCAAAGGAAGGGTCTGAATCCAAGAATACTGTACCCAGCAAGGCTATCAATCAAAATTGAAGGTGAGATCAGGAGCTTCACAGACAAAAAAAGGACTAAGGGAATTTATTACCACCAAACCAGCAATGCAAGAAATGCTAAAGGGTCTGCTGTAAAAAAAAAAAAAAAAGGAATAGGAAGTGAAGAAGGAACAGAAGGAACACAGGGGTAAAGAATAGGAATGGTGACAAATAAGTACCTATCAGTAATAACTTTAAATGTAAATGGATTAAATGCCCCAATCAAAAGACATAGGGTAACAGATTGGATAAGAAAACACGACCCATATATCTGCTGTCTACAAGAAACCCACCTCAGAAAAAAAGACGCACACAGACTGAGGGTGAAGGGATGGAAAAAGGTTTTTCAGGCAAAAGGAACTGAAAAAAAAGCTGGGGTAGCAATACTTATATCTGACAAATTAGATCTCAAAGTGAAGGACATAACAACAGATAAGGAAGGCCATTTCATAATACTAAAGGGAGCAATCCAACAAGAAGAAATAACTCTGGTAAACATATATGCACCCAATACAGGAGCACCGAAATACATAAAAAAACTCCTGGAGGATATCAAAGGAGAGACTGACAGCAATACAATCATAGTAGGAGACTTTAATACCCCACTATCACCATTGGACAAATCCTCTAAACAAAAAATCAGCAAAGAAACATCAATCCTAAATGACTCACTAGACCAGATGGAATTAATTGACATCTTCAGAACATTTCACCCCAAAGCCACAGAATATACATTCTTCTCAAGTGCACATGGGTCATTTTCAAAGATAGGTCATATGTTGGGACATAGGCAAAGTCTCTTCAAATTCAAGAATATAGAAATCATATCAAGCATCTTCTCAGACCACAGTGGCATAAAACTGGAAATCAACTACAATAAAAACAACCCAAAGAAATCAAACACATGGAGACTAAACAGCATTCTATTAAACCATGACTGGGTTACTAGAGAGATCAAAGAAGAAATAAAAAACATCATGGCAATAAATGACAATGAAAACACTACAATCAAAAATCTATGGGACACAGCGAAAGCAGTCTTGAGAGGGAAGTTCATAGCTCTACAAGCCTACTGCAAAAAACAAGAAACAATGGAAATAAATTACCTAACCCAACAACTCAAAGAGTTAGAAAGAGAGCAACAAAAAAAGCCCAGTGTAAGCAGAAGGGAGGAAATAATAAAGATCAGAGCGGAGATAAACGACATAGAGACCAAAGAAACAATACAAAAGATCAACAAAACCAAGAGCTGGTTCTTTGAAAGGATAAACAAGATTGATGAACCTCTAGCCAGGCTCACCAAGAAGCAAAGAGAGAGGACCCAAATAAACAAAATCAGAAATGAAAGAGGTGAAATAACAACAGATCCCGCCGAAATACAAATGATTGTTAAAAAATACCATGAACAACTCTATTCCAACAAACTGGACAACCTGGAGGAAATGGACATATTCCTAGAAAAATATAACCTTCCAAAACTCAATCAGGAAGAATCTAAACATCTCAATAGGCCAATAACTATGGAATAAATTGAAGCAGTCATCAAAGAGCTTCCGGCAAACAAAAGCCCGGGGCCAGACGGCTTCACAGGAGAGTTTTACCAAACATTCAAGGAAGAACTAAAACCTATCCTCCTCAGACTATTCCAAAAAATTTAAGAGGAAGGAACACTTCCAAGCTCCTTCTATGAAGCCAGCATCACCCTAATACCAAAACCAGATAAAGACAACACAATGAAGGAGAATTACAGGCCAATATCCCTCATGAACGTAGATGCCAAAATCCTCAACAAAATTCTAGCAAATCCGATCCAGTAGTACATCAGAAAGATCATACACGATGACCAAGTAGGGTTTATCCCAGGAATGCAAGGATGGTACAATATCCACAAATCAATAAATGTGATACATCACATAAACAAATTGAGAGATAAAAATCACATAATTATATCAATAGATGCAGAAAAAGCATTTGATAAAATCCAACACCCTTTCTTGATAAAAACTCTCAACAAGGTGGGAATAGAAGGATCATACCTCAACATAATAAAAGCTATATATGATAAACCCACAGCTAACATCATACTCAATGGGCAAAAACTAAAACCATTTCCCCTAAGAACAGGAACAAGACAAGGATGCCCACTCTCACCACTCCTGTTTGACATAGTACTGGAAGTATTAGCCATTGCAATTAGACAAGAAGAAGAAATAAAAGGCATCCAAATTGGAAAAGAAGAAGTAAAGCTGTCCTTATTTGCAATGACATGATATTGTACATAAAAAACCCAAAAGACTCCATCAAAAAACTACAGACTTAATAAATGAATTCGGCAATGTAGCAGGATACAAAATTAATGCCAAGAAATCTATGGCATTTCTATACACCAACAGTGAACTTACAGAAAGAGAGACTAAAAAAGCAATCCAATTTTCCATCGCACCAAAAAAATTAAGATACTTAGGAATAAACCTAACCAAGGCAGTAAATGACCTATACGCAGAAAACTACAGGACACTGAAAAAAGAGATAGAGGAACATGTAAACAGATGGAAGAACATACCATGTTCATGGATTGGTAGAATCAACATCATTAAAATGTACATACTACCCAAAGCAATCTATAGATTCAATGCACTCCCCATTAAAATACCAACAGAATATTTCACAGACCTAGAAAGAACTTTCCAAAAATTCATCTGGAATAAAAAAAAAGACCCCAAATAGCCACAGCAATCCTGAGAAAGAACAATAAAGTAGGAGGGATCTCAATACCAGATTTCAAGCTGTATTACGAAGCCACTGTCCTCAAAACAGCCTGGTACTGGCACAAGAACAGACATATAGATCAATGGAATAGAATAGAGAATCCAGATATCGACCCAAACCAATATGCGCAATTAATATTTGACAAAGGAGGCATGAGCATACAATGGAGTCAAGACAGTCTCTTCAATAAACGCTGTTGGGAAATTTGGACAGATACATGCCAGAAAATGAAACTAGATCACCAACTTACACCATACACAAAAATAAACTCAAAATGGATACAGGACTTAAATATAAGACGGGAAACCATAAAAATACTAGAGGAATCCACAGGCAGCAAAATCTCAGACATATGCCAAAAGAACTTTTTCACTGATACTGCCCCTAGGGCAATGGAAGCCAAAGAGAAAATAAACAAATGGGACTACATCAAAATAAAAAGCTTTTGCACAGCAAAAGAAACCATCAACAAAACAACAAGAAACCCCACTGTATGGGAGAACATATTTGCAAATGGTATCACTGATAAAGGTTTAATCTCCAACATCTACAGGCAGCTTATACAACTTAATAAAAGGAAGACAAATGATCCAATAAAAAAACGAGCAACGGACCTAAATAGAATCTTTTCGAAAGAAGACAGAAGGAAGGCCAAGAGACACATGAAAACATGCTCAAAGTCACTAATTATCTGAGAGATGCAAATCAACATGACAATGCGATACCATCTCACACCTGTCAGAATGGCTATCATCAACAAATCAACAAACAACAAGTGTTGGTGAGGATGCAGAGAAAAAGGAACCCTCGTGCACTGCTGGTGGGAATGCAGACTGGTGCAGCCACTGTGGAGAACAGAATGGAGTTTCCTCAAAAAACTGAAAATGGAATTCCCATTTGACCCAGTAATCCCACTCCTAGGAATATATCCTAAGAAACTAGAAACACCAATCAGAAAGGATATATGCACCCCTATGTTCATAGCAGCACAATTTACAATAGCTAAGATTTGGAAACAGCCTAGGTGCCCGTCAGCAGATGACTGGATCAGAAAACTATGGTACATCTACACAATGGAATACTATGCTGCCATAAAAAAGAAGGAATTACTACCATTTGTAGGCACCTGGATGGAATTAGAGAACATTATGCCAAGTGAAATAAGCCAGTCAATGAAAGAAAAATACCACATGATCTCACTCATTTGGGGATAATGAAAAACATTATAAACTGATGAACAAAAAGATACAGAGGCAGTAAAGCATCAAACAGACTGTCAAATTACAGCAGTTATGTTAGGGAGAGGTGGGGGAAATAAGAGATCAACTGAAGGACTTACATGCATGCATATAAGAGTAACCAACGGATGCAAAACATTGGGGGGTGAGGGCATGTATGGGAGTGGGGTGGGGGAGGCAATGGTAAGATATGTACACATATAATACCTTAATAAATAAAAAAAAAGAATGAGTAGTCCTAGCTGGTTTGGCTCAGTGGATAGAGTGTTGGCCTGCGGACTGAAGGGTCCCAGGTTCAATTCCGGTCAAGGACATGTACCTTGGTTGCGGGCACTTCCCCAGTAGAGGGTGTGCAGGAGGCACCTGATCGATGTATGTTTCTCTCTCATTGGTGTTTCTAACTCTCTCTCCCTCTCCCTTTCTCTCTGTAAAAAATCAATAAAATATATTTTTAAAAAAAGAATGAGCAAACTATGTAATATATTTATTCATCCTTTAAAATATTTAGGAAATTTTTAAACATGAAAATAATGAGAACAAACTGGATAATAATTACATACCAGAGCAACTCCTGCGTCCTCATTCTCAAAACATATTTTTCCAGGAAGTACGGCTCCTTTAAAACTAATTTGTTTCTTGAAGCTAAAAATAAGAATTTCCTCACAATTGCATTTAAGAGTGGTATTATTGGTGATAAATTTTCATAACAACAAACATTAGTGAGCAATTACTATGTCCTAAGGACCATGCTACTCTGAATTAACCTAATTTAAACACATATTTTCTCATACCTACAATGTTAAGAATATGGCAGTATATATATACAAATTTTGTGTTTGATAAACACTTAGAAGTATAATAAGGATAAGGCCTAACAATTATGCCAAATACATTTGCACTAATGGTTTATGTTTATTATTCTGGTTCCCTCAACATTTACAGCCCTGAAAATTCAATTTTCTGTGACCTCCTTATTCACTTATTTACAAAAAATGAATAAATTTTTTTGCACATAAGATTCTAGATAGGAAAGCAATTCAATATATTTATGTTATTAGAAAATAAAAGCATAAAAATAAATCAGATGAGAGACACAATATAGAGATTATATAACAGGTAGTTAAAGTTTATAAGCCAAGCAACATTAAAGAAAGTGTATCACTTATGATTAATCTCCTTTAATTATTTCAATGCTTTTATGTAACTTCACTTTTATTAGGTTATTTTATTTCAGTTAGAAATTTTTAAGTCTTGCTTCACATTAGCTCATTAAGGACAAGGACTTTAACTTAGTTTTCCCCCATCCCAATCATGTTCACCAAATTTATAGAATACTAGTGACCTGGTGCACAAAATTCATGCACAGAGGGGGGGTTCCCTCAGCCCAGCCTGCACCCTCTCCAATCGGGGACCCTTTGGGGGATGTCCGACTGCCAGTTTAGGCCTGATCCCACAGGGGTCGGACATCCCTCTTGCAATCTGAGACTGCTGGCTCCTAACTGCTCACCTGACTGCCTGCCTGATTGCCCCTAACCCCTCTGCCTACCTGCCTGATCACCCCTAACTGCCTCTGCCTGCCTTCCTGATCGCCCCTAACTGCCCACCCCTGCTGGCCTGATCTTGCCCCCAACGGCCCTCCCCTGCTGGCCCGATCTTGTCCCTAACTGAGCTCCTCCAGCACCGACTGCAGGACTGACTTCCAGTTGGTCAAGCCTTGGTTGTTATGGGTCGTTACAACCCAGGGCTTTTATATATTAGGATAGTATATATTAAATAGATGATTATTTTTCATAATTAACATATGAAAACATTTTGCATTTTTTCTATAATACTGTACAAATACTATACTCACGCAAGTAAATATGCAGGATGGAAAACATGTTTAGATTTCCATTGTAAAAATTTGTATAATATTGCGTAAGGATTTCCAAAAGTAGAAATTTTGTTTTTATTTGACCAGATTTCTATAGAAGATATTACAACGGTCAATTTTAACTGAGTAAACATCTAAAAAGAGAAGATAAATAAAAAATTTTAAATAAATTTAAACATTACATTGAACTTTTATAAAAACATATTCAAGACCTTTAATTTGGTATGTTGATCATGGAAAACTGTTTAACAGCACAACCAAATACCAAACACATCAATACATATTACAGATACTTTTACAAAATATATAAACAAAAGAATTTTTAAAAACTTACAGTGTTAACAAGTCCAAATATCTGAATAACCTTCTCTGTTACAGCCTTTATATCAGAGCCCATGTAATCAAACTGTAAAACATAAATTACTTTTAAAAACTAGTGATTGCCATTAATATATCACATACCCTTTATATATACAATGTGCTATATTCTAAATTAGTGATAGAACTACATTCCAATTGTAATCCAAGAAATAAATAATGATGTATAAGTAATGATTTATAAAAATGATGTAATTTATGCAATAAATAAAAACACAATAACGTGATTTTGTTTTTCCGTCTTTTGTGATACTGTTATTTTTTGAAAACTTTAATGATAGTTCTAAAGTTATAAATTTTTCACTAAATTAACTGGGGTAATCTTATTTAATAAAATTATATAGGTTTTAGTTCTATGAAGTGCCTACCAAGCTAGCTCAGTCAATAGAGCATGAGACTCTTAATAACATGACTTTAAGCAATGATTCATGCATTTAACTTGTGCCCTTTATTATTTATGAAACTGAATCATAACTTTTTTAAATGTGGAATTTCATAAATGAATAGGACTGTATCAAACTAAAAATCTTCTGCAAAGCAAAAGAAACTGCCAACAAAAAGGCAAACTATTAATTGGGAGAAGATATTTGCAAACAACAGCTCTGACAAGGGATGAATACCCAAAATATGTAAAGAACTCATATAACATAACACCAAACAAATAATCCAATTTAAAAATGGGCAGAGGACCTGAATAGACACTTCTCCCAAGAAGGCATACAAATGACCAAGAGATATATGAAAAGATGCTCAATTTCACTAGCTATTAGGGAAATGCAAACCAAAACTATAATGAGATACCACGTCACACCTCTTAGAATGCCTATTATCAACAAAACAAGTAACAGTGTTAGAAAGGTGGTGGGGACAAAGGAATCCTTATTCACTACTGTTGGGAATGTAAACTGGTACAACCTCCATGGAAAATAGTATGGAGGTTCCTCAAAAAATTAAGAATAAGATGTGGGATATAAAACTGAAAACAACAAATGAACCAACAAGAACAACAAACAAAAAAAGCATAGACATAGACAACAGTATGGTGGTTACCAGAGGGAAAGAAGTGGGGAGAGTATTAAGGGTAAAGGGAGTCAAATATATGGAGACAGAAGATAATTTGACTTTGGGTGAGAGGGCACACTATGCAATATATAGATCAAGGATCATAGAAATGTACATTTTAACCCTATATAATCTTATTAACCAACATCACCTCGATAAGTTTATAAAAAGAAAAAACAAAAAATAGAGTTACCATATGACCCAGCAACCCGTCTTCTGGGTACATACCTGAAAATTTTCAAAACATCCTATATAATAAAGAGCTAATATGCAAATGGTCATCACACCCTCATGCCATAACGCCATAATGGCTCAGACACTCAACACTGGGGAGAGAGGAATGGGGACCAGACAGACACAAATGAGCTCACAAGAGAGGAATGGGGACCACCCAGGCTGTGGCTGGGGACAGGGACAAGCCACACGCCCCACGGTCCTGGGTGCCAGCGGCTGTGCCTGCGCCTGTAGCCCGGGAGAGGAACAAGCTGCCCGCCCCACAGTCCCGGGCACCAGCACCTGCGCCTGCAGCCCAGGAGAAGGACAAGCCTCACAGCCCGCGGTCCCGGGTTGCCAGCACCTGAGGCTGTAGCCCAGGCAAACCCGCCCGGCAACGGTCCCCTGCGGCTGCAGTCGGCCCAGGCAAAGCCAGCTGGGTCCTGGGTGCCTGCGGCTGGCCAAAGGGAGGGAAGCCCGGATCCCGAGTGCCTGCGACTGGCTGGAGGAGGGAATCCTTGGTCCCAGGTGCAGGGCGAGGCAGAGGAGGTTAGGGGTGATCAGGCCAGCAGGGGAGCAGTTAGGGGCGATCAGGCCAGTAGGGGAGCAGTTAGGGGCAATCAGGCAGGCAGGCAGATGTGGTTAGGGGCAATCAGGCAGGCAGGCAGGCGAGCAGTCAGAAGCCGGATTGTGAGAGGCAGTCGGACATCCCCCAAGGGGTCCTAGATTGGAGAGGGTGCAGGCCGGGCTGAGGGACCCCCCTCCCACACCATGCACAAATGTTGTACACCAGGCCTATAGTTTATTCATAAAGATATATGTACCCCTATTTTCGTTGCAGCATTATTCATGGTGGCCAAGACATGGAAACAACTGAAGTGTCCTCAATAGATGATTGGATAATGATGTGGTACATATATAAAAAGAATACTACTCAGCCATAACAAAAGATAAAATACTGTCATTTGTCTTGCTTTTCATTAATCTTTCGCTTTTGTTTTTAATTGCAGTATTTATTCCCTCTATGTCTAATAAAATATTTGAGTTAAAATCTTTTATCTTAACCTTAGCTTTAAAATTTGTTCCATATTTATTAAACAAATGCTTAGTGCATAATGTTTGTTTTCCTTTATTGCCTTCCTTTTGTTTGTTATGCTTAAAATTCTGATTACCAACTTCTAATTGCTTTGTGATTTTACAGGAATATGATTTTAGCATATGCATTGGCTTTGTACTGGGTCAAGTTAGCTATAATAAAAAGCTCTCCAACTCTTTAGTGAGCTATTGCACTTCAAATTTTGTTACCTCGGCCAACAATTATGTCTACACTTCCCTGCCTCATATTTACTTCTTTGAGAATCAACCAACTTTCTTTTAGGGAAAATATTTTTGTTTTATAACCTATGTCTTAAAATATTAATATCTGAAGGGTTTGTGTATCTAAATCTATTTTTTTTTTTTGTTTTGCTAACCCTGTTCACTGTGGCTAATTTTTTTATGGATTTTGAGCTAATACATGGCTGTTATTAATCTGTGGGAATCCTATTTAAAGTTGTATTCCATCGGAGAGAAATACCATTTGCTTCCATCAGGTGCCCTCAGATCTTACCAATCTGGAACAAATGCAGCCGTATAGCTTAGAATCCCCTATCCACCCATGTTGTATAAATTCAAAACTTAAACCCATGCAAGATCTGAAGTAGAGTCGTGAATCCTCATTATGAAAATTTTGTTCATTTGTTTTTCTGTCATTTCATTCACTAAGAATTGAGAACAAAACAGATAACTTGTTTTCTTCCTTTGCTTGGAAGAGGTGCCATATGTGTTCAGCAGACTACCCTACCAATTAGGCTTAGGCAATTAAATATTATTGCATGTGGGTTTATTCTAATCTATACTTTCATTGAGAATGTAGTCCCTTTGAACAAAGGAAAAATAACAAACAAGGTTTAGAAAATGAAAAGATGCTTCACTTTACAAATACAATTAGTGATCATATATACAAAATAAATTAATTAACAAAAATTTGGCTTATTTGTAATTTAAAGAATTTATCAATTGTTCTAAAAGCAAAATGAACATCAAAAATTAGTTTTAAATTGTTATTATATCATTAAAATCAAGTAAAAGACAAATGTTAAGTAATTTTAAAATAATAATATATTAAAAGGACCTACCATATTTTTATCCACAACAATATATAGTTCAAGGTATCGAGGGATTAACTTGAAAAATTCAACTCTCTGAAAAACATACAACATGAATACTAAGGAATTTCTAAAAATTTACTTTCTACTGAAATTATGTTCAAAGATAAACTGAGAAACATGTTGCTACTGATTATATAACAAAGGTAATTTCAAATACAAAATTTAGGTACTGTTTGGAAAATTCCAATCCAAAAAATGTTTGTGGTTTAAAATAATTTTTAATGAGACCCCCAAGCTATACAAGAACCCATGTATCTTTTGATTTTAGCGATATCTGAAATTAGAAATATTAACTTTATAACATATAGCTTTTCTTTCTTTAGTCTTGTAATGATTTTCATAGTAATCCTCCATGTGGGAAGATTTTCTGCTACCAATTTTTAGGAAACTACTTTTGGCAAACAATATGGTTTAAAAACTGGCCAGGCAGATAACATAATATTTATATCATGTAAATTGTCAGACAATTGAGAAAAAGGAATAATTTACATTAATTGTCCAAATGCCCACATGCAAACATTTTTTGGTTTCTTTAACCCTATATTCACATATCTGTTTCCTACGTTTTTGCTAATCTTTCATATAATAACAAGCATAACAAAGAATTCAATTTTATTCTCTGCTTATATTTTATTGTTGTCACTATTACAGATGTTCCCCATTCCCCTCCATTTTCGCCCTCCACTCAGTCCCCTCCAGTCCTTCACCACATTATTGTCTGTATCCATAGGCTATATATATATGTGTACATAGTTAATCTCTTCCAGTCCCTCCACCCCCTCTCTCTGAGATTTCATTCTCTATTTATCTCTATTTATTTTAAAAGTCATGGAGGAACCTCATGAAAAACTAAAGTAATTTTTATATTTGCAAGTCACCAAATTTTACTCTGAAATTCGTTTTCAGTTCACAAAATTATACAGACTATATTAAAATTAAAAAGTCAATACTTACTTCAGAACTTTTTCTATATTGATAGTTGGAATTATAAATGTCACTGATTCCTAGGAGAGAAATGTTAGTGTAATAATCTTTGTCTTCATAAATCAGGTGCATGAATCCTGATGCAACCTCCATTGGTTCAATTCCATATGAGATGTTTTTCAACTGCAAGATTCCCCTGAATGGTGAAATAATTAAAACAAACTTAAAATGATTCTACCAAAACTATAAACTAATAGATTTACATTTAAAGTCATCTTAGTTTTTCTACTTTATCTCTTTGTTTTTTGAGGCGTTACCCAGAACAGAACTGGTAACAGCAGGATATGTATCGCTTTATATTATACATATTCTAACAAAAATATCTTACAGAAACTATGTTGGTGGCATGGATCCATGTGCTTAAACAAGTTAAGACCCCTTCCTAAGGTAGAGATTTTCTAAGTCAGTCTGTAGGAGCAAGAGGCACTCTCTCCCTTAGTCATAAATCCCTTTTGTCTTTTTTTTTTTTTTTTTTTTTTTAGAGAGAGTGAAAGGGAGAAAAGGGGGTGAGAGAGAGAAAAACATTAATCTGAGAGAGACATATCCATTGGTTACTTCCCACATGCACTCTGACCAGGGCAGGGGATCAAACCTGCAACCCAGATATGCCTTTTACCAGGAATCCATCCTGCACCTTTTTGGTGCAGTGAAGCTCTAACCACTGAGCAACACTGACCAAGGCCCTTCCTTCTTTTTGAGATACCTAACTCTCCCTGACACTTAATTTCTAAATAATTTGTGTGGGCTGTATTGAAGACACTACCAGCCTAAAAATGATTGGAGCTGAGGCAAAGTATCTATCATACTGAGGTTTTTTACAATTGTCACCCTTTCTAGGAAATAAGAAAACATAAAAATTTGGGAAAACTAAAGAAGTATGGAGAGACCAATCAATACCACTACACTCAAGACTGCTCAAAGCCTCAAGCAGCAGATCCTATAAGAATCAACAAGTAGCTGCCCATCAGGAACAGAATCAGTCAGGGTGACCAACTCTATTTTATCAGTAATTCTTGCTCACTCGTTAGGGAATTGAAATAACACAGGTAACTGTAGAATCAGAAAAGACATATGGAGGATCAACTAATACACTAGTGGGATCTGATAATGGCAAATGGAATATATCTCCATTGGTTACAACCTGAGTCCTGAGCAAGTGTTGAGGGACACAAGAGAATTTGGAAAGCCTGCAATATATCCATAATAATTGCAATCCATCTGAAAAAAAAGTACACAAAGATAAACAAATGGATAACTTATTTTAAACATGGACATCCCATATACGATATTTACATGTATTATATTAGCTACCTTAGTACATTAATGTGTATGGCATTTACCTAATGAAGCTGTGCCATGTAGAAATAAGAACTAGTCCAGTTTATTCATTTTAGTGAATATGTAAAATAATATTCTAGTAATTTCAGAATATTCATATTTTTAAAGAAAATTCAGAATAAGAAATGTGTAAGGAAAAAAATACCTTAAGTCTTACCTGATCAAACGGATTGTTAGTTTTCTGGATGTCATATTTGTCATAAGAATAAACAACAGAAGCTGGGGATAAAAATGATCTAGGCAGAAAGCACAAAAACATGCCCAAGTTGTGAAACAGAAAGCACAGAAATAATTACTCTTCATACTACAAATTTTCTTTTTACTGGGGAATTTAAAGTAGTGCCAATTATCTTGGCCTATTCTATTTTCCAAATACTTCTCTATCATTTACAATAAATTAGACACTGAGAGAGGCATTTTAACTATAGTGACAAATAATATCAAAATTATGTGCTAATGAACAACCTAAATTGCTAGAAATATCAAATAGTAAAACAACATAGGTCTCAATTTCCAGCACAGAACTTCCAAATCTTTGTCTTTATTGCTCATTGATTCCACATTTTAAAACTGAATCTCAAAATTAAAATATAGGTTAGAACACAATGTAGAAATATTTCCTTTGCATTGCTACAAACTCCTATTCACTAAGCTTAGTTACATACATACCAAGTTCTTCTCAACAAACTCGCTCAGAATTTTCTTTCATTTTCCTCAGTAACAATTCAAAAACTTGGCACAACTCCTGTCCATCATCCCACATAACCTCCATGTCACTTCACTTACAGATAACCTATACCCATCCTCACCTCTTATCTTTATTTCCAGAAGATGACTACTTTGGTTCAAAGCAAATCTTATACTTGTGCTACAAATCCCATTCTGTGCTATATCTTCTGGAAATACAGCCAGGCTCATTGGTTTGCGTATTGTGTATAGCTGCTTTTGCACTACAGTGCAAAATTGCTTAGTTCCAACAGAGTACACAGCATATAGCCAAAGCTCTTTACAGAAAAAGTTTGTCAACCCATGGTCTAGGACTCTAGGACATAGTCTTCATGGTGTTTTTCGTTGTTGTTCTTGTTCTTATTGTTTTGTTCTACCTGCCCCCAAAATATTGGTCTTTAGTAGGATTTAGTCTTTAGCCACCAATCTATTTATAAGCTCTCATTTTTAAAAATCACAGCCAAACTATTGATTATTGCTAAATCTATATCTCAATTACCAATCTCTGCTCAGAGATCCACATTCCTGTATTTATGGAATACAACCCACTTGGATATCTTATAGGCACTGCAAATTAAACTTACCCTTTCCTCACATAAAGATCTCCCTTGTTCATACTCCTCATTTAATTACACTGTGACATTTTCTTAAGCAACAACTAAATTACCCAAGATTCCTCACTTTTTACCAATCATACTACCAAATCTGTCTTCAGGGCCTACTGAATGTTTTCTTTCCTGTACTATGACCTATTCAAGCCACCAATCATCACTTACTTAAATTATTATATAATCATATAATTAGACACCCTACTCTACTTTTGCCCCCTCAGAATCAGCCTACAATACTCAATGAGCCTACATAAGTATATTCTTGAAAACATTTTGGCTTGCACTATCCTTACCATGGCATGATAGATCTACAAATCAGTTCTACCTACTACCTTTCCAAAATATTTTACTCCTACCCCCAAAAAAATATGTTCTTTAGTAATTCACACTGACTTTTTTGAACACCACAGAATCTACTTAGTCTCACACCTCTATGTTTTACATATGATTTCCTCTAAACGGAATGACACTCTATGGTACCCCATTTCTTTACAGAGCTAAAGCTATCTTCCCTCCAGATATAAGTCATCTCTTACCTATTCCCAAAAAGCTTTCCCAGATTTTCAGAGACTACTGTTTACACATTTATCATAATACCACATTATAATGAAATTTCCCATTTCTCTACTAATACGTTTGAACATATCATGCCTAAGACTTTATCCAATAACTAATATACAATAGATTTCAAATGCATACATGTATCAAATATACATCTGATTTGAATTTATCTTATTCATAACTATTTTAAAAATCAAGAAACCAAAGAATTAAAATTTAAAAAGGTAAAATAATTACTTACTGCTTTTTGAGATGAACAAAATATGGTTTTCCTTTTATTGTAATCATATAAGCAACCTGTAACATGAAAATTCAAAATACTTTCAATAATAATTGTAAGTAATATATTAAATAATGTTTCCTGTCAGTTATGCTTCTAAAATATTGACAAAATTAATAATAATATATAATCATTACATGTGCTTCCCTTCCTATGTGGATGGATATTTGAAGCTTCAAAGTTCTACATTGAGAAAAAGGTGGTGGAGTCCCCACATGCCTGCCAGTCACCATAATTAATATATCTGAGGGAAAGGCCTAGCTGGTTATTGTTTTATTTTGGTTTACACCAATTCACCATGCTTAAGGTAAATACCAAAGGTGCCCCCTCACTTGAGAGAACCTGTTGCTTGCCTACTCCCAGCGCTCCTGGAAAGTAAATTTCCCTATTCATTGGAACAGGTAGTTCTATAGATAGGACTTCAAGGAATGCACTACACCTCTAGCAACATTCCACAACAACTACCTTAGTACTTTGCCTCTCCAGTTAAGCACTGACATTTCCCTAGAATAGAATGTAGGAGAGGGGAGAGAGAGAGCAGAGACAAGTATGGAGAACCCTCTAGAACATAACAGAAAATGTGTCATTAAATTATTTATTTGGTTAATATTTAAAAATTGTTTTAGCCAGAGAAAAAGCCATTTGAAAGTTTTCAGTACTGCCCTAACTGGTTTGACTCAGTGGATAGAGCGTCAGCCTGCAGACTGAAGGGTCCCATGTTCGATTCCGGTCAAGGGCATGTACCTTGGTTGCTGGCACATCCCCAGTAGGAGGTGTGCAGGAGGCAGCTGATCGATGTTTCTCTCTCATCAATGTTTCTAACTCTCTATCCCTCTCCCTTCCTCTCTGTAAAAAAATCAATAAAATATATTTTTAAAAAAAGTTTTTAGTACCTTAACTTTACTATTATAGCCGAATAAGATTCTTTACAACAGATAAAGAGCTACTAAGAGTCATCTGAATGGCACACTGGAAAGAGGTGTAAGTGGAGTCTGGATGGGACCTGGAACATTGAGCCCTCTAAAAATCCCTTATTATTAAAAAAACATGAAAAATAAAGGGGCATATGACAGTACCATTAAAATTTTAAATCTACATATATTACAATGAAAAAAACACCCTAGAATGTAATTAATAAAAAATGTACAAAACTGATGGGAAGGAAAAACAACAACAACTTCAAAAAGACACCATCCAGAGTTTTTACAACTTTTCAGGCACAAACATTCAGCTGTTTGGGTTGAAGTGCATCCCTCTAACTTTATATGTAAACTAGTGGCCCAGTGCACAAAATTCATGCACATCAAAAGGGGGACCCAGAGTCAAGTCCCTGCCCAACCACATGTGCCTCAAAATCACGTGAGACCCAGACCCGCCCCACCCCCCCCCATTGGGCTAGATCCAGACCCTGCCAGTCCCACCCTTGTCAAGCCCTGCCGGGCAGGGGGCGTAGCCCAGGTCCCCTGGCCTGGTGCCAGGACAGGGGGCATACCTTGAGGTCTCCTGTCAAGCCCCACCAGGTGGGGGACATGGCCTGAGATCCCCTGTCAAGCCCCGCTGGGTGGGGGGCGTGGCCTGAGGTCCCCTGGCCTGGTGCCAAGGCAGCAGGCGCGGCCTGAGGTCCCCCAGCCTGATGCCAAGGTGGGGGGCATGGCCTGAGGTCCTCTGTCAAGCCCCACCAGCAGAAGGGTGCAGCCTCAGGTCCCCCGTCAAGCCCCACTGGGTGGGGTGCACAGCCTGAGGTGCCCTGTCAAGCCCCGCCAGGCAGGGGGGAACAGCCTCAGGTCCCCTGGCCTGGTGCTGGGGCAGGGGGCGCAGCCTGAGGTCCCCTGTCAAGCCCAGCCAGGCAGAGGAGCACAGCCTCAGGTCCCCTGGCCCGGTGCTGGGGCAGAGGGCATGGCCTGAGGTCCCCCATCAAGCCTCGCCAGGTGGGGGGCGCAGGCTGAGATCCCCCGGCCTGGTGCTGGGGTGAGGGGCACGGCCTGAGTTCCCCCGACCTAGAACCCTGGGGGTGCACCTTGAGGTGTGGCCTGATGTCCCCCAGCATGGTGCTGGGGTGGAGGGTGCGGCCTGAAGTCCCCTGTCAAGCCCCACCTGGTGGGGGGGCGTGGCCTGAGGTCCCCTGTCAAGCCCTACAGGGGCCGGGGAGGGCATAGTCTCAGGTCCCTGCTGATTGCTTGTTAAGGGTCCTTATTGGAACTTGGCTTCAGCTGTGGGTGCAGCCATCTTTGTGACGGAGTGATGGTCAATTAGCATATCCCTCTTTATTCAGTAGGATTTCTAATCTCAAGATCTCAGAATGTGATCTTACTCAGATTGGGTCTTTACAGAGATAATGAAGTTAAAATGAGGTCGTTAGTGCAGGACCTAACCCAATATGACTGATCCTTACCCAAAGTGCAAATTTGGACACAGACATATTCAAAGGCAGAAAGCCACATGAAGATTCATAAGGAGAACATATCCATCTGCAAGCCAAGGATAGAGGCCTGAAGCAGATCTTTCCCTCATAATCTTCAGAAAGAACAAACTTTGCCAACACCTTGATTTTGGACTCCTAGACTCCAGAACTGAGACAATTTCTGTTGTTTAAGCCACAGTTTTTGTGCTACTTTGTTATGTCAGCTCTACAAAATTAATACACCAAAATTCAAGAAAAAATTATAAGTAATACTACAGAACAGGAAGTCGTCCTCAAGCACCTAGGGTGCTTCCCCTCCCTAGATGACCTGCAAAGAACAAAGGATATAAAAGCGGCCACCAGGTGGCTCCCAACAACCTGTGCAAACATCAGCGTGATGGATCCAATCCTGAGCTGGCAAGGGCATCCTACCACCCGCCCAGAGGGCCTGCCCCACTCCACCCCCCTTGGGACCCCACCGGTGCATGAATTCATGCACCAGGCCTCTAGTAGATAATAACTAAATAGCTAGAAAGATCCTGTGACATTGAACTTTCACTTCTGGGTATACACCCAACTGAAATGAGTACCATGTACATACCAAAGACATGCAAAAATAATCAGAGCATCTTATTCATAATATTACCACACTGGAAACAACCCAAATGTTCAGCAACAGTAAAAAGGATGTAAAATCATAATATATTCATACAATGGAATACTATATAGCAATGTAAGAGGATAAACTGGACTACATGCAATGGCATATATTAATCTAAAAGACAGATGGTTAAATAAAAGAGGCTACACAAAAAGATTGCATAGTATTTGAGACCATATACAGACATACATTCAAGTATATGTAAATATATGTATATTTAATATATGTATATCTATTTATAAGGAATCACATATGTATCAAGAATAGACATCATTTATCTATGCTGAAAGAAATAAGAATAGTGGTAATACTTGTGAGTATTGACTGGGAGGCCACAGGAGGGCTCCTTCTGAAATGCTAGACATCTGTGGTGATTATACAGATGTTTACAATGTGTACAAAAATTGTTCATAATAGACAAAACTAACCTATGATGATAGAAAGCAGAACAGTGTCTTTAGGGTGGTGGACATATGGAAATATTTGGGATAATCTTTTTCTTGATTTGGGTACTGATTACAAGAATATGTACATTTGTAAAAACTCAAAGAACTGTACACTTAAAATCTCTATTTTTCACTGTGTATAAATTATCCCTCAAAAAATTTATGTTAACAATTATTTAAGAAATGCAAATTAAAACAATAATGCTATAACACTGAAGTCCATCAGGATAACAAATCACAATGGCAAAATATACAATTAAGGTGTTGGCTGTCACTGTGATCTCATCTGGAGACAGATGAAGTACTGTTAGCAGAAACTGACCAGTGCTTCTAATATTTACACTGAAATGCAAAGGAGAATAATAATCAAGACGATCTTGAAAAACAAGAAGGAAGTTGGAAGCTTGCACTACCAGATATCAATTTTTTATTATAAAGCTACAATAATTAAGAAAGTATGAAGATTAATTGACTTTGGGTAGTGGGGACACAAGGCCATATACAGATCATGTATCATAGAATACACTTGAAACCTATATGATCTTACTACCCAATAAACTTAATTTAAAAACATATATATATATACATATATATATATATATATATATATATAGAGAGAGAGAGAGAGAGAGAGAGAGAGAGAGAGAGAGTAAAGAAGGAAAAAAAGAGATGCAACATAATAATAAAGAATAGAAAAGCAAATTAAGACCAATTTATGTCATCACAGGTTTGTACACTATCTCACAATGCTAATGCCCAGTGTTTTTTCTCACTAACAAATGTTCAGAGGAAAAAACAATGAAATGAATTGGATGTGACCACTGCAGAAACTATGTTACAATATAAATGGAGTAACTGCAAGGAATTTTATAGTCAAATTATGCAAAACAAGGAACTATTTAAGAAAGTTAAATCATCATGGAAATACAATTGAAGAAAGAGAGAGGTATGTAATTTAGATACTTGTAATTTATTTCTGCTGAACAATAAATTTTTTGAATTTAAAATTATTTAGTATAGCAACATGCAATATTTTTCTTTCATCTTATGTACATATCATATATATTTATTTCAAATTTAATTGGGTGCCCCATGTTTTATTTGTAATATCTGGGAGCTCTCTAATTGGCCCCTAAGCCCTACTACTTTTGCAGGTCTTACCTCATATTATACTGAATATATTAAAATATAATCACACCCCACATTAACAATAATTTTCTGTTGCAAAAATATTAAAAGAGAGCTTTTAAAGTTGTTATAGTTAAAAGAAACACACTGAATTTCCATAATATTAAATGCCCCTTTTTTAATATTAGAGATTAGACAAATGGAGAATTCAAAGATTGGTCAGTCATATTAAGGAGAAAGGATTGGTATGAATTTCAGAAAATAAGGAAATTAAACAAAAAATCAAATGGAGACCCTTCTTTCTAATCCTACATCACAGCATGACTGAGAATTCACTGGAGGGGGGGTGGGTAGGGTAGGGTTGTAAATAAAATCTAGCTACCAAAAGAAGAAAAGGTAGAGAACCAGTATATAGGGACATAAGACTACCTTCAGAGAACTGGGAGTGATGGGGGAGGGCAAATCCTGGTACCAACAGTGTATCCTTATGTGAAACAGAATGGGAAGGTTTTTTAAAACCACCAAAAGGAAAAAATAAAGTTCAAGACTACAATTATGACTAATATTAGATTATTTTATAATAGAAGGATCCGTGTGAGAAGTGGATTTTCCTGGGGAATTAGAGAAGGAATGTGCACTGATATCTAGGTTCCAACTGTGAAGTCTATGTGCTGATCACCTTTAAGCTCCTCACTGACTCATTGAAAGGTGAGGCAGTACAGTAGTCCTCCCTTATCCGTGGGGGATATGTCCTATGACAACCCCCCAGTGGATACCTGAAAGCATGAATAATAATGAACCCTATATATAATATTACACTATGTTTTTTCATATATGTACATACCTATGACAAAGTTTAAATTATAAATTAGGCACAGTAAGAGATTAACAAAAAACTAATAATAAAATAGAACAATTATAACAGTATCTTGTAATAAAAGTTATGTAACAAGGTCCCTCTCTCTCAAAAAAATAATAATAATATATATATGGCTAAGTGACAGACCATCCATCTGCCCAACCATCCAACCAATCGGCTGGTACATACAATGAGCACCAGCAATTTAAAAATAAACGTTGACTAGCACATGCACGATACATATAAAGCTCTCGCTGGCACCAATCACATGCATGTGCTTCGATCTGTCATTGTTGATTGTGAATTTAGTTGTTTGTGTTGACATTTGGAAGCTCAAAGAAAGCAGTGTCATCAACAGAATATGTCTGAAGACCAACTATTGGCACAATGTACCTCTGACATTTCTATTATAGATAAAAAGCAAATAGCAATATTAAAATATTTCTTCTAATTAATTTCCTTTCAAGGTGCACGAATCCATGCACCAGGCCACTAGTCTGATAATAACTATACCCACCCTTCTTCTTATGATAATGTGAGATGATACAATGCCTACATGACTAGATGAAGTGAGGTGGATACACTGGACAAAGGGATGATTCACGTCCCTGGTGGGATGGACAGTGCAAGATTTCACCATGCTATTCAGAACAGCACACAATTTAAAACTTATGATTATTTCTGGAATTTTCTATTTAATATTGTTGGACAGCAGTTGACTGGGAATAGCTGAAACTACGAAAAGCAAAATCATAGATGGGGTAGGGGGAGGACTATTGTGTTAGGGGAACCATCAGGGCCAGGACTAGGGGTCCAGAAAACTTAGTAATCAATATAAATACTATTTGAATGCAATACTTTAAAATATAAAAATTAATGCAAAAAATACATGATAAACAAAATATCAACATTTTAAAGAAAGACATCTGATCCTGACTCACCTCACTCGCTTCACCTTAACTTTTGCTTTAATATCCCTAGTTCTTTGCCAGCCCCTTAATTGTTGTGCCTGAGTCAAGCACTTTGCTTGCCTCTCCCTAGTTCTGGCCCTGGTGGCTCTTATCCTTAAAAATCCTTCATCCTCAACAGCAACACACAAACAGATGGAGTCACACACATTCATACACATTTAAAAATGCTCTTTGTTCCACAGTGCTGGTCTTCACATTAACAACAACACAATTTAAGATATAAAAATATTATTTCCCATTACATTATTTTCTGGATCTCTTTCTGTGTCAGAGGATGAAATCTTTTCAGGAACCGTGTGCTGCAGAAATGTTTTATGAGGATCTAAAATAAAAATAAGCAAAGTTACTTTGGTACCTGATTTTACATTATCAATTTCTAAAATCCAGTTCTCCATCTGTTTCTCTACATTACCAAAAAATTATTGTATAATCTATGCATCTACTTTTCCTTTCCACTGTCTTTCTGGTCACTCTTACCTACAAATTTCTTAACCCTTGCCAAGATCTCAAGTTTTTATTTTATCTTTATTTGTCTCTACACACACACACACACACACACACACACACACACACACACACACACACACACACACCCTAGTTAGGCAGTTTGAGAGTTTGACTAAGCAACACTGAGTAACAAATACAGTGTTACTGTGTTGCAAAAAAAGTGTGGAAGTGGAAAAACAGGATCATTTGCAGGGAGAAGAGGGAATATTGAATACAAGGGTGACCCACAATCTTCAGTGGAGCAGGCCGAGGACAGCGGTCAGTCAATCAGAAAAATCCTAGATTAAATACCTTCTTTGTGGTGATGCAATCATTTCTACAACAGCAGAATTTTGAATGTGGAAAAGACCACATATTTCACTTTTGTCCATTTTACAGAAAAGGAAACCCATTCCAGAGAAGTGAAAGGTTTTCTGCCCGGAGGCTGGCTCTTTGCCTTTTTGGCTATAGACCCTGAAGCAAAGGGCAAGGAGAAAATGGGTGGGGCAAGAGAGGGGCCTGGGTAAGGTCTGGGCCTAGAAGCTGGACCCAAAATGTACAGGCCCCCCTAAGCAAACCAAGTCCCCTCAGAAGCTCGGGTTGGGGGATGAACACGGGTCTGGACTTACGGAGGCCTGCCTGCAGACCACCAAGTCCCATGAAAAGGACCAGAAGAGAGAACATGGCTCCGTTCTCCAGGAGTCCTGCTGGCCGAATAACAGCAGTTGAGGCGTTGAGTCCAGTAAAGGCGCAGCTCGCGCAGAACCAGGAGATGCGGGGAAACTGGAGGGGGAGGGCAGGAGTGGCTCCATGGGAGAAGGAAAAAGCGGGTTGGGGGCGGGGCCGGGGGGGGGCGGTTGGTGAGAGGAAGGGAGGGAATACGAAATGGGAGATATCTGTAATACTATCAACAATAATATATATATATATATATATATATATATATATATATATATATATTTAATATAATATATATAAAATATATATATATATATATATTTTTTTTTTTTTAAAGAAAACCTGGGGGGCTGCCTTTGGAGGTGAGTTGACATAAAGCCTGTGGACAGGTAGGACTCAGGGAAGACTGTCAACATTCACTCACACTCAGTGTATTGTTAAGGAAGGAAAAGCTGGGTGATTTCTAATTCTCAGATTGGGGTGGTGCTTAGTGAGGTTTGTGTTTGTATCGTTTACTTAGGCCCACGATTTTTGAAGTAATTTCTAGTTACAGTGAGGAGGAGGAATAAAGATAAAAATGCTCAAATTACTCATAGCAAACAAATGTCCACCTATTATATTTTCAGACTGTCCAAACAGGCAAAATGCACATATTTGCAAAAACCGTTGCAAACTCTGTGACTTTTCTAAATTGAATTGTTGGGTGTGCCATTATTGGACAGCTGTTGCATGCAGGAAACCCCATACAATCCCTGTTCAAATATAGACAGTTCAAAAATATAACTCATTTAATATCCCATTATTATTGCCACACTGTGTAATCATGCAGGTCCTAGGTTTTACTTCTTTATGTCACAAAATGGCAGTGAGCACAGGGTGCTAGAGAAGCCAACGGCTTGGAAACACCAACAGGAGCAGACAAAAAATAATAATAACCTCCAAGAAAAGCCTCCTTTCCCTAGCAAAAGAACCACAACAGGAGCAATCTAACAAGACAGTAGACTTGGACAATTTCCCTATGAGCCACAGGAAAAAACACAACCCCATCAGCAGAGGCAGAGTAGAGAGCCTAGACTTCCACCCTGCTGGCTATAACAAGAAACCAATCTCCCCCAAGTATCAGGGTGGTCTCAGAGAAGACCAAGTAGGAAGATGCAAGTTTCATACCTACCCACAATGCCATTGGAGGTGCTGTAGGAAATTTAAGCGTCTCATAAGATAAAATCCAAATGTCAAACCAAATACAAGAAAATCTTGAACTGAATGAGAAAAGACAATAAACCACCACAAGATGGCCTGGGGAGATGTAGGAATTAATCTGATAAAGATTTTAAGAAAGCTATTATAAAAAGCTTCAATGGGAAATTAAGAACCACTTGAAGCCAATTGAAAAAAATAGAAAAATCTCAGCAAGGAAATAAAAGCTACAAAGAACTAAACAAAAATTTCTGAACTGAAAAAATATATTAGCAAAATAAAGAAAAACCTCACTGGATGAGTTCAACAGTAGAATGGAGAATACAGAGAAAAGAATTAATGAACATAATAACAAAATATATCATTTTAAGATCAAAACTTATGAGAGGCAGGAGATCAGTCTTAGACCTAGATCTACTAGGATGGGGTGAATTAACACCTACCTTATTAGTGTATACTAGATCATCTAAAATGGGAAATTTTATTCTGAATACTGTATAGAGAGTTAACCACCTGGTGAAAGAAATAGACTTACAAGTCCAGGAAGCACAAAGAACCCCAAACAAAAGGAATCCAAAGAGGACCACACCAAGACACATCATAATTAAAATGTCAAGAGCAAAAGACAAAGAGAGAATATTAAAAGCAGCAAGAGAAAAACAGTTAATTACCTACAAGGGAGCACCCATACGACTGTCAGCTGATTTCTCAACAGAAACTATGCAGGCCAGATGGAAGTGGCAAGAAATATTCAAAGTGATGAATAGCAAGAACCTACAACCAAGATTACTCTACCCAGCAAACCTATCATTCAGAATTGAAGGGCAGATAAAGAGCTTCACAGATAAGAAAAAGCTAAAGGAGTTTTACACCACCAAACCACTATTATATGAAATGCTGAAAGGTATTCTTTAAGAAGAGGAAGAAGAAGAAAAAGGTAAAGATAAAAATTATGAACAACAAATACATATCTATCAACAAGTGAATCTAAAAATCAAGTGAATAAAAAATCTGATGAACAGAATAAACTGGTGAATATAATAGAATCAAGGGCATAGAAAGGGAGTGGACTGACAATTCTCGGGGGGAAAGGGGTGTGGGGGGTGCGGGAAGAGACTGGCCAAAAATCGTACACCTATGGATGAGGACAGTGGTGGTGGTGGTGGGGGGGGGGTAAGGGCAGAGGGTGGGGTGGGAACTGGGTGGAGGGGAGCTATGGGGGAAAAAAGAGGAACAATTGTAATAATCTGAACAATAAAGATTTATTAAATTAAAAAATATATATTGGATGAGGGAAGAGAAGAGAATTTTTATAAAGAGAAGGGAATTATTCCTAGTCTTTGGCCAAAATTCCTTTCTGTACCTTCATAAGGCAGGCGTAGATGTGTAAGTTTAATTCAGGGGCAAATTATGAGAAGCACCACTTCTCAGCTTTATGTTCCATTTCAGCTTAGTCGGTAATATTCTCAGTCTTATTCTCATCTCAGCTAAACCAGTAATAAAAAATGATTATTTGATCTACATTTGTCTGCCTCTTTTATCTATCTTGCTATTGAATTTGGAATCTAGAGGGAGAATGGCATCCCCATTTGACATTGACAATATATTCCTATAGTTAGATATGACAGAAAACACTAATGAAAAGTTGTTTCCCAATATCTTAAGTGAGAAAATTTGTACGATGAGGCCTACTCAAAGCTTCTAGCCTCTGATCAATTGGCTAAAAGACAACTAACTACAGTGGGCCTACTCAAAGGGTGGTCCAGCATCACCAAGGAGCTTTTAGAAATTCAGAATCTCAGGTGCCACCCCAAAACTACAGAATGAGAATCTCTGGGAATGAGGCACCCCTTTATGCATGCTAAAGGTTGAAAAGCCCTGAGATACATAGATGATAGATAGATTACAATATATACATATTTTGTAACATGATTAAAATGTCACAATATAGTTAAATGGTTCTTTTGTGGGCAGTGACATCTTTTCCACTGTAATCACTTTATTCAGTCTTTTGCTGCCCTATCTAGTTTTCTTCAATAGTACCAACTTTTAGAAAACTCATTTTACAGTACTAGCTGAAGCTTACCTTCCCATATGAATCCCTGAAACTTCAGGCCTTTGTACTGATAATAGGGACTGGCTGCCTATGTGCCTGCTATTCATCATTATGTTTTCAGAGTAAAGTTACCTGATAACTGTTCATTTATTGCTCATACCTACCCATCAGCTCATCATGAACCTCACTTGAAAGCATGTTGCATGCTCACCCCTGACCTTCATGGAAACGTAATTTTGCTATTCATTGGAAGAATCTACACTAATAAAAGAGAAACATGCAAATTGACCATACCTCTGCTATGCCCACAAGCCATGCCCACCAGCCAATCAGGAGCGAGTATGCAAATAAACCCAACCAAGATGGTGGTTAATTTGCATATGCAGGCACAGAGCGAAGACTGAAGACAGTGTAGAAGGAAGCCAAGCCCTGCAGAAGGGAGCGAAGCTGCAGAGAAGCAAGCGGGGGGAGGGGGGAGGGTGGAGACTGGAGGGAAGCAGGCGGGGTGGCAGATACGGCCACAGGAAAACTTATGTTCTTCAAAGCAATAAAATTGTACCTTTGAAGTATTTTTATACAGAACAGACATCATTACATCTTTGCTATACATAAATCATTTGCAACTTATCAGTATTCTTATGTTGAACATCTAACTTGGCTGAGACTGTGGCAGTATTCTAATCAATAGTAAATAGAAGTCAAATAAGGGTGTATTCTCCCGGAAAACTGCGTAAACTTGGGCAGGCCTGTTAGTGTTCAAATGTATCACTGGAAGTATGTGCAGTCGTCCTTTTGCATTTTTCCAAGTATTGCATAATATTTTCCTGACAGAAAAAAAATCCCAAAACTCAGAGTGAAAGGAATTACCATTATTTCTAATGCCATAATCCATTAAATGTTCCTTGCATGTTCTTCATACTAAATAAGCAATCAGACTTTTTTGGACTAGAGTACTATAGGATCAGAGAATGAGCTTAAAAGTTCTGAAACACCCCACAGAAGTCAAGAGATATAATCAAAGTCATCACTTATATTAGGATGCTGAATAAGGCAATAAAAAAATGGAAGGGGGTGCATAATTAATTAAGGCTAGATCAGTGGTTGGCAAACTCATTAGTCAACGGAGCCGAATATCAAGAGTACAACGATGGAAATTTCTTTTTTTTAAAACTATTTTATTTTATTTTCATTTCTTTATTAAGATATTACATATGTGTCCTTATTCCCACATTACCCCCACTTCCCATTCATGGCCCCACCCCCCCTGTTGTCTGTGTCCATTGATTAGAGTTATATACATGCATATAAGTCTTTTGATTGATGTCTCACCCTTAGGTGACATCTGATTGATGTTTCTCTGTCTCTGGATCTATTTTTATTCATCAGTTTATGTTGTTCATTATATTCCACAAATGAGTGAGATCATGTGATATTTATCTTTCTCTGCCTGGCTTATTTCACTTAGCATAATAATCTCCATCTCCATCCATGTTGTTGCAAATGGTAGGAACTCCTTTTTTATCGCAGCATAGTATTCCATTGTGTAGATGTACCACAGTTTTTTATCCAATGAGCCAAACTGGTTTTGGCTCTTTTTTTTTTTAAATTATATTTTATTGATATGTACCACAGTTTTTTAATCCACTCATCTGCTGATGGGCACTTAGGCTGTTTCCAAATATTAGCTATGGTGAATTGTGCGGCTATGAACATAGGGGTGCATATATCCTTTCTGATTCATGTTTCTAGTTTCTTGGGATATATTCCTAGAAGTGGGATCACTGGGTCAAATGGGAGTTCCATTTTCAGTTTTTTGAGGAAACTCCATACTGTTCTCCACAGTGGCTGCACCAGTATGCATTCCCACCAGCAGTGCACGAGGGTTCCTTTTTCTCCACATCCTTGCCAGCACTTGTCATTTGTTGATTTGTTAATAGCCATTCTGACAGGTGTGAGACGGTACCACATTGTTGTTTTGATTTGCATCTCTCTGATGATTAGTGACTTTTAGCAGGTTTTCATATGTCTCTTGGCCTTCCGTCTTCTTTCGAAAAGTGTCTATTTAGATCAGTTGCCCATTTTTTTATTGGGATGTTTATCTTCTTTTTGTTAAACTGCATGAGTTCCCAGTAAATGTTGGAGATTAAACCCTTATCGTTGATATCATTGGCAAATATGTTCTCCCGTGCAGTGGGCTTTCTTGTTGTTTTATTGATGGTCTCCTTTGCTGTGCAAAAGCTTTTTATTTTGATGTAGTCCCATTTGTTTCTTTTCTCTTTAGTTTCCATTGTCCTAGGGGCAGTATCAGTGAAGAAATTGCTTCGGCATATGTCAGAGATTTTTCAGCCTGTGGATTCCTCTAGTATTGTTATGGTTTCTCGTCTTATGTTTAAGTCGTTGATCCATTTTGAGTTTATTTTTGTGTATGGTGTAAGTTGGTGGTCTAGTTTCATTTTTTTGCATGTATCTGTCCAATTTTCCCAACACCATTTATTAAAGAGACTGTCTTGACTCCATTGTATGTTCATGCCTCCTTTGTCAAATATTAATTGAGCATAGTGATTTGGGTTGATTTCTGGGTTCTCTATTCTATTCCATTGATCTATATGTCTGTTCTTGTGCCAGTACCAGGCTGTTTTGAGAACGGTGGATTTGTAATACAGCTTGAAATCTGGTATTGAGATCCCACCTACTTTGTTCTTCTTTCTCAGGATTGCTGTGGCTATTCGAGGTCTTTTTTTATTCCAGATGAATTTTGGAGAGTTCTTTCTAGGTCTGTGAAATATGCCATTGGTATTTTAATGGGGAGTGCATTGAATCTATAGATTGCTTTGGGTAGTATAGACATTTTAATGATGTTGTTTCTCCCAATCCATGAACATGGTATGTTCTTCCATCTGTTTACATCTTCCTCTATCTCTTTTTTCAGTGTTGTGTAGTTTTCCACGTATAGGTCTCTTACCTACTTACTTAAGTTTATTCCTAGGTATCTTAATTTTTTTGGTGCGATGGTAAAGGGGATTGCTTTTTTAGTCTCTCTTTCTGTACGTTCACTATTGGTGTATAGAAATGCCATAGATTTTTTTGGCGTTAATTTTGTATCCTGCTACATTGCCGAATTCATTTATTAAGTCTATTAGTTTTTTGACGGAGTCTTTCTGTTTTTTTTATGTACAATATCATATCATCTGCAAATAAGGACAGTATTACTTCTTCTTTTCCAATTTGGATGCCTTTTATTTCTTCTTCTTGTCTAATTGCAATGGCTAATACTTCCAGTACTATGTTGAACAGGAGTGGTGAGAGTGGGCATCCCTGTCTTGTTCCTGTTCTTAGGGGAAATGGTTTTAGTTTTTGCCCATTGAGTTTGATTTTAGCTGTGGGTTTATCATATATAGCTTTTATTATGTTGAGGTATGATCCTTCTATTCCCACCTTGTGGAGAGTTTTTATCAAGAAAGAGTGTTGGATTTTGCCAAATGCTTTCTCTGCATCAGTTGATATGACTATGTGATTTTTATCTCTCATTTTGTTTATGTGATGTATCACGTTTATTGATTTGAGGATATTGTACCAACCTTGCATTCCTGGGATAAATCCAACTTGGTTATGTTGTATGATCTTTCTGATGTACTACTGATCGGATTTGCTAGAATTTTGTTGAGGATTTTGGCATCTTTGTTCATGAGGGATATTGGCCTGTAATTCTCTTTCATTGTGTTGTCTTTATCTGGTTTTGGTATTAGGGTGATGCTGGCTTTATATAATGAGCTTGGAAGTGTTCCTTCCTCTTGAATTTTTTGGAATAGTCTGAGAAGGATAAGTTTTAGTTCTTCCTTGAATGTTTGGTAAAACTCCCCTGTGAAGCCATCTGGCCCAGGGCTTTTGTTTGCTGGAAGCTTTTTGATGACTGCTTCAATTTCTTCCATAGTTATTGACCTATTGAGATGTTTAGATTCTTCCTGATTGAGTTTTGGAAGGTTATATTTTTCTAGGAATATGTCCATTTCCTCCAGGTTGTCCAGTTTGTTGGAATAGAGTTGTTCATAGTTTTTTTTTTAACAATCCTTTGTATTTCGGTGGGGTCTGTTGTTATTTCACCTCTTTCATTTCTGATTTTGTTTATTTGGGTCCTCTCTCTTTGCTTCTTGGTGAGCCTGGCTAGAAGTTCATCAATCTTGTTTATCCTTTCAAAGAACCAGCTCTTGGTTTTGTTGAACTTTTGTATTGTTTTTTTGGTTTCAATGTCGTTTATCTCCACTCTGATCTTTATTATTTCCTTCATTCTGCTTACACTGGGCTTTTCTTGTTACTCTCTTTCTAACTCTTTGAGTTGTAGGGTTAGGTAATTTATTTCCATTGTTTCTTGTTTTTTGCAGTAGGCTTGTAGAGTTATGAACTTCCCTCTCAAGACTGCTTTCGCCGTGTCCCATAGATTTTGGATTGTTGTGTTTTCATTGTCATTTGTTGCCATGATGTTTTTTATTTCTTCCTTGATCTCTCTGGTAACCCAGTCATTGTTTAATAGCATGCTATTTAGCCTCAAGGTGTTTTATTTTTTTGGATTGTTTTTATTGTAGTTGACTTCCAGTTTTATGCTACTGTGATCTAAGAAGATGCTTAATATGATTTCTATCTCCTTGAATTTGAAGAGACTTTACTTATGACCCAACATATGGTCTATCTTTGAAAATGACCCATGTGCACTTGAGAAGAATGTATATTCTGGGACTTTGGGGTGAAATGTTCTGAAAATGTCAATTAATTCTATCTGGTCTAGTGAGTCATTTGGGATTGATGTTTCTTTGCTGATTTTTTGTTTAAAGGATTTGTCCAATTGTGATAGTGGGGTATTAAAGTCTCCTACTATGATTGTATTGCTGTCAATCTCTCCTTTGATATCCTCCAGGAATTTTTTTATGTATTTGGGTGCTCCTGTATTGGGTGCGTATGTTTACCAGAGTTATTTCTTCTTGTTGGATTGCTCCCTTTAGAATTATAAAGTGGCCTTCCTTATCTCTTGTGTGTCCTTCACTTTGAGATCTAATTTGTCAGATATAAGTATTGCTACCCCAGCTTTTTTTTCAGTTCCATTTGCCTGGAAAACCTTTTTCCATCCCTTCACCCTCAGTCTGTGTGCGTCTTTTTTTCTGAGGTGGGTTTCTTGTAGACAGCAGATATATGGGTCGTGTTTTCTTATCCAATCCGTTACCCTATGTCTTTTGATTGGGGCATTTAATCCATTTACATTTAAAGTTATTACTGATAGGTACTTATTTGTCACCATTCCTATTCTTTACCCCTGTGTTCCTTCTTTTCCTTCTTCACTTCCTATTCCTTTTTTTTTTTTTTTTTTTTTTACAGCAGACCCTTGAGCATTTCTTGCATTGCTGGTTTGGTGGTAATAAATTCCCTTAGTCCTTTTTTTGTCTGTGAAGCTCCTGATCTCACCTTCAATTTTGATTGATAGCCTTGCTGGGTACAGTATTCTTGGATTCAGACCCTTCCTTTGCATGACTTTGTATATTTCATTTCATTCCCTCCTGGCCTGATGAGTTTCTGGTGAGAAATCAGTTGCTAGTCTGATGGGGGTTCCTTTGTATGTAACTTTCTGTCTCTCTCTTGCTGCTTTTAAGATTCTTACTTTGTCGTTGGTGTTTTTCAATTTAATTATAATGTGCCTTGGCGTCGGTCTTTTGGGGTTTATTTTGCTTGGGACTCTGTGAGCCTGTTGAACTTGTGTGGGTTTTTTCTTCCCTATATCAGGGAAATTTTCTGTCATTATTTCTTCAAAGAGGTTTTCTATTCCTTGCTCAGTTTCCTCTCCTTCTGGAACCCCTATTATGTGGATGTTGTTTTGTTTCGTGTTGTCCCAAAGTTCCCTTAGGCTCTCCTCCTGCTTTTTAATTTTTTTTCTAGAAGCTGCTCTACTTGGGTATTTTTTCTTACCTGTCTTCTAGCTCACTGATGCGGTCCTCTGCTTCTTCTAGTCTACTCTTGATGCTTTCTATTGAGTTCTTTACAGCAGTGATGTCATTTTTCATTTCTTCTTGGTTCTTCTTCATTTCCTCTTGGTTCTTACTCATATTTTCCAATTTGTCTTCCATTCTTTTCATCCACCTTATGACCATTTCTCTGAATTCTTTCTCTGGAAGGTTGCTTGCCTCCATTTCGTTTACTTCCTTTTCTGGTGATGCCTGCTTTCCTTTCATATGTGGGCTGTTTCTTTGTCTCCCCATGGTCTCTCTTCTCTGGGTGTCTGGTTATGTAGTTCTCTCTCTCCTTTCCATGGTGGAGTGTAGAGCTCTTTTGAATCCGCATGTTTGCGCCAATTGGAGACCGGTGCTCTAGGGTTCGCAGCTGTTCGGTGGATGCTGCAGTTGTAGATTTTCAGGCTTCCGATAACATCCACTTTCCCCTTTAAGATGGTGTGGTCTCCATGTCCAAGCTGGTGGCTCCGGGAGGGAACCCAGCATCAGGGGGAGCTGCCCGGTCAGGGAAGCCCTGTTCAGCAGTCCCCTACCTTCTCCTGGAGTATAGCTGTCCCTTAACTCACCAACAGACACTCCCCATGCGACCCATGGCAGTTCTTTCTATCTGCTCTGGGACAAGGCTCGGGACACATCTGTCTATTCTGCCACCATTTTTCCCCCTCTTTGGTATTTCTTAACCATTGGGTCTTCAGATATGGATAATACTCTGAAATTTCTTTTGAGAGCCAAATTTTTTAAACTTAAACTTTTTCTAACACCACTTCTTCAAAATAGACTCACCCAGGCCCTAGTATTTTGTGGAAGAGCCACACTCAAGGGGCCAAAAAGCTGTATGTGGCTCGCAAGCCACATTTTGCTGACCACTGGGCTAGATAATTTATAAGTATCTAGCCACTTTGAAGTAGATATTTGTTATGGCAGGAATCACCTGAGTATAATTAGGCTCACAATACCCATTGTTATTAACACATATTATTGAAAATTAAAAAGCGTCAGTCAAAAAATTTTAAATGCACATATTGTCTCACTCACCAATTCCATGCCCAACTATCATTTTTTGCAGAAATACTTGCACTTACAAATGCACATAGGTATATTTATTAAGATGTTCATTCCAACAATGTTTTATAATAATAAAAAATGAAAATAATTAAGGTCCATCAATAGAAAAATGGTTAAATTATGGTACATTTATGCTATGTAATAAGATGTATAAATACAAAATGATATGTATGTACTGACAAGGAAAGTTGTCCATAATATATCATTGGGTGAGATAAGTGGCCCCGGTTTTGTTTAAATTGTTATGCTAGTATGTGTAAGTATGTGGAGATATGAATATGTGTGTAGTTCATAGAAAGGTTCTGAAGGATACATAATTGTGCAGAGTGGTTACCCCGGAGAAGTGAAAATGGGTAGTGGGCAAAGCAGACATGCATATTTTCATGTTACATAGAAACCAGTAAGAAAGGATTAAACTGAAAATATCCAAATACTTGAAAATTATACATCACACCCATTATTCAGAAGTAAAGGTACAAATTAGAAAATATGTTTACCTGAAGAATAATGAAAATACAATATAGTAAAATTCATGAAAATCTCTCCAGATCCATCCATGCTGTTACAAATGGTAAGAGTTTTTTCCTTTTTATTGCCTCATGGTATTCCATTGTGTAGATGTAGCACAGTTTTTTTATCCACTCATTTGCTGATATGCACTTAGGCTGATTCCAAAACTTAGCTATTATAAATTGTGCTGCTATGAACATAGAGGTGCATACATTCTTTGTGATGAGTGTTTGGGGTTTCTTAAGATATATTCCTAGAAGTGGGATCACTGGGTCAAATGGGAGCTCCATTTTTAATTTTTTGAGGAAACTTCATACTGTTTCCTACGGTGGCTGTACCAGTCTGCATTCCCACCAACAGTGTACTAGGGTTCCCTTTTCTCTACAACACTTGTTGATTTGTTGATATCAGCCATCCTGATATCATGACAGGTGTGAGGTGATATCTCATTGTCATTTTGATTTACATGTCTCAGTGACTTTGAGCATTTTTTAAATGTCTCTTAGCTTTCTGTATGTCCACTTTGGAGAAGTGTCTACTTAGGTTCTTTGCCCATTTTAAAATTGGATTATTTGTTTTCCTTTTGTTAAGTTGTGTGAGTTCCCTATATGTTTTGGAGATTAACCCCTTATTGGATGTATCATTGGCAAATATGTTCTCCCATGTAGTGGGCTCTCTGAGTGAAATAAGCCAGTCAGAGAAAGATAAGTACCACATTATCTCACTCATATGTGGAATCTAGTGAACCAGATAAACTGATGATCAAAAATAGACCCAGAGATATAGAAGTATGAACAAACTGTTGAACCTCAGAGGGAAGGCAGGAGAGGGTAGGTGGGAAGAGATCAACCAATGAACTTGTTATGCATATATGCATAACCCATGGACACAGACAATGGGGTGGTGAGGGCCTGGGGGGATGGGGGAACGGGAGCAGTCTGGAAGAGGTTATGGGGGGGGGCGAGGAAGACCTATATAATACTTTCAACAATAAAGATTTTTTTTTAGTTTATGAAATAAAGCTGAAAGAGTACATCGAGCAAATACATATCTTTAAATGAGTCAGAAAAGGTCAAAAATTATCTAAACTTTCACCTCAAGAATCTAGTAAAAAGGCAAATTTTAAAAGGCAGAAATCCTTCCCAAAGCCAAGGAGTTTTTGAAGGCCATTATTTGGCAAGATTGAGGAAGTTCTATTCAGACTGGAGGCAGACAGGAGGCTTGCATTCCTGCAGAATCTGAAAACCTCACCTTGCTGCACAACTGTGAGTGACAGGTGACAGTTGTCCATGGCTCTAACACTGTACTTGATAAAATCAAAACTCAAAAACAAAAGTCAAGATTTGTGGTCAAGATGACGGTGTAGGTAAATGCAGTACTCACATCTTCCACAATCATATCAAAATTATAGCTAAACTACAGAACAACCATTATTCAGAACTACCTGAAATCTAGCTGACTGGAAGTCCTACAACCAGGGATTTAAAGAAGAAGCCACGTTGAGATGGGTGGGAGGGGCAGAGATGCAGAATGGGCTGCTCCCACACCCACATGTGGCAGATAAAAAGAGAGGGATATCTTGATTGTGGAGGTCCCCCTTGAAGACCAAGGGTTCTCAACCCCACACCAGGCCCCCAAGCTTAGGGTTCCATGCTAGAAAGAGAAGTTTCCATAACTTCTGGCTGTATAAACCAATCCTATATCATAAAAGCCTAATATGCAAATTGTTCGACCAGGAGTTTGACCGCTTGCTATGACGTGAGCTGACCACCAGGAGGTGGCATGGAACATAGCGGGCATATGGGCCCCGATGAGAGTGGGACCGCAGTGGGATGTGGAGATGAGCAGGTGGAGCCAGGCCAAGGCGGGTGTGAATGGGGGCCCAATCGCCCCACAGACGGTGACTGTGGTGGCGGGAGACAGGGCTGCTACATAGTTCCCAGGCACTGAGGGAGCCAGGTGGGGGGCCCAGCCTTGATCAATTGCCCTGCAGACAGGATAGTGGAGATGAGGGGGCAGTGCCAGGCCACAGTGGGATGCCAGGCAGGGCTTCGGGGCTGCAAGGCTGATGGCAGGAGCTGGGGCACAATTCCCACAGGCCACCCTGAGGGGCCTCACCTGTGCATGAAGTCGTGCACCAGGCCTCTAGTGAATTTATATGCATCCTAGAAGCCAGGTGCATGGATTCGTACACTGGTGGGATCCCTCACCTGGCCTGTGCCCTCTTGCAATCCGGGACCCCTCGGGGGATGTCAGATAGCTGGTTTCAATCCCCATAGGCTAAATCCAGACAGGAGGGAGCCCTATCCCCACCGGTTCGATTCAGACAGGAGGGAGCCGGATCCTGTGCGTTGAGTGTCTGTCCCCTGGTGGTCAGTGTGCATCATAGCAACTGGTCAACCAGTCGTTCGGTCACTTAGGCTTTTATGCTAGTATATATAGATATGCATAGCCCATGGACAGACAATAGTGCAGGGAAGGCCTGGGGAGGGGAAGAGAGCAAAGTGGAGGGAGTCCATTGGGGAGGTGAGGGGACACCATAGGGACATCTGTAATACTTTCAACAATAAAGATAACTTAAAAAAAAAAAAAAACATGCAGGAATTGAGGCTGAGGGAGATGAAGGCTACTGGATGAAGGCAGTTCCTCTTAAAGGGCCTGCACTCTGATTTACCCTCATTCACTCTTCCTGAGCTTCAGTGCTGGGATAGCAGCTCAAAAGGCACCAGGGATATACGAGGAGAAAACTGAAGTGTCTGTCATCTGGGTGAGACCTGGGGAGGCAGCTGTCTCCCAGACAAAAGTGCTGGCAAAATGATAGGGGAAGAGTACACATACAGAAGAGAGTCACAGTTGATTAGTAGCTATTCACCAAATTAACATAAAAATCCAGAGGGATATCTTGGCTGTGGAGATATTTCTTACCCTGGGAAACTGTGGAGGACATGCTGTAAGAAGAAAGAGTCCTAAAGATAAGTGGCCTTGAAGTCCAGATGGGTCCATTACTCAGAAAGAAGATGAATTCTGAAAGTAGATCAAGAACAGGACATGCCTCAAGGAAGACAAATGTCAGAGGGCTAATCTTTACAAGGACAGTGATAGAAAGAGACGCTGGGAACTCACATAGTTTTAGATTCTTTCACACCCTCTAACCCTATATAATGGCTAGCTTGAGATGAGAGGTCAGAGCACTTTTTTCAGGGTACTATACTTATCACTCTCTCTTGGATCACTGGCATCTGGATAAAAACACCTCAGATTCAACCATGCCACTATGTATTGACTCTGGTAGTGCCAGGCAGCAGCTTGGACACATTTTGTTCAGATTTTCTAAAGGTCATTTTTCCTTTGATGAGCCCTCCCCCGACAGAGCCGGCAGGTTAAGCGCCATATCTGAGTCTATCAACCTGGCTCACACTGTTTGCCCCGCCTGGTGATTCCCGTAGACCCACCTCATCCAACTTGCTGGTGCATCCAAGCCATTTCCAATGCCTTTTCCATACAAATGTCCTGTCTTGGTTCATGCTTCAGACTTTTCTGAAGTCTTTTAAACAAGTTAGCACCTAGCCTCAGCTTGCTCATACCTTTCATGAAGTGGCTCCAGGCCCGGCATTAGCATCAGCCAACTACTGTTCACAGCTTGGCCTCTCCTGGGTACCTCTAAGCTCAGCACAAGTACAAGCCAGCAGCAGATCTCTCTGTAGCTGAGGCTGGGTGGCCCTGTGCAGAACACAGGCAGTGGCTAACTTTGGCCTGCATCTCTCTTAGGATGTCAGGTTCTGGTCAATTCAAACTGTCTTAAGAATAAAGCCTCAGATCTGCTAATCAAGGAAACATTGTTTTACTCAAACTAAAGAAAATATCTTCAATTGTTTTGTTTTAGTCCCAGGCCCATGAAAGCTGAATGGCCCTACTGACCATACCCTCATGAAACCAGACAGAACGATGCCATGGACCAGATGCAATTATGAGCTATCCCTAACCTGGCCCCAACCAATCAGTAGAGCTCACAACCCCAACTCCCTTAGTCACCATGACATTTTTTCCCCTATAAAACCTTCCTCTAGAGACCATTGGGGAGCCAGGTCTTAGACCTGTCTCTGGGCTTGGCGTCGTTCCTTAAATAAACCTTTCCTTTCTTTGCTGCAAACCTTTGTGTTTCATTTGGGTTTTACTGCACACAGGCAAATGAACCAATTTACCCTGTGGGTCACCTAGCAGAGGAGCAAGAGAAAGGTGGTGGGTAAAGCAAGAGGCCCGGCTGTTAAAGTACAGCCTCCAAAGTGGACACAGACTCTCTCAGAAGCCTGGATTGGGGGTGTGGAGGCAGGGGGTGAGATGGGCAAATATCTGGATTTACTGAGGCCTGCATGCTGCCAGCCAAATCCAATGAGAAGGACCAGGAGGAGGAACATAGCCCACCACCCAGAGCCCTCCCTGGATAAGAGAAGTTGGTGCCAATCCCCAGCATCTGGGGCCTCAGGCAGTAAACCCAAGTGGGTGGTGGGAGAGCTGTGGAGAAGAGCTTGGGTAGCCGGTGTAGATGGGAATGCCTGGTTGAAATGACTATCTTCAGTTAAGGGCCCTGAAATGACTGAAGTGCAGGTGAAGGGAGAGAGGAAAACAGGCAGGAAAATTGGTCCACACTTAGTTTATTGTTTCCTTCAGCTGTGACTAGGAGAGGGAAGGTAGAATTTTTATTTCTCAGTGAGACATTCAGTATTATCCATTGGCTTCTGAAGAAATCACTAGTTACTGTGGAAGAGAACAAAGACACACATGTTTAAAGTACTGACAGCAAATAAATTCCCTTGCACTGCAAAACATACAAACAGTTGGGGTATTGGCAAGTAAAAAATTCATATGGCAGAAAAAAGAATTTTAGAAAGAATTTTTGTAATTTTGCTTGGGATATTACTTGGCTATAACTTATATAACTTACCCTACAATTTTCTGAGATTTTTTTAGGAAAAATCATATTTAATTAGAAGTATTTGCAAATAAGAAAATCCAACATTTTTTTCCTACATACAGTGAAATGTTCATGAATTAACATTCCATTAATTCATTAACATTCTGTTAATCTTTGCATTTTTTAGAAATTTAGATACATGTTAATTTTACTTTTTCATATCTTATAGCAATCATTTTTGTTTTTCATGTTATAAACAATGTTTTTGGAACTTGGAAACTCACGGGCTTTATGCATTGTGACTATAGTGCCTAATGAATAAAGTGGCCCTGATTCATTTTACAGGCTAATTTACATATATATTATTAAATTCAATAGTTTGATTCCATTCTCTCCTCAAGAACAACTTCCCAAATAACTTACTACTATATGTAATACTTGAAACAATAAAAAAAAGAATTTTAAGAAACTAAGAAAAAAAGACTGATTTAAATGCCCATTCAAGGTTAGTAAGAATTAATAGATTATTTTTATATATTACTTTACCAATTCATTTACCCAATAAATAACTTAAAAATTAGTTGTGGATTATGAAATTCATTGTAATTTCAAACATTTATTTTGAGACATCTCTTAATGTACTCACCTAGTGTTTTATGTTTGGATGTTTTCCTGTGATTCAGAGCTAAATAAATAAGGAAATAATACAATCTTACAATTTTAGGAAAGTTTCTTCCTCTTTCCTTTCAAAATTTTGGTGAAAGGTAAATATCAGCCAAATTTTTATTTTATACAAATTATTATCAAGTGTTGAAATCAAACTATTGGGCCTCTTTTCTATTTTTATAATCACAGACTTATGTCAGAGCCCCCAACAAAAAGAATAAAAAAGTAAAAGAATAAATTGAAGACAAACTAAGTGAGGTGTATTGACAGAGAAGATAATATAGTTATAAACTTCAGTGATAGTATAGTTTTATCCTTTGCATCCTTCCATCATCATTTATCTCCCCTTTACCCTCTTTGACCTCTCCCAACCCCCATTTACTCTGATAATCAACATATTGTTGTCTGTGTCTATATGGTTGTGTTTTGGGGGTTTTTTGTATGTTTGTTTTTTGCTTAATTTCTTTACCTTTTTTGCTCAGCCCCCTATCATCTTCCCCTCTGATGGCTACCAGTCTGTTCTCCCTACTTATGAATCTGATTCTATTTTGTTAGTTATTTTGTTCATTAGATTTCACATATAAGTTAAATCATATGGTATTTGTCTTTCTCTGACTGGCTGATTTCACTTAGCATAATAATCCCCAGGTCCATCCACGCTGTCGAAAAGAGTAAGATTTCCTTCTGTATTACAGCCGAGTAGTATTCCATTGTGTAAATGTACCACAGTTTTTATACCCACTCACCTACTGATGGATACTTGCTCTGCTTCCAAATCTTGGTTATTATAAATAACTGTGCACTGGGGAGGGGTCCCCCAGCCCGGCCAGCCCCCTCTCACATACTGGGAGCCCTCAGGGGATATCCTACTGATGGCTTAGGCCCGCTCCCCATTGGGAGCGGACCTAAGCCACAGTCTGGCCTCCCTTTGCAGGAGGTGACTGGGCTGATCAGGGGAAGGCGCCAGCCCCGCTGCTGCAGCCAATGCCAGTCACTGCAGCCGTCAAGGTATTTTCATCAACACAGACTCCAATCCCTTCACCATGAAAAAATGACAACTTTCTTTAGGCATTTTCAAGATGTCTCTTTCATAGGATATGACATTTATTTTTCTTTTTATCCTCACCTGAGGATATGTTTCCATTGATTTTTGTCCCCTTCCCTCTGATCCCAGGCTCGACCCCTTCCCCCACCCCTCCAATGGCCAGCTGGGAGTGACCTGGGTGCCGAGGAGGTTCCGGGACCCAGGTATGTATGCAAATTAACCGCCATCTTTGTTGGGTTAATTTGCATAGTCACTCTGATTGGCTGTGGGTGTAGCAGAGGTACGGTCAATTTACATGTTTCTCTATTATTAGGTAAGATGCTTCAATAAACATAGGGGTGTATATATTCTTTTGAATTAGTGTTTGGGGTGTCTTCAGATATATTCCCATAAGTGGAATTGCTGGGTCATAGGCAGTTCCATTTTTAATTTTTTGAGGTAACTCTATACTGCTTTCCGCATTAGCTGCACCAGTCTGCACTCCCACCAACAGTGCATGAGGGTTCCCTTTTCTCCACCTCTTTGCCAACACTTGTTGTTTGTTGATATACTGCTGATAAGCTGTATAATTTTATTAACTAATGTCACCTCAATAAATTTAATAAAAATAAAAAGCGAGATTCTACTTCTGATTCTTTCATTAACTATCTTGGTGACCTTGGTCAAGATAGCAACTATTTGAGAACTATGTTGAGCATCCATAAAGAAGGTGGTTCTAATACTAAATGATGAAAAAATTAAAATTTGGAAATAAATAATAATGTATGAACTATAAATGAGAAAGTAGTTGGAAGATGTGTTAGGAGTTTTCATGGAGAAATTTTCAAAAATAATTTAAGTGGGAAGAAAAGCATGCCTTGTGTTTGGTAAGGGAGGAGTAAAAGGCAAAAAGTGAAAGAAAAAAAAGCTTACTTTGCATGTTGAAATTTCCTGTTTCTCTTACCTACTTGTTTCCACACTAGGTTTTTTTTAAAATATATTTTATTGATTTTTTACAGAGGGGAAGGGAGAGGGATAGAGAGTTAGAAACATCGATGAGAGAGAAACATCGATCAGCTGCCTCCTGCACACCCCATACTGGGGATGTGCCTGCAACCAAGGTACATGCCCTTGACCGGAATCGAACCTGGGACCCTTCAGTCCACAGGCCAACGCTCCATCCACTGAGTTAAACTGGCTACAGCTACACTGAGTTTTTATATGTTTTATGAATTTATAGGCTTACGTTTCTAATGATAACCAGGGTATTGATTTCACTTGGGGAAAATTATATATATATATCAGTGTTGTGGATTAAATTTTGTCCCCCAAAAAAGCTAGGTTGAAATTCTAACACCAGGTGTTTATGAATGTTACTTTATTTGGAGTCAGGGCATTTACAGCTGTAACAAGTTCAAGATAAGGTTGTAATACATTAGGGTGGGCCCTAACTGCTAATGATTAGGGTCATTATACCAGGAAAGAGAAGTGCAGAGGTGCAGACACACAGATCCATAGGAAAGACAGCCATGTGAAGATGGAAGCAAAAGCTGGAGTGCTCCAGCAGCAAGCCAGGCACACCGAATGCCGGCAACCACCGGAAGCTGAGAGAAAGGCACGGAGCACATTTTTCCTCAGAGCTTCCAGAAGGAACCAATCCTGCTGACAACTTGGTTTTGGACTTTTAGCCTCCTGAACTGTGAAATAATAAATTTCTGTTGTCTTAAGCCAAAATAAATAAATAAGTAACCTTAAACTATAGTGGATGCTATGTCAGTAAAACACAGCAACTATCTCAAGTGACATTATTAAAATTTAAATAAAAATAATTATCCCAAAACTGTTTCCCTGGTGCTCACTAAGCCAGAAGGCTAGACCAGTAAATTAACATTCCAAATTGTACTCCAATTGAAATAACATTTTCCTATGGGTAATGCTATCATCTCTCACTCGGTGTAGGTGAATAAGGCTCCTAGGAGAGATGATATAATGAGAGAAGAAATGGAGGCAGTTATAACATTATAGACATACGGGCATATGGGTGTGTGTGTGGGGGGGTGGTTTTGGTGGGTTTTTTGTTTTGGCTGCCTATGTGTGTGAAGATCTCATGTAAAAAAATAAAGTGCTGTAATAAGTGATACAAAATTAATCATTCATTCATTCAAAAAGTACAACTAACCCTTGAACAACATGGGTTTTGACTGACCCTGTGCAGTCAAAAATCTGGGTATAACTTTAATCCCCAACAACTTACTACTAATAGCCTACTGTTAACCAGAAACCTCATTACATTAATAGTTGATTAACAAGTATTTTGTATGTTATATGTGTTATATACTGTATCCTAATAATAAGCCAGAGGAAACAAAATATTATAAGGAAGAGAAAATAAATTTATAATATTCTATGTGTTTATTGAAAAAAATCCATATACATGTGGATCCACACAGCACAAATCTGTATTTTTAAGGGTCAACTATATTTATTAAGCACGTACTATTAACCAAGAACTCAGCTACATGCTGGATACACAATGCTGACCAAACTAAATGTGGCCTTTATCCTCTAAAATGGCAGAGCATGATAAGACATAAGTCCAAGGTGAGGAAAAGGTTAACTGAGACCTTACTGCTGAGTTTGAGCACCATAATAGCTCTACAGCACAGAGAGGACATAATAATGAAAATTATTTTGTAGTTTGTTAATAGTAACTCGTGACTGCAAAGTATCATAATGAGAAGAACATCACAGTAATAATGAGAAGTAAAAGACAGGAATAGCAGGCATTGCTATGAAGGGAAACTTCTTCTGGAATAAGAGAATTATACAACCAATGTGCAGCCTAAAAAGTTTACTCTGTGGATCTGGATGTGTCTTGGAATAGCAGTGGGCTTTGGAGGAATCTAGAAGGTATATAACAACAGCCGCTATCCAAGTAAATAAAGATTTTTAAGTCAGAGGGGGAGCAGTGAAAACTCTCAAATACTGTATATCTGCTGAAGGACCCCCAAACCCAAGATTGTTGGATGTAAGAAATTAAACACTTATTGTATTATTACATAGAGATATCCACCTTTTGGGTAATGGAGGGGGACCTAATTATAACTACTTTGTAATACTGAGAGGCAATGGAAGAAATAGAATTATTGTTCCTTTATGATATTTTTCTTCAGCAAATTTTTAAGTGACCATGGTAAGCAAGCATTCACTCAGCTATGCATGAGTGTACACATTGAGTTTCTAGTTGAAGTGTCTCCAAATGAAGAAGTAAACTTCCCCATTTATGAGTTAGCTCCATAAACGTTACCAATCATCCAAGAGTAAACTCCCTATATACATTAACAAACTGGAGGAATGAAGACATTTATTTAGGTAAATATTCACTAGCTTCTAGATTGACAAATACAAATGGGTTCTTTTTTTGGTATGGTACTGTACCAATTTTTGCTGCTCAATTAATACTTAGGAATTAATTGTTGATTATCAATTGGTTAATCTTATTTTTTAACATACTTGTTTTAAGAAATAATCCCTAATTTACTTACTTGGCAATATCTGTTTGCCTGCTGCTTTCTGATCTGGATCTAAATGAGAGTAAAAATAATGGTTCTAAGTTCATTCTTTTAAAAATCTGCCTTTGTTAAAAAATGAAAGTCAGACCATTCTATAACCTGAATTAACTCTTTTAGAGCACTAATCACCACTAATGAATAATATCAAATGATTACTAAATTAGGGTATGCAAATAAAAAACATTCTCACTTAATAAAAAATATAAATTTATAATACAATATAATATGAAAAAGATAATAACAAATATCAAATTCAAATCCCCAACTAGGAAAAGGAAGAAATAAACACATTTGTTTTTCTCCTTATCACTACCCGGCACAGAATATATGCTTGATCTTGAATGCCTGATTCCAGCCTTCAGGATCTAACCTAATGTTTTTATCTACTGATAAACAAATTATGACAGGTCATGATTTAAAACCCTCACTGACTTCTAGACAATTAGGCAGACTGGGCTGACAGGGTTATGTACCCCTCCAGCCCCACACATACAGATATGTTGAAAAAAATATCACAAAATACCAACCAAAATTCTGAAAAGGACATTTCTAATACAGTTTGAAAGAACAAAAGGTAAGCAGGAATGAAAGCAGGATGACTCCAGAGTTCCATCAATCCGTTGAACACATCAAGTTATGAGTGGAGACCTCCTGGAAAGCTGCAACCAACCTTCTTCTCCAAACTTGGGAGCCATGAAAGGCCTTTCCATCCACGAAACAAGGATGGTACAAGCTTCCACCATTAGTCTTTAGGATGTGGCAGGGAAATTTCTTTAGAAGTGTAGATGGAAAAGGATCACCTAGAGATACAAGAGACCTAATTGCTTTAAAAAAAAAAGTGGTTTAAGAATACGGATAACAAAAATATCATACAGAGAATCAGGAACCTTAAGTCTTTAATGAGTATAGGTTCTGGATATCAATTCATGCTTCCATAGAATTCTCTATCTGCAGGTCTAACAAATGCTGTAAAAATGTATGGCTTAAGAAGATAAAACATGAAATAATCTCCACAGGGAGGATTCTACAAAGAGGATATGAAGAATTCTCATGAAACAATCCTGGCTACTTAATATGGCTTTACAATCAATGGGGAAAAAAGCCACTAAGAGGTAATGTCCACAGCCAGAGCAAACTAAAGAATTCATACACCAAGAATTACAGGTAATAGAAAAACTTAGGATTTCCATAGAGATCAATAAAAGAACAGAATCCATTAAACAAGAAGTTAGAAGCTAATAGAGGTAGGATTGTGAGGTTTAAGGAATGAAGCAATCTCCATAGCATAAAATGCAAGCTGAAGCAGCAAGTGCTGACGTAGACGCTGTAGCAAGTTATCCAGAAGATCTAGCTAAGATAATTGATGAAGGTGACTACACTAAACAATATAATTCAGTGTAGATAAAACAGCCTTATATTAAAAGATGTCATCTAAGACTTTCATAGCTAGGGAAGAAAAGACATTGCCTAGTTTCAAAGCTTCAAAAATAGGCTTACTCTCTTATTAGGGGCTAAGGTAGCTGGTAACTTAAGTTGAAGCCAATGCTCACTTACCACTGCAAAAAAAAAACCTAGGCCTTTTAAGAATTATGTTAAATCTACTTAGCCTTCACTGTATAAATGTAACAACGAAGTTTAGATGACACCACGTCTGTTTATAACATGGTTTAATATATATTTTAAGCCCAGTGTTGAAACTTACTGCTCAGGAAAAAAAAAATATATGTTCTTCAAAATATTACTGCCCTTGATGATGTACCTGGTTACCTAAGAATGCTAATAAAGAACTCTGACAACAAGATGAGTGTTGGTTTTATGCCTGCTAACCCTACATCCCTTCTTTTTTTTTTTTTTTCAATATATTTTATTAATTTTTTACAGAGAGGAAGAGAGAGGAGAGGGATAGAGAGCCAGAAACATCGATGAGAGAGAAACATCGATCAGCTGCCTCCTGCACACCTCCTACTGGGGATGTGCCCGCAACCAAGGTACGTGCCCTTGACTGGAATCAAACCCGGGACCTTTCAGTCCGCAGGCCGACGCTCTATCCACTGAGCCAAACCGGTTTCAGCCCTACATCCCTTCTGCAGCTCACAGATCAAAGAGCAATTTCAACATTCAAGAAATAGATTCTGTAAGGCTATATAGCTGCCACAGATAGTGATTCCTCTGATGGGTCTGTGCAAAGCAAATTGAAAACCTTCTGCAAAGGATGACTTCAGCAGAGCAAGCACTGCAGGTGTGGTGGAAATGGCAGGAGAACTAGAATTAGAAGTGGGGCCTGAAGATGTGACTGAACTGCTGCCATATCATGATACAACTTGAGCAGAAGAGGATTTGCTTCTTATGGCTGAGCAACGAAAGTGGTTTCTTGAGAGGGAATCTACTTCTGATGAAAATGCTGTAAAGATTGTTAAAGTGACGACAACAACAGATTTAGATTATAACAAACTAAATTGATAAAGTAGTGGTGGGGTTTGAAAGGACTGTGGGTCAAAGGCTATCAAACAGCCTCACATGTTACAGAGAAATCATTTGTGGAAAAAAAAGAGTCAACTGATGAGTCAAACTTCATTGTCGTCTCGTTTTAAGGAATTGCCACAGCCACCCCCGCCTTCAGCAACCACCCCCCTGAGCAGTCAGCAGCCATCAACACTGAACCAAGACCCTCTACCAGCAAAAAGGTCATGACTCACTGAAGGCTCAGAGGATGGATAGAATTTTTAACAAGAAAGTATTTTAAATTATGTACATCGGTTTTTAAAACATAGTGCTGTAGCACACTTAATAGATTATAATAAATGTAAACATAACTTTTATGGGCTCTAGGAAACCAAAAAATTCACATTACAATATTCACTTTATTGCAATGATCAAAACCAAACCTGCAATATTTCCAAGGTACAACTACACATCCTTTTTCATTAATTATATATATTCTATCTCTTATTAGAGTAAGCTACTTTATTCCTTGTTTCTTCAAAGTAGACTTGCAAATGAATAAAAGACTAATTTACCAGGAAGTGAAATCTTATACATTAGTTACCCTGGTTTCAGGGCATTACTTCACCAACTGCAGGAGTTCAAACAAAATATAGAACTGAATTGTGAATCATTAATTTATTTTTAATTTTCAACATGTATCTTAAGAAACTTTATTTACTTACCTGGTGCTATATGTGTGAATGCTGACTTCTGATCTGGATAGTAAAAAAAAATAGAAAATAATGTCTCAAGTTACTCCTAGGAAAGTTTGTCTATTGCATGAATAATAGGCCATTTTATAAGCAGTATTATCTCTTTACAAGACTTGTTATCAATAAAGAAAATAATTTCGAAGAAATATGCCAATAAATAACCTTATTTAGCCATATTCCTCATCCAGAAAGAATGCAAATGTCCAATCCCACAGTGAGAAGAGTGTTAAGAAGACACAGATTTGCCTTGCTTTTTGCTTGTCACTTCTAAATACAAAATATAGGTTTGATTCTGAATGCCTGATTCTTACCTCCATTCCTCAATTTTTTAACTTTGTACTTATTGATAAAGAAATGCTACATTTGGTAAATGAAAACACCTATTGACTTCTAGGCATTGCTGCGGAGTAGGCAGGCAAGATATTTGTCCTTTCCATTCCTCACACAGGATGAGTGCTGAAAAAGAAAACTACCATAAAAATTTAATACATAGCTGAGATTAAAACCAAGGAAAGACTTCTCCTGATGCTAGTAAAAATAAAAAATAGAGTTCAAAGGATAAACAGGAGCTAACACTGAATGACTCCAGGGATGTCTAAGCCAGTGATACACCTTTGGGTCTAGAGCAGGGGTGGGCAAACTTTTTGACTCAAGGGCCACAATGGGTTCTTAAACTGGACCTGAGGGCCGGAACAAAAGCATGGATGGAGTGTTTGTGTGAACTAATATAAATTCAAAGTAAAGGAGCGGAGGGGAGAGCAAGAGAACCGGATAGAACAGCCGGATCCGGCCCGTGGGCCGTAGTTTGCCCAAGGCTGGTCTAGAGATTTAATAGCCCTTCCTTAGAAAGAAATCAAGTCCAAGACCTTTGCATGTCAGAAAACTGAGTGAGGACCTTAATTCAACCTGGGAGCCAGGAGGGCCATACCACCCATGAAATAGGGATAATAAAAATTCTGACCATAGAATTATACATTTGAAACCTATATACTGTTATTAACCAATGACATCCCAATAAGTTTAAAAATTTTTACAAGTGCGCATAGGAGGGAAGAAATAAAAAGTTTGTCTCAAGATTTAAAAAACAGACAAACAAACAGCAACAAAAACCTCTGACCAGTAGCCTTTGGAATGTAGAAAAAAATGAGGATATATATAGATGGGAAAAATGCATCAATGAAGGAATCTCAAGCCTTTAAAAAGTATACTTTTAGGATCCTAGTTCACAAACTACAAGTTCCTGAATACCATGAATAGCAATTGTAGAAATAGTTTTGCTTTAAAAGCAGAAAAAGAAAAAAAAAAGAACAACCCACATGTATGTGATTTCAACAGGGCATACAGAATTCTCATGGGAAAATCATTGGCACTGAGGATAAAACAGTCTATGATTACAAACCACTAAACATGAGCGTCAGCAATCACAGCAAATCAACAAAGTCACACTCCAAGAAATACAGCACAGCCCTTGCTGGTTTGGCTCAGCACATAGAGTGTTGGCCTGCAGCTTAGGTGTCCCAGGTTCGATTCTGGTCAAGGGCACATGCCCGATCAATGGTTCTCTCTCATCATTCATGTTTCAATCTCTCCCTTTCTCTTCCTCTCTGAAATCAATTCTATATATATAAAAGCCTAAGCAACCGTTACGACGGAACAACCGGTTTCTGTGATGCACACTGACCACCAGGGGGCAGACGCTCAATGCAGGAGCTGCCCCCGGCCCACAGGCCCCAATCACTGATGGGGCTTGCTGGCCAACCTCTGGTACCTCCCCCTGGCCAACAGGTCCTGATCGCCCTATCAGGGCTGGGCCCTGGGCTGGGATGGGGAACCGGGGGTGGGTGGCAGTGGACATGGGCAGCAAAGGAAAGAGTGGGGGAAGGAAGATAGGGAACCTGATCGGCCCTGATCTCTGACTAAGCCTAGGGACCCCACCCATGCATGAATTTCGTGCACTGGGCCTCTAGTAAAAATATATTTTTAAAAAAGAGAAAGAAATACAACACAATTTATTTTTAAAACTTTAAGATAAGAATATTTAAAATATCCATAAAGATCTTTGCAGGAATAGATTCCATAAGTCTAAAACAGGATAAAGATGAAAAAAAGAGTTGATGAAATGAAAGAGTAACTTGAGGAAATAAAACAAATGTGAGATATGCAATTATAAATGATAAAGACATATTTCCAATTCTGGCCGAGGTGGAGTAACAGACTGAATTTACCCTCCCACCTAAACAACTAGAAATCCTGACAAAAATGAAACTGTGATTTTTAGACATTTAATATGTCAATGCAGGGTAGTGATCTCTGAGAGAAGGGAATAAAAAAGATGAGACCTATATTTGACCCTTCTTATTGCCTGGTGAGAATTTTCAATCTGTAGCACAGCAAGGAAGACACAGGCAAAGCCGTAAGTTTCCCTGATGTGAGGTAATAGGATAGGGAGTCTAGGAAGGGAAAGGCAGCTAGAATTCACAGGACAAAAAAGGAGACGTGGAAAGAGCTGCACACAGAGAGCTCCTAATACTGTGCAGGGTCCCTCTTGACTCTTAAGCAGAAGACGGATTATTGAGTGCAAGTGAGGAAACCACCCGAGCCAGAGGGGGAGGGGAATTTGGAAATGAAGAAAAGGAGCAATCAATCCACTGTGCTCACATAGAGATAGGAATGGTTTGTGTTTCCACCACCTCAGGTGAAAAATCTCATAATTCATGGTGAGTTGTGCCTCAGTAGTGGTGACTACTCTAATTGTGCTTAACGAAGCTTAAAAGGCAATGACATTAGAAGAACTGGATATTCTTGTGTAAAAGAAAAACCCATTGTATCCATACCACTTTAATCATATAAAACTCAATTCAAACTGAACATAAGCCTGAATGCAAAACCTAAAACTATAAAATTTTTAGGAGAGAAAATCTTCATGAATTTTGGTTAGGGAAATATTTCCTAAGTACACCACCAAAATCATGATCTATAAAAAAAGAAAGCTAACCCTGGATTTCATCAAAATTTAAAACTTTTGCTATTTGAAAGAATGAAAATGACAAGTCTCAGGGTAGGGGAACATATATGCAAATCATATCCTATCTAATAATCCTATCTAATAAAAGGGTAATATGCAAATTAATCATCACTCTGTCACAAAGATGGCAGTACCCATAGCCACAAGATGGCAGCACCCAGTCCTCTCAGCCCCGCTGGAGTCTCCCAGTCCCAGGGGGGCGGCAGCTGAGAGCAGGCAGCGTGAGCATTCCACACCCGGCCACGGATGGGCCTCTGGGCCGCAGAGAGCCTCTGGGCAACAGGCACTGAGCAGCTAGGCCCTGCAGAGAGCTACTGGTGCACGGATTCTGCCGAGGTTCCTGCAGCCCCGCGGGGGTCCTGGCATCTGCTTCATGTGGCTTCTGCCAGGGTTTCCGTGGCCCCACTTGCCCAGAGGCAGGGCATCGGGCCGTCCCGCAGTGCGCCGGCCACGTGGGGCAGGACTCCGGGACTGGGACCAGAGGGGCAGAGCCAGGAACTGTGGGAAGGAGCACAGGCGCTGGCCCTGTGGGTAGGGGCGTGGCCTTGGCCTAGCCCAGAGATTACAGGAGGGGTAAACTCAAGCACAGGAATTACTAGAGTTAAAAGCAGGGACATGGGCACAAGGGACAGACGTGGAGTCTGCAGAATGAGGATGAACACCAATAGAGAGGAGGGGCCACGGAGTAGTGTACGCAAGGACGTACCCTGAACGTGAGGAAGCACCCGGTCCATAGGGTGTACTTTGCTGCCCTCAAAGGCATCACAAAGAAAGTCCTTCTACAAGGAGCTTTGAACCCAGGCGGAGGGCAGGGGTGGGGCCAAGTTACCACTCAGGCACTCAAGACCATGGAAGAGGCTCTGAGCAAAGCTGAGGTGCCCTTAGGGGTGTGGCCAGGGCGTGGCTTAAGGCATTGTTGGGTGGACGGGGCATAATGTGGAAAAGCAAAATGACATGATAGGCATGAGGTGGGTAGCCAAGATGGCTGCCCACATGAACCTCATCCCAGTAGCAAGTGCAAGGGTTTGTGCTCAGAGCATTCAGGTAAGGTCCCATGGCACGGTGCGGGAAGGGGTCTTCACGCAATGGGTCACTAGTATATGATAAAGTGCTTGTATCCAGAACATCTACAAAATACTCAAATGCAATAATAGGAAAACAAACAGCCCATTTTAAAAATGATTAAAAGATCTGAATGACTCACTAACAAGACAACCCAATTAATAAATGGGGTCTTTCAGCTGGAATTACCATCTTCCAGTCATTCCCAACATAAAGGAAAACAAAGAAGAGACACCTGCTATACATTCTTTAAGCCTTTTGGAAAAGAGTTATTCCTTTGGCCATGTACGTATAAATCTACAAGAAAGGTGATACTACAGACATGGAGGGAATGGACACTTATAAAGGAACTAGTAGCCCTGCGCACAAATCCGTGCTCCAGTAGCTCGCCAGTAGCTCATTGCAGCCCTCCAGTAGCTCTCCACCTGCTGCCCCGCTCTCCTGTACCTCCCCCGACGCCCCCGCTCACAGCTTGCTGCCCTGCCCTCTCCTGTAGCTCTCCGCCACCTGCTTGTAGTCAGTAGCCCACTGCCCTGTCCTCCTGTAGCTCCCTCCACGCCCACCCCCCATAGCTTGCTGCCCTGCCCCCTCCTGTAGCTCTCTGCTGCCTGCTTGTAGCTTGCTGCCCCACCCTCCTGCTGATCCGTGATCCGGTCATTATGCGGTCAGTCGCTACGCTTCACAGCATAATGACCATTTGCATATTACATCTTTACTATATAGGATGCCCCACAAATGTTAGCATGGCAAAACTGAAAGTGTCCACAATGTTATCAAGTATGCTGTTGACATTGTGTAAACACAAACAGGTTAAGGGCAAGTCTCTCCCAATAAGTAAAAAAATTGGAAAATTTTATAGCAACAAAAATAAATCACAAAAAATGGAAACTAAAAAAAAAAAACACACCATAATTTAGTCATGATTTAAACAGGAAATCATACTAGAAATTTCTAATTTTTTGAACTAAATGTCAATTATAAAATGATATACAAAGGACCTTGGTTGGTGTGGCTCAGTTGGTTGGAGCATTATCACATACACCAAAAGGTTGTGGGTTTAATCCCCAGTTGAGATGCATGCAGGAGACAACTGACCTCTCTCTCTCTCAAATCAATCCAAAAAAAATTATATACAAGGAGAAAGTTTTAACTCTTATAGCATATGTTGGAAAATAAGAAAGACTAAAAAGTAATAAATAAAGCATTAGACTCAAGAAAAATTAAAACAGGAAAGGTAAATAGAGAACATAGGAGGAAAAGAGCATAATTTAAGGGTAATAAACACAAAGAAAATATAGAGATCTCCACAAAACCAAAACCTGTATTTTTCAAATTACTAACAAAATAGAAAAACCTCTGATAAAACTATTCATGAAAAAGAAAAACTGATAAAAGGAAAACCACAAAAGCAAAATTAGAATTAGAAGAGATAATATATCTGTGAAAAAGTATAAATATGTAAAATAATATGTAAGTCTAGATATGGCACATGGATAAGCCACATGTAGTAAAAATATGTAAGATACAATGACTTTCAGTGTAAAGATTGTCTTCACGGGTAGGAAATGAATACTAGAAGTGGATTGCTGCTGTACATGTAATGATCATTTCATTAAGAGAAATAAGAAAAGTATTAACATTTGTTTTCTAATGGTGGGTAAATGGGTATTTGCATCTTGTTCTATGTCTTTGTGTTTGAATTATTTTTAAAAATAAAAATATATTGCAGGCTACATTATAAATTCAACTTCTGAAGACTTTACCCAGAGGATCATTTTAAAGCTATTTCTTATAAGACGCAGCAATGCAAACTGAAATATTTCATGTGTGATAAGGCCCAAAAATCTGCATTTTAATAAATACTCTGGTGTTTCTCCTATAATGTGACAGAGATTACTGAGAACTTCTATGGTATTTGAAAAGAAATAGATATAGATATATTAGAATTCTTCCTCTCTCAAATACCAAGGCAATAACTTTGGGTAGTTACTTAAACTACACTCCCAAATTTTGTATCTCTAAAATGCGACTATTCAAAATTATCACACATTTAAATGATATACTGATGTAGTAATAAAAGGCTTTATAAAATGTATTGTTGCTGCTCACAATAATGCCTTACATATGACTAAATTCAAGTGGTATAAAGTATAACTTCAGAACACAAATTTACTTGCTACTTCTGGATTCCTCTTCCTTGCTGAACCACTTTTTCAGACGTTTCCATGTAATAGCTGTTAAGGTTGCTATGATGAGAATAGGTAAAGTAATGTAGAAACCTAGAAGCCACCGGTTCTTTGCAGATTTCCAAAAATCTCTTTCCATGATTAAATCTAAAACAAAAAGACATTAAAAAATCAGAGTAAAACAATTAAGCTGTCTACTTTTACTTTTAAGCTGCAGCAAACTAATTCCAAAGTTCTGAATTTTTGTTGTTATTCAGTAACGTGGAAAAATAATAGAATCATAATACTCTGGACTATCTCTACTACCTCTCATTCTAAAAGAATATAAACCAAGATTCAGAACCAAGATGGCGTGTAGTTAAACGCCAGTACATGCCACCTCCAATTACCACATCGAATTAATACTAAAATACAGAACAACCATCATTCAGAACCACCTGATGGAAGTCATACAACTAGAGATGTAAAGACGTAAAGACGAAAGTACATCGAGACTGGCCGGAGGGGTAGAGATGCAGAACAGGCTAGTCCGACACCCACCTGTGGCATTTTTTTAATTGGGAGGGATTCTTTGGCTGTGGAGGAGGCCTCCTGGGAGGAGCAAGGTTTACTAACCCCACACAAGACCCTCAGCCCAGGGTTCCAGAGCTGCGAAGAGAAGTCCCTGTGACTTGGGCTGTAAAAACCAGTGGGGATTGTGGCTGAATGGCACAGAGACTACTGGAGACCAAGGCAGTTCCTCTTAAAGGGCAGGCACATGGACTTACATGGACTCACTTCCTCTGAGCTCCAGCACTTGGGCAACAGCTCAGAAGGAGCTAGGGACATACAAGTCCTGTTCCAGCAGCTCTTCCACTGTCTCCAGCACAGCAGCTCTTCCACTGTAGTCACAGCTGGTCCTCACAGCCTGTTTGGCCTAGAGGTCAGTTCCTCCCAGTGACATCAATAGCAATCAAGGCTCAACTACAACAAGACTGTGCTCACAGCCCAAACAGGAGCACACCTAGAGTGCCTAGATCAGGTGACTGGGAAGACTGAGCCACTGGGCCCAGCAGGACACCTACTACACAAGGCCACTCTATGAATTCCAGGTGACATTGCAGCTCAACTTAATACATAGAAAAACACAGGGAAACAGCCAAAATGCAGAGACAAAGAAACATGTAACAAATGAAAGAACAGAAGAAATCTCCAGACAAAAATGTTAATGAAATGGAAGCAAGCAAACTACTAGATACACAGTTCAATACAATGGTTATAAGTTTGCTCAAGTATCTTAAGGAGAGCTTCAAGGGACTTAGTGAGACTTTCAAGGATCTTAGTGAGAATTCAAAGACATGAAAAAGAACCAGTCAGAAATGAAGCATATACTAACTGAAATAAAGAATAATTTCCAGGGATTCAAGAATAGAGTTGAGGATTATGAGAATCAAATCAACAATTTAGACTATGAGGAAGCAAAAAACACCCAAACAGAAGAGCAAAAAGAAAAACTAATCCAAAAATATGAAGATAGTGTAAGGAGCCTCTAGGACAACTTCAAGTGTACCATTTGCATTATGGGGGTGCCAGAAGAAGAGAGAGAGCAAGATATTGAAAAGCTATTTGAAGAAATAATGACAGAAAACGTCCCCTACCAGTGAAAGAAATAGACTTACAAGTCCAGGAAGCACAGAGAGTCCCAAACAAGAGGAACCCAAACAGGCCTACACCAAGACACATCATAATTTAAATGACAAAGTTTAGACTAGCCAGTTTGGCTCAGAGGATAGAGTGTTGGACTGCGGACTAAAGTGTCCAGGGTTCGATTCTGGTCAAGGGCACATGCCTGGGTTGTGGGCTCAATCCCCAGTATGGGGCATGCAAGAGGCAGCCGATCAATGATTCTCTCTCATCATTGATATTTCTATCTCTCTCTTCCTCTCCCTTCCTCTCTGAAATCAATAAAAATATATTAAAAAATAAAATAAAATGACAAAGGGTAAAGACAAAAAGAGACTCTTAAAAACAGCAAGAGAAAATCAGTTGAAGAAGAAGAAGGAGAAGGAGGAGAAGAAATAAAAAATATGAATAAAATGGCAATAAATACATATCTATTAACAATTGAATCCAAAAATCAAAATAAATGAACAAGGAATCTAATGAACAAAATAAACTGAGGAATAAAATAGAAACATGGAACAGACTGACAAATCTCAGAGGGAAGGGGGTGGGGGTCTGGAAAGAGATTAACCAAAAAACTTATATGCATACTAGAGGCCCGATGCATGAAATTCATGCAAGAGTAGGCCTTCCTTCCCCCAGCTAGCGGCACTGGCTTCCCTCTGGCACCCCAGACCCAGTCTTCCCTTTCAGCCCTGGCTTCATCTGGAAGGTCACCCAGAAGGATGTGTGGTCTAATTAGCATATTATGCTTTTATTATTATTATTATTATTATTATTATCATTATTATTATTATTATTATTATAGACTACAGGCCCAGTGCACGAAATTCGTGCACGGGGAGGGGGGGTTGTCCCTCAGCCCAGCCTGCACCATCTCCAATATGGGACCCCTCGAGGGATGTCCGACTGCCCTTTTAGGCCCGATCCTACCTGGATCGGGCCTAAAAGGGCAGTCGGACATCCCTCTCATAATCCAGGACTGCTGGCTCCCAACTGCTCACCAGCCTGCCTTCCTGATTGCCCCTAACCACTCCCCTGCCAGCCTGATTGATGTCTAACTGCTCCCCTGCCAGCCTGTTTGCCCCTAACTGCCCTCCCCTGCAGGCCTGATCACCCCTAACTGTCCTCCCCTGCAGGCCCAGTTGCCCCTAACTTCCCTCCTCTGCTGGCCTGGTCCCCCCCCCCCAACTTCTCTCCCCTGCAGGCCTGGGTCCCTCCCAACTGCCTTTCCCTGCAGGCCTGGTTGTCCCCAACTTCCCTCCTCTGCCAGCTTGGTCACCCCTAACTGCCCTCCCCTGCAGGCTTGATCGCCCACAACTGCCCTCCCTTGCAGGCCTGGTCCCTCCCAACTGCCCTTCCCTGCTGGCCATCTTGTGGCAGCCATCTTGTGTCCACATGGGGGCAGCCATCTTGTGTGTTGGAGTGATGGTCAATTTGCATATTACTCTTTTATTAGATAGGATATGCATTTCCTATGGACAATAGGGTGGTGAAGGCTTGGGATGGAGTGGAAATCAGGTGGAGGGGGGCAATGGAGTAAAAGGAGGGAACATCTGTAACAATATCAACAATAAAGATTTTTTTTAAATGAACAGAAACCAAGTTCCTGAAAGTAGCAACGTATTCTATATTATACAGCAGCTACATAAAAATCCCACTATAACACCATTAAGTGGAGCCCAAAAACTTCAATCCTATCGAATAAAAGAATAATATGCAAATTAACCATCACTCCACTACACCCACAAGCCACACCCACAAGCCAATCAGGAGCGAGTATGCAAATTAACCCAACCAAGATGGCTATGGCCACGGAGAGAGCAGGAAGGAGGCTTGGGTTTCCCCAGCGATGGAGGAAGCCAAGCTTTCTGCACACCCTGGCCAGCCCAGGCCTCCACTTAAGGCTACAAAGTTTCAATTATAGAAGATAAATAAATCCCAACAGAAATGGCTGCCGCCACGGAGCGAGCAGGAGGCTTCGCTCTGCTCCAGGCTAAAAGTTTCAATTGTAGAAGATAAAAAATCCCCGATACCAGGGCCTCCACTTGGGTCGCCAGGGGGGGCGTGACCAGCCTGCAAACCACCACAGGCCCCTCGCCGAGGCCAACCCATGCCCCAAGGGAACCCCCATCCTGATCCGGGACACCCTTCAGGGCAAACCAGCTGGCCCCCACCCATGCACCACGCCTCTATCCTATCTAATAAAAGAGTGATATGCAGATTGACCATCATTCCAACACACAAGATGGCTGCCCCCATGTGGTCAAAGATCCTGCCCCCATGTGGACACAAGATGGCCACCACAAGATGGCCAGCAGGGGAGGGCAGTTGGGAGGGACCAGGCCTGCAAGGGAGGGCAGTTGGGGGCGATCAAGCCTGCAGGGGAGGGCAGTTAGGGGTGACCAGGCAGGCAGAGGAGGGCAGTCTGGGGCAAACAGGCTGGCAGGGGAGCAGTTAGACATCAATCAGGCTGGCAGGGGAGTGGTTAGGGGGTGATCACGCTGGCCGGTAGAAGTGGTTAGGGGCAATCAGGAAGGCAGGCAGGCAAGCAGCTGTGTCCACGTGGGGGCAGCCATCTTCAACCACATGGGGGCAGCCATCTTGTGTGTTGGAGTGATGGTCAATCTGCATATTATTTTTTTTATTAGATAGGATAGAGGCCTGGTACACGGGTGGAGGCCTGGATTTTGAGAGGGATGTCCGAATGCCCACCGGAATCGGGCCTAAACGGGCAGTCGAACATCTCTCGAGGGGCCCCAGATTGGAGAGGGTGCAGGCTGGGCTGAGGGACAGCCCCCCCCGCCCCCCCGTGCACAAATTTCATGCACTGGGCCTCTAGTAACATATAATGTGGTATGGTGTAATTGCAAGGTTATCCAGTAAGTGTGCATTGTTACCAGGTGCATTATCACTGAATCTTACTATATTTGTGCATATCCTATTTTTCTTTATTGGATTGTTGACTTTTTGATATTAAGGATCTGTTTTTATATATGGAGCGATTGCTACTAAAATGGTACTGGCATAAAAATCAGGAGACTTGATTCCTAATCCTTATTCTGCAACTAGTTAGCACTGGGTATGGTACCTGAAACATATTATTTAAACTCCATGAGGAAAGGGACTTGATTTAACTTATTGTGCATCCCTCATGCCATATGACCAGCACCTAACATATATTAGTTCAATAAATATTTGCTAAGTGAATGCATGGATAACAGAAACTAAATTCATGGTGAAGAAATACAACGCTGTGCTAGCATCCCTCTGTGATCTCTACAGCAGCAAGTTGTTGGTTTTTCTCATTTAAACTGTAAGCTTCTTCAGAGTAAAAATTATCTTCAATCTCTTTTACTTCTTCTATAATGAACACATAGTAACAGAATAATTGTGTAGAGCTGAGATCACAGAATCAATTATAAAGGAGGAAATATTGAAAGATATTCTTAAAGGAGTAAAGTCAATGATATCAATCAATAAAAAATTTAAAAGATACTCTCAGCTTCAATCATGATATCTGAAAGTTAATATTAGAAAAAGAGAGCAAAATTATAAAGGCATATTTGGTTTCTGTTTCTTGAAAGAAGCCTATTTACCTTTCGATTACAAAGTCATTTCTTCCTAAGTGTCAAATATCTAACTTTGTTTTTGTCATGATAAGCTATTTGAGAATTGTATTAGCTGAGTTGTAAAGAGATAGACACTTGCCTGCTGTTTCTCTATCAGCCTCTCTGGATTTCGTATTGCAATCTTGACCGCTCCAGCCACTGTCACAATAGCATTCCAACTCAGACGTGCACACCTAGGACCATTTTTTACATTTTAAATGATCATATAAAAATATGTTCTCATAAAAAGTAACATTATCATATGGATCATCAAGCTTACTTTTGTATTTTTATCTGGTGCAATTCTATTTATTTGATTTATTTAGAGAGATAAGTCTATAAATCAAATGCTTGATTTCTTAGTTTAAATAACATGCACACACAGAGAGACACAGGCATACACATACACACATAATATATAAATAAAGCTATGAATTAAGGCTTACAATATTTACATCAAGAAAATTTACCATCTTGAAATGCTCACCTGAAATTTTAGTGTGCAATTTCAAAAACGCATCCTTAAATTCCAATGTAAGATGCTTCCAGTGGTGTGCTGGAGGCCAGCTGGTACCAGTTCCCAGAGCTGATTGTGCTGAATCTCCAAGACCAGGGTCATTGTCATGTGGTAACCTGAAGTATTTGTACTTACAAATGAGGAGTTCACCCTCCCCCAGGAGTGGTTTTTAAACATGTAAGAGCATAACACTGCCTTAGCCATTATCTAGTTTTATTTTGTTTGCCTTTATTTGTTGAAATTTTAAGCAAAGGCTTTCTGTGTTACAAGAGGGACTCATATACCTAGATATAGCATAACATTAGGGACTGATAGTTTATGCTATTGATAATTATTATATCATAGCGAACACCTTTATGGTGCCTACTATGTGAGTCTCTATTCTGAGCACTTTATACAGATTTACTCATTAAATCCTCACAACATCCCTTTGAAGTCAGAACTCTTGTCATTCCTACTTTACAGATGAAGAATCTGGGGCATAGATATTTAACTTGCCAAAAGCCACACAGATGGTAAGTGGTAGAGCCAGGATTTAAATCCAAGCAGTGGAGTTTCAGAAGCCCTGCCCTTGACTACTGTGCTATGCTACTTCTCAAAGCAATATAAAATATCACTCGGTTTCTAAGATTTCAATTTAAGAACATGAAACTAATCACTGTTCCAAGGCTTAGATGTACAGGCGAAAAGTACTCTGTTCAAGGCATCCAATGTCCCAGCTTCTGTCATATAATCTTCATATTGGAAGGAAGAAAGGAAGGAAGCAGAGTAGGAAGAGAGAGAGGGAGGGGAGAGGGAGGGAGGGAAGGAAGAAAATTAGTCCTTTAATTAACAGTCAGTACTCCAACAGAAAGGTTGTCCATAAACTGCTGCAAAAACTTAAATCAGAGATCCCTCCCCATCTGACCTGTAAGCACCCCAAATACCTCAAGTGCTAAACCCATAATTTTTCCCACTTTGTAGCCTACTCCTTCTCTGTACACCTCGGTTGAGCAGCAAGAGCAAGCTCAGTAGAGAAGGATTTCCCTCAGAAAACGAAGCCAGGGTACTGGGCAAGGTAGAAAGCACAAACTTGAGTTGTAGGAAACAAACAGGTTTTCCACCTTCTGGAAGACAAAAGAGAGGTTTCCAGCAGCCAGCTCTGTCAATTTAAGAAACAGAGAAGACATACAAGCTTAATAATTCTGGCATAGAAGGAGCAAGTGTACTCACACAGTGTTGGAGAAAGACCCAAACATAAGCAAGAGCAATAAAAAAGATCCCACCTGAAGACAGCTAGTAGAGATTTAAAGAAGTGACTAGTACTTCAAATGTGAAAACAGCAATGCAAAATTCCAAGAAAAATGAAGAATCAAGGAAACAAGTCATCATCAAAATAATATTGCAGCGACCAAACTCAAAAAGATGCAGAAAATTTAGCAATTTCGCTGATAAAAAGTTCAAAAGGCTGTTTTTAGGAACTCTGGAGCTACAAGAAAACACAGACATACAATTCAACAAAATATGGAAATCTCCTGGACAAAATGAAAAATGTAACAAAGACAGAAGTAATAAATAAGAACCATAAAGAAATTCTAGAGGTGAAGAATTTCATTAATGATTAGGAAAACAGTGTAATAGAGAACATCTATCGCAGAATAAACCAATCAGAAGATAGAATTGATATCTAGATGTTAGGAACCAGGGTAAGAGCAAAGAAAGCATATGTGATCTATGGGAAACCATCAAACATATAGATATCAGAATAACTGGAGCACTAGAAAGAGAACATAGAAAAAAGGGGAGCAGAGAGTCTATCTAAAGAAATAGCTGAGAACTTCCCAAACCTGGGGAGAGACTTGGACATCCAAACTCACAAAACCAAAAGATCACCCCACTATCTCAATGCAAAATGGCCTTATCTAATAAGACATATTATAATATACTGATAGATATTAAAGACAAAGAGGAAATTATAAAAAATAGCAAAAAAAAAAAAACAATTGTCATCTATAAAGCAACCTCCCCAAGGCCAGGAGAGAGTGAAATTTCATATTCGAAGTGTTAAAAGAAAAAAAAAAGGTCAGCCAAGAATTCTCTATCCAGCAAACTCATCCTTCAGAAATGAAGGAGAAATAGGAACTTTCCCAAACAAAAGCTGAGGAAATTGTGAATTAACCACTTGACAGAATACAAGTTAAAAGATTAAAAACAAATTATAGCTATTGTAATTTTCTAATAAAATTCACAAATATGAAAATAGGTAAATTGTGACATCAAAAACCAAAAGGGACAGTCCTTCTGGCAAAAGGGCAACTCCTGCTAGTGCCGCAGAGTCCCTGCCACCACTGCTGCAGCCAGGGCTGCCAGGAAGCTAGTGCACACCGTCTCCCCAGCCTCAGGCCCCCTAGTCCAGTGGTCGGGAAACTGCGGCTCACAAGCCACATGGCGGCTCTTTGGCCCCTTGAGTGTGGCTCTTCCACAAAATACCACAGCCTGGGCGAGTCTATTTTGAAGAAGTGGCATTAGAAGAAGTTTAAGTTTAAAAAATTTGGCTCTCAAAAGAAATTTCAATCATTGTACTGTTGATATTTGGCTCTGTTGGCTAATGAGTTTGCCGACCACTGCCCTAGTCTGTCCTCACTGCCCTAGTCTGTCCTCACTGCCCTGCAGCTTTGAGCCCCAAGCTCCCGAGGACTTGGGGCAGCGGAGTTTGGTGGAGCTGAGGGAGGTGTCAAAGTGCCAGGAGAGATTTTTGCACCATAAAAATTTCATTTGCTGATTGCCCGGCAAGGATAAAAAGATCTTTGACTCTATTGCCAAACTGAAAGCTGCCATTGCAGAACGTGAAGAAACAGAGGGGGAAAAAAGTGAACTGTTTCCCCTGCTAGTTCAGACTGTTACCCAAGGCAAAAAGCAACTGCTGTTGATGTGGACACAAATAGGGCCCAGAATTCTGACCAGATACTTGATACTCATCACTAGTTCCTGGCTGTTCTGCAGATCACTTCACATCATCATCTAAAACAACCTCACAACAGGGTTTTGTACATTCTTGTCACAAAGATAATGAAGAGGCTCCCCAGGTTGGGTACAAAGTGAACAAGTGCCCAGCTTCCAGCAGCAGAGCCACTGTGCCTTCCTCTCCCAAAGCCAGTGAGCGTCTCCTTCAGCATCGGGTGTCAGGTCAACCAGAAGGTAACTCCACCAGCTCCAGCAACCTGTTTATTGATAGGATACAAAGGGTCACAACTGCAGACCCAGATGAACACCACTCAGAAGAAAACAAGAGTACTGGGAACTTGACAGGCCTTAGTAGTGGGACACAGAAGAAGCCTCATTACATGGAAGCGCTAGGCATGTGAGCCAAAAACTCAGTGCCCCCACCACGTAAATTTAAAACCCATGTGTTACCTTCATGACAGAATGATTCATCTAGGCTTCAGCAAAGAAGAGGATCTCCTATTTCGTCAGAGGAAAGGCTGCACAGGGATAAACAGCACCTAGAGACAGCCCAGCAGCTGGGCTTCTACCACTGCACGATATACCTACACAGCTGCAGGTCAGCAACAGCAGAAACAGTCATGAAGATATGCACACCAAGCTTGCAGCACATAAATTAGCAGAAAGACTGAATGTTAATGCAGAGCTATAATCCAGAAGGAGAGGCTTCAAGGAGATACCCAAAAGTAAAGGGATGAAGATGATGATCATCCTCTGATGGAGAATTCTGAAGATGGGCATTGGGATCCTCTCTTGACTCTCTGCCTGTTGAGATGTAATTTTCTTACGTCAGACTTTCTAACAAGTATCAAGCTTGGTGTCAGACGTTGAGGGAAATAATTTTATAAAGTTACACAATGGTAGCTATAAAAATAGCATTTCAGCAGATAACATTTTTTATTAATAGAATGTGCAATTTTTTATTTCATTTGCCTTGCTTTAATTTTTTTATTTTTAAAGTAGTTAACTTTATTGTTTATTTTTAAATTGAGCTTATTGTGGGGAAATTGGTTAATTAAGATATGTAATTGTCAGGTGTACAATTCTGTAATACATCCTCTGTATATTGTGTTGTGTGTTCACCATCCCGAGTCAAGTCTCCTTCCATCACCACTTATCCCCACTTTAGCCTCTCCACCTCCCCTCACTCCCTTTCCCCTCAGGTGATCATAATGCTGTTGTCTGTGTCTATGAGCTGTTTTTCATTTGTTTCTTTGTTCAATCCCTTATTTTATTAAGGACACATTCTTGCAACATTAATATTACATGCAAATAAAAGGATCATGTTAGAAATGGATACACCTCCAGGAAAATCTTATATTGCTAATTACTTGCCCAAAAGCTATGAGGCATTTTCATTATCATAGTAAATTACATAATATATATATATAAAGAGGCAATATGCTAATTTGTCCTAACAGTGTCCCAGTCACAACTGGTCAACAGGCAGGAGCTGCTGGGCAGGGATGGGGCGGGGACTTCCGCCCCAGCAGAGGCACGTGCAGGCCTGTCCAGCGCTAACATCAGGCTGCCTGCATGCATCCCTGCCCAGCGCTGAGGTGAAGCTGCCTTTCAGGCTATAACTTCAGACACAGAAGATCAAACTGTACACCCCAAATAATTTTTCTTGGATGGTCCAGGTGGTAGGGGAAAAACATATCTTTATAAAGTTTTAATACATTGTATTAGAGGTCATGGTGGTACTGTTTTACCCATGGTGTCTACAGAAATTGCTGCAAATTTACTTCTTGGTGGAAGAACCGTTCATTCCCAATATAAATTACCAATTCCATTAAAATTTGAAACTTCAATTTCTAGACTCGATATAAACAGTGAAGTTGCTAAAAGCATTAAAAAGGCCAAACTTCTCATTATGGCATCCAGCCATACTATAAATGCCATAGACAGATTACTACGAGAAATTATGAATTTGAATGTTGGATTTGATGGGAAAGTTCTCCTTCTCAGAGGGGATTTTCGACAATGTCTCAGTATTGTACCACATGCTATGCTATCAGCCATAGTACAAAGGAGTTTAAAGTACTGTGATGTTTGGGGATGTTTCAGAAAGTTGTCTCTTAAAACAAGTATGAGATCAGAGGATTCTGCTTATAGCGAATGGTTAGTAAAACTTGGAGATGGCAAACTTGATAGCAGTTTTCATTTAGGAATGGATATTATTGAAATCCCCTGTGAAATGATTTGGAATGGATCTATTATTGAAGCTACCTTTGGAAATAGTGTATCTATAGATAATATTAAAAATATATCTAAACATGCAATTCTTTGTCCAAAAAGTGAGCACATAAAGAAATTAAATGAAGAAATTTTGGATATACTCGATGGAGATTTTCACACCTATGTGAGTGATGATTCCATTGATTCAACAGATGATGCTGAAAAGAAAAATTTTCCCAGTGAATTTCTTAATAGTATTACTCCTTTGGGAATGCCATGTCATGAATTAAAATTGAAAGTGGGTGCAATCATCATGCTACTGAGAAATCTTAATAGTAAATGGGTCTTTGTAATGGTACCAGATTTATTATCAAAAGATTGTGACCTAACATAATCGAAGCTGAAGTATTAACAGGATCTGCAGAGGGAGAGGTTGTTCTGATTCCAAGAATTAATTTTTCCCCCTCTGACACTGGCCTCCCATTTAAATTAATTCGATGACAGTTTCCCGTGATGCCAGCATTTGTGATGACTATTAAAAAATCACAAGGACAAACTCTAGACAGAGTAGGAATATTCCTACCTGAACCCGTTTTTGGACATGGTCAGTTATATGTTGCTTTCTCTCGAGTTCGAAGAACATGTGACGTTACAGTTAAAATTGTAAATACTTCATCCCAAGGGAAATTAGTCAAGCACTCTGAAAGTGTTTTCCCTCTTAATGTGGTATACAGGGAGATATTAGAATACATTTAATCACTTTATCAGTCGTTGTTTGCATCACTGTTGTTTTTATATCATGTTTTTGTTTTCATATCATGTTTTTGTTGTTTTATGTCTTTGTTGTTATGTCATTTTGTTATTGTTTATTAATAAATTTATATATTATTTTCATATACATTTTACTAATTTCCTTTCATCTCTGACACTTCTATTATAAAGGGCAAATAGCAATATTAAAATATTTCCTCTAATTAATTCCCCCTTAATGTGCATGAATTTCATGCACCAGGCTACTAGTCATTATATAATTATCTATAATTATAATATCATATAACTATAACTAATTGAAGGTCTCTTAAAAAACTACAATATACCAGCCTTAGCTGATTTGGCTCAGTCAGCCTGCAGACTGAAGGGTCCCGGGTTCAATTCCAGTCAAGGGCACATGCCCAGGTGTGGGCTCGATCCCCAGTAAGGGGTGTGCAGGAGGCAGCCAATCATGATTCCCTCTCATCGTTGATGTTTCTCTCTCTCCCTCTCTGAAATCAATAAAAATATATTTTTTTAAAAAAGAAACGACATTATTATGATGATGATCAACATAATTTGATGAACAAGAGACAAATGGCAGAGGGTAGGTAGAGAGCAACCAAAGGACTTATATGCATGCATATTAGCATAACCAATGGACATAGACTCTGGGGCGGTGGGGGCTAGCCCGGGGTGGGAATGGGGGTGGGGGTCAATTGGGAGAAAAGGAGACATGTAAAACTTTAGACTATATATATATATATATATATATATATATATATATATATATATATATATTACAATATGCCTGGAGGTCATCCTATCTAATAAAGAGGGAATAAGCTAATTGGCCATCACTCCATCACAAAGATGGCCGCACCCACAGCTGAGGCCAAGTCCCTATAAGGAGCCTTAACAAGCAATCAGCAGGGACCTGAGGCTATGCCCTCCCCTGCCCCTGTGGGGCTTGACAGGGGACCTCAGGCCGTGTCCCCCACCTGGCAGGGCTTGACAGGGGATCTCAGGCCTCGCCCCCCCCACCTGGCAGGGCTTGACAGGGGACCTCAAGGTGCGCTGCCCGTCCTGGTGCTGGGCTAGGGGACCTCAGGCTGCTTCCCCCTCACCCCCGCCCCAGCGCCAGACTGGGGAACCTCAGGCCATGCCCCTCACCAGGTGGGGCTTGACAGGGGACTTCAGGCCGCGCCCCCCACCCTGGCACCAGGCCGGGGGACCTCAGGCCACGCCCCTGACCCGGGGGTGCTTGACAGGGACCTCAGGCCTCGCCCCCTGCCCCAGCACCAGGCCAGGGGACCTCAGGCCGTGACCCCCGCCCCTGCGCCAGGCCAGGGGACCTGAGGCCATGCCCCCCACACAGCAGGGCTTGATGGGGACCTCAAGGTGTGCTTCCCATCCTGGTACTGGGCTAGGGGACCTCAGGCTGCTCCCCCCTCCAGCACCAGGCCAGGGGACCTGGCTGTGCCCCCCTCCCTGGCGGGGCTTGACAGGGGACCTCAGGCCACGCTCCCCACCCAGCGGGGCTTGATGGGGGTCCTCAAGGTGCACCCCCAGTGCTGGGTCGGGGGAACTCAGGCCGCACCCCCCCGCCCAGCGGGGCTTGACGGGGGACTTGAGGCTGCACCCTCCTGCCAGTGGGGCTTGACAGGGAACCTGAGGCTATGCCCCCCTCCCGGTATTGGGCCAGAGGACCTGAGATTGCGCGCCCCCGCCTGGCGGGGCTTGACGGGGGACCTCAGGCCATGCCCCCCCACCCAGCGGGGCTTGACAGGGGATCTCAGGCCATGTCCCCCAACTGGTGGGGCTTGATGGAGGACCTCAAGGCATGCCCCCCCCCAGGTCTGGGCTGGAGGACCTCAGGCCACACCCCCTGTCCTGGCACCGGGCCAGGGGACCTGAGGCTACATCCCCTGCCTGGCAGGGCTTGACAAGGGTGGGACTGGCTGGGTCTGGATCTAGCCCAATGGGGGGGGGGGGGGTACCGGCCGGGTCTGGGTCTCACATGATTTTGAGACGCATGTGGGTGGGCGGGGACTTGACTCTGGGCCCCGAAGTGCGCCCCAAACTCTGACAGGAGGAAGGTTTTCATATACACTTTACTAATTTTCTTTCATCTCTGACATTTCTATTATAGAGAAAGGGCAAATAGCAATTTTAAATTATTTCCTCTAATTAATCCCCTTTTAATGTGCACGAATTTCGTGCACCAGGCCACTAGTATATGATAAAAATATTTTAATTGTCTTTGTCCCTTTCTAATTTGGGCAAGACAATTTGCCTTCTTCATCTTTTGATGCCAAAAAACTTCCTCTTGGAATATAAGCTTTCTCCAAAATTTTTCTCCTCTACATCTACTTTATAAACCTTAGAAGTTTTTGAATGTATCCTAAAAAGCCTATTAAAAAGTAAGGAGAGGAGCCCTAACTGGTTTGGCTCAATGGATAGAGCGTCGGCCTGCAGACTAAAGGGTCCCAGGTTCGATTCTGGTCAAGGGCATGTACCTTGGTTGTGGGCACATCCCCAGTAGGGGGCGTGCAGGAGGCAGCTGATCGATGTTTCTCTCTCATTGATGTTTCTAACTCTCTATCCCTCTCTCTTCCTCTCTGTAAAAAATCAATAAAATATATTTTTTAAAAAAAAGGAGAGAAGCCAAAAATACTAATTCTTATCACATTTACAAAATAAAAAATTTCCCCAGATACACTTCAATTCAGTTACATTTATGAGCAAGAATTAGTTTCTGGCCTTTGGCTCCAGATGATGGGCTCCTATAATTAGACTTTAGAGTTCTGCATGTGACTAAAGTTGCAATCCTTTGATTCTCCTCATTAAAGTACATTATACACATTTTGAACCTCTCTCTATTCGCCTTCAAACTTTCATGCTTCTCTCTTTATGTAATCTCAGAACAGTTTAATAGGACATCTATTTTGAGAAGGTAACTTTCATCTTCCATGTACTGTAAAAGTTAAATATTGAATATCATGTTTAACCATATTGTATTAAAGTTTTGCAAAAAAAAAAGGACAACAAAAGGGGGTTAGTAAATGTTTAGAGCTTTTGTACAGGATTGAAGGTAACTTTCAATTAGCTTATATGGACTGTTTTATCTATAAGACTAGAGGCCTGGTGCACGAATTCGTGCATGGGTGGGGCCCATCAGGGTGGCCTGTGGAGATCAGCCCCAGCTAGCGCCCCCAGCCTTGCAGCCCCAGCTTGCACTCCCAGCTCACATCCCCGAAGACCCACCTGACACCCCGCCTTGGCCTGGAGCCGGCCATTCACCTGCTCCACCATCCCACCTGTGGGGCAATCAATCATGGCCGGGCCCCCTGCCTGGCTCCCTCAGTGCCTGGGAGCTGGGTGACAGCCCCACCCCCCACCACCACCCCTGGTTGCTATCGGCCGAGTGATCAGTGGGGCTATTGGGCCCCTGCTCACACTTGCCTTGGCCTGGTGCCACCTGCTCACCCACTCCATTATCCCGCTGTGGTCCCACTCTCATTGGGGTCCATCAGGGCCGGCAGTGCCTCCACTGCCAACTGCTGCTAGTGTCACATCCCCGATGCCCACCATGTTCCACGCCACCCCCTGGTGGTCAGTGCACGTCATAGCGAGCAATCAAGCTCCCGGTCGACCAACGAGGGGACAATTTGCATATTAGGCTTTTATTATACAGGATGTTTTATGTTAACTCCTGGTAGTAACCAGGGGAAAAAAAGCTATGATAGATTCACAAGAGGTAAAGAGAGGGGAATCAAAGTATGCCACCACAGAAAATCATCAGTTCACAAAGGAAGACAGAAAGAAAGGGGGAAAAGAACAAGGGAACTAAAAAACAGCCAGAAAGCAATTAATGACATGACTTTAGTCCTTACATATCAATAGTATTAATGATATTAATTAACCAATCAAAACACAGAGTGGATGGATAAAGTAAGTGCTAAGACCTGCCCTAGCAGGTTTGGCTCAGTGGATAGAGCATTGGCCTGTGGACTAAAGGGTCCCAGGTTTGATCTTGGTCAAGGGCATATGTCTGGGTTGAGGGCTTGATCCCCAATAGGAGACGTGCAGAAGGCAATCAATCAATGATTCCCTCTCATCACTCATGTTTCTCTCTCTCTCTCCCTCTTCCTTCCTCTCTGAAATCAATAAAAATATATATTTTTTAAAAAGCAAGACCTAACTAAATTCTGCCTTCAAGAGATTGACTTCAGTTTTAAGAACACACATAGGCTCAATATAGAGATTAAAATATATTCCATCAAAGTAGAAACTAAAAGAAATATGGGGTAGCTATCTATATATATAAAAAGCCAGCAACCATGACAACTGGAATGACCAATGACCGGTCACTATGACACCCACTGTGGCCAGTGTACCGGCCTGATCAAGGGGTGGGGCCTGCCGGCCAACATCCCACGGCCCCTCCCCCTGCCCAGTCCCACCCCAGATTGGCCCCCCAACCCTGATCATGGGCAGGGCCAGCTGGCCAACCACCCCTCTCCCCCAGGCCACTGGCCCCTAATCGGTCCCCAACCCCAATCAGTGGTGGGGTCCGCCAGCCAATCGCCCACAGGCCCTACCCCCAGCCAACCCAGCCCTGATCAGGCCCCAATCAGGGTGTGCCAGCCAGCCAACCTCCCTCCATCTCCTCCTCCCAACAGGCCCAGCCCCAATCTGCCCCAATTGGGACCGAGCTGGCTGGACCCCACCCATGCACAAATTAGTGTACTGGGCCTCTAGTCCTTATATAAGACAAAATGGTAAAAAGACAAAACAAAGGTCATTATATAATGATAAAGAGTCAACACTTTTAAAAGACATAACAATCATAATATACACACTCAACTGTGGAGCACCTAATATATTAAGCAAATACTAACAGGTCTGAAAGAAGAAATTGAGCACAATACAATAAAAGTGGGACACTTCAATATACCACTTTCAACAATAGGTATATAATCCAGACAAAAAATCACAAGGAAATGTGGTGATGAGACTAATTGAACTAGGTATATAACTAAACCCAGATAAGGCCCCCGGGATATGTAACTGAATCCAGTTAGGGCCTCTGTATTAACTTTTAAAATTCTGGTGGGCTCATGCAGAAAACTACTTCTCTTGTGGCTGCCCAAGACAAGCCTGTAAGTTTTCTTGGTGATTAAACCTGCCACCTACCAGCTGGAATGGTCTGCCTTTTTCTTCAGGCTCTCCCTGCCTTCCACATATGGGGGCCAGTTTCAGGTTATACACATGAAGCTTGGCAGGAGGTTGCAACCCAACACTAGCATGTAGTAGGAACCCAATAAATGTTGAATAAATTAATTAGTGATGCTGAAAAGTGTCCAAGATTAATGTGATTTGGGGAAACATATATCAATCACGTGCTTACTTACTCCATGTCCATTGCATTTTGCTGAACACTTAAGGGACTCACTCTTAAGAAACCTCGATTCTACACATTGACGATTTATACAAACCTAATGAAAAAAATTTCCAAGTCAGAGAAGTTCAGCTATCTTCACATTTTAATCAGTAATTTTATAACGTAAGATCATAACCATTCACTGCAACAAATATCCATTTAAGTACTGTTTTTGCTGTACCCCACAAATTTTTATGTTTCATTTTCATTTAATTCAAAATATTTTTCAATTTCTCTTGAGATTCTTCCTTTCAGAATGCGTTGCTTAATCTCTAAGTATTGTGAGATTTTTCACATAACTCCAATGAAACTATGCACTTTGGGTGATAGTGATATGTCAGTGTAGGTAACAAATGTACCAACAATGTTTTATAACAAATGTACCAACAATGTTTTATAATATAGGACTTATAGTATCATTAAAGGTTATGTGGTAAAATTGGTTTTCAGACATTATCACTGAGAAAAAGTATCCATGTTATGGAAAAGATTCCATTCTTACTAAATTGCCAACTGAATAATATCAAATCATCTGTTGATTTATTTTTCCTTTTAGAAACATATTTTTATTTTTTAAAAATAATTTCACAAATCATTTTGTAGCTCTACTCCACAAAGGGAATTATGATAACATTTTAATTCTTTTTAACGTATCTTTATTGTTGATACTCATTTTAATTCTTATTTTTATTGTTGACACTATAATAACTGTCCCCATCCTCCCACCCTTTCCACCACCTCCACCCAGCCCCCACACCCTCCTTCGGTCTGGTCATCACCACGCTGTTGTCTGAATCTACGGGTTATGCATTTATGTTCTTTGGCTAATCCCTTTACCTTCTTTCATCCAGTCCCCCCTCCCCCCACCTCTGACAGCTGTCAATCTGTTCCATGTATCCATGTCTCTGTTTCTATTTTGTTCACATAGATTCCACATATAAGTGAGATCATATGGTATGGGCACTTGGGCTATTTCCAAATCTTATTATAAATTGCACTGCTATGAACATAGGAGTGCATATATTCTTTCTGATTGGTGTTTCTGGCTTCTTAAGATATATTCCTAGAAGTGGGATCACTGAATCAAATGGTAGTTCCATTTTTAATTTTCTGAGCTGCAGAAGTATAATGATTTTATAAGTATTTTATAAGTATAAAATCTGGATTCCCTCCCCCCTTTATAAGGCACACAACCCTATTAGAACTTTCTATAAGTGCCCATCAGTATATGAGTAGATAAAAAAAAAAAAAAAAATGCGGTACATTTACATAATAGAATACTATGCAGCTATAAAATAGAAGGAACTCTTACCTTTTGCAACAGCATGGATGGACCTGGAGACTATTATGCTAAGTGAAATAAACCAGTCAAAGAAAGACAAATACAATATGCTCTCACTTATATGTGGAATCTAATGAAAAAATAAATAAACTGACAAACAAAATAAAAGCAGGAGCATGGAGACTTATTTTATTTTTACTTGTTTTGGCTCCATGGCCTACATATATCTACCGAGCTCCCAGTCATAGCCCTCCTTCGAAGAGGCATTCGTGGCTCCTAGGCATGAAGAAGCAGCCCAGCAAAGATCTGGTCAGGAATAAAATGAAACTTTGCAGTAAATTTCTTCCCTCTATGTTTTCTCCAGATTTGTGTCAGCCTCAGAAATAATGACTTATAGTAACAATAAATAATAATAGCCAACCTGTATTTAACTCTTAGTGCTGAACATTGAGCTAATCACTTTATACTGTTATCTAATTTAATCTTCTCATTAACCCCACAGAGTAAAAGCTATTATTATGCCCGCTTTACATACAGTTGTAGTATCTCACACTGGTTAGGTAACTAGCAAAATGTCAAAACATAAGAGGTGAATAGTTGATTCTATGCAGTCTGAAATTAACTTGTGATCTTATCTCCTGGGCCACAAAGAGACAATATTACCCAGTTTTACTTTTATTACTTTCCCCATACTACTTTTTACAAGAAGAAACGTGAATTTCCATACTAGACAGTACTTAACTACAATGTATTTCCAAGATCTCTCCCCTCCCCACTCCAGTCCTAAAATAGTTGGTAGTTTCCTTGTTCACAACATTAAAATTCTGTAAAGGATCAAACTGTTCCATTTCCTGCCGGGAGCCATAAAAGCAGTTTGGTCTTACTTCCTGGTCAGCCCTACTTCCTGATTAAGCAAGAACAAAGAAAGCGCGTGCGCCAAAGAAGCCCGCGCGCGCCAAGGGCCAGAAGAACCTCCCACATCAGAAAAACCAATCAGCTAGGACAGATACCCAGTCCCCAACCAATCATCCCATGGCAACTCCTTATCCTACCCCTCCCCTCCTGAGTGCTTATATACCGCAACGCTCGAATGAAAAAAACGACGCTTGATCAGAACCCTGTCTTGCCTCCGTTCTTCGTGTTCCTTGTTTGTTTCATTCTCTTAGGTGGTTCCTGCGTGCCCTCGTTGCTGCCCCGCGGGCCGGGGCATCTGGCGCCCAACGTGGGGCAACCTGGGGACCCCCGACGAGAACGTCTACCGGAGAAGCCCTGGCCAGGCACCCCCCCAGAGTCGCCGCGAGGACCCGCGAGTGAAGACTCAGCACTAGATCGCCACAGTCCCACCCGCCGTGAGACAGATCGGAGTAAGGTAGGTAGACGATTTTTCAAACAAGATTTCAGAACATTTCACCCCTTTTTGCTCGACTGCTATTATTGGCTCTCTTGGTCGATTCCTTCCTGCCCACTAATAAGCTCTCACTTGCCGATTTGGGGAAGAGTGAAGGGTACCCATCTCCGGCTGTGAGAACTCTGATTCACTTGAATTAGTATCGTCCCCCGGCCTTCTTGTCGCGAGTTCTCTCCAATTAGACCTCTTAAAACCTTGAGCTTGCTTTGAACAAAAGGTCGTTCACCTCACAGACTCAACAAAGGGAATTCCTACTCCCTGACAAGGGCAAAAGGGGTCTTCCCGTCTGTGCGGATCCGTGTAGGCGGATTATACCTACTGACTGTTTCACGCAAGCAAGGGAGTAAAGGGTATAGTCGAAAAGAGAGTAATTCCGCCTGAATCCCTGGGTTGACGGGAAAATTCAGGCTGACCTGGAACGGGGATTATACATCCCAGAGGCTTACGTGGGGGAAGGGGTCACTCGGAGAGCCATCCAGTCGACCAATAATGGGGAATTCTTTGAGTACCCATGAAATGTTCCTTGACGGTGTCAAGATGTCCCTCAGAGCGCAAGGAATAAGGGTTAAAAGAAAAGACCTTAGGCAGTTCTTTGAGTTTGTTCATGATACCTGCCCTTGGTTCCCCCTAGAAGGAACTATTAATCAAAAACGCTGGGAACGGGTAGGAGATGCCCTACAGGATTTTTATCGGGCCTTTGGCCCTGAGAAGATTCCCGTTACTGCCTTTTCTTATTGGAACTTAATTCATGACATTCTAAAAATCCATTCTCAATACCCTGATGTTAAAGAGGTCATCAAAACAGGAGAGGAGATTCTTAAGGAAAACTCCCGTCCCCCCTCAACATGCCCTTCAGTCATTATAGATCTCCCAGGAGAACCCCCAGAGACCCCTAAAGACCAAAAACCTTTAAATATTAAAAAAGAACCAGAAAAGCCACAAGAAAAAATCCCCAATATCTACCCCTCGCTTACCTTTAAAAAAGATCACTCGGATCACCTAACCCCCGAAGAACAAGAAACCCTAGATGAGGAGGCGGCTCGCTATCATGATGACCCTTGGCGCCTAACTGCCCCGGCGCTTCATAGACCCCCACCCTATAATCCCAATTCCCTAGTTCATCCTTCTCCTCTTCCAGATTTTAACTCCCGTCCATCTGACCCCATCAGACAAGCTAAAATAACCCTTGCTCGAGAAGTTTCTTCTTTAAAGGAAATTTTACAGCAGAAACGAGAGCATGTCCAACTTATTAAAGAAATTCAAGCCCTCGAGGCTGAGCTTTCCACCCTAAGTCCTACCCAACAGAATACTCCTCCCTCAACAAAATCACCCCCCAACAGACGAAAAACTAAAACTAAAGCCCCGCCCCAGGCCCTATTGGCTAAAAACAAACCCCCTCTCCTTGCCTTCCCGGTCACCCGCAGTCGCGGCCCTAAACCCCCCTCAAAAGATATAAGGGAAGAGGAAGAAAACTCCCCTGATGAAGATGATACTCCCCCAGACTCCCAAAATCCTGATCAAGACCCTACAGATAATGACTCTGAAACAGAGGACCCAGACCCCGAGCCCCAACACAAGAATCAGAAATACCGTCGCCTAAACCTTAAACACATAAAATATTTAAAGGCGGCAGTTACTAATTACAGGCCCATGGCTCCTTATACAGTAGCTATACTCGAAAGCCTGAGTGATCGCTGGCTAACTCCTAATGATTGGATCTCTCTAGCCCGAGCGACACTCTCGGGGGGTGAATATGTCCTCTGGAGAACAGATTTTGTTGAAAACTGCCGAGAAACCGCCCAGCGCAATAGTGAAAGCAAAACCTCGCGCTCCTGGACGAGAGATAAGTTACTCGGCAGGAGTCCCTATGACTCCATGAGGCACAGGCGGCCTTCCCCCCTGGGTTATTAGCTCAAATTCAAAACGCAGGCCTTAAGGCCTGGCGCCGACTCCCCCCAAAGGGCTCAGCCACAACCTCCTTGGCCAAGGTCCGACAGGGCCCTGATGAGCCTTATAGCGATTTCATCAGTCGCCTCACTGATGCCGCGGAACGGCTGATTGGCGAGGGTGAGAATGAGAGCACATTTATTAAACATCTTGCCTATGAGAATGCCAACCCGATATGTCAGGAAACCTTAAGACCGTACCGGTGTGGGAGCCTTTCTGATTATATCGTTATGTTCAGGGATTGGTACTTCCCACTCTCTTGGCCTAGCTATAGGGGCAGCTTTAAAGAACTTCGGCCCGGAAAAACAAAGAGCCTGTTATAACTGTAAACAACTTGGGCATTTTGCTCGTGACTGTCCTACAAAGGAGCCTCAGACGCCAACCCTCCAGAAACCCCCCTCTAACAACTCATCAGATCGAAAACCCCCTAGAACCCCCTGCCCACGCTGCCGGCGCGGTCTTCACTGGGCTAAGGAATGCTACTCTAAAACGGATATAGAGGGCAAGCCTTTACCACCAAAACAGGGAAACTTCCAGAGGGGCCAGCCCTGGGCCCCAAACCAGGGACTGAATCAGGGGGCTATCCGATTCGTCCCACAGACGCTACCCCCTCAACAGATCCTTCTCACTCAGGAGTCAGTTCCCTCCTCCGGGCCACCCCCGGCAGTGCAGGATTGGACCTCTGTCCCACCGGCAAATATGTACTAACTCCCGATATGGGTCCACAAGCAATCCCTACAGGGATTTATGGACCATTACCTAAGGGCACCATGGGACTTATTTTAGGAAGAAGTAGCTTATCTATGAAAGGATTAGAAGAATATCACTACTTGCTCCTGGGAGAGGTGCAGAGAATGTACAGTTTGAATTTGAATTGCCATTGGCTTAGAGCAAAGAATATCCTTACATGGTATTTTTCCTGGTTTGTATGCTTAAAGAATGTGGTTTCTTGTTCAAATTAAAATCTTAGTTTGTATTTAGAATTTAAAATCTATAATAAGAAATGAAACTCCACTCCTGAAACAGCCTCTGGTGTGGAGAAATTCAATGGTGGCAGGAGAGGGCAAAGCTATCTGCTCTCCTGCAATGAGATTACTTAAAAGTTTTCTTTAAAATTCATAAAATAATCCACAGGAAGATTCTGATCTTGGCCAAATTGGGTGTTAGTTATAAAGAAAAAATTTGAGATCTGTCTTTTAAGCATGAAAAAATGTGGCCAGATCTGTTGCAAAAACTTCCCCTAAAGTAAGCAGGATGTAGGGGAAGGGAGAGACACATGGCAATCCAATATAGACACCACTCCCCAAGAAAGCCACCATAAGAGGCCTCATATTCGCCATCTTTCCTTTTTCCAGCTAATGAATTAAAGTTTTTACAAATTCATAAATGCATCGAGGATTTCTGTGCTCATGTAAAGTGAAAAGGCCAGTTTACAAATGAGTGCGCATAGTTTTTGAGCTGGGCTTGACACTTTTCTGTGTACAGAATAAAACCCTAGAGATTTTAGCTTTAAAGATGGTGAAGATGAACTGGGAGACAAATTAAAGCTAGTTTCCCAAGGCATTTTAAGCAGCCCCTTTTGAAATTCCCACCCTGAGGCAAGTAACCAGCAGGAAGTAAATAACAAGTTTGCATATGAATGGAGGATGCAAAAACTAGTAAATCATATATGAATATAAATATTTGTTTGATGGGTGTTTTTTTTTCATGTTAAAATTTCAAGGCCTTAACAGAGATGATTCTTGTAAAGCTCCAAGGGCCCAGAGTAATACAAGAAAATTATTCTCTCTTCTTAAAAGAAATCCTTTTAAAACATCTAATATACTTGAAATTGCATGGTATTATTCTACAATGTCATTATAATTTTTGATATTTTACAAACAGCATATTGTACAATTAATCCAAACAAACTTAAAAATCTAAAATTTTTTTAATGTTTGGCAGCAATTTAAAAGGGACATGAAAGGATTCAATTCCTTCCACTGTGTGAAAGGCCCCTTGGGAAGGTACTTGAGCATTCTATATTGGCCCTTTTTGTCAAAAGGAACCCTCTTCTCACAATTCAATTGCCCACAGCTGTTGCTTGAGTTTTCAGTTCATTCTGAGGTTGAAACTTCATGTTGGATGGTACCATAGATCTGTCTCTCGCACAATGGCGTGAGCTGGGCCCTCCCTGAAGAAGAAACCTGGGTTCCCCAAGATATATGATCAATGCTGGGGCCCCCCACCAGTGGGGGGATCCCAAGGCAGGTGCTGGGCATGGAGGCCATAGGGGCATAGGCTACCAAGGAGACAGAACTGAACCTTACATCACCCTGCTTGGCCCCGGAGGATGGCTGGTTAGTCAATGATGGGTAAGACTCCTCAAGGGAGGGGCAACCTAAGACAGGCACAGTCGCAGGGGGCCATCAGGAGAGAACTTGGGGGTCAACAGAGGTGCGGCACAGATCCTCACCCCCCCAACATTACAGGGGTTTGAACACTCGCCCCTTCTGAGGGAGGTCTCCTGCCCCATGGCTGCTTCGTGCTTCCCATGCCCAGCTCAGATTGGGACCCAGGCAACAAGAGACTTGGCCCAGCTAAGACTGAGACCCAGGCAACAGAGAAGTGGTTGATGGCAGCTGCCCTATACCTAAATCTAGCCTAAATCCAGGAGTGCTCAGGGCTTTCTCAAGGATGCATATAATCCTTTCCATTAACTAAAATTGTTGTTAAAGTATTAAATTTGACAGTAAAATAGTCAAGTTTTCAGATTAATTTAAATTGGCTAAATGAAATAAGGGAATATTCAAGAAAATCTAATTGTACAAAAGGCTGTTCCTAAAGTATTAACCAAAATTTCTATTTGTAGTTCATTTCATGGTAAAATTGCTTAACATGCAATGAACCTAAAGCAGTCATATTTTTGTGCAAAAAATTAAAATTTAAAGTTATCAAGACTGCATTATATATTTTCCAAAAGCCTCCTAATAATTAAATCAAAAAAGGGGGGGATAGTGGAGTAATATTATGTAAGGAAAAATACCTTGTAAGTAAATTACATCTAGAAAAATTTTTACTTTGAAAATTAATTTTCATTTGTTACGCTAACAGCAAGACACCCATGAAAAACACACATGGTGTCAAAATAAGCCAAAGGAAAATTAGTTGGGCAAAAATAAAAAGGATCCCAAGTCAAATTTATAGAAAAGACACCTTTATTAACTTTTGGTCGAGAATATGTTTGTATATTTTCAGAAAAAAAAACTCCAGGACCATGTGGATTCCTGCAACAGAGGGGAATTAGCAGGAAATAATTCAGCCATGAAGACAAGAGGAGACGGCATACGCTGAGGGGCTCTTCTATAGGCCCTACCTGCAACCTAAGACAGGCACTGAATCAGAGCGATTCAGTTAAGCCGATGACGGGTAATGCAGGCGTTAAACCAGGTATCCCGAGTCTCCCGACCTAAGACAGGCGCAGCCACCACAGGGAAGGCTCTCTGGCCTTAATTCCAGGCTCTACCTCTCCTCCTCAAAAGATACCGAGAGCCGTTACCTGTGGGCTTGGGAAACCCACGGGAGGAGCCGGGTCACTACTCCCTCACTCCATTAAAGCCCACTCCCGCTTAAAAACAGAAAGGGAGGAGATGCCGGGAGCCATAAAAGCAGTTTGGTCTTACTTCCTGGTCAGCCCTACTTCCTGATTAAGCAAGAACAAAGAAAGCCCGCACGCGCCAAAGAAGCCCGCGAGCCAAGGGCCAGAAGAACCTCCCACATCAGAAAAACCAATCAGCTAGGACAGATACCCAGTCCCCAACCAATCATCCCATGGCAACTTCTTATCCTACCCCTCCCCTCCTGAGTGCTTATATACCGCAACGCTCGAATAAAAAAACGAGGCTTGGTCAGAACCTTGTCTTGCCTCCGTTCTTCGCGTTCCTTGTTTGTTTCATTCTCTTAGGAGGTTCCTGCATGCCCTCGTTGCTGCCCCTCGGGCCGTTGCAATTTCCCTCTTAATATCTGGAGTCTTACTGAAGCTTATTTTCTCTTTCTCTAAATTCTTAAGGTTATATAGCGCTACAAATGAATTTAAAATTTGATACTGAACATATGTGTTAAAGAAATAAATTTAATTTTAAAAATAAATTTTAGATCACTTACTCTCTCAGAATCACATTCAGAGCCATCATTGACCACCAGTGGATCTATAGTTGAGCCATGGAGACTGTAGTCTAAAGTTATACATATAACATTTCGTACATAAGCATAAAGCACAGCAACATCTTTTTGAATGAAAGGAGTTAGAGTAGGGTAGGTACAAATTAATCTTCCACATATAAGATTCCTACAAATATAATAAAATTATATTATTATATTAGGCATTTCTTGAAAATGCTTCAGATTTGCTTTCTATGAAAAAAATTAAAAATGGTTCATAATATATGGCAATATGTCTAGAAAAAAATGTAATACTTTAACACTAACATTTAAAGTAAAAAAGTATAAAGCTATTGATACAAGATTATCTTTCCATGCTACTAATGGCCTTTTATTCACTGTGCAGATTTATATCTTATTGTCAAATAATCAATTCATGCAAGGACTTTATAGGATCTAATGGTAAACAAATTAGACTAATACCCTTATCATCTAATACTAAATGTGATGTTTTGTTGAGTTGTTCACTTGAAACCTGAATGGTTTGGTGGACCAATTTCACCCCAATAAATTCAATTTTTCAAAAGGATAATTGTTTTTGTTTTGTTTTTTAAAGTTCTACAAATGAAATAAACAAATTCTTGCAGATATTTAAGATGAGGACACATTGTAATTTAGCAGTCAGGAAAACTTCAAAGAGAACAGGCCATCTGAGTCAAAGCTTACAAATTAGTGGGATTTAACAGAGTAAGGAATTTCTAAACAAAAGTAAAAGCATAAGCAAATCAAGGAAACATAAAACTACATGATATATTTACCTGTCTAGAAATTCCATGAGCACAAGGACCATGTGTCATTTTCTAACTAGTATCTAGCCCAGTGTCCAGCACATAGGTTATTAATAAATGTTTATTAAAACAAATTCATGACCAATACATCAAAGAGCTGGCTCTTCAGATGCAAGGAAAGATGAACTTTATTTTATTAATGTACCTTTACTGCTAAAATACCAATGTCCTCCTTTTCCCCCACTGAACCTTTCCAGCTTGTACCCACAATCCCCCCAAGGCCTTCACCGCACTACTGTCTATATGTTCATGTGTTATACATACATGCATATACATGATCTCAGTCATACATATGATCTAATGAACAAAATAAACTGATGAACAAAATAGATCCAGAGACATAGAAGCATGGAACAGATTGACGAATCTCAGATGGAAGTGGTGGGTGGGTGGGAGGAGATTAACCTAAAAATGAACTTCATTTTAAAGACACTGGCAGTCCTCAGCTTGGGCAAGCAATCAAATGAGTGAGAACAGTATTTTTATAAAGAAAAATGAGCAGGTTCAGAAAGGAAAGGTGCAATAGACATTATTAGTTTCAATTACTTATTGGACTTAGGAGCCTAATGGTCATCTACATGTGCTTACAACTAGATGTAAATTTAAGCTTGTAGCACAAGAAAGATGTCAGAGCAAAGATTTTGATCTGAGATTCATTCCCATACACGTCATACTTGGAACCACTGGCATGAATGACACATAGGAAGAAAAACTAGTCCTGGCCAGTGTGGCTCAGTTGGTTGGAGCATCATCCTATATACACAAAAAGGCTGTGGGTTCGATTCCTGGTCAGGGCTCATTCCCAGCTTGTGGGTTCAATCCCCAATCAAGGCATGTACGGAGGCAACCGATCAATGTTTCTCTCTAGAACAAAATTACATTTAATATTTGCATAGCATACCTCCATTGGCAGAATTTATATTGGCCTTTTTCCTTACCGCAGTTCCCAAACCTATCAAGTTGAGACTGTATTTCTTCATAGCAGGCAAATGGAGCATTTTTTGAACCTGTCAAAGTTTAAAATGTATTTGGATTAAAACTCCCTTTCTTTTTCATCTTCTTCATTGCCTCAGATATTATATCTCCTTTCCCTTTATTATTTAATTCAAAAATGTTCCCAATGAGGTTGTTGAAAAATAGAAAAATTAAAGTGAAAGGGCAATGGTCATGTTATTCATCACAAAAGATATGAGTGGTAAGAAGAATCACAGAAGTGTAAACCATGAGAGGGCGCTGTGAAAGAGAGCAATAAAAAGATAACACAAGAAAATTATACTTGTTCTCCGAGATTCTGAGTACGAACTCATAAAAAGCCAGGTCTATAATGTAATCTCATTGAATAAACCTCATTGTATCTTCAAGAAGTCTTTTAAAAAGAACCAAAATTGCCAATCTTTATATTTAACTATTTTTTACTTCGTTACTATATTAGTTTTTTATTGCTTTGCAAAAGACTATCAAAATATTGGCAGCTTACAACCCATTTAAAATGTCAGTTTTCCAAAGTCAGAAGTCCAGCCAAGGCAGAAGTGATTTCTCTACTCAGGGTCTAACTAGAAGTTATTGGCTGAGGCTGAAGTCTTCCTGTGAGCTCACTGATTATTGGTGGAATTTAGGTTTTATTTTTGTTGCTGTTGGTATTGTTTTTGGCAGTCATAGCTTCATTATCTGACTATCTGCCAAGGGTTGATCTTGGCTCCTAGGAACTGCCCCCCAGGTCCTAGTCACATGGCCCTTCAAAACATGGTAGCTTAGCCCGGCCAGCATTTTTCAGTGGTTGAGCATCAACCTATGAACCAGGAGGTCATGATTCAATTCCGTCAGGGCACATGCCCGGTAGTGGGCTCAATCCCCAGTGTAGCGCATACAGGAGGCATCTGACCAATGATTCTCATCATTGATGTTTCTATATCTCTCTCTTCCTCTCCCTTCCTTCTTGAAATCAATTTAAAAAAAAATACAACACAACCATGCAGCTTATTTTTTCCAAGCCAGCAAGAGAATCTTTCTGACATTTCCCATATTTTAAGGGCTCATATAATTAGGTCAGACCCACTCAGAATGATCTCAATTCATTCAAAGTTAACTGATGGTGGACCTTACACACATCTTCAAAATTCCTTAGTCACTATATAATGTAATCACAAGAATGATATCCCATCATATGTTCACTGTTTCTGCCCAAACTCAAATGGTAGTATCCAAAGCATGTACAACAGGAGCGTCTGGGGGGCCATTTTAGAATTCTGCACAGCCCAGTTACCTACTCTGAGTCTACTAAGCCTAACTGCTTCATTCACAAAAGCAGATAATAATATCTACCTCAATAGATTGTTATGAGAATTAAGACGATGTTTATTTAGTCACTGTTAGTTCTCAGCTAATCCTTCTCTATATTTTTAAGATCAAGAACGTTTCTTCTGTTTACCTGCCCCTTCCATGATTTACATTTTTCCCCACTATTTTTTCAATTTCTTATTTTCTTAATTCAGTATCTTTCCACCATTTTTAAACATTGGTCCATTGTGTATATATACCATAAAGACAGGCAATGTTATTTTTTAGAATTCACAATCCTATCTAATAAAAGAGTAATATGCAAATTGACTATCACTCCCACACACAAGATGACCGCCCCCATGTGGTTAATGATAGCTGCCCCCATGTGGACACAAGATGGCTGCCACAAGATGGCTGGCAGGGGAGGGCAGTAGTGGGCAATCAGGCCAGCAGGGGAGGGCAGTTGGGAGGGACCAGGCCTTCAGGGGAGGGCAGTTGAGGGTGACCAGGCCTGCAGGGGAGGGCAGTTGGGGGCGACCAGGCCTGCAAGGGAAGGCAGTTGGGGGTGTCCAGGCCAGCAGGGGAGGGCAGTTAGGGGCAACCAGGATGGCAAGGGAGGTCAGTTAGGGGTTACCGGTCCAGCAGGGGAGGGCAGTTAGGGGCAATCGGGCCGGCAGGGGAGCAGTTAGGCGTTGATCAGGCTGGCAGGGGAGTGGTTAGGGGGTGATCAGGCTGGCAGGCAGAAGCAGTTAGGGGCAATCAGGCAGGCAGGCAGGCGAGTGGTTGGGAGCCAGCAGTCCTGGATTGTGAAAGGGATGTCCGACTGCCCGTTTACGCCTAGTCCCGGTGGGATCAGGTCTAAATGGACAGTCGGACATCCCTTGAGGGGTCCCAGATTGGAGAGGGTGCAGGCTGAGCTGAGGGATACCTCCCCGTTCATAAATTTCGTGCACCAGGCCTCTAGTCTATATATATAAAAGCCTAAGCGTCCGTTACGACAGAACGACTGGTACGACCGGTTGCTATGACATGCACTGAGCAGGCAGGCAGGCAAGCGGTTAAGAGCCAGCTGTCCTGGATTGTGAGAGGGATGTCCAAGAGGTCCTGGATTGGGAGAGGGTGCAGGCCGAACTGAGGGGCCCTGTCCCCCATGCACAAATTTTATGCACCATGTCTCTATTGTTTAATAAGTTCAATTGTGACTCTGAGATACCAGGTTAGGAATGTCAATGCAGGAATTGTTAAACATCATGATAATATCCAGGGAAATTCAGAAACTGGATAATTCAACCCAGTTTGGAGAGACACTATAAAAGAATATGTTAGTCACAGAGAAGTCAGATGAATTCTGTTAAAAGTGATATTTTTCATCTGGTCCACTTCTTATAGTCCATCTATTGCATCTAAAAGTACCAATGAGCTAGCTATATTATTAACTTCCCCCTTGAATGCTTCTCAGTAGTTGGGGATTTTCTCTCAGATCAGTCTGAGTTTTCCAGGATGAGATGAGAACACTGAAAGGGCAGCATTTTGCAAATGTGAAATCACATGTCAAATATTCCCTTAAGTCCACCATACTGACCAAGTCTACTGAGTAAAAGAATTTGCCCTTTGATATTCCAAATAACATAATTAGATTCCCTGTACCCTGTTATCAAAGAACTAGGAGCTCGATGAACAAAGATTCTTGCAACAAGAGGCCTTCCTTCCTGGCTGCCAACACACGGCAGGCTCACTCTGGCAGCCTGTGCAGCGGCAGTGGCAGTGGCAAGCCCTGCACACTCCAACGCTGCTTCCTCCTCACCCTCCTTCTCCAGAGAGTTCCTCTGTGCAGCACTGGTGCTCCTGGGGAGCCATGGAGGGGAAGAGGTGGGGGGAGTGAGGCAGGAGGGGAGGACTGGAGAGGTTGGGTGCGCTAGTGCGTTTCACTTTCCCATTGTGAAAGTGGGATGCAACCGGCCCCCTTCCTCATCCTCTTCCTCCTCCGCCCTCTGCCTCCTGCCTGCCCACCCTCCCTCCATGCCCATCGCCCCTCCCCTCTTGATTTGGCAAGATAGGGAGGAGGGATACCTGATGATTTGGATTACTGTGTAGGTGGCCTCTTTCATCTATTCACAACAAAGCTGAGCCGCCTGCCGCTGCCACCACGGCTGCCACCATCTCCCCTTGGCTGGCCCAGGGCTCTCGGGGCGTGCTAACTGTACCCTGAGCAAGCTCCCACATGCGTCTGTGCCTGCAGGGCTGCTCCAATTTGTTTACCAGAACAGTGGGGCAGGAGTGGGGTAGAAGGAGATGCCAGACACTGGGAGCTATGACCTCAGGCACCAGAGGGTTGCCTCTGAGGCTGGAGGCTGGGCCACAGGGAGGCTGCAAGGACGGCTGACAGGTGTGGAGTGCAGCAGTGAGGCCCTGAGGAGGTGCGCTGCCCAGAGGCCCAGAGCGGCCAGAGGGCAGGGCTACTACCATCTTTGTCAGGTTAATTTGCGTACTCACTCCTGATTGGCTGTGGGTGTTGTGAAGTGACGGTCAATTTACATATTTCTCTTTTATTAGTATAGATATGAGGTACAATAAAATACTGAACATAACCTAACATCTGACTCACCTCATCTCATGACTAATAGGCATTTACAATTGAACATATCCTAAAACCAAATTCTGTTTTACCCCTAGATTTCCTTGTTTCAGTTTATGGAACCATTTAGTCAACCAGATATACAGGCTAACACTTAGGGATCATCCTTGATTTACTTTATCCCTCATTTCCTGCCTCTACTATGTAATCCAACTCTTAATGACATTACCTCCTAAATATAGCCTGTGCATGGCCACTTCTCTCTCACCTTCTTCATGCCCATCAAAGGTACAAGCTTCATTATACGATGACTAAGTTCTGAAAATCTAATGTATACCATTAGATTAGGTGTATTATGTACTTGCAATTATATACTCGAAAGTATCTTACATACTTGAAGGTTGTTAAGAGATTAAATCTTGAATATTCTCACCACACAAAAAAAAAGGCTTGGTAATTATGTGACATGATGGAAATATTAGCTAAATGTTATGGTGCTAATCACTTTATAATATCTGAGAATCAGATCAACACATTGTACAACTAAACTTATACAATGTTATATGTCAATTATATCTCAATAAAGGTGGGGGTAAGGAAGACTTAAACGTGAAGACTTGAAACAATAAAACTCCTAGAAGAAAACATAAGAAAAAAAGCTCTTGGACAGCAGTCCAGGCAATAATTTTTTGCATATGATACAAAAGCACAGGAAACAAAAGCAAAAATAGACAAGTGGGGATGCATTAAACTAAAAAAATTTCTCAGCAAAGGAAAGAATCAACACAGGGAAAAGAAAACATAGCATAAGAGGCAGCAAAATCTCACACATGTGTCGTAGTAATATCTTTACTGACACAGTCCTAGGGCAATAGAAGCTAAAGAGAAAATAAACAAATGGGACTACATGAAAATATAAAGCTTCTGAACAGCAAAAGAAACCATCAACAAAACAACAAGAAAGCCCACTGCCTGGGAAAACATATTTGCCAATGTTATCACTGATAAGGGCTTAATCTCCAACATTTACAGGGAACTCATACAACGTAACAAAAGGAAGATAAACAAGCAATCAAAAAATGGGCAACGAACCTAAAGAGATACTTTTCGAAACAGGACATAAGAAAGGCCAAGAGACATAGGAAAACATGCTCTAAGTCACTAATCATCAGAGAGATGCAAATCAAAACAACAATGAGATACCATCTCACACCTGTCAGAATGGCTATCATCAACAAACCAACAAATGACAAGTACTGGTGAGGATTCGGAGAAAAAAGGAACTCTCGTGCACTGCTGGTGGGGATGCAGACTGGTGCAGCCACTGTAGAGAACAGTATGGAGTTTCCTCAAAAAAACTAAAAATGGAACTCCCATTTGTCCAGTGATCCCACTTCTAGGAATATATCCCAAGAAACTAGAAACACCAATCAGAAAGGTTATATGAACCCCCATATTCATAGCAGCACAATTTACAATAGCTAAGATTTGGAAACAGCCTAAGTGCCCATCAGCAGATGAGTGGATTTAAAAACTGTTGTACATCTACACAATGGAATACTATGCTGCAGTAAAAAAGGAAGAATTCTTACCATTTGCAACAGCATGGATAGAACTGGAGAGTGTTATGCTAAGCGAAATAAGATAGTCAGAGAAAGATAAATATCACATGATCTCACTCATTAGTGAAATATAATGAACAACATAAACTGATGAACAAAAACAGATCCAGAGACAGAAGCATCGATCAGACTGTCAAACCTCAGAGGGAAGGTAGGGGAGGGTGGGGGTAAGGGGGAGAGATCAACCAAAGGACTTGTATGCATGCATATAAGCCTAACCAGTGGACACAGACACCGGGGGGTGAAGGAATGATTGGGGGGGTTGGAGGCAATGGGGGGATAAGGACACATATGTAATACCTTAATCAATAAAGAAAAAAGAAAACATAGCATAAGAGAAAACATTTACAAATCATGTATCTCTAAAATATATGTTACTCATACAAGTCAATAGCAAAAACAAATAATGAGATTTTAAAATAGCAAAGGACTTGAAGAGACATTTCTCAAAGGAAGACAGTGTAGTCATCAGATATATGAAAAGGTGCTCAACATCACTAATCATCAGGGAAATGCAAATCAAAAGTACAACTCACACATTTTAGGATAACTATTATTTTTTTTAAAGATTATTGTTAGCAAGGATGTAGAGAGAAGGAAACTTTTTTATACTGTTCATAGGAATAAAATTAGTACAGTTTTTATAGAAAACAACATATAGACTCCTCAAAAATTAAAAATAAACTACCTTATGATCCAGCAATCTTATTTATATGATATATATATAAATATTTTTTTCTGTGAGGCGAGTACTTAACATAATGTATTAAAATTGTAACAATTTTTTCACAATATATATGAATATCAAAACATCAAATCATATACCATAAATATATGCATTTTTAGTTGTCAATTATATCTTAATAAATTTAAAAATATATATACATGTTAAACAATAATTTAAATTTATATTTATATATAACACATATAAACATATAAAATATAAATTATATGTGATTGCCCATTGTCTTGGTGATGTTAATAAAAAATTGAAGATCAACTGTTTAGATGTTACAAAACAATATTACCTTTTCCAAATATGGATTCACAACGTGCATTAAGATCATGGCAGTCTCCATCATAACAAATATATTTAGCTTTACATGAATGCCCATTGATTATCGTTATATCAGTGGGACAAGCTGGTGAGGATCCATTACAAAATTCAGGAAGATCACACTCAGGATGCACACTGGGCCTACATGGTGAACCTGCTGGTTCAATCTAGTAGAAATTAAAATATAAAAAATAAAGCATTATATATAAGATTGTTGTTATTGATATTTACTTCAAAATTGTGTTACTTTCATTTATAGGTTGATGATTATTTAGTCATTAATGTCTCTTAATATCTTCTATATAAAGTATGTTTTTAATTAAAACAAGAGATAAAACATATGCACAAGGAAAAGTATAACACAAATATGGTGTGATGAGAGGCAAAATTTTGTTGTGTTTCAGTGCAAGGGAGGAAATATCACTTTTAGCTTGTGATAATTATTCCTTTGGGGTGAAAATCGTGTAATTTAGACAATTTCCAAATAAATTAGACTTATTCAAACCATAGTCTATAAATATGGAATATCTATAAATGCAATCTTTCTCCTGAATTATCCTATAGTTAAACAACTTTCACTTATAGAATTCTAAAAATTTATACAAAGAATCTTAAATGGGCATCTCTCTCATACTTTTTTTTAAATTTTTTTTATTGATTTCAGAGAAGAAGGGAGAGGGATAGAGAGGTAGAAACATCAGTGATGAGAGAGAATCATTGATCAGTTGCCTCCTGCATGGCCCACTCTGGGGATCGAGCCCGAAACCCAGGCATGTGCTCTGACCAGGAATCGAATCTTGACCTCCTGGTTCATAGGTCAACACTCAACCACTGAACCATGCATCCAGGCCTATCTCATACTTCTTAATTGATGTTTTCCTATGTGAGTAGTAATTATTCAATAAACTTTTGTGGAATTGAAAAAGAAAAGGAAAAAAAAAAGATCATAGTTAAGAATATAGCACATGGTGAGATTCTAGAGAAAAACAACATTAAACTGCTTCAGTGAAGGACAGTCAAGAACAAAGAACCCATGTTCTGTAGTTCAATAAAGGGATTCTCACATAATGAATTTGTTACAAACACATGGAAAGAACTAAAAAGGAAAACGGGGATCAGGAGTCAACCCCTTTACCATATGACCTAAATTGTGATATTTAAGACAAATGGTCTTTGAATAATAAGTTCATAACTTAAATTTTGTGCTAACACAGCATTTGAAAATTACTTCTAGGGAGTTTCATTATTTATACATTTATGGGAAACTATTGTGTCTTTCAATTACATACCCACAGATACCTAACTACAAGCAGTAACATTTTTTATTTATAAAATATAAATGTTGGATAAAGTGAATGAAAATAATCCCTTCCAAAGGAGATTTTTCTATATTGAAGAATTCTATAATAGCTCTCAAACAAGGCTTAAAAACATCATCATCAAATTAGGGAGGATAATGGCATTAGAAAGAGGCCTCAACATCCCACTAAAATTCACAAAATAAGAAACCTGACTCTGAATTTAGTATCTTTTTTTGTTTGAAAAGTCATTTATTTGACTTACAGCTATATGTCTATGTATTCTAAAGAAACCCAGACAGAGAAGACTCCCAAGTGCATTTTACAAAACCAGCATTATCCTAATTCCAAAACCAGATAAAGATACCACAAAGAAAGAAAATTACAGGCCAATATCCCTGATGAATATAGATGCTAAAATCATCAACAAGTTATTAGCAGAACATGTCAAACAGGAGTGGTGAAAGTGGGCATCACTTTGTTCCTGTTCTTAGGGGAAATGGTTTTAGTTTTTGCCCACTGAGTATGATGTTGGCTATAGATTTGTCATATATGGATTTTATTTTGTTGAGATATGATCCCTCTATTCCCATTTTGCTGAGGGTTTTTATGAAGAAAGGGTATTGAATTTTGTCAAATGCTTTTGCTGCATCAATTGGTATGACTATGTGATTTTTATCTCTCAATTTGTTTATGTAATGTATCACGTTTATTGATTTGCGGATATTGTACCATCCTTGCATCCCCGGGATAAATCCTACTTGGTCATAGTGTATGATCTTTCTGATGTACTGCTGGATACAATTTGCTAGAATTTTGTTGAGGATTTTGGCATCTATGTTCATGAGGAATACTGGCCTGTAATTCTCTTTCTTTGTGTTGTCTTTATCTGGTCTTGGTATTAGGGCAGCCATGAGCAAAATACGGCCCGTGGGCCGGATCCGGCTGTTCTATCCAGTTCTCTTGCTCTTCCCTCTGCTCCTTTACTTTGAATTTATATTAGTTCACACAAACACTCCATCCATGCTTTTATTCCGGCCCTCTGGTCCAGTTTAAGAACCCATTGTGGCCCTCGAGTCAAAAAGTTTGCCCACCCCTGTATTAGGGTAATGCTGGCTTCATAGAATGAGCTTGGAAGTGTTTCTTCCTCTTGAATTTTTTGGAATAGTCTGAGGAGGATAGGTTTTAGTTCTTTGAATGTTTGGTAAAACTCCCCTGTGAAGCTGTCTAGCCTCGGGATTATGTTTGCTGGAAGCTTTTTGATGACTGCTTCAATTTCCTCCATATAGTTATCAGCCTATTGAGATGTTTAGATTTTTCCTGATTGAGTTTTGGAAAGTTGTATTTTTCTAGGAATATGTTCATTTCCTCAAGGTTGTCTAGTTTGTTGGAATAGAGTTGTTCAGAGTATTTCTTTACAACCCTTTGTATTTCTGTGGGGTCTGTTGTTATTCCTCCTCTTTCATTTCTGATTTTGCTTATTTAGGTCCTGTCTCTTTGCTTCTTGGTAAACCTGGCTAGAGGTTCTTCAATCTTGTTTATCCTTTCAAAGAACCAGCTCTTGCTTTCATTGATCTTTTGTATTGGTTTTTTTTTGTTGTTGTTGTTTTTTTGGTCTGTACATCATTTATTTCTGCTCTGATCTTTATTATCTCCTTCCTTCTGCTCACTCTGGGCTTTTCTTGTTGTTCTCTTTCTAATCCTTTAAGTTGTAGAGTGAGATAATTTATTACCATTTTTTCTGGTTTTTTTGAGGTAGGCCTATAGAGCTATAAACTTCCCTCTCAGGACTGCTTTCACTGTGTCCCACAGGTTTTAGATTGTTGTGTTTTCATTCTCATTTGTTTTCAGGGTGCTTTTAATTTCTTCTTTGATCTCATTGGTAATCTGATCATTGTTTAATAGCATGCTATTCAGCTTCCAAGTGTTTGAATTTTTTTGATGGTTTTTATTATAGTTTATTTCTAATATTATACCATTGTGGTATGAGAAGATGTTTGATATGATGCCAATCTTCTTGATTTGGAGAGACTTTGCCTGTGACACAATATGTGGACTACCTTTGAAATGTCCCATGTACACTTGAGAAGAATGTATATTCTGTGGCTTTGGGGTGAAATGATCTTAAAATGTCAATTAATTCCATCTGATCTAGTGTGTCATTTAGAATTGCTGTTTCTTTGCTGATTTTTTTGTCTAGAGGATTTATCTAGTGATGTCAATGGGGTATTAAAGTCCCCTATTATGATTGCATTGTTGTCGCTCTCTCCCTTGATATCTTCCAATTGTTGTGGGTTTTTTTATGTATTTGGGTGCTCCTGCTTTGGGTGCATATATGTTTAAAAGGCTTATATCCTCTTGGTGTATTGATCCCTTTAGTATTATGAAATGGCCTTCCTTAAACTCCTGTTCAACATAGTACTGTGAGTGCTAACCATAGCAATTAGACAAGAAGAAGAAATAAAAGGCATACAAATTGGAAAAGAAGTAAAACTGTCCTTATTCACAGATGACATGATACTGTACATAGAAAATGCTAAAGACTCCATCAGAAAATTATTAGACTTAACAAATGAATTCAGCAATGTAGCAGGATACAAAATTAACACCCAAAAATCTATGGCATTTTATACACCAATAGTGAATTTACAGAAAGAGAGATTTAAAAAACAATCCTATTTACCATTGCACCCCCCAAAAAATTAAGATACCTAGGAACAAACTTAACTAAGGAGGTAAAAGACCTGTACTCAGAAAACTACAGGACACTGAAAAAAGAGATAGAGGAAGACATAAACAGATGGAAGAACATACCATGTTCATGGATTGATAGAATCAACATCATTACAATGTCCATACTACCCAAAGCGATCTATAGATTCAATGCATTCCCCATTAAAATACCAATGGCATATTTCACAGATCTAGAATGAACTCTCCAAAAATTCATCTGGGATAAAAAAAAAAAAATACCCTGGATAGCTGCAGCAATCCTGAGAGAGAAGAACAAAGTAGGTGGGATCTTAATACCAGATATCAAGCATATTACAAATCCACTGTTCTCAAAATAGCCTGGTACTAGCACAAGAACAGACATATAGATCAACAGAATAGAATAGAGAACCCAGAAATGGACCCAAAAACTATGCTCAATTAATATTTGATGAAGGAGGTAAGAGCATATAATGGAGGCAAGACAGTCTCTTGAATAAATGGTATTGGGAAAATTGGACAGATATATGCAAAAAAAATGAAACTAGACAACCAACTTATACCATACACAAAAATAAACTCAAAATGGCTAAAGGACTTAAACATAAGATGGGAAACCATAAAAATATTAGAGGAATCCACAGGCAGCAAAATCTCAGACATATGCCGAAGCAATATCTTCACTGATACAGCTCCTAGGACAATGGAAACTGAAGAGAAAATAAATAAATGGAAATACATCAAAATAAATAGCTTCTGCACAGCAAAAGAAACCATCAACAAAACAACAAGAAAGCCCACTGCCTGGGAAAACATATTTGCCAATGTTATCACTGATAAGGGCTTAATCTCCAACATTTACAGGGAACTCATGCAACATAACAAAAAGAAGATAAACAACCCAATCAAACAATGGGCAATGGTCCTAAATAGATACTTTTCGAAAGAAGACATAAGAAAGGCCAAGAGACATAGGAAAACATGCTCTAAGTCACTAATCATCAGAGAGATGCAAATCAAAACAACAATGAGATACCATCTCACACCTGTCAGAATGGCTATCATCAACAAATCAACAAACAACAAGTGCTGGCGAGGATGCAGAGAAAAAGGAACCCTCATGCACTGTTGGTGGGAATGCAGACTGATGCAGCCACTGTGGAGAACAGTATGAATTTTCCTCAAAAAACTAAAAATGGAACTCTCATTTGACCCAGTGATCCCACTTTTAGGTATATATCCCAAGAAATCAGAAACACCAATCAGAAAGAATATATGCACCCCTATGTTCACAGCAGCCCAATTTACCATCAGCAGATGAGTGGATTTAAAAACTGTGGTACATGTACACAATGGAATACCTACACTGCGATAAAAAAAAAAAAAGAATTCTTACCATTTACAACAGCATGGATAAAACTGGAGAGCATTATGCTAAGCGAAATAAGCCAGTCAGAGAAAGATAAATATCACATGATCACACTCATTGGTGGAATATAATGAACATATACTGATGAACAAAAACAGATCCAGACATAGAAGCATCGATCAGACTGTCAAACCTCAGAGGGAATGTAGGGGAGAGTGGGGGTAAAGGAGAGATCAACCAAAGGACTTGTACACATGCATATAAGCCTAACCATTGGACACAGATACCATGGGGATGAGGGCATGAGTGGGGGGTGGGGATACAAGGGGGGATAAGGACACATATGTAATACCTTAATCAGTAAAGAAAAAAAATTGAAAGAAGTAAAACTATCATCATTTGCAGATGATGACATGATATTGTATATAGAGAACCCTAAAGGCTCCATCAAAAATAACTAAAACTGATGAATGAATTCAGTAAAGTATCAGGATACAAAATAAATATACAGAAATCAGTTGAATTTTTATACACTAACTAGAGACCCGGTGCATGAAAATTCATGCAATGGAGGAGGGGGGGGTCCCTCAGCTCAGCCTGCCCCCTCTCACATTCCAGGAGCCCTCAGGGGTGGGAGGCAACCTGATGATCAGGGGAAGGCGACGTCCCATCACACCTCTACTGCTGCCACTGCCAGCAGCACAAGCCTCGGCTGGCCCTGGTTACCTGAGCCTTGGGCGGCCCTGGGCGGCTGGGCAGCCGCCATCCGAGGCTTGCCTGTGCCTTGGGCTGGCCCTGGTGGCTGGAGAGCTGAGGGGACTGGGGCACTGCGGAGGCAGGCTGAGGACGGCATGAGGGTCAATTAGCATATTCCCTCTTTATTAGACAGGATAATGAATTATCAGAAAGGGAAACTAAAAAACAATCCCATTCACAGTTGCTTCAAAAAGAATAAAATAACAAGGAATAAATTTAACCAAGGATGTAAAAGACCTATACTCAGAAAATTATAAGACACTGAAGAAGGAAATTGAAGAAGATACAAATAAGTGGAAGCGTATACCATGTTAATGGATAGGGAGAATTAACATCATTAAAATGTCTATACTACCCAAAGCAATCTACAGATTCAACACAATACCTATCAAGATACCAATGTCAAATTTCACAGAACTAGAAAAAATATTCCAAAAATTTATATGGAACCACAAAAGACCCCAAATAGCAACAGTGATCTTGAGAAAGAAGAACAAAATTGGAGAAATAATGCTACCTGATATCAAACTATATTACAAGGCCATAGTAATCAAACAGCATAAAAACAGACATACAGATCAATGGAACAAAATAAAAAGCTCAGAAATAAACCCATGCCTTTAGAGTCAATTAACATTTGACAAAGGAGGCAAAAACATACAAAGGGCTAAAGATAATCTCTCTATATAAAAGGCTAATATGCTAAGTGCCCAACTGTTCAACTGTTCCATCATTTGACCTGTAGCTATGATGCTCACTGATCACCAGGGGGCAGATGCTCAATGCACAGGCATGGAAACATAGAACAGACTGATGCATCTCAGAGGGAAGCGGGGAGAGGGAGAGGGTGGGGAGAGATTAACCAAAGAGTTTATATGCATACTAGAGACCCAGTGCATGGATTTGTGCACCAGTGGGGTCCCTCAGCCTGGCCTGCACCCTCTAGCAATCCAGGACTCCTTGGGGATGTTGGACTGCTGGTTTCGGCCTGATCCCCACAGGCCAGGCTGAGGGACCCCACCGGTGCATGAATCCGTGCTCCAGGCCTCTAGTCTATTCAATAAATGTTGTTGGGAAAATTGGACAGATACATGCAAAAAAAAAAAAAAAAAAAAAAAAAGGGAACTAGGCCACCTTCTTACATCATACACAAGAATAAACTCAAAATGAATTAAAAACTTAAATGTTAAACTTGAAACCATAAAAATCATAGAAGGAGCCCAGCCAGGGTTGCTCAATGGCTGAGTGTCGACCTATGAACCAGTAGGTTACGGTTCGATTCCTGGTCAGGGCACATGCACAGGTAGCGGGCTTGATCCCCAGTGTGGGACATGCAGGAGGTAGCCGATCAATGATTTTCTCTCATCACTGATGTTTCTATCTCTCTCTCCCTCTCACTTCCTCTCTAAAATCAATAAAAATACATTTTTTTTTAAAAAATCCTAGAAGGAAACACAGGCAGTAAAATCTCTGACATTTCTTGTAGCAATTATTTTTCTGACATAACTCCTCAGGTAAGGGAAACAAAACAACAAGAAAACAAATGGGACTACATCAAACTAAAAAAGTTTTGCAGAACAAAAAAAACCATAAACAAAATGAAAAGATAATCCATTGAATGGGAGAACATATTCACCAATACATCTGATAAAAGATTAGTGTCCAAAATTTATAAAGAATTTATAAAAATCAATACACATACACACACACACACACACACAGACAAACAATCCAACTTAAAAATGGGCAAAGGTCTTAAATAGATACTTCTCCAAAGAAGACATACAGATGGCCAACAGACATATGAAAAGATGCTCAAAGTCACTAATCATCAGTGAAATGCAAATTAAATCCACAATGAGATATCAGCTAACACCTACCAGAATGGCTATGATCAATAAGTCAACGAACAACCAGTATTGGTGAGGATGTGGAGCAAAGGGAACCCTTATGCACTGTTGGTGGAAATGCAAATTGGAGCAGCCATTGTGGAAAGCAGTAGGGAGTTACCTCAAAAAATTAAAAGTGGAACTGCCTTATGAACCATCAATTCCACTTCTGGGAATTTATCCGAAGAAACCCAAAACACTAATTCGAAAGAATATATGCACACACCCCCCCATATCATTGCATTATTTACAATAGCCAAGATTTGGAAACAGTCCAAGTGTCCATCAGCAGATGAGTGCATAGAACAGCTATGGTACATTTACACAATGGAATACCACTCATCCTAACAAGGAAGAAAAGTTTACCCTTTGCGACAGCATGGATGGACCTGGAGAATATTATGCTAAGTGAAATAAGCCAGTTAGAAGAAGACAGTGATTTCACTCATATGTGGAATCTAATGAACAAACTGAATTAAAAATCAAAATAGAGGTAGACTCATAGATAGCAGGCAGATGTGGGGAGGGGGGGACGGGTGAAGGGATTGAGAAAAAAAAGAAAAAAAAAGAAATAACTCATGGAAATGGACAACAGTGGTTACCATTGAGGGGGGGAGGGGAAGTGGGTGTAGGTGGAAGAGGGTATATAGGGGATAAGTGGTGATGGAAAAAAATAAAATAAAATAAAGGGGAAAGAAAGAATCCCAGACATGATTCATTATACACTTGGATGATATTAATAAACTTAAATCTTACTTGACAGTTACTGCAGCATAATCCTATATCACATACTGATCCTGCTTTCAGCACACAAAGTTTAGGATCACAACAGCTATCTTGTCCACATTGCTATGAATGAGTGAAATACAAATAAAAATACGTTATAACAATATAAACTTTGGTAGGAGCTATATTTACTGGGCTTTTTAGTTTTGGGAAAGAATATGAATGCTTTCAAAATTTAGATTTTTACATTTCTAAACTATTAAAATACTAAGGTACTTCAGGTCAAATCAGAGTAACTGGAACCCCCACTAACTCTTAATCAACTAGAATACTATACAAAATATATGGAACAACTTTTTTCAGAAACTGGATAATAGTAAGAGAGTAAAATGGTGGTTACCAGTGCCAGGCGAGTCGGGGGTAAAGGGGGATATTGATAAAAAAAATACAAAATTATTTAGAAAATGAACTAGTTCTGAGAAACTATTATACAGCATGATGACTCCAGTTAACTATAATGGACTGTAAACTTGAAATTTGATAGGACAAAGCATTCTCAGCGTGCGCGCGCGCGCGCGCACACACACACACACACACACACAGACACACACACACACACAAATGATAACTGTGCAAGGTGATGGATGTTAGTTTGACCGTTGCAATCACTTCACAATGTATATATATATATCAAAATACCACGCTGTATACCTTAAATATATACCATTTTTATCTGTCAATCATACCTCAATTAATCTGGGGGGGGGAGTGTGTGTAGAATTTAGACCCACAGCAAAGGTAAAGAAAGTGGTCCCTAAGACTGCCCTTGCATTTTACAGGAATCACCAGTTCACTGAAGTCCCAAAACCACCCTCAGTTTTGATAATTTCCTGATAAAACTCACACATTTCACTGATAACTGGTATATTCACAGTTTTGGTTTCTTATATAGAAAGGATACAAACTAAAATCAACCAAGAGAAAAAACACCTAGGACAGAATCCCAGAGAAGCACTAAACATGGATTTCCTATTACCTTCAACCCATGGAATCACAGACATACTACACTCCAAGCATTGATGTGTGACACTTCTTAACTCATTGTTTTAGGCCAGTATATTGCTAATACCAAACCCAGTTTAAGACATTGTAAGAAAGGAAAATTACAGACCAATATCTCTCATAAGCATGGATGCAAAAATTAGTAAATCAAATCCAGCAATGTATAAAAAATAGGCATCACAACCAAGTGGGATTTATCAAAGTATGCAAGGCTGGTTCATAATTCAAATATCAATTAATATAATCCATAGAGTTGACAGGTTGACCACTAGTAGCCTATCATGCGATATTGCATGCAGTAGGCTACCCTGACGCCCTCTGTGGCCCGGGTGTCGCTGTGGCAACAAAACAAGCATCCTGCCCTGGCTGCTCTGTGCCCACTGCCCAGAGGCCCTTCATCACCATAGCGACAAAGCAAGCATTCCACCAGGCCATTCACGCTGCCTGCTCTCAGCAGCAGCCCCCCTAGGACTGGGGGACTCCGGCGAGGCTGAGGGGACTGGGCACCACCATCTTGTGGCTATGGGTGCCGCCATATTTGTGACGGAGTGATGGTTAATTTGCATATTACCCTTTTACTATATAGGATAATAACTGGTATAGAAAAGGCATCAGACAAAATACAACTCACATTTATTATACAAAATATTAGCAAAACAGAAATAGAGAATCTTTCTCCATCTGATAACTTCTAAAAAAGTCTACAGCCCTGACCAGTTTTATTCAGTGGTTGGCCCATGTACCAAAGGGTTGTGAGTTTGATTCCCAGTCAAGGGCACAACCCTGGGATGCAGGTTCAATCCCCAAGACCAATTGGAGCATGTGTAGGAAGCAACTAATAGATGTCTCTTTCACATTGATTTTCTCTCACCCCCTACCCCACTGCCTCCCTTTTACTTTAAAAAATAATAATAATAAATGGGGAAAAAATATCCTCAGGTGAGGATTATAAACTACAACTAAAATGTCTGTAGCTGACATCATACTTATGGTGAGATAAGACTTTCCCCTTAGACTGGGAACAAGACCAAGATGCCCCGTCTCACGACTCCTGTCATAATCCTTATCTTAATCCTATATAATAAAAGCCTAATATACTAAGTGTCTGGTCATCTGGTTGGCCATTCAACCAATCAAAGCTTAACATGCTAATGATATGCTAAGGTGCTCAACCACTCGCTATGACGTGCACTGACCACCAGGGGGCAGCTGCTCCAACTGGTAGGTCCAGCCAATTGGGACTGAACAAGATGGGCTGGACATGCCCTGGAGCCTCCTGTGGTCCCTTCCCAGCACTGATCATGCACCGGTGGGGTCCCTTGCCCTGGCCTGTGCCCTCTTGCAATCCGGGACCCCTCGGGGGATGTTGGAGAGCCGGTTTCAGCCCAATCCCGCAGGCCAGGCTGAGGGCCCCCCATTGGTGCACGAAATTATGCACCAGGCCTCTAGTGCAATAATAAAAGAAAATAAATGTTTAAAAAAATACATGTTAGAAAGAAAGAAGCAAAATTGTTGTGTCCATACATGCAAGGGAAATTCCAAATAATCAGCCAAACAACAGCAACAACAAAAACTTCCTGTGACTAATAAGTGATTATATCAAAGTTGCTGGATACCAAAGTTAATACACAAAATTCAATTGTTTTTCTGTATAGAAGCAATTAAAAAATGGAACTTTGAAATAAAAAACACAATTTCATTTACATGACCACCAAAACAATGAAGTACTTGGGAATAGTTCTAACAAAATTTTACAGGATATATGTGAGAAAAACTACAAAACTATGATAAAAGAAATCAAAGAAGATATAAATAAATAGAGATATATTTCATGTTCATGGATAGAAAAACTCAATATTATTAAGTTGTCAGTTCTTCTCAACCTGATCTAGAGATTCAATGTAATTCCAATTAAAATTCCAGCGAGATGACAAACTGACTCTAAAGTTTTTATGAAGAGGCAAAAGGACCACAAAAGTCAATATAATACAGATGAAGAAAAAGGAGGAGGTGGAGGAAAAAGAGGAGAAGGGAGAAGAGAAAAATGGAAAGACTGACAATACCCAATTTCAAAACTTACTATAAACTGAACTAATGACTGTATGGTATTCACAAAAGAATAGACAAAGATATAATTTAAACAAAATACAGACCCAAGAAATAGACTGAGATAATAAAATCTTTGACAGTGGTGCAATTGCAATTCAGTGGAGAATAAATAGTCTTTTCAATAAATGGTGCTAGACAACTGGACATCCACATGGAAAATAATAACTCTAGACACTGTCCCTATACCTTTCATACATGCGCCTCCCCCCCCCCCCCCAACACACACACACCTTCAAAATGCATCATAAACCTAAATGTAAAATGCAAAACTATAAATATTCTAGAAGGGTAGATTTAAGAGTGTAGATCTAATGTTAAGTACTTTTCCACAATGTAAAAAAATAAATAGGAATAACACCAATCTTAAATTCTTTCACAATCTCCTTGTGAAAACAGTGCCATAATCCTAAAGAAACATTGGCTAATTAAATCTAGCTAACGAGCCAGGTAGATCAAACTCCAAGTGGAGCTAATCTCAGTAATGCATGATTGGGTTAGCATTCAAAACCAGCCAGTAAAATGCACTAGATTAATAGGGGAAAAAGGAGAAAATGCATATGATCAGCCCAATAGACACAGAAATAAGACATTTAACAAAGTTCAACACTAATTTTTGGCTCAAAGTTTTCAGCTAACTACAAACTGAAGGAAACTTCCTGAACATGATAGAGGGCATCTGTTTTAAAAAATAATTTTTAAAAAAGGTTATATCTACCATCATGTTTAGTGGTGAAAATCAGAAAGCTTTCTCCCTAAAAATAAGAACAAAACAAGAAAGACCATTCTCAATACATCTAATCAACACTAGGTCCAAGGTGGACTTACAAAGTCAATAATGTTTTTTATACTAGCAATGGTTACATAAAATATTAATACTATCAAAACCAGTAAAACTACACAAAAACTAAACAAATTAAAGAACTTATACAACTCAACACCAGGAAGATGAACACTCTACTTTAAAAAAATGGACAAAAGACCTAAATAGACACTTCTCCAAGGAGGACATTCAGATAGCCAGTAGACATGTGAAAAAATTGCTCAGCATCACTAATCATCAGAGAAATGCACATTAAAACCACAATGAGATATCAACTCACACCTGACAGAATGGCTACCATCAATAAACTAACAAACAACAAGTGTTGGAGAGGATATGGAGAAAAGGGAAACCTCATGCATTATTGGTGGGGATGCAGACTGGTACAACCACTGTGGAAAACAGTATGGAGTTACTTCAAAAAATTAAAAATGGAACTTCCATTTGACCTAGTGATCCCACTTCTGGAAATACAGCCTAAGAAACCTTAAACACTAATTCAAAAGAATATATACATCTTTACGTTCATTGCCATGCTATTTACAATAGCCAAGATTTGGAAGCAGCCCAAGTGCCCTTCCGTAGATGAATGGATTAAAGAAAAAAAAAAGAACTAACTAACTCACCTTTTTCAACAGCATGGATGGACCTGGAGATAATTATGCTAAGTGAAATAAGCCAGTCAGAGAAAGATAAAATACCTTATGATTTTTCTTATATATGGAATTTAATGAACAAAGAAACGAACAAACATAATACAAACATACTCATAAACACAGAGAACAAACTGACGGCTTTCAGAGGAGAGGTGGGTTGGGGGTTAGGTTAAAAAGGTGAAGAGAGTAAGTAAAAAACTAAAATGAAAAAAAAAAAAAACACAGACAACAGTATGGTGATTATCAAAGGGAAAAGGGAGTGGGGAGTGGTAGAAGAGGGTAAAGGGGGGATAAAAGGAGACTAGACTATGAGTAGTGAACACACACTACAATATACAAATGATGTATTATAGAATTATACAGTTGAAACCTATACAATTTTATTAACTAACTTCATCCCAATAAAATCAATAAAAACATTTTTTAAAAAGAAGAAGACGTAAATTTAACACCATGGCATAGACATACTCAATATTGGTAAGAAAGTAATTCCAGAAAATTTATGTATGGATGCAACACAATTCCAATCAAAGTTCCTACATTCACATGCTGATTCTCTAATTAATGTGGAAATATAAAGGTACTAGAATAGTAAAACTATACTGGAAAAGACAAGTAAAGTTGGATGATTTACACTGTGTTTTCAAGATTTACTGTAAAAGTACATTAATTAAGAGAGTGTGGAATTGGCATAATAATGGACATATTTTAAGAAACAGAAAAAAATTCAGGGATAGATACACATGTGTGGTAACTTATTTTCATAAGGTGTTAAGATAAAACAATGGTGAATAGTTACTTTAACAAATACTGCTAAAAAAACCCACTATATTCACATAAAGGATAATAAATGTTAACCCAAATCTCTCAAATATAAAAACAAATGTATCACAGGCTAAATTTAAAAGTTATAATTGTATAACTTCTAGTACAAAACATAGAAAATATTTATTACCTTGGGTAAGCAAAGATTTATTAAAATATAAAAAGCATGGCCACAGCAGAAAAGGTTATAAATTGGACTTTATAAAAATAAGTAATGCCTGCTTTTCAAAGACTTGGTTCAGAAACTGAATGAGTAAGCCATACATCGAAAACAAATATTTGTAATATACATGTCTGACAAAGAACTGGTATCCAGCCTATACAAAGAACTCTTAAAAGTTGATAATAAAAAAATAAGCAACTTCATTTTTAAAACTGGCAAAGTATTTAAACATATTATTCAAACAACAAGTGGCCAATAAGGGCATGAAAACATGCTCAACATGTCATCAAGGAAATATAAATCAAAATCATAGGAATGGCTAAAATTTAAAGGCTGCAATATCAATTTCTGATGAGGATGTAGAGGCAACGTTTCATATACTGCTGATAGGATTATAAAATGATACAGCCACTTTGGAAGATAGTTTGGAAGTTTCTCATAAAAATACACTTATTATATGACCCAGCAATTATTTTAGGAGTTCAGAATAATGGCCCAAACAATGAAATATAACTCAAAATAAAAAGGAAAGACTAGTATGACATAAAACAATGTGGCTGAATCTCAAAAATACTGTATTGAAAGGAAGAAGCTAGATACAAAGAATATGTGTTGTATCATTTCTTTCATATGACTTTTTTTTGTTGTTAATCCTCACCCGAGAATAGTTTTTTCCATTCATTTTTTAGAGAGAGAGGAAGGAAGAAGGGAGCAGGAGCGACAGAAGCATCAATGTGAGAGAGACACATGGATTGGTTGCCTCCCATACGAGCCCTGACCAGGGCCAGGTATCAAACCTGCAACACAGGTACATGCCCTTGACCTAGAATCAAACCTAAGACCCTTTCGTGTGCAGGCTAATGCTCTAGCCACTGAGCAAACTGGCCAGGACTCATATGACTTTCTTGATCAGGTAAAACTGACAAAATCAGAAGTGGTCTGAAGATGAGAACAGGTGGAAATGACTGCAACTTTTGGGTATAATGACCAAGTTTGGGGTATAATGAAAAAAATCTGCACCAATGTTTATATACATTTGTCAAAATTCATCAATCTGTATATATAAAATTATTAAATTTTATCATATGTAGATTATGCTCCCCCCAAAATAATTTGAAAATAAAGAGTAAAGAGAGAAAACTTGTTCTACCAAATGGTAAAATATAATACCAAAAAAAAGGCACAGTAATTAAAACAACACGATATATGCACAAGTATATTCAAACCCATATACATATCAAACCCTAATATTATTTCCATCTATTTATTTTGTAATCATAGAAATTTATGACATCTGCTGTATTTCTACAAATACTTCATTGTCTAGAATCATTATATCCTGGACCTTTTGCATTCAGAGTTTCAGGATTTCCCATCAAAATCTCCCAATTGTTCAGACTGTAATATTAACACAGACCTCTCTTACCATAATACTGGTTCCATTGTGAAGTCAGACCCTAAAGGATACTTGATAGTCCATTATCACATTAATATTCAATAAGACATTTATAAAATGTCCAAAGGTTAAGCATAAGTTTGGAAAGATCTTATATATTTAGTCTGGAACTAGAAACCTCATTCTAAACTCCCGTTTTTCCCATCAGCATTAATTTTTTGGAGTACATTTTATATTTGTTCAAAACTTTTTCATCTGTATAACTCAGACAGTATATTCTTGCATATATTTCAACCTTAATTTCACAAAGAGATTAACTGCAACAATAAGTGTACTAATCAATTTTCCTAGTTATCAGACTTACATCCTCAGTACCACAGTCACAAACTTCAGGGCTCTCCACTTTGCCGTTGCCACAGACTGCTTTTGGAGCCACTTGCATTTGTGGCTTATTCTGAAGACATTGGGCACCCATATTTAAAATGAAACTTTTAAAGTCACTCAAACTGCAATTGCTAAAAGTCTTCACACCACTGGACTGCCTAAAGATGAATCCGTATAATGTTGTTGCAGCATACTCTTGAAAACAAAATTCTATTATATAAATTAATTAATTTCAAAATGTAAAATTCAATAAAAATTATAAATGTTCATAATGAAAGCTTAGAGGCCAAAATCATACTTGAGGAAATCATATGATTTATTCACTGGAACAGATGTCCTTACGAAAACAAAATTAAGTGCAACTCAATAGCAAAAACAAACAACGGACTAGAAAATGGATAAAGGCTTAAAGAGACATTTTTCCAAAGATGACATATAAATGGCAAGGTGCACAAAATCACTAAACATCAGGGAAATGCAAGTCCAAACCACAATGAGATATCACCTCACATGTCAGAATGGCTAATTTTTTTTAAATAAGTGCTGGCAAGGTTGTGAAGAAATTGAAATCCTGGAACACTATTGATGGCAATGTAAATTGGCACTGCTGCTACAAAAAATAGTAGAGAGGTTCCTCAAAAAATTAAAAATATAGCAGCCCATATGATCCAAAATTCCCACTTCTGGGTATATTTATTAAAATCCCTTTGTATGACTGTATTACTGTTGATCTCTCACTTTATGACCATCAGTTTGCTTTATTTATTTAGGTGCTCCTATGTTGGGTGCATAAATGTTTACAATGGTTATATCCTCTTGTTGGATTATTCCCTTTATCGTTATGTTCTCATTTGTCTCTTTTATAGCCTTTGTTGTAAAATCTATTTTGTCTGATAATGTATCTTGCAGATTGGATTTGTTATCCTTGACTGTTCTTAATGGTACATCTCCCTCCATGCTCCTCTTACACTGACTATTTCCTGTTTATATTTCATAGTAGTTGGTCCATTTATAGCTAATGTGTGCTATAAGTAAACACTATAGTTGTGCTTCAAATGTTTAAAACAAAATAAACATAATAAATAAATCTTAGTATTTAAAAACTTACACAGTCTCTGCATTCATTACACAAATGGCTCCTGAACACTGGCACTTATTTGAGTCATCATATGATATTCCCAGATTGAGTCCCAGCATCTGGGTAACAATTACTGAAAATGCCTCCAAAGTTATCTCCTCCGAATACTGCATTAACAACAAAGAAAATGAAAATGAAAAACAATTCATTGAAGTTGTGTTAAAAATATTTTTCCTAATCTTGAACATTTTTATTGTTCTATCAAGTACTTTAAGAATAGGTAAATACAGTTTCTTGGACAAGTGAGAAGCGGAAGCTCTTCTTATGAAATTTTATTGAGATACTAGAGGCCCAGTGTACGACATTTGTGCACATTTAGGGGGGGTCCTCAGCCCAGCCTGTGCCCTTTCACAGTCCGGGAGCCCTCAGGGGATGTCCGACTGACGGCTTAGGCCCTCTCCTGTGGCCACAGAGGAGGGAGAGGCTCCTGACACTGCTGCACTCGCCAGCCATCAGCCCAGCTTCTGGCTGAGCGGTGCTCCCCCTGTGGGAGCACACTGACCAACAGAGGGCAGCTCCTGCGTTGACTGTCTGCCCCCTGGTGGCCAGTGCATGTCATAGCAACCAGTTGTTCCACCATTCAATCAATTTGCCTATTACCCTTTTATTATATAGGATAAGCATATTGAGTTGGTGCCAGGCTTTACCCTAATTAAACATTTGCATAATTAACATAATCCTATCTAATAAAAGTGTAATATGCAAACTCCGCTACACACACAAGCCATGCCCATAAGCCAATCAGGAGCGAGCATGCAAATTAATCCCAACCAAGATGGCTGTGGCCACAGAGCGAGCAGGAGGGAGGCTTGGGTTTCCCCAGAGATGGAGGAAGCCAAGCTTTCCACACACCCTGGCAGGCCCAGGCATCCACTCAAGGCTACAAAGTTTCAATCACAGAAGATAAGTAAATCCCAACAAAAATGGCGGCAACCATGGAGCTGGAGAGAGCAGGAGGCTAGGGTTGCCCCCGGTGATGGAGGAAGCCAAGCTTCTGCAGCCCTGGCCTGTCTTGGCCTCCGCTTAAGGCTACAAAGTTTCAATTATAGAAGATAAATAAATCCCAACAGAAATGGCTGCCGCCACGGAGCGAGCAGGAGGCTTGGCTCCGCTCCAAGCTGCAAAGTTTCAATTGTAGAAGATAAATAAATCCCAGATACCAGGGCCTCCACTTGGATCGCCAGGGGGCGTGGCCAGCCTACAAACCACTACAGGCCCCTCGCCCAGGCTGCCACACGCCCCAATGGAACCCTCACCCTGATCCAGGACACCCTTCAGGGCAAACCAGCTGGCCCCCACCCATGCACCAGGCCTCTATCCTATCTAATAAAAGAGTAATATGCAGATTGACCACCACTCCAACACACAAGATGGCTGCCCCCATGTGGGCAGAGATCCTCTCCCCATGTGGTCACAAGAGGGCCACCACAAGATGGCCAGTAGGGGAGGGCAGTTGGGAGGGACCAGGCCTGCAAGGGAGGGCAGTTGTGGGCGATCAGGCCAGCAGGGGAGGGCAGTTGGGAGGGACCAGGTCTGCAAGGGAGGGCAGTTGGGGACGATCAAGCCTACAGGGAAGGGCAGTTAGGGGTGACCAGGCCGGAAGAGGAGGGAAGTTGGGGGTGACCAGGCCTACAGGGAAGGGCAGTTGGGGGGACCCAGGTCTGCAGGGGAGAGCAGTTGGGGAGAACCAGGCCTGCAGGGGAGGGCAGTTAGGGGTGATCAGGCCTGCAGGGGAGCAGTTAGACACCAATCATGCTGGCAGGGGAGTGGTTAGGGGGTGATCAGGCTGGCAGGCAGAAGCAGTTAGTGGCAATCAGGAAGGCAGGCAGGCAAGCAGTTGGGAGCCAGCAGTCCTGGTGAGATCAAGCCTAAACGGGCAGTCGGACATCCCTCGAGGGGTCCCAGATTGGAGAGGGTGCAAGCTGGGCTGAGGGACACCCCCCCCCCCAGTGCACGAATTTCGTGCGCCTGGCCTCTAGTAAGTATATAAAAGGGCTGTTTTTACGTTATATTTTGGCTATCTGAACCATGATCTTCAAGTTACTTAATCTCTTATGACAGCTCTCATGTACACTTAGAATAATCCACATAATATTCCACCTCTGAGCTCATGAAGTGCCCACATAACAAAACACTGAGTTTAAGGGTGATATCTACTTCCAGCTAGCATTCTCAATGACATAGGAACTGGTATCAAGGGAAATCACATTCTTGGATTAGGCTTCTCATATATTTAACAAGTACACATATAACCTCCTTGACAAGGAGAATGGGACACTTAGTGCTGTTTGTTTTTTGTTATCATTTCTGATGGGCATAAGGTAAATATTTCATTAAGTTTTAACTTGCATCTCATATATTTCTGACAAATTGGCTTTTTGTGTGAAGTATTTATTCAAGTATCTTGTCAATTTTCTATTGCATTAGCCTTTTTATTGTTTTGTGGAAGCATTTTATATATTCTGTATGAGAGTTGTTCTTAGTCATGCATAGCAAATACTTTCCCTACTCTGTGGCTTGTCTTTTCACTCTCTTAATGTCTTTTCATGAACAAAATTTCCTTAATTTGATGTGGTCCAATGCATCCAACATTTTCTTTATCATTAGTGTTTTTTGTATCCACTTTAAGAAAACTTTCCCTATGCCCATAGACATGAAGCTATGTTCCTTTTTTACCTTCCAAGGATTTATGTTTAATTTTACATATAGATCTACAATCTACCTGAGTTTTATATTTTGAATAAAAGTTAAATTAATTTATCAAAAAGACTATCCACTATTATCAGACTTTTAGTTATCACACTGCAGTGTATACTGATGTCAAATTATGTTGTATACCTGAAACTTAAAAGTATAATGTAATATACCAATATTAGCTCAATAAAAAACATTGCCCACTAGCAAGTACATGACAATCATCTTTGTAAAAATTTTAGTATAGCCCTAGCCAGTTTGGCTCAGTGCATACTGAGCATCGGCCAGCAGACCAAAGGGTCCAGGATTCGATTCTGGTCAAGGGCACATACCTTGGTTGCAGGATCCTCCCTAGCCCAGGCCCGGGTCAGGGCACATGCAAGAGGCAACCAATTGATGTCTTTCTCTCACATCGATATTTCTCTGTCTTTCCCTCTCTCTTCCATTCTCTCTAAAAATCAATGAAAAAATATCCTCAGGTGAGGATTTTTTTTAAAAATGCCTATCATTTGTCTATTTCTAAACTCTCTATTCTAATCCATCGTTCTATTTATTTGTCTTACCGCTGTCTTAATCACTGAAGCTTTATGGTAAATAAGCCTTATTATCAATTACAGTATGGCCCTTTGCTGTGATATTCATCACGATTATCTTAGCCATCTTGAAGGGGAGAGCGGCTGCCTGCCTGATAGCCCCTAACCACTTGCCTGCCTGCCTGATCGCCCCTCACTGCCTCTGCCTCAGCCCCCACCATGGCTTCGTCCGAAAGAATGTCTGGAATGACATCCGGAAGGTCGTTCAGCTGTCCCATCTAATTAGCATATTACCCTTTTATTATTATAGATTTTTCATTAAGCTCACCAGGGGAAAGGCTCACACAAGTTTTAACTGCGCCATCCAAGTAGTGACACACATTGCTCCTATTCATGGAACATGGCTCCCTCTTATATGAGGTCAGAGAAATGTGGTCCCTAAATTGGCACATGCTTTCCAGCCACAGCTTAGACTATGTTATCAGACTGTCACCTATGATACGTTATTGTCACTTGTTTGAATTTAATCTTGTGTCTATTTTAATCTCACCAGACACAACTATTATTGATGCTTGCAGGCCATATTCAAACTTTTTTTTATTCCTCTTCATTCCCTCTGACTTTGATCTCCCACTTGGGATCACTTTCCTTTTTCCTAAAGAATGTTATTTATAATTTTCCTTAGTGATACTGGACTGTTGGCAAAGCAGTGGAGGCAAAGAAACAAACAGGAAAAAATGGAAAATAAGGTGATAACATTAATTCCAAAACTATTGATAAGCACAAGAATGTTCATGATTTAAACTGAAATAATTAAAATACAGGTATTTTCATATTCGAAAGAGAAAATTGATCCAGTTCTATCCTATTTACAAGAATACTCCTGAATTGCTAGGATTCAATGTAATTAATTGCATGAGATAGAAAATTCAACATAAAAATGACTTAGAAGAGAAAAAAATTTCTCACACACATAAAAGCAGCTTCTTGGTTTTCAGGGATCTGAGCTCCTTCCAGCTTCCTATTCCACCTTTCTGAAATAAAGCACTTGTCTTCATATGGCATTTTAAACAGCAGATTCAAGAAAGGCCACAATGAATAATGGGTACCATCCCTTTAAAGAAGCTTCCTTAAAGTTACAAATGTTATTTCTGCTTTCATAACATTGGATGAAACTTAGAAAAAAACTAGCTACAAAAATAGCTAAGAAATTAAGGCCTCTATCTGAGCAGGAGTATTGCCTATCTAAAAGCAGAGATTCTTATTCTTGGTTTCCGTTTTTATAAAAAAAAGATAATGTGGAGATTGGAAGAGGTATGTATAGGAATGTTTATTAAATATTGTTTGTAACAGAAAAAAAGAGAAACAACCAAATGCTCATGAAAAGCATAAAGGTTACAATGATGCATATTTATATAATGAAATATCACACGATAGTGTAAAAATTAGACACAAAGCATTTTGAGTACAGTAAAACTACTGTGTGGTACTGTAATGATAATGTATGTCCCTGTCCATTTGTCAAGACTCACCAAAAGTGAACATAATGTAAATCATGAACTTTGGGTGATTGCAATGTGTCAATGGGTTCATCATTTATGAGAAATGTACCACTATGGTGTGGAATGTTAATAATGAGGGATATTACGGAAAAATCTCTGTACTTTCCTCTCAATTTTGTAGTGAATCTTAAATTTCTATTAAAAGTGAAGTCTTGCATACTGAGGAAATAAGGGTATTGGGCTTCCCTGTTATAAGTCTTAAATACTTATCTCCAGTCTGAAATTATTTTTCCTTTCCTTGGATTCCTACAGATTTTTATCTCTACCAACAACATAATCTGTCTTCTATTACAAAAATGTGCATGCCATTTATCCTTACCATTAAACCCCTACTATGATTAGGGGTCCATAATCAAGGAGAGAAATAATGATAAGAATAATAGTGATGATAATAAGAACATAATGCTCTTACTATGTGCCACACTTTAATGAGCTTCATTGATTTATATTCACTTAATCACATTGCACAGTCACCTGTATATGTTCATTAGGCCTAATAGCACTTGAAATAAAATTATCTGTGAAATTAAAAATAAATAAATAAAGTCATTAAAAATTAACTAAAAGTCCATGTGCCAGATGAATAAATCTCAAAATTATTAGTGGAAACCAAAATTTAAATTGCAGAATGACATTAAGATACAATTTATATTATGCTTAAAGCATAAAAACAATTCTTGTTTAGAAAAATACTCAATTGTGGTAAAAGCATAAGAGCTATTAAACAAAGAAATATAAAGGTTTTGTAAAAGTATAACTATAAAAACTTTGTGAAAGAATAATTCCTGAATTAGCCTCCTTCAATTATTCTATCCTACACTCAACCTGAGCCACTCATTCTAATAGTTCACACCCTAAGCCTTGTCAACAGATCTTTATCAATAACTGTGGCCCCTGTATAATTTCTATAAAGTACATCCTGACCACCTAATTTCTTTCCTGATCACTCCTCTAGCACCTCAACTCCAACAATCATGTACCCATCAGCACATCCCAACCATCGTTCATTTCTAAATCTCCACTGCTCCTAACTTCCTTATTGACTTCTCCCCTTCCTTAACAAGTTCAAATTCTCCTACAAATATCCTCAAGTTACCTTGCCATCCTTTCACTTCAAAATGACTTGACAGAAACATCATACATCAATTTTCAAAATGCTAAGATAGAAAGATCTGAAAACTAGGATTTTACACCTAGCCAAGTTATCAATCAGATGTGATGGGAAAGCAAAAATATTTTCATTAATAAAATAACTCAATGTTTACCATTTATTCACACTATTTTTTAAAAAAAACCTCCAGAGTTATTCCAGAAAAAGAGCAAACAGTTCCAAGGAGAGGAAGAGGAGGTTTAATTTTCTGTGGCAGTAGGTTTTGCCAATAGAAGATAGAAAAAATTAAGAAGCTGTTAGACCAGCCGTGGGCAAAGCTGTTAGACCAGCCGTTCGGCTGTTCTATCCGCCCGTGGAGCCGAAAGAGCGGAGGGTTCTCTTGCTCTCCCCTCCGCTCCTTCACCAGCAGCAGTGTTAACATGGCAACGTCGGGAAACACGGCTGCAGCTCCTCCTTCTGAGGGGCCGATTTATATCCACCCATTCAGTAGAAGGAACAACCTCTCAATCTTCCAGAGGCTCCTTGTAACGACCATGGACGCGTCCCCCGACATCACCCTGGGAATGCGTAGACACGTTATCATGGTGATGTAGGGAGACATGCCCCTGGAGAGCACAGTATCAGAGCATTAGCTAAAAAGGAGACCAACAACACTGTTCCCACTGAAGTTCATGTTCTAAAGACCAAAAACCTTTCAACCCAGTCTACATTGCCATCTACATCTACGTCCCGGGCATAATTTGGAAGTTGCACTAAAGAAAATGTTTAATTTACTGTTTACACATTTTGTTCTTTTCTATTTGTTTTAGTTTTAAATTATTTTATTATATTTAAGTTTAATTTGAAAGGCTTTTGTACCTTTCCTTTGTTAGGCAATTTTATTTTGCCTTTGCCATCTTCAATATAAGGTATGTTATTGTGCTATGATTCCTCCATTTTTTGAAGTTTCAAGTTATAATAATTAGTGTTTACATTCTTCTTGTTAAATGTTTGAAATGAATAAAACTATTGAAATAAAAAAAAAGACCATACCCTTTTATGTAATGATGTTTATTTGAATTTATATTAGTTCACACAAACACTCCATCCATGCTTTTGTTCCGGCCCTCCAGTCCAGTTTAAGAACCCATTGTGGCCCTCGAGTCAAAAAGTTTGCCCACCCCTGTGTTAGACCCTGACGCCTAAAAGATCCTCCTCTGTCAAAGCTCTTTGCTAATATCTATATATATAAAAGCCTAAGCGACCGTTTAACCATTTGACCAGTAGCTATGACACGTACTGACTACCAGGGGGCAAATGCTCAACACACAGGTATGGAAACATGGAACAGACTGATGAATCTCAGAGGGAAGGGCGGGGGGTGGGGGGGAAGAGATTGACCAAAGATCTTATATGTATACTAGAGGCCCAGTGCATGGATTCGTGCACTGGTGGGGTCCCTCAGCCTGGCCTGCAGGTATTGGGCCAAAACTGGCAGTCTGACATCTCCCAACAGGTCCCAGATTGCAAGGGGGTGCAGACCAGGCCAAGGGACCGCACTGGTGCATGAATCCATGCACTGGGCCTCTGGTAATAATATATTCTTTATTCAATAGTTAATATTATTTATATATTCAAAATACTGTAAAATCCTATCTCTTGGTTTTATTATTAAATCAACCTGTATATAAAGTACTAAAGTTCTATAGACAATGGATATGAGAAGTATACAGCTATTTTACATCTCTTATTTTTCATAGCACATAATAAATGGACATTGTCTAAGGTAAATAGGTATTACTTAAATAATAAAATATAAATAACAAAAACATAAATATTAAAAAGTATCTTATGTATAATATGCATTACATAATATGTATATATACATATAATATGTAATACTTTATTTTAATAAATATTTTTATAAATATTAAAATAATAAGGATAGCCTATATAATAAAATCCTAATATGCAAATTGACCGGATGGTGGAATGACTGGTTGCTATGACGTGCACTGACCTGCAGGGGGCAGATGCTCAACGCCGGAGCTGCCCCCTGGTGGTCAGTGTGCTCCCACAGGGGGAGCCCCACTCAGCCAGAAGCTGGGGTCACGGCTGGCGAGCGCAGCGACAGTGGTGGGAGCCTCTCCCGCCTCCACGGAAGCACTAAGGACCCCTTGGGGGATGTCCAACTGCCAGCTTAGGCCTGGGCCTAAACCGGCAGGCAGACATTCCCCCAGGGGACCTGGACTGCAAAGGGGCACAGGACGGGCTGAGGGACCCCTCCAACCCCCAATGCACAAATGTTGTACACCGGGACTCTAGTATACATAATAAATAGAGTGGACTAAATATGTATAGTGATTGCTTCCTGAATGTGAAAAGGCCAGATTATATGAATTTCCTTATACGTTCTCATATGTACTTTAAAAAATCGACATGAATAAAATTATTTTCTAACTTAAAAATACATATAGTACTTAAACTTGTTTTTTTTTAATATATTTTTATTGATTATATTGATTTGGGAGAGGGAAAGAGAGATAGAACATCAAAGATGAGAATCATTGATTAGCTGCCTCCTGCATGCCTCCCACTGGGGATCGAACCTGCAACCCAGGCATGTTCCCTGACCAGGAATCGAACCATGACTTCCTGATTCAGAGGTTGATGCTCAACCACTGAACCACGCCAGTTGGGCTTAAAGTTGTTTTTTAAAAGAATGAATAGGGTGGGTAAGTGACTCAACAATTACTTCACCTTTCTATAATGCACCTAATTGTCCCAATAATTTATTTATATAAAATATTTCAGTATTATAAATATTTAAAATACACATAGAAGTTTATTCTAAATACTATTTGAAATATTTTATAATTGTTTTATTATCCTTTTCATTTGTTTTTATTTTGAAGCTATTTTATCTGTTAGACTATTTCTCCAACTTTATGTCTATAAGCAAAATTCTATGCGGGTTACAGAAATTTCTTTGCAGATAATTTTTCATGATACACTATTCTATATGTTAAAGAATGCATATACATTTGATATTTTTATTTCACTTTTAACTTCTAAATAATGGCAACAAGACACTTGTTATACAGAATACGTTTCCTTCTGTACACTTCAAATTTTCTTTTATGCTTCAAATTTTTAAGTTATTGAAAATAAATGCAATTTCTAAGTATAAATATAAATGTAAACTATATAAAATAATGCTATAATATTATGTAATTCTTAAATATATAATTTTAAAATAATTACAGACCAAAGCAATCCCTGCAGAATAATTAGCACTACACATCTTTCCAGGAAATGTTGCTCCCACATCATCTGGGTAATCTCTATACCTAAATAAAATAAGTATACATTAATAATTCATTTCAACAAACATTTCAAATGTGAGAATTCCTGCTAAAAATTTGTCTGTAGTTCATAAAATCCTAGTCTGAAGCAAATTGAGGTACAATCTTCCATGTGTACTTAATTGTTTCAAATTAAGAAGGTTTTCTTAATTAAATGAAAGTAAGCACTTTGGATTTCTAAAACATATCCAATGAATCCAAGTTTTGTTGGTTTCCTTTACTGTTTTCATCACAGTTGGTTAAGTGTACCAAAGCCTTTAATCAAACATTTTAATTATAAGCATTTTTCTGAATGACAACAAAAAATAGTTTTAATGTATAGATAGAAAATATTCACCCTCATGTAGAAAAGCTCATCAGTTTTTCAGAAGAATAACTTTCTTATTCTACAACATAATATTATTTCTGCTTTGAGTAAGAGCCCATATAAATCATTGTGTAATAATAGCATTATTTTAAGAGATCTATATAAATTATTCCATTTAATACTCAAATAAGCCAGATATATTATTCTTATGCCCATTTTAAAAAATCAAACATCAGATGCTAAATATGGTAACATTCTCAATGTAGCACAAATGGTAAGTGCCACTAAAGGACTGGAATTTAGACAATCTGAATCCAAACCCATACTCTCAACCACAAGCGTATAAAAGCTCCCAACATAAATGTCATCTTTAGAGCCCCCATCAAAACAAACATTCCAGGATATATGTAAACAAGCTTGGTATTCAATTCTTAATCTGAAGTGCCCCTTTGGTGTCAACTGCACTTTATTTCACAACTGCGTGGTGTATCTACTGCTGCCTTATTATGTCTCTCGCTATTGTTTATACCTAACCCCTCCAGCACTTGTTTTCAAGTATTTGCTCCTAACACCCAACTTTGGCTTTACATTCCAATATTGTTTACACTCTTTCTTTGTCTAAGATATTCTCTAATTAGGTAACCTCCCCCCACCAAAAAAAATCTATGCATACCATTGATGAGCTGGACTCAATAATAGTTTTTACTGAATATTGCCCACCACCTAGTCTCCACATCAAATCAGTTGTCAAGATCTAATGTTTTACTTCTTCAATGTTTCTGATATCCTTAACCTCCTTCAAAGGTTCAGCTATAGTTCCAACCATGAGCATACATACACTTTATATGTAAGTGCATAGTTTTTGAAAATAACCAGAAATTATTTTAATCTCATTGATTCCATAACCTGGGATGTTTTAAACCTCCTTTATATGAATTTAAGTGTGCCTAACTTTGCCTTCCCACTTCTAATTTAATTGCCACTTCTTTAATTTGACTTTTAAATGTTACTTTGAATCAATCCCACCCTTTTTTTCCCTTGTAAATTACAAGCAAGTGGAGATAATGTACTAGTATTAATCTTGTGGATTGGCATAAGCAAGACTGCAGAATAAGAGCTTTCAGCCACCATGTCCCCACAGCAACAATGATTGTAACAACCACCCACAGGTGAGAATAACTTTGTGAGAGTCCAGGAGTCCAGGGGAAAGGTCACAGTGCCCCATTGGAGTGAAAAAGAAAATCCAAGAATAGCTCTAGCAGGTTCAGCTCAGTGGATAGAGCATTGGCCTGCGGTCTGAGGGGTCCTGGGTTTGATTCTGGTCAAGAGCAAATGCCCAGTTGCAGCTCGATCCCCAGTAGGGGGTGTGTAGGAAGCAGCCAATCAATGATTCTCTCTCATCATTGATGTTTCTACCTCTCTCTCCCTCTCCTTTCCTCTCTGAAATCAATAAAAATATATATTTTTTAAAATCCAAGAACAGATGCTCCAAAGAAGATAAGAATAGTTTCAATTTAGTCACGTCACCATTCCCCGAAAGCAGCACAGCTCAGTGCTAAGAAAGATGCCCTCAGCCGTATTTCTCCCACAGAAGAGACCATACACTAGGTCTCAGAACAAGCCTCAATAAATTCAAAAAGGCTGAAATTATATAGAGCATTTTTCTAAACACAATGGCAGGAAACTAGAAATCCACTATAGAAAGGAAATTGAAAAAATACAAATCCATGGGGTAAAGAACATTCTACTAAACACTAATATATCAAAAAAGAAATCAAACAGAAAATCAAAACCTACCTTGAAACAAATAACAATGAGAATACAACATTCCAAAATGTATGGAATGCAGCAAAAGCAGTCCTAAGAGGAAAGTTCATAGCTATAGAGGCCTACCTTAAGAAATGAGAAAAATCCCAAATAAACAATATAATTTTCCAACTAAAGCAGTGGTTCTCAACCTTTCTAATGCCATGACCCTTTAATACAGTTCCTCATGTTGTGGTGAGCCCCAACCATAAAATTATTTTCATTGCTACTTCATAACTGTAATTTTGCTAATGTTATGAATCATAATGTAAATATCTGTGTTTTCCGATGGTCTTAGGCTCTACAGCAGCGGTTCTCAACCTGTGGGTTGTGACCCACAGGTTGAGAACTGCTAGCAGGGTCGCCTAAGACCATCGGAAAACACAGATATTTACATTACGATTCATAACATTAGCAAAATTACAGTTATGAAGTAGCAATGAAAATAATTTTATGGTTGGGTGTCACCACAACATGAGGAACTGTATTAAAGGGTCGTGGCATTAGAAAGGTTGAGAACCAATGAACTGAAGGAACTAGAAAAAGAAGAATAAACAAACACCAAAGTAAGTAAAATGAAGGAAGTAATAAAGATCAGAGTGAAAATAAATGAAACAGAGACTAAAAAAGAGAAAAAATAATCAGTGAAACTAAGAGCTGGCTTCTCCAAAAGGATAAATAAACTTTACAAACCTCTAGACAGGCAAATCTAAAAGAAAGAGAATGAAAACCCAATAAATAAAATCAGAAATGAAAAAAGGAGATATTTCAACTGATACCACAGAAGTACAAAGGATCATTAAAGAAGACCATGAAACAAACTGGACAACCTAGAAAAATGGATCAACTTCTTCAAACATATAACCATCCAAGACTGAACCAGAAAGAAACAGATAATCTGAACAGACCAATCACTAGCAATGAAATTAAAGAAAAAAATCTCCCAAAAAACAATAGCCCAGGACCAAAAGGCATTACAAGTGAATTGTACCAAACATTTAAAGAATAATTAATATCAATCATTATCAAACTATTTTTCAAAAAGGAGAGGAGAGAACACTTCCAAACTTATTTCATAGTCTGCATTACCCTGATACCAAAACTAGATAAGGACACTATGAAAAAATATACGTGTATGGGATGGTATCCATGATGATCATAATTGCAAAAATCCTCAACAAAATATTAGCAAATTTAATTGAATAGGATCAATACACCATGATCAAGTAGGATTATTCCAGAGATGCAACATCTAAAAACAACAAAGTGATAATCCATATTAACAAAATTAAGGATAAACATCATATGATCATCTCAATATATGCAGTACAAGCATTAGAGAAAATTCAACATCCATTATGATAACTCTCAACCAAGTAGGTATAGAGGGAATATATCTCAACATAATATAAGCCATATATGACAAGTCAATAGCTGATATACTTAAAAGTGAAAAACTGAAAGCTTTTCTTCTGAGATCAGGAATAAGACTAGGTTGCCCACTCTCACCAATGTTATTCAACATTGTGTTAGAAGTACTAGCCAGAGCAAGTAGGCAAGAAAAATAAATAAAAAGGATATATGTATTTGAATTAACCCCTCTATCATTATACTAGAGGCCCGGTGCATGAAATTCGTGCACAGGGGAGGGGAGGGTCCCTCAACCTGGCCTGCACCCTCTCCAATCTGGGACCCCTTGGGGGATGTCCAACTGCTGGTTTAGGCCCACAGGGATCGGGCCTAAACTGGCAGTCAGACATCCCTCTCACAATCTGGGACTGCTGGCTCCTAACCACTCGCCTACCTGCCTGCCTGCCTGATTGCCCCTAACTGCTTCTGCCTGCCAGCCTGATCTCCCCCTAACCGCTCCCCTGCTGGCCTGATTGACACCTAACTGCTCCCCTGCCAGCCTGATCATCCCCAACTGCCCTCCCCTGCCAGCCCAATCGCCCCCAGCTGCTCTCCCCTGCTGGCCATCTTGTGGTGACCATCTTGTGGTGGCCATCTTGTGACGGCCATCTCATGGCAGCCATCTTGTGATGACGTGAGGGCAGCCATGTTGTAGCAGCCATGTTGTGGCGGCCATCTTGTGACAACATCGCACGACGCCTCCTAGGCTTTTATTATATAGGATAATGATCTTCTTTGTCTCTTATAGTCTTTGCCTTAAAGTAAATTTTGTCTGACATAAGTATATTTAACCTAGAATTCTTTTGGTTTCCATTTTCATGGATTATTCAATCCCTTCATACTCAGTTGGTGTGCATCCTTACATCTGAAGTGAGTCTCTTGTAGGCATCATATATGTGGGTCTTGTTTTTTATACATTTAGCTATTCTTTTGAAGAGAGAATTTATTCCATTTACATTTAAAGTAATTATTGATAGCAACGTACTTATTGCGATTTTATTCTTTTTTTTTTCTGGCTGTTTATAACTCTTCATTTCCTCTTCTCTTACTCTTTTTCTTTGGGACTTATTTATTTATTTATTTATTTATTTAGTAACAGTATGCTTAGATTCCTTTTATCTTATCCTTTGTGTACATATAATGGGTTTTGGCTTTGTGGTTAGCATGAGACTTACATAAAACAAGTTATATTTGTAACAGTCTATTTTAAGATGAGAACAACTTCAGTTTATACATATTATGAGACTACATTTTTGCTTCCTCCATCCTCACATTTTATGTTTTTGGTGTCACAATTAAATCTTTTTACCTTAACAAATTATTGTAGCTATGACTGTTTTTACTACTTTGGTCTTTTAACTTTCATAAGTAGCTTGATAAGTGATTAACACCATCCTTCCATCTTTACAACATTATATTATATTAAGTCTGGAGATATATAGATATATATCAGTGAGATTTATACTTTCATTTCAGCTAAAGATGTCCCTTTAACATTCTTGTGAGGCCAGTCAACCAGTGATGATCATTAGCTTTTGCTTCTGAAAAACTTCTGTTTTCTACCCTTCCTTCCCCTCTGCCTTTGGAAGAGTCAGAAATAAATAAAATTCCCTAAACAAAGCTACATAATTATCTCAGGTCTTTGTTTTCTAAGAATACTGAAACATTATTCTTACATGAATAGATATGCAATATCATGAGGCCTTAGGATAAGATAAGATTTTTTCCATTCTAAAAATCTCTGCAATAATTCATCTGCCTCACCAACTGTGGAAATCTTATTTTTGTCTGACCACAACTCCAATGATGACAACACAATAGTAACGTTAAGTTGGGCAAATACCTAAAAACAAAAGAGATAATACATGAAAAAATTATCTTTGTGTTATTTTTAATGACTGAAAAATTAATTCAATGTTTTGACAAATTTATGCTCAGTTTATGTGGACAATTATTCAGAAATGCCACATCAAGTTAATAAAAATTATAATTTTAAAACTAGTATAAATTTTTCAAAATTAGTATGAAAAAGAAAATACTCACTGAATTTACAAGGCCAATAATTTCAATGACTTTATCTGTTGCTAACATGCTATCAGAGCCCAAATAATCATACTGAAAAACAAAATTAATTTTAAATTAAATACAAATTTGTTATGCAACATGTTTAAGATTTACCCTCCATCTACTCTCAGAGGATTGAGGCTGCTTTGGGGTTAGAACCGTTACAAATAAACCAGTAACAAATTTTAAAAAATGGATGTAAATTGGATCACTCATATATGCTGGTGAGAATGTAAAATTATTCAGCCACTCTAGAAAGTTGCCAAAAACCCTACACATAAGTGTTTGTAACACTTGTATTCATAAAAGCCAAAAACTAGAAACAACTCATATATCTCTCAATGGTTAACTGGTTAAACAAACTGTGGTATAATCACACCATGGAATACTACTCAGTAATAAAAAGGAACTGAACTTTTGACACATGGAATAGCTTGGGTAAACCTCAAGAAAAGTATGCTGAGTGTAAAGAAATCTCAAAAGGATACATACTACATGATAACATTTATGCAATATTGCTGAAATCACAGATATAGAGAACAGATTAGTGACTGCCAGGGTTAAGAGTAGGAAGAGAAGATTGCTATTATTATAAAAGAAAAACATAAAAGAATCTTGTGGTTATGTTATAGTTGAATGTCGTGACTGTGGGTAGTTAAGGCTACATTAAATCATAACTCTGAAGTTCACTATCACTTTGATGTTCCACATGACCCTCAAATTAAACATATCCAAACTAAGTTCCTCATCCATACTCAAGAAATCAGCTCCTACTTACATTTCCATTACTACAGCGAGCGGTATTATCATCTATGACCTTCCACATTTATTATACTACACCTTCCATGAGAGCAGAACTTTTTCTGTTTTGTTCACTCCTGGATAGCCAATAAGTAGAACAGTAACTGGCATCTAGATCATACTCAATAAATTTAAGTGAATGGATAAATCTAATTAATTTTACAAGCCTTTCTAATTCAATCTTATCAGTAACTTTTATAATGGTCCTTTTCTTTCTATTCCTATTACTAATTCCTATTAATAAACTATACCTTGATTATTAAAATAATCTCTTAAATGGTTCCTCCTCCGATTTTCTCACCAGCAATCCAGTCACTACACTATATTTTTAAATGGTGATTCTCCCAAAACACCTATCAGAAAGATCATATGCACCCCTATTTTCATAGCAGCATAATTTACAATAGTCAAGATCTGGAAACAGCCAAAGTGCCCATCAGTAGATAAGCAGATAAAAAATGATGTGTTACATCTACACAATGGAATACTATGCAGCTGTAAGAAAGAAGAAACTCTTACCCTTTGCAACAGCACAGATGGACCTGAAGATTATTATGCTAAGCAAAGAAAGCCAGTCTGAGAAAGGCAAATTTCACATGATCTCACTTATATGTGGAATCCAATGAACAAAATAAACTGATGAACAAAATAAGACCAGAGGCAATCAATGTTTATTAAAGAATATCTAAATATGTACAAGAACATAGAAAGGATATGTTTAATCAGCATTATATGGTTGGCAAACCTGACAATTTGGACAATAAACTTTTAAAACAACTCTCAAAATTTATAACATAATCTTGAAACAAAATGACTTCCATAATCCAAAACATTACTTGGAAATTGAATCATCTTTATTGGAAGTATCTTAATTTTCTCTTAAATGTTCACTTTACCCTTTTCCCTACACGCTAATAAATCAAGTATTATCATATCCTCCTCCAAATCTCACCTGGCTTTGACCCTCAACTCTGGCTTCCTGGCAAATTTCTACAATCCTACAAATAGAACTGGTAATGAGTATAATTTATATTCTCTGTGGTAGTCCACAGGTGTGACAATCCAATGCTTATCAATGAAGCAAAATCTAGAAAATATATTTTTATCCCTGTTTTCTGAAATCTTTGAAATATAGGGGAAACAAAACCAGAACGGGCTGAGTGCAAACTAAGTTATTATTCCAAGGTCCTAAAGTTCAGAAGTGTTCAAATTGTTTATGGGAATTGGGCATCTAGAGGTGCGTTCAAACCAGGTAAACAAAAGATTGGAACAGGTGCAGTAATAAATACTGCTTAAAACAAATCCTGACATTAATGTAATCATTTCCCATAAATAGCTACACTATCATCACTTTTGTGCCAATAAATATTTTATAGGACAAAACATTCTCTAGACTACATACTGCTCTTCAAGTGCAAACAAGAATTAAAAGCTTAAAGAATGTCATGTAAAACAAATATTACAATAAAAAAATATGACGGATTGACAGAAGCCCCGAAGAGATGAAGCACCATGTAAAGATTTCGAATAAAACATTACTGATAGAACTAGTATAATTTTACTATGTGGTTTTTTCCCGTTTGCAAATGTTTTCACTGTTCAAATGATTTACAAGTAAGACTATTAGAATCTTTAAGTTCCTATCTAGTAAGGGGTAAACATATATTCATACCAAATATTTAAAAGAAAAACACATACCAAAACTTTGTCCACCACAATATGCATTTCTAGATAAAGAGGAATTAAATCTTGAACAGCTGATTGTGACTAGAAAGAAAAGAAAAATGGTATTTAAAAACATAAAAGCTTTCATAGTGTTTATTCTAAACTTTTACATCTTTTTCCATCTTCATTCAGGCATGGCTGACATAAAGTTGCATTTAAGGTGTAAGATTTGATGTCTATATATGTATACACTAGAGGCCCGGTGCATGAAATTCGTGCTCTCGGGGCGGGGGGTGGGGGTCCCTCAGCCTGGCCTGCACCCTCTTGCAGTCCGGGAGCCCTCGGGAGATGTCCAACTGAAGGCAGGGAGCAGGCCTAAGCCACAGTAGTTGGACATCCTTAGCACTTCCGCAGAAGGAGGCGGGAGAGGCTTTCACAGCTGTGAGCCCGGCTTCTGGCTGAGCGATGTTCCCCCTGTGGGAGTGCACTGACCACCAGGGGGCAGCTCCTGTGTTGAGCGTCTGCCCCCTGGTAGTCAGTGCGCGGCAAAGTGACTGGTGGTTCCACCATTTGGTCGATTTGCATATTAGCCTTTTATTATATAGGATTGTGAAATAATTGGCACAATAAAGCTAATTATCATATCTACCTCACATAGTTACCATTTTCTTTCTTTTTTGTGGTGAGAACATGTAATATCAACATTCTTAGCAAATTTCAAGTTTACAATACAGTACTGTTAACTATAGTTGCATTACTGTATATTAAACTTCCAGAATCTATTCTCTCTGCATAACTAAAACTTTGTACCTTTTAACTAACATTTCCCAAATTTTCTTTGTCCCCATCTTCTGGCAACTACCATTCTACTCTTTGTTTCTATGAGTTTGACTATTTTAGATTCCACATGTAAGTGAGATCATGCAGTATTTGTTTTTCTGTTGCTGGCTTATTTCACTGAGCATACTAGTATGTCTTCCACATACATCCATGTTGTCACAAGTGATAGGATTTTCTTCATTTTTTTTAAAGCTGAGTGATATTCGTGTGTGTGTGTGTGTGTGTGTGTGTGTGTGTGTGTGTGTCACATTTTCTTTATCCCTCATCCATCAATGGATATTTAGGTTGCTTCCATATCTTGGCTATTGTGAATAAAGTGCAATAAACATAGGAGCACAGATATCTCTTCAAGATACTGATTTCATTTCCTAGGATATATTCCCAGAGGCAGAACTGGTGAATCATATGATAGATCTATTTTTAATTTTCTGAGTAACCTCCATACTGTTTTCCATAGAGGCTGTATCAGTTTACATTCCCACCAAAACTAATTATTTCTTGTCGTTTTTATAATAGGCATTCTAACAGGTGTGAGGTGGTATCTCATTGTGGTTTTGACTGACATTTCTCTAATGATTAGTGATGTTGAACAATGTGTGGTAATGGATGTTAACTAGACTTATTGTGATGATCATTTCATACTATATGCATATGCATATGTCAAATCATAATGTATGCTTTACACTAACACATTTATTATATGCCAATTATATGTCAATACAACTGAAATAAAATAACTTTAAGTATAAACACGTTTTTTTAAATAGTCACAGATTCTAGATAGTAAAAGATAGAGTGTCCCACCTCCCTCCCGATATTTACAAAAATACAGTAAAAGGGGGCTTAAGGGGACCTGGCCAGAGCACTAACACTATCCACTATAGGGGATAATTTAAGCTACTGAGAATTACCCTCCTAAATTCTCAGGAGGAAAAGAGAAAAGTTAGTATTCAGTTAACCGAATTTCATTTTAAATTATATACATATATGTGATAGCACTGAACACGTCAGTGCTGCACCTTACTTTCACCATACATTCAATTCCTGTTATTATTTTGGACATAGGATTGGAAGCTATGACAGATACACACAAATAATAGTAGGTTAAACATACTGGAGTTTATTTCTCTCCCACATAAAAGTCTGAAAATGGTGATTTTGTCTTGTAAGTTCTTCAGGAGCAAGGCTTATTCTACCTTAATGCTCTGCCACACATGGTATCCTCCTTGACCTTGTGGACTAGGGTGTGTCAACAAGTCCACAATGCAGCCAGCAGGATAGGGGAGAAGAGAAGAGTATAAACCTCCTTCCTTTAGAATTCAATCCAGACATATTACATAGTACATCTGCTTATATGTCATTAGCCATAACTTTATCACATGGCCCTGCCTAAATGCAGGGAGGTTAAGAAATGTCTTTTGTTGCATGCCCAGCTAACCACTGAGGGATTTTATTTTTAAAAACTGGCAGAAAATGAGGAGAACATGTACTGTAAAAAGCTAGCAATGCCATATATCTCTTCAATAAGCTATGCATATTTATGCCACTTTTACCTGGCACAAAATTTTTCTTTCTCACAATTACTTTTACAAGGACCAAAACATGCAGTTATACAGGGTGTACACTGAACAATTTACATGGCTACACATGACAATCCTGCTTATGATATTTTAATTATATCTATAATTGCATTAATATTGACTCTTTGGTTATGAATGCAACCTTTATAAATATTGGCTTTATTGAATAACATACAGAAATATAGAGATAAAAGCAGAAACTGAAACACTAATTTTTAGAAAGTTACAAGAAACAAATATCATGTAAGGAAAAATATCCTGTAAGTAAATTACATCTAGAAAATTTTTACTTTAGAAAATTAACTTTGATTTGTAATGCTAATAGCAAGACACCCATGAAAAACACACATGGTGTCAAAACAAGCCAAAGGAAAATCGTTTGGGCAAAAAATGAAAAAGTATCCCAAGTCAAATTTATAGAAAAGATTCCTTTATTAACTTTTGGTCGAGAATATGTTTGTATATTTTCAGAAAACAACTCCAAGACCATGTGGATTCCTGCAACAGAGAGGAATTGACAGGACTGCTCCAGCCATGAAGACAGAAGAGAAACAGTCCAGAGATGGAAGACGCTGATGACACCTTGCCATACTAGCAGTCAGCAGCTGTGCGTCCCTGCAAGTTGCCCAGGACCAAACCAGAGAGGGTCGGACCTGCATTACCACCATTTGTCTACCATCCAGAACTGAAACATCATTGCTGACATGTACACATAAGGAACTGTTTTGACATTGAAATTGGGACTCAAAAGAACTGTTGGCCCAGAAAGAAACTCACTACAGACTGATTCATTTGCCTCTCAACATAACCATTATTGCTTGTCTCATTTTTGGTTCTTATAAGTGTATTTCTAGTATCACATGATCTCACTCATCTAGGGGAAATAATGAACAACATAAACTGATGAATAAAAACAGACCCGGAGACAGGGAAGCATCGATCAGACTGTCAAACCACAGAGGGAAGGTAGGGGAGGGTAGGGGTAAAGGGGAGAGATCAACCAAAGGACTTGTATGCATGCATATAAGCCTAACCAGCGGTCACGGACAACAGGGGGGTGGGGGCATGCGTGGGTAGGGGTTTGGGAAGGGAATGGGGGGATGAGGACAAATATGTGATACCTTAATCAATAAAGAAATTAATAAAAATAAATAAATAAAAAGAAACAAATTAAGAATTAAAAGTAAAGGATAGATTATTGCAAGCAGGAAACACTGATATATACTGATATATCGTTCAAGAAAAATTGTAAGACTAAGAAAAGATGAGGCTGTTCTTAAGGAAAGGATATTTGCTATAACTATCCATGAGGTTAATAAATTTTTTTAAAAATAAATTTTAAAATGCAATAACTATCTTGAAAGTAGTAATAAAGCATATGTAACTTACTTTTTCACTTATGAAAATGCTATAGTCCATTGGTTTTTGTTCCATGCCACGGCTATTTTCAGTATGAACTGCAAACATATTGTTTTTATTTTTTAATTTATAAAGAAGATGCTGAAATTCAACTTCAATTTCCAGAGGTTCAATTCCATAAGAAACGTTTTCAAATTGCAGTAATCCTCTGTAAAAATAAGGATAACAAACTTAAGTGTTTTTAGTCAATTTTATAAAACTGACAGAATAAAAAAAAGGGGGGGGGGAAAATACAGACCGTTTTTTAGTATAATATTCTGACCCAAAACCTTTATATTTGGGATATGACTCTGAAGAGACAAAACATCTCCAATCCACACAATTTCCCATTTCACTTTCTTTATGATTATAAATGCAGCAGAAATTATGTAATCAGTGCTAGGTGTAGTGCACAGAATTAACAATTATCAAGTAGTTCCCCGTCCTCCAAGTCAGTGACTTAAAGAAGGCAATATAGAAATCATGATGAATTTTTCTCTGTTTATACTACCTTAAAAAAATGACTGCAGTGCTAATATAATAAAACTAGAGACTCGGTGAACAGATTTGTTCACCGGTGGGGTCCCTCAGCCTGGCCTGTGCCATCTCGCAATCTGGGACCCCTCAGGGGATATCGTAGTAATGCAGCGAAGCAGCAGGCAGCTGGGGAGGAGCCCGAGCCCAGGCCGAGCACCACTCCTGCTCATCCTGGCCCCACTGCACCTGCTGCCACCCCTCAGTAGCACTGCTGCAGAGGCGGGAGAGGCTAGCGCCGCTGCAGCTGTGCACCCCAGCCATGAGCCCAACATCTGGCACCTGAGCGGCATGCCTGCTGTGGGAGCACACTGACCACGAGGGACCAGCTCCTGCATTGAGCGTCTGCCCCCTGGTGGTCAGTGCGTGTCACAGTGACCGGTCAAATGGTCGAACAGTTGACTGGTCATGTAGGGTTTTATATAAATAGCAATTTTATTTTTAAAAAAATTTCACAGTAGTTATGAAACGGTATTATTTTGTTTGTGCATATAGTCTAAGAAATTTAAAGCAAGATTTTAAGGAGTAAAACAACTTTTATAACACTTTTCCCTGAATACAGGTAACAGTTCAAGTGACTACTCCCTAAAAAACAAATTTCAGGATTACATGTAAAAGCTCAGAGGAACATTTTTTCGTAAATCAAGGAACCTATGCTACAAATTGAGAGTGAAAAATTTCCTGATATAATGGGAAACGCTTTAAGCACTAAGGATGAAACCCTACAATTCTTAGAGACTTTAAGATACTGATATTATTAGAAAAATGAATACCATATTAATAATTATTTGTTTATACAGAATTGACTTCATCTCTCTGAAAATAATTTTCCTTGAGAAAAGCATGCCTTGTTTATATTTATTTCTCTATATTTCCAAACATTGGCTAATAGCTGGTACATGGTAGGTATCAAAATATTCTGTTGGCTGAAAAAATAAGCTATCCTAAATTTAGCTTTTCAAACTTCCTGTAGTCAAGCATGTTCAACTGTCAGTTCTGTAGTTAAGAAAATATATATATATATAGAGAGAGAGAGAGAACAAGGATGCCAGAAAATCTAAACTTTTAAGGAGTTAAGAAATTATCCGGTCAGTGAGGAGAAGTAAAAGGAACAGCAGAGTATAATTGAATAATCTCCACGTGGGAATTTTCTTCCAGCTTCACACTTAATATCAACAAAACAAATCCCATGCAGCCAAATATCATAACTATGTTGTTGGCATATCAACAGTAGAAAATACATAACCGAAGTCCAAAGCACGTGCTGAGTATGACAATGGAATTTGGATATCCTTCAACATATCCTTCATAGTAGCATTGAGTCTAGAAAAGAAAGAAGTAAAGTGGTTACTTAGGAATTGAAAAACTTTCTAATGATTTCTTATTTTATAAAATTTTCTGAATATTTTCCAGGCGACACAATCTCTATCAATATGAATAAAGCAATATTCAGAAAAAAAGTCACCCATTTGCCACTTTTACTATTTGAACTAATATTATCAGATTAATACTAGGGATTATTATTTTACACCCTACTTCCAAAGTTAATTTCATATTTTTGGTAAAATTATTTCCCAGTATATAAATTTGGGTCACCAATTAAAAGACTAAGATTATGAATCTTAGTTTCTTTTAAATCTAATATTCTGCTAAAAGGAAACATTTAAAATATAAGGATATAGGAAGAATGAAGAACTAGAAAAAGACATAATAAGACAACAAAAACAAAAGGGTGATTTTGAAGCTATACTAATACCAAAAAAGTCGATGTTAGGCAAGAAGCATGACTAGCGATAAGGAGGGACACTTCAAAATGGTAAGTTTCAATTCATAAAGAAGATATAAGTACCCTAAATTTGTATTCCCTTAATAACATACCTTGAAAATACATAAAGTCAAAATTGAAAAAAATCATAAAAATAAATATTTTTATAGTAAAAGATTTTTAAAGATACACTTCTGTCAGTAACTGATAAATCAAGCACTGAGAATTGATAGAAGATTTGAAGAGCATGTTAACAACCTAATACAGATAGAACACTACACTTTAAAACCGCAGAATACACTTTCTTTTCAAATAACATGGAACATTTACAAAAATTAAACCATATTCTGGCCATGAAACACAAGAATAAATTTTAAATTACTGCAGTCATACAAAGTTTGGTCTCTGATCACAGCATAATTATGTTAGAGATTTAGCAAACATCATCACAGAAAAAGAGGAATATTATATAACTTCCAAGATTCAATAGTGTTATAAAATTTGGTAGAAATCAGTGTAAGATTTATTAACACACTGCTTTATGTTGGAGCCTAGGAGAGGAAAGAAGAACAAAAGGAAACTGATGGTTCTATCCAATATAATAAAGTAACATAGTGTCCAATTCAATAATGCAACACATTTTTATTATACTAGTATGCTAACTATGTGTTAGACATTTTTCTAGTTATTGGAGATACATCAGTGAATAAAACAGACCAAAACCCTGGCCTCATGAAAGATTATATTGCACTGGAGAAATAGAAAATCTACACTAATAAAAGAGAAAGATGCAAATTAACCATACCTTTGCGACGCCCATCAGCCAATCAGGAGTATGCAAATTGACCCAAGCGGCCTGGGGTGGGGCGGGATGCTTGCGTCATCGCCATGGTGACAACACAGGCTTTCTGCACCACCCCAGCTGCTCAGGGCCTATGGGCAGCGTGGGAAGGCAGGGCTGGAGCAGAAAGAGGTGGCTCCAGGGCCGGAACAGAAAGGCAGTGCTGACAGCCAGGGAAAGGAAGGCCCATTCTTGCACAAATCTTCGTGCATTGGGCTTCTAGTAAAGTAAATAGATAAAATAGATGACACATCATATGTTGATACCATTGTGGAGAAAAACAAAACAGGTAAAATAAGAGAACTAAGGGTAAGAATGCAATTTAAAAACTAGATTAGTCAAGGGCTAACGAAGTGATTCTGAGCAAAGATCCAACAATATGAGGAAGAAAAACGTGCTATTTTGGAAAAGAGCAAACATCTGGCCCTAGCATGGTTTGGCTCAGTGAATAGAGTATGTGCCTGCAGACTGAAGAGTCCTGGGTTCAATTCCCAGCAAGGGCATGTACCTGGGTTGTTGGCTTGATTCCAGTCCTGATCAGGGCACCTGTAGGAGGCAACCAATAAATGTGTCTCTTTCACATTGATGTTTCTCTCTGTCTCTCCCCCTCCCTTCCACTCTCTCTAAAAATCAATGGAAGGAGAAACCAAGATGGTGGCATAGGTAAACACCTAAACTGCTGCCTCACACAACAATATCAAAATTACAACTAAAAAGACAAAACGGACACCATTCAGAACTACAGGAAAGCTGGCTGAGTGGAAATTCTACAACTAGAAGAAAAGAGGAAAGCACATTGACTCAGAGGAGCTACAAAAGACTGAGGTATGGAGGCTCGCACGCGGAGAGGAAGGGCGGCTGTGTGCACAGGCGGCTGAGTGGACGGCTGGCTTTCTAAAGTGGGAGGGAGAAGGAAACTCCCGAATGCACTGAACTCCAGTCCCGGGCGAGATGCTGGGAAACCAGACTCATTCGGGGGGAATCATGGGAGGCTGGGTGCGCGGCTGGCTTTCTAAAGCAGGAGGGAGACAGAAGCACCCAACTGCATTGAACTCCAGTTCTGGGCAAGTTTCTGGGAACCCCGACTCATTCGGGGAGAAACTGGACTGTCTGGCAGTGGGTGAAACTCGAGGGCGGCTTTCTTTCAGAGGTGCTTGCAGCAATTACCAAGGGTCACTGAGACCCAGGGACCTCATAGGGCAGGGCTGATGGGAAACCAAGGCTGTCTGCTCCACCCTGAAACTCCGCCCCATCCAAGCTGAGCACAGAGGCTTTTGCAATTTTGCAAGTCTTGTCTCATAAGAGTGTCTCCAGCACAGAAGTGTTCCTAGCATAGACACAGCTGATCCTCACAGCCAATTGGCCTGGAGGTCAATTCCTCCCAGTGATACCAACAACAATCAAGACTTAACTACAACAAGGCTGTACACACAGTCCACAAAGGGGTGCACCAAAAGTGTCCACCTCAGGTAACTGGGGAGGCTGAGCCACTGGACCCTAGAGGACACCTACCACACAAAGCTACTCTACCAACTCAGGGAAGCAGCGAAAATGTGGAGACAAAGAAACAGATCACAAATGAAAAAATGGAGCAAAACAAACGACTGGATATAAAGTTCAAAACCACGGTTATAAGGTTTTTCAAGAATTTCCTAGAAAAGGCCGATAAATTTAATGAGACCCTTGAGGATATGAAAAAAGACCAACTAGAAATTAAACATACACTGACTGAAATAAAAAAATATTATACAGAGACCTAACCGCAGACTAGAGGACGGCAAGAATCAAGTCAAAGAGTTGAAATACAAAGAAGCAAAAAACACTCAACCGAAAAAGCAAAAAGAAAAAGAATCCAAAAAGTTGAAGATAGTGTAAGGAGCCTCTGGGACAACCTCAAGCATACCAACATCCGAATTATGGGGGTGCCAGAAAAAGAGAGAGAGCAAGATACTGAAAACCTATTTAAAGAAATAATGACCGAAAACTTCCCCACCTAGTGAAAGAAATAGACTTACAAGTCCAGGAAGCGCAGAACCCCAAACAAGAGGAATCCAAAGAGGACCACATCAAGACACATCATAATTAAAATGCCAAGAGCAAAAGACAAAGAGAGAATATTAAAAGCAGCAGGAGAAAAACAGTTAGTTACCTACAAGGGAGCACCCATATGACTGTCAGCTGATTTCTCAACAGAAACTATGCAGGCCAGATGGGAGTGGCAAGAAATATTCAAAGTGATGAATAACAAGAACCTACAACCAAGATTACTCTACCCAGCAAAGCTATCATTCAGAATTGAAGGGCACATAAAGAGCTTCACAGATAAGAAAAAGCTAAAGGAGTTCATCACCACCAAACCAGTATTATATGAAATGCTGCAAGGTATTCTTTAAGAAGAGGAAGAAGAAGAAAAAGGTAAAGATAACAATTATGAACAACTAATAAATGTCTATCAACAAGTGCATCTAAAAATCAAGTGAATTAAAAATCTGATGAACAGAATAAACTGGTGAATATAAGAGAATCAGGGGCATCGAAAGGGAGTGGACTGACAATTCTCAGGGGGAAAGGGGTGTGGGAGGTGCGGGAAGAGGCTGGACAAAAATCGTACGCCTATGGATGAGGACAGTGCGGGGGGAGGTAAGGGCAGAGGGTGGGGTGGGAAACGGGTGGAGGGGAGCTATGGGGGGAAAAAGAGGAGCAATTGTAATAATCTCAACAATAAAGATTTATTAAATTTAAAATAAAAAAATAAGAATAAAATAAATTTAGTACCAAAAAAATAAAAATAATAAATAAAAATCAATGGAAAACAAACATCTGGATCAGAGGAAATGGAAAGTGCAAAATTCTTAAAAGAACATGTCTGCTGTGTTTGAAGAACAGCAAGGAGAGAAATATGATTGGAACAGGTGAGTAAGATAGAGACTAACAGGAAATGAGGTCAGCCAGGGGAAGAGGAGCAAACTATATAAGAACTGTAGGATATTGAAATGACTTTGGTTTTCATTTTGTGAACATTAGGTGGTCATCCTGTGGAAGTCCTGAGCAGAGAAGTGACATGATCTGACTAGATTTCAATAGGATCAATCTGGTTGCTAGTTCAAGAACCGACTGAGGGGATGGCAAAGTGTGGAAATAGAAAGATTATTCAAGTTCTGGCAATAATCTATAATAATCCTATATAATAAAGAGGTAATATGCAAATTGACCATCACTCCAACACACAAAATGGCCACCCCATATGGTCAAATATGGCTGCCCCCATGTGGACACAAAACGGCCACCACAAGATGGCTGGCAGGAGAGGGCAGTTGGGAGGGACCAGGCCTGCAAGGGAGGGCAGTTGAGGGCAATCAGGCCTGCAAAGAAGGACAGCTGGGCGGGACCCAGGCCTGGAGGGGAGGGCAGTTAGGGGCAATCAGGCAGGCAGGTAAGTGGTTAGGGATGATCAGGCAGGTAGGCAGAGTGGTTAGGGGCAATCAGGCAGGCAGGCAGGTGAACGGATAGGAGTCAGTGGTACTGGATTGCGAGAAGAATGTCCGACTGCCGGTTTAAGCCTGATCCCACAGTCGGACATCCCCCAAAGGGTCCCGGATTGCAAGAATGTGCAGGCTGGGCTGAAGGACCGTTCCCCACACATCTCCCATGCACAAATCTTGTGCACCAGGCCTCTAGTCGTATTAAATAAGATGCTTACTTGGAAAAAAGTGTTTCCAGTTGATGGAGACAGAGGAAGAGGGTAGATTACAGATATACTATAATTTAAAGGGTAGATTCAGTAGAATTTCTTGATGGATGGGATAGGGTAGCTATTTTCAACCTTCTTTATCTCATGGCATACATAAACTAATTACTAAAATTCTGCAGCACAGCAAAAAAATATACTTTTTGCCGATCTGACAAAAAGATAGGAATAATTTTACTTCATTCACACCAGATGGCCATTCTCATGTTGCCACTTGTCATATTTTATTTGATGATCTAAGGTAAAAGATATCACTGCCTCAGACTAAATAGTCAGGTATTGCATGTTTTAAAAGGTAATATGTTCTAGGCAGAGTAGAAGGTGTTGAGTCATTCTAATTTTCTTTAATTTACCAAAATTTCAGAAAAGCCTAATAATAGGGGAAATTAGCCACACACAAAAATGGATTCCTTAACTATATCCCCTGTGAATAAAGTCTGCTGTATTAGAAAAGAATTTCTTCAACATAAAAAAAAAGGTCTTTAAAAAAATCTGTATAACATAGAACTTAAATCTTACCTGAATATTTGAAGAATGAGAATTCACAGATCCTTGATTATATAAATAAACCATAAAATTATCTGCTAAAAAAAATCTGAATGTAAAAAAGAATGATAGAATTCTAAGTTATTCATTTTGAAACATATAAAGCAGCAGCAAGCAAGCTAACACCCTCAGACCAAATCTGACCTACCCTCTGTGTTTGTAAATAGTATTATGGAAACACAGCTCCAGCCATTGACTTACTATGGTCAATGGCTGCTTTCCTGCTACAGCAGCAGAGTCTGGTCATCTTGACAGAGGCTTATGCCCTCAAAGCCAAAAATACTTACTATCTAGGTTTTAGAGAAAAAGTTTGCTAACCTCTGCTAAAGATAATATTTTCTCTTGATGTTTATGTAATTTTTATTCAAAGGAATACACATTTACTCAAAGTAATTATCCTATCTTAATGGACTCCTTCAAAGAAAATAAGGAAAAAAGAACTACAAGATGAGAGAAAAGCATTTTAAAATTTACAAAGATATGAACTGGATTATGAGAGTTGTCTGTTCTTTCATTTTTCCTAAATTGTATTACTATGAATACACATTTCCTTTATAATGAAGTGGAAGAGTATTGTGTAAAAGTAATATTAATCAGAACACAGGCACTAAAACTACATTCATTCTAAGTTCAGCCTTCTCTGGTACCATTGCCTGTATTTATCATGTTATTTTAGTTAGGCTTCCTTACCTCAAGCTCACTCCTCCATCCAATGTAACATAACCAGACCACCCAGACTAGTTTCTGTTGGGAACTCTTCACTAAAACTGATCTCATATAGGTTACTTACCTAATGACCCTCTAGTTGTGAAATCCAAAAGGCAGTTTGAAGTCAAATAAAACTACTGTAATGCACTTCCTATTGCTGACCCCATTCCCCTTCTTTAAAACATCTACTCAATTTCAATCATACCATTTCCCCCTGGTTTTCCTCATATCTTTCTACTTCTGTAAATCCTTTCCTCTGGATCCTTGCTTCTTCTCTTAAATGTTTCCATGGCATTCATCTGTGGGGTTTTTCCTCCTCACCTTTAACATTCACCCCTACCTCTATAGATTTATCTTGTTCCTTTTTGGTGCTTCATTTATACCTACATTTAAAAATGGCTTTAAAACCCACACTTGTCTTCCATGTTCTAGACCAAATCTACTTTCCAACTAGACATTATTCCTGGGATATCCCACAAGCACTTCATATACAACCTCTCCAAAAAAGAGTCCATATTTGCCCTGACTCAGGTCTGTTCCCCTTCTCTTTCACTGCCCCACTGAATCTCTACCACAAATCACTCTATCTAATCCATTAGCTAATTTTTCCCTGCCACCTCAGTATTTCTAAAAAAAAAAAAAAATCCTATATAATAAAAGGCTAATATGCAGATTGACTGAACAGTGGAATGACTGGTCGCTATGATGCACACTGACCACCAAGGGCAGGCGCTCAATGAAGGAGCTGCCCCCTGGTGGTCAGTGTGCTCCCACAGAGGGAGCACCACTCAGCCAGAAGCCCTGAGCCGGATATCCCCCGAGGGCTCCTGGACTGTAAAAGGGCACAGGCAGGGCTGAGGGACCCCCCCCCCACCCCGAGTGCACGAATTTCATGCACTGGGCCTCTAGTAATAATAAAATCCTTTCCTCTAAACAGTCATAGTTCTGTTTCTCATTATTTCTCACATAAGTTATTTGCAATCACGTAATTGACATAATGCTGTCATAATCATTATGTAACTAGAGGCCTGGTGCATGAATTCGTGCATGGGAGAGGGCCAATTGGGACGGCTGGGGGGAGGGGCCACAGGCGGTTGACTGGCTGGCCCCGCCCCCTGGTCAAACTCCCGGTCAAACCCCCGTCGAGAAAACAATTTGCATATTAGCCTTTTATTATATAGGATTCCCCAAAACAATATACTGGTACACATGCTCTATCCATATCCCATGCTCCAGTCCCTATATTTCTTACCACTGTTCATAGTCCTGATGAGATGTTCAAATACAATGTGAGTTCTCTTGCTTTGCCTTTGATAGTCTTAAAAAGTTGCTTGTGTTATCATTTACCATAGTTTCCCCTCTGTCTATAGGAATAGGTTAATTCTTCTTTTACTCAACACCAGTCTTTGGCATCTTATACAATGAATCACTTGTTTACCATCTCTCTTTAAGAAACTTCCCTTCAGCCAAAAAAAACTTTGTTTCTTCTTTCTTTGAAAGCATTCATCTGACCTCCTCTTTCTTCTTTCTTTGCCCAATATTTTTGGTAAGTTATTTACACTTACTATTTTTGGTCTCAAATTAGCCTCTCCTTCATTCCATGTAGTCTAGTTTTACACCCAAATTTAACTAAAAATGACCTCTTGAAAATCACAAATTACTTCCAATCCAGCTTTTCACAACTGGGTTTCCATTAGAGAATTAAGCCCTACAAAAGTTATTTCTATTATTTTCTCAATTCTCTGAAATATGATATAGAACTAGTAATATTTTCCATAAACTATTCACTAGTTCCCACAGTATATCATCTAATTTCTGTATTAAGTAGCTTATTCCATATCCTGATGGTGGGCCTAACTCCCTGATCAAATCTTAATACAATCAGTTACAGACTTAGTTCTTATTTTGACATCCTGCCTTGATTATACAGGTCCTGCTGGTTCCACCAACTTAAGATCATATAAAGTTCAGGAGGTGAGTCTCTATTTTTTCTGTTCCAAAATCCCCTTGTAACAAAAGGCTACTTTCATGAAGCATTAGCACCAAAAATTTCATTAATTCACAGAAGGATATCCATTCATCTGAGACAGCTAAAAATGTAATAACAACAATATTATTTTAAATAGCCCATTTTTATTACAAGTAAACAAATTCATATAAATAAAGGAAATCCAAAACTAAAGAATAAAAAAATGTACCTTTGCTTAAGGTGGACGGTATATGGCTTCTCATCTATTGGAATAATATAGGATATTTGTTTCTGAAAAAATCCAAAAGAACTGAGAGTAAAGACAAATGAAATAGAAACAACAATTTTACACCAATTACTCCCTCCATACAATGCTTAAAATGTCTTCATTAAAATATCTCAAACTATGTGTGATTTTAAATCTGCAACAACGTATCAAAAAACGTAAAGACCAAAGGTAGCTTAATGGTTTCTTAAGTGAGTATTTCCCAACATCCTGAGGTTTCCGTTATATAAAAGTATTTACCAGTTTGTAAAATTGGTTCTTTGTATGGAGTCCTTTTTCACATATCTAGATCTTTTCAAAAGTGGTAGAAATTAGCAGCTGATTTGTCACACCCCAGATAAAATGCAGAACGTTATATAGTTGCATTTGATAAATAGTGGTTAAATGGAGCCGTCCAAGCCATTTTAATAGATGTGATGCACAATGTAACGTAAATATGTATTCCTTCAGGAAAATATGTAGTTTACTGGCCATGGTGAACAAAAAACGAGTACTATCATTGGGCTTATTAGAATGAGATTCAGCGCTCATATCTTAACAGTTCAGATATCTCCACAGCCATTCTCACCATTTTAGAATGAGTTACATGCAGGGTATGTGAAACCAGGGGTGGTTTATTATCCAGTCTGCCTTATCCTTAACCTGTTCATAGATATTTATTTACTAATGATTTTCTTATTAAGAGTTATGGGGTAAGAAAATGAAGTGTTTGCTCTTCATTTACTAAATAACTGTAAACTTGGGATTTTCATCAAAATAAAAATTCCATTGTTTTATGTTTTAAGATGTTTAGCATTTATCTATTATATAATCCATTCTATTTCCACACAAAAAATAAGCCAAATATAGGGATTTATACACTATTAGAAATCTGTGCTATCCTTAATGTCTACTTAGCTGGCATCATTGGGATAAGAAGGTATATCTATATCAGTGAAACTCACTCCATTAGGTACAAAAATCATTTCAACCATTTTTCTAAAATGTATTGCCTGTTCCCTATATTTTTTGAATATGTTATTGATTTCAGAGAGAGGAAATGAGAGGGAGAGAGAGTGAGGAACATCGATGAGGAGGGAGAATTATCGATTGCCCACTTCCTGCACAACCTAGCCTGCAACCTGGGCATGTGCCCTGACCAGGAATCGAACAATGACCTCCTGAGCCACACCAGCTGGGCTTGTTTCCTATATTTTTAAACAGAAAATTCTTGAACAAAATTTGGTACTGTTTTCAACTCTATCACTACTAATTTTAAAGTTAAAACATGGGTGGTGATAAGTTATAATATTAGTAGGTCAGTGAACCTGAGAAGGGTTTCCTCTCTCATCACAAGCCTAGAGAGCAGCTTTCCCCCCCCTTGGTTCAGAGGGTTGGATGACCTTCTCATTTTCAGGGGCCAGTGTCTCAGGCAAGGCCACTATCCAAAGCCAACGAGGTAAGAAGGGGACAGGGCAGCTGCCTAGGGCTTGGGGGATAATGCTGCTGCCCTACTGTACAGTATCAATTCCATAACTTATGCTATGATGTGTTTTTCATTCAGTTCAAAATATTTTTTTAAACTTTCTTTGTGATTTTTTTCTTGATTTATGATTTATGTAGAAGTTTGTTGTTTAATTTTCATATATTTGAGAATTTCCTAGATTTCTTTCTGTTGTTGATTCTAATTTAATTCTATTGCAATAGCAAACACATTTTTATGGCTTCAATTCTTTTTAATTTCTTGACCTAGAATATTGTATATCATGGAGAATATTTCATATGCACCTAAAAAGAATATGGATTCTGCAGTTGTTGGATGCAGTGTTCTCTATGTCAGCTAGTTTGTATTGGTTAATCATAGAGAGCGCCTTGGGAAGGCACATGAGCATTTCTCTGATTATTGTCAGCTGAGTCCAGTGATGGCAGAGCCACGTCCTGGAAACATACCATGCCAGAAGCAGGTATGTTGTCAGCCTGACCCTTAGCTCATATAATGTATATAATAAACATGCTGCACCAGCTCTGGTCACTGTCCCTCCATCAGAGGGTAGCGTCCCACCTGGTCCCAGCTTTCCCTACTGTCTCTGTGTCTGTCTCCTTTTTCCTTTTCTCAGTCCCCAGCCACCCCTACTCAGGAACTCATCCACTCTGTAGCTGTGCTGATCATAGTAAAAAAAGAAAACTTATAGTTAATAGTTTTATTTAAATATCCTTTATGCTTGTTGATTTTGTCTAGTTGGTCAATCCATTATTGTGAGTGAAATATTGAAATTTCTGACTATGGTTATTAAATTGTCTATTTCTATATTCAATTGTTCATTTTCCCTTTATGTATTTTGAGGATTTGTTAATAGATAAGTATACAAATTTTTATATCTTTTGAATATATTGACAAATTTATCTGTATAAAATGTCACTCTTTTTAGTAATGTTTATTGTCTGTAAGCTTGTATTATCTGATATTGATATGGCCCCTTTTTATGGTTACTATTGGCATGGTATATATCTTTTTCCATTCATTTACTTTGAACCTATTTGTATATTAGAATCTAAGGTGTGTCTCTCATAGATAGCATAGAGTGGGACATTATTTTATGTAATGTCCCAATCTATCTCTGTCTTTTTATTGAGGTGTTAAGATCATTCACATTAATATCAATTATTTATATGGTTGGATTTACATTCATCATTTTGTTATTTTTAAAACTTATTTCTTTGTAGTTGCTGTGGGTATCACAATATACATTTTAAGTTAACACAATTTATATTAATACTAGAGGCCCAGTGCACGAAATACGTGCACTCGGGGGTGAGGGAAGAGGTCCCTCAGCCCGGCCTGTACCCTCTTGCAGTCCCGGATCCCTTTGGGGATGTCCGACTGATGGCTTAGGCCCACTCTCCATCAGTCTGACACCCTTAGCACGCCGCGGTGGCAGGAGAGGCTCCTACAACCACCTCTGCGCTCGCCAGCCATGAGCCCAGCTTCTGGCTGAGCAGTGCTCCCCTGTGGAAGCACACTGACCACCAGGGGGCAGCTTCTGCATTGGGGGTCTGCCCCCTGGTGGTCAGTGTGCAACATAGTGACCGGTCATTCTACATTGGGCTGAAACCAGCTCTCCGACATCCCCCCAGGGGTCCCGGACTGTGAGAGGGCACGGGCCAGGCCGAGGGACCCCAGTGGTGCATGACCCCCATTGGGGCCAGGGAGGGACACAGGAGGTTGGCCAGCCGGGGAGGGACCGTGGGAGGACTCCAGGGCGTGTCTGGTCTGTCTTGCTCAGTCCCGATCGGCCAGATCCCAGCAGCAAGCTAACCTACCAATCGGAGCGTCTGCCCCCTGGTGGTCAGTGCACATCATAGTGAGCAGTTGAGTGGCCTTAGCACATCATTAGCATATTGCCCTTTGATTGTTTGAATGGCCAACTGGCCGACCAGATACTTAGCATATTAGGCTTTCATTAAATAGGATGAACAATTCCAGTAAAATATAAAAACTGTGCTTCTATATAGTGGAACTCTATCACCTTCCTTTGTGCTATTCTTATCATATAGTACATCTGTATTTGTATAAACACAACTATAAATTATTATAATTATTGCTTTTCCCATTGTTGCATCTTTTAAATAAATTAAAAGGAGAAATAAGAAAAAACATATTCACAATTTTAAAAATATTTAATCAAATCTTTCATAATAACTCATATTTTTAACCAGTTCTGGTTCTTTGAGTTACCATCTTTTATTATTTCCTTTCAGCATAAAGAAATTTATTTAGTATTTCTTGTACCTTAACAAAATACCACAGTCTGAGAGACTTAAACAACACAAATTTGCTTTCTCACTATATGGAAGCTGGAAGTCTAAGATTAACATGCCAGATCAGGGCTAGTTTCTGGTGAAAGCTCTTTACATGGCTTTCAGATGGCTACCTTCTTGCTGTGTCCTCTCACTGTCTTTCTTCTTTGTTCAGGTGGAGGGGATGAGAGGGGTCTCTTCCTCTTCCTAGAAGGCACAGGTCCTATCAGATTAGGGCCCCATGCCTATGAACTCATTTAACCTTATTTCCTTTAAGGCCTTATCTCCAAATACAGTCACACTGAGGATTAGGACTTCTACATATGAATTTGGGGGAGGGGACACAATTTTGTCCATAACAGAGCTCTTAAATGCAATCAGCAAAAACAAGATGCATAAAAAGAAAATTTTATAATGGTACATCATTAAAATTGACAATGTCAAGTGCTTTGAAAACTGAGAAAATAATAAGACAAGACACAAACTGGGAGAAAATAACTGCAAATCATTTATCAGATAAAGAATCTGTATCTAGAATATATATAAGAAATTCTTAGAATTCAGAAGTAAAGAGAAAAACAACCCAATTTTAAAAGGGCAAATAATTTGAATAAATGTTTTACCAAAGAAGATGTATAAATGTCTTATAGGTTCATGAAAGATGCTCAACCTCATTTAACATTAGGGTAATTCATATTGAAGCCAGAATGAAAAACACTACATATCTACTACAATAACTTTAACCAGAAATGAGAACCAACGTCAGTGCTGACAAGTAAAAAAACCAGAATGCTCATATATGGCTGATGGGAGATGTAAAATTGGATAGCCACTATGGAAAACAGTTTGGCAGTTTCTTTAAATGTTAAACATAAACTTACCATATGACAAAGCAATTTCACGCCTAAGAATCTACCCAAGAGAAAGGAAAATATTATGTCCACACATAAATGTTCATAACAGAATTATTCTAATAACCAATATCTGAAAACAATCCAATGTCTATCAAGTGTTAACCACATCTATTAAGAAATAATCATTAATGCCCTAGCCAGTTTGGCTCAGTGGATAGAGCATTGGCCTGCGAACCAAAGCGTCCCGGGTTCAATTCCGGTCAAGGGCATGTACCTCAGTTCAGGCTCCTCCTCAGCCTGAGACCTGGCCGGGGCAAGTGCAGGAGGCAACTCATTGATGTGTTTTTCTCACATCAATATTTCTGTCTTTCCCTCTCCCACTCTCTCTAAAAATCAATGGAAAAATATCCTCTAGAGAGAATTTTATAAAAAGAAAATAAATAATAATTAATGAACTATTGATCAGTGCTACCAAATGGACAAACCTAAGTGAAAGAAACCCAATGAAAAATATACACCATATATTTTTATGTATATGAAATGTCCAGAAAAGGCAAAATTATAGAAACAAAAACAAATCAGCATTTGCCAAGGGCTGAGAATAGAAGCAGGGAAAAATTGCAAATAAGCATGAGGGAACTTCTTATGACAACTGAAATGTTCTAAAAGTAAACAGTGTAAATTTACATAATTCTATGTATGTACTAATAATCACTGAGTTGTATACACTTACAAAGAGTGAATTCTGTGGGGTGCAAACTATGTCTTAATAAAAGTGTTAAAACTAAAGTGTTATCAAAGTACTGACAATTTATAAGCAAGGCTTGATTCATTGTATTTCTTTTTTTTAATCTTCTAAGACACTTAGCATAAAGCTATACACACAAGTCCAGACAAATATTTGTTAAATAGATTGATGAAGAAGATAAATTATCTTCCTTTCTGACAAAAATAACCGAATAAAGGCTTATTCTCTCTGAGAACTGGCAGATGCTGGGGTACAGATTGAGGCAGGAGGCTTTAATTAAAAGAGATTCTCCGTAACTTTCTTGGAGAAATGTATTCTCTTCATATGAATCACTGAGATATCAGTCAGATAAGATCCTATCAGATTAGGGCCCCATTCCTATTTTCTGTATTTGAAGCTTCAGTAGTTTGCTATAAGGAAATGACAAATATTAAACAAACAGAACATCCTAACGTAAATATTTGCTTTTCCATAAAAACTTTAAATTCCTTATTAGAAGTAATACCAGGCACATATTCATACTTTGTAAGGTTGATATATTTCATTACTATACAATAAAATAAAAAATTTCATATAATAATATTGATTGTGAAAAATTTATCTTACGTTTACTACTTCTGAATTATTATTTGTATTTGCTTGGATTATCTCTGGAACTACAATCTGTAGAGATGAATTTTGAAAATCTTAAGAAATAAAAGAAAACAATTAGTAACCATGTCTTAAACCTAACTAAGTATTTGTTGATGTTGTTTCGTAAGATTCACTTATGCAAATATGAGTTACCACTGTATATTCCTATAATAATCTTTAAAACAATTTACAAAAAGACACCATAAAAAGCACAGGGGACAGTATCAACTTACACAAAATTTACTGTTCCTAGAAAACAGAATAGAGCAAAAAATAATCAAAGTTAAGCTTCAAGAAAACTTTCCTGAACTAAAATATTTGAAACAATAGACTAGAAAGTATTATAATAGAAACCAATAATAATTAAAATTCAAACTATTCTACTAAAGTTATTGGTTGCCTAAGAAATAATTCTATGGGCATATGAGCAAAAAGGAAAAAAAAAATCATATTGAACATACTGGGAGAAAAGCAGACTGGCTTGTGAATTTCTTACAACAGTTTTCAATGTTAAAAAACTGAATAACAATGTCTTTTTTAAATCTTCATGAAAAAAATATGGAACCAGGAATTTTTTTACCCAGCAAAACTGTTATTGAAATATGGAGTCAAAAGATAGATATTTACAAGCAAAATCTCAAAAGAATATAGTTCACATGTGCCTGTCATACAAGGCAAATGAACTTCTCCCAATAAAGATATCAACAGATTTGAGGGGAAAGGTCTAGTAGTAGAGAACATTAAATAAACTTAAATATAGAATAAAGATTAAAACAACTGTGGGATCGTGGTTATTTAATAAAATGCAAATGTTATAAACGATGATTATGTAGGCATAAAAACATATACAATGTCACAAAGTACAGCAAACAGGGACACCATATGTGCATACTGATTTCCTTAAATTTATTGCAGCATGGTCCAAAAAGTGTGACTTAAAGCTGAAAATCAAGCAGTATATCAAAAACATATTGTTTAGTGATATAAAGATATAGAAGAACTAAAACCATAGTCATGTAATAAAAGGGAGAGCAGGCGGTAGGAAGAAGTAATGATACTAAATTCTCTAAGCACTCACAGTGAGGAATCACTAGTTACTACGTAAATGAAGGAGTAAATCTATTATATAAAACAGATTAAAAATATAAATTAGGAGAAGAAAGAATACACAGGCACCCAAAAAGTAAAGCAAGTTACAGATTTTTATGGTAAAAGACTTTTTACTAAAACAATCGCATGAAATCAATAATGTATGGCATAAATAAGAAGCACTTAGATTAAAATATCTGTCATATCAATAAATGGAAGTAGAATGAAGTAACCAACTAAAAGAAAAATCCTCAGATTGGATGCACAAAAACAAAACCCAATTATTTAGACCTGTGAAATAACAAATACTGGATCTAAACTAATCCTAAATTTTGAGGACCTTAAATTATGACTGTGGTTCACTTCAGCAAAAGATGTATGCTTACCAGGAAAAGTCAGGTGATTAATGGAATTTAGGTTCAAATCAATGAATGTACTCATGGGTCTACAAGTCAATCCTATCATAAATTGCCCAATTATGCAAGTGTGTGGAAATTGATATAATCAATAACTTGTGGAATCCCCATCTAGCCTACCTAACCAATAGGATGAGGATTATTATAGTAGGAAGGGCCAGACAGAAACCTCTGAATATCTTTGCACCATCACCAAACCAAACGTCTTTCTGAATCCAGAAAGTAGTCCCACTGTGAAAAGAATTAAAATAGACAAGGGCAGTGACCTCTATTATACTCCCATTTTATTTGATCTGTGCAAATGATTTAATAGAGAATGAGCTGTTTTAAGTTTAATCAGTTGATGGCTGAAATAACAAACACTGCTCAAAGTAAGGTCTCTTTACTGAATCAAATTAACACAGGTATTGCCACCTGTAAGTTAATGACATATAGAGGTGCTGTTTTCTCTATCCCAATAAGCAGAGAATTACCGCAGCAAGTTCGCATTTTCACTTGGCCGTGATGGCAGTATACCTTCACATCCATACCACCATTCCTTCCTATCTGAATTTCAAACTATACACTAGATGACTGGGTAGAGATGTGGTACACATACACAATGGAATACTACTCAGCTATGAGAAAAGATGAAATTCTGCCGTTTGAGACAGCATGGATAGGTTTTGAGAATGTCATGCGAGCAAAATGTCAGGCAGAAAACGTTAAGAATCATATGACTTCATTCATAGGATATAAAATTATCATCTCTGGTTCTGCTTCTACCTTGACCCTAAACGTACCACACTCGGTGGGAGATAGAATAATCCTCCCCAAAATGTCCACGTTTTAATCCCAGGAACCTGTAAATCTTGAAATGCATGGCAACTTGTAATTGAGAATTAAGTTTGCTAGTCACCTGACCTTTAAATAAAGAGATTATCCTGGATTATCTGTAATCTTAATTCAAATTAGAAGGAACCTTACCAGTAGAAGAGGGGGAGCAGAAGAGAGAACCCCAGAGATGGCAGTGTGCAAAGAACTCAACCCAGTGCTCCTGGCTTTCAACATGGAGGAAAGGGGTCACACGCCAAGGGATGCAACAGGCATAGAATTTGGGGGAAGGGAGGAAACAGGGTCTACTACGGCCTCCAGGAGCCGAGGGAAGTGGGTTTGGTGGAGTTTCAGTGGAAGGGTCTGGGGTGCTTTTGAGTGCAGAAAGGTTGAGGCAGTTTGGCGACGCGCACGGCAGACCTACACGGAAGGCCAAACGCAAGTTCAGAGTCAGGGATTTGTCCTTGAGCTCATTGAAACTGTCTTCCGCTCGCAGGAGTCACTTGTCAGGCTGGAACGCAGCCCAGCTTCCAGGGCGACAGGGCAAACGAAACTGGAAGGCCGGCAAGGACGCGGGTTTTCCACCGGGTGGGGCCACAGTGTGCGGCAGTGGTACACGGGGGAGGAAGGAAAAGGAAAACCTTCCTCCGCTGTGGCTTACCGGGACTTGACCTGAGCAGAGCCCCGAGGCCCGCAAGCAGCATCACTGAGCAGAACATGCAGAACATGCTGGCTCTTCTCCGCTCCCAGCGAGTCTGAGTCCGAGCGTGTCCTCAGGATGCAGCCGTTGGGCCGCCCCCGCACGTGCCCCGCAAGTGTTGCTCCGCACGTGTTGCCCCGCACGTTCGCGGGGCCCGCATTCTCATCTCACCAGGCCACCGCGCCCGCCCGCAGTTTGCGCCAATTAAAGTGCCCGCCGCCGTAAGATCAGCTGGGCCCTAACCTCAATCTTCTAGTTATCCAGCCCAGCCGCTCCCTCCGGGAGGTCAGCCCCCAAACACCAGCCCCTTCCTATCCATGGACCTAAAAGAACTGACACGTTTATTATGTGCTGTTTTGTATCAGACACGTCTAGGTGCTTGGAAAGTGGAACACGTTCTGAATTTCAAACTATACACTAGATGACTGGGTAAAGGTGTGGTACACATAGGCAATGGAATACTACTCCGCTATGAGAAAAGATGAAATACTGCCGTTTGTGACAGCATGGATGGGTTTTGAGAAAGTCATGCGAAGCAAAATGTCAGGCAGAAAATGTTCAGAACATATGACTTCACTCATGCGATATCAAATTGAAGGCAACAAATGAACAAACAAGTAAAACAAACAAAAACTCATAAACACAGGCAACAATATGATGGTTACCAGAGGGAAGGACTGTGGGGACCAGTAAAGGAGAAAGGGAGTCAAATAGTCGGTGAGGGAAGATTTGACTTTGGGTGGTGGGCACACAGTGCAATATACAGATGATGTACCATGGAGTACACTTAAAACCTACATAATCTTCTTAACCACTGCCACCCCAAAAAGTTTAATTTTAAAAAATGAAAATTTAACAAAACTGGAAGAACACAGACACACACAAATATACATATTCACATTTACTGAAGCTGGGTTTCTTTAAGAACAAAGAAAAAGAAACTAATTGGTTTCTAAAACAAAACAAAACTAGATTCCAAGAATAGGAAAAGTGAGGTTTTGATGTCTTTGGGAAGAGCTAGGGTTTTTGTTTTGTGTGTGTTTGTTTTCCTGGACCTACTGTCCAAAAGCACTTTGCAACCAGACTACTTTCTTCCAGTCACTCTGGCTCTCCCCAGGGCCTTGGCTACAATTCATGTGATGTCATTCTCTTACTTAGTAACTTTTCAGTTCACTGAATTCATCTGTGATGGGAATGAAATGGACAAGATTCTCGTCTATAGTTACAGTATGTATGTTCCAGTAGAAAATCCTAGACAAATTCATCAAGACTGTATTCATCATTTTCTGCTTTCAGAACCCAGGCTGCCACCTCGTTTCTCCTACCCACAATGCTTTGGCCACCAGGACTTCTGGTCTTTCTTGAATGGACATTGGCTTATTCCCTTGGATTACAATGCCTCCTCACTCCCAGCCTCGCCCTCGTCTCCACCTATACTAGTACAGTATACACTATCTTTTAATTCTTTTCAAATCCCAAAGAATGAATTTTCATACTAGTTAACCGAAAGGCAGACACACAAACTAAAGGCACAGGGGCGGACACAGAAAAGCTCACCTAGGGAATTACACATCTAAACTAAAGATGCTATTTTATGAATGCACAGGGTTTCAACAAGGCAATCTAAGCGCCCCTCCCCCCCCCCAATAGCATGAGCAAAAGCAGGCAACAAAAATATACACCTGGTTTTTATTTCAATAAGGATTGCTATTAGACAGTCAAGGCAAACATATGGTTTCATAGCATTAGAACAGTTACAGTAAATGCTTGTCAATTAGTGGTATTTTGAATAAATTTCTAATTATTTCTTTGTTATTTCCCTCTCCTCAACCTTTAATAAACCTTTAATAGAGAAGACTTTATATTAACCTTATTGTGTATATGGCTCTCCCCATAATAGGAGGGAATCCAATCGAGAACTTACATATCACACTACCTAACATAGTACCTACAAGATAGTAGAATTGAGAAAACATTTGTGGAATTTAATAAAATCTGATTTGTGCTTAGAAAACCTGCATTTTGCTTAACTACATGGTTAGAGACCCAGGCATCTGTTTGATAGGAAAGGAAAATGCAATACCCTAAAGAAGGTAAGTCTGTGAACATATAGTCAAAGTTATACCACAGTTACATATAATTTACCCTTGATTATTAAAACATCTTCAGCAGATGACAAGGAAGCCTGTATTTTCAAATTTTGAAGTGGCATTTGTGACCATGAAATTTTATAATTTTTAATAGTGATCAAAATAAACCAAGCACAAACCAAAGTGAAAAACATAAATTTCTAAATATGCAGGGTGTCCCCAAAATGCAGACACACTTTAACAGCTGATAGCTCAATTTTTAAAATAAAATATATTTTAATAAATACTGCCTTTGTAATTATTCAAAAGTGTGTGTTTACATTTTGGGGGTCACCCTATCCTATATAATAAAAGCCTAATATGCAAATCGACCAAACGGTGGAACGACTGGTTGCTATGATGCGCACTGACCACCAGGGGGGCACTCAATGCAGGAGCTGCCCCCAGCCCATAGGCTTCAGGCCAGCCAAGGCAGGTGCCAGTGGGGGCCCCTCGATTGCCTCACAGGTCACCCCACAGATCATCCCTGATCACTGGCCAGGCCTAGGGACCCTACCCATGCACAAATTTCATGCACCGGGCCTCTAGTTCATATATGAAAGTCAAAGAATTTAAACTAATCAAGTTGTCTTTTGGAAAAACTTTCTAAATATTCAAAGATCCAAGGAATCATCTCATTCTGAGAAAAATTTTAAATTACATAGTTAATCGATTACCAACTGTAAAATCCCAGTAACATGAATTACAATTGCAAAAATTGAGATTATATGAATAAAAGACACAAATATTTTTTTATTGATTTCAGAGAGGGAGAGGGAGAGTGAGATAGAAACCTCAATGATGAGAGAGATCATTGATCAGCTGCCTCCTAGGGGGATCAAGCACACAACTCAGGTATGTGCCCTGACTGGGAATTGAAACAGGACCTCCTGGTTCATGATTCACACCCAACCACCAAGCCACACAGGCCAGGTTTTTGTTTTTAATATATTTTTATTGATTTCAAAGAGGAAGGGGGAGGGAGATATAGAAACATCAATGATGAGAGAAAATCATTGATTGAAAGATACAAATATTTCAGTCTTATATGAATTCATTCAGAGATTTAAATTGAAATGAAGATTCCTCATTGGAATTTTTTATAATTTTTAATGTGTATCTGATTGTTAAAATAATGTACTATCTTCAGAGAACTAAAATATGTCTTCTGCAAAAATGTCTTCGTTTAATAATATTGTGTATAATTTGAAAGAAGTCTAAAAAATTAGTGAAATATCTGTAAAAGATTGATTAGTACAGTAGTTTAGCCTAGTATAATATTTTAATTAATGCTATCTAATAAAGAGGGAATATGCTAATTGACCATCACACCCTCAAAGATGGTGGCACCCACAGCCACAAGATGGCGGTGCCCAGTTCCCTTAGCCCCACCAGGGCAGCAGGCATGCAGCACGGCCAGGCCCAGCCCCAGGCGGGTCCAGCTGCACCACGTGCATGCCTCCAGAGTCCCCTGGTCCCCTCAGCCCCCAGCCCCCCCAGGGCCAGCTGCACCACGTGCCTGCCTCCAGAGTCCCCTGGTCCCCTCAGCCCCCAGCCCCCCAGGGCCAGCTGCACCACGTGCCTGCCTCCAGAGTCCCCTGGTCCCCTCAGCCCCCAGCCCCCCAGGGCCAGCTGCACCACGTGCCTGCCTCCAGAGTCCCCTGGTCCCCTCAGCCCCCAGCCCCCCAGAACCAGCTGCACCACGTGCCTGCCTCCAGAGTCCCCTGGTCCCCTCAGCCCCCCGCCCCCCAGGGCCAGCCCGAGGAGCAGGCAAGCCTCAGATGGTGGCTGCCCAGCCAACGCCTGAGGCACAAGCATGCCTCGGATGGGCCCGAGGCTAAAGTAACCAGGGCTGGCTGAGGCTCAGGTAACCAGGGCCGGCCAAGGCTCAGGTAACTAGGACTGGCCGAGGTGTGATGGGGGCATCGCCTTCCCCTGATCGCCAGGTCACCTCCCGCCCCTTAGGCTCGTGGACTGTGAGAGGGGGCAAGTCGGACTGAGGGACACCCCCCTCCAGTAAATGAATTTTCATGCACTGGGCCTCTAGTCCTATATAATAAAAGAGTAATATGCAAATTAACCATCACTCTGCTACACCCACAAGCCATACCCACCAGCCACACCCACCAGCCAATCAGAGCAAATATGCAAATAAACCCAACCAAGATGGCTATGGCCACAGAGAGCAGGAGAGAGGCTTGGGTTTCCCTGGCAATGGAGGAAGCCAAGCTTTCTGTCTGCCCTTGCCAGCCCAGGCCTCCACTCAAGGCTACAAAGTTTCAATGATAGAAGATACATAAACCCAAACAGAAATGGCGGCAGCCACAGAGCTGGAAAGAGCAGGAGGCTAGGGTTGCCCCCGGCGATGGAGGAAGCCAAGCTTTCCACACACCCTGGACGGCCCAGGCCTCCGCTTAAGGCTACAAAGTTTCAATTATAGAAGATACATATATCCCAACAGAAATGGCTGCCACTACAGAGCAAGCAGCAGGGTTGGCTCTGCTCTAGGCTACAAAGTTTCAATTGTAGAAGATAAATAAACCCCAGATACCAGGGCCTCCACTTGGGTCGCCAGGGGGCATGGCCAGCCTGCAAACCACCACAGGCCCCTTGCCCAGGCCGCCACACGCCCCAAGGGAACCCTCACCCTGATCCGGGACACCCTTCAGGGCAAACCAGCTGGCCCCCACCCATGCACCAGGCCTCTATCCTATCTAATAAAAGAGTGATATGCAGATTGACCATCACTCCAACACACAAGATGGCTGCCCCCATGTGGTCAAAGATTCTGCCCCCATGTGGACACAAGATGGCCATCACAAGATGGCCAGCAGGGGAGGGCAGTTGTGGGCGATCAGGCCAGCAGGGAAGGGCAGTTAGGGGTGACCAAGCCAGTAGAAGAGGGAAGTTGGGGGTGACCAGGCCTGCCAGTTGGGAGGGACCCAGGTCTGCAGGGGAGGGCAGTTGGGGGGGACCCAGGCCTGCAGGGGAGAGCAGTTGGGGGGGGACCAGGCCTGCAGGGGAGGGCAGTTAGGGGTGACCAGGCCTGCAGGGGAGGGCAGTTAGGGGCAAACAGGCTGGCAGGGGAGTGGTTAGGGGGTGATCAGGCTGGCAGGCAGAAGCGGTTAGGGGCAATCAGGAAGGCAGGCAGGCGAGCAGTTGGGAGCCAGCAGTCCTGGATTGTGAGAGGGATGTCCAACTGCCGATCGGGCTTAAACGGGCAGTCGGACATCCCTCGAGGGGTCCCAGATTTTAGAGGGTGCAGGCTGGGCTGAGGGACACCACCCTCCCCCATGCACGAATTTTGTGCACCGGGCCTCTAGTGAGGTTATAAACAGCTGAGTAGGAAGTTACTAGGCAACACAAACAGAATTTCAAGTAATTTATTTATTGTAAATGTTATATTTGCATATGTATATATACACAAACCAAATTTTCTTTTAAAAACTAATGAAATTCAGTTAATAAACCTATTATTAAACTTTATTATGAAAGATTATGCAAAATTTTTAAGTGCTTAAAATTTTACTATCCATAACATTTCTTCCATAGTAAAAATTCATTTTTAACAGTTGTGATAACTCATAGACACCACGTAACATTTTTGCACTTATCTAAGAAAACCTTTCTTCCTTTCTCTAGCCTAATTCCTTTGAAAATATTAGTGTCAAGAGAGACATGTTCCAGCACACTTTAGTAAATGTAAACATTCTAAATTATATTAAAAGCAAGCTTTGAAGTTTCAGATTTTACACTTAAAGTGCTCATGAAATTATCAAGTGGTTTTATAACAGCTCAATTGATTAAACATACAATTGTTCCTGCTTTATACAGCCATGAATCAACAGCATTTATCTGATTAGTTCTATTAAATACTTCGTACCTTAAGGTTTATACTTTATTAAAATAATGCTATTGTAAAAGGATGTCATGTTTTAACATGATTCACAATAGAATTCTATTAAATTAATTTTTCTAATATTCATTATCCATAGATAGATCCATAGACTCTATTATCCACAGAATCCATAGATTCACTTATCTATAGAATGATCATAAAAATGGAAGATGACTGTGTGTGAATACACACATATATACCTTTAGTATATTTTGTACTTAAAAATATTATGGGATTTGTGCATTCTTTCGAAGACAGAATAAACTTTTATTCAAGAATCTAGCATATGATGATTATTAGTCTGTGCCATATGAAAAATATTATATATTATTGGCAGTAAATTAATCAGTTTTCACAGGTATTAGATTATCACGTGTTCAACCTGAAACTACATTAATGATAACTAAGATCAAAATTCGTAATTACATTTAAGCATATAATGACAAAACTTAACCAATACAGTTAATTTGAGGATTATTACAGTAACATGTTCAAAATAACAACCCATGTTAGACACATTAACTTCACAGATGACTGAATACAACTTATTCAGTGATAGAAATGAAAATGTTATTCTAAATTCCCTGACTTTATTGAACTTATATTTCTCAATTCCCATTATTCAATTTCTGTTTTTCTGTGTTAACAAAGTTTTTTTTTTGCGGTGTTTTATTTTCATTCATAGTTGCAGCAGGAGGAAAGGATTTTCAAGAAAATATCAGGAAAAAAAAACCTATTAGCGTCCCTGAAGATATCAGCAAAAGAAAAGGTAAAACAATCAAGTGAGGGAACTATATAAGGGAGGTGCAGGAGCAGGACGAACAGGAATTAAATTTCCCTGAGATGATACTTTCGGTTGGGGTGGAGGTGGCCTGTGAGAAGAAAAAAAAGTTAATCATGTGTTTAGATGGAATAAAATGATAATTCATTTCAAACCCAACATAACACCATCCTTAACATTATTAACCATTCTTAAGGATACGTTTTATTCTGAGATTATTATTAATCTGATATACCATAAGTAAAGGTCTTCAAACATAATCTAAAATTGATGCTTACATTAAATTAATGCTATTCTATAATCAACAATGTTGTGTGGAGGTTCTGGTTTATGTTTGAAAAAGAGTAGTGCAGCCCTGGCCTGAAGGGATTAATTGGTTGGGTATCGTCCCATGCACCAAAGGGTTGCTGGTTTGATTCCCAGTCAGGGCATATGCCCAGATTGCAGGCTCGATCCCCAGTGGGGATCAATAAAAAGAAATAAATAAAAAGAAATAAATAAAAAGAAAAGCACATGAAATTCAAAAGACAAATAGTGAAAAGCAAGTGAGGAAACTATGTGATTAAGCAAGCATCCCTTGTGCTATTAGGATTTAAGGGCAGGAAATTATGTAAATATAAATCTTACATATATGCACATTACTGAAATTCCAGTTCTCTCAAACATAATATCCACTCTAAGAATTAAACTGGCTATAACTTCTATACCTGTCCTTCTCAATCCTCGTACTTTAACCTGTGGATACCTTTTCCTTAACCACTTTGATCAACTGCAGTATACCACTAATCCAATAACAACATTACCTGGTGAATATCTGTCTCACAAGGTTTATATATTCTTCCCTTGATGCTCAATTGGATTTCAACACATTCGTATTGTATTGAATTGCCTGTGTTGCAATTCAACTCTAATTTGAAGGACTTTGGGGGTGTGAGAGGTGGGGTGCATTTTATGTGATGCAAAATATCCTACCTAATAAAAAGGGAATATGCTAACTGACCCTCATGCTGTCGCAAAGATGGCGGCACCCACAGCTAATGAGGAGGGAATATGCTAATTGACTGCCATGCCCTCAAAGATGGCAGCACCCACAGCCACAGGTGGCAGCGCCCATTCTCCTCAGCACCGCTAGGGCAGTAGGCATGTGGCAAGGCCTGCCTCCAGAGTCCCCCAGTCCCCTAAACCCCCCAGCCACCAGGGCCAGCCTGAGGCGCAGGCAAGCCTTGGATGGCAGCTGTCCAGCCGCCCAGGGCCGGCCCGAGGCACAGGCAAGCCTCGGATGGGCAGCTACCCAGCCGCCCAGGGCAGCCCGAGGCTCAGGTAACCAGGGCCTGCCCAAGCTTGCGCTGCTGGCAGTGGCAGCAGCAGAGGTGTGACGGGGGCATCGCCTTCCCCTGATCACCAGGTTGCCTCCTGCCCCTGAGGGCTCCTGGAGTGTGAGAGGGGGAAGGCTGGGCTGAGGGATGCCCCCTCCAGTGCATGAATTTTCATGCACTGGGCCTCTAGTAGTTAATAAATTTTCTCCTTTTTGCTGATTTTAAGCCAATCTATTGAGTCTTTAATTTGATTTTTTTTTAAGTTTCTAGTTCTGTGCTTAAATTCTCAATTTTGACTATTAATTCCATGACATAATCATCACAATTATTTTAAAATCCATGTCTGATAACTATTAACTGGATACCCTCCAAATCTTATTCTAAGGTTGATTGCTTTTCTTGGTTTTAGTCACATTTTCCTTTTCTTATATGTCTCGCTTTTTCTTGGGGAAGGAGAGGCAAATATTAAAAAAAAAAAAACCTGTAGGAATAAGTTGAAAATCTAGTTCACTATTACCCCTGCGTGGTAATACAAAGCCTGGGATATTTGCCGGGGTATCTCATCCTTGGCAGGGCTCCAATTTCTGTCCCCCTCAGCTCTCTGCATTTGTTGAAAGCCTTCCTCAGCTTCCTAACCTTAGTTCTCACTTTATAGACACACACATCTACAACAGAAAAATGGCCCCCAAAGCTGGGATCATCACCAGACTGTGTTCCTCTCCTGGACCTTAGCCCCACAATTCCTCTTCTCCTTGGAAGTTCTCTGGTGCCTAATCCAACCCACCTGGTTTCCCATTCCCAAAGGTCCTTCTTTCTGAACCGTATATTCACCAAAGGCTGCAGCAGCAGTTTACTGTCTTGCTGAAGCTTCTTTAAAATTTCATTTGACACTGCACTAATATGACAACACTTACATACAATTCTTAAATTAATGAACTATCTATACTGTCGGCAATAAATACCTGTCCTATATCAAATTAAAATAGAAGGAAAAATATTAGACATTATTTCTGAATTTCATTCTGGTCAAGTAATCTAAACAAATCATTTCAAACCTTGATGGGAACTGCTGAGGCTGCTTCGCTGCATATGTTGGTACAGGAAACCTGTTTTCATATACATTCTACAAGAGAAAAAAGTTATTACCACAATGCACTCAAATGTATTTTTTATTCAGTTATTTTCCATATAAAAGTAACCAATATATTTAAAATCAATGAATAGACAACTTATTTATAATGTTGACATTTAAAAATATTTTACTTATTCAACATCTTTACCAATGAATATGGAATACTTAATTATTTTAAGGCTATATATTTTTAAGTTCAATATTACTAAAGTATTATAATCAACTACATTATTTAAAACATAACACATTTCCTATGTCAATATATTTTAAATAAAATCTTCCAAAAATATATTGCCAAATCTATACAGTACCTAAATAGTACTATAAATACCATTAATCTGCTTTTGGAATTCCTTATATTCTTCCTTGACAAGGTGGTTGAAAGAAAGTTTTACAACAAAGTGAGACTCTATAACACAGAGAGTAAAGTAAGAAAATTTTTCACATATCACATTACATTAGAAAAAGTCAGGGAAGATTGGATGAAATTGCTAAACCACTGTGAAGTGTTCTTTACTAAGATAGTCTCCATTATCTACTAAAGCTCTATTAGTGGCTTCTTCATCAACACAGTGATGAAGAGGAGCTTAAACATTCTATGGCTCCTGCTATGGAACAGATGTTCTGCTATTTTTTTGCCCATGGAGTGATTTGTTTATACTATGAAAATAGAGAAGGAATGCAAAAACAAATTGTCTCCATCCTCATCCATCAAGCCTAGGTACAGCATTTTAAAGGGATAGTTAAAGTCTACTTCTTGGAATTTACATATACTTTTATATGTATGTAAAAATCAATGTACATAAAAAATCTTTTTATGGTAAAAATATTTGAAACAACCTGTTTTTAAATGTATGGTAAATCCATAAGATGGAATGCTATGACACTAAAAAGAATGGGGTACATACTCATTACTCACAAACAATGGGACAACCCAACAAGCACCATGAACAATCACAGTAACATAGTATCACAAAAATCAAATAACAATTCTCCAGAAACCAAACTCAAAAGTGATGAAAGACTGGTATCTAAATGACAGAGAATTCTAAATACCTGTTATGAAGCAACTCAATGAGATATCAAAAAATTCAGAAAGGCAGTTCAATGAGCTCAGGAATAAAATTAATGAACAAAAGAAGTGCTTTACCAAAGAGATTTAAACTCTAAAAAAGAACCAAACAGAAATCTAGAGCTAAAGAACTCAATTAATGAGATGAGGAATGCATTAGAAAGCAATGGAAATAATTCAGATGGAAAAGCAGAGAGGACTAAGATCTTTTTAAAATGAAAATATTCTGTGAGAATTATCGGACTCTATTAGGAAGGGCAACATAAGTTAATGGGTATCCCAGAAGGAGAAGAGAGAGTCTATTTAAAGAAATAATAGATGAGAACTTCCTAAAGTTGGGGAATGAACTGAACATAAAAGTACAAGAAACTAACAGAAAACTTAATTATCTCAATGCAAACAAACAAACAAAAAACACCTTCTCTAAGACACATTATATTCAAAGAGTCAAATGCCAATGATAAAGGAAGAATTATAAAGACAGCAAGGGAGGAAAAAGATAGTAACCTACAAAGGAACCCCCATCAGGCTATCATCAGATTTCTCAGCGGAAACAGGCCAGGAGAGAGGAAATAATATATTCAAAATAATGAAAGACAAAAAATATCAGTGAAGAGTACTCTATTATCCAACCAGGTTAACATTCAGCGATGAAGCAGAATCAAAGGCTTTCCCAGACAAACAAAAGCTAAGAGAGTTCACCACCACAAGAACTGCATTACAAGAAATGTCGAAAGCAACTCTTTTACCTGAAATAAAATATAAAAGCACACAAAGCTTAAAGATGACAAATAGAATCAGAAAATGGCAACTCTATTTGTAAGCAGGGTATTAAACATTTATTTATAGTAGCATAAAGTTAAAGGGGGGAGCACTTAAAATAAATGTAGCTAATTCAAGTTGGTAGCAAACATGCTCATAAAAAAAAAATTCTGCGACACAAAAACCTAAAAGGGAAGGAGAAAAGGGGCCCAACTTGTATAGGCAAATGAAGATAAGCAACTATCAGAAAAAAGGACTATTTTATCTATGAGACATTTTATACAAACCTCATGCTAACAACAACAAAAATTCTTGAGCTGAGACATGAAAAGATAGGTCAATATATTAAAATAAAAGCTAATATTACTATTTTTAAAAAATAGGTGAGAGATGATTGTCTTTCTTAATCTCATACATAAGGTCTCTACCAACAGCTGAAAATGTAAAAATAGCTATCAGGGATTGCTTTAAGGACTTCTAAATATCAACAAGAAAGATTTCACAGGAAGAACATGGAGAAATTTTTAAATATGCCAGAAAAACTGAGAGCTTCCCCCGCTAAGATCAGGAATAATATAAGGATGCTGATTTTACCGCTGCTATGCAACATATTGCTGGAAGTTCTAGCCATAACAATTGGACAAAATAATAAATAAATAAATAAATAAATAAATAAATAAATAAATAAATAAATAAATGGTATTCAAATAGGAAAAAAGAAGACAACTACTTCTATTTCCAACTACTTCATAATATGATCCTATATATAAGTAGAATATTTCAAAGAAACCACAAGAAAGCTACTAGAGCTAATAAATGAATTCAGCAGTGATGCAAAATATATAATAAACATGCAAAAATCAATTTTGTTTCTATACACCAGCAATATCTAATCAATTCATTCCACATAAATTGGAAATACTTTAAAAGTCTGACAATACCAAGTGTTGACAAAGATGTAGGTTGGCAGGAATGCTCATACACCACTGACAATTCAATCATCCCATGGTATAACCTACTTGGAAAGCAATTTAGCAATTTCCAGTAAATATTCACATATCTTTCAACCCAGCAATTTAATTCTTATATGACCCTAGATCAGTGCTCTCTAACAGAATTTTCTGCAATGATGAAATGTGCTCTATCTGTGCTGTCCAATACAGTAGTCAGTGGTCACATGTGATCTATCGAACATTTAAAATGTGAATGAGGAATGAAATTCTTAATTTTATTTCATTTAAAATAAAATTTAAATAGCCAGTACTATTAGACAGTGCAGTCTCAGAACGCACATACATACATGAGAAGACATATATATAGAACTAGAGGCCCAGTGCACGAAATTCGTGCATGGGGGGTGTCCCTCAGCCCAGCCTGCACCCTCTCCAATCTGGGACCCCTCGAGGGATGTCCAGGTAGGATCGGGCCTAAACAGGCAGTCAGAAATCCCTCTCACAATCCAGGACTGCTGGCTCCCAGCTGCTTGCCTGTCAGTCTTCCTGATTGCCCCTAACCGCTTCTGCCTGCCAGCCTGATCACCCCCTAACCACTCCCTTGCTAGCCTGATTGATGCCTAACTGCTCCCCTGCCAGCCTGTTTGCCCCTAACTGCCCTCCCCTGCAGGCCTGGTCACCTCCAACTGCTCTCCCCTGCAGGCCTGGGTCCCCCCCAACTGCCCTTCCCTGCAGGCCCGGTCACCCCCAACTGCCCTCCCCTGCTGGCCTGATCGCCCAAAACTGCCCTCCCTTGCAGACCTAGTTCCTCCCAACTGCCCTCCCCTGCTGGCCATCTTGTGGTGGCCATCTTGTGTCCACATGGGGGCAGCCATCTTTGACCACATGGGGGCAGCCACCTTGTGTGTTGGAGTGATGGTCAATTTGCATATTATTCTTTTATTAGATAGGATTAGATAGGATAGAGGTCTGGTGCACAGGCAGGGGGCCAGCTGGTTTGCCCTGAAGGATGTCCCTGATCAGGGTGGGAATTCCCTTGGGGTGTGGGGTGGCCTGGGTGAAGGGCCTGGGGTGGTTTGCAGGCTGGCCACTCCCCCCAGCAACCCAAGCAGAGGCCCTGGTATCTGGGATTTATTTATCTTCTATAATTGAAACTTTGTAGCCTTGAATGGAGCCAAGACTCCTGCTTGCTCCATGGCTGCAGCCTTTTCTGTTGGGATTTATTTATCTTCTATAATTGAAACTTTGTAGCCTTAAGCGGAGGCCAAGGCAGGCCAGGGTGTGCGGAAAGTCTGGTTTCCTCCATTGCCGGGGAAACCCAAGCCTCCTGCTCGCTCCATGGCCGCAGCCATCTTGGTTGGGTTAATTTGCATACTTGCTCCTGATTGGCTGGTAGGTGTGGCTTGTGGGTATAGCAGAGGTATGGTCAATTTGCATATTACTCTTTTATTAAATAGGATGATCATCTCAGCCATAATCTGGTAATTGGAAATTATTACCTACTAATTTGGTAATTGGAAAATGGATTTTAAAATTGTGTGATAACAGGAAAATTAATTTTAAAATTGTGTGGTACTTACAAAATGTAATATAAACATTGAAAATGAATGAACAGGGGCTACATATATTGATAGGGATAAATCAAAAACCAATGCTAAAGGGAAAAGTAAATTGTAGATAAATGTGTAAAACATCAAACAAAACATTATACAAAGTTTTAAAATATATAAAGTAAAATCATATTCTCCTATGTGGGATATAAAACTGATAGCAACAAAAATATATAAAGTAAAATCATATTCTCCTATGTGGGATATAAAACTGATAGCAACAAATGAGCAAATAAGAAAAATAAACAAAAACTCATAGACACAGACAACAGTATGGTGGTTACCAGACAGAAGGGGGTAGGAGGGTAAAAAAGGGTAAAGGTGATCAAAATATATGGTGATGGAAAAAGATTTGATTTGAATGGTGGTCATACAATGTCAATATACAGATGATGTATCAGAACTGTACACTTGAAACCTATGTAATTTTATTAACCAATGTTCCCCTCAATTAATGTAATTTTAAAATAAATTTTAAAATAGAGAAAAGAATTACAAAGTAATATTACATACTAGAGGCCCGGTGCACGAATTCATGCATGGGTAGGGTCTGGCTGGCCCGCCTGATCAGAGCCGATCAGGCCAGGCCAGCCTGGGGGAGGGGCCAAGGGCAGTTGGCCAACTGGCCCCGCCCCTGGCTGAACTCCTGGTTGAACTCCCAGTCGAGGAGACAATTTGCATATTAGCCTTTTATTATATAGGATGTCTAAGGAATATATGCTAATGAGAAAACATATGTCATTATCCCAATACTTCCTAATACATTCAGAGGAGGAGTGATTACTGGTCCCATTGCTGAGACAATTAAGTATATTCCAGTTCAATACCAGGTCTTTGGTAACATGCCTACAGAAGCCAGGCATTGAAAACAGAAAGAGAGCAGACATAGAAATAAATAGGGATAGCATGGGACCCATGTCATTTTCCAATCTTGGTTTCAAAGCAAGGCATTCTTATGATCTAGATGTCTTCCCTCTCCTCTGAGCCAGGGACCCTACTGGTATTTCTTTAACTAACCCAGAGACCACCTATAGATCACATTCTTAAATTCTTAAGAATTATTTCTAAACCTATGTGACAATTTTTTTTAACCTTTAAAAACGTGAAACCAGCCCAGCTGGTGTGGCTCAGTGATTAAGGGCCGACCCATGAATCAGGAGGTAACGGTTCGATTACAGGTCAGGGCACATTTCCGGTTGCGGGTTCCATCCCCAGAGCGGGGGAGGGTGTAGGAGGCAGCCAGTGGGTGATTTTCTCTCATCATTGATGTTCTGTTTCTATCTCCCTCTCCCTTTCTCTCTCTGAAATCAATAAAAACATATTTTTTAAATAAATGTGAAACCATAATAATAGTAAAGAAATACAACTTTTCATTTTGAACTTACAGCTCCTCTGGGGGAAGTCACTGGAGAAACATGTCGAGGAACACTCACTGGTTGTCTAGAAACTTTTCCTTGATTTTTGCCATCTGATCTGAAAGACGGAATTACTTTTGAGTTAAATGAAGATTAAAATATTTCTACATGACATATTACACATACCTTGCATATTCCCCAAAACAGAATAATGATGTTGTAGAGGTGATTATGATGATCATGATGACAGATAAATTTGTCCCATCTTTAACAGCTTTTACACATTTTTAATCCTTACAGTACTAGAAAGTTTTATTAACCTGTTTCAAATGAAATGAAATTCTAAGAAATTATAAAGTTTTGGTCAATGAGACTAAACTTTGACTTTTCTCCTCAATTCTTCCTCAAATCAGAAGAGTAAAAGCATACCCGTAAGCTACAAAATTTAAAGTAGTCACTCAAAGAACTAGGAAGTTCAGGAAGAGCAAATAATAAGCTGAAAAATATATCAGTTGAGTTTCAGACATGCTGAGGCAAAAGCAAGTCAGCTAGAAAGAGATGTATGGGAGATAGCTAAAATTTCGGAGCTGCAGACTGGGGAATTACATGATTTGGTCAGTCTGAAGTGTGTAAGAAAGAGAAAGAATGGATAGAAAGATAAATCTGTTGTAGACTGTTAAAAATTAAAGCTCACATCAGGATACTCTAAGAAAATACTCTGTGTGAGAAAATTAGAGCAATGAAGTAAAGGTAAGCAATCAAGGAGGATATGTATATTTTGAAATCATTAACATCATAAAACTTAATTACTAAGTAATTACACAGTGCCAGTTAATGTGCTATGGGTTTTACTTGTTAATACTTTCTCATTTAATCTTCACATCAACTTTAAGAGATAGGTATTATTATTATTGTTGTTATTTTAGAAGAAGTAAAATAAGAGTTTTACTATTCAAAGAGTTTTATTATTCCAGTTCATGATTCTAACAAATGACAAACTGGAACTTAAATTTAGAGCTGATTACAAGGTCCATGCTTATCTATGCTACATTCTATTGCCAAAATATAAATGATAGTTGAGAGATAGTAGTACAAGTGTTAAACATACAGATTAGATATGTTAGTTGTCTGAATTATGACAATGCTTTCTTCCACAAAACTTATTTCTTAAAAGCTTATAATTTACAAATCCTCTTCCCCAAACTGTGATTTGAAAAGCTCTTCCTCTATGAGAACTGATCCTTAAAACAGGCATGGAAGGAAAATTTCAACATTTACACTTTTAAATCTTTATTGCATATTTTAATCCTAATTAAGAAGTTCAAATCAGAAACTGTAGCCCCAAATCCTATTTATCCCACTATCAGACATCAATCTCAAGCAAAATGAATTCTTAAGGGACATTTTCAGTACTATACAAGCTGGTTACCATAATACTTTCCCTCATCATTTTAAGAGGTAGCTGAACCATCACTATCCTTCTACCCCTGCTAATCATGTCCAAAGAATAGAGAGATCATTTAGAACCCTATTTTTAAACCAGCCTCTATGATATGACTAGCATCATTATAATTACTTAAATTATATTATATGAATTTAAAAGGAAAAAATCTAAGTACTCATATGTTTGTGATCTCTTCTTTCTGAAGCAGCTTTGCCGTAGTTGATTTCTCTTGAAGAAGACAAAAGCAGCAAACACAATAAGGGGAACAATTAAGAAGAAGAATACTAGAAGTCCATCCCTCAGTGCAGTATTCTTTTCTAGAGAGAAGAATTTTATATTAATGATCATTAAATTAGACGTTAACTCATATTAACTAGAACATAGTAGGTGATTATAAATGTTTTACATTAATTTTCAGATTGGTCAAAAGTTAAACTGATATAAATTATATACATGGAGAAGTCTGCTCATACTTCATCCCTGCCCACTTCTTTTTGCCTTCCCCAGAAGAACCATTTATTAATTTCTTATATTATCTCACATTATTTCTTCATGCAAATATAAGCAAGAATAAAGTATGTTATTGTTGTCGACCTTTTTTTACATAAAAGGTAGCATACCATAAACACTACTTAGCACATTATTTTTTTCACTCATCTATATATCTTTCCAAACCATATATTGAGGACCACCTCATCTTCTGTACAGCTCTACAAAATTACATTGCAAGGATGTCCTATAGTTTAATGAACCAGTATCCAACTGATACTTTCATTTTTCTAATCTTTTGTTATTTAAAAATGCTATAATGAATAACCCTAAAATAATGCTATTATTATAATGAGTAATAACAATGGGTGCTGGCATCTCTATAGAATAATTTCCCAAAAGCAGAACTACATATCAGAGGGTAAATGCATTCATTTTTTTTAAGGCACTGTCAAATTGACCACCATAATGGTGGTTACAATTTACCACACCAGCCAGCAATATATAAGAATTCATCACAGCCTCACCCACAGGGTCAAACTTGTGCATGTTAGCCAACCTGGTAGGTGAAAAATTATACCTTATATCGTTTTAATTTGCATTTCTTTTTTTTTTTACATATGAGTTGAGTAACTTTTTATTCTTAAGGAAATGTAATTTTTTTCTGCTCAGTCCTTTGACTATTCTACTGGACAATGGGTTTTTTCCTTCTCAATTTCTAAAAGCTCTTTATGTATTAGGGATATTAGCTTTGCCTGTGTATGAGCTGGAAGCATTCTCCCCAATTTGCCATTAGTCTTATGATACAATGCTTCTCTCCAAGCTTAAGTTTATTATTCTTGGGTAGCTGAATTTATCAACCTTATTTTTATGGCTTCTGGATTTTATCTTATTATACTTTTAAAAATTCACTAACATTAACTTTATCTGTTCCATGGTCTTGAGAGAAAGGCTATAGTAAATATGAACAGGAATGATACGCTGTAAAATTTTTCCTCACAATTGTAAGTTTTTAAAAGTACCAGAAATTTCTGTTATAAGTTGTATGACATTACATGAAACAACATTCAACCCAATTAAAAATATAGAAAGATTAACGCAAGCTTGATTATATCATTTCATACCTACTAATCAGTAGACAAAATTTTGATTAAAGCATCCAACATTGGTAAGGTTATGTTGAAATTGGTACCTTCATACTGTTAGTAGCATTATATAAATTCATTTGGAATTTTTATCAAGAACTATAAAAAAATTATACCCTTAAACCTAGTAATCTCATTTCTAGCAATTTATCCTCCCACTGGAAAATATGCATAAGTATTAAGATATACACTACACTGTTATCAGTGCATATTAAAAACTTAGAAACAATTTTATTAACCAATGTCACCCCAATAAATTAATTTAAAAATAAATAAATATGGCAGAATTTAAATTTTAAAAAACTTAGAAGTAACCTAAATGTTTAATAATTATAAAACAGCTAAGTCAAGTTATGGCACATCCATTCGATGGAATGATACAGAGCCATTAGTTCTGACTTCTACTTCTAGTCAAGGTGGAGTAACAGGGACCAGATTTATCCTGCCAGCTATAACAACCACAAAACCAGGCAAAATATATAAAGCAAACACTTCAAGACACTGAACATCAGGCAATGAAGAACAATGATACCTGAGATAGAAAATGAATAAGGTGAGCTTTACAAAATTGTCCCAGTTTGCTGCCTACTGAAAGTTAACAGATCATGATGAGGAGTGAGGAAACCCATGTAAAGCTCAGTGGTCTCCTTGAGTTGAGGAGATGGAGCTGGTTGTCCCCAAAGCAGCTATAGTTCATTTGGCAAAGAACCAGAAGGAGGGAGCTGCACAGACAGAACTTGAGAGCTCTGCAAAGGGTTCCTCTAACATCAGTATGCATAGAAGGAAACCACCTGAAGCCAGAGAAAAAATGACCTGTAAGAATTAGTGAGAACATATCCCACAACTCACACAGGACTGGGAAAAGTGCCTGTTCCTACCATTTCCGGTGGGGAACTCCATAATTACTATGGCATTGAGTAGAATAGACAAAAGAGGTTTGGTCTCAGTAATAGGGCAAATTAGCTACTCTGGCCCTCCCTAAAGAGCTTAAAAGCAAAACCAAAAAGGATCAAGCTATAAATTATGTTCAAGTAACATAAGCACACTAGAATAAAGTTCATCAATATAAATCCAAAAATATCTAGTATCCAAAAAAGGCAAAATTCACAATATCTGGCATCCAGTAAAAAAATGGCAAGGCATGCAAAAAAGCAGGAAAATATGATCCAAAATGAGGGAAAAACCCATCAAAACTAATCAACTACAGATGATATAATTAATTTAAACTATAAAAAAGATTATACCCCTTAAATTTAAAAGAACACTAGAAGTTAGGACTATATTCCATATGTTTAAGAAGCTAGAGTAAAGAATGAACATAATCTTTGTAAAGACTTAAAAAAGACAAAAAAAAAAAAAGGAACAGGTAAAACTTACAGAGATGAAAAAAAATACAATGTCTAAGATAAAAATTACACTGCATGTAATTAATGGCAGAGCAGATACCACAGAAGAAGAGTGAACTTGAAAAATAATAATACAAACTATTCATAATTAAAGAAAGAATTAGCAATAAAATAATCAAGGCAAAAAACATGAGATGTGAAAGATCAAATATACATGTTATCAAATATACATGTACTTAGAGTCCCTGAAGAAGAGGAAATAGGAAAATAGAAAAGAAGTTGCTCAACATCATTCATCATCAGAGATATACAAATCAATACTGCAATGAAGTACCACCTCACACCTATCAGGATGGCTATCATCAATAAATCAACAAACAATTGTTGCTAAGATGTGGAGAAAAGAGAACCCTTGTGCACTGTTTGTGAGAATGCATATTGGTGCAACCACTATGGAAAACACTGTGGAGGTTTCTGAAAAACAATAAATGGAATTGCCTTATGATCCACTTCTGGAAATACATCCAAAGAAACCTGAAACACTAATTCAACAGAATATATGCACCCCATGTTCACTGCAACATTATTTATAATAGCCAAGATACAGAAGCAACCCAAGTGCCCATCAATAAATGAATGGATAAGAAAGCTGTTGCACATATACACAGTGGAATATTACTTGGCCATTAAAAAGAATGAAGTCTTATCTTTTATGACAACATGGATGAACCCAGAGGGTATTATGCTAAGTGAAATAAGTCAGAGAAAGACAAATACCATATGATTTCACTTATATGTGGAATCTAAAGAACAAAATAGAAATAGACTCATAGATACAGTGAACAAACTGACAGTTGTCAGAGGGGAAGTGGGGTTGGAACTAGGTGAAAAACGTGAAGGGATTAAGAAGTAAAAATTGATAGTTACAGAATAGTCAGAGAAATGTACATTACAGCATAGGGAATATAGTCAATGATATCATACACACACATACTTGAAACATCAAGGGGACCACCCTGTCAAGTACACGATTTTCTAGCCACTATGCTGTACATCTGAAACTAATACAGGATAATACTGACTGTAAGTTGTAATTGAAAAAAATAAAAAGATTCTGGGATTTAGAAGGGTCAGGCCAGAAAAACTTCTTTACTGAAGGTCAATTAATGTCTAAATGTACTACATATGACAAATCTGTGCATATAATTCAATAAAGCACCTAGTTATTATTAAAAAAAATTTTTAAGACAAAATGGCCAAAATTTGAAAAAACCTATGAAGGCACAAATCAAACAAGTTTAACAAATTCCAAGCATGCCAAGGCACATTATAATCAAATACTAAAAATCAGAGATGAAGAGAAAATCTTAGAGGGTAAAAACACACATTACAAAAAGAAGACACAAAAAAAGATGATGGGGAAAAACAATGTAAGCTGGAAGACAATGTAGGAACATCCTTGAAGAAGTAAAATGGTGATAAAACTTAAAAGGAGAATATTTTACCCAGTTGTTATTCAAGGCAAAATACTTTTTCAGATATACAAGAGCTAAAATATTTGTCACTGGTAGGCCTGTATTATAAGAAATGTGAAAAGAAGTACCACAAGCAGAAATTAAATGATAGCAGATAGAAATGTGACTTTACACACACAAAAAAATGAAGAGTACAGAAATGGTAATTATGTGAGAAAATATAAAGACTTTTTCTATTAAATATCTTCAAAAGATAAATCAACTATTTAAAGCAAAAATAGTAACAGTGTATTGTAGGATTCATAGCGTATACAGAAGTATATCATCAACACCACAAAAGGCAGAGGAAGATAAATGGAAATATACTAAAGTGGTACAATATCACATGAAAAGAAACTTTGATAGATAAATATCAATGGTAGATCTAAACCCAAAGATATCATAATCTAATTAAATATATTCAGATGAACTCACTCAAAAGGCAGAGATTGGCAAACTAGAAAAAAAGCAAGATCCAACCCTATGAAGCTTATAAGAAATCTGCTTTAAATATAAAGACACAAATATAGGGTGTCCCCCAAAAAATGTATACACACACTTTGCATAATTATAAAGACAGTGTTTATTAAAATACATTTCATTTTCAAAATCGAGCTATCAGCTGTTATGGTATGTATACATACATTTTGGGGGACACCCTATAGATTAAAAGCAAAAGGATGAGAAAAGATTTCCCATGCTGACTAATCAAAATAAATCTGGAGTAACTATATTAATATTTAATTTCATAACAGAATATTACCAGGTATAGAGGGCTATTTCTTAATAATATAGGGGCCAACATGTAAAATGGACAGAATAATCCTAAATGCTTATATACCTAATAACAGAGCTTCACAATGCATAAAGCAAAAACTAATAGAACTGCCAGAAAAAATAGACAGATTTGCTGTTATAGCCAAGAACTTCAATATTCCTTTCTCAATAATTGACAGAACAAGTATACAGAAATCAGTAAGTATATAAAAGACTTAAACAGCTGTCAATTAACAGGAACTAATTACTTATAAAACACTCCACATAATTATAGCAGAATACAAATTATTTTCAAGTGTATACAAAACTTAATTACTAAGGTAAACCACTTTCTGGGCCATAAAACAAAGTGTCAAAAAATATAAAAGAATTCAAATCAAACAAAGTATGCTCTCAGAAGATAGTGGAATAAATGAGAGATCAATAACACTAAAATTTCTGGAAAATCCCACAGATACTATAGAACAAAGTAACACACTTCTAAATTATTCATGAGTCAAATAAATAAAAAGTATATCAGAAGTTATTTTGAGCTGAATGAAAATAAAAGCACAACATATCAAAATTTGTAGGGAACAAAAAAGCAGTTCTTAAAGGAAAACTGATAGCACTACAATGCTTACACTAAGAAAAGGAAAAAAAGGTCTCAAATCAATTACCTGATTGATCTTCTAAGAAACTAGGAAAAAAAGAAAGCCAAAGTAAACAGAACAGGAGAAAATACTTACAAAGCATTTTTCATAAAGGACTTGTATGCAGAATAAAGAACTCTCAAAACTCAGGAAGACAAACAACCTAACTAACGAGACAATTTGAATAGACACGTCACCAAAGATGACATGTGGATGGCAAATAAGCACATGAGATGATGATCAACATCATTAGTAATTAGAGAAATACAAATTAAAATCATAGTGAAATACCACTACATTCCTACCAGTATTGCTAAAATTACAAAACTGATCACACCAGGTGTTGGAGAGGATGTGGAGAAATTAAAACCCTCATGTACAGCTAGAGAGAGTGTACATTGGTACAGCCACTTTGGGAAACAGTTTGGCAGTTTCTAAAAATGCTAAATATAAACCTACTCTATGAGCCATCCATTCCACCTAGTATTTACCCAGGAGAAAGAAAGCATATCTTCTCAGTAGGAAGATATTGGTGTCAAGGAGCTCATTCATAGTCTATAAGGGAATAAAAATAAGTAGTATATAAGTAATTACCATAGTATGTGATAGTGCTTATAGTAACAGGAGAATAGGAAGGGCATGTTAATTCAGATTTAGGCAGTCAGGGAAAACTTCTTAGGGGAAATAAGGTATAAACTGAAATCTGAGTAGCAATTAGCCAAGTTCCAACAATCCTACATAATAAAAGGCTAATATGCAAATCAACCAAACGGCAGAACAACCAGTTCCTATGACACACACTGACCACCAGGGGGCAGATGCTCAATGCAGGAGTTGCCCCCTGGTGGTCAGTGCACTCCCACAGGGGGAGCGCTGCTGAGCCAGAAGCCGGGCTCACAGCTGGCAAGCACATCTGCTGTGGTGGGAGTGTCTCCCACCTCTGCAGCAGCACTAAGGATGTCTCCAACAGCTTAGGCCCACTCCCTAAGGGCTCCTGGACTGCAAGAGGGTGCAGGCCAGGCTGAGGGGCCCCCCTCCCCCTCCCACCCCGCCCTGAGTGCATGAATCTCATGCACTGGGCCTCTAGTGTGAATATAATATGGTATGAAAGCCCAGAGGTAAAAGAGAGTAATAGCTTATTAGAGGAAATAAAACAAGTTTCAATGTCTTAAACATAGTGAAATGAGGTTGGAAAAGTGAAGCTAGGAAAAATCATGCAGGGCATTTAATCCATGTTAAGGATTTTTGTACTTCATTCTAACAGCAATGCAGAAGCACTGAATTTCAAGCAAGACACTGGCATAATCAAAACTGAACTCTTAAAGGAAAACACTGAAACTCTGTAGTGTGGAATGTGGATTAGGAAGCAAGATAGGAAAGAGGGAGCCTAGTTAAGAGGCCATTATGTAAGACCAGGCAAGAAATTGAAGGTAATTAATGGGGATGAAAGAAATGGAAACATCTGTGAAAAATTTAGGAGGCAGAACCAACATAACGTATAAGTGATGTGAGAAGTGTGGGAGAGGTATAAGGATGCCCAATATCTGACATGGGCCACTGGGAGATGACACTAATTTTCTTCTATGTTACTTGCCATTGTATGTAGGTCCACTGTCCACACTTCCTCCGTATCCTTTAGTCTCACAATGTGGGGGAGCCCAGCCATTTTCACAGTGACAATTCTTATTGCTATTACATACCTTCAAAACAAACAAAACACTACTTTGTTAATTGTGAATGCTGTTCTAAATCATGAACTCTAGAACGGAAACCAAGAGAAAAAAACTAAATTCATGCAAATTCATCGACACTCTTTAAAAATAAAAAATGTATCAGGTATATAAATTCCCCAGTCTAAAAATTTAAAGTCTTGGGAAGTCTCACATAACCCTTACTGGGATTCCTCATTAAACAGCATTACTTCCATGAACAAGTCAAAAGAGAACATGACTCACCCCATGTCCATGACACTTCTTCTGAATGTCACAGTCATAATTCAGAACAGAAGCATTTACACATTGGAAATTTCTACAGATCTGGGAGGGGAAAATGAAATAATAAGAAAAATTGAACACATTAATAAAACTAGCCAGGAAAAAAAGACCTGGGCATAGATAATTTCATTGTTTAGGAACTCTTTCAAACTTTTAAGGAATAGTTATTCCTAAATTACATATTTGCAAATGGAGAAAAGTAAGTAAAGTTAATTAACTGACATATAACTAATTGAACAAAAAGGGCAAAGATGATACAAAGGCCAAAAACAATGATAAAACTATAATATATCCTTCCATATTAAAATAGATGTGAAAATCCTAAGTCAAATATTCAGATAAAGAAAACTACCGAATTTCTCATTTTTTATTTCAGGACATTAAGCTTGGACCCAAAGATGAACTACCTGGGACCACAAAAAAAAAGCTTAAGAGTTCTCCTCTTCCACTTTTTTTTTCCACTCTTAACCTTTAGCCTATCCCCTAAATAAAAATGTTGAGTAAATATATCAAGAATATATGTCTGAAGTAACACCAAACTGAAAGCCTGCTGCTCACAGTGCCAGAATCTAGCGTTTAGCAGAGGCCAGAGAGGGTAGGATCCAACCCATCCTATTTTACTGCTGGACACAATGTTTGGTGCTTGGTTCTATCAGTGTGTCAGCATAGGTACACATACCAAGCATTTCCTATCCTTCTTGTACATAAATGTTGTTAACATATTATGATAATACAACAAAATGCAAAGTTAAAGGGCCTAATGATATATCTATACATGGTAGTACTAACCTGGAGTTTAAATCAATATTTTTCCAACAACAACAACAAAAAAGCATGTAGGGGTTTGAAAGCAACGATGTTATATCTTACATGGGAGAAATCAGTAGATACTATTTTTATTCTTGATGTTGGTGGGGGAAATATATTAATGTGTTTTTCTTGCAATAAAAAAACCACAAGTACTTTAATGGGGAAAAAAGATAAGTAACTGCCACAATGAACTCATACACACACACACACACACACTACAAACACACAATTTTTGCAATCCAGGAAGAGAGTAAGATAAGGCAGGAAATTTTTAAAACATTTTAAAACAGCATTAAGTAAGATCACATAAATAGTATGAAAATTTAACAAATTCAACTGTGCCAATAAAAGCCAAAGCCCAACCAAATTATAAAAATACAAAATGAAAACAGAATATTTATATTATATTATATTAAAAAAAAACTTTTCTAAGCATGACATGAAACCAAGACAAAACTGATAGTTTAAAGTTTCTTTATGGCAGAGACAAATGAGAAACTGTAAAAAATATTTGCGACATAAATGACAATTAACATTCTTTATATATGAGGAACCCTTAAAAACAATAAAAAATTACAACCCAACAAATAAAGAAAAAAGATGTGAATATGGACTTAACACAAAAAGAATACATAGAGCTAATAAAAATGTAAAAAGATGCTCAAGAAGAAAAATGCAAAATAAAATAATGAGGCTGTGGGAACCATACCAGGTCCCCAGATAGTCAAAGCCAATGGGAGCAGAGAGGCCTTGTTATCAATACACTAGAATGGCCAAATGCCACTCTGGCATGAGCCTAATCAAGATGTCCAAGGACTCTGAGCCTGGGAATCCTAATCAAGCCAAGATACATGAGCAGGTGCAAGGACAAACGGTACACTCTGCCCTTCTGTAGCCAATATGATTGATGTAACTATTGGCACGAAGCCTTCTTTGTGTAAAAGTATGTTACTGACCAGCTGGTCGGATGGAGTGAGAAGTCTGTGAGAGAGAGCAGCAGAGCAGAAGAAGAGAGCTCAGAGAAGCAGAGGCGACAGGCACAGAGAAGTAGCTCCTATGTGTGCAGGAGAGGCTGGGGAGCTCAGATACTGCTTCTGGTATACCAGCCGGTGACCGGCTGCCTGCCTGTAGTTTGCTGTGAGGACTGTTCTTATCTGATGGCTATGTGGCCACTGGCTTCTGCAATAAAGACTCATTCTTATATACCCACAACCGATCATGGCTTCTCCGTCTGCCCTGCCGCCAAGAATTGACCTGTGTCTCTGACACTTGGTAAAGGAGGAACTTGGACTAAGTTCCCAAAAGTTGTATAGTGGGCGGGGTCCAAGCAGGAACCAGCCCTGGCGTAGTCGAATGGGAGAATTTAGAAGAATACATGGACTGAAAGTCACCCAGAACAACTCAGACCAGCAGAGCTGTGCAGGGCTCTGGCTGTGCTCTGACAGGCTTTTTGTCACCTAGTCAGGATGTCAAAAATTAAAGAGATTAGAAACACACAATGTTAGCAAGAGTGTGAGAAAAAAATAAGACACCCTTATATACAACTAGTGGAATGGAAGTTACCACCTTACTGAAAGGTAAATTGGCAGTGCCTATAAGATTTTAAATGCATATATCTTAATTTACATAAAATATCGACTAGAAATCTATCCTACAGAAGTACTCACAAAAGTAGGTGAGAGTAAATGTAGATGAGTGTTCGATGCTACTAAATAATAAACTAGACGACAAAACAAGAATGTGAAAGATCTGAATATGTAATTATCAAACCCTATATGTTATAAGCAAGAATATACATATTATCTTCAAATGCACATTTATCAAAAATGAACATACAGGGTCAACTCATTAAACCTGGATATTTCATCCCCAAAAATGAGCAAAAATATTAAACCTAGCACCAAACCTGAAACATGCCCAATTTCCAAAGCAAACAGTCATGTTCATAGTCAGTAAATCTTTTTTGCCTTCTCTTACATCACAAAAGAAAACGGCGTAAGATGTGGTGCATATATACAATGGAATACTACTCAGCCTTAAGAAAAGATGAAATATTGCCAATTGCAACAACATAAATGGACCTTGAGAATATAAGCAAAATAAGTCATAAAAAGTTAAGAAACATATGATTTCATTCATATATGGTATATAAAACTGAAAGCAACAAATGAATAAATTTTTTAAAAATTCATAAAAACAGACAAGAGTATGGTGGTTACCAGAGGGAAGGGTGGGTTGATAAAAGCTAAAAGGCGTCAAATATATGGTGACAGAAGATGATTTGACTTTGGGTGGTAGACACAATACGCAATATACAGGTCATGTATCATAGAAATGCACACTTGAAACCTTATATGAACCAACTAGAGGCCCAATGCATAAAAATTTGTACAAGAGTAGGCCTTCCTTCCCCCAGCTGCTGGCACTGGCTTCCCTCTGGCACCTGGGACCCTGGCTGGCTTCCCTCCTCCAGCCACCCGCAGGCACCCAGGACCAGAGCTGGCTTCCCCCGGGGTTCCCCGCAGGCCCCTGGGACCTGGCTGGCTTCCCTCTGGCCCCAGCTTGATCAGGAAGGACGTCGACAATGACGTCTGGAAGATGTCTGGTCTAATTAGCATATTACCCTGTTATTGTTATAGACGTTATCCCAATACATTTAATTTTAGAAAAAGGCATATTTTGTTGGTTATAATTCTCAAACCAGCCAATCAGCACTTTTTTCTCCCTGTTATAGCAAGAGCTTCAGAGAAAAATCTCACAATTTTGGTAATGTAGCTTTTGAAGTAATCAAGCATTCCAGTAAACTGTATCAGTACTGTCATGAATTCTTCCCACAAGAGATTCCCTCAGCCTGTGAATCTCAACAAAAGTCACTGAATGTCATCGATGTTCTGATCTTAGTCAAGCTGACAGAATACTCCCAAAATCACTTCTAAAGTACAGGCTACCAGCTGTCCTTCATTTTTATCATGTAAGTTTTTAAAATAATTCAATACATGCACATGGTTAAAAAATAAAATAATAGTAGTGATAAAAGTGCTTCTGATGAAATAACTCTATGACCCATTTCCATCCAGTCTGCCATCCTGGCAGTCTGGAGACAACCACCCTTCCTTAGGGATAATTCTCTCCCTATTTTAAATTAGTATCCTATTATTTGATTTCTCTATTTTAAATATCATCAATTGATATCCTTATAATAGATAAGAATTTTGGTTTCTAACACCAACCCAAATGCACCTCCTTCACCTTCTCAAACTAAATATTGCTTAATATGTATACCATAATATTGTGATATTATCCACTCAATACATTACATGTCACTATTACCTGAGCAAGTTCATAACTAGGTGAAGCTGATAATCGGAGGTCAAAGTATTATCTTTATTATCAACTAGAGGCCTGGTGCACAAAATTCGTGCACGGGGGGGGGGGGGGGGTCTCTCAGCCCAGCCTGAACCCTCTCCAATCTGGGACCCCTCAAGGGATGTCCCACTGCCTGTTTAGGCCCGATCCCAGGGATCGGGCCTAAACAGGCAGTCGGACATCCCTATCACAATCCAGGACTGCTGGCTCCCAACTGCTCACCTGCCTGCCTTCCTGATTGCCCCTAGCCGCTTCTGCATGCCAGCCTGATCACCCCCTAACCACTCCCCTGCCAGCTTGATTGATGCCTAACTGCTCCCCTGCCAGCCTGTTTGCCCCTAACTGCCCTCCCCTGCAGGCCTGGTCCCCCCCAAACTGCTCTCCCCTGCAGGCCTGGGTCCCCACCAACTGCTCTACCCTGCAGGCCTGGTCACCCCTAACTGCCCTCCCCTGCAGGTCTGGTCCCCCCCAAACTGCTCTCCCCTGCAGGCCTGGGTCCCCACCAACTGCTCTCCCCTGCAGGCCTGGTCACCCCTAACTGCCCTCCCCTGCAGGTCTGGTCCCCCCCCCCCCCCAAACTGCTCTCCCCTGTAGGCCTGGGTCCCCACCAACTGCTCTCCTCTGCCGGCTTGGTCACCCCTAACTGCCCTCCCCTGCAGGCCTGATCGCCCACAACTGCCCTCCCTTGCAGGCCTGGTCCCTCCCATCTGCCCTCCTTTGCTGGCCATCTTGTGGTGGCCATCTTGTGTCCACATGGGGGCAGGATCTTTGACCACATGGGGGCAGCCATCTTGTGTGTTGGAGTGATGGTCAATCTGCATATTACTCTTTTATTAGATAGGATAGAGGCCTGGTGCACGGGTGGGGGCCAGCTGGTTTGCCCTGAAGGATGTCCCAGATCAGGATGGGGGTTCCTTTGGGGCCTGGGGTGGCCTGGGCAAGGGGTCTGTGGTGGTTTGCAGGCCGGCCATGCCCCCTGGTGAGCCAAGCAGAGGCCCTGGTATCTGGGGTTTATTTATCTTCTAAAATTGAAACTTTGTAGCCTGGAGTGGAGCCAAGCCTTCTGTTTGCTCCGAGGTGGCAGCCATTTTTGTTGGAATTTATGTATCTTCTATAATTGAAACTTTGTAGCCTTAAGCGGAGGCCTGGGCCTGCGAGGGCTGCAGAAGCTTGGCTTCCTCCATCGTTGGTGGCAACCCTAGCCTCCTGCTCTTTTCAGCTCTGTGGCTGCTGCCATTTCTGTTTGGGTTTATGTATCTTCTATCATTGAAACTTTGTAGCCTTGAGTGGAGGCCTGGGCCGGCAAGGGCAGGCGGAAAGCTTGGCTTCCTCCATTGCTGGGGAAACCCAAGCCTCCCTCCTGCTCTTTGTGGCCGTAGCCATCTTGGTTGGGTTTATTTGCATATTCACTCCTGATTGGCTGGTGGGTGTGGCTTGTGGGCATGGCTTGTGGGTGTAGCGGGGTGATGGTTAATTTGCATATTACTCTTTTATTAGATAGGATAGAGCAGCTAACCTGACTTAAGTTAATAATGAACTGGGCTTCCTAATTCTGCACCCCAAAATCAAACTTACCTGCCTAGTCACAGGCTGCTCTGGACAACCACAGGCCTCCCCCCACAGAAGCAGAGCCTGCCTTGCTAAATGTACTGCATGGTTGAGAGAGCAGACCAGAATGCACCCTCTCTGCAGACAGGGAGATCTGAAAAGAGAAGACAGAAGAGACTGAGCCACCCCTGCCCAGTGTCTTCTCACAAACGCATCAACTGTAGCAGTCACTCTGCATCTCTCAGAGTGAAGTAAAGGAGAAACAGTGAGGCAGGGAGTGTTACTCATTTTTCTCCAGCTTTATTGAGTTATAATTGACATCTAACAATATGTGAGTTTAAGGTATTCATGTTGATTTGGTAAACTTACATTTTGTGAAATGATTACCACAGTAGGCTTAGTTAACACCTCTATCACCCACATAATTATCATTTCTTTTTTGTAGTGAGAACATTTAAAATCTACTCTGTTGGTACTTTCAGGTATATAGTATTATTAACCATAACCACCATGCTGAATATTAGATCCCAGAACTTAATAATCTTATATCTGGAAGTTTGTACCCTTTGACCAACATCTCCCTATTTCCACCACCCCAACGCTCAGCCCCTGGGAACCACCACTCTACTCTCTGTTTTTGTGCTTTTGTCATTTTAAATTCCACATAGAGGTAAGATCATGCACTATTTGTCTTTCTCTATCTGACTTATTTCACTTAGCATAATGTCCTCAAGGTCCATAAATGTTGTTTCAAATGGCAAGATTTCCTTCTTTCTCATAAATAAATAATAATCCACTATACAGATTATTTTAACATTTTGGCTACTGTAAGTAATGCTGCAATGCACATAGGAATGAAGATAACTCAAGATCCTATTTTCATTTATTTTGGATATATACCCAGAAGTGGATTTGCTGGATCAAATGATAGATCTATTTTGAATTTTTTGAGGAAATTCTGTGCTATTTTCCACAGTGACTGTATCAATTTACATTACCACCAACAATGCATAGGGTTTTGTTTTTTCTACATCTTCATGAACACTTATCTCTTGTTTTTAATGTTAGCTTATACTAGTTTAATAGAGATGTGGTGATTATCTCATTGTGGTTTTGATGTGCACTTCCCAGATGATTAGTGATGCTGAACATTTTTTTCATGTACTTGTTGGTCATTTGTTATCTCCTTTGGAAAAATGTCATTCAGAGATCCTCTGCCCATTTTTAATAAGACTGTTTGGTTTTTGGCTATTGAGTTGTATAAGTGTCTTACATATTTGGGATATTAACCCCTTATTGAATATATGATTTTAAAATATTTTATCACATTCCATAAGTTGCCCTTTCATTTTGTTCAATATTTCTTTTCTTATACAGAGGCTTTTTCATTTGATATAGCCCCACTTCATTATTTTTGCTTTTTATGGTTGTGCTTTTGATGTCACATCAAAAAATGTAATTGCCAAGCCCAATGTTAAGGAGCTTTCTCCCAATGCTTTCTTCTAAAAGATATAGTTTCAGGTATTATGTTTAAGTCATTAATTCATTTTAATTTTTGTAAGTGGTAAAAGATAGGAGTCATTAAAATATTTAATAGCATGTAAATATCCAGTTTTTTCAAAACTACCCATTAAAAAGATGACCCTTTCCCCATTGAGTAAAAATTAGTTGTTAAATATTAGTTGACCATATATGTGGGAATTTGTTTGAGGCTCTCTATTCTGTTCTGTTATCTAGGTGTCTATTTTTATGCCAATAGCATACTGTTTGACTACTGTAGCTTTGTAATATAGTGACCAGAAATTGTGATGCCTCCAGCTTGGTCTTCTCTCTTAGGATTGCTTTAGCTATTTATGAGCCTCATGATCCCATACAAATTTTAGGATTATTTATTCTATTTATGTTAAAAATGCTAATGAAATTTTTATTGTATTATACGTACAGATGACTTTAGATAGTATAAAAATTTTAACAATAGCAATTCTTCCAATCCATGAACATGAGATATCTTTCCATTTACAGGCATAACTTGAGTTGTGCATGTTTAATTACAAACCACTGCAATATAATGATTATCACAATAAAACAAGTCACATGAATTTTTGGTTTCCCAGTGCACATAAAAGTTATATTTACACTATACTATAGTCTATTACGTGTGCAATAGTATTATGTCTAATAAATAGACAAACCTTAATTTAAAAATACTTTATTGCTAAAAGATGTTAACCATCCTCTAAGCCTGTTGAAAAAACGGCGCTTCTAGACTTGTTCTATGCAGGGTAGGGTTGCCACAAACCTTCGATTTGTAAAAAACAAACACAAAACAAAAAACCCACACCAATATCTACAAAGTACAATAAAATGAAGTACAATAAAATGAGGTATGCCTCTATTTGTATCTTCTTAAATTTCTTTCATTAAAGTCTTGGAATGTGTAGTGGTCAGATTTTTCACTTCCTTGGTTAAATTTATTCATAAGTATTTCATTTTTTGATGCTATTGTGAATGGTATGGTTTTCTTTATCATTCAGATAGCTCATTGTAATGTAAACACATGCAACTAATTTCTTTATGTTGATCTTGTATCCTGCAGCTTTACCAAATTCATTGATTTTTGGTAACGTTTTTTGGTGGACTCTACAGAATTTCCTATATAAAAGATCATGTGATTTGCAAACAAAGACAATGTTAATTTTCAATTATAGTTTAGAAGCCTTTCATTTCTTTTCCAACCTGAATGCTCTGGCTACAACTTCCAGTGCTATGCTAAGTAAGAATAGTGAGACTGAGTACCCTTGCCTCATTTCTTATCTTACAGAGAAAACTTCAACCTTTTCCCACTGAGTATGATATAAGCTGTGGGCTTGTCAGTATGGCCTTTATGGTGTAAAGGTACATTCCTTCTCTTCCCAGTTTGTTGAAAGGTTTTTAACATGAACAGATGTCATATTTTGTCAAATGCCTTTTCTGCATTAATTGCGAGAATTATATGATTTTTATCTTACATTCTATTAATATGATGCATCACATTTACAGATTTGCTTATATTGAACCATCCTTACTTTCTAGAGATAAATACAATGTGATCCTGATGTATTATCTTTCTAATGTGCTGTTCAATTTAGTTTGCTAATATTTTGTTGAGAATTTATGCATGTATATTCCTCAAGGATATTGAACTGTAATTTTCTTTTCTTGAGTGTTCTTATCTGGCTTTGGTATCAGGATAATGCTGACCATATAAAACAAATTTGAGAATGTGCTCTCCTCTTCGATTTTTTTTTTTTTTAAGAGTTTAAGAATTGGCATTAATCCTTCTTTAAATCCTTGGTAGACTTCACCAGTTAAAAGAATTCGTATTAGGCTTTTCTTTGTTGGGAGGTTGTTGATTACTAAGTCAATCTCCTTACTTGTTATTGGTCTGTACAGATTTTCTATTTCATCATGATTTAGTCTTGGTAGATTATAAGTTTCTAGAAATGTATTCATTTATTCTAGGTTATCCAATTTGTTAGTATATAATTTTTCATAGTCTTCATGATTTCTATCTTTGTTAAAACTTTTCATTTTATTCATGTTCTAGAGGCCCAATGCACAAAATTCGCTCAAGGGGCTCAGCCCTCACAGCCCCGGCTTCATCCGGAAGGTCTGGAAGAACGTCCTAGAGGTTGTCTAGAAGGTCATTTGGCTGTATGGTCTAATTAGCATATTACTCTTTTATTGTTATAGAAAATTGTTTTCCTGATCTTGCTAAATTGTCTATGTTTTCTTATAACTCACTGAACTTCCTTAAAAATAACTACTTGAGTTCTTCATTAGTAAATCACATATCATCATGTATTTGGGAACAGTTACTGAAAAATTATTGTGATCCTTTGGTGGATTTGAAGTTTTGGATTACTGTCCTCTCATCTGAAGTAGCAGTCAACTCCTCCAATTTTTATTAAGTGCCTTCATGAGAGAAATACCTTTCTTCAGCCCAGCTAGGCATCCTGAGGCTTTCTCAGCCTTCTACAAATATGCCTGCTCCATACTTCTTGCTCCCTCTGTGGCAGAATTCTTAGGCTGTCTTGCCTTCTCTAGATCTTGAAAAACACCAAGCCAAGTGATGACAACCTTTTTCTTTGTTTTTGTTTTGTTTTGTTTTTTGCTTACCAGCTGTCTGCAAAGGCTCACTCTTGCCACCACTGTCAGGAGGGCATATGGGGTGCCCATGTACCACTTGGAGAGATGCACAGGCAAGGCATCCCCAGGCACTTGTGCATGGGCTTTTTGTGGAGTCTGCTAAATAGTTAATAGGATCTGCTTTATTTCAATGTCCTCCACAAGTCCTACGCCCCTCTCCCAGCCTCTTCTCACCCCTCAGTCATGCAATTCACACCTCAGTACGTTGGGTAGGGTAAGAAAGAATATGCAGTGCACAGCTGGGGAAGCCAGGTGCTCACTGACCGGCTCTCATTTCCCCCCTGGGAGAAATCATGAGCTAAAAAGATCTCTCCTGGTCCTAAGCTGTGCCACCTTGGGTAAGGAATGATATGAGTACAATTGCTTTAGGCAGTTAGACAGACATGAGCAGAGCAAGGACAATGGGCCAGGTATAGAAGGTCACCAGGATAGAAAGCCCCAGGTGCCTAGCAATGGACAATCAATTGTACTGTGGGACCTCACCCCCAGGGTGATTTTTCCTCCCCTAGCATATCACTGGTCATGCGGTTTGGACCCCCTGATCTTTCCTCCCTAGAGATAACATCTAGGCCTCAGTTGTTTATCAGCTCCAGGCCCAGATAAGCAACAAAACCAGCCTCAGGACCAGCTGCATTGAATAATGACCCCTGCCCTGGTACCAGCCAATCAATCAATGGAGACCACAACTCTGAAAGAACACATCTGGAAAACTGCTGAATATTCTATTAAGATCTTTCCCTGGGACCTCCCCTAAAATCTGCCCTTAAAACCCTTAGGCTGGAGGCCCCAGTGTGTTCTCCCTCCCAGGAGCACATCCGTGCCTTTCCCTCTTTCTTCTCTCTCTCCCCCCAGGCACGTTACCTTTAGCTTCCCCACTCCCAAGCTCCAAGGGCCCTTCCTTTACCTCTATAACTTGTTTCCTGAGCCCATTTCTTCTAGGAATTACTTTTACTACCTCTATAATTTACCCAAAACGTTATCTTACAGTTTGGGTCTTGCTATGAATTCTTTCCTAGTCAGAAGTTGCTGAACCAGTCACACAACTAGTGCAATTCCCGCCACTTACAACAGAATCAAACTGTTTCTCTTACCCTCTCCAATATGTTCAACTCATATTTTTTTGCTCCAACACTGCTGGAATTTCTCCACTAGAAACCTGGATTTCTGCAAAGACTCTCTTATCTGTGAGTGAATAAGATGTTGTTTTCCAGGGGCTTCCAAACTGTGACTGGAAGGGCTAAAGCCACGCAAAGTCACTGCAGAGTCCACATCCAGGAGGAGGTCTCTGTATGCCTATTACCTGACACAAGCTGGGCAAGACTCCTCCCAGGTCTCCTGATGAATGCTGCGGGATTCCACAGCTCTCATTAAGGCACTTCTGTCCATTCATGGATGCCAAATTGTTATTGTTGAGCAGACACAAATGAGGGACCTCTTATTCAGCCATGTTGCGAATGTCACTCAAAAACCCAGAAGTGTTATTTTAATGGAAATTCATCCATAAGGAAACAAGAAAATGGGGAATAAGTATCCCTTACCAAGAATTAAGACAAAACACTATTGATTTCAAAGCCAAATATTAGGACTACATTTTCTTTCTTATAGAGCTTTTTTTTTTTTTCCTACAGGTAACACATGCCTTTCTTCTTACACAACTGGCCTTTTGTGTCATTTCCTCTTTCAAGTTCCCTATTTCTCTAAAAATTTGGGGCCTCCCTTGCCCCAATCTATATTCATTATTCTCCTGGCCTGATACACTGCTGTTATATTGGAATTTCCCTTTGACATACTTCTATGTTCTAGATCAGTGGTCGGCAAACTGCGGCTCTGTTGACTAATGAGTTTGCCAACCACTGTCTAGAATAGATCAACCTTTCGGACGCCACGGACCACTGGTTGGAAACCGCTACCTTAGATGACAATTCTTTCTCTTTTTTATTTACTTCCTCATTTGCTGGATCACTACAGTTAGATGATTTCCTAAGAAAGGATTTTTAAAAAGATAACTTCATATCCTGTAAATCTCTGAAATGTTTTTATTGTGCCCTCTCACTTGATTATGTATGCATAAGTCTAGGTTGAGAATCTTTCAGAAACATGAAAGCATTGCTCCCTTGTCTTCCAAAATTCAGTTCTCAATTTTATTCTTTTACATGTGACCCATTTTGGGAGGTCTTTGTTTGTATGTTTATTTGTTTTGTTTTGTCTCTGGAAGCTATTGAGATTTTTCTTCACAAGTACTCTGGAATTTCATAATTGCCCACTTTCCTTGTTTTCTTTCTCTAAAGTAGTAATTTTAATTATTTGAATTTAAAAATCTTTATTTGATCCACACAGGCTTTTATTTTTTTTCTCTCTTATTTCTATCTCAGTCTTTTTGTGGAGTTTCCTCAGAGAATTGTTTAACTTTATGTAATAATCCATCCGTGGTAGACATGAGCAGAAGCAAGAACAATGGCCTAGGTACAGAAGGTCACCCGGGTAGAAAGCCACAGGTGCCTGGTAATGGACAATTGTAGAGTGGGACCTCATTCCCAGGGTGACCTTTCCTTCCCTAGCATAGTGGTCGGCAAACTCATTAGTCAACAGAGTGGCAAACCGCTGCTCGCGAGCCGCAGTTTGCCGACCACTGCCCTAGCATATTGCTGGTCATGCGGTTTGGACCCCCGTCCCTAGAGATAACATCTAGGCCACATAGCTCCAGTCCCAGAAAAGCAGCAAAACCAGACAAGTGACACCTAGGCTGACCCCAGGAGCAGCTGCATTAGATAATGACCCCCTGCCTGGCACTGGCCAATCAATCAGTGGAGACCTAGACCCTGAAAGGACATTTCTGGTGTTAGGTCTGATCAAATAATCGAATTTCCTCCCCTGGGAAACTGACCTTTAGATCATTTCCCAACTGACATTACCTTTTGCTTAGACAACATTCCATTTGCTAAGACCAGTAACTTTCCCCTCCCTACTTATCCAGCATTCTGACCCGCCCAGAGAATTCCCTGCCAAAAAAGCCCATCTAGAATCCTTTAAAATCTCTTATTCCCCCCTATCTCTGGGGTGCTCACCCCATCTGGTTTCCAAATGACCTACTAAATTCATAATTCTTTACCGCTTTCAGCTCACGCATACCTCCTTCAACCACCCTAACACCTAGAAAGCTGCTGAATATTCCACTGAGACCCGCACTGAGACCTCCCCTAAAATCTCCACCTTAAAACCCTTAGGCAGGAGGACCCAGCACCCTCTCCCTCCTGGGAACACACCCACACATGTCACCTTTACTTTCCTTACTTCTAAGGCCCTTCCTTTGCCTCTATAACTTGTTTCCTAAGCCCATTTCTGTAGGGAGCAGTTATAGGGTTAAGCCTCGGACTGACCTGCTGGCAAAGTCGCAAACAAGTCCCAGCTTGGAGGGCACAGCCCTCTAAGCATAATTAAGCTTGATCTTGTGACTGCTCCCTAGATCTTTCCTGGGTAGCTAATGGGCTGTGGGAGAGTGAAACTTACAAGAACACTGTAAATTACCTTGTTTACCCCTGACTATAAAATAAACCATCAGCTTACAGACTGGATCTGTTCTGTGGCCTCAGCCAGGCACAGAAGATCCACCTAGACCCAGCTTATTCTCTTTGTTTGTCTTTTCTTCATCCTTCACCAGCCCTCCCTCAGGCTCACCGAACCCTTGGCTGTGCTGGCGTGGCACACATTTCTTCTACAAATTACTTCTCCTACCTCTGTGATTTTCTAAATAAATATTCTCTTATATTTTGAGTCTTGGCTCTGAATTCTTTCCTAGCCAAAACGTAAGTACCAAGGTTGCTGCCATTCCCACCGCTGCAAACACATCTATAGTTCAGTTATGTATGCATGAAGGAAACAGTGTACTAGAATTAGGATAGGGATACAGGCATTTCATAACAGGATGACCAAATATATCAAAAATTTTATCTTCTCATCTCCAACCTAGAGGACTAGGCAAATGGTTGCTGATGCTTTGTTGACAAAATAAATAAAAGAAACAAGAGAAGGGGCTAGCCCAGCCATGAGCAAACTACGGTCCGCCCGGATCCGGCTGTTCTATCCAGTTCTCTTGCTCTCCCCTCCGCTCCTTTACTTTGAATTTATATTAGTTCACACAAACACTCCATCCATGCTTTTGTTCCGGCCCTCCGGTCCAGTTTAAGAACCCATTGTGGCCCTCGAGTCAAAAAGTTTGCCCACCCCTGCCCTAGCCTCTCCTTTAGTAGACTAAAAGTTATTCCATTTCAATCTCATGCTTTAACCCACTCTCAGCTATAACCTTTACTTACAAATCACAATTTGTTTAGGTTTCTGCAAACCTAAGACAGTCTTCTTATTCACATCCTATCAGTTTGCACTGTAAGTTGTAGGTTCTACTACTCTGTCAACCTACTTTCTGTTTTCAAAATTTTTGGAAATCTTTGTCTACAGATGAAATTTCATATATTTCCCACTTTGGGATTTATTCCCTATTTATTCCTTTATATTCTGAGAAGATTTAGTGGACAGAGAAAATAAATGAATATTACAATCCACCATCTTTTTCAGATGTGTTTACCAATTCCTATTTTTACTCTGCACTTAATTGGTTTGTAAGAACTGATTGTGATAATTACTTTTATGTGTCCACATGTATGACACAGGGTGCCAGATATGTGATAAAACGTTATTCTGAGTGTTTCTATGAGGGTGATTTTTGGTGAGTTGAACATTTAAATCAATAGACTAAATAAAGCAAACTGCTTCCCTTATCCAATCAGCTATGGCTGGAATAGAACAAAAAATCTAACCCCGCCCTGAATAACAGGGAATTACACCTGCCTGCCTGTTTTCAATTTGGGACTGTGGTTTTCCGGCCTCCTGAACTAAAACATCAGCTTTTCCTGGGTCTTGGGCCTGCTGGCTTCCAGACTAGAATTACTATCAGCTCTCCTGGTTCACAGACCTTGGACTCAGGCCTGGAACTCCACCATCATCTCTCCTGGATCTCCAGCTTGCCAACTGCAAACCTTGAGCCTTGTTAGTCTCCATAATCATTGTGTGAGTCAATTACTTATAATAAATCATACATGTATATCCTTCCTATTGGTTATATTTCTCTGGAGAACCCTGACTAATGCAGATACTGATACCTAGAGTGGTTCTAGAGAAACAGATTGTAAGGATAAGTTTTCTGAACTGGTTCCTGGGCTTATTAAATTGGCTCTCTTACCTGATTACATTTAAAGACATTAATAACTCTATTTTCAATAGTAAAAAGAGCATAGTCCATAGTGTGACATGGCAATAGATACTCACAAAATATCCCACTGGTTATTACTAATCAACCACTTATAAGAATCAAGATTCTGAGTAACTGTGTATATGATTCTTATGAACATTTTACAAACAGGAGATTGGTTTCTCCAAATATCGCTGGACAAAGTGGGGAAAGAAAAGAATGAGTTCACAAATCTGAATTCACAGCTCAAGTAAGGCATGAATGACCTGGAAACTTCTGAGTGCACTGAAGGAGCCCCTCATTCCCTGTGACAGGAGGGCTGAAATCTATGAAAAATCAAACCCAGAACCCCATCCTGCAACTAGAGAGATTACAGCACAAGTCGAACTCCAACCTCACAGGATATCTACTGTTAAAGAGAGGGCAGTGATTGGGAAAGAAGGAGATCCTGACAGCCGGAATGGAGATGTGTAGGAAGACCCTGGTGAAGCAGGGGACATTGTGTCCCTAAATTCTGATGAGTCTTCTCTGCCAGTGGGAGTGGTCTCCCTACCCTCAAGGGAGTCCTTTCCACTCCCAAGATACGGGATTAGTGCTGCATTGCCTGAGGAGATTGTAATAGCCTCCTTTGAGGAAGTTGCCTAGCAAGACAATGTTGATTCTCCTCAGGACTCATCCCACCACCTTTGTTTCCAAATCTATGACTAGACTCAAGTAGGAGCAGGTCCCTAAAGATGAGGTACAAAGTGTAACCTAAGAAGTATGCTACGTACCAAAAGAACTACTTGAGTTTTATAATTTAGTAGTATACAGACAGAAATCCAGGCAGCATATATGGGAATGGATATTAAGTATGTGGGATAATGGCAGAAAGAACATAAAGTTAAATCAGGCCACATTTATTGATATGGGTTTACTAAGTACAGATTCTGCATTTAATGTTGCAGGTCAGGGATTTAGAAAGAGCTGTGTAAGAGCTTGTTGGTTAATTGCCTGAAAAATGTACTAAAAGAGCCCTGGCCTGTGTGACTCAGACGGTTAGGCATCATCCTGTGCACCAAAAGGTTGCTGGTTCAACTCCCAACCAGGGCATATACTTGGTTGCAGGCTTGATACTTGGTAGGGAGCATGCAGGAGGCAAGCCAGTCTGTCTTTCTCTCTCTCCTTCTCTCTCGCTCTCCCTTTCTCTCTCTAAAAATCAATGAAACTATGTATTTTTAAATGGAACAAAAGCCCATGACGTGAGTTGAAAATGCTGAATCTGCCTTCGTTTCAGGTAAAAGAAACAATTCAAAGACTTAAAGAGACTAGGATGTTAGAGTGGATTTGCCATTTAAGACCTTACTCAGATGATCCAGAAGACCTACCTTTCACCATAACTGTAAAAAATAAGCTTGAAAAGGGGTCCCTAGCACATTTGAAGAGCTCTGTGATCACTGTTCTCTGTAGAACAGACCTTACAGTGAGAACTGTGGTCAATGAATGAGAAAAATGAAACACAATGAGAGTATTTGGATCCTGGGTAACAGGGGCCAAGTAGCAGCCCCCAACTGCCAAACCCAATATGGGCATGTCACAACCAAGGAGAGCAGAGTGAAAGCAACAATTAGAATAGTCTGACTCTCATACACTGCCTGTAATGTTGGATATTTGATCACGGAGCTCCCAAAAGTGAACGTGACAGAAAGCCTAAGAATACATTCGTACTAGATCTGTAGAAGCAGAAAAGTACCAGGTCAAGTGAACAAAAATCTAACCTGGATCAAAAAAACTGAGTCACAAAATAAAAGACATCCAAATTGGAAAAGAAGAAGTAAAATTGTCATTATTCGCAGATGGCATGATACTATACTTAGAAAACCCTAAAGACTCCCTCAAAAAACTACTAGACTTAATAAATGAATTCGGCAATGTAGCAGGATACAAAATAACACCCAGAAATCTATGGCTTTTTTATACACCAATAATGAACTCACAGAAAGAGAAACTAAAAAAGCAATCCCATTTACATCGCAACAAAAAAAATTAAGATACCTAGGAATAAACTTAACAAAGGAGGTAAAGGGCCCGTACTCAGAAAATTACAAGACGCTGAAAAAAGGAGATAGAGGAAGACATAAACAGATGGAAGAACATACCGTGTTCATGGATTGGTAGAATCAACATCATTAAAATGTCCATACTACCCAAAGCAATCTATAGATTCAATGTAATTCCCATTAAAATACCAACGGCATATTTCAAAGACTTAAAACAAACTCTCCAAAAATTCATCTGGAATATAAAGAACCCTGAATAGCTGCAGCAATCTTGAGAAAGAAGAACAATGTTGGAAAGATCACAATACCAGATATCAAGCTATATTACCAAGCCATGGTTCTCAAACTGCCTGGTACTGGCACAAGAACAGACATATAGACCAATGGAACAGAGAACCCAGAAATTGACCCAAGCCATTATGTTCAATTAATATTTGACAAAGGAGTCAAGAGAATACAATGGAGTCAAGACAGTCTCTTCAATAAATGTTGTTGGGAAAATTGGACAGATACATGCAAAAAAATGAAACTAGACCATCAACTTACATCATACACAAACATAAACTCAAAATGGCTAAAGGACTTAAATGTAAGATGGGAAACATAAAAATCTTAGAAGAAGCCATAGGCAGCAAAATAGCAGACACGTGTCGCAGCAATATCTTTACCACTACAACTCCTAGGGCAATGGAAACTAAAGAGAAAATAAACAAATGGGACTACATCAAAATAAAAAGCTTCTGCACAGCAAAAGGAACCATCAACAAAACAACAAGAAAGCTTACTGCATGGGAGAACATATTTGCCAATGTTATCTCTGATAAGGGTTTAATCTCCAACATTTACAGAGAACTCATACAACTTAACAAAAGGAAGATAAACAATCCAATCAAAAAATGGGCCAAAGACCTCAATAGACACTTTGCGAAAGACGACATACAGAAGGCCAAGAGACATATGAAAACATGCTCAAAGTCACTAATCATCCAAGAGATGCAAAGCAAAACAATGAGGTACCATCTCACACCTGTCAAAATACCTATCATCAACAAATCAACAAACAACAAGTGCTGGAGAGGATGTGGAGAAAAAGGAACCCTCTTGCACTGCTGGTGGGAATGCAGACTGGTGCAGCCACTGTGGAGAACAGTATGGCGTTTCCTCAAAAAAACTAAAAATGGAACTCCCATTTGACCCAGTAATTCCACTTCTAGGAATGTATCCCAAGAAAACAGAAACACCATTCAGAAAGGATATATGCACCCCTATGCTCACAGCAGCACAATTTACAATAGCTAAGATTTGGAAACAGCCTAAGAGCCCATCAGCAGATAAGTGGATTACAAAACTGGGCTACATCTACACAATGGAATACTACGCTGCTGTAAAAAAGAAGGAATTCTAGCCATTTGCAACAGCATGGATGGAACTAGAGAGCATTATGCTAGGCAAAATAAGCCAGGCAGAGAAAGATAAATATCACATGATCTCATCCACTTGTGGAATATAATGAACAACATAAACCGATGAACAAAAATAGAACCAGAGACATAGAAGTATCGAACAGACTGTGCAACCTATGAGGGAACGTGGGGGTGAGAGGGGAAGAGATCAACCAAAGGATGTGTATGCATGCATATGAGCAAAACCAATGGACACAGATAGTAGTGGGGTGAGGGCATGTGCTGGGGGGGTGAGGGTGGCTGGGTAGAGGTCAATGGGGGAAAAAGGAGACTCATGTAATTTTATTGTTTATTTTAAACAATAAAGAATTTAAATTAAAAATAAACTGAGTAATGAGCTCTCAATCAATTCCCAGATTTGAGCCATATTACAGAACCAGAACCGTTTAAATGAAGGAGGAGATGGGTCCCCTTCAGAAATGAATTGGTGTGTAAAGCATGTCTGGCCATTTCTCCTTCCAAGCAAACCTACAAGAGAACAACCTGTTGTATTGCTTGAAATTCTGTCCACTGGGAGGATTTTCCTTTACCATTGTCCTTCAGGAATGTTCCAGAATGGGGCTATTGTGCTGCAGTCATCCACTTTCTTTTCAAAGAGTACAAACTTCCAGTTATAATAAGATGAGTAAGTTCTGGGCAACTAATATTTAGCATGGTGATTACAGTTAACAACACTGTATTATACACTTGAAAATTGCTAAGAGGGTAAGTTTCTGTCTCCACACACAAGAAAAATTTATTTATGTGAGATGATGGATAAGTTAACAAACCATATTGTGGTAATCATTTCACAATATATATGTGCATCAAATCATCACATTGTACATCTTAAGTTTATACAATGTTATATGTCAATTATATCTCAACTAGAGGTCCGGTGCATGAAATTCGTGCACTCGGGAGGAAGGGGGTCCCTCAGCCTGGCCTGCGCCCTCTTGCAGTCCGGGAGCCCTGTGATCAATCGCCCCACAGAGGGAGGCCCCATCCACTCACTGCAGCGCCACCAGCCAAGTAGCCTGGGCCTCCCTCTGCAGAGCCAGGGTTCTGTGATCAGTCGTCCCGCAGAGGGAGGCCCTGCCTACCCGCCGTAGCCCACCGGTCAGTGACCTGGCCCTCCCTCTGTGGGGCGATCATGGGGCAATCATGGGGTGATGGTGGGCCCCCCGACCAATCGCATTGCACCTGCCTTGGCTGGCCTGGCACCAGTGCATGTCATAGCGTGGTCGTCCGGTCGTTCTGCTGTTTGGCTGTTTGGCTGATTTGCATATTATGCTTTTATTATTATAGATAATGCTGGGGGTGGGGGGCAGAGGGAGGCCAACAAGGGAGAAGCAAAAATGAAAGATATAGGAAAGAACTGCAGAACATTATCTGGGATTCTGGGTTCCAAATCTCTTTAACTGATTTTGTTTTTAATAAATGAATTTCCTGTTATGCTTTAATTCAGACTTAGCTGAGTTTTTGTGAGACTTAAGAGTACTGACAATAATTCGTAGAGTAAAATTTCATAAATTCAAAATAGTCATATGTATACAGCTTCAGAAATACAAAAGTATGCTCAGTAGCACATAGAATCCAGGAATATATCTACAGAAAAATTCAATGTTACCAGTATTTGCTCCAGGAATATAAGGATAATTAATGTTAGGGATTTTATTGATATGACCCAGCACATCAATAGGCCAAAACAAAAAAAGTATTATTTCAATAGCTGATTTTTTTAAATTAATGAAATTTAAAATCTATTCTTTTAAAATTCTTATTAATTAGGGTTAAAAGGATATTCCATTAAATAAAAAATATTATCTAACCAACGTAATAGCTAAAATCATATATAACCTTCGAAGGCTAGCTGTATTCCCAGTCAAATTATAAAATCAATAAGAAAAACACACCAGTTTTTAAATGGACAAAGACATCAATAAGAAAATCACAAAAGAAGGAATAAATATATAGACACCAAAAAATTGAACATCACTAATAATCAAGAGTAAAATAAAAAGCTTTAAAACAATAGAAGCTAATCTTGACTATCATATGGAGAATTAAAACACTTATTTAAAACTGGTTGGAAAGTAAACTAGTAAAAACTTTTATAAAGAGAAATTTGGCAAAAATATATCTAAAACTTTAAAAGTATGCACACCATTGTCTCAGAAGACAAGGTATTCTGAAATTTTTATTTATAAAGCCATTTACCTCTGCATTGTTTATCATTACTGAAGCAGTCGAGTATATGTAGAGGGAAGGACAGGAACAAAAATATAAGGCTCTTTTTATAAGCGGGAAACTGAACTGGAACTGAAAACTTGGTAGAAATTAAAGTAACTTGAGGGTCCACCTTGTCTTTTCACCTGCCACATAATCAAGTCAATTGTGTTCTCTCCTCCTCCTCTCTTCTCCTCTGAGTTGGTGTCTTCACCTTGTTCAATAATCCCGCATCCTTATATCTTGTGTAAATGGCTTAAGTTTTGCCATAAGCCTTCTAGCCCTGCTCCTGCTTCATGGCATCTCTCAAAGAATTCTTACAGTTTCTGTCCTACTCTTAATTACTGTTCTTTAATTACTCATTCCAAACAAGTTCATCTTCTCATATGGCATCACTGGCATTAAGTCAGAGGCTGGCTAACTCTTAGCTCCTATCTGATCCAAACAGCTCTGGTCAGGATAGCAGGGAGCATGGGAAGGACAAACACTCTGAGATTTCTAGTGCAGAGACACACATGGATGCACCTGTGCATGCACGCTCTCTCTCTCTCTCTCTCTCTCTCTCTCTCTCTCTCTCTCTCTCACACACACACACACACACACACACACACACACATGCCCTGGAAATCACCTTGGTGAAACTGACTAATAAATTATAGCTCATTGATAGGGGAGGGAAAAATGCACAGCATATGGCAACATGGAAACCACAGGTGATTACATAAGAAAGAAATCTGGATAGTAAAATCATAACTATTCTCATTTTGTTCTTGATGGCTTCATATTTTCCCAAATCTCTATACTAAACATAATTTCTTTTATAATCAGAAAAAAAACAATCACTTTGCATAACAATTTTTAAAATTTTAATTTATAAATAGAAAACATTTTAATTACCTTTCCAACATCACATCTTGTGCCTTCATTCACCATCCCAGGATCTGGAACATCTGATCCTAGCTGAAAATCCACACCCCAACATTTGGTGCCTCCACTGGGGGTCAGAATAATAGCAGGCACAATTCCAAATACAGGCATGTCTTGGACATTCTCACATTGAAGTTTTCCACACAAAGCATTTCTATAAAGATAGAAAAATAAATGTAAAATGCATCGGTGTAGAAACAATAGAAAAATTACATATATGCACATAAACAGAGAGTGTACCGCTATTTAGCTGAAAGGAATCTCAACAGAAAGAGAGTGTGAGAGCAACAGAGATCAAATCAGCTCTCTTTAAATACAGCAGAGAAGAGCAGAGGTAAATGGATGCTGAGGTGCAAATTAGTAGGGTGCCAGGCAGTGCTGATGCTCCTTTTTGCACACCCAATCCCTCCTCAGTATCTATCTAGGGCTCAAAAAAGTCTAATAAAGTTTCTTATAAATATGATATAACTTTATAAATAGAAAATAATAGAACTATATCAAAATACAATTGTGCCCAGCCGGCATGGCTCAGTGGTTGAGCATCAATCTATGAACCAGAAGGTCACATTTCAATTCCCAGTCAGGACACATGCCTGGGTTGCGGGCTTGATCCCCAATGTGGGGCATGCAGGAGGCAGCCAATCAATGATTCTCTCTTATCATTGATGTTTCTCTCTGTGTCTGTCTGTCTGTCTCTCTCTCCCCCCCGCTTCCTCTCTGAAATCAATAAAAATATATTTTTTAAAAAATTTCAACTGTGTCTTCTTTAAAGAAGTATGGTAGGAAGAAAATTAGATTCTGTAATGTAAAATAACTAAGAAAGGACTCCACCCTTCTTGGCTTGGCTCTGAGTTACTTACTTGAAGACTCAATCCATAACTCATCAATACACCAAGGCTGTGTGAGTTAAATGCCTTTCCCAAATCCTTTCATAACACACTAAGTACCCCTAACATCAACTCTTATGATGCTGTATTGAAATTTCCTATTTAATTTATCACTTTTAAATTATAGAGCAAGAACAACATAATAAAATACAAAATTAATTCTGTGCTTCTATGGACTTAGCAACACAACCTTTTAATGAAAGGAAGAAAGAGGAGGAAGAGTGTTTATTTGTGATTCTTAGTGTAGAACATAGATAAACAAAGTAAGATTCTAAAAACCATTTGATTTCAGACAGGTAATGTCAAAAGGGGTGACTTATTTTACCAGTTCTATTCAGTCTCCCTGAAACCTTGTGTTGCAAAATTATAAGTTTGAAAAGTTTGGTATTTAAGGGGGAGAAAGTCGGGAGTCACAAGGAGTTATAAAACATGACTGGTCTTGTAATCATGCATTCTCCTTTATAACCTCCCATCACTTACCCAGTGGCACACTTCTTGTATTCATTACCAGAGAAGCCACAATTGCCAAATCTATCACCTTTAGAATTCACATCAATGAAACAATCTCTTGGGGCAGCCTTGGCTTCTGTAATGTTAAAAAAAATTTTAAGTTCTGGCAATTTATTTCAGAAATAAAAGTATTCCCTATGATAGTCCATACAACTGAATGAACTGCCTCAATACCTTTGAAAAAGTTTCTAGCCTTACGGGGAAAAAAATTTTTTGTTCCACACTTTATACTTAACAACCAACTGTAAAAATAAAGCTTAGGTTATACTTAAAAGTTATCCTAAACTCAAACACTCAAGGCCTAAAAGAGGTGCAACTATAAATAAACAAGATTAAACTATAAATAAATTAAAACCCACACACAGTATGGGTAGCATTTTCAGCATAGTCATTCCCACTGCTCTCAAACACTTATCTATTGCACTCCTGGTTAAATCAGGTGGGGAAAGGTTGATGAAAATATTGCCAGCTATTATTTGTTTTTTTATTTACCATATGTGGAAGCTTAATTTAGGTATTCCTAGTAATTAGATAGACTGACAGCCATGACAACTGATAAAGTAGCATTACAGCCTGGTCGGTGTGGCTCAGTGTTGTCTATTGTTACACTGAGAACAGTGATTGTGAAAGAATGAGATCCTGAAAGCTGAAATGGAGATATGTGGGAAGACCTTGATGAAGCTGGGGACACTGACCCCCTAAATCTGATGAGTCTTCTTTGCCAGGGAAGCAGCCTCTCCACCTCCATCTAGGGGGATTAGGTGTGCACTGCCTGAGAAACTCAAACAGAATCATCCAGTCTTCCTGGGTCTCAGGCCTGCCAGCCTGGGGACTGTAACTACACCATTGGCTCTTCTGACTCTACAGCTTGCTGACATACCCTGCAAGGGATCTACCATTCTCTGTGATGGTGTGAGCCAAATCCTCAAAATAATAGTGAATGCCTACCATGGGAAAAATCAAAATGTAGCATTACCAACAGGTTATCTAAAGACCTGGAACAAGTAGAAAAATAATCAGCTAGAAAAGGTAAAAGTGGTTTCCTCAATGAATGGAGATATTACTTGCAAGTACACTTTAATTTTTCATAAAATCTTTAAATAATTTGGATCTTTATGTGTAAATATAAGTTTAATAAAAATGAAAACTTTAACAAGAGAATCAGAAGAATTTTTAAACATCCTATCTATCAGTAATAGAATAGATTACATTTATGTAATAGAATACTCTATTGCATTATGATCTAAATGTAAATCTCAATATAGATGGATCTCAAAAATATTTTGAGTGAGCAATGAAAATAGCAGACCCAATTCATATCCCCATACTATTTATATGAATTTATTAAAACTAAAATTTGATATTATGTATATGTGTATATATACTGTAATTTTTATTTCCACTTTTAACCAAAACTAAAGCAAAAAATAAAATAAAAGCAATCAATTATAAATAAAATATCTTACTTGAACCAAAGATGACTTGACACTGAGCATCATAATATTGGCACATGCCATTGTAACAATAGGCTTTGTTATTCTGGCAAGGATATCCATTCTGAATAAAAACATCTGGCTGACAGAACTGAGAAGTACCATTGCAATATTCTGGAACATCACATTCATTGGTTTTTCCTCTACATAAAGTACCTCCTGGAAGAAACTAGGGTAATAAGATTCAAATGAAACAGGATTATCAGGACAATTCCCACAAATTAATTCAATTTGAAACTATGGTATTTATATGTATGAAAGTTCTAATAACAACAAAAGATTAAATAACCCAATGGAAAAATGAACAGAGGCCAATAATAGGCAATTCATAGAAGTCATGAAATACAGAGGAAAAAATATAACCTCATTGATAATCAAAAGAAATGCAGATTTGCCCTGCTGGCATGGCTCAGTGGTTGAGCGGCGACCTGTGAACCAGGAGGGCATGGTCAATTATAGTCATGGCACATATCCGGGTTGTGGGCTCAATCCCCAGTGTGGGGCATGCAGGAGGCAGCCAAAAAATTATATTCTTTCATCATTGATGTTTCTCTCTCTCCTCCCTTCCTCTCTAAAATCAATAAAAATATTTTTAAAAGAAAGAAATGCAAATTAAACAAAGATATAAAAGGATATTAAAACTATCAAACTAACCAGGATTATAACACTTGCTAGAAACCAATGTTAATATAAGGAAACAAGCATGTGACTAGACTGGTGGGTATAGAATGGGTGGGAAGTATGTAAAATGTGTGCCAAAAATGTTAATATTCAAACACTGCCCCAACAATACTACTTATAAACAAAAATTGGAAGCAATCCCAATGCCCATCAATTGACTAGGTAAAGAAATTATGGTATAACCATACAAAGAAGTACTAACTATACAACCATGTAGAACTACATGAATGGAAGAAAACACATTGTATCTTATTGAAAATACCATAGGAAAAATATATGTATCTATGTTTAGCAACTTAACCCCCCTCCATGCGTGCAGGTGCACACACACATTCAGACACACACACGCACACATACACACACATACACACACATTCACACACACACACATTCAAAATCACATTTATACAGAAAAAATAACTAAATTAATAACATATTTTCAAAAATGGCTGTCAGGAAGGTTAAAATGATAGTCTTCCACTGTCTGTTTTCTATACTTTGGTATTGTGGAATCCTATCTAATAAAAGAGCAATATGCAAATTAACCATCACTCCGCTACACCCACAAGCCACACCCACCAGCCAATCAGGAGCGAGTATGCAAATTAACCCAACCAAGATGGCTGTGGCCACGGAGCAAGCAGGAGGCTTGGGTTTCCCCGGCAATGGAGGAAGCCAAGCTTTCCACACACCCTGGATGGCCCCAGACTCCACTCAAGGCTACAAAATTTCAATTATAGAAGATAAATAAATCCCAATAAAAATGCCTGTGGCCACGGAGCAAGCATGAGGCTTGGCTCCACTCCAGGCTACAAAGTTTCAATTATAGAAGATAAATAAATCCCAGATACCAGGGCCTCCGCTTGGGTCGCCAGGGGCATGGCCGGCCTGCAAACCACCACAGGCCCCTCGCCCAGGCCACCCCATGCCCCAAGGGAACCCCCACCCTGATCCAGGACACCCTTCAGGGCAAACCAGCTGGCCCCCACCTGTGCACCAGGCCTCTATCCTATCTAATAAAAGAGTAATATGCAGATTGACCATCACTCCAACACACAAGGTGGCTGCCCCCATGTGGTCAAAGATGGTTGCCCCCATATGGACACAAGATGACCACCACAAGATGGCCAGCAGGGGAGGGCAGTTGGGAGGAACCAGGCCTGCAAGGGAGGGCAGTTGTGGGCGATCAGGCCAGCAGGGAAGGGCAGTTGGGAGTGACCAGGCCTGCAAGGGAGGGCAGTTGGGGGCGATCAGGCCTGCTGGAGAGGGCAGTTAGGGGTGACCAGGCCGGCAGAGGAGGGAAGTTGGAGGCGACCGGGCCAGCAGGGAAGGGCAGTTGGGGGAGACCCAGGCCTGCAGGGGAGAGCAGTTGGGGGAGACCAGGCCAGCAGGGGAGAGCAGTTAGGGGTGACCAGGCCTGCAGGGGAGGGCAGTTAGGGTCAAACAGGCTGGTAGGGGAGCAGTTAGGCATTAATCAGGCTAGCAAGGGAGTGGTTAGGGGGTGATCAGGCTGGCAGGCAGAAGTGGTTAGGGGGAATCAGGAAGGCAGGAAGGCGACCAGTTGGGAGCCAGCAGTCCTGGATTATGAGAGGGATGTCCGACTGCCCGTTTAGGCCCGATCCCAGTAGGGGACATCCCTCGAGGGGTCCCAGATTGGAGAGGGTGCAGGCTGGGCTGAGGGACAGCACACCCCCCCCCCCCGTGCACAAATTTCATGCACCGGGCCTCTAGTTTTTAATAAAAAACATAGATTACTCTTAAAATTTAAAAATGTTTCTACTTAGGAAAAAAATCTCTTTAGACTGTAGTAAAGAGAATGTGATGAAAAACTGCAAACAACTGCCATAAAATGTTTCATGTAATCATTTAATAAACATAATGCTCTCTTACAGATCAGAGAAAACAAATTTTGATATATAATACTGTTCCTTTTTCTATTTTTTTTTTTCAAAATAGGGAGGAATTTCTTACCAAACAGTCTTTGCAACAGTCACCATATGCACATTCAGCAGATGATTTAAGCTTACAAGTACTTCCTTCACAACAAGGGTCCAATTCACATTCCTGTGAAAATAAAATGACTGGCAATAAAGAAATGAGTTATTGTCATCAATATTCATTAATAAAATTCTTATCTTAGACCTCAAATCTATTTCTTTCTAATCTGGCAATAGCAATTAATCTCTGGAAATAGTCACTATGCTGGATTTGTCCATGATTCTTTAGTTGCAACTACCGGGTCTCAACATACATCAAAGGACTGAAATCATCAAGAGTATGTGTCTTCGTCTGCTGGTACTACCAGAACAAGATATCATAGATGATGGCTTAAGCAAAAGAAATTTATTATGTCACAGCTCTGGAGGCTAGACATCTATGATCAAAGTTCCAGCCAATTCAGTTTCTGGTGAGGACTCTCTTCCTGGCTTGCAGACAGCTGCCTTCTTGCTGTATTCTTAAAAGGCCTTTCTTCAGTGTATGTGTGTGTTCAGAGAAAGAGAGCAAGTGAACTTTCTAGAATCTCTTCTTATAAGGACACCAGTCCTATCAGATCAGAGATCTTTCCCTAAGATCTATCCCATGTTAATTTAGGGGTGACACATTTAGTCCACAACAGTGTATTTAATCATCACAGGAAATTAAGCATCCAAGAATGCATTTCTCTTCATGCTCAGGGTCTGACTTCTTTTTGAGTGGGTCTTCACCCTATATGGACATTCCTTGTTTTTTAATTTAAATTCTTTATTGTTTAAAGTATTACATGAGTCTCTTCTTTCCCCCATTGACCTCTCCCCCAGCCACCCCTAACCCCAAGCACAAGCCCTCACCCTCCTACTGTCTGTGTCCATTGGTTTTGCTCATATGCATGCATACAAGTCCTTTGGTTGATCTATTACCTGCCTTCCCTCATAGGTTATACAGTCTGTTCAATGCTTCTATGTCTCTGATTCTATTGTTATTCATCTGTTTATTTTGTTCATTATATTCCACAAATGAGTGAGATCATGTGATATTTATCTTTTTCTAACTGGCTTATTTTGCTTAGCACAATGCTCTCTAGTTCCATCTATGCTGTTGGCAAATGGTAAGAATTCCTTCTTTTTTACAGCAGCATAGAATTCCTTTGTGCAGATGTACCACAGTTTTCTAATCCACTAGTCTGCTAATGGGCATTTAGGCTGTTTCCAAATCTTTAGATATTGCAAATTGTGCTGCTATGAACATAGGGGTGCATATATCCTTTGGAATTGGTATTTCTGTTTTCTTGGGATATATTCCTAAAACTGGGATCACTGGCTCAAATGGGAGTTCCATTTTTAGTTTTTTGAGGAAACGCCATACTGTTCTCCACAGTGGCTGCACCAGTCTGCATTCCCACCAGCAGTGCAAGACGGTTCCTTTTTCTCCACATCCTCTCCAGCACTTGTTGTTTGTTGATTTGTTGATGATAGGTATTTTGACAGGTGTGAGATGGTACCTCATTGTTTTGCTTTGCATCTCTTGGATGATTAGTGACTTTGAGCATGTTTTCATATGTCTCTTGGCCTTCTGTATGTCGTCTTTCGCAAAGTGTCTATTGAGGTCTTTGGCCCATTTTTGATTGGATTGTTTATCTTCCTTTTGTTAAGTTGTATGAGTTCTCTGTAAATGTTGGAGATTAAACCCTTATCAGAGATAACATTGGCAAATATGTTCTCCCATGCAGTAAGCTTTCTTGTTGTTTTGTTGATGGTTCCTTTTGCTGTGCAGAAGCTTTTTATTTTGATGTAGTCCCATTTGTTTATTTTCTCTTTAGTTTCCATTGCCCTAGGAGTTGTAGTGGTAAAGATATTGCTGCGACACGTGTCTGCTATTTTGGGCCTATGGCTTCTTCTAAGATTTTTATGGTTTCCCATCTTACATTTAAGTCCTTTAGCCATTTTGAGTTTATTTTTGTGTATGGTATAAGTTGATGGTCTAGTTTCATTTTTTTGCATGTATCTGTCCAATTTTCCCAACACCATTTATTGAAAAGACTGTCTTGACTCCATTGTATTCTCTTGACTCCTTTGTCAAATATTAATTGAACATAATGGCTTGGGTCAATTTCTGGGTTCTCTGTTCTATTCCATTGGTCTATATGTTTGTTCTTGTTCCAGTACCAGGTAGTTTTGAGAACAGTGGCTTTTTATCTTTCTTGGCTTCTTCACCCTACTATGGGCCACCATTTCTCTCCTACCCTACAAGCTCCCACCCACCGAGACACCTACTCTCCTATGTTACAACTAATGTCTTCAGCTCTGAATTGTTCAGGAAAGGAAGGAAAAATGGAAGAGAGAAGAAGACAGGGGAAAGGAAGAAAAGGTGAGAAAGGAAGGAAAACTAGCTTTCTTATTTCTTATTAAAATAAGATGTCAACTTTGAGGGAAACTGGGTTAAAAAAAATACATGGAACTCTTTGCACTAGTTTTGCAACTTCTGACAGCACAGTGGTGATTGCGGGGGTGGGGGGAAGAGGGAGTGGAGGTGGAGGAGGACATAAAGGGATAAATGGTGATGGGGAAAATAAATAAAGAAAAAATTAATAATAAATGAACTATAATCTATACCTTACACCAGTGGTTGGCAAACTCATTAGTCAACAGAGCCAAATATCAACAGTACAACGATTGAAATTTCTTTTGAGAGTCAAATTTTTTAAACTTAAATTTCTTCTAACACCACTTCTTCAAAATAGACTCGCCCAGGCCATGGTATTTTGTGGAAGAGCCACACTCAAGGGGCCAAAGAGCCGCATGTGGCTCGCGAGCCGCAGTTTGCCAACCACTGCCTTACACCATACAAAAATTTTAAGTCAAATGGATCACATACCTAAATGTAAAAGTTAAAACTATAAAGCTTCTAGGAGAAAACATTTGCAACCTTGGATCAAAAGATTTCTTAAATATGACACCCATAAAAGCATAAATTAATAAAATTGGATTCATCAAAATATAAAACTTCTATTTTTCAAAACATACTGTTAAGGCAATTAAAAAATAAGCTACAGACTGGGAGAATATATTTGCAAGTCATATATCTGACAAAGGACTTGTATCCAGAATATAAGTACTGTCCAAATTCAGTTATAAGAAAACAACTTAATTTTTTAAATGGGAAAGAGCTTAACTGACATGTCACCAAAAAAGACAGATGACAAGCTTAAAACATGCTCAAAATCACAAGTCATTAGGGATTGCAAATTAAAATCTCAATGAGGTACCACTTCACACCTAATAGCACAGCTAACACTGAAAAGACTGACTGTATGAAGTAGTGGCAAGGATGTGAAAGAACTATAACTCTCATACACAGATGGTAGGAATGTAAAATGGTACAACCACTTTAGAAAACAGTTTGAAAGTTTCTTAAAAAGTTAAATATACACTTACCATATGACACAGGAATTTCACTTAGGGTATTTACCCAAGAGAAATGAAAACATAAGTTCATGTAAAGACTTGTAGGTGAGTGTTCAAGCAGCTTTTTGTGTTAATAGCAATACACCAGAAACACCCCAAATATACATCAAGAGATGAATTGACAAACTGTAGTTTATCCATACTATTCAATGGTAAACAACAATACAAACAAATGAATTACTGACACTGTAGCAATGTGGATAATCTCAAAAGAATTATGCTGAGTGAATGAAGCTAGACAAAAAAAAGAGTATTTCACTTACATGAAACTCTAGGAAATGCACACTAATGTGTAATGTCAAAAAACAGATCAGTGATTGTCTGAGGAGAATGGGGGAAAAGAAGGGGTGGAAAGAAGGGATTACCAAGGGTTGCAAAGAACTTTTTGGATGATGTTTATTATCTTGATAGTAGCGACAGTTTCACATCTATATATATAAAAGCCAAGCAACCAGAATGCCAGAACAAACGGAACAAGCGGTCACTATGATGCATACTGCGACCCCGATCCGCCCCCCACCTTGAATGGGGGTGGGGCCAGCCAGCCAACCACCTGCGGCCCTTCCCCCACCCGGCCCCGCCCTCAATCAGGGTGGGGGTGGCAGTGGGGGGGGGGGCGGCTGACCTCCTGCAGCCCCCCGCCCCTGGCCAGCTCGGCCCTGATTGGCCCCAATCGGGGCGGGGCGGCCGGACCCCACCCATGCACAAATTTGTGCACCGGGCCTCTAGTACATATATAATGTGTCAAAATATATCAACTTGTATGCTTTAAACATGGGCAGTTTATTATTGACCAAGTCTTCAATTGCCTATTTCTTACCCTCTGCTTTGTCTTGACCAAATTTTAATAAGGCTTCTTTCTTTTATGCAGACTCTGCTTGTCCCCCTCATCAGCTAGCTTCCCCTGGAAATCAGCTGACCACAGCAGAACACTTTCCTGTCAATCCTCACTTGTTATTCCCCTTGCTTCTCAGCTTCTCCTTAAAAGATTCTGCTTATCTCTGCTTTGCCCCCACCTTCACCCTATTAAAGAAAAACCTTTTTCTCTTTGATTCTGAGATACTTCCAGATTTCAGAGATCAGAGTGGTCTCGCTATTACAATAGCCTTTCCTTATCTAAGTCTTAATTTAGTTCTTTGACATTGTATTCAATTATACTTCAATAAAGCTGTTAACTTTTTTTGAAAAACAGTGTAAGATGGCTTCATAAAAAAAGAGAGAATTAGGAACAGTGTATACATGTATTCTGATTATGATAAAAGTATCATTTTAAATGGTTTTGTAATAACTAACCATTAGTGGACAGAAATTAATTTTCTACCTCAGTCTGCATGATCTCCTCAATTAAAGAGTAATCTAAAATTTTTTAATTTAAAAAACACTATTAAAAAGTATAAAGAAGCTATGATGGTAATCTTGAAAAAGGAGTACTACTAGTCCAATACAAAATTCAAAAAGTCTTAAGAAAAATAATTGATAAATTTGCCTTCATTTAAATTTCAATATAATAAAAATACATGCGATAAAAAGCTAAATAACGAGAGTAAACCCTAGTGTAAACTGTAGACTTTGGGTGATAATGATGTGTCAATGTAGAGCCATCAATTGTAACAAATGTACCACTGTGCTGCAGGATGTGGACAATGGAGAAGTGCTTATGTGAGGGACAGGCAATATATGGAACTCTCGGTACTTTCCACTCAAATTTGCTTTGACCCTAAAACTGCTCTAAGAAATAATGTTGACTTATTTTTTTAAGCTTAATGATAAGCAACAGACAGAGAGGAATTATTAGAACATATTCACAAAGGACTTTGGCCATAATACAAGTTGCTAGAAGTAGATTTTAAAAAATCAACAGCATAACATATAAACTTATGCAGGATATAAAATAATAACTCATAAGAGAAAAGTATGCATATGGTCTAAAAGCATATGAAAAGTGATAAAAACTAAATGAAACTTGAAGCAAACATAACCTGTTGAGAGGGTACATGGGAGAGCTAGAGCTTATGGAGGTTCTCACACTCAACAAAATCCTATAGGAAGAACTCTATGTTAATAATAAAGTGCTATGGTTCTAACTTCCTTTTCCCTTCTATAAATACCTCTATCTTGGCATGTAGGCCAGAGTGCGCACATATGATCATGTGATTTTTGTCCTTCATTTTGTTTATGTGATGTATCACATTTATTGATTTGCCAGACTTGCATCTCCAATGGGTAGAAGGGTGGGAATGAGGGACATCTGTCATACTATCAACAATAAACGTATGTTTTGTAAGAATAAATTATTTTTAAAAACATAAAATATGTAAGGATAAAGAACTGAGAATGCCTGGAAAGGCAAAGAATTTGGTCATCCTAATAGCATAATGTTAATATAGAAATTAAACATGCTTTATTAGGCCTTATTTTCCTCATTTGAAAATGAGAATATAAAAAATGTCAATCTGTTTGGGTTACTGTGAGAGAATTACACCATGTAAAACATTGAGCAGAAGTCCTGACACGCAGCAGTAATTCGATGAAGGCTAATTACAATTTCATCATATAATACATATTGCCTTTCTAGAATGGGAAGTCTTCTGGCAAAACCAGGTGTGGTCGGGTAAAGAAGAAGAACTTGTGGGAAAGATTGAGAATAGAGTGAAGCTTACACAAAAATGAACAAATTTCTTTAAAATTTAATGCTAGGCCTAGGAGGAGGCCATTTGGAGAGGAGAATGGCTCAGATACAGAACAATAATAATAAAGATGAGCATAGGCTTATGGAAATAAGTATGAGCATCAGGTGTGATAAAACCACAGATCAGTAGGTAAACTGGAGGTTAATTAAGGGAGGATGTTAATTTCAGTACTGAGAACTTTGTTAATGAAGGGCTCTGGAAAATGAGCCAGCTTCAAGTTATTATTAAAGTAAGTTCAACCAAATAAATATTTCTGCAATGGCAGTGCCAGACAGAACGTGAGAGTTTACCAGTAGAGCCAAGTGAGAAACCAAGTCATTCTTTAAAGTAAATAAATGACCCAATAACCGTAACAGAAATGGTAGAAGCTGGCAAAAAAAATAAAGAAAGAAAGAATCGGCATGGCGCTTTCCTTGACATCAAAACAGATGACACCATTAGTTATGTTCTGGGAAGGAGGAGGATGACCAATCCCAGGAACAGGTCCCCACAAGGAAAATGCCAATCCTCTTTCTGCCACTAAGTTTTACTTTAGCTCCTATGCCAGAGTTGCCCACAGCAAGCTATTTAATTTTTTGCAAACCCTGAAGTAATGTGACAAAGCAAAAAGCAAACATTCAACTGACCTTTGGAGAACCACAGTCACACTCTTCCCCGGGGTCCACCAACTTATTACCACAGAAAGGAGCACTATAGGCTTCGTCAGGCTTGGGAATATTAAGAAGGCAGTTTCCGCCTTTATTTAAAGTTAACTTCTCAAAGTCTTCTGCACTGCAACTGCTGAAGTTCCTGGAACCTCTATAATAAACATCAAGAAAAAGAGCTCATGTCACAGCAATTACTTTTTTCAAAAAATTTAAGTCATGTCTTCAACCAACTAGAAATGAATATTTAAAACAGCAGTTAATAACCTAACCAAAATAGAGAGAAATGAGAATTAATATCTATTTCTAAAAAATATAAAACATTATTTCAGTTACTATATAATAATTACTATTTGGGTTACAATATATTATACCTCTATGAAAAAAATCTTTCAAACAATCACTTTCATTGAAATACAAAATCAAAAATCTTGTCAGAAGACAGTTTAAAAATTATCTAGTCCTATCCAGAATTAAGTTTTATTTATCTTCCATAGTACAAGGTCTTCAAGTATTTGGAGCTAGCTATACGTTTACCCAATCTTCTTTTCACTTATTGTTTTACTAAATCACTATAAAATATCTTCACATAATCCCACTATTTTTACTTTTGAAGACTAGTGGGAAACACACCCATATATACAACAAGAATCTTTTAGAAATCCAAGTCACATTAAAATTTTATCAGGGGAATTTTGTGCCCTGAAAGAATCTCTTCTTCATCAGATTGAGCAATGTTGCCCAAGTAGCAGTGGGAATAAAAACGGTTGCATTATAGTGTTTGAGGAAGCATGCCTCTCTATGTTGAGTCTCTGTAAATCCCAGGAATCTAAGGAACAGTTCCTTCCTGTGAAATTTTGTCCCCTGGGTATTCAGTTTACACGCTTCTTTGCTAACTGACCCAAAATCTCCAGGGAAGGAGACAGTCCTGGCTCTAGGCTCTTGGGAATGGAAGGCAGTCTGTCTAGAACATTTTGGTACTGTTAACTACTATTCGACAAAAAGGTATTTGAATGTGAGATGCTGAAGGGTTTTAACAGATTGGCAGAGAAGGAACATGAACAATCAATTGCCTATTACAAAAGAATGAGTAAAGACACTATTTTGACTCACACAGAAAGTAAAGGCAGGGCACAAGCTTTTTGACAATAACAACACTTGTTTTACATATTCTTCTTTTTCTTGCTACTCTCTGTTTAAGAATATTGTGAGGAGTCTTTTTTTACGATATCATTCATTCAACAAATATTTGTTAAATCATTTCTTATATTCAAGGCGATCTTCTCTGTTAAGGGATGAAACAGTAAACAAAGCAGACAAAAATCCCCAACCCTGTAAAGGTGATATTCTAGTGACTGAGACTGTAAACTTAATAAGTAAATTCAAACACTAGCCAATTTGGCTCAGTGGATAGAGCATCGGCCTGCGAACTGAAGGGTCCCAGGTTCGATTCTGGTCAAGGGCACATGCCCAGGTTGTGGGCTTGATCCCCAGTAGGGGGCGTGCAGTAGGCAGCCAATAAATGATTCTCTCCTATCATTGATGTTTCTCTCTCTCTCCCTCTCCCTTCCTCTCTGAAATCAATAAAAATATATTAAAAAGATACGTAACTAAATTCAATAGTGTATTAGTTGATAAGTGCAATTGAGAAAAAAGGTGAAGAGGTGAAGGGGATGACCTGTGTAGGCAAAGAAGCGATTGCAATTTTTAAAGGAGCAGTCAGGAGGAACCAAGATGGCGGCATAGGTAAGCACCTAAACTGCTGCCTTGCACAACAATTTCAAAACTACAACTAAAAGACAGAACGGACACCATCCAGAACCACAGGAAAGCTGGCTGAGTGAAAATTCTACAACTAGAAGGAAAGAGAAAAGCTCACAGAGAATTGGAGGTATGGCAAAGGGTCTTTGTGCGCACAGAGAGGAAGGGTGGCTGAGAGCCTGGCTGACTTTCTCTGGCAGAAGGGGGAAGGAAGCCCCCGAACGCACTGAACCCCAGTTCTGACTGCACTGAACCCCAGTCCCGGGTGAAACCCCGTGGACCCAGCCTCATACAGGGGGCGACTGGACTCTCAGGTAGAGAGAAAGGCACCCGGAGACTCGGAGACCCGAGGGAGACCCGGGGGAGCCCCGGTGGGCAGGGGTCTGGAGATGCCCGCGCCAGTGTGCACAAAGGCTGCGGAGGTTGCTACAGGCTTTCCCTAGCAGAAGGGAGTCAGAAGCACCTGACTGCACTGAACCCCAGTTCTGACTGCAATGAACCCCAGTTCCAGGCGAGCCCCTGGAGACCCACGCTCTTACTGGGGGGGATCGGGACTCTCGGGCGGAGACTCGGGAGCCGGGGAAGGCAGAGGTCTGAAGGCGCGCGCGTGCCAGTGCACACAAAGGCTGCGGAGGTTGCCACAGGCTTTCCCTAGTGGAAGGGAGTCAGAAGCTCCTGACTGCACTGAGCCCCAGTTCTGACTGCACTGAACCCCAGTTCCAGGCGAGCTCCTGGGACCCACACTCCTGTGGGGGGGAATCTGGACTCTCGGGCGGAGAGTCGGGAGCCGGGGAAGGCAGAGGTCTGAAGGCGTGCACATGCGCGCACACACAAGGGCAAGGCTGACTGGAAGCCAAGACTGTCTGTTCCGCCTGAGACTCCACCCCATCCAAACTGAGCACAGAGGCCTTTGCAATTTGGCAAGTCTAATCCTATAAGGCTGTCTCCAACACCGAACTTCTCCCAGCGTAGACACAGCTGATCCTTACAGCCAACTAGCCTGGAGGTCAATTCCTCCCAGTGATACCAACAACAATCAAGACTTAACTACAACAAGGCTGTACACACAGTCCACAAAGGGGTGCACCAAGAGTGTCCACCTCAGGTTAACTGGGAAGGCTGACCCACTGGGCCATATAGGAAACCTAGCACACAAATCTACCCTACCAACTCAGGGAAGCAATGAAAATGTGGCGTCAAAGAAACAGATCACAGACGAAAGAAATGGAGGAAAACAAACGACTGGATATAGAATTCAAAACCACGGATATAAGGCTTTTCAAAAATATCCTAGAAAAGGCCGATAAATATAACGAGACCCTCGAAGATATGAAAAAGGACCAACTAGAAATTAAACATACACTGACTGAAATAAAAAACATTATACAGAGACCCAACAACAGACTAAAGGAACACAAGAATCAAGTCAAAGAATTGAAATACAAAGAAGCAAAAAACACTCAACCAAAAAAGCAAAAAGCAAAAAGAATCCAAAAAGTTGAAGACAGTGTAAGAAGCCTCTGGGACAACTTCAAGCGTACCAACATCAGAATAATGGGGGTGCCAGAAGAAGAGAGAGAGCAAGATACTGAAAACCTATTTGAAGAAATAATGACTGAAAACTTCCCCCACCTGGTGAAAGAAATAGACTTCAAGTCCAGGAAGCGCGGAGAACCCCAAACAAAAGGAATCCAAAGAGGACCACACCATGCCGAAACCGGTTTGGCTCAGTGGATAGAGCGTCGGCCTGCGGACTGAAAGGTCCCGGGTTCGATTCCGGTCAAGGGCATGTACCTTGGTTGCGGGCACATCCCCAGTGGGAGGTGTGGAGGAGGCAGCTGATCGATGTTTCTCTCTCATCGATGTTTCTAGCTCTCTATCCCTCTCCCTTCCTCTCTGTAAAAATCAATAAAATATATTTAAAAAAAAAAAAAAAAAAAAAGAGGACCACACCAAGACCCATCATAATTAAAATGCCAAGAGCAAAAGACAAAGAGAGAATATTAAAAGCAGCAAGAGAAAAACAGTTAGTTACCTACAAGGGAGCACCCATATGATTGTCAGCTGATTTCTCAACAGAAACTATGCAGGCCAGATGGGAGTGGCAAGAAATTTTCAAAGTGATGAATAGCAAGAACCTACAACCAAGATTACTCTACCCAGCAAAGCTATCATTCAGAATTGAAGGGCAGATAAAGAGCTTCACAGATAAGAAAAAGCTAAAGGAGTTCATCACCACCAAACCAGTATTATATGAAATGCTGAAAGGTATTCTTAAAGAAGAGGAAGAAGGAAAAAGTAAAGATAAAAATTATGAACAACTAATACATATCTATCAACAAGTGAACCTAAAAATCAAGTGAATTAAAAACCTGAGGAAAAGAATAATCTGGTGAATATAATAGAATCAGGGACACAGAAAGGGAGTGGACTGATAATTCTCAGGGGGAAAGGGGTATGGGGGGGTTCAGGAAGAGACTGGACAAAAATCATACACCTATGGATGAGGACAGTGGGGGTGAGGTAAGGGCAGAAGGTGGGGTGGGAACCGGGTGGAGGGGAGCTATGGGGGGAAAATGGAGAAATAATTGTAATAATCTGAATAAAGATTTATTTAAAAAATAAATAAAAATAAAAAATAAAAGGATTATAACTCCTCTTGTTAAAAAAAATAAAAAATAAAATAAAAGAGCAGTCAGGACAGGCATTTCAAACATTGTGACAATTGAATCAAAACTGGCTATCTGGGGCAAGGAAACATTATAAGGAGAAGGAACAAGTACAAAAACCCTAAGATAGAAGCCCGCCTGGCATGCTCAAGAAAAAATAAAGAAGCCAGAAAGGTTGGAGTGGGAGTGAGTAGTGAAGGAATGGGTAATGTGAGATACCATCAGCAAAGGTAGGGATAGGCCATTGTAAGAAATTGAGTTTTTACTATGAGAGAAAGGAGGAGATTGAAAAGAGGGAGAAGGGAGAGAATGACAATTGAAAGTTTTGAGGAGAAACCAAGATGGCGGCATAAGGTATACACCTGTACGTGCTGCCTCTCACAACCACACCAAAACTACAGCTAAAAGACAAAACGTCTATCACCCAGAACCATGGGAGAGCTGGCTGAGTAGAAGTTGTACAACTATAAGGAAAGAGAAAAGAGCATTGAGACCGTGTAGGACGTGCACAGGCGTGGAAAAGCGGAGGTACGAAGGTGTGCAAATCGGGCTGGTGACTGGGTACGCTGTTTTTTTCAATATGAAGGGAGACACAAGCTCCTGACTGCTCTGAACTCCAGTTTCCGGCGAGACTCTGGGGACCCAGACTCCTATGGGGAGAAGCAGGACTGTCTGCCATCCGGTCAGAAAGTGAGGGTGGCTCTCCTGCAGATGTGCGCGCAGAAATCATTGTTTACTGTACAGGGGCGCGGGGCGCAGAGACGCAGAGAGGGCTGACTGGCAGCCATCACTGTTTGCCACGCCCTAGTGATTCCCTGAGACCCCGCCCCGCCAATTTACAAACCCACCCAAACTGTACGAAACAGCTTTTGCATATGAATGGCCTGCCCTATCACAGTTTAACCTAACAAACTGCAGCTGGGTCAGCTCCAAAACTTCCAAACCCCAAGCAAAGAGGAGAAATCTGCAGATCTTGCTGTAGCTCCTGCTGGGTGGCCTCAGACAGTAGCTGACCTGCACCACCTTGGAGATCCAAGAGCCAGTGTACCCAGTGGTCAGAGTGGGACCATCCAGATTACAACTCCACAGATCCATAAGGGACACACTCTGGGGGCAGACTCAGTGAGCACCAAAGCCCCACTGAAGCAAGTCCTGCCCCATAAGCGTGTCTCCAGCACAGAAGTTCTCCCATTGCAGACACAACTGATCCTCAGAGCCAATTGGCCTGGAGGTCAATTCCTCCCAGGGATACCAACAACAATCAAGGCTTAACTACAACAAGACTGTGCACACAGCCCACAAAGGGATGCACCAAGTGTCCACCTCAGGGCCCTAACCGGTTTGGCTCAGTGGATAGAGCGTCGGCCTGCGGACTGAAAGGTCCCAGGTTCGATTCCGGTCAAGGGCATGTACCTTGGTTGCAGGCACATCCCCAGTAGGAGGTGTGCAGGAGGCAGCTGATCGATGTTTCTCTCTCATCGATGTTTCTAACTCTCTATCCCTCTCCCTTCCTCTCAGTAAAAAATCAATAAAATATTTTTTAAAAAAAAGAGTGTCCACCTCAGGTAACTGGGGAGCCTGAGCCACTGGGCCCTATAGGACACCTAGCACACAAAGGCACTCTATCAACACAGGGAAGCAGCCAAAATGCGGAGACAAAGAAACAGGTCACAAATGACAGAAATGGAGGAAAGCAAACTACTGGATATAGAGTTCAAAACCACGGTTAAAAGGTTTTTCAAGAACTTTCTAAAAACCGCCGATAAATTTAGTGAGACCCTGGAGGATATGAAAAAGGACCAACTAGAAATTAAGCATACACTGACTGAAATAAAGAATAATATAAAGAGATCCAACAGCAGACTAGAGGATCCCAAGAATCAAGTCAAAGATTTGAAATACGAAGAAGCAAAAAACACCCAACCGGAAAAGAAAAAAGAATCCAAAAATATGAAGATAGTGTAAGGAGCATCTGGGGCAACTTCAAGCGTACCAACATCAGAATTATGGGGGTGCCAGAAGAAAGGAGAGAGCAAGATATTGAAAACATATTTGAAGAAATAATGACCGAAAACTTCCCTCACCTGGTGGAAGAAATAGACTTACAGGTCCAGGAAGCACAGAGAACCCCAAACAAAAGGAATCCAAAGAGGACCACACCAAGATACATCATAATTAAAATGCCAAGAGCAAAAGACAAAGAGAGAATATTAAAAGCAGCAAGAGAAAAACAGTTAGTTACCTACAAGGGAGCACCCATACGATTGTCAGCTGATTTCTCAACAGAAACTATGCAGGCCAGATGGAGTGGCAAGAAATATTCAAAGTGATGAATAGTAAGAACCTATAACCAAGATTACTCTACCCAGCAAAGCTATCATTCAGAATTGAAGGTCAGATAAAGAGCTTCACAGACAAGAAAAAGCTAAAGGAGTTCATCACCACCAAATCAGTATTATATGAAATGCTGAAAGGTATTCTTTAAGAAGAGAAAGAAGAAGAAAAAGGTAAAGATAAAAACTATGAACAACCAATACATATTTATCAACAAATGAATCTAAAAAATCAAATGAATAAAAAATCTGATGAACAGAATAAACTGGTGAATATAATAGAATCAGGGGCATAGAAAGGGAGTGGACTGACAATTCTTGGGGGGAAGGGGGTATGGGGGGCTCAGGAAGAGACTGGACAAAAACCATACACCTATGGATGAGGACAGTTTGGGGGAGGAGTAAGGGCAGAGGGTGGGGTGGGATCTGGGCGGAGGAGAACTATGGTGGGGGGGGGGGGGGAAAGAGGAACAACTCTAATAATCTGAACAATAAAGATTTATTTAAAAAATAAATAAATAAAATAAAAAATAAAAATAATTTCTCAGAACAAAATGATTAAAAAAAATACAGAAAAACCAGAAGAAAAATCAAAAAATGACCTGAAAGATTACCACCAAAAGACACAACAAGTTAAACTTTTGGCATACATCCTCACGATCTTTTTTCACATGTTCATATTTTTAAAGATAGTTATAATTCCCACTACGATATTTCATATATTCCTTTTTCGCATGGATAAATATATTTTTAAACCAACATATTATCAACCACTAGTGATTCACAAACCACACTCTTCAGTGCCCTGGAGCTTCTAAGGAGGTACCTCAGGAGTCTGCACCAACCTAGGCGCAATAGGCAGGTGCCTAGGACCCCTCATACTTTCAGTGGCCCACAAAAATGTTGAAAGCTTAGTTTCTTTTAAAATCAGAAGAAAAATGGGAAGTCACAATAATGAATATTTAATAATAAATCCAGCCTGGGTTATATTCATCTTGATTCTGAGATATCTTGAACTTTAGACAAAAATGGGTTTTTCCCTGACATTTTTTCAAAATGGTTACAACTGGTTTATTGGGAATCTATTTATTTTATACAGTTTTAACTATATTTCTAATACTATTTAATTGATTCCCTTGCTGTTCAAAACTAGACAATCATATCATCTGAGCTTTCCCCTTTTCAAATAATTATTCCTAAATATTTTCCTTATTCTGATGCAAAACAAGATAAAGTAATGGAACTGACAAATCTTCTCCCCATCCTTTTCTACTGTGCTCTACGCTTGGTAGAGAATGACCTATATGGACTGTATCCAATAAAACACAGCCAAATAAGAGGCACTGGCAGAGACAAGAAGGCAGTAGAATAAGGTGGATTAATTCCTCTGGATCCCTCTCCATCAGGTCACCTTATGTTGGCAGTTTCCCACTATTTCAACTTCTGTAGGGCCATTCCCTCCTATAGCTATTATTTCCCTCTCCAAGAGCCAATTACATTCCCTCCCTTTATGTCTTTTACATCCCTATAAGGTTATATTTTTAAGTTAGCCAAAAAAAAAAAATTTATTTGCAACTCTTCTCACGGGGAAAATGGTAGATTGCCTAATATTTGACATCATCTTATATACATGTTTTAATATGTAGTAAATTTTATTTTTTAAATATGTTTTTATTGATTTTTAGAGAGAGGAAGGGAGAGAGATAGAGAGATAGAAACATTGCTGAGAGAGCAGAACATCATGGATTGGCTGCCTCCTGCACATCCCCTACTGGGGATCCAATCCCACAACCAGGCATGTGCCCTGACAGAATCGAACCCATGACCTTTTCATTCCTGGGTCAATGCTTAACCGCTGAGCCATACCAGTAGGGCATATGTAGTAAATTTTAAACATAATATTCACAATAACATTACCTTCAAAATACTTCATAATAACTTTAGACTTCAGGTCTCTTCTTTGACACAGATTTACTTAGGAGAGTGTTTTAAAGTTATCAATTCATTTAGGGGGTTTTGTTATTAATATCTATCTAGTTTTATCACTTTGTGGCCAAAGAATAAGACTAGCCCTGTTTCTGCTTTTTGGAAATTACATAAGTCTTCTTTTGGTAAAATATATGGTCAATTGGACACCTGCAGTTTTACTTATAAAATTAACCATATTAAAATATTTATTTAAACCTCTATAATCTTAAGGACTTATCAGAATTTTAATATCGTAATTTATGGCCCAATATTTGGATTTTTGCAGCTTGATCTCTGAAGCTGCTTACAAAGCATAACTTGCCCTTTTGGGTTCAGAACCCACCCACAGAGTAAGCAGCTGTACTGTTTGTTAATCATACTCCTTGCATCACTGTTAAATAATACTTCCTGTACTATAATTGTGTGATAAGAAAAGAGCCTTTTATTCTACAGCCTGGGATGAAACTAGGATGTTGACAAATGCTTAATCATATATTACCTATTGTTCTCATCTCAAACCCCACATGCTTGGCCACTGAGTCAGCCAACTGTTAAAAGTACAGTTGTCCCCACCAATCAGAAAACAAACCATGTAAGTTCACGGTCTCTTTTCCCCTAGCAACCCATCTCTTTTGTCAGCTCCTTACAATTTTTGCTTTATAAACCTTGCCTTATCCAATCCATTTTGGAACATCTCTTTGGTTCATACTGAGGGCTACATTTCCTGGTTTGCAAATCATTATCTGAATAAACTCTCTTTCAATTTTTCAGAAAGTTTCTTCCAGACTTCTGTTTACATTTTATATGTGTGTGTTTTTACATAATCTATCAATGATTAAGAAAGGGATTTTAAAATTTTCTCTAATATATGGGAACATTTTCCCTTAGGTGCTTTTTACATTATATATCTTAATAATGTAAAATTAAAAAACTATGACAAATGTTCATTAATGATTACATATCTCATAAATGAAAAGTGATAATTTTTGTCTTATTTTGAGTCTCTTTGCTACAGGTATGTTTCCTGAATATAATTATAATGGTTTGTGGCCTATTACTGATGTATTTATTAGGTTAATATGTTGTCTCCCCCCATTAAAATGTAAATTCTGTAAAGGGCAAGTCTTTATCTAACTCACTGAAACAGTCTAAGTGCCTAAAACAAAGTCTAGCACACAGTGCTCAGTAAATATTTGATGAGTGACTGAAGTATGTGTCATACCATTTTAAATTCCACTACAGCACTGTTTCATGACATTCCTTCCTCTTACTGTTCCTTTTTCCATTAGTCTCTTATTTTACCTCAATGTTGATTATTTCTTTTCTCCTGAATCTATGTCTTCCTCAACCTCACTGCCAGCCAGAGCAAACACTAAACTTACTTCCCTGTCCAACAGAAAATATTTTACAAACATGACTTTTCTTGTGAATATAATTACACTTTTATGAAGGATAGTTTTTTCATAAGTGCTATTCTAATTCTTCCATATCTATTTTTCAGCCTAGTATTTGCTCAAAAACCAATAAAGTCTGCAGTAAATCCTGAGTGCTTCCCCTTTATACCAGGATGTGATTACAATTATATTCTCACATCTAAAGTGCTGGCTAATAAAGTTTTATTATTTTTTCAATGCCCTAGGAGCTTGAGGAAAATAGAAAAGGGAGTGAATCCTTAGGGCCATGGATATTCCCCATATGAAATCTTCATCTGTGTTTGTTAAAGATGAACATCTTTCATATCTCATTTTTTCTCTGACTCAACTTATAATCCACACATGCACTATGGTCATGTCCTACTAAAGGAGGATGGAACCTTGTTGCCTTATGAGAACTCTGCATCAAAAAGAAGCCCAACAACTCAATGGTTCTTGTTCACCCTTAGACCCTCAATTGTAACTATTTTTTAACCCTGGCAAAGGAAGGGGTTCTAAGATCACAGGCTCTTGACCCAGATTTTTTACTTCAAATCCCAGCTTCACCACTTCCTTAAATGTGTGACCTGTTCCTCATCCATTAGAGATAACAAAGTACCTACATCTCATTAGGTTGTTGCACATTAACTGATTAATACCTTTTAAGTGCCTAGAACAGTGCCTGATACAGAAAAAGAGTTCAATAAATGTTAACACTTCTTTCTCCTTCTCTTTGTCTTGCCTCTCACCTATTATGTATGAAACTGGAAATGTTAGGACTACGTCAAGATTTCTTCTACTTACAGTGACAACGCAGTGTTTGCTCATGAGGTTTGTGAGTAAATGTTTCATATAGTCCTTCAATCTATATTCTAACCTGCACTGAATCGAGCAGAATCCCTTCCCTAATTTGTAATTCAGATGTAAATTTTTCCATGTTCTTATATCTTTTGGTCTGTCAATTGGTTTAAAGAAGAGTGTAGCTACATACCTGTGCCTAAATAAATATTTCTTGCTAAAAGCTCTGTGGAATTATTTATTTAGTTAAAAAACAGACTTATCAATGGTATATCATGTAATTAATTTCAGGGGAGCCAGAGATAATTTTTCCTATTTTTCAACATAGACATGAGTATATCCCAGAGTTTAAGAAATACTGATCTACAATACCACCTTATAAAGAATAAGAAGAAATAACTCAATTACTTACGATGCTCCTGAATTCATAATGCAGCTCTTTGCTCCACAAACACAATTTCTCCCATCATCATGATTCATTCCAAGGTTATGACCCAACTCATGAGCAACAATGGATGCAAATGTCTCCACTGTGATTTGTCCAAACTGTCCAAACATAAGAAGGTATTACCTAGGTTTCTGAGCAAAAGGATATGTTTTGTTTCTGAAATTATTTTTTCACAAAAGGAAATTTATCACAATAATGTTAATAATCTATATGATAAATCAAGCATCTAACATCAGTCCTTATACATTTCAGCCTAGTAAGAAACTCGTGTGACTCAACACACTGATGAAGATAGACCCTTTAAGCAATAAGATCAAATACTTTAGCACCAATAGATTATTCATGGTGGTCTATGGGAAAACAAGTTAATGGTTCTAATTTAATTTTCTTAAGTGAAGTCTCTATTTCCTCATCCACAAAAAGTGAGGAGCTAATAAATATTAGGATACTTAATCCAGGCTCTAGAGCAGGGGTGGGCAAACTTTTTGACTCGAGGGCCACAATGGGTTCTTAAATTGGACCGGAGGGCCGGAACAAAAGCATGGATGGAGTGTTTGTGTGAACTAATATAAATTCAAAGTAAAGGAGCGGAGGGGAGAGCAAGAGAACCGGATAGAACAGCCAGATCCGGCCCGCGGGCCGTAGTTTGCCCAAGGCTGCTCTAGAGAAACAACTCATCTATCACTTCTACATTGTCCCTCATAATACCCAAAATATAGTTTTAAGGATGAGGGAAGGAAGTATAGAGTCAAAAAATACTTGACACTCTCCTAATGCTGATGGCCAAAGGTGAATATCAAGAACAAAAATGTACCACATTAATCCCGCCTGCGTGGCTCCTTGAACACACTGTTCCCACAAATGCCATTCCTGCAGTTCCACCAAAACCTTTCTTCCTAAAGAAAAAGAAAAGGTGAAAGTTATAACAAGCAACATTTTAAAGTCAGAATACAATAAAGCCTTCTCTCTTTTATTATCGGAGAATGAGATTAATATTACAAATTTGTTTTTTAGAAAAATTAAGATACCAAATCAAATTTTTTCTACCTTCTAATGAAAAACCACCCTAAAATGCATTAGATTTATTTATGCAAAAATTCTAGTGAGAGACAGGGAACAAACTCAATGAACATATGCACACAGGAGGCTGCAAGGCAGGAAGCACAGGGAACAGTAAGGTCACAGTGGCCTCCACATGGTTCATCACTTGTATCCCCGGGACCTGTTCCCTCTGCCTGGAACTCTCCCCACCCATTTTTACCCCTAACTCACTCCCTCACCTCCTTCATTTCTTTACTCAAAATTATCTTCTCACTGAGAACTTATTTTGCCATGTTACCTAAATTTCAACTTTACTCCTCCAATATTTTTATTTTCCACCTTACCATTTATCTTTATTTATCTACTGCCCCAATACACAGATTCGTGCACATTGAAAGGAAATTAATTAGAAGATGGCCAGCAGGGCAGGACTGGGCTAGCTTGACAGGCCGGACATGCCTTGAAGCCAACCCCCCGGGGTCCCTCCCCAGCAGGCCACACCTAGGGCAGCACCACAGCTTGAAGGGCACCTGCAGAGTGAGTGGGGTCCCTCCAGCAGGTGGGGTCCCTCGGCCTAGCCTGTGGGAATCAGGCTGAAACTGGCTCTCGGACATCCCCTGAGGGGTCCCGGATTGCAAGAGGGCGGTTCTGGGGTACATCACCCGAGAACCACTGCTGCCAAGTCACCTCAGCTCAGCAGCTCCTGCATTGAGCATCTGCCCCTGGTGGTCATTGTGCATTGTAGCTACCAGTGGGGCAGTCTGACAGTCGCTTAGCCTTTTATAGATATAGATATAGATATTATATATACTTATTTATCTCATTTATGGCAAATCACCTCCACCAGAATATGGACTCCATGAGAGCAAGAAGTTTTGTCTGTTATATTTACTGCTCTGCCCCAGTGCCTATGGTATACACCTAATGAATGTCTTTTAAATGAATGACTAAATCCTTCTTTGAGGTATCTGACCAGCCAGGGGAAAAGGACTTGAGATATTGACATAAGGGGATTTCCGAGAAAAATTTTCAGCCAGATCACCATATACTGAACTCCAAAGTCCCCAAGCCCCCATTCATGTACTCAATGCTTCCAAAAGGCTTTCAGTACCTCATTTTAACCACAAACAAAACACCAGAGATCATGAGACATTGGGAAATACCTTTAACACAACAGATGGAGACCAAAAAGAGGGGGAAAGACAGTGTGGTAGGCGTACTTGGGCAAGGCACAGGGAGTATGCTTGATGCCTGTTCCTTTTGGTCTTGTGTGAACTGGATGGCATACTCACTGTGATGAGAATACTTGTAGGTGCAATTTTACTAAAAATTAATTAAAAAGTCAGGACCAATCTTTGTGATTACAGGGCCATAAAAATCCATTTTGGCATTTTCAGTGCCTTGCTTTAAATTAACTCACATAACAAAAGAAAACAAAATAAAATCAGGAGAAGTTTCTCCTCTGAAAAAAATTTATTTTTAGGTACCATCAACATTGAGGGAGGCAAAAAGTATTATATAAAATAGAATTTTTTCTTTTTGCAAAAAGCCAGCCTATCACGCCAGAAAACTTTTAAGGAGGATAAGATGTTTTAAATATTTTCAGTGAAGGTTTTGCTGTAAGTTTTTGGAATGTACTTGTATTAAGTGATTTATATAAGTTTAAGTTTTATTAAGGTACCATGAAATTGCTGTAGAAAAGAAGAAAAATTTTTAAAATAGATCAGTAATATTTCAAAGAGAGTAGAAAAACTATTATATACAGGAAATAAAAAACTGATTATGTAAAAAATATTCAGGGGAACAAAAAATATCTAGTAAACATTAAAAATAAGATAGCCAGAAATTAAAAACTCAATAAAAAGCTTAAAAGTTAAATTTAAGACAATATCCCAAAAAGAACAAAAAGACAAAGAGAAGAAAGGAAACAAAAGTTAATTCCTGAAACTACAGGACATCAGTTTCAAAACTGAAATTACCCACTAAGTACACAGCACATCAGTGATAACAGGCCTACACAAAAGCCTATCATCAAGAAAATTAAGACACCTGGGAATTAAGAGAAGATGCTATAAGTTTCCAGAAAAAAAGAAATTTTAAAAAGCCATATATAGAGGATCAGAAATCAGAATGATTTAATGGTTCTCAACAGTCATATTGGAAGTCAAAAGATAAAAGATTCGATTCATTCTGAAGGAAAAAGATATCATGGTTCGAATTTTATACCCATCCAAATAATCAAAAAGTTATTAAACAAACTACAAAGTACACCTCTGAAAGAATGAGTTACTCAGACCCCAGAATAATCAAAGGTCAAAATGAGATAATTTTAAAAAAATATTTTTATTGATTTCAGAGAGGAAAGGAGAGGGAGAGATAGAAACATCAATGAGGAGAATCATTATCAGCTGCCTCCTACAGGTCCCCTACTGGGGATCGAGCCCGCAACCCGGGCATATGCCCTTGACCAGAATCGAACCCGGGACCCTTCAGTCCGCAGTCCAATACTCTGTCTGCTGAGCCAAAATGGCTGGGGCGAGATAATTTTTAAAAAATCTGTTCTGAGACTATTAATACATTTTCTCAGATGTAAGGTGAAACTATGTTGGGGAGCACAAGTGACTTGGTTGGAAAGTTGTAAGGAGGACATTCTGATAAAAGGGAAGTGTGTGGAATGCTGTCGGCCTTGTTTATGGAAATTCTAACTTAGGGGAGTGTTGAAGGTGGTGCCCCTAATTATTCCTTGACCTTTCCAAACAAGCCTGTGTATATGCAGACCCCCGGGACTTTACTGGAATCCTTATGCTTAATCCCTGGATGCCCTTGCCTAGAGGACAATGTAAATATGTGTCCTCCCAAGATTACCCACCCTATTGATTGTATCTAAAGATAAAAATTCCAATAAAAGCCTAAGGAGGCAGGCAATAGAGACTGCTCTGGCTACTAAAGCCAGGGTCCCCTTAGCCCTCTCTTGCACAGTCAAACTGTGCTTGAGTAATCTGTTCATCCGTCATTCAGGGGCTGCTGGTCAGCCCCGGCAAAACTAGAATACATGCCATTACCAAAAGGAGAGAGTAAACTAAACCCAAGAAAGAGGAAGGTCATGGGATTACGGTGACAGAAAATTAAACACAGAAGAGAGATATTATTATACTCTCATTTGGTCCTATTATATGAAATTAGGTTTTCCATATTTAAATAAATGATCAAAAACCTTAAGAAAATATAACCTTAATAAAAGAAAACAAACAAAAATTATTATTCTGACCATCTCATTAATAGAACTTTTTAAAAATCACTTACAGAACTAGCCCTGGATCTCCTAAACCAAAAGGTTGCAGGTTCAGTTCCAGTTCGGGGCACATATGTAAGGCAACCAACCAATGTTTTCTCTCACATTGATGTTTCTTTCTCTCTCCCTCTCTCTCCCTCCCTCTCTCTCTCTCCTTCCACCCCTCCCTCCCTCTCTTCCCCTTTTCCCTCTAAAATCAATGAGCATTTCCTCAGATGAGGATTTAATAAGAAAAAAATCACTTACAGAATTAGCTGTGCACTGTCATGTCTCCGACGTGTTATAAGAAACTTTTCCCGCCATTGTACAAAGTTCCCCAACACATCACCAGCACCACCAATTGTGCTGATCAGGTTTCCATTTGTCCAAATCTCCAGTCCAACTAGCACAACTCGAATATTTAACATAATATACATCTAGGAAGAAAACAGAAATAAAAGTATAAAAATATATTAAATAATATCTTTTAGCTTACAATGAAGTAACATAACTACTTAAATTAAAAACAGGACTCCTCACCCTGGCCAGGTGGCTCAGTTGGTTGGAGCATCGCTCCATGCACCAGAAATGGTGAGTTCAATTACCAGGAAGGGAACATACCTAGGTTTCAGGTTTGATCCCTGTTGGGGCACATACAGGAGGCAACCGAGCGATATTTCTCTCTCACATAAATGTTTTTCCCTTCCAAAAAAATATTCCCTTCAATATAATGAGATTCTACCCTCTCAAGGGTCTCAGTTTTCTTGTCCATAAAATAAAAATAATACAAGTTCAAAATCCTTTTTATTTTCCATTCCAAAATCCTTCATACTCTGAAAATTTTAAGTTTTGGGTAAATTAATTCCAAAACTTGCCCTAAACTAATGCAAGCCTATTTATAGTCTGCATTTATCTCAATTAACGGGAACATTCATACATTTCACTATAGAAATACCAATGCATTTGATTACATTATGCTATCCCAAGATCCTGTGAGAAGTGTTATATAATACACTAGAGGCCTGGTGCACGAAATTCATGCACGGGTGGGGTTGCTAGGCCTGCCTGGCAATCAGGGCCAATCAGGTTCTCTGTCTCCCCCCCCTCCTCCTTCCCTTGCCACCCACATTCACTGCCACCCACCCCCAGTTCCTCGTCCCAGCCTGGGCAATTTGGACCTGTTGGCCAAGGGAGGGACTGGGAGGTTGTCCAGCAGGCCCCATCAGCGATCGGGGCCTGTGGGCTTGGGGCAGCTCCTGCGTTCAGCGTCTGCCCCCTGGTGGTCAGTGCATATCATAGCGACCAGTCATTCTGGTTGTTCTGTCATAACAGTTGCTTAGGCTTTTATATATAAATATAAAGACATTGAACCATATTAGCTTTGTGGCCCGTGAGAAAGGAAATACCTACTAAGAAGAGCTCCTAGTGGCTAACTGGGATCAAATTTAAAAGCAGGGCCGAGAACCAAAATGGCAGTGGAATAGAAAGACTTGTCTCGGAGCAGATAGAAAGCTGAGGGTCGCACGAGGAGTGTCTACTGGAGAGTTAAAGGACAGCTATACTCCAGGAGAAGGTGGGGGACTGCTGAACGGGATTCCCCTGACGGGGCAGCCCCCACTGCTGCTAGGTTCCCTCCCGGAGCCACCAGCTCGGATGTGGAGACCGCGCCACCTTGAAGGGGAAAGTGGATGTGATTGGAAACCTGAAAATCTACAACTGCGGCACCCACCGAACAGCTGCGAACCCTAGAACACCAGTCCCCAATTGGCGCAAACACGCGGATTCAGAGGAGCTCTACACTCCACCACGGAAAGGTCAGATTTTGCCTAGGATAAGGTGAGGTCTCTGGTTCCGGTGGGACAGAGAAACGCGCGCACTGTAGAAGCTGGAGGACCGGGGGAAGTCTGAGCCTAGAAAAATCCATGGCTGTTGGGGCTGGCGTGATCCGTGAATGTGGAAGGGGGTCCTCAGAGCTGCTAACAGAGGGGATCTCTAAAAAGCAACCCATTTGATCTGACGCAGAAGGACAGCCTAAAAACTCTGGGAGTGTGCCAGCTGTTTGGACACAAGGGGGAAAGGGGGATTGCGCAGAGTTAAGAGCAAACCCGGAGTTCACACACTCGCGCTTTCTCCTCTTTGAATCCTTGTTTCTGATTACTGAGCCCAATACATAGGATCACCCAGTTGGGGACACCCTAGGAGACTGCAGGGGAAAGTTGTGTTTCTGGAACCTGGGGATCAGAGCAGGGAGTGACCGTCAGAGAACCAGCTCTGGGGCAGCCCACTCCCACAAACCAGTATTTAGTGCCATAGGGAAAGCAGGATCTAAAGCAGTGGCTAGAAAGGACCCATAGAACCGGAAGTCAACCCAGAAACACTGCCACCCAGGGGCTGAATCACAAATTGACTCCTGTGTAATCACAAATTAATGAATACAAGAAAGTAAGACACACCACCTGCTTAAAAATCAGGACTGGCTTACAACACTGAGGAGCAGTGGAACGCAGGGAACTGCAATACTGTCCTGACTGGGAAACAGGTGTGCAAAACAGAACGATAGAGGAAGTGAATGACCTTCACTACTGCACATTTTATTTTTATTTTTTGTTATTTTTTTTCTTTTTCATCTTTTACTTAAGAAACTAATTTTTTTCTTTTTTCCTCACTTGACTTTACCTTTTTAATTATTACATTTTTATTTTCAATCAGTGTTATTACTACTACTATTTTACCATTTTTAAAAAAGGTATTTTATTTTCTCTTTATTTGACTTTGAGATTAGTGTTCTACATTCTATTTTCATCTTTCCTTTAGCATCATTCTACTCTATCTCAAGTCTATCTTTATGCCATCACTCTCTTCCTAACTTTTGGCCTTTTGTTGTCCTGTTTCTCTTACCCTTTTCCTGCCTTAGATTTTCCCTATTCTTTCTTTTTACCCCCTGTTAAAATTTCACCCTACTTATATATCTAATTTCCAATCCCCTGCTCTGAGTTCATACACACCTCTCTCTTGTCTGTCTTCACTATCCAAAAATTGTTTTTCTCTCTGTCCTTTTGTTGTTGTTTGCTCGAATGTTGATTATATCGTTTTTTATGCTTATTTGTGAGATTCTTTTGCTTATTCTTTTTTGTTTTGTTTTCTTGTTTGCTTTGTTTTTTACATCTGTTTTTCCTCGCCTCTCTTGATATTAATTGTTGTCTGTACTTTGTATTCATCTCCAGGTACTTGTTGCTGGCATTTGCTGGGATTAGTGGCTGTCCTATTGCAGTTTTTCCCCCATATATACAGTTTGTTCCCCTTTTCTTCTTATTCTCTTTCTTTTCTCTCTTTTTTTTTTCCTTTTCCCAATTTCATTTTAGCACTCCTTTCTTTTTTTTCCCTCTCTTCTTCTTTCTCTACTATCCCCTAACTTGCCTTTCTCTGGTGGTCACCTTTATTTGGGGTTATAATATCGTTAATACATTTCTGTTCAGTGCCTTGTGTGTGGTACTTGGTTGTGCTGTATTTTGTGCCTTTAAATCAATACAGGAGAGAGAGAACTACATAACCAGACACCCAGAGAAGCAGAGACCATGGGGAGACAAAGAAACAGCCCGCATATGAAAGAAAAGCAGGCATCACCAGAAAAGGAAGTAAACGAAATGGAGGCAAGCAACCTGCCAGAGAAAGAATTCAGAGAAATGGTCATAAGGTGGCTAAAAAGAATGGAAGACAAATTCGACAATATGAGTAAGAACCAAGAAGAAATGAAAAATGACATCGCTGCTGTAAAGAACTCAATAGAAAGCATCAAGAGTAGACTAGAAGAAGCATAGGACCGCATCAGTGAGCTAGAAGACAAGGTAGGAAAAAATAACCAAGTAGGGCAGCTTCTAGAAAAAAAAAATTAAAAAGCAGGAGGAGAGCCTAAGGGAACTTTGGGACAACACGAAACAAAACAACATCCACATAATAGGGGTTCCAGAAAGAGAGGAAATGGAGCAAGGAATAGAAAACTTGTTTGAAGAAATAATGACAGAAAACTTCCCTGATATAGGGAAGAAAAAACCCACACAAATCCAAGAAGCTCACAGAGTCCCAAGCAAAATGAACCCCAAAAGACTGACGCCAAGGCACATTATAATTAAACTGGCAAACACCAACGACAAAGTAAGAATCTTACAAGTGTCCAGAGAGAGACAGACAGTTACCTAGAAAGGAAACCACCTCAGACTAGCAACTGATTTCTCAACAGAAACTCATCAGGCCAGAAGGGAATGGAATGAAATATACAAAGTCATGCAAAGGAAGGGTCTGAATCCAAGAATACTGTACCCAGCAAGGCTATCAATCAAAATTGAAGGTGAAATCAGGAGCTTCACAGACAAAAAAGGACTAAGGGAATTTATTACCACCAAACCAGCGATGCGAGAAATGCTAAAAGGTCCGCTGTAAAAAAAAGAAATAGGAAGCGAAGAAGGAACACAGGGGTAAAGAATAAAAATGGCGACAAGTAAGTACCTATCAATAATAACTTTAAATGTAAATGGATTAAATGCCCCAATCAAAAGACATAGGGTAACGGATTGGATAAGAAAACAAGACCCAAATATCTGCTGTCTACAAGAAACCCACCTCAGAAAAAAAGATGCACACAGATGGAGGGTGAAGGGATGGAAAAAGGTTTTTCAGGCGAATGGAAATGAAAAAAAAAGCTGGGGTAGCAATATTTATATCTGACAAATTAGATCTCAAAGTGAAGGACATAACAACAGATAAGGAAGGCCACTTCATAATACTAAAGGGAGCAATCCAACAAGAAGAAATAACTCTGGTAAACATATATGCACCCAATACAGGAGCACCCAAATACAAAAAAAAACTCCTGGAGGATATCAAAGGAGAAACTGACAGCAATACAATCATAGTAGGAGACTTTAATACCCCACTATCACCATTGGACAAATTCTCTAAACAAAAAATCAGCAAAGAAACATCAATCCTAAATGACTCACTAGAACAGATGGAATTGACATCTTCAGAACATTTTACCACAAAGCCACAGAATATACATTCTTCTCAAGTGCACATGGGTCATTTTCAAAGATAGACCATATGTTGGGTCATAAGCAAAGTCTCTTCAAATTCAAGAAGATAGAAATCATATCAAGCATCTTCTCAGATCACAGTGGCATAAAACTGGAAATCAACTACAATAAAAACAACCCAAAAAAATCAAACACATGGAGACTAAACAGCATGCTATTAAACAATGACTGGGTTACCAGAGAGATCAAGGAAGAAATAAAAAATATCATGGCAACAAATGACAATGAAAACACAACAATCCAAAATCTATGGGACACTGCGAAAGCAGTCTTGAGAGGGAAGTTCATAGCTCTACAAGCCTACTGGAAAAAACAAGAAACAATGGAAATAAATTACCTAACCCTACAACTCAAAGAGTTAGAAAGAGAGCAACAAGAAAAGCCTTGTGTAAGCAGAAGGAAGGAAATAATAAAGATCAGAGTGGAGATAAACGACATTGAAATCAAAAAAACAATACAAAAGATCAATAAAACCAAGAGCTGGTTCTTTGAAAGGATAAACAAGATTGATGAACCTCTAGCCAGGCTCACCAAGAAGCAAAGAGAGAGGACCCAAATCAGAAATGAAAGAGGTGAAATAACAACAGACCCCACCGAAATACAAAGGATTATTAAAAAATACTATGAACAACTCTATTCCAACTAACTGGACAACCTGGAGGAAATGGACACATTCCTAGAAAAATATAATCCAAAACTCAATCAGGAAGAATCTAAACATCTCAATAGGCCAATAACTATGGAAGAAATTGAAGCAGTCATCAAAAATCTTCCAGCAAACAAAATCTTCCGGGGCCAGATGGCTTCACAGAAGAGTTTTACCAAACATTCAAGGAAGAACTGAAACCTATCCTCCTCAGACTATTCCAGGGGTGGGCAAACTTTTTGACTCGAGGGCCACAATGGGTTCTTAAACTGGACGGGAGGGCCGGAACAAAAGCATGGATGGAGTGTTTGTGTGAACTAATATAAATTCAAAGTAAAGGAGCGGAGGGGAGAGCAAGAGAACCCTCCGCTCTTTCAGCTCCGCGGGCCGGATAGAACAGCCGAACGGGCTGGATCCGGCCCGCAGGCCGTAGTTTGCCCACGGCTGGACTATTCCAAAAAATTCAAGGGGAAGGAACACTTCCAAGCTCATTCTATGAAGCCAGCATCACCCTAATACCAAAACCAGATAAAGACAACACAATGAAAGAGAATTACAGGCCAATATCCCTCATGAACATAGATGCCAAAATCCTCAACAAAATTCTAGCAAATCGGATCCAGCACTACATCAGAAAGATCATACACCATGACCAAGTAGGATTTATCCCAGGAATGCAAGGATGGTACAATATCCGCAAATCAATAAACGTGATACATCACATAAACAAATTGAGAGATAAAAATCACACAGTCATATCAATTGATACAGAAAAAGCATTTGACAAAATCCAACACCCTTTCTTGATAAAAACTCTCAACAAGGTGGGAATAGAAGGATCATACCCAACATAATAAAAGCCATATATGATAAACCCACAGCCAACATCATACTCAATGGGCAAAAACTAAAACCATTTCCCCTAAGAACAGGAACAAGACAGGGATGCCCACTCACCACTTCTGTTGGATATAGTACTGGAAGTATTAGCCATTGCAATTAGACAAGAAGAAGAAATAAAAGGCATCCAAATTGAAAAAGAAGAAGTAAAGCTGTCTTTATTTTCAGATGACATGATATTGTACATAAAAAACCTGAAAGACTCCATCAAAAAGCTAACAGACTTAATAAATGAATTCGGCAATGTAGCAGGATACAAAATTAACGCCAAGAAATCTATGGCATTTCTATACACCAATAGTGAATGTACAGAAAGAGAGACTAAAAAAGCAATCCCATTTACCATCGCACCAAAAAAATTAAGATACCTAGGAATAAACTTAACTAAGGAGGTAAAAGACTTAGACGTGGAAAACTACACGACACTAAAAAAAGAGATAAAGGAAGACGTAAACAGATGGAAGAACATACCATGTACATGGATTGGTAGAATCAACATCATCAAAATGTCCATACTATCCAAGGCAATCTATAAATTCAATGCAATTCCCATTAAAATACCAACGGCATATTTCACAGACCTAGAACGAACCTTCAAAAAATTCATCTGGAATAAAAAGAGACCCCGAATAGCTGCAGCAATCCTGAGAAAGAAGAACAAACTAGGTGGGATCTCAATATCAGATATCAAGCTGTATTACAAAGCCACGGTTCTTAAAACAGCCTGGTACTGGCACAAGAACAGACATATAGATCAATGGAATAGAATAGAGAACCCAGAAATGGACCCAAAACACTATGCCCAATTAATATTTGACAAAGGAGGCAAGAGCATACAATGGAGTCAAGACAGTCTCTTCAACAAATGGTGTTGGGAAAATTGGACAGATACATGCAAAAAAATGAAACTAGACGAACAACTTTCACCATACACAAAAATAAACTCAAAATGGATAAAGGACTTAAACATAAGATGGGAAAAAAATACTAGAGGAATCCACAGGCAGAAAAATCTCAGACATATGCCGAAGGAACTTCTTCACTAATACTGCCCCTAGGGCAATGGAAACTAAAGAGAAAATAAACAAATAGGACTACATCAAAATAAAAAGCTTTTGCACAGCAAAGGAAACCATCAATAAAACAACAAGAAAGCCCACTGCATGGGAGAACATATTTGCCAATGTTATCTCTGATAAGGTTTTAATCTCCAACATTTACAGAGAACTCATACAACTTAACAAAAAGAAGATAAACAACCCAATCAAAAAAAATGGGCAACAGACCTAAATAGACACTTTTCGAAAGAGGACAGAATGAAGGCCAAGAGACATATGAAAACCTGCTCAAACTCACTAATCATCAGAGAGATGCAAATCAAAACAACAATGCGATACCATCTTACACTTGTCAGAATGGCTATCATCAACAAATCAACAAACGACAAGTGTTGGTGAGGATTCGGAGAAAAAGGAACTCTTTTGCACTGCTGGTGGGAATGCAGACTGGTGCAGCCCCTGTGGAGAACAGTATGGAGTTTCCTCAAAAAACTAAAAATGGAACTCCCATTTGACCCAGTGATCCCACTTCTAGGAATATATCCCAAAAAACTAGAAACACCAATCAGAAAGGATATATGCACCCCTATGTTCATAGCAGCACAATTCAACATAGCTAAGATTTGGAAACAGCCTAAATGCCCATCAGCAGATGAGAGGATTAAAAAACTGTGGTATATCTACACAATGGAATACTACGCTCTGGTAAAAAAGAAGGAGTTTCTACCACTTGTAACAACATGGATGGAGATGGAGAGTATTATGTTAAGTGAAATAAGCCAGGCAGAAAAAGATAAATATCACATGTTCCCACTCATTTGTGGAATATAATGAACGGCATAGACTGATGAACAAGAACCTAGAAAAGCAGAGCCTAGAAGCTGTTTCTAAACAGGGGCTTCTCATGCAAACCTCACTTCATGGAGAAACCTGCACTAATTACATGCCTGCACTGTGCTCCTGCCTTTATAAAGGAGTTCCTAGAATTGCATGTCAACCCATAGGACTGAGGCTTTCCCCATCAAATCAGAGCTAAGCAGCTGTATTCCCATCAGCATCTTCACAGACCAATCAGAGCAACTCCATTCTGACCAATCAGGACAATGCTTTTTGCACCAATCAAACAGCAAAAATTTAGAGTCCCCATTTGCATGAGGATGGACCAATCAGAGACCAAGGATGGCACATCTGTTTATATAAGTCAGCTCCCCTCTTGTTCAGAGAGCACACTTTCCCTTTCCACCGAAACTGAGGATTATGTTTCCTCACTAGAGCTGAAACACCCAGAACATCACACTGGAGCAGAGCAGTGCAAAGTGGAGCAAAGCAGAGCTGTCTAGCTGTGGAGGGGCCTCATCCCACAGCCACCACATAGCCATGCTGTTTCATAATCGAGCTGTAATAATATTTAGCTGTTCCACAGTCATGCTGATCTCACAGCTGTGCTGTATCACAATTGAGCTATCTGCACTGAATCAAGTTTCCGTCTTCACTGCACCTCACAAACATAGACACCATACACACACACACACACACACACACACACACACAGTGTTGAGTTGGCACCTTTCTAAACTCTTATGTAAAATTTGAATTACACATATCCCAAAGGTTTCAGATAAATGATTACAGAACTATCTATTTCATAGAAATACTGTGAAGAATAAATAAGTTCATAAATGTAAAGCACTCAACTCAGCTTCAAGAACATTATAAATGCTCAATAGAATGCTATCATCATCATTATCACCATTATTATTATGCTTGGTATTCATCAGGAAAACATCTTATAAGTAAAATTATCTTATAATAACATGTATCTAATATTTCAATATCTCCCATTAAATGAATAAACTCCAAAAATCTCAAAACACATTTCTCTCTCTCCCCCTTCTTCCTCCCCCTTCTTCCTCCCCCTCTTCCACCTTCTCTTCCTCATTCTTTCTCTCTCTCTCACACACACACACACACACTGATATTGTCATATGCTTTCAGAGAAGGCAGGAAGCCTTATTCAAAATAAGGTTCTCTCAGTAAAAATTCAGAAATCTTTTCATAATGCCAAAGTATCTTAGCCTATGTACTCTAAAGATAAAGTAGATGCTAATAAGAAACATACTTATCTCAAAGTCTTCCCACAATTATACTTTCCTTTTAAACGTAAAAATAGTTACAAAACAAACTAATACCAGACCCCTGAAAGATTGAGTCATTTAGGCCCTAGGATAATCAGAGCTCAAAATGACACAATTTTTCAATTCTGTTCTGGGACTGTAAAATGATTATGATAGCATAATTCCAATTGATCGAAAATACAACTTACACTATCCAAGTAGTTTGCTAAACGAATCATCTCTTCTCTCACTGCAGTCTGATTTCTCCCCATCATGTCATACTGAAAAGCAAGAGAGGAAAATCATTATCATTTTTCTGAAAATCATTTCAGAAAAAATTTCTATAATCTTTACAATGGAGATAAAAATCCAAATATTTCCTCTGAACCAAAAACTAAAGTAGTTAAACATTCACCAGCATTTCAATTTAATAAATCTAAAAGATACGTTTCAGTGATAAATAGGAATAAGAGGAAACAGGTACAATGTAAAATGAATAATGAAAACAATGAAGTCTTCATTTTCTCTAAATTAGTACTACTTTAAAATGAATTTTCTTCTCAATATTTTTAGTCATTTTAATGAAAAAATATTTTCAAGCACTTCACAAAAGTAGAATTTGAAAATAATCAAAATAAATAGATAAAGAAATAAAAACATTCTAAAGGATTTCCTGACTCCTTAAGCTAAAGACATTACCAATAAACCATCTCTAAACTCAGGGCTAAATTAATGAGCGGTTAACCAATGTTCACTAGTTGAAACATTATTTGTAAATAAAATACAATAGTATCGCCCAGCCAGTGTGGCTCAGTGGTTGAGCACTGACCCATAAACCAGGAGATCATGGTTCAATTCCCATTCTGGGCATATGCCAGGATTGCAGACTCAGTCCCCAGTGAGGGACATGAAGGAGGCAGCCAATCAATGATTCTTTCTCATCACTGATGTTTCTATCTCTCCCTCTCCCTTCCCCTCTCTGAAATCAATAAAAACATCATTTTAAATAAATAAATAAATCTAAATAACTATTTTACCATTATTTTCATACAACCAACTTAATAAATAATGGGGAGAAATATTAAGAATGTATGTTTTTGCTGTATGATAAAGGTATTAATATCAGAATATATCAGATCTTAACAGTTAGATACTTTATCATGATTCTCCTAAAATAAGGAAAATAAATTTGAATACATTTGACAAAGTTCGATTAAAATTGAATCATTTTTATTATGAACCATTATCTACCAGTATATAACAAATATATTTAGAGAAAGTAATAAAGAAAATCATCTCAAATCTTTACTTTGGTCACTGATCCAAACATTCTAGAGAAACATTTTACCCATTAGTTGGGACAACGTTCATGCTTGTTCATAATCCCTATCCTCTTTCCTTCTACCACTTGAGGGTAATGAACTTATAATGAGCAAATCTGAATATGTGTCTGTCTCTTAATAAATATGGCTGCTCTCCCAAACTATACACAATAATGGATTTTTAAAGCCATGCAATTCTTGAAACTATCTCTGCAGCTTACAAAAAAGAAATTGCCAATCATATAAAGTTTCTACAAACATCTTTTCCACACAAATAACAAAGCTGGCAGCAAAAGTCAGACAAAATATTTCAAATAACCTATGTTAAATTATATGGCAGCTATATCTAAATATGAAAATCCTATAAATGCTGGAACAGATCCAGTAGTTTTCTTAGTTAAGCACAATTCTTTCTTTGTATGAATATGGAAAATCCCTGGTATTATCCTGAACAGTAAAGTAAATAATTAAAGCTTAGATGAATCACGCTCCTCTATTCCTTTCTAACACATGCCAGGGACTGGAAGTTTCTATCTCTTAATATAAGGTATAGGATAGCTGAAATTCTACACAGCAAAACAAATTTATTAGGCAACAAAGCAATAACTGATTAACTGCTTACAGTCCTTTGCAGCAGTCGCCAACCGGTGGTCCATGGACCACTGGTCCGTGAGGTCCGAAAGGTTGGCAACCGCTGCAGGTCATCTGAGAAGGTCTAAAGACTCTGACAAGCAGTACAGTTTTATTTAAGAAATTCAGTATGAGCAAATCACCCAAATTACAGGGGAAAAAATCACTAGTAGAAAATGAAGTCAGAGGTAGTCCTATTTGCTATATTCAGCTTCTGGTAGTATTATGAATATTCAGTATCTTAAAGGGGAAAAGCCATTTTTATTACATTTCAGAAAAATCAATACAAATATATTATACTGTATATTTCTTTCATGTGATGCTCACTTCTCATCTGCTTTTCCTGAAAAAGAAGAAAAACTGTCACCAATCCTACCCTTTCCTTGTCTACAACAATGAACAGCTCCACATAGCGCGTTTGTGGCAGCACAGCTCTTCTTCTCTGTCAAAAACACAAAACATTGTAAAGGTAAAAAAATAAGTTATAAAGCTTGATGATTTCATAGGTATTGATCCTGCCCTAGTCTCTAGTCAATTATTTCATGTCTGCTCAAAACATCATATAATTATTTTACATAACACATCCTTAAAAAAAAGAGCAAATAACATGTGTGGGGTTTTTTTTTAATGACATCTGCTACCTTTACTGGATCTAAGAACAATTCTATTTAAAGATAATGTAAGTTACCCACGTTTACAAAGAAGAACTATTGATTTTCTAACACCAAAACTACACACACACACACTTTAATGAGAAATCCCATTACTATGTTGAAAATAAATAATCCACTAATAACCCAGTGCAGAAGTGCGTAGCCTTTTAAAAGTTGCCACTTTTTTTAAAAATGACTTTTTATAAATTTGCATAAATGCATGTAAAGAATAAAATAAGCTGAAATTTTATTTTCCAATGATTAAAGTTAAAAAGAATAGTACAGTAGTCAGAGGTGATGAAAATAATGCCATAAATTAGTATGAGTTAATGAAAATATACTAGAAGAAGCACATGCCTCTTCCAACACAGCAGCATCATTTCATAGGTAAAGGTTGACCTATTCCTAAAAACATTTCAACCTAAGAAAGCCTTGTCAAGAGGAAGCCAGGGTATCCTAATGAAGACTCAAAACAGGGATACAAGTGCCCCTGAAGTCATCTGAAATAATTAAGGTTCTAAAGCCCAACCTCTCTGTTTCTCCAACCTAGAGCTCAAGAATCACCATTCTAGTTTGTGTCAAAGGTATCCAAACAAAAAATTCCACTGCTCTCTGAAAGACAGTGTAATCGATTACCATGCAGCAATGATAAAAAGGAATACAATTACTGTTTAAGATTTAAGTCCAAGTTCCTAAAACTTACAGGAGCTCTACTTTATTCAATTTGGAGACAGAACTGCATTTTGCTCATATTGTTATACCCTAGTCACTGTCATAATGTCTGGCACATAGTTGGCAAAATCCAGCAATAGTATTTGTTTAATGCATAAATACGTGATGTTTTAAAACTTTAGTCTGTGTCCATCAATAGCCAAATGGATAAAGATATGGTATATACATACAATGGAATATTACTCGGCCATAAAAAGAATGAAATCTTGACATTTGCTACAACATGGATGGACCTAGAAGGCATTATGCTAAATAAAATAAGTCAAAGACAAACACTATATGATTTCACTTAGATGTGGAATCTGAAAAACAAAATATATGAACAAACAATATGGAAACAAACTCATAGACACAGAGAATAAATTGATGGTTGCCAGATGCGGGGGTAGGGGGGAGGACAGGTGAAAAAGGTCAAAGGGATTAAGAAGTACAAATTGCCGGGCCTGGCGTGTTCAGTGGTTGAGCACTGACCTATGAATCAGGAGGTCACAGTTTGATTCCCCATCAGGGCATATTGCCAGGGTTTCGGGTTCAATCCTCAGTAGAGGTGTGCAGGAGGCACCCGATCAATGATTCTCTCTTCATCATTGATGTTTCTATCTCTCTCTCTTTCCCTCTCCCTTCCTCTCTGAAATCAATTAAAATATATTTTTTTAAAATAAGTACAAATTGCCAGTTATAAAAAATACAGCATAGAGAATATATGAATAATATTATAATAACTATGTATGGTGTTAGATGGGGATTAGGCTTAATCAGGGTGATCACTTTGTAAGGTATAAAAATGTCTAATCACGTTGCTGAACACCTGAAACTAATATAATATTATATGTCAACTATAATTGAAAATTTTTAAAAACTTAAAAAAAATTTTTTTCAAAGCAATTATGCTTCATTTTTTATACAATAAAAATAACTTTTTGTATTAAGCTGCAAAACAAAACCAAAAAATAAACTTGAGTCTGAGCCATAAATAAATATATTATTTCCTTACTCGAAGTAGCTGAGTGATGCTGGGAGGTTCTTCCTCTTCATCCTGGGTTGTTTCTGCTTCTATATCTTTATTGGAAACTCCACATTTCAGAGGCTCTTTGCGGATATCATCCATTCGATAAAAGATGTGCTCAAAATGAGAGCTGTTTTGCAGGGGTTCAATCCCATAACTCACATTCTCTATATGCAGCAATCCTCTAAGTGTTGTGTTACACACACACACAATTTTTAAGAATGAAAAAAATACATGGGAAAAAAAATCAGAAAACCTGAATTCAAGTCCTAGTTCTTAACATGTGTCAGAAAGAGTAGCATGGTATAGAGAGAACTATAAGTCTTTAGAGTCAGGCTGACCTACATTTAAAGCTAAAGGCTGTGACTTACTAGCATCACTTCCCAAAAGTTACATTATACAGCATGATTACTGTATAATGGAAGGCAATAAAGGACAGTGGCTAAAAGTGTGCGGTCTGGAGCCAGAAAACCAGAGTTTGAATGCCAAATGTTTCCTGCTAGCTGTGGGACTCCTGCAAGTTATTTAACCTCCTCCTTTCTTTACATTCTACAAAGAGTTGTCCTGAAAACTAAATTATTTAATAAGTGCAAAATACTGAGAACATTGCCTGGCACATAGTAACTTCTACAAGCGTTATTACTTAAATGGCAATAATCATAGCCATCTTATATAGTTGGTTTGAAAAGTAAAAGTAGTATTTATTAGTTCAATCATGCAACCAACCAACCAGTGGTATCATACTGCCAGGCCCTCAATAAATGTAATTTTAATGTTATTATCATTTCATTTGACATGTGATACAATTTCTCCAAACCTCAGTTTGCTCACCTAAACATGGCCCTCAATAAATGTAATTTTAATGTTATTATCATTTCATTTGACATGTGATACAATTTCTCCAAACCTCAGTTTGCTCACCTAAACATGGCCCTCAATAAATGTAATTTTAATGTTATTATCATTTCATTTGACATGTGATACAATTTCTCCAAACCTCAGTTTGCTCACCTAAACATGGAGATAAGGAGCCCCTTTTCATAGTCATTATCAGACTTAAGCAAAAAAATGTAAGTGAAAATTTTATAAACATAAAGTGCTACAGAAATTTAAGTATATTTTATTTTAAGTGGCAAAAATATTTAGCAGTCTCAAAAATGAGATATTCCTCTTTAAATATCAAAATCCATCAATTGTAATATTTTCCTAAATAAACATGCCAAGAATGATATCTGAAACGTAGCCCTAAAGACCTTTGACAACCTTAAAATAAAACCTAATTTTGTTAAGTCCCCCAAAATATGAAAACAGAGATAGGTGTACAGGGTAAGAAATAGAGAGGAAAAAGAATTAATAAATAAAATTCCTTACCTGAGTCCAAAACAGTCACTAAGAGCAATGGATGAATCATAAACGCCTTCCACATAGCCCCGATAATGACAATGGTCCTAAATGATAAACACTATATTATCTTCAAATACTGTTACTTTGTAGAAAATCATCATAAAAATTACAGAGCTAACAAAATTATTTAAGGTCAGTAAACTAAAAATTGTATTTATATTATTAACATCTCATAATATCACATGGCATTCTTTAGACTATTTCAGATTATCTATTACCACCCTACATGTATACATATGTTTACACAGAATTCTAGAGAAACTAAATATAAATAGCTCTACCCTAATAACCTTTAAGCCTAGAAGCAGAAAAAGATAGTATGTCATTTTTAACATCTTAACATTTTAAATCACAGTCAATCCAAGAAGCAATAGCAGCCAATTGACATCTAATACAGAAGAGGACCTTGTGACAGGCTAATGATGTCAATGGAGGAAAAAAAAAAGCTCAGTATGTAGCAAAAAGAAGAGATTTTGATCAAATTATTTTTTTCTTCCTGTAGATATATTATATTTTATTAGTTATACATTCAGCCATCTTTAAAAACTAAAGACTCTTTATCCTTAATTTTGAGCAAGAAATTGACCAGTGAAAATATAAGCATATTACTTATTGATATTAGATTTTTAGTACACAGCATAAAACAATCACAAAGCATTAAAAAAAAAAAAAAAAAGCCAAAGGTGTGGGCAAGGGAGACCTAGCCCTACCAGACATTGAGACATATCACAAGGCCTTAATAATTAAAACAGCATGCTACTGGTGGTGCATTGAGAGACCAACCAGTAGAACAGAATACAAAATCTCAAAATAGTCCAAAGTACATATACAACTTTTATGATAAAAGTGGCACCTCACTGTGGCAAAGATGTACTTTTAATAAATGGTGCTTGGTCCACTGGTTAGACCTTTAAAAATGATAAAATTAGATCCATGCCTCACACCATACATAAGAGTAAACTCCAAACAGATGAAGAATCCAAACATAAAAAATGAAACCATACAAGAATTAAACGAAAGCATAGGTGAATTCCTCTTTAACCTGGGTATAGAGAAAGGGTTTCCAACTATCACTCGAAACCTATCTACCTAATAAAAGAGTAACATGCTAATTGACCGTACCTTCACAATGCCCACCAGCCAATCAGGAGTATGCAAATTAACCCAACAAAGATGGCAGGTTAATTTGCATATGCAGGCACCGAGCAGCTGGGGGCAGGGCGGGATGCTTGCGTCATTGCCATGGTGATGACGCAGGCTTTCTGCACCACCCCAGCTGCTCTGGCCTCTGGGAAGTGTGGGAAGGTGGAAAGGCGGCTCCGGCCAGAGCGAAGGCGGTACCAACAGCCAGGGGAAGGAAGGCCCATTCTTGCACAAATCTTCGTGCATTGGGCCTCTAGTATGCAATAAAAGACTGATAATTTTTATGATATAAAAAAGTTTTTTAATATTCTACATGGAAATAAACATCAAAAAACAAGGTCAAAAGATAATTCACAGACTAGGAGAAAATATATCAGAGATAAAGAGTTAATATTATAAAGTACTCTTAAACAATGAAGGGGAAAGATTAAAAACCCAATAAAAGGGGGCAGCCAGGGAGAGGTCAATAGGGGAAAAGGAGACATATGTAATACTTTCAACAATAAAGAATTTAAATTAAAAAATAAAAAATGGACCAAAGACATGAACAGATAATTGGTAAAGGAGGATATAAAAATGCCCTTACATATATGAAAGTATTTTCAATCTCACTAATGATAAAGAACTCATGAGTCTGTGCTGATATAAGGGAAAACTCTTCCTTACAGTAGAAAGCATTGATGAATATAGAAGCACTGATGAAATTAGGAAATCACAACTTTAACAACTATTATAATAACAACTGATTCAGGCAAATATTAAACACTAAAACTAGTGGGTAAAATTTTGAGAAGTAACAGGATATCTGTATAGTCTCAAAGTATGAACCCTAATATTAATTAAAGAGGTACAAACAGTAACTTTACAGAGGAGAAACATGGCAGACAACTCCTTAACCAAATGATAAATGTTAACATTGTCAATAATTGGGCTACTAGCAGCATATGCTTACCGATTTGATACACTGAAAACCACTCAGTATCTATTCAGTGGTATTCCTGCCAGAAGTACATAACCTGAATCTGATCATGAGTTAACATCAAACAAACTCAAATGGCAGGACATTCTACAAAAAGTCAGACTACAAATGTTGGACAAGGAGAGATAAGTATTTCCAGATTAAAGGAAACTAAAGAAACATGACTACTGAATGCAGCACATGAACTTGTATTTTCTTTCATTATTGTGTAGCTGTTGATATGAACAAGACTGACTATCTTTGTGACCTTGATTTCTTGTTTAAGTTTTTCATGCTGTGAACTCTGACTAACCTCTCTAGTTTCAGCCAGTATACCAAAGCCTTATAGTTAATGATTATTTGTGTTCTTTAAAACTTTACTATATAACCATAGAAACTCTTGGGCCAGAATGGCATGGCAACAAAGATAAATATCAAACTAGGTGCTGGCATCAATTGTAAGCAAGCATCCATCATAAGCCCATCAAGAAGTATGGTTTCTGGCACATACTGCATTCATTGTCCCTTTGTCTCATCGATCATTAGTACTTTAACTATACCATTTAAAAATTTACTGTAACAACTGTCTGGTAAGGGACACTAGCTGCACAGACTGTGGGCTTACCTTCCTTTCTACCCTATCCCTGTAAGTAACTTACCCTAGAATAATTTAAGTTATATTATGGAGTTGCCTGCCTCATTTTTCGGTCTCCAGATATTTTCTTGTTTTGGTGGCCACTATACCTTCACTCCACCATCAGACAGCTATAAAAGACATTATTGGGATAGTAGACCAAAAAAAAAAGAAAAAAGAAATAAATATTAGATTGCTTCAATGTTAACTTCCTAACGTTGAAAATTGTACTATGGTTACCAAAAAAATTCCTTGCTTTTAGGAAATTTACACGGAGGAAATTTTAGGGAATTTAAGGATAAAGGTACACTATGTCTGCAATCTATCTTAAAAAGTTCAGGAAAGCCTGTCTGGTGTGGCTCAGTGGTTGAGTGATGACCCATTAACCGGGAAGTTATGATTTGATTCCCTGTCAGGGCACATGCCCAGGTTGCAGTCTAGATCCCCACCCAATAGGGGGTGTGCAGGAGGCAGCCAATTAATGATTATCATCTTTGATGTTTCTATCGCTCCCTCTTCCTCTCTCTGAAATCAATAAAAATATTTTTTAAATGTTTAGAATAAAATAAAGAAGAAAGAAATTATCAAACAAATGTAAAAAGTTAACATTTCAAGAATTCTGGTGAAGGTATGCGTGAATGTTTTATATTACTCAGGCAAATTCTCCTGTAAGCCTGAAACTGAGAAACAAAATTTTAAACAGTTACACACTAAACAGCATTGTACAACTTGTTCTTGTGTGGGGCAATTTACAACCACTAATGTTTTTCTTTCTAGTGTTCTGTAGTTATGGCTGTGATATTGCCTCCTTCTCACTAGAGGAAGAAAATAGCTTTTTTTATTACAGATGAGGTAACACTTATGAGATAGTAATACAGTAACTGATAGCACTCGGAAATTAAATGTTTCTAGTTTCAACTACAATAATAGAAGCTCTCTTATTTGATATCCAGCACTTGGTCATTAAATCTACCAACTTAATGGTATTTTTTTAATGACTTGCTTTTATTAAATCTTTACAAAGCGCCCAATTTACTTTTTAACAAAAACAACAAACCATATTTTGTAAGTGTAGAAAACATCTAATTAAATTGCATGGCGAGAGTAAAGGTACATTTAGCATAAACAGATTTGGAAACTCTAAGCAAAAAACTCAACTACTAGAACTATTAGAGAACAGCCTACTAGCCACAAAAATTCAGTAAGCCTTGGGCAGCCAATATATCTTTAGAGGACACAAAAAGCATCAATTAGTTGGGGGAATTAATTAAAAGGCTTTCCTCCTAGAGGACAGAACCAAGATGGCGGCATAGGTAATCACCTATACTTGCTGCCTCTCACAACCACATCAAAACCACAACCAAACGGCAGAACAACTACCACCCAGAACCACGGGAAAGCTGGCTGAGTGGAACTCCACAACTGGAGAGGTGAAGAAAGCACAGTGAGACTGGTAAGAGGTATGGAGGCGTGGAAAGTACTGGCACCTGGATGTGCTCTTTTTTTTTTTTTATAAGTCTTTATTGTTCAGATTATTACAGGTGTTCCTCTTTTGTTTTTCCCCCATAGCTCCCCTCCACCTGATTCCCCACCCCACCGCATGCCCTTACCCCCAGCCACTGTCTTCATCCATAGGTGTAAGATTTTTGTCCAATCTCTTCCCGCACCCCTAACACCTCCTTCCCCCTGAGAATTGTCAGTCCACTCCCTTTCTATGTCCCTGCATTCATTGTCCCTTTGTCTCATCGATCATTAGTACTTTACACCATTTAAAAATTTACATCAGTCCATTCTGTTCATCAGATTTTTTTATTCACTTGATTTTTAGATTCACTTGTTGGTAGGTATGTATTTGTTGTCATTTTGTTGTTCATAATTTTTATCTTTACCTTTTTCTTCCTCTCCCTCTTCTTAAAGAATACCCTTCAGCATTTCATATAATCCTGGTTTGGTGGTGATGAACTCCTTTAGCTTTTTCTTGTCTATGAAGCTCTTTATCTGACCTTCAATTCTGAATGATAGCTTTGCTGGATAGAGTAATCTTGGTTATAGGTTCTTGCTGTTCCTCACTTTGAATATTTCTTGCTACTCCCATCTGGCCTGCATAGTTTCTGTTGAGAAATCAGCTGACAGTCGTATGGTTACTCCCTTGGAGGTAACTAACTGTTTTTCTCTTGCTGCTTTCAAGATTCTCTCTTTGTCTTTTGCCCTTGGCATTTTAATTATGATGTGTCTTGGTGTGGTCCTCTTTGGATTCCTCTTGTTTGGGGTTCTCTGCACTTCCTGGACTTGTAAGTCTATTTCTTTCACCAGGTAGGGAAAGTTTTCTGTCATTATTTCTTCTAATAGGCTTTCAATATTTTGCTCTCTCTCTTCTTCTGGCACCCCAATAATTCAGATGTTGGTATGCTTAAAGTTGTCCCAGAGGCTCCTTACAGTATCTTCATATTTTTGGATTCTTTTTTCTCTTTGTTTTTCTGGTTGGGTGTTTTTTGTTTCCTCATAGTTCAGATCTTTGGTTTGATTCTTGGGGTCCTTTGATCTACAGTTGAATTTCTGTATATTCTTTATTTCAGACAGTGTATGCTTAATTTCTGACTGGTCCTTTTCCATTTTTTTTGGCATTCTCATTAAGGTCCTTGAAGGTCTCACTAAGCTCCTCGGAGGTCTCATCAAGTTTCTCGGCAGTTTTTAGAAGATTCTTGAGTAACCTTATAAATGTGGTTTTGAACTCTATGTCCAGTAGTTTGCTTTCCTCCATTTCTTTCATTCATGACATGTTTCTTTGTCTCCGCATTTTGTTGCTTCCCTATGTTGATGGAGTGGTTTTCTGTGGTAGGTGACCAGTGGTTCAGCCTATCATCTGAGGTGGACACTCTTGGTGCACCCCTTTGTGGGCTGAGTGCAAAGTCTTGGTGTAGTTAAGCCTTGATTGCTGTTGGTACAGTGGGAGGAATTGACCTCCAGGCCAATTGGCTGTGAGAACCCACTGTGTCTATAATGGAAGAACCGCTGTGCTGGAGACACGCTTATGGGGCAGGACTTGCTTCAGTGGGGCTTTGGTGCTCACTGAGTCTGCCTCTTGAATGTGTCACTTATGGATGTGAGTAGTTGAAATCTGGTGTCGTCTCACACTGACTACTACATACACTAGCTTTTGGATCTCCAATGGGGTGCAGGTCAGCTACTGTGTGGGGCCACCCAGCAGGAGCTACAGTGAGAATTACAGTTTTCTCCTCTTTGCTTGGGGTTTGGAGGTTTTGGAGCTATCTGACCAGAGCTGCAGTTTGTTAGGTTAAGCTGCGATAGGGCAGACCATTTATATGGAAAAGCCGCTGCATGGAGCTTGGGTGGGTTTGTACATTGTGCGGGGTGGGGTCTCAGGGAGTCACTAGGCTAGGGCGTGGCAAACAGCGATGGCTGCCAGTTAACTGTCTCTGCGTCTCCGCGTTTCCAAGTCCCCACGTCCCATGCCCAGCACAGTAAACAATGATGGCTGCGCGCACCTCTGCAAGAAAGCCACCCTCACTTTCCAACCAGATGGCAGACAGTCCAGCTTCTCCCCGTAGGAGTTTGGGTCCCCAGCGTCTCCCCAGAAACTGGAGTTCAGAGTAATCGGGAGCTTGTCTCCCTTTGGGTTGAAAAAAGCAGCGCACCCAGTCGCCCGCCGCCGGCCTGATTCGTGCACCTTCATACCTCAGCTTTTCAGCGCTTGTGCATGTCTCAATGCTTTTTTCTCTTTACTTCTAGTTGTGGAACTTCCACTCAGCCAGCTTTCCCGTGGTTCTGGGTGATAGACGTTTTTTCTTTTAGTTGTAGTTTTGAAATTGTTGTGCGAGGCAACAGTTTAGGTGTTTACCTATGCCACCATCTTGGTTTTTTTCACTGCTCTTTTAATCAGGAAGGAGATACAAGCTCCTGCTTGCTCTGAACTCCAGTTCCAAGCGAGACTCTGGGGGACCCAGGCACATACAGGGTGAAACTGGACTGTCTGGCATCAGTACAGGAATGCAAGGGTGGCTTACTCTTAGAGGTTCTCGCAGCAATCATTGTTCCTACACGGGAGCGTGGGACGCAGAGAACCTGGGACTTCTCCGGTTCAGGGCAGCCATTGCTGTTTGCTCCGCCCTGGTGATTCCTAGAGACCCCGCCCCACCCAATTTACAGCCCCACCCAAGCTGTGCACATCGGCTTTTGCATATGAATGGCCTGTCCTTTCGCCTAAAACAAACTGCAGCTGGGTCAAAGAGTCCCAAAGATTCCAAAAGAATGCCCACTGCCTGGCCTCTAGTATTCAATTATCAAGAATTAAATGAAAAACTCCATCTGTTTTAGTTTGTATTTTTCAAACACCCAGGAAAGCACTTTAAGGTAACAATGTTACATAAATTTCTAACTGAAATCTATTTTTAGCAGTTTTAAGCATATATATTTTCAATAATAACAAAGAGTAATATTTATTGAGATAAAAATTGTCAAAAATGACTTGTTCTAAGAATCTCACAAATATTAACTCAGTTAAGCCTCCAAATAACTCTATGAAGTTGTAATTATTATTCCCATTTTAAGTTGAGGATACTGAGGCACAAAAATGTCCAAGTAACTTGATCAGCTAATAAATGATAGAGCCAACATTCAAATCCAAAGAAATCTCTCCAAAAAAAAAGCCTTTTGAGATCACTACTTTTGTCCAATGGCATCAATTATGTGGTCTTTGGCCTCATGCCATAGCAATCTTTGGATGGATGATTGGATACATAAATGGATGGACAGATGATTTCTAATCTGGTTTATGCTATCATGTAAATTTAAGCTCCTCTACTAATTTGCTACTGAACAATGATAAACAGAACACTAAGATAAAAAAAAATCAGAAAAGGATAGCACTAAGTCAGCATCTCCTTAATTTTTTAAAAAGCACTAATTAATTAAAAATAATTTAATTTAATTAATTAAAGACTAATTCCTCAAAATAAAGTATTTGCCTTCTATTTATCTGAAGAGTGCTGCAAAAATGCATAACTAACAAAAACAATTCAAGCTAGCAAAATGTTACAAAGCTCAGGGGGAAAATAATACATGTTTAATGAGAACAAAGACTTCTTGTGAAAACTACTGCAAAAGAAAAAAATATACAATACCTAACTGCCAAAAAGCATTGTAAAACACACTCCCCAAATAAAACTAGAAATGTTTATGCTCTACTTAAGTAACACATAAAGCCAAATCAACATCTGCCAGTTTTTTCAAGTATTCCTGGCCGGTTCTGTCCTTAGAAATACTCTGTTCTCTGATGCAAAAGGGATCACACCTCTTTAGGAAAGAATTGTTTCAGTGAAAAACTAGAACACATAACAACAGCAAACCAGTGTTTGTTCTTAATACTAATGGCAAATCAACTGGTTTAATAAAAGAGTAAGATGTGCTTGGAGGTGGTAAATTTCAGCAAAAAAAAAAAAAAAAGCTTCTTTCAAACTATATCAAACTTTCCCCTTTCATAATCAGTAAGAATTATCATTAATAGGTTATTCTTCTGATCTTTAAAAACAAACAAACACTTGACTATGAGTACCTGGAGAGCAGTAAGGTCCAATTTACTCTATAGAAATGCACCCACTACCCCACCACTTCCAGGACAGTATGTATTATCGTGTCAAAGGTGACCCTTGAAGTTATGAGACGTAATAGTCCTGACATCTAAACAGAAGTCCTTTTAAAATTATAATTGTTTGAAATTCTGCTAGAGGATCAAGAATAAAATATATTACCTGTGTATCAGGATGGTCAGAGATCAGAGCCCCTTCCTTGTTATAGGTGTAAACTACAAAATCTTTGGGCAAAAGGTCCCTGGAAAAGGAATAAAACCATTTAAAATCATTTTATGTATTTGCAACTAAGAACACAACTCATCCAACATTATTTCTAGAAGAGATGATCAGGAATAAAAACTTCCACCTGATTATTATTTTTATTTAAAGAAGGAGCTACCATAAAACTAAGAGCTTACAAATGGACTTGCATCTGAAACCATGTGCATCACTTCCTCATAGAGAATATTAAGCTGCAAGTTTGTTCTAATGGTCATAAAATGCTGGTTACAAAGTAATAATAATAACACAAATGTCCTTAATTTTTTCTGATACATCTCACAGGAAAAGCATAAATTAGGTTATATAGTACATCATATTTCTAGAAGAAAAATAAGTGCTTTTACTCTTTTCTAAAAGTCCTTTATAAATACTCATTGTCTTCACCTCCTAAGTAAAGAAGTAAAATGTGTCCGTTGTTGAAAGAAACAAGTATTTATGATTCCTGAAGCTTCCCTGCATATTAAGGGAGCTCAGCAGTGTAAACCACATGTGGAAAGAGAGGGTTCTCTTTGCCAAAGAAAAATATTCAGAGATGCCTGATAAAGATGATAAGGCAGCCCTAACAGTTTTGGCTCAGTGGATAGAGTGTCGGCCTGCAGACTGACAGGTCCCACCCAGGTTCGAATCCGGTCAAGGGCATGTACCTTGGTTGGGAGCACATCCCCAGTAGAGGGTGTGCAAGAGGCAGCTGATCGATGTTTCTCTCTCATCGATGTTTCTAACTCTCTATCCCTCTCCCTTCCTCTCTGTAAAAAAAAATCAATAAAATATATTTTTTAAAATAAAGATGATAAGGCAGACTTGTATTTGGGATTACCGTGATAGGTATAGGGATCACTGACGGACATTACAGTGGGCAAGCAGGAATTTATGGCTAAGGAGCTGAGTGGGGGGTCAGTAAAAAGAAAATTACTAAGAGAAAATATCAAAGGGTGAGGAAGGCTCTGGCTAACCTAGCCTAACAGATTCTTACTGTAGACTGAGCAGGTTGATCATGTATCATGTGAGGTGGTGGAGGATGAGGAACCTGTTCAGACATTCAGAGTGATCAGATAAGAAGGGGAGATGGGGGTCTTGCTAAAACTGGATTTCACAAGAAAGGGCCTCTGAGAAAGTTCAGGAGCCTGACTAAAGTTTGGTCAAAGACTGTCATTTGCAACAGAATTGGAGCAGCCCTGTTATCAACCCCTTCTTATCTCCACCACTTAGGGGCTAGTCAGGAATGCAAAGTGCTAGCTAGTGGTTTATAGTGCACCATTCTAAACTCCCCTGGAGGCATCCAGGGCCCGCTTATCTGTGTTGTTTAGAGATGGTTTCACCATAAAGCCTGACTTGAGCTATGTGACCAGAGTAATATGAAAGATCCTACTTGACCCCTATTTCGTGAGAATTAAATAAATAATACACTTAAAAGTACCTGGACATAGTAAATGTCCAATAAATGTTAACGTCTATCAACTACAGTAGAAGGCTTCAGAACGCTTCTCTGTCTGAAAATATCTGTCACTACCTAAAATTCTGTCAGGGAGACTCTGACCCTTTGACTCAGCCTCCTCTTCTAAGACAAAAAGTGTTACTCAAACTTGCAGATGCATATAAATCATCTGGAAAACTGCTTAAAACAGATTGCAGTGGCACCTCCAAAATTCTGATTCCTTCTAATATTGGATCTGAGAATTTGCATTTCTAACACACTCTCGGGGCTGCTGCTGGTTCGAAGACAACACTCGGAGCAGCACTTCCTTAGACAGAAACACTTCACATCCAATCACTCACATGTTAGTACAAATGTGTGTATCAGGTGGCTTTTCCTGATCCCTCACTAAAGATATTGGAAGTTTTGCCAAATAAGAAAAGGAAAGGGGACAAGACAGGCCACAGGAAAGTGGACGGCTCAGCACAGTGAGAAAGCTGGCATTTCAAAAGGCAGCTGAAGAAGACAGATTATCAAAGTGGGACCAGGTAAAAACATGCCAAAATAAGGAGAAAAGGTTAAAATGGGGAGGTGAGAGAATACTGTTATGGACTGAATGTTTGTGCTCCTACTTCCCAAAATTCATATGTTGAAGCTCTAACTCCCAGTGTGGCTGTGTTTGGAGATGGGGCCACTAGGAGGTAATATAGTAAAATGAGGTCGTAAGTATGAAGCTCTAAGCCAACACGATTAGTGTCCTTATAAGAAGAAATACCAGAGAGCCTGCTCCTCCCCATACCCCCAACCCCACATACACACACACTAAGGAGAGGCCATGGAGCACACAGAGAGAAGATGTCCATATGCAACCTTCATTGAGGGCCCTCGCCAACCACCAACCCTGCTGGCACCTTGATCTTGGACTTCCAGTCTCCAGAATTGTGGCAGATAAATGTCTGTTGTTAAGTCTGTGGTATTTTGTTATGGCAGCTCTAGCAGACTGATACAACTACTAAAGACTTCTTTACCCTTGCTCAGTTGTTCCTTGGTTTGATAACAATTAAAAAGTTCTCTTCTTAAATACAACTTTCTCTTACTTTAAACTTTATTTTCCCTTATTCTAATGTCAATGGAAATATAAAATAGTATGATTTTTTTCAAACTTCTACTTTTATTATTCTCAGTTTTTATCAATCCACTAAACAACATCTAACAGAAAAGAAACCTATACACTATTGAAAAAAAATTACTGAAAAGCCAAAACAAATAAATTTCTTACTTGTTCCTTTCCAATTGAATAATATGCTCTTTTCCTTCAGCTTGAATGACATAAGATACCTAAAGGCACAAAGATGAAAAAAAGAACAATAAAACACCATCTTATAAATTACTTTTCAACAACAGGTATTTATAAGACACTGGAAACTTCATTCTCAATGAAAATAATTGACTGAAATTGTTTTACAGAAAACCCTTATGTCTGCTCAAATAATAAAAAATAATCTGACCATCCCTGCCTTCCTTTAATAACTTACTGTGGAAAATTACCTGCATGTTTATCTAAACTCTTCTTAAATTCATTTAGAATTGAGCTATAACTTCAGGAATTATTTCTGTTAAATACATCCATGTATTATCTACAGTATAAAGTGGTTCTTCCTTTTGTTTAAATGACATAAATTTCTTAGTTTCAAGAGACTATCCCTAGTTCTAGTTATCTGAAAGTTGAAAAGAAATACTGAACTCTTACAATTCTATATCTTCATACGATTCACCACATTTCATCTATTTTAAAACACATTTTCCCTCGCATATCAACATCTCTGAAGTCAGGATGCATCATACAAAGGTACAGAAGTCTGACTGGTAGCACTCTGTTTCTTTCTTAATTAGTGGTACATTAAATGAGAGAGGGCCTTACCATGGTGGCATCTCAGAGACAATGAGCGGAGATAAGGTAACCTGCACTTACACATCCTCAAGCTCATGGGATCCTCTTCTCCACAACCTCAAACAACCCTGAAACAACTTCCCCTGGCAACTCATCAGTTCATTAGCCAGAAGTGTTTAGTGTGATTGCCAGAACCAGGAGATTCAACTTTGCCTCAACTCTTTAACAAAATAGAAAACCAGGGAAGAACTCAACAAATATATTATCAGAAGTGTCCTCTTATGTTCCCTACTGTCTGGACTCTAAGTTAACATCTTGCCAAGAAATGGTATGATTCCTCCTCCTAGGGCACATCAAAGTCTGACTTCCAGACCCAGACCAAATTCCAGATCCTGGCATTCTACTTCCACATCCTGAGTGGAAACCTGAGAAGTCTCTGTGATCTACCTGGATCTCCACTGAGAATCAAAAATACCAAGCTCCTTCCATCACCACAGTTTTGGGGTATGCCTTTCTATCCTTTCTGCTCTTGCCCAGTCATCTGACATAAAAACGTCCCTGTCATCTCCTCTGAGAAGAATTCTGAGAATCAGAATTGTTTCTCTCCCCAAATAGCTGGTTGTCCCCTCCCATCGTGTCTTGACTCATGGGTCATCTTCTCCATAAGGCAGTGGTCGGCAAACTGCAGCTCGCAAACCACATGCGGCTCTTTGGCCCCTTGAGTGTGGCTCTTCCACAAAATACCACGGCCTGGGCGAGTCTATTTTGAAGAAGTGGCGTTAGAAGAAGTTTAAGTTTAAAAAATTTGGCTCTCAAAAGAAATTTCAATCATTGTACTGTTGGTATTTGGCTCTGTTGACTAATGAGTTTGCCAACCACTGCCATAAGGCTTCCCCAAGCTGTACTACTAAAAATACAAACGCTCCCACCCCACCCTTATCCCTGTTTCTACACTCCTCATTCCCTTTCCTGCTTTGAATTTTCTCCAGTGCACTTATTACCATTTTCAGTAATCTGTATTATTAACTTCTATTATTTGTTTATTGTCCCCCCTTAAATGGAAGCTCCATAAGGGATTTGACTTTTGTCTGTTTTGTTCTCTGTCATATCCCCAATGCTTAAACAATGCTTCCATGTCTCCAAATATTTATTGGGGCACATAAATTATATTTATTATGATCACAAGCTACCTGTGCAGTACTAATATAAAGATAAAACTTACTTTTGAGTAAACATTCCCAATATGAAATATATGCATGTAACACACAACTATTCTCTGGTGCCCATGAAAACACAGTATGAAATATTTTACCTCTCACAAACTAAGAGAGAGGTTACTTATTATTATTTCAACAAGATCACTGTAACCATCATCAGTCAGTTAAGGGTTAGAAATCTATGTAATCAGCTTCCTACCCTGGTTCAAAAATTTATTTAACTATTTCATTCTGTTGTGTTTCAAGTTGACCATTTTGTCTTTAAAAGAAATTACCAAGGATCAATATGTCCTTTTTACTAGCATAACATCCAGTAAACATCAGTGCCGTATGTATGGTTCTGTATTAATCCTTGGCCAATATTTATTCACTGAACCAATCACTGCTGAAAATAACACCTTTGTTTTAAAATTCAACAACAATGTAAATACATACATATTTCTCAAGAGATAATTTACCTGTTTTGAGTAGGGCCTACGGGCTTCTCTTCGTTCTCTAGTTAATCTCCAAGGAGTTATAATTTCATAAGAAGAGAGATGTGAGGTCTGTTGAAAGCCTACAGAATAGGAAGTAACAAGTGAATTACATGGTACTAAAATATAATAGAATTCAAACGCTAAATGTTCAAATCAGAAAACTAATTTGACATTACCATATTAAAATATATACATACTAAAGGCCCAGTGCACAAACTGGGTGGGGTCCCTTGGCCTGACCAGCAATGGAGGCCTATCGAGGGACCAGCTGGCTGGGGGGAGGGGCCACGGTAAGTTGACCGGCCTTGGGGAGGGGCCACGGGAGGTTGGCTGTGGGAGTGCACTGACCACCAGGGAGCAGCTCCTACATTGAGTACCTGCCCCCTGGTGGTCAGTGCACGTCATAGTGACTGGTTGACCGGTCATTCTGGTGGTTCAGTCATAACGGTCGCTTAGGCTTTCATAAATATAGTTAGTTGTACATGAAAATAGCAATATATTACATATTAGAGGCCCGGTGCACGAATTCATGCACCAGTTGGGTCCCTCGGCCTAGCCTGCGGGATCGGGCTGAAAACGGCTCTCCAACATCCTCCAAGGGGTCCTGGATTGCGAGAGGGAGCAGGCCAGGCCAAGGGACCCCACCAGTGCAGAACTGGAGCTGGGGAGGGATGCGGGAGGTTGGCCAGCCAGGGAGGGGCTGCAGGAGGGCTCCAGGGCATGTCCAGCCCATCTCGCTCAGTACTGATTGGCCAGACCCCAGCAGCAAGCTAACCTACCAATCAGAGCGTCTGTCCCCTGGTGGTCAGTGCACATCATAGTGACTGGTTGACCAGTCGACTGTCTGCCCTTGGTAGTCAGTGCATGACATAGCAAATGGTTGAACATCCTTAGTATATCATTAACATATTACTCTTTGATTGGTTGAACAGATGACTGGACAACCAGACACTTAGCATATTAGGCTTTATTAAATAGGATAGGATGCGTAAAGGGGAAAAATAAATTTCCTAAAACAGGATGTCAGTCTTTATACAAACAGTATATGCACAGCAAGCATTTTCAAACAAGTTTTAAGTATAAACCCTAACCCTTTTTCTTAAAAGAAATCTTAAGATATAAACACACAAACACACACACACACACGAACTTCTTTGATAGGGAAATGGATGTGGGAGAGACATCTGGAGCCTAGCAGCATTCACTCACCTCCCATATCTCACCCTCATCCAACATGAATGACATCCCCTGAGAGGGCATTAGAGTACTTATGAAATGGACAAGGATAATAAAAGGGAAAAGTTACTTCTAATGCCTGGTGGATTAACTCTTAATAAATACACACTCAACAATGTAGCAATTATCCTATATAATAAAAGCATAATATGCAAATTGACCAAACAGCAGAATGACCGGTAGGTGGGGGGCAGAGCTGGCGGGCAGGCAGCACCAGGCCAGCCAAGGCGGGTGCCAGCGGGCAGAGGGAGGGGACAGCGATCGGAAGGCAGCGGCGACCAGCGGTGGCAGAGGGGAAATTGGGGGTGGGGGGGGCCAGCCGCTCACCAGCACCGTCTCCTGATCAGCACCCGGTTGCCTCACACAGAGGGAGGCCACTGGTGGCGGCAGCAGGGCAATGGGGGGCGGGGGCGGCCACTCACCGCAGGTGCCTCCCCTGATCAGCCGCTGGTCGCCTCCCACAGAGGGAGGCCAGACTGCAGCTTAGGCCTGCTCTATGGGAAGCGGGCCTAAGCTGTCAATCAGTCAGACATCCCCTGAGGACTCCCAGAGTGCAAGAGGGCACAGGCCAGGCTGAGGAATTTTCATGCACTGCGCCTCTAGTATCAAATTAAATTAATGCCATTTAATCTATTCTAAAAAATAAACTTGCCCTAACCAGTTTGGCTCAGTGGATAGAGCGTCGGCCTGTGGACTGAAAGGTCCCAGGTTCAATTCTGGTCAAGGGCTTGTACCTTGGTTGCAGGCACATCCCTAGTAGGAGGTGTGCAGGAGGCAGCTGATCGATGTTTCTCTCTCATTGATGTTTCTAACTCTCTATCTTTCTCCTTTCCTCTCTGTAAAAAAATCAATAAAATATATTTTAAAATAAATAAATAATAAACTTTAGAGAAAACGTATTAACAATAAAGGAAAAACAATAATGAGGATTTACTCACAGTTCCAATCCTATTCGGTTTACCACAAGTGAAATCATATCTAAGTGGGGCTCAAGTTCTAAAGTCATCACCTGAGCAACACAAATCCCTTCGGAAGATACCCCATGTTGGAAACTGAGGCACAGTATTTCAATACAGCATCATTGCAATGACATATGTCAATTTTTTTGGTGAACTTGATGAAGTAGATGGTCACCAGCTAAGGGCCATCGCTGAAAACTCTATGTAACTCTAGATATCAAAACTACATTCAGAAGTTGCTAAGAGAGTAGATTTCAAAAGATTTCACAAGAAAAATAATTTTGTAAATATGAGTGGTGATGGATGTTAAGTAGACTTATTGGGCTGAGTATTTGCTATGCAAATATAAAATCATTATGTTATACACCTGAAAAAAATAAAATGAAATAAAAACATATGTCATAAACTTAAAAAAAAAAAAAAAAACACGTTCAGTATTAGGAGACTTAAGTCTGGCATACACAACAGAAAGACTGAGGGAAGAACAGAGTCATATTTTCCACGCAGCACATCGATTTAGAAAATAAATTTACTAAGTGGAATTTATTTAAGAAATAAATGCCATGAAAAGAAAGAAGAGGGAGCTTTTATAAATTCAAATAAACTAATGGAAAAATAAACCAATTCTGAGACAATCAGGGAAACCTTTAACACTGAACGGATATTTAATGATCTTGAGAAAGTCCCGTTAATTTTTTAAGTGTAATAAGCATATTGTGTGTAAGTTTTTCTTTTAAAAGTCCTTATGTCTTAGAAAGTCATTTTGAACATTCAAGGGCAAAATTATATGATGCTTAGGATTTGCATCAAAATAATCCAGTGTGTGTCAGGAAGAAGATACGTATGAAATTGTATTAAAACTGGATAATAGGTACACAGGAGTTCATTACTCTTTTCTCTACTATTTTGTATGTTTCATATTTTCTATAGTAAAATAATCATTTTTAAGTAGTTACCTATAGAGAGTGGGATGAGAAAGAGACTTTTACTTTTCACTTTATAAAACTCTGTGTTATAGTGTTTACGAAGTATTATATCACATGTTATATATATGAGACTATAAAATGTGTCATTAGTAAACATGTAAATATCATAAGTAAATGTACCAAACTTGTTTGAAGTAGTTACCACAATGGAATAGAACCAGAAAGTAATGAGATAAGTCTTGGGCTTTATTTCCGGCACTCCCACATGTCTGTAGTGTTTGAATTGGCTTTTATAATCAGCTTGTATTTTCAAATCAGCATGTATTTTTACTTTTAAAATTAACTTTGGGAAAAAAGAGTATTTCCTTAATAAGAAACATAAAGTATTAAAGTACTGACTATCTATCATCTCTCAACAGCTCCTTCCTTTCCATCAGCCTTATAACTCCACATCTAGACTGCTATACCTACTTCTCTGGTCTCCCTTCTCTCACTCTCCTCCTTTGGATCCAATCTACACGTCCATTCACTCATTAATTGTCTTATGCCCCTCAGATTTCTGAAAATACAGATTAAAATAAAATATTTACAACTAACTTTCCCCAAGGTAACACTGTGTGTGTGTGTGTGTGTGTGTGTGTGTGTGTGTGTGTGTGTGTGTGTGTGTATAAATATCTATAACCTTGTCTAGCTTGGGATTTTAAAAGATACAGTATAAATAGAAAAACACAAATTATATGCAACACAATCATGTCATACTGACAGTTTTCAAACTCTTTACCCATCATTCCCTTATCTATACTAATAAAAGGGTAATATGCAAATTGGTCAGATGCCCTCACAGTAACAACTGAACAAAAGGCTGCATGGGTGACCAGGCCAGCAGGGGGGGTAGTGAGGGACGACCAAACAACTGAACAGCAGGCTGTGTGGGGCGACCAGGCCAGCAGGGGGGGCAGTTGGCAGCAACCAGGCTGGCAGGGGAGGGTAGTGAGGGGCGACCAGGCCAGCAGAGGAGGGCAGTGAGGGGTGATCAAGCCATTGGGGGGGGGGGAAGTTGGGGGTGACCAGGCTGGCAGGGGTCAGTGAGGGGTGACCAGGCCAGGGGGGGGGCAGTTGGCAGCAACCAGGCTGGCAGGGGAGGGTAGAGAGGGGCGACCAGGCCAGCAGAGGAGGGCAGTGAGGGGTGATCAAGCCATTGGGGGGGGGGAGTTGGGGGTGACCAGGCTGGCAGGGGTCAGTGAGGGGTGACCAGGCCAGCGGGGTGGGGGGGAGGGAGTTGGGGGCAACCAGGCCAGCGGGGGGGCAGTTGGGGGCAACCAGGCCAGTGGGGGGGGGGGGCAGTGAGGGGCGACCAGGTCGGCAGGGGGGTTATTGAGGGACGACCAAACAAATGAACAGCAGGCTGTGTGGGGCGACTAGGCCGGCAGCAGGAGCAGTTGGCAGCAACCAGGCTGGCAAAGGAGGGCAGTGAGGGGCAACCAGGCCATCAGAGGAGGGCAGTGAGGGGCGACCAGGCCGGTGGGGGGGGGGGCAATGAGGGGTGACCAGGCCAGCAGAGGGGGGCAGTGAGAGGCAACCAGGCCAGCAGTGGGGGGCAGTTGGGGGCAACCAGGTCGGCAGAGGGGGGGCAGTTGGGGGTGACCATGCAGGCAGGGGGGCAGTAAGGGGCGACCAGGCAGCATGGGGGGGAGGGAAGTTAGTGGCAATCAGGCCAACAGGCAGGTGAGCAGTTAGTAGCCAGTGGTCCCAGATTATGAGAGGGATGTCCAACTCCCAGTTTAAAAGATACAGTATAAATAGGAAAACACAATCGGACATCCCCCAAGGGGTAACGGATTGGAGAGGGTTCAGGCTGGGCTGAGGGGATTCCCCTCCCCCCCCATGCATGAATTTTATGCCCCAGGCCTCTAGTCCTATATAATAAAAGCCTAATATGCTAAGCGTCTGACCTTCTGTCCGACCGTTCGACCAGTCACTATGACACACACTGGTCGGGGGCAGTCGCTCTGACCGGTAGGTTAGCTCGGGGTCCAGGCAATCAGGACTGGGGAGACAGACTGGACATGCCCTGGAGCCCTCCCACAGTCGCTCCCCAGCCGGCTGGCCCCGATTGGCCCCAATTGAGACTAGGCAAGACAGCCCCGATTGGCCCCAATCAGGACTGAGAAAGACGGGCCAGACACACCCTGGAGCCCTCCCATGATCCCTCCCTGGCCCTAATCATGCACTGGTAGGGCCCCCGGCCTGACTTGCACCCTCTCGGAATCCAGGACCCCTTTGGGGGATGTCTGAAAGCTGTTTTCAGCCTGATCCCCGCAGGCCAGGCCAAGGGACCACACCAGTGCACGAATCCGTGCACCGGGCCTCTAGTGTCTTTATAATACTAGAGGCCTGGTGCATGGATTCATGCACATTGAAAGGAAATTAATCAGAAGGTGGCTGGTGGGGCAGGATTGGGCAAGACAGGCCAGACACACCCTGGAGCCAACCTCCAAGAGTCCCTCCCCAGCTGGCTGCACCTGGGGTGGCGCCAGGGCTCAAAGAGCATCTGCGGAGGGAGCGGGGTCCCTCTGGCAGGTGGGATCTCTTGGCCTGGCCTGCAGAGATTGGGCCGAAACAGGCAGTCCAACATCCCCTGAGGGGTCCCGGAGTGTAAGAAGGCACTCTACAAAGTTGCTGTTGCTGGGCAGCTCCTGTGTTGAGGGCCTGCCCCCTGCTGGTCAATGAGCATCATACCTACTGGCTGGTCGGCCAGTCACTTAGCCTTTTATATATATAGACTAGAGCAGGGGTGGGCAAACTTTTTGACTCGAGGGCCACAATGGGTTCTTAAACTGGACCGGAGGGCCGGAACAAAAGCATGGATGGAGTGTTTGTGTGAACTAATATAAATTCAAAGTAAAGGAGCGGAGGGGAGAGCAAGAGAACTGGATAGAACAGCCGGATCCGGCCCGCGGGCCGTAGTTTGCCCAAGGCTAGACTAGAGGCTGGTGCATAAAAATTCATGCCTGGAGGTGGGGGGGTCCCTCAGCCCAGCCTGCTCCCTCTCACAGTCCAGGAGCCCTCAGGGGCGGGAGGCGACCCAGCGATCAGGGGAAGGCAACATCCCCATCACACCTCTGCTGCTGCCACTGCCGGCAGCGCAAGCCTCGGCTGGCCCTGGGTACCTGAGCCTCGGGAGGCCCTGGATGGCTGGGAAGCCGCCATCTGAGGCTTGCCTGCACCTCGGGCATGGGCTGGGCAGCTGACATCCAAGGCTTGCCTGCACCTCGGGCCGGTCCTAGGCAGCTGGACAGCCACCATCCGAGGCTTGCCTGCGCCTCAGGCCGACCCTAGGAGGCTGGACAGCCTCCATCCGAGGCTTGCCTGCACCTCGGGCTCACCCTGGGCGGTGGGGCAGCTGCCATCCAAGGCTTGCCTGCACCTTGGGCGTCGGCTGGGCAGCTGACATCCGAGGCTTGCCTGCACCTTGGGCGTCAGCCCTGAGCAGCTGGGGGCCTAGGGCAGGTTTGGCAGCACCGTGCGCCTGCTGCCTGCCCCGCCCCCCAGCAGGGCTGAAGGACTGGGGGACTCTGGAATGGCTGAGGGGACTGGGCGCCATCTTTGTCATGGTGTGATGGTCAATTTGCATATTCCCTCCTTATTAGATAGGATAGTATATTATACTAATTAAATGTGGCTGCAAGTCATTAAATAAAAACACCAGAAATAGGTGAAAATAAAATGCTCACAAAAACAACCATGGGCTAATCCAAGGCATATTAATGCCTTGTAATAATCAGGTTATGATAAAATATTCAGATGTTTGGAGTTGTCAATTAGGAACCATGTCAAAAGAAATCTATAGCCTTAAAAGATGCACTAGATAGAAATATCCTTAATCCTAAATTAACTGAGGTACAGGACTATTCCTTCACCTAGAATAGACCTTTCAATGACCTCAGTTTTTCAAATTCCTAAAATCACAAATTTTAATATCCTTAATGATTTCATTCTGGATCATGGTAATCTATCCAACTACTAAGACAGTCACTCTAGAAGTGAGCAGTGGCATGAATAAAATGTTTTCTGTGGGTTAGAAGCTTTGTGTGATAAAAAATAAATCATCCTGTACATTTGCAACCTCCTGTGACTCTATAATTATTTTGGGCCAGAGCTGAAACTAGCTCTTCTATACAGATTGCTAGCAAAGAATAAAACATGGGGAGGGAGGGGGAACACAATTAATCATTTATTTTAAAAGGCTTTCAAAAGTATAGCACCTAAGGCTCGCTGTCCAAAAGACCTCAGAGGAGCATCTTGGAGATCGCAGTGTAGAGGTCACAGTGCAGGAGAGCTGTTACTATGCTGAAGACCCCCGGGTTGGCACCCCCTGGGAAGAAGAACATGAGGAGAGAGTTGAAGGCCCTGTTGGGGTGTTGGAGGATCAGGCTGTGGTAGCCTATGACTATGGGAGACAAGAAAGAAGAGAGCTAGCCCAGCCAATGTAGCTCAGTGGTTGAGCATCGACCAATGAACCAGGAGTTCACAGTTCAATTCCAGTTAGGGTACATGCCTCGGTGTGGGCCGATCCCCAGTGGGGGGTGTGCATGAGGCAGTGGATCAATGATTCTCTCCCATCATTGATGATTCTATCTTTCCCTCTCCCTTCCTCTCTATAATCAATAAAAATAAAATTTTAAAAAAGTATAGTACCCAAAAATAACTTCTGTATGTAATAGCTATTACTACGATATCGACTTCTTGGTTTTAAAATCCAAGGATCCACTTTATGAGTGCCAAAAGGAGTTCCAAAATGTAAGAAATGTACATGCTTGGGTTATAGCAGTGGTTGGCAAACCGCAGCTCGCGAGCCACATGTGGCTCTTTGGCCCCTTGAGTGTGGCTCTTCCACAAAATACCATGGCCTGGGCGAGTCTATTTTGAAGAAGTGGCATTAGAAGAAGTTTAAGTTTAAAAAATTTGGCTCTCACTCCACCCCATCCAAGCTGAGCACAGAGGCTATTGCAATTTGGCAAGTCTAATCCTATAAGACTGTCTCCAACACCTAACTTCTCCCAGCGTAGACACAGCTGATCCTTACAGCAAACTGGCCTGGAGGTCAATTCCTCCCAGTGATACCAACAACAATCAAGACTTAACTACAACAAGGCTGTACACACAGTCCACAAAGGGGTGCACCAAGAGTGTCCACCTCAGGTTAACTGGGGAGGCCGACCCACTGGGCCATATAGGAAACCTAGCACACAAATCTACCCTACCAACTCAGGGAAGCAGTGAAAATGCGGCGTCAAAGAAACAGATCACAAACGAAAGAAATGGAGGAAAACAAACGACTGGATATAGAATTCAAAACCACGGTTATAAGGCTTTTCAAAAATATCCTAGAAAAGGCCGATAAATATAACGAGACCCTCGAAGATATGAAAAAGGACCAACTAGAAATTAAACATACACTGACTGAAATAAAAAATATTATACAGAGACCCAAAAACAGACTAAAGGAACACAAGAATCAAGTCAAAGAATTGAAATACAAAGAAGCAAAAAACACTCAACCGAAAAAGCAAAAAGAAAAAAAAATCCAAAAAGTTGAAGATAGTGTAAGAAGACTCTGGGACAACTTCAAGCGTACCAACATCAGAATTATGGGGGTGCCAGAAGAAGAGAGAGAGCAAGATACTGAAAACCTATTTGAAGAAATAATGACTGAAAACTTCCCCCACCTGGTGAAAGAAATAGACTTACAAGTCCAGGAAGCACACAGAACCCCAAACAAAAGGAATCCAAAGAGGACCACACCAAGACACATCATAATTAAAATGCCAAGAGCAAAAGACAAAGAGAGAATATTAAAAGCAGCAAAAGAAAAACAGTTAGTTACCTACAAGGGAGCACCCATACGATTGTCAGCTGATTTCTCAACAGAAACTATGCAGGCAAGAAGGGAATGGCAAGAAATTTTCAAAGTGATGAATAGCAAGAACCTACAACCAAGATTACTCTACCCAGCAAAGCTATCATTCAGAATTGAAGGGCAGATAAAGAGCTTCACAGATAAGAAAAAGCTAAAGGAGTTCATCACCACCAAACCAGTATTATATGAAATGCTGAAAGGTATTATTAAAGAAGAGGAAGAAGAAAAAAGTAAAGATAAAAATTATAAACAACAAATACATATCTATCAACAAGTGAACCTAAAAATCAAGTGAATTAAAAACCTGAGGAAAAGAATAATCTGGTGAATATAATAGAATCAGGGGCATAGAAAGGGAGTGGACTGATAATTCTCAGGGGGAAAGGGGTATGGGGGGGTTCAGGAAGAGACTAGACAAAAATCGTATACCTATGGATGAGGACAGTGGCGGGGAGGTAAGGGCAGAAGGTGGAGTGGGAACCGGGTGGAGGGGAGCTATGGGAGGAAAAAGGAGAAACAATTGTACTAATCTGAATAAAGATTTATTTATAAAAATAATAAATAAATAAATAATAAAAAATAAAAAAAATAAAAAATTTGGCTCTCAAAAGAAATTTCAATCGTTGTACTGTTGATATTTGGCTCTGTTGACTAATGAGTTTGCCGACCACTGGGTTATAGCATTCAAAAGTAATATACATTAATTGTATGAAAATCCTCCTTCCTATATTTTTCAAAACTTCTTTCTTATTTCTAGGTCTGTTTCCTTTTTTTCTCTTCTTTTTTTTCCTGTTCATATCTTGCATGTATTTTTCAATTCCCTTTTTATTTTTTAAACTCCAAATAGTAGCACCTTCTCATGGGAACAAAAATAACATGTTTCACATGTTACTACAAAGGAAGTGCATTAACATTATTTATATAAAGCCTCAACCTCAACACTATTAACATTTGGGGCCAGAAACTTCTTTGAGGGGAGAGCAGCCTGTCCTGTGCAATGTAGTATGTTAAGTAGCACCCCTGGCCTCTACCCACTAAAACCAGAAGCACCACTGGTATGACAACTAAAGATATCTCCCAGAGGCCTTCTGGGAGATATAGTTCACAATGAAATAAAAATATTAATACAGTCAACTCCACAGAGAATATAAACTGTTGTTTTAGAATCTGACAGAATAAACATAGTGTCTAAAATTACACTGCTAGAAAACATGGACTGAAGATAAAAATAAGAGCTGAAACATGAAAATTAAAGTGTCTCAAATTTAGCAAAAGAAAGGGAAATGTATTAATTTCACTCCTTTCTTCCTCTAACTCAGAGATTTTCAACCTTTTTCATCTCATGGCACACATAAACTACTAATATTCTGCAAAACAAAAAATATATTTTTGGCCAATCTGACAAAAAAAAAAATAGGTATAATTTTAATTCATTCACACCAGACAACTATTGTATTGGCTGTTGCCATTTTTTAAAATTTGAGAATGTAAGGGAAAAGAAGTCAGTGGCCCTGGCTAGTCAGGTATTGCATTTTTTAAAAAGTCTTGCAGTACACCAGTGTGCCATGGCACACCAATTAAAAATCATTGCTCTATCTCTGCAGATTTCTTTTTTATGTACTGTGTTTTGGAGGATGTCCAAGTATGTATTCCATAATAGTAGCTGTAGTAGAGGGAGATTAGTTAAAAGAATTCCACCTAATTGCAAAGGAAACTAATGCGAACTTTCAGTCATGGGCTTTTATCCTTTCCTTCCTATTATGTAAACAAATAGCCACCTTTAAGTACTTTTATTACTGTAGAAAATAAACCGGGGTTCCCATACAGGATGAAAAGGTAATTCTGCTGTCCAAATTAGTTCTTGAAAAGAAGTTGTTGTAATTAGATACATAAAGCACTGTTGTAGCCACATATTTTCATACAAGGTGAATGGGATGGAAATATAAATATACAACATATGGTATCAATAACTATCTTCAAACATAATTAGAATTTCCACAGCTATGCTTACATTTCTTGAGTGTTACAATTTTTTTTTTTACATTTACACGTCTCTACATTTAAAAAGAAACAGGGCATTTGCTGTTGTTTGTAAGTGCCCCTTTTGGAAAAATGCCAGCCATTTATAGCATTTAATGCTCTAAAGAATTTAAGGTCCTCTAGCAAGGAATTTAAGTTCTTGAGACAAAGGATAGTATCATACTCACTATGTGCTTCCCGCACTGTACAGTAAGTATTTAATAATGTGTGTTGAGTAAACAACCTCTTCTTATCCTTACTGCTATATACACACAGATCTCATTAACTGTCATGATCATGAACAACCCACAGTAAGTTTTATTTTTTTATGATTGGCATCTTTTAAAGCAATCTTCCAAAGATCTGCATGGCCCACACATTTGACATTTTAATTGCAATGCTATCTTTCATTCCAGCCGTGGGCAAACTACGGCCCGCGGGCCGGATCCAGCTGTTCTATCCGGTTCTCTTGCTCTCCCCTCCGCTCCTTTACTTTGAATTTATATTAGTTCACACAAACACTCCATCCATGCTTTTGTTCCGGCCCTCCGGTCCAGTTTAAGAACCCATTGTGGCCCTCGAGTCAAAAAGTTTGCCCACCCCTGTATAGAATACTTAACTACTCCTCTAAAGCAGCTGGGATCACAGCAGCTATTCACAGCAGGATTTTGATGTGTCAATAAAGCTAATCTCTAGGGGTCTACTGCATGAGGGTTCTAAGGGGGTCCTCCTAATATGAGTTCAACCATGAAACATCTCACTGAAAGAAAATGTGTCAAAGGGGAAAAGGCATTTCTTACATATAGGAATGGGTCTTATCCTACAGTATGACAAATGTTTGGCAGTAGCATCATTTTGCCTATCTAAGTTGAAATACTCTAAGTCATATGTTAAGCTAAATATAAACAAATACACAAACAACTGCATATTTTAAAACTGACCAAATTAAGTGAACCCAGGTTCCTTAATTTATTCTTAAAATATGTCTTTCAAGAAGTATCCTATACCTGATCATGTTGGAAAAACAAGTTTACTAAAATAAAACTGACACAAAATGAAAAATAATCTCTCAATATAAGAACAATATTATGCAATTCAAAGTGCAATCCAACTTTTAAAGGTACTGGGGGGTTAGTTACTGAGATACTAAGAGCATCAGATTTACTTATGAGGCAGTCAGTCCCATAACATGGACTCAAAGGATGGCATAACTCAAAAACTCTGCTATATACTAGGGGGGAAATAGATAAATATTTTTTTCAACAATATATAGGGTGTACCAAAAAATGTACACACACTTTGAATAATTATAAAGGCAGTGTTACCTGGCCAGTGTGGCTCAGTAGTTGAGCATCGACCTATAAACCAGGAGGTCACGGTTCAGTTCCCAGTCAGGGCACACACCCTGGGTTATAGGCTAGATCCCAAATAGGGGGCGTACATGAGGCAGCCAATTTCTCTCTCATCATTGATATTTCTATCTCTCCTCCCTTCCTCTCTGAAATCAATAAAAATATATTTCGTAAAAAGAAAAAAAATAAAGGCAGTGTTTATTAAAATACATTTCACTTTCAAAACTAAACTATCAGTTGTTAAAATGTGCCTATATATTTTTGGGGGCACCCTGTATATATCATGAGGCTATGTCATATATTTGTGCTTGTGGCTATTCTAAGAAAAAGCCTCCAGTTACTCAGAACTTGCTTCTTTGGCGAGGATTCATAATAAACCAAGATTTTTTTTAATAAAACACAAATATAAAGGTATCTTACACTTTGATAAGGTAAAATTTATTTGAAAACTGTGTTGGAACCCAACAATTTGTTCTATACATATTTCAATTATAAACATTTTACTTTTTACTTAAAAGTATGAAAACCAAATTATCTTTAAATGTAAAAGACTACACTCTCCTGTACAGTACAAACACAAACATCAAATTCAAGTAATTTGCTGGCATCAAAAAACAAAATTAGTGTGGACCTAAGTTCTTACTACATAGTTCGTTTTACAGTGAGTCACCATGAGTAATTACACTTTAAAACTCATTTTTCCTAGACTGCTAGTCTTTTTTAATGTTCTTTTTAATTCTAGATCTGTGCATCGTAATTACTACCTTAAAAGAGAACATCAGAAGAGGTATCATACCTGGTTCCCTTTGTTATTTTTCACAGTGACTCACAGGTACCTTTGTTAGTCTCGGTTTAAAAAGAAAAGTTTTCCTGTGAGTGCCATCTGTTTGGAATTTATACTGCACTTCCTCATTGACACAATGGCAGTAAAAATTCTTCCAGAGCCTATTTAACCAATATGTATATGGTACTTATTAGGTCTTCAAATTCCTTTCCCATTAGCAGAAAAGATTTCAGCGCATGATTTAAACATCCTTCCTGTATTGCAAAAGTTTAGTCAGCTGATTTTGGAGGAACATTCCAGTAGGGAGACAGGAGTTGACTCACCACACACCATTACAAAAGCCTCCTAACGGGTCTCTCCCAGCCTCCAGCCTCTCCCTCCTATATTCTGTCCTCCATTTTGTTGCCAGTTCTCTTAATCCCAAATTTTACCCAAAGAACTTTACCTACAGGCTAAAGTCCAAACCCCTTAGCACGGCATATAAGAAAGACTCTTCCCAACTGGTACAAACCTACCTTAGTTCTTCCTTGCCTCTCTTTCATATACAGGCATCTGCCTGGAGACATTCTCATCTTTGCCATCAAGTCATGTTCTTTCACCCCTCCACACTCTACAAAAATTCTTCTGCTTAGAATGTATTCCTATCACTTTACTTGAACATTGGCCAATACAGATCAGTTCAAATATCACTTCCACAGTGAAACCTTCCCCTACATTCCTCACCTAGACTTAGCACATTTAGTCACCCTTTGCCCCTCTACAAAAATTGAGCATGATGTTTATAGGAGTTTGATAAACACTGACTGAATTTTGAAAGCATACACTTGCTTATTTAAGGGAGGGACTGGCCATAAACTGTTAAAAGCCACAGTTAAAAACCACAAGGATAGTCCATACAACTATAGACAGGATGGGCAAAAGCAGATTTACAGTTGTCCTTATGGAAAATAAAAACTAATAAATACAAGAATAAACTCTGTTTCGTGTACTCACAATACATATATTAACATTAAAAATATAGTCTTACACCTTGTATACATATATTAATAATCCATGGACACACATAATAGGGTGCTGAAGACCTGAGGTGGGGGTGTGGAGGGGCAGGGGAGGGCTGGAGGAGGTCAATGGAGGAAAAGGGGGGACATATGTAATACTTACAATAATAAATATTTATATATATATGTATGTATGTATGGCCTTAGGTAGCAGGCTCAGGGCTCTTGGAGGGGGTGGAGTGATTAAGAAAAAAGAGAAAAAACTAAAAAATCATGCACATGGACAAGAATGTAGGGATTGCAGGGAGCGGGGGAGGTGGAGGAGAGTATAGGGGGGAATAAATGGTGATGAAAGGAGACTTGGTGCGGTGAACATACAATACAGTGAACAGATGATATACTGTGGAATTGTGAACCTGAAACCTGTATAATTTTGTTAACCAATGTCACCCCAAAAACTGAGTAAAAAGGGAAAAGTAAATAAATGAAACAAAGAGTTTGTTTTCATGTAAAATATATATATAGATAGACAGATATAGATATATAGATTGATATATAGCCTTGGTTATATTTGCAATCACATTGAATCATAGATTACTAAAACTCCAGATGTATAAACTACTTCACCTTAAATATGGATAAATGTTAACCATCTAGAATGTCACGGCAAAAATAATCTTAACCAGAAAAAAACTTAGTAGCTTCCCATTCAATAAAGTTTCACTATTTAGAGCTTCAAAATCCCTGCAATGGGACAAATTCATTTAATTGAAAAAGAACAAACTAAAGATAAGGAAAAAATGTTATTAGTTTCCTGAAGGTCAGCCAGCCTGCATTGAAATTTTCTGTCATCACCTTTGAACAATTCTCAAGGCAATGATTTAGTGTAAAAAAACAAAAACAAACCAACAACAACAACAAAAAAAAACACCACCATTCTCCATCATACTCTATAACTGATAAGGAAAATATAGACATGCAAACAATAATTTAACACAACAGCCAAAATAAAGTTGTATCCAGAAAGAAGCTAGAGTGTTGGCGATTTGCTTCCACAATGTTTGGGCGCCTCCAATATTAACACCTTATATATCCAAGGGAAGCTTTACAATTCAAAAGCAAGTTTACATAAATCCTGTAACTTCAGCAGAGCAGGGATTATTTGTCAGGATTTAAGACATTACAAACCCAGTAAAAACGCAGATAGAAGACTGGCCAAGAAATGTAGCACTTCGTTTCCAAAAAGAAGTAGTATTTCTACAACAAAATGGCCCAAGAAAAATGAGCGCGCGCGCACACACACACGCACACACCCACACACCCACACACACACCTTTATTCCATCACTAAATTTAGCTCTGTGTACCTACTGGTGACTCCGCTGATCAAATGAACGTCAAATTTTCAAATTCTGATAACCTGGACCAAAAGTTCCATCATCTCCCGGTCTCTTTCCAAGTGTCATTAACTTCACAAGCAAGTCCAAGCTCCATTTCTCAGAACAGTTTAAATATGAACACACCCTCGGCGCGCACCCAGCAGACTCCCCGAGGTCAGAGCCGGATCCAGAGTAGTCTGGAGAGAATCTGGGGGACCCAGCTTGGCGCGACATGGGGGTGGGAGCACCGCAAACGGCTCTGTCAAACAGGAGACAGAGTAAGAGGGATCAGACGGGAGACCCGTGCCCAGAAGGGTTTGGGGAGCCAGACCCCCAACCCTCGGGTCTGAGCACTGTCCACACACAGCTGGAGCGGCTCCGCCTCCCGACCCCGAGTCCAGTTGCCAGGCCAGGCCCCTCCACTCCCAGGCACCTCGGGGTGACTCCGAGCGTCCCCGCCCTAGGAAACGGCAACCCCAAAGGTCCCTAGGGGCGGACACCCACCTGGCCGAGCCCCGCCAAGGACTGGGCCCACCAAGCCAAACAACAGCAGCCACTGGAAGCGGAGTGTCCCAAAGGGCGAGCCCGCGCGGGATCCCATCTCGGCCGATTCCGCAGGTTCTACTCAGCATTCGGTCGCTTCTGCCTCGGTCCGCTCCATCATTCCCCAACCCCGCCGGGGCCCCAGAGCTGGCAGGGACGCGCGCGCCCGGGGACGAACACGCGCTCGCCACTGACGCAACTCAGCCCTTGTCCGAGCTCGCTCCCGACATCGCGCTCGCTACCGCTGACGTAGGGAAAAATCGAGTCCCCGGCGAGAAAATGGAATTGCTATCTGGACGCTAAAAGCCGCACTCGTCTGCCCCGCCCACCCACTGTCCGCGCCAGTTTCTACTCCCAGGCCCGCCTACTGCGGGGGTCGGAGGAACCGATTGGAGGAAGCGATCAGCGCAAAAGAAGGAGGAGCGTGAGACTCCGAAGAGGAATTGAGGAGCAGAAGCAAAGCGCAGCCCCGCCCCCTGCGCAGCCTCTTCTGATTGGTTGTCAGGGGTTTGGGCGGAGCGCCGGGCTGCGCGCCCATTGGCTGCTTGGCAGCGAAGAGCGGGGCTACGGAAGAGGCCTGACCTAGCCGGGCTCGGATCCCGCTGCCCGCCGGGGCCTGTGGTTGCGGAGGCCCGGTATCTGCCACTGGGCCCGGGAAGATGGTGCTGGGTGGTTGCCCGGTGAGTTACTTACTTCTCTGCGGTCAGGCGGCCTTGCTGCTGGGGAATCTGCTTCTGCTGCATTGTGTCTCTCGGAGCCACTCGTTCAACGCTACCGCGGAGCCCCAGCTCACGTCCGCAGGCGCCGCCCAACCGGAGGTCTCCGCCGGCGCTCCGAGCTGGGAATATGGCGACCCCACCTCTCCAGTCATCCTTTGCTCTTTCCTGTAAGCTACCCAGTCGTGGAGACAGGTGGAGATGGCGATAGGGCAAGGAATAGATGGGGTGTTGTGTTGGGGGAGGAGGAGAGGAAGGATGCTTTGGGGTTTTTTCCGGACCCTCTCCACCTGAGGACCCGATAGTCAACACGCGGGAGGTAAATACCATGACAGGTTTCTCAGTCCTCTACCCGGTGCAGGGGGAAACCTTGGGTGTGGGTGACAGGTCCTTTGGAATCCCGAAAGAGGAGAACTAGGGAGGAGTGACATCATACAGCCTCCGGAAGAAGGGTAGGGTAGGAGGTTGTGCCTTCTCTGTCCTCCGTTTTACCCGAAAGAGATTCCTTCGTAGGGGCTGGTACTGTGTGAGCCACAGATGAAGTAAATTACTTGCCCCTGCCTACAAGGTACTTGGGGAGGGCGGGGAGGAAAGAAATATCCTTACCTTTACAAAACCAAGTCATTTTTTGACATCTCTTTTTAGTCAAATAAGAAAAGGCGTTTGGGAAATGCAAGGAGAACTGGGAGTCCTTTGGTCTTAATCTTGCCCCCAGAGCCTTGGGGATATTTTCCTAGAGAAGAGTTGAAGCTATGGCAGAAATAGAATCCCTGCAGAAACAGGACCAGAAACAACCCCTGCCCCCAATAAAAGGGTCATTTGGATGGATGGCTGTCTGTCTGATCTGCCCTGTTTCAGTCTAATTGACACCATCTTTTGGGGAAGAGTCAGAGCGAAATTAAACCCCAGAAAACTTGAAGAAATGTCTCTTGCCTGTTTTGATTATGTACATGTAAACAACCAATTGCAAAGACCATGTGATGATCATGATCTTACTGGTGCTTTATAGACCTGATGAATTCATAGAATGTGAAGACCCAGTGGATCATGTTGGAAATACAACTGCATCCCAGGAACTTGGTTATGGTTGTCTCAAGGTGGGTTTTTGTTTTGTTTTATAAGCAAACTCATCCAGAAATGTACAGGTCTTACCCCTGGCACCCGCCGTGGCTGGCCTGGGGCTGGGGGCAGCTCCTGGGTTGAGTGTCTGCCCCCTGGTGGTCAGTGCACATCATAGCCACTAGTCTTCCCACCGGTCCTTCTGCTGTTCGGTTGATTTGCATATTAGGCTTTTCTTATATAGGATGTCTTTGTAGGAGATTGTAGGATTCAAGGAGAAGCCTTTAGTAACAATGGCCTCTTTGAATGAAGAGAAGCTATTTGGTTCCATTAAAAATATCTCTAAAGCTAGGTGCACATTGCCTAGTCAGACTCCCAAAAACTAGTGAAATTCATGTACGTTCTCCCCATTATGGATGCGCCATTATATTTGCTGTATAATGCAAGTCAAGATACAGTCAGGTGTAACAAAATTATGGGGAAATTTTTTTTTACTTTTTTTAAAATTCCTTATTGTTTAAATTATTACGTAAGTCTCCTTTTTCCCCATTGACCTCTCCCTGGCTGCTCCCACCCCCCAGCAGATGCCCTCACCCCCCCTCCGGGAAAATATCCTTTGTACTAAATCAGACACAGAGGAATAAACCTGAAAGTGCTAAAACTAAAAAGACAGCTTATATTATAATAAAGTATAAATAAATACTCTCAATACAGTGAGATTTTTGTCCTACTGATATTTATGGATAAAAGTTTGAGTTAGCATTGTTTAGAGATCAGGTAATTTTATATATTTTAATTAAAAACTGAATTGATCCTGTCAAGGCACTCAAACTTTCACTTACCCCAGAAGTCCTAGAGGACTGGCAGTGCTCAGGTACCTGACTCCCTGGGAGAGTACATGGAATAAGCATCGTTTTTCCTACTCTCTTCCCTTGGAGAAATGCTCCAACAAAAATAGTAGTGACGCACTTAATAAGGTGCCAGTAGAAAATGTACAGCTGTGCTTACTTTTCTAGAATTCAGTTACACAAAGGGTCAGAGGTCCTGTTCTGAAATTTTTTGCTGGAATTTAAACATACTATAGATAAACTACAAATATCTGTTAATCACACCATCATGACCTAAATAAAGTCCTGAGTCAGTTCATATTCTGAGTTCTTTCCTAGTTATATTCATTTATAATATATATAAAACACACCTCTAATACAAGGTCAACTTTTTAAATACCCATTCCCAAATGCTCAGTAATATGCTCTTTTTTTCTGTAAATAAAGATTAATTGAAGCATTGTGTCCATCTGTTCTAAATGGCATTTAATGAAACTGATTATACGTTTTTAAACTTTATTATTAAAGAAGCCAGTCAAAAAAAGAAGGAAGAAAAAAAACGAGTTTATTTAAAGCAGTGTACATTTAGGATGGACTAATTTACAGTCACTTGAAGTATGTCACTAAATTCCTTGTTCTTTGACACAGCTTTACCCTAACTTCATTAGAATAGTTATCATCCTGAGTCAGCGTTTATTAACTAATATAAAGATGTATTTTGTGTTACTTGCTTTGGTGAGTTTTTTGGTTTCTTTCGTTTTGGTTGTTATTCCAGTTTGGTGGTCAGGCCTACAGTGATGTGGAACACACGTCAGTCCAGTGCAGGGCCCTGGATGGAATTGAGTGTGCCAGTCCTAGGACCTTCCTACGAGAGAATAAACCTTGTATAAAGTAAGTGTTACTTTGAATGGGGTAATTGGTAGTTGGATGGAGGTAGAGTTATTTTTTTTGTCATCTCTTGATGGGACTGTTTCTTTTACCTTAAGTGTTAAATGGGCACCAGGCTTACTACTGTGCATAATCCATGGATAGGGGCAATATAGTTATAATAGAGAGGACATAAGTTCTAAACGTCTCTTTCACCAACTACCTACGTACCTTTGGGCACCCAGAGTCTCTATCCTCTCATCGCAAAATGAAGGAGTTGGACAGAGCATCTAGCTCCAGAATTCCCATGATAGGCAGAAATCCTGTGAAAATAGCCTTAGTATTTCAGGAATAATGGTTTTATCATGAAAGGTATGGGCTTCTCTCACTGAAAATCAGTTTATCTTAAAAAGAATTAGTCTTGTTTCTGTAAGTTCTGCTTGAAGGCACAGAATTTACTTCTACCTTTTGCTAGTGAAGAGCCTATGACTGTGTTTAGTGATAATATTAGAGTAACTGCAATTGCATGTCATCACAGTATGTAAAACAGAAGTCTTTATGAAGATGTCCCTGTTTTTAGTTGTCACAAGACAGCAAAAGAAGGTACATGGAGATCAGTATTTCATTTAAGGAAGGAAGACACTTCATTAAAGAACTACATGCAGAGCTACAGCCTCAGGAAAGGAGCCTGTGTGGGGATGAGGGGGGCCCGGACTCCACTCCCACCAGGATGCCTGTGTGCTAACATGCTTGATAATTTCCTGTCCAGTCCAACTCAACATTTGTTCTTATAGGTCCTCCATATCTTAGCAATTTCACTTTTGAGACTCTAGAACGGTGATTTTCAACCATGTGCCACAGCACCCTGGTGTGCCACAAGAATTTTTAAAACATGCAATACCTGATTATTTAGTCAAGAGCACTGACCTCTTTTCCCTTAGATTTTGTCAAATAAAAACATGACAGCAGCCAACACAACAATAGACATCCAATTTGAATGAATTGAAATTATATTTATCTTTTTGTCAAATCGTTAGATTGTTGTGCTGCAGAATTTTAGTAAGCAGTCTATGTGTGCCATGAGATGAAAAAGGTTGAAAATTGCTGGTCTAGACCTACAAGAGATCTTCTTATGGAGGGGTGGGGGTGGGGCAAGGAAGTAAGAGGCCACAGAGGGACTGGCTGCATCATCTTTTCACTTTACATTAAGTGTTTTAATTTTCATGTGGTAAACATCTTCCTTTTAATTCCTTTTGTCTAGGTATACCGGACACTACTTCATAACCACTTTACTCTACTCTTTCTTCCTGGGATGTTTTGGAGTGGATCGTTTCTGTCTGGGACACACTGGCACAGCAGTAGGGAAACTATTGACACTTGGAGGACTTGGGATTTGGTGGTTTGTTGACCTTATATTACTTATTACTGGAGGGCTGATGCCAAGTGATGGCAGCAATTGGTGCACTGTTTACTAAAAAGAGCTGCTTTTATGGCACAGAGAGGCAAGTCTTTGGAATTCATCTCTACAGGCTCAAAACTCTTCCTTGATATCAGACCTGACCATTACTTGCTCTCTTTGGAGGGAATGGGATTGGTTAGGAAGATTTCTCTGGACTGTGGATTTGCAACCTAAATGTTACCTTGCTGACTAGAAATGGCAAGCAAACACTGTTGTGGGAATTAAGTTTATACCTTTTCTCATGTACAAAATATAAAAGCTAGCAACTAATTTATAAGCTGCAGAAGGGTTTCTATATTCTTCTGTACATGGCTATATCTTCAATCCTTTGGAGCAAGTGGACCCAACAGGATGAGGAAGTGAGTATTGTTAGCTTTGTGCCTTTTGTGACCCTGCGTCTCATGCACAGGAGAACTGAAGCAGAACCAGTGGAAAGCTTCAGGAAAAGTAGAAATGGCCATGAATTTTAATACACACTGAAATTCTGAATTTAAACTGCAGAATAAATTTTGCCAACCTGGAACACTGTTTGGATATTCTCAGTAGGTAGAGTGAAACTCAAAATTACATTTGTTTCACTAAAAACTAGGTGATTGAAGTAAACTACCCTATTAATAAACCCTATTGTTTCACAATTATTATGCTTAAGGGGCAATATATACATGGAAAAATATATATATACATGAAAATATTTTTTTCATTCCAATTATGGTTTGAAAGCCAACAGTATAAGATCTGTCTGGGTTAGTCTATTCTCTCAGCAGAATTTTCCTGTTGAAAAAGTAGTATTTAGCCTAACAAATGTGGCTCAGTGTGAGCATCGACCCATGAACCAAGAGGTCACGGTTTGATTCCTGGTCAGGGTACATGCCCAGGTTGCGGGCTTGATCCCCAGTATGGGGCGTGCCGAAGATAGCTGATTGATGATTCTTTATCATCATTGATGTTTCTATCTCTCCCTCTCCCTTCCTCTCTGAAATCAATAAAAAATAAAATAAAAAGTAGTATTTACCAATTTAGAGAGCCCATGTTGTAGGCTGGTAAAAAAGATTTCAAATGACTATAAAGCTGGTCTTCACAATTACGTAAGATAAGGTGAGGAGCATTGTGCTCTTGGAAAGGCAAACAGACTCTTAAAGGATATTATTACTGAGTACTGGGTGGATTTAGGATGTGATTTGTGGGGAGAAAGAGAAACAGTGCAATAAGTTGGGACCAGAAGTTCTCACTGTGGGTAACAGGAGTCAGCCATAGAGAAAGAGCCACAACCAAGCTTTCGCATTCCCAGATCACTGGGAATAGAGGAAATGCTTTGAATAATAAGTGGTTTTAAAAATTTAGTTCCAGTCCTTTTCAATCTAAGTTGCAAAGAACTGTTAAGAACAAAGTAAAGGGGGAATTTTATGGATAAGTCAAATTAAGATCCTGTTATTTGGAATAAGTTATAAATTCTAGAAACAATCAAGGTAGAACTGCTCAAAGTTTAGTTTCATAATAATTGACTTAAAGACCAAGAATCACAGTTAACTGGCTGGTGTGGCTCGGTGGTTGAGCGTCAATCTATGAACCAGAAGGTCATGGTTCAATTCCCGGTCAGGGCATAATAAAAGAACATATTTAAAAAAAAAAAAAAGAATCACAATTAAAATAACTCTGGATATGCTCTATCATTATGAAATGGCTTTCCTAAAAATTTCAGCTTTACTACTTCTGATTAATATGATCACCAACTGTGCTGATATTATTAAATGATGGCAATTATGTAAATACTAGAGGCCCGGTGCATGAAATTCATGCACGGGGAAAGAGGGGAGGGTGTCCCTCAGCCCAGCCTGCACCCTCTCCAATATGAGACCCCATGAGACCCCTAAACGGGCAGTCGGACATCCCTCTCACAATCCAGGACTGCTGGCTCCCAACTGCTCACCTGCCTGCCTTCCTGATTGCCCCTAACCGCTTCTGCCTGCCAGCCTGATCACCCCCTAACCACTCCCCTGCCAGCCTGATTGATGCCTAAATGCTCCCCTGCCAGCCTGTTTTCCCCTAACTGCCCTCCCCTGCAGGCCTGGTCCCCCCCCAACTTCCCTCCTCTGCTGGCCTGGTCACCCCTAACTGCCTCCCCAGCAGGCTTGATCGCCCCCAACTGCCCTCCCCTTCAGGCCTGGTCCCTCCCAACTGCCCTCCCCTGCTGGCCATCTTGTGGTGGCCATCTTGTGTCCACATGGGGGCAGGATCTTTGACCACATGTGGGCAGCCATCTTGTGTGTTGGAGTGATGGTCAATCTGCATATTACTCTTTTATTAGCTAGGATAGGATTAAAACAGATTATTCTGTCTTAAAAGTTCTGGACCACACTGACCCCAACCTTGTTTACAACAGTAATAATTGGTAGATTTTTATTCATAATCTCTGTACTCTAAGGCAGTGTGTTTTAAATTGTGGTCATGAAGAAACTAGACCCAGAAAAATACACAAACACATAAAATTTTACATAGGTTTTAAGGGGGTCTATTGATGTAACATTTTTTTCTAAACTCACTTGTAAGAGAAGTTCTGAAAACAAACTGAAATTTAAATCTTACCCAAAATAATATACTACCTTGGGCCACAAATTCTGCCTCATCTCACAACTTTTTTTTTAATTTTATTAAAGTTAAGTCACAAACCCCATCGAAAGCTATTTTCTTTTATTAAAAAAAAAAAAATACATTTTGGCAGTTTTCAGACTCAAATCATTAGTGTTGCCAGGAGGAAGAGCTTGGGTAAAAAGGTAAAGTTTTTAATTTATTGAAGTATCTATTTTGTAGAAGTCCTCTTGTCAGAAAAGCTATTGGAGACCAAAGTTGTTTCCACTGCTAGAGTGATAACTTGAAAGTCTTTAATAAGCTTCTGTGACAATCCATAATTGCCAGTTTCGTTTTGACTTATAACTGATATCCATCCGCTGTATCCATAAACGCTGGCCAAATGTGATGCAACCCGAAAAACTGATTGTGTAAGGGAAGAGTATTAAAAATTTGATTTTCTTTGTATTCAGGTTGTTTCTTAATATTTGGAAGATAGATCTGTGTGTGTGTGTGTGTGTGTGTGTGTGTGTGTGTGTGTCAGTTTGTGGCTATAGGGAAGTTTAACAATACTAAAGTGTCCTTCTGTCAAGGTTAAATTAGAAACTGCCTTTTTTTCAGTTGTTCCTATCTTTAAATAAAATTTTCTCAGCTTCCCAGACTTCCTGGCACCACATCCTTCTTCCACTTGCTTAGTAAAGCTTCTTAGCGGTACACCCCCAATCTAATAGTTCCCAAGTGTGTGCGTGCGTGTGTGCATATGCGGACTTAAGCATTCATTTTCCTTTATAAGAAAGATCCTAAAACCCCTAGCCATCTTTGGCACATCTTCAATACAAACCAGGTAATATAACTTGGGTTTTGTTGGATAATTTATCTTTAAATCAAGGTACTTAATCAATTATTTCAGGTGTGATTGTCAGGATCAAAGTTTGACTTCCCCGACGAACCATCATGGAGAGGGAATCATTGTCCTTAACCGCTTCAATAACATCGGTTGTGGTAGTAACGGGTTGCCCATTTATGCTGACAATTACATCGTGGTCTCTCAACCCAGAGCTTGGAGGGGAGAAAAAAAGGAGCATGAAACTCTAAGAGTTTTACTTATCCCAGCTAGAATTTAATGTCTATCTCTTAAGGTACTACTATTTTGCTGGTAGTAAACATACCAACCGGGAAACCAGAAATAGCCTCAATCCTTTCTAAGGATTGCTGTGAAATCATCTTGAAGACAACAATCCTATTTACCTTCATAAAATTAATATTCTACCACAATCAATCATGTGTAAGAGGTTTACTCCTCCCATATTTTGGATATGCTGTGAAATCATCTTGAAGACAACAATCCTATTTACCTTCATAAAATTAATATTCTACCACAATCAATCATGTGTAAGAGGTTTACTCCTCCCATATGTTGGATTTGGTTTGGAATAGGAGTTTAGCTTTTCATTTCTATAAATCTCTGACCTCTGTTAACCTGAAGCATACTCACATTCTTATGAGCAAACATGAAAAGCCCAGTCTGTGTGTTTTTTCCCCAGACAGCTACAGATGAGTTTGATTTTGACAGCCCACTTACCCATTTTCAACCATAGTTTGAAAATTAATCAAACTATGTCACCATAGTCAAAAACTAATCACCCTTCCAAGTCTAAATATGTAAGGCTCTGATTCTAGACTCCTTTTCCCCAAAGTTGTGATTGTATGCAGTCTCCTACATAGTTGTTTCACATAAAATGTATATCTTAGAAACAAACCACCTCCAACATGCAATAAATACATAGCTATGCTGTTGTCTTAAAGCCAAAAAGAAGCTGGAAGAGGGACATAAAATTAAATGACTTCAGGAGAAGCAGGAGTAATAGGATTACCAAGATATGTGGAATTTATGAAAAAAATAGGAGAAATTTAAAGCAAGAGGATGTGAGGAGAAGTTTGAAGGTAGAGCTACAAGCATGGAAAGCCTTTAGGACAAGGTTACTTTGGAAGGTGACTGGTACAGTGCACAAAGGAAGAACTCAATTCATGGTAGTTCTGTGAGTGGAAAAAAGAAACCTGCAAATTATGGCTGAGCCATAATTTGAGGCCCAGACAGGATAAATGTCCCACCGCTTGTAAAAGGCTAGGATTTGATCCCTGGTCTTCAGACTTGAAAACCCATCTTCTTGCCACTTGATTAGTCTGCCTCTCAGAAGCAAGAAGAGAAGCCACAAAAGCAGGATAATATAGAGGTTAACTTGGGTTCCACATCCCTGCTGTCTGACTTACTGTGTAACTCTCACCTTGAACTCTCTCTGCCACAGCTGTGTCCTCTGTAAAATAATACCTATATCATAAGACTACTGCGGGCTCAAACCAAGCATGTAAAAAATATTAAATGATGCCTGACATATATTAAGTGGTTAATAAATGCCAGCTGTTATCATAATTATTATTATTACTAGAGGCCCAGTGCACGAAATTTGTACATGGGGTGGGGGGGGTCCCTCAGCCTGGCCTGCATCCTCTCCAATCCAGGACCCCTCGGGGGACATCCCTCTTGCAATCCGGGACCACTGCTCCTAATCACTCACCTGCCTGCCTGCCTGATCACCCCATAACCTCCTCTGCCTGCCAGCCTGATCACCCCTAACTGCCCTCCCTTGCTGGCCTGATTGCACCCAAGTGCCCTCCTCTGCCGGCCTGATCACCCCTTAACTGCCCTCCCCTGCAGGCCTGATCGTCCCCTTACTGCTCCCCCCTGCTGGCCTAATCACCCCTAAATGCCTCTGCCTCAGCCTCTGCCACTGTGGCTTTGTCTGGAAGAACATCCGAAAGATATCCGGAAGATGTCCGGTTTAATTAGCATATTACCCTTTTATTAGTATAGATTAGATATAAGTGGATGGAGTCAACAGATTTCTGGTTCAGCAGTGACATTAAGCAAGCAGTAATTCCCACATTTTAATGTGCATCCAAATCAAGGAGATCCTGTTTAACATGGCAGTTTCTGATTCAGTGGTAGGCCTGTCATTCTGCATTTCCCAAAAGCCCCAGCTGATGCTAATGCAGCTGGACTACAGACCACATCCTGAGTAGCAAGGCCTTGGAGAGCTGAAAGAAATAGCTCTGGCCTTGAACCAGAAGTTAAAAATAAGGATTGGGATGAGGCGGGGCAGGGGAGGCAGGAACTAAGAAAGTCTAGAAAAGCCTGTGACAAGCCAAGTTTAGTAACATGAGACCTAACACTTAGCTATTCAGAACAGGTAGTACCCGAGGGTTTCTTGCCCCCTACTAAAAGCATTGCCGTAATCTAAACAGATTATTGAGCTCTTGAAAAACAAATACAGTGAGAGAGAGATACTGAAGAAGCTTAAGAGGGAGACCCAGGAGAGTAATTGTTGCACAAGCCACCTCTGCTCTTAGTAGTTAGTGTTAATGTTCTACACAACAGTCTGGAAAGCTACTCTAACCTTTGCTTGATTTATTTCTTTGTTTGCTTATTTGTTTATTTACTTAGTGCTGCCATCTGATACTGTCATCCAGAGTTCAAAGACAAAAGTATTTTAAATTACCTAAAGTATGTTCCTAAACTTTTGATCCTTTGGATTCTTCTGATTCTTAATAACTAAGGTATTGAAAGGGCAGACTTGGGGATCCTAGCAAAATTAATTTAGACTTAGGCTATTAACTCATATCATGCATTCTTGGCTTAAAGAGAACCATCACCTTCCAAAAAAAAAAGCCCTTAGAGTACACAAGTCTAAATCAGCATGACTATCTACATGTCATATGTAGTTTTAAATTTTCTGGTAACCACATTTTTTTTTTTTCAAAAAATTTTAAACAGATGAAACCAATTTTAGTAATATATCTTATTTAACTCAATATATCTAAACTATCATTTTAACATGTAATATTTTAATTATTAATATGGATTTTACACTCTGTTTTAAGTCTTTGAAATCCACTAGAAATAATGCTCAACTATAATATCTTATAAATGCAATGATTACAGTACAAGGCAGTTTTTCCCCTCTCCCCCCCCCCAAAAAAAAATGGTGTGTTTCATGGAAAAATATTTTACATGCTTCTAGTTTATTTATTTAAATAAATTAAAATTAAATAAAATTTAAAATTCAGTCCATTGGTCATACCAGCCACATTTCAAGTTTTCAATAGCCACGTGTGGGCAGGGGCCACTGTGCTGGACAGCCTAAATCTAAATCCTACACATTTGCCACAGCACACATCTAGCGAGAACAAAGGAGGCTGGGCAAAGGCCTGGGTTTCTCTTACCTTTCAGCAGCTGTTCCCTGAATCACCTCATATACAAAAACCCCAGAACTCACAACAGGGAAATCTGGATCTTGCCTTTTCATTTCTCGAAGAAGGCTAAGGAAAGTGAGAAGATATTTCCCATAAGTTTAAGAAGCATAGCGAATTGATCTCTGGAGCCCCAGGCAAAGCCTCTGAATGAATCTCAGTAAATATTCTACCTGCTCTCTCAAGGCTCAGAGTGGCCAGAGAGGATTCCATCAAGCAGGTTGCCGGAAACTAATTCCAGCAGGTCATAAATGCAAGAAGTTCATCAAAAGGTTGGTGGACCTTGAGCCTTCAGCAAGGGCTGGAAAATACATATTATTGCCTGCTGGAAGTGGCTAAGGGCATTTGCCCAAACTTGAAAAGGATGCATAAATGATTGCTTGCTGCCAGACAGCTGAGGGCATTTTAATCTACATGTTATTGCCTCCTGCTGGCCAAACACCTGAACAGCTGTCCTCCAATCTGACAATGGATTCTGTGTACTAAACCTTGCCTTTGATATGTATCTACCTTGCTTTAGGACAATTTGTGTTAATAAAAAGCAAGGGATCCAGAGAGACAGGAGGACTTGGTTTCTTTAGCTAAGTCTCATCTGGCTCCCCAAAATTATGTTTCGTCTCTGGACTCTTGATTAATTTACCACAGCCCTTCTCCAGATTCCTGAACCCTTCTAGATGCTGAACAAGACCCCCGGCAGCAGGTCACACTTATTCTTCCCCAGGTGTGCTCTGATTCTCTATGACAAAGCCTAGAACCTTTGGACGTTATAAAATATAGGCACGTGAAAGAAACTGAAAGGTACAGTGAGTGCTGGTGCATCAGTAGAGCCTATGACCACAAGAGTACCCAGCTGTAATCCTAACACTTTAGTTTCCCTGGCAAGACTGTCCAGCTATGGCTCTTGCTTCTGAAAATGACCCAGACGTATTCAAACCCACACTTACTTCATAGTGAGGGGCAGCATTCGCAGACCCAGATATTTCCTTTGTGAAAAAGCCTTTCCTGGAAAGGAAAATTATGATGTGTTACCAATAACAAAACTTCTCTCCTTTCAGTGATCTTAAAAGACACCAGAGTCACAGAATATCCTTCCATCATAGCTGCCCTCTCAGGCGGTGCCTCAGAGAACCTTCGTCATTAGTACAGAGCGTCCTCCCACCCACCTCCCCACCTCTGCCCCTCAGGTTTCCTTTCCACAATAGTTCAATCCAAATGTTTCTGGGTACAACCTATGCCTGGTTTTGTGCCTAGTCCTTATATTACTGCCCGAACCGCCATTAGAGAAACTGGGTACCAGTGACAGTATTCAACAGAACCATCTCCACAGTAGACTGAGTGCTCCCAAAAACAACAAGGGGAAGAAAAAGTCCTCGCTCCCCTTACCTTTCAACTGGCGCTCATGGAATTCCGCCAAGAACTCTCGAATTCGATCGGAGGGGATTGCAAAGGAGATTCCCGCGGTCACCTTCAGTGTATTTATGCCAATCACATCACCATCCTGGCAGGGGAGGAGATGTCATTCAGTCACCAAGTTGTGCAAACTGAACAAAGAGGGAGTGGAGTGAGTCACTTAGGGCCAGGGTACAGAGGGGCTAGCAGAAAAGTGGGCTTCTTCAGTCCAGATCAACAGATGGTACCTTAGAGGGTGACCTGTAGTAGGATAGTAGAGGGGACCTACATGTGCAAATTCCTGTGGAGGAGTTTTTTTGTTTGTTTTTTTAATCTCAGCCCTAACCGGTTTGGCTCAGTGGATAGAGCCTCGGCCTGTGGACTGAAGGGTCCCAGGTTCGATTCCGGTCAAGGGCATGTACCTTGGTTGGGGGCACATCCCCAGTAGGGGGTGTGCAGGAGGCAGCTGATCCATGTTTCTCTCTCATCGATGTTTCTAACTCTCTATCCCTCTCCCTTCCTCTCTGTAAAAATCGATAAAATGTATTTTTTTAAAAATCTTGAGCTCATTTTTCCTTCGCCAAATTACTCTGATTTTATTTATATTTTTAACATGTCTTAATTGATTTTAGAGAGAAGAAGGGAGAGGGGTAGAGAGAAACATTGATCAGCCAAAACCGGTTTGGCTCAGTGGATAGAGCATCGGCCTGCGGACTCAAGGGTCCCAGGTTCGATTCCTGTCAAGGGCATGTACCTTGGTTGCGGGCACATCCCCAGTAGGGGGCGTGCAAGAGGCAGCTGATCGATGTTTCTCTCTCATCGATGTTTCTAACTCTCTATCCTTCTCCCTTCCTCTCTTCCTCTCTGTAAAAAATCAATAAAATATATTAAAAAAAAAAAAGAAAGAAACATTGATCAGTTGCCTCCTGCATGCTTCCTATTGGGGGTCAAGTCCACAACCCGAGCATGTGCCCTGACTAGGAATCCAACCAGTGACCACTCGGTTCATGGGTTGATGATCAACCACTGAGCTACACCAGCCGGGCTGAATTACATTGATTTTAAGGGTGAACCACAGTTTGTTATTTGACCCAAAGAAGAGAACAAGGAGTATTTGCCTTTTCATTCCTTAAATGAAACTAAAAATAAACATGGCAAAGGCAAAAAGCTGTTAGATTTTCAGCAACACTTCAATGAAACAATCCATAACAATCAGTAAATTGACTTTAGGAACAAAGCTCTACTAAACCAAGGCTATGAAGTGAGAAATACTTTCCTCTTTGTGCACTTCATCATCCTCTAGCCTTTGTTAGGTAATGGAAAGGATAAAACGTCATATTATTTAATTTAATATTTAATACTATTAAGAGACAGATTATAATTCAGTAGGTCTGGAGTGTGGTCTGAAATTCTAGTAAACTCATTGTCCACTGGAGAAAGAAGGCACAAAAAATTGTATGCAGTGTTATGAGTAAAAAACCGCTCAATAATGTCACACACAATTCATCCTCCTACAAGTCATTGTAATATGTAAAGGTGAACCAAAATGAATCCGCTCAAAAACTCAGAGAGCGTGGTCACAGGCTGCGCCAATGAGCACTGCACTCTGTTCTCACAGGTATTTGAGCGACTAGAAACGCTGGCATTTCCACTAGAGAGACTGAATGATTTTAATAATTAACTACATGACAGAACAATGGATTCATGGTGTGGCTTTTCTGTCATCTATAAGTGGGTCAAGACTAAACCTGGACAGACCACATCCTGAAATTAGCATTTTGGGATGAGAGACAGTTCTTCATATGCGGCAGCAGGGAGTCTTCAGGGATATACATTACATAGTACAATTGGTCATTTGACATAAATCTGGGTTTAGCACCCAGGACTTTTGTTAACTGTCCAATGAAAACAGAAAGCGTGTTGAAGAGATATAATGTGTAAGCAAACCCTGGCTCTCCTGGTTGGGTGAGATCACACACCAAGATGACAAATCCATTGTAGATCTTAAGTTGTCCTGACCATTTGCTTAAGATGCAGTCATAGAAAAGCATCAAACCACAGATCTCTACGCTAGGATTAGTCTGCACCATGCCATCTGTCAAGCCTTTACAAGGAAGAGCATGAAGCAGCAAGGAAAGTGGCCACTTACCAAGTTCACCAGAGGCCCCCCAGAATTTCCGTGCTGGAGACAGAATTTGAAAAAACCGTCAGTACTTTTCTCCTTGTCAACTATTCATAGTTCCTAAACAGATTTACCCAAAACAGCCCACTCTAGTGAGCTCCTGTTCCCCCAAGGCAGGCAAAGTTGTCCCCCCAACATCATCAATACTGGAGTCATGCAGATAAAGAACAACAGCAAGAGGATCCCCACTTCCTACGGCAGTGGGAAGACCCTAACAGGCCACCTCTGGGACAGACCCTACAGGCCACCCAATATCATGGATGCCAGTTATCGTATCAAACAGGCTGAAGTCTAACAATATGGCATTCCATCCCTCTCATAAGGATCTAACTGAACTCGGGACACCCCTGAAAGGCCGAAGGGAAAGGAGGCACTCTGAAGTGTTCTCCCCACTGCACCTCCAGTACGTAGCCCATGGGCTCACAATGGCCCTCCCAAGTGACTTACATTTATTATGGCATCAGTCTGGATATAGTCCATGTCTGAATCCTCCAGCCCCAGTTCTTTGCCCCCTCGCTGTGTAGTGCTGACAATTCCTGCAGTCACTGTGTTCTGCAGAGAAAATGGGCTGCCCAAGGCCACCACAAACTCTCCGGCCCGCAGGTCAGATGACTTTCCCAGCAGCAGTACAGGAAGGTCAGTCTGCACATGGGCAAGAAGGGATGGGGAAGACAATCAAGAATAGAATCAACCGGTGTTTGTGTACAGCACATACAGGACACAGTCTTTGTCATTTGGCATTTATAATCCAAGAATCACCCACCCAAACTCTCACGTGTTAAGATGATTGGGGTCATCTCTAAAACCTAAAAGTATTGCTTTGTATAAGTTACTATAAATGAGCCAGAAGTGAAGTAACTGATGTACATAAACTGACATTAGCAATTTACTTAGCCCAGGTCCAGCTCAAAAGTTGACAGTCAAAATTAACTGGCCACAAACCAAGCTGAGCACCCAGAGCAGTTCCTCTCAAATTTTAATATGCACACGAATCACCTGGGGATCTTAAGAAAATGCAGATTCTAATTCAGTAGGCCTGGCTGTGGTCTGAGATTCTGCATTTCCAAAAAATTCTTAGATGGTGTCAATACTGCTGGAGTGCAGACTACACTTGGTGTAACGGAAACTCAAAGTATTCTTTAGCAGCTCTGAATTCACTGTGATCATTCATGCTACTCTAAGACTACTCTAAGAGAAGTACGTTTCCCAGAAGTAGCATCTGTTGAAGAGGCAGTGAAGGAGAAGAAGAAAAAAAAAGACTGCTGGATAATTAATCAAAATTGTTAGGGATATACAGACTGGCATGGAAGAAAATAAACAGGAGGGCTAGAAGGGGTCAATGGGAGGAAAAGGGGGACATATGTAATATTTTCATCAATAAAGATTTTTAAAAATTAAAAAAGAGAGAGAATAGCCAAAACCAGTTTGGCTCAGTAGATAGAGCGTCGGCCTGCGGACTGAAAGGTCCCGGGTTTGATTCCGGTCAGGGGCATGTACCTTGGTTGCGGGCACATCCTCAGTGGGAGGTGTGCAGGAGGCAGCTGATTGATGTTTCTCTCTCATCGATGTTTCTAGCTCTCTATCTCTCTCCCTTCCTCTCTGTAAAATATCAATAAAATATATTTTTTTAAAAAAAGAGAGAATAGAAGAGGGACTAAAAAAAAGGAAATTAGAAAATAGCATATACTAGGTGAAAAAATGTGTTGTAGGTGGAAGGGGGGTGGAGAAGAAAACATGAGCAAATTAATAAAAACTCCCAACTACGCAGACTCTGATTTAGACCTCACATACTCACCTTTGGCTCAATCTTAATCAGTGCAAGATCCAGTTTATGGTCAATGTCCTTGACAGTGGCTTCATACTGGACCCCACTCTGGAGCTCCGCCTGGATTCGCTGCCGGTTGGTGAGGACATGGGCATTGGTAACGATGAGCCCATCCTCAGACACTATGAACCCAGAGCCACTGGATACAGGAATATCCTTGCCGCTGAGCGGTGACCTGTCTCGGTAAGACAACAGCACAAGGAGAGGGCAGGAGAGTCAGGGGATGCACCACAGTCTGGAAACACAGGAACCTCACATTTATCAGCATACCTCCAGCACAGTTTCCCCAGACACTTTCCTTTTCCCTGTGTTTTCATTTTCTCCAGGTGGAATTGGAGTCTGCATGTTCAGTGGCCTGGTCATCTGATGTGAATCCCACTGAGAGCTGATTCCAACTCTCCTTTTCCAGGGACACTCCCTCTTCAGAGCTGATCAGAGCAACAACCCTCTGCTTCAAATAGGTCTAACCCCATGGTCGGCAAACTGCAGCTCGCGAGCCACATGCAGCTCTTTGGCCCCTTGAGTGTGGCTCTTCCATAAAATACCACGGCCTGGGCGAGCCTATTTTGAAGAAGTGGCGTTAGAAGAAGTTTAAGTTTAAAAAATTTGGCTCTCAAAAGAAATTTCAATCGTTGTACTGTTGATATTTGGCTCTGTTGAGTAATGAGTTTGCCGACCACTGGTCTAAGCTAATCACAATACTGTGGTCAAGAGTGGACCTAGTGCCAGATCATCAGGGCCCAGGCAGGGAGGGAGCCCAGGAAGGCTGGTTCCTGTTTAGGTTCCACCATTAACTGGCCTTGGACAGAGGATTTCCCTCCACAACAAGGAGGGGGCTGAGCAAGATCATTCAGATGCTTTCTACCTCTTGCACCTGACCTTCAATTTTGTCTGGCAGATGAGGGAGAGAGAAACCCTGGCCACCTAAGTGCGCAGGAGTACCCAGATTTGGGAGTCAGAACCGTATCCCTTCAGGACCTTCACCAGGTTACTGGACGCTTTGAGCCTCTCAGTAGCGCGGAAGAGGAGCGGAAAGTCAGCGGGGAGTGGGCGGCCCCCTCCAGCCTCCTTTACCTCCGAAATAGCTGCAAGTGAACCACAGATGGCGCCACCTTCTCAACCACCTCTGCGATGAAGTTGTAGTTGCTCCTGAGCCAGCCTGCGCTTCTGGTCCCTGTGAAGAAATGCTCCATTATTGGGGGCGATGGGACCCTCGCCTCCTGGTCCTCTATGGGGTCCGATCTAAATCTCTCAGTCTCTCCCCTGCGTCTCTCTCCACCTTTCCTCCCTCCCCTTCCTCTCTTCAGTCTCCCCCGTCCTGTATCCTGTGGTCCCACTCCCATAAGGATGAGCCTGGAGGGAACTAGGCCCGTCACCCCGGTAAGGGAGAAAAAAAATGAGAAGGGAAGAGGACATTTAACAGGTGTGGGGAGGAAACTGGGGGGGGGGGGGGCACATGGGGACCCGTAAAGAGACACCCCAGGAGGGAAGAAAATCGGGAGCAAGAAGTGGAATCCCCAAGGCCAATGGAGCAGGGGAGAACCCGTGGAGAGCTACGCGATTCAAATACGCTCCTTAAGAAAGTTTCAAGAGAGCACAGGGCCTGGCACCCACCTCGATCCCTGCAGTCCCCCTTCAGCACCGGCAGCGCCGGGAGCGCACCACGGCGGCGCGCGGCGCGGTTCTCGGCACGGAGCGCGCACAGGCTGGGGTAGGTTCGCCCATCGCTGCCGCACACGGCCGCCCCCGTCGCCGGGCAGCCGCAGGTGCCCAGCCGGGTGCCACCCAGACGCCGGGGGCGGAACGACCCGCTGCACTGCAGCCCAGCGGCACAGGGCCGGCCGAGCGCCCCGCCGCAGACCTCGCCCTCGGCCGCGGGGCACACGCGGCAGCAGCGGCAGCGGTCCTGCACCGGCGTGGCCCCCGAGGAGCAGGTGGGCAGCGGGGGGCAGCGCATTGGCTCGCAGACCGCGGGGCAGAACGGAGAGGGCCAGGTCCTCTGAGCTTCCACCCTGGGATCGGGCACCGGGGGCAGCAGCAGCCACAGCAGGAGGAATTGTCCCAGCCCAGCTGGTTGAAGCAAAGGTCTAACCATGCTGCTCCCTTCTTCCTCCCACTTTTCCAATGACTTGACTCTGGACCCGCAACCACTTTTAAATGAGCAACACTCTCCCGGCCAGGGTGCCGCCTCCAGCAGTCCCAGACTTTAAGGGGCAGAGCCTGGCAGACCTCTCCATATACACACCCATACATATTCCCACCCTGAGGGCCACATCCACATCCACACACACACCCCCCCCCCCCCCCCCCCAGGCAGTGATGAGAGGTGTGTAGCCCTACCCTGAGCAGGGACCGCATTGTGAAATCCATAAAACCAATAGGGGCAGGATGACAAGAGCGATCATCCACCCACGGTGGGCATTAGGAAAACACACTACATTGCAGTATCCTCGTGTTTTTATTACAAAACAAGCCACAAAACAGTTTTAGAAAATTAATTTTTTTGCTACATACCAATTCAGAGAGCACATAACATGAGAAGCACAACAGTTTCCATGCACTCAGCTCAGCAGTTACAGCAAGTGCATTTCACAGCTGAAACATACTGGTTCAAAACACAGAATCATGCCACACCTTCCTAAGCAGTGGGGAAGGGATCAAACAGTTCAAACCCTACCTATTGTAGATGAGTGATGGTAATTGACTGCCGCAGGCAACAACGCAGAGAAAAGGGAATACGTAGAAAGGATTTAATAAACGGAACCATTTCTGACATGTTCAAAGTTTATAAATGAGGCTGATTTGGGAAACTCCATTTCCAAAATACTGTTACCTCCATATGCCTTTTTATTTAATTCTCAGTGCAAATAGACATCGAATCCCACTGCTCCACTCCCAAGCCTGCTATTTATTTACTGGGTCCTTTTAGCCTATGTCAGAGCAGTTATACTCAAAGGAAGTGGGGGAAAAAGACTTGTAAGTGAACCACAAAACTGGACCTTAAATCTACTTTCTCATGGGAATCTTCCAGCATTCTACCCAGAAACAGATGTGTAATTCCAACATTTTGACCGGAGGTCACTCTGCTTAATGTATGTTTATGTTGTCTCACAGTATGCAAAAAGCCCAATTCTGTTTACCATCAACTGACATAAGAGAGCAAATCCATAAGCTTTCAAAAGCAGTGGATGGTGAATAGTTCAGCTCTAGGGAAGACCACCTGAAGTAGTTACATATAGAGTGAATCAAGACCCCATCAAATGTCTTGTAAAAACAGCACAACTCAGAGGTTTTTATTCTGCGAAGAAAATGCAGTACTTTTTTTAGTTCCTTTTATTTTATTTTTTTAAACTCAGATTTATTCCAGAGCCTATGCATTTAACTACTAACCTATAGTGCATCCCCACCCTATTTTTTTGCTTTGCTTCCATTTTATACATTTAAAACTAAATGCTTTTGTTGTACATACACCATCTTTGGCTCACATGTGTAGTGACATTAAAAGGCTGTGCTGTGAAATTGGCCAGAAAGTAAGAAATATGGACACAAAAGGAATTCTGAAATAAGGTTTGGGAATGAGAATGCTTTCAGGCTTCATTGAAAATAATTATATTTACCTGGGGGTGGAACTACATTAACATGTTCTAACTTGGAATTTCCAAGAAACTGCCAACTAGAGTCCCTGTTTTTCCCCATCATGATAACACAATTTGGATTTGTAAACATGTTCAATTTAACACATTCTCAAAAAAAGACTAATGAATAAGAAACATATCAGCTTGTTATAATGGTCAATTAATGTAGCAGTAGTAATCTAACAGAGTTTAATTTTAAAGAGAGAGAGAAATGGATAAATTTTTTACAATTTACATACCAAAAGGTGGCAACTTTCCGTGAGTTAGGGAATGTTTAAAGAGACCTAAAAAGTCTCTAAATTATTTTCATTAATTCAGTATGACTTACTGTGCACTTTCTTTGACGTAAGCAAATAATTTTCATTTCTGAGTACAAAAGTGTACCAGAGTCTGGAGAGAGAGAGATTGAGACCCAGTAGTAGATTTCCTTTTTATGCCAGGACCACTATGCCAAACAATTTAAGTGAAGGATAACTCCAACACAGTGCAGTCAAGAATGGTTCTCAACATGACGTGCACCTCACGGAAAACGTAAGATTTCCCTCAAGTCCCTAAGGATTTTCTGATCACATCTTTTCACCTCTGCATTAGATGTGGACATAAGCAGGGAAAGGGATTTACTTAGGTAAAAATGCTTCTCTTAGTCTCTTTCACAAGTCACTGATTTTATAATTTAAAGATATAATTAACTGACCTAGCTGGTAAAAGTTAAAGACAGAAATGAGTTACCTTGTCTGTCCCTTTAGGGAACCCTGATAAGTTCCTGATAGCAGTTCACTATATGAGTTGGATAGATAAATCCTCCCAGGGACCCCAGAAATAGTCTTTTATTTTTCCAAATGGAAGAAGGTACACCCTGAAATTTGGGTGGGTAATGCAATCTCTGCTCTTCTTCCTGGGACATCTCTAGTCAGCAATGCATAGCCTCTAAATCAGTGTTTCTATGCAGTTTCTATTTTATTAAAAATATAAATATCTATCAAGATTATCTTTCTATCTCTCTGCTCTTAAGTACATGGAATACCTCATCAGATTACAAGGTCGGATCATGCAAGAACATAAGGCTTCATTCAAAGAACAACATAAACAATAAAAAGAAAGCAAATCTGCCAGGGTACACAATATTACAGCTCTTAAACTTAGACTACTGTTGGCCCATTAAAAACGAGCTGTGAGGCAAGGATTCAAGATAATCTGCCTATGATAAAACAGACCTTTCCTTCTGTTTGGAAAACATGGATCAAGAAAACTTAGCTGGATGAACTCTAATCCATCTCTTTCCAGCACCTGCTTCACAGCAAATCTAAGACTCTAAAAGAGAGATCTGATCTATCACACAAGTGAATTATCATACAAGTGTCAACCCTCCACACATTCCAACTAACACCGTATCAAGGGAAATGTCTGTTCTGTTCTCAACAGTCATAACATTTAACACTGATAAACCCATCCTTGGGGCTGGACCCAGAAACCAGGTGGGCAGGTCTGTCACGCACACTGACAGTATTTGGGGTCAAAGAACATCTACATGAGAACAGAGTCATTCCCAAAATTGATGTATTGAATGAATCATTCCCCATTCTTTACAAGAGGTCCCTATTTCTTTCTCTATGGGGATCTGCCCTGATAGATTAGCCCCCAGATTCTAACACCTCCCCTTAGAATGGATCCCAGTGAAGCGGAGCCTGGGTCTCCACCTTTCCTCTCTCTGTTTAGGGGGTTAGTTACCACCCTTCTACTTCACAGTCAAACTTCAGCTACTACAGAGGAATAGGATAAAACCAGATGACTGGCCTAAGCTTCTGTGTCTGTCCTGAAAACAAAGGGAAGGAACTAAAACTAGGCTAAGGAAATAAAACTTGGTTAGGGGCGAAACCTTCTCTCATCAGGACGACCTTGCAATAGTTGAACAAGAGGCAACCTGCTTTCCACTGAGCATGCCTACAGGTCTAACCTAGTGATTATCCCAAATTAAATACCCTGCACTGATATTTCTTTTTAAAAAGCCAGCTGGATAGGCCCCTCCCACAGAGCATCCAAAGGAATATGAGCGGCATAAAGGCCTCTGACTATCCTCCCACAGATAGAAAAACTGAGTCATGGCCTCCTTTTCTTGAGTCTTCCCCGTCCCTCCTTCCCTGGGCGCTATGCCTCATCACACATCAGAAGTCCGTATGTTCTCATCATCAAGGTTGAACATAAATGGCTTCTCCTTGGGGTGCTGGGGCTCCGATCGGTGCCTTATCCGGGAGCTGGGCAATGCCCCAGAAGTATTGCTCTCCCCAAGTCGAGATGTGAACAAAGAGTCCTCAAGAGTCTCTTCAGGTGGATGTAGCTTTTCTCCGGCCTGGGGGACAGGTGTCCAGGGTTGCCAGGAGGAGGCCACGGAGGGGGCTTTGCAGAGGGCTTTCTTCTCTTCCACAGGTGGCCGTCCTCTGCAGAAGACAGAGTTGGGCCCACCCGACAGGCTGGAGCTTCCAGAGCGAGTCAAAGAAATGGATCTAGAAAAGGACATTTCCTACAAAAATAAAAGGGAAGAAAAAAACAAAGGAAAGTAAGGGCCTTCCTGACAATGTTTATCCCAAAGCCCCACATTGAGTACCCACCCACGATCACCGTCTCACAGTCCAGAGACATTTGTCAACAGAAATCAAATAAGTCCAAAGGGACTCACTCCAGACTTGTCAAAGTCTGCCTGACAGGGAGCTGTGTAGGACACATCTATCTGACCCTACCTCACCTCCTCCAAGAACCAAAACTAAAAAATAAATGTGTGTACCCAAGTCAGTCGAGAGAGAAAAACAAACAAGGCAGCCCAGGACTTCAGCTGGGACCAGGCTGCCTGCCTACAGCACCAAATAAAACCTGCCCACTCAAGGACACGCATCTCCAACTTGACAGTGACTATGCAACAGAAAGGAAGTGACTTACTCTGGGGTGGCACTTGAGGGCCTGGACAGCTGCCCTGATCTCCTTAATCCAGCTGTGCATGTCTTCTGGGCTGTCCGCCTGCAAAACACCCACAGCATTTACACAGACATTCTGGGCACTATGATTTCAGCTCTCAAGTCTCTGACTCAGTGCTAAGTTCATAAAAATCACACCATTAGAACTGGAAGAAGCTCAGAGATCATCTCGTCCAGTGGCTTCAGACTTTTGAGGACATTTTTTCCCCTGCAAACTCGGATTTGACACTTCATAAATAAACCAGCTCCAAGTGGAGCAGATCAGCAGTGGGGCAGAGGTCATGAGGGAGGGGAGAGCTTAGAGGCTCCCTCCCCTGTTGAAGTCCCAGACCCCCTTCTGGAACACAATCGGCCTGGTCCAGCTTTATAGAAAATGAAAATGAGGCCCAGGAAGTCAGAGCTCAGGATTTATGGCTAGTCTACATTCCAGTTCTCCGGTCTTCAATGCAGTCATCTTTCCATTACAGATATCTGAACAGAATAAGCTTATTTTCAACTCCAGTCCCATTCAAGCCAAATCCTCTGCAAAGCCTCCCAGATGTGTATCATCTCCAAGCAGGGCTTCTCTCGAAACACAAGCTACCTGAGTCTGCTCTGACTCCCCATCCAGGCCTCAGAGTTGCTAGACTTGGAGTGCTAAGCTTAAAAACATGTAGGACACTGCTGACCAGTAAAACAAAAAAAAAAAAGGAAAAGTATTTCCCTAAGAGATACCTACTAATCCCAGAAGAGGGCAGCAGCGACTCTATGAAGGAAGAAAATCTAGAGGCAAAGCCACTCACTGCAAGTGGAGTTCTGTGTTTTCCAGCCTTATAGAGGCTGAATTCAAGCAAACTCAGCAAAAGTTTACTAGGGCCTTATTCAGTATTACACATGGCATCAGGTGCTGGGCATAAGATGGGACCAAGACTGAAGCCTTGACCTCCAGAAATGTATATTTGATAACCTCTCTCTCTCCCCCTGTGCCTTCCCCAAATGGTTCCACCCCAAATCACAAGTGTGGGGAAAAAATCACACCACACCCCAGACTGCAAAATTCTCCACATACTACCCTCACTTCCCCCATCCCCAAAATGATTCTTTCTCTTTGCATTATATCAAAGTAATACATAAGTTCTTTTAAAACCCTCAAACTTCCATCCCTACCTCTTTTCTGTCACCCAAACCAAGCTTCCTTGTTTAGACGTGTACAGGAGCAACTTGCAAGGGAAATGGTGTCACGCCCTGCACAATGGGTCAAAAGTGTGTAGCAACAAGTGCCCAAGGGGAACAGTTCTCTCATGTGATAGAGCTGCAGCTTTACCTGCACCCTCTCTCTCTGGACTTTTTCCAGTTATTTGACAAGCTGATGGTTCCCCAGGAAACAGACAAATCCATCCCTAGTCCAAAAAAATAATCAGGGCAAGATCTTCAAGATTCTTCTGGAAGGTATTTTACTAATATCAGAGCTAGCCTGTCCACAAGTAGAACTATTGGGAGACTTAAATAAACTCTTGCAGGTAAAGCAGTTTGAACAGTGTCTAACGCACAGAAAGGGCATTGTAAGCATTCGTTATTTTATTATTACTATTACACATGAAGCCTTAAATTCCAACATTATAAATATATTCACCGCCCTTTCCGAGACTTCCCCCACTCCTTATTCTGCAGACAATTCCTACCTAAAGGATCAAATGAGATACCATATTTGGGAGGAAAGAAGGGTTATTTCTCATTGGAATGAGATGGAGGCAAATTGTCCAATAGTAGAAAAGCATTTCTTAGAGATTTTCCTTCGAGGGAAGCAGAAGGTGATTTGATGCAGGGGGCAGGGGGGGGGGATGTTAGAAGACAAAGGGGAAGACAGAGATGGGAGCTGAGGGAGGTCTCTGACATCACATAAGGATCTGGGATTCTCATTAAGCAAACTGCAAGGGCCCCATGCTGACACTCCAATAATCCATGCCCAGGACTGTTAAGCTCCTCTGACTCCTTCCATCATCCTAGCAAATTCCCCCAATGTCAAATGTTACTCCACATGCCACAGGCCACCTATGTGATTGCCCTTTGAGACCTCACCAACAAACTCTCATACAACTAGCCGAGGCCTCTTCACCCCAGCCTCCGCTTAACAAGGAGTCACCGAATCACAGAAATCTAGGAATCACCTGACTTAACATCTGGGGATTCAAGCACAAGAATCAAAATCCTCTAAAATGCCTTCCGATCACTTCCAACTCTCCTCTAATATAAGTAATGCTGTCACTCACATCTTTATGCATAAAGCTTTTTCATATGTAAGATTCTTCAACTCCCAGAGAAATCACTAGATAAACAGTATGCATTCCTTTCAGGCTCTTACATTTGGCCAGAAATGTTTCTGGTCAACTACATGAAAATTTCATTTGCCAACAATATATTACTTTTCTATATATACCCTTGCTAGAACTATATATTATAATTTTTAAAAATCTTTGCTAATATTATGGGCAAAATAATGCAATTTTTTTCTTAAAACATTTAATAATTAATAGAGATGGAAACTGTTTGCTAATTACATTTTTCTCTAATTCTCTAGTTCTGCTTAAGGACATTTTTTTGTCAGATAATCTAGCTAGTTAACCCAGCCATGTTAATGTTAATAATAATAAACATTGGTAAGCATTATTTTAATGTTTAACTAATAAACTGTTATTTTAAAATATTATTCAAATAGAAAAGCAGATACTGTAACTGATCCCACATGAGAAGAAATAGAATATTACTTTATTGATATCACAATTACAGTCTCTATTAATTATTTTATGAATGGGATTCACTGGCAACAAACATTCATTGAAACCTCAAAGGTTGTTTGCAAAAATGATGGTGTATGTGTATATCTATCTTTTATGAAAAGCCTGTGCTTAGCATTAATCAAGAATTCAAAATACCTTAAAACCGTATCACAAAGGTAGCTTCATGAACTAGAGGTAAAAACCAGCTCTGAAGACTACCCATGCCATGTGAATCACCAAGAATAAAAAAAGCTGAAATGGAGAACACGAGGAGAAGTGCCAAACTCATGCCTGCATCCTCTCCTGGTGTGCTTAAACATGTGCATTTGTTTCTGGTGCTTGGTTCCAAAAAAAAGTAGTGCTTCTGTTCTTGAGGGCAGTTTTTGAGGTGGGGGGAGCAAAGGGCATAAAATGAACCAGTGCAGTCTGCGATTTATTGCAGTCCAGTGATCTTTTCATGAATATCTACTAGGAGCCCAGCATTACAACAGATGCAATAGTTTGAAGCATGGGATTTTAGAGGTCATCAATAAAAGGCCTCCAATATCTACTTCTGGCACTTCCACAGCAGCTGTCTAAAATTTTTAGACAGCTCCTTCTTCATTCTATTCCCAATCTCTGTCCTCTCTTCCCAACAGCTAATCACCCCTGCCCTCTGCCCAAGAGCCAGCCCATCTTTAGACACCCCTGCCACAGGACAACCCAGGTCATATATACTACGTAGTTCTGAGTAATGTCATGTACCTTGTAGTCTACATTAAAACCGTAAGTATCCAAAGAGTTCCAGCCCAACACTCTGCAATCCACGTGTGAGCCCTCTCGGTACAACTTCTGTCCTGACACAGCCTTCTAGTGCTGACAACTGGGCTTATGCCAAGTCATCAAAGCCAGTCTGCATTACATTAGTCATTTCAAATAACTAATCCTCTTGGCTACCTTATATCCTTGACTTTCTATGACTGGGAAATGGGGAACCTCGCTTGACTTGTATTCCAAAGACTAAAACCTCATTTTGAGCTTTTGGTCAAAAGTGAGAACCGTCTACCTACTGATTACCTTGCTGGCATCACAAGCTTAGATACCTGATTACTGCCAGATTCTGGATCTATGTCACCATGATCCATCTGCCAAGACACCCAGTTCCCCCAAGCTGGTCTTCCCCAATTCAGAGCCAGACTACCCTCTGCATCTTGGGTTCTGCACCAGGCAGTTTGGAAACACAAATGAGTAGGTCTGGCTGCCCCCGAATCAGTCCCATAATTCACCAGGTTTATGATCTCAAAGTGAAGATGAACTCCGACACTGCAGAGAATTAAGTAATATGCTGCCGTAAATTGCTTAGCATTGTGCCTAGGATGGCGAAGTGGCCAATAAGCGGTCTAGCTTTTTATTAACACAAAAGAGATACTACAGTGTGAGAGATCACACATGTGACATAGAAGGTAAACCTGATATAGAAGGTAAATGATCAGCACCTAAGTGGTTAGAATCCAGCCCCATTCTGTTGCCCAAGTCTCTCTCTTCTGTCTAAGGGATTTATTTTCTCTGCATGGATCTCCCCTGCTCTATGGTCTAGCCATCTAGATACTGAGGACATATGGTTCTTTGAAGCAGGTTTACTGAGCATAACACCTTGGGAAGCAGATCAGAACCAAACTGTATGAGTAGTCACTATATTCTTTCCCTTTTTTCATGAAACACGATTTTTATTTGGAACAAATGACCGACAGACAAACTAGCTGTCAGTCAAACTTATTCAGATTTAGGTATATGATGAACTCTTTCTCAAAACTGAAAGAAATGAGCCTATGATGTCAGGAAAATCATGAAAGTATTTTCTTGCAAATGATGAATTCTGAGCTTTCAAAGCAAAAATTAGAATTTCAGAAGACTTATATCTACCTCCATGAGCTTGACAGCTTTCCATATTTAAAGACTTGTTGATGATGCTGATGCTGATATTAACAAATGTGATTTTTTTTAATTTTTTAAAATATATTTTATTGATTTTTTACAGAGAGGAAGGGAGAGGGATAGAGAGTTAGAAACATCGATGAGAGAGAAACATCGACCAGCTGCCTCCTGCACACCCCCCACTGGGGACGTGCCCGCAACCAAGGTACATGCCCTTGACCGGAATCGAACCTGGGACCTCTCAGTCCGCAGGCTGACGCTCTATCCACCGAGCCAAACCGGTTTCGGCAACAAATGTGATTTTTAATATATATATACTAAAGGCCCGGTGCACAAAATTCATGCACAGGGGGATGGTCCCTCAGCCCAACCTGCACCCTTTCCAATCCGGGAGCCTTCAGGGGATGTCTTACTGATGGCTTAGGCCTGCTCCCCATGGGGAGCGGGTCTAAGCTGCAGTCTGGCCTCCCTCTGCAGGAGGCGACCCAGCTGATCATGGGAAGGCACTGCCCCCATCACCCCGCTACTGCTGCCACTGCCAGCTGCCGCAGCCACCAAGGTGTTTTCATCAACACAGACTCCAGTTCCTTCACCACGAAAAAATGACAACTTTCTTTACACATTTTCAAGATGTCTCTATCATAGGATATGACCTACCTTCCTTCCTTTATTCCTCCCTCCCTCCCTTTCTTCCTTCCTTTCTTTTTATCCTCACCTGAGGATATTTTTCCATTGATTTTTAGAGAGCGTGGAAGAGAGAGGGAAAGACAGAGAGAAACATCAATGTGAGAGGGATACTTCAATCGGTTGCCTCCTGCATGAGCCCTGACCTGGACCCCAGCCAGGGAGGAGGCTGCAACCTAGGTACATGCCTTTGACTAGAATCGAACCTGGACCCTGCGGTCAGCAGGCCGAGGCTCTATCCACTGAGCCAAACCGGCTAGGGCAGGAGATGACACTACTTAGCCCCTCCAGCAGCAGACCTTTGTTTTTCCCTCCAGGAGTGAGGTGGAAAAACCCTAGATCACCTTCTTGGATTCTTATTACACAAGTTACCAAGAACACTGTGAGTGGTGTACCGGGAGCTTAGCCAACGAGCGGTCAGAAAAGGTGTTTCCTCTGCAGCTCACATGCAGAGGCAGGACTGCTGGCGTGCCCCGGCTGGCAGGCCCTGTTCTCTGCGGGCCTGCTCACCACCATGGCTGGCAGGCAGGCCCTGCTCCCTGCTCCCTGCTCTCTGCAGGCCTGCGCCATCCGTGGCTTGCCTCACTGCGCAGCAGTCCCCTCCTGCCCACCTGCACACGCAGCCTCCACCTGAGCGGTCGTGACTGTTACGGCGTCCCAGCTAATTTGCATATTACCTCTTTATATATATAGATAAAATGCTCAGTGTCTGTCTGTCTGACTGGTAGCTATGATGTGCACTGACCACCAGGGGTCAGACGCTCAACGCAGGAGCTGCTATGACATGCACTGGCCATTTAAAAATAAACGGCACCACAGACCTGGTGCCGAAAAACCAACACTCGGCTTCCCCCAAGTGGGGCATAGGCCCCACCACCACTCCGGAGTGACACCCCACCAAACTGCAGCCAATGCTGCCAAGACTCCATGGCCCAAAATGCGGCCCACAGCCCAGCCCAGCCCAGCCCAGAAACAGTTGCTGTGGGCATCAGGTAATGACATCACATAGCAACACCCGGCTTCCTCTCCCTAGCGACTAACATCCTTGGAGTTTCTTCAGCCCAAGAACTCGACTTGCTTTATAGCCAAGTGCAAACATTTTACAGTTTAACCAAATGTCTGTGAAGCGTTTTCCTGTGCCTCATCTCATTTGATCCTCACAGAAGTCCTGGAGTAGATAGATAGGAGACTCAGCAGAATCCCATTTTCTTTTCATTAGCAAGATGTGAATAGCAATATTAAAATATTTCTTCTAATTAATTTCCTTTCAATGTGCACGAATCCATGCACCGGGACACTAGCTATACTAGTATAATAAAATGTGTCCACATTTGGAAGATCTGCATAGCTCAGCAAGACCATGATTTTCCAAATGTCTTATGCACACAGTTGCAAAATCATGCATTGGTAAAAAAGATTCATTCAAATTGAAAAACTAACTAAAGGATTTTAATGTAAGAGTATAAAAGTTAATTATTATTGGCTTCTGATTCCACATTGCATCTAAACATGAAGAAACTACCATTTGCCAAGTTTTGGTATAGAATCAAAGAAGAATATCCACAATTACTTGGAAAAGCTATTAAAATATTGCCTTTTTTCCAAATACATATCTGTGCAGGGCCAGATTTTCTTCATAGTCTTCCATCAAAACAACATATGGCCCCAGATAGAATGCAGAGGCAGATATGAGAATCCTGCTGTCTTCTATCAAGCCAGCCATTAATGAGATTTGCAAAAACAAAAAACAATGCTACTCTTGTTGCCTTTTTTGTTTCAGAAATATAGTTCCTTTTCATAAAATGTTACTTGTCTTAACACAAATCAGTTTAATAGTTGCTATTTTAAAATAAATTAATACATATCTTTAATGATTTTTAATCTCTACTCTTATCTAACTTCAGATTCCTCTTTGAGTTAGTTATGATAAATAGATGTGTCCATTCACGCATTTATTTATTCAGGGTGATGCTAGCGTTCTTTTGCCCCAGAAACATGGGAGCAGAAGGCAAAGGAGGACAGAAGGGATGAGAAGACGCTGGTAAACATGCACACACTCATGCAGATGATGGGAAACCTTTTGAATGTTTTTTTGTTGGGGTGTGTGGGGTGGGGGGGGAGAAGGGGGGTTCATGTTTCCCAAAGCTCTGTCCTAACTCTTACAAAGCAAAATCATTTACTTGACAAATACTTATTTAGTAGCACCAATGTGTCAGGCATTGTCTGTCTAAGGGCCTTCACAGCATGTCGCCTTGGATGTCCCAGAGACAAGGTAAACCACCTCTGCCAGGCTTGCCTGTTTCACAGTGATTGCTGCCATCAGCTGCCCTTGCTGCTCCTTTCTCCCTCCACCCCACACCCAACCAACAATCAAGTCCTAGAAAAGACCCTTTCACAGCATTTACATGTTCCACATTTGTCCTTCCACCCAAGTTTGGGCTTCCTTTTATCCCGCACCTCCATTACAATAGCCTTCAAACTGGCCTGCCTCCAATCTCCCCCCTTTCCTCATCAGTCCTCTACACTGTTCTACACACCCAGCCTGCTGTTCTAGGGGTTAGGGTGGGGCTATCATCTCTACTTTACAGATGAGAAAACAAGGCTCTGAAAGTGACAGCACCTGCCCAAGGAATATTTTTAGAAGGTAGATCTGACTGGGTCACTCCCCTAGTTCAACATCGAGGGGCCTAACCCTTAGCACAGAAGAGAAACTCTTTAACAACGTGCAAGGTCAGGGGCCCTGTGCATCTGCCTTCCAGCCTCCTGTATGCTCTGTGCTCCTTTTATCTCCAGGTTGCTGTTTTCTACACACGTTGTTCCCTCTGCCTGGGCCATTCCTCCCTCAGCAGACTCAGATTTAGATATGTCTTCCCTCAGGAAACCTCCCCTGACTCCCTGAAGCTGGAGGACAGGCCCTTTTTATGAGTTCCCATGGCAACCACTACTCAGTCTAATGGTAGCACTCAGCACACTGTTTTGTTTTGTTTACATTCTCCTATCCCCACCAGTGAGGGAGTTTCACACTAGCGATACATTTAGCTTTTTTTGGCATATTCTGCATTCCATGCTGGGATCACCTGACCTCCTAAATGCTTTTTTTAAATTGTGCTGTAAAGTTCTATTTCATGCCTCTAAAGCAGTATCATACAGAATAGTTTCGCTGCCCTAAAAACTCCCTTGTGTTCATCCATCGAACACCCTCCCGCACCCATCACACTGTTAATTGCTTGTGTACTTGACTCTCTCTGGTTCAGAATCTGTTCCATGCAAAACAGTGTCCCCAGCATGAGACAAAATGCCTGGCATTCTGAAGACAAATAACTGTTAAAAGCCAGACATGGAAATGCCTTTGTTGCACCTACCGTTTAAAACTTTGTCCCTGAGCAGCAATGGAGCCAGCTCTAATACCCCCAGCACCACTTTCCACAGCTTCCCTGTGTCGTCTCTCCCGGGGTGACGAGTGCTTGTCTGAATGAATGGCCCTAACCGGTTTAGCTCAGTGGATAGAGCGTCGGGACTGTGGACTCAAGGGTCCCAGGTTTAATTCTGGTCAAGGGCACATGCCCAGGTTGCAGCTCGATCCCCAGTGGGGGGTGTGCTGGAAGCAGCCAATCAATGATTCTTTCTCATCATTGATGTTTCTCTCTCGCTTCTTCTCTAAAATCAAATATATATATATATATATTACACACACACACACACACACACACACACACACACACACACACTAGAGGCCCAGTGCATGAAATTCGTGCACTCGGGGGGGGTGGGCCTCAGCCTGGCCTGCACCCTCTCGCAGTCCAGGAGCCCTTAGGGGATGTCCGACTGACAGCATAGGCCCAGTAGTTGGACATCTTTCCACTGCTGCAGAGGCGGGAGAGGCTCCCTCCACTGCCTCTGCGCTTGCCAGTCGTGAGCCCGGCTTCTGGCTGAGCAGCGCTCCCCATGGGAGTGCACTGACACCAGGGGCCAGCTCCTGCGTTGAGCATCTTCCCCCTGGTGGTCAGTGCACGTCATAGCGACCAGTCATTCTGCTGTTCAGTCGATTTGGATATTACCCTTTTATTATATAGAATACTTAAATGGATGGAACCCACAGACGGCTGCCAGCTCAGCAAGGGGACGACTGGAGCTGCTACCCAACACATGGGGGAGGGGTGACCCCTGTGGAAGGGAGTGACACTTGAAGCATAGAGGAAAGGGCAGGGAAGCCTTGAAAGCGTTGGTTGAGTCCTCCTCCCACCCCCACCACCATTTAAACCGACATGCGACATGGCAGTCTTAGCGCTGGAAATGCATTATCACAATGCTGCATGAGTCACAGCACGGGCTGGGCTAAGGGCTTGTTTGGAAATCTGCCTTCCCAGCGCCTATGATTTTAGGAGCTGGGAGAACTCCAGCTGTGGGTGGAGGGGAGAAGCTCTGATAGCTTGAACGGCCAGAGCCCAAACAATGGCTTTCTCTGTGCAGCTGGGCTGTGCACCTGGCGCCTGCACAGGGGCCTCTGCGCTGTTGTCCTTCCTCACACTGGGATGACCACACGGCGGAGCTTATAAATACCCTCCAAAGGAGAAGTGAAACCACTGACCGGTTCTCCTTTTCTCTGCTTAGCTGGCTCCCAGCAGCTGGGAGCAGCTGATCCTCGCTCACGTTCCCCAGTACAGTGGCTCAACCTGCTCTTATTATTTCATGGTTGGGAAGCTTTTGGCAAACATCCTGTTTAGAATAAAATGGGACTCACACTGACTTTCAGGGGCTAAATTTACCAACTAGAAACTTCAAGCAAAATAAAAGAGAAAGCACAGGAAACGGTGAGGTGTCTGAGTACACCATTCCCAGAAATGAAACATAACAGTCTTCTTGGAGCGGGCTTTTTACCTGTACGTAGAAGGTCCTGGAGCTTGTGATGATTTCAAACAGGTTGTCCCTCATTAAGAGATCACTAGACAGAGAAGAAGAAAGTTACCAGGCAGGCCGGCACACACATCCAGGACTTGTTTTGTCCTAAGTCAAGGCACCAGTACCCTCTACCATAAAAGGGCCATTCCTCCCTCCGCCCCTGCCTCACTCCTTAGAGCAGGGGTGGGGAACATTCGGCCTGAGGATCATATAAGACCCACGAAATCATTTGGTCTGACCCTGCCAACGCATTAGGGGTGAATTAATTAAAAGTTTAAACAAATATAGCAAGCTACTCTTTAAGTTGATAATTCTGTATGATACTCGAATGATGTTACAAATATCCAGATGGCCCTAAGCAGAAAAAAGGTTCCCCACCCCTGCCTTAGAGGGTCTCAGGAGGTTTCCACATCCCCATAGGTGGCCTCCCCACCACACACATGCCCATCACCACTACCACCAGGTCTCACCAGATAAACCTACTGCTAATACCTACCACACCCCACACCACCTACAGTTGTGGGTTGGCTGGTTTGCTTTAATGGCTAAGATGTACGATGTGCTCTGTGCAAAGTGCTATTTAGGGTGTTTTTTATTTTAGAGTCAAGTAGATAAAAATTTTATTTTATATAGATAGGTACATAAATAGATCTATACATATATCTATCTCAAAATAGATATATAGATATATACAGGCTATCCCCCAAATATGTATAACAATTTGAATGATTATAAAGTTGGTGTTTATTAACATACATTTCACTTTCAAAACTAAGTGAATTATCAGCTGGTAGTGTCTATAGTGAAACTTTATATCTCGAACTTAATTTGTTCCGGAAGGCTGTTCGAGAAATGATTTATTTGAAAACCAAATCATTTTTTCTCCATTAGAAATAATGTAAATTGAATTAATCTCTTCCAGACCCTCAAATAATTCCATTTTAACCTTTCTTATATACAAGTCTAATATACTGTTTAATTTATAAACACTTATTTTCTTAAATTTATCAAACCACACCCTCCATTAGCCTGAAACGAATTTTTCATATATCACTGCCTCAGAATCGCTGTCACTGGTTAACTCCTTTTCATTTATCTAAACAACAACAGTTTTTCTGCCTATTCAATCGCCTGTGAGTGTTGGTTTGTGAGCACTTTCACACCCTTAGCAACATTAGCACTCTTGATGGCCTCTTTATGTTTTAAAATTGTGCTAATTGTGGATTTCTCCAGCAACAAAAGCATTCTCTCCTTTGTTTGTTGCCTGAGAGACGCTTTTTATCATGCTGAGGTGTCAGCATGAAAGGGTTGTCAGGTTGAAAATTGAAGTTTTGGTCAACAACCAAGACATTTTTTCTGTGAACAATTTGATGAAGAACCGAATGTTCAAGATGGGAGATGTTCGAGAACCGAGGTTTGACTGCATACATTTTGGGGGGACACCCTATATATAGAGAATTGACATATAACATATTGGTTTCAGGTGTACAACATAATGATTGGATATTTTTATATATTGTAAAATGATCACAATAGGTTTAGTTAACATCCATCACTACACAGTTACAAATTATTTTTCTTGTGATGAAAACTTTTAAGATCTACTTTCTTAGCAACTTTCAAATATACAATACTGTATTAAAAAATATACAAAACTACACTGTCCATTACATCCCAGGATTTATTTGTTTTATAACTGGATGTTTGTACCTTTGGACCCCCTTCACTCATTTCACCTGCCCGACTCCCCACCCCCACCTCTGACAACCATCAATCTGTTCTTCGGGGAAACCCAGGCTCAGAGAGGTCACATGACTTGACCATGGTACCAGAGTTAGTAAATGGCAGAGTCAGGATTTGAACACAGGTCTGACTCCAGAGTCTATGCTTTAATTACTCCACTGTTTGCCTCTCCTAAGGGTACCAAATCTCTCATTTCCAAACCCCTCTTCCATCAGCTTCATTAAATTCCTGCTCTGTGCCTCATTCCACTGGGCTGAGGGGCTTGGACACTAAACAGGAGAAAAGGAAGGAGAGAGTAGACAACTTTTAAGATGCTTCAAATTGGGTGCAAGTTTGGGAAGAGGGATCCGGACTTCTATAAAGAAGGCAAGAAGTAACTGATACTCACTCGGTGACAAACCTCAAACCAGGTGAAATGATTTACAATGTTAAATGTGTGTGTATCCAGTCACAGTGGGGGTATATAAGCAGTGAAAGGCCTAATTCCCTCTCAATAAAAAAAACACCAAAAAAGCAAAACTACATAATCTGGTGAGAGACTGTGTGCTGAACACCAGAGTTAGAATAATTCCAAGAAAGGACGGATCAGAGGCGGAGCTGGCTTCGTGAATGAAGACATGAAAGGAAATGGCAGGTGCTGGGCCAGTGCCATGGGCCCCGGGCAGAGGAGCGTGACACTAAAGACCCACAGGGAAGCCCTAACCGGTTTGGCTCAGTGGATAGAGCCTCGGCCTGTGGACTGAAGGGTCCCAGGTTCGATTCTGGTCAAGGGCATGTACCTTGGTTGTGGGCACATCCCCAATAGGGGGTGTGCAGGAGGCAGCTGATCGATGTTTCTCTCTCATCAATGTTTCTAACTCTCTATCCTTCTCACTTCCTCTCTATAAAAAATCAATAAAATATATATTTTAAAAAAATAAAATAAAAAAAATAAAGACCCACAGGGAAGGGGAAGCAAGCCAGGGGTGAGGCGGACCTGAGGCCAAATGCTGACTCCACTTTGGGAAAAGGTATTTTAGGAATATTTTTAAAACTTGCTGAGCCTTTGTACCCTAACTGTGCAACAGAGATGAGAAGACCTCCTTTGTCAGGCTGGTCACCACAAAGATCAATTACAGAAGGCATCTGGTACCGTGAGCATCATAGAGTGGGCACCTGAAATACATTTCACCATTATTAGCTTCACTTCTGGAGTGTCTGAGTAGAGATGGCTCTGCGCTCTCGCTAAAACGCTTTAACCTTTGAAACTGTTCTTGCAAACAGAATGGCATCAACTACCGAGGAAGTAAACGCAAAGCAGGGAGGGAGGAATCTGCTTCTCAGGCTACACGTTGCCTTTCCATGAAATTCAGCAAATGTTGGTTCAGGACCCAGATGCCCGAAAGCCCCTTGACTGGGGCGGGGAGAGGACACGTCTCACAGGCCTGGGACCTGCAGAGGCTTGGGGACTTCTTCCCACAGTATCTCCAACCCCTTCATTCTTTTACTCAGGGTTCCGTCTGCCTCTGACAGTCAGAGATTTAAGCAAAGTACAAAGCACTCTTCGGACTGAGCCTTATCTGGGTTCTCTGAGGTGCCCCAACATGCTCACACGGTCGCATGTCCAATCTGTACAGGCCCTCTAGGGTCAGGGACACCTCCGAGGCTCCGGTCATGCCCGGTCTTTCCTCCCCCCACTCTTCTGGAGCCACACTTCGGGAACTCCCGTCTCCAGCTACTTTCACGAATGATAAATCGCCACTGGGACTTCCCTGACCTGTGCTCTCAGCTCCATGTGCGGGGCAGTGCGGGCCTTCAGTCCTGCTTCCCTGGGTCACACAGCACTGTGTTCACGCTGACCCTGCTTCGCCTTCCCTCCGAAGCAGGCTGCCTGCTGCTCACAGCTTCCCTGGTGATGCCGTCTCGGCACGTCCCGTTCACGGGATGGACGGGCCACCATGCAGTCCCTAAAGACTGCAGATTCAGGGCCAACATGAGGGTTTCTAGATGTCCAGATGCCCTTGTGTCTCTAGTTCCAGGAGCATCTGTATTTGGTGTTGCATATGGGAGAGCCCTCACCCAGGGGCCCCAGGTCCACAAATCATCCTATGCACCATGACACTTGGAAGGTAACCATTTCCTAGCAGAAAGAGGAACACATTAAAAATGCCTCCTCTTCCTGCCCAGTGGGGGTGACAGAGTTGCTATATCACTCTTGTGTGAAGGAGTATCAGGGGCTTGTCAAAGGGGTGGGGGAGGGGAGGAAGGCCTAAGAAATTCAGGAAGGAGGCACCGGCATAAGAGTGAGCTGCCCAGAAGTGCTGCAAAGTGAGTGAGGATGGGCACAGGCCCCTCTGAGCCCCAGTCCTCCTGCGGATGAACATCTAACTCCCTCCAAGAAGCATCTCAGCACCATTCTCTTCTTTGTTCCTACACGTTTTCTTTTTCTCCATCAGAAAATTATCACACAGGCTCATCTTCTCAGGAGCAAGAGTAAAGCAATGGGCAGAGGGTAAGCCAGCCCAGTGTGACCTCACACCCATGTCAGCTAGGATGTGGTGACTCCCACCACGAGACCTGAGGCCTGGGTCCTTGTCTTGGAAGAAGACGTGAACAGAGCCGCAGAAGGGGGCAGTAAGCGGAGGTTCCAGAGGGCAAGTGGGGGTTCTGATCAGGAAAAAAATAAGCGGAGACAATTACCCAGATTTGACCAGACACTCATGGGTCTTGAGGACATCCTTGAGAAATATAGTGCGCAGTGGTTCTCGGTCCTAGGGGGGAGACATGGAGAGATAGGTAAACGAGGCCGTCCCCATAACGCCACAGCCCAGACCAGCTAACTGATAGGCCTCTCTCATTGGAGATGGTTGGCTAAAAACAGGTTACAAGTAAGGCAAGGTCTCAAATGAATCAAGAGTGAAAAAAATCTACAAAGATGCTCTGTGGCTGTGACCACAGGACAGCTCGCTGCATAGAAGGAGGGAGGAAGTTTGGGCCACTGTAATAATGAGCACACAGGACAGATGGAGACAAGACAGAGGCATTTCAGGAGTCTGTGTGTGTGGCCACATCTCTGCGCGCACGCGCGCACAAACACACACACACACACACACACACACACACACACACACACACGGGTTTACCATGTTGCTCTTCAGAGGCCCAGAGCAACTACAAACCTGCTCACACTTGAAGTAGCAGATGCTGAAGTCATCAAGCGCAAAGAAGCGACGTTTCCAGCTCTTCCGCTGAAATGCAAAGTAGAGAGCAGACATTAGGAAGGGGTCCCAGCGTTCTGCAGGGGGTTCTAATTCTAAGCTCCCAGGACGCAGCCCTGGAAGCCCGGCTCCCATCAAGGCAATGCCTCTGACCTGTGGGTGAATGTTTGGTCCCAAGCCCCTCAGGATTTGGGCAGAGGCACAGAGGACTGCAGCTCCTCCCTCCAGATGACTCTCCCCGTCTACACCCACACCCACCAACTCAAGGAGTCACCAGAACCCGCTCCAGCCCCAGCGCTGACACTCACCACATTCCCCTGCTTCACACAGTAGCCGCTCTTAATGAAGGGGTGGCCAGTGGGCACACGGCAGCCCGTCGTGGGAATGTAACTCTGAGACCGTCGGAGGATGGCGTGGGACCCTGGCTCACTCCCTTCCTGCCCGTCCCCACCATTCTACAAGGAAACAGTGTCCGGGTTAGCACCTGCCCCTCCATCCTTATTCAGCTTACCACCACCCCAGCCCCCTCTGGCCAAGTATCTTGCCTCTTTGCCCACGATGAGGGTCAATGAACTAAACAAGAAAATAAAGATTTCCTTTGCTCCCATCAGGCACTGTACCAAGTGCTTTCATGGAATATCGCTTAGGGAGGGTAGGCAGGCCCAGGAGAGAGGGAAGGACAGATAAAGCAAATCAGAGGAGCAAAGAAGCCTCCCGGGCCTTCCTCAGCCCCTCGCCTCAGAGGGTTTACACGTACTCGTCCCAAACTGTGCCAGCCACACAGCTTCAAGCTTCAGTGGCCTCAGTTTCTGCACTGCCATTACTCACATCCACCCGGGGCCCGGCATTTTCTTGCCACTCCAATGTGGCTCCACCTCGCCCCATCCACCCTGCCCTCAGTACAGTCCGCTGTGCACCTGCACACCAGGGGCAATACACATCCCCACCACCCCTCGCGGCCCCAGGCCCAGCACCTGGTTGATGGGTGTGTGGACCACCACCCCTCCGATGATCTCTGTCTTGTAGGCCACCTGCGGCTTCTTCTCGAGGGCCGGAGGAACTGCTAGGCTTTTGAGAACTTCCGTCGTCAGAGGCAGGTTCCCAACTTTGGGTACCTGGGAAGAACGATGGCATTGCGGTCACCAGGGAACAGAAGCTTAGGAAAAGCGGGGAGTCAAAAGCAGGATGGAAAAGGGTGAGAAGAGCTAATGTGCTAAATTATAGCAAGACACCCCTCTCACCCCCAGGCCTTCCACTGATCCAGAGCTGAATATGAAGAACTCTGCCAGCAACTTCACACACACACACACACACACACACACACACACACACACAACAAATGTACTGAGCACCTACTGTGAGTCAACCCTTCCCTGGCGAAAGACTAAAGATAAAACAGCAAATTTACACACAAGTCCTGCCCTCATGGCACGTATGTGCTAGTAGGGGAGACGGACAACAACTGCAGAGCAAAACAATCAGAATAACTACAAATGTTGGCAAGTGCCATGAAAAATATACATAGGAGCTGTGCTAGACAGCAGCAGAAGAATTGCTAGAAATGGAGGGGTCAGTGGGGGTCTCCAGAGGAAGGATGTGCAAACAGTAACCTGGAGGGGGAGAAGGAACCAGAAATATGAAGACAGAAGAAAGCATGCCAGGGGACAGGTAACGTACATGTGGTATATGATACAGAATTAAGGAGCATGAGCTTTGCAGCCCACAGGCCAGGTATAAGCCCTGATCTGTCACTGACTGACCCAGTGACCTTTGGCAAGTCACCGAATCCCTCTGGACCTACACGGTCCCCTGTGTGAAATGGGAAGCAAAATCACATTTATGTCGTAGAGTTGCTGTGGTTATCAAATGACAGCTGTGGTTATCAAATATACAGTTAAAAACTTTAGAAACACAAATAACAGCACAAAAGTATTATAAATCATTTTAATGAACATTTCACAAATGGAGCTAACAGTACAAACTCGGCCCTTTCTGAAGTGTGAGCCATGTCTGTCCCTGGCCACGCCGATCCAGCAATCACGGCATGTTCATGGTTAGTTTGAGACCACAGGCCCCGTATTACAAACTGGCCCAAAGGCAGACGTTGCCCAAACTGTGTTTTTTGTTTGCCCTACACAGTACATGTTTCAATCTACACTTAAAACTTGGGATACTGCCCGGCCAGCATAGCTCAGTCAGTGGTTGAGCATCGACCTATGAACCAGGAGGTCACGGTTTGATTCCTGGTCAGGGCACATGCCCTGGTTGTGGGCTCGATCCCCAGTGTGGGGTGTGCAGGAGGCAGCCGATCAATGATTCTCTCTCATCATTGATGTTCCTCTCTCTCTCCCTCTCCCTTCCTCTCTGAAATCAATAAAAATATATTTAAATCATAAAAAAACACACAGAAATTCTCATTTAAAAAACAAGAAGGAAAAAAAAACTTGGGCACTGCACATAAAAATCCAGATTTCCAGCCCCATCGCAGCTCACTCTTTAGAGGGGGAGTACATTCGTCAGTTTGCCTTATCCTACCACCCCCACACCGGAGCCTCATGGCACTATCCTCACTTAGGTTGTTTTTCGTCCTCCCTGTCCACTTCCTCCCTGTCACTTATACAAGAGTTTGCAAACTCTGAAAAAATATTTCATTTGTAAGAGACAAAGAGAGGCCCAGAATACTCAAGTCATTTGGCCAAAGCCATGACTAATAACTAACCAGAGAGCAGACCCTGACTCCCAGCTGGTGTGGTGTCCACAGCATCACAGAGCCTCTCATTCACGAGAACTCAGCGCCATGCGTGGCTCTGCCAGGAAAGGAACTGCAGGCCGAGTGAGAAAACCTAACATCCTCTTCCTCTTCTCCACAGCCTAGGGAGTCAGAAAGACCCAGACCCTTCAAGAGCTCTCAGTTCAGGGGGACCAAGGGCCACTCCATCTGGTGTCCATTCATAGGAGGAAGACCGCTGTGATTACACGGGGGACCCAGAAAGATGAGAGCCCTCTTTCTTGCCTGCAAACTCCGCTTACTGAGGCAAGGGTGACCTCTGCCCACCCACAAACCCACCCTGTCGTTTCCTCTGGCCGTCGAGAGAGAACAGTCTCCATTCAATGCCAAGCCATGAGCTAAACTCTTTCTGCATTCTCCCTAATCTTGAGCAATCCTATCAAGTAGGCATTAGGGTCATTATTTCCTCCGTTGTATAGATGAGGTAAACAAAAGCTCATTAAAATGAAGTAATTTGCTCGAGGACTGCCTGATTCTCCAGTGTTAAATACACCTACCTATTTACCTACCTACCACCCTTTCTAATTTTCTCCGAGTTCTGCTATTGTGAGATAAAATCACCATAGAACAGCAGAAATTCTCCCCAAATGACCCATAGGAATTCCTGAAACTCAGCAAAGGAATAGCGACACAGGCTTTGAGCTCGCAGTGGCCGGGAAAAGCCTCAGAGAAGCTCGGCCATTGTGTTGCCTCTCAGAACCTTGTCATCCACCCAGAGAAAGGCTGGTAGTCAGTGCGCTGCCCCTGCAGCCTGTGCTGCTTCCGACCAGCCTTTCCAAAACCGTTACTCTCCTGAAGGTTCTGACTCAGTCTGTGAAGGACAAACTCAACGAAAACTATGCTCCGAGCTTGAAAACAAGGTCATCCTTTTGGTCTGTCCATGGCCCAGCAGCCAATTTAAAGGTGTGCCCTCTGCCATCCACCTGCGGTGTGTTCTCTGAGGCTGCAGATCCACATGGATCTCATGCGCACTGTGTAATGAGACTTGCAAGGACTCATCTTTCTTCTCACCAGGCTCAGCTAGACTGCTGCGAGGGACAACCCCACAGGGGTGTGGGGGTCGGGGACTGTGCTTCACTTTGTATAGATGAGGTAAACAAAAGCTCATTAAAATGAAGTAATTTGCCCAAGGACTGCCTGACTTGCACAACTCACTTTTCAACCCTTTATAGAAATGTAGCGAGTTCAATAATGTCCCCCCATAACGTGACCTTATTTGAAAATAGGGTCTCTGCACGTGGAATTACATTAAGATGAGGTCATATGGTTTAGGGTGGGCCCTAAGTTCTATGACTGATGTTCTCATAAGAACAGGGGCGGTCACACAGACACACAGCCATACAGTGATGGAGGCAGAAATGGAATGACGCAGCTACAAGGCAGGGGACAACACCAAGGGCTGCCGGGAGCCACCAGATGCTGGAAGAGGCAAGGACTCTCCCCTAGAGCCTTCAGAGGGAGCAGAGCCCTGCTAACATCTTGACTTTGAACTTCCAGCCTCCAGAACTGGGAGAGAATACATTTTGCTTGTTGTAAGCCACTCAGTTTGTTGCAGTAGCCATAGAAAAAAATACAGAAATGCTAATACTCTGAGAGAACCCAATTCTTTAAATACCACATGCTGACTGTTTTCTTCAATCATAAGGACTTAATGACCTTAGCCTAATATGAACAATGATCTGTGGGCAGAAACCCTGGATCTATCCTGGCTCCAGAACCTTAGGCAACCCTCTTTGATCTCTAGGCATTTCCATTTCCTCCTTTATAAGTGGGGATAATAACACTTGCCCTTCCTACTTAAGGTTTTTACAAGGCAAGAACGAAACCATGTAGGTAAAAGTGGTGAGTAAGCTAACCTATTTAACTCTGCTGCTCGTTTTTAATATTTTTATAAACTCCTAGGTCCTGGGAGCCAGAGGGCCCTAGGGCTTGAATCCCAGCTTTACCACTTACTAACTTCTAGACTTTGGGCAAGACCTTGATTTCCATTTTCCTTATAGAAAAAAAATGACATAAAACCACCCCTTTCACAAGAGTAATGTGGGGGGTGAACATATGACACGTGTGAAGGTTTAGCTCAATACCCTTTCATCTCTGCATTCCCCCCAAGTGCCTGATGCCTCACTTTGCACATAAGGTGCCTTAAAATAAATATGCATGTCACCCATAAGGTGCCCCAGCCCCACATTTACCCCTCATCCTAACCTCGCTAAGGAAGGACACACAATAGAAGATGATGCAAAGTGGAGAAAGGAGTCAACACTTCCAGAACATGAAAAGATTAGGAGGACGTAGAGAACCCGTCCTCTTCCTTCTCTCCCACATGCTCTTTGGAGGAGGCGTGAAGAGATGTACTAACATAACAAGGAAAGTGGGGGGGGGGGGTCCCGGAGACTGTGGAAACCCCGAGGACAGACTGACATGGACTTGCAGCCTCTGGGTGCCACTTTGCTCTTCCCACTCCCGGAACCTGTAACCCCTGCTCCATGAGACCAGGAAAGAGCAGGGGTCCAAGCTGCTTAGAGCCACTCTGTGCTCCAAGCATGAAACAGAGGGGAAGAGGTTCCCTGCTGCTTTGCACTGGGTAGCCCTGCTCACCCGGTACGGACAGAGGAGGAAACCCAGGAGGACACTGAACGAGGATAAAGTACTAGACAGTGAAAGAAACACCGAACTGTGGAAGACGCGGAAGGTGAAGACCCCAACAGGGATGAAGAAAACCTTTACCTAACAGCACTCAAGAGCCACGTACACAGCCTATGGGTAAGCAGACCCATGGGTTAGCAGCAATCCCCTCCCTTTTGCTCTCTTTGCACGGGTTTACCAAAGTTCCTCAGAATAGCAAACTTAACAAGCAAAACTGCTTCAATGACTGAACTGTACTCTGCAGGTCCAACATCACAAGTGCTGGACAGGTGCAGATTTCTCTTGTTAATTCACGGGAGCCCTGATGAATCTGGAGAAAGATCTGCCCCAGCACATAATGGTTATTATTGGGAGTCACTGGAATGCAAGCATTTCCAACTGTAGGATACAGAAAATCAAACTTTTCAGCATACAAATCATGCTTATTATGCCACAAGTCTGTCTAGATTGGTTAAAGGTCTAGTTGTTTTTTTTTTCCAAAAGATAGTTTTCCATCTCCTCCTTCCAACCCTGCTCCCTTTCTTTTTCTAAAGGAGAAGAAAGGAGTTCTTTATTCATCAAGTCAAGTACTGGTTGGCCAGTCAGTGCATGAATTCAGTGATGCTTTTAAACTAAATGCTTAGGCAGGACAGATTGGTGGATGGCCTCAAGGGATTCCCCCAGGTCACCTCTTAAAGTAAGAAGTGCATTCCCTCAAGTCAGGACAAAGTTCTGACTTCCCTCCTCATATGCTTTCCCCTTCCCTCTATTTCTCACTGTCAGCAATGCATTTTCCAATCCCACCACCTTCTGAATCAGCATTACCCAAAACACAACTGACCAGGAGCCCTTCCAGGAAGCACACAGCAGATGCTCCATAAACTTCCCCTTGAACTTGATTCAAACCCAGACTCTGTGCAACTTGTGGTCAACCAAGGTGTAAGAAGAGGTAGGGGAACTGGGTCTAGAACGAACTTCTGGGAAAGCCCCTGCTACCACTGGAATTGTTCCCCACCCAAACAGGCCACATGCCAGGAAGAGGCACGGACCCCTGCAGAAAGGAGAAGCAATCATACGTACAGTGATTTTGCTGGCTTGGTTCAGAGCTTCAACCCAGTCCTTCAGATCTTTCTGGTCATTGGCTTGAAGAAAATACCTCTGAGAGAGGGCATTGATGACTGCAGAAGTCGTGGGGAAGAAGGGAGAAAAATCCAGGTCAGAACACATGCAACACCAAGACTCCACAAAACTAGGGTGCTTGAAGTAGCAGGGTGGAGGATCCCCACAAAGCAGAGGAAGACTTTCCCCATGTGGGAAAAAACCTGCATGAATATTTGGGAAACAGCAGGCTGCAATGCGCTCTCTTTAAAAGTGTGGATTATCACCCAGCCAGTGTGGCTCAGTGGTTGAGCACCAACCCATGAACCAGGAGTTCGTCGTTCCCTTCCCGGTCAGGGCACATGCCTGAGTTGCAGGCTCAGTCCCTAGGGGGTGTGCAGGAGGCAGCTGATTGATAGTTCTCACTCATCTCTCTCACAACCTCTTCCTTCTCTCTGAAATCAATGAAAACATTTTTTTAAGTGTGGATTACTCCACTGGCCACAAGAATGACACCTGACATTAACAACAACCTTAACATGCTCTTATGCAGTGATGAGGTTGCTAGTCTGCCATCAACAAGACACACGCTCAAACTGCTTTTTAGAGGTGCCAACAGATTTACATTCATGATGACACATTTATAATTTTGGCCACAGGGCCCCTGTTTCCACTGGCACAACTTGCCTGGGTTAGCAGTACTGTCTGTGGTTGGAAAAGGGAATAAAGCTTGCCTGAAATCAAATCATCAAATCTGTGTCCTTGACCTCATTTTCAACCTGTTCTTTCCTCTGAGCCCTCCATTAGGGTCAACAATTTACTTCTGGGTTCATAATTTTTTAAAATAGATCTGTTGACCACAACATCGGAGAGAGTCATTTTCAAGCTTAGCCATGATATTGAAAACTACTGGAAGAATCAGAGCATCGAAGACGCTTGAACCAACCTGAAGTTGGGAGAGAGGACAACTCAAGGGACCACTTCATTCTCCTAGCATTAAAAAGCCTGAACTATTTAAGGGGTGAAAATCATGGGACACAGAATTCATTATCTCATTCATTCATTCAACACCTACTACGTGCCAGAACCACTCTACATGCTGAGGATTCAGCAATGACAAAGCAGAGGAATACCCCTCCTTCATGAGCTTACATTCAGAATCACGCTAGATATATGACAGAATATCTGCTAGCTCAGAAACTATCTGTTAGCATTTGCTTGTAGCACTTAGTACAGTACTGAGAACATAGTGGGCGCCAAATAAATACTGATGATTCAGTGACTTGAGGCCTCAATGGATTGGCTCTGCTTCCTGTGTCACCCCAACACTGTCACTCTTTGGGCAATACTAAGTGAGACCCCCAACAGAATACTCCTTTTCTATTATCCCCCCAGCATTCCAAAGTCTCCACCTTTCCTGAGCACACCACTACTGAGCTCTGAATTGAGGGTTCCTAGAAACTTCTAGTAGATACCTTGCACCTCGCCCTGTGGAGCCAGGAAAACTTGCAACGCCATTGAACATCTGTTTTAGGTGACTGATAACTTGGTGGTGAGACCCAGGAAAGCAGTATCACTTGAGAGCCAGGAAACATCGCTGTGACTGAAGTCACTCACACACACAGGGTGTAAGTCAAAGGTGATCACCAGACCATCTCCATGCCAAAGAGGAAGTTGCTGTAGGAGTGTTCAAAAAACCCATCTTCTGGCTCAGTACTTACCAAAGCAAAATGGAGTCTTTGGTTTCTGCTTTGGGGTGGCTATGCTCACCTATATCAAATAAAAAAATAGAAGAAACATAACTATGTTTCTAACAATATTTATAAAGCATTTTCCCCCAATTTTCTGCTAAAACATTTCTTAACCAAATATATATGCGAACACTTTAAAAATAATAAATACGTGGAAACCCTGTACTCACTATCCAGATTAAGAAATAGGACATTATCAGCCCCATTTCTCAGAAGTCCTTTGTGTGTCCCTCCCTGATAGAGTTCCATTCCCACCCCTCAGAGATAACCACTATCTTGATGTCTGTGTTCATCTTTATTTTTGCAAAAACACTCTTAATAGCCATTGACTCCTGACAAAATTCTCTTTGGACCACAAAACCTATACTGGCCCCACTCACACTAGCAAGATGCTACTCCTCTCTCAACCACCATGCCCCCTGCCTAAACAGTTCTCCAAATTGAAGGTGGTATTGCCACAAACACATGGATTTCAATTAGCGCTCCCAGAAAGATGAGGCAGCTGGTCACTCACTGCATCTGGACACACTAATAGATTTCCTCTCTATCTACCCCAACTGCTTAACCATGAAAGCACACACTTCTACATGTCCCAAGAGGGGCCAATGGAATCAAAGAGAATAACTATGTATTTAAGAAAAGGGCATAAGAAAGCAGAAATATTTCTATACCTCTTGTTGTTTGATTTCATCTTGCTTTTGCAATCCTACCCCTGGCATGTATGTTCCTGCGTTTGTGTCTATATGAACCCACCTCACTGAGCTTCAAATACACTGAACGAATAAAGGAAAGCAGCTCATATTCCATCCAATGCCCACAAAGATTAGGTGACTACCCTTGATGGAGGATGGACCTCCCTGAAGCAGGCCTCCATCCTGTACCTGCGTTTTCCAAGGGGCCAGCCACCTTCCCCCAGGAACTATTCCCATGTTGTCATAATCCACCTGTGGACACCATTCCTTCATCCCCTTTCCAGCAAGGACATTCTCCTATTTGTTCGCACAGAGGGGCTCCAGGAGTGGTTCTTGCTTTAACAGAAGGTATGAAGCCAGAAGCTAAGGAAAAATCTCAAGTCAAAATTAAGGTCTCACAGTTGCTAAGGGTCAGATAATGACTGACCCACCCCTCTGTCTGGATTCTCTCTGTTGGCTCTAAGTTCTTTCTATAAACCTGCCCAGATTCCTTAACAACCAAAATTAACCCTGCCCCCAATACTTAATATGGGAAGTGAGGTAGCAGCCTATCAAAGGAAAGACAGGCAGTACAGCCTCAGCTCTGGTGCCAGAGGACCACGGCTCAAATCTCAGCTGCAGAACAAGGTCGTGGAGCTCCGGTGCAGCTCTGCCCCAGGGCCCAGGGTAACCCTGCCCTACAAAGTGGCTCCAGGAGCAGGGGAAGGAAGAAGCAGCCACCTACACAGAAATCTGTCAGTGACTCATTTTCTTGCTCTGTCCCTCAGCATCTGTGCTCCTGAGGGTCCTCGTGCCCATAAGCGCCTTTGTGTCCTACCCGTGGTTCCTGTGTAACCCTGACCCCCGTAGAACTGCCTTGGCTATCCCAACTGGAAGAACCCATCATCTCACGGCATCCCTTCTACTTTCGGCTTTGTGATGGCAGGAGTCTCCAGCTTATTCAGAGACTCCTGCTCCCAGAAACTGCCATTTGTCATTGACTAGACAGAGCATCACTAATGGACACTTTTCACCCTGCCTGAATGACAAATGGTCCACTTCGACCACAATTTATTGCCAACCTATACTGGGAAAGTGCTACCCATGTGCTCATTATGGGAACTGATGCTTTCATTTGTTTGTTTTTATACTAGTATGTTCTCCAGTGTTCAGTCAGGGGTATGCACGCACATCTATAATTTGCGTCATGCCTCATGGCTTACCACAGGGTTATTTGGTAAAGCAGCTCCTTGCTGCATTAACAAGTCATCAGTTCTAGTTCTGCCTGATGGGCTGTTAAGCAAGGGTAAGAACCTCAATGTCTCTGATCATCTTCCTGATTAGCAAAACCAGAGTGAAATTAGTGGTCCCCTTCTTATGGTCACAGGATGGCAAAACGAGGAAAATGAAATTATATCTACCTGTACTGTGCCCCTCAGAGAGAAGGGCCAAGATGGGAGGGTCTCATTTACTATGGACAGGCCTCCCCCTGACATTCTGGTGACTGTGGAAGCAGAATCCATGGTCCCTGGGAATATATCTCCGTTCCCCACACCCCCAGATGTTGGTGATCAGGCCGGGCTGTGCAGCATCTCTCAGACATGGTGAAGGAGCCGAAGATCCTGAAGAAGTGTGGTTGACAGGCTGACTAGAGAAGGCAGCCAAGTGCAACCTTCTGCATGGCCCAAATGGCCTCAATTGAGTACCTGCACAACTGTGGTTGACTGGTGGGATCCTGGGTTATGCAAGCAGTGAGAGGAGTCAGGGATGTGAGGGGGGCATGAGCACAGGTCACCAGGAGAGTGACGCAGATGAGCCTGCTCCACAGTGACACAGACTCTCGGGAACTTGTTCTTATCAGATTAAACACAGACCACAGGATCAGCCAGCTCATCGGCGGCAGCGCTCTGCTAGCCAGCCGCACCCTGCCTGTCCTTGGCCGGAAGTGGAGCTGGGGCCCCTCAGGCACAGCAGCAGCTGCAGAACAAGGTCTTGGAGCTCCGGTGCAGCTCTGCCCCAGGGCCCAGGGTAACCCTGCCCTACAAGGTGGCTCCAGGAGTAGGGGAAGGGAAGAAGCAGCCACCTACACAGAATGATTGGAGGGGCTCTAAGATGGGATCTCTGAACCAGTCAGGGGTTCAATGAGCCCTGAAATTACAGGCAAAATTTTGGTGTGTACACCCATACATACTTTACCTGGAAAATGAGTCCACACTTTTCACATCAGACTCTCCAAAGGATCCACGACCCACCCAAAAGTTAGGAATGAGGACCCCATGAAGAAAGATTCATATGATGTTAAGGAATATGAACTTTCTCTATGCTGAAATGGATTCCCCATGGTCCAATGAGGGCCCAAATTTTATAAATAATAAGAGTCCAGCGGCCATCTGCTGACAGTAGTCTTTATTCAGGGAAGAACCCCAGACTGAGCTCTTGGCTTCCTGCTCTTTGCCCTGCTTACTTAAGCTATCTGAGGCAAATATTATAAGAGAGTTCCTGGTTTTGTCTTTGGACCAACAGACTGAGACCTGCCCCATCCAATCCAAACTATACAATTATACCCTCATTTGCATTTAAAATGACCAATCATAACTGCTCCGTAACAACCAATCAGGATACTACCTAATGCCTATGAATTGAGACCGCATGATTTGCACCAATCAAAAACATACAATTTGGATGCCTCATTTACATAAAACAGATCTAATTGGGAACCTGGTGGGGAACTTTCTCTATACAAGATGGCACACTTAGTTTCTGCCAGAAGCTGCATCTCCCCAGCTTGCAGACCATTCACCTGAATGAAGTCTCTCCATTTTCTAATATTCTTTTGGGGAATTTTTGTTGACAGGAACCACTATTCTAGAAAGGTCTTCCTTATAGTTACTGAGGGCAAGGCCCTGACAAAACAGGACACAAGCTGGGGCCAGGGCAGTGGGGCTGGCTGTGTAGAAGGGCCAAAGGCCAGCATCAATTATTTTCTTGTTTGCCCAAGAACTGGTTCTGCTGCCACTGATGCCCTGAATGACATCAAGTCAAGAACTTTCATCTCTGTTGGCCTCTCTGAAGGACCCCATTTTCCCAACACTGGCCCTCAAGAAAGAAATACTGAAGAGCATCCCTGAACAGCAGCTACACATACACCACAAGGCAGGCTGACACTGTGGATAAACCCTCCACTCTGGCCCTGGCTGGTATGGCTCAGTGGATAGAGTGTCAGCCTACAGACTGAAGGTCCCAGGTTCAATTCCAGTCAAGGGCACATGCCCGGGTTGTGGGCTCCATCCCCAGTAGGGGGTGTGCAGGAAGCAGCCGTCAATGATTCTCTCTCATCATTGATGTTTCTATCTCTCTCGCCCTCTCCCTTACTCTCTGAAATCAATAAAAATATATTAAAACAAAAACAAAAAACCCTCCACTCTGGGAGGGAATACCTAGGGGTTAATACAAAATAACCTGGAAGGCTGAATGTGATGCTGGTACCTCGCCTTAAGGTTTTTCGGGGAAACTCCTGCATTCTGGCACGGGATCAGGCAGGAGTTAAAGGCCCTCAGCTCTGTGTAACCTGACCCAGGGCAGCTGTGGGTTTTGTAAAAGGCCCAAGCAGCCCTGTCTCTCCCAGGAAGGGCTAAAAGGCAGATCCATCCTTTCTAAATGAGGCCACCTCCAAAGCTGAGAATTCTAAAAACCCTCATCTGAGCCACATTTATAAATTATGATTCAGCAAGAGACTGTAGTCACTCCTCTCCCATAAAAAATCTTCCCAAACCCTCTCAAACAGGCAGGTTTTGGGGTTTCATGAATACTGAACTCTCTTTCTCTGAAACGCCTAGAGCAACATCTAGCAAGTCTGGACAAGAGAGGGGTGGCCCAAGCTGCTGTCCTGCCTGTCCAGAGGCAGCCGCATTTCTTACCACAGACATGCACAAAGCTGAGCTTTCACAGGCCCTTCCCTCTGCCCCCAGGTCATTATCTCCTCTCTCTCAAGGCTCAGACTCTGCAATGCAGACTCGGCCTCTGCCCCCAGCTGTTTCTGCCAGACTCTCCTGCAGCCCCGGCAGCCGCCACTCACCTCCCCACAGGCTGAGAGGGAGGGCTGAACCCAAGGGCTCCCAAAGCTTGTGACAAAAAGGAGCCAGGAGCCGTTCAGATTATGGCCCCCTCACCCCATCTCAACCCCCTGAGGGTGGGAGAACCTGGACAAGGAAGCAGAGGTCCCCAGAGGCCTGAAGTGAGGAGTGCGTGGGGAGAGCAGGACTTCCGGGGCCTTAGTACTGGCTGGGTGCCACCTGGCTCTCCTCACTGGACAAAGAGTTCCTCTTTCTGGTGAGGCTCTAAATCCCTGACCTTTTTTATCACTGCTGCTTCATGGGTCAGCCTTGGGGCCTTCTCCAGGGAGGGGCCGCTAAAAGAAGCTGAATTCAGCAGCTACATATGGGCATCATCAACCAGCTCCCTCCGCCAAGCCCTTCCACGTGTCTCAGCACCAAAGAGGGGCTGCTTCACCCTCTCTGCACAAACTAGACCAGGGGTGGCCTGTCAGCCCACCTGCCAGACTCTACAGCAGTTACCTGGCGGCTACATGGCTTCCCGGTACCCCTGAGTTCCTTCTCCGGGTATCTTAGCTTTCCCTCTGAGGTATCCTGTCCAGGTGATTGATAAAAGTCCAGTGCAGTCCCCACTCTTTCTGAGCTGCTCCTGCTTAGTTACACCCTCTGGGAGGATCCTTTACAGTCACTGGGGGTTTTGTTGTTGTTTTTGTGTTCCTCCTTGTCCCAATTACAAAAAGGGTCATGTCCCACTCCTACCCCCACCACCGATACCTCCTTTGCTGGAGCTGAGTGCAGCGCGGACTGATGTGTCCCAGGAGGAAGGGGCTGCAAGGCCCCCCTCCAAGAAGCTGCTGACCACACTCCGCCCACTCCCGGTCAGCAGCAGGGCTTCCACAGGCAGTGCTGGTGAAGGGGGAGCTGCCCATGCAACACCCCCAAATGTTAACACCCGAAGGATAGGACACTGCCTCTTGTTTAGATACTAAACCTACTTACAGAATATGAATTCCCAGAGCTCCAGGCCAACATTACCTTCGAGATGTAGGTCAGCTGCAAAGATCCAACAGCTCCTGCCCCAATTGCCAGGTTCTGAAACAAAATATGTTTTTCATTTTAAGAAGGATGCTACGTGCGGCCATGGAAACAGCACTAAGAGGCAGGAGACCACGCTTCCAGTTCTGTTTATGCCACTTACTGGCTTTGCAACCTTGAGCAAGTCACTTACCCATTCTGAGGCTCCCTTTCCTCCCCTGCAAAACAGTGGTCATTCTTGCCACTATATGTGTGCATTAATGTTACCCAGAGCTAACGTATTACAGAGAGGTGGTAAAAGTGTGGGCTCCACCATTTGACCACGAGGAAGTTCCACTAATCTTCAGTTTTCCCTTCTGATAACAGTGCTTACCTCACAAGGCAGTTGTAAGACTGAGTAAGTAAACTTAAGAGCACTTGGCCTATAGCTACTATATTTTTCTGCCCTGACTAATCTGATCCCCTTGTTGGCTTGATCCTGTTTTATGCCACTTCAAAGTCTTCTCGTAATAAGTCGGGTACAGATTCACACAATACAGAAATAAAAAGTACAGCTGGTCAGTCTATTTCACAGGGCCGTTAATGTCCACACACTATAAAACACGAAGTCAACAGACTATTCAAACAGCAAGAAATTCACAGGCACCTTGTGTGGCAATATTTAACTTGGCAATTGCTTTGGCTTTCTAATTTCTCCATTGTCAGAAATGAAGCAATGATACAGGGATGGCAGTGTAGCAAAGAGACGGCTAAGACTTCACACTTGTGGAGTTCCTAATCTGTAACTTGGAAAATGCCCTCCCCCATGAGCCTGAGAACCTGTCCATAACCTCTTAAACCGTTTCCATAAACCTCAAAGAATAACCTTGAAGCCCCCATTACCTGGGTCATGGCAAAGTAATAAACACAGGTGGCTCTTGGATAATGGGAATTTAGTAATTTCCTAAAGGGTTAACAGTGAAATGACCTGTCATTCCGGGAGATGGCCCTTAAGAAATAGGCCCTTAGATAAGAGGGAAGAGTCCTTCTAGGCCCAATTATCTAAATTAACAAACATCATTTGAAGCAATTGTAATGTGAAATATCCTATTACGAGAAAATGGAGGGAATCACACCATGCTAAAAGGATCCTTAGAGCCTTAGGATTTTAGAGTAAGAAATCTAAAAAGAATTTCTTCCCCCACTCCCTTTTGTAAATAAGACCGTAAGTCTCAAAGCTGCCTTTCAGTAACCAAAATAGCATTTCAACTATGGGTGATCTGATTGACTCATTATTTTCAATTATACAGTGACTGCATTTTGTTTTATTTTTTAGGAAAGAGAGAGGCCTTACAGCCCCTAAATCAGAGTCCAAACGGAACCCCAGCACCCAGCTGACTACCCCAGAGGGGAACATAAACCACTCCAGGCAGACACTCAGCTCCCTGGGGAGTGAGGTGTCCAAAAGCAAGCCCAGGTCTGCATGGCCTCCAGAGCCACATGGAGCCACAGGCCTCTGCTGGACGCTGAGCACCTCCTCCACCCCCAGCCCCACATCTTGTTCCTGAGAAAAGTGACTCGTGAGGGAAGGGCTTTGTCCAAGGCAACATAATTGGTGGCACAGCCTGAACCACAGTGCAGGTCTCCTGACTTCACCCCGATGCCCTTATAGAAGCAACACTATAATTTTAAAAAGCCTGAGCTGTTGGAATCCTAGCTTTAGGACATTAGTGCACGGGACTGTATGCAATAATAAGCCCGGCTGCATAGCTTGTTGGGAGAGTGACGTGAAAATACATAGAGAGCTGAGCCATGGTGGTTCCTATCTCTGACCCGCATGCTAATTACAAGATGCAGATGCCAAGTCTCAGGGCTGGTCTTGCACAACTCAGTCTTCTGGCTCCACACCACAACCCAAAGGCCTCCAGGGCCCTATCTTGAATTATGAGTGATGAAGTAGGTTTGGGAGAACCATTCGGACACTAACCCAAGCGTAATGACAGATAGGAGCCGATCAGATTGCAACTACTTCATCCTCTCCACCCTCCACAGTTGCTCCACCCTCAGTCCTGTGCTCCAGAGAGAAAGAGACAGCAGTTCTCCAGGCCCAGTTACCCTGGGGTGTCCTCACCCCCTTCACCCACAGCCCACCTACTGTCTGCAGAAGGCTCACGTGTACCTCCTCTCCACCAGGAGAAGCCAGGAAAACATGACAAACGTCTGCAAAAGCAGTTTCCCCCCACTGCCCTCGCCTCCCAGAGGGAAATGAGTGACAGGAGAAAACAGCCCCAGGATCACAGGCTTGATCCAGAGCGACAGCTCAGTGTCCACTCTAATTACTGGACCTAGGAGATCAATGGTGACAGTGCGCTGCCAGTGCGGCAGCCCCAGGCAGACACTTCTTGCTCAGGGAAGATTGTGCCAACATGCCAAGTTGTGAGGGCCTCAGCAGCCAGATGTCAGGGTAGGACCAGCAGGAAACAGCACCTGGGGAAGGGCAGGGTGTCGGGGACCAGCAAGCTGCCCCTCCCGGCTACAGCCCCGTCTGCTCTAGGGAAACAGCATCTTCTTGAAGCCTGCTCCGCTGACCACAGCCTGCCCTGGCCTCACCTCTCACTGAGTTCACGTACACCAACCCTTCTCCAACTTTGCTGCACATCAGAACCTCTGGGGGAGCTTATTTGAAAAGGCCCAGGCTCCAGCCTCACCCAAAAAACACTGAATCAGAAGCAAGCAGAATGTGGGCAGAACACGCACATTTTTTTTTAATGCTCCCAAGTGATCCCTTAATAGGCCCAAGTTTGAGAACAACTAGTCTACATGACATTGTTGGAAGCCGCCCATTGCCTTCACTAGCAGAGAGGTGTGGACAAGGAACCCGGAAGGCTGGTCAACCTTGAAGCTCTGAAAGGTCAGAGCCAAGCACCCACTGTCTAGTTGAGGCAATGGTAGCTAAAGCAACTTCCACCTTTTACTTCTATGTAAATCCTTGCTGATGGGCTATCATTGGAATTGCCTGCCTAAGGGCTATGGGTGTATCCCACAATCTGAATAAAAGGGATAGCAAGGCCAAAGCTGGGTGGAGTCATTCCTCTTGAGCTGGGCTCCCGCCTGGCCCCCAATATTTCCAAATTAATATTTTCTAGTCTCTTTCATTTGTGTGCGGCCTCCTCCAGAGCCCGAACCCTGAACCTGAACCCTGAACCACACGGGACGTGGGGGGGACACTCACATAACATAATCTAGTCCTGAATTCTGTATTGGAGGATATTTTTCTGTGAGTTTGTCTCTTCTTATTAGATTTCAAGCAAGTGAGAACATAAGTACAATCTTATTCCTCTACACAGCTGACTCGTCGATTTTTAAATGAAAACGCTATCTGTGTGGTGGTTTAGTTCCCAAACCAGTCCACAAACGCCCGCTGCCCTCATGGAGGACTGGAAGACGACGCTGCTTCTACTGCCATGGGCAAACAATGTTTCTTTGGGAAGATTTGCTCATGTTTAGAACTTGGGTATCACGTGACTTTGCAGTTCCCATGACCTGGAGCAGGTCTCTTGTGGGACAGGAACTGAGTAGAGGGAGACATGAAGGTCTGAGTCCCAACTAAAAAGGGGTCAAGGACTTAGGAAGAGGAGGCGAGGAATGGGCCAGGAAGAGGGGCAGGAAGCATCTAAGATGAGAGCACCTGAGCAGATGAGGAGTGGAGACAGAGGCTGGAGGGAGGGCTGTTATGTGAGTCACTTGGGCAGATTTTTAAACAAACTAACATTCAAGCTTCATCCCCAGGGTTTTAACTGGTCTGGGGTAGGGCCCGGGCACCTGTATGTTTTTAAATCCCGGGGGATTCCTCTGTGCCACGAGGCTTGAGGACCACTGGTGCAGACAACAGTTGGTCCTGCTGGCTCTGCACTGGAGACACAGCAGTAGGTGAGAGGAAGGGCCACGCCCAGCCACAGCCCACAGAGTGGCTCTGGCTGCAGCAGCAGCAATAAACAGGGACATGGAAGAGCAAGGCAGGGCAGTGAGCAGGAAGAGAAAAGGGATTCCAGCTGTATGCACAGCTGGCAGCAACTGTGTCAGGAGCAACCTATACACCTCTGGGACTTGTAAGTTTTCTGGAACAATGTAGGGCACAAGGCAGGTTCCTGTTAAATGAAGGCTTTATGAAGACACTGCTGTCTTGCTTTTTGCTCAAATGTTCTGTCACCAAGGACCTCAGAGGAACTCCAACTCTCCATGAGTGGAAAGCATAGGGTTGTTTCTTTTCCATCACTGAGCAAGGAGCTGAAGGGCCCACACCTCCCATGACATACCTCCCAGGGTAAGCCTTTTTTCTAGACGCAACATTATTTCTTGTTGAAATAGAAAAATTGTCCCTTCTTCTAGTGAAAGTAACAAGAAGCACAGAAATGACCATTAGATCTAACTATACATTCATAAATTCACAGAATGTCAGCACTAGAAGGTTCTGTTGATGCCTCATCATTCACCACGTGAGACTTCCTCAAGGAGCAGAGAGAAGACAGAGCTCGTTGCTCCCAACACCAATCTGCTTGCTGCTTTGACAATGCACAGCTTGAGAAAGGAGGAAAGGGACAGATTTATATTTAGAGTATATTATGCACCAGGCCTGCTGGTACGTACTTTTGCACGTTGTCACTTAACCCCAACAATCCCATTTTACAGATGAGGAAACTAAGGATTGAGCAGGTGAAGCAACTTGCCCAAGGTGACAGAGGTCCTGAGTAGTCAGGCCAGTGATGGAACTCAACCCTTCCTGATTCTCAAATCCCATGCACTTTCCTTTTACCACGCCACCTCCCATGAGACAATCCTTCAAATGTACAAGGACCTGCTCATTATCTAAGAGTTGATTATCAATGAAAGGTAAATACAAGAGCAGGACCAGCAGGGTTACACCAAAAGAGACTCTGTAGAGTTGCCCAAGCTGGGCAGGGCAGGAACTAGTCAAACTGGCTCTTAGGTGCCAAACTCTAGAAGACTAGGAATTCAGAATGTGGAAAGGGGGAGGAGAGTTGCCTGTGCCCTCTTACCTTCTCTTCTGTCCCTCCAGGGTTCCTAGCAGACAGCAAGGAACACAGCAGGCAGTCACACTAGCTTGTTAGTCAACTAGTGGGAAAAGGGGGAAGAGAATACATGTGGAAACCCCACAGCTGAGGCATGAGCCAGCATGACTGCCCATGGGCTGAAACCACAACTCAAACCACCAAAAGATGAGGCCAGACACTGACTCTCAGAAAAGGACTTGCCTAAGAAGAGCAGCATGATGGGAATGGAGGGGAGGGCACAATTCCCACTGCCCCACAATCCACAGTCCTCACCAAAGGAAACTAAGCGAGCTGTCCCCAGGCATGAAGTGGGCCGTGTAGTGGCTTCACCTGCCACTCCGGTATCAAACACATCTCCCCTCTACCCTGTAGCTCCATTTCCTGATACTAATTGGAAGAAAGGCAACATGTCCATGGCTACTCTCTCCATTCTCCAGTTCAAAAGATGTATTTAATATTTCTCTTCAAGGGAAGTCAATTCTTTGTCATAAACTGTTGTGTTGGTGTAATGCTCCCATTCTATCATCTGGACGTCTCTTTCTTGTTGACATGCACCCAGTACCGGCTCTAGCCAGGATGGACTTCATGATGTGCAAAGTCTCTCAGCCACTATATTCCTAGCTCTTTTATTTCCTCTTCCAATCCTGGTGACAGTGACTTAAAGACATGGCATTCTTGTATATAAATAGATACCTAAAATATTTTAAAATAGATGTATAAAAAGATATAGTAAAAACAAATGCAGAAGGTTAAAATCTAAAGCAAAATGTAACAAATAACCATAGATGAATTTTAAGAAAACTTATAATAGTCATCACTGTTGTTTTGCATTAATAAAACCTCTGCTAACTTTCATAGCGTCTATCTCTTTAGCTGCTTGGACTCCAATACTAAGTAGTGCTAACTAGTAACGTGATTGCCCAAAAGTGCTTTTTAGTTTATACTTCTTTTTAATTTAGTTTGTACTTCTTTTTACTTTAGGCAAAGTACACCTTGTTATAAAGACAGAATTATTTTGCCCTGGCCAGTGGGACTCAGTTGGTTGGACATCGTCCCATGCACCAAAAGGTTGCTGGTTTGATTCCTGGTCAGGGCACATGCTCAAGTTATGAGCTGGATCCCCTATAGGGAGTGAGTAGAAAGCAGCCAATTGATGTGTTTGCTGTTTTCATGTTCACATCGATGTTTCTCTCTCTCTCCCTTTCCTTTCCTCTCTCTCTAAAAGTCAAAAAAAATTTTAAATGACAAGAATTGTTTTAAAAATAAGATTACCATAGAAAACACATAAAACAAAATTACACGTACAGTATTTTATGTTAACTCTCAAAAAGTCCACACATAATTTTAATTCTTAAAATGTTAATTTAATAATAATTCACCCTGAGCAGATTTGCATTTATTTATTTATTTATTTAATTTATTTATTTTCATTTGCATTTTAGCCAAAGTACAGATCTGTCGCTTGAAATCTTCTTTTGGGATTATTTTTTTTCCCCAAGGAATTCTGTGTTCTTACTCTAACAAAATAATAGACAAAAGCATGCCAGAAATTCTACTTAACCCTTGAAATCATGTGTCACATAGATAGCTAATATACCAATTACACAAAATCCATGAATTAAAAACACTTTGCCCATACACTTGTTGAAGATCTGAGAGTTAGCACAATGCTTATATATGCAGCGAGTATCTGTGGACAGACACACATGGAAGTGGTAATACTGCCTCTGGCCAGAGGAACTAGCACCTGGGGAACAGGAGTGGGAGGAAGGAAGCCGTCACTGTGTCAGCGTTGCCACATTTCAGATTTGGTGCCATGTGCATCGATTGGCCAGTTTTTAAAAAAGTTATCTCACTGGTTCTTGGCATTTTGACAGGTGAAGCATATTAGACAAAAATCTTTTAAATGTTATTGGATTTCAGCCAAATTTTGCTCAAGAAGGTTTCTGATATAGAAAACCTTGTGCAATTTTTAAAATGCACACACACTATTTTTGCCTAGACTTTAAGACAAAAACTATTGTCCATTATACATTACATATTAAGATAATTTCCTACCGCTCCTCCATATGCTTTCTACCAAAATGCAGCCAAATATTCACAGCTAAAGCTCTTTGCCCCTTTCAATGGAAAAACTGCTTTCAGCTTATATAAAATAAAATAAAATAAAATAAAATAAAATAAAATAAAATAAATAAAATAAAATAAAATAAAGGGTTTTATTGAGGCCTTATAGATACCAGGAGAAATTCAGAGATGCAATCTTTTTGGATATTACAGGTATTTTGAAAAGTAAAAGCATCTGAGCATTTTTTGGTCAAAGAGAGAAAAGACATTTTACAGAGTAAATTTGACAAGAACAACAATCTAGTGCAATACTGTTTTCATGCTCCTGTTTCTCCTTTGTTCAGGGCTGTATAATTTAGTCGTGCAATTACTTAGCCAAGCGGGCATTAGACTTTGGAACGTAAGCGTTGCTGTGCAACTAAAACATGCTTAGTTACTCTGTAGGTCATGGTAATAAAGGAGAAAAGCCTTATTAAGGAATGTCATCCCCTCTGGCATGATAGGGACCAACATTAAATTAAAATTAAGTGCTGTTGCCATCATATTATAGAAATGCTTTAAGGAAAATCCAGCTGTTTGTTTCTATTCAAGAATCATTTGCGTGCCTGATATTGTCAGCATATTGATTTTTAAATGCATTAGCCAAATCAGTGGCCTTAATCAATAATATTGAAACTTTCCATTTATAGCTAATGGAAACTTTCCTTTTTAGCTAATGGGTTTCATCCTAGATCAGTCCGGTGTCATCAGTGCCTGTATTAAAAAACCTCGCTTCCTTGCCTTACTACATCAAAACTAAATTCTGGCCGGCGTACAAGGATCTACATGGACCACACAGGCTGCCCCCTAACATGCATGACTCCTCCCTGGAGCAGACACTGTCGCTGGTCTCCTGTTTCCATGTGTTGCTGTGCTTGCAATGGCCGGCACCTGCAGCTCTACTTCGGAAGGCTGCCGTTGGGCCATGGGAGCCGTTCGCCCACATTTGTAGAGCCAGAACCAGCGACGGTCCAGCGGGGCATACGGAAGCTCAGTGCTCTTGGGACAACCCTTAGGCCTCACTATCAGCCCTCCTGCAGCACTAGGCTAAGGCCTCCCCCACCCTCTGCGGACTTCTCCTGAGCTCACGCCTTCGTCTGGCTTCCTCCCCTTCCGTGTCCTGCTCCCAGCACACTTGACAGTCTCAGTCTGTCTCCTTAATAAAGAACCTGCCACAAACCCACATCTAGGGAACCAGACTTTAAACACCCTCGAACCAGGCGGGCTCACCCTCCCTCCTTGGTGCTGCCTCTGCCCCAAACTGAGAACATCCTCCTCTACCCATCCCTTCCGGGTGCATAACCACCAAATTGTAAATGCAAATACCCCAAAACCTGTAAAGTGCTCTACGAATGTGAATCACTTGTAGCAATCACTTTCAGACTTGGATTTAGTGCTACCCTTCCATACAGGGATGCCCTGCAGCTCTCTCCCTGCCACATTTTCATTTAGTCATCTAGCTCCCCAGCTACAGTGTAAGATCCATGAAGGCGAAGACTCTGTCCTGTTCCCTGCTGAGGCCTCAGCATTTGATGGTGTCTGGCACACAGGGAACATGTAGCAACTACGTGCTAAATGGTGTTACTGAACTCAAGGATCTTACTCTATTCTCAGCCCTCCAGGACATAAAGGGCCAAAAGCCATGTTAAGGACCATATTGAGGGCCCTTGGTCCAGGGAGGATAAATGACTTGCGTAAGTACAAAATAGCTTAGTGGCTGAGCCAGGATTTGATCATTGATCTCTTACCTCCCAGGCCTGAAAACAGTCCATCTAAGACTCCACCTCCAGGTCCTCCTCTTGCCCAGATGGGCAGCAGGGAATACTGCAACCCCCTTCTCCTTCAACCAAAATACTGGCATCTGGGTGCTTCAACTTCATGATATGCTATCTCTATATATAAAAGGCTAATACGCAAAGCATCCCCTTGGGAGTTCGATCACTCCCTATGACCTGCGCTGACCACCAGGGGGTGGTGCGGAACAAAGGAAGGCCCTGGCTGGCAGCTGGCAGCTGGGGAAGGAAGGCCCCAGCCGGCCGGCTGGCAGCCAGAAGGCCCTGATTGGCCCTGATCGCCAGCCAGGCCTAGGAACCTTATCTGTGCACGAATTTCATGCACTGGGCCTCTAGTCCTATTATAAAAATGGACTCAGCTTTTCCGCACTTTAGTTTTATGTATATTGTCTTCATCTCCCCAACTGAACCTGAAGCTTCTCTGTGGCAAATACCTCACTGAGCTCCCAACCACCTCGTCTACAGGACCTTGCCCAGGCTGAGCACAAACATCAGCAGGAGGAAGGAAGCAGACAAGGGTGAAGAGTGCAGACACTCGAGTCAGACAGACCTGACTTTGCACCTACCACCTGTGCAACTTTCAGCAGTCGCCAGACTTTTCTGCACCTTGCAGAATACTGTCAGAGTGTTGATAGTCCCTGAGTCCCAGGATTATTGTGAGGACTTGATGACATGATACATGCAACGTATGTAACCAAGACTCAGTAAGTATAACCTTCAGTGAGTAATAACAGTAGGAACAGTGGTAGTAAAAACTGGCTCCATAAACACCACGTGGCTTAAACAGGCAAAGATCAGAGACCTGGGTTCGGAAAACCGCCCACTTATTAATGTTTATTAAATAACTAAGATATTATATCAGGTGTTTCCTTTTCCCTATACAAGTAAGATGGTCAATGACTGAAGGGAGTTCCCAATGTCTCTCTTCACAGGGACAGAACAAAACCCTCCAGTTTGCTCTTGAGACCAGCTCCAGTCCCTCTTCTCCTGACTCCCGACACTCTACAGAACTTCCACTTGGTGTAGGCCATGTCCCAACCACAGGAGAATGGTGTGGGGCACTCTGCATTTCATAAAGGCCTCCCTCTGACCCCCTTTACCTGGCCCTCTTTAGTTCATTCATCCATTCATTCAATGAGCACACATTCATCAAATGCTGGACACTATGGATCAAAAGCTAAGCCAGATGAGCCCCCTGCCATCTAGGAGCTCCCAGCCCCAAGAGTCCTCTCTGGCTTCTATCTCTTAATCAGAGACTACTTCTGAAAGCTCTCCTTCCTCCCAGGTAAGAATAAGATGACTGCCTCACTATCAGCACTGACAGCAGGGGAACTGGAGTCAGACTGCCAGGTTAGAATCCTGGCCCTGCCTCTTTCTTATTATGTAACCATGGGCAAATCTCTTCCCCTCTCTGCCTCACCCACCTCCCCTTAAGAATGGGGACAGTAATACCTACCAATTAGACTCTTGTCAGAATGAAATGAAAACCCAATGAAGTCTTTAGAACAGTGCTTGGCACATAGTAGTAACTATTCACTAACACTATTCTTCAACTTACAAAAATATCCACTCTCAAGTCTAGAATGGCTGTTTGGCCATTAACACAACAAAGAGCTAAGCCAACAACTAAAGAAGTAAAATGTTCTGAAATATTGCTGTGTCACAGCTAGACTCTCCTTTTTTAGGCATGTGCCAAGCCAGCTGAAATTTCTGCCTCCAGGGAAAATGTAAAGAATCTCCAACAGGGGCTTTTATTTGGTAACTCAAGCTCAAAGAAGGCTCTAGCACAAAGAGCATCCTGAGAGCTCCAATGGCAGGGAAGCACAGGAGGCTGCCCTGGGCAGGGTGCGACCTGCACAGAGGCTGACCCCAGACACCCCAGGAAGAAGCCCAAGGCCCAGCATCCAAGGTTACTGCAGGTTCTGGAACCAAGGAACAGTCATACTAGAAGGCAGGAAAGAGCAAGAGAAATCTTGACAACTGGCAACATTTGAGATTGGAAATGGTGACACTGTGGTCTTGGGTAACATGTCACTGACAGCAAGACTCAGTCTGTGTGCCCTAGCCAGTTTGACTCAGTGGATAGAGCACTGGCCTGCGGACTGAAGGGTCCCAGGTTTGATTCCGGTCAAGGGCACATGCCTGGGTTGCGGGCTTGATCCCCAGTAGGGGGCGTGCAGGAGGCAGATCAATGATTCTCATTGTTGATGTTTCTATCTCTCACTTCCTCTCTGAAATCAATAAAAATATACTTTTACATAAGTAAATAAATAAAGGACTCAGTCTGTGGCCCAGAGTATGAAGGAGGGTCCAACTCTCAGGGGAGGTAGCTGGCAACAGCTAGGCAGAATTCCCCACGCAAGTGAATTTGCATTAAGAACAGTCCTAGTAGAAAGCATAGCACTAAGCAGCTGAATCAGGATAGAAATACATTTGAGTTACCTGAACTAACATGGCAGGTACATGGGAGAAGGTATGCAAAGGAAGAAAAAGGGAAAAGAAATGATCAGACTCCGATAAGTCACTGGGCTCAACCCTGGCATGCCCGAAATCACATCTACTGGCCACAAGACTTGATTTTGAGTTCCTCCAACGGTGGGGAAGTGGCACCTAAGATGCTACTTCTTTCACAGTAGATCTGTTGACTTAGCTGTGGGCACCTCTACAGAGCAAAAGCAGGGAAAATGATACAGCAGAGCCTGAAGGCAAACCCAAAAACAAAACATTGTAAGAGGCAAGCATTCCAGGCTAAGTCAAGGCCGTAAGCGTCCGTACGTACGTTTTATCCTGCATGCTCAGCATTTTAAATAAGAGTAACCAACAGAAGGTTTAACAGGAATGTGGGGTAAAACAGGGGGCACAGTTCTATTTAGGATTAAAGTCTTTCCTGGAGAGGCTGATTCACAGCAGCTGGTCTCTGAGTATGTTTTCTGTTATCCACAGTGTTTTCTCCCAGCCATCAAATTCAGAGGACAAATGCCAAAGGTCTCTAGAGGGCTAGTCCCCGGATAATGACCTAGGGACTCACAGGACTCTTTTCCCACTTCACATCTTTAAGACTGAATTCATCCCCCAACACTCAGACTTTCCTCTTTCCAAGTCTCTGAACCGGAGCCAAATCTCAGGCCCACACCCCACCCCACTCCAACATGGCCATATGATTTTGCCGTTCAAGGGCCACGCCAGTCTTTGGAGCCTCATTGCACCAAACTGCTCTAGGGCAGTGCGAAGTAAAGAGCCAAAGCACTCCCAGCACCAGAAAAAAAGACTTGAGATCCCACATCAGGGCAAGAGCAACTTCTTCCCAGACCGGGGACGACTCCAGGGACTCCCAGGCATGGCAATAAAACTCAGGAGGCCCCTGCTGATTCCAATGTCTGAGACTCAGCTTTTTTCATCTCTAGTGCAAGGAAGCAAAACTAGGTGACTTCCAGGGTCACCTCCAACCCAGTATTGGGTCTCCTGACTCGATGCAGGAGACCAGAGAAGTCCGACTTTTGTCCAGCTCGGGAACCAGGTCACATTCCCTGCTGGGGAGGGCCCCAGACTGGAAGAGCAGGAGAGGCCACAAGGCCACAGCCCTAACCAGAGAGGTGAGAGGGAGCAACCCAGGCTTCAGAGCCTGGATCCAGCCTGGCTGGCCCCTGCCTGACTTTGTAAGTATTACATTCCTGAGTGTGAGAAAAGACACCAGATCCCCTGGGTCAGGAGAGATGCGTTTTTTCTAGAGCTAAAATCGGGGATGATTTCCTGTATGTGCATGCATGTGTGTGTGTGTGTGTGAGGGGCGGGGGGGCGGTTCCCCTCCTTACTGACCTGCAGGTTGGTGCTACTCATGAAAGATGAAGCCCTGAGGCTAATCCCATGTGCATTCCTCCCAGGCAGTGATAGGCAGCCAGCCACCCTTCTCCTTCCCCCGTAGTCTCTCACCTGGGGGTTGTCCATGTACCAGAGAAGGTAGTTGGCCTGGGTGTCCAGAATGAAGTACCTCCGCAGAAACTTGCCACTGTTCTCATTCTCCTCGATGTCCAGAAACCCACAGATTCGGTTCTGCCGATCCACATAAGGCATTCCTGGGCTCTGCTCACATCACCCTGCATGGCAGGAGGGAGGTGCTGGTTGAGAAGGAGGGTAAAGTGGGCCCTGCCTCAGGGCCTGCGGGAACCTCCCTCTGGCTTGACTCACCTCTGTGAGAAGCTGGACTGGCAATTTCTTGCATTGACTTCTTTCCCCAGGGCACCAAATGTTTTCCCCAACCAGACCCTGGAAACCTTTTACCAATTCCATTCGTAAGCAGTCATCAAAACCCACTGACATGTATCACCTAACTTTCCTGAGGCTCTCTTATGAAGCGAGCAGAGTGTTAGGCAACTTTACATGCATAGAGGATACACGCCTAGATTTTGGGTCAAAGGCTGGGGTTCCAATTCCAGTTCTGGCCACTTACTGTGTGACCACAAACTATGTAATCTTTGTGCACCTCAGTTTCTGCAACTATAAAATGGGGATAATAACAGTACCTGTACCTCATATTTCAATTTTGGTGAAAATTAACTGCTTGGTGCATATTAAGTTCTTCATAAACACTGAGTATTATTACTCTTCACAAAAGCCTTAGAAAGTAGGTTATAACCCAGTTTTATACATAAGGAAACTACCTCAGAAAGGATTTAAGCTCCAGTTCAAATGCCTGGATAAAACTTTGCCAGGAGTTCAATCATAAACAGCAGTCCCTCCGGATCCATGAAGATACCAAAGAGTTAACCTGAGGGTTCCTGCCACACTCACTTCACTTTGCTGTGACCCCGGGGCCACTTGTAACTGAAAGAAGGAGGGGTCGGAAGAGAGCCCCAACCCCTGCACACTGTGGCTGACTCCAGAAGAAGGTCTCAGTGTCGTGGGACATGCCACACCCTCAGGCCGGACTCCCCTCTCCTTGTGGTTTCCTGCCGTCTCTCTGAAGAGCCGTCGGAAAGGCCAGGAGCTCTGTTCTCCTTTCAAAGGAATGGGAACAACTTCCCACAAGCACCCAACCTGATGCACAGGGTCCCACAAGGATTAGAAAACACCATTTAGACTTTCAGGGACAGACACCGCTCACCCCTGGTCCTGCTTGGCTGCAACAAACAAAATGCACTGACAACCAAGGCCACCATGGTTTTTAGTCTACAACTAAGCAAAGTCGTAAGAAGGCCCACCTAAGGCCATGCCCTGCACTACAACATTGATCAGCAAGCAAGCTACCGAGACGCCACACCTATAGTCTCCCAGACCCAGGGAGCAGGTCCACTAGCAAGAAGACCCATTCCTAGGAGAGCAGAGAATTCTAAGGGTGGTGACTGGTAAGACAGTCTGTTCTCTCCCACCCCCACAAGGGGCCTGGCAGTGTCAAAAGGCTGCCTCAAGGAAAAATATGCCCCCCCACACACAAGGATACCAACGAACAGTGAATCTCTTGATTCTAGGTAAGATCGGGCCAGAACCCCAATGGGGACAGATGACTCAGTCAGAAAGGAGATCCCACGGCTACTTGCCGGGTCAATGAAGGGGGACAAAAGAATAAAGCAGGCAGGGAAACAGGGCAAAGGACATAAAAGGAGTAATAAAAGAGGAGGTGAGAAAGAATAAGAAGTGGAAAGAGGAGGATTAAAAAGATGGCAGCGGAGAAGGAAGAAGTGTGGGGCAATGGCAGGGTGGGGTTGAGGGGAGAAACAGCCCTGCACTAAGGAGCATCCTGTCTGGCACAGATACCTGCAGCCAGGGGCCCTGCTTCTCCGTGCCTTCCCGAGCCAAGCTTCCTCCCAGCTCCCGTTCCACAGCTGAGCAAGTGTGAGCACAGGAAAGGGAGAGACATGGAGACAAGCCAAGAGTTAGGAACAAACGCCATGGGAGGAACGTGAAGTCTTCTTGCAGACACTGGGTCAAAGATGGGAAGGCGAGAGGCCTGGCGATGGTTGGGGAGGGAGCATGTCCCTGAGAGAGGATACAGCTTCCCCCCAGGAATAGGGAAAAGCAGGAGTCCCCTGCAGAAAGGCTGGGCCAGCTCCCACTGAGAGTGCACAGGAGATGGGAGCACACCCATCCCTCAAGAAAACGAGGCAAGTCCCTTGAAGCAGCCACAGACAGCATTTCCAGGGGTTTCAGGACTTGCCACTCCAGGGGCATTTCTAAGAGAAAGCATAAAAATGCAGTGGGATAACAAAGCCGGCTGCCTCTGGGCCTAACTTCATGCACAGCACCCAACTTCATGCTGGCTTTCACATGCCCCCTTTTCAGCCACCAGGATTAGTCAGTGCCCGTCTTTTTCTCAAGTCAGCGGCTAGAGGAGGCACTCTTTCCACAGTCCTCCAACAGCCCACTGTGGTGCAGAGGGCTTCCCATCTGCGTGGATCCCTGGAGGGGAGAAGACCGGCATGTACCAAAAGGAAAGGTAATGAAAGGAAGCGTTCTGGTGACAACATCTCCTGACTGTGGTTCTAGCCCCAGAAAAAAAAAGAAGCTGCTCAGATGTCCTGAGAAGCCGCTGAGTCACAGAGCGCGTCGAGAGTGTGGGAGGTGGGGGAAGGATCAGCGGCAGGAGAACCAGCATCCCAGGGACACGTGGTTGCAACCAGCCGGCCCACACAGAAGTGACATGCTCAAAGCCAGACACAGAACACAAACCTGAGGTCCTACCCCCAACCCTCTGCCAGCTCATTCAGACCCCATTTGTACCGTCCTTGTCACCACAGCTGCTAAGATTTGGTACAGAGAGCCTGCTGCCCCCTCCCTGCCTCAGAGCTGTCACCATCATCTTCCAAGTCTCTGCTGTTGCTCCTCTTTTTCCCAGAGGGGTCCCTCTAATACAATTCACTCTGCCACTCCAGGTTTGGCCCAAACAACTGGGCAGTGAAGGGAGAAAGGAAAGAGCTAGCAACTGGTACTATAGTATGCACACACACATACTGTCACCCCAAAATTCCCCTATCAAGACCAAGACAAGGCTTTGAAATGTTCTTCCTAACTCAGAACTTTCCTCCAGTTATATAGTTTTAGCCTGTTTTCTGACTCTAAAATCACTTGTTACCTTAAATTTCATTTTTAACTTCAATTCCCCAGTGTGAAAAATATTGGGTAGAGGGTGACATTGGGTAGTGGGACCCAGGAGTTGCCCCAATCCCAGCATGCCCTAGGCCCCAGATACTGACACTGACTTTCTCCCCATCTCCTGGGGCAATATGCAAAGTGTTCTCCTTGCTGGCGTAAAGCACCAGATACCCCTCTCTCAGCCTAGCCTCTTCACCTTAGCTCTAACACCACAATGAAACCACCCAGCAAGTAGCTTCTTAGCCTTCACAATACATGGAAGACAAAGAGAACAGACATCTGTGCAGGAAGGGACCTTGGTCCACCCCACTCAGCACCCTCCCTATCTTTCCAAAGCATGCCAAACCTCCCTAGTGTTTTCCGTGCTTAGTGCAAAGACCACAATACAATGTCGTCATTTCCAAAAGATCACTCTAGCCAGCCATTTTCACTTCTGCATGCTTTTTCATGCCACTGTCTACATAATCGGCCTTTTTAAAAATTTAAATTGTATCATAAACATGTTCCATGTTGCTACATAGTCTTTGTAATCGTTGTTTTTAATGGTTGCATAATATTACTGGACTGTATTTACTGTAATTTACTTAACCATTTCTCTGTGATTACACCGATTACATTCAATTTTTCAGTTCGATTACATTCAACATTACAGTTAGATTACATTCAATAAATGATGCTGAAATTCATATTTTCATGCTTTGTTTCTTCTTTTACAACGAAACAACATAAATTCCAAGCAACAATATGACTAATTCATAGCTTATGATTTTTTTTACAATTCTTGAGACCATTTCCTGCTTCATCTTCCTTCGTGGACTTTGTGAAATGCGAATCAAATTGCTATGTGCCCCCAATCAATACCAATCAATCTCTTTCTGTCTCTGTCTCTGTCTCTCTCTCACACACGTACCCCAAACCAAACCAAAACATGGCCTCGCATAATGCAGATAACTAAATAATGTATTTTAAAGAAAAGTAAATTAGAAAAAAGGAAAGTTTTCTATGATCCAGATTTTCCCAGTATATAAGTTCCTAGGTATGTACTGCAAATGAAAATATATTAAATATTTAATTTATAGTGACAATGAAACTTTGGAGGAAAAAAAAAATGAATTTGCATGAAGTTACCCATTGATCAGCAGCAGAAAATGGGTTAAATGTCAATTAAACCAAGATTCCTGGCCAACATGTGCTAGCTGAGCCGACAAAGCTCATGAAGAAAGAGTCAATGGCTGCCTACCTTACAGAGATCAGGGGCAGTGGGAGGTTTCTCTTTTCAAAATATCCCCTCAATTGCCCATCTCAGTGCCTCCGTTTCATCACTGGAGGAGATTCAAGCCAAGAATAAAATTGTCTCCTAGGAATTGAGGCAATTGGCATCTTTATCAGGCTCATAATATGTAAGTGATATCTGGGACCAAGACCCTAAGAAATAGAACATACCCCGATGGAAGAGAGAGACAACAGGAGAAGTGAAAGAGTAAAGAGAAGGCTGCTGCTTGAAACAAACGTTATCTACTTGAAAAATTCCCCTAAGATCCTTATACACCGGGGACAGGAGTCGGAACCTTTCTGGGAAGCAGTTTGGCAATATATAACAAGAGAGCTAAAAATGTTCACAGCTGTTGACCCAGTAAATCTACTTCTAGGATTCTATCCAACGAAATGAACAAAGATGCAAATAAAGATTAAAATAAAAAGATAGCAACTGCAATAGATTTTGTAATAACAAAAAGTTGGAAATGCTCTGAATGTCTCCAATGATTAAGGAAAAATTAAATAAATTATGAGACATCCACATAAGGAAATGTTACACAATCATTTAAAAACTGTTTTTAAGTCATTTCTAATGAATTAGGGAGAGCCATATCCCGATAAGATTTTTGAAGATATAATGTGATTTATAATATGATCTCAACCCTCTAAATATTATTTTTGTATTTCTATATTTGGATAGAAAAAGACTGACATACAGACACCAAGATATCAGCAGTTAGTATCTATGGCTTATGGGTGAATTTTATTTACTTTTGTGTATTTTCCGTATTTCCCCAATTTTCTACAGGGAATGTGTGTTATTTTATTTAGTAGGAAGGAACACTATTTAACTCCACACAAACCCTCTTCCCCAGCATAGATGTTTTGAAGCTGACAACACATTTCTCCAGTCTCCAGAGTTATAAACAAGTAAAACCTTGCCTCCATGAGAGCTCTCTTGGGACTTTTAAAAGCAATATCCCACCCATCACAACTGCCCAAGAGCCAGGTACCTACTCAGAGAGCGTTGGCACCCTCCATTCTAGCTGCGTGTCTTACTTCCTATTTCAACATCCTCTCAGAGAGGCTCATTCTTTCCCAACAGGTTTGGTTCCTACTCTCTGGTCTTCCTAAGAGGAGCCCCTGTCCTTGGAGCCGGCTATATTCATGCCCAAGTCGATGCCTCTAGACCTCTGTTGCTACAGGACTTGAGCCACACAAGCCCAGCACTCCCGCCAAAGAAAAGGGAACCGAACAAGGACCCCCATTGGAATTTTCCTTCTTGAGATTTGAGAGAGAGGGTTGACATTTTTTAAATAAATGGCTAGATAAAGAGATGGTGAACAGATTTTTTTTTTTAAAAAGTATAGAGCTACTAAGTCATGCAAGCAATCGTTTGCTGTATTGTACATCTTGATTTTTAAGATCAGTAATGTAGTTTGGAGATAAGGGAAAGAATACAGTGAGGGAGAGGGCTCTGCCTGACCATTCTGACACTGTTGGGGTGTATAAAAATATGAGAAAGGGATAACAGCCCTAACCGGTTTGGCTCAGTGGATAGAGCGTCGGCCTGCGGACTGAAGGGTCCCAGGTGCGATTCCGGTCAAGAGCATGTACCTTGGTTGCGGGCACATCCCCAGTGGGGAGTGTGCAGGAGGCAGCTGATCGATGTTTCTAACTCTCTATCCCTCTCCCTTCCTCTCTGTAAAAAATTAATAAAATATATTTAAAAAAAGAAAGGGATAACAGAGATAAAGTCTTAAATGGCATTGCCCCATTATGATATAATCTAACCTCCAGTTTATAAAAAGTTCCAAAATTTTTTAAAAATTTATTTGTTTTTTAAATTTGGAGATTTTTTTCTTTCATGTTCCTCGGTGTTGGCAGGACAGGGAATTTCAGCAATTTTAGTCCAGAAAACAGTCAGGAAGGCGGTTTTTGCCATGCAGTAAGCACATCCCTGTCGTATTGCCCACTGATGGTGGGAGAAAGAGGGTGGGAGCGCCAGCGTCGGTGAGCAACAGGGATACCAACAGGAAATTGCTAAATTTCTACAGGAGAAAGTTTATCGGGAAATGACATCAGTGGTCTCAGCGAGGACTGTAATGCAGCAGACAGGAACTGGGGTGTGGAGGTTAAGAGCGGGCACTCAGCTACTGCTGGGAGATGCGGGGCCATGTGAGCAGAGCGCTTACCTATATTAAACTGCAGCACCCATGGGCGTGTATTGTGGAACCTCAACAATGCCAAGGGCGCAGTAAAAACCACAGAACAACAGCGAAACACAGGCTTAGCTATTTCAGAACACATCCCTGAGAATGGGCCAAAGATGATAACTTGGGAAGTGTGGGAGCATCTATCTCCTACTGTTACAATCTCGCTGCATTTTGAAAATGTCATCGGAGCGAACTCCAAACAGTCTAAGGCAGGAGAGTAATGTGAGAGAGAAGGGAATGTACTGGGAACATGTTCCCAGCGGAAGTTCAGGGTGAGGAATGCAAACATCTACAGGAATGGGGAAGTTCAGCAAAGAAGCTCCCCGACACAGACAGCAGCTCAATCCCCACTCGACCCAAGAACTTCGAATGGAGGGCAAGAGACACTCAAGAAACGTTTAAGGGAAAAACCGTGGGGGACATGGCAGGAGTAACTGACCACTGATGCCACTGCAAGAAAGATGCTAAAAACAACAAAATATTTTAAACACTCGTGACCTCGCTTAACAGCGACCTCATCTATGATCAGAGAAAATGTGGTTGCTGGAGCCAGCAGGAAACAAAGGCCTGCCACGGCTCAAGGCTCCAGAGAGCACCTCCACCAGAGGTCACCATGTAGGCGAGCTGCCAGCCACATCGGTTTTCTAAATAGCCTGTAAAGCCCTAGCCGGTTTGCTCAGTGGTTAGAGCGCCGGCATACAGACTGAAGGGTCCCGGGTATGATTCTGATCAAGGTACATGCCAGGTTGCCAGCTCAATCCCCAGTAGGGGGCGTGCAGGAGGCAGCCTACCAATGATTCTCATCATTGATATTTCTATCTCTTTCTCCCTCTCCTTTCCTCTCTGAAATCAATAAAAATATTTTTTAAAATAAAGAGCCTGTAAAAACTGAGATCTCCAATCTGCAAAATGGTCCAAGTCCCCCACTTAGAAGACTCAATGAATTCAGTTTCACGGTAGGCCTTCCTAGCCTTATATAACCACACAGGAGTCCCAGAGTTACAATCTTCACTTAAAGCTTGACAGTGTGAGCCACTACAATGTGGGCCGTAGGAAAAAGAAAAGAAAACATGGTTGTTTCTCCTCTCTACCAGCCTTTGGAGAGTGCCAGAGGAAACTGTAAGTGCATCTGTCTAAAGTCATGTATGTGCTCACAACCCTGAATTTAGGGAGGGGCTGGGTGTGACAAGGAGGATGTGCAGGTGACGGATCAGCATGAGTGGGTTTGATGAAACTCTTGCAAGAAGGTGACCGTGAAAAAGGGTGTGCTGATTTCAGTTGCCCATTGATGTGGTAGAGTGAAGTGAAAGAGGCTGCGTTTCAGAGTCAGACTCTGATGAGCTTTCTGGGCCTATTTCCTCGTTTGCAAGATGGAGAGCATCACTGTACCTACTTCAAAGGTTGCTTGTGGGGAATTAAATGAAATAAATAATGTGTGAAAAGTGCTGACCAGGACGTCTGGTAAAGAGTAAGCACTGGGCAAAAGTTGTTGTTAAGATGTCTGAGGAGTGCCTAACAAGTAGTATATGATTACCGTGACTCCCACAAAGCTGCCCAATGCAGGGCCAGGGCTGCAGGGCCACCTCTGCCCCTCGAATATCAATAGGCAAATATCAACGGAAAGGCCATGACACTGCTATCCCTCACAAAGAAAGGCATACGTTTTCCTTCCTCTGGCCTCTACTCCAAGAACCATATTTTACCTCTCCAAAATTCTCCAAGAGGTTAGAAAAAAAATCCAAGAGAGCCAAAGACTCCATCTTGGCCAGCTTTCCCTGAAAGTTAGCAGAACCCAGCTGAGCCTATCGGGCTCCAGGGAAGGGGTGCTGAAGCTGCCTCCTGCTCCGCCCAAGGGAGGATCACAATAGCAGACAGCCACTTTGCAAGTGGATGGCCAAATATGAGTCCTCGCTGATAGCACAGCAAGTACTAGCCTTTGCACTTTACCGGCAGTGTTTCCCAGGAGCTAATGGACAAGCAGGCTTGGCTTCCCACCCCCTTTATCTCAGCTGGCCAACCTCTATGGGCAGAAAAGCACACCACAGGCCCAAAGCTGAAATGTCAGTGTCAGGAGCTCCTGCACCAGCAGAGCTGGGACCTCCATGGTGAGAGAGCCCAATCCAGTCTTTAATCCTCTGCAAGTCACTTTAATCGCTGGAGGTCAGGGCAGAGAAGGGGCTTCCAGAAAGAAGGTAAGTTATAAAGCCCAAAAGTTTGGCTGTGCTTAACAAACAGCAGGGGCCAGAGGAGGGGAGAACAGAGTAGCACGAGATTTGGAATAAAGGTCAATTACAAGTCCCACTACACTAAGCACAGGCCCCCTCAGAACAGGAAGGAAGGGACCCCATCCCTCCCACCTCTCAGCTGCCCTATCTCCCCTCCCTGTCCAATTCCCAGGCTTAATGATGGGCTTATATTGGGCAGGGTTAGGATTCTTCTCTCCCCATAGGCTGTCAAACCATAATATTTGCTCTGCTTCCTTCCCTTCCAAAGCCTAACAGATTAGATTGCTGGAGTCCCCTCCAGCTCACTAAGACAGATGGAAAACTGAAAGTAAGGCAACCCAAACCGCTCATGGTGGGAAAAGACAGAGCAACCCTATGTTCCAGCACCCAGATCCTCTTTTCCAAGCTCTAGGACTAGATCAGCCAGAATAAATAGTGCTCCAGTAGTTTCAGTGAGTCAGAAAATATTTACTGCACTGTGGCCCACAGCAAGATCTAATTTGAGGCGCTCCAGCCTTTTAACAGGGGCATCGCCCAACGGTCCACCTGCCCCAGGAAGAAGACAGGAAATCAATGAAGGGACAACTGGATGTGCACAAAAAAGACCCTGCCCCTGCTGCTTGGATCTTCTAGAGCTCCAGCACCTCAACAACACCCTGCAAGCCTGCAGGGGGCTGCTCGGGAGGATCTGGCAAGTAGGGCTGACGCATCTCCCTTCCCACTTTTGCAGAATGTCTCCAGAGGTAGGCACCAACCAAAACCTGCCTGTCTTCAGGATTTATTTTAAACTTGGTGAAATACTGAGCTAAATATGGCTCAACTTACTATGATGACATGATGGGATTTGTAGGCCCTACTTCCTTATACAGAAGACAGAAGAAAACACCAACAAAGGAAAAGAAGGTTTTGCAAACTCTCCACCAAAGAGTAGGTGGTTTCCAAGTCAATATCTAAGTGATTACCCGTCTCTGAAGTGAGCAAGGCTCCCATCATCAGCCAACTAGAACTCCAGGAGGTGTGTCACACTTTATAAAAAGTGGGGATTACAAAGAGAGCAGAAGACTACTTAAGTGTAAAGGCAACATCCAGAGTAAACCAGCTTGATGGACTGAATTTCCCAGGCTGGAAACACCGCCACACTGCTCTTTTTCCTTCCATTTGGACAGATGCAAATAACCCATGTGCTTGCAGTCATTCATTCATTCGTTCATTCATTCTACAAACATTTACTCAGTACCTAGTCGATGTCATACCCTGTGCTGGCCACAGAGTCTAGACTACAAGCTAGACTTTCACTATGACAGGAGTCACCTGCCTTCAAGTGAAGGAGGTTAATCTCTGAAATGATGACAATGCTTTTTAAAAGCCTCCTCTGGTTTCTCAAAGCATGCTGGATCTCTATTTGAGCACACAGCTTTGTGTTCTAGGAATCTGTTTAGCTTCCTAGACTGGAAGCTCCCTAAAAGCCAGAGGCTGCTTTTTGTTCGTCACTGCCTTTCATGTCCTTGTTATCCAATATATGTCAACTGAATCCAAATAAAATAGAAAACAAACATTTCTATTCTTTCAACCTCTTCGGCTTTACTGTTTCTGAAGGCTTTGCCACCAAACAAAGAAAAATGATGAAGCTTCAGAAAGGAGACTGACTTAGTCAGATATATTAAGAACAACACGAGTACAATTCTGGAACTTCAGCCCAAGTGCAACCACCACTCAGTGGGCTGAGGTGCCTCCAAGAGCCACAGCTGGCGTCCTGGTAGAATGCGTTCCCCCACCCTCTTCTCTGCCGTTTACCCTCCTCAGAAAGCCCCATTTGGAGTCCGAAAGAAAGAAAGGAGGAGGGGCGGGAGGAATTAAAAGGGGAAGACACAGCTTGAACCCACACTCACCAAGAAGGGAGGAAACTTTAAGCCCAAAGGCTGGGAGGTGGGGGGCTGGGCTGGGCTGGCCTAGGGGAGGAGAAGTGTAAGACTAAAGTGGAGGACATGCCTGGACACTTTTCCTTCCTACAAGGCCTCTTTTTTTTTTTTTCCAATTTGATGAAATAACAGTCTTCAGAACTGGAGAGCTGCAGCAGAAAAGGGAAGCGCGTAAGGTGAGGAAGAAGTTGAGAGAGAGAGAGAGAGAGAGAGAGAGAGAGAGAGAGAGAGAGAGAGAGAGATCCCCTCAAAGCGCTTTCCCAACCTGGCACCGAATCTGCATTTGAGGACAGTTTTTCTTCAAGTCACCCCGTAGCCTGGAGTTCCAAAAGGCCGGAGCCGGGCTGGACCCAGGGGAAAGGAAGGGATCTCCCCACGGAAGCACACTAGGCCTGTCCTGTAATAAGGTGATAGGGAAAGAGAGAGACGAGTCTCCACGGCCCAATACGTGCCCAAGGGACTTGCCTGGACGGTCTCTGCTCTCCTGCCCTACCCGCAGCTCGGGCAGTAGTTGCGGGTCCGCTGCCCCAGAGCCAGAACCCGCAACGAAGTTCCGCCGCTGCAAACGTGAGAAAATGCAGCTCAGCAGAACGCCCGCCCCCACCCTCCTCGCGGCCCCACCCCCGCAGCCCGACCCCTGACGGCGGCGACCTCGGCCACCCCGGACGCTCCGGAGGACTGGAGGAGGGGCTGCCTCCAGGCTCTCCCGGGGCTAGGAGAGGCGACCGGGGCTGCGGCGACCTCCCCCTTGGCCGACGGCCACAGGGCCGGCGCGACCCCGCTCCCCCAGCCCGCGCCGCCCCCGCGCGCCCCTCTGCGCCTCTCCGCTCCCGGCCCGGCCCGCGGAGCACCCAACTTACCCCGCCGCGCAGGGGCCGGGCTCGGGCAGGGTGCGTGGGTTACATCGGGGTGCGACGCGCCCCTCCGGCCCGCGGGGCCGGCGCTCTCGGAGGATTTCTTTATCTCGCGGCCAAACTCCCGGTGCCTCTCGCTCCTCTCGCTCTTGTCCCCCCACCCCGCCCCCTCCTTCTCTCTTGTCTCTCGGCTCTTTTTTCCGGGTTAATTACGTTTCGCATTAAAGCAAAACCCAGCCCCGGATGTGAGTACAATGCTCCGCCGAGCCCGCTGGGGGAGGAGAGGGGTGCCGGGGCGCCGCGGGGTGGGAGGGGGCGCGGCCGGGCGCGGCGGGCTGCGCGGAGGAGGCGGGGCGGGCGCCCTGGAGGCGGCCTGACCACCTCGCCGGCGTCTGCGGCCGCGCAGGTTGGCCAGGCCGCGGAGGGAGGCCCTGCCTCGCGCGCTCGGCCCCGGGCAGCAGGTGTCCGGAGCGGGAAAGGGGGCCTGGAGCGAGGGCATCCTCGAAGGAAGGAGGCGGGCTCCCCCTTTATCTCCATTTCTAATTCCCGAGGCCCCACCCAGCGACTTCAGCCCGGTGTCCCTTGCCTTTCTGGGGCCGCGGGGTTAGGTGTAGGGTTAGGATCGAAAGACGAAGCGGAGGTTCCCCCGGGTTGTCATGAAATTGCCCGAATTGCCCGGTGGGGCCTGCCGTCCTAACGGGAGATGCAGGGACCTGTTCAGAGTGTGGCGCAAAGACACCCTTCCTGCCCTCGGAGCGGGAGGGTGCGCTGGGGGGACACGGGAAACAGACGAGCCAAGGGGAGCCTCCTGGAAGCACCGGGGGCCGCAGCAGCCTCTGCGTTATCTCATTGAAACACACAGCAGCCCGATGGGTAGCCATCCCGATCACGATGAGGAAACCGAGACTCGGCGGCGTGAAGTAATGCGCCCCGGGTCCCACAGCTAATCAATGGCAGGTCCGTCAGGTTCCGACGCCGGCCTCCCACGTGAGGAGCAGACCTTTAAAGACACACAAAGTCAGGCGATCCACGTCCCAAACAGAGATGTCGTGGATTCACCCTAGGATGGTGGCTCGGGAGATGCGGTTTCTCGGAATTCCGATGCAAATGTAGTCAGTCAAGTCGGAGCCCTACCTGGCTTTGCGGGAGAGGAGGGCAAAAGGAGATCCCTGAGGCTCCAGGGCCAGGGCTGGGTCTGCGGGAGTCACGAAGGCTGGCCCACATCCCAGGATTGCAGGGGAAAGGCAGGCACTTCCAGAGTCTCCGGGACCTGAGGCAGCAAAGCCTGGGGCCAGGGGCCGAGCCAGGTGAGCCAGGAGGGAGACCGGACGAGGCACAGCACACACCCCGAAAGCACAGTGATGAAACCACACGCGCTTCCTCCTCCATTTTGATTGCCAAAGCAAAAATGAGCCACCCGGCTCTCTCAGGTGTGAAAAAAGGCTGTTCGCTTTAGAACATTTTGCTCTGAATGAGGAAGGAAAGGGGAACACAAAAGAGAAAGAAAGAAAAAACGCATTTCCTTTTAAATAAATACATCAACGTCCGTTTCTTCTGTTGCTGCTCATGAGATTTTTGCCACTCATCAATTTCAGGCAGCATAGCATGTTGAAGAGTATGTTCCCTGGAACCAGATGGCCTGGGTTTGAATCCCAGCGCTGCCACTTATTAGCTTTGATCCCTGGGCAAATGGCTTAACCATCAGGTGCCTCAGTTTCTACATCTGGGTCGTTATGGAGAGTAAGTGAGTTAACATTTGTAGTGTTTAGATTCCTGTCGAAAATGAAGTAGATGCTGTGTAAGTGTTTTTTTTAATTTAAAAATTAGATTATGGTTTTCAGAGTGAAAAGAAACAAAATTCCACCCAGCCCCAAACAAATCTGACGGGAACCGATGGTTCCCAGTGTGAGCAATGAGGTAAAAGCTCAGATTTCATGGTATGGTTCATATTAAAACCCATAAAACTCGACTCCCCGTTGGGCCTGCCTGAGTCACTCAATCACAGAGCCACAAATATTTCCCGAGCACTACTGTTCTGGATGCCTGGGAGGCCTAGAGGAGCCCAAGGCCTTGGGTGCTGTGGAGAGGATACAGTGTCAGTAGAAGGGTATCTATCCTGAAAGGTGGGGGCTGAGCTGGAATACGGGCTCCAGCTTTATCCCCATTTCTTCTTCCCAAAACCCCTCCTAGGCAGGTGTCCCTCTCAGAAGTGCCCTGGGAATAAAATGGCACAGAGAGTGAATACTGTCAGCCCATAGAGGAGAAAGATGTCTGTGTGTGTGTGTGGGGGGGGGGGGGGGGGGAAGGGCAGTGGAGTTGGGTTCTCAAGAAGGAGGTGGGCTTTGAAATGGGCTTAAGGCCGAAACCGGTTTGGCTCAGTGGATAGAGCGTCGGCCTGCGGACTGAAGGGTCCCGGGTTCGATTCCTGTCAAGGGCATGTACCTGGGTTGCAGGCACATCCCCAGTGGGAGGTGTGCAGGAGGCAGCTGATCGATGTTTCTCTCTCATCGATGTTTCTAACTCTCTATCCCTCTCTGTAAAATATCAATAAAATATATTTAAAAAAAAAAAAAGAAATGGGCTTAAGAAGATGGAGTATGAACAGCCTAAGTGCCCATCAGCAGATTAGTGGATTAGAAAACTGTGGTACATCTACACAATGGAATACTACGCTGCGGTAAAAAAGAAGGACCTCTTACCATTTGCAACAGCATGCAGAGCATTATGCTAAGTGAAATAAGCCAGTCAGAGAAAGATAAGTATCACATGATCTCACTCATATGTGGAATCCAATGAACAACATAAACTGATGAACAAAAATAGATCCAGAGCATCAAACATACTGTCAAACCTCAGAGGGAAGACGGGAGGGTGGCTGGGAAGCGATCAACCAATGAACTTATATGTATATATGCATAACACATGGACGCAGACAATACAGTGGTGAAGGCCTGGGGCGGGGGTGGGGACGGGCTGGGGGAGGTCAATAGGGGAAAAGGGGGACATATGTAATACTTTCAACAATAAAGATTAAGAAGAAGAAGAAAAAGATGGAGTACAATTTGACTCCAGTGGTGGGGGGCAAGAACATGTAAAGTAAGGTTGCGGGGGCGAGTCATCAGGGCACTTTGGGTGATGCTCATTCTTACGGGGGCCTCATTTTCTGCTGCATTTGACCCTGGCCAGGACCTGCCCCCTGTTAGACTACAATGGCTGCCCTGATTCCATTCCCTTCCCCCTGGATTTCCTGGCGTTTCCTCAGAGGACCCCCCACCTCCTCCTGTAGTGGGCACCACAGAGCAGGTGTCCATTGATTCTGCACCTTGCTGTCACCCTTTTCCGACTCATGACTGACACATTTTGAAAGTATTTCCACTGCCTGATTTCATGCATTCATTTTTTTCAGTACAATAAATAGCACTGATGTCAGAAAATGTGATTGCCTATGGGGAAAAGAGTGTCCAAAAAAGGGCCTTCCACATCAGCGGTTTAAGTCCTCTGACTGTATCAATGCAGGATGAGGTTCAACAATTTGCTCACATTTTTGCAGCTAGTTAGTGGCAGAGCTGGATCTAGAAGCCATGGTTGACTATCCTCACAATCTTCTAGTACCGGTATAGAAACTTTTCCAAGAAGATGGAGACTTCTGGCCCAGAACCTAAGAATCTAACCAGAAGCCTTTTAGTCTACTCTGGCCATTTACTTACGCATTTCTATTACTTTTCCATGTTAATGGTTGGGTGACTGGATAACCTAACCTTCAGTGGTGAGCCAAGTCACCCTCAGGGAACTGCATTGTTCTCTGTCCTCAGAGATACCCATTTTATAAGGTGCCAGGCTGCCGCTGGGGCCAGTTAGTTCTGTTGGGGAAAGTGTGGGACTGAAGAGGTCAAAGACATTGTTTGATCCTGGTTCAGGCCAGTTAATTTTACACAAAGATAAACTGCTCCAAGGCCACACATTGCACCTCTACTGCTAGCTGGTCATTTTATCAATAGTTACTACTGGTTTCAGTAGCAAAACACCATCCATTTCCAGAAAGATTACTCAACCTGCTATTGTTCTATTCAGTCCTATCCATTTAACAAACAATTATCTGAACCTTTTACCATGTTTCCTCCCGTATAGCTTGCATTTACTTATTTGCCAAATACTTACTAAATGCTAATTGCTTTACATGTATTATCTCATTTAAGTCTTACAACACTGGGAGCAAGTTATTCTTATTACCCCATTTTATATGAGGCGACTGAGGCACAGAGACCCAGCCTAGATACAAACCTGCGCAGCCTGGTGCCAGAGCCTGCCTCTTAGCCGCTAAGTTTATGAAGGATACAGAAAGGTATAAACCAAAACTCTTTCCCCTCCACATTTCTTGGTACTTATTATTTAGAATCTCTATTCCATTTTACCTAGCAATTTCATGCCCAAGGATATGTCCTACAGAAAAGCATCTGAAGATATATGTGGTACATATGGAATAAAAGCATCTGAAGATATATGTGGTACATATTCCATATATGTGTATATATGGAATGTGTACAGTATATGTGTATGGACTATATACACACATACTCACTGAAGCATTGTTTATAATGGTGAACACTGGAAATCACTTTCATGATCGTTAACAAGGGATTTAACAGGTAAACATTGGTACATTCATACAATCTTATTCTATGCAGCTGTTAAAAAAATGAGCTACATCTCTATATAAAAAAATTCTAAATATTTTAAGTGGAAAGAAAGTACAAAGCTGTCTTTATAGTATGACCCCATTTCTGTAAATAAAAATTATACATGCCTATTACATGAAACAAATCTAGAAGACTGCATTCCAACCTGTTAATCCCAGTTTTCTTAGGGCAGAGACCGAGGAGCTATAATGGTGGATCTCACTTTCTAGGAGATGGATTTCTGTAATGTTTAATTTTTTGCGATAAGTATGCATGCATTTGGTTCTGAGGAAAGAATGATAATGATTTAAATTTTTAATAAAAAATTTAAAATGCTCTATGAGAAAACATACTGCAGCCCTCAAGGAGCCCATCATTTATTAGGGAGGGAATATAACACGTACAGAAATAACTATGGTAAAAGCCTGAAACTGATACAGAGAGGAGGGAAGAGATAAAATTCTGTGGGAAATCAGAACCAGCTGGGGTTGAAAGGTGCAGGAGAAAATGTATGAAGGGCATTGTAGAAAGATCTTGAAGGAAAGATAAGATGTAGAAGGTGGAGAGGGGTTGGTGAGACTAGGTGGATTCCAGACCAAGGGATTATCAAAGGCAAAGCAGAGAGGCAGGAATGCATGGGACCCATTCAGGGAAGGGTGACTGGTCCAGTTCAGCTGGAGCACGAAAGGACTGATGAAGGATTTTCATGGGGAACCAAACACACAAGAAAGGTGGCTGGAGGGTCTTTATTGCTAAGCTAATAAGTTGTGCTTATTACTTTAGACATCAAGCGCCACTGAAGGCCTTTGCGCACGGAAGTGACACAATTAGAAGTGAAGAAGCAATTTCACAGTGATTGCACAGTAACTGGAGTCGAGTGCCAAGCTGCCGGGGTTTGACGCCTGACTCTGTCACTAATTAGCTGGATAGCCATGGACCGGTAACTTTACTTCTTTCTCTGTGTTTCTATAAAAGGGGAAAGGTGGTGATAACAGATAACTTCTCTCAAGCTATTGTTGTTGAGATTGAGTGGGTTAATGTTTTTAGGACACATGGTAAATATAGAGAATTTCTGTTACATTTTAAAAAATCAGTCTACCATTGGACTAAAATCTTTGCATCTCATTTTGAAACTTATTATAGAGAGCTAGCATTATGTGATAAATTATTAACTATCCTTTCTTTCCACTTTCACAGGATTGTAGATTATTAATCTCATTTTACAGATGGGACCGTGTAGGTTTTCAGGAGTGGTATAATCTCAGAATTACAGCCAGTTATGAGTTGAATCCATGAGTTCTGAATCCCAGTTCAGTGATCTCTGTTCAACATCAGGGTTTATATCTCTTAGCTCAAATTCTCAGAGCCTTGAAAATGGGAAAAATGGAAAGTGGAAGAAACTTTAGCAATTTCCATTCATAGGATAAGGGAAACAGCAGTACAGGACAGTAATAAAGTAAAATAAACAATATAAAAATTTGATGGAACACCTGGTAATTTGTGTATAAAATAAAACTTATAAAATATAAGTATATATGTGCTGAATTATGCCCCTCACTTCCAAGATCATAAGTTAAAGACTTAACTGGAAATGAGATTGCTTTTGAAGAAGGAGCTTTTAGGAGGTCATTAAGGTTAAATGAGGTTGTAAGGGTGAGGGTTCTAATCCAATAGAACTGGTGACCGTATAAGAAGAAGAAAAAAAATCTCCCCTCTCTCCAAGGCACCAAGGAAAGGCCATGTGAACACACAGCAAAAAGGGAAGTCTCCCCCAAACCTAACTAGATCTGGACTTCCAGCCTCCAGAACTGTGAGAAAATACATTTCTGTTGTTTAAGCCACACATTCTATAGTATTTTTTATACACATACACACACATCCATATATACATGCATTACATGCACGTGCCAACATTATGTCCTAGTAACAAAGTTTAGAAAACCTTGCTATCCTGCTAAATCTGACACTAACATAAACCTCAAAACTGAGTGTGCATCCTGTCCCCAGAAATAACAGGCTGCCTGCTAAATGCACCGTCCCTATCAATCGTGCCGATGGCATTGTTTTTCCGTCAGTTTGAATAAGCGCAGTGCACTGCTAGGATTCTGCATCCCCAGCAATGCCCTGTGATTATGTGGGGAGAACTGGGCCTGTGGATTCCGAGCGAGAGGAGGAATAAATACCTTAGCTTTGAATCCATGACCACATTTTAGCAGTATATTTAACTTTATTTTTGCTTAAGCTACTCACATGATTCCTTTTCCTCAGTGCTGAGCCTACATGTGGGCTACTATTAGCAAATACTTATGGACGAATATAATCAAAGTTGTTAACTAGAATAAACTCGGTCCAGTTTTCCAAGAGATTCCTATGGCAGTCTGTTAAGTGGGTGGACTTTTACATCAGTGGTTCTCAATACGAGCTGATTATTACAAAACAAAGAAAAGCAAAAGGGATATTTGGACAGATAGATGTATGTCTTTCCACTATTTTGTTAATAGGAAGAACATGCACACTGTACGGAGTTCAAGTGGTACAAATAGTAAGAACGCACAAATATTTCTTCCACTCATGTCTTCCAAACACTGTTTTCTTCCGCAGAGGTAATCAATTTGTGTGTATGTGTGTGTTTAATAATAAAAATTTTCAATTTGCAAGGATATAACTTAAAATGTAATTATCTGATTGTTAGATTTATAGGTGAGCTTTAGAAGTGTTTTTATTTCTGAATTTTCCAAGTATTCTTCAGTAAGCATGTATTATTTTATGATCAGAGAAAAAAATGTTAGTTTTACAAGTAAATAGTTTTTAATTTAAAAGTACCTCAGAGATCTCATAGCTGCTTTGTGATTAAAAAACAAAATACCACAGAACTAACTTTATTCTCAACTTAAAAATACTTGTCAGTCTGTGGACACATTTTTCAAAAAAATTTTAGCCAATTTTATAGCCATTCACATGAAAACTCCTGCCACTGGAAAAAATATATAAAACCTGATTAATAGCTTAAATCCTGGGTCCTAGTGAAATTCAGTGTGAGCCACTGGAGACAGGTACTTTACTCAGTAATCTTCTTTCAAATTTCATCATAATTTGTATAATGACTCCACATGTCTATCAAACTATATTAAAATTAAGTGTAACACAAGGCTGGAGAATTAAGCCCAGTCCAGCTTACCTCCTTCATTTAGTAATTAAACAATAACAAGCTAAATGTATCCTTACACCTAAAACTTAATGATGCTCTGAATGTTCTAATTGGATAAGTAGCCAAATGCACCCTCCAGTATCTGATGTCAGATGTCACAGTCCTGGCGTGCTGAAGAGACATACGCAGGAATACAACCTTGACTAGAGGTTGCCCTCTGGCAATTTCAATTTCTGGAACAGAACTCTGAATTTAGAAGCTGAGTGGGGAAGGGCCTCTGAGTAGACAAAATCCCTGCATTACTAATAAGAAGAGCTTTTCTTAGGCTTGCTTAGGAGTTCTGATTGAATATCTAATTTCCAAAGGTCCAATTATGTGGTTTCCTAGCCCTCAGCAGATTAGAAACAACAGCAGAATGGAAAAGCTATTGGAGATGGGAGAAGGGAAGAGACAGAGGGGGAAATGACCTTCTTCAATTCATTCCTATGTTCCTAAATGGATTAGCTGACAACAAAGGACAGGAAAGAAAAGTTGACTGTATTCTCAGAGGTCATTTGTGCTCCAGCCAACCTTCATCATTCCTGTTGATGGCACTGGGGTAAGAAAAGGTGGCTGAACAGTGATCAGGGCCTTTATTTTAGGTGGAAAGTTTCATGTGGTTTTGCTGGTAGGAACAGTGACCTCTGAGGGAAGTTCACCTCTGAGGTGGTAAGAGGAGACTTAGGTTTCACTCACACTCTCTTATGCTTTTAAAATGTAATACTGTGTGTTATGCATCTTATGCTTCATAATTTAAATTTTTTAAATTATTTTAAATGACTTTACAAAAAAAATCTGTGAAAAGAAACTTGTTTAAATTAAAAATATTAAAGACCTGAAATTAGTAAACTCTTAGAAGTAAATGTAGTGGGTAAGCTCCTTGACATTGGTCTTGGCAATTATTTATTTATTTATTTTTTGGATTTGACACCAAGAGCAAAAGCAACAAGAGCAAAAATAAACAAGTGGGACTACATCAAACAAAAAAGTTTTTGCACAGAGGAAACAGAAAAATAAAAAGTCAGCCTACAGAATGGGAGAAAATAATTGCAAATAATATATCTGATGAGGAGGTTAATATCCAAAATATATATGGAATTCATATAACTCAATAACAAAACAAAAAAAAATCTGATTTAAAAATGGGCAGAGGAATTGAAGAAGACATATGAGTGGCCAACAGGTATATGAAAAGATGCTCAGCATCCCTAATCATCAGAGAAATACAAATGAAAACCACAGTGAAATATTACCTCACACCTGTTAGAATGACTGTTATAAAAAAGACAAGGGATAACAAGTGTTGTCAAGGAGGCTGAGAAAAGGGAACCTTTGTGCACTGTTGGTGGGAATGTAAATTGATGCATTTCCACTATGGAAAACAGTATAGAGGTTCTTCAAAAAATTAAAAATAGAACTACCATATGATCCAGCAATTCCACTTCTGGGTATATTTCAAAAGGAAATAAATCACTATCTCAAAGAGAATATCTGTATCTCTATGTTCATCACAGCGTTATTCACAATAAGCAAGACATGGAAACAACCTAAGTGTCCATTGATGGATAAATAGATGAGAAAATGTGATATATAATAACATTAAATATATAGTATTATTCAGACATGAAAAATAAGATAATCCTACCATTTGTGACAACATGGAAGGAACCTGGGAGTGGATAAATAAGTGAAAGTTGTCAAAAGGAACAAATATAATATAAATAAGTTCTGGGAATATAATGAACAGTATGGTGACTATGGTTAACAATACTGTATTGTATATTTGAAAGTTACTAAGAGAATAGATCTTAAAAGTCCTCATTACAGAAAAGAAAACATTTGTAACTATATGAGGTGATGGATGTTAACTGAACTTATTGTTGTGATCATTTTGCAGTACATACATATATCAAATCATTATGTTGTACACCTTAAACGAATACAATATTATGTCAATTATATCACAATAAAAGTGGAGAAAATTCAAAAGATACCAAAAAAAAATTGTACCACAATGAGATTTCACTAAATACCTATCAGAATGGCTAAAATAAAAAATAGTGACCATGTCATATGCAGATGAGGATGAAGAGAAATGGATGATGGTTCATTGCTGGTGGGAATGTAATATAGTACAGCCTCTCTGAAAAACAGCTTGGCAGTATCTAAAAACACTAAACATGCAACTATCTTAAGACCCAACAATTACACTTCTGGGCTTTTATCCCAGAGAAATAAAAACTTAAATTCACACACACACACACACACACACACACACACACACACACACAAACTATACATGAATGCTTGTATAGCCAAAACTGGATACAACCCAGATGTCCTTCAACTGGTGAACAGTTAAACAAACTGCGGTAAATCCATACCATGGAATGCTATTCAGCAATAAAAAGGAAGAAACTAGAGATACAGACAAGAGCCAGAATGGATATTTAGAGAATTATGCTAAGTGGAAAAAGGACAGCCCCAAAAGGTTTCATATTTTATGATTGGTTCCATTCACATGACATTCTTAAAATGACAGAATTATAGCAACAGAGAGCAGATGAGTGATTGCCAAGAGTTAAGAAGGGTGTGGGGTAAGAGGGACATGTGTGTAGCTATACAAGGGTGACACAGGGACCCTCCTGCTGATGGAAATGTTGTCTCTTGGCTGCAAAAGACTCACTTTCCTGATTGTGATGTTGTACTATGGTTACAAGAGGTCACCTCTTACAAGAGGTCACCCTTGGGGGAAACTGGGTAAAGGATACACAAGATCTCTCCGGATTATTTCTTACAACTGCATGGGAATCTACAATGATCTCAAAATAAAAGGCTTAATTAAAGAAAAAAGTTAAAGCTAACAAACACTGGCAGAGCTTCGTGCTTAAATAGATGTTATCTAGTTTCAGAAATCACCTGTGGTGAGACAGAACCCTCTCGACCCTAGATGAACCAAGGCATCGCCACTTACAAACTCCACACACTGGCAAAGCAGTTTCACACCCTGAGGCTGTATTGAAATTGTGGTGAACTGACATTCGGTTTTTAGTTCTGATATGAAGAGCAGTGCTTTATTGCTCTCTTACCTCAATTGCTACAGTCCATATCACAGTTTCCCCCTTGGCCATTTCCTCTGCCATTCGGGCATAGGGTTGCTTCCATCCATTTTCCTGCCTTCCTTAAAAAGGAAAGCGTAGAGAGAAACCAAGATGGCGGCATAGGTAAACACCTAAACTGCTGCCTCGCACAACAATTTCAAAACTACAACTAAAAGACAAAACGGACATCATCCAGAACCACAGGAAGGCTGGCTGAGTGGAAATTCTACAACTAGAAGGAAAGAGAAAAGCACACGGAGACTCAGAGGAGCTGCAAAAGGCTGAGGTACGGAGACACACGCTCGGAGAGGACAGGCGGCTGAGGGCCTGGCTGGCTTTCTCAAGCGGGAGGGAGACGGAAGCTCCCGACTGCACTGAACCCCAGTTCCAGGCAAGACCCTGGGGACCCAGACTCATACGGGGGAAATCTGGACTGTTAGGAAAAGAGAAAAACGGAGGCTCAGAGCTGCTGTGAAAGGCAGAGATCCAGAGGCATGTGCGCGAGCGCGAGCGGAGAGGACTGACTGCTGAGTGTGCCACTGGCTTTCTCAAGCGGGAGGGAGACAGAAACTCCCAACTGTGCTGAACTCCAGTTCCGGGCGAGAATCTGGGAACCCAGACTCATTTGGGGAGAAACTGGACTGTCTGGCAGCGGGCAAAACTTGAGGGCGGCTTTCTCTCAGAGGTGCTTGCAGCGATTACCACGGGACACTGAGACCCAGGGGTCTCATAGGGCAGGGCTGATGGGAAGCCAAGGCTGTCTGCTCCTCCCTGAGACTCCGCCCCATCCAAGCTGAGCACAGAGGCTTTTGCAATTTTGCAGGTCTTGTCTCATAAGGGTGTCTCCAGCACAGAAGTTCTCCCAGCGTAGACACAGCTGATCCTCACAGCCAATTGGCCTGAAGGTCAATTCCTCCCAGTGATACCAACAACAATCAAGACTTAACTACAACAAGGCTATGCACACAGTCCAGAAAGGGGTGCTCCAAGAGTGTCCACCTCAGGTAACTGGGGAGGCTGAGCCACTGGGCCCTAGAGGACACCTACCACACAAAGCTACTCTACCAACTGAGGGAAGCAGTGAAAATGCAGAGACAAAGAAACATATCACAAATGAAAGAAATGAAGGAAAACTAATGACTGGATATAGAGTTCAAAACCATGGTTATAAGGTTTTTCAAGAATTTCTTAGAAAAGGCTGATAAATTTAGTGAGACGCTCCAGGATATGAAAAAGGACCAACTAGAAATTAAACATACACTGACTGAAATAAAAAATATTATACAGAGACCTAACAGCAGACTAGAGGACCGCAAGAATCAAGTCAAAGATTTGAAATACAAAGAAACAAAAAACACCCAACCGGAAAAGCAAAAAAAAAAAAGGAATCCAAAAATTTGAAGATAGTGTAAGGAGCCTCTGGGACAACTTCAAGCATACCAATATCAGAATTATGGGGGTGCCAGAAACAGAGAGAGAACAAGATACTGAAAACCTATTAGAAGAAATAATGACTGAAAACTTCCCCCACTTGGTGAAAGAAATAGACTTACAAGTCCAGGAAGCACACAGAACCCCAAACAAAAAGAGTCCAAAGGGGACCACACCAAGACACATCATAATTAAAATGCCAAGAGCAAAAGACAAAGAGAGAATATTAAAAGCAGCAAGAGAAAAACAGTTAATTACCTACAAGGGTGCACCCATACGATTGTCAGCTGATTTCTCAACAGAAACTATGCAGGCCAGATGGGAGTGGCAAGAAATATTCAAAGTGATGAATAGCAAGAACCTACAACCAAGATTACTCTACCCAGCAAAGCTATCATTCAGAATTGAAGGTCAGATAAAGAGCTTCACAGATAAGAAAAAGCTAAAGGAGTTCATCACCACCAAACCAGGATTATATGAAATGCTGAAAGGTATTCTTTAAGAAGAGGAAGAAGAAGAAAAAGGTAAAGATAAAAATTATGAACAACAAATACATATCTATCAACAAGTGAATCTAAAAATCAAGTGAATAAAAAATCTGATGAACAGAATAAACTGGTGAATATAACAGAATCAGGGGCATAGAAAGGGAGTGGACTGATAATTCTCAGGGGGAAAGGGGTGTTGGGGGTGTGGGAAGAGACTGGACAAAAATCTTACACCTATGGATGAGGACAGTGGGGGGGAGGTAAGGGCAGAGGGTGGGGTGGGAACCGGTTGGAGGGGAGCTATGGGGGGAAAAAAGAGGAACAATTGTAATAATCTGAACAATAAAGATTTATTAAATTTAAAAAAAAAACACAAAGGAAAGTGTAATACTTGGAGAAACTCCCCCTGCGCCTCAGCTGGTATGCAAAAAAGTCACTTTCCTATGACAGGGTGCACATCAGACTTGGTTAGATCATTCGAATTAGTTACGTAAAACCCTGCTGTGCCTCCTGGGTAGTCAGAAGGTGACAAACAAACATTGCAGTAGAAGTCCGTTGGAATGCGTCTCGTAATTATATGTTACTGACTACACCATGAGTCAAATCACGGCCACTGAAATGTAACTGCATATTCTTGAAATAGTTCGACTGTGAGGTCTAGGGGCTGATTTATTTCTAGTTTCTTTAATTTAAGCCCTTGTACCGTGACTCTGTAGCTACCACCCAGTTTAGAGTAGATGGGCAGCAGGGTGAGGGACAAAGAACTTGGGAAGAGGAGGCCTCTGACATGATAGGTAGGATGATGCCTACAATTTTAACTGTTCAAAGTTGCAAAGGATCTACAAATATAAGTACTGTGTTATGAGCAGAAATGTCAGTAAGAGGATGATATAAACCAGTGGTCTCCAAACTTTTCTTCACTCCACCCCTTAAGAAATGCTGCGAAAGAAGCTAACCCTTTACACATTTTTTTAAGTTGACCTTTATAACTTTCAATCATAAGTTTGAGTGGTTGAAAAGAATGTATTCTGCAGATTGTTAGCAAGCAGTGTTTTAAAATAAAACGGCTATATCACTCTTTTTAAATGTATCCAATAGGATCTAAGTACCACCATCATTGGACACCATCATCCCTTTTTCAAAATAAACAAGCAGTTATTTGTCGGAATATTAAATCATTCCTTTCCCTGAACTATATTTATATTCCACTTCCCCTAAAAATTGTATCCAAATGTCATATATTTTTATGACATCTTTATTATTTAATAATCTTTTGATACCCTGTCATATGTTCTGAAACAAAAATGCATATGTGAATCGATTTTACAATTTAAAAAACATCTTGTGACCATAAGCCTCCCAGTGCTAAAACAGTCTTTGAAACTAATTCATCATTACAACTATTAGTAACAAAATAAACATATATTTTATTGATCATTAAACATAAGACAGTAAACTATTGGAAATCATTCTTTTAATGAGATGGATGAGGATGGACTTTTAAATATAATGTCTTTCTATATATTTACACATACATGTAATAGTTTAAATATCCATCCATTAATATTACTCTTTGCAAGAATGAGCACATTTACCATCAATATCATCCTTATTTCTCATTTTTATGAGTGTAGATGCTGAGAAACCTTGTTCACATTGCTAAGTAGATGGGGCTGTAGGCGTTTCGTTATGACAATGTCCAGGGCTGATGAGAAAGGAGGAAAATTAGAACATATTTCTGGACGTATGGCTTCAGAGGGGAGCCTGGAATGACTTCACTGCCTATGAATTCAAACCCGATGTGAAGATTTCTAGCCAGTCACCTTTGCCAGGAAACTTTAAATTTGTTTTTCAGCGGGGCTGAATTTGGCAATGTCATTCCATTCTTTGAACTCCTTTGAGCCATAGGTCAATGTCACTTAGAGCTGGCTCTTCCTTCAACAACTATCCTATGGGAAGGTTGTGCACGGGAGGGAGCAGGTTGCTTATGGGAACTCTCCGTGCTTTCTGCTCAGTTTTGCTGTGAACCTGAAACTGCTTTAAAAAAATAATGAAGTCTGTTTATAAAAATTATTGTGCTGATCCATCAGTGGTAACTCAATTAGGCTTTTCTCCAAGTTGTATGGAAAGCCATGAATTGGAAATTACCTCACTGGTGAAATGATATGTATCTGTTTAAAAAGGCTTTTGCTTTCTCCACGCAAACACAAATATTTCTAATTGTCCCTTGCCTTGGCCCTGGATGTTTTTTTAAAGCCAAGGGCAATGCCTTTTTTCCCTTCTTTTACAAGGGAGAGAGGACTCTGTGAAAGGCCAGGTGGGAGCAGGGATGACCTCTCACTCCATCTCAGGCAGGTCCCTACCCTGTGGGTACCTGCCATTTGAACATCTCTGCAGTGCCACAGCCAGTTTGGCTCAGTGGATAGAGCATTGGCCTGTGGACCAAAGGGTCCCGGGTTTGATTCTGGTCAAGGGCACATACTTTGGTTGCAGGCTCCTCCCCAGCCTGGGCTGGGCCCTGGTCCAGGCACGTGCAGGAGGCAACCAATCGATGTGTTTCTCTCACATCGATGTTTCTTTCTGTCTTTGCCTCTCTCCAAAAATCAATGGGAAAATATCCTTGGATGAGGATTAACAATAACAACAATAACAACAACAAAAAGCCATAAACATCACTGCAGTGAGATGATTTAAAAACTACCTAAATACACAGAATTGTATGTCAGAGTAAATTTATTTGCTGTTTACCTAAAATTCAACTTTACCTGGTGCCCAGTACCACATCCTTCACTTTAAGAAATGAGGAAAATGAGACCTAAGAAGGCTGAGGTACCTGAATAGGGAGCAGAGCCTTTTGCTTCTCCCTCTACCTCATTCTCAGATGGACTTTCTGCTTTCCCATCTCTCATCCTGGTGTTGTCCATCCTATCTCTCCCCCTACATTTTCCCCATCCTTCCTACCCAAAAAGCAAATGTGTGTGCAGAAACAACGTTCAAGAAATGGGTGGACAACATTCATGGAGAAGGTCAGCTGTGGGAGGAAAGCAGGGCAGGGCAGGGAAGCGGGTGTGAGAGGAACATGTGGGCACAGCGCTCTGTCCTGTCACCTCAGGCTCAGAGGTGGATAGACGGGGAGAGAGGCAGCAGCTGCTTCTTTCAGGTCAGAACCAAACTGACGTAATATTTGGGAGTTTTCTCTTTCTCAGTCTACCCTGTGGACACATCATAAAAAAATACTATTCAAGGCCAGCTACATTCTGGATAATATTCGGTGCTCTCCGGAGCTGCTCCTCAAGAAAGATACTGGCCAAGCCTTTCGTGTTTTCTTCCCTCTTCCGGTCCTGGGTACTAACTCTGCCCTCACTTGCTCCCCTCCATCTCCCAGGCACCAAAAATAATTTGAATTTCAAGCCTTTTTTTGGCCTTCCTGTGGCCTCCTCTGGGGATTGTTCTGGATCTAGCTGGCTCCATCTGTAATCTGGCAAAATCTCTGGCTGCACCCTGTCCCCACCTCCTTTTCTTAATACATGGGGAGTTCGGGCTCCCACCACCTTCCCAAGAGCCTTCTCAACCTAATCCGTAGTTAACAAAAGTGAAAGGCGCCCCCAGCGTGCCCCTGTGAGCCTGCAGCCTCCACTTACCTTGCCCTGGCTGTGGAAGAACAGGGTTCCCTGCTTCAAAGGACAAGATGACTGTGAAGACGAGGAAGGCAAGTTCTGTGCTCTTCGGTTCAGGACACCCAAGGCAAGTTCCGGTTTTAGAGACAGAGTTTTAAAAACTGATTACGTTTAGAAAGGGTGTGTGCATGTGTGTTTCCCTCTCTCCAATTCACCCACGTGATCCTTTGATCTCCCTCTGGGGGACAGCTGGTCTACCTTTAAAAAAAACCTCTAGATTTACTCCCCTCATCCCCCAGCCCTGTTCCTTCACCCTCGTGAACATTCCCTAGCCACTGTCTCAATACTCTGGTAAAATTCTGTTACTGACAAGAAAAAGGAAAGGAAAATAAAAACGAGAAAGACAAAGGACTGCACATCTGAGAGTTTCCTGTGGTTGGGACACCTTTAGTTCAAGGTTTTCATGACTTGTCTTCCCCTCGTTTTCCATGCTGAAGACAGTGCCCCCAAACACTGCGGATTACCTGTGGAACTCCTTTCCCCCCTCTGACCCTACCTGGGCCGCTTCCTCAGACCTGGAGTTGGGAGGGAGAAGGTAAAAGGGGGATGCCCAAGGATGAGAGCCAGGAATTTCAGTGCCAGGCTGAGCCTCTGCATTCAGTGCCCCAGGTGCCTGGCCAAAGAGGCACCAAAAAGCGGTCTCACCTCTCAGTTTTAATAGTACCTGTATATTACTCTAGTTTTGACAGTTTTCTTATATTAAAATAGGAATCATCATGCCTAACACACAATGTTATTGTAAGGAATAAATGAAATGGAAGTGCCTACTTCCTGGCATACAGTAGAGATTAAATGAATGTTTGTTGAATGTAAAGTATGCTTATTACATTATGTTGTATTTGTTTTCCTGTTTTTCTTCCTTGATGGATTCTGAACATTTTACTCATTTTTATACCCCCTTTACCTACCACAATGGCTGGAACATAGTGAACACTCAGTACATAAATTTTAATTAATTCATCATTTAATTAATACCTAATCCCATCCTCAACCTGGCCCCATCTCCCTTGCTGGTCAAGAGTGGAGTCTTTGCCCTTTCTCAACCTGGGTCCTGGATCGAGGTTCTGGAACCATGCATCAAGTGCCACCAACTATTTGGGGGAATCCTCCAACATAAAGGAAAGGTCAAGAAAAACAAATATGGCAATATGGGGAAACTGGGAAGAAACAGAGACAATCCAGGGAGAGAAAAAGAAATTACTTTCATATTGAGGTAAAAGAAGATACTATGTTCATTTTTTAAATAATCATCATTAAAACAACAAACCAAAAACCTCCAACCAAGATGCTCTTTAAAGAGAGAGAAAACATTAAGAGAAGAACGAACTCGTGTAGATTACAAATCTGTTGACAAAAAAAAAAAAAAAAAATTTTTTTTTTCAACAGGAGGGTTGAAAATACAAAGTTGTGGAATCTACCAGAAAGTGAAATTGAAAAACAAAAAATTAGAAAGTGGGAAAGTGGAAAACAACTAGATACAAACCCAGGAGACTCAATATCTGCTAAATAAAAGTTGCAAAAAGAGAAAACAGAGCAACTAATTAAAGATAGAATCCTAGGACTTAACTACATCAGTTTCCAAATTAAAAGGGCCAATGAGTGCCCAGCACAATGAATGAAAAACGGACCCACATCAAGACACATCACTGTAAAATTTCAGAACTTCAGAGATAAGAAGAGGTCTCAGAGAGACCTTTTTGTTTTCTTCCAGAGAGAAAAGCAGGTCATATTCAGAGATGTCAAGGAACCAGAATATTAGCCTTCTAGACATCAATACTGGAATTAAAGGACAAAGAGGGCAAGGCATTCAAACAACCTCAAAAAAGAAAAATGTTTTATAGCCTACCCTTATATACCCAACCAAAGCATAAATCAATCACGAAGAAAGAATAAAGGTACTCTTCAGGCACACATTGTCTCAAAAAATTCACTTCTCCAGCAGGGAAGGGGGCTAGGTGGAAGTGGGCAAAGTGGGGATGGGGTGGGAAATGGAGACAATAGTGTCAACAATAAAAATAAAGTTAAAAAAATTCACCCATTCTCAAGAAGCTACTGGAAGATGTGTTCCTCTAAAACAAGGGAGTAGACAAACTAAGAAGGTCCCTGGAAAATGTAGGCCTAATACAGGAGGGAAGTGGAAGGGATTCCCAGGATGAAGATGAAGTTTCAACATAATAGTTGTATATCCAACCTAGGGAAAAGACAGTCTCATCAGAGCTGGAGGACAGAGAAATTCAAGATTGCTGGAACTTGGAGCTCTCCAAAGAAAAAAATAAACTGGGAGATCACCTGATGTGTGTGAACGTTGGGAGAATTTTAGAGTAATTCTTAATTCTTATTAATCAAATTAGAGTCTTAATTATAAAATTAAGAGTTTTATACATCTTAAACTATAATTTTATAACTTATAAAGTTGGAAGATGAATTAATGACAGATACATAGAAAACCAATTAAACAATAACAATAAAGAGGCAGTTATTAATTCCAGGAAAAACAAAATTATGTAGGAAAGAAAAAGGGATCACGACCGGCTACATGACTCTCCTCTGAACAATGTTTACATAAATGCTGATGTAAACATTAAACATTGACTTTATAAAAAGTGTTTATGCAACTGGAAGGTAGAGTAGGAAGACAGCTAAAATCTCATATTCCATAATAAGATGTCTGTAGAAGGAAAAATCAAAAGCTAGCAGCATAAAAAGCATAAGACACAGCTGAGTTTAAAGTGAGTGTATCTGGGGTGAGGGCAGCAATTAAAGAAATGGAGCTGTATTTTTTCTTACAAGCCTTATAGTATTAACTGCCTTTTTAAACTGTGTGCATCCGTTGCTTATTTGAAAATAAACAAAACAGACATTCTGAGCTCTGGTCCTAGTTCGTTCCTTCCCGTGGAAAGGATCTCAGTTCATTGCATGTCACGTGAAGGGCCAGTGACGCCCAGTTCCCCTTTTCCGGAGGTGGAGGCTAGTCAGAGCCCAGTAGGTAGAGTCTTCTCCTTCTCAGAACTCCTGGCACTAGATGTCTCTCCCTTTCCCACAATAATTATAATATTTACTCAACGACTAGAGTAAACTGAAGGAGACTTGGGGGCATCTTTATGGAGCTTGGGGAAGTTTTTTGGTGTTTTTTTTTTTACGTTTTTCTTTTATATAAGATGATGATAAGATGCTAAGGGTGCGGAAGCTTGGTCTCTACCTACCTACCCCCTGTTTGCTTTCTAACATCATGCTCTGCTCTCTGACAGTCCTTGTACCCTAACCCTGATCAAATATTCTTGGCCTTTCTCCCCAAACTGGTTTAAAACTCTTCTGAGGGTAGGGACCATAACGAATGTGCGTTTTGGTTGGTTGTTTGGTTCATTGGTTGGTTGGTTTTGTTTGTTTTGTTTTCTTGCATTCCCCACCGAGGCTGGTCGTGGCTTGATAACTATCAGCTGAGCAAGCAGGGGAGGCCTGTCCCACAGTGAGATCCTGCCGTGCATGTGTCCCTGAGGGGACATATTTATTTTAAAAGAATAATTAGAACAGGATGACAGTGGGTATTTTTGTCAGAGGCCTGAGGAACTGCTTGAGTGGTTCTCTGTACCATCTGTTTCTCTTTTTTGTTAGTTACTCTGTCCAGTTCCTGGAGCCATCCCTGGGCTGGGAATCAGAAAACACCAAGACTTTAGCTGTACTCTGCCATTCACATACTGGGGGGCGGGGCGGGGGGGGGGGACCTAAACAAACTCAGGCAGGAGCGTTGAGCCTTATTTTCTTCCCCCCTCCCCCTAAAATAAAAGGATTAGACCAGCTGATTGCTCGAGGCCCTGCTGGTGCTATGATTATAGGAGTCACGACTGTTCACAAACAAGTGGACACACTGGCAGGGCTGCTGGGGGCCCCATGCTGCCCTGAGGAAAGAGAGTGGCCTCAATGGTAATGGGGTTGTTACTATGGAGGAGAGGAGGAATAACAGTGAGCAGCAGGTGGTAGAGGGCCAAGCCAGCAACAGATGTGAAAGGGGAAATAAAATAATGGACGAGTAAAGGGCAGGTGGAATAATTCATGAAGAAAAGAGCGCCTCCGCCCATTTCACTTCAGGTGACTTTGGTAAGAAGGTGCCATTTGCCTGCACAGTTTGCACAAAGCTTAATAATTCCAGAAAATAGTAACGATGTTATTTCCCTCAGAGTCACTGCTTTTCACTGGGGAAAAGCCAGGGAGCATTTGGTGTGAGGGCTGGGAGGGGTTGAGGTGGGAGGAAGGGGAATCTGGAAAGCAGTTGTATAATTACGGGTTATGGAGGACTGGTTTTGGCATGTAGTCTGCCCAGTACACTTGTACACACCTCGTCTTTGGAGAAGGCTCCCTCCCCCCATCACTACCCTCCTGAGAAATACTCTTTCTCCCTCCTCAACTCCGGTTCCAGAGGGAAGTAGCCACGTTTTTCCTAAAACTCTACCTTCCTGGTACAGTCAATTAGTCCCCAGTGGATACTTGCTCTAATTTGAACCCATCACAGTGTCCCACCCACCTGACTCAGTGGGTTGGTCCAGGGATGAGTCTGTGACCCATGTCTGGCCAATTAGTCAACTTATTTTGGGGATATTTCAAAGTAGAGCTGGGAAGATAAACCCAGATCCTCTTGTGGGTATCAAAGTTGGGTGTGAGTCAATGTATGGCTGGTGGAGAAAGTTGCTCTGAGAGAATGAAGCCCTCAGGCAGGAAAAAAAAACAGAAAAGCCTATGGAGAAAAATAACCTAGAAGGACGAAAAGCCAATTGTAGTATTCTTTTTAGAAAATTATCATTTATAGTCTCCTTTCTTTGTTGATGATTTTAAGCGATTGTTATTTGAAATTTACCTTATTCAAATAAACAGGTGAGAGAGAATGATAGAAATAGGTCTGCCCACGCTGACGGAATGTACTCCCACTGAGCAGAGTTAGACTGAGGATGTAGTTCTTAGTCTCAAGTGCACGTACTACATTGATAAGACTCCTGCCCAAATGTTCAAAGCAGCAGGTGGAAGGCCATGCTGAACTTCATGCCGTGGTTGGCCTTCTGGATGACTGAAACCCTTGGTTCTTTTCTCGGAGAGGCCAGGCACGGGGAGGGATCTGCCACGTGGCCCCTGGAAACCCTTTCTTGAGTTCTGGCACCATGGGCACCTGTGTGGCCAGCAATGGGGACACCCATCCCATGAAGCCTTCTAGGAAAGCCTGCACAGTACTGACTGATATCCCTTCTATGCACGGGGAGACATGTCCTTAGACAGAACTGATGCTCGACTCTGGTTTCTCCCATTCACACCCATACCCTCTCCTTCCCTAAGTTAACTGATGTCTTTCCTTTGATTTCAACTACCACATGTGTTGACAACGCCTAAATATGTGTCTGTGACTTGGGCCTTTCTCCTTAACTCTAGATTCCCATAGCTAATTGCTTCCTGGTCTCCCACCTCTCTGCAACTGACCTCATTGATTATGCCTCACAAATCTCTCCCGCTTTCTCTGTCTCTATAAAGGGTAATCATCCACTCGGTTGCCCAAGCCAGAAACCTAAATGTCACTTTTACTCCTCCCTCTCTCTCACCACCCACATCCATTTGCTCATCAAGCCAGATCGAGTCTCGCTGCTACATATCTCTTTATTCCACTCCCTCCTCCTCATTCTCAGCTTTAGTTCAGGCCCTTATCATCTCTTGTTTGATGTATCATTCATTCATTCATTTAGAATCTAGGGACATGTTGGTGAAAAAGACAAGGATGCCCTCTTCCCTCAAGAAGGATATTTGAGGGGACAAATGACAATAATGAAACAAACGAAAGAATCACATGTTTACAATACATTAAAGAGATAGGAGGGACATGGTGTCCCTTTGAAGGAGGTGAGATTAAAACTGAGACTTCCTCGTTGGGAAGGAAGAGTCACAGGGAGAGCCAGGGACAAGCACGCTAAGCAAGAAAAACAGCAGGTGCAAAGGTCCTGAGGTAGAAAAACTTGCCATGTTTGCGAAGCTGGCAAAGGGCCCTGTGGCTTTGTGAGTATTCCCCTGATAAGGCAGTGGCACAAGATGGCACAGAGAAGCAGGAGGGGCCCTTCTGGGCAGTGAAGAGAAGTGTGGACTTTATTTTAATCTCTTGGAAGATTTTAAGCAGCAGAGTGAAATGTCTTCTTGTGTCTACCCCTCCAATCCTTCTTCAATATTGCTTCCAGGTTAATCTTTCTATAACAAAAATCTGATTATGTGTCTTTGTGGTTTTAAAAACTTTTCTAGCCCTAGCTGGTTTGGCTCAGTGGATAGAGCATCGGCCTGCGGACTCAAGGGTCCCAGGTTCGATTCCAGTCAAGGGCACGTGCCTTGGTTGCGGGCACATCCCCAGTATGGGGAGTGCAGGAAGCAGCTGATTGATGTTTCTCTCTCATCGATGTTTCTAACTCTCTATCCTTCTCCCTTCCTCTCTGTAAAATATCAATAAAATATATATTTAAAAATAAAAAAATAAATAAATAAAATAAAAACTTTTCTATGGCTCCCATTTGCCCCCAGAACAGCATCCAAACTTCTTAGGTTGGCCTACAGGGCCCTTCGTGACCTTGCCCCACATTTCTCTCCATTGCTATTTCTCCCTGTGCCTCCTTATCCTCTTTGCTTTGGCCGAGTCAAGTGACTTCCAGATCCCCTGATGGATTCTATTTCACTGCTGTGTCCTTGCTCAGGATTTGTCTCTTCTGAGCCCCATGTTCCCTACCCCATTGTCGAACAGAAATCGACTCATCCTTCGAGAAAAAAAGATGAAATGTCACTTCATCTGTGTCATCTTGCCTAATCGCTGCTCCCAAGCAGAACGGACCATCCCCTGCTTTGTGCCCCGGTGTGTAGTGGATGAACTTCTGGCATAAGCCCTTTAACACCTCATGGCACTTCCCAGTTTACATGCATCTTTCCCTGTTCACGCATGACCCTTTCTGGCTCACATGTATTCCCTTTCCCTTAGCATAGATCTTGGGGTGCTTTGTTGTATAAAGTGAATGAGTTTGCCTCCATTTCGCATATTTGGATTACACATGATCATTCTGCCAAAGGAGCCCAGATGCTTGAAACTCAGTAAGAATTATAATGAAAATGTCAGGTAAGACTTACAGCAGATCCACCTGTCTTTGAGCTATTAGTATCCCCACCATTCGCTGCCCCAGCTCGTTGATCCCCGTTGGTAAGGATGGAATTGGGGAAGAGTTTGAGCAGATAAAAGTATCCCTGGGGAGGTGGGGTGTGTTGTTTTGAAATCTATTGACTTGTCAAGCACCTCCCAGCATCTGCACTGTCCCCCTCATCCAGCATCTCAGCAGGGAGTGCTCAGGAACAGATGTACAGGAGGTACACCAGCTGCTTGATGCAGGCCTGCTGGAGACGGAACCCGTCCCTTTATCGTTTCCTGCGAAGTGCTCAGCACTGTGGAGTGGAGGCTGGGATGAATCCAGAAGTAAATAGCTCATTTTCTGTCTGGAGTGAGGGCGATCATGACTATGTCCACACAAGACACTAATTGATGTTTGTCAATTCACACGATGATACGCGGGACATAAGTGGGAACTAACCTAGGACTATGAAATCAAGTGGCTGGGGTGTTGCAGGCTGTAAATGCTGTAGACTTTTCCTGGTCTCTTCCCCTTGATGTTGAAGGTCACCGTGTGGCTTCCACCAGCTTGCGTCTGCTTCCATGGGCTGGGCCACAGGTGAGGTTGACCTGGAAGAGAATCAGGCAGTGACTCTGCCAAGTGTGTTGTTTCTCTACTGCTGATTCAAAGGGCTTGCCATTGACTGAGAAATGCACGTGGAAGCTACACCGGTCCTTCCTTCTCCACAGCTGCATCTCAGAAAAAGAACAGACTAACTTGACCTGGACTAGCGAGAAAGTGGCAAAGATTGCTGAGCCCTGGGACATGGGCTCTGCTGTCTGGGTCAGGAGGACTGTTGCCACTGATTGCTTTTTGATGAGTTCTCACCGAGAAGAAGTCAGTGGGACACCCGGGGCACATGTGCTCCACATGAAGAAGACCAGCAGCAGTAAATTTTCCTGTTCCCCAAACAGCTGGCAGCTGCAGCAGTTCATCCAGAGGCTCCGCCAAGAAGACCTCATTGCCTGGGCCGGCATCACACGGAGCAGCACGGAGGGGAGGGCAGCTGGCTGGAGCTCCAAGGAGATGTCATCGTTACCAATTTCTGAAGAAAGATTCGAAAACTTTAAATCCAACCACAAATGATGATGGCGTATCCTCCCATAAATCCTAATTGTGGTGATTTCATTGGGCCTCAAGCAGCAAGCACATGGGGCTTCTCAGTGAAGTTTAAGGCAGTGTATCTCCTCACTTAATGTTACAAAATTGCTGTTGGCGCTCTTTTTGTTTGTGTGTTTTTCAGCTTTCCATGCATTTATTTCTTGGCTCACTAAATCTAATTTGCTATATAGGACATGACATGCTCTAAGCAGGGGCCCATGCAGTTCACTGCACATAATAAACTTGTACTAAATAAAATATCTGTTGCTGGACTGACATGTTGAGTTTTGGCTTTTTAGGTCACAGCAAGACATTTCATATTGATTAAATACCACCCAATACAGAGTCCATATTCACATAGCTCCAATTGCACACGGAAAGTCCTTTGCAGCTATTTTTAGCTAGTGTTTGACCTCTAAACCTCTTAAGACAGAGAGTTTCTTATAGTTCCATTTGCTTGTTCAGAATCTTTTTCAGTCCTGTTTTCTGCAGAGTTGAACCCGTGTCCTCAAAGACGAAGGAGGAATTTAATTCTACAGCTCTTCTCTGTGATAAGAACTGGTACAACTGTCAAATCTGTTGTGTGCCCAACACAATGCCCCATCTCCAGCACAGGCTCTGGGTGAGGTATGGGAGGGGCAGGCAGGTGGTGTTGCAAAACTCTCCTTGGAATATCAGCTGTAAACGTGAACTCACTCTGGAGCAAAGAACCTAAACGGTGGCTTTGAAAGTAAAACAAAGATGTTAATAGCACTTGATGTTACTAACATGTGTGACCATGTCCCAATTAGCGAATTTCTGTTTCGATTAGCTGCTTACATTGGCCACATCACCTTCAGTAACTTAGGTCTTTGCCTTCTAACATCAGCTTAATAGCAGCCTTCAGGTAAGTCACTCAAGGTTGCAATTAAAAGAAACCAAAGATTCAATAATTGAAGACAGAATTAAACTCACCAGGTCCAAAAATTATGTACCCCAAATCCAGTTTTTGTGAGTTGGCATCTCCCTATCCCCATCTTCCATATTTAAATATTTTTTGTGCGTGTGTGTGTGTTTGTACGTGTGGTGTGTGTGTGTGTGTGTGTGCGCGCGCGCGCGCATGGGCGCGCACAAGATGACTCATCCAAGCTGCTCTGGAAGTTGTCTCTTCTGCTGGTGACAGTGAAGCTGATCCACCCTCTGCCCGCCGCTCTGTCTGGTGAAAACGCAGAATATCAGCTCTGCGGCACTGTTGCCAGTGCACTGTGGCTTCTTTATTTAGGGACGATGCTCTGAGGCAACTTGCTTCCACACGGAGCTTTTCACCTCCTGATCACATTCCTCATGGTTTCCATCAGCACCCGAAGTGTGTGTGCCCTAAAAGAGGGTGAGGCCCCCAAGGCCCCCAGGGTCCTCAGAACCCACAGAACAGGCCCCTCAATGAGTGATCTCCTTGCTCTGTGGTCTGCATGTCCAAGGAGGCTAGACACTAACCCATTTCACAGCTTTATCGGAGCAGGAGCCCTGCTCTCTCTGCCTGCTTCTCGGTCATTCTCCACCACATAGGTGCCAAAATGTTGTCTTTGAACTTTCAGTAATTCTGATGCTGACTAGTATAACAGAAATTCTGAAACTTCTGGTGGTACCAGCTCCCAGATTTCTTTGTATATATATATATATATATATATTATTGATTTTTTACAGAGAAGAAGGGAGAGGGATAGAGAGCTAGAAACATCGATGAGAGAGAAACATCGATCAGCTGCCTCCCGCACACCTCCCACTGGGGATGTGCCCGCAATCAAGGTACATGCCCTTGATCGGAATCGAACCCGGGACCTTTCAGTCCGCAGGCCGATGCTCTATCCACTGAGCCAAACTGGTTTCGGCTCCCAGATTTCTTTTTACATTTAGGGGCCAGATCCGTGTTCCAAGGTTCAGGCTAACCACCCTAAAAGCAACAGTGCTTTTGTGGGAATTGCCCTCATCCCCTTCCTTCTCCACTCCTCTATAGATTTTCCACATTCTGAAGGAAAGTCAGTCTTTTTTTTTTTTTTTTTTTTTTTTTACTGTAGATCATCAAGCCAGCCCTAGCAGACTCCCAGTGCTCTCTCCCTCCTCCCTCTTCCTTCTTCCCCCTGCTGGCTCCTGTTCAGTGACTAAAGCTCTCCAGGAGTATTTATGGATCAGGGTATCTATTGTGACCTTGTGATTGCACTAATCCCTTGGCTGGAGGCTGCTCTGCTCCGAGAGTCACAAGGGTGCCTGGGCTGGGAGTGGGGAGGCGGCAGTGCATCATCCAGGAGTGGAGTGGCTATTTATAGAGCAGGCCTTTTCCTTTCCTTCCTAGGGTTGTCTGTTAATGCAGCGGTAGCCATATCCTCAAAAATTCCCCCTGGGAAATAGGTGATGGAGGCCCAGGGCCCCAGAGGTAAAGGCTAGGGTTCTGGGAGTCAGGCACCAAAGGACTGCTTCCCCCAGCTCATGGGACAAATCCAAGGAGGCCTGACTTCCTAGGGAGGGTTGACCACTGAACATTACAACTTCCTCAGAGCCCAGAGCTGCAGCCAGATGCTCCTGCCTGGGGACACTCGACTCAAGGGTCTGGGTGGATGGGGAGCAGGGCGGTGGGGGGCGGGGGGTGGGAGGCGGGGTGCAAATCAAATTTTGGGGAAACTTTGACTTTTTCTGGCTGAATTTGGGGTCTGGTAGGACTGACCATCTTTTGGGGGCCTTTGAAAAGCATGCTGGGAAATTGCTGTTCGAATTAGAGAGAACAAAGATGAAAGGGGACCTGACTTTGTCTTGTAGAACGGAATTTCCACCATCTGGATTAAGAAAAAAGAGAGAAAAACAGGACTTTGGGGAAGGACTGAGAATGAAGGCCCTCTGAAGAAAGCTGGAGGCGGGCTCTGGAAGTGACAAGGCCTGCTTAGGAAGTGGCTTGTTTCTCTGATTCTCACAAAGACAGCGCGTGGGCCAGCAGTAGCCCTGGCCTGAGGCTCAAAGCGGGCGGCTCTCAGTCCTGTCCTCTCCATCCTTGGGCTGCAGCCTGGGTTCACATCCTGGGACCTGCACTCGGCTTCCAGACGCCTGAACATAGCCCAGTCTATGTTTGTTTTTTCCTATCAAATGGCAACAATTCAAATTTACATGGCATTTCACATTTGCTTAAATTCTCACTCCATCTTCCAAGATCTCTGTAAGGTAGCCAAGGCAGGCATTCCCCCCCTTAAATATGCATATAATACAGTGAATAGATTTTTAAGTGTTTGGTTAACTGCTTCAATAATTGGCCTCACCCACCTAAGCAACTCTGAAATCAAACACCTACATCCCTTCAAGTTGGTGGCCTTCATTCCCCAGCCACCACGATTCCCGGAAATGGTCTCTCCCATCCCATTCCTCTGCACAAGCCTTTCCCTCGGCTTAGCGTGTCCTTTCTGGTCCCCTGTCACCTGCCTCCTCCCCACAGGGCTATCCCGTGTGCCAGATCACCAAGCAAAGCCTCCCACCGGCCCCCCTCCTGCATAGGCACCGCCCCCTGGACACCCCCTCACCACCAGAGCTGTTGTCCGTAGTGCTTGACTCTCTGACTCGCCCACCAGGCTATGGAGGGACCAGGACTGGCCTCTTGAATCCCTAATACTTGGCAGACAGCCTGGATTGCAGAAGGAGCTTGATGAAGGTTCGTTGAAGGAATGGAAACTGCTGAAGACTCAGCGGTAGCAGATCACATACTGTCAGGAATTACTTTGGAGACTTTTTGACACAAAATAATGGATTAAGAAAAAAAAAACACGCAACAAAATAAGGAGGGGGTAGGATTTGCAGGGAAAGATGAGGGGAGGGAATGAAATGAGAGGTGGGTAGAATGACCAGTATTCCCTGTAAGTCACCTGCAGTAAAATGAATTCCTCCGGCCTTTGCACAATGACAGAGGTGTGTCCCGAAGCAAACAAGTGAAGCTGCAGCGGGAGAACTTTAGGCGCTGGCCCATGACGGGGGCAGGAAGTCGGAGGCTTTGCAAAAGGGGAAGTAGGAACCTCCTGAAATTACTGCACCTCCCTGCCAGGCCCTTCGCTCACACCTCCCCACGCTCCCCTAGCTTCCCTTCTCCCACCGGGGTGGCGGCATCTCTCTCATTCCCCTCTGATTTGATGGTGACAAGTTGCTTCCTGGTCTGGATTCTGTTGGCACCTGGGGACATGAGGCTTCTCGTTCTGCACTTAGTATATAAATCAACTTCGTCTTTGAAGCTCTTCTTATCCTTGCCAGGTTGACTTACATTCTGGAAGAATGTTTATAACAAAAGAACTAGACGGGGAATCGGGAACCTGGTTCCCCCCTCTCCTCCAGCGACCAGCTAGCTGCTTGCAGTCGGGCAGCTGTAGTTCCAACTTCCTTCCCTGCTCAGGCAGTGCTTACCAAGACTGCCCACTAAGCTTTATTTATGAGCCTTTCAAACCGGCTGCATAGCTGTTTTCCATTCCTAAGATTGCGCCTTAGAAAACTTGGACCGCCTCGCTCAGTTCTCTCAGTGATATGACTCTGTGAACTCCAATGGCCGGGAAAGTATGATAAACAAAAGCAACCCCAGAGGGAGTTTCTCGAGTTCCAAATGTTTGATCTCAAAATCTGGCTGAATTTATCGGCCGAAACCACCACTGACAGAACATTTCTGGCTGACCCCCCTGCCCTCCGCACCCACCGCTCCCATTCCCAACACTGAGCTTCTGGGCCCTTCTATTAGCATCTGCACAGACACCTCTCTGGGGAAAAGAGCCTGTGTTCTTCCTGGAACCAATTTAAGCCCAAAGGAGCCTCCAACAAACCATGTTTAATAGTTGGAGAGGATCCCTCTCCTTTTAACTCATGAGCTCATTCCCTCTGGGAATCGAGTGACATTTTGATTCCAGTGTGTAAGTTGTTTTTTCTTTAGATTAGCTTTTGTGTAAACATTCCTCTGCAAATTATTTTCACATTTTTTAAGGAAACTTATTTCAAATGACCAGTCAGACTGATTCCTACTGTGTTCCCTTCACTACCCCCAACTTGACTCGACTCTCACTCACCAACTTCCCCATTTCTCAACAACTCAAATTCAAACTGATTCTATCGTTGGTTAAAATATTTCCCCAACTTTCTGGGATTTCCAATTTGGGGAGGTTATCGCCCCTGGGCTGCAGCCAGTGTTTGGCCCACGAAGATGAATGAAGCCAGTGGGGGTCAAGAAGGGTGAGTCATCATTGCTCCACGCAGGCACGGTCAGTGGGAGGCCAGAGCTGCCTCAGGAGGGGATTGAGGAGGGGACAAGATAGGCTCAGTGTGAGGCGAGGACCAGCAAGGCCAGGCAAAGGGCGGTGGGGGGGGCAGCTTTCTAACTATGACACCCCCGGGAGGCCTGAGGTCACAAACAGGGAGGCAGGCAAATTACGTCTTCTTCTTTAGCCAGGAACTCAGTAGCTCTTTGTAACTACCTCGTGCCTTTTCTTCTAACTTTGCCATTGAAAGCTTGGTCCAATCCGGTGCAATCTTCCTTATAAACAGATGATCTCTCCATTTCAAAACATGTCCCTTTATCAGTTTACATGGGCTGGTCACGATTCTAGGGATCACCATTCACATAGACTACAATATAATCATCCCAATAACAAGCCACTTCTCCTCTTTAGAATTTAAGGGCATCTTTTATTTTGCTTTTGCAGGTTAAGAAGGGTAAAATGGTTGAGTGGAAAGAATACCCACGTAGGACCTACCACAGTCATAAAGTTACTATGTGGCCTGGGACAGGTCACCGTGCTGTCACATCTCTCATCCGTAAAATAAGGAGTGGGGACTCCACCATCTCTGGCAACCATGTTTAGTAAGCAGCAGAAAGTGACGTTTCTTTGATCAATAAGCTACCTGATGGGGAGTTTTTGATTAGCCATTTTCTTCCATCGCCACTCCCACATTTTTAGTGCCTCAGCCTGGTTCTGACTTCAGCTCACGGCTACACTATGGATCTTGAAGTCCAGTGAATGCAGACTCGCTGTGCCAATCCCCTTCCTTGCTTTTCTGAACTGGAGTCTTTTGTGCACCATTAAAAACAGAGGCACTCCTTTGGGGAATTAACTGTGTGGTCACTTGAGGTCACACAGCAGCTGTGCCCCTTCAGGGTCTCACTTTTGCAAAGAAACAATTAAAATAAAGGGGGGGGGGGGGGAGGGCAAGAAGGTTGACCAGATAACTTGGGAAGCGTAGGAGACAAAGCATTCCATTCTAAGTTTTGAGCTGTGGGGGTTGAATCACGGCTCCTCCTGGGTCTTGTTCCCTATCAAATCACAACTTGGCCAACATTTTCTGGCAAAGGTCATACCCTTTGCCGTGGAGGACAGTGGAGAAACACTTACTTGACCAATCCCAGAGCAGTCCTGCCATATCACATCCCAGGAAAGAGGTGGGGGGAGAAGTCTCTTTTTCATTGGCTGCATCCGGCCAGCCTTTGTCAGGAGCTCCGGCTGTGAGGACACAAGTGTGGAAACACTACTCCTGAACCTTGAAATTGATTTGTAATCTAACACATGTGCCAAATCAGAAAACGAGAGCAGTGCTTCTCAATCACCGGGGAGTATATTGCAAGTAACTTAGTACTATTGAGGGCACTAAAGTTTGGAAGCGATTGTTTTGAAAACATAAATCTTAGTGAATTCAAGGTCATCTTTCAATATTGAGATTTTTTTGTTAAGTTCTTTGCTGGAATCCCTCTGCAGGATGAGATTGATTTGTTTTGGAAAATACCATGAAGACACATTTAGGTTTTAAAAGATGGGACAGAGCCTGAAAAGACAGATCTAGTGGAGGAATTATTGAATTGTTCTGCATAATATAGAGGATGGAATGCATTTTTTTGTTGGTTGTTGTAAATAAGCAAACCAAGAAATGGAATGGTAGCGTGGTCTGGGCACTGTGGCTGAAATGAGTTATCCAGGTTCACGTCTGAAAAACCCGCCCTGATGCCCCTTGCAATAAAGCAATTAGATGTAAGAGAAATGGTGCCTGGCTTCCACCCTCTATCCAACTCCCATTCTCAACCAGTGCTGTGCTAAGGTTTTGTTTTTTTAATGTGGTAAAATATACATAACATCAAATTTATTATTTTAATCATTTTTAAGTGTATACTTCTGTAGCATACAGAATAATACAAGTACATTCACAGTGTCATGCTGGGCTGGAGGAGAAGAGAATGTGGAGGGAGAGGTAACACTGGCACCCCCAGTGTTCTTCCAGCCCATCTCCCTGGCGCCATCTACCTAGGAGGTTCCTGAAACTGCTGCTCCCGTCCTGCCAGTCCAACTAACCATAGGAAGGGAGACTGACCCTGTCAACATTTAAGCCCAAGTGCCCAGTCACCGCAGGGTGGATGCTGCCAAACCATAGCATGGAATCAGATAGCACAGCTGAGCCTCTGGAATGCCTGGCCAGTAGGGTGCACAAGCTCACCCAGTCACTTCATTAACCTCACAATATGAAATCCTGCATTTTGGGGGAATGAAAACTTTGGGCCCCATATATGTCTTTCAGACAAGTTTACTGTGTATATAAATATACTAGAGGCCCAGTGCATGAAATTCATACACAGGTAGGGTCCCAAGGCCTGGCCGATGATCAGGGCCAATCGGGGCCTTCAGGCTGCCGGCCAGGGCCTCCCTTACTGGGCTGCTGGCTACCAGCCGGGGCCTTCCTTCGTTCTGTGCCACCTCCTGGTGGCCAGCGCACATCATAGTGAGCAATCGAACTCCTGGTCTCCCCATAGAACTCCTAAGGGGACACTTTGCATATCAGCCTTTTATATATAGAGATAGGTAGTACCTGTCACATAAGCACTCACAAAGTACTAGCTATTACTAGGCATGTCTAATATTCAAGTGGAAGTTATTGCATTGCTGTGACGTTAACTTGTTCTGCAATAGTTCTATACCCCCAGGATCTCTGTATTATTACTTTGGTGAAGATTAAAATGAAGTTCTTCTCGTGTAATATATGTTCAAATAATGTTTGTTGAATTAAGTAACAAATGAATAAAGGCAAAAGGGAGAGATTTAGGGAGAGAAACTAGCTAAACGGTTTCAGAAAGACTGAATTTGTAGTGATGACAGGATGACAGCTGGCTTGGCCTCCCCCATCATGTGGGTGGGGTGGCTGTGACTGGACCCAACTGCATCAGCCATGTCCTTTGTCATAATCACTCCTAAATGAAATCTGAAGCGACACTGATGGCCTTGTACCCTGCTTGTAAGCGGCCTTACATCATTTTAGAGCAAATGGAATTATAAATAAGTCTACATAATATCTGCTGATCAAAAATGGTGACCAGATCACATTACAAGATACCCTCTCCAGAGAAGATAAACCGTCAGACTATGCGATATTGGTATTGGTCAATTTCATAGACCAGAATCGGGAATGTTGAGAATTAGGAAAAAGGCAGATCAGTGTCCAAAAGCACAGAGAGGCCCAGAATTGGATCCACCTACAGAACTGAGTTGGGCCCAGCTGGAATCGGCAGATGCTGCCTGCTTTGCCTCCCGGTGTCCACGCCTCCCTCCCCCTCACTCCAATTGTCTCCCAGGCAGAACAAAAGCCTTTGCCTTCAGCCAGGAGAACCCTCCCCTCCCTGAAGGTCACATGTCCCAGCTGAACTAAGTTACAGAAGCTACACACACACAGGTACGGCTATATTTTTGCTTAGGGCTTCCTAATTTCTTTTATGTGTGCCTGTGATCTTGATTTCATTTGGGGCTCAGGCCAAGGTGCGTTTGGATGGCAGCCTTTCCAACAGGAATTCTGTAACTAGTGGCATTTCTCGGTGCAGGATTATAACCAAATGAAGTAGGAAAACAGCTCTGTCAGGGGCAACATATCTGGAATGAGAAGGAAATCTGAACAGAAGTTGAAAAAGAGCTCACATTTTCTATGTAAAAATGAAAATTTACATTTTCTATGTAAAATGTTCGAATGCCTGAACACATGTAGTTTTAGAAAGAACATGGGGTCTTAGAGTCCAAACTTCTGGTGTTTTGTGCGTAAGGGAAGAGGTTCCCAGTAACATAGTGTCTCCCAGAGCCCCTGTGTAGATGAGGTCTCGAAGACAGTTCTCTTCTGAACTTGACTCAGGCTCTTAGCCTAGAAGACACAGGTGAATTATCACATATCAACTTGTAGTTTTAAAAAATATCAAGGTAATATTCTTCATTGGAAAAGACATTGCCCACGATACCACCACTTAGCTGTAACCACAATAATGCTGGTGCTTAGGGTGGAGGTGAAGGGCTGAGTCCCTCCCTGTCCCTGTGCACAGACTACAGAAGTACGATAATACTTGGAAGAATAGGGAGATCGCAGGGGAGAGATATGGTAAAGGTAGCTTTCTCCCATCAGCACCTACCCAGGTCCAGCACGTGGTAAATGCTCAATAAACACTCAAAGCCACTTGGAGCACCGTCACTGTGGGATAAGATACAGCGAAGGGCAGAAGTAGAGAGCTAACCACTAAGGAAGAAAGTTGAGAGAATCCTTGCAACTTTCCTGTAAGTCTAAAATGGTTCCAAAATAACTTTAAAATGTTGAGCAGAAGCTAGTGGTTATTTCAACTATTGGAATATTCCAAGTAACCAATTATTTTACCAAGACCTCGGGAATTCTCTGGTTTCTATTTGTGTGCCATGTGGGAATCTCCTGGTTTTCTCCTTACGTTTCTTTCCTTAACCCAACCCCTCGGATTCAACTGCCAGTTTTATCACACTTCTCAAAAACAGTGGACGCCTCCTGACTTAGTCCCTTACTCACGTAACCCTCGTGTGTTAATTGCTCGGGGCTACTCAATGGAAGACCGACATTGGGGATAACAGAAAATCACCCAAATCTATAGATAAGATTTAAATAAGAGATCTCATTTACTGCGTATCCCAACATTTACAATTTAGAATTGAACTACCATCAAGGAGAATTCTTGCTTCTAGCAGAGGTTTCATTTTTTCAAACGTGAGTCAGGTTAGTTGTTAGCTGTGGTGGCAACACAAAAACGGGGCATCGAACCTAAGTAGACCACTCTCCGCTGCCACAGGGAGAAAAAGTGTTTGGGGGAAGGAAAGGAGAATTTTGCTTTCTTATTCTTTTTTTGTTAATCCTCACCCGAGGATATTTTTTCCAATGATTTTTAGAGAGTGGAAGGGAGAGGGGGGAGAGAGAAACATCAATTGGTTGCCTCCCGCACCTACCCCAACCAGGGCTGAGCATCAAACCTGCAGCCCGGGTACATGCCTGAGGCCATTTGGTGCACAGGCCGACGCTCTAACCACTGAGACACAAAGGCCATGGTTCTTCCTTTTTAAAAAATTTTTATTTTATTTTTATTTTTTAAAATAAATCTTTATTGTTCAGATTATTACAATTGTTTCTCTTTTTTCTCCCCATAGCTCCCCTCCAACTGGTTCCCACCCCACCCTCTGCTCTTACCTCCCCCCCACTGTCCTCATCCATAGGTGTAAGATTTTTGTCCAGTCTCTTCCTGCACCCCCCACATCTCTTTCCCCCCGAGAATTGTCAGTCCACTCCCTTTCTATGCCCCTGATTCTATTATATTCACCAGTTTATTCTGTTCATCAGATTTTTTATTCACTTGATTTTTAGATTCACTTGTTGATAGATATGTATTTGTTGTTCATAATTTTTCTCTTTACCTTTTTCTTCTTCTTCCTCTTCTTAAAGAATACCTTTCAGCATTTCATATAATACTGGTTTGGTGGTGATGAACTCCTTTAGCTTTTTCTTACCTGTGAAGCTCTTTATCTGACCTTCAATTCTTTGCTGGGTAATCTTGGTTGTAGGTTCTTGCTATTCATCACTTTGAATATTTCTTGCCACTCCCGTCTGGCCTGCATAGTTTCTGTTGGGAAATCAGCTGACAATCGTATGGGTGCTCCCTTGTAGGTAACTAACTGTTTTTTCTCTTGCTGCTTTTAATATTCTCTCTTTGTCTTTTGCTCTTGGCATTTTAATTATGATGTGTCTTGGTGTGGTCCTCTTTGGATTCCTCTTGTTTGGGGTTCTGTGCGCTTCCTGGACTTGTAAGTCTATTTCTTTCACCAGGTGGGGGAAGTTTTCAGTCATTATTTCTTCAAATAGGTTTTCAGTATCTTGCTCTCTCTCTGCTTCTGGCACCCCCATAATTCTGATATTGGTATGCTTGAAGTTGTCCCAGAGGCTCCTTACACTATCTTCAAATTTTTGGATTCCTTTTTCTTTTTGCTTTTCCGGTTGGGTGTTTTTTGTTTCTTTGTATTTCAATTCTTTGACTTGATTCTTGCGGTCCTCTAGTCTGCTGTTGGATCTCTGTATATTATTTTTTATTTCAGTCAGTGTATGTTTAATTTCTAGTTGGTCCTTTTTCATATCCTCGAGGGTCTCGCTAAATTTATCGGCCTTTTCTAAGAAGTTCTTAAAAAACCTTATAACCGTGGTTTTGAACTCTATATCCAGTCATTTGCTTTCCTCCATTTCTTTCATTTGTAACCTGTTTCTTTGTCTCCGCATTTTGGTTGCTTCCCTGAGTTGGCAGAGTGGCTTTGTGTGCTAGGTGTCCTCTAGGGCACAGTGGCTCAGCCTCCCCAGTTACCTGAGGTGGACACTCTTGGTGCACCCCTTTGTGGGCTGTGTGCACAGTCTTGTTGTAGTTAAGCCTTGATTGTTGTTGGTATCACTGGGAGGAATTGACCTCCATGCCAATTGGCTGTGAGGATCAGCTGTGTCTATGCTGGGAGGACTTCTGTGCTGGAGACACCCTTATGAGACAAGACTTGCAAAAGCCTCTGTGCTCAGCTTGGATGGGGCGGAGTCTCAGGGCAGAGCAAACATCGATGGCTTCCTGTCAGCCCTGCCCTAAAAGGCCCCTGTGTCTCAGTGTCCCGCAGTAAGCACTGCAAGCACCTCTGAGAGAAAGCCGCCCTCGAGTTTCACCCACTGCCAGACAGTCCATTTTCTCCCCAAATGAGTCTGGGTTCCCAGAGTCTCACCTGGAACTGGAGTTCAGAACAGTCAGGAGCTTTTGTTTCCCTCCCGATTGAGAAAGCCAGCCGTGTACTCATTTGCCAGCCCTCTCCGGGCGCACGCATCCATACCTCTGCCTTTACTTCTGCAGCTCCTCTGAGTCTCAGTGTGCTTTTCTCTTCCCTTCTAGTTGTAGAATTTCCACTCAGCCAGCCTTCCTGTGGTTCTGGATGATGTCCGTTTTGTCTTTTAGTTGTAGTTTTGAAATTGTTGTGCGAGGCAGGAGTTTAGGTGTTTACCTATGCCGCCATCTTGGTTTCTCCTCTGATGACTCTCTTCTTCCTTTTTTTTAATAGATTATTTTTAGAGCAGTTTTAGTTTCACAGGCTTTTATTCTTTATATGCTCTCCTCCTGACTTCTTCTTCTCTTCTTCCCTCTCAAATGAGCATTAGGAAGAAATTTTTACATCCTACTTTCTGAATGCAGCTTCATGTTCCTGTACTAAAGTTTTGATTTTCTTTAAGCCACTATGAACTGCGGTGGTCACTAAGTGTTCTAACTCTGTAGCTTACTTTTATAAAATGGGGGTTGCAATCATAAATTATTTTTTATCCCCATAAAACTCTTGACTGATTTATCAATTCCCCATAACTAAAGTGAGTGGCTTTCAAACTTTCAAAACTTTTTTTTTTTTTTCAAATTTTCAGGCTTCCAACATTTCAAATTGCAACCCAATACGTATATAAACATGCAAGTGAAATAGAAGTTTCTCAAAACAGTACTTACCTTCACTATTTATTCTTACAGAAAACCCTCTTCTTTCCTATATTCTTCTGATTCATATTCTCTAAAATGGGTTTTGACCGGCAGGTTGAAAAACATGGTTCTCAAGACTATAAGTCTTTGGGAGTGGAGCCCCCCAGTGGCCATTCACACACATTGGCACTGGAAACTGATGCAGAAAATAAAATCATATTTTAGACATCTTATTTTTGCCAAAAATTGGTGATGTTACAAAGATTAACTGAAAGGGAGAACGAAAACAAATGTGTCTGGAAAAATCAGGACCTTATAAGAGACAAATTACAGTAAGTGGCAGCCTTTTGGTGAAACAGAAGGCACATTTATTATTGCACATCACCCTGAGGTCTGGACTGGTCTGTCTGGACTCTTAAGATTTTAGTGAAATATTGTAATTATGCCTGAATGCACCAAATTAGCTAAGTGTTCTGTCTGTCATTTTTGATGTCTACAACAAAAATGCCTTTCTGAGTTTACCGTTAAATCATTGTGATTACGAGTTTGCACATCTTAAGAACTCAACACATTTTGTCAATTTAATTCATTTTCAGAAATTCAGATGATACAGGGGCCATCCTTGCTGGGCATGAACTGAATGAATCTGCGAGCATACTGGTGTGTGCCAGCTTGTGTCACAGGAGTGTGGGTACAGTGGCTGTAATGACACTCACTCATGGGAGAGGCCATAGAGGATATAACTCAACTTCTTCATCCCGCGGACAAAACTGAGGTCCACATTGGAGCTGCTGGCCCGAGAAAATGAGAGCACAGACTTGGATGTTGGTTTGGGACTTGAGACTAGGCCTTTTCTTTCTTTTTCTTCTTCTTCCTTTTATTTTTTTTCACAAATAGAGTTGATATTTATTCCATTTGGAAAAAAAACGTTTCCAAAACAACTATGTTGTAAAAATGTTATTAGAAGATTGGTCAGTAATAGCTTGAATGTATTATCCATGAGTGCATAAAAGCAATTAATCAGAATTAGAATGTAAATAAGGTGGATTTTAATAGACGTAGTTCTAAGTACAATCTTATTCTTTTTTTATCTTTATTGTTGAGAGGAGCCCAGGCCTTTTCCCGTCCTGTGTGATGTGGGCTGTTCACCCCTCTAAGTGCTGTAATCACAAGATGTATTTTCAGAATGATTTTGACAGGGAAACTGAGGAACCTTTTGCCTTATAATTGGCACTTTAGGAAGACTTAAAATCACAAAATCACAGGAAGGGACCTCCTAGCATTCTCATACCACATAAGGGCGTTAAAGGCCTGTCCAACATGGTTGACAAAAACTAAGACTAGAAGCCATCTGAGTTTTCCAGACCAAAGCTCTTCCTGCTAAATAGGAAGGAGGATAGAAGTTTTGTTTTCCTTTAACAGCGCCTTTCCAATATAGTAAGAAAATTATGCATATTTCCTAGGTTTCATGTTCTCATACTGTTGAACTTTGATGACATGATTCTGCAGAGTTTTCTCTGATATCCATTGAAATATTCCCACTTGAGATAAAAAAAAAAAAAAGGAGCAAGAAAATTCATTTGGTGAATACTAAGTCCTCCTTACTCTGTTGAAGAATACACTAAGTGGCCAGATTATTATGATCTCTGAACGCATAATAATCGGGCCACTCAATGTGTGTGTGTGGCCCGGTGCATGAATTTGTGCATGGGTGGGGTCCGGCCAGCCTGGCCAGGGGGAGGGGACATGGGTTGGTTGGCCGGCCTGCCTGCTGGTCAAACTCCTGGTTGAGGGGACAATTTGCATATTAGCCTTTTATTGTATAGGATATATAATGAGTGGCCAGATTATTATGCATTCAGAGATCATAATAATCTGGCCACTCAGTGTATATTCCAAAGTTTGCCCAACATGGAGTGGCCTTAAGAGAACTGGATTTGAGACCAGTGAGACCTGGGTTCACACGCCAGCTCCCCCTTTGTAGCTGGATGGATGTTTTGTGTTTTTTTAGCTTCATTCCTTCCCCCCCTCTCTCACACACTCACACACACACACACACACACACACACACACACACACTGGTAAACAAACAAACACCAATTCCATCTACATGGAATTGCTAATTTCACATATTTGTAAAGGCAACTGGAACATAGGAAACTCAAATGTCAATTATCCTTTGCTTTAAATTGGCTAGATAATGAATTTCTGTTAACTGAGTTATGTCTTCAATCTGTTCTTGCATATGTATTACCATGGGAACCAAACTTTGAAGGAGGTACACATTTTGGCAAAGGAAAACTAAATCACAGAAACCTTTTGTGGCTGGTACAGGTCTGGGGAGTCTCAGAGTTGTCTGGAACACACGGACTTCCATTCCCTACTTACTAGCTCAATCACCCCAACATGGGGATCCATCTTCAGCTAATCCTCCACTCCACCTCCTACCAATCTCAAATAAAAGAATAAAGTTAGGTAACTCCTGTTTCTAAAGCTTTGTTATGATTAGATGTCTAATAAAACTAACAAAATCATCCTATATAATAAAAAGCTAATATGCTAATCAACCGAACAGCGGAATGACTGGTTGCTATGATGTGTACTGACCACCAGGGGGCAGACGCTCAATGCAGGAGCTGCCCCCTGGTGGTCAGTGTGCTCCCACAGGGGGAGCGCCGCTCAGCCAGAAGCCGGGCTTCACGGCTGGCGAATGCAGCGGCCGTGGCGGGAACCTCTCCCACCTCTGAGTCAGTCGGACATCCCCCGAGGACTCCCGAACTGCAAGAGGGTGCAGGCCGAGCTGAGGGACCCTCCCCCTCCAGAGCACGAATTTCATGCACCGGGCTTCTAATTTGTTTATAAGGGGGAGTCCTAGAAAACTTGAAAATTTCATAAACGAGGTTTTAGGAGATGATTATGGCTGTCATTTATTAAGGCCCCAAGGGCGAGGCACTATTTCTGCATTATTGGTGAGTCCTCAGGACCACCTCAGGAGGTGGGAACTGTTATCACCAGGCTGGAAAACTGAAGCCAAGCAGGTGAAATAGCTGTGGCTGGGATCTGAAGCCTGGCTGAGCCCAGAGTGTGTCATTCTACGCGGCCTGCTGCTCTACCCATTTGTGTGTAACTTCCCTATTATACTTGTCCCTCTTCCTAGACTCCTTCAGCATGTAGTCTGTGTCACATGACTTAACAATTCCATGCCATCTTGTCCTGTTTGGGGGTTAGATTTATCTCAATTAAATGGTAATCCTCAAGTACATAATTTAGATAAAATAGATATCCTACAACTGGGTTAAGAAACCTAGAATAGGGAGGGCTTTCTTCTGGAAGAAAAATAGTATTAGTTGACATATCATTCATATTTCAATGATGTTTCAAACTTGAAAACAATTTCTCTTTAGCTAACTAGCTTCAGAAACTTTCCATGGCCCACTTTTAAACTCTGCAAATGCACTAAATATTTGGTAAATGAATAAATGTAGGAAAAAAAGATATTTGGCTTTGGTCCTTAAATGCCTACAAACTTAAAAAATAATATAAATATAATACTATATAAATCTGGGAGAAATGGATTTAAAGGCCGTGAAAAAGGCTAAGTGGCAATTAATTTTGTTGCTCATTTTGAGTGAGGGTGATACTGTCCGCTTATATACAAACTACAGATTCTTGGCTCTGTAGCCTCTCTCTCTCTGAGCCTTCTTCTCAATTGTAGAATGAATAACGTTAGTAGATCAAGTTTTTTTCATACTTTGGCCACTGGCCATAGCAGGAAATTAATGTTCATCATGACCTAGTACATACATATTTATATCTGAAACAAATTTCATGGAGCAGTAACTTATTCTTAACTTGTGCCATGCATTTTGATATCTATCATATTTTCTCTTATTAAAATACGGATGGCCATGCACTAAGATGATCCCACGAGTCCCTGTTTGTAAAAATGTGAAAAACACTAAGTGGTTTCATATTATCCTATCTAATAAAAGAGCAATATGCAAATTGACCATCACTCCAACACACAAGATGGCCGTCCCCATGTGGTCAAAGATGGCTGCCCCCATGTGGACACAAGATGGCCGTCAGGGGATGGCAGTTGTGGGCAATCAGGCCAGCAGAGGAGGGCAGTTGGGAGGGACCAGGCCTGCAAGGGAGGGCAGTTAGGGGCTATCAGGCCTGCAGGAGAGGCCAGTTAGGGGTGACCGGGCCGGCAGAGGAGGTAAGTTGGGGGCGACCAGGCCTGCAGGGGAGGGCAGTTGGGGGTGACCAGGCCTGCAAGGGAAGGCAGTTGGGGACAATCAGGCCTGCAGGGGAGGGCAGTTGGGAGGGACCAGTCCTGCAAGGGACGGCAGTTAGGGGCAATCAGACCTGCAGGGGAGGGCAGTTAGGGGCAATCAAACCTGCAGGGGAGGGCAGTTAAGGGTGACCAGGCCGACAGAGGAGTGAAGGGGGCAACCAGGCCTGCAGGGGAGGGCAGTTGGGGGGGACCAGGCCTGCAGGGGAGTGCAGTTGGGGGGGACCAGGCCTGCAGGGGAGAGCAGTTTGGAGACGATCAGGCCTGCAGGGGAGGGCAGTTGGGGGGAACCAGGCCTACAGGGGAGGGCAGTTGGGGGGGACCAGGTCTTCAGAGGGCAGTTGCGGGGGACCAGGCCTCCAGGGGAGAGCAGTTGGGGGTGACTAGGCCTGCAGGGGAGGGCAGTTGTGGGGGGACCAGGTCTTCGGAGGGCAGTTGGGGGGGACCAGGCCTGCAGGGGAGAGCAGTTAGGGGCGACAGTGGAGGGCAGTTAGGGGCGACTGGGCCTGCAGGGAAGGGCAGTTGTGGGAGACCGTACCAGCAGGGGAGGCCAGTTGTGGGTGACCATACCGGCATGGCAGGGCAGTTGGGGGTGACCAGGCTGGCAGGGGAGGGCAGTTAGGGGCAATCAGGCCAGCAGGGGAGCATTTAGGTGTCGATCAGACTGGCAGGGGAGTGGTTAGGGGTGATCAGGCTGGCAGGCAGAAGCAGTTAGGGACAATCAGGCAGGCAGGCAGGCGAGTGGTTGGGAGCCAGCGGTCCTGGATTGTGAGAGGGATGTCCAACTGCCCGTTTAGGCCCAATCCCACCTGGATCAGGCCTAAATGGGCAGTCGGACATCCCTCGAGGGGTCCCAGATTGGAGAGGGTGCAGGCTGGGCTGAGGGACACCCTTCCCCTGTGCACGAATTTCGTGCACCAGGCCTCTAGTCTATATAAGATAAGTCTAAGCTACCATTATGGCGGAATGACCAGAACGACTGATTGCTATGATGCACACTGACCACCAGGGGGTAGATGCTCAATGCAGGAGCTGCCTCCTGGTGGTCAGTGTGCTCCCACAGGGGGAGCGCCGCTTAGCCAGAAGCCGGGCTCATGGCTGGCAAGTGCAGCAGTGGTGGCAGGAGCCTCTCTTGCCTCCGTGGCAGCGCTAAGGAGCAGTGAGCCGAGCGGCAAGGAGCAGTGAGCATGTGGGCGGTAAGGAGCAAGGCATCCTGAACATCCCCCAAGGGGTCCTGGATTGTGAGAGGGCGCAGGCTGGGCTGAGGGACCCACACACACACACACACACACACACACACACACACACACACACACCAGTGCACGAATTTCGTGCACCGGGCCTCTAGTCTAACAATAAAGTTCTGTAAGAGGGCAGAAAGGTAATTTTCATCTTATTCTTCCCCTAAATTCTTAGAAAATGATGCAATTTCTACTGTCTTTAGCATTTGGTAAATGGCAGCGCCACCTCCTCCAGTCACTTTAAGGAGTCCCCTCCTGGTGGTTCAGGAGCACACTTGTGAAAAACATTTTTCGGAATTTTATAGGCTGTAAGGTCTTACAGTGCAGCCAATGGTCAGCAAGTGACAGTGGATCCCTACCTAGGTTGTAAAATGGAGCCTCTTCTCTTTTCCTGCAATATAACGTATACAATGCCCTGCCTAGTCCCCCAGCCCTTTAAGCAGAGAGTTGGCCTAACTGGTACTGAAAAAGATTTTCCTGGTATTAACCTAGAAGAGACATAAAACGTCAACTATTTTCTGTGGGCCATTCTGCAATGTTTACACAGCGCTGCTTCTTGGGATGACTTAGGTTCTTACGACTTGAGAAATGCCAGGGCAGACAAGCAGTCTGGAAGCAAAACCAACAAGCACCCAATTACTTTGTTTGCACAGATGCAAAAGCGTGGAAATTTATATGTGGTAAGGCCTGAATTCCAAAGTTTGTTCATTTTGTTTTTAATTACAGACCCAACCGAATGCATAAAAGCCCACAAAATGAGTGCAGTGAAAAATGTCATCTTTTCTATTTTTAAACTGAAATATGGAGCTCATAAAAGTGAGGCTGTCGTAAATTTTCACTTGGGGACAAAAACCACTATAACCAGGAAAAAAGGCATACACACACCCAAATGTAACAGTGGTAAACAGTTTTTATTCAGGCAATGAAACATGGAAAAAATATATTAGTAATCATTATAATAATTTCATTTGTGTGAGTATAACTTTTACAAATATTTACCTGACATATAAAAGGGAAATTACTGTGCATATAAAATTTATGTAGATGATTACTCCACACAGCACAATCCTGATAGCAGTAGTCAATGCAGCGTCCATTCCTCGAGATGAGGCTCTCACACACTAAATGGCACCCGTGGGGACACAGTGGAAGCAGATGTGCAATTAACTTTTACTTGTTGGCACATTAGTACACATGGGTATCTACTGGCAAACACACTTGCTAACAGTGACACTGGAAAGTTTACTGCCACCTCTGAGATTTAAAGAAATGCCTAGGCCAAGTCCCATTGGGTAGGAAGGACCAGGACTGAGGCTGCAGGTATGGTGACACCTGCCCTGTATCTGGACGGGGGGTGGTTTCCGAGTTCAGATTTTCATAGGTCCATTTGGAAATTATTAATATAGAATATCGGTTAACCATGTGACTTGGAAATACGTTTTGGAGTGTATTTCAGACACCACTGAAAGGCAGAGGGGGAGAAAGTGGCATCTTTATAGTCCTAAAGAATCGATACAGGGAAGGTTCAAGCCACACCTCAGCTCCACGTCTGGCCTCCTCCAAATGAGTTAAGACTGTCGGCATCGCACACAACATCTTTATATTAGAACTATAATCTGAATATATATATATATATATATATATATACACATATGTATATATATGTAATAGCTGTAACCATATTATAGTTAATAAAGTCATTCCTTAGGAATCTTGTTTGTCCAAATCTAACTGCATGCTAAGAGGCACAGAAATGGGATTGCATTTGGACAAAGAACTACGAAAAGTGCAATCTTTAGTCTCCAGAATGCTAGCTTGGCACCAGGGAGAGTCTTCCCTAGAAATGCTGCTGTTTATATTATCTTCCAGAGGAGATCCTTAGAGAGAAGTATCCAATTTCTTTAGCTTTACTAAATGGGAGACTCAAGGTTTGAGTGATAAATTGCTTTCTAAAAATCACTGGAATCTGGAGGCCAGTCAAACCTTTTTGGACAGAAGTCTCCTCAAAATATTTCTATTAACATCTCTGAAGAAAATGACTTCTTAGACCTTTGGCCTGACATTCTGGGATTCCCAGACTATATTTGTTCTTTAATAAGCAAATAATAATCTGCTATCTTTAAAATTCTTCGGAATATATACATCTTTACTTTAAAATCCTTTGCCTGAATCATTTCATCTTTCAACACCTAGTTTCTCTATTTCCAATAAGAGGATAAAGTAAGAAACCAAGTCCAAGAGCAAGCTCACATGGTCACAAAACCACAATGAAAAGACAGTTCAGCAAGACGACTGCTAATTGTAGTGAAAAACCGAAAGGAAATAAAGAGGGAGCTTTGGGGCTTTTAGACCACTAGAAAAGGATGTGCTGGATCATTTCCAACTAGTGCACACAAGTTTACCGATGCTTGTTCATTAAAAATTCCATTGTGAGCTTCAAAGCCTCCAGCAAGCCCTCGGTTACTTTTATTTAAAGTGAGCGCTTCCCACTGGCTGATTTTAGACAGACAGCCCAGGAACATTGGGGGCAGTTTATCCTCCTGTTCACAAATAGTACTAACTCAGGGCTGTCCAACAAAGATCTAGGTATTGGTGTTAGAGTTGCACAAAGCACAGGGCAAGTGGAAAGGGTAACTGGCTGGAAAGAAAATTGAACTTGAGCCATCCCTCAAAACCAAACATAAATCTTTCCTTAGATTCCATATCATACTGGAAGGCAGCCAGATCCTCAGATGTGTTTCTGCCTTTCCTAATTTGGGCTGGGTCTGAAGAAGCTAGAAACCACGTGAGAAAACCGGGCTTCTCAATATTTCTAGGACAGTTTTACAGAACAAAAGGTATGGGCAGGCCTTCAGGAGCTTCTCCCAATATAGATTGTCTCAGGAGGTCTGACTGTAACCAACTGGCCAACCAAGCATCAAACTGTTCAGTCTCCAACTAAAATACTTTAAGATAAAGACTATCTACCTAGCTACACAATGGAAAAGTAAAAAACATAAGCAATGTCTCTGGATCCAGAGTCTGGATCCAGATCCAGAGTCTCAACAAGATCACCGAATACTTCCAACTACAATCTCGGCCAGCAACTTGCATTCATGTCTTTCCACTTTTGTAACAGGGTTTACTATGGCCCAGTGGTTGGCAAACTGCGGCTCGCGAGCCGCCGTTTGCCGCTCTGTTGACTAATGAGTTTGCCAACCACTAGGATAGAGGCTTTATCACAAGGAACAACAACAGCCTGTAATTATTGGAATCAAGAGTCTAGGTCAGTGGTCGGCAAACTCATTAGTCAACAGAGCGGCGAGCCGCCATTTGCCGACCACTGCTATGGCCTAACAAGGAATCTGGCTCTCTAGGGGCCAACTCTAGGCTGTCTGTCCTCTTACTCCAGAGTTCTAAAAGTTTGGAGTTGATTTGTTTGTTTTGTGGGTTTTTTGTTGTTGTTGCTTATTTTTTAAGAAAAATAAACAAACATACTTTATTCTCTCCAGAATAGTCTCTTGATTTGCAAGCTGCACAAGCTACATTTTTATTCTCGTTGGAGAATATCCACCTATTACATTAGAAGGAAGAACATATTCTTGTAACAGTCATGGCTGAGAGGCCAGAGGCAAATACTACTTAACCGGGGTCCTCTCATATTCCTTGTGCAGCAACTTCACTCTAGGGCAGGGGTGGGCAAACTTTTTGACTGGAGGGCCACAATGGGTTCTTAAACTGGACCGGAGGGCCAGAACAAAAGCATGGATGGAGTGTTTGTGTGAACTAATATAAATTCAAAGTAAAGGAGCGGAGGGGAGAGCAAGAGAACCTTCCGCTCTTTCGGCTCCGTGGGCCGGATAGAACAGCCGAACGGGCCAGATCCGGCCCACAGGCCGTAGTTTACCCATGGCTGCTCTAGGGTCTAGTTTTTAAGGAATCTCTTTTACCAGTGTGCTGGGGAAGGATTGTCATCACCTGTTTTAACACATAGCTACCTTTTTTATATACACAAGAAACCTAAAAAGAGGACTAGGATTTACGATGGAGACCATCCATAAGCCTTCCATGCTTAAAACAGACCAAAAAACAGAAAGCAAGTAAACATGGACATGTCACCAAAATACAGCAGCAAAACGGTTTAGCAATGTTTCTTTCTGCAAATACAGTTGCTTTTCTTGACAGGAGAGGACTAAAGGAGGAAATCAGCAATGCCACCTGGAGACACCTTGCTCCACTGAGCTGAACAACAGCACAGCACTCACATGAATCCAGGGACTGTTTTCAAAGCCCAAATGATTGTCCCATCACCTCTCCAACCACACATCACTTCTGTTGTTCTTTTTTGTACAAAGTGGTAAGACCATAGGCTTTAAAATACAGCCTAAGCACCAATTGTGTAAATGCATATTGATAAAATGTGACTCTGGCTTTAAAAGGCATTATTGACCTCATTGGGGCTAAAGATTGCACACCTGTGAATAGTACACTTCTAAAGGGAAATTCATATTTGAAGATCTACAGAGGCTCTCCACCTGGCACAATTCATTGCTGAAGGGGGATCATGCAATAGTTTTACAGGAAAAGCACGAAAACTTACAGGTAGTGAACATAGTGCATGTGACCATGAAGATCTTCAGGTGTTAAGGTTAAGACAAGAGTGCTTTAAAACACATGCAGGGTTTGGTTTTGCCTATCAAATGCTGAGGAATTTTCCTGTTGGGGATTAACGGCCTCTCCCCTCTGAAGTAAGCCCAGGAAGAGCTTGAGGAAGTGGGTTCTGTGTGTGCGGGCCTGATCCCTGCACTCCCCTCCTCCACTAGTCAAATGGCCTGTTTAAAAACACTCAAAATGCGCTGGTTTTCAGAGTGGTTCACATGATTTTTACTGCCCATTTTGTTAAAAATTCTGTCTTAAGTTTGAAAAAACTTTTTTTTGCCTCAAAAGAAAAAATCTGGAGAACAAGACATCCCATTTGTGAAAAAACAACTGTTTCTTCCCCTTTACTTGCTGATGGAGTTACGGTTACCTTTTAATTATAAGATCATCTAAACCTTTTACAAGTAGATTTTCTCAGCATATTTCAAATAATCAAGAGGAAATGTTGGTTTTGCAGCAACAAGTGAAGCAGAAAAGAAGTGGCTCTAGGACGGCCTAGCCATACCCAGTTCCTAGACCCAGTTCCAAGGGAGCCCCACTCTGCTGTTCCTGCAGGAAGCAGCCACCGTCAGCCTGCAGACCCACCCAGAGGGGCCGCGCTCACACTCGCCAAGGCTGAGGAGTATCCAGCACCAGGCAACAAATGTTATGGTGAAGTCTTCCCTGGACGTGAAACCTGAGACAGGGTCATGAGTCATGACAGGGGTCAGGAGTTTCCACATGTTCAATCCCCCAAAATCCTGAAGCTGGCATTCTGAGCCAGGACTCTATTCCAAAATAAATTTTTACATTTATGGAAATAGGCTCTTCTGTAGGTTCTTATTTGACTATACTCAGGGGAAAACAGCAGCATATGTAAATATATGTCAGTGTTTGTATATGTATGTAAATGGGTACTCAGAGCCCCTTCTTGTTTACAAATTAGAAGTAACAAAAGCCAAATTACCTCCTCAAATAAAACCACCAATACTGAAAATTAAATTTAAAAGATAAAATAAATATGTCACACACAAAAAATCAGAGACATGGTGAACAGGAGATGATCCCAAACAGTAGCCATAAAATCACAAATGTAGCAAAGTGGACTTCAAAATGAATTAAGACAGGCTGTGGTGGCGCCATGTTAGGGCGAAGAGGAAGGAGGTGGAGCACTTAAAAGGGGTGCGGGAGTGGGGTTGGACCCAGGGGCTGCAGCAGGCCTCCCTCCCGCCTGAATGGTTGTGGGGGATGGGTGGAGGAGATGATGCTGGTAAATCTCAGTGGAAATAATTTGAGAGAATTATTTGAGGGTTTATTTGAAGGCCTGCTTTCCCTCCAGTATTTAGATTTATCCTGCAATAAAATAGAATTTATTGAAAGGAATGCGTTTGCAGCACTCCTTTTTTGCAATATATAAATCTTATTTGCAATTTAACAACAAAAGTGAGCTTTGGAACATTTCAGGCCTGGCATGGAATGCAGCTTTTACACAAGTTATAAGGAAACTAAGGTACAAAGAGGCCAAGGGACTTGTCTAGCTCATTTATGGCATGCTCCGCTTTCTCCAGTACGACCTTTGGCATGTGCAACAGAAGGCACCAAGCACACATTCATCGTCATGGGAATCCCAGTGGTGCTTCTGCCCCGATATATGAATGGTCCTAGAAATTCCACTTCTGCATCTGACTGATTCCTGCTCATGTGCAAAGTTCCTAACTGCTTATATGTATGCGACATAGAACTGAAAGAATTAAGTTTAGCTCAGAGTTCTCCAGGGAGCAAAAGGTGTGGGTGCTTCCTCAGCCATGAGTCTCTTTTAAATGGTAAAGCAGGAAGAGTTCCTAAAACGCTGCTCTTCGCAATTACTGAGAACATTATTTTTCAGAACCTATATGCCTCTGAAGTGAATTATATGTGGCGATGGGAATCTTTGAAGTATGGGAGAATATGCTGTTCATGTTACGGTGTGGTTGAAAAAATATTAATAAAGTACATAGTTGTAAAAAAAAATGAATTAAGACAGAGAAATCACAAACCCAACTTAGCAGCCTGTCTACTGGACCATGGGTGGCGCTGTGAGGACTCCAGGACGGCCTGATGCCACTCCTTCGGCGACGGGGCAACACTCCAGGGTTCTTCCAGGGCTGTGCGCCGGCAGCAAAGCAGGACAGGCAGCAGCGGGCATGTGCTTTTTCAAAGTTTTTTTTCTCTGCAAAGGGGCAACAATTCCTGGATAAGGCAAGATAACTGCGGTCACAACAGAAGCAGCCAAATGCAGATCCACTGAGCGAACAGGGGAAACTCAGTCAGTCTTTCCCAGCTTTGCAATCAGCTCGTCGCAGATTTTCGTCAGTTCTTCGATTTCTTGGTTCTGAAAGACAAATGATACGACTATGCAGGTCATCCGTGTACTGAGATAAAGGAAATTATAACCAACAGTTCCCAGACTGGCTCTACTCTAACTCCGTGGCTCTTTCCACATCTTTTCTCCTTGAAAGAAAGGAGAGCACTATACCTTCCCCCCGGAAAATGCTCATGTGCAAAAAGTTATGCTTAAACTGAGTAGGGGGTGAGGTTAGTTACTGGCCCTCTGCAGCTTGTCCACGAACCCCTTACTTCTCAAATTTTCTTGCTATCATAGGAATTACCCAGGGTTCCTGTTAAAAATACAAGTATCTGGGCCTCACTCAATCCATTAGCATCTCCAGGGATCTGGATTCTTGAGTCCTCGTATCCCAGGAACTCTGTCTGATCTTTTTTCAGAAGCCATGGTAAGAACCCTGTCCTAACGTAATGGAGGCCACAGGCATGCGTACACAACTGGAGACATAGGAAGGAAAACACTAGAGGCAGACAAAAACCCAAGTCCGAGGATCGCCGAGCAGCGAGCAATAGGGACCACTGTTACCACTATTCACCTACAGCAGCTGCTCCACCACCCTCCACTGTTATTTGGGGCTGGGTCAGTCTTCCTTGTGGGGCTGTTCTGTGCACTGTAGGATGTTTGGCTGCATTTCTGGCCTCTCCCCACTAGATGCTGGTAGCTTCTCCTAGTCATAACAACCAAATATATCTCTAGGTGTTGCCAAATGTGCCCTGCACAGTAAAATTATAATCAAGGGAAGACAGCTTTTATACTACATTAAAAAAAAATAAGACCACACACACAGAGAGAACTTTTTTTAAAAAGGAAGCCTAAGCCCCAACTAAACAGCGTTTGGACCCTGAAGTTCAGTTAATGCCACTTCCTCTCTGCACCCTGCCTGTGGACAGTTCCCACCAATGTGCCTGGAAATTTCCTGGTTTGCCTTGTTTGTTTCCCCCCTGAACTGGCTCAAAAGGAACTGGATTGAAGTGTCTGGGCAAAAAGGCGAGGCCTCTTTCATCCAGATGCACCGCAAGCCAGCCACTGCAGAGGACAGAAACCTAGGTCCCTGTGGTCACACCCCTCTTCGTACCTTCTGCTGAAGGGCCCTTTCCAGGGACTCCACCTTCATCTGCTCTTTCCGGAGTCCTGCGTGGAGAGCTGCACTCTCAGCCTTCGCTTTTGTTCGAACCTGAGCAATCTCTTCATTGGCTCTGTTTATGTTTTGTTTGTAGAATAAAGGGACAAAAAGCACATGGTTAGTCATCAGTCACTGCAAAAGCGTCAGGACAGTAACCACTGACATCTCTGAAACAACCTAAATGAACTGACTTCATGACAAGAGAAAAACAAAAGGAATCGATGACCTAAATAATTCAATTTTAACTTATAAACACTCAATTTACACACAGCTGCTAAGCAAATTTGCATGGTGCAAACCAATGGTAGAGTTAATCTCAAAGGCCACGGTGTCCTTCAAAATTCATGTCACTGGAAAATGAAATCACATGACAGTTTCTACAGCAATCAAATTAGTTTTGTGGGGTTTTTAACCCAGTACAATAGCAGGTAGGATCATCCTCGGGATCATCGCAGCTAAAGAGGCAGGATACTAACCATCTCATTTACGACACAGTCCTAAAAATGACTTTACTATTGCTGGGCAAAGGAAACTTTTAAAAAAATATAAATGGCTCTAACCGGTTTGGCTGCTCTAACCGGTTTGGCTCAGTGGATAAGAGCATCGGCTTGCAGACTGAAAGGTCCCAGGTTCGATTCTGGTCAAGGGCATGTACCTTGTTGTGGGCACATCCCCAGTAGGAGGTGTGCAGGAGGCAGCTGATTGATGTTTCTCTCTCATCGATGTTTCTAACTCTCTATCCCTTTCCCTTCCTCTCTGTAAAAAAGCAATAAAATATATATTTTAAAAAAAAACAAAAAACAGAAAAACATAAATGTCAGTTGATAAATAGCCAATTAACTGACGAGAGGATGGTAAAAACTCACTAGTAATCAGAGACATGCAAATTAAGGTGATAAATCTTTAAAATCCGTCAGACTGAGGAAAATTAACAAGAATGATCCTGTCCCATATTGTCTTAGATGCAAGGAAACAGGCTCACTGGGGGGATGAAAATTAGCCATCTCTGTGGAGGGCAATGTGATAATAACCACTACAGTTTAACATGTATACACCCTCTGAGCCAGCAGTGCCCTCCCTGTTAGTAACCCATCCACAGCAATATTCCCACTTGGCACAATGGTGAATTAGGTTACACTATATGTTCTGACATGAAAAATGGCCATGCTATACTATCAAATGAAAAAGGAAACTTTGTAATATGCTGCCTCCATTATACTTTTTAAAAAATCAAAGCTATTATGGGCAGTATTTGCAAAGGCACAAAGACTGGAAGGATACACAATAAACTTTAATAGCAGTACCTCTGGGAGTGGCAATGGGAAAGGGGGAACTTAAAATGTTTTACAAATAGGAAGATAGAGAGCAAAATGTACAAGTATGTATTACTTTTTAGTTAAAAAATGAAGTTGGATACATCCTTCATACCACTCCCCAGGATAAATTCCAAATGTGTTGGATTTAAGAATTAAAAAATTAAGCCATAAAAGTACTAAAGGGAAAACAGGAGAACTTTTAATATTCAGCCCAAGGGAAATCTTTCTTCCTATGACAGGAAATCTTGACACTGTAAGAAAAATGACTGCTAATTTCACTACCAAAAATACATGTCTGCACATCAAAACCACTACAAGCAGAGCCAAAGGGTAACTGACAAGCAGGAAAAATTATTTACCACTCATATCACAAAGGGCTGTCATTCTTAATATATAAATACTAGAGGCCTGGTGCACGAAATTTATGCACGGGGGGCAGAGGGGGAGGTTGCGGGGGGGGGGGAGGATCCCCTTAGCCGAGCCTGTACCCTCTCCAATCCAGGACCCCTTGGGGGATGTCCAATTGCCAGTTTAGGCCCAATCCCAGGGATCGGGCCTAAACTGGCAGCTGGACATCCATCTCATAATCCAGGACCGCATAATCCTAACTGCTCACCTGCCTGCCAGCCTGATCACCCCTAACTGCCCCCACTGCCGGCCTGGTTGCCCCCAACTGCCCCCCTCTGCCGGCCTGGTCATCCCATGCAGCCTACTGTTCGGGCATTTGGTCGCCCCTCACCACCCCCCCCTGCTGGCCGGGTCGCCCCACGCAGCCTGCTGTTCAGGTGTTTGGTCATCCCTCACTAACCACCCCCTGCCGGCCTGATTGCCCCATGCAGCCTGCTGTTTGGTCGTTACTGTGAGGGTGTCCTGACCAATTTGCATATTACCCTTTTATTAGTATAGATAATGTCTATAGGTAACACATAAATAAACTGACAATAGAAAAACAGGCAAAGAACAGTCATTCATAGTAAAGCAAATATCTGTATGGACAGCTGCTAAGATATGTTTAATTTCACTCATAAAATAAACATAAGTCAAAACTACAATGAATAAAATAAATGCTTTGTTGCTTGCCATAAAAAAAACCCAGAACAACAATAAAAAAACCAACCAACTACACCAAAATACCATTTTTCATCTATTATGTTTGCAGAAAACAAAAAATCTGACCTGTTGGCAAAGCTGTAGGGAAAAGAGACACTCATACATTGTGTAGAAATATAAATTAATAGAAGTCTAAGGAGGGCAATTGGACAGTATTGTAAGTATAAGTTCCTATAGTCTTTGGCCCAGCATTCTTTTCCTATCATACAGATAACTCCCATGCATGCCTAATGATAATCATAAAAGGTTGCTTATTGCAGCACTATTGGTAGCAGATTTTAAATAACCTGAAGGTCCAACAGGGAGGGACATTCCAACAATAGAATGATACATTCCAACAGAGGAACACACCACACGGCTGTTTTAAAAAGAAAGGGAGCTCTTCATGGATTGATATGAGATGATTTCCAAAATACATTACTAAAAGAGAAAAGCGAGGTATGCTATCATTTGTATAAAAAAGGAGATTCTCACGACATTAAAAATGGTAATTATTGAGTTGGAGGTGTTGGCTAACACTATCATGGTGCAATACTTCAGTATATCAAATTGACACACTGTATACCTTAAACTTACACAATGTTGTATGTCAATTATGTCTCAATAAAGCTGGGGGAGAAAAAAGATGGGGATAAAAGAGTATCTGGGAGGATAAAATGGTGATGAACCCAGGTGAGGAAAGAGGAGGAACCCCAGGGGAATGGGCATGGGATGGAGGGAGATACTGTATATCTTCTTATTTTTTTAATATTAGAGCATGGGAAGATTCCACCTATTCAAAAAAGTAAATACACACACATGTGCACGCACACACATACACATCATCTAGAGTTGCAAAACAGTGATTTCTTCCTTGCCTCCATCAATCTTCTCACATCGTGAAAAGTAAAATTCTTATGTGCAAGCTCTTACTTGTCCAGTTTTTCTTCTGCGTGGATCTTCAAAGCCTGATACCGCTGTTCCTCTTGCTTAACTCTGGCTAAGTAATCCTGAGCACATTTTTTCAAGGCTTCTTCATTCTGTTCTCAAATATCAAGTGAAAATAAAAGAAACACATCATTTTCTTTTTCTTCTGCTAGTGACACACCATGTATCACAGTCCTCATTTTTTTAAAAACAAGAAAACCCAATTAATTCAGATGCCTTTAAATTATACTGTATGGTAATTTGAAACAGGCACAAATAAATCTACCGAAGAAATTCTAGATAATTTCTTCATGTATAGGTAAGGGGCATATATTAATTTTCATTCAGCAAGGTTCAGTTACACTAGTACACCTGCTTTAGGAAGGCAGTTATTCAACTCTGAACGTCAATCTGATTCCCATAAATTAGCCAGTCTCATTTTTATTTTAATATGGACAAAAAGAATGTTCACTGCTATAAATGTTATCTGGTTGACAGTAAATCAAATCAATACACCTAAATTTGAAACATTACTTTTCTCTAGAACGTGCAGCCTAAACTTTTCAGGGCTATCTCTAGAATCCCTTTTACTTTTACTAATATTAAATTGGTGCATTATGAACATTTCTAGAATTCTCCTAAAGTCCAAGGGTTCCACAGTTCTTATACTCCATGCCACACTCTGGTTGTGTCTGGGGTTTACTGGCCTGACCCAGGAGAGAAATGACCAAGACACGCCACCCACAAAGAAAAGGGGGAGGGGATCCTCCAGCTTCCCTAGAACAGAAGATACAGGCCAACAGGGGCCCCAAAACCCAATTTAAAAGGCTACCCATACTCCTCTGGCATACACATCTGACGATCCACCACCACAGCAAAGAGATTCCAGAAGAAAGGACATGCTACCTTCTTGAACCCTTCCAGAACACCTTTCAGGTTCTCATATCTCCTGAAGAGATCAGAAAGGGACCTTTCCACAGAGTTAAGGTCAGCCAGGGCCTGCTCCTTCTCCATGGTCAGTTGCTGGAAGCTTTTCTGAGAGGTCATACTTGTCCTTTGTTCATCTTCTGTGAATCACAATAAAAAACAAAGGCACATTCAATCAACAAACAGTTAGCAGCTGCCCTCCTGAGCTAATAAGCAGTGTTCTCGCTGGTGGGACCCAGAGTGGACATTACAAAGTCCCCACTCTCAAGCACTTACATTCTGTGGGAGAGAGATGTGGTGACAAGTGATGGGGGAATCAAGGCAGGGCAGGAGGTGGGGGGGTTCCCTTTTTATAGAGAGTGGCCTCACTCAGGAGAGATCTAAACAGATTCCAAGCAGATGAGGGGGAACAGCTGTGGCAAAGGCCACGTGCTGGGATGGTATTGGTGATGAGGACAGCAGAAAATACCACTTCAGTGCTTACGTGTAGACAGACCTGACTCTGATTTCAGAAGTCAGTCCTTACAACACTGGCCAGAAGTTCTAAATCCAGTGCAGGAAGACCAACCACTGCCATTCTGGAAAGGCCGTGGGTCTGACACCGGAAGGTACAGCTGGCAGGAGAGTGAGGACACTGCACCACCTGGGGGTACGGACGATGTGCCTCGGCTGCCTGTGCTCTGGGTACTGGGGGAGGGCTTTTCACAGGATCCAAGTGTTTGCCAGCCTCTAAAATGAACCCAGCTACAGCTGATCCCCATCACTCACAGATCCCCTATCTGTGAATTTGCCTACTTACTAAAATTTATTTGTGACCCCCAAATCAGTACTTCTGGTGCATTCCTGGTCATTCACAGACATGTGCAGAACAGCTGAGGTTGAGAAAGGTGATGCCTTCTCGCTTTATACTGTAAATAAGTGTCCTTTCCACAGTCTATTTAGTGCTTTTGTGTATTGTGTCTGTGCTTTCTGTTGGTGATTTTGCTATTTAAAAATAGCACCCAAGTGTAGTGCTACAGAGCTGTCTAGAGTTCCTAAGTGCAGGAAGGCTGTGATGTGCCTTACGGGGAAAATATATGCTCAATAAGCTTTGTTCACACATGAGCTAAATAGCACTGTTGGCCTCGAGGCCAATGTTAATGAATCAACACTATATATCAAATAAGATGTTTTTAAACCAAAGCACACATAAGACAAGATTATGTAATTTCCAAACAGTTGTGATCAGAGCTTGCAGGAACCTAACCCTGTACTTTCCTAGAAGCAACAGTTCAGTGTTTGCTAACTCGGTGTTGGTGGCAACTTCATAAAACATAACTACTGTGAATAATGAGAATCAATTGTATCTAAGTGAGGGACAAAGTGAAGTTTGTATCCTGATTTGAAATTCATCTATGGATCCTATGGCTCATACCCTAGAATAAAAAATGTCCTTACCAATCATTTGGGCAATGGTCTTTTCATATTCAGCCACAATTTTCCTTAAAAATAAAAAAAAATTATTATCAGAGGAGAATTTGTAGACAATAGAAGTTGGAGAAATACTTTCCCAATTAAACACATTAACATACAGGGTGGGGCAAAAGTAGATTTACAGCTGTTTGTTTGGAAAAAATACAATTAATATAATACAATAAAATAACATCTGGTTTGTGTACTCACAACTGTAAACCTATTTTTGCAGCGCCCTGAATACTGACAGATTTACGTAACCCATTTATCCACTTTGGATCTCTTTTTTTAATGTTAATACAAGATTTGTTAATGTTCAAAAGGTTTTTCTTAAGATTTTATGTTTAACAAGCCTTCATTCTATTTGTAGAAACAACTGCCTTCACTTTTTCTTTGCCTCCAGGCAAAGAAATGACCTCCAGGCAATAGATTTAGGTTTGCTTAGACAAATCAATGTTTTACAAAATAAGTTACAGTAGTCCCCCATTACTGGTGGTTTCACTTTCTAATTTCAGTTACTCTCAGTTAACCACAGTCCAAAAATATTAAATGGAAGATTCCAGAAGTAAACATATGTTTTAAATTTTGCACCATTCTGAGTAGTGTGATGAAATCACACACCACCCCATTCAGTCCTGCCTGGTATGTGAATCATCCTTGTCCAGCATCCCAAGCTGCATATGCTACCTGCCTGTCAGTCACTTAGCCATCTGGATGATCAGATCAACTATCTCAGTATCACAGGGCTTGTGTTCAAATCACCCTTATTTTACTTAGAGAACTCATAAAGTGTTTCCTTTAACTGAAAAGATGAATAAAGTACAACATGATGTTTTGAGAGAGACAAACCACATTCAAATAACTTTTATTATAGTATACTAGAGGTTCAGTGCACGAAAATTCGTGCAGGGGCGGTGGGGGGGTCCATCAGCCCAGCCTGCACTCTCTTGCAGTCCCGTAGCCCTCAGGGGATGTCAGACTGACAGCTTAGGCCCGTTCCCCACAGACATCCCTGTGGGAGCACACTGACCACCAGAGGGCAGGTCTGGCCCCACCCCCCCATTGCCCCACTGCCAGTGGCCTCCCTCTGCAGGAGGTGACCCTGGTGTGCCAATCGGGGGACAGCCAGCCCCACCCCCTAATGTCCCTCCATCGCTACCCCCCTCATCGCTGTCCCCTCCCTCTGCCCACTGGCACCTGCCTTAGCTGGCCGGGCGCCGCTCACAAACAGGCCCCACCCCCCACCGGCCTGTCATTCCGCTATTTGGTCGATTTGCATATTAGGCTTTTATTATATAGGATTGTTAAAACTGTTCTATTTTATTATAGGTTATTATTGTTAATCTCTTGTGTCTAATTGACAGATTAAGCTTTATCATAGATATGTATGTACTGGAAAAAGTACATGTAGGTTTCGGCACTATCTGCAGTTTCAGGCATCTACGGGGGTCTTGAAACATATCGGTGGTGGGTAAGGGGGGAACTACTATAATGACATTATGGGGGGGGGTCTTCCTAAAAGACCTGATCTGTGTTCAGGCTTTCCTGGCCCCAACCCACCATTTCTGACATCTGTCCCCTCTGATTTAGTTACAACTTTTATTTTACTATCCTAACCCCCAAAGCAGCTCAGTTATTCAAAGATCACCCGTCACGTTAACCTTCCTTTAAGCGAAATGCAATAACGTTGGCCTAAGTGACGGTGCTCTTCCCTGTAATCCCTCAGTAAGAAATGACGGCTCCCTTTCTCCTCACTGGTCGTGCCCATCACTGACCCTGCACCCAAGCTTCTAACACATAATAATAGCTCCTATAAGCTCTCCAAGGACAGGGGCTGCTCCTTCTTCTCCACCATTCCCAGAATAGCGCCTTACACCCAGTAAATAAATGCTCAAAAGAACAGATAGCCCTGGTTAGTGTGGCTCAGTTGGTAGAGCTCTGCCCCATGCACTGAAAGGTCGCTGGTTCAGTTCCCAGTCAGGTTGCAGGTTCGTACAGGAGGCAACTGATCGATGTTTCTCTCTCCCTCTCCTTTCCTCTCTCTAAAGAAAAAAATCAATAAAAACATCTTTTAAAAATTAAAAAAATAATAATAACACAAGGGACACAAATTAGCATGGACTTATTTAAAAAATTTCCTAATCATTCAAGTGCTGACTGTATAAATTATTTATGCTTTTTCCCTCTTCTCTGATGCCATCTCTAGTTGTTCCAGGGCTGCTAAATCTCCTTTCTACAGAGTGAGCAGCAAAAATAAAGCTTTCAATTTTAAAATGTCAATCAGTTCTGTTTCCTGTTAACATGCTTTTTATAATCTATTTATTGGTTATGAGACTTGACGCTACCATGAATAGTTTTTTTAAAGTATTATGTAAAGGGGACATCTGTAATACTTTCAACAATAAAGATGAATTTTTAAAACATATTATGAATTATATTGTCTCCATAACTTAATGTCAGGAAATCTTATTACTCTGTATTTCAAAGGGATATTTTTACACAAATTTGTTATTTCAAAAGATAGGAATTATGTGAGTTCTGCTTACTTGTAATGTTCTGAACACCCCAAAATAAACTAACGTATCCTATCTAATAAAAGAGTAATATGCAAATTAACTGTCACTCCACGACAAAATGGTGGCCCCCATAGCCACAAGATGGCGGCACCCAGTCCCCTCAGCCCTGCTGCTGGAGTGTCTGGGCCTGTCCACTAGAGCAGCAAGGCTGGATCCGCCGCTGGAAGGGGCGGATCCAGCCTCGCTGCTCCACCGCTGCTGCAATGTCTGGGCCTGTCAGCCTGCCGGGGTTCGCAGGGACCAAGCAGCAAGGCTGGATCTGCCCCCAGGCCGGGCAGACAGAGCCCAGACAGCAGGGCTTGGGGGCTTCCTTAGCACAGAGGCGGCGGGAACACCCCCAGGCCCAGCAGACAGAGCCCAGAAAGCAGGGCTTGGGGGCTTCCTTAGTGTGCTGGTGCTGGCGAAGCCCCCAGGCCTGGCAGACAGAGCACACTGCAGGGCATTGGGACTTCCTTCGCATGGCGCATGGTGGCAGCAGGCAGAGAGCAGACAGCAGGGCATGGGGGCTTCATCTCCATGGCTGCAGCAAAACCCCCAGGCCCCACTGAGAGCAGAGAACCAGGGGAGTGGGCCTAAGCCATCAGTAGGACATCCCCTGAGAGCTCCTGGATTGTAGAGGGTGCAGGTTGGGCTGAGGGACCCCCGTGCATGAATTTTGTGCACCGGGCCTCTAGTTTGAATATAATGCCTGGTGAGCAATGCTCATGAAATGATATTATCAATCACAAATTAAGATATAAATAGCATAGCCCCACGTTCTCAATAGCTGGTTCTGTAATAAGCAAATACTTTCATCATTTCATTTGTATTAAATCTAACAATACATAAAGGTATACAATCCCTTGCCCAAACCTCCAATCTTACCTCATCTCCAAGACTTCTTGTCGGGTTTCTTCATATTTTTTCTTCCATTCATTTGCTTCAATCTCTTTAGTGATTATCTAGATTATAATAGAGAGAAAGCTTGGTTTTACCTACTCAATCTATTACAGCTTGAATTTAAGACTGGAGGCTGAAACAACAGTTCCACCCAAGACATTCCCTATGCATCAGGAATGTACACCTAATCATCTATCTAATGCTCATAAGCATTTAGAAAAATAGACTCTTAGCTACATGCGATGCTGGAAACGTAGCCACCAGAGTAAAGGTGAGCAGAACATCTCCTAGGAAAATTCCAATTGGTAACTAAGATCTCTGCAAATTCAACCTCAGGCCAGGGTCTGGCTCTCGCTCTGTAGGCCTAGAAGACAGATTGGGACAAGACACCCAGAGCAGAGCGTCATCTGACAGAGAGTCACCTTAACCCACGGAGACACCAGTGCACCAATCTTAGTTAGGATGAGAAACAAAACTGCCACAGTCAGAGCATTAGAAGTTGGCATGACCATCATATTCTCTTTCTGCAGAGATTTCTGATTGCTTGATAAAAACAGTCAGAAAGAGAGTCAGAAGTTCAATGCCTCCAGCCAGTGCATCCATCTTACTATAGGCTGTGCAGAACCCATGGGGATGCCCATGCTAAATGGAAAGGAAATTATCTAAATTCACTACCTGAAACTCCATTTGCCTTGCACAGGGCTTGGATGGGCACACCTTGTTCTCCTTTTATTTACTTCTCTGTGCTTCTCTCTAATTGGTACATTTTTACTTTGGTGCCTTTAATCAGGATCCTAGAAGCCTTATCTGCTTCAGTGACTAAACACATCTTTCCTTTGATCCATGAGGGGGACATCTCATAGTTTAAATCTCAGGAGGAAGGTGAAGTCATTTTTCTCATTTACAAGATGGGGGTGGGGGGCTCCTCAACACTGCATCCAAGCTGACAACAGGGTTAGTTGACATCTCTCATTACCAACCAAATGCTATTTTTTTAAATATATATTTTTACTGATTTCAGAGAGAAAGGGAGAGAGAGAGAGACAGAAACATCAATGATGAGAGAGAATCATTGATTGGCAGCTCCTACACAACCCCTACTGGAAATCAAGCCCACAACCTGGGCATGTGCCCTTGACTAGAATTGAACCTGGGACCCTTCAGTCCGAAGGCCAATGCTCTATCCACTGAGCCAAACCAGCTAGGGCCTTAATGCCATTTTTTAAAGCTTTAAGAGACATGTATCACAGGTACTTAACTACTTTCATCACATTATAAAAATAAAATTGCTCCACCTGCTTTAAAATAGGCTGGAGTCATCAAGTAACACACAAGCCAAGTACATAAATATAACACAGAAATATAACAGGAGAGGGTGGTAACTGATTTCTAGTATATAACAGTGTCTTTCATATTTTTCACATCACCCAAGGCCTTAGCAGTGACCTACTTTTGAACAGAGGCTGCTCAAGAAACATGATAGGAGAGAAACCAAGATGGCGGCATAGGTAAGCACCTAAACTGCTGCCTCGCACAACAATTTCAAAACTACAACTAAAAGACAGAACGGACATCATCCAGAACCACAGGAAGGCTGGCTGAGTGGAAATTCTACAACTAGAAGGAAAGAGGAAAGCTCACAAAGAATCAGAGGAGCGGCAAAGGAGGGCTGAGGTATGGAGATGCGCACAGACAGGAAGGGCGACTGAGTGCCTGGCTGACTTACTCTGGCGGGAGGGGGAAGGAAGCCCCCGACTGCACTGAACCCCAGTTCCAACTGCACTGAAACCCAGTTCCGGGCGAAACCCCGTGGACCAAGGCTCATACAGGGGGAGTATGGACTGTCAGGTAGAGAGAAAGGCACATGGAGACTCAGAGACTCGGAAACCCGGGGGAGCCGTGGCGGGTCTGGAGGCACGCGCGCGCGTGCATGCAAATGCTCACAGAGAAAGCTGAATGTGGAGGTTGCTGCAGGCATTCCCTAGCAGAAGGGAGTCGGAAGCTCCTGACTGCACTGAACCCCAGTTCCAGGCGAGCCCCTGGGGACCCATGCTTTTACGGGGGAATCTGGACAGTCAGGCAGAAACTCAGGGGAGTCGCGGAAGGCAGAAGTCTGGAGGCACGCGCGCAAGGGCAGGGCTGACGGGAAGCCAAGACTGTCTGCTCTGCCCTGAGACACCGCCCCATCCAAGCTGAGCACAGAGGCTTTTGCAATTTTGCAAGTCTAATCCTATAAGGCTGTCTCCAGCACTGAACTTCTCCCAGCGTAGACATAGCTGATCCTCACAGCCAACTGGCCTGGAGGTCTATTCCTCCCAGTGATACCAACAACAATCAAGACTTAACTACAACAAGGCTGTACACACAGTCCACAAAGGGGTGCACCAAGAGTGTCCACCTCAGGTTAACTGGGGAGGCCGACCCACTGGGCCATATAGGAAACCTAGCACACAAAGCTACCTTACCAACTTAGGGGTAGCGAAAATGCAGAGGCAAAGAAACAGGTCACAAATGAAAGAAATGGAGGAAAACAAACGACTGGATATAGAATTCAAAACCACGGTTTTAAGGCTTTTCAAGAATATCCTAGAAAAGGCCGATAAATTTAGCAAGACCCTCAAGGATATGAAAAAGGACCAACTAGAAATTAAACATACACTGACTGAAATAAAAAATATTATACAGAGACCCAGCAGCAGACTAGAGGAACGCAAGAATCAAGTCAAAGATTTGAAATACATAGAAGCAAAAAACACTCAACCGGAAAAGCAAAAAGAAAAAAAAAATCCAAGTTGAAGATAGCGTAAGAAGCCTCTGGGACAACTTCAAGCATACCAACATCAGAATTATGGGGGTGCCAGAAGCAGAGAGAGAGCAAGATACTGAAAACCTATTTGAAGAAATAATGACTGAAAACTTCTCCCACCTGGTGAAAGAAATAGACTTACAAATCCAGGAAGCGCACAGAACCCCAAACAAGAGGAATCCAAAGAGGACCACACCAAGACACACCATAATTAAAATGCCAAGGGCAAAAGACAAAGAGAGAATATTAAAAGCAGCAAGAGAAAATCAGTTAATTACCTACAAGGGAGCACCCATACGATTGTCAGCTGATTTCTCAACAGAAACTATGCAGGCCAGACGGGAGTGGCAAGAAATATTCAAAGTGATGAATAGCAAGAACCTACAACCAAGATTACTCTACCCAGCAAAGTTATCATTCAGAATGGAAGGTCAGATAAAGAGCTTCACAGGTAAGAAAAAGCTAAAGGAGTTCATCACCACCAAACCAGTATTATATGAAATGCTGAAAGGTATTCTTTAAGAAGAGGAAGAAGAAAAAAGTAAAGATAAAAATTATGAACAACAAATACATATCTATCAACAAGGGAACCTAAAAATCAAGTGAATTAAAAATCTGAGGAACAAAATAAACTGGTGAATATAATAGAATTAGTGGCACAGAAAGGGAGTGGACTGATAATTCTCAGGGAAAAAGGGTATGGGGGGTGCAGGAAGAGACTGGACAAAAATGGTTCACCTATGGATGAGGACAGTGGGGGGGGAGGTAATGGCAGAGAGTGGGGTGGGAACTGGGTGGAGGGGAGCTATGGGAGGAAAAAGGGGAAACAATTGTAATAATCTGAACAATAAAGATTTATTAAATTAAAAAAAAAGAAACACGATAAAGGCATTTGAGAGTTGAATTAAAGAATGGATGAAGGTAGGAAACAATAGTATATTAGTGCAAGTCTAGAATTTAAGGAATTTTTATGTAGGAGCATATATGCTCTGGAAAATAAAGGCACTGATTTACAAACTCATGTGGATAAAGTTAGCAAATTTTTATATTTAAAATTTCAAGGCTAAAAGATAAAGAGGACACCACAATGTCAGGACCCCAGCACCAACATGGCGTTTTACAGGGAGCCCTTTATCTGAGCTAAACAAGCTGCAGGAAACACGAACTTCCAGCGGGGATAACTGAGGCCAGCAGAGATGGAATCTGCCTGCTGCACATGGCTTTACAAAGAAATGGAGCGATAAGTGGGTCGAACAAGGAAGCATTTACCTCTTCTCTTATCAGGGTGAGCACGGCTGTCTTATCTGATTCACTGAGGCAGATGCCATCCAGGGGGCTCTCTCCTCCACAGGCCACGGACACAGGGGCCTTCTCCACAGGGGACTCCAACGGTCCCTGGGGACAGGAAGGGGAGAGGTTACATTTAATACGTTTAATCTTCCGCTTCTTAATCCTAAGTATCTTTCAATAATTTCCTCATTACTACATTGATCACAATCTTTAAAAACATGTTTCAAGTAAAAAAAAATACACACAAAAAGAAACCCAGCAGGTTTTTTGAGAAATCAAGTCTAGTTACAGTGCTATCTAAAGGAAAAACTTGTTCTAATGATTATCAGGGTGTCTTGCTTGTCTAACAGATAGCCTAGAGAAGTTTTCTTCTTATCCCCGAAAAGAAAGTGTAATTATCATAGTGTTCAGTCACCAAAGAATTACATGCAAGAAACAGAACACTAGCCCTAGCCGGTTTGGCTCAGTGGATAGAGCATTGGCCTGCGGACTGAAGGGTCCCAGGTTTGATTCCGGCCAAGGGCACATGCCCGGGTTGTGGGCTCGATCCCCAGTGGGGGGCGTGCAGGAGGCAGCCCATCAATGATTCTCTCTCATCATTGATGTTTCTATCTCTCTCTCCCTCTCCCTTCCTCTCTGAAATCAATAAAGAAATATATATATTAAAATCAAAACAAAACAAAACAAAAAAACAGAACACTATACCTGGTTCATGGCTCATCTTTCAAGGGGTTTCTGGGGATGATATGTTCCATGTAAATACATTTTCCAAAGAAAGTAAACTTTTTTTTTCATGATGATACTTTGTGTGTCTATGTAGTCACTTTGGATGGAAATATTTCTAATTTTTTTTTACTAAGTTTCAGGCCTAAGAAGGCAGAAATGGTGACTGTACCTGAGCCCACCCAGCCCGGCCAATGCAGGATCACCAGAAAGTCCTTGCTCTGCAGTGATGTGTGCCACAGCCCAGTGATGCTGTCAGGTGTGCACCATGACTTGTTCCTGACAACGTGCCTACGCTCGCATTCTTGGTTCTTCCTTGCTATTGTTTCAGTCCCCTCTGGCAGCACTGCACTTTCTGACACACCAGCTTGCTTTTATCATAAACTCGGGTTCTAGAGAGCCACATATGGTTAATATTTTATTTTTCATAAGAATATAGGTTCTGTACTCCCTTCCTAGAAAGCATTTTTTGGGCTATTTTCCCCTTACCTATACAAGTAAACATTTTGTATAAATGGGGGGAAAAGCTCAACAAATAAAATCCAAAATGCCAGCCAAAGTGACCTAGGAATAATCTTAAATGTCAGTATAACTAATCAATTATTTATTGATCATAATCACTCAGCTCTCTGGTATTTTGTTTGAACCAGAACTAAACATAAAGTCCAAGGTTCACTTAGACCAGTGGTTTTTAAACTTGACAGGGTCATTATAGAATCATCCTTTCTCTAAAAAGTACTCAAAAATACACAATTTTGCAGACAGCCTCACAGACCTCATCCAATATAGAAATTCTGGGCTTAGGCCACAGAAAAGGGAAATGCAAAGCCACAGGCTGGCAGTGCCCCTCTCTAGCAGCATTTGGGGGAGGGTGGCCCACTATGCTGACAGAAGTCCAAAATCCTCAGAAACACTATCTTGGGACAGACCTATCACTAGAGCCAGGAGTCACTTGTGGCAGGAAGCCTCTAAAATGGCTCCCGTGACCCCACCTCCTGGTACTAATGCTCTCGGGCACTCTCTTCCTTGGGGCAGGCTGGACCTAAGGACTCACGCCTATAGGGCACAATATGGTAAAAGTCACGGTAAGTCCCTTTGTTTACAAAAAGACTCCAGCTTCCACGCAGTGAGAAGCTCCACGGGGAGGTCCATGTGGCAAGGAACTGATGGCTCTGTCAACAGCCAGTGAGCATCTGAGATGTGCCAACGGCCACATGAGGGAGCCTGGAGGTGACCGCGGCACTGGTCTACACCTTGCCTGCAGCCCCAGGGTTCCTGATCCACAAATGATGGCATAACAGATGTTTGCTGTGGTAACTGATACACCCCTGAACATTGATCATTCTGTCAACTTCCCGTGCCATGTCTATCATCAAGAGGCTTTCCCATAGTCTTGCTTCCCATGTAACTGCCCACAGGAAGCTAATTTACTAAGCTAATTCACTTTCCCTGTGCCTCCCATGACACTTGTGTTATCAAGAATTTGTCCATTCTATTAACTTGATTTTCTTAGTAAGTTCTTTAAGTTTTTTGCTTTTCATCAGCACAGCTTCAGCTTTCCTGCCACCCGCCACACAGCCAGTCATCTCCCACAGCCCCTAGGAACACATTCTAGCACAACCTTCACCACAGGTGTGGTTTGTTTCCATTCTGTACCTGTTGCCAGTGCTGTTCAAAATAAATATAATGCAAGCCATATGCAATTTAAAAATTCTCAGCAGCCACATTGAAAAAAGTAAAAAGAAACAGGTGACATTCATTTTAATAATATAGTTTAGTTAACCCAAAATATTATCATCTCAACATGTACTCAATATAAAGTTAGAGACATTTTACCTCCCTTCTTTTTATGAAAGTCATTAAAAACCGGTTGTATTTTACACTTACAGGACATCTCGTTCAGACTAGCTACATCAAGTGCTCAGTTGCACGGGCAGCCGTGGGCAAACTACGGCCCGCGGGCCGGATCCGGCTGTTCTATCCGGTTCTCTTGCTCTCCCCTCCGCTCCTTTACTTTGAATTTATATTAGTTCACACAAACACTCCATCCATGCTTTTGTTCCGGCCCTCCGGTCCAGTTTAAGAACCCATTGTGGCCCTCGAGTCAAAAAGTTTGCCCACCCCTGCGCTAGGGGGTGGTGTCCAGGAATCTCGGGATAAGAGTGAGAGCCCCTCAAGTGAAGAAGCTGTGTTTTATTTATATTTCATCCCCATCACCAAACAATGGCCATAATTTATTTAAAGATTTAACATGAGCTTCAAAACAAATGCTGAAAAAACCTGAGCTCCACTTAACGCCCCCCTCACCCGCAAAGTTTAGGAACTTACCGGCACGGCAGATCCATCTTTCTCCATTTTCTGGCACGTCTCTTTTTCTACGCCTAAAACACAGAGTCATTTTTGTAGTTAACCCAAGAATCTGGTTCCTTCCCTTCCTAGTGAAAGGCACTGGGAAACCCCCAGCGCAGGCCCAGAATGACATCTACCAACACACGAACACACTCCAAGTTTTCACAGGGGCGCTGGCTTCCTATTGATCACTGTGTTGTCCATGTTAAAAGTCCAAAATATTTAGAAGAAAGAGTGCGGAGTTAGTCAGTCATAGATGAATCCACAATCTTCAGGTGCAAAGAACAGCAAGTCTGCCCCCTTGTGCCCATGTACTAACCACGGGATTATTTCGGGAAGAGGAAACACTGAATGCTGTTTTATTACCAAGTCTTAAACTCCAGCCCAAAAGGGTACCCTCAATCTAATTAGTGTAAGCAGTAGCAGATAAAACAATAAGCTCCAAACTGCAATACCCACAAAACTGAATTCATTTTGTACCTCCCACTCTACCACCAGAGACAACATTTAAAAAAACCTAACACTACACGTTTTCTAATTAAAGGAATATGCTCTCACTGAAGATAAATTTTTTTAAATTGGTATTTAGAGAGAGGAAGGGAGAGGGAGAGGGACAGAGGAAGAGAGAGAGGGAGGGAGAGAGAGACCAATGTAAGAGTGAAACATCCTTTACACCCTGCACTAGAAATAGAGCCTGCAACCTGGGCGTGTGCCCTGACTGGGAATCAAACTGGCAACTCTTCAGTGCACGGGATGATGGCCAACCAACTGAGACACACTGGCCAGGACTAAAGACAATTTTAAAATATTTTAAAATTTTATACGACTACAATCTCCCACAAAGCAATAACAAATTATTATTTTAGCATAGTGTCCATCTATAATGAATTATTTTAAAAACACAAATGTGCCTATCACTACTCTGCTTAAAAACCTTCAATGGCCCTGGCTTGTTTGGCTCCTGGATAGGGTGTCAGCCTGCGGACTGAAGGGTCTTGGGTTCGATTCCAGTCGAGGGCACATGCCCAGGTTTCAGGCTCAATCCCCAGTAGGGGGCGTGCGGGAGGCAGTCGATCAATGATTTTCTCTCATCATTGATGTTTCTATCTCTCTCTTCTTCACCCTTCCTCTCTGCTATCAATAAAAATGTATTTTAAAAAAAGAATAAAGAAAAAACCTTCAATGGCTCCCCTCTACCTACAAAAGCAAGCCCCAAGTACCACTTCATGTTCCCACTTACCCTGAACTCACAGAGCCACTGGGCATTTTACCCCCATGGCAGGTTCCTTCCCAATGAGAGAGACGCTCGTTCTCTGGTGCACATCTATGTCTGTATCTATCAACACCAAGCTCCAAGGTGACTTTCTCCAGTAAATGTTCTCTGATTCACCTGACAGGGTCAGTACACCCGTCCACCTCACACTCCCACCTGCATGAGCACAGCCTCTTCTTCTCCCTTGATATGGATGGTCAGTTACAGTGAGATACTACCTACCCACTATGAGGACAGCACTGTATCTAACAGAACCCCAGCTCTACAAATTTCTGTTGCAGGAATTTCCTCCGAGTGAGGAAGAATATAATTCAACAAATATCTACTATGCACCTGCAGCTGAGGAAATTCAAAGATGAATCACTCATAGTCCTTAGCCTTGAGAAGCTTATCAAAGATACCCTTCTATAATGAATACACAAAACAGGAACGGTAAGGAGAAACGTGTTGGGAGCATAAAGCATGGTGGGAGCCAAGTGACATTTTTGAAATAGACCCAAAAGGATGGGCAGAATTTCCATAGGAGATGGCAAAGAAAGATATTTCACATAAAAGAAATAAGTGTAGCTCACCTAACTGAGTAAGGTGGTATAAAGGGAAATGGCAAATGAAGTCTTGGGAAAGAAGTCAGAGCAGAAAGAGGCCTGGGAAGAAATCTGGAATAGCGCCTGCCACGTTTATTTTATAGATGAAAAACTGAGACCTGGGGGCAGGGAGGAGGCTGGAAGAATAACTCTCACAAAGTCCTGATTCCCATCCCACTTCTCTCATTTGATGAGAGATCATGATTTCTTAAATTCTAGGTATAAAAATGCCAAATTAAATTATGTTGGTTTTTAAATAATGTTTAATGTAGTCAGGAACATGGTTCTAAACATTTCACAAGTCAAGTTTAGGGTCATAGATACAACTTGGGACCTAGAAGGAGGGCCTCAGCTCTAGAATGTTCTGAGAGTCCAACAGCAAGAAGGTTAGCAAGAAAGTTAGTCTATCTAGGTTCTTATTTGGACATTAAGAAGGATTTTATAGGGCACTGGTTAATTTCAGTCTATCACATCTGTGAGTAGGACGATTTATAACGGTCTAGGGCAGTGGTCGGCAAACTCATTAGTCAACAGAGTCAAATATCAACAGTACAACGATTGAAATTTCTTTTGAGAGCCCAATTTTTTAAACTTAAACTTCTTTTAACGCCACTTCTTCAAAACAGACTCGCCCAGGTCGTGGTATTTTGTGGAAGAGCCACACTCAAGGGGCCAAAGAGCCGCATGTGGCTCGTGAGCCGCGGTTTGCCCACCACTGGTCTAGTGTAATGAAAACAAGCTTTGTGATTAAAAGACCATGGAACTTACTGCTAAAGTCTGAATCCTAGTTCTACCATTTACTAGCCATTTAGTAACCTTGGCCAAGTTACTTAACTTCCGTGTCTCACTTTCCTTCTCTGAAAAATGGGGAAAAAATAATACATAGCAAAGAGTAGTGAGTTAATACATGTAAAGCACTTAGAACAATGCCTGCACATGGTAAGGAATTACATGTTAGTTATTATTATTTCTGTAAGTTGAAAAGGAGCACAATAAGCATCATGGTTACAGGCCACTACACTTTGAGATGTGACCACATCAAAATAAATTATAAAAAATTTCAAGCAGTCCCATGCATTAGTGCCCCGAGTACATCCTGCCACACTAATCCATATGTCCCTGGTATTTGATAAGACACCCTTTTTGGGTCTCTTTTCTAGGTGAAGAAGCAAAGCTTAGATCAGAATCCAAATTCTCTAATCTCTCTAAGGCGTCTCAGCTTTAGGCTTTCAGGCATTTCTATGCTATGTACATTAGAAAGATGAATATGTACTTCCATACCTGCTTCTGAGGATGAAAACGCATGATTTATGGTAGACACGGGAACATTGGAACATTCAAAGTACTCCAGGTCTTCCTCTGGCTCACCTTTCACCTCGGCCCCGGCTGATTTCTGACCAGATGAAGTGGATGCCAGTTTCTCCTCATCGGTAGCATGGCCGTCCCTATTAGAAATGTCTGAACTCTGGGAGATCACTGCTCCTTCATCCTGGGAGATGCAACAGAGAAGATGCTACCATTAGGTGGGGAAAGAGACATCTCAGAGCAGCCACTGTTCGATCAGAGTTAACCACAGATCTGAGTACAGATCAAGGAAGAAGCTGGAGTCCTTCAATCACAGAATGTTGCCTTTTTCTAGCACCTAGCTTTTCTGCTTCAAATCTGAAGTTTGACAAATTAACCCTCTCTAGCCTAAATTTATTAGAAAGAAGTTTAAGTGGTCCAAGGCAGTGGCTTTCAAATATTTTGCTCATAAACCTCCTAAATTGAAGAACCAAAAAAATATCTATTTCCCTATTGTATTTTCAAGTGCCATCTAAAAACTGTTCAGAATAAGTTTAAATAATTTCAAAGGGTATAATATCTAATGTAGTTTAAATACTACCTTGCTTAATTCAATGTAGTTATTCTAAATAATAGTCAGAAATGTACATCATTCCTTTTTCTCTCTGAAACTGTACTTCCCAGTCTACTTCACTTCCATCAACTCAGGTCCTCCTATTTGGTTGAAAGTGATGAGCTGGAAAACCATCTGACTTTAAAAAAACAGTATCTGGCCCTGACCAGTTTGGCTCAGTGGATGGAGCGTCGGCCTGCGGACTGAAGGGTCCGAGGTTCAATTCCGGTCAAGGGCATGTACCTTGGTTGTGGGCACATCCCCAGTGGGGAGTGTGCAGGAGGCAGCTGATCGATGTTTCTCTCTCATCGATGTTTCCGACTCTCTATCCCTCTCCCTTCCTCTCTGTAAAAAAAAATCAATAAAATATATTTAAAAAAACAAACAAAAAACAGTATCTGCTCACTGAAGTCAATCACCTCCTTAAAACCTACATCAATATTTCAATCTCCCCTTTGCTTGGTGCCCCAAAGATTTCACACCCAGTGGTAAGATTTGAAATGGGTAAGAGGGAACCTTAAAATAATGGGAAAAGGGGAATTATGAAAGGGTTTCCTTGTCCTGAGAGGCCTTTTCAGATCAGTTTTGGATGTTGGTTCTCTTAAAGCTGAATATTCCAATACCTAGTGGAAAGTCTCCATTAACCACCATGCCCCACCCTGGGGGAGGGGGGATTCATTCGTAGTTTGTGGACCACTGGTCTAAGAGATGTTCTGGTGATACACAGACTTACCTGTGAACACTCATCCAAAGCAAGAGACTGCGTTTCATATTTCTTCACCTTACAGCCACTCCTGAAAGAAAAAACAAATTAACCAGGCTAGTTGGGAATCTCACTGACAACTTCCGAGCTATGAGATGGAGCAGAGAGAGCAGGGTGTGCAGATAGAAGCCAAGGCATACAGCACCACACAAGTCATACATCTGCAAGTCAGAGATGGGAGCAGCTTTTACATCTCTGAATCTTCTCTTGAGAGATGGGGCAAGCAAAGAACTACAGTCAATTCATTCTCTGAAAAGACCTCATGAGCTTCTACAGTTTTTCATTACATACCACACAGCCTTTGAGAGAGCAGCCGTAGCAGACATTCGGTTCATCTGATCCTCACTCACTGGGGCTTTGGCATTCATTAGAAAAATTACCACGCTGGACTAGATTCTTTAAAAATTCTTTATTGCACTAAAAGAAGTCTAATGAAACAACTCCGGACATGTGTGCTAACAGAGTAGAACTGGGGTTAACAGAAAGTATGAAAAGGAAAATATCTGCGTAAACTATTACCATTCCTATTAAGTAGTAAGATGGAAAGAACGTTATGGCTGGAACCAGGGAAAACTCAAATCAACAGTTATTTAAACTAGCGCATAATTTACTATCCAAAGACTAGTTCAAATTCTTTTGTTTGGATGAACTTAAAATTTCCAGTAATGCCATCTGACAAAAAAAATAATTTTCAGCTTTTTTTTCTTGTGTGGGGAAACAAACAAGAAAAGGCAAGCATATATGTTACCAAAATGTGTACAACCACTGGCTCGTGATTTTCTTCCCTAATGCTTGAGTGCCACCCCTTGCCACCAAACCCAAGTCGGTCCACAAGAATCCCAATCATAGTATGATGTCTCCATTTCATCCCCTGCTCCAACCCAGTAGCCTTATCCCATCAAGAAAGCCTATTATTTCCAACATTAAATAGCAGAGCAGTGCCTGAAACCCCTGCCAGATGATCTTTGGGGCCAAGCCAGCATTCAGTATCAAAGCGCCACACAAGGCGTGCCAAGGCAGAGAGCGCAAGCTCACGCACCTAAGGCTGGAAGGCCGATCGCCACTCCTTCAGGTACAGACAATCACAAGGCTAAGCTGACTCATGAAGTGGCAAATGAAATGCAAAAAATAAACAGAAGGTCAAACTCAGAACTGGAAGCCAACATGCTATGGAGAGATGGTCTGGGGAGGAGGGTAGAGGAACTGCCAACAGTCCCAGGGGCAAAAAGAAACCACAGTAGGGGTACTTACAACAGAAAACAGAGAAATTTCACTTGTTCAGTAGTCCTGATGCACCAACAAAATTAGAAACAGGAAAGAGACACACAGATGGAGAAAAGAATCATGTAAAGCCTGGAATATTTATCTCTAGTCTGGTAGATGTAAAGGCTGCAAAGTTCTTTCTATGAGGTGAGATACAAATTTAAAATGTCATATTTATGAATGTTATCACTGGTGAGTGAATGATTGTCAGGAACCTCATCTCTAATGAGTAAGAGTGATTGAAACATGCAGTGATGCCACATATTCAAGCTTACAGATGAAAAAGTAAACATTTCACTGCTGAACACATTTACTCTTAAATGTCTAGTCATCTAAGGCAATGTGTGAATAAAATATAGTTGAAGATTTATCTGCTTATATCTGCTGTAGGTGTGTGTCACTAAGACACCTAAAATGATTTTTCATACTTTATTTGGTCCACAAAAATCCTAATCATAGGATGATGTCTCCATTTCAGAGAAGAATCTGAGACACCAATTACATACATCTTTTAAAAAGTCACACAAGTACCCTGCTAACAGAACTTCTAACTCTCCACTAGATTCTACCACCACATGTATATTTTCAGTCTTTCCTACCAATGAAGGGTTTTGCTAAACAAAATCCCAGTTACACAGAGGTCAAGCAACCTTCTTGGAGGCAAGAGTTTTGATTGCATAGAATTTTTAAAAAATCTGTAAGGTATATAATTAGATCAAGAAGTCCATTAACCAAAAACAGATTAGGAGGACAATGCTACCAGGTGAGGGTGGTAGGACTCAAGAGAGGGTGCTTCTTGCTATGGGAAATAAGGTGTAGGATCAATTTCCCTCCCTTTGATCTAGATTTAATCTCATCTAACGTGAATGCAATGGCTACATGCCTTCAACATGTGTTGGAAGGAAGGCTCCCAAATGATGACTTATCAACCTTGCTAGGTAGAGACACCCCATATATAGGATACCCCATATCAGGAAGCACCAAGGCAATGACCTGGCCAATGCATACCCCAAGCACTGTCTCGACAACAGTAACTAACCTTAGCCACAGAAGAGCACTTTGAGGACACCTGATCAATCATCTTTTTCAGCAACCATTTAACGGCTCATATACACTGAGTGGCCAGATTATTATGATCTCTGAACGCATAATAATCTGACCACTCAGTGTATATCCTACATAATAAAAGGCTAATATGCAAATTGTCCCCTCGACCTGGAGTTCGATCAGCAGGCAGGCCGGCCAACCGCCCATGTCCCCTCCTACTGGCCAGGCTGGCTGGACCCCACCCATGCATGAATTCATGCACTGGGCCTCTAATACATACACACACACACACACACTCTCTCTCTCTCTGAGTGGCCAGATTATTATGCATTCAGAGATCATAATAATCTGGCCACTCAGTGTATAATCAGAGAACAGATCAATAACAATTACTGACATCTTATTCCTCTCGATATTCTGAAGTGGCCGAAGAACTGATTCCTACACTGCTCGAGCTTCTTGGTCCGGATTGATACTATCTGCTCTTTAAACCTTTCCCTTTAGAATAATATATCACACCATCCAGCATTTTTCTTGAAGTCATAGTAATACTGAAAATTACTTCCCTAATGATCTATGGTGACAATTAAAAACATGATATTTCTTTTCAACTTCCCTTTTCATACTTCATCCTCTATGTCAGTGGTTGGCAAACTGCGGCTCGCGAGCCACATGCGGCTTGCGAGCCACAGTTTGCCGACCACTGCTCTATGTCATTGGTCTCTCTTATATTCAATGTTCAACAAAATGCCATGGGGTCACAAAGGGGTGTATTGTTACCACTTCGTTTTGTGATAAGGGAACCCTGTAACAAATTTAACCTGAAACTTCACATTGACTGTGGCCTGAGGTGATCACTCTGAAAACTCCAAGGACCTTGCAAAAGTGGCTCCAGATTTCCCAGGGCAAGGGACAGGGTAGGGGTGGTGTCACAACACACAACAAAAGACTAGTCAGATTTCTGTCATCGTTTAAAATATTCTTGATTCTTATTGGAAATTCACCTCCTTGCTGATGGAACCACAAGCTAACCATAAAGACATAAGAATTCTCCCCAACTTTCAGTGGTTTGTTTCCAACAAAAATCACAGCTTTCTGTTTTAAGTGAAAAACTTCTATAAGACCCTTTTGGACCATTTTCTACAAGTTCTTGACACTAAACAGGTAATCTGTAGGCTTGGGATTTTTGTTTTATCCACAGAGAATCTGAAGATGGTGGCTAGCATATCACTTGAAATCTGTAAGTAAAGCGATTCCTGACAGCCCAGATAGGATTTCTGAAAACCATCAACTCTCTACCTGCCTATCTTGTTAAACAGGACAAAAGTACCAAAAGTAGGGGGGCGGGGGAAGAGCTCAGCTGAGTAAGCTGAGGATTCATAAACCAGGCAGACTTCGAAAAGGAAACCTCTGGTATTTGATTCCACACAAAAGTTTGCTTTAAAACAGTGAAGACTGCAATATGAAGTCGTAAGCTTTGTGTCTGCCCACCTGCACCTCAAAGATAACTCCAGATCACCAAAACCCACAGCAGCCGGCTGCCAAACTTTCAGAGTGCACACAGAACACAACACCCACACCCCTCATCACTCACGTTATTAAACGCGACTTTGCCTTCTTGGGTGATTCTAAGGTTTCATTACCATGATTACCAGCAGGAGAACAGTCACCATTTGTTAAAGCTGTGGTTGGTTTAAAGGGATCCGTGGATTCATCAAAGTGGTAGGATCCCTTAGAGGAGAGGGGAGGGGAGTCCTGCAGTGTGGAGTGGCCACCCAGAGGACTGAAACTGGGATTCTGCTTAGAAGACGCTTGGGAGAGAGAAGCATCATCTGTTGCTTGGTCCGGGGGCGGTTCTGAACCTTTGGTGCCTACTGGCTTACTGATGCCATCTTTCTGTACCTTTGGAGGCAGTTTGCTACCCAGTTTCCTGCCAAGTTTTCTTGGAAGGCCTTTCCTGGACTCTACATTTTCCACATCTTCTACGAAATCAAACTCGAGCTTCAGAGGTGAGCTCCTTGACTCCTCCAGCAGCTCAACCCCGGAATCATTGGTGTCACTACTGGGAGTGCTGCTTGTTTCCCTAGCGTCAGGGGCAGATTTCTGAGTCCTGGCATCTCCTCGCAAAGGACTTGTGTTCCCATCCATTTCATCAGGATAGGATGCCTGGGGGAGAGGCATCCCCTCCATGGAAGTTTCTGAGAACTCGCCAACTGTTTTCTTCCTTAGAGAGATGGGTTTGGGCTTTCTTAGCTTGCTTCTGCTGGGCACTGGCTCCGGACAGGAGTTGCCACTCTTCAGGCCAGCTTCTGTGGAAGCCTCCAGTGAAACCCCCATGGTGCTTTCTGTCATCACCTTGTCCTGGATGGCTTCTGGCGGGCTGGAGGGCAGAGCCTCGCCTGAGATGGCCGTTACACAGCCATATGCTGCTTCTGTTCCAAGAGCTGTCTCTGAGTTATCTGTGGAATTCTTGGTTGCTATTGAAAATGGCCTCACTACTGAAATTTTGCTAATATCATGTTCAGGTTGTTCTTTGGAATCCCTAACTGAGTAAGAATCAATAGCCTGCTGTGAAACCTCATTTTCTGCGGGTCTAGAATGAGTCTCAGATGAACATTTTGCAACCACTTCTGCTATCAGCTGTACATCAACTTCTTGTGAGTCTAAAACAAAACACAAAAACCATCTATTAAAGAATGATCTTTTTGGCATTGGTAAATATTCTCTACTTGCTGAATCCACATAGACAAATGGGCTCTTTCCTCTTTGCTTTTGTTAAGCATCTCTATGGCAGCACAACCACAAAAGGAAGAGCCAGTACTGCACCCAAAAGTGAATTTTCCCATCCCAAGTTGTGCATTACCCAAGTTACACAAATAATAATTACACCAAACAGAGCTCCTTAGGAAAGGCTAGTAGATCATGGTGCACTGCAAAGCATACTGACTGATGTTAAAATTCTGTAGGTTAAAATGACTGATCTGGAAGAAACTTTATTTTTTTTTAAATATATTTTATTGATTTTATACAGAGAGGAAGGGAGAGGGATAGAGAGTTAGAAACATCGATGAAGAGAAACATCGATCAGCTGCCTCCTGCACACCCCTTACTGGGGATGTGCCCGCAACCAAGGTACATGCCCTTGACCGGAATCGAACCTGGGACCTTTCAGTCCGCAAGCCGACGCTCTATCCACTGAGCCAAACCGGTTTCGGCATGGAAGAAACTTTAGATGCTGACCGCTCAGGTGCAGGGGATCTGGCACTGACAATTCCCAGGCATTGCCTAACAGTTTCAGGTTCCGAATTTCACAAAGCAAGCAGATTTTAATTTTTGCATGTTAAAGACGAGTACTCCCTCTTCCCCAAAATGGAATTTAAATAATTCAACTGTTTCAAAATTAATTCAGCCAGCTCAGAATAACGTCTCTTTAGTCTGAAAACCTAAAACAGTGGTCGGCAAACTGCGGCTCGCGAGCCACATTCAGCTCGTGAGCCACGGGTTTGCCGCTCTGTTGACTAATGATTTTGCCAACCACTGGGATAGGGGCTTAATCACAAAGAATAACAACAGCCTGTAATTATTGGAATTGAGAGTCTAGGTCAGTGGTCGGCAAACTCATTAGTCAACAGAGCGGCAAACCGCGGCTCGTGAGCCACATGTGGCTCGGGAGCCGCAGTTTGCCGACCACTGACCTAAAAGAACCAAATTAAAAAAAAAACAACGAATTTGAAAGAGCAGACACAGAAATGGCTTTAAAAACAAATAGCCCTTATTTTGCTAAGACGACAAGTCATAAAATAATAACATCAGTTTTTCTTTGGAAGCGCTCTCTGAGTTGGGTCAGGAATTCTCTCAAATCACTTGAAAAAATTAAGATTCTTTTTAATTGGGGTCTTAGTAGGAGAATTGCTTTAATTAGGAAGTTGTAATGAAGGTATTTCTTTAAAGCACAAACTAAAATCGTGCTTTCCTGACTTAAATATCTGAAATAATGATGGAGTAGCAGCAAAAACTGAATAAACTGGTTATTATCACAGTATCGCATGACTTTAAAGGAAACTCAGATCCAAATCCTAATCCTAATGCTAATGCTAATGCTAATGCTAATCCTGGATCAAAAACCTGAAAAGGTTTTGGAAAGTACTCACACACCTCTTACAGGACTCCTTTCTGACAGATTGGCAGTGGCTTCCTCCTGTAGCTCCAGGAAATAAAGGTTTTTACCTATTGCATCAGAAAGCATGCCACCTACCAGCGTGGCATGGGAAAGGAAAACCAACACCCTCATCTGAATTCAGCCCCCCACACTGAGCAGGAGGGAAAGGAGCTCCACCAGGAGACACCACCCGCCTGGCATGTCTTGGCTAGCTCAAGCCAGGTGCCAGGTAAGTAAACTTGCCAGTCAGTCCTACACCTCAGCACTGCAGACCCCACTTTGGAATACGTCTTCAGTCACCAGCAGAAAGTACTGGTGGGGCGGGAGAAGATTGCTCATTGGCTTAAACCTGTTTTGGGAATCACGAGAACATCAACCAAGAAAACTAATTAATCACATAACTCACGTAAGATTTTTTTATTTATGCTCTAAACAGTACGTGTCCAACACCAGTTGACCCCACATCCCTAAGTGCTGCCCTAAGACAGAACCTAAACTTCAAGCATCACACCACAGGGAACTTTAACTAAGAAGTAAAACACCCTTTCTCAGTAGGCTCCAGTTCCCAAACTTCCATCAGTGAAGAGTTCTAGCCATAGCTCTCAGTCCCTGTTTCTAATCTGAAAGCACTGTTGTGTAACTAACCTACTTCTCTTCATCCTTCCATTTTTAATAGATCCTGGATTCCTTAAAATCTTCCTCCAGGGAACTGAAGAGCTCTCTCCCGGAAATGAGTTTGATGAGTCTGACAAGTACCTCACTGCCTGGTGGCTTAGTGAACACAGACAGGGATTAGATCAGTAGATGAATTCAAAGCAAACACAGAGGAAATTTAAAAATAGACCACCATTTCCACTTCTGCCATGTTTGCTGCTGTTAATGAAGCTTCCTTCCCATAGTCAGACTCCCATAAATCTACAAGGTTGTATTAATCGTCCATGGATGCTCTCAAACAGCAGATGTTCATTCAGGATGTAGACTATTCTGTAAAAAGAAATGTTTCCCTCGCCCTTTATAATATTTTTAAAAGAAAAGGCATGAAATGCCAAAAATTTAAAGATTAAAGTAACAGCTAGACATTCGGGTTTGCACTCCAGTATAATGAAAATATACTGCATTAAAATACAAGCTTATGAAAAACCTTAAAAGCCTTAAATTAGAAGAGGGGAAATGCCATTATCACAAAATATATATATATATTTTAATATGTATTTTTTATTGATATTTTACAGAGAGGAAGGGAGAGGGATAGAGAGCTAGAAACATCGATCAACTGCCTCCTGCACACCTCCCACTGGGGATGTGCCCGCAACCAAGGTACATGCCCTCAACCGGAATCGAACCCGGGACCCTTCAGTCCGCAGGCCGACGCTCTATCCACTGAGCCAAACCGGTTTCCGCCACAAAATATATTTGAAACTCAGAAATGTATTTAGCTGACATATACTGAGAACCAACTGACTAGCTGGTTTCAAATGTATATCTCATTTTAGAAGAAAGAAAACCACAACCACTTGGAAAACAATGTGTATTACTTCAGATTTGGCATTATTTTCAAGTATGCTTGACTTTTCCCCCTCAGGTTTTAACTTTTTGGTGAAGCATTGTCTGCAAGCTCCTTTTAGATCTATCTTCCTGTCCTTTAGCTACAGATGGTCCCCTTTATGGGTTTCTAATACTTGATATACAAAGTGAGAAAGCTGCCAAAATTTAAAAAGGCTTCCTGTATGGCACAAATACACACCCTGGCCTTTTTCTAACTTCAAAATCCACAAATAGTATCTCCCATCCAAGTCTAAGATACAAGATCTGACTCTAAGGCAAAAGTCTTAAAAGAAAATCTCAGAACCAATGCATGAAAATGAATGTCTTTTACAATAATTCAAAAAGGTTCTTAGATAAAATTTCAGAGGGTCCATGAAGACTCTGAAACTCAATGAAAAATCATGTGAGAGCATTGTCTGGTGGAGAAAATCCACAGTTTACCATTTAGGAGCCACTGTGTTTCGGAATCTCAAAAGGACCCCTCTCATTACTGTATAATTATAACTTCAATCCCTGCCCCCAATCACTACACTGGGATTTAAAAACTCTTACACTACTGGAGGAGGGGGAGGGGAGAAATCTCAACATCAAAGAATGAAACTTGTCACCTCTGAGAACACTCAAAAGGAATGTGTTACAGGAGCTGTTTTAAGTAATTTTTAAGTGTGGACTAAATCCTTGAGAGGGAACACTCACTAAAACACAAGTTCAAATAGGTTTGTTTAAACAAAATTCAGTCACCTTACTTCATACATGTTGACATTAAGACTGCACTAAAGGGTGGACTAAAGGGACACTAAATATCAAGTGAAAGTTGCAGGGGGAGATGGTCTGGTCAGCACACTGGGTGTGGTAGGAAGTGACTTGGGCAGGCTACCCTGGAAAAGAATCAACCCCCCCCCCCCCCCCCCCCCCCGGAACAAGCTTCAGAAAATAACTTCCTTTTCTGAAGGGTGGTTCAGGTTTGCTGTGCAGAGTGAAGTCAAAAGGCAGCCAAAATTTGGCCTAAGTCTGCAGAATGTTATCCACTCTTTATTTACACAAAGCTCTTCTCCTCTAATAACTACTGGATATTTAAAATACATTGATTTGAAGGGGGAACCAAATTGCTAGCTTGCCCAGTGACCCTGGCCTTGGGATGGCCCCATTCAAAGGTCAGGCATTGTGAAGCCCTGTTAGACAGGCTCACATACCAGATGTGCAGGAAACACCGGAGTCATCATCACTAGACAATAAGTTGCCTCCCACAAAATCTGGCATAAAGTGAAAAAACAATGTGAAGGAAGAAAAGGGAGGAAGTTGAGCACTGACTACTGTGTAGGCATGGTGACTGAGCATTTTACAAACAAAAACTCATGCAGTCAGAATTAGAGAACACACAGGAAGAATTTCAGTTCTTAAGGACTTTACAAATTGGAGGGAGTGAGCAACCAGAGCAATCCTCCTCACCACTTCCCATGTAAAGTAATACTCCTGGTGCCTTCCATTAAACTAAAATTAATAAATTCCATACAATGAAGGGTATACAAATAAGCAATTTTTTAAAAAAATGGCCAAAACAAATTTAAAAAATATACTCACTTTAAATTCATATACAATTAATAAACAGGATACCATTTTTAACCTATCAGATTTGTAAAATTAAAATATCAATGATACTCAGTAACAGCTGCTAAGCAAGAGGGCCAGTAGGCACTCTCATACATTTCAGGAGCATCATGGGATTCTTTCAAGCAGTACTGTTATGGAATTTATTTTAAATGTGCACATAAAGAGGGCTAAACACATATATGTACAAGGATGAGGATGTTCACCTAAGTGTGATATTAAAAAATATTCACTTTTTGCCCTAGCCGGTTTGGCTCAGTGGATGGAGCGTCGGCCTGCGGACTGAAGGGTCCGAGGTTCGATTCTGGTCAAGGGCATGTACCTTGGTTGCGGCACATCCCCAATAGGGTGTGTGCAGGAGGCAGCTGATCGATATTTCTCTCTCATCAATGTTTCTAACTCTCTAACTCTCTCCCTTCCTCTCTGTAAAAAATCAATAAAATATATATTTTTTAAAAATTCACTATTTTGTGCTATTATAAAGTATTATAGGAGACTGATAGATGATTTAAGGTGCAACATTACACTGGAATACTATATGGGTGTTAACAATGAAGTAAATCTATACAAGCTAATACAGGAGGATCTCAAAGACATGGTGTAGGGAAAAAGCAAAGGAAAGAACAGTGTGTTCAAGTATGAATCATTATTCATTTTAAACATATAAAGACACATAAAACTGATATTCAAAGGCCCAGAATCTTTCTTGGTAGGAGAAAAATCTTTTCTACTCAAAACTTAATCCCATTCTACCCATTTCTCTTATCTCAATTTCACCATAGGGTCCCTATTTCCAATCCCAATGTGCTCCACCTCTACTTCTTCCAAGACCACTGGTTAGGCAAAATCTTCTTAGAGATGACAGCAATAGATAATATAAACTTTATCAAAATTAAAAATGTAAAAAACTTCAAATGATAACCTCAAAAAAGTGAAGACAACCCACAGAATATAAAACATTGACAATCATATATCTAATAAAAGATTTGTATCTAGAATACACAAAGTACTTACAATTCAATATAAAGAGATAAACAACCCAACTAAAAAGTAGGCAAAGAATCTGAATGAACATTTTGCTAAAAAGATATGTGAACAGCCAACAAGTACATGAAAAGATGCTCAACATCATTAGCCATTAGGAAAATTCCAAATCGAAACCACAAGATACCACTCCACACCTAATAATAAAGCTACAATCAGACAGATAGCAACAGTTGTTATCAAAGACATGGAGAAATTGAAACCCTCATACACTATTGGTAGGAATGTAAAATGGTACAGTAACTTTATAAGAAGTTTGACAGTTCCTCAAAATATTAGAAATAGTTACCTTATGACCCAGCAACTCCACTACTAGGTATAAGCCCAAGAGAAATGAAAACATTTATCCACAGAAAAACCTGAACACAAAAATTCACAGTAGTACTATTCAAAATAGCCCCAAAGTGAAAATAACCCAAATGTTCATCAACTGAACATTTTGGATAAACAAAATGTGGTATAGTCATACAGTGGAGAATTAATTGACAATAAAAAGGAATAAAGTACTAATACATGCTACATGAATGAGCCTTGAGAGCATTATGGTGAGTAAACAGAGTTAGTCATAAAAGAGTACATGTTTATATGAAATGTCCAGAACAAGCAAATCTATTGAGACACAAAGCAGACTGTCAGTTGCCTAGTACTGGAGGGTAGAATGGGGTGGGGGTGGGGTGATAAATATTCTAAACATTATATTGAGGCAACAGTTGCACAATTCTGTTCATATACTAAAAACCATTGAACTGTACATCCTTTAAATGGGTAAACTGTATGGCATGTAAATAATCTACATATATAAAAGGCTAATATGCAAAGTGTCTCCTCAGGAGTTCGAACGGGAGACCAGGAGTTTGATCACTCGCTATGACGTGTGCTGACTATCAGGGGGCAGCGCGGAATGACCAAAGGCCCCAGCCAGCAGCCAGCAGCTAGGGAAGGAAGGCCCTAGCTGGCAGCCATAAGCCCCCCAATTGGCCCTGATCGCCAGCCAGGCCTCGGGATCATACTTGTGCACGAATTTCGTGCACTGGGCCTCTAGTATCTCAATAAAGCTATTGTTTAAAAAAAAACACATGGAGGCTCAGAGGGTAACAGAGCAGGAGCAGTGTCTTGAAATATCTAATAAAATGTTCTACCACACCACAGACTTACATTTCAGAAAATGCTGTAAATAGCCTCTTATGTGTCACTTGTAGGGATACATACTGGAGAGAGGTGGTAGGTCTCACTTCCACATCAATTTGGGATTTTACATTTCTCTTGAGGAAGCCTACAATGTGCTAGATAAAATCTATTTACAGAAGGAGGTGAAATAAATGACATCACTCCTCTCTCATATAACAGACATAGGCAAATATATGAACCATTCTAAAAATATGACAATTGTCAAGCTCAAAAGGCTTTGTGTTTTTGTTGTTGTTTGGGGAGGTAGGTTTTTTAAATTCTAATTTTTAATATTTGACTTTACACCTTCCTCCCTCACACCTTCCCTTGCTAAACCACCTATTTGCTGTGATAATTATCTATTTGCTGCTAAAACATCTTGGGAAGCCAACAAGCCTGGGAAATAGAAGGCAGCTAACTCCCTCCAGACTCTGAGGACTGCGAGGGTCTCACACTGTCTTCTTTTTACTCCAGAGCAAAAACCAAGCACCCAAAACACAATTGATGCTCAATCAGTGCCTACTGCCCAGGGAATGCCTACTACATAAAGGACACCCTTCTCCTATGATTATCATTTTTAATACAGAAAAAAGTAAATACAAGTAGTGATAAAGCCATTCTGCCCTACACAACAGCTGTAAAGTATTGACATTTGTTCTTCATTTGACCCCTTCCCTTTGAAGACCCCTCCTCCTTAAACAGATGCTTGCCCTTGCCCTCCCAGCCCCTACTCCCAGGTTTGAATAAAGGGCTTCTGAAGGGAAACAAGTGTGATTCTGGCACTATGCCACCCTTTCTGCTCATGGTCTGACCCGAGGAGACTTAATAGGATACACATTAGCATTTAGACAGGTTTGAGGGTTTTTTCAGGTTCGTGTCTCTGAGTTTCAGTTCCCCCAAAGTTGAAATATATTGTATACATGTATGTTCTCAGCCACTTAGTCAAAGGCATCAGCCTTAAAATGGAGTTGAAGTGAACACTATATATTTACTAGAGGCCCGATGCACAAAAATTCGTGCACTTGAGGGGTCCCTCAGCCCGGCCTGTGCCCTCTTTGCAGTCCGGGACCCCTCTGGGGATGTTCACCTGCCGGCTCAGGCCCACTCCCTGGGGGATCAGACCTAAGCTGGCTGTCAAACATCCCTCCGCCAGCCCAGGAGCCCTCAGGGGATGTCCAACTATGGCTTAGGCACTGCTGAGGAGGTGGGAGAGGCTGCTGTCAGCCAAGTTTGTGGCTGAGCAGAGCTCCCCCTGTGGGAGTGCACTGACCAACAGGTGGCAGCTCCTGCATTGAGCGTCTGCCCCCTGGTGGTCAGTGCACGTCATAGCGACAGGTCGTTCCGCCATTAGGGTCCATTTGCATATTACCCTTTTATTATATAGGATTGTCCAGTGACAAGCCAATGGGACAAGAAGGCCTTTTCCAGGAAGGCTGGGTAGAACCTAAGGGTGGGGACTGCAGAGCTCACATTCATCTGACAACCACTGGGGCCTCAAGTCAGGGTGCCAAGTGGGTGAGTCAAGGCTGAAAAAGGCAGAACATCCTCTTAGGTATGCCAGAATTTTAAGATGTTACCACTTAAAGCAGAAAGACAAAATCAACACAAACACACCCCTGACCCAACCCAGATAATGAGCTAACTGTCCAAACCTCCTCCTCCCCACCCTCCAAAAACAGAATCAAATAAAAACTGCCCAGGAACTAAGGATTGGGAGGTGGGGGAGTAACTGCTTTCTGTAAGAGATAGGGAGCCAGGTGCCAAGTTCTTTTCTCAAGACAAGAGATAATCTTCTAACACTAGAGAGAGGCTGGCTCTAAAATACAAGACTCTGGTAAAGGATCATCTGGAAAGCCACTTGGTAAGCTGAAAACCCTTGTACTAAGGATGAAGCAAGTACTTCAAATTTCCAAACCAGCACCTTATGCTATTTTATTTAAAAAGAGAACCAAACCCTATCCTCTGAAGGCCAAGATTACAATAAGGTAAGAGGGCAGGGCCGATTATTCAGGAAGTGTCTGTCTATCAGGAAGCCAAAGCCTTCTCCAGAGGAGGATGTAACAATGTCTTTCCTTCCCACTCAGGAGATGCCCCTGAGTTTTGCAACTGCCTGGATTTGTTTGAGGTTACATTTCAAACAGAGTAGAAACCCCAGACCACAGACAGAAGCAGAGAGGGCCGCCCCCTCCCCCCTCACAGGACTTCTTCAGCAGGAAGAGCAGGGGAAAAGGGCACGTGCTCCCAGATGGGACTCCTTTGCAGAGATGTGAAATTGTGTAACTTCACTCTGTTGCTGCCAAACAACCATAATATGCATCTCCTCAGAAATAATTACTGGAGAATTCAAAATACCAACTGTTTCTCTCACAAAGTAGCTACCGCCTACACAGAGCTGGGAAGCTGATGCAAGATAAAGAAAGAGGCAGCGGGAGAGGAGCCTCCAGACAGCAACAGCAGCCAGAACACGGGGCACTTGAGACACCTTCTACAACTGGACAGGGACCCTGGCTGAAGGCTAAGTCACTTTCCTGCCTCCTGCTCCTTCACTCTAAGAAAAGGGGCAGCAGGAAGCGGGGCGGGGCGGGGGGGGGGGGCGGCAATAAAGAGGCTCCAAACGAGGACAGTAATAAAAAAAAGTTATTATACTAAAAATTACACCCTTTGGTATATAAAAAAAATTTTTAATAGAAAAGGGCCTTGTGGTAGCCAGCCTCCAAGATGACCCCCAATGAGCCTCATCTTCTGGCATTCACACCCTTGGACGGACGTAGTAACCAAAAGGATATTGTGTAAATAATAGTGTGACATCTGAGGCTGTGTCATAAAAGACATTACAACTTCCATCTTGCTCTTGGGTCACTCATTCTGTGGGCAGTTGGTAGCCAGACTGGAAGAACACTTAAGCAACCCAGGGAGAGATCCATCCATATGGTGAAGAAGTGAGGCCTTGCACCAACAGCCAGCACTAACTTGCCGGGCACGAGAGAGCTACCTGAGGAGAGGATCCTCGAGCCCCAGTCAAGCCTTCAAATGACTAGAGTCCCGGCCAAGCCTTCAAATGACTACAGTCCAAGCCAGTATCATGACTGTGTTCTCACAAGCAACTCTATGTCAGACCACCCAGCTAAGTACGCTGTTCCCAAATCCCAGCCCTATGAAAGCTATGCAAGATAATAAATGTTTACTATTTTAAGCTGTTAACAAGTTTTGGAGTAACCTGTTAATGCAGCAACAGAGAACTAATCCAGACATCTTAGAAACATCTCTTCCCACTCCAAAAAGGTGCAGAGTCCCAGGAGGCTGTACAAATCTTCATGCATCTGCCTCTCCTCCCCACTTATGAGTCACAGGAGGAGAGGGAAGCAAAACCTAGTACTCAGTGTGTCCATTTCCTCTTTATCTCTCACTGATGAGCTGAAGCTAAGCATTAAGGAAGCAAAACGTTTTCAATCCAACAGTGCTGCTTACCCAGTGATACTTTTTCTATTTGCTTCTGACTCTCTATCTAAATTGTGCTGTAAACTTCTTAATGTCTCATGTCCCAAACTCCTAAAATACATTTTATACTTTATATTATATATGCCAAGTTAACACATGTGGAAGATGTACCTCCTGCTGATTTTTTAAAAAAAAACTACTATCACTTAAAAGGACACTTAAGAAGATGCTTTCCCCATCACACTGTCCTGGCAACATTTTAAGAATCTTTATTTCCTGTGATAAGTCTTCTCTTTAGTCAGTAAAGAGAGAGATTTCACACATTCCCTGGAGAGAGAAGCTAAGTAATATGTTCCAAGAGCTCTGGATCTATGATCTTAAGAGTTGAATTTAAGACCCCACTCTACCACCAGCAGTAAAGGCACTGGCCTCAATTTCCTAATCTCTGGAACGGGAATCATGTGTTCTATTTTACAGCGTCATTGTTATAAAAATAAAATTAGACACTATAAAAAAAACTACTTTCTTCCAATACATCCCATAAATACAGCTGAAACAGAAAGTTAGTGGTCTGCTAGGTGGGAATCTTACAGTGGGAAAGCTGGAGATCAATCATTGGTTGTTATATTTCCAGCAAAGACATAGGTAAGAGTATACCTGGAGAGTATCTGTATCTGCCAAAGCGAACTGTCAAATTACATTTTTATTTGTGAATTAATGAACTGCTCCAACTGGTTACTATTCTCTTAGGTTTAGCTATCATCAATCTAACTCCTTGGGAGCCAACTGAGTTTGTGTGAACTCAAAATTAGGTTCACGTACACACAAAAGTGAAGGTGAGATCTTGAACTTATAAGCAGCAAATCCTTGAACAATTATTGGACACTTTAGTAACCATCAGTTATCAAATCCCCTTGGTGATGGATGTTTGGGGTGGACAAACCATGATCACTAACTTGAGTTTAGGAGGCTGTGACAAATGCTTACCTCTAGGGTTTCCTATGAACAGTTTTACTAGTCACTTGAAAAAGATACTATTCACTGCTCTTTAACTGAAGTGTTTAAATGGCTTTAGACCACATCCATCTTTTAGGTGCAGCACTGTAGGGAGCAGCTATAGGGTCAAGCCTCGGATTGACCTGTGGCAGGCTCACAAACAAGTCCCAGCTTGGAGGGCAGAGCCCACTTAGCATAATTAAGCTTAACCTTATAGCCCATCCTAGTTCCTTCCTAGGTAGCTAATGGGCTGTGGGAGGTGCAGCAAGTGCTGCCAAAACAAGGTGAAACTCACAAGAACATTGTAAACATATTGACCACTACCCTTGTTTTGATCTGACTATAAAATAAAGCATCGGCTTGCAGGCTGGATCTTGTCTGTGTCCTCATCCAGGCACGGGAGATCCACCGAGCCCCAGCTGTATTCTCTTTGTCTTCTTTAATCCTCACGGCCCCTCCTCTGGTTCACCCTTGGCTGTGCTGGCATGGCACAGAGCATTAAATGGTAGCAGCACAATTTTAGAAGGTTTGCCCTACCACCACCACCACTAGACGCATACAGAAAATGCCTCCACCATCAGAAACTATTAAAGTAAGCTATATTGCTTTATTTGATGCTAAGGTAAGCCCAAAACTGTGGCATGCAAGTCTGAAATGAGTTTAATCATTATAATATTTCTATTATATGGATTTACTATTCATCTTAAAAGAAAATTACTGCTTTGACAATTACTAAAATCTTTACTTTTGACTTTGCCCTGGCCCCTGAGTTCTTTTATTCAAACACTGTGATTCTGCATTCTCTGAGGTCTTTGCTGAAAACACTACACTTTTTCCCCAAGACATTCTCTTCAGGTACAGCACCATACCAAAGAAGAGGTGCTCCCCACATGGTTCATTTACACTGGGATAAATAGAACAACAAAGAAATACGGCTCTGATCCCATTTACTAACTAGTGGGAATCTCTAAGTTGAAAGCTAAAAACATTTTATGGGGCGGGGGAGAGGGGAATGGAATTGTGTCATGCTGCTGAGGTTTTCAAGCCTTAAACATCTTACAATAATATAAAACAATCCTATATAATAAAAGCCTAATATGCAAATCAACTGAACGGGGAACTCCGGTCAGCAGGGTGCGGGGCTGGCGAACGGGGGGGCCCCAGATCAGCCAAGGCGGGTGCCAGCAGGCAGAGGGAGGGGAGGCGATTGGGGGGCGGTGGAGGCTTGATCGGGGGGTGGGGCCGGAGCTGCCCCCTGATGGTCAGTGCACTACCACAGGGGAGTGTTGCTCAGCCACAAGCCGGGCTGATGGCTGGCGAGCGCAGGGGCGGTGACGGGAGCCTCTCCTGCCTCTGCAGCAGTACTAGGGATGTCCGACTGCGGCTTAGAGTGGGCCTAAGATGTCAGTCGGACATCCTCCAAAGGCTCTCAAGGGCTCCCAGACTGCGAGAGGGCTCAAGCCGGGCTGAGGGACCCCCCCCCCACCCAGTGCACGAATTTTCGTGCACCAGGCCTCTAATAAAACATAAAATTTAAGCTGTAAATCAATCAAATACAAAATCTCTATTTTTAAAAGGCTAAGCAACCGTCCTACCATTGCCCAGTAGCTATGACGCGCAATGACTACCAGGGGCAGATGCTCTGACCAGCAGCTATGACGCACACTGACCACCAGGGGGCAAACGCTCAACGCAGGAGCTGCTGAGCTGCGGTGACCTGGCAGCGGCAGTTCTTGGGTGATACACCCCGGAACCAGAGAGGAGGGAGCCTGATTCTGGGGTGCGTCACCCAAGAACCACCCTTTCGCAATCCAGAACCCCTCAGGGGATGTTGGAGAGCCGATTTCGGCCCAATCCCCGCAGGCCTGACCGAGTTACCCCACCTGCCAGAGGGATCCTGCTCACTCTGCAGATGCCCTTCAAGCTATGGTGCTGCCCCAGGTGCGGCCTGAGGGGAGGGATGATGGAAGGTTGGCTCCAGGGTGTGTCTGGCCAGTCTAGCCCAGTCCCGCCCTGCTGGCCACCTTCTAATTAATTTCCTTTTAATGTGCATGAATCTGTGCACTGGGGCACTAGTAAGAAAATAAAATAAAAGCATTAGCCTGGGATGTTGTAGAAGGAGCCATGTGGGTTGAACTGTTGAACCAGGTAATGTTAAAAGTCATTATTAGTCCCATTATAGTTCTAGAATATTCTAATAAAGCAATCCCTGTGGTAGGGGCAGGGAGAGGATGTTATACTAAATCCCTAGGAGACCATACTTGTAGATTCAACTGGAACACTTCAATGTATACTTAATGGGTTATACATCTAACACAAAGCCTTAGAATAGAAAAATCTAAGGCTTAGATTTTAATAAGATCTCCTTCTACATCTTACATCTGTAGTCTAACACATTCCAATAAATATACCATAACAACTAAACAATATATACCAACAATATACCATATCAATGGTCGAATTACAAATCTCAAACACCAAAGTTACATTAAAAACACTTAACGGGCAAAAGTTAAAAGTCTATGTTTGTACTTACAGTAAATGATTCCACAATTCTCTCATTCTTCCCTAACTTCCTTTTGTCATAACTCCTCATAGCTTTTAGTCAATAAAGAATCAAGTACATTAACAGACCAATCACATCATTTCCATTTTGCAAAAGAGACAAATAGCCAGCCCACAGCAGTCTATCCCTAAAGTCTTGCCTGGGGGCCTACACTAATGGCACCCAGCACACACAGTTCATTTGCTAATCAATCAGGTTGAGCCTTGCTGCTTTTTTTTAAGTCATCTTGCCAAATTAATTAAACTTTATTATTTTTTACCAAAATTTCTGAAAGTGTGGATCTAAGTCAGCAAACTTTTCTGTTAGGTTTTTCTGGCCATTGGATCTCTGTTCCAAGTACTCAACCTTGCTATTGTAGTATGAAAGCAGCCACAGACAACATCTAAATGAGTAAATGTGGCTGCATTCCAACAAAACTTTATTTATAGGCCCTAAAATTTGAATTTCATATAATTTACACACATCCCAAAATATTTTTTTCTAAATATTTAATGTAAAAACACTTCTTAGCTCTTGAGTAGAAAATAATAGGCAATAGCAGGTGGCAGGCCAGATTTGGTCTTTGATCTACAGTTTGATGATTCCAGATCTAAACTACCAAAATTGTGTCAACAAACAACTCCCCATTCCCTACAAGGCCTCCAGCAGTAAATATCTGAGATGATCCTGTCCTCTTTTCTTCTATTCTGGAGGCCACTGTGTATCTTTGAAAAATCTAGGCCTCTAAGTAATACATCAAACAGGGAAGACTTAACTACTGGTACTTGTTTCAAGGCCGCAGCACAGCGTCGGCATGCATTAAGATTCTCTTTCTTAAAGCAGAGTAACTATCTGTAAATAAAGGTGGATGTGGCCCTGGCTGGTTTGGCTCAGTGGATAGAGTGTCGGTCCGCAGACTGAAGGGTTCTGGGTCCGGTTCCAGTCAAGGGCGCATACCTTGGTTACAGGCTCAATCCCTGGCCCTAGTCGTGGCACAGTGTAGGAGGCAGCCAATCGATGTGTCTCTCTCTCACTGATGTTTCTCTCTCTCTGTCTCTCCTCCTCCCTTCCACTTTCTCTAAAAATCAATGGAAAATCCTTCGAGTGAGGATTAACAACAACAAAAAAAGGTGGATGTATAGTGGGGGAGGTCTCAGTAGCAGAGCACAACCAATACAGCTTTGATGGTCTAAAAAAACACTGGACAAAACCAGGCCATAAGCATTGCCCCCCTCTCCCCTGCCCCCAAAAAAGGTGGAACTCAGATTGTATCTTTCAAAAGTCCTTTCCTAGGTGATGTCTCCTCACTGATACATCTCCCAGCAGAGAAAGTGCAGGAAGAGCAGCAGCTTAAACACCCTTCATGGGGGAAAGCAAACAGACAGAAAACACAGAACTATCAGTGCAAACATTATAGCCACCACTCTGGTATTTTCAAGAAACCTCTTTGGCTATAGTTTTAGCCAAACCTAGAAAGTTAATCTGAAACCGGTTTCTATTTGTGGCTTAAAAAAAAAACCAGCACAGCCTCATCCACTGTTAATTTCTAGAATGGCATACAACTCTGTCTTAAGAAGAGATACTATAGAGTTCCGATACTATCAGTCTCTAAAAACCTTCTAATAAAGATAATATTAACTTCAAAATAGATATAGATGTTTCCCTGAGTTCAAAGAATTAAGTGGAGATTGGGGTGGGGGCCACGGGTATGGTATGGGATATAGCCCACACATCTGAAGACCATTATATACCAGGAAGCCAGGATCTTTTACATGTTAGTGCCAGCTCCTGACTAACTCATAAATCATCCCTCCAAAAAATACAGGCTTATATAATCTACGCCTGTTGTCCCACTATGTAGAACCCCAGAAATACTAAAAACTAACTTTGTCAGGAGCCAAATAATCAACAATTTGGGGAGAAGGAATCATTCAGGCCCAGAAATTGACTTCAATTTGAAAGGACTCTCCAGGGATTTTTGCCCGCTGGTATCTTCCCTGGTCAGACCTGTGCTTTGGCTGTATTGTTACATTTACTGTGTGTGTGACAAAGGCGTCAACAGGGCTCTGGCCTAGCTCTAGATGTTGGGTAGGAGCCCTAGAAGGCAAGATACTACCAAGCCAAAGAGCAATCATCTTATTATGTAAAAACCTTAAATTGAGAGATTTCATATGCAGTGGTTGTTTCCCAGACTCTACCCCCCTCCCAAACCCTCACCACCATCACCAATCATGAACTACTCCACAGAGCTTTTCTGGTCCATGAAGGAAAACTTTTTAGAGAGTATAAGTCACCAAAACTTGTAATAATGAGTCAGTAGCACAGAAAGGACCAAACAATTGGGTCTCTATGGCTCTGGGTGCCGGGCCTGGGCCATACAGGCCACTATTCAATTAGCAAAGAATTTGTCAGGATGAATCAGACTACCAGCTAATAGAATGGTGAGGAAGGGGCTGACCAAGCTGAGGGCAATTCAAAGAAGCTTTCAAAAACCAACTTAACAAGTCTTGTGAGCTTTATTTAAATGTGATGGGAAAGCTACAAAATAGTTCTTTCAGGCTTTCAAATCTCCCTTCTGATCTGCCAATCTTGAGAGAAGAAAAAGAAGGTTCTGAGAACAAGTGGCATCTTCAGGCACTGAGAGTGCTACAAATACAAAGCAAAGCATGCACACAAATTCTCCCATGCAGTCTTGCCTGTTCCCATGCAGGCTCTGTCTAAAACCATGGTAAAAGCAGCTGGGGGTGCCCTGGCCAGTTTGGCTCAGTGGAGAGAGCGGCAGCCCACGGACTGTAGGGTCCTGGGTTGGATTCCAGTTAAGGGCACTTGCCTGGGTTGCAGGCTTGATCCCCAGCAGGGGGCGTGCAGGAGGCAGCCAATCATTGATTCCCTCTCATCATTGATGTTTCTCTCCTCCCCCCCCCCCCCCCCCCCGCCTCACCCTTCCTCTCTGAAATCAATAAAAATATATTTTTTAGCCGAAACCGGTTTGGCTCAGTGGATAGAGCGTCGGCCTGAGGACTGAAGGGTCCCGGGTTCGATTCCGGTCAGGGGCATGTACCTTGGTTGCGGGCACATCCTCAGTGGGAGGTGTGCAGGAGGCAGCTGATCGATGTTTCTCTCTCATCGATGTTTCTAGCTCTCTATCCCTCTCCCTTCCTCTCTGTGAAATATCAATAAAATATATTTAAAAAAAAAAAGTGCTAAAAAATATATATATATATATATATATATATATATATTTTTTTTTTTAAAAGCAGCTGGGGTGAGTGGAGGGTATTTTCAGTTCTCAGAAGGGGAAGCACATGATCAGTTGCCACCTGCACGCCCTACACTGGGGATCCGGCCCGCAACCTGGGCATGTTCCCTGACCAGGAACCGAATTGTGACCTCCTGGTTCATAGGTTGATGCTCAACCACTGAGCCATGCTGGCTGGGCCAGCTAACCTTTTTAAAAGAAAGTCAAGCACAGTTCCTCTGTGCTCAAAGCCCTCTGTTGTGAGTTGACCTGGATTCCCTAAAAAGATGTGCTAAAGCCCTAACTCCCAGTGTTTGCTAACAGTATCTTTGCAGATGTAACCAAGTTACGACGAGGTCATACTGGATTAGGATGGTCCCTAAACCCAATGACTGGTATCCTTGTAAGTATGCCATGTGAAGACACAGATAAGTAGAGAGAAGAAGGCCATGTAATGAAGGAGGCAGAGACTGTAATAAGCCAAGGAACACTAAGAATTGCTGGCAACCACCAGAAGCTAGAAGAGACAAGGAAGAATTCTTCCCTAGGACTTTTGGAGGGGGCATGTCACTGCTGACCTTGATTTTGGACTTCTAGCCTCCAGAACTGTCAGAGAATACATTCCTGTTGTTTAAGCCACACAGTTTGTGGCCCTTTCTCAAGGCAGCACTAGGCCGCTAACACATCCTCCAATGGCTTCCTATCTCACTCAGAAAGAAAATCGCAGCATCATTACAATATGATCCATACCGCCCCTTACCTGGTTGACTTCAGCAACTACTGCTCTCTGCCTCGTCACTCCACTCCAGCCACACTGTCTCCCCTTCACTGGTCCTCAAACATGAGGCCACACTGCCACCCTCCCACCACGGGCCCCACTCTGTCAAGGCTGGCCCTGTCTCAGACCTTTGCAGATGCCATTCCCTTTGCTGGAAGGGTTCTCTCCCCAGGAATCTGCAAGACTGTTCCCTCAATTTTTCTTCAAGGCTCTGCTAAGTCTCCTTAATCATTAAACCTCCATCTAATTACCCTTCAGCATCTCCTACCCCCACGCTGTATACCCTATGCCTCCTTCCTCCACTTCACTTTTATCTCCATAATACTTAAGACAAGCTGACGTGTATATTTCACTTAGCCTTTAAAAGGTCCATGGCCCTCTGTAGTGTTAGAGGGTGAGAGCAGAACTTTTTCACTGCTGAATCACAGTGCACTCTACTGAGCAGATAAATGAATTCTATCAAGACAGGTGAAATTTTACTCCAAACTGGCTGTGTGACAAAAAAGATTTCTACTAATTAAGTGGAACAGCAGAAGCTTTTGTAGATGAAGGGCTGGCTCACCACCATTCCTGTGTGAGGAAGAGCAATTTTGAAACAGCCTCGTAAGATTCCTCCTTATCTACAAAATGTCAACTCTCACCTATAATTTTTGTCTCCAGCCACACCCTGTAGAAAGCTACTTAGCCTGGGAAATTTGTGAAGTCAAATCTAAACCTGCGTTCACCACTGCATTCCTCTACACACATTTTTGTTTTTTTAGGAGTTGAGGGGAAGGGCCCAGCAGGAAGGTTTGATGATGACAATCTCATACTACAAATGTACAAACTACTTGGGGAAGAAAGCCTCTCAGACTAACAGGATCCTAAAAAACAAACATTTCAAATAAACCGGGAGCTTTATAACAGCACTTACACAATGATGAGACAATCCAAATCTTTTTTTTAATGGCCCTATATCAATACTTTTCCTTCCCTCATTTACATTTTCAAAACTTTAAAACAAAAGAGGCAGACAATGAAAGTCTTTCCTTACCTTGGGTTTTGGCCACAGGTCCTGCTAATCCGAGGGATGAATCACAGCAGTCCTTGAGAGGTGTCTTGACCGGTGTTTCAACTTCAGGTGTCTCAAAATTACCTTCAGAATCCGAGCTGCCAAGGGGGAAAAATGAGGAATTACCACTTTCAACGGTATTTCCGACAGCCTTTATAATCTATCAAACGGCTAACGTCCAGGATTTTTGCCTAACGTTACAACCCACTGGTCCTCAGCACGGAATGGCCACGGGCGATGCTGCGGGTTTTGCAGCAGGGCCCTCCGCGGGCTTGTCTGGCATCCCGTCTCCCTGAATTCGCCACCATCCTTCGGGGCTTTTCTCCAGCACCATTTATTTTGATGTCCTCCTTCCCTCTGACACCCAGGAGTAAAAGCTCTTTTCAACAGACTCCTTTTCTCACAAGAGCCCTTTCCCAGAGCCTTAAAAATTAAGATTGCCCCTTACCCCTAAAAAATTAAGCCAGTTCTCGCCACGATGCCTTTTTCTCTGGCAGGCCTCTCTCTACCTGTTTTAACTCACTCGGCCCGAGGCGGAGGATGCTGTCACCTGCCTTCTGCAATCACACGAGTGACAGCACAGCAGAGACCACCATTTCTCACCAGCTGCCAGGGGCCTGTCATCACGCGACCTTCTTTACCAAGACCGCATTTTGGGGACACAGTGGGATCACCGGGTGTGATCCATGACACTGTGAGCGTGTGTGCGCGCGCGCGTAGGGCCGGGGGCCGGGAGATCGAAGCTTAGAGAAGGTGACTGAGGCAGGGGGGGTGCGGAGAGACTGCAGATTCTGGGTTAGGTTCAGAAAGCTCACACTGAAAAGGGAGAAGGAAAATACACGGGAGGACAGGGCATCTTGAACTTCCGAGTGCACAGCGGGGACCTGGTTACAGGCAGGAACGTAGCATTGCCATGAATATGGTTACGCGGGTGGGCGACCACACACACGCACACAGAGTGAGCCAACCACAGATGGATGGGTGGATGAATGGATGGGTGGATGGCAGCACGTTTGCATCTCGGCAGGGATGCGTGTACTTGCCTGAAACTCAAGGATTTGGTCTCAGCTTGCGAGTCCTCCTCCTCGGGGTCGCCCTCGGGCCCTCCGGCCTCGTCGTCTCCGGCGCCCCCGCCGCGTACCGCGGACCACGTCCATTTCGCCCACTGCACGGGGGACAGGATCTGCCAAGGGCTGAACGCCATGAGCGCGGATCCTCCGGCTCCAGCTCCTAAGAGTAGGGGAACGGGAGAGCCTTTTTTCCCTTTCAAAATGGAGGGAACCGGTGACAGGCGCCGTTAAGCGTTTCCAGCGGAGGCGCGGATGTGGTTAAACGAGCGCCGTCGGGGCCGGGGTGGAAGCGCTTCCTCTTGGCCGGCAGGCAGCGTCGCTTCCTCCTAGTCCTCCTTCCCAAATGGGGCAGCCGCGGCGCCCCCCTGCGCCCGGCGACTCCCTCCGGGAAGATGCTTGTCCTGGGGCCTCCTCAGGGCCCCGCGACACCGGGAAGGTCGGGTACTCCGGGGCTCCGGCTCCCAGGTCCCGCTTCCCCGCCGGCGCGGTGCGCATCAGCTGCCGGGGGAGCCGCGCCCCAGGAGCCGCCCCCTCGGACCGTACTACTTGCGCGCGCGCGGGGGGGGGCGGCGGCGGCCGCAGCGCTTTGATGTCTGCAGCGCGCCCACCGGACACCCCCGCCGCGGCGCCACGCTGGTCGCGTCCGGACTGCGGGCAGGGGGCTTCCCGTCTGCGCCTGGGGGCTGCGGGCGGAGGACCCCGGCACCCAAAGGGCTCCGTCAGCGTCAGGAACTGGGAAGATCCATTTTTCTGGGTCCGCGCACGCCGGTCCTTCCCCTCCTTCCCTTTTTATTTTTATATTTTCATCTCGCTACTGTGACTTAAGGGCGTTGCTGATGATGGATCGCACAGAAGTTAAGCCCCTTATCAAAAAAACTTTGAGGCCGCTGTTGGCTGGCGTTTTCCCTCCCTGATACTGACAGCGTGGAAGATTTCAGCCTGTTCACCTTCAACCCTATCACCCCCAGGATTTGGATAATCCGTCAGCAATGCTGCAAGCGTAGCCAAGGACTGGAAACTTAGATGCTTTTGTCCCTCCCCAAACCGCACTCGTGGACGCTTTGTGGCCAGGTCTTGGGTAAAGGGTGCCGGATTACCCTGTGAAATTATAGCCTGATCGGTTTCCCATCCTCCTTTTGAGGCGTTCTTTTCATAACTTCCAAGTGTTTGCTTTCTGACTTCGCTTGCTGCTCCAGAGTATGCCAATGGGCCGAGCGAAGGCAGCCTTCAAAATTAAAACCCTCTTAATGTTTGAAGGCAGAACTCTCCGAGGGCTTCTTCGTTTTCCATTTAGGGATGGCTCCTCACCAGTGCTCCCTCAGACACCAGGCTCTTGTACTGTTATAATTTCCCAGGGTTATGGTGCATCTGTGAGGTGGTTGCAGGTTCCCACAGAGAGAGCAGCTCCAGAACTTAGGAACAAATCTTTGTTGATGAATCATGACTGTTTAAGCAAAAATAATGCAAGATGGGGCATGGCAGGTTGCCTCACCGTAACAGAAGGGCAGGGGTTTGCCCGAAGTCTAGATGAAAGGGTTGGGGGTGTCAGGATGGGTATAGAATTTATCCAGCGTCTTCCCGGGGATAAACACAACTGTCATGAGTGTTCTGGAGACTATGAAGATGTGAAGTAAGCAGGAGTCTTTTTTTTTTTTTTTTAGGTTCACATGAATATACCACAACACTATCCAACTGTATTTTTAGGTTTATGGTACACCACATAAACCTTTCGATTATAAGGTTCCCCAGGTTCCTGTATTTAACACAAGTGTTTTGCTGCCTGGAAATAACAGTATCCCATGTAAATGAGTAACTGGCACAGCCTAGGTCCTGTTCATTCTTCCTCCTGAATAGTTCTCAAATTTTTAAATTACTCAGCAATGTCTCCCAACTGGTTCTACCATGGGTTTTTCTTATCCGGGTCACTGCCTGGCTGATCTGTGACTTGTACTCTAGTCTTGCTGCTTCTGCCACTCCACATTCCCGGCCTTTTGTATTCCTAGCCATAATTGGTAGAGAATTGGTTCAGATCCTTCACTATGTCCAAGAATCATCTGGGGCACTTCTTTAAAAGCACAAATTCAAAATGCTGGCAGGATCTGGAAAAGTCTGTATTTTACCAAGTGTCCTGGGGAATTTCACAGGATTAATTTTGGGGAAAATGACTAGTTTGAAACAACTGATTGCTTTCTCCGGAACAATCTCCCTTTTGCCTGCAGTTTTACACAGTCCTCCCCGCTTCCTCTACCTTCAGCTCTCTGACCTTGACTGCCTGAACTTCCGCACCGGTTCTGGGAAAGCATGCTGATTTCTTCAACCTTTTTACCATCTCTATTCCCCAAACATCCAGAAAGACTTACTGTGGCCCTTAGGTAGTTTTGAAAGGAGGCACTATAAATAGTTATACCAGGACAACAGACATAAACCAGGGCATCCCAGGGTGTAAGGTCACTCTACACTTAGCATACTATATATAATATATTTGTTTACTTCTCTGTCCCACTTCTGCACCATAAGCTTTAAATGGCAGGGACCAACCACATTGGATTTATGATTCAGTTTTGTTTCCCCAGAAATTAGGATGGCCACACATTCCGTAAGTGTTTAATAAATGTGCAGAAAAGGAATATTCTAGTTTACTAATAGACATATGAGTTTGGCTAGGGTGACAAATTCCTAAAACCTGACTTCTCCTGAAGAAATCAAGGTTTTGAACCAGCACAGAACAGAACCTGGGACAAGTGATGGCCCCACTAAGATAAAGCCTGGCCTATACAGCAGTTTCTTGAAACTGGAGACGCAAATGCTCAGTGTCTGAAAAAAATCACTCCTCTGCAAGCTCCTGCACTCAATGTGGACAGCAATAAAGTAACTGCTCCATAGCTCAAATTGATTTTATTGTCTAGAAGTACAAATAAGGAGACTAACTGATATGTGAATGTTCTTGTAATTCTGGGAAAGTGGGCAATGTTTGACAACAGGCATTCTAACCAAAGTAAACTATCATTTTGCTGCTACGTCCTCAACTTCATGGGACGAAATGTCTGCAAATACATGACCATAAGCACAGAAAGGACCCCATCTGTTCTCTTCCTTCCTCTGCTTCCTGCCCTTCACAGAAGCTCTGGATCAACACACCATGAAAATCTAAAAGGTCACTCCCTTGAAACACACGACAATGGTAGCCAGGCCAGGAACAGACTTGGCAGCTAATGCATGCTCCGGAAGGATCTGGGAAATGGGTCTTTGAGGTAAAAATATATATATATGAGTAAGTCAGTTCAAATAGGCACACAACTATCCATTTAGCAGCATAACTACTGTGAGAACGCCTGTGGGAACATGGCAGGAGGTGAGGGGCAGAGGCAGGACGGGGCCTAGTTGGGAAGGATCCTGTACACCTGTTAAGGAGTCTGAACTGGATCCTGTAGTGGGGGGAGCAAACACAAGTACCTACCTTTTTAATATAAGGGAGTGACAAGGCCGGGGTGGTAGCTGTGCTACTTGGAAAACACTGCCTCGGCTAAGAGGCAGCCCTACCCAGTTCCTGGTGCTCAGTGTTGCCACTGAACAACTTTCCAAGAGAAACCAAAATCGTGGTTTCATAAAAACGCTCCAATCTTTAAAGTTCTCACCTATTTAAGTTGTTTGAAACTTTGTGGACGCCACCATGGTGCATGACAAACAAAAGCCATCTACCTGTGCGCCTGAGTGGTCCACGGAGCCTGGACGGACGGAGTAAAGTCATCGGGCTTTGAGCAAGTAACATTTCATTTAGAAACTCATTCTGGCAGCAACCTGGGGGCTCTGAAACTGCTGCTTTCCCTGCTCCCAGACCGCCTAGAGAAGGGGACAGCTTCTCCCCAGAGGGCAAAGGAAGCAAATCTGGGATGAGTGTCCTTATCTTTCTTTCACTGCATTTGCTCACTAAGTGTCAGTGCTGTAAGCAAGCCAAGCACCATGGGAACACTTTAAAATGGAAGGAAAAGCCTCCTGCTGAGAAAATGGCGTCCCGACAGCCAGCCTGTGAAATGAGAAGGCATCTGTGAGATGATGTGGAGGGAGTGAAGGAGGCAAGGAGGGAGTATAGGGTCAGGATGACACTAAGGAGTCACAGAGATAAAACAGCCACTGAGATACCAGAAAGGTCAGGCAGACAGACAAACCAGTCAACTTATCTGTATTTTCTAACAACTTAAGAATTTGATGAGCAAAAGACACATTTACTTCAACTGAGATTAACTGTCCGATTGATGAGGTAACCGAAGTCACTGGGCAGCTTTGAAGGTATGAGAATAATTGAAAAGCACTGGCTGGTACGAAATTGAAATGACCAATGGCAACCAGGATGATGTGCCTCTATGGAACCTCCATGGACCATCTCCCACTCCCCCACCCAGCTTTTCGAAAGCCATCTCTTCGCTGCATGAAGTTCCCAAGACGTGGTGGGGCACTCCCTGCCTGTGGTTCCTCCATCAACCTGATCACTGAATGTCTTCTCCCACTCACCAAGCTAAACGCCCTCAATCCTTAGCTTTTTTTCTCCTGAATATTTAAATGAAAGTCTCTAAGACGTAATGATAATAGGACCTTCTATGGCCCAGCGAGTGTTGCTCAGTGGTTGACCGTCAACCTATGAACCAAGAGGTCACGGTTCGATTCCCAATCAGGGCACATGCCCTGGTTGCAGCTCAGTTCCCAGAAGGAGGTGTGCTAGAGGCAACCAATCATTGATTCTCTCTTATTGATGTTGCACTCTTTCCCTCTCCCTTCATCTCTGAAATCAATAAAAATATACTTTTTAAAAGTAGTACCTTATATCAATAAAGTTTCATTTGACCTCTATAATCATTCTCTCATGTAGCAGGGCATGTTTTCTCATTCTCAATTTGCTGGCTGAACCAGAAAGGGCGACCACCTGCCAGGAGTCACACAGCTATTTAACACCACAGCTGAATCTAGAACCTGGCCTTCTGCCTTTCAGTACCCTCTGCACCAGGGGTCCTCAAACTTTTTAAACAGGGGGCCAGTTCACTATCCCTCAGACCATTGGAGGGCCGGACTATAGTTTTTTAAAAAAAAAAAAACAACTATGAACAAATTCCTATACGCACTGCGGTCCCGGGACGAGTCGGCTGCTAAGCAGGACAGGCAGCGGCACCCGGCGGGCCGGATAAACGTCCTCGGTGGGCCGCATGTGGCCCGCGGGCCGTAGTTTGAGGACCCCTGTTCTGCACTATATCAAACTGCAGGAAAGCAGAATACCCCGGAGCAAGTGATTCCATTGGTTAGACATTCCTTGAAAATTGTTGCTGCTACTACAGTCCTGCTTCCTGCTTATGTGGTACCAGCTGCAAAATCACAACTAGGATACCTCCCTCCCTCAGTGGAAAACAGGCATTGTCAATAGGAAGCCTGCTTTCCTTACCTACCTCGGTTAACTAGGCAAGGGCATGCTGATGTCTGTGCAAGACAACTGACAATAACAGCATCTGACCATATTCCACCGTGTTAACATTACAGTCTTAACCTTGCAAGATCTGATGTTATCCCCTATAGAATCTTCACTCCACTACCTAAACACACCCAAATCAGGGACTTTGTACTACACGTTTACATTGAAAATTATAAAGAGAACCTCCTAATTTTTAAAAGAGAAAAGCCAGATTTGTGTCCATAGCTAATCAGTACTCTTTCAAAGTGCCAGAAAGAGTAAAATGAACCAGATTGCATCCATTAAAGACTTGGCCAACGACACCTTGACTTTGGACTTCCAACCTCCAGATCTGTGAGAAAATAAATTTCATTTTTTAAGTCAAAATAATGATAATAATAAATAAATAAATAAATAAATAAATTAATTAATTAATTAATAAAGACTTGGCCCAGCTTCCCACCTGGGGCCTGCTCAAAGACCTTTGTTCAGGTTTTTCTCTGGTGAACAACTCTTGTCAGATACACCCTCGAATCTATTTTGTTCTGTATCAAAAAGTAAAGTTTTATTTCCCCAGAAAGTATGCCATTTAACTTATGTCACAATGAAACCTATAGCAGAACTGCCACATAGCAGAATTATATTGTGTCAGCCTTCAGAGAAGTCGGGGGGGGGGGGGGCATATATTTTATGATGTTTACACTAAACTGGTATTGTTTTAGAGCCACTTTATGAGGTTCTCTCTATTCCCATCAAATATCATGACGATATGTTTACTGACTTGATAAGAAAATTCATGATAGTTCTCTACCCTGGAGTGTAAGAGTATTAGAGAAACAGTTGTTGAGGACAAAAGATATAAACAGAATTAGTCGGTCTGCCCATTCTACGTGAAGAAAATAACCCTAACATTATTCATCATTCTTCCCACCAACTACCGCAAATCTGAAGTTGAAAACAAGCAAACCAAAAACAAACACAAAAGATCCACCCCGAGCAATGAACAATCTTTAAATTTAGAAATACCTTCTATTCCAGTAGATATAAGTTTGGTTTTTCCTGCCAAACAACATTGCAGTTACAGAGCCAGTCAAACAGGTCTCTCCTCTGGTAAAAATAACTGTTAAGGATTTAGCACATTTTGTTTTCTCTGTTGAGCTTACATTCCTTTTCAGCCCACTAGGTAATGAGAAAAGTGAGCCCTCCTAGATATGGAAAGCCTCAGACGGGAACCCTTTCTAACTTGCTTATGAATTTCAGTTTCTAACAATGAATATTATTCCACATTGGAGAGGTCTACTTTACTTCATTTACCTGGCTTCTGGGGTGGTGGAATCTAAGGCTTGAGTTAAAGAGGTTGAAGGAATTCAAGAACTGGAAACAGAATAATATTCCTTATCTTGCAGCCATTTTATTCCCTCTCCTCTACCCTGCCTCCAAAATAAAATAAAATGTCTCTGGAAGACTAGAGGAACATCGATCACATGGCCCAGATTTTCTGAGATCATCCTGATAGCCGATATTCTACCCACTATCCCCGTAAGTGCATGTCCCATAGCCAATGTGTGAAACACGATCACTAAGAAGTTAGGAGATGACGGATCGAGAGGACACTTGGAAAGGGCAGCAGGGATTCACTGACAGGAGGATGTAAGGAGAAGTGTCCACCAGGAGAAAGAATAAAACCACAGAAAGATTTCCAAAATAACTGAGACACCCCCTCTGCCTCAATCCTCACTCTGGGGCGTTGGGGGCATTTCATTACTGTAACTCGTGTGTTTGTGACAAATAATCTGCCTGTGTTTCTAGAAGATAAAAAGATGGGAAACTAGGAAGCAAATTCCATGACATGATACGCAGCCTTCTGTGACTTCCAGCTTCCATCTGTTTAGAGTGAAAGATTAACTGCCATTTTTTGGTTCTGAAACTACATGTGAGTGAAAATGGAAGGAAATATGTCCTTTTAGTTCTCTGTTATAGTACAAAGTGGGGAGACGGGAAACCTGTTTCCTTTGTGTCTGTTTTAAAACTCCCAATATTAAAACATCAGTCATTTACTCACCAATAAGTATAAGCTAACCCAACTAGCTGAATAAATGCATCAGATATCACACTGTTCCTAGTTAGCAAAACTAAATATTGTAAAGATGGCGGCAGTACTGCACCATTAATTTATAGGTCTAATGCAAGTTTCATTCAAAATTCTTAGGGGATTTTTCTTAGGATTTGTCAATATTTAAAAATCAAGGATGGGATTAGGTCTACAAGATATTGACACATTTATGCAAAAATAGGCATATCATCCTAAGAAAACAGCCCATCAGCAGATGAGTGGATTAGAAAACTATGGTACATCTACACAATGGAATACTACGCTGCTATAAAAAAGAAGGAATTCTTATCATTTGCAGCAGCATGGATGGACCTGGAGAGTATTATGCTAAGTGAAATAAGCCAGTTAGTGAAAGAAAAATAACACATGATCTCGTTTATGGATAATAAAGAACATTATAACCTGATGAACAAAAAGATAGATACAGAGGCAAAGAAGAATCGAACAGACTGTCAAATTATAGTGGGAAGGCTGTGTGTGCGTGTGTGGGGGGGGTATATAAGCATAACCAATGGACGCAAGACACTGGGGGAGGGGGAGGGTGGTGAGGGCATGTGCCAGGGGCTAGGGGAGGCCAGGGGAAGGTAAATGGGGGGGTGAGGGGGGGAAGGAAACATGTACTACTATTTTTAATACTTTAAACAATAAAAAAATAAATAAAAATAATAACATACACACACAAAATAGGCATATCCTGTTTTGTAAAACAGAAGAGAAAGCCCAGAAAAAGACCTTATAAGATACAAGAATTTGCCCTGACCGGTTTGGCTCAGTGGATAAAGCATCGGCCTGCGGACTGAAGGGTCCTAGGTTCCATCCCGGTCAAGGGCATGTACCTTGGTTGCAGGCACATCCCCAGAGGGGGGTGTGCAGGAGGCAGCTGATCGATGTTTCTCTCTCATCAATGTTTCTAACTCTCTCTCCCTCTCCCTTCCTCTCTGTAAAAAATCAATAAAATATATTTTTTTTAAAAAAAGATACAGGAATTTATCATATGACTTTTTAAATGTTACAATGCATTTGGGAAGGAAAGATTATTTAATAAAATGGTTGAAGAATAACTGGGTGTGTGAATGGAAAGGGGGCTATGTATTAAACCTGACAAGCTCAGTGACAGAAAGCAATCATACAGGCTGAACTGATCCCAAATTCCTAACTGGGCAGTTATGGCAGGTAGTCAAATCCAAGGCCTATAGTTTCCTTAGCAAAGGTCAAATCTTTACCTTAAGCGAGCCTTGTCTATTCTTATGCATCTAGGATACCATACCTTTGAAAGTTTAGAATGATTTTTGTTGTTGTTGTTAATTCTCACCTGAGGATATTTTTTCCATTGCTTTTCAAAGAGAGTTGAAGAGAGGGAGGGAGGGAGAGAGAGAAAAACATCGATGTGAGAGAGACACATTGACTGGTTGCCTCCTGCAAGTGCCCCGACCAGGGGCAGGAGCAAACACACAACTGAGGTACCTGCCCATGACCAGGAATCAAACCCACACCGTTCTGTGGGCAGGCCAGTGCTCTAACCACTGAGAGCATCACTGGTGAAGGCTAGAATAATTTTCTTTTCCAGACGCCTGAAAGGCACAACTGAAGGCACCAGAGCACAAGACCTCCAGAGCGGGAGACCATGAAACTCTTTATCTTGCTGCCTGTACACCATCTCCATTGACTGTAAATGTTAACTATCCTCTACCCACCAATGTAAAAAAAAATGTGTTTCTCCATTTTGCTTTTTATCCAATCCTAGAGATTTCCCCTTTGCTTTCTTCCACCCCCGCTTAATCTGCCACCAATGGAGTTCATGTAATCTGCAGAAAAAGAACTGCAGAATTGCCATTCTCTGGAGCATTTTCTCAATCCGTTGAGACCTTGCTTCCAGTCATGTTCTCAAAATGTTGGCTCAAATGAAGTCTTATAAACATTTTCTATAGGTTTGGATGTTCGTTCATCAACGGTTGGCAATGGGGAAAAAGATCAAGTTAAAATAAACCCTTAGCTCAGAGTTTATACTAAGAAAAATTCCAGATGGATTAGATGGCTAAATAGTAAAAATCAAACCATGGGCAGAAAACATTCTAGAAGCAACAGAATCTGTCAAAGCTCTGTTGGAAGGATAACTGTCCATACTTTGAAGTAATTAATGAAATCACACACAAAATAAAGACTGCAGATTTGGCTACATAAGAAGAGTAAGTTTTTAAATGTTTGCCTTCAAATTAAGGGGCAAATCAACAGGCTGTGGAAAATAGCAGCTGAGATTGTTCTATCCTAAGGAACTCATGAAAACTTGCCCTAGCCAGTTTGGTTCAGTGGAGAAAATGTCGGCCTGTAGCCTGAAGGGTCCTGGGTTCGATTCCGGTCAAAGGCATGTACCTTGGTTGCATGCTCCATCCTGGCCCAGGCCCTGATAAGGGCCTGTGCAGGAGGCAACCAATCAATGTGTCTCTTTCACATTGATGTTTCTCTCTGTCTTTCCCTCTCTCTAAAAAATCAATGGAAAAATACCCTTGGGTGAGGATTAAAAAACAACAACAACAACAACAACAACCAAAAAACCAGTCCCATCATCCATACCCCAACAGAGAAGTGAATAATTGCAATCAGGGGTTCCTGATCTGGGTTAGCAAAGAAGGATCTCAGAAGATCATAACCTCCTTGAAATTAGATGCACAATTATGTATGTGTGCATATTCGCATCCATCTCTCCACCTCCTCTTCCCTACATACAAAATCCACTCCAAGAATAATGCTTTAGGCTGATAAAAGATTAATTTTCTAATCTGAAAGTGGAACAAGCAGAAGATTCTCTTTTTTCTAACAGTCACAAGGAAGTTCTAAATGAAGGGGCTCTTACACAGAGAACCCAGACCTGCCAGAAATTAATACAAGCAGCAGCAAGCAAGCTTGGGTGACATGCAGCGAGTGGAAAGGAAAGGAATGTCTAGTGGTCAACCTGTGAATCTAATTTAAGTGACCTGCTGTTGTCTAAAATGCCCACCCATTTTATTCAGAGGCATGTGCCTGGAGAGCCATAAAAATGGGAGCTCTTTTTAAGATAAATCCTAAAGAACCTCATGAGCACAATGCTAGGGCCCCTCTGGAGACCTCGGAGGGGACCTAGGCAAGTGAGGGATCCTGAACTTTACGCTCCATTAGCTTCACGGTAAATTCAGCCTGAGCCTGGCCCAGAGGGCAAGTGAGACCCCTCTGTCTCAGGAGCAGTGCAGCTGGCTTTAACTTGGTAAGTGAGGGCAGGGGTCACACTGACCTCTTCTATCTTTTTAGAGAGGAAATGAAAAATGTTAACCGCTGGAAACTTGATAAAATTATCAAAAGATACCTCCTCCATGAATTGTGAAACAGAACTCATAGCTCTATTCCTTTGTACCGGTGAATACACACACTCACACACACACACACACACACACACACACACACACACACACTTTAAGATACAAAAGAAAAACTACAATGCTCCTTTAGCCCTGTGTGCCTTCTGTACCCTCATCCTTTGAATTTCCACAAGACCACCAAGGGTAGAGTCTAAATCCCCCTACACCCATTATTTCCTTATTTCTTCCAGGGAAAGAACCCCCTGAGTTTTTTTGGGTTTTTTTAATATATGTATTTTATTGATTTTTTACAGAGAGGAAGGGAGAGGGATATAGAGTTAGAAACATCGATGAGAGAGAAACATCGACCAGCTGCCTCCCACACACCCGCCACTGGGGATGTGCCCACAACCAAGGCACATGCCCCTGACTGGAATCGAACCCGGGACCCTTCAGTCCAAAGGCGGTCGCTCTATCCACTGAGCCAAACCGGTCAGGGCAGAACCCCCTGAGTTTTTGCTGGACACATGGCCACCCAGCTGGAGCCATATTTCCCAACTAGATCCTTTCTCTGCGGCTAGGTGTGGCCTTGTGACTCAGTTCTGACCTGTGGGATGTGAGCCAATGGTACATGCAACTTTGGGGCAATGTCTTTAAAAAGAAAACTGCTTGTCTCGCACTCTCCTTCCCCCATCCCATAGGCCGGGGGTGAGCCAGCTTCTGTTGTGCGGATGAGGATGAAGGGGTGCAGAATGTGCCACCCCAAAGTGTGCCACTGTGGCATGTGGATTACTTTGAACTAAAGTCAATCAAGACCAAGGAGACTTAAGGAAAACATTTACCTCTTCCTTAACTACCTGTAGGGCACCTGTCTCAAAAAGAGACCTATTATATGAGATGAATGTCTAATTACCAAATATCTGCTCATCTATCTTCCTGTGAGTTACCCTCCTTTCCTTTGAAGTCCCAGACCCTATCCCATTCCTTAGGGATGGCATATAAGCCTCAATTTGCCTGACTACCTTTGGATCTCATATTTTTATGCATATCCCATATAAACAAAATTAAATTTGTTTTTCTCTTGTTGATTTGTAGTATGTTACTAGACCAGCCTAAGAATCTGGGAGGGAATAAGGGAAAATTTGTCCTCCCCTACAAGGACCACACTTGGGAGATGGTGAAGCAGCAAGACAAATGGGGCCAGGCCAGGCTGACCTGGTGGAGCAGAATAGCCTGCTGACTAACCACCAACTGATGACTATTCAGTGAAAGAGAGATAAAAGCCTATCTTCTTTGCACTATTGTACCGTTAGGTCTCTTTGTTGCAGCATTAACTATATAACTTTTTGGGGAGCGTTTCAGCATCTAAATTCCCTGAGGTGATGATATAGGAAGAACCTGCCCTAATTTCATTCCACATCATTGTGAGGATTATATTTGGTTTCCTTCAAAAATTCATCTTATATCTCAGTGGTGTCCTTTTCCTAAAGCCAAAATTCCCCCAACCATGAGACTCAAACCTGCTATGTGGATGAGGTGGTCTAACTGTTATGGCCATAACTAGCTAGCCTATTAATATTAATAAAGAAAAGGAAGCAAAGGGAAGGCGGACCTTATAAGCATGGTCGTCTGGGCAGCTTCACCAGGAAGCTACAGCTTTATGCTCCCCAGGTGTCCACTCCCTGCAGATCACTGGGGGAAGGGATCAAACAAAGGGGGAAATGAGCACAGGAGCAGTGAAGTCAGGACAATGTAGGGAAGGTGCTTGCCTGTCAGTCTAGCCTGGGGCACAATGGATTGCCTAGAAGGGTGGAGCCACTGCCAGCCTGCGAACTCTTGGAAGGTTAAAATCCCCACACAGAGTTCTCTCTCTCTCCTGCTTGCTCATTCTTGCAATCTCTTGTTCATGACCTGCACTCACCCATGTGCTAGCCTGCCATGTGGCCTTAAGCAGCCACCTGGTCCATGACATGTGGACCCCATGTGCAACAGACTACAGCTGGGAACACAAGCTAAGCTGGCCAGATGCTGGACTGGACTGGACTTTAATATGGAACAGAAACACCCTACCGGTTTGGCTCACTGGATAGAGTGTTGGCCTGAGGACTGAAGGGTCCTGGGTTCAATCCCGGTCAAGGGCACATGCCAGGGTTGTGGACTTGATTCCCAGTGGAGGGTGTGCAGGAGGCAGCCATTGGTTAATCTCACTCATCATTGATGTTTCTCTCTCTCTCCCTCTCCCTTCCTCTCTGAAGTCAATAAAAATATGTATTAAAAAATATGGAACAGAAACTCTGGGCAGTAGCCTTAATCCTGGCCCTACTGGAGACAAGATTGGACTTTTTCCATGGTGGGATGGGACCTTGGTGGGGAACTCCATTAATTTTACATACCAATAAAACTTTTCCACGAAAACCCATCCTCCCGTGGAGGCCTCAGGAAATTCTTTTCCCCGAGGCACCCTAAGTACTCCACTTCCACCAATAATATAACTGTTAGACAGACATGAGCAGAGCAAGGATGATGGGCCAGATACAGAAACTCACCAGGGCAGAAAGCCCCAGATGCCCAGAAGGGGCAAAATTGGGAAAACATGAGCCTCACCCCCAGGGTAATCTATCCTCCCCTAGCGCAGTAGTCGGCAAACTGCGGCTTGCGAGCCACATGCAGCTCGTGAGCCGCGGTTTGCCGCTCTGTTGGCTAATGAGTTTGCCGACCACTGGGATAGGGGCTTAATCACAAGGAACAACAACAGCCTGTAATTATTGGAATTGTAAGTCTAGGTCAGTGGTCGGCAAACTCATTAGTCAACAGAGCCGCAGTTTGCTGACCACTGCCCTAGCGTATCACTGGTTAGGCGATTTAGACCCCCTGACCTTTTCCTCCCTAAAGATAATATCTAGGCCTCAGCTGTATTTCAGGTCCAGGCCCAGAAAAGCAGAAAAACCAGACAAGTGACACTGTGGCTGCCTCAGGACCATGACTAATGACCCCCCTCACACACACCAACCAATCAGTGCAGACCATGACGGGGGGAGGGGGGAGAAGGAGGGGCACACCTGAAGAGCTGATGAATATTCTATTGAGAACCTCCCCCAACATCTCCCCTAAGATTTCCACTTGCAAGAGAGAGATAAATACACTTAGGACAAAGGACCCAGTGTGCCCTCTCCCTCCAAGGAGTATGCCCATGCCATTCCCTCCCCCTCCTCTTCCCCCACAGGCACCTCTAAGGGACCCCATGAGACTTGCAACCAGGGGAGCAATGGGCAGCAGCAGCTCATCTAGGACTAACACCCTGACTTGTCTCCAAGGCCCCGTTTTGTCTCACTTCGCAGTGAGCCAAAGCAGCCCAGCCTAGGCTCTGCCCTTCCTTGTTTCACTGTCCTAAGTGTATTTTTGCTGCCTTCATGGACCCAATACCCTTTGGCTCAGTGCTGTGTAGCCCTTCCCTTTGGGCAGCCCCATCCTCTACCCCCTTTTCCTTACATACATTCAACTTTTCTTGACTCACAGTCTGAGGTGGCCATTTAGCCTGCCCGCACATCACTGGCTTTAATCTTTCAATAACTCTCCTGAAAACAAGCCCACATTTCTCCCTTTTGAAATGTCTTCAGGTGTAATACTGCCTTTCTGGAAATGAGGCGGTTGCATCTTTAAAGATGATAGGTGTGGGCAAAAAAGCTGAATGGCACAGGGAGCCAACACTTAGGGGCCCACAAAGGCCAAGTCTTCCAGGCAGAACGGATTTGGACATTATAGGAAGAATATTATCTTCTTTGGGGAGAAAATAGTATGATTTTATAAGTCCAGAAATGCTGTATAATAAGTGAGTACTTTCCCAATTCAAAGGCTAAAATAACAACTGACCCACATTCTATAAATGAATTCATCATTATTGTTCTTTGGTTTTAATGCTAACCGGTGTTAGTGATCATTTCTAGCACTTACCCACAAAGTATGTTTTTAGAAGTTTTCTTATTGACTCCTAATTCACCAAGTTATTTTGCTGTATTATAGAACTACTATATGCAAGGTTTTCCTTACTGCTCTTCTCAATACCTCATCATGTATGACATTGAAGGGGACTAAAGTTTTGCCACCCTAGAGCTACTCTTTCGGTTGTTGATTTTAAGTGATTATTAGGAAATAAAAGATGCAGAAAGAATGTTTGACCCTCCTTGCCTGCCCAAGAGATTCAGATGGAAAGGACATCTTCAGACGTTCACCTTAGCCTAGTTTGAATTGAGTATGGTGGCTGGGAGAGCTCCAGGAAGGGGCCTGGTAGCTACATCACCCCTTGTGTCCCATTGAAGCAAGAACTTGCCCTCCATGTGTGTTCTGCTCTTCCTCAATTACCTCTAAATCGCCCATTTTCTCTCTTGACACCTAAAATCCCACCCCCACTCCTTTGCCCAAAATGACATATATACCCAATTTTGCTTCACTATCTTTGGAATTTTCATGCTTATGTGAATTCCCCATGTGCGTGTGTTAATCGGTCTCTGTTAACTTGATTATTAGCTCAACTAGAAGAACTTAGAAGATGGGAGGAAAAGTATTTTTTTAGCCCCACAGTATAGTAATAGAATATGTGTTTTCTATTTCCTTTGGCCAATGTGAATATTTCTCTCTTTTCTGTGTCCAGCATGGCTAGAGAGCGGTCCGTTCCTGAGTAGGGACTGCTGAGGATTGAGAAAATAAAGAGACAGACACAGAGATGGAAGGAAAAAGCTGGGGCCGGGTGGGACCACTGTCCTCTGACAGGGACAGGGACAGGGACCCAGAGCCCATACAGTGTGTTTAATTTATACAGCAAAAACCAGGAAGTTTTACTAAAGGTCAAGACAAAGGAGATTATGTGCATTCTGGGGTGGGCCCGAGTCGTATTCATTCCTGGTGCTTGGCTAAATTTAAATAACAAAACCCACCCCCTGGCACCTGGGCTGAAGGTCAAGCTGACAATACACACCTCTGGCAAAGCTGTGTTTCCTGGACGTGGCTTTGCCAATGCCACTGGATTCAGCTGACAATAATTAAAGAAATGCCCGTGTGCCTTCCCAGGCCAAGGCATAGATAGTACTGAGTAGAATGTATTTGTTTTAAATTGTTTTCTGAACAAGTAATGTCACTGACTCCAAACCTAAGCATCAACCCCAGATCTCACAGACCAGAGGAATTTTTACTTGGAATGGACCTCTGCCAGAGATCGCTGGGCCCAGTATCCTGGTTTTCCGATGGGCAGATGAGTTCCTGAGTCATTAAGCATAGCCTGGAGAGCGCTCAGCACCAAAGCTTGCACTAGGACTCATGACTCTTGGATGGGAAGCATGAATTCTAGCTTTCTCCCCAACCCTGAAGGATATGCACACTCGGCATGGGTAAGAAAGATGTGTGGATGAAAAGGGGCCACATGCTAACCTGACAAGCTCAGGGAAAGCCTGTGTGGTGGCCTTGAAAAATCAGAGACTTAAGTAACCACAAAGGATGGCCTGAAATGAAAACTTTAAATTAAAAAGCATTTTATGGCGAGTAGTCATGTCCTAGGCCGGCATCTTCCCTAACAAAGGTCAATCTTTACCTTAACTGAGCCTATTATCTTTTTGCATCTATGATTGGAATGTCTCAAATAAACTCACAAAAATTCTTCACAGGTTTAAATGTTTCTTACTTAACAGACACAACTCTCCCCACCCAATTGACCTCATTTTAAAAAGGCAACAGGAACTATTTGATAAAGCAAAGAATTCTTCTGTATAAAAATAACATCGTGGTTTGTTTTTAAAATATTTTAGTCCTGGCCTGGCAGTCAGTTGGTTAAAGTGTCGACCCACTGCACCAATGTTGCAGGTTCAATTCCTAGTCCGGACACATACAAGAATCAAACAATAAATGCATAAATAAGTGGAACAACGACTCTCTCCCTTTCTTTCTCTCTCTCTCTCTCTCTCTCTCTCTCTCTCTCTCTCTCTCTCTCTCATAATAATAATAATAAATAAAACTTTAAAACGATTTTAAGCCCTAGCTGGTTTGGCTCAGTGGATAGAGCATTGGCCTATGGACTGAAGGATCCTGGGCTCGATCCCCAGTGTGGGGCACGCAGGAGGCATGTCGTGGCTCCTGGTGCACGGGTGGGAAAGTAACTCAGGCCTAACTAAACAGTCCGTCCCCTCCACCAGCAACCCCCCATCCCTCCCACCTGAGAACACTTGGTTCAGCACAGGGCACAAGCATCCTATGTGTTTCCTGATAATCTCTCTACACTTTTAACCACCACCCCTCCCATTTTCTGTAACAAATCTGGGGCCTTCTGGCAGGATCCTGAGGAAGGCGTAGCGTCCTCAGGGAGGGAGACAGATGAAAAGCTGCCACAGGAGCCACTGCAGAAGCGGCCTCTACGTAGCTAACTGCAGCGCATCCAGCAGGCTCCCCGGGGTCAGGCAGAGTCCGCCCAGCGGTATCAGTGGACAGTATATGCAGAAACGTGCCTCTGCACTGGGATTAGCCAACATGATGGGCACTTTCATTAGTCACTGGCCTCTTGGTTCAATAATCCCTTTATTTTAAATGCTTTGTAAGCCTCAAGTAATGACAGCTGGTAGACACATTTCCCAGGCTGCTGGTGCCAGGAATGGGTACACGGAGACCGTGTGGCAACATTCTCAGCCTCATTCCGCCGCTCCTGGTACATCTGTTTGGTACAAAGCTGCCTCTGATGCTCCCAGAACTCACTCTCCCTCAGCAGCAGCCAAATTTAAATACATTATTTAACTCGAATATTAAAGTGCCAAAATATTGTGCTGGAATCTTTCTTTTCCCCCTTTAGATGTTGACTTTTTTTCTTCAGTAAGATATTCAGAATTGCTTTATCTTCAGCATCCACGCTTTAATTAAATCTGCTCATTGAAAAACATCTCTTGAGTGACTCAGTTTGGGCAAGGCACGCCACAGGACCTGCATATTCTCTCTGAACTTGACATGTGAATCAGACCCATTATGGACAGTGTAATGCAAGGGGGTGCTGTGTTTTACATATCCCGAGCCTCCTCTAGTGATGAATACCGAGGAAAGCTCAAGGATGACCAAAAAAGGAAGCAACGTGACAGACGGAGAGGGAGAAAGGCACGTGGGAGGGAAACGCACAGCTGGCGACGCTCCTGACTACAAAAGAGATGCGCAAACCCCAGTCCACACTCCCCTCCAGACTACTGGGAAGGCAGAGCTGCTGCTCCTGTGGAGACAGTTCCCTGCTGATGAGCAGCAATGCAGCATCAGAAAGCCTCCCTGCCTTGTTCAGATGGTGAGCGATCTGGGAGGTGATGCTGTCAGAGCATTCATACTCTATCCCGGACACACAGTGCAGCCCTGAACAGAGCCCTGGTTCGGGGGGGGGGCGGGGGGACCATTGCCTCTGACATCTCTATGTGTGAGACTGCCACGGCTTTGTGAGAAGGACTTGTGGGAAAGTCAGGGCCGGCAGCACAGGCTCATGCACACACACACACACACACACACACACTTGTGTACAAACACACACACACCTGTGCACAAACATACACACACCTCCCATGCATACCTGTGTACAAACACACACACACCTCCCACACACACCTGTGCACAAACATACACACACCTCCCATGCACACCTGTGCACAAAGACACACACATCTCACACCTGTGCACACACACACACCTGTGTACAAGCACACACACTTCCCACACACACCTATGCACATACACACACCTCCCATGCGCACCTGTGCACAAAGACACACACATCTCACACTTGTGCACACACACACCTGTGTACAAACACACACATCTCCCACACCCACCTGTGCACAAACATACACACACCTCCCACACACACCTGTGCACACATACCTTCCCCACACACACCTGTGTACAAACACACACACCTCCCACACACACCTGTGCACAAACATCACACACCTCCCATGCACAGCTGTGCACAAACACACACATCTCACACCTGTGCGCACACACACACACACACCCTTGTTCAAACACATACACACCTTCCCCACACACACCTGTGTACACATACACACCAGTGCAAATACACACACCCCTCCTATACACACCTGTGCACAAACACACCCCTCCCACAGACACCTGTACACAAACACACACCACCCACTCACAGACCAATGCGCACACACACACCCCTTTCACACACAGCTGTGCACATACACACACATATACAGACCTTCCCCACACATACCTGTGCACACAGACACATAGACACACTTCCCACACACACAGTCACACACAGACACATATACACACCTCCCAGACAGTCACACATACCTATGCACACACATACCTCCCCTCCCACATACACACCTGTGCACATGCACACACATATACAGACTTCCCACACAGTCACACACACACCTCACACAGTCACACGCAACCCTGAAGTACTTCGATCCCATCACATGACCCTCCTCAGGCCCACTAACGATTCAGACAGGGGAATGGAATCAACCAAACAAGACAGACCATTAGCAGGGGCATAAAAACAACTTTTACTTAAAAGAAAAAGACCATCAGCTGGAAAGGATTGCTGGCACAAGGAGAAATTTAAAAGTGTAGACCTAGGGCAACAAAGACTGAGAAAAAGAGATGTTGGAAGAGTCAGTCCAGTAAGTGTTGGAGTGTTGGGTTTCGGTGTCTGAAGAATATGCCTCAGGGGCTGGAATAACCCACTCTGTCAGGGAAGGCTCTGCATCCTGCTGGGCGGGGGAAGCACCAGTCTCCCCTTCCTCTCTGTGAATAAACCTTCCGAACGGAGGCATTTGCCAGCGGGGAGCTTCAGCAGCCACCAGAGGGCACCAGAGAGTTCTGTCACATACTCAATCAACACACTTTTGAAGAGAATTTCTTCGAGATTTATCTTTCGGTAAATACAAAAAGTCACAATGAGCCTCCTCTGCATCCAGCAGAGGGTGTTTATGCCATGATTCAGCCAGTGAGCACCGATGAGCAACAGGAAGGGGGACGAAGACGTCCAGCTAATCAGAAGCCACAAAAATATATGTGAACCATGCGATTTGGAGGAGTGAAGAGAAGCAACACACCCAAGAAGAGGTAGGATCCTAGCCGGCAGAAGGAAACAGAGGTATCAAAATATTAAATTTCATCCTTCTTTGTTCCCTAATCTAATCTCTTCTCCTACGCATACTATAAGTCAGTATCAGAGGACTTTCTCACTTTAGCCCATCCAACAACAGAGCTGGCTGAAGAAAGTCTTGCTCACCTCAGTCTAATTTCAGCAAAAGAACAAACAAACCAACAACAACAAAAACCCCAAGACTAAGCAGATGGTGGCTGGCGCCCCCTGGTGGGAGAACTGGAGAACAGCGCCTTTTACCTGGCAAGAAGCAGGAAGCGGGTAGAGAACAGAGGAGAGAGGCCCACTCCAGACTACACCTACTATCTCTGTCTCTCTTCCTCCCCGCTATTGTCAGTTACCCCAGAAATCTGGGCACACATCTTAGTTCTAATTTTGACCCCAAGGCAACCTGCCAACTTACATTTGGGGTATCAACTGTAAAGGTGGCCCATGTTATTCAGAACTTGACTTGTGTTCCCAAATGTCATCGTCACGGGCCACTGGACATTTACAAGGAACCATGGCTTCCCGCATGGGGAAACCAGTGAATTCAAAGGTTTGAAAAGGCAAAGGAAGGAACAGGGGGAGGGACAGACACAGGCAGACACTATTGGACTCAGAGAAACGCTTAGAAGAAGATGTCTGGCAGGTAAAACGTCAGTCTGCTTCCAATTTAAGCCTTTTATGGTTTTGTTTTCTCCAACTGCTATTTAGGAACAATTTTTATGTAGCCATAGAAACATAACATTTTGCAGTTGTTAGAAAAGTAAAATTAAAGCAAGATTCAGGCACAAATAATTCAGCAGAGAAACCCAGGAGAGGCCTTCTATCTGCTCCGTGTAGATGCAATACAGTATGTAGGTATTTACCTACAGGATGGGTTGGAAAATATTTTCTCAAACATTTACTTCCCTGAAACTGTTATCAGTAGGGAAAGAGCCATAAAAACTTACTTTCTAGCAGACAAACAGAAGCCTCTGCTGGTGAATGAGTTGCCTCTGTGGCAGACCTGCTTTGAAAGTGACTGGTAATTTTGTTTCCTCTGCTTCAGCCAGGTTCACTAGACTGGAATCCCAGCTCTACCATTTAGCAGCTCAATGACCTTGGTTTCTCAACTTTTCCAGGCCTCAGTTTAGTCATCTCCAAAATGGAGAGAATAAGCTATACTTCACAGGGTCCACGAGAGAATTAAATGAGATAATGCATAGGCTGCAGGACACCTGACACTCGTAACTTTTATATATTGTGTATGTGTGTTTCCATTTGGAAAAAGTCTATAGAAGTTTTATTATGTTACTAGAGGCCCACTGCATGAAAATTCATGCACTGGAGCGGGGGTCCCTCAGCCCGGCCTGCCCCCTCTCACAGTCTGGGAGCCCTCAGGGGCGGGAGGTGACCCGGCGATCAGGGGAAGGCGACACCTCATCACACCTCTGCTGCTGCCACTGCCGGCAGCGCAAGCCTTAGCCGGCCCTGGTTACCTGTGCCTCAGGCCGGCCCTGGGCTGCTGGGGGGCTGAGGGGACTGGGCGCCGCTATCTTGTGGCTGTGGGCGTTTCCATCTTTGAGGGCAGGGCAGTCAATTAGCATATCCCTTCTTTATTGGCTGTGGGTGCCACCATCTTTGAGGGCAGGGCAGTCAATTAGCATATGCCCTCCTTATTGGCTGTGGGGTGCCGCCATCTTTGTGACAGTGTGAGGGTCAATTAGCATATTCCCTCTTTATTAGATAGGATTAGGGGATCCAAAGGAGTTTTAAGAGCTATTGCTCTAAAGCAAAGCATCTTTGCAAGATTCCTGGGAGCTCTCCTCAGTAATATAACATGCTGTCAGACTCTTATGGGGACATGCAATATAAGACAGATGTGTGGATTATATTAGAAACAGAACTATTCTGCTTTCAGAAAATAGCTATGACTCTAAAGCTTTTATGTAATACCCCTAAGCCTAATATAATTTCTTCTGCCTAAAATTGCTATTAATAACATTTGCAGCAGACATACCACAAGACTGGTCAAGGTGAAAATGTACTATGTATAGGCCAAAAAAAAATTATATCCAAAGTATTCTTAAAAGTAAGAATTCTGAGAATAAAGAAATGTGAAAGTGAGGGGGTTCTCTCACTCTCCAAAGTTACCAAGTCACCACAGGTAGAAGTGGAAGATACAGGGGGAGTAGAGAACAGGTTTATCATTTGCCATTCCTTATATAAATCTGCTAGAACTTTATATATTACCATAAAAATAAAGTCTATACACGAAAAGCATAAGTCTAACAAAGCCTGCAGATGACCTGAGAGTATTTGAAGGCACCATGTTTCCTTACAGGAAGCTAAATTGTTGAAAATAAAACCTTTGAATCTAGGTCAATGGAAAATCCATGAGAAAAGCTCAATCATGACTGTCCTTTTTTTTCCCAAGCTCCATTCACAAGGTCACCTCCACTAATCTGACTGGCAAATGTCCTGTGCCTAATACTATTAAAATTTATTTTAGATTTTGGACATTTCAAAATGCTTTTCTCTGCTCATGTAAATTCCCACATAAATAATAAATAATAGTCACATAACAATGCAGTCGATTAATATTTGTTGAGTGAATGAGAATGGAAAGAGAAAAACCATCAAGGGTTGAACAGAAGGAAAGCAGATGTAACACCAAATTTTAAAAATGGTATTACAAACCTGTGGGAAGATAACAGATTGTTTAACACCTCAAACTAGTACTGGAGTAACTGGTTAGCTATTTTGAAAAAGAACAAATTAAAGCCTTACGTTACACTAGTGAGTCAAGAAACTTCAGATAGAGTAAATAGTTTGTTATAAAGAGAATGAAGTCATAAAACAACTAGAAGAAAAAGTTATCTCCTCCTGGGATAGGGATGAACTTATGATGCCCAAAGGCAAGGAAAACATGATAGGTTTGTTTACATTAAAAAGGAAATGTAACGTGGTATTCTGAAAAAGAAAAGGGATATCAAGTAAAAACTAAGGACATCTGAATAAATTATGGACTTCAGTTAATAATAATATACCTGTGATGGTTTCATTAATTGTAACAAAAGTACCATTCTAATATAAGATGTTAATAATAGGGGAAACTGCTTGTGGAATCTATGGGGACTCAGTGTATCTGCTCAAATTTTCTATAAATCTAAAACTGTTCTAAAATTAAAAGTTCACTAAAAAGAAAATCTCTCCCCAAAACAAAAATGGTGGACAAGGGTTAACTGATTTACATAACACAACAGCTAGGCATATAGGTCTGTGGAATCAGGCTATCTAGATTTAAATCTCAATTGTGTCACTCTAGCTGTGAGACTTTGAACAAGCTATTGAATCTCTCTGGGCCTGTTTCCTCATGTATAAATTGGGAATTTAACACTGTACCCACCTTTTTTAGGGTTATTTTGAGAATCATATAAGTTAATACATGTAGAGACTAACTTTTCCTAGCACTAGTAAGTGCTCAATAAATAATAACTGGCTTCATCATAAAGAACTCTCACAGCCTGGCCAGCTGGCGTGGCTCAGTGGTTGAGCGTCGACCTAGGAACCAGAAGATCACAGTTCGATTCCTGGTATGCCACATGGCTGGGTTGTGGGCTGGATCCCCAATGTGGGGCATGCAGGAAGGCAGCTGGTCAAGGATTCTCCCTCATCATTGATGTTTCTTTCTTTTTCTCCCTCTCCCTTCCTCTCTGAAATCAATAAAAATATTTTTTTTAAAAACTCTCATAAATAAATATTTTTTAAATATCTTTTTTATTGATTTCAGAGAGGATGAGAGAGGGAGAGATAGAAACATCAATGATGAGAGAGGATTATCTATCAGCTGCCTCCTATACGCCCCCTACTGGGGATCGAGTCCGCAACCCAAGAATGTACCCTTGACCGGAAATGAACCTGGGAACCTTCAGTCCGCAGGCTGACGCTCTATCCACTGAGCCAAACCAGCTAGGGCACAAACAAATATTTTAAAAATTCAGTATCTCAGAACAAAATTGGCAAAAATAAATAAATAAGAAGTTAAATAATTACAAATAGCTAATGAAGATATGAGGAAAAGTTCGCTCTCACTGGCAATGAATTAAAGTTAAAACAAGATAATATTTTTCCTCTTTCCAAATTGGCCAAGATTTAAAATGATAGTGCCCAGCACTGGAAAGGATGCTATGAACATATGGAAAGGAAGTTATAGTGCTGAGGGGGGGGGGGGAGGGGAGGGGAGTATAATTTGGTACTACTTACTTGGGGAATAATTTGACAATAAATAGTAATACATAACAAAGTATTATATAACCTTTAGAATGTTCCCATTCTTTGATCCTGTAATTAAACTGCTAGCAATGTATCCTATTATTAACCAGAGATGCAAAAAGAATTATAAAGATATTTATTAATTGTTACTTATGTAAGCAAAAACTAAATGTCAACCACTTAGGAAAAAAATACAAATAAATTATGGTACAGGCAGATAACTACCTTGAGCAAGCAATCAAATGATATTTTTGAATTCAGCAAATGACACAGTGGAAGGTTTAAAATGTTAAGTGAAAAAAAAAGCAAAATGCAAAATGTATAGCATAACCTCACTTTTGAAAAACAAACTTATTGGGGAAAAAAGAGACTGTAATAAAATGTACCACCCACCATACACAGTCATCTCTGGGTGAGGAGATTAAGGATGATTAATTTTCTTTACATTTTTTTTGGGGGGGGGGTTCTAAATTTTCAGATGTTTTCAATGCACTTTATGATTATAAAAGGAATATATGTTTGTTATAGAAAGTTTGGAAAAATGAAAATATTTTTACATGCTACTGAATTGGTAATATACAACAATAAAGGCAAGGCAAGATGCTGAAACAGGAAAATCTAGCCCCTGAATGCGCTGCCTGGGTAGGCACTGAGATGCTGGAGAATGGCAAGAAGCTGTGGTCTCAGGCACCCCCACCATTTGGTTGAGAGAATACTTCTCTGTGACAATACTTCTCCCCAGTTCAGTCCAGGCCTGCCATGGTGGCTTGGCCAACCCCTCGGCTGAAAACTTCCTTCGGTGGCTCCTGGAGTTAAGTCCAAACTCCCACATGACCACAAAGACCTCAGCACCCAGCCCTCACCTACCTGTCCAGCCTCACGGCCTCCCACTCCCCCCCCTACCCCCCGCCACCCCAGCCCATTCCACACCCATCCTACCTCCAATCCTCACCACTCCTCAGATATGGCAGGCCTCTGACACCACCACCCCATATTTTGCACAAACAGTGTGGTGCCAGCAGAAGGATAGACATATAGATCAATGGGATAGAATTGAAAACCCAGAAATAAACCCTCACATATATGCTCAGTGATTTCCAATAAAGGTGGCCAAACCATTCAATGGGGAAAGGATAATCTTTTCAACAAATGGTGATGGGAAAACTGGATCCACATGCGAAAGACTGAAGAAACCCTTACCTTACACCACCTGCAAAATGTAACTCAAAATGGATGAAAGATCCAAACTTAAGAGCTAAAACTCTTAGAATAAGACATAAGGGAAAATCTTCACGACACTGAGGTATAGCAGTGATTTATTGGTTGTAATACCCAAAGCACAAAGCAAAGAAATAAAAATATATAAATTGGACTTCATTAAAATTAAAAACATGTCTGCCTCAAAGGACAGTATCAACACAGTAAAAAGGCAACCCACACCATGGGAGAAAATATTTGCAAGTCACATATCTGATAAAGAATTACTGCCCAGAATATATAAAGGACTCATATAACTCAACAACAACAAGACAAACAACCTACTTCAAAACTGGGCCAAGTTTGGAACATTTGGAGAATGGACAGTTCTCCAAAGAGGATACAGAAATGGCCAAAACGCTAAACAAAGACGTTCAACATCACTAATCAGTAGGGCAGCGATTTTCAACCTTTTTCATTTCATGGCAAACATAACCTAATTACCAAAATTCTGCAGCACACCAAAAAAATACGTTTTTTACTGACCTGACAGAAAAAAAATAGGTATAATATTGATTCATTCTCATCAGATGGCTATTGCTGTGTTGTCTATTGTCATTTTTTTATTTATCTGACAATCTAAGGGAAATGAGGTCAGTGCCCCTGACTAAATAGTCAGGTATTGTATGTTTTAAAAATTCTTGCGGCACATCAATGTGCCTCTTTGCAAATCAAAGCAAAATGAGATACCACTTCACACCTATTAGGATAACTATTAATTTTTTAAAAAGAAAAAAAACTCAGAAAATAACAAGTTTTAGAAAGAATGTGGATAAACTGGAACCATCATGCATTGTTGGTGAGAATGTGAAATGTTGAAGTCCAGTGGAAAACAGTGTGGTGGTACCTCAAAACGTTAAACATAGAGTTACCATATGATCTGGCAATTTCATTCCTAGGCATTTACCGAAAAGAACTGAAAGCGGGGACTGAGATACTTGCACACCCATGTTCATAGCAGAACTGTTCACAGTAGCCAAAAGGAGGAGGCAACTCAAGTAACCCAAGTGTCCATCAACAAATGAATGGAGATATATATATATATATATATATATATATATATATATATATATATATATATATATATATAATAAAAGGGTAATATGCAAATTGACCCTAACACGGAACGACCAGAACAACTACTCGACCAGTCACTATGAGGTGCACTGACCACCTCTCAGTCCCTTTCCCCGGTGGGCATGCTCCCATCGCCCGATGGCAAACAGGGAACCTGGGGTGGGTGGCGGGGGATGCGGGTGGCACCAGGCCAAGGCCCCCACTCTGCCAGTCGCCCTACACACAGAGGGTGACCCGTGGCGGGGCGGGGCTAGCGAGCAGGCAGGAACAGCCGACCTCTAGGCCCCTCCACCAGCCTTCAGGCTCTGATCACCTGATGGCAAACAGGGAACCAGGGGTGGGTGGCGGTGGGGGGGGGCGGGCATGGAGCCAGCTGCCGGTAGCCAGGGAAAATGTCCCTGATCGCAGTCCAGGCCTAGGGACCGTACCTGCGCATGAATTTCATGCACCGGGCCTCAAGTGTGTGTGTGTGTGTGTGTGTGTGTGTGTGTGTGTGTGTGTGTGTGTGTGTATCAGAATTTCCTTCCTGTTTATGGCTGAATAATATTATTCAGCCATAAACAGGAAGGAAATTCTGATACCTGCTACAACACGGATGAACCATTGAGGGCATTATGTTAAGTAAGCCAGACATATAAATGTTGTATGATCCCACTTATAGGAAAGACTTATAGATAGATAGATAGAGACAGGAAGTAGAATAAAGGTTACCAGGGCCAGTGGAAGGGACGATGGGGAGCTAATGTTCCCTGGGCACAGAGTTTCTGGTTGGTATGATGAAATAGTTCTGGAAGTGGATAGTTGTAATGGTCATAAAATACTGTGAATGTACTTAATGCCACTTGTACACTTAACAATGATTAAAATGGTTAATTTTATGTTATAGATATTTTACCACAATAAAAAAAAATGCAGGAAAATAGCACCCCACAATAGCCACAGTGAGCTTCCTCAGAAGATGGATCTCCGTGTTTCACAGCCATTCAAGACACTACCGGTTCACTTCCTGGCCTCGGGTTAACAAATTCACCCATCCTGCAGCCCACTCTGGCTATTAACCAACACAGACATTAGATAATCTTCTTCGCTAGCTCGGGATACCAGCAGCTGTGCCCCTTCTCCCCCCACCCCCTTTCTCTTCTTGATTTTTAACACATGTACCAGCTGGGAGAAGCTGTGGGGTGGAGGTGTGGTGGGACACAATTGGCCACTGAAGCTAAAACAAGGAAGAAACGGTGGGACAAAACTACACTTGAACGCCCTTAGAATTTCAATCCTTGATAGAGTATCTTATCTTAACCTTTTCAGAGTGGGGTTCTTCTTCCCGTATTAACTCTCTCACTATTTCAACTCCCCTCACAGTCTAGAAGTTATAATATCTAACACACACATAACACAACATACACACACAAAGAATTCCCTTGTCATGTAATTCAAACCATTTCCTTTTGGACTGGCTTCCCTGGAGATGGAGCCAGCCAACATCCCCTAAAATATATGTATATATTTCCACATCTCTCAAGTTCCTCCTCCAAGTTAAACACTATAATTCACTGAACTTTTCTTTATATAGCTGGTTTTTCTGGGTCGTTGCCACAAACTTTCTCTAAATCTCTCTCTTAACTGTACACTAAAAGGTTTTACATGGACATTTAAAATTTTCTATAGCAATTGGGAATGTAAATGTTTTTCACGACAACAACAATTGTGCGGTGAGAAGGTGGTGAACAATATTGTGAACTTGAAAGCAAGAGGTTCCAGAAGTATTGTTCCCGAAGTTTCCTTATTTTGCGTCATGTTTTCCTGTGTCTGACACTTCAAAGCCAGCGCCTCCCTCTGGGTGTCAGGACATCTGTCCCACAGTGACTTGCCCATCAAGCGGCACTAGGCTTAGTTGTTGCTGACTTTGAAGTTCACCAGAACGTTGCAGAACCTGCATTTAATCCACACGATCAGAAGGGTACACAGCAGCAACACTCCAGACCCCAGAAACCCTCCCTGACTTTGCCACTGACCCGTTCCATTATGCTATGTTCCAAACGCAAACAAAGACGGGACCAGAGACTTAGTAAGAACTGACAGCAAGTGCACATCCTACCAGGCACACAAGCTCAACAAGTACTAGATCCGTGGTTGGCAAACTGCGGCTCGCAAGCCACATGCGGCTCTTTGGCCCCTTGAGTGTGGCTCTTCCACAAAATACCACGGCCTGGGAGAGTCTATTTTGAAGAAGTGGCGTTAGAAGAAGTTTAAGTTTAAAAAATTTGGCTCTAATAAAAGGGTAATATGTAAATTGACCCTAACACAGAACGACCAGAACAACTCAAAGAAATTTCAATCGTTGTACTGTTGATATTTGGCTCTGTTGACTAATGAGTTTGCCGACCTCTGTACTAGATGAATGAGTTATGCACCATTTTCCCCAATGAATAATAGACTCTGCTCTGTGCTTTCCACAGATTATTTGCTGCTTTTAGGAAACCCACCCTGGACACATTGCTGAAAATAATTTCTTTTGAGAGCCCAATTTTTTAAACTTAAACTTCTTCTAACGCCACTTCTTCAAAATAGACTCGCCCAGGCTGTGGTATTTTGTGGAAGAGCCACACTCAAGGGGCCAAAGAGCCGCATGTGGCTCGCGAGCCGTGGTTTGCCGACCACTGAACTATGGAATCAGTGATTTCAAACATTTCGCCAAACTGCCTTCTCTCCCAACGCATGTCCATCCTCTGGATCTTTCTGGGAAGTGGAAATTCACGGAGGAGAAAACTGACTTGAGAAAGTTATTGCCTTGCTTCTGCAAGACGCCTTGCTGGATCAGTACACAGGTCCACCTCTTCAGTGGAGACCCTTACTCAACAACACACATCTCCTCTTCCCAGGACTGTAAGTGCAGGCATTCAGAATGGCCCAGCGTTTGACATGCCGTTGGAGGCTGTCCTACAACACGGCCCCTGCAAAACTAGGCTGTCCCCAAGCCCAATAATAGAATTGTTTACCTTTATACCAAGAAGGCTGGGAAAGCATCAAAATCTACATGTGCCTAGGTGGGCTTCGTAGAGTTCGAGCTGTGAGAACTAAGTTCTAATGAGGTTGTCTAAAACGAAACACATCAGCAGGGCCTATGGTGGGTCCATGTGTGCTCAATGTCCGTGACAGGATCGAGCGTGCTCTCCTTATCGAGGAGCAGAAAACCGTTGTGAAAGTAAAGTTGAAGGCGCAAGTACAAAGCCAGAAAGCCAATTTCAAAATGAAGCTTTTCTGAGAAATAAAAACAATCAAAAGGCCAGTTTACACATATCCCAAAGAACCTAGCGTAGCATCTGCTTTATAGGTACATGTACATGTGAATGTGTTCATAATAACCAGGCCCTGCATTCATAACATATATACCACTTTAAAAAGTAGCTAAGGTTATTATTGACATTTTAAAGATGCAGAAATTTGCCCAAGTGAAGAGTTAAATGATTACTTTCCAAAGCTTCCTGACCTAAGTTAGCATGCAATCTAGTTGGAATTTCAACCCAAGCTGGCCTCATTCTCCAGCTTCTGCATTCAATCACCAACCATATTGTGCAGGCAGCCTCCCCGAGGAAATGAAGTGAAATTGCCCCTAGTTTTTACCAAAGCCAGCTCACTTGTTTCCTTGGGTTTGGGGAAAGTAGACAGCTACAATATTTAAAAATATTGAGCTTCGCCCTGACCGATTTGGCTCAGTGGATAGAGCATCAGCCTGCGAACTGAAGGGTCCCAGGTTCGATTCCGGTCAAGGGCATGTACCTTGGTTGCGGGCACATCCCCAATAGGGGGTGTGCAAGAGGCAGCTGATCGATGTTTCTAGCTCTCTATCCCTCTCCCTTCCTCTCTGTAAAAAATCAATAAAATATATTAAAAAAAAAATATTGAGCTTCATCTTAAAATCAGACATCCCTACTTGTTTATATTTCACAACAGAGCTCTGTTTAGAGGTTTATCTGGTTACATTTAGTACTGGATTAAATGATTCTGAAATGTACATCGGGAACATTCTGAAACATAATTTCTCTTTCAAAAGATAAATGCCAACATTAGTGCTTTCCTTGTGAGTTTCATGTACTTATTTATTTACTTTAAAAAGGAACAATAGAGAAGATGGCGGCATAGGTAAACACCTAAACTGCTGCCTCGCACAACAATTTCAAAACTACAACTAAAAGACAGAACGGACACCATCCAGAACCGCAGGAAAGCTGACTGAGTGAAAATTCTACAACTAGGAGGATAGAGAAAAGCTCACAGAGAATTGGAGGTACGGCAAAGGGTCTTTGTGCGCGCAGAGAGGAAGGGCGGCTGAGAGCCTGGCTGACTTTCTCTGGCGGAAGGGGGAAGGGAGCCCCCGACCGAACTGAACCCCGGTTCTGACTGCACTGAAACCCTGTTCCGGGCGAGCCCCTGGGGACCCACGCTCTTGTGGGGGGAGTCTGGACTCTCGGGCGGAGACTCAGGAGCTGGGGAAGGCGGAGGACTGAAAGTCCGCTCGCGCCAGTGCGCACAAAGGCTGCGGAGGCTGCCACAGGCATTCCCTAGCGGAAGGGAGTGAGAGGCTCCTGACGGCACTGAACCTCAGTTCTGACTGAAGTGAGCCCCAGTTCTGACTGCAGTGAACCCCAGTTCCAGGCGAGCCCCTGGGGACCCACGCTCTTGTGGGGGGAGTCTGGACTCTCGGGCGGAGAATCGGGAGCTGGGAAGGCAGAGGACTGAAGGCACACACGTGCGCGCAAGGGCAAGGCTGACGGGAAGCCAAGACTGAGACTCCACCCCATCCAAGCTGAGCACAGAGGCTATTGCAATTTGGCAAGTCTAATCCTATAAGGCTGTCTCCAGCACCAGACTTCTCCCAGCATAGACACAGCTGATCCTTACAGCCAACTGGCCTGGAGGTCAATTCTTCCCAGTTACACCAACAACAATCAAGACTTAATTACAACAAGGCTGTACACACAGTCCACAAAGGGGTGCACCAAGAGTGTCCACCTCAGGTTAACTGGGGAGGCAGACCCACTAGGCCAAATTGGAAACCTAGCACACAAATCTACCAACCCAGGGAAGCAGTGAAAATGCGGCGTCTAAGAATCAGATCACAAACAAAAGAAATGGAGGAAAACAAACGACTGGACATAGAATTCAAAACCACAGTTATAAGGCTTTTTAAGAATATCCTAGAAAAGGCCGATAAATATAACGAGACCCTCGAAGAGATGAAAAAGGACCAACTAGAAATTAAACATACACTGACTGAAATAAAAAATATTATACAGAGACCCAAAAACAGACAAGAGGAACACAAAAATCAAGTCAAAGAATTGAAATACAAAGAAGCAAAAAACACTCAACCGAAAAAGCAAAAAGCAAAAAAAAAATCCAAAAAGTTGAAGATAATCTAAGAAGACTCTGGGACAACTTCAAGCGTACCAACATCAGAATTATGGGGGTGCCAGAAGAAGAGAGAGAGCAAGATACTGAAAACCTATTTGAAGAAATAATGACCGAAAACTTCCCCCACCTGGTGAAAGAAATAGACTTACAAGTCCAGGAAGCCCACAGAACCCCAAACAAAAGGAATCCAAAGAGGACTACACCAAGACACATCATAATTAAAATGCCAAGAGCAAAAGACAAAGAGAGAATATTAAAAGCAGCAAGAGAAAAACAGTTAATTACCTACAAGGGAGTACCCATACGACTGTCAGCTGACTTTTCAACAGAAACTATGCAGGCCAGACGGGAGTGGCAAGAAATTTTCAATGTGATGAATAGCAAGAACCTACAACCAAGATTACTCTACCCAGCAAAGCTATCATTCAGAATTGAAGGGCAGATAAAGAGTTTCACAGACAAGAAAAAGCTAAAGGAGTTCATCACCACCAAACCAGTATTATATGAAATGCTGAAAGGTATTCTTAAAGAAGAGGAAGAAGAAAAAAGGAAAGAGAAAAATTATGAACAACAAATACATATCTATCAACAAGTGAACCTAAAAATCAAGTAAATTAAAAACCTGAGGAACAGAATAATCTGGTGAATATAATAGAATCAGGGGCATAGAAAGGGAGTGGACTGATAATTCTCAGGGGGAAAGAGGTATGGGGGGGTTCATAAAGAGACTGGACAAAAATCATACACCTATGGATGAGGACAGTGGGGGGTAGGTAAGGGCAGAAGGTGGGGTGGGAAATGGGTGGAGGGGAGCTATGGGGGAAAAAAGGAGAAATAATTGTAATAATCTGAATAAAGATTTATAAAAAAAAAAAAAAAAAAAGGAACAATAGAATTTGAAAATGCAACAGCCTGAGTAGGAGAACTTCCTTGGGGTCAGTGTTATCCGACAGCCACATGTCTGGCAGGAAATCTGCAGCGGGCGTGACATTAACAATGAATCCCCCACTTTCTTCAACCCTGGAGAGACTTGTGGCTTTGTCCATCTGAACAAGGCAGGCCTTGGATAAAAAGCATACCTTTTGCTTTTCATGTATATTACAGGCATGAAATCATATTTCTAAAGAGACTTCACCAGCTCCATGCCAAGTGGTTTGTAGGGCTGATACATTAAGCATAGCCTGCACACTCTGATGAGTGCACGCATTTGTGCACTTATGTGCTCTTTAAAAAAAAATCTCATTTTTTAAAATGTTTTTATTGGTTTTTATAGAAAGAAAGGAAGGATCTCAACTGACTGCCTCTTACATCCCCCCGCCCCCCTACTGGGGTTTGAGTCCAAAACCCGGGCCTGCGCCCTGACTGGGAATCGAACTGGCAACCTCTTAATGCACAGGACGATGCTCAACTAACTGAGCCACACCAGCAGGGCATCATGTGCTTCTCAATGTATTCACTTGAGTAGTGGAGGGCATCCCCAGTGAAGACCAAGGATGAACTTCTATGTTGATCTTTTTAGGTAAGCTTTGCTAAGTATGTAGGTACATGCGGAACCTCACTGGAGAGAGATCCTCTATCTATTGCCAAACCACTGGATAATTTAACAACGGAGAACTGAGTTCCGCACCTTAACAATCCTACATAGAAAGCACTGCGGTCATTTCTTCCGCACGCTATCAGTGAGTGGTTCCAATATTTACTTTCAGGTTATACAATAAAACCGGCCACATGTTCACAAACATTAAATAGTTAATTTTTATCCTTGGCTAAACATATATTGCTCAGAGATAAAACTGTAACTTGTTATTCATATATACATGCTCTTATGTCATCCTCAGGACAGCCTGTGAAGTGGACATTAAGGAGCAGGGATATCGGCCCCCCAAAACTTATAACCTCATCTCAGTGTTCTACTGCTTCTTATGTTTGTTTTTTAAACAGTTAAATCAGCCCTGGCCAGGTAGCTCAGTAGGTTAGAATGTTGTCCTGATATGACAAGGTTACAGGTTTGATCCCCAGTCGGCACACATAAGAATTAACCAATGAATGCATAAATAAGTAGAGCAACAAATCAATGTCTCTCTCTCTCTCTCTCTCTCTCTCTGTCTGTCTTTCTCCCTTCTCTCTCTGAAATCAATCAATAAAAAACTTTTTTTTAAGTTAAATCAACTTTGACACTTTCCTCTGATTTGGTCTTAAGCACTGTTAATTCTGATTTCTCCCTTATTCTGGAAGAACTGAAGGAAAAAAATGGGGTGTATTCTGCCAGCAGAGATAAAAGTTTATTTCCTAAGATAGTCCCATGTCTCCTGTAGGAGGCAGCTGGGCCCAGCTCGGGATCTAGGCAACCTGGGCGCACCACATCTAGCTGTGTGACCTTGGACAGGTCACTTAATCTCTCTGTACTTGTTTCCTCACCAGCAAGATGAGGCAATAGTAGAAGCTAACTCAGTGTTTGGGGGATTAAATAACACAGTATTTAGAACAG